>NC_090266.1:1118297532-1120876699 GCF_040414725.1 Anabrus simplex | reverse complement strand
GGCTAAACAAAAATATATTAAATGCCGAAGGAGTGTGAAGAATTTAGAGGTTTAGAACATTTTAGTCACCCCATACCAAATTGAATGGGAATCAACAGAGGGTAAACATTCTTTGTTCCCTTTTTTTATATGTTTCCCAGCAGGGATTTGAAAAGAGTCCTCAGACTGGGTGAAAATTTACATTTAAACTATGACTTTAGAACTTTACATTAATCAAAGAAGTTTGAAAACTTCCCCTCAAGTTATCTACCTGGAGCTATCACATATTTAGAAATTTCTGCCATCACCTTTAGTAGTTGGGCCTTCCGAACGTCGGCAGGCAGCCCCTGCCTCCTAATAACGCTGCACTCACTAGCCCGGGGCGATGAAGATGACAATACAGCCCTAAGGCACCCAGCTTTTATAGTATCTCAGAGGGGAAGGTTCCAAAACTCTTTATAGATAGGCAGAATGCCTGTACACACCCCAAATTTTAATTGGCTAGAGAAATAGCCGTAGGAGTGTTGACAACATTGATACATTAAAAAACAATCTACGAACACTTGAGGTTTACCACCTCAAAAAATCGAAATTCCCTGCAGAATTAATTGTCCTTAATCCCGCCAGAGGGAGCACATAGGCTGATGGTAGAGAGACCTAATGGTTAAAAGTCCAAGTATCTTGAGTTTAATTAGTTCGAGATTCCTAGCACAGATGTCCTTCTAGAAGGCGCGCAGTTCAGCGGGACGGTACAAACAACTGCGGACTATAAGTCCAAAAATCAGGTACAATAGAGAAAATTATCGACACAATAATATACAATGTACAAATGCTACTACATATAATGATGCATCAAAGCTGCTAGAATTAGCGACACAATGAAGCATTATATTAGCTCTTTTATGAACATCAATCAAACCGGTTAGTACTCTAATATTAAGGATACTACCACCATAGCGTATCGAAGAGGAAGTGCGACATCTTAACGAGTTACCGTGGACCGCCGCTCAGATGGCACTGCCATCCACCGTGATGACTGAGCGCGAGGATAACAGAGGCATCATCGGAACTACAACTTCAAAATCTACTAAGAAACTCAAGCATGCAACTTACGTTTGAAAATGATTTCATCTGCTGGACACTTTGGAATATTTTCTGGATGATTTCGCTGCCTTCGAAGTAACCAGCTCCCTTGTTATCTCCTTCGTGAGGAAGAAGAATCGACATTTCAAGTAGTGAAATACGAGTTTTGGTAGCAAACACAGCACATGATCTTCACAGCACCCCAACTGCGATGACTTCACTTTAAGAACATCTGAATTATCCAAGCACTCGAAGAAAGTATCACCCCATAAACTATCCATACACGATAGCTTTTCCGCAACAACATTTTCCACTCGCAACAACACATTTTAAACACTTTCCGACGCATACGTGAGACATGTGGTGCTTTGCATTGAGCCGTAATCTTTAATTAGTGTTAGGGAAGCAGGCACAATATCAGTCAGTTTGCCGAAAAGTAAAGGACGACATAAATCACACTGAATCACTTTTGGAATATTCCGCACTATGTATACGGCTAAATGATACATTAAGTACTCTTTGCCACAATTCTGCCCACTTAACTCAGGTAAACTGTTTTGCCAGTCTGGTATTTGAATGTCATTTTCGATGTTCACAATTTTTTCCCTGATTTCATCTACAGCTTATGTCTTCACTGCACGATTTTTACTTTCAATTTCTCTTGCAAGAATACGCATTTGATTAACAAGAGACGTCAATGGGGATTCAGCTCTGTACTCACAGTTTCCGTCAGACGATAAGGCAAGTTTAGTCGGTACGTAAATAGACTGCAACGTGTGTAAATGTAGAAAGTCAATAGTAGACGAATGATCATCACAACTTAGTGATCGCAGGATACCGAAATGATGTTCTATGGGATCTTGATAAAATTTTCCTGTCAAAACGTAGCTATAATTGTGTTCCCACAAATATTCAGACACTTCTGAGGTACTTTCCACGGTAACTGTTAAAGACTCCAGTGTCCTTTGTGAAGCGAATTATTTTAAGTATCAATCAATCAATACCGATCTGCATTTAGGGCAGTCGCCCAGGTGGCAGATTCCCTATCTGTTGCTTTCCTAGCCTTTTCCTAAATGATTTCAAAGAATTTCCAAATTTATTGAACATCTCCCTTGGCAAGTTATTCCAATCCCTAACTCCCCTTCCTATAAATGAATATTTGCCCCAGTTTGTCCTCTTGAATTCCAACTTTATCTTCATATTGTCATCTTTCCTACTTTTATGAACGCCATTCAAACTTATTCGTCTACTAATGTCATTCCACGCCATCTCTCCGCTGACAGCTCGGAACATACCACTTTGTCGAGCAGCTCTTCTTCTTTCCCTCAATTCTTCCAAACCCAAACATTGCAACATTTTTGTAATGCTACTCTTTTGTCGGAAATCACCCAGAACAAATCGAGCTGCTTTTCTTTGGATTTTTTCCAGTTCTTGAATCAGGTAATCCTGGTGAGGGTCCCATACACTGGAACCATACTCGAGTTGGGGTCTTACCAGAGACTTATATGCACTCTCCTTTACATCCTTACTACAACCCCTAAACACCCTCATAACCATGTGCAGAGATCTGTACCCTTTATTTACAATCCCATTTATGTGATTACCCCAATGAAGATCATTCTTTATATTAACGCCTAGATACTTACAATGATCCCCAAAAGGAACTTTCACCCCATCAACGCAGTAATTAAAACTGAGAGGACTTTTCCTATTTGTGAAACTCACAACCTGACTTTAACCCCGTTTATCAACATACCATTGCCTGCTGTCCATCTCACAACATTTTCGAGGTCACGTTGCAGTTGCTCACAATCTTGTAACTTATTTATCACTCTATAGAGAATAACATCATCCGCAAAAAGCCTTACCTCCGATTCCACTCCTTTACTCATATCATTTATATATATAAGAAAACATAAAGGTCCGATAATACTGCCTTGAGGAATTCCCCTCCTAATTATTACAGGGTCAGATAAAGCTTCACCTACTCTAATTCTCTGAGATCTATTTTCTAGAAATATAGCAACCCATTCAGTCACTCTTTTGTCTAGTCCAATTGCACTCATTTTTGCCAGTAGTCTCCCATGATCCACCCTATCAAATGCTTTAGACAGGTCAATCGCGATACAGTCCATTTGACCTCCAGAATCCAAGATATCGGCTATATATTGCTAGAATCCTACAAGTTGACACATGACATTGGAAATTTATTGAACATCTCCCTCGGTAAGTTATTCCAATCCCTAACTCCCCTTCCTATAAATGAATATTTGCCCCAATTTGTCCTCTTGAATTCCAACTTTATCTTCATATTGTGATCTTTCCTACTTTTAAAGACGCCACTCAAACTTATTCATCTACTAATGGCATTCCACGCCATCTCTCCGCTGACAGCTCAGAACATACCACTTAGTCGAGCAGCTCGTCTTCTTTCTCCCAGTTCTTCCCAGCCCAAACTTTGCAACATTTTTATAACACTACTGTTTTGTCGGAAATCACCCAGAACAAATCGAGCTCCTTTTCTTTGAATTTTTTCCAGTTCTTGAATCAAGTAGTCCTGGTGAGGGTCCCATACACTGGAACCATACTCTAGCTGGGGTCTTACCAGAGACTTATATGCCCTCTCCTTTACATCCTTACTATAAACCCTAAACACCCTCATAACCATGTGCAGAGATCTGTATCCTTTATTTACAATCCCATTTATATTAGCACCCAGATACTAACAATGATCCCCAAAAGGAACTTCCACCCCATCAACGCAATAATTAAAACTGAGAGGACTTTTCCTATTTGTGAAACTCACAACCTGACTTTAACCCCGTTTATCAACATACCATTGCCTACTGTCCATCTCACAACATTATCGAGGTCATTTTGCAGCTGCTCACAATTTTGTAACTTATTTATTACTCTACTGTATACAGAGTTTCAAAGACTGTTTTTGTTTGTAAAATTCTTTGGTCACTAAGATCCAGACCCTTCCCATTAGAATAAAGTAAGATAAGGAGTTCCAACAAATTTGGTCAATTTTTCTCTAATACATGTCATGAAATCATTGGAGATCAGTGCATTCTATTATCATTTCTATAAAATGACAACATTTCATTTGGCTGAGACCCCACAGTGAAACTGGTTTCGAGCCCATCCACCTAGCATATCTAAGTTTACTGTCATTTAACTTTTTAGTAGGATACCCATTATACTGATAGATATGAATCTACAAGTAAGTTCTTCTTCTTCTTCTTCTTCTTCTTCTTCTTCTTCTTCTTCTTCTTCTTCTTCTTCTTCTTCCTCCTCTTCTTCATCATCCATTCCCTTTTCCAGATTCCGCCTGGGTAGAATAGTGTACCAGAGCCCTCCACCTTACTCAATCATTCCACCATTCATTTTCTAGTACTTTATTGCTATCGACTCATCTATTTGTAATTCAGTCTACAACAGAGCTCCTGCATCTCATTCTAGGCCGTCCCCTAGGCCTCTTGGCAGTCTCTGTATCTATGAATGTTCTCTTTGGAATTCTCATCATGTGTCCAAACCATTTTAGCTTTGCTATATCAGTCTCTTCCTGAAGTTTACACAATCCCATGCTTCTCCTTATTTCCTCATTTTGTATTCTACCTCATCTTGTCTTTCCCTGTATGCTCCTCAAGAACCTCATTTCAGTTGCTTGTGTCTTACTTTGGTTCCGCTTAGTCAACGTCCAGGCTGCTGAAGCATAGGTCAGCATAGGTTTATAATAGGACGCGTATAACATCTTCTTGCACTTCATTGGCACATCTTTGTTCCATACAATGTGTCTCACACACTGGTAGAAACTTGCAGACTGCTGTATTCTTAAAGCAATTTCTCCATCCAAATTTCCATCTTGTGATAACATGCTGCCCAAATATTGAAAATTTTTCACTATTTCAAGTGAGCTACTATGCACAGTAGTGGCGACTTGGGGGGAGGGGGCAAGGAGGAAGCAATCACCACCCCCCACTTTCTGGAGGAAAAAAATATTTTTATTCCATTTTAGACAACTGACTGTTTTTAAGCTTCAGCAGACTAAAGAACCTAACAGTTATCTTTAAAAATCGCCTCAAACTAGGAATTGTAATAATAATAAAAAATAAAAAAAGCAATTTGTACAGTTCCCATTATGTTTTAGCTAATTTCTTTCTTTAAATTCTTTAATTAACAAGAAAAATACTCAGCGGAAATACGCATAAAATGTCATTCGTTGCAGCTAACCGACTAGTACAGCGCCACAAGTAGTGGAGACTCGCGCGTCAGCGTGTAGTGTGGACTCTAATTAAGGGTAGCAGGGGTGTATTTATGCCAAGGTAATGGACACTGAGGTATGATTCATCCGCTTGCCGTGCGCATTCGTTAGTCTACCAGTTTCACTCTGTAAATGTGTCTGTAGTTTTTACTTTGTTAGTGTGCAGTCAAATTCTAAATGATATTTTAATGATCTCTGAGAACATTCTGCTATTTAATTAAAATTTCATGACCTGTGATCCTTTATACAGTGCTTGAGTGGGAATAGCAGAATTTAATGCGTGAATAGACAGTTTAAATCGCTTGTGATAATTTCCGTTTGTTTACCGTCTTGTAAACCCTGTGTTTTAAAACCCCGATATAATGCTATACCATTGGCGACTGATCTACTGAATAGTTGAAATGCCAGTCTAACATTCATTCGCTGAAACGAATTAGGATCCAAGTGGGTAGAGGTCAGTTTGTAGCAAACTTTCAATCCGGAAAATTCAGGAGACGAGTCACATTCGTAAACTTTCCTGTAGAATGAATAACCAACAATATTGCCATTATAATTAACCTGTCCTTTGTCATGAAAATGATTTCTTACACTTCTAAATATATGTGGTGCGTCTGAAAATACCCATAATTTTCTGTTGGAGTCAGCTGGATTGGAAATATAACACTTCAGATTCTTTACGTTACCAGATATTACTAAGCATTTCCACAACTTTTTATTCGACTGGCTACCATCCGATATGAAACCAATGATTCGGACACCTACATGCTCTAATTGTATGATGACTTGAATGAGAATGTTTGCAATTATATCACCAGGGGTGGCGTTCCGGCTAGCATATATCGCTATGGGTTGTATCCAGTTATATAGAAAAGGAACAAACATAAAGACTAGAGCATGATTTGCCAACTGACCCTTGCTTTTATCTTCAGTAAAGTTCTCCAAATCAATAAAACCATTCACTTGCAACGATTTCGAGGTAAAGCGAATTTATTCTCGTTACTTTACCTCGTCAAATATCAATATCCCTAAGCGTTCATGTTCCTTTTTTCCATTAAAAAAATCTGCTATGGCAGCGGTAGCATGCTCATTTATGCCGTACGAACATTTTAGGCCTTTCACCAAATTTCATCACTATATCTCATTCCTTTTTTACTTTTCGCTTGACATTTCTTTAACATTGTATCGACTATAATTTTCTGTTTTTTTGCTGAGAGAACCAAATTGTTTTGACTGAGTGAAATTTATCTTTGATTTATATCAGAAATGTCTTTTACAAGCAAATGTATCTTAGCTTTAGCGACATTGAGTTGATTCTGCGTTCTAATGAAATTACGTTTCTGATTCTTCAATCTCCTCTTTAATAGTGCAATTGTTTCCCTAGCATCTGCGACATTAGAGCTATCTTTAGCTGCTGAGCATACAGATTGATCACTATCACTGATATTTACGATCTGTTCAGGGCTTTTATTAGAGAAATCTCTTCGTGTGGATTGCCTATCCGTGGGGGAGTTGCGTTTCTTAACTGCCTTAGAAATATACTTGGGTAGATTAGGAAATATGTGAGGAAATGCTTCTGGTTTTAATTTCCAGCGCTGTCTTTGTATCCCTACTCTTTCACCATTCACCGTAAATTAGTCTATTTTACTAGAAAGTCATCGCAAAAATTAATGTCACAACACGGGCGAGTTATGAGTTAATTTTCGGTCTTTTCTATGGATAACCTTCTCCCATTTCAGTAAAACACCACTCAATTTAGGGGGCCTAAAGAAATACCTACCTGAAGACGATCGGTCATATCCAGATCTGTAGCCGGGTACAAAACACGAGGGCATGATGTGGTAGTTTCCTCCCGCACTGACATACGTTGCCTTATAGCACAATAGCGACAAAGACCTAGGTCGTGAATACACTAATAATGCAAACTGTCGAAACATCTCTGACAGAGACAATAATGAGCAATAAAAATTGCTACAACTGAAGGCGAATTTAACGCGGGCTAATGCCCAAGGGTCTCTGTTGACATCACAATCGCCTGTGCTGCCACCAAGCGGGTGTCCCACCAACCTCTTGAGGTCTCTTACGGGCGAACGGAGAAGATGTCGCATTTCCTCTTCGATACGCTAAGCTACCACTGTAAAAGTGGAATTTATTTTATCGACAGTTTACCCATTTAAACACTTTCTGGTTTATCTGCGAGCTTAACCCGCAGTAGATCTTCGCGAAATATCAACAAATCAGGAGCCTCCGTGGCTCAGACGGCAGCGTGTCGGCCTCTCACGGTTGGATACCGTGGTTCAAATCCCGGTCACTCCACGTGAGATTTGTGCTGGACAAAGCGGAGGCGGGACAGGTTTTTCTCCGGATACTCCGGTTTTCCCTGTCATCTTTCATTCCAGCAACACTCTCCATTCTCATTTCATAGCATCTATCAGTCATTAATATATTACTTTGGGAGTGGCGACCCCATCGTACTAACAGCCTATATATATGCTTCTTTCATTACATCCCTGACCCGGTCAATGACTGGAAAACATGTTGTAGGTTTTCATTTTCATTAACAAATCAAATCAGAATCTCTTTTTTTGCAAATGAGGTGTCTACCTCGGTGGCAAATGCTACACTAAAATACATTATTGTCAAACACTAAATTTTAGATTAACAAGAGAAGAAAATTTTCCTAGAATACAATATTATACAATTTAGGCTAACAATTTTTTCTATTAAACACACAGTTCATCCTTAATAAATTTATATTGTTTACAAAATTCAACTTATAATATCTCCTGTACTTACAAATATAGTCAACTCATATGCAGTATGTGGAATTACTTCGAATAACACTATACAACTGGTATAAGATTAAAATTTACATTGCATTTATTTACTTATTTATTTTTTACCCACTTTGGAACCTAAGTAGCATATCGACCTGCTGCGTCTTAACCAGAGCCCCTTTTTCCACCACTTTTCAGAGTTCCTGAAGGGCCTTCACAGCTACCGTAGCGGTCCCAGGGCCCTCGAAGTCCCCACTGTACTTCACCCCTAGAGGCAGTCCCCTACTGTGGCTGTCCAAACTCCTTAGACTAAGGGATGGAATTAATTTATTCACACACATATTTTATTTACAATATCCTGCACTGTTCTAATGCCCTCTAACATTTCATTTATTTTCTCTGTTGCTGTTTATTCTCTTCTTGAATATCTGTACAGATTTTGGAAAAGGATCAAACACTACCCCTTGTAAACTATTCCACTCCTTCACGCGCTTCCCAATGAATGAAAATTTACCCCAATCGCTTCTGCTAAAATTCCTTCTAATTTTATACTTGTGGTCAGTCCTGCAGATATCATTATTTTCCAACTGAAGCCTCTCACGGATATCTCCCCATGCTTCTTCTCCTGTATAGGCTCTATATAATCCTATAAGTCTAGTTTTCTCCTTTCTCTTACTTAAAGTTTCCCACCCAAGTTCCTTTAACATTTCTGATACACTCCTCTTTCTCCTGAAATCCCTGTTACAAATCTTGCTGCTTTCCTCTGCACACTATCTATTTCTTTTATTAGGTAATCTTGCTGAGGATCCCAAACACCGTTTGCATATTCCAATAATGGACGAACCATACTTAAGTAATATATTTTTAAATTTCTTCATTGCATCCTTTAAGTACCCTCATTATGACATGTAACGATCTGTATGCTTTCCCAACAATCTCATCAATATGACCCTTCCAGTGCAAATTACTTTCAAATCTCACACCTAAGTATTTGCACTTGCCATCTTTTGGGATAACTACCTCATCCAAAGTATATTCAAATTCAGTTTTAAAGCTCCTGTTTGTAAATGTTGTAACAGTTGATTTGCCTCCATTAACCTTCATATTATTTTCTTCAACCCATTGTTGGATACTCTCAAGGTCCCTTTGTAATTCTGAACAATCCTCAATGTTATTTATTTCCCTATAAACAATTATGTCATCTGCATACAATCTGATTTTTGATGTTATATTATTCCCTAAATCATTTGCGTATATTAAGAAAAGTAACGGACCAATTATACTAACCTGTGCAATTCCTTTCCAAACTTTCTCTTCCTGCGATACATTATTTCCTACTTTGACTTTCTGAACCCTTGAATTTAGAAATGTTTTTATCCAACGTGTAACCCTTACGTCCAGTCCTATTCCCTCCAATGTCTTTAATAATATTCCATGTTCCACTCTATCAAAGGCTTTTGAAAATCTATGGCTATGGAATCTAACTGGAAGAAGGAAGTACCGCCATGTTTGACAGAGTGTTGTGTAACATTCCAAGAATCCTGTTGTACGTAGGGGGTTCAGTTAGTAAGTTAATACAGACTCATACATGTGAATTATTTTCTATTTCATGCCAGTTTTACAACACAATAGGGCAGGTGTATCTCACCACACATAATAGCAGTTATACTTTAAGTTTTATAGAGACTTTGCTCCTTGTCTCCAGAAGAATTACACGTATGTCCACGGCTAAAACTTCGTAACACTGATGGCTGGTGCTTGAAAATACTTGACCGTTGGTTTATTGTAAATGATACTTTTATCCGTCACTAGATGGCTCAATGCGCTAGCCTTCCGAGTGGGAACTGATGATGCCATCTTAGCTCAAAGTAAGATGTTTCATGTTCAATAGGTCTGTGTTGCAGAAATGACAGCAAGGTCATCAGACTAATCAAAACCGAGCTCGATAACTAGTGGCTTAAGTGCGGCCAGTATCCAGTATTCGGGAGATAGTGAGTTCGAACCCCACTGTCGGCAGCCCTGAAGCTGGTTTTCCGTGGTTTCCCATTTTCACACCAGGCAAATGCTGGGCTGTACCTTAATTAAGGCCACGGCCGCTTCCTTCCCATTCCTAGGGAAAAGTGGGCAAAAGAAGAGAAAAGCATGTAGGCATCGGAGAAGGGGAGTAAGAAGTTGTAGAGACAAGATTAAAAAAGAAAAAAATGAAGTCAGTACAGGTGCACACTTAGTGGACCATCTAGTAGTGAGGAGAATATTTAAAAAAGTAAACGCGACAGTGAATAGCTGGCAACCGTGTAATACTTAATTGATGGCTGGTGTCCCTGTTGAAACTATTAGGATTTTTACGTATTTCCACCGCTTACCATATGATTTTAGACCTATAATATTTTGTGCAGGTAAGAGCTCGAACATCCTGCAAAATGGCATCATGACCAGGGGGTCTCGTCTTAAGGATCACACGATCACGTGAACACCCTGGTAATCCAAAACCTCGGGAAATTTACACAATATTCTATGATGAAAACAAGATTTCTGTACTTTGAGAACGCATTTACGAAGTTGTAAGTGCCGGTTCACTTTCCGTTTCCATATGAATCACGCGCCACTCCAGCGATCACAACCCTGTTTCGAACTGCAAATTTCGGCGTATTGCATAACTAGATCTTGAAGGGACAATGCTGTAGGTATGGCAAATATGATCACAGTTTACTATGTGATCACGGCCAAAGAAGGACAGAGGTGGAAAGTGGGTGATAAAAAAAATACAAAACGACAAATATTAATGTATAATGAATGGTTATGGGGGTCGCTGAGATGAATAGGAACACGTTATGTAAGTCCAAGTTAAGTCCCCATAGGCGGGCGAGAGGGGAGGTGAGAAGGGGTGAAATTAAAATAATTTCACAAACATTTTTAAAACTGTGTGTATTCATACATTTAAAAAATAAATAAATGGTTCAAAACATCTAACGGTTGAATTAATAAGTGCGGGCAAAACCGCGGTACATGCTAGTTATAATGATGATGAGGAGGATGCTATTGATTTCACGTCCCACGAACTACTTTTACAATTTTCGGAGACGGCGAGGTGCCGGAATATTGTCCCGCAGATGTTATTTTACTTGCCAGTAAAAGTACTGATACGATGCTGACGTATTTGAGCACTGAGCTACTCAGTCGGGCGGCAGGCCATCTGGCTGAGCAGTGGTTATCTTGGCTGATCAAGGATCATAATTTGAAGAAATATCAACCTACAAAAAGGAATCTCCACCGATGTACGCCTATTAGGTACGGCATGATCCACAAGAAATGTCACAGTCTTATATTTAATTAAGAACACTTCATTGTATAGGTCTGTATAGACCTATCAAAAATCATAAAGAGAAACTATAATGCACTAGTGTCCAAAAGTTAAGCATAATCACTAAACGAGGCCACACCGCCTGATAGGAATGTCAGACGGATTGCTGAATAAACGGAAGCTGACTCACACACCATATGTCACACAATTTGTCCAACAAAACAGTGTCAGAAAGGTTCTGATAGCTAAGGTACACCTTTGATAACAACTAACAAAACTTGGCAATGTCTTCCACAACAAAATATGCTGTTAATAGGGTGTATGGTTACCCCTAACGGCCACACATGCTTCTCAGCGACGTGGCATGCTCTCTATAAGATGGTCCAAGAGCTCTTGTGGCAGTCGATCCCAATCCTCCGAATGGGCAATGCGAAGTTCTTGGAGGGTCCTCGGTGGAGGCAGACGGGATGCAATTCGCCTTCCCAATGCATCCCAGGCTTGTTCTACAGGATTCAGATCCGGAGACCTCGCTGGCCAGTTCATGCGATGAATGTCTTCCCCAGCCAGAAATTCATCCAACAGAGCAGCGCGGTGCGGTCGGGCATTATTGTCCATTAAGAGGAAGTCTGGACCAACCGCTCCTCTGAAAAGGCGAACTGTGGTCTCAGTACCTCATCCTTGTATCTCCGAGCGTTAACAGTGTTCCTCGAACCACCCATGAAGATGTGCAGGTCCGTACGGCCATTCAACATGATGCCGCTGCACACTATGACGCCACCACCACAATACTGGTCCCGTTCCACGATGTTCCTGTGGTTGTATCGGCTACCCAGTTCTCTCCAGATTAATGTGCGACGGGAATCGTTCTGCAAACCGAAGCAAGATATATCTGTGAAGAGCACATGCCTGCATTCATTTATGGCCCAGTTTCGATGTTGACGGCTCCACAGTAAACGGGCCCGTCTCTGTGCTGGAGTGAGCGGGACGCACACCGCTGGACGTCGGGCAAACAGCCCTGCTGTTCCGAGCCTCCGGTACACAGTTTGCCGGGAAACGGCAACCCTTGAGATGGCTGCAAGGTCCACCGACAATTGTCTTGCAGGTGCACTCTGATTTCGTCGTGCGGTTAAGGCCAGATATCGGACCTGCTGTGGGGTGGTTACCCTTGGTCGGCCTGGTACTGGCCTACGACTAACATTTCCTGTGTCTCGAAGTCGTCTCCATTGCCTGGAAATGACACTTTATGGCAGATTCAAGGATACGGCGACTTCGGTCTGCGTCTGGCCTGCTTCCAGGCGGCCGAGTATTCTACCCTGGAAAACGGGGTCCAATTGGCGTCGTTGTGCCATTGTGTTGTCACGTTCACCACGAGGCTACATTCTGCACACTATAACAGGGCAAACACGACTGAGGGAATATGGGGACGCAGGCACTGGCCGTGTTTACCTTGCGGTTACGTCGCTAGTCAAAGGAGGGAACACTCCTTTCCTACAGAGAGCGAACACGGTATGTGCGGTATGTGCATATGCCGTGCGATTTGCGATCTATTTCCTATTGCCCTGCTTACTCGTAACTTATGCTTAACTTTTGGACACTAGTGTAGTATCCTTAAATTTCATATAGACTATCCCATCGTATTCAATATTAAATGTGCCATACTTGAGTCTATTTGATTTAATGCATAGCACATTATACACATCCATCCTAAAGCAACATATTATGATTAAAATGAATCTAAATGATAACACATGAGACGTTTATTCGTCGTAATGAGTAAAAGAGCAGACTTTGCTCATTCGTGACATTTTGCATATTGGCATAGGTACCGTATCTTATCGCATTTGCACGCAGACATATTCATGCACGAAAAAAAAAATAAAGCTCTGCATGCTGCAATTCTGCGGAATTAACGCCTCCTCCGACGCATCCATAAACCTAAGTTTTACACCGGGCTGTTGCATTTTCAGAACAGTTTACAAGGCCTTGGTGCAACATTACGAACGTCGTATTTTATGAACGAAAGGGAAACTATATTGGCAAAAGCTCACAATCACCTGTTTCGAATCAGTAATGACTGCTATACCCAATCCCTCCTACAACGCGAACACCCCTCCCTCCCCTACATCAATAGCCGAGCACTGCCGAACCTTACCACTAACAAGTGTAAAGCGCACCAGGGAAAGATGGTGGTGGTGATTATTGTTTTAAGAGGAAGTGCAACTGGGCAATCACCCTCAGCATCAGGGATTGATAGGTAATAGCAGCAGAGAGTTGACAGGGGCACGCAACCTGGCGAGCTATTTCCAGTAAGCGGATGGAATACTGCCACTATTTCAGAGGAATTTATGCCAAGTGGTGACAGGCCACTGGCAGACGGAATCTCGTTACTGGAGAGCGGGCTATAAGTGTAAGGTTGATAGCCCTGAGATTTCTTCCTTCTGGGCTGGGCGAATCCCTGTCCACTTTTCTTCGAGGCTGTCGAATAATTTCATCTCCCATTGAGGATGCAGGCGATGCAGGTGATGGCCAGCGCTCTACCGTGGAAGGGTCGAACCTTGTCGTACAGGTGGCGATGTCTACAGCAGCAGGATCGAACCTCGTCGTGGCATCCGCGGCGACTCTGTTGGTTGATTTTCGAACCTCGTTGAGAAGGCCCACAGACATATAGTAAATCTCGTGTATATAGAGTGTATAGTGTATCTCGTACCATTGGTGGTAGTGAAGCCGAAAACTTGCGTTCCCCGCCATCTTCCTTCGCTACAGATCCACTGTAAAAATATACCGGTATGTTACTGTGTTACGTGCAGTTTTGGTTTGTGTTATTTTATGCACATTTCACTTTTGTTTTCGGCAAACTACTGTGTGGTAGAATGGTGAATACCTGCGTAGTGTTTGGGTATGGTTTTTCCTATTCACGAAAGAACAACCAAGGAACAGGTGTTTCAATACACCGGTAAGTGGCTCACATGTGCTCATGCCCAGTTGTCGTCTAGTTATTATTGCTATTAAATTTACTATTAAAGATGCGTAATTATGTAGGTGACAGAGATAATTTCTTTCCGATATATATTTGTTGGAGTTAGCCCCATTGTGATGTAATAATAATAATAATAATAATAATAATAATAATAATAATAATAATAATAATAATAATAATAATAATAATAATCCCGTGTGGGGATTTACCGGTTACCTCCATCGGGCGCGTCCCATTGGAATTGGGGAACCTCGCTGGCTCTGCCGCCAGCAGAGTCAGAGGGTAGTAGGGAAATAAAATATCACCGTGAAAAAAAACTGGTCCCTTGCCAGGGTTACGGCGAAGACCGGTAAATGACCAGAAGCCAGAAAAAATCTTGAGGCAACCTCTAGGGCTAACAACCCTAGTTGTAAAAGGATGGGTACCTGTCCAAAGCAAAGTCAATTCAAAAAGCATGATGGCACAACATTTCAAGAAACATACCCCAGGGGGTAAATCTTCGGATAAATCCCTCGTCGTGAACTCCACGGCGCACGAGTCTCGTTCGGATTCTGGGGGAGACTCGACATCATGCAAGAGACGAGTCGGAGCGTCTCGGTGTACCCCGAAGAGTCAAAAACTCAGGCCAAAATCTAAAACCTTTCTAGCAACTTTCAACATAAATTCACTTACATAAACTGGCAAGCTGAAAACCCTCACCAAAGCTCTTCACGAAAATCAGATATCCATAATGGCCCTACAGGAAACAAGGTACCCAGATGAAGAGATTTTTGAATCCGAAGGCTACCGATTTTTTAAGAGCAAAGCGCAACGAGGAATCCTCAATGGAGCTGTGATGCTTGGAACCGCGTTTACTGTTAGAACCAAGATCCTTAAATCGGTTGCAAATTTCGAACCTGTGAATGACAGATTGTCTATACTCACAATTAAATGCTCGAACAAAACCTACGCCCTAGTTAACGCACATGCTCCTACAAACGATAAGAACAAGTCTGATCCAGACGAAGTTGATAATTTCTGGGACCTACTAGATGAAAAATTAAACAAAATCCCCAAACACCATGTCAAGCTTCTTTTGGGTGACTTCAATGCCCAACTAGGTCGTGAACAGAAGAACAAGAAAGTTATAGGAAATTACCCTGCTCACAAAAGAACCAATGCCAACGGCAAAAGACTGGTGTCCATTTGCGAAAATCACAACCTGCAGGTGATGTCGACCCACTTTCGCCATCTACCCAGAAAGCAAATGACTTGGCGTTCTCCCGTCCAAGCTCTCGGAGAGTTCCAAATTGATCATGTTGCAATCTCCAGGAGAAACAGCCCTGAGATTATGAACGTCAAGGTAAAGCAAGGCATCAGTGTGGCCTCAGATCATTATAT
Organism: Anabrus simplex; assembly: GCF_040414725.1. Classification (NCBI taxonomy): domain Eukaryota; kingdom Metazoa; phylum Arthropoda; class Insecta; order Orthoptera; family Tettigoniidae; genus Anabrus; species Anabrus simplex. The sequence goes on along the minus strand of NC_090266.1, from coordinate 1,120,860,938 downwards.
GTCTCTTATGAAATTCAAACCAATTCCCGCAAACACAAGGAAGACAACCAAACAGATCACACGCTTCGACAATGATAAACTTCGGCAAAGGGTCGAGGAGTTCCAGGAGAAGGCTAAACCAAATGACTGTGACTTTAACAACGCCAAAAGTCTCCTTGTTGGGGCCGCCAAAGACGTTGCAGAAATCAAGAGAAGCAAAAAGCATGCCTGGTGGAATGGTACCTACGAATCAGTCCTCCAAGAAAGACTCAATGCGTGGAAACAGTACTAGTCTACAAAATCAGAAAATGATTGGGAAACCTATAAAACCCAACGTGCCCTAGCAGCTAGGGTGTTCAGAACTGAGAAACGTAAATACGAATCTCTTATTGAAAAGATAGAACAAAACTTTAGGAAGAATGAAAGCAGAGACTACTTCAGAGCCTTCAAACGCAAACTCACTGGCTATAGACCACCATCTCTATGCTTTGAGCGAAAGGACGGCACACTGGCGACGTCAAATGAAGAAAATTGCAGCATTCTGGCAGATTACTTCAAGAATTTACTTAATTGCTCTAAACCGCAAAGCGCCATTGAGACCAAGGAACCCTTACTCAGGTACCCAGATTCCAGACCACTCGACAGGGATGAAATCAAGTGCCACATTGCCCGTCTCAAAAGTAACAAAGCGCCGGGGGAAGACTCAGTAGTAGCAGAACTATGGAAATATGCCCCAGAGGAATCACTTGATATCTTGCAAAAGCAAATAGAAGAAATTTGGAACAAGGAGACCCTACCCGAAGATTGGAAAATAGCTTTGATCCATCCATTACACAAAAAAGGCAGCATGAAGAACATCAACAACTACAGAGGAATATCTTTGCTACCCGTGACTTACAAAATTCTGTCACTTGCCATCCTGGAGCGTTTGGAAGCACAAGTCGAACATCAAATAGGTGAATACCAAGGAGGGTTCAGAAAAGGTCGCTCAACAGCTGAACAGACCCAAAAATCTCAAAACGATCATCAGATATTGTACACTAAGGTCCAAGCAGTATGTGTCTGTCTTTGTGGACTTTAAGAAAACGTACGACTCCATTGACCGGGAAGTCCTGCTAAACATCTTAAATGAATTTGGAGTTGATTTGGAACTGCTGGCATTAATTAGAGCCACCCTGACCGATACAAAATCCAAGGTGAAGTTCCACGGATGTCTCTCGCATTCCTTTGACATCAAAACAGGAGTCCGACAAGGTGATGGGCTATCCCCGATACTCTTCAACTGTGTTCTTGAAAAGATCATCAGAACCTGGCGGGTGAGATTACAGGAAACCAACTATAGTCCATTGAAAATAGGAACCAAATCCAAGGGGATCGCAACAGACTGCTTAGCATTTGCCGATGATATTGCTGTTCTCTCAAACGACATAGAAACCGCTAGAGCTCAAGTTGAAATTTTAAAGGAAATTGCCGAACAAACTGGTTTGCAGATATCGTTTGAGAAAACAGAAGTAATGACTAACATCAAAGAGGCTCCACCAAAACTCCATACAAAATACGGGGACATCACCCGAGTAGACAAATTCAAATACTTGGGTGAGATCATCATGAAAAATGGACTGGACAAAGAAGCACTTCAGGAGCGAGTACGCAAACTGGAAATAGCCTAGCAAACATCCCGCACAAACTATAACAAAAATGCCTTTCCCAAAACAACAAGATACGTCACTATGAAACAGTTCTGAAGCCAGTAGTTCTATATGCAGCCGAAACCCTGTCTCTAAATGCCAACAAGGGACTCCTTGAAGAACTGGAGAAAAGAGAACGCAAAATTGTGAAAGGAATCTTGGGATCAAAGTACAGAAATGGAATCCATCAAAAGAGATCCAACAAGGAAGTCTACAGCAAAATAGAGAAAATTACCGACACAATTAGAAAAAGACGGGCACGATTTTACGGTCATCTGAAAAGAATGGACGGAAGAAAGTTAACTAAAGAAATCTTTCACTTTTTTGATTCAAACCCCAAAACCACAATTCCCTGGTTTAGAAATACCAAAAAAGACCTGCAAATGCTACATATCTCAGCTGAAGACGCCCTTAACAGAGATCTCTTCCGCAAGAAAATATTGACGAACGGGCTAAACCGAGACGAGCAACCGAAGAGAAGACACGGTGCCCCTTGGACAGAGGAGCGTAAGCAGGCCCACTCACAAAGAATGAGGGAAATTTGGGCTCTAAAGAAGGCCAAGTTCAGTGTCAAATGCAACAAGACTTAACGTGGTCCTTGATGGCCCCCGCGAATTATATAATAATAATAATAATAATAATAATAATAATAATAATAATAATAATAATAATAATAATAATAATAATAATAATCTGTTGTAAATATTTATAGATATCTCTATAGTTTCTTAATCAAGAGGTGGACTCCTTGCTTGGGCCGAGTCAGCCCATTATGTCGCCGCCACAAGCCGAGACTTTTTAAGTGGATGTAATAATAATAATAATAATAATAATAATAATAATAATAATAATAATAATAATAATAATAATAGAGTGATAGAGGAGTATCACCCCTTACAAAACCTTGGTCCAGCTGACCCGGCTGGTAGTCACATGTAAGGGTTTATGGTAAAGACCTCAAGGGTAGTGAAGGCGGAGAGAGTAGTTCTCGGTACGGCGGAAGTGGCGGAAGAGGCATACCATCCTGCAAAATCCACATTGCGTCTGCCTTGTAACAAGCGGCACAGTGGTCAGCGTCTGATCCTTTAGTTGGGACGGCTGCTCTAAAATCTTCTGGAACTCAAAAATCGAGTCGTACACCACTGGTCTCAATTGAAATTACCACAAAAACCAAACCTCAACTTGAGCGCATAATGGAAGAGACGATCTTAGAATCACTACCCCAGGCACCAGTCGACAGACTGGCCTTACCTTATCATCGGATTCTGGGGGATCAGGGACTCCATGCGAAGAAGAATCGGAGTTTTTCAAGACCTTGTCATACTCTAAAAACTAGACGTAAAAACTTTATTGGCACAATTAATGTGAACACCCTCACTAAAACAGGCAAATTAAAACAACTCACCAACGTCCTGGAAAAATTTGACTTAAAAATCACCGCACTCCAAGAGACACGATTCACGGATGAAGGCCACTTTGATACAGAGAATTTTAGAATCTACAAAGGCAAACCTGCCATAAAAGTTAACGACAAACTACTTCTCTTGGGAACTGGGTTCGCCATACACCATTCCATACTCGACTCAGTCATTGACTTTATACTTCTTCCAACGAAAGAGTCTCTCTGCTTTCTGTAACGTGGATAAGTGAAACTCTATTTACTGGAATATGTTTCACTTGTGTACTGGGATATTATTTCCGTTTTATTGTCCATTGCTTGGTGCGCCTGTTTTATTGGTGCATTCTGCCGTTCTAATTATTTAAATATGTGATATGTAAGTATTGTGTCGTGGCTGAGAGGAAGGCTATTGGCTCCTTGAAAGATCAATGCTGGCGCGCATACGCTGAACAGGTCTTCTTCATTGAATGTATGTTCTTCCCGGCACTGGTTGTCTGTCTGGGATCCAAGAGGGATGTGTGCACGCTTGTGTCCAAGAGGACATGTTCGCTAGTAGGGGGAATGGAGTATGATACTCCAGAATAAACTAATTTTAAGGCCATGCCTTAATTTCTACATGTAGATTGCATAATTTTATTTTATTCGTTTTCCTTCGGTGTGGATAGTGGTGATATGGGTTAACATTTTCATACGGCTGTGTGCCGATCTTCAAGTGAGTGCTATGTGAATGTTTGGATTACCTTTTCTAATATTAATCTTGGCTGATGTAAGTAATCTCAAATTATTATATACGAGTATTTGGAACTGAATCTCTACTATCCGTTGGTTTATTCAAGAAGATATTACAGTACCTTAAATTGACTTAAAAACGTTATCGAATCCATTCAATTTATTTATGTCGCCGTGGGAAGAAAGTAAAAGTTAATACGTAGGTATATACCTACATAGAGAAAGGACTTTTCGGCAACGATTTTCTGCACTTGATTTTGTTTGAATATTCTTCACCGACCGAAACATTGTTTCACTTCTGTTTGTTAAAAAAATTCTGAAACCATGTTATGTGGAAGTAATTATATTATTTGTACCGCGAGGGTACACCCGCCCCGTACATTCAAATCAAGCGCCTTGTGAACTGATATCTTACTCCTAAAACTTGAAACAACTAGTGCAAGAAGTTTGGATGTTGGTCAACAGATGTTACTACTAAAGTGAAAAAGTTATTTGTTATTTTAAGGTTTCCTAAACTGAGTTCATTTGTTCTTGTTTTTTGTGTATCGCACTTGTCAACACTTCGATCTCTTTCGGCCAACTTCAAAATTATGGGGAATTTCCTATATTTAATTTTCAACCAATCAGAGCTTTCTTCTACATGTTCAATTATCCAATAAAAACTCGGGGTGTGTCGGACATTAGTCCAGATCTCTCTCGAACCTTCCCCTCGGGTGTAAAAGCTGTCAATTTTTCTTTCTACTTTGTCTTCTTGATCGTCGAGTTTACTGGGTGTGTGCTATTAGTGGAGGAGGGGGCATTTCGCCCTTCATCGAGCAGTTCAACGCAATAAGGTAATGGCAGCCATGTACTATAACTAGGTGATAGCCCCTAAAAGCTAACCCGAGGGAAGGGTTTCCTTTCTTTAAGAATGTAACCTTAATTTCTGATCTTCAATAATATAAACTTCTTCAAATGTAAATCTCCAACTAGCCTCAAACTTAGCCGAAATTCGGGAACAGAGGTTGCGACACCCTCTCGACTTCCGTAGCCTTGAAAATTAAATTTTCTCCATCTAGTCACCTCCGTAGAATAGGATTAGTCTCTGTAAACTTCGGGCCAGAAACCCAAATAGGATTTTAATCTTGTGTGCACATTTCTAGGAGAGCAAATATCTGCCTCCGCATCATTTTGATTTTCGGACCAATAACTTTAACCTGTGCTCTTTTTCCCCCTCCAAGGTCCGGTAGAATGAGTATTCGCTACTCCTGTTATTTCGATTGAGTGGTTAAACTGTTGAGTGTTGAAGACAGTGAAATCTGTTTGTGAACTATTAAATGTAGGTTGTGCCTCAAGAGGCATCGAAACTGTAAATTTTCGGTGAGCAAAAGATGGTCGGGTTGTAATGGTATTACGTTCGGAGCTGAGTCTCCTATACTATTCATAGAGCATAGATGCTCTTCCTATTCTTGTCGATGAAATGGGGAGTCCTGTCTCCTTAACTTTTGGTGTATGGAGCATTAGTGCACAAATAACACTGGAAAAATTGTATTCAACTACTGTACCTGAAATCTTGCACTGTCGCTGAGCGACTGGTTTTGTTAATATCTTTCATTTAAAGAAAGAAAAACGGTCCAAAATAAAATATAACCTTGTTTTTTTAAGTTTTTAATTAATATTTTGATTGTAGTAGATAGACCTGTTCATGCCCGCACCTTCTTTCACCTTGGTGATCCACTGAACTCCGTAACAAGTGGTAGCAGAGCGTGGTTGAATGGGTCTAGATAGAGCCCCTTTTGACGGCTAAACATGCAACTCTACGTCAAACTCTAAAGATTTTCTCGATTGCTGGAAATGTTCAAAATTGTTAAATTTTTCTGCCAACATGTCTGGTCCTCATGAAATCCTTGCGCCCGGGTACTTGTGAAAGGAGGTGTTAATCCATGAGCTCCTAATTAGGAAGGTCCAATCTGGAGGCACGGTTGTGGCAGATATTGCCAAACTTACGGAATCTTTAGAACTTCCTATTTGTATTCCGGTATTTGGGGAGAAAGAAATTGATGAGGCTCTATCCACTATCACAGATAATGCCTGAGCTAGCTTCTGTAGTTAGTGTTTTGAAGTAAGTGATCCATCTGCTAATCAACTTAAGAGAGTTCAGGCTAGGCTATTTCATTTCTACAATAGGGCTAGGGACCTAATGTCTCTAAAATTGAAGGAGGGTCATGCTGAGGAAGCCAGTAATCTATTGGAAAACCTCTCGGCTATGTCGAATAGAGTTAGTCAGTTGTTGTCCGGGGCCGCTACTCCTAAAAGCGACCAGGTTCCGATGGTAAACTTGCCCACTGAGGAAGAATCTAGCAGAGTGATTGAGAGTAGGAAATCGGTTGCTACTCAACAAACATCTGCCCCACCGGAAACTGAGTCTGGTCATCCAAGACAACTTGCACCGTTCTTTATGACTAATGCAGTGTTTGAGCCTTCTCAAACTCCAATGGCGTCACCTATTATGTCGCCCGGTGTCAGCAGTTTGCCTCACCCATTGGCCATGTTGCTTGAAGGCATTTCTAATTTTTCACTAAATTCTACTAACAAGGTGATTTCTTTCCTTAGATTTTTAGTTGAATTCCAAGACCATACTTTAGTGTTTGCTCTCTCTCACTCCCAAAAACTTCAGATTATTTACCCATATTCCGTAGGTGTCCTCTCGGACAAAATGGTAAAAGCAATAGCTGACAGATCTTAAATAGAAGCCTTCCATGCCCACCTTTTGGCTAACTTCATTCCGGCTAGAGCTATGTCGTCAATAATTCAGAAGTATTATATTAGAGTACAGAGGTTGGGTGTGAACCTAGCAGACTTAATTCAAGATATTAAGTTTTACACCAGGGTAATTGCCCTTCATTTCCCTGAAGATCAAATTGTGCAGACGATTGTTGAAGGTAACTCTTCGCTCTGTAGGTCATACCCATGTTTTGCATCTCGGCCTCAAACCTTCTCGGAACTCGAGGCAATGGCAGTGTCAGCCGAAGGCGTAAGGAACGCTGACACCTTATGATTCGCTAAGGAGCCCCCTCCGTCATCTAAGAGTTCTCGGCCACCACCTCGCCGAAACTTTTCTATACGCAAGTGTCATGCATGTGGATCTACTGAACACCTTAGGAACAAATTTCCATTGGTGAAATCGAGCGGAAATAGGAACGGAGCTGGCCCGTCTCAAGGTTGCTTCAAGTGCGGGTCATTCTCCCATCTGGCGGAGAATTGCCCTTCAAGAAATAGCACACCATCTTTTTCAACTTCTGGTGCTGCCTCCACGATTCCAAGTGATAGGAAGTGACTAGCGTCCTTGGCTCAGCCCCCGTTAGATCAGGGAACGCATCATTCAAGGATAAAACTTCATCTAATCTATCATTTGAAGGCCCTAGGGAATGCCTCAGAATTGCGGCAGAGCGCCCAGGATTCGTGCCATTTCTGAAAATTGAAGTAATAACGAACCAATCACGACTCTATTAGAATCAGATAGTGTGAGTTCCATTATTTCTGAAGAGTGGTATTCTAAATTAAAAACCTGTTGTAAATTTCCAGACTATTGTTCCTCTTCTGTTAAACGTGTTTCGGCTAACTCATCTCCATTAGAAATTTTAGGCTCATTTTTGCTATAGTGCGCACTGCAAAGTTTACCTGGAAAGTTAAGTTGTTTGTAGCTAAACAATTGTCCTGCCCTGTAATCTTGGGGGCCGATTTTATGTCTAATACTGGTCTTGCGCTCGACATTCAGTGCTAGTCGTGCACTTTCAAGTTTTCTCTTAACTGTAATATTCCCCTTTTGAAATGTAATTCTGTGTCATTTCCATCTATTTCGCCTACTCAGAGTGATATGTCATTAGATCTTAGGCATCTGCCTGAGGGTCAGGCTGAAAGTATTAGAAGGTTGTGTTAGTCTTTCCCTGACGTATTTTCAGATACCCTTGGCTTTACTGACCTTATTAAATATAAGATTGAGTTAACAGATTCTATCCCAGTTAGGTGTCAGCCTTATAGGCTGCCCCACCTAAAATGAAGGCCCTTAAGGAAATCATCGATCAGATGTTAAAAGATGAAATTATTCGACCTTCCAAGTCGGCGTATTCATCGCCCATTTTCCTTGTACCGAAACCTCAAGGTGGTTTCAGGCCTGCTATTGATTACAGGGCTTTAAACCGTAAGGTGTTGTTACAATCTATGGCCCTTCCGGATCTTCATTCTTATTTTCCATGGTTTTGCAAGGCGAAGTTCTTTACCATCTTAAACCTTAACCAGGCATATAATCAAATTCCTCTAGGGGAAGAATCCATACATCTAACGGCTTTCGCCATGGATTGGAATCTGCATGAATACAACCGTGTGCCCTTTGTGCTCCCCACGGGAGCAGCTGTTCTTATTAGACTGCTAGATAGGGTCTTCTCTGACATCAAATTCGAATATCTGTATTATTACCTCGATGATGTCGTGTTTTCAGAGACCTTCGAAGAGCACTTCATCTGGAGTAAGTCCGCAATCGCCTTCGGAAAGCTGAGTAGACTGTTAAATTATCTAAGGCAGCTTTTGCTAAGGCTTCTATGTCGTTCTTAGTGCATATTGTGTCGCCCGATGGTGTTTCCATAGACAATTCCAGAACACAGGCTATCCGTGACTTCAAGCCTCCTAAGGATATCGAAGGAATCGCATGGTAATTTCTTCAGGAAATTTATTCCTAACTTCGCTAACAGGGCGGCACCCCTGAACCTACTGCGTAGGAAAGGTATCAAATTTGAATGGGGGCCATCGCAGCAAACCGATTTTGAAGACCTTAAATTAGCTCTTTGTAATGTCCCTGTATTAGCTATGCCATATTTCTCAAAGAAATTCATTGTCCAAACGGATGCCTCTTCATCTGCCGTTCCTGCTGTCCTTCTTCAGGAAACGGAACTTGGAAGGCGACCCATCGCCTATGCGTCTAGGACCTTATCGGTTCAAGAAGCCAAGTATTCTATCTATGAACTAGAGGGTTTGGAAGTCTTGTTTGCTCTGGAGAATTTCCTTTATCTGGAACATGTAAAATTTGAATTAGAAAGAGATAATCAAGCCTTAAATTGGCTTTTAGCTAGGCCTCGCCGTACAGGACGCATCACCCGATGGGCTATCAGGATTTCTGCATTTCAATTTGATGTAAGACACATTAGGCGTTCAGAGAATATAGTTGCTGATGGACTCAGCCGTATGTTTTCTATTGATGTTGAGACCAGTGAACAGGAAGATAGCTCTTCTCTCCCTACGCCTATACCTTCTAGTATTAATGCTATTTTGACGGATGCCCCTATGCTATTCCGTGACATTGAGAAATATCAGCGTGAAGGTCCAGTGCTGGCTCCCATTATGGAAACCCTTTCTTCTGAGGAACATGTTGTCCCTTATGTTTTGAAGAACGGGGTTCTATGCTGCCCTTCGAGGCATGATCAAAAGATGAAAGTTGTGGTTCCAACTGTTCTCGTGCCAATGATCTTCAAATACTATCACGAGACCCAATTAGGGGGGTATTTAAGCATCTTCAAAACAAGGGAAAATCAGAGAGATGTTTATTTGGAAGAGTATGGACGGTGAAATCCGAGAAATGGTTAAAGCTTCTAAATCTTGCTTGCTTAGTAAGCCCACCTTGTCTACTAAGCTAGGACTATTGTCATTGCATCAGGCATCACGCCCCATGGAACGTTTAGACACAGACTACGTCGGACCCTTCCCCAAATGAAAGGGGAACGGAAGTAAATTCATTCTCTTATGTGTAGACGGCTTCTCTAGATTTTCATGGTTGTTTGCGACTAAGCTGGCCACCGCTCAGTCTACCATTTCTTGTCTTAATACTATCTTTGCTTCTTTTAGCCCCTATCAATATATAGTTTCTGATAATGCAAAGGCTTTCACATCTAACTTATTCCGAAAATTCTGTTTCGATCTGGCCATATCCCACGTAACAACTTCCGCTTATTACCCTCAGCCATCTCCGGCAGAGCGGGTCAATCGTAACCTTCGATCTCCGCTGATCGCCTTTCATCATGAAGATCATTCCAGGTGGGATACTTCGCTGCATTGGTTATCTTTTGCTTTAAATTCGGCTGTTCATCAGTCACACAATTTCAGCCCTGTCTACCTCATGTACAAATTTGTTCCCAACATGCCGTTTTCTAATCTTTGGTCACTCAATGGCATATTACCTGAGACAATAGATCCCGATAATATCAGAGACCTATGAAAGAAGGCGAGAAGTAATATTAAAGCTTCTCGTGAAAAGGTTAGAGAGAGATATGATCGTGGACGGAGGCCCACCAATTTAAAGGTTGGAGATCAAGTCATGGTTAAGAATTTTGTTCCTGCAGGCAAGCTTGCCCCCAGATTTAATGGGCAATGTATTATTTTGGACTTTTTAACTCCTGTCACTCTTTTAGTAAGCACCCAGCCACTTTGAGGATATTTAGAGTCCATATCTCTCAGATTAAGCCTGTATAAATTTCTTGATTTTCTATTTAGGCCATTTAGAAAGAAATTTTCTTGTGAGGCACAACTGGTGGGATTTCAGCAGGACATATCAGATCAATTGGATTCAGGAGGCAGTTAGTTTGCCTATCCGTAGATCTTTCCAAAGCCTTTGATAGAGTGGAACATGGAATATTATTAAAGAAATTGGAGGGAATAGGCTTGGACGTAAGGGTTACACGTTGGATAAAAACATTTCTAAATTCAAGGGTTCAGAAAGTCAAAGTAGGAAATAATGTATCACGGGAAGAGAAAGTTTGGAAGGGAATTGCACAGGGTAGTATAATCGGTCCGTTACTTTTCTTAATATACGTAAATGATTTAGGGAATAATATAACATCAAAAATAAGATTGTACGCAGATGACATAATTGTTTATAGGGCAATAAATAATATTGAGGATTGTTCAGAATTACAAAGGGACCTTGAGAGTATCCAACAATGGGTTGAAGAAAACAATATGAAGGTTAATGGAGGCAAATCAACTGTTACAACTTTTACAAACAGGAGCTTTAAAACTGAATTTGAATATACTTTGGATGAGGTAGTTATCCCAAAAGATGGCAAGTGCAAATACTTAGGTGTGAGATTTGAAAGTAATTTGCACTGGAAGGGTCATATTGATGACATTGTTGGGAAAGCATACAGATCGTTACATGTCATAATGAGGCTACTTAAAGGATGCAACAGAGAATTAAAAGAGAAAAGTTACTTAAGTATGGTTCGTCCATTATTGGAATATGCAAACAGTGTTTGGGTTCCTCAGCAAGATTACCTAATAAAAGAAATAGGTAGTGTGCAGAGGAAAGCAGCAAGATTTGTAACAGGGATTTCAGGAGAAAGAGGAGTGTATCAGAAATGTTAAAGGAACTTGGGTGGGAAACTTTAAGTAAGAGAAGGGAGAAAACTAGACTTAAAGGATTATATAGAGCCTATACAGGAGAAGAAGCATGGGGAGATATCCGTGAGAGGCTTCAGTTGGAAAATAATGATATCTGCAGGACTGACCACAAGTATAAAATTAGAAGGAATTTTAGCAGAAGCGATTGGGGTAAATTTTCATTCATTGGGAAGTGTGTGAAGGAGTGGAACAGTTTACCAGGGGTAGTGTTTGATCCTTTTCCAAAATCTGTACAGATATTCAAGAAGAGAATAAACAGCAACAGAGAAAATAAATGAAATGTTAGAGGACATTCGACCAGTGCAGGTTAATGTAAATAAAAAATGTGCGTGAATAAATTAATTCCATCCCCTGGTCTAAGGAGTTTGGACAGCCAAAGTAGGGGACTGCCTGTAGGGGTGAAGTACTGTGGGGACTTCGAGGGCCCTGAGACCGCTACGGTAGCTGTGAAGGCCCTTCAGGAACTCTGAAAAGTGGTGGCAAAAGGGGCTCTGGTTAAGGCGCAGCAGGTCGTTATGCTACTTAGGTTCCAGAATTGGTAAAAAAAGTAAACAAATGCAATGTAAATATTAATCTTATACCAGTTGTATAGTATCATTTGAAGTAATTCCACATGCTGTAAATCAGTTGAGTATATTTGTAAGTAGTACAGGAGATATTATAAGTAGAATTTTGTAAACAATATAAATTTATTAAGGATGAGCTGTGTGTTTAATAGAAAAATTGTTAGCATAAATTGTATAATATTGTATTTTGGAAAAATATTCTTCTCTTGTTAATTTAATATATAGTGCTTGACAATAATGCATTTTAGTGTACCATTTGCCACCGAGGTAGATACCTCATTTGCAAATAAAGAGCTTTTGATTTGATTTGAAATCAGGGCAGTTAGAAAAGGTTATACACTTAAGAAAATGGAAATTGCGACACCATGAAGGCATTGGTCGTTTGTGTTGATTTTCAGGATATGGAACGATGCCATGTAGGTATGTAAACGATCAAAGTTTCAGACCCATTGGATTGTTCCTACAGGTCTCCCCACGTGATTGGTCGCGGAGGAACCAACTCCCGTATACGGACTCTGGTGCAGCGTGGTTGACTTGCAGTCTGTGCAGTGAAGTGTTCCCCGTCAAACATGCCTCGACGACAGAGAAGAGCACGCTGTCAACAACTGTCGCCGTTTGAGAGGGCTCGAATAATTGGGCTGTGTGAGGCTGGTTTATCGCTAAGGACTGTCGATGCACGTGTTGGCCGACAGGCATCTACGGTACAACGTGTATGGCAGCAGTGGTCAAATGAAGGTACCCACACTCGTAGACCTGGCACAGGCCCAGCGCGACAGACAACTGCGAGAGAGGATCGCCGCATCATTCGGATGGCCCAGATGGAACCCCATGTAACAGCAGCGCAAATTCGAGCATCTGTGGCACCCTACGTTATACAACAAACAGTTGGTAATCGCCCGCGTGCAGCTGGCTTACGAGCCCGTGTTCCTGCAGAAGGTGTTCCATTGACCCCACAACAGCGACGTGTAAGGCTAGCCTGGTGTCGAGAAAGATCGACGTGGTTCGACGAATGGCATATGGTCGTCTTTAGTGATGAATCGCGCTTCTGTCTTGCCCGCAGTGATCGCCGGAATCGTGTGCGCCGACGTACCGGGGAGAGGGGCCGCCCAGATCTTATTGTCGGGAGGCACCCAGGGCCAACACCAAGCATTATGGTCTGGGGAGCTATTGGCTTTAATGTGAAATCACAATTAGTGCTTGTTGAGGGCACCATGACTGCTCGACAGTACGTTGATAGGGTACTCAATCCAGTGGTTGTCCCTATGATGGCGAACATTGATAATGGGATGTTTGAGCAGGACAATGCCCGGGTTCACACTGCATGCATCTCCAGAGAAGCTCTCCATATCACAACCTTAGAATGGCCCGCCAGATCCCCGGACCTCAGTCCTATTGAGCATGTGTGGGACATGATGGGTCGACAACTGGCCATCCGTCTTCAGCCACACAGAATTCTGGAACAACTAACCCGTGCAGTGCAGTAAGCATGGGCCACAATTCCTCAGGAAGCGATCCAGGGTCTTATTGACTCCATGCCTCGACGAATTCATCAATGTATTGCAGCTCGTGGTGGGCACATCCTGTATTGATAGTTGTCCAAACTTGCCGTCAGAGGGACCTGTAAGTATAATCATGGAATCACAACCGAACACTCGTCCTGTATGTTCAATTGCAGCAATGTAGCACCGCTCCTTCTGGGTGTTGCAATTTCAATTTTCTTCAGTGTATTTCTTGTTTAAAGTAGTCTTGAATGTAAAAATTCATTAGGTAAAGCACAATGTTAAATATGGAGGCCTTCTGCCCCACTAATAGATCTGGTGTTTCACCTCTCATTGTTCTACCTATGTACAAATCTTCCCCTCTAATAAGGCTTTTGTTCCATTCTGCCATTACATTATTCCCCTCCTCCAACACCAAGCCTGCAATCACACACTCATCCTCTATGAAGCCCGCCTCATTCGAAACGTAGAAAATGGACAATTCTCACTCTACACAAAACAATCCCTGTCGCCAATTAAATTACTGTTTAGTGCCGTCTCTGAAATCAGCAGCCAAGTTGTAACATCTGGTGAGCGGTGCTGGCGTGGGGTAAGGGCCATTTCGCACTGGCCCAGTCTCCTTCATAACGGCGTGCTGGAGCACCATCCTTTTTGACGAGGGCTGAGGTGCGGTAATTCAACCATCTAACCATCTTGATGCAGTATCTCTACATCTGGTCTGTGGCGACCATCACCATGGCAACCCGCTCATGATAGCGGGAGAGGTGTATATGAGGGTACTTGGGGGGTCCGAAGGAAGACACCCTGGTATCGGCAGCGACGACCGATCTTGCCCTCAAACTTGAACCTTATACCCCAGACTTCTACGACTTCTGGAAGACTTCAAAATTAGTTTTGACTTAACATTTTCTTCTAAAGGAACATTTTCAAGGAAATACCTAAATTGTTTTTCTAACAAGCAAATTTCAATGTTTAACTGTGAGGAGAGACCTTTGGCTGGGGGAGGGCTGTATCTCGAGGGTACACCCGCCCCATGCATTCAAATCCAGCGCCTTGTGAACTGATATCTTACTCTAGAATTTGAAACAATTAGTGTAAGAAGTTCGGACGTCGGTCAACAGATGTCACTACTAAATTGATAAAGTAATTTGTTATTTTAAGGTTTCCTAAACTGAGTTCATTTATTTATTTTGCCATTTTCAAGTGCACGCGTTGTAGGCTTATGGTAGTGAGTTATGTGGATATTTAAAGTAACATTTTCGTAACGCTCGTCTTTTGTCGGAAATCACCCAGAACAAACCGAGCTGCATTTCTTTGGATTTTTTCCAATTCTCGTATCAATTAATCCCGTTGAGGTTCCCATACACTAGAACCATACTCTAGTTGTGGTCTTACCAGTGACTTTTATGCCCCCTCCTTTACATACTTATTACAACCCCTAAATACCCTCATAACCATGTGCTGAGATCTGTAGGCCTACCCTTTATTTACAGTCCCATTTATGTGAATACCTCAATAAAGATCTAGGTTCCGCATAAGGAACTTTCGTCCCATTGGCACAGTAATCAAATCTGAGAGAACTTTTCCTCTCTGTGAAACTCACAACCTGTCTTTTAACCCCGTTTATCATCAAACCATTGTCTGCTGTCCACCTCACAACATTATCGATGTCGTTTTGCAGTTACTCGCAATCTTGTAACTTATTTATTACGCTCTACAGTATAACATCATCCGCAAAAATGCTTACGTCTAATTCCAGCTCTTTACTCATATCATTTATATATATAAGAAAACATAAAGGTCCAATAATACTGCCTTGAGGAATTCCCCTCTAAATGATGACAGGGTCTAATTCTCTGAGTTTTATTATCTAGAAATATAGCCACCCATTCAGGCACTCTTTTGTCTAGTTCAATTGCACTCATTTTTGACAGTAGTCTCCCATGATCTACCTTGTCAAATGCCTTAAATAGATCAGTCGCGACACAGACCATTTGACCTCCTGAATCTAGGATATCTGCTGTACCTTTCTGGAATCCTACAAATTGAGATTCAGTGGAATAACCTTTCCTAAACTCGAACTGCCTTCTGTTGAACCAGTTGTTAATTTCGCAAATATGTCTAATATAATTACAAATAATGCCTTCCAAAAGCTTACATGTAACACATGTCAAACTGACTGGCCTGTAATTTTCAGCTTATGTTTATCACCCTTTCCTTTATACAAACGGGGTACTATAGAAGCTCTCCATTCGTTTGGTATAGTTTGTAACGGACTCGTCACATCACAGGCATCCACTTCAGCGAAATTCGCCATGCACATGACCCTTATCTTTCTATTACCGGTACTGATATGGACTCACCTTCATTACGAGAACACGAAGTATTTTACTCTGCAATTGGGACTCAAATACCTCATCGAAAATATTTATTGAAAATCACATACTTTGTACGGACTTCAGCTCTATCTATCTTCACTATCTGCTGTCAACTAACTATCTTCTTGCCCGCTGACGTCACGCGATACTGTTTTGTTTGCCGCGCATGCTGCCGTAACATTTGGAACATTCCCGATGTATTTCTCCTCTACTCTAGCATATAAAAATCAGGCCTTTCTCCGTATTAACTGAGATGGACTTTAGCCGCATTCGGTGTTCGGCTGTTGTGCGGTGCACACGTCTCGCTCCGGTCACTGGTGCAGCGGCCTTTTCCTGTCCGTAGATAAGTAGAGTTTTTTATGTTTGTGTTCATATTCTAGTCCTTTTTTTGTGTTTGTTCTGGGGCTAGTGTAGGGTAATTCCTTTTGGGCTATTATGTCTGTCGATAGTGGCGGCGGCCCTTTAGGCCGGCCTCCTGATATTGGAACAGGTGCCGTGCGTAAGGATTCCCCCATGGACGTTAGTAATACTGCTACCCAACGTGACAGTTCTCAAGATACAATACGTGATTCGGACCAGCGTCCGCAAGTTCCTGTAGCTACCTATTCTACCACTCATCTTGGCCCGTACATAGTATTTGTCGAATCGATTGACTCTACAAATAAAATAGGACATATTCACCCTATGGCTCTGGGACGGATTTTCTATGAGAGGCACATTAGTGACGTCAAGGCCATTCATAGGAAGGGAAGAAATAGAATTCCATTTACTTTCATGTCTAGTAAGGCTGCAAACGCCTTTCTCTCTCATCCCATTCTTACGGAAAAGAAATTGACAGCTTTTATACCGTCTTCGAATATTCAGCGAGTAGGGGTCATACGGGGAGTTGACACTACTATTTCCGAATCCGACATTCTCACCTATTTAGACTCGCCATATCCAGTGGTGAAGGTACAACGTCTAAATAGACGTTCATCTAAAGACGGAAAAACTGAATATATCCCTACAGGTACTGTGAAGGTTGTATTTGAGAGTCAACAACTTCCGAAAAGTGTGTCCATTTTTAAAGTCATGTTAGAGGTTCAGGCCTTTATATTCTCTCCTTTATTATGTAAACGATGTCAGCGGTATGGACACACCGCCACTAATTGTCGTTCCAGGGAGCCGAGATGTGGAAAGTGTTCCCTTACTCATTCTACTGAAGACTGCACTCACCCAGTCGTTAAATGTGCTAACTGTGGCGGAAATCATCTTGCGGGAGCAGAACATTGTGAAATCCACAAACAACAAAAAGAAATTAAACGCATTATGAGTGTTGAAAACAAATCATATTTCGAAGTGAAAAACTCTTTTGCCCCATTACCGTCCTTATCTAACCCCCTTCTGATGCCCCAACATTTTCCTTCTTTACCCAATAGATCATCTCAATCGGATGAAACTTTCCCTCGAAAGCGTAAATTTACTATGGTGGTTAGTAACCCTTCCCGCCCACCTGCTAAACCAGGTTATGACAAGGTATCATATCTTAATTTGCTCAGTAATCCGAAGACGGTTCCAGAACATTCTGGCACTCCAGTCGTACGTTTGATTCCTGCTACTTCTAACGAGCCTGCATCTACATCCCGGAAGCCGAGTCCTCAAGGGCAACCTTCGGCGCCTCCTGCGCCAATATCGGCATCTCCCTCTGTCATGGCTTTACATGGTAAATCAAACGATCACTCTGATGTACAGCTTCCAAAAATCTTTAACAATTTTGCAGCTTTAATCGCAGTAATGGACCCTAAAGACCCATGGAAAAAAGAGCTACAAGAAGTATATGATGACCTTTTTCTATCATTTGGACTTTCCCCTACTGCTAAGTAACACATGCGGATCCTGTAATGGAATTATCGGAATATATTACATATGCAACATCATACAATATTTTGGAATATTCACAGTTTTCATTTGTACTAACTACTAAAGCACCTTGATGGCTTTAGACAATCCCGAACATTCTAATATTTGGTACATTCAACATTTCCGTAAATTACGTTCAGACTTATCCCTCCGTCATGTTCAAGTATTATTCACATGGCTTCCTGGCCATTCTGGAAAACACGGCAACGTCATAGCGGATATCCTATCTAACGAGGCCGCCCAGGGTATTGGATTGGTCTACTATAACGCAGTTTCACACACAGACTCATGGGAATACGGTCATCACGTCATCCGCGATCAGTGGTGTGCAATGGCGCCGCACTTCCCCGTTGAAAGGTAAGCACTTATTCACGATACTGTCTGATATTCCTACTAATTCGTGGTTCGCCGTTGGTTACTACTCTCGGCGTCATATTCTTCAAATCATACATTTCCGCTTAATTCATGTGTGTACGTCTGCTCATCTCTATCGCCTTAATCTTATCGAAAGTAACTTATGTCCATGTTTTTAAGCAGTAGGTCCTGTCAATCATATCATTTTTCAGTGTCAGACATATGAACATCACCGTCACGCATTCGTAGCTAAGCTTCTACATGCGGGTTGCCAACTGCCGGAAACTGTTTCGTGTTTAGTGTTTCAACCGCCTTTTCGCGTTGTAGACTTAATATTTTTTTTATTTTTTATTTTTACCTGTAACATTCAATTGTAACCTTTTCCTTCCCTATAGGTACGAACTTTCGCATCCCAACCCTTATTCGTGGTCCGGTCGAGTTTGTTTGTAGTAAGACGTCGTGGCAGACCACACAGACGTGAAGCATTAGAACCCTGTATCCCTGTGTTTTTGGGTTATCCTAGTTAGTTTAGCCTCCATATTATTTGGTTTTTTCCTTAGTTTCATTATTACCGGTTGTCATTCACTTCATTACATAGCTCACCCTTCTATCTTGTAGTGTACTAATTTCTTCTCATGTTGGTACCTCTCCCAGACATTAATTATTCCGCAAACCAGTGACTGGACGTAGCGTCTTACGACGATGTCCAAAAACTAACCAAGAAGAAGAAGAAGAAGGACTTTAGCCGGTGTGGAGGGTGGAACACTAAACGTCTCCGTCATTAGGGACCTGTGTACATGAGTGCCTTTTCTGTGCCAGCACCACGAACATTTAGATGAGTTATGACAAACTTCTCAATTCTTTCCTGTAAATTTTTAGCATCAGAAGAAACAACCTTTTCTTTGGAAATTTAAATTGGGAGCATGGCATTTCTTAACCAAGTTTTTACCTTCTTTCAATCTATGTATTGTTTCTAGTCACGAACTTCAGTGCAACTCTCTCTCTCGAGTTTTGCGTGTTCTATATCTTATGCTTCGCGAGTCCTACACACGCCTAAGCGTGAACAGTGCTTCGTATTCATGTTGATAATTGTGTATATTGGAATGAGACTGTCTTGGAACAGCTTCCTTGGATAATCGTGATTTCGGACTGGTTGATGATCTTACTTAACATGAACTCATACTGTCACTGACTGGTAACTGATACAGTTACGATTTGTGTATGGACTTCACTTCGGAGGACTTTTTGTGGTCAGTATTATTCGGAGCAGAGTGAATATTTCTGTGCAACATTCACTAAATCCAATACTCGACATTATCTCATACATCTTCGTAAAAAGTCCGGAGAGACTTCGGAACTCCTGTCTTTAATATTATAGCCGAGATTATTCTCTCTCCCCTCCATTAACATTTTCGATATGGCATTCCGCCTTGGAAATCAGCTGGGAATTCTTCAATTATCTTCTCTGTGACTTGCTGTCACATTTTGTTTATAAATTTACCTCGCCTTTAGGCGTTGAGCTCCTTTCCCGTCTGGTGCTGCCACTAGTTGGTAGCTAGACAAACTTCTGATTTGTTCTGGCCAATGAGAGCGCAGCATTTTCGTTTGGCTAAGCGGTCGCAGTCAGCCAGAGATTGTCGGCCATTGTGTGCTTCGCCGTTATGAAGAAAGGTAGCGTGTGGTCCCCGCGTCCAGTGAAGGCCTTTCCTGCCGATATGGATCCAGGATGAGCACCCTTGATTAGGGTGTTATCAAACACTCTAAAACTGTTTTTTCTGTTGCCCTCATTATCTCTTCCATTGGATCTACAGTGGATCATTTTTTTCTTTTATTATCGTCTAGACCCACGCCTGTATGGTCAGTATGTTTTAAGATGTGATGCTTTGATACCAAATTGGATTACTACATCGAACTTCCAGAACTGTAAGTTGAATTAATGTATTTTCGCCTCGCCCTATTCGTCGATTATGTCGGGTAACTTCTGAAAATAACGTCCTTATTCAACAGTTGTAATGTTTCCTTCTTAAATTAATATTTGGTAGTCTGTTGTATCTTTTTGGGATTTAAGTTATTCCTAACAATTATATATTATTCTTATTGTTATTTCGTCAAACCATTTCCCTATCTACGGGGTTTAGTTAATCACATTATTATTATTATTATTATTATTATTATTATTATTATTATTATTATTATTATTATTATTATTATTATCATCATCATCATATAGTTCGGAATTATTACTTAATATCTAACTGGCTGTAAAATTATGTTAGAGGCAGTTTGACTACCACGAGTGTTTCCGCAAGAAGTATCTTTAATAATTATCGGATCTCATTTAATTATATAAGGTTTCTGTTACCCTTTTCATCTTATTTTAATTAACCTTGGGTACTTTTCGTGTAATGGGATCTGCTAGTTGATCTATTGTTTGAATATGTGTAAGTTTTCTTATTGTTGGGTTTTGTTACGGGGTTCGTGATTCTATTGTTTTGCTTTTGGGGTTGCCATAGTGATGGTGATGATTATTGTTGATGTAAGAAGCTGGCGTGGCTGATTTTCTATGAAAGATCTTGGTATTTGTGGAGAATCTTATGATGATTCTTCCCTTCTAAGATATGTTTGATCATTCTCCTTCACACCTTCCTGCTAATATTTTCCTCGTTTATTAGTGTTTTAATGTATCTGATGTAAATTCAATCTTGTGGATGGTGATGATGATGAAATGATGCTTGCGGAAGCTCGGTGGGACGTTCTTGATACCATCTACATTTAACACAAAAATAAAACAACTGAATTTTCCCCTTTTGTTCTGAGAATATTTGTTTAAAGGAAGGAAGTTAACGACGTACTAAAATACTATCTTAACCTAATTGTAATAGTTTTAGTGTTTCTACCATTTTCTTTTTGCGTCGGCTGACCGCGTTCTAATTAGATTTTAGTTACCTAGGTTGTTGATCTTATTTCTATTTTAGTGAATTACTGTTATCTTATGTATTTTTCTTGATATCTTAAGTGAGGACGACTGTTAAATATTTGATTTCTGTTTCTTTCATTTCAAAGTTAAATACATCTGATTAATTGTAAAAAGGTGTAATTTTTAAACCTTTGATAATTTATCCGTACATGGAAGTGTTTCGATCCACGTCTTTTTTTAAAACGGACACCCTGGATTTCTTGAGGTAAGTTACCTATCCCTTTTGCTGAACCACCCCGAACCGCTGCCGGGTGTGCATCTCTCCTGTCGTCTCATGTTCAGGTTCCCATTATCCTTCTATGTTTGCACAAGGACCAAACTGGTGAGGCTCTGCATGTTATTAATTCATCATTAAGTGAAATACAAATCATTGTTCATAAATTTATGGAGCAAACTCCTACTAAGGCGCAGATCAATCGATTGAAGCCTAGAGTGTACCACTACTCGGGTCGCATTCAGGATCTCTTGTACCTTAAACCTGAATCTGAATTTATCAGTAAATGCACTGAACTTTCATCTCCTGTCTTTAGCATCTGTGCAGACTTGGATTATATGATAGCTAGTAGGGATATTGAACACGTATCTATTGATGAAAAGGAAAACTGCACTAATACTATGCCTGATGGTAACCGTGACCCTACTGTATCCTCTCCCGGTAATCATCAGTACCAATGTTGTGTAGCGACCAGTGGCGGCTCGTGACAAAATTTTTAGGGGGTTCACAACAACACTTTTGTTCAAGTCTCAAATCAGCAAAAAAGTAACATAGGTACATAAATCATTTCACTAACAGTTCCTTGTGCGGTACCTTCTTCACAAATAATTTGGTAGAACCCCTGTAACCGAGGATAAATTTTATACGAAACTAATTTGTTAATGTAGAACAAAAGTAAAATTCACAATAACTTTACTACACTGCGAATATTGAAGGATGCGAACACTATTCTTGGTTTCTAAACAGCACGAAGTTCACCTGGGTGTTAGTGTAGAACCAAACCAAACCCCATGGCCTACCAAGCAATTGCTGCTCAGCCCGGTTGTCTGCAGATTATGAGGTGTCGTGTGGTTAGCACGATGAATCCTCTCGGCCGTTATTCTTGGCTTTTTGACCGCCATCTCACCGTCAGATAGCTCCTCAATTGTAATCACGTAGGCTGAGTGGACCTCGAACCAGCTCTCAGATCCAGGTTAAAATCCCTGACCTGGCCGGGAATCGAACCCGGGGCCTCCGAGTAAGAGGCAGGCACGCTACCCCTACACCGCCGGCCGGCTGTCTTAGTGTAGAAGAATAGTTAAATTCATAATAGCTTTACTGTACTGCGAACACTGAAGGATGCGAGCACTATTCCTGGTTTTTAAACAGCACGAAGTTCACCTGGATATGACGAGAAGCATAGAAGGAATGTGTACCGCATTTACCGGTAATTTTTTTAAAATAATTATTTCCGAATTGACCCCAATAGTCTCCACATTATCTCGGTTAGTCAGGGTTCTACTGTATCACATGGTAATTATTGTCATTTTGCAAGTTATAGCCACTACTCTGAACAATTTATAGCATGCAGTACAACCAACAACACTAGATCATGCTTATTTAAATGATAGCTTTTAGATTAGCAACTCACGTAGATGCTGATTATTTGTACAGGAAAGCAATCCTTCTGTCCTTCAATCGCGCAAATTTCTCGATCACTTTACGATTGAAGTCACTGATATTGTTGACAAATCTCTTCTCAATAGCAAGCATAGCCAGCGCTGACAGTCTTTCTCCAGTCATGGTGTTCCTCAGAAATATTTTAATTCGTTTCAAAGTAGAAAAACACCTCTCAGGCTCCGCTGTCGTCATTGGGGTTGTGACAACAATTCGGAGTAATTCGCATACTTGTGGAAATGTGTCCCTATCTAGTTCATTGTGAAGCAGAAACTGCAACATAGAAATGGCCCCATCAGCTTTCTGAAAGTCATTTCTCATATACAATACTTCTAGTTCAGTCTTCAGCTGTGTCTTATTTAGGCAGGGATACATATGCGCCACTGTATTTATTTCTCTTTCTGGAAAAGAGTCTGAATAGACACCAAACGCACGCACATCAACCAGACTAGAAGCCAGTAAGTGAGACCGGAATTAAAATCGTTCTTCCATGTGAACAGTTATTACATCACATACTTCTTTAGCAGCTACTGAACGATCTGAGATTTTTCGCCTCTTTTGAGAGAGTTGATCATTGGAGGATATATCAGCGTCCAAGTCCGTGGTGCAGTCCCTGACTTTCTCAACATGCCTTCGGAATTCTGAAATATGTTCTTTCAATTTAACTGCATCGATATTTCTGTGCTGTAGTAATTTGAAAAGAATGTCTGCATGTGGCATCAAACGGTGAAAGAATTGTAGCCAAAACATAAATTCCGTATCTCTCAAACTGTAGAGAAGCCCGGAGCTCTCCCGCCTCGTAACATCGTCAATATGAGATGAATTTCGAATTTCTTCGAGACATTCTATTAAATTGTCCGTGTTCTCATATACGGTTTGGACTAAACGAACTGAGAAATTCCATCTGGTGCTGATAGTCTTCGGAAGCCTCTTCTCTACCAGCGAATCCAAAACTTTCGTTCTCTGCGCTGATCGAGAAAAGAATGCTGGAAAGGCTGTTAAGTTGGAAAAGAATATCCTACACGAACTATTTATAGATGCCACTTTCCCGTAAAATTAAATTGAACTGATGAGCATAACAATGGATGTAATAAGCTTGAGGGCAAATCTCCCTTATTCTGGCCTGCACCCCGTTTCTACCCCCACTTAATACTGCGGCTCCGTCGTAGCATTGTCCAATAACCTGTCTGTGGCTCCCCACTTGGCGTTCTAATTCTGCATGAACAATTCCAAAAATAGACTCCGCGTCTTGAGCTTTCGGGATGACAAAATCCCAGTACCTTTCAACCGGAACCCCTCCAACTTCATATCTATAAACAATTACCATTTGTTGCAATGTAGAAACATCTGTCGTTTCATCAGCCTATAACTGCCAAATAATGAGCGGCACGAATCTCATTAGATATTTCATCTCTGCACACGCTCAACATGCAATCAAGAAGTAGTGTGGGAAGTAACTTTATAAACGGTAGCACTTTCTAAATGCTCTTTCATTGCATTGTCAAAAGAGCTTACAAAGTTTACTAGTCCCCTGAAAATCCCAGGATTATCAGAAGTATCGCTTTCATCGTGGCCACGCAGTGACAGTTCGAAAGCTCCACAAAACTTAACACAGTCGATTAATCTAGACAATATATACCTATTTGCATCGACTTTATCATTATGTTTCTTAATCGATTCACGGTAAGCGGAATCCAGCTGCGTGGTGATATTGACACGGCCTAGCATAGAGAATACAATACTCGCGTTTTTGTGTGCATGAGAATTTTCATGTTTATTTATTTTTCCACTCAAATGAGCAAGGTCTGTGCACCCAGCTGAATTCCATACATTTCTTTCTTTGCTGAACAATAAACAGGGCAAACAAAACAGCGCATTCCTAGATCTACATCCACAGAGCCCCTTGCGTGTTTCGTACACTTGTCTCTTAAACTTACGCCTATACTCGCGTTTGTCGGTTTTTGTAACTTTTTCAATAATCAAATCTGGTCTGTCCGGTCCAAGCCTTTTAATTTATAACTTATCCTGATAGGTTAATATTTCACTGGTTAAAATTACCTGAACCGAATTCATTTCCTCTTACACAAGGAATACCACGGCACGGTCACAAACCATACAAACACAGAAGCAAAATACAACACATAAATTAATTTCACTTGAAAAGATTTTCCAGTCACAAGGTGAAGCAAACTTCTTCCCGCGATTACAAACACCTGTTCACAACGAGCTAGAAAATGCCTATTCAGAATTAGGGTACTAGCGAAATCTGCCGGTAACGTAATGCAATAGTAGCTCCTGGGAGGCTGTGGCTAACCGTAATAGGGGAGGTGGCGGTCCCTTGTGGTCAACTGTAATACTGCCACTAGGTTGAGGGTGGCTCTAGACGACAAGGCACGTACCTTACCGTGCTCTTCGCTAATGGGAATATCAGTGCAGAAAACCATGACGTCATCTGCTTTGCGCATGCCTATAGTCTTCAGCACAATAGCGCATTACCCAGTGTGCTCGCTGCACTGTCAGTCAAAACGAACAACTGTCGGTGTAACGGAGCTTTGATATAAGTCGAATGCTTTCGATCGAATGTCGAAATCAGGTCGAAAGAAAGGAAAGTTTTAAATTATCCATGAATTCGTAAATATGTATTAAAACTGGGTGTTCACATGCTCCTGTGCTCCTGAGAGCCCACCGCCACTGGTAGCGACGCCAGTTATAGAAGGTATTTTGTCTCGGTTAAACGCAGTCCTGGTCACAACTCCCTAAGAGAACTGTTTCACGGAGTAAAGAATTTTTCTGTAAACTCCATAGAGGAGTGTATTAGTATTTTAAGATTTTTGGTCTAGTTAACTGAATCAGGAAGTGTGTATTCTATTGATGATCTGGGCATTTTCGGGCACTGTTTCCCCATTGTGATGGAATTTAAAAAAAGGGAAATTTCTGAAGCTAATTCACAGAATCTGAAGGTAAATAATTTCCATGAATTGGTCCTTTCCAAATTCATCCCTTCCCTAGCCCTGCAAGGTTTAATCCCACAACATTGTTTTAGGACCCAATACCCCCATGAAAATCTTCTTAATTATATACTTGACCTTAGATTTTTCTGCAAGGTTTTAACAATTTCTGTACCCGATTAAGAAATGGTCGCTTGAGTATTGAAAGATATATCACCCTCCTATCGGTCTTACCTTTCATTAACTTAGTGCCCTATTAACTTCGTTGAGTTGGAAGCCGCTTGCTCCTTCGCAGAAGATGTGAAATATGAGGACGAGTCAAGTCCCATCCATCGACCTCCTCCTGTTAATTCAATGAATCCTGTGTCCGACTCGTTGGCTGAATGGTCAGCGTACTCCTTTCGGTTCAGAGGGTTCCGGGTTCCATTCCCGGCCGGGTCGGGGATTTGAACCTTCATTGGTTAATTCCAATGATCCGGGGGCTGGGTGTTTGTGCTGTCCCCAACATTCCTGCAACTCCCACACCACACATAACACTATCCTCCACCACAATAACACGCAGTTACCTACACATGGCAGATGCCGCCCACCATCATCGGAGGGTCTGCCTTACAAGGGCTGCACTCGGCTAGAAATAGCCACACGAAATTATTATTAATGAATCCTGTTCCCTCTGTTCCCTGTCAATTAACCAGGAATCCTAATGTTAAGAAGTGCTTTAATTGTGAGTCCAAGGACCATCTTAAAAACACATGTCCTTCTGTAAAACTGAAAGTTGGTATTTGCCGCTATTTTTTTGGATCTCGGCGTCACCTCAAAAGGGACTGCCCAACTTCTCGAAATCGTGCCCAATGACTATTTCCTAAATACAGAATGTGTAAGCCTGATGAATCTAACCTTTCTTATGATTTTGATGGTGTGGAAGTTCCACAGATGTGCAAAAAGATCTCTGTCAATGTTGTCCCCAAGGGTACTTTTGTAAATGTTGAGGTAAATAATGAACCATTAGTTGCTTTGATTGAGTCAGGGAGTGTTATGTCTTTGATGGATTTCAAATGGTATGAATGAAATGTGTTTGTTTGCTGCCTCCCTTGCAACATGTTGAAATGAAGTGCGTTACTGTTAACGAGAATAAGATAGAAATACTAGGGTCTGTAAGTTTGAAACTTAGGATTGGTGATTTTACTTGGAAGATGTCCTGTTTAGTGGCCTCTAACCTCTCCTGTGATATGATTCTGGATACCAAATTCTTATCTGGTGGTGGTTTAGTCTTGGACCTTCAGTGTAGAAGTTTTTTCTGTAAGTTTTGTCCCGACCGAAAATTTAACTTAGCTGATGTTCCCTTGCTTGATCATGATGTAAGTTGTGTTGGTAATCTAACATTTGAGGAAATCTCTGGCATCGATAAACTGGATCTTCATCACCTTTCCAAACAGGAAGCTGAACAAGTACGTGTGCTGTGTAAACAGTTTACTGAGGTGTTTACTAACAGATTGAGCTTAACTAATGTTCTTGAATACCGAATTGAATTATCTGACCATACTTCCGTTAGATATCCCCCATAACGTCTTTCTCCTCCTCGCTTAATTGAACTGAAGAAAATTATTGATCAAATGTTGTAAGATGGGGTTATTAGGCCTTCTACCTCCCCATATGCTTCACCAGTATTTCTTGTCCCTAAACCTTCTGGTGGATTCAGACCTGTAATTGACCATCGTTCTCTCAATAAAGAGATCGTCCTTCAGTCTATCCCGTTGCCTGATTTACGTACCTGTTTCGTGTGGTTTTCTGGAGCTAAGTTCTTTACTGTGCTAGATCCCAATCAGGCATATTACCAAATTCGTCTAACACAAGCAAGCAACGGAAGCATACGTGCTGAGTGGGGACTGTTGAGTAATGGTTGGAGTGGAACAGTTCCGGGCCGCGATAGGAAGATGGCAATGGCGAATGAAGATGAGAACAACTGAGAGAAGTGAGTGTAAGGGAGATCTGTGGAAGATGGGAGAGATGGTTATGGTGGCAGCTATGGTAGCTGCGCTGCTAGTTATTGGGGGCTTTGAACTAAACCCCGGCCCGAATACTAGTGGCAATGTGAGCTGGGACGATATTAAGATTATTAAGGAGGTGGTGAAGGAAGTCTGTCCAGCAGAACAATTAAGGGAGCTGATCCATGACCAGACCAAGGAATTTGAAGATATGAAGTTATGGGCAAAGGAGAAAGCAGGAGAGACAATGGCAAAGATGGGAAGTAATGAAGAAGAAATTGTGAAATTGAAAGAGAAAGTAAAAAATTTGGAAGAGGAGGTGGCAAAATTGAAGAAAGAAGAGGCAAACTGCTGTCAGGAGCGTATGAAGAAATGCATATTCATATATGAAGTGAAGGAAGATATAAAGGAGACCTAAATAGTCCTCATATATAAGGTGGTTGAAGTTATACAGAAAATGATGAAGATCAATTTTAGCGAAGTAAATATCGACGATGCTGAAACGGTGGGAAAAGTGAGAGAGAATAGGCCAATCAAAGTGAAATTGCTATCTACAGTACTTTGATGTCGGAAATTATCGTGGGGAACGCGGGTAATCTTCAAGGAGAAAAAATATGGGTGAAAAGAGACATGGGGATTGACGGCCGTAAGTGCATGAACACGTTAAGGAAGCATCTAATGAGAGCAAGACATCAAGAACTAAGAGCGCATATCAGGAACCAACAGCTGGTGGTATCTAATGGCAGATTTGTAAGATGGTGGACGGTGGCGGAGCTGTAGCGGATAGATGAGAAGCTAAAGAAAGAAGAAATTATGGAAACAACGCAAGACGACGGGCAGGTTGCTGAGCAAGCGGAGCGGGGCAGCGAGCTAAGAGAGGAACGCTCGCTAGGTGTCAGTGCACAGAGCAGTCCAGATGCAGAGGTGAGGTTTCAGCAAGTGCTGATAGAAGGAGATTCTCAAGAATCGGAAAGTTCAACGGTAAGTGGGCAAGTGCAAAGTAAAGAACAAGGTGTACGTTATGAAATAAAAGGGCGAGAAGCCTTGAACAAAGGGAGAAGTTTGAGTTCAAGGGATTTACGGGGAAAGAAAAGTAAAGCTGTTGAGGATAAAGAGGATACAAAAAAGAAGGCTTGAAGTAGAAGGACATAGGGCCATAATTACGAGAAGCAAAAATAGGGGAGGAAATGGGGAGGGGCGGGAGGGTAAGTTGTAGCTAGATTGGAAAATACGGTTCGTAAATATTGAAGAATTATTAAATAAGCTAGGGAATGAGGAGGTTATAAAGATGGTGGAACGCTTTGTCATTGTGACGCTTCTAGAAACGTGGCTTGAAATTGGGAAGGTGATATAATGGAAAGGGTATGAGGTCAAGTATAAATCCGAAAGAAAATAGCACAGCAAGGATAGAACACCGGGAGGGTGTAGTACTATAAATAAAGAAGGGATTAGTGAACTAGTAGAGGACATTGAAAACCAGATGGAAGAGGTAGTTTGAATCAGGCTTAGTATGGAGAAGGTACAAGGGAGAGAAAAGAAGATATGTTTGGCTTTGGCATATTGCCACTCCCAGAACTCTGCTTACGCTATCGAAAACTTTTTGAGGAATTATTACTGAAAACAAGTATCATAAGAGGGAAATTTGATGAAGATGGAATGTGGTTATTTGATGACTGGAACGCTAGAATAGGTGAACTGTTTCCTGTATACAGCAAGGAGGACGATATGACGATGAGGTGAGGAAGACAAAGTGCAGAAAAGGGAGGAATGGTTACGGTTCAAAGCTACTGGAATTATGCGCCGCAGGGAAATTTTATATTTTGAATACCTGGTGGGAAGGAGACAGGGGGAAGCTGACATTCATTGCAGGACAGGGTGGGAGTGTTATTGATTTAGTAATGTGCTCGGAAGACATGTTAGACATGTTAGAGAGAATGAAAATGATGGAGGTAGGTGACTGGGCGAAATCCCATCATGCTCTGGTATGGGTGATGATAGAGAGATGCGAGGGAGAAATGGAGGGTGGGGAGGTAAGGAGGTGTATCGAGAAGGGCAAGAGTTATATCAAATACAGTTGGACGGAAAAGGCAAAACAGGAATTAGATGCATTTACAGAAAATGAGCTCGAATTAATTAGGCGTTGATGGGAAGAGACTTTCAAAGAAGGTGACATTGACAGGGCGTTAGAATTAATTGAATACCTAATTAAAAGGGTGGCACAGGCGGATACAGTCACGAGAAGGAAGAAGAGGCGGGAAGAATGTTGGTACAACAAGGAGTGTACAGAATTATGAAAATTAGTCATGAAGTCACTAAAATAATTCGGGAAGAATGGAGGGAGTATAGAAAGAGTAGCGTTCTGTAATCTAAGAAAAGAATACAGATTGAAAATTGCCAAGAGGAAGAAAATTTGGATGAAAGAACAAGCCGAGCTAATGGATAGGGTGTGTAAGATGAATCAAACTGAGAGGGCATGGGACAGAATAAATAAAATTAATAAGGGGAAGAGGGCTGACAAACCGAGTACTGATTACGACCAATGGGTAGACTATTTTCGAGAATTATTAGGGGGAGAGGACAAATGGAATCAAGTTAAGAGTGAAATGGCCTTAGGAAGAGTCATAGAAGTTCGAATATGGAATAATTACTGTAAGATCTGGGGAAATAAATAAATATTACCAAATTCCTCTTTCCAAGGAATCCGTTCCTTTAACTGCATTCGCAACTGATCGGAATTTATATGAATTTTTGAGGCTTTCGTCGTATGGTGGTGGTGGTGCGGCCATCCTCACCCGGTTGTTGGATTCCATCTTTTCTTATATCAAGTTCAAGTTCATATTCAGTTATTTAAATGTTATCGTTCTATTCTCTGCAACATTTGATGAGCATCTAGAACATGTTCGTGAAGTACTTGAACGTTTGAGAGGCGCTGGCCTCACTGTCAAGCTCTCTAAGGTCGCCTTCGCTAACCCAAGGATGTCATTCATAGGGTACACTGTCTCATCGGAAGGGATATCATTTGATCATACTCTCACCCAGGCCATCAGAGATTTTAGATCACCCAAGGATGTTAAGGAAATAGCCCGTTTCATTGGAATGATCAATTCTTTATGAAATTCATTGCCAACTTTGCTGAAATCGCTGCTCCTCTCAATCATCTAATGCGGAGGGAGGTCAGATTCATCTGGGATCGTCCTCAACAGGAAGCCTTTGAGGCTTTAAAATTCGCTCTTCTGAATGCCCCAGTCCTACTATTCCTGACTTAAGTAGGCGCTTCATCGTTCAGACTGGCGCCTCATGTATGGCAATCGCTGGTGTGTTACTACAAGAGTACGATGAAGGGCGTAGGCGTGTCGCTTGTGTGTCTAGAATTTTGACTAGTTTGGAGAACAAATATTCTGTGTATGAATTGGAATGTCTCGCCGTGGAGTTCGCCTTAGAAACATATCGTTCATGTATTGAGCATGTCAACTTCGGTCTTGAGACTGACAATCAGAAGCAGGATCAGCAATATTGGCGGTGATCGTGGATAAAAACTTACCAACTTACTTCTCTCCATAAACAGGAATAGAAATAGGTAGATGTAGAGAATCCTTTAATCTTAACGCGTCTGTCGCAACCGTGCCACCGGACTAAACCATTCTAATTGCCTTTTCTCTGCCAGATGTCCTTCAGATTCACACGCCTGCGTTTTGGTGTTGTGTCTCTCGCAGAGTCAGCACTCAGCTGCCACTGTCGGTCACCATCGCTGTACTCCCTACTGGTGGTCTCTGCGTCAGTGTCTCCCTCTCTCTGTCCTCCTCGATTCACTTCCTGGTCGCCGCGCACTGCTCCGCATTCTGCTGATCTCAGCTGCCTCGTGCATTCACCTTCCTTATCGGCCAACGTACTCTCTGTGTTGTACATATTCTTTAACAGCTCCACAGACCATGCTCTAGTCCACTTCCCGTCACCCACCACTAATTTGTTGCCCGTTACGTAGGCAATTAGTCCGGCAGGCCTAGTATTCCCCAGATGAACCTGAAGCGTTTTCTTGTTCCTAAAGGCTTCTTTCTCCAGTTCCTGTTTGATCCATAACGTTTCACCTTTCAATCGGCGTGTATTATCCAAAATCTTCTTCACCAATAGGGTTGATACGAACCTCACTTTCACTGGTCTCTTGCCTTTTGCCTTCCCCATTCGCTGAATCTCGTCTATGTTGGCTTCTCTGCAGTTGATCTGCAACCTCTCATTTATTAGCTCAAGCACTTTAAATACTAGATCTTCTTTAGCGTCCTTTGAAAAGTGGTACGATGGCTGGAACGGGGTTCACTCAGTCTCGGGAGGTCAAAAGAGTAGAGTGGGGTTCGATTCCCACCTCAGCCATCCTGAAAGTGGTTTTCCGTGGTTTCCCACTCCTTCTCCAGGCAAATGCCGGTGTGGTACCTAACTTAAGGACACGGCCACTTTCTTCCCTCTTCCTTGCCTATCCTTTCCAATCTTCCCAAACCCCCACAGGGCCACTGTTCGAGCATAGCAGGTGAGGCCGCCTGGGTGAGGTACTGGTCATTCTCCCCAGCTGTATCCCCCGACCAAATGCCTCACGCTCCAGGAAACTGCCCTTGGGGCGGTAGAGGTGGGTTCCCTCGCTGAGTCCGAGGGGAAAACCAACCCTGGGGGGTAAACAGATGAAGAAAGAAATATTGATTATTGTACTATGTATCTCCGCTAAAATGGAGCACCTCTGTCGTTCAAAAACTTTCCTGGTGGTAGATTCGAACCACTTCGCTGCCGGTACATACCTGGAGCTCCGGCCCTTGACGGATTCAGCCACGAAGTCAACATATATCATACTTGTTAGAGGTTTAGTACTTAAGTATGCCCGCTACACCTCGGAAGTTAAAATTCGTGTCAAAATCTTCAATGATGGTTTACAGTGTTCAGTTAACTTTTAAAATTACAGAGCACGTGGCATAACGTCGGTCGTATTACGGGTACCTGTGTTATTTCAAGGAGCAATAAATCACATGTTTTCAGAATGATCCTTAGTAATTGGCTTGGAAACGTACATAGTAGTTTTCATTTTTTAGGTCCATGGATCAATTTAAAGTGATAACACACAGGTAGGGGAGAGCCTTATTGTCCATAAGGAGAAATTTTAAGTTATTTGGTGTTCATAAAAGTAAATTACAACGTTCTTTAGGTTATTCGCGTTATTTGGGTTGCCTATCTCAAAAAATAAAGGGTTGATGAACCACCCTATATATATTATCGGTATAATTTTGGTTAATTTTCAGTCCTGTCTTTGGCATAGTGATTGAGCGGATGAGTTTTGTTTATGCGTACAATGCACAATGTACTTTGGGCACAGTTTAGAAATTCAGCTGAAGTTAAAATTAATACGCTCATCAAAAAGTCTTTTGCACCACCTGTATTTTTTAAGATCGTGAAGGTTTTTCGTTCTATAAGTTTGAATTTAATATTACTTATCTAGATTCATAGAGCGTGCTGATGCTATGAGGAATATTGAACACATTTGCGCATCGCCATGTTGTGGGAACTTCAGCTTTGAATGCACGATTAGCACGTGATAATGTTTACAGCAGGGGCGGTTTCTGGTATAGCGCAATGGAGCAATGAACCTCCAGTTTATATCAAATTGTACTCAACTACGTAATTTTCATAACTCCTTTGTCAATCTCGAAGCTCTTGCTAAGTCCCTCTATCCGTAATATACTCGTACTGGCTTTCAATTCATGTGAGCTGCGCAAGGTCTGTGGCTGGATATTTGTCTGGAATGAACCCCCTTGCAAAGGCGATCTCTCCGTCCGTACATAGGCGAAGGGAGTGGCGAGGTGCGGGGGGACGAAAGCCAGCACTAAGGCAAGACCAGGATATCGCAGAAACGGATCGCTGTTCTTTACGCATGCGCAATAGGCCACTGTCTCAAGACTAGCTAGTCGTGTTGTTGGGATTGGGGTATGTGCCTGCCATCTGTTGGCCTTACGGGAATTTGACTAGGCAACAGAGAATAGTGCACGTAACTAGCGCTAGTGTTGAAAAGCATCGTTACTACCAAAAGTCACATTAAACTGTCAAATTCCAATTAATATCTTGTCCCAAATATATCATTACTTACTAAACACCTATTAATTTGCCTTCTTTGGAATAATTACCTTTTGGAGAGAAACTTAACTCAAAAATCATTGAGACAAAGAATAGCGGCAAGGTAATACCAATGAAAACTTTTAAATATAGTTGTTACTATTCCCATGAGATCGGAAGCAGAAAGGTGTTTTCTCTACCCTGAAGAGAATAAAGAATTTCTAGCGCAGCACAATTACCGAGGATAGACTTATTGCTCTTGCTATGTTGTCAATTGAAAGGAACTTTGTTCGAGACTCTGCGGACTTCAATGAAGCAGTTATTTCTTATTTTTCATGTGGTAAAACTCGGCATGTAGGCCTACCGTATTTTCTGCTCTTCTCGTATTTGATCACATTTCTAGAACTTATGTCATCTTAGTTTAGGAGGTTACGGCCCACGATGGAAGAGAAGCTGGCGGAGATGGGGAGAGGAGAGGTTGGGGGAAGGCAGTTTTTTCTTCTTTTGAACCCCCAGTGATGAAAGTCACGCGCCGCCACTGGTTTACAGTTCCTTTCGTACTTGCATATTGAATTGTGCCGGTTAGTGGATCTGTTGTAGCAATGTGAGAGAGTGATAATATATTGCCAAATGTTTTCAGTGAATAAGTGCGAGCTTTTGCAGCAGTTAAATTGTTGGGCGATATTAAAGGAGAGTTAAGTTAAGCCTTACGTGTGGAATGGAAAATTATTCAAGGATGGTGAACACCAATGCACCTTTTAATTGTACAGATCGCTAACAGATGGAATTGGTATCTTCTGATGAGTGGAAATTGAACTGTTATGAAATTATTTTCAATTACTATAATCATGAATCATGCAGGCTATAGGACGATGGATTCAGAGAACGTGTGAACATGGAATTTTGAATGTGTAGGCTTCTTGTTCTTGGCCTTTTTCCAATTTATTGAGGGATGATTCTTAATAAATAGCTATTCTGGAAAAAAACATGCATATTTTTCTTACAGTCTGTGTGCCGGTACTAATAATTGAAAAAAAAACATGAGTCTAGAATCCGGAAAATATGGTTAATAAAGCTTGATAAGACCTCTCTAGTTTTAGGACAATATATTGGTTCAAATGATTAAGCATTAAGCCTATCTGAGCAATGCTTTGGAAGTGCCGTAAGTCTTAATTTCTCCTATGTCACACCTGTTTTGTAGTAAAGAAATGATTAGACATGCTATTCCGAATTTTCTTTTTACTAAGCCCCGAGAATTAATGTGAAAGAACACACACAGACTTTCACTCTTCACGGTCCACTTTTACCACTTTAGATCTCGGGTTACATCCCTGTATCCAACTTCTGCCTAGCATTGAAAGCCTGTGAGCTATGTGGTCTTTCTTAAGGTTATCCATTTCATGTACCGGTATAAGATGATTTTCTGTTTTCGGGGACTCTTCTTTTAATTTAAAACGTGTTTGTGGAGATTGTTCAATAACAATGCAAAATGTGTTCGGTTGTTATGTATGCACGGTAGTTGATGTAGGCTGTCTTTCATTATTAATTACTTGGGAATGGCTAAGTTTCGCTGAGACCTTAAGGAGACATCGTCGGACATTTACCGAGAATTAATGTGAAAGAACACACACAGACTTTCACATTTTTAGTCCACTTTTACCACTTCAGACCTCAGATGATATCCGTGTACAAAACTTCTGCCTAGCATTTGATTTAAATGTAGCAATAGAGTGTTTTTGGTTTCCGAACTGACGACAAAATCCGAACGCATCTTCTGTTTCCTATTGTGGTCCTTTTTTAAAGTATTCTCGATGAACCTAACTAACATTGTTCTTACCGTGTTATTTCGTGTCATAGAAATAATAATAACATCGACATGTGTTTTTATGCGTCTGTTAATGTAAGTTAATGCATTTATTCAGTACTGCGATCTCCTCGACGAGCTCAACATCTCTTCTCCAGTCACACGCTACTGCTCAGCCGGCGGTGTGGGACCTTGGTGGACGTGGAGGTAATACACGCAGTCTCACGACAGTCTAAAAGAATGCGCTGTTACTGTCACCTGTGG
The DNA here is from genome assembly GCF_040414725.1 of Anabrus simplex. Classification (NCBI taxonomy): domain Eukaryota; kingdom Metazoa; phylum Arthropoda; class Insecta; order Orthoptera; family Tettigoniidae; genus Anabrus; species Anabrus simplex. The sequence goes on along the minus strand of NC_090266.1, from coordinate 1,120,825,309 downwards.
ACACAACATGGCAAGAGCGCATTTGTGCCCTGTGCAGTATGCAAACATGCTTCGACGAGTCATTACCGCCTTGGGCTGTACGCGCATAGTGACATTGCGTCGGCAAAACCTCTCTGTGAGGGCAATTGCCGACCTGTTTGGTGTACACCATAGCGACGTTGTCAGGACATACAGCTGTGACACAAAATGTTGAAAATCGTCCTCGCGGTGGTCGTTCGCTGTCAACAACAGCAGCTGACGATCGTTAAGTGCAAATGCTAGCTCGCAGGAACCCGGTAGACACCGCAGCAGAAATGCGTAATGGCGTACGACAGGCAACTGGTAGGGCTGTGTCTACACAGACAAAAAGGAATCGTCTCCATAGAGACCTCCTACACTCAAAGAGCTCCTTGGGGAGCACCTGCATGTACACTCCAACTCCGTGTCGCCAGGTACAGATGGGTAGGGGAGCACTTTGTCTCGACTCTTGAAGAATGGCGGCGGGTCCTCTTCACGGATAAGTGCCGAATAAGTTTGACGGCGGGTGATCGTCGGGGGAGGGTTTGGCGAGAGTAAGTTAACGCCAGAAGAGTCCTGTACGCCATCTAACATACACATCAAGGAGGTAGATCCGTCACGTTTTGGGGCGGCATTACGTTTGGACGTCGGACGCCACTCATCGTCGTAGAGGGTAATGTGACTGGTAAACAATACCAGAACAGAATCCTCGGGCGCATTGTTCAAGAATACGTTCTGCAAGATGACGGCAAGCGCCCGCACCGTTCCAATATTGTGAAACTCTTCTTCAGCGAGGTCTACATCCATCGTATGGTCTGACCTGCGGTATTTCCGGACATGAATCCCATTAAAAAAGCCTGGGATATGCTGAAATAAGCAGTACAACGATCAACGAATCCATCTCTCACCCTGGCCGACCTTCGGAGGGCTGCTGTCGAAGAGTGAGACAGAATCGACCAGGGCAGCCTCAACTGCCTTGCGGACAGCATTCCACGACGGGTCCGATCATGCTTCACTGCACGGGGTGGAGTAACACTATACTGAGACACAGGAACAGATGCCCATGTTCGATAGGCGGATACACGTTCCTGAAGAAGTGTTTTTGTGCTGCGCCTGGCGTTGCTTTTTCTTTACATCAATCGTGTTATGCTTGACATAAAGTGAGTATTTGCGTCGCATATATTCCCTGAGATCATCAGCAACCTAGAAACCTGGAATTCCAGTTGGTGAAAAACATTTGTTGAGGTGTGTAGTTGTAAATGGTACTGCGGGGGAAGGGCTTAAAAATTAGATTAAATCTCTTTGATAACTAAACTAAGCGTACATCTCCCTTATTCTTTTAAAAGTAAGTTCAACTGTAGCATTCGCACTGAGATTTTCGTGCATAACTGTTAGCGCTATTAGCTCCCGTCATCGTAGGCCCGGGTTCATTTCCCAGTATTGCCAAGGATTTAAGAATAGCAGGAGGGCTGGTATGAGGTTAAAATGACGTGCTGCTGGCCTCCATTGGGGGTATTTTTTGAAAAGGGCTGCACCGTCTCTGGACGAGTGTACGAGTTTTGTCCGGTTCCATGAATAAATGATTTTTGATACAAGGACTCTCAGGTTAAATTCCCGGCCGGGTCGTGAATTTTAATTCCATTGGTTAATTCTGGTAGTTCGGGGGCTGGGTGCTTGCACCATCTAAAGGGGTCAAAAATTGAAGTCACTAGCCCCTCATAATGTTACCAATCACCGGCAAAGCAGAACCATGTTGTTCCTCACATAGTGGGACTGTTCACGGGCACCGGTATTCCCGTGGTGTTTCTCACTGAGTGGAACTAATCACAGGCTACCTATTCTCATGGTGTTGCCCATATAATGGTACTAATCATAGGCAATGTAGATCCACGGTGTATCACATATATAATGGTAACGCTCACAGGCAACAAAAAACCCATGGTGTTCTTCACATAATGGTATTACTCTCAGGCAACGCAGATCTATGGTTTTCATCGCATAGTGGTACTTATTATGGGCGCCAGCGAAACCCGTGGTTTTCTCACATAGTGGTGCCAATCAAGGCAACGTAGACCCATGGTGTTTCTCATAAAGTGGTACTACTCACAGGTAACGCAGACCCATTCTGAACACAGTGGAACCGACCGGTGGAATGTACACGATGATACTTATCACATGCAACGTCCAGACCGTAGTGTTCTTCACATAATGGTATTGTTCCTATGTAACGTAGAACCATGGTTTTCCTCGCAAGGTGGTAGTAGTCACAAGTAACGTCGACCCATGGTGTTCCGCACGTAACGGTACTAATCACAAGTAATCACATGGTTCTAATGTCATCCTCCCTTGGTCGCCCCATTTAGTCGCCTCTTACGACAGGCAGAGGATAGCGTTGGTCTATTCTTCGTCTGCATCCCCCACCCACAAAGGGTAAAGACATACGCTAGTGTTTCCAGGGAGAAGGTATGGGAAACCATGGTCAAAAAGAGACTGGATACACAAACTGTAGAAATGGTGCAAGAAAAGTACAACAACTGCGTTAGCAGCATACAGACTCCGGTTGGAAATGAAACTGGACTAAGACAGGGGAGTGTGCTGTCACCTTTTTCGTTTCTAATGGTTGTGGAAAAAAATGGTTAAGGAGACAAAGGAAGCATGTGGGGATAAGGAGATGAAGTTTTTACTATTTGCATATGGTACTGTGGTCTAGCAAGTGAACAGAAAAGAAGTACGAGAACAACTTGATGCAATGAACGAGAAAATTGAAAATTATGGTATGAAAATCAGCACAGTGAAAAGCAAGGCCAGGGTGATATCAAGAGGAGAAAGACAAGGGAAAGGAATTGTGAAAATTCGTGGTCGAAACCTTGACATTTTTGACACTTTCAAACACACAGGGAGTGAATTAATGCAGAATACAAGGCTGGACATGAAGATTAGCAAGAGGGTGCAACAGAGAAATGTATTCTCCCAGAGACAAGGTCTGTATACACAGGTCAGGACACGAATGTTACTTATGGGGCCGCCATTTTGGGACTCAGTGTGGACGATCCCTACAGCATTTACATGTTGCATGTAGACGAGTTTCAGATTTAAACAATGTGTCTAGGAACACAAAAGCTGTTAAAATGAGTTGTATTTGCCTCGGACCACATGTAATTAATAGCTTTTCTATAACCTGCGAATTGTGATATAATGATAAGTTATCTATTTTGCCATATATAAGAACTTGGGTTTCATAAAATGTGAACGGTTGCAATGGAATTTGTACCGGGCGGTACACCTCCACGCCGCTTATTTAAAATTTGCGCCAGTTGAAACTCCTCTGCTGGAGGAAGTCTGAACTTTATCTACGGTATTAATTTTCAAGTTTCTCAGAAGATGTCACTACTTGGAAATTTTGGAGTTTTTGAACTGGGTCATTTTTGATGTATTTTTGTTTTACCTGTAGTAAGAAGTGTGAATTTTCTCTTCTAGAGGACACTACTGAAGAACTACAATAGTGCACCCTAGTGCAAGGTGAAAGAACTGTTTTTTGGAGAAATTTTTATTTCAAAAGTTTGTTTCTTGTTAAATTTCTTTCTGTTATTGTTTAAGTTGGCTGTATACCCCTTTCTTTCCCCTTGTTTTGAATTTAGCCAATCCTGAATTTCTCGAATTAATTTTCCACCAATAATATGTTTCTTCTTCGTATTGTGTAGGGGTTTTCTTGGTGAACCAATAAAGGATTGTGGGCGGGTGTTCTCATTCCAAAAACGCCTCGAACTTTCCGCGAGAGTATATAAACTGCTGATTTTCGGGTCTCCGGGCCACTTCAGTACCATCTTTCAGTGTGTAAAGTACATAGCAGGGGGCGGGAAGCGCCTCTTTCTTCGGGCAGCAGTTCAACAACCAGGTAATGGCCATTTAATAACTTCTTTTCTTGCTAGCTCAGCAGTTTAACTCTCGGGGCGGGTCCGAAGCGTATCCACCATGTAACTTTCCCTAAAATGTAAAGACACTTTGTATTTATTCTATCTTTTAAGCTACATATTGGGATAGAGAGTGCTTAACCCTCTCGAGCTCCCACTCATATTGTTTTGAGGTGAACTTATTTCTCACAACCGATTCTTCCTTAATGTAATGTAAATTGTTCTTTTCTAAAGTCACCTCTGTAGTATGGGATTAGCCCTTGCATTAGTGGCCTAGAGCCAGATTAGGTTTTAAAACAAAATGTATTAGGAGTGCAGATCGCCTCCTCTCAAATAGTTATTTTAGAGGTCATGTAATTAACCTTTTTCTCACTTAATAGGCCTCAGTAGGTTGGGTATTTTACCCCTGTGTCTATGTCCTTAGAGGACAACTTGAAGGTGGAGTTTGGTGTGGCCTTTTGATAGCCTTAAAATTTAAAGAGCGGATCGCTCTTTTGGAATTTGGTTTCTGCGTGCCTCTAGGAGGTCTTACTGTGTAATTTGGAGCTAGTGCTCCTGGGCGTGATTGGGGTTTTCTGCCCCTTTGTTAAACCTTATGTACATGTAAGCTTCGGCTAACTGCTCAAGAATTGTGAGTCCGGGGCTCGAAGCCCAAAGCTTGTAAATACTGTTGTTGCTCTTTTGTTGCCTTGCTACTCTGTACCTTCCATGCTTGTTATTTCTTGATTTTGAAAAGAGAATATAACCTTGTTAAATTTTACATTAACTTTAATTTCGTAGGTTGAGACCCGTTCACCCCCGCACCTTCTTTCACCTCTACCTACCACAAAAATACGGTAACAAGTGGTAGCAGAGCGTGGTTGAATGGGTCTCAATTTAGCCCCTTTTGACGGCTAAACATTGCTTTGATCCGAACTCTAACAATTTTCTCAGTTGCTGGAATTTTTGATTTGTCCTGTTTCAAAATTGTTCTGTCATCATGCCCGGCCCTCGCGATGTTCTCCATCTTAACTATTTGCGCAAGGAGGAGTTGATCTATGAGTTAACTATCAGAAATGTGCAATCTGGAGGCACGGTTGCAGTAGACACAAACAAGCTTAGAGAGTCCCTTGATTTGCCCATTTCCATCCCCACTTTGGGAGAGAAAGAAATTGACGACTCTCTTTCCACGATCATCGAGAATATTACTGGGCTAGCATCTGTAGTTAGTTTTTTTTGACGAAAATGATCCTTCTCCTAATCAAATTAAGCGTGTGCAAGCCAGTCTATTTCATTTTTCAAATAGAGTTAACGATCTGTTGTCTCTAAAGTTGAATGACGTTCAGAGGAAGGAAGCTAGTACGGTGCTTGAAAATATTTCTGAATTATCTAGTAAGGTCACTCAATTGTTAACTGGGGAAGTTCCTCCCAAAACTGATCTACCCGCTACGGTGAATGTAGGTAGCGAGGAAGAGCCTCCTAAGGGAGAAGTCAATAGGAAAACCGTTGGAGCTCAAACTATCTCTGCCCCATTGGACAACGAGTCTGAACGCCGTACGTCGTTGAATAATGTACGTTCTGAACTAACTTCTTTGCCACTGAAACCTTTACCTACTATGTCACCTGGGTTCAGCAGCTTGCCTCATCCATTAGCTATGTTGCTCAGAGGTATCTCTAAGTTTTCTGTTAATACCACCAGTGAAGTTATTTCATTCTCAAGGTTTTTAGTTGAATTTCAGGATCATGCCCTTGTTTTTTCTCTTTCCCCATGTCAGATTTTGCAAATCATCTATCCCTATGCAATAGGTATTCTCTCAGACAAAATTGTAAGAGCCATTGCCGAACAGTCATCTATTGAAGATTTTCATGCACATCTGCTTGCAAATTTTATTCCTGCACGCGCGAGGTCATCTCTGATTCAGAACTATCGAGTACAGAGATTGGATGAAAATCTGGCTGATTTCATACAAGACATTAAGTTCTATACCAGGGTGTTTGCTCTTCACTTCCCTGAGGATAAGATTGTACAGGCTATTGTGGAAGGCATTTCACCATCTTATAGGTCATATTTGTGTTTCGCGGCGTGCTCGCAAACCTTCTCTGAACTTGAAGAATTGGCCGTCTCAGCGGAAGGAGTTAGATACGCCGATTCCCTACGTGTAGCGAAAGAACCCCCGCCTTCTTTTAGTAATCCTCGGCCTCCACCTCGCCGACCTGTGACACCCCGTAAATGTTATGCTTGCGGGTCACCTGACCATCTTCGCAATAAATGTCCATTGGTCAAAACTAGTAGGGCAAATAATGGAGCTGGTTCATCACAAGGCTGTTTTAAATGTGGGGCTTTCTCACATATCGCCAAGAATTGCCCAAATTCAAATAGCACCCCCTCCTGCTCAACCTCTGGTGCAAATTCCACCAATGCCAATAATAAAAAGTGACTAGTGGCTTCGGCTGAGTCGACTAATCCACCTTTCCGAGGCTCAGCCCCTGGTAAACAGGTCGAAAATTCAGGGAACGTTCAATCTTCCAATTCATCTTGTGAATGCCCCAAAGAATGTCTTAGGATTGCGGCGGATACCCCCGCACCTGTTCCTTTTCTTAAAATTGAGTTAAATAATGAACCAATAACAGCTCTACTAGATTCAGGCAGTGTTTGTTCTATTATTTCGGCTGAATGGTATTCAAAATTGAAATCTGTTTGTAAGCTTCCTGACTATTGTTCCTCTTCGATCCAATATGTTTCGGCTAATTCATCTCCATTAGAAATTCTAGGTTGTTTACAGGTCAAAATTCGTATTTTTAAATTTACATGGAAAATCAAATTGTTTGTGGCCAAGCACTTGTCTTGCCCCATTATATTGGGAGCTGACTTCATTTCTCACACTGGTTTCGTGCTTGATCTTCAGAGTAGGTCGTGTACTTTCAAATTTGCTTCCAATTGTAAAATCCCCTTGTTAAAATGTAATTCTGCATCATGTTCATCTATTTCGCCTACCCAGGATGAGATGTTGTTAGACCTTAGACATCTACCTGAGGAGCAGGCTGATAGTATTCGTAAGTTGTGTCAGTCGTTTCCAGAGGTGTTCTCTGATACTCTTGGTGTTACTGACCTTATTGAATACAAAATTGAGGTCACGGATTCGATTCCTGTCCGTTTTCCACCTTATAGGCTATCTCCACCAAAAATGAAGGCTCTGAAAGAAATTATCGATCAGATGTTGAAGGATGGTATTATTAGGCCCTCTAAGTCGGCGTATTCTTCCCCTATTTTTCTAGTCCCGAAACCCCAAGGGGGCTTCAGGCCTGCCATCGATTATAGGGCTCTCAATCGGAAGGTGGTGTTACAATCTGTGCCCCTTCCTGACCTTCATTCTTGTTTTTCATGGTTTCGTAAGGCCAAGTTCTTTACTATTTTGGACTTGAATCAGGCCTATAATCAAATTCCCCTTGCCGAAGAGTCTAAACATCTTACAGCGTTTGCCACGGATTGGAATTTGTATGAATACAACCGCGTGCCTTTCGGGCTCCCCACGGGAGCAGCTGTACTCACTAGGCTGCTAGATAGGGTCTTCTCCGACATCAAATTTGAGTACTTGTATCACTACTTGGATGATGTCGTCGTATTTTCGGAGACCTTTGAAGAACATCTAGATCATCTGCGAGAAGTTCTCAATCGCCTTCGTAAGGTTGGGTTAACTGTCAAGTTGTCCAAGGTTGCCTTTGCTAAGCCCTCTATGTCATTCCTAGGGCATATTGTCTCACCTGATGGCGTTGCCGTCGATCATTCTAGAACACAGGCCATCCGTGATTTTAAACCTCCCAAGGACATTAAAGGTATCGCCAGGTTCATTGGTATGGTGAATTTCTTCAGGAAGTTTATTCCTAACTTCGCTAATAGAGCGGCGCCCTTGAACCTTCTTCGTAGGAAAGGCATCAAATTCGAGTGGGGACCTTCTCAACAAGCCACTTTTGAAGATCTTAAATTAGCTCTCTGTAATGCCCCTGTCCTTGCTATACCTGATTTCTCAAAGAAATTCATCGTCCAAACCGACGCGTCGTCGTCGGCGGTAGCTGCAGTCCTTCTTCAAGAGACTGAACTAGGGAGGCGACCCATCGCCTATGCATCTAGGACTCTATCGGCTCAAGAAGCCAAGTATTCCATCTATGAGCTCGAAGGTTTGGCAGTCTTATTTGCCTTAGAAAAGTTCCGTCTCTATCTGGAACATGTCAAATTCGACCTGGAGACAGTTAATCAAGCCTTAAGCTGGGTCTTAGGTAGGCCGCGTCGTACTGGTCGTATAGCCCGTTGGGCCATCCGAATTTCTGCCTTCCAATTCGATGTCAGGCATATCAGAGGGACCGAAAAATGTTGTTGCCGATGGACTCAGCCGTATGTTTTCCAACGACGTCGAGACCCATGAACCGGTCGACAGTTCATCCCCTACCGAGTCCATACTATTTGATGTTAATGCCATCTTAACAGATGCTCCCATGCTCTTTAGGGATATCGAGAAATACCAACGTGAAGATCCGACGCTGGCTCCGATAATGGAAACCCTTTCTTCTTGGGAACATGTCGTCCCTTATGTTCTGAGGAATGGTGTTTTATGTTGCCCATCGAGGCATGATAAGATGATGAAAGTTGTCGTTCCAGCTGTTCTTTTACCTATGATCTTCAAGTATTATCATGAGACCCCATTAGGAGGGCATCTAGGCATCTTTAAAACTCGTGAGAAGATTCGTGAAATGTTCATCTGGAAGGGTATGGACGGTGAAATCCGTGAACTAGTGAAGGCTTGTAAATCCTGTTTGCTTAGTAAACCAACCATGTCCACTAAGGTAGGCCTTTTGTCTTCTCATCAAGCGTCGCGCCCCATGGAACGCCTGTATATTGATTATGTAGGACCCTTCCCCCAGTCGAAGGGAAATGCCAACAAGTTCATCTTTGTATGTGTAGATGGTTTTACAAGATTTTCCTGTTTATTTCCGACTAAGCTGGCTACCGCTCAGTCCACCATTACTTGCCTAAATTCTATTTTTGCTTCTTTTGGTCCGTGTCAATATATTGTATCTGATAATGCTAAGGCTTTCACATCTAATTTATTTCGTAAATTCTGCTTTGACCTGTCCATATCTCATGTGACAACTTCTGCTTATTACCCTCAACCATCTCTGGCTGAACGGGTTAATCGTAATCTCAGGTCCGCGCTTATTGCCTATCATCATGAAGATCATTCTAGATGGGACACGTCCCTGCATTGGTTAGCTTTTGCTTTGAATTCGGCGGTTCATGAATCTCACAAGTTTACCCCAGCTTCGTTGATTGTCAAGTTCGTTCCCAACACGCCGCTCTCTAACCTCTGGTCTCTGAGTGACATTCTACCCGAGACAATAGACCCGGACAATATTAAAGATCTATGGAAGAAGGCTAAAGCCAATCTTAAAGTGTCTCATGAAAAGGTTAGGGAAAGATGTGATCGTGGACGGAGACCCACCCATTTGAAGGTAGGTGACCAGGTGATGGTCAAGAATTTTGTTCCCGCGGGCAAGCTTGCCCCCAGATTTCATGGGCCGTGTATCATTCTAGATTTCCGTACGCCGGTCACATTATTATTAAGCAATCCAGCCACCGAGAGGATATTTAGGGTTCACCTGTCGCAGGTGAAACCTGTATAATTTCTGTGCTAACTTGCCTCATATAGTCTTGAAAGGAATATGAAGGTTATATTTTTTTTGAGTTTTCACTTTTAAGGCATTCTGCCTGTTGTATGTCCGGCGCTCCCTTCTCGCTCCGCCAGCCAGCTGCACGCGCGCCTGTGTATCATTCTGCTAGCTTCGACGCGCAGCCCTCAGTGCGCGTGCCTGACCATCGAATGTACTATAAATAGGAGCTCCCTGCCTGCTCACTTGCCCACTTGCCCCGGTGTCCAGCTCCAGAATACACCCTACGTCGAGCACGGAGGCTACTCCTCTTGAAAATGTGCTTCGACCAGGTGGACTGAATTTCTGGCAGTACGAGGTTTCACCTCTGGTCACCGCTCCCTTACCTGTTTCCGCTGCCTATGTTCCGTAATTCTTTTACAAGCCATTTTCATTCCCTAACTTATGCAAGCTCCCTTAGTTTCGCTAGGTGGAATTTCTTCAATCAGTTGAACTTGCTTTTTAGGAATTCAGGCACTTCAACAAACAAGGACTCTCATGACATTTATATTAGTGTGCCAGATAGTTCTCGACTATCAACGTGTCAATTCACAAAGACTATCTTTTCAAGATAGAAGTGTATATAAAGACTGCAAACCTGTACATATTGTATAAAGACAGACTTTTCTCAAGATTCAATATTACTTTTTGCTTCAAAATAAATTTCAGTTATTTGTGTAAATATTATAAAGTGAAGCAAATAAAGTTGTGTTCTGTGAACTTCAACCTTGGTTACAACACAACTCTATGGCGACGGGGTAAAAAAGCAACAAACTACAATTCTTCGGCCCCAGTTGCCAACTCTATAGCGACGAGGTACACACGAAACCAACACTACAATTCAACGGGCCCAGTTGTCAACTCTACGGCGACGTGCTAAACAACAACGACACTCCAACCAGTTCTGACACACAGCTTATCTTACTCTTGCTTGCACGCATCTCGCAATGGCTACTGCGGAACAACTTGCTACGGTTTTCCAAGCCTTACAGCAGCAACAACAACAGTTTATGCAACAACAACAGGCAGCATTAATTCAGGCTATTCAAGCTATTTCTGTCTCTATACAGCCATCAGCTATTCCTCCGTTCTCTGCTTTTGATCCGGCTAAGGAAGAATGGTCAGTTTTTTTAGCCCGCTTGCAACAGCATTTCATCTGCCATTCTGTCACAGACGATCAACGCCGCCGCGCACTATTTCTTAGTTCGGTTGGCAATGCTACGTGTGAATTACTACGTAAATTAAGTCCAGAAGAACACTTATCTGAGGTACCCTTCACGCAGCTCTTGGCCCGTCTCACGGAACACTATGCCAAAGCTCCTCACATAGTGGCTGCTCGCTATAAATTTTTTCAGAGCAGAAAGCAACCCCATCAGACACATACTGAATGGATAACTGAATTGCGTGGTCTAGCTAAACCCTGCCAGTTCATCTGCTCCAAGGACGGTTGTGGTTCATCCTACACTGATTCTCTCATTCGGGACATGATAATTTTACATACTCCTGAAGACAAAATACGTTTTGACGCTGTCAAGCAGAGTAACCCTTCTTTAGAAGACGTCCAGCGTATTGCTACGGTTTATGAGCTTACTACCAAGACTGCCGCAGCCATAGCTTCTCCACACGAAGTTGCACAAGTCTCGCCTCAGGCCCGCAAGTCCTCTGCTACAGTGAACCGTAAGGATAAGGCGCTCTCCACCAAGCATTCTCGCCAGGTTCCCTCACGTAATGCTACACGGAAGCCCAATTCTAAAAGCACCTCGAAACTCCTGCCTTCCTGCCGAGGTTGTTTCAAGCATCATGAACGTCGTGACTGTCGTTTTTTCAAAGCTACTTGTGAACGATGTAATAAACTTGGACACATTCAGACTGTCTGTCAAAGTTCGCTCCGCCCTGCTAAGACTACTGCAGCGCGCCGGAAGCATATACAGCCCCGCCAAGACATGGAAGTTGATCAGATCAATCTTATTCTTCCCACAAAGGATTCTCACAAAATCATCATTCCTCTCTCATTCTCTGATCGATCTGTCGATTTTCAATTAGACACTGGATCACCTGTCTCTATTATTAACCTGACTACCTACCACGACTTAGGTTCACCTTCATGCTCTCCAGCTGACATCCAGCTCGTGACATTTAACAAGAAGAAAATTGACATCAAAGGTCAAATTAAGCTTCAGGCTAGTTATAAAGGAATTCAGAAAGCCATTCCTCTTCTCGTAGTTAACAACTACACTGCATCAAACATTATGGGCATGGATCTATTTAACTTATTTGGTTTCCAGATACATGACAACATTAACGTCGTATCTACATTGCATCCTACTTCTGACGTTACCGCTCTCCTAGAGCAGTTTCCTGAAGTCTTCGACTCTCAGCTCGGAACAGCAAAAGACTATACAGCTCACATACAGCTGAAATCCGGAGCTAAGCCTCGCTTCCTCAAAGCACGTCCAGTACCCCTAGCACTTCAAGACCAGGTCACGAAAGAATTAGAACGATGGATACAAACTGGAATTGTAGTACCAGTTACTTCTAGTCAATGGGCTACTCCACTCGTGGTAATCAAGAAACCTGATGGTAATGTTCGACTTTGTGGCGATTTTCGATCTACAGTCAACGCACAACTCGAAACCGATATCTTTCCTATTCCACGTCCAGAAGACTTATTCCGTCGTCTCTCTGGTGGACAATTCTTCTCTCGAGTTGATCTTAAAGAAGCATATCTCCAGCTACTTTTAGACGAAGAATCTAAGAAATTTCTCACACTCAACACTCCTCTCGGACTGCTCCAGCTCCAGCGGCTCCCATTTGGTGTTTCATCCTCAGCGGCTATTTTTCAGCGCTATTTGGCTCAACTCACCGCCTCAATTCCCGGTTGTGCTAACTACCTGGATGATATTATTGTTACTGGAAAAGATCATCAGGAACATCTAACCAATCTCCGCCTTCTTCTCCAGAAATTGAAAGACAATGGCCTACGAGCGAATCTCGCTAAATGTACCTTCTTTCAGCCTCAAGTTCACTACCTCGGACATATACTTGATAAGAATGGAATTCGTCCTAGTATGCAGAATGTCTCCGCGATAGTAAACATGCCAGCACCTCAGAACATCAAGCAGCTTCAGTCCTTCATAGGCAAAGCGAACTATTATAATAAGTTCATTCCACGCTTCGCTACAGTGGCAGCTCCATTAAACGCTCTACGTAAAAAAGGTGTTAAGTTTCAGTGGACTCCGCAATGCCAACAGGCATGGAAAACAATCAACAACGCCTTAATTCAAGCTATACAACTCACTCATTTTCAGCCCGACAAGATCATCACGCTAGCTACTGACGCTTCAGACTATGGTGTCGGTGCCGTTCTCTCCCAGAAGGATCGTCATGGACAAGAACGCCCCATCGCCTTCGCTTCGAAAACACTTAATGACCATCAACGTCGATACTCACAGATAGAGAAAGAAGCTTTAGCCATCATCTTTGGTATTCGCCGTTTCAATGAATATCTTTATGGCAACCATTTCCTGATCATTACCGATCATAAGCCTCTCGTACACTTATTCCATCCTGGTAATAAGATCCCAGAGAATTCCCTCAGAAAGCTTCAAAGATGGTCCATGTTCCTTTCTGATTATTCCTATCAGATTGTATATCGAGCCACATCCCAGCATTGTAATGCTGATGCCCTTTCCCGCTTACCCGTTGGTCCTGATACTGCCTTCGATTCTCAAGAATCTGAATGTCTTCAGTTGGCCATAGAACTTGAAGATACTGTATCCAGTTTTCCTATTGATGCTACCTGCATAGCTAAAGCTACGGATAAGGACAGTACACTTGCTACTGTACGTACTTACATCCGCAACGGTTGGCCTCTTCAGAGCACACTTCCTGCCCACCTGGCACCTTATCATCGTATGCAGCATCGTCTCACGACTCGTGCCGGAGTTGTACTACTAGAAGCAGGCACCATCTTCCGAGTGGTTATCCCACTTAGCCTACAGAAACAAGTTCTCGAATTATTACACCAAAGCCATTGGGGTATCTCCAGAACAAAGCAACTCGCCCGTCAACACTGCTACTGGCCCGGTATTGATGCCGCCATCGAAAAGCTAATACGTCATTGTGAGCAATGTCAAACGAATCAGAACGCCCCGTCTTCTGATCTTGCTTCATGGCCTCCTGCTACTACTCCATGGGAACGAGTTCACATCGATTTCGCAGGTCCTTTCCTCAATTCCATGTGGTTAATAGTCATCGATTCACTGTCAAACTTTCCATATGTCGTGGATATGCATTCGACTACTACAACCGAAGCTACCATTCGTGCTCTCCAGAAAATCTTTACTACAGAAGGTTTACCGCAAGTACTCATTTCAGACAACGGACCTCAATTTACAGCTACTGCTTTTCAGAACTTTTGTACACATAATGGCATTCGTCATATCCTAGCACCACCTTTTCACCCTCAATCTAATGGTGAAGCTGAACGCTTCGTACAAACATTTAAACGAAGTATGAAGAAAGCTGTCTCTTCAGGCTTAACTAAAGACCAAGCCTTGCTCCAACTCTTAAACAACTACAGAACTCTACCCGGCGCTGATAATGTCACTCCTGCACAGAAGCTCCATGGACGACCTCACAGAACTTTACTTTCTCTGTTACAGCCTCTTCCGGCCCAGCATAAGACCTCACCAACGAAGTTCTCCCTCAACGACAAGGTCTACACCAGGACATTCAAATCCAACCCACTCTGGATACCTGGAGTCATCTGCAGATCTTTGGGTCATCGTCTCTACGAGATACAGACTACGGAGAAACGTATCTGCCGCCATCAAGATCAGATACATCTGCGCTACCGCCCCTGTCCAGCCATTGATGCTATTGCTAAACCAGATAAATCTATTGCTGAACGCGCTTTAGATCATTTAATAACAATGGGTTCCTTTCAGGACGAGACAGCGCCACTCCGCCCAGTTCCAGCTCCGGACAATACAACAGAGACATCAGCAGCTCCGCCCCAGCATCGCAGTCGCCGCCAGCGCCGCCGCCGTTTCACGCCGTACCGGCGCATTTAGGAGGGGAGGGTGTTGTATGTCCGGCGCTCCCTTCTCGCTCCGCCAGCCAGCTGCACGCGCGCCTGTGTATCATTCTGCTAGCTTCGACGCGCAGCCCTCAGTGCGCGTGCCTGACCATCGAATGTACTATAAATAGGAGCTCCCTGCCTGCTCACTTGCCCACTTGCCCCGGTGTCCAGCTCCAGAATACACCCTACGTCGAGCACGGAGGCTACTCCTCTTGAAAATGTGCTTCGACCAGGTGGACTGAATTTCTGGCAGTACGAGGTTTCACCTCTGGTCACCGCTCCCTTACCTGTTTCCGCTGCCTATGTTCCGTAATTCTTTTACAAGCCATTTTCATTCCCTAACTTATGCAAGCTCCCTTAGTTTCGCTAGGTGGAATTTCTTCAATCAGTTGAACTTGCTTTTTAGGAATTCAGGCACTTCAACAAACAAGGACTCTCATGACATTTATATTAGTGTGCCAGATAGTTCTCGACTATCAACGTGTCAATTCACAAAGACTATCTTTTCAAGATAGAAGTGTATATAAAGACTGCAAACCTGTACATATTGTATAAAGACAGACTTTTCTCAAGATTCAATATTACTTTTTGCTTCAAAATAAATTTCAGTTATTTGTGTAAATATTATAAAGTGAAGCAAATAAAGTTGTGTTCTGTGAACTTCAACCTTGGTTACAACACTGCCCCTTCTATAATATTTTGTTTTATATGTAAGCATTTTGTAAAACCGTCCCCGAACCGTTAAACTGCTACCCTGTCGTTGCCGCGGCCATTACCACGCTCCCGTCTCCTGCTCCACAACACCCAGTGGCTTATTAATGCCATAAATATCTGCACGCCGCTGGCCCCTCAACCTCTCCACAAAGCCTGTGCCCTCAAAAAATGATGATGGTCCAACAAATTCTGCCGTCGAGTTTTAATGTTTCAGTGCCCCCGCAGCCGCGCGGCGCCGTACCGCTACTGGAATAGAGGAAGGGCCCCCTCTTCTCCAGCGAGGTCGACCAGTGTACGGCGAGCCGGAGCCCTCCTCTCGGCCAAGGCTGATGTGCGGCGCACGACCTGCTACTTGCCCGCAGCCTGTATATGTTCGCCGCGGGCGCGGCGTGCTTCAACACCACTACTCCTCTCATAGTGCGGGCGAGCGGTATCTCAGGGTACTTGAGGGGTCCGGGCGGCCTCCTCTGAACTCGAGCAGTGGCGGCTGGTCTGGCCGTTAAAATTATCAACATTGAAGTACATATCCAGCTATATGGACATTCCAGTTCAACATTACTACCTTTTCTTGCATTTTACTGCAATACCTGGTGGACTTAGAAAATTTTTCCTCAACTTTAAAAACTAAAGTTTTCCTTCTGAATTCCACTTCTACAAACATAAAGACATTACTTCAGCAGTTACTACGAGAATTTTTGAAACTGGATCAAATCAAATTTCAACAATTTTATAATGCTTCTGCAATTAATCTCCATATCAACATCATAACTTGGACCTTGTTTTCAAACAAAAGTTTATGTTCTTCTGTGTTACCCCTTGGAGGAACTTTTGGGGAGGGAGGTCTGTACCGGGCGGTACACCTCCACGCCGCTTATTTAAAATTTGCGCCAGTTGAAACTCCTCTGCTGGAGGAAGTCTGAACTTTATCTACGGTATTAATTTTCAAGTTTCTCAGAAGATGTCACTACTTGGAAATTTTGGAGTTTTTGAACTGGGTCATTTTTGATGTATTTTTGTTTTACCTGTAGTAAGAAGTGTGAACTTTCTCTTCTAGAGGACACTACTGAAGAACTACAATAGTGCACCCTAGTGCAAGGTGAAAGAACTGTTTTTTGGAGAAATTTTTATTTCAAAAGTTTGTTTCTTGTTAAATTTCTTTCTGTTATTGTTTAAGTTGGCTGTATACCCCTTTCTTTCCCCTTGTTTTGAATTTAGCCAATCCTGAATTTCTCGAATTAATTTTCCACCAATAATATGTTTCTTCTTCGTATTGTGTAGGGGTTTTCTTGGTGAACCAATAAAGGATTGTGGGCGGGTGTTCTCATTCCAAAAACGCCTCGAACTTTCCGCGAGAGTATATAAACTGCTGATTTTCGGGTCTCCGGGCCACTTCAGTACCATCTTTCAGTGTGTAAAGTACATAGCAGGGGGCGGGAAGCGCCTCTTTCTTCGGGCAGCAGTTCAACAACCAGGTAATGGCCATTTAATAACTTCTTTTCTTGCTAGCTCAGCAGTTTAACTCTCGGGGCGGGTCCGAAGCGTATCCACCATGTAACTTTCCCTAAAATGTAAAGACACTTTGTATTTATTCTATCTTTTAAGCTACATATTGGGATAGAGAGTGCTTAACCCTCTCGAGCTCCCACTCATATTGTTTTGAGGTGAACTTATTTCTCACAACCGATTCTTCCTTAATGTAATGTAAATTGTTCTTTTCTAAAGTCACCTCTGTAGTATGGGATTAGCCCTTGCATTAGTGGCCTAGAGCCAGATTAGGTTTTAAAACAAAATGTATTAGGAGTGCAGATCGCCTCCTCTCAAATTGTTATTTTAGAGGTCATGTAATTAACCTTTTTCTCACTTAATAGGCCTCAGTAGGTTGGGTATTTTACCCCTGTGTCTATGTCCTTAGAGGACAACTTGAAGGTGGAGTTTGGTGTGGCCTTTTGATAGCCTTAAAATTTAAAGAGCGGATCGCTCTTTTGGAATTTATTTCTGCGTGCCTCTAGGTCTTACTGTGTAATTTGGAGCTAGTGCTCCTGGGCGTGATTGGGGTTTTCTGCCCCTTTGTTAAACCTTATGTACATGTAAGCTTCGGCTAACTGCTCAAGAATTGTGAGTCCGGGGCTCGAAGCCCAAAGCCTGTAAATACTGTTGTTGCTCTTTTGTTGCCTTGCTACTCTGTACCTTCCATGCTTGTTATTTCTTGATTTTGAAAAGAGAATATAACCTTGTTAAATTTTACATTAACTTTAATTTCGTAGGTTGAGACCCGTTCACCCCCGCACCTTCTTTCACCTCTACCTACCACAAAAATACGGTAACAGAATTAAAACCAGACTACATGAAAAAAATTATCATAATATTTTTTGAGCTAGTACACCTAACTTACGGTACCTGAGCATGAACAAAGTAATATAATGATCAAAAGTGTAGAAGTTTAAAATTAAATATCCGCCTCTGTGGTGTAGTGGTTTGTGTGATTAGCTGCCACCCCCCGGAGGCCCGGGTTCGATTCCCGGTTCCGCCACGAAATTTGAAAAGTGGTACGAGGGCTGGAACGGGCTCCACTCAGCCTCGGGAGGTCAACTGAGTAGGAGTGGGTTCGATTCCCACCTCAGCCATCTTGGAAGTGGTTTTCTGTGGTTTCCCAATTCTCCTCCAGGCAAATGCCGGGATGGTACCTAACTTAAGGCCACGGTCGCTTCCTTCCCTCTTCCTTTCTATTCCTTCCAATCTTCCCATCCCCCGCAAGGCCCCTGTTCAGCATAGCAGGTGAGGCCGCCTGGGCGAGGTATACTGGTAATCCTCCCCAGTTATATCCCCCGATCCAGAGTCTGAAGCTGTAGGACACTGCCCTTGTGGCGGTAGAGGTGGGATCCCTCGCTGAGTCCGAGGGAAAAATCGACCCTGGAGGGTAAACAGATCAAGAAGGAGAAGAAGAAGAAGAAGTTTAAAATTAAATAATAGGCCTAACATATGGGTATGCGGGAGGAACTGAAGTACAAGGGTATCTAATCTGGCCATAAACTGCTGATAGGAAATTACGTAAGTTGATAGCCCGTTTGGTGACCTAAACCAACATTATTACAATAAATATTACAGCCAGCAATTTAGGCTACATTCAGGAAAACACGCAAACATTGGAAAATTGCGTTACATTACAACAGTGTGTCCGCCTTAGAGCGTAACGGATAGTGTTATTACATGCCGTCCTCGGGGCCCGGGTTCGAATCCCGGTACTGCCAGAAATTTAAGAATGGTAAGAGGGCTGGTATGTGGTTGAAATGATATATACAGCGCAGCTCAAATATGCAGCTCAGCTCAAATGGCGGTCTGCTTGAAAAAGGAGCTGCACCGCCTCGGGATGAGGACGTGAGTTTATTATTATAATAGAATGATATAAATTTTATATAATAATAGAATAAGTTATTCAAATTTTACATTACTATTATCAAATAAAACCGTGTCTAAATATTGAAGAATCTGAGAGGTCATTGATTTATATAAATGTACAAACAATTATTAAAATTATTGCCCACCTCTGTGGTATAGTGATCAGTGTGATTAGCGGCCACCTCTGGAAGCCCGGTTTCGATTCCCGGCTGTGCAGCGAAATTTGAAAAGTGGTACGAGTGCTGGAACGGGGTCTACTCAGCCTCGGGAAGTCAACTGTGTAGAGGGGTGTTCGATTCCCACCTCAGCCATCTTCGAAGTGGTTTTCCACTTCTCCTCCAGGCAAATGCCGGGGTGGTACCTAACTTAAGGCCACGGCCGCTTCCTTCCTTCTTCCTTGTCTATCCTTTCCTATCTTCCCCTGTTCAGCATAGGAGGTGAGGCTGCCGGGACGAGGTCCTGGTCCTCCTGCCCAGTTGTATCCCCGACCGAGGGTTTGAAGCTCTAGGACACTGCCTTTGAGGCGGTAGAGGTGGGATCCCTGGCTGATTCCGAGGGAAAAACCAACCCTGGACGGTAAATGGGTTAAGAAAGAAAGAAGGAAAGAAAGATTATTACAATAATTACCATCCCAATACAGTGACAAACACAATTTATATACAAGCATTGAAGGCAGCCCTGTTTCGTTCGGGGTATTCCCGACAAACGAGAAAGATTTCAGGGAATTAGGAAAGTCGAATTGTGGCATTCCATTTTAGCAGCTTCCCTCTCCTTACTTCGAATTGACATTCCACACAACGAAGCTATAGGAAAAGATTATGATCAAGATATGGTCAGTAAAAATATTTTGATAGACAAGCTTTTTAAAAAAGCAAATAGAATAAACTTGGTGATTATTACTTCATTTTTCTCTAGCAAAATTTATACTAACCTCATACAGATCTGAAGTTCTGTTGGCTGCTATTTATGACGTCGGCAATTCTGCACCAGTTTTCCCCTCCTATTCTTAACTTTCGGAAATCTAAATAATTTAGTCCCTTTAAATGAGTGACTTTAACAATCTGGAGCGACACAATAACTATTATAACTTTTATCCCATTGCATTGGCTAACACGCAGGCGACAGCAAGTAGAGAGCTTTGGTCCTAAAATTGTTGCTGCCACAAAGAATTTGGGAGCTGACCAGACCTGTGTATGTAGACCTTTACCAGAGTGTAAAAAAACCTTGTCTGGAATGAGGAAATACCAAAGAAGTGTAAAGATGTTATGCACCCATATTGACTTATGCGGCTGAAACCTGGACAGTGGCAAGTAGGGAGAAGAGTAGAATTCAAGCCAGCGAAATGAAGTACGTAAGAAATATGATAGGAAAGACGAGGGACGACAGATTGAGAAATGAAGATGTGAGAAAGGTCTGAATGGAAAGCCTAAATGAGAGAACTGAGATGGTTTGGATGGTACAGAGGACAGAGGGGAAAAGAACACCAGGACCATGGCGAATATAAGACCAAGTGCGAGGACTCAGCCATTATAGCATGATAGTTAGTGGTCCCGCCACTGCAAGCACTGTAAGCGAGTATATCCAACACGTACTCAGTAATTCCAGCAAGCCGGGTATAGAAAAGTGCGGGATACATTTACTGAAATATCTCGCACACTAACAATTTGAGTTTTCTTTGCTTTCGGTTCCTAAACTCAGTTCATTGTGTGTTGGGTACTTCAAGCATGTATGTTATGTGGTGTGATTAATTTAACAGTTCAGCATGCCGTACTGTTTTTTGCCTGGCTGCAATTCAGGCTATGGTAGAGCAATTGATGATATGCGATATTTTCCGCCACGGAAGGATAGAAATCAATTTGAAAAATGGGCCAGAGCTTTTCCACGGAAGGATACTGAGTTAACGCGTAACAACAGAATTTGTTATGTTCATTTCGCTGATGATTTGATAGTAAAAACAGATAATTTTAAAGTGAATGGTAAAAAAGTGGATATCTCTCGTGTGAGATGTAATTTAAGTCCAGGAGCAGTGCCTCACATTTTCCGTAATTTGCTGCCAAATCTTCACGCAAGCTTTCGAAAGTCCAGTGACCGACAAATTGAGTTGGTAAGTAGAGTATTACTTTTAAATAGTTCATGGGTGTTGGTTTTAATGTGCTGAGAGTTATGTGCTATTTATCTGTATATGTACACTCCAGTAACCTGTGCTTTCCGCAACATGTGATGAAGGCCGTAGCTCTTATTTCCATTGTACCCTGCCGTGGTATTTTAATTGTAATCTCTCATGTTTTTTTTTAAGACAGTGCATATACTTACCAGTTACGGATAAATACCTTTCCTCTGGCATCATTCCTACGACCAGCTGATCGGTACTGTGGAGCTTGTCCACTCGAGTGCTGCCTGGCGGGGCGCGCTTGAACTCGAGGAGTCCTCACACTTGCTCTTATATTCGTCATGCCCAAACAGAAGATACAGATGGATTTCGAGGGAAGGAGTGTGAGAGGGATACATAGAACTAGGTGGACTGATTCAATAAATAGGAGTGCAAGAAGAAGAAACCTGGACTGGAGTAAAATGATGGAAGAGGAATGGTAGAAGGAGAGAGGAAGGTGGAGAAGTGCCATAAATGCCCCAACCCGGTAGGAGCTGGATAAGGGGACAAGAGGAGGATGATGATATCTAATTGTTAGAGCTATGTCAGCTCTAATTTTTGTAGAGATAATTATTCTCCTATACCGTGTTGCACCCCATTATGCTGTGAGTTTGGACCAGCAGCAACCCTGAGGTAAGTATCCAGCTCTTCACATCGAACATTTTCAAGGAGGAGTTTCAATGGGTGAAACTACACGAGACAAAACTAATTGTTCGCCTGACAACCAACCTACCACTGTGCACTGCAGTTTCTGCTAGGATGCACAAGCACTGCTACTCAGCCATTGAGATGATATACAAAACCAAACCACAGGCCAGTAGATGATGCCTGCTCTAATACGGGAATCACTGAAAGAAAAATAACTTGATCATGTCCATAAAATACCAGCAGTTAGCTCTTCTCTTTGTTTACTTGAAAGGATGATGCTGGAATGAATATAATTAAGACTGCAGGTGAGTAAATAAAAACTCTTCATCATGGTCAGGTGCTGCAGTATGTTGTATTGACAAATTACATAACATAGCAATTACATTTGAAAAGCTTGCATTTGGCCTATTTTAAGATGTTTTAGATGTACACAAATCAAAGATGATTCTACAGGAAAGAAACAGTGGCAGCCTAGAAGTAAATTGTACACTGATACCAGTAAGTGAATAAATAATTTTTGTAAATTATAATATTAAAATGATTGCAAGAACATTAGTCACATCAACTTGCTAGTCATGTTGAAGCTAAGCTACCTACATCAGTTGTGTCTCTCAGTATTAAAACAAAAAGAACAAAAAGTGCCATATTAACTAACAAGCTGGAAATTAGATTATGGTGAGAGTGTCAATGATAGCTTATTTTCAAGATGAATATGGTTCTTATGAAAGGTATTTGGTAATGCTGAAGAGGTCTGAAGACACTGCATGGATGGGAGGGGATTCTCTATGGTCGAGCATGGACAGGAGTGGTATCCTCTGGGCTAGGGGAATCATCTCGTCGTGACTTCACTCGCACAACAGCCCGACGTCCAGTTCCTCCATCGTCCAGTTGCTGAGTGTACTTGGGGCCAACGGCTCCTGGAGTCTGGAGCCGTACCTTTTCTGGATCTCCCGTCATTTCATCCGAACGCATCAGGAAGAAGAGCCCGAAGTTCAGTTGAGGGATGTCGTAGAACACGGTGAGAGTCAGCATCATGAAGGTGAGACCCACGAGAAGATATCCTGAAAGAATAGCACAGAGAAATTATTTAGTTTTAAATACTGACTATAATAGAGGGAATGAAAGTTCCCCTGAAGTTACCACAATGGGCAAGCTAGAAATGAACAAGTCCGCTTCTTCGCTGGCTGTGAAACCCTTTGCAAGTAGGCCGTAGCTGCATAGACTCTGACTACTACTTATATTAAGGAGAGTGGAATGGATCCATCAAGCTGAACATTCCCTTCTCCAGGAAGCTGAAACTTGCTTCAGGTAAGAATTCGTGTATTTCCTATCAGTAATAGAAAATCTAAAAGCAGTTGCAATAGTGCTGCACAAAGAAAATGGAAAAACTCAAACAGCCCTGAAATGGAAATTGCATTTTAAAAATTCTCGTTGGAAGAAATTATCCAGTTCCTGGGCCTGTGAAACGAAGCTTCTCCAATAGTTACATCTAACAATATCTGCATCTTTCTCTGCAGCGTGGTCTTGTCTCGGAGCTTAATGGATTTTAACCTTGGATTATCTTAAAGCCGCGAAATCACTGCGTTCTTAGAAATAGTGATGTAGAAGACATTGCCATAACCCTTGCTTTTTTTGGTATCACCGAGCTCGATAGCTGCAGTCGCTTAAGTGCGGCCAGTATCCAGTAATCGGGAGATAGTGGGCTCGAACCTCACTGTCGGCAGCCCTTAAGATGGTTTTCCGTGGTTTCCCATTTTTACACCAGGGAAATGCTGGGGCTGTACCTAAATTAAGGCCATGGCCGCTTCCTTCCCATTCCTAGGTATTTTCTATCCCATCGTCACCATAAGACATATCCATGTCGGTGCGACGTAAAGCAAATCGCAAGTTTTTAATATGCTGTGTTTCTCTTTGCAAAGGAAAGATTTGCCATTGTTTTAATTTTTATAAACGGCCGTAGCCGTGTTGAAACACCGGATCCCGTGAGATCTCCGAAGTTAAGCAACATTGGGCGTGGTCAGGAGTTGGATGGGTTGCCACGCGCTGTTGGTGGGGGTAAGGGAATGGAGGAGCGGAAAGGTGGTCGTGTGTGCTAGTTGTTTTACGTCGCACCGACACAGATAGGTCTTACGGCGACGATGGGACAGGAGAGGGCTAGGAGTGGGAAGGAAGCGGCCATGGCCTTAATTAAGGTACAGCCCCAACATTTGCCTGGTGTGAAAGTGGGAAACCACGGAAAACCATTTTCAGGGCTGCCGACAGTGGGGTTCGAACCTACTATCTCCCGAATACTGGATACTGGCCGCATTTAAGCGACTGCAGCTATCGAGTTCGGGAGCGGAAAGGAACTGGCCACCCTACCGCACGTAAACTCCGGCTCAGGAGCACCTCTACGGAGGTTCGGACCTGCCTTCGGGCAGAATAACCCTTACCTACCTAAATTTTATAAACCACATCATTAATACCTTGGACTGTACTCATGAGAATTTTCATTATTCCCTCGCAAGTTGTTTCTATATTACTTGGTTTTAATCCGCTATGCAAGCCCACAGTTAAGTTCCGTGGGTTTCGACTCTGCAAATGGGACTCGCTTGCATTGAATCCGGCTGTAAAAGCTGGCTGGGCAGATCGAGCAGGGCCAATCAAGCTATGTCAGATTGCTTTTGCCATAGCATACACTGTTCTTTTCCAGAAGTCCTCTACTATTATGTTACGACTGACCTATTCTAAGGTTTGATTTTTTATTTGATGAATTGTTATGTCGTTATTATTTATAATACCTGCAAGAGTTATTTCTAAATTTCAGTGGACTAGAGAGCCACATGCGTTGGTTATGTAGGTTCTTAATCTAAAATGCACAGAGCAAATTGGTTGCACTTCACGTGCTGTGTAGATTGATATTTGGAAGATTGATGGATAGAACTCCACAATATTCATGTGAGGCAAGTATCACGGCTGTTTCTTTATTCGTACCACGGCCACAATATTCCTAGTCCTTTCTGATCATACCATTCCCGAAAACCGGTATGAGGGCGACATCAAGCAAATAGCAAGGAGAAAAAATAAATTAATTGGCTTCTCTCAAACTGGAAGAAATGGCTTGTTCTTACGAAGCTGCAGAACAACAAGAGGGGGAAGTTAAAGTGCAATGTGGGTAAGTTCAAAGTTTCACAGAACACTTGGTTAATCATGCCATAATAAGTTATGAAATATGGAAAAAACATTTTCTTTCGATGTCTGTGAGGTGAAACTACATCCTCTTGGGATCAGCTGACAATCTTCTACTTATTCCTCATCTACCGCTTTTCCCACACCTGTGGGGTCGCGAGTGCAAACAGTACCACACACACACACACACACACGCACACACACAAAAGCACGCACGTTTGGTCCTGTTTTACGGCTGGATGCCCTTCCTGACGCCAGCCCTTTGGAGGGATGTTATCACTATTGCGTGTTTCTGTGGTGTTTAGTAGTGTCGTATGTTGTCTGAATATAAAGAGGGAAGGGTTGGGACAAACAGAAATGCCAAGTCCCCGAGCCAGAATAAGTAATCGGACTCGATTAAAATCCCCAGCCCGGTTGGGAATTGAACCCGGGACCCTCTGAACCGAAGGCCTCAACGCTGACCATTCAGCCAAGGAGTCAGACTTGGGACCAGCTGTCAATGATCAGTGTTTATACTCATTAAATTATTGGGTGGGGAAATACGTTTGTTCCATTTCATCATTTAGACTAGCCGAGCTGAGTGGCTCAGACGGTCGAGGCGCTGGCCTTCTGACCCCAAGTTGGCAGGTTTGATCCTGGCTCAGTCCGGTGGTATTTGAAGGTGCCCAAATACGTCAGCCTCGTGTTCGTAGATTTACGGACACATAGAAGAACTCCTGCGGAGCTAAATTTCAGCGCTACGGTGCCTCCGAAATCCGCAAAAGTAGTTAGTGGGACGTAAAGCCAATAACATTAATTATTTTTTCTTTCTTTCTTTCTTTCTTTCTTTCTTTCTTTCTTTCTTTCTTTCTTTCTTAATCTGTTTACCTCCAGGGTTGGCTTTTCCCTCGGACTCAGCGAGGGATCCCACATCTACCGCCTCAAGGGCTGTGTCCTGGAGCGTGAGACATTGGGTCGGGGGATACAACTGGGGAGGACGACCAGTATCTCGCCCAGGCGGCCTTACCTGCTATGCTGAACAGGGGCCTTGTAGGGGGATGAGAAGATTGGAAGGGATAGACAAGGAAGAGGGAAGGAAGCGGCCGTGGCCTTAAGTTAGGTACCATCCCGGCATTTGCCTGGAGGAGAAGTGCAAACCACGGAAAACCACTTTGAGGATGGCTGAGGTGGGAATCGAACCCACCACTACTCAGTTAACCTTCCGAAGCTAAGAGGATCCCGTTCCAGCCCTCGTACTACTTTTCAAATTTCGTGGCAGAGCCGGGAATCGAACCCGGGCCTCCGGGGTTGACAGCTAATGATACTAACCACTACACCACAGAGGCGGACACATTAATTATTATTGTTTCTTTTCTTACAATTTGTTTCTCGTCGCACCGACCCAGACAGGTCTTATAGCGACGATAGGATATGAGAGGTCCTACTAGCTGACGTCATTGGAGGCCCGGGTGCGGTTCCCGTTACTGCCAGAGATTAAAGACTGACAGGAGAGCTGGTTTCAGGTTAAAATGACACGTGTATCTCACCTTCATCGGGGGTGTGCTTGAAAAAGTTCTACCACCTCGGGACGAGGAGGGGAGTTTTATCTGACTACATGTCTAAATGGTTATCATACTGGCCTTTGATCGAAAGAGTCCCGGTTTCGATTCCTGGCCGGGTCACTGATTTTAACCTTCATTGGTTAATACTTCTGGTTTGGGGGTTGGGTGTTTGTGCCGTCATCAGCATTAGAATTCATCGTAGGTAAAGATGATACGGATCCGTTATCATAGATGCCCGGGTCGCCTATAGGACGTCATCTCAGAAGACCTGCACCTTACCCCTCCAGATGTCATGTGCCATTATTATTATTATTATTATTATTATTATTATTATTATTATTAGGCAGGCAGCCTCTATTAACACTACTCATAACGGATGTTGAGGATGCCCGACCTTCGAAGAATGTAGACATCGGCAAAAGAAAGGGAAGCTCGATGAAGGGAGTGGAAATGAAAGACTTCTTAGACTTTGCAAACCCAATAACGTCGAGGTAGGAAGAGAACAAATGTTGACCAAGCGAGCTCGCATAAAAAAGATGGAAGCGAGGAACACGAGACAAGTCGCAATCAATCAATCAATCAATCAATCAATCAATCAATCAATCAATCAATCAATCAATCAATCAATCAATCAATCAATCAATCAATCAATCAATCAATCAATCAATCAATCAATCAATCAATCAATCAATCAATCAATCAATCAATCAATCAATCAATCAATCAATCAATCAATCAATCAATCAATCAATCAATCAATCGCCACTGATTTGCATTTAGGGCAGTCGGCCAGGTGGCAGATTCCCTATCTTTTGTTTTACTAGTCGTTTCTTAAATGACTGCAGAGAATTTGGAAATTTATTGAACATCTCCCTTGGTAAATTATTTCAAGAGGCGCGCGGCTGTGAGCTTGCATCCGGGAGATAGTAGGTTCGAATCCCACTATCGGCAGCCCTGAAGATGGTTTTCCGTGGTTTCCCATTTTCACACCAGGCAAATGCTGGGGCTGTACCTTAATTAAGGCCACGGCCGTTTCCTTCCAACTCCTAGGCCTTTCCCATCCCATCGTCGCCATAAGACCTATCTGTGTCGGTGCGACGTAAAGCCCATAGCAAAAAATATATATAGATTTCAATCCCTAACTCCTCTTCCTATAAACGAAAATTTTCCCCAATTTGTCCATTTGAATTCCAACTTTTCCTTCATCAAATGGAAGCAGTGCCCGACTCAGCTACGGAAACTGTGGTTGCCAACCCAGATTCGCAAATTGAGAACCCCTGGTGCCCCTCACTGTCAGATAGCTCCTCACTTCTAATTACGTAAGTAAGTAAGTAAGTAAGTAAGTAAGTAAGTAAGTAAGTAAGTAAGTAAGTAAGTAAGTAAGTAAGTAAGTAAGTAAGTAAGTAAGTAAGTAAGTAAGTAAGTAAGTAAGTAGTGTTTTATTTTACCTGGCAAGATTAAGGCCTTCAGACCTTCTCTTCCATCTAACCAGGCACTGAAATATACATATATTACATTGTATCACTTTACAATAATAGATGTAATACTAATTAATAGTAATACTAGAATGATGAGTGATAAGGTTAAATGAAGATGAAATAAATTAGGTATAATAAAAGGGATAAAATCTTAAAGCTAATATCCTACATGTAAAAAGAGGTAGTACATAAAATTTAACATCCATGACAATAGAATGGTTGTAAGTAGCAGGATCAAGTTTAAAGATGAACCTTACTGGTGCATAAAATGTCTCCACAGAGCTTCCTTGAAAGTGCGAATAGCGCTTAACCCTCTGATACTTTCGGGAAGGAGGTTGCACTCCCGGCAGGCAATTACCGTGAATGATTTATCGTAGATGGCAGATCTATGGGTAGGTAAAGCAAGGATGGAATTATTAGTGGATCTGGTGTTAAGACTGTGATAAGAAGATAGGTATTTGAAATATGAAGTAAGGTAAAATGGCTGTGAAGAATGGAGGATTTTATGAAGATGGAATTGGGTATGAACAGTGCGACGGATTTCTAGTCGGGGCTAAGATAGGTGGTTATATGAAGGAGTTTCATGGTGATAGTACTGTAGGTTACACACGTATCTCACACATGCATTTTGACCACGTTGCAATCTGCTCAATAACTTGCACCCAGCGTCTCTATAAATCACGTCACAATAGTCGAAATGAGGGAAAACCAGAGCTTCTACCAACATTTTATTTAATTTTTCAGGAAATAAGTATTTATACCCGGCAGCATGTGCAAGGCAGAGAATGTTTTCTGAGTGATGTTCGTAATATGCCTTTTCCATGACATGTCATCATCGAAAGTAACGCCTAGGACTTTTACCGATGACGTGAATGGTATGTTATTATCACATAACCTTATAAATGGAATCTCTGGTCGATTGACCTTCGCGAGTAGTTTCGGGTATCCAAGAATGATGGCTTTCGTTTTTGCTGGGTTTAACGTAAGACCACATCTCAAAGACCAAGAAGAAAACGATATTAGATCCTGATTGATTTTGTCTATGGCCGACAATATTCGATCTGGAGATGTATGGAGGTACATTTGTACATCATCAGCGTAAATATGGTATTTGCAGTGCGTTAGGTTTTGGGAGACATCATTAATGTAAATAGAAAAAAGAATGGGTCCTAACACCGATCCTTGGGGCACACCACACTGCAAGGAGCGCCAAGTTGATTTGTTCAACCTATCTGTAACACACCGCCAACGGCCATGCAGGTAGGAATGTACCCAAAGGAGGGCACTGTCCGAGAAACGGAGGGAATACAATTTCGAGAGCAAAATGTCAATGTCAACAGAGTCGAAAGCTTTGCTCAAGTCTAGAAGTAGTAAAACTGTCACTTTTTGTTGTTCATTGCTTTTCGAATGTCTTCTGTGACTTTCAGTAGTGCCGTTGTAGTACTGTGTGTTTGACGGAAACCAGATTGTAGTGGGTCAAGTATGTTGTAAGTTGTCATGTAGTCTGTTATTTGTCTATGAGCGATGGATTCTAGCGCTTTGGATAAAGCAGAAAGTATGCAGATGGCTCTATAGTCAGATGGTTCAGAAGGGGAAGCTACTTTTTTTAGAGGACGTATAATGCCCGCTTTCCATGCTTCGGGAAATGTGCTGTCTACAAGGGAAGAGTTAATTATGTTAACTAGTGCAGGTAATATAACGTACAGAATAATTTTTATCATCTCTATTCCTATACTGTCATTTCCTTTCGCCGTTGATGTTATCCGATTTATGGCAAACCTGACTTATGAGTGGGTTGCTGGACGGAAGTAGAAGTTTTCTCTATCTGTTCGCGTCTTTGCATGGTTCCCGTCAAAAACTTCCTGTTTCAGGGCTACATTTAATGTACAGCTAGATGAAAAATGATCGTTCAGTTTTTCCAAGGGTATATTTATTTCGTCGTCGTCTCGAGCCTTTGGTAATGGCAAAGCTCTTTATAGATTTCACAACACAGCTGTTGAAACATTTGGTTGAATTGAGCTATGAGCGTGTCGTAATTTCGCGTTTCTAATCTGTTGGGTCGTAGCGTTTCTCAGTCTCTTATAGTTAAGTAGATTGTCAGGAGTGCAATGTTTTCTAACTCGTCTGTAAGCAGCATCGCGTTCAGCCATAAATGCTCTAATCTCATCTGAGAGCCAGGGAGCTGGCTTCCGTGAAACTCGAGCCGTCTTTTCAGGGGCATGTCTATCGTACAACTCAGTCATATGTTGATTGAAACATGCCACTTTGTCATTTATGTCTTTAAGTTTAAATATGTCATCCCATGGCACTGCAACTGCGTCTTGTAAAAGTTTATTCTTATCAATTCGTCGTAGATCTCGATATGAAATTATTTTCGGTTTGAACTTCGGACTTTCAATAGAATAGGCCATAAATATAGCATCATGTCGCAATATACCCGGGACACTAATTGGACCATGGTGAAGAACTAATTCAGGTTGGTTTGTGGCAATGAGATCAATTAAGGTGTGTGATGTGTGGCACTGAGAGAGAGAAACGTTAATTTGCAAGCTTTAAAAGAAGTTAAAAGTTGGGTAGTCAGAGGAGAGTTAGATTCAAGAAGGTTTGTGTTGAAATCGCCCATAATAATTATATTTGAGAAATCAGTGACTAAATCTTGTATTTGAGTTTCTAGATCGCATAAAAAACCCGCATTTGGTGGCTTATATACTACACCCAGAAGATATTTTACTTCACTCACAGTTATTTCCAGGAACATGAACTCAGGTTTTCGCTCGTACGGACCTGGAGACCTACAGATTATTTTAGGTCGCAGACTGGTCATAACATATGCCTCGGTACCCCCGGAGGGTTTATTTAATCTGTCAGATCTAAGCAATGTATAACCCGCCAGCTGCAGTCTTTCTATTGCGTGGTGTGGTTTTAACCAAGATTCGGAAATTAATATTGCGTGGAAACTGGGAGGCATAAACAGAACTTTAATTTCGTCCATTCGCGTCTCAGCAAGGAGGCTTTGAGCGTTTATATGGCATACCTTTAAAACATTTCTGTACGGAGAACGCTTGTGATTAATAATGTCCCTTGTCGTAAGTTACGATCTTCATTTCCGTGTTGACGTTGAACCAATAATGTAGAGTTTGAGGGATGTTCCACCATTCAACACATTGCAACAATTTATTAAATTATAAGAAGACCGGTTTCGACTCCCATGGAGTCATCATCAGTTCTTGCAACCACCTATGGGTGCATGGATTTTTCGTTATGATGATTGTTATCAGATTTCCCTTCATTTAATTTTACCAAGAACTGATGATGACTCCATGGGAGTCGAAATCGGTCTTCTTATAATTTAATAAATTGTTGCAATGTCTTGAATGGGGGAACATCCCTCAAACGCTACATTAATGTCCCTTGTCGACTGGGAATGGCAAGAGATCTCAGACGACAATAGGTGTGTGTTGCCTGTACAGCTGGTTCCCGGAATGTTAGTAAGGAAGAGGGGAGCCTGTTCATTTGTCTCAAGGTCGTTATCATAGTGGCTAAGCGCAGTCGACTCCGGTTTTTCCACTTTCAATTTATATTTTTATGTAGCTTACGATGTTCTCAGTTACCGTATATTGGAGATGATTATGACAAAAATGGGAATGTAACTAACAATTTACAGCGATCAGTACGATAATGGCAACATAGCAATAATGTACGTGGAAATAAATACGATAAAAATAGGGCACTGTACCCAGTCTACTGCTACTAACACCAATCTATCACTACGGCAAGCAGAAGTAAACTATATTACTAATTAAGGTACGTTCTAATAGAGAGTTATGGTCTATATAAGGGGATATACTACAAGGATATCTCTAAACTTAAACTACAATAGAAAGTTACAAAAATGTTGTGAACCTTTCTCCCGCATATCACTTTAGTTCATTTAACTGTTCCATAGTGCACACTTTATACTTAGTTGATCCGATTTTTATGTTAATTAGTCCATCAATGCTCCATAACTGGCGTACTCCAAACCTCAAAATTTTCTCCTTAAGGACTGCGAGCCTTGTTGCAGTTAGATCTTCTCTTATTGTGACCGCCGTTCTCTTAAGTCCTCTTTTCTTGTGGAAGATTTCACTCCTCTTCCGGTAGGAAACGAATTTCACTATTAGAGGTCGTGGCTTCGCGCCCAGTAGTCTTCCAATCCGATGGCTCCTGTCAATGTCCCGAAGGTCAAGGTCGACACCAAGATCTCTTGCGATGCTAATTGCCATGACATCAGAATCTTCCCCTTCCTTTTCCGGAATGCCGAAAATACGGATACATTGCCGCCGCTGATATTGCTCCAGTTCATCTTGCTTGTTTTTAAATTCGCTTTTGATTTTCACAAGTTCCCTGTCCTTTGCTTGAAGCTGGTCTTGTAATAGTTTGACATTTTCCTTGTACTCCGCTCTTAGTTCCTGGAGCTGTGACATTAGGGGCTGTAACTTCGGCTACGGCCTGCTTAACGAGTTCTTGTATGCTGGCACCATGAGGCGGGCTAGCTTGGGGAAGCTTCTTAGGAGCCATTATGAAAAATAACTAGTAGAACACTGACGGTTTACTTTAGTTAACTGCACACGCTTAACTTCAGCACGAATCTAATAACATCTTTATCAATTCAAGCACGTTTAACTTCAGCACGAAGCTGATAACGTATTTCTCACTTCAAGCACTATTTCACCTGCGATTTACAACTTTTGCGAGAGAAAGTTTGCGTGCGACAAGCAGCTAGCGGCCATGTTGACCACGTAGACTGAGTGGACCTCGAACCATCCCTCAGATTCAGGTAAAAATGCCTGAATTGGCCGGGAATCGAACCCTGGACCCTCGGTAAGAGGCAGACATGCTACACCTACACTACGGGGCCGGCAACACAGACTAAATATGAATATTTCGCACCCTCAGAAGAAGACTGTCGTAACTCCCAAAAGTTGAATTTTAAGTTACGAACACATTAAAAACTGATATTTTGTCCTCTATCGAACAGTAAAACTGTTGTAACTGTAGGTATACCATACCATTCAAAACACGCAAACAACAGTTTTTAGGTTTTGTGAATTTGTAGAGGTTTATATTGATAAACTGTCGAAACTCTATTACGACAGTCTTCTTGTAGAACATTTTGCAGAGGTACATACTGACAAACTGTCGTAAGTCGTCGTGTGTGGGCACATTATTATTGTCTGCATAGTGTTGACAGTGTTATGCTTTCTATAGAAAGACAGTGTTGTACCAAGGCACTGGCAAGTTGCGATTGTGTTGCGAGTAAAATTCCACAAAGTGATATAGATGCAATGATGTCCTGTCGAGATTGCAAAAGTGTTTTCCCAATTAGAGGATTGTTACTCTGTCACATTTCTTCTGGCAAATGTTGTATTAGTGTAATTAAAGAGCAGAAGAAGTGAATGCTTCTAACTCGCATATGATGCATGTTGACACCGATAATTTGCCATCTCAAAGAACATACATAGACCTACTGCCATGTCCACTAGAGGCCAAGAGAAATGCTGATTTAGAAAAAGCACTTGGAGGTAACGATATTAAAGTACGCGATTATGATTTGCAGTCTGTCCTTCAGGCATCATGCAGTGACCTATCAGTGTTTTATTATAAACGAGGCTCAATGT
This sequence comes from Anabrus simplex, assembly GCF_040414725.1. Taxonomy (NCBI): domain Eukaryota; kingdom Metazoa; phylum Arthropoda; class Insecta; order Orthoptera; family Tettigoniidae; genus Anabrus; species Anabrus simplex. Next base: position 1,120,791,888 of record NC_090266.1, on the reverse strand, counting down.
GTACAATTTCACAAAAACCAAAAAAAGGTTATTGCTACCTTTTGAATGAAGCATCTGGTAAGAAAGGAGCAATAGAAATTGCATCCTGTGTCTATGAATATCTCAAATCCATTGAGTGTACAGACGTTATGTTTTAAAGTGATAATTGCCCTGCACAGAACCAGAATAAGTTCCTGGTAACAATGTATCTGTATGCAGTGGATATCATTCCAAACCTACAATCCATAACCCACCAATATTTAATTGTAGGAGATACACAGAATGCTGGTGATTCTATGCATTCCTGCATAGAGAAGCAAAAGAAAAGAGCTCTAAGGAGTGGTCCAGTGTATGTGCCTGCGCAGTGGACTGGAATCATAAAATGCGCCACGAAAAGAGGGACAGAGTATCAGATCAGAGAGATGAATTATAATGAATTCCATGACTTGAAGAAATTAACTGACGAAATGGGTAGCAACTACACAGTGAATGATAAAGGAGAATCAGTCAAATGGAATGAAATTAGAGTGTTGAAAGTTGAAAAGGGCCAGAAGTATACTCTATGCTACAAGACAGACTTCGAGTGCGAATAGTGTAATTACATTAGTAGTAGGGGCCGTCAAAGGGGAAGAAGGTCATTTCGAACACAATCCAATTACTCCTGCCTACAAACGACAACCGTGTATCTCGGATGAAAAGAAGAAAGACCTAATGTTAATGTGTAATGGAAATACGTATAATACCAAGAGTGTATCATGCTTTTTACCAATTATTTCCAGTTTCACAAAGTAAATTTTATAATACTATTTATTCTTTTTATTTTAAGCATTTATAGCCCATTTAATATTAGGACATATGAATTGTAAAATTATTCACTTTCATACCACTTTATTTAAATCCTCACGATGTCTCAACTCACTTCTATGCATTTCCTACTGTACTGTATGACTGATATAACTTTTTCATTTCAATAATATACCAACACATAAACTGTCGTAACTATAGTTTGTTGTTTATTTTATGCCTATGTTTATACATTGAAGGTAAACAGCTACATTTCCGGGTGCTAGATTGATATACAAGTGTGAGTAATAAAATCTAGTGTCTATCTTAAAACCCTGAATTTTGAAGTGCATTCGAAATCGTTTGTCACAATTTACTCAAAACAGTGATTTGGTAGTTACGACAGTCTTGTTCTGAGGGTGCGATTTTATTTCTTGCAAGAGTCTACAGTACTAGGTCAAGACCAAACGGATATCACTTCTAAAGTGTGAACGTGTTACGGCTTTGAGGAAGTTTGTCTTTTGTTAGCGTAAATTGTGATCTGTTGGAAGCTGGCCATGAGTTATATCGGAATATTCTCCTGTTGTATCCAACCGGTCGCTTCTTCATGAGGTGAATGTTGATGGTTGTGTGTAACGAACTTATTATATTCAATATAACCAGCAAATGGCCAGTCACAAACACTCGAAAGATCCTAAACTAAGCCTGGTCTTCCACCACAGATAAGCATGGGAAGTTGGCATTGAAGAACAAAATCATAGAACACTACTATTTGTCCTGAAATAAAACGTGGAAAGTCATCTGAAAATATCTCATTAATAGAATTTAGATGTCATTTTTCTTCTTTCTGTTACATGCTTTATAACATACTGACACAGGCAGATATTATGGCGACAATGGGATAGGAGAGGGCTAGGATAGCGAAGGAAGCGAACATAGCCTTAATACTGGTACAGCCACAGTGAAAATGAGAAACCATGGAAAACCCTTCCCAGCGCTGCTGACAGTGGGGTTTGAACCCACTGTCTCCCGAATGCAAGCTCACAGCTACGTGACCCAAACCTTGAAGATAACTCGTTCGTTTCGGTAGAGGTACTACTACTACTACTACTACTACTACTACTACTACTAGCAACAGAGATGTTGGCTGTATAACAAATACATCCTAGCGTAGGTATTGAAGTAGGGTGCTATGGAAAGTCAAGTTTATTAAGTGTTTTACGTTTCTCATGTCACAATACTTTTAGTCAATTTCCATGGTGACAACAGTGCTCAGAGGTGAGAGTCGCCATCTTCTTGTATGAATTTCCGGATATAAACAAGAAGTATATATTGTGGTGTTAAAGACAACGTATTCTAGAGCAGTATGAATAGTCAAGTTGTTTCCACTCTCAGAATCATAATACCCCACTACACTTACCTTTCTTGCAATATCTCGAAAGCAGAATTGACTACATGACTAGTGGCACATGACTGCACTTACTACGGAATATTGGCATAGGGAGGAACCTACAAAAATGTAATCAATAAAATACAGGTTGTTCAAAACCTTATATTACGAATAATGTACCAGAAAGAAAGATTATTCCCAAGTAGTCAATTATATGCTGAAACAAAATATTTAATGTAAAGCAGCTCTATGCCCCTGAAACGTACAAATATAGTAACAAAAACAAAATTATATTTCTATTTTTCTTTTTTTGCTATTTGCTTTACGTCGCACCGACACAGATTGGTCTTATGGCGACGTTAACGATGAATATTCAACACACAGTAAGATGAACCACCGTTGTACGTTTTACAAACCCAACTTAGCATAACAAAACGCAATTTCTTGTACTTCATTCCAAAATTGAATTTCCTTTCAGGTTCTGAAGCGTCTTAAATCCTTCGTTATGGATAATAAAAATGTTATTGAAGAAATAACTAAATGAAAATATCATCATCATCATCATCATCATCATCTGTTTACCCTCCAGGTTCGGCTTTTCCCTCGGACTGAGCGAGGGATCCCACCTCTACCGCCTCAAGGGCAGTGTCCTGGAGCTTCAGACTCTTGGTCGGGGAATACAACTGGGGAGTATGACCAGTACCTCGCCCAGGCGGCCTCACCTGCTATAGTGAACAGGGGCCTAGTAGGGGGATGGGAAGATTGGAAGGGATAGGCAAGGATGAGGGAAGGAAGCGGCCGTGGCCTTAAGATAGGTACCATCCCGGCATTTGCCTGGAGGTGAAGTGGGAAACTACGGAAAACCACTTCGAGGATGGCTGAGGTGGGAATCGAACCCGCCTCTACTCAGTTGACCTCCCGAGGCTGAGTGGACCCCGTTCCAGCCCTCGTACCACTTTTCAAATTTCGTGGCAGAGCCGGGAATCGAACCCGACCTCCGGGGGTGGCAGCTAATCACGCTAACCACTACACCACAGAGGCGGCAATGAAAATACACTGATTGACAGAGCAAATGCAACACCAAGGAGGAGTGGTTCGAAAGGGATGAAAGTTGGGGAAAAAACAGAGTCGGCACGGACGAATAATTGATGTTTATTTCAAACCGATATGCAGGTTACACAATGCGCACGGCATCGACTCAGTAGGACGTAGGACCACCGCGAGCGGCGATGCACGCAGAAACACGTCGAGGTACAGAGTCAATAAGAGTGCGGATGGTGTCCTGAGGGATGGTTTTCCATTCTCTGTCAACCATTTGCCACAGTTGGTCGTCCGTACGAGGCTGGGGCAGAGTTTGCAAACGGCGTCCAATGAGATCCCACACGTGTTCGATTGGTGAGAGATCCGGAGAGTACGCTGGCCACGGAAGCATCTGTACACCTCGTAGAGCCTGTTGGGAGATGCGAGCAGTGTGTGGGCGGGCATTATCCTGCTGAAACAGAGCATTGGGCAGCCCCTGAAGGTACGGGAGTGCCACCGGCCGCAGCACATGCTGCACGTAGCGGTGGGCATTTAACGTGCCTTGAATACGCACTAGAGGTGACGTGGAATCATACGCAATAGCGCCCCAAACCATGATGCCGCGTTGTCTAGCGGTAGGGCGCTCCACAGTTACTGCCGGATTTGACCTTTCTCCACGCCGACGCCACACTCGTCTGCGGTAACTATCACTGACAGAACAGAAGCGTGACTCATCGGAGAACACGACGTTCCGCCATTCCCTCATCCAAGTCGCTCTAGCCCGGCACCATGCCAGGCGTGCACGTCTATGCTGTGGAGTCAATGGTAGTCTTCTGAGAGGACGCCGGGAGTGCAGGCCTCCTTCAACCAATCGACGGGAAATTGTTCTGGTCGATATTGGAACAGCCAGGGTGTCTTGCACATGCTGAAGAATGGCGGTTGACGTGGCGTGCGGGGCTGCCACCGCTTGGCGGCGGATGCGCCGATCCTCGCGTGCTGACGTCATTCGGGCTGCGCCTGGACTCCTCGCACGTGCCACATGTCCCTGCGCCAACCATCTTCGCCACGGGCGCTGCACCGTGGACACATCCCTATGGGTATCGGCTGCGATTTGACGAAGCGACCAACCTGCCCTTCTCAGCCCGATCACCATACCCCTTGTAAAGTCGTCTGTCTGCTGGAAATGCCTCCGTTGACGGCGGCCTGGCATTCTTAGCTATACACGTGTCCTGTGGCACACGACAACACGTTCTACAATGACTGTCGGCTGAGAAATCACGGTACGAAGTGTGCCATTCGCCAACGCCGTGTCCCATTTATCGTTCGCTACGTGCGCAGCACAGCGGCGCATTTCACATCATGAGCATACCTCAGTGACGTCAGTCTACCCTGCAATTGGCATAAAGTTCTGACCACTCCTTCTTGGTGTTGCATTTGCTCTGTCACTCAGTGTATCACGTCATCATAATCAATGTCTATTTCATGCTCCACCATGTGCTGTTGATCATACCCGTCACTCACTCATACCCATACTCGTACTTCAGGCATCGTTGTTAAATATATTTATTTCTTTATAGTTCTTCTACCGAGCTCGATAACTGCAGTCGCTTAAGTGCGGCCAGTATCCAGTATTGGGGAGATAGTGGGTTCGAACCCCACTGTCGGCAGCCCGTGGATTCCCATTTTCTCACCAGGCAAATGCTGGGGCTGTACACTAATTACGGCCACGGCCGCTTCCTTCCCATTCCTAGGCCTTTTCTGTCCCATCGTCGCCATAAGACCTATCTGTGTCGGTGCGACGTAAAACAAATAGCAAAAAAATTCTTCTTCCTTTTCTTCTTTATCTGTTTACCGTCCAGGGTCGGTTTTTCCCTCGGACTCAGCGAGGGATCACACCTCTACCGCCTTCAGGGCAGTGTCCTTGAGCTACAGACTCTGGGGATACAACTGGGGACGATGACCAGTACCTCGCTTAGGCGGCCTCACCTGCTTTGCTGAAGAGGGGCCTTGCGGGGGGATGGGAAGATTGGAAGGGATAGACAAGGAAGAGGGAAGGAAATGGCCGTGGCCTTAAGTTAGGCACCATCCCGGCATTTGCCTGGAGGAGAAGTGGGAAACCACGGAAAACCATGGCTGAGATGGGAATCGAACCCAGTTGACCTCCCGAGGCTGAGTGGACCCGATTCCAGCCCTCGTACCACTTTTCAAATTTCGTGGCAGAGCCGGGAATCGAACCCGGGCCTCCGGGGGTGGCAGCTAATCACACTATCCACTACACCACAGAGGCGGACATATATCTTTTCCAAGAATGATTACTCCTATATACTGTCATAATGTTTGCTTTCTGGTAGTTGATATCCACACCAAAGTTGCAACTTACTTCTTTAACCTAGCATACAGGTAGGTATTGAAGTAGGATGTTTTGGGAAGTCGAATTTATTAAGTGTTAGCATTTCCTTGCTAGTTCTCCCTCATCCTCAGCAATGAGAGTAGTATCCATTGGTAAACCATAAATTAAAAATCTTCTGACCACCTACTATTACTTCTCTGACCGGGCGAGTTGGCCGTGCGGTTAGAGTCGCGCAGCTGTGAGCTTGCATCCGAGAGATAGTGGGTTCGAATCCCACTGTCGGCAGTCCTGAAGATGGTTTTCCGTGGTTTCCCATTTTCACAGCAGGCAAATGGTGGGGCTGTACCTTAATTAAGGCCACGGCCACTTCCTTCCCACTCCTAGGCCTTTCCTGTCCCATCGTCGCCATAAGACCTATCTGTGTCGGTGCGACGTAAAGCAAATAGCAAAAACAAAACAAAAAAACCAAGTTACTTCCCTGTTCCTTACCTCTAAGGCGGACTTCATTTCCTCTACATACTGAACTCTTTTACACCTTAACCTCCTTCGAGTTCATGATATTTATACATATATTTACAGGGTTTTCCTCATATTAGTTACTAATAATCCACACCACATATTTAGGTGCCCTCATTTCCACAACCTCTGTCCACATTCTTGATCATTTCATAGAAGTGGAGGGATTACTGTAATCCAAGAAACATATTACTATGGAAATATCAAACTCTCTACCTAATGTTGAGAATTTCAGGATTGTTGCACAGATCATGTTACTCCCCGTATACTGACACTCAAGCCACAACAATAAATATTACCGAGCTCGATAGCTGTAGTCGCTTAAGTGCGGCCAGTATCCAGTATTCGGGATATAGTAGGTTCGAACCCCACTGTCGGCAGCCCTGAAAATGGTTTTCCGTGGTTTACCATTTTCACACCAGGAAAATGCTGGGGCTGTACCTTAATTAAGGCCACGACCGCTTCCTTCCCACTCCGAGCCCCTCCCTGTCCCATCGTCGCCAAAAGACCTATCTGTGTCGGCGCGACCTCAATGCAAGACGACCGACACTTTTTCCTTTAAAAAATTTAATCAGGCTTAAAAAGTGCTTTATGAAGTCTTGTACAGTACGCAGTTTGAGACTATATTTGTCTTCATGCCAATGCCGAACATTGGCTTTGTTTATGACGTATTTTCTTGAGGTTGCACAATTACTCTTTATTTCCACGAGTTTCATAATCATTAAATTAAAATTTGCATCATAATATCGACGAGAACTCGTTAAAAATTTTCCGACAATACTTTTTCCATGTCTTCACAATACGACGATCTATCACGCAAATTATTTACAGAGAGAAACTGTTAATTTTACTATCAGGTATGTATAGTAGACGCGTGATAACTCTGCCACTGAGTAGCCAGGGTCTTTCTAAGAATTTGAAGGCTCGCATATTTTGATGCCATTCTCGGGATTTGGGGAACGTTTTTGTAGAGACTAGTACAGGGATATTTTTTTTTAATCTATTCAGGGGATTGTCACTTGCCCGCTCGCACACGCTGCAAGCCAGTCTCCCGCAATGTAAAATGTCATTCTTCACTATTTCGCGAGAACCAGTGACGTTATGCACAATCGGTTGGTGCGGCTAGCGATGTGGCCTATATGCCAAATGACGACGCGGACGTTGAAGGTAGAGTTTTATGAATGCGCGGCGGTTGAAGGTAGAGTTTTATGAATGCGCGGCGGTTGAAGGGAAGCAGCGTGGTTACCATGGTAGCTGCCAGTGGTGTTCATTACTGTTAGGCCGTGATTACAAGAGGACCCTTTATTTTTCACATGAGATTCTAAGAAAAAAACGTCGGATTCGGAGAAATATGGTATATCCACCATTCATACAATAGATTAAGAGTGAAGATTTGTAATGTTGACAATTTGTGTACAATCATTAAGATATGAGAGGATGTGCTCACCAGTTGCACACACAGAGTATACGACCACTGAACATAAACAAGTGACGAATTAGGTAATGTATAAGAAGATAGGAACACGAAAAGGAGCAAAGATAAAGGTAAACTCAACCTGTCTTACTCCATTCAAGGGGAAACTAGTGAACTATAAAACTCATCCACTTATCTTTATAATCTGGTTAGTCTTTGGAGTTTTGTTTGGTTTATGACAGAACACAATGTGTATATTTGTAACTAATCATACATTAATAAAGTAAATATTGTGCCCTATTTCTGAAGTGTTATTGAGTGTATTTCATATTTTGTCTCCTCAGCAACGATAGCCCAGCGTGAAAGATGGAGGAAGAGGAAGAAACAAGGATAATTTCCACTTATTCATGTGGTGCTGTCTCCTCACCAATCCCAGTTCTTCTGCTTTCCTTCTTACGAAGATGGCCCTTCAATGAGTGTTGACGAGGTTGGAAAGAAAAACAAGGTTGTTGGGAGCCGAGAAGAAATGAATGCATAAGAATTGGGACCAATGTGGGGGAGAGCTCATCTATATGAAAATGGCAGTGTACGAAGACTACAAATGATCCTTTTGTGTTTTCACTTTTATCCTTGCCTTGTCTTCGCCCACTGGCCTGCCGTTGTGAGCATTGGAAAGGAATAAACAAGTATCAAATCAAGTCATATACAGGGTGCATTCGTGATGATGTTACACAAACTTTCAGGGATGATGGAGGATGGCAAATGGATCAATCTGAGATAATGAACCGTAGTCCGGAAACGTTCGAGTCCAGAGTTATTAATAATCCAAGTTGTTAAACGTCTGTCCGTTCTTAACAGCAGCAGTGTACACGGTGGTATTCAGAAATATACTACCCACGTTACTGGAACACATCCCACTTCCCCTTCGTCCAACATGATGGAGCCCCACCTCACTTTGGATTGAGGGTTCGTAACACCTGGATCAGTCATTCCCTGCAAAGTGGATAGGAGTACGAGGTCCTGCTTCGTGGCCCACTCGTTCACCTGATCTCACCCCCAATCGATTTCTTCTTGTGAGGCCATGTGAACAGCCTTGTGTATGAGACTCCTGTCGAGACTGAAGAGGATCTCTTAGCATGAATTCCCGCTGCCTCCGACACTGTTCAACAGACATCCGGGATATTCGAACGGGTACGACAAAACTTTGTGCGACGATGTCATGCCTGCATTGACGCAGGTGGACGCCATTTCAAACATTTGTTGTAAATGGAGCAGCTTGTGAAACTTGTGCAGGTAAACGAACTTAAATGAGTAGAATTCTTCTTAATTTTTGACTCTATCGTTTCCGGACTACGGTTCCTTAACTCAAATTGATCCATTTGCCATCCTCCAACATCCCTGAAAGTTTGTAACATCATCACGGATACAGCCTGTATATATAGAGAGAGATGGGGCCAAGAAAGGAACATCCTTCTGATGAAGCTGGGAGGCAGAAATGAGTCTGAGAAAAGCTAGATGTAGAAGAACTGGGATTGAAGATGTGGAAATTCCCCTTGTCCTTTTGTGATTCCATATTTTAACTCGTCTCCTATATCTGTTTCTTGGTCTTGCCACACTTACCTGCCATTGTGTTCCTCCTATTATGTGTTCCTATCTCTCTCTATATGACTTGACCTATGATTGCATTTAACTTACATGTGTTCCTTTTCATGTTCCAGTTTTCTTATAAATGAAACAATGAAGCAACTGATTCAACATTTCCCTGTGATGTTAACATTGATGCTTTCAAGGCATGATATGGGCTTATGCCGTGTCAACAAAATAAGATGACACTCTTTACGTTTCGCAGAGAACTTTGCTCCACGTCTTCAGAAGAATATCTCGACTGTTCCCCAGGAAGTCTTCTACAATAATGAGGATTTGAATTTAAGATTGTTTTACCGTTGGGCTGTAGTGGTACGCTCGTTTGTCACCAGGTGGCTCGCTGTGTCCCGGCACAGCGCTCCAAGCGGGAGCTGATGACAACATTAAAGCTCCAATTAAGATATTCTATTACACCGTCCGTGCGTGAGAAGTAACGGAGTGGTCATCGGGTGAATAAGAGACGAAATCGATGGGAGACATTAATTGAAACTAATAAAATAAGTTGCAACGAAAGACACTGGGATACAATAGAACAGAGCTGAAGAATGAAAAGAATGTACCCGTATGTGGAGAAAAGTATGGTGTCCTCTGGTTTTCTCCCCATACTTTCTTTTCATTCTCCAGCTCTGTTGTATTCTACCCTGGTGTATTTCATTGCATCTTATTTTATTAGTTTCTATTTATTTCTTCTACCAGTTTCGTCCCTGATTCTCCTGATGTCCTCTCTTTTACTCATCGTGCACACACGGTATGACAGAACATCTAGATTGGAGCTTAATGTTGTTATCAGCTCCCGCTTGAAGCGCTGTGCCGGCATACAGCGAGCCACCTGGCGACGAACGAACGAACCACTAAAGCTCAACGGTAAAACAATCTTAAATTCAAACCCTCATTATTGTAGAAGACTTCCTGGGGAACAGTCGAGATTTTCTTCTCAAGACGTGGGGCAAAGTTGTCTGCGAAACGTAAAGAGAGTCACCGCGTTTTCTTTGCAAGGTATAAGCCCAAAATCCCATATCATGTCTAAATTTCCCTGTGATGATATCATGGTTGTCTACACTAACCTGTAGTAGCCACTTTGTAGATTGGACGATATGGTTGGTTAGGGGAGTCTCCAGGGATGTAGTCCCCAAGGCCAATAGTAGTCAGCGAGATGAAGCAGTAGTATAGAGAATCAAGAAAGTCCCATTCAGGTTCAAGAGAAGCAAATATTCCTGCTGGAAGGAGGAAGAATACACCAACAAGCAGTGAGACAACCAAGGAGAGATGCAGCAGACGGATGTTAAACGGCTGATACAGGTGACCAAGACGTGAATTGAGGAACTGTAGGAGCACAGTTGCTGGAACCATGAGGCGTTCGACCAATGCTGTCAGCAACACTAGTGTCAGTGGGATCCCTACCATTGCATACACAATGCAGAAGATCTTTCCGACCTTTGACAGTGGTGTCACGTGACCATAGCCTGGAACAAAAGTAATATTACATTAAAAACAAGACATTTTTCTGGGCTAACAGCCATGAGTAAAGAAACAACAACATTATTAATCTTTAATTTCTGGTTTTCTTAATACAGTTGGAGATGGATACAAAACTAATCATGAACATGCATACACACTCATTATCACAAAGACCATGCACCAGGAGGAATTATCAGAATGGGCGATTTTAATATTGATTTAAGTAAGTGATTACAATATCAGGGCAAAAGGATACTTGATCTCGGAAAACTGAATGCACGAAGGGAGGCTCTATCACTCTGTGGGTCCACCTGTAGCTTGAATATAAGATGTGATATGAGCAAGCATGGAGGCCTACAGGTTTCGTAAGGTGCCATGTGGCATATCTGTCCGTACTTGCTTCGACTATTCCTCTAGATAATGTTAATTCCTAAGCTGCAGAAGTTGGTGCTCCAGACGGTCCCAGACATGTTCACTAGGGGATAAATCTAGCAGTCAGCGAGACCATGAAGGTGTGACAAAGTTGACGAGGCATTTCTGCAGTGATCTTGCTGAGTGCAGACGAGCACCCGCTTACCTCCTGAGTCCCAGATTAGCCTTAATCTCAGAGGTGATCAGTTCGTAAACGATAATTTTTTTATCAATAACAAAAAAATAAATATAGGCGCACCAAATGTACGCAGGGATGAACGGGGCATGCAAATTAAGGTAAAAGGGGACGGCTCGTTCATGGATACAAATTATAGACTCCAAAATAGGACTGGGAAGTGACAACTTAAATTTCATGGGCATACTCGACTAACTACAATAAAAGATATGGAAACTGTTTCCTACTGAAATTGCAATGAGGAGCAATTTATTGACTTATTTTGCAAACTGCACATGATGACAATTATTACATTGGGAAACTTCCATCCTGAAAAAGAAATGACATAATACTTGGATTCACCTCACTACTCTGGTAGTGTAAAATATTTCGTGAATTTGCCCCATTGGTTACTGGGGATCGAATCCACATCCGTATCAGTGGACGTTTCACCGCTGGAGATCTTCTTTCGGAGACGAAGGCATGAGAGTAACTATTTACTGTCACCTCCCCGTTCCGTTGGACATGAGTCACTTCCGGTATGTACATTCTAGTGGGCCGGACCCCCACCGTGGAAATGTTATCATATCGAAAACGGGAATTTATTGTACGGACAACTCTAGCCTATATTTCCAGATTCACGAACATGCCAGGTGTAGCTCCTTAATTCAAAGCTTATCTCAATATTTACATTTGTCAATATGACAAGACGTACGGAAAGGTTCATTACTATGCTCTGACAATGAAGACATGTGCCGTCCGTGGGTTATTCCGCACCTACCGCCAACAATCTCCCACGTGGAAACCCAACATCTGGTTCCGACCAGTTCGACACAGGACGACTGTCCCTTTCATATCTTCCTATGATTATTAAATAATTATCATTATCATTTTTATCTGATCATTATCATATTCTGTGATTACCATCAATTATTTTATTATTATCATTAATTTCAATTATCATCCTATTTTTGATTATTATCATTTATCATCCGGGGTGATTTTATGCTATCCTTTGCCGACGTTTCAAACGAAGGGTCGTTTTCCCTCGTAATTAATCCGCACAAGTTAATGATCAGTTTCATAACACATTATTATTATTATTATTACTATTATTATTATTATTATTATTATTATTATTATTATTATTATTATTATTATTATTATTATTATTATAATATTCGTAACACTGAATCATCGTCCCTTAGATATCTTAATTTCCTTTCATCAATTATTATTATTCTCAAAATACTATTGCAACTTCTTCTTCTGCTCCTTCAACTTATTATTATTATTATTATTATTATTATTATTATTATTATTATTATTATTATTATTATTATCAGTGGAGATTATCATTATCGCATCACTTATTCATCATGGATTTAATATTTTACTTTGATCTCACCATAATTATTCTCAAGTTAATCGAATAAATTCTTCCTATTATTCCTCTTCATATTATTATTATTATTATTATTATTATTATTATTATTATTGTAACTTAATTTCACATGTTACACTACCGTTAGCGATATTTATGGTTAATGCATACGCTTTTACAGTTTCGGTCTACTTTGGCACTAAGCAATTGATTTAAGACAAAATTCACTTGGATTATTATTATTATTATTATTATTATTATTATTATTATTATTATTATTATTATTATTATTATTATTATTATTATTAAAATGGCAAGTTTTATATTTTTATTTCCACTCTCTAGAATTCAGTCACATATGTTGAGTCCCAACATGAACCACCAAGATCCGATTAACATTGATCGGGACACCACGGTATTCGGAACCGTAACCTTTATTTCGTACTGCCGTTAATTTTATGGGTACACCATGTCCTCCCAAGACACACCTCAAATCCCATGGCACATCGCGGCTGGACAAATACATTCAATGCCTGCGATTGCTAACTTTTAATATACTAATTAATCCTCGGTGCGTGGATTCTGCCACTCATAACACCGAAATCGACATTATATCGTCTTAGGCATCGAGATTTATCTCTTTCATCATCAAAAACAGTACGGCTCAATTCTCACCTCATGCCGGATTTTCGTCCCGCATGGCTTCCGATCTTAAAAATGGGCTCAGACCACTCTGGGCTTTCAACATGACGTGACCATCCTATACACGCGCCTCTATCACTTCTAAACAAATTGTTATGGTAATTATAGAGTCCAAAAGCGTGAAAATCAACAATTTACGTAAAAATCAAATTTACTGCCCGAATTAAGTTCTTTAACGCTACATGTTATCTCCACATTGATTGTTATTTTCACTAGCCACTCACGAAGCACTCTCATTATTATTATACTTTAACTTGCAAGCGCACAAAATCGTATTATTATTATTATTATTATTATTATTATTATTATTATTATTATTATTATTATTATTATTACCTTCCGTACGCAGCACAAATTTTACACACTCTGGCACTTTCATAATCTGGCTGTCTGGTAACAAATATTCATACTACAATACAAATATTCACCGCAGTGATTGAAAATCAAATAAATGGTTTAGCACAAAAAGAAATCTAACACTTGAAATGAACTTTGATCAAAGTATTGACAAACAGCATGCATTAATTGAAAGAAATATCCCATATTTACATTATATACAACAAATAAATACTCAATTAATTAATCTAACCCATAATTGCGTTAATATAAATTAGTTCGTCCGTCTATCTCAAAAAATCATGGATTCGGGAGGCGATCCATGTTAAGTAACCATGATTAATCTACACTGAATCCCGTTTTGTCGCGATAACATCCCCAAATATTAAATTCGTGTACTCATTCTTATGTAGAACTCCATTATCTCGCAGCAGATGAGAAGCCTCATGGCCCCATGGTGATTTATTCGTACATCATGTCGCACTTAATAAATTTTACACAACAAAACACTTCTGGACGATTACCCATGATTAACATCTTATTAGATAATTTACAATGATTTATACAAGAATAAAAAAAACACTTATAGGTGCCTCTAGACCCATTACACTTGCACAATATTTTCTTCCTTGAGCCCGAACCACAAGCCGTGACACATTACGACGAAGTGTCGTTTCATTCGAACCGGCGCGTATCGCGTTCTTCAACCGGCACTTCCTGAAGTATACGATGCCGTCTTGTGATCGCCTAGCTCCTACAGTTCCCTGCTACAATAATTGTTACACCGTCTATCATGAAATATTTATTTCAGGCTCTGAACACTGCCTTCAAAAAGTACTATCGGCGTTCCGTCGATCCTTTAAATTCCAACACATGAAATGTTGAGAAATGTATTAATTTCATATACAGTGATACTGATAATTTACACTCGATATTCTGAATAATTATCACCGTTCGTCTTCACCTTCATGACTACTAACGTACTTTTAACTCTAACAGAATCTATAATGCGTTTTCTGGTACTGAGTTACAGAGTCACCGTGTCAGCGTATCAAATTATTTCAAACGACTGGTTGCTGTGAAGCCCGACTCCCTAGTATATATGGTCGACCTGGTTTCGCGCGTGGGTTATCTGCGTTCACTCCAGAGGGAGCGGGTTTGGTTATCCTAAATCGGCACTTGCAGGCGGATTTGGATCTCTGAATTTATCCCACTTAATAAACTGACGATACACATTCACGTGTCGTATTCTGATCTCATATCGTTCGGCGATCACGGAAATATTACTTGATTTCTGTCCTCCACTTTTCGCGCGCTAAGTCGGCGTCCCTGATGGCGTGATCGTCTTGACCAATGGCGAGATAGCGTGGGTCATTTCCAAGAATTCATTACAATTAATCAACATTGGGACTATATCACAAAAATCCCCTCTGTTCAATTTGGTGGTTGGAATATTTTAATTATTGTTAGCGGAGAAACTAACTGGAATCCATATTGGTTTCACTTATGTTGGCGCATCTGCGAGTCCTTTACTAATTTTGTCATTGGCTAATACTGCAGCGGTTCGTTTAAATACCTTCTTCTTTCAACTTGACAACAAAATGCCTCGAGGCGTTGGAAACTTTGTTGCGACACTTTCTCAGTATCGTGACGCGCTGCACGCACCTTGTTCAAGAATAAATGCTGCCTTTCTCCTCGTAGCAATTAGCTCTGTTGTTGTCAGTGCTCGATTTTAATCCTCTTAGCTTCTGACAAGGAATATATACCATCCATTATGACAAGCTTAACTTTGGCGACAGATTGTCGAGAATACGTCTGACTATGTTGAAACTCTTCCTTCCACACCAAACTGATTCAATATTCCCATATGTCTACATTTATTTTATATTAACAAATCATGATAACTATGGCCCATCTCATCCGGGTACGAATCCTGCTAGAAAATGCCTCTTGTAAGCCTTGCCATAAGAGGAAACACATAGTGCTGTGCTATCATTGTCCTTCGTATCACTACTAGGGGTAACCAGTTGCCATGTGCATGCCCACCAGCCCGGCCAGCCCACCAGCAGTGGGAATGGTATGCCATGGCATTGAGGTGCTCACCACTAGACCACCAGACACAAACTCAGCCGGTATCAGTGCACAATGAGAACGCAGATTTGTCATTAAAGACAATTCGGTTCCAGTTCGTAGTAGTCCGCGTTTCTCTTTCAAGGTACCATTGTAAACAGAAATGATGGCAGAATATATAATGAGTAACCATCGGACTTAATTTCCTTCAACGAAGTGCCGGGAAATGGTTCGGACAGACGCAGGGACTACATGGTACTACATGTGCCTTGATGGCAAATATGATAAGGGGCGGATTTCTATGACATGTCATATTTTTTCCGAGAGATTTGTTTTGATTCTTAACTATGTAAAAGTGTATGTGTAAGTCTTCTGAGGAAAATTGCACGGTATTTATTTTTGCCTTAAAGGTCATATTATGGACCTTTCTGAGATATTGGTCATATTTGTACTTAATTCTATATAAAGTCATATATTTATTATGTTCCATAACATTTTATATAACCGGTATGCCAGTTTCTGAGGCGAACTTTCATGTATTACTACTGTAAAAGGTAGGTGGAAGGAATATTTCTCAGCTTCAGCCTATTTGTAGCAGGTAGCAGTAACAGCATGGACAATGGAGGCTTATTGAAAATTCTTAATGAGCTCAACCTTGACACTGAAAGAGAGGATTTTCAATAAGGAAGATTGGGACGTCTTATTTGAACAGTCACATTGCCAGGATTCTTGTTTCATGGAAAATCGAGGGCAACAGAGCTAACCTCCCCTCCACATTTCAACTATCCTTGGTTTGGAATCACAACTTCAGTCTTTCAGTACGATTTCAACATACCTAAACGGAAGTGTTCAGAGAATGCAAAACTGAAGCAATTTGTCAAAGTGGTTGGGGAATGTGTTTTAGTAGTGATGGTGTTATATTATACTGTAAATTCTGTGAAGTTATGGTATCGGCTCAAAAGTATTTTAATGTGCAACAACACTGTGATACCGGTAAACATCAAAGGCGTTTAACAAGATTTTCTGCCGCGGAGAATATTCAGCGTCTGCTTTTTGAAGAAACTTCTTCAAATACGGTTTCGTTAGATAACTCTTCAGAATTTTGTAAAGATCTCCTTTGTCTTTGTTGTCAATTATAAGTGTAAGCAATAAAACATTGTCCGTCCATTTGTTGCTTTCTAGGCTAGACTCAAAATTTTAAAGTGTTTTTCCCCTCACTATAATTTTAGATGTACTGTGCTTCGGTGTTTATTTTTGATATTTTACCAATTGTGGTTTTAATGTAATGACTGATTCTGACCGCACAATCAATGTAGGAACTAGTCCCAACTAGTTCTATATGTGTATTGAATAACTGGACCTGTAGCCCGCCTGGTGGTCATGATCATTAAGGTGTTTAAGTCTAAATGATCTGGCCCCGTGTTTCGAGTCCCTTTGGTCGAAAATATTTCACCATCAGAATGATGGCCGGGAGGGTAGGCGAGGTGGTGGTACACAATCTCTAATCACTAGACTGCGTGCCAAAAGCCTGGATTAAATTGCAAACTTCTCCGTAGTGCTCATAGGGAGTGAGGATATATGACGCTGTTGATGGTGATTCGTCCGTCGGATGGGGACGTTAAGCCTTGAGCAGACCCCTTGGTGCTATTCGACAGGAGTAGGCTATTTACCGCTACTGGGTTTCACCATCTCCCTTCCTACTATCATATATCACGTCATTCATTTCATCTCATTGACTCCTCTCATTAGGTTGACGTCAGGAATGGCTTCCGGTCATAAAAACCCCCCACGACAGAGTCACCTCACCTCATACCCCGTAGAGAAAGGGGACAACAACAAACATTGAATAGCTGGACCTACTACTCCTACCCCATTAAATATGGAATGGGTAGGTGGGAAAATGGGAATGAGATTTGTAGATCCCAGTGTGTGGGCAGGAAGTAAGGGTCTACGTTCAGATGGCCTTCACTTGTGGCACAATGGTACATATAAACAGAGCTTTTTTCAGAGGGGACACGAGGGGTACTTAATACGAGAAAGACATGCATTTTCACAGTCTCGAAATTGCTGCGAAGCACAGTATTAAGACTGGAAAAAGTTATAGGCTTTGATGTAAAATTAGGAACTTTAATATCGTAGTCTACTGTATTTTGGCTGTGCTGTTTTAAACAACTCCTCCAATCGCTGCATCCACGAGCACTTGTTCTTGTGAAATAATGCATCTGGTTTACAGATCTAGTACAAAATAACTTTTAAAAGTATTCAGCTGAGTTGAGATTCTGAACACCCCAACGTGATATGGTGATACAAGCTGGCATGTTCATAAACAAAGTGGTGGTGGTAATTACTGTTTTAAGAGGAAGCGCAACTGGCCAGCCGTCCTCTGTTACACTAATCAGAGGGAGACAGGGAAGAGATCCAGCACCAAGAATGAATGAATGTTTTGGTAATAATTATAATTTCGTGATGCTATTTCTGGCCGAGTGCAGCCCTTGTAAGGTAGACCCTCCGATGAGGATGGGCGTCATCTCCCATGTGTAGGTAACTGCGTGTTATTGTGGTGGAGGACTGTGTGGTGTGTGAGTTGCAGGGATGTTGGGGATAGACCAATCACCCAGTCCCAGAGCCAAGGGATTTAACCATTTAAGATTAAAATCTCCTACCCGGCCGGGAATTGAACCTGAGACTCCTGTGACCAAAGGCCAGCACACTAGCCACTTAGCCATGGATGGGAATGTACTAATGTATGGGTAAAAGAAAGTCAGGAGCCATGAAGTGCAGGAATGTGAAGGACACCGTAATACCATCAGGGTGGGAAGAGCGTAAGAGTTCCTCTGCGTAACAGATAAGAAAGTTGAAAATGAGTTGAAAATGAGGAGCCTGACACACTCAGCTAGGAGAACCACGATCGCCAACTAACGCTCCGAAGTTGAGACCCTCTAGTCAACCTTTTAGTCGCCTCTTACGGCAGGCAGGGGATACTGTGGGTATAAATCTGCTGCCTCTACCCGAAGGGGACCCATAGGCCTAAACTAAGTCACCGAAAGACGAAAGGGCCTGTACCCTGTATCTTATGCTTGCACACATTGGTCTTTGTCATTGATGGGAAAAGTACAAAATAAAAGTAATTGGGTTCAATTACAGTTACATGCATACATACATACATTATCATAATAGAATGTTATGCCTTTCAGCGTTCAGTCTGCAAGCCTCTGTGAATTTACTAAACGTCGCCACAATACTCGATTTGCAACTAGTGTTGTGGCCTCATTTAGTTCTATACCGGTACCTCTTATCTTTAAATCGTTAGAAACCGAGTCTAACCACCGTCATCTTGGTCTACCTCTACTCCTCCTACCCTCCATAACAGAGTCCATTATTCTCTTAGGTATCCTATCCTCTTCCATTCGCCTCACATGCCCCCACCACCGAAGCCGGTTTATGCGTACAGCTTCATCCATCGAGTTCAATCCTAAATTAGCCTTTATCTCCTCATTCCGAGTACCCTCCTGCCATTGTTCCAACCTGTTTGTACCAGCAATCATTCTTGCTACTTTCATGTCTGTTACTTCTAACTTATGAATAAGATATCCTGAGTGTACCCAGCTTTCGCTCCCGTAAAGCAAAGTTGGTCTGAATACAGACCGATGTAAAGATAGTTTCGTCTGGGAGCTGACTTCCTTCTTACAGAATACTGTTTATCGCAACTGCGAGCTTACTGCATTAGCTTTACGACACCTTGATTCAATCTCACTTACTATATTACCGTCCTAGGAGAACACACAACCCAAATACTTTAAATTATCGACCTTTTCTAGCTTTGTAATACCAATCTGACATTCAGTTCTGTTGAATTTCTTACCTACTGACATCAATTTAGTCTTCGATAGGCTATTTTTCATACCATACTCATTGCACCTCTTTTCAAGTTCCAAGATATTAGACTGCAGGCTTTCGGCACAATCTGCCATTAAGACCAAGTCGTCAGCATAGGCCAGACTGCTTACTACATTTCCACCTAACTGAATCCCTCCCTGCCATTTTATATCTTTCAGCAGATGATCCATGTACACTACGAACAGCAAAGGTGAAAGATTACAGCATTGTCTAACCCCTGTAAGTACCCGGAACCAAGAACTCATTCTACCATCAATTCTCACTGAAGCCCAATTGTCAACATAAATGCGTTTGATTGATTTTAATAATCTACCTTTAATTCCATAGTCTCCCAGTATAGCGAACATCTTTTCCCTCGGTACCCTGTCATATGCTTTCTCTAGATCTACGAAACATAAACACAACTGCCTATTCCTCTCGTAGCATTTTTCAGTTACCTGGCTCATACTGAAAATCTGATCCTGACAGCCTCTCTGCGGTCTGAAACCACATTGGTTTTCATCCAACTTCCTCTCAACGACTGGTCGCACCCTCCCTTCCAAGATGCCAGTGAATACTTTACCTGGTAGGCCTATACTAATCAACGAGATACCTCTATAGTTGTTGCAATCCTTCCTGTTCCCTTGCTTATAGATAGGTGCAATTACTGCTTTTGTCCAATCTGACGGTACCTTACCAACACTCCATGCTAACCTTACTACTCTATGAAGCCATTTCATCTCTGCCTTCCCACTATACTTCACCATTTCAGGTCTAATTTCATCTATTCCTTCTGCTTTATGACGGTGGAGTTTATTTACCATCCTTTCCACTTCCTCAAGCGTAATTTCACCATCATTTTCCTTCTCCCCATGAGCTTGGCTGTTCGCAACACCAGCAGGATGATTTCCTTTTACATTGAGAAGATGTTCAAAATATTCCCTCCACCTCTCCAGTTACCTGAGAAAAATATGCTCATTTACAATTATTATTTACTTTTCAAAAAGTGAAAAAAAAAAAAGAAAATCCTCAGCCTATTTCCAGTCATTCGACTGCGTCAGTGATACAATGAATGAAGCCCCATCTAACGGCGAAGATAGGGGTGCCGGCTGCCGAAGCTTGTCGCACATCTTGCTTGCCGGGTGCGGTCGACTTTTTTCTATTTTTTTAAACTTTTGTCTTTTCCTTGCATTTTTAATTTTATCCATCCTTTTCCGTTTTATTATTTTCCCTTTTTTGGACGACACACACACTCAGTCCCCGAGCCAATGGAAATAACCAGTTAAGGTTAAAATCCTCGACCCGCCGGAAATCGAACCCGGGGCCCCTTGAACCAAAGGACAGCACGCTAACCATTTAGCCATGGAGCCGGACAACTTCAGCAACCAGCGAAGTGTAGGCCTATTAACGACGTGACGTTGAAGGACAACGAACGAGTTTATTGCGCCGTGGTATTGCCATCCCGCCCTTGCGTTTTTCGCGCACATACCTCACAATTTCATCTTTGACTTCTTTGAAGTTCCTTGTTGCGGGCCACTGAGTACATTGCTTGTACAGTACGCATTTTTTAAGCTATCTTGTCTTCACGATAATGCCGAATGTAGGTTTTAGTTAGCCTGTGCCGTATTTTCTTGCGACTACGCAATTTTTCTTCTCCGCGTGTTTAATAACCATTAACGTAAAATTGGCATCATAATATCGACGAGAACCCGTTGAAAATTTGCCGGCAATACCTGTTCCACTCATCTTTACAATACGACGATCCATCAGGAAAACATTCCTGCTGTCTATAAAACCTAATTTTACTAAGTGTCAGGTACATTAGACGCGTCATAACTCTAGTACTGAGTAGCCGTGGCCTTTATAAGAATTCGAAGGCTCGCATGTCTTGATACCATTCTGCGGATTGGAGAAACGCTTTTGTAGAGGCTAATAGAATTTAATTCTCTCATCACTATTCCCAGAGATCCAGTGACGTTACACAGAGGCGCTGTACAACCGGTTGCCGCGGCTAGCGATGTATAATAAAGAGGCGGACGTAGGCTGTCAACGAGTTATGTGTGCGCGCGTGTGGGGTGGGGGAAGAAGAAGCAGCGTGGTTACCGTGATAGCTGCCGTGGTGTTCGTTATTGTTAGGTCGCGAATGCAAGACGACTCTTGGTTTTTCACATGAGATTCAGAGGAAAAAACGTCGTCTTGGATTCGGAGAAATACGGTACGGTACTTTTATAACCTAATATAATTTAGCACACGTCTTTCATCATTGCTCAAGCACGCACAAGCATTTCCATTGGCTGAGATACAATCGGATATGACATCACTTCCAGCAAACAAGTCAAATAAATTCCGTCACCAACCCGCGCACAATAAAAACACAACCAAATGCAAACTGTAACGAAACAATGAACAATACAGAACAACAATACTTTTCTATTGTGCACCCTCGTGTCAGCGGGGAAATTTATCTTGAAGAGGAAATCCGTCAAGTGCCCTACGAGGTGAACCTTTTCCCTGCCAAATCCCGGAATGGAGTACGCCCCGTGCTTACGCCCCCACACACTCTTTGCTTGATCACAGTCCAATGGTTTTGTCGCGAGACGGACCTAACCAATCCAGACCAATGGTTTTGTCACTAGCCGGACCTAACCAATCCAGACCGATGGTTTTGTCACGGATCTAACCAGTCCAGACCATTGCCTTTGTCACTAGTCCGAATGATACATTAATTCAGCTTTTTGCCACTGTCCAACACAGAATGCGCTGCTATCGCCCTATGGAATTCGAGAGGCCTAAGAGTGGCTTCGCGGTTCTAACCTGGGGACATACGTCCCCAGACCCCGCCCAACTTCCCCTTTGTACCTCTAGTTTGTAAGTTCAAAAGTACAGAAAATAGCAAAAACAATCTTCCCCTGTCTATCCCCTCCAATCTTCCCATCCCCTCCACCACAAGGATCCTGTTTAGTATAGCTGGTGAGGCTGCCTGGGAGAGGTACTGGTCCTCGTCTCCAATTTCATCACCCGACCCAAAGTCTCACCCTCCAGGACACTGCCCTTGAGGCGGCAGAGGTGAAATCCCACGCTGAGTCCGAGGGGAAAACCAACCCTGGACGGTAAACGGAGAGAGAAAGAAAGAAAGAAAGAAGGAAGGAAAATGTCTGAATGGAGACTAAAAGGAAATTCGCATTAGAGTAATGACAAGATTGAATATATTGGGCAAAGAGATGGACCAGCTAGCTGATGCTCTGCAAATAGAGTGACGTGATGAAATTCTAGGATTGTTAGAAAATAATTCATGAAAGAAAACAGCATATTAACTTTGTTTTCAAACGTTTAATTCTTAGAGATGTAAGTTATGTTATTTAGGCTACTAAAAAAACTGACGGAATTGTAAATCTTTTTTTTTTTGCTAGTTGCTTTACGTCGCACCAACACAGATAGGTCTTATGGCGACGATGGGACAGGAAAGGGCTAGGAGTGGGAGGGAAGCGGTCGTGGCCTTAATTAAGGTACAGCCCCAGCATTTGCCTGGTGTGAAAATGGGAAACCACGAAAACCATTTTAAGGGCTGCCGACAGTGGGGTTCGAACCTACTATCTCCCGAATACTGGATACTGGCCGCACTTAAGCGACTGCAGCTATCGAGCTCGGTGAATTGTAAATCATGTGATGAAACTGAAATGTCTACAGGTTGGTGTAATTGTACTTGAAACTGATGTTACTGTAACTATGGTTACTGAAGGATTTGACTTCTCGGTTCGGGCCGTGTAGTTGTTCGCTTGCATTCAGGTGATGGTGGGTTTGAACCTCATTGTCGGCAGATGAAGATGATATTCGTGATTTCGCATTTTCACACGAGGCAAGTGCTTGGGCTGCCACGGCCGCTTCCTCCCCAGTTATAACCCATTATTGCCATAAGGGTCGTATTCAAGAACAAGACTTTGTACCCACCAGTCACCATTTTCCTATTCATAGTCGAGAGTTCGCGGAAAATATATTTTGACCGAGATTTTGCTTGAAAGCAGCTAATGACCCGTACTTTGATTTCACGAAGAAGACTGTAAAGGATAATACGATGGCGGACATTCTAAACATAATCCAGAAGATGTCCAGCAGATTATCAACGCCGCACATACCCCTCGTCGAGTTATACGAGATGCGTAAAATCTGACTGAGTTCTACAGGGATAGCGAATTCAAAGTTAGGTATAAACTCGATAAACTAATTTCACGATGTTCGAAGATTTACTCTCTTTTCTGATGGGAGGCAAAATACCACCTTTCAGCCAGATCGATGTTCCCCCCCCCCCCCAGTGCAGGAAACAGAGATTTTTCCGACTCATCGCGTATTGAAGGAAACAGATAAGTAAAAGGGCATGAGTAAAATGGGACTCTCATTTACTTGCACTCAACACCAAAAGAAAACTTAAAACTCCCCCTCAATTAAAAAAAATCCTTTGTGTTTATCGACGCGGATTAGGAAATGCGTCTTTAAACAATTCAGTTTGTGATATATAGATACACTCATTTTAAAATCCACCCCCCTTTTCACCTCCTTACGGACGGAATATCCAAAAATCCTTCCTTAGTGAGCACTTACACTGTAAGACGAATATATCCCAAAAATTTCATTTCTTTATGTCCAGTAGTTTTGGCTCGGCGATGATGAGTCAGTCAGTCAGTCAGTCAGGATATGTTATTTTATATATACTATACATGTAGCACTTAAGGCCCAAATTGGGTCGACGGGTTATAATCCGTCATTGGTACCGGGACTTCCCGTTATTTTCATTGAGAATTTTGGCTACCTTTCACTTAAACCGCGACACCCGAGACGACTCCACGCCGGATCTCTTTAAACATTTGATACAAATTAACAATAGATATAGGAAAAGACGAATAACAATGATATAATAAAAAAGAAAAATACAGAAAAAGGAAGAAACAAAAGAACAAATACAGTAGCCAATAGGCCAAACACCTTCGATCTCTTTATTTCCATATATATCCTACGCAACTCCTAAATCCTTCACTTCAGATTTAACCCGACTGAATCTCTTGGCCAGAGAGAAGTCATTACCTTCTAGGTGGCCCGACTCCCCCTTCGGGGAAAGAATGAAAGCGTTCTTAATAATAATAATAATAATAATAATAATAATAATAATAATAATAATAATAATAATAATAATAATAATAATAGTAAGACGGCAGATATACCGCGACCCAGCCGACTGGGCGGAATACCAGAAAACCGTCCGAGAAGTCCACAACCGTTTTGTGGAATGTAAGATTGAAAAATGGGATGAATTCTGTGGAAATCTCTCGGGTCGCGAGTCAGACCGCGATTTCTGGCGGTTTACTCGTAGTCTTCCCTGTTCCTGTCGAGGTGTAATAATATTGGCTACCACAGTCCAATGTTGCTGAGCTATGCTGGATTAATAATAATAATAATAATAATAATAATAATAATAATAATAATAATAATAATAATAATAATAATAAGCTGGCTCCTTCGATGCAGGTGGCCCCAGATTGATTCCCATCCGCGTCGTTGACTTCAGCTATGTTGGCCGGAGTCTTGGTGTTTATGATTGTTTGTCAGCATTGCATCTGTAGTGTAGAATTCTTTTTCGTCTGGTATTCGGAAACTATTTATTCCGAACTTTAGACTAAATTTCAATTCATAGATGATCATTTCCCTGACCTATTTGAAATTAATTTAAGTTAGCCTGTAAGTGAGAAAAACCAAAGTTTCGATTTATTCCCGCCACTTCCTTAGTAGTTCAGAATGTTGCTTTTCTGAATACACCAGTATTACTGAAATAAATTTATGGATTCTTATTGAACATATCGAGCCACTTTTTTTAGGAAGAAATGTGCTTTATAATGCTGGTGTTTTATACTACAACCTTCCCGCCATCTACTTTCGTTAAACTCACAGAATGGTTACCGGTTCCAGCCGCAGTCAAACGTGAGCTTCCTTATCTCTCTCTTTGCTTTTTTGAGGGCAAGTAAATGAGAGTCCCAGGGCGAAAACTATTCCCTTTTACTCATCTGTGTCCGAGAATTCACGCTGAGTCGGAAACATCTCTGTTAACTGCAATGGCGGGGGAAAATCATCTGGCTGAGAGGCGGTTAAGGTCAAGGCTATATCAGAGGTGCTCACGCCGGGCGCCCAGCACTGTAAGTGGGCGGGCTGGCAGGTGATGAGCGCAGTGTATGCTATTCAAACACACTGACGTTGTGGCTACGTCACAGGCCGTGAAGGATGGGCGAAGTTCTCCTAGTCACTCTCGATCACTGCGCCGATGCCTGAATTTGAAATAGAGGCAGAAAAAATTAAAGAAGGAGGGCAGAAATCCACATCATTTTCAATTTACGTTCTAAGAAATAAGTTATTTACGTGATCGTGAAATTTGTGAAGTGTTTATTGTACACCGAGTGAGTTGGCCGTGCGGTTAGGAGCGTGCAGCTGTGAGCTTGCATTCGTGAGATAATGGGTTAGAATCCCCACTGTCGGCAGCTCTGAACATAGTTTTCCGTGGTTTCCTATTTTCACACCAGGCAAATGCTGCGGCTGTACCTTAATTAAGGCCACGGCTGCTTCCTTCCCACTCCTCGCCCTTTCCAATCCCATCGTCGCCATAAGACCTATCTGCGTCGGTGCGACGTAAAGCAACTTGCAAAAAGAAAAAAAGTTTATTGTAGACGTCAGTCGCATTAATATTTAAAATTAGGCTACACTTCATAATGGACCATTTTCAAAGTTACCTTCCAGCTATCAATCTCAGTACGATACGGTAAAAGGATTAAATAAAGGTCCCTTACACTAGTCTACAAAAAATATTTTTATCGAGCAAGTTGGCAGTACGGTTAGGGTCGCGCAGCAGTGAGTCTGCATTCGGGAAATAGTGGGTTCAAATCCCACCGTCGGCAACCCTGAAGATTTTTTCGTGGTTTCCCATTCTCACGCCAGGCAAATGCCGGGGCTGTACTTAACCAAGGCGAAGGCTGCTACCTTCCCAATCCTAGCAGTTTCCCATCCTTCCTTCGCTGAACACCTTGGAAGTGTTCGTGCGACGTTAAACAAATGGCATGAATATATTAAACAATCATAGTGGTACTCACTGTGAAGCAATACGTTAAAAATATGTTCATAATGAGGTTGAAACATATCGTAGGTCTCTTTGGTTTTAAGGCCTTCCTTCATAAACACTCATTTATGTCCACCAACCAAACAGAACAACGCTCGTGTTTCGATTAAGTGTCCTGTTCGTATGTTACTGTATGACGATTCTCCTTATATCAATTTCCAACTATCCTGCAATCCCTGATCGTGGTGTTGGCCTCGCACCTCAACATCTAGGAAGTGGCGCTTTTCGCTGATAATTAGTGCTCTAATCATTCGGCTAACTGTCTTTAATTTTGCACCAGTGATTCTATAATGCTTATTTTCAATATTTGTCGTCGTTCGACAGCCACACCTCCTTGCTTATGTGGCTACCGAAAACATGGCGGACGTTCGTTCAATTAGCTTCAGCCAGGCAGCGCTTCCGCCTCTCTATGTTATTCTAACTCGTAGGGCAAGACCATTGAATTCTGAAACGCTGGGAGGGATACACAAGGAAGAGAGAAGGAAGCGGCCATGGCCTTAAGTTAGGTACCTTCCCGGCATTTGCCAGGAGGAGAAGTGGGAAACCACGGAAAACCACTACAAGGATGGTTGAGGAGGGAATCGAATTCCCGCTACGCAGTTGACCTCCAGAGGCTGAGTGGACCTCGTTCCAACCCTCACACCACTTTTCAAATTTCGTGGCGGAGCCGGGAATCGAATCCGGGCCTCCGGGGGTGGCAGCTAATCACACTAACCAAAACACCACAGAGGCGAACTTTCATTATTTCTGTCAATTTTAACATGCAACTTTTGTCCTTTCAATCTTGCCGCCTGATGTTTAAGGTCGGGGCACCAGGTGCGCCACTGTCACCATGTCTCTCAGTTTAGTACGGGAGAATACGAAAGTGTCCAGTATTGTCTATAGTAGATTTGCCCTTAACTTCTAACGCATGGCCCTCAAACACCGAAAATCTCATGCGTTCAAACCGAGGCGCAGAGGATCTGTGCACTGTGCATCGGTCCGACTCGGCTAGGTTCGGACCAGCGATTTGTCTCGGGGTGTCTCGACTAAGCTCGGACGGTGGAGCGCTGCAAAGTAAGTGAGGAAGCGGGAGACAGGCGGAGCGAGCGAGACAAGCGCAGGGAATGAGCGATACAGCGCTATTGCTCAAAATCGAGAGGTGGGTGTCTGCACTCTGGTCAATCTAGTGAAGTCGTGTTTTGCATCTTGCGCCGTGCAATGCACCGGTGCATGCACCCTGAGAGGCCCTGTTCCAACGGATTACCCCTGATATCTGTCGAGTCTATTAGTAATTACAGGCTCACAAGACAACCACTAGGAAAGTCAAACTTCCCCAGCAGTCTACTGCAGTGAAACTCAGAAAAGCCAAAACATCACAATGTGATTGCTACAAGAGTTTACTGACCGTGTGGAATCGTATCCACACAACTACTACAGCAGTCCACCGGAGTGAAAAATAAAGAAGACTTGCTCTTTTGTGCCACATCAAGAGGTTGCAACAAACTGTGACCTTGAGAGAATAACTGAAGAGTTCAGTGAGAGTTGTTTGATGACTTTCTTACCACACGTTGAATCCTTCTGGACTTTTATGGATCTCACAAGGATTCAGACATAATAGCATTATTTGTTGTACTGTACAATATGTGGTAATTATGTTTTCTACGCATGCACCTAGCAGGTTTATCTTCCAATTTAATGGTTAGTTTTGGCTTTCTAACTATTATTTCATTTAGATCAGCTGGATCAAGACACAATCTTATTTTCTTGTTTGTTTTTTCAGGTATTACAATTGTACTTATGCATGCTTTACTATCTACTTCCGTAAGTTGAACAATTGCACCTCTACACTTCAGCCAGTCCAATTCGTTTTCCAGCTGCTGGTGTAATGCAGCAGCAATTCTTTGTGATGGCCATCAAATTACAGGCTTATCATCTCTTGTGGTGATTCTGACTTTACCCTCAAATTTACCATACCCTGAAAAAAAATTGTCTTTATTGCGTTCTATGAACTCCTCTTTCACAGACTCGGCATACTTATTTCCTATTTTACCAAGAGGTAGAGAACCTTCTCATTCGCGATATGGACGAAGGTACAAACCTAGGGACAAATCTGGAATTGGGAGGTGTGTGATATG
The DNA here is from genome assembly GCF_040414725.1 of Anabrus simplex. NCBI lineage: Eukaryota > Metazoa > Arthropoda > Insecta > Orthoptera > Tettigoniidae > Anabrus > Anabrus simplex. The sequence continues at coordinate 1,120,763,113 of NC_090266.1, read as the reverse complement.
AACATCTCGATGGTGAGATGTACAAAGTTTTGCCACAGGGGATGACTGAAACATCTAAAAACATCTGCCCTGCCGGTATGCTCATACAACACAACCGGATATCTTGGTATTTACCGCCTCACCATAATAGGACGCCGTAATGTTATACTCATATTAAACACTGGAAGACATGCATGTGCCTTCCAGATCATATGAATCTGACACGTCGGCGATACACTAAATTGGTATTGTGACCGCAGTAAACCCAATACTTGCTATAAGCTGTCCACCGTTCCGTACGGAACCGTAGTGTAGTTGGTAAAGGCGCGGCTGAGTAGGCTTGCATGTCAGGTGGGAGGTTCGAGTCGGGGTGAAGATTACAAATGTTCGAAATATTTGTTTAATACGTACCGCACACAATGCAAGTTCATTGCCCGCCTTCATACAAATTGTGTGTGAATGAATGTGTTCGTTGCCCTAAGAAGTGCCGATTAGTTAGCAGGGCGGACACATACAGACTGGAAATATCAGGAACACAACTGCCCTGACAATATTTATCGCAGCAAATGCTTGATGAGTCCGCCTCTGTGGTGTAGTGGTTAGTGTGATTAGCTGCCTCCCCCGGAGGCCCGGGTTCGATTCCCGGCTCTGCCACGAAATTTGAAAAGTGGTACGAGGGCTGGAACGAGATCCACTCAGCCTCGGGAGGTCAACTGAGTAGAGGTGGGTTCGATTCCCACCTCAGCCATCCTGGAAGTGGTTTTTCGTGGTTTCCCACTTCTCAACCAGGAAAACGCCGGGATAGTCCCTAACTTAAAGCTACGGCCGCTTCCTTCCCTCTTCCTTGTCTATCCCTTCCAATCTTCCCATCCCCCCGCAAGGCCCCTGTTCAGCATAGCAGGTTAGGCCGCCTGGGCGAGCTACTGGTCATCCTCCCTAGTTGTATCCCCAGACCCGATGTCTGAAGCTCCAGGGCACTGTCCTTGAGGTGGTAGAGGTGGGATCCCTCGCCGAGTCCGAGGGAAAAACCGACCCTGAAGGGTAAGCAGATTAAGAAAGAAAGAAATAGAGAAAGAAAGAAATGGTCGATGTGATGACCGTTTTGGTTTATGCACATTCGGGCCCGGTGTCCAATAGATTGTCTTGCACGCTGAAGCATTCCAGGTGTAATTGCTCGGCAGGCGTCCGTGATGAGTTGCCGGAGCTGGTCGGGGTTTTCCGGCGTTTGAGTGTAAACGACGTTCTTCAAATGTCCCCACAAGAAGAAGTCTAACGGCGGTAAATCCGGTGATCTGGCGGGTCAAGAAACAGGGCCTCCTCGTCCTATCCATTTCCCTGCCAGTTCCTCGTTCAGATGGTTACGAATGGCAAAGTCGAATGAGGTGGAGCTTTATCCTGTTGCAACCACATCGTCAAATGACCGTGCAAGAGCACATTCTCCAGCAGCAGTGGGAGTTCGTGACGCAGAAAGTGCGGGTAACGTGAGCCCGTCCAATGGCCCTCAAAGAAATAAGGTCCAATCAGGTGATCCCCAAGATTCTACACCAAACATTCACTCCCCATCGTACTTGATGGGCCACCTGTCGCACCCATTGAGGATTGTCCGGACTCCAATTGTGCATGTTGTGGCGATTGACGTTGCTATTATTGCGGAAGCGTGATTCGTCCGAGAACAAGATATGCGATACGAATGCTGCATCATTGTCCAGCCTGCCTAATAGCCACCTACAAAACTCCATTCGAGCTTCGAAATCTCGCCTATGGAGCTTTTGGTGTAGCTCAAGATGGTACGGGTGAAATTTGTTCATGCAGTATTCGCCAGACGGACGGCTGGCTGGTGTTCACCTGTCGTGCAGTCGCCCTTGTACCGATGTGTGAATTATTACGAGCTGCCTCCATAACGGCCTCTTCTGTTTCACCCGATGTAACGGGCCTATCGCGGACTGCTGGCTGGTTGGACATCATGCCTGTTGTCCTTAGGCGTTTTTCAACACTGGGGAATGTCGTAGCAGCCAGGTGTCGCCTGTCGGGATACCGTTCCTGGTACGGATGCACTGCCTCCCACGCGTTTTGTCTTGCTTCCCCATAAATGAGGAGTATGTCAGCGTGTTCCTCTGTGGAATACATGCCGAATGACAGCAGAGATTACAGTACATTCAGGCCCTAACCAGCGGAGTATGCGCAGAGCACAAGCTGAATAACAGCGTCATTCTATTGTTTGAACGTGGCCTGTGTTTACGTATTCAAATATCATACCGACGTAAAAATATTTGAACAATGCAAGATTCGAATCGCCGCTGGCACATTCCATCGATTGCTAGGCGAACGCCGAACCACACTCGCTGTCCTACACTGCTGGAAACATGCTGGTAGTACGACGAGAGCAGAGTACATACGCCATTCTGTTCGGTGTTTAAGACATTAATTACTGCACTCTTACCTAGTTTTATGCATTGGTTCCCCTCTTCTTTACACATGGTCACGAGGCACGACACATTAACATAGTTACATGGTGAAAGGACATTGCTACATTATTTCAAGGCGTCATGTTTTGCGGACGGATGATATAACATTTCACTATCGTGTGCAAAATGTGCTCACTGAACATTAGAACCATACAGTACGCCTGCAGGGGAATAGCACTCCTATAACCATGTGCACGTTAGTTGTGCTGCAGTAAACGATGTTGGAAGAGGCTGCTGAACCACACTATGTGTGCAGGAAAATATCACAATATGTAGAAAATTATCCCATTATGTAGAATTTCCTGGCACTGAGAGCCCTCGGAAAATTAACGACATCGTAAAGCTTCAATCGCTTGCTCATCAACATTTTCTTTCGCCATGGTTTGAGAATGCAAATCAGTACATTTGGATATTAACTGACTGGAATCTTCATAGCCCAGAGATTTCGAAGAACAACATCAAGACCTGATTACTGCATCAAAAGTGTACCGTCAACTGTCGAATTCCGCCATTGGTAAATGTGACTGATGCAAGGAGCAGCTGTAATTTCATTACGTACTTCTTTATCTCGCATCATTGCTGTATCAGTTTTGTTCCTTAAATGGATTTCAAAACATTGTCACAGAAGTTTACCCCAGAATACTTCAGTTATCCCATTCATCTGATGCATGGGCTCATTGAGTTATAATCATCATAAAATATCAAAGCCGTTATGTTAATACGGTGCTGATAGTTGTATTATTATTAAAATCAAACCGTGGTTCAATTCATATCCGGTTTCCGACACTAAGGTCTATCAACAGTGATGAAAAAAATTGAAAACATACTAATCCACATGAGTATGTGGTCAAGAAATTATGGAGTCTTGATGAAATAAACTGCAAATATACAGAAGAAGAAACGGATGACAGAGCGTATGAACCTAAACGCTAGACAGTAAAAAGGTTTTATGATATAACATACCATTAGCAGGGCTTGATGGACATGATATTAAAGCTGTCAGGCAGGTACTAAACAGACATTCAACTTCGGTCACGGAGTATGCTAGTAGCACGTGGCATTGGACCATCTCAAGGTTGTAAATAATATATTACTGGGAGCGGTTTCATTTAAAATCTTATCAGGTTCTTTTTTTCTGTGCCATAATTCTTTCAACACTACAGTTACCTTAAAAAATAATTTAATGCCTTTCTCAATGCATTGAATATTATGGTTATTATTATAAACATATATGTAAAAGCTGAATATCTGTTGTATTTATTAGCCTTAAAGTGCCCATAACTACCCAAGTATTAAGCAGTATTTTGAATGATATATCAAGAACATTTATTCTATTCTTTTGCAAGAAGAACTTTGTTTTATTGATGATGCAACACACTGAACCCTCAAGTGGTGCTATATACTCGTAGTATTTCATTCATACCAGAGCTAAAGAGTAGGCATATATGTGAAAAGTAGCTGTATGACGGGACACAAGTTTGTAGCTGTATTTCAGAACATAAGTTCGTAATTTTAAAAATGGAGACGGTATTAACTGTAGAACGTTTGGAATGAATAGGCCAACATCATTTTCGGTTTTTAATAATTATTTTATTCTTCTAACTGCTGAAAATTAAATCAGTGAGTTGTACTATGAGGATCTGATGTAACATGACTTTTACTCCCTGGCATGAAAGATTTCATTTCCCCTTAAACTGCTGAATGTAAGTGTACTTGAAATATGCATTTCTTGCTGGTACCTTGCTTCTCTGAGACAAAGATTTTGAAGTAGTGGTGAATGAAGACAAGCACATAGGTCATAGCCAGTGACAGATACTGACAAGTTAGGAATACTGAGAGGTCGGTGTGCGAAGAAAGAGGAGACAAGGATTGTCTCCCTCCTCACCAATCCATCCATGATGTTTGTTGGTTTACCCCATCTGCATTTGTCTTGTATTCACCACCTGTGTTTTGCAGTACCGTTTTGCCTTGTATTCACCACCTGTGTTTTGCAGTACCTTTCTGTCTTGTGCTTCATCACCCGTCTGTTTACCATTATCTTTTGTCTAGTGCTTCAGCACCTGTGTTTAGCAGTATATTTTGTCTTGTGCTTCAGTACCTGAGTGTAGCAGTATCTTTTGTCTAGTGCTTCAGCACCTGTGTTTAGCAGTATCTTTTGTCTTGTGCTTCAGCACCTGTGTTTAGCAGTATCTTTTTGTCTGTTGCTTCACCACCTGTGTGTTTACAAGATCCTTTTGTCTAGTGCTTCATCACCTGTGTGTTTGGCAGTATCCTTTTGTCTTGAGCTTCACACCTGTGTTTACCAGTATCTTTGTCTAGTGCTTCACTACATGTGTGTTTACCAGTATCTTTTGTCTAGTGCCTCACCACCTGTGTTTACCAGTATCTTTTGTCTAGTGCTTCATGCCTGTGTTTACCAGTATCTTTTCTCTAGTGCTTCACCACTTGTGTTTACCAGTATCCTTTTGTCTTGAGCTTCACACCTGTGTTTACCAGTATATTTTGTCTTGTGCTTCACTGCATGTGTGTTTACCAGTATCTTTTGTCTAGGGCTTCACCACCTATGTGTTTACCAGTATCCTTTTGTCTTGAGCTTCACACCTGTATTTACCATTATCTTTTGTCTAGTGCTTCACCACCTGTGTGTTTACCAGTACCCTTTGGTCTTGTGCTTCAGCACCTGTGTTTAGCAGTATCTTTTTGCCTATTGCTTCACCACCTGTGTGTTTACCATTATCTTTTGTCTAGTGCTTCACCACCTGTGTGTTTACCAGTACCCTTTGGTCTTGTGCTTCAGCACCTGTGTTTAGCAGTATCTTTTTGCCTATTGCTTCACCACCTGTGTGTTTACCAGATCCTTTTGTCTAGTGCTTCACCACCTGTGTGTTTACCAGATCCCTTTGTCTAGTGCCTCACCACCTGTGTGTTTACCAGTATATTTTTGTCTTGTATTTCACCACCTGTGTTTACCAATATTTTTTTGACTTGTGCTTCACCACCTGTGTTTACCAATATCTTTTTGTCTCTTCCCTTTTCGTGTAATATCCGGCTTTCCTTTTTATCCCACACACCCACATCAGGACAGAAGACTCAAAGTGCGTGATGAAGTTTCCACAATATGTGGGCCACAATATCCAGGTTGGACTGCATTGGCAGTATGACTCAGTCCAACCTGGACTGAAGGACGACATTATATTTTTATTTTAAATATAATAATTGGCATACTTGCAGTATGTGGAACATAGTTTTGTAACCCTCACACTCTCCAGATAAAGAACAATTACCTATTGTTGTAACCACAGTGCTTGAGAAGAAGAGAGACTGGCCAAAACTCCAATTGGGCTCGCCAGATACATTTCTTGCAGCGGAAACACCCCTGTTGCTGGCTCTCACCACTTCTTGGATCAGTTCTTCTAGATCTTCATCTGTAAAATGAAGATTGTGTTAAAACTGATGCTACAAGTCTGTATAATGAAACCTGGCTTTGTAGCTTTCATTTATATTTTATACAATTTCCTCATACCTTTTGAAAATAACACTCAGCTTTCAGACACAAAATCAAAGTTCTTGACTAATATCTTTCTTTTACTAACAAATTGATAAAGCACAGCAGCATTTTAAAACTTGACTTAATATCATACTATTTCCATGAAAATATTTTGAAATTTAAATGTGATACTAGTTGTTCATATTTAAGGAGCATTCATCCAGAAGCAAACATGGCCACTGGATAAAGAAAAAGAGGTACATTTGTGCAATAGATAATCAGGTATTGACATTTATAATGCTTTGAGGTGGCAAAATCAAATACGCCCTCTTTTATTTGCATTTTCTGTTTCTAGGTTTCCGGCAAGGAAAAGCACATCCACAATGGTAATTTTTTTTCCATTTGCTTTACGTCGCGCCGACACAGATAGGTCTTATGGCGATGGCGACGATGGGATAGGAAAGGCCTAGGAATGGGAAGGAAACGGATGTGGCCTTAATTAAGGTACAGCCCCAGTATTTGCCTGGTGTGAAAAGTGGGAAACCACGGAAACCATCTTCAGGGCTGCCGACAGTGGGGTTCTAACCCGCTATCTCCCGATTATTGGATACTGGCCGCACTTAAGCAACTGCAGCTATCGATCTCGGTCCACAATGGTAATTCAAGCAGTGAAGAACTTTCCAATGTAGCCAGTCAAAGACCATGATCACGTGACCGGTGGTTTAATGTGGATTTAGAATATTGTGATTTAAAAGCTCGTGTGTTCTTTCAGAGCAGCAACGTTAAACAGTTGTTTAAACTTTGAAAATTTAATATTTAGTATGGAATGTGGCGAATAAAAAAAATTTCAATATATTTCCAACAGCAGCCACAAAAGGAAGTCAGGTATAAATAAAATGGGGAACAAACAAAAAATCTAGGAATCTAGGTATCAAGAATGTGAAGAGAATTATTATTGACAAAATAGTGAAAGAAAGGGAAGAAATCCACAGCTTTCTCACAGCAGAATTATAAAACTGATGGAGAAGTACCTGGTTCAATACTTTTGTAATATGTTGTCTTAATTTTAAAGAACCTTCAGAAGATCAAAGAACATTTTTATTCCCGCAAGAGTGTTCATATTATGAACAACTGGTATCATGGTTTAGGTTGAAAGTATTTTCATGGAAATTGTTTAGTATCAGGTCAAGTTGTAAAATGCTGCTGTGTTTTATCAATTTGTTAGAAAAAGAAAGATATCAGTCATGAAATTTGACTTTGTGTCAGACGGGTATATCAAGTGAAAAACAATCTGATGAAGGTCTTCTGACTGTTCTAGAAGGAGGAAGCTGGAGAAGTTCTTCTAAAGCTCATGGTCTGGAATGTATCTCATTATAAGGTAAATGATTTGGTTTGCATTTGCATATATACACAGCTTTCCGGCAATGTTTCTTATACAAGATGTAATATTGTTTATAACATTGATCACCTAGAAATATGCTTTTTGTGGCTCCTGAAAAATATAATTTGTGGATATGTTTGTTTCTCCTCATTTCTCTATTCCCCACACTACGCCAACTACATTAAATAATGTTTTGACTGATGCTTTCTCAGGACCAAACTCCACATCTTTGAAGCAATGCAAAATTGATATTGTTGTACAGGTCAGAGATGTAATTTTTTTTAAAAAAAGTGATCACTTTCAAGCTCTCAACTGGTGTTTGAACATCTACTAGCCAGAAGTGATTTCCAACAAGGAACTCTAGACAAGGACGGGAGAAATCAGGATATCCATACAGATCAGGCATCAGAAATGGAAATGAATAGAGCGTATTCTGAGAAATGGAGACAAAGCCATTGTGAGAGTGGCCTTGGATGGAAATCCTCAAGGGAGAAGGAAGAAAGGGAGACGCGGGTAAAGATATGTTCACACAGAGAACTGGAAGAAGAAATCTACAGGTTGACCATCGGTACGTCTAGATTACCATGCTTCATTGATGTCCTATGTTTCACAAGGGGTAACAAGGATTAAGTTAAGAATTTCAAAGCCCAGAATAACAGAGAACATATTCTTTCGGTTTTATGCCGTGTGAAGGATATGGAAACCTTCGTCTTCCTCCTAAGTGAACCACAACTGTTCTACAGTAATATTAAAGTTCCATTTCACATGGTACAAATCCAAAAGATATCATGTCTGTGTTATACACATCAGCCTGTACATTCAATACGCATTATCAGATCGGAAGTTGTTATGTCGGTTATGGGTTAGGAAGGAAAAACTGTAGTTACTCTTAAAAGTCGAAAATGGTTTAATATTTTGGCCTAGACATCTTCACCGAAGCATTTCTTTCAAGGTGTTTATTTGTTATGAACATGGTATCTAGACAATGCTACACAGCTTTAACATGTAGGAGTGAAGAGAAACCTGTTGGTTATGTGGTACGTGTCATGTAGTTGTAGGCTTGCATTTGGAAGAGGATGCTATCGAACCGTACCTTTGGCAGTCCTGAAAATAGTTCCCATTTCCCTCCAGGCAAATTCTAGGGCTGTTTTTTTATAATTGAGACCTCGCCTGCTATATACTTTCTCAATTCTAGGTCTCACCTATCTCGAAATCACCGATAACATTGTTACCGTAGAACTGGGTTACGTACTCCCTCGGCATTAATTATAATTAATATCAGTAATCATCTCAATTCATTATATTTAGATGTCCACCATTTTTGTTATATAATTAATAACGTATCATGCATCTCATGTCATTTAATCGATAAATAAGGAAATCCTTTGTTGTAATTACTATATGTACGTGGGATTTGTTGGATTAAAAACTGTAATATGTAACTAGTAACAAAAGGCATAAGAGCTGGCATGACATTGTGTATTCAAGTCTAAATTTGACCGACGATACATCAAGCGAGGAAGTCGCAATGACGTAGGGGTTTTCAACGTCCAACAAAGCATGCTGTAGCCACAGGCCTCGAGACACATTTCGCATAGTGCGTGACCCACGTGGTGTTAAGCCAGCTACTGTGATTAGCTAGCTACCGTGTATTTATATACACTGAGTGGCCAAAAGTCATGGAAAGACACTGAATGTGATGTCAATAATGAGTTGCTCCTCCGCGAGCCTTCACAACGGCAGCAATACGGCGAGGCATCGACTCTACAAGGTGTTGGAGTCGTTCTGGAGGGATCTGGACCCACGCATCTTGCACTGCTACCCGCTATTGGTCTTGTGTAGTTGATGCGGGGTTCATGGAGCGTACACCAGCATCGACAGCATCCTATATATGTTCGATTAGATTAAGATTGGGGGTTCGGGAGGGCCAATCCATGGTCGTAACTTCACTGGAGTGACCTTCCAACCACCTGCGTGCCACCACAGAGCAGTGAGATGGCGCACTGTCCTGTTGAAATATGGCATCTCCATCAGGTTACTCCAGAGCCAGAAAGGGATGCAAATGGTCTCAAAGAATGTCCACATAACGTACACCTGTCAGCGCTCCCAGCAGCCGAACAATGGGGCCTAATTGCAACAATGAGAACGCCGCCCAGACCAGTAGTGAGCCACCTCCCGCCTGGACACGGACACAACCTTGTTGACACGCAGGATCCCTAGCTTCATGGGGCATACGCCACACTGACACGTGCCCATCAGCTCGATACAACTGGAGCCGGGATTCACAGGACCATACCACACGCCCCACTGTTCCATGATCCATTGCAGATGTTCGCGGGTCCATGCACGTCGTTGAGTTCTGTATCGAGGTGTCAGCAAAGGGATACGAGTTTTTCGTCGGCTGGTGAAGCCTATGCGGTGGGTGCTGTTGCCTCCTTACAGTCCTGGTAGAAACGGGTTCCTGATTCCCAACATTCAGCTGGGTGGTGATCTGACTCACAGTACCCCGTCGAGCGCCCAGTATGATTCTGCGGAGGAAACGTGATATCCGTTCGTTAAACACCCGTGGTCTTCCCGTGCGGCAGTTTACGCGGATGGTAACATTCTCTCTGCGATAATGAAGGTCCACCCTCGACACTGATGACTTCGGAAACCAGAATTCGCGAGTAATTTCCGCAATGCTGTGACCCATGAGCCTTGCGCTGATGATCATCCCACGTTCAAAGACGGTTAACTCGCGACGTGTTGCCATCTGCACGACAATGGTGTCTGTGACAGACTGCTCAGCTAGGCCTCAGATAGCCGCAACCCTCAGGGGTCATACACGGCACATTTTCTAACTAGACATCCCTTCCCGTGACTTTTGGCCACTCAATGTATATAAATAATTTCGAAATTTCATCCGTCAGTGGAGTTGAGTAGTTAACGTACACGTAGATCACACGTTATTCAGTAAAGTCTTTATGTTTGACTATTCACGCAAGTGTATGTCACCACATCTGGTCATTGCACTTGATAAGAGAGTAGGTCAAGTTCGGGTACGGAAGCAGATAAGCAAAGCCACAGCCAGCAACCGGAACGGGTTGTTACAGAATAAGAGTCCTCCACCACATCAATCGTCAACAAGGTAATTCCACCAACACACATGCAAGCGAGTAAAGAGCGGCTTTAAACTCTTATTTACGTAAATGCTTGCAGCTTCTTAAAATATATAGTATGTTAGTCATTGTACAAACCAATCTCACGAGGGATAATGTCAGAGAATTAAAGTAATGCAAGTTAATTTTGAGTTTGATTTAGAGCAGATTCAGGAATTGAGTTTTCTTTTATATAGTAATTGATTCTGTCTTTAAAGTATAATCCTTCTAGTGGGGACGTATCCGCAATATATCTATTCTGATCCTTATGCCTGTATGTTACCAAGTGCGTGAGTTAACCACCTCACACCTTGAGAATAGTGGTAAGAAGAAGAGTCATGCTCTACCATTTCTTCACTAACAGCGGTGGCGGCTGGAGGTATCTTAAGCTGGGCGTTGCACCAAATGTTTCAATATCTAATTTGTATATGAGAAGCTTACGGAAATAACAAGAAACTCTATTATCCTGAAGCAATGAACTACCTGTATATTCCTATTACAACTGAGGTATATCCGGCAATTAAAACACAGGAAGCAAGAGGCTAATTGTACAGTTTAACTACAGTTATTCTTACGTCTATTGAATTGTAAATTTTCCCTCCTGTTGAGGAGGTCGAAAGAAGGATAGCTTTGGAAAGAAAGCATTCCAATCAAGAAGTCACAACTAACGAACAAAAACTCTGAGTGTCAAAGTAAGGAAGACGTTTTTAAATCCTATGTTTGGAGCGTACTTGAATATGGACCTCAAGTGTGCAGGAAAGGAAGAAACTGGAAACAGCAGATAGCATAGTTAAGGCCACAGCAAAAGAGAGTGACGGAGACAACTGATGCGGAATTGCTTAAAGAGGCAAATTAGAATTGAAATCTGTAGGGAAGTGTAAAGGCTGGCAAGGCCTAAGGGCCCCACAATAAGTGCCATTTCTTGAAAGTGAGTTACGCTCGCATTTTCTTAGCTTGTTTAAAAATATCAATTTAAATAAATGAAAACTTTATATTAAAGGCTGTATTGAGAAAATATTTCATTAATGTAAGGTATCTGCAGTATTAACAATTTAAAGTCCACTGACAATAGACATCGGGGTCATATTACAATTTACAAGAAGCGTTGGTATCTAACTCTTAACAAATTCCATATACAAAGTGCAAAGATTAACGAAAAAAGAAATAGGCAACACAATATTATGGTAGGGGACCCCACACCTTCTGGACATTTCCAACTTATCGGAAATGTACGTTCGTACTGAGCGCTGAACAGGCCCAGTTGGAGGAATGTCGGGGCTCCCATTTGCTTACCTCAGGTCAGTCTAACCGAACCTGTTCGCAGTGTGGAAGACTTCGCACATTGATACTTCAGCAGTGATAAATCCTAGAATACAGTGTCTTAACTTTATCAGCTCCCAAAGATAATGTTATTTGTTTTACGTCCCACTAACTACTTTTTAAGGTCTTCGGAGACGCCGAGGTGCCGGAATTTAGTCCCGCAGGAGTTCTTTTACGTGCCAGTAAATCTACCGACACGGGGCTGTCGTATTTGAGCACCTGCAAATACCACCGGACTGAGCCAGGATCGAACCTGCCAAGTTGGGGTTAGAAGGCCAGCGCCTTAACCGTCTGAGCCACTCAGCCCGGCTAGCTCCCAAAGGAAATATTCGACATGTGATAGGGAATTACTTGCTATGTATTCTTTCATTAAGCATTTCCAGTATATGCTAGAATGAAGACAATTCCCCATCTACACAGATCACAAAGCTCTGACGTTCATGTTCAGACAACAACCGGAGAATGCGACACCCAGACATGAACGACGCACAGAATTTATTGGACAGTTCACCACGGACATCAGATATGTCGAAAGAAAGAAAAACGCCACTGCTGATACTTGCTCCAGACACTGCTCCATCAGCATTTCCTCAGCTATTACAATGGAGGAGATCGCCACAGCTCAGTCCACCAACGATAAACTGGAGCAGTTGCAACAAGCAACCATCTGTTCCTTAAAGTTCCAAACTTAACATTAGCCAACATCCTTCCACTAATCTGCGACAAGTCACAGGACAGGCTTAGACCCTGTATCCCTCCAAACTTCCTTCGCAGCATCTGTGATTCCCTTCATAACCTATCTCATCCAGGAGTCAAGGGATCAACTAAACTCACCCAGAAACAGTACGTTTGGCCATCAATGAAAAAATATATAAAATCGTGGACTTCGTCATGTTTATGCTGTCAACGAGCAAAGGTTTGGCATCACACGAATTGTGGTGTAGGCCATTACCATCCAGTCACAGAGCGATTCAGTCATGTCAACTTTCACATACTCGGACCAATTCCACCTTCCAAACGATTCTCCTACCTGATCACAACGCTTAATAGATTCTCTTGCTGGTCAGAAGCAGTTCCTGTAAAATATATTACAGCAGAAACAGTAGCAAGTGCCATTATATTCACATGTATTGCACGTTTTGGAGTACTGAAATTCATCACGACCGACCGAGGACAACAGTTTGAATGTGAACTTTTCAAACGACTAACACAATCCTTTGGAATTCACCACATAAAAACAAATGTAGACCATCCAGCAGCCAACGGAATGATCGTGCGTTGGCATCGACACCTCATATCATCCCTCAAGGCTCATCTCACTGATGATGGGGTCATGATAATTCCCTTGGTCCTTCTTGTAATACGATCCTGTATTATTCCTTCCTACAATGCGGCTTATTCAGAAATGACTTATGGAACGCCAATCAAGCTCCCTGCAGACTTCTTCCATGCCAACTTTTCTGTAGAAGTTAATGGATCATATGGAAACTCTCCAACCTGTGAAAGAACAGCATCACTCTTTTAAAACAGTTCTCATTCACCCTGGATTATCTCGGTGTGAGTACGTCTCAATGCAGCATAATGCAACAAGAAGACCTCTTCAACCTGTATATGATGATCCCTAAAAAGTCAGTGCTCATGCAGTGAAATTCATTGTAGAACTTCCATCAGGCCAATAGACAATATCAAAAGGCAGACTAAAGCCGGCATTTATTTTGAAAGACCCATCGACACCATCATCAATGAACATTAAGTCACAACCTTCTCCATTACCACCACCTTCTACTGAATAAGACAATCCTAGTACTTCATAACAGCGCCCAAGCCAGACATCAAGAGCCACAAAATCTAGTAGACGAGTTAACTTCCCTCTTCGAGCGACAAGGGAAATAACGTCATGCATGCTTTTATTGTCAACATTTAAAGAATTTTCATCGTCTCTGGGACTGTCCCTTCGTCGTGATCGTCAGGCTATTCGTCATATCCATCAGAACGAGACGGCTTCGGAGTAGGATCGGACGTCTTACCCATAGTTTTCTAACTTCACCATATACCTATAAATGTCAGTACTTGCGTAAGAGTATAATTTACATAAAATATGTCTTAGCAACCTCATTCCTCTCCTTCTGTGACAGCATTCGAATCTGCCAGAATGTAGGCCATAATAAGGTCGCAAATTTGTGCAGCGCGCGTGGCAGAAGTTTCTCCTTCAGCAATGACTGCGCTTTAAGTCCGTGGGTGTGCAATGTTTCATAAACAAAGCGTACTGAACAGTAGGTGTAGTTTCACCTTCCAGCTTGAGTCACCTCCTGGAATGTAGTTAAGCAAATGATGAAATCAAGAATAGTTTGCTGCTCCGACGAGGACAGAATCAGATCGGCTTTGGAATGAGCCCAAATGATACAATTTACTCGTTGAAAATGGCACATTGCAGTGATTTTATAATAATACGGTATTTGGCGATGTGCTTTTTTAAATTGAGTACCCGTTCAAAGTTGCGTGGAAATGAAAGTAAGATAAGAAACTTTGAGTTCCAACTCATCTCAACAACATGTTTTAGGGAAACTGCTAGCTGGTCTTCCACTCCCAGACTCTTGAACAGGGTGTCTTTCAGTTAACACTTCTTAATAGCAGTAGGAAATTCAAGATCGATTTCTTTCTCACATGTGCTTTCATCACTTTCAAAAGGAATTATCTTGAATTTGATGTTTAACGTGTACAGAGAGCCATTTCAAATCAATGGAATTCAGAAGATTGCCACTACTTTTAATAATAATAATGTTATTTGTTTTACGTCCCACTAACTACTTTTTAAGGTCTTCGGAGACGCCGAGGTGCCGGAATTTAGTCCCGCAGGAGTTCTTTTACGTGCCAGTAAATCTACCGACACGGGGCTGTCGTATTTGAGCACCTTCAAATACCACCGGACTGAACCAGGATCGTACCTGCCAAGTTGGGGTTAGAAGGCCAGCGCCTTAACCGTCTGAGCCACTCAGCCCGGCTGCCACTACTTTTACTCTGCTCTCAATTGCAATTGAGCAATTCCTTCACATCATTAGTGTGATCCTGAAATTCTTTTGTACGCTTAATTTGACCAGAAAGGATTAATACTTGGCATAACTAAAAATATACATTTTTCAAAACAATTTTTTTTTTCTGAGATAACGCATCATTCATTTTGATGGCCGGTAGGAGACAGTTAGTGTTCCTGTCAAGAAATCTTTTAGTATTTAGTCTGAATACCTCACCATTGCATTCCTCTATCCAGCTTCACCACTAAGATCCAAGTCTACCAATTTTCTGGGTAAAAGTATGAAGTCAGTGAGCGGAACATTACAGTCTCTGTGAGGTCACGAGGGATCACCGCCATCCGTAGCAGGTCTTACTCCTACACACATCCAAATATGTTTTGGATCACCTCGGACCAAGGTGTTCCTGACTCTTAAAAAAACGAAAGAAATGCATACAGATGTACCATATCAGCGTTAACTACTGCCCAAAAAAGCAACAAAGGAGAGCCCCTAGAACAATACATATTTGTTTTTTCAATTTAAGTTACTGAATACAGCACACACCAGTACCTTTGATTTTCGGTAACATGTCCCCTTGCATTGATGGATGCCTGAATTCGTCTTGGCGTGCTGCCCACTACTTCATAAATGCAATGTCGGTCCTCAATGGTGGTGCGGCGTAGATTTTGCGATTGGTGGGTCGTGACGTTCTTAAACATCCTTCTTTATTTTATCCCAGGCATGTTCGATAGGGTTCATGTCCGGGATCATGGCAGTCACTCTAGTAGAGCGATATCGTATCAGGAAGGAAATCGTTAACGAGAACCGCACGATGGATGTGCGCATTTTCGGCCATTAAACAAATGATCTTCCAAAATGTTGGCGATACATGTCACAATGGGTCGGAGGATGTCGACCCTGTATCGTACAGTTGTGGCATTGTTCTGTATGACAAGGGGTGGCGTACGGCGGCCCCACATAATGCCACCGGAAATCACCAGGAAATCACCACCTTGCTGCCAGTGCCAAGCAGAGTGTCTGAATCCTGACCAGACTGCCTCCAAACACGTCGCTAAAGATTATCAGAACAAGGCCTGTGGGACACTCATCGGTTAAAAGGAATTTGTGTCAATTGTGAATAGACTATTCAACATAATGTTGGGCCCATTTATACCGCATCCAGTGTTGTCTAGGTCTGAGTGCTGGCCTCATTGTTTGCGTCGGTAGTGAAGTTGTGCCTCGTGCAAACTGTTTCTCACAGTTTGAGTTGAAACGCGGTGACCTGTGGCTGCCCGAAAATCATTATTCAGCATGGTGGCATTATGCTCAGGGTTTCTCTGAGCTGAAGTTGGAAGGTAACGTTCATCGATTGTAGTCATTGCCCTTGGACGAACTGTGCGAGGCAGGTCATCACCAGTTCCTGTCTGCCTGTATTGCTTCCGTGTTCGAACCACAAATATTTGATTACGGCCCACACGTCGAGTAACTACCCTTATTGATCATCGTTCTTGATATAATGTGATTACGCCCATACGTTCACATGTGGATATTGCACGTCGTGCCATCATATGCGTTCACGACACTGCTTAGAACATGCCTCTAATGCTTACACACTAGTGCTACAACTTCAAATGATATATTGCCTCCCATCTGAGCAGTGCACGTGCAGTTGTGAGTGTTTACAAACATCTTAAGGGTCGGCTTTCCGGCTTGCAAAGGACAGGCCAAGTTTGCAATACAGTTAAATGACACATAGGGGCGATGCGAAACGTTTTTGATGTGTGTATTGCGGCCATTACCTGCAGCATTTCTGCACTTACGGTATATTTTCTGCCGGTTCTGAGTCGCGAGGGAATTTCTTTGTAAAGATTACCTGATTTACAACATTCCAATCTGTATTTACTTAATAAACATCCAGGGTCAGCGGCTCATGCATTTAGAACCTATGGCATTAGCTGATCTTGAGCAACCTTTGTACATACTGAAACTCAGCTGCAGCGAAACAACTGTACTTCGCACCCAAATCAATACTGACTTGCACTAATTCGGCATCTGCCTGGTGTGAAAATGGGAAACCACGGAAAACCATCTTCAGGGCTGCCGGCAGTGGGGTTCGATCCTACTATCTCCCGAATACTGGATACTGGCCGCACTTAAGCGACTGCAGCTATCGAGCTCGGTAATATTTTTATAAAAGAGCATGTAAAACACTGGACAAAACCCATGTATTTGTTAGTGTTTTTCTCGAATAACTTTCCAAATTGCGTCCAATCCGTGCTTGTTATACTCCTGCCTCTTTTCATTACCACGATCTGTTCACTGGATAGAATCTTTGCCCAGGCATTTTGTTTCGTCTACTCTTCTAACTCTTTTCTTCCGGAACATCGTCCATTGATGACGATGCACCGAGCCACATTTCACATCATCATCATCATCATGAGAAGTTTTCATTCCCCTCCCTGAGGGGGAGGGACGGGCCACCTACAAGGTAACGCCTCTCTGGCAAAACTTCGACTAGGCCGAGCAGCCGCGCATTCGTAAGCAGTAACAGTTGATCGGCACCTGACACCACGCGCTGTCCGCTTCTTCTTCTTCTTCGTCGTTTTCTACTTCTTGGTAAATTATTAGAATTTGCTTTAGCACTACGACCAGTTAAAATGTCTGTTATTCGATTCGACAAGTGAATATGTAGATGGGGTAGAAGTGCTTATACTGATCGTATATAGACGTTATGTATTTTTAATGCCACTCGGTGTCCGACTCGTTGGCTGAATGGTCAGCGTACTGGCCTTCAGTTCAAAGGGTACCGGGATCAATTCCCGGTCGTGTCGGAGATTTTAACCTTCCTTGGTTAATTCCAATGGACCGGGGGCTGGGTATTTTTGCTGTCCCCAACATCCCTGAAAATCTCACACCACACATCACACTATGCTCTACCACAATAACACGCAGTTACATACAAATGGCAGTTGCCGCCCACCCTCATAGGAGGGTCTGCCTTACAAGGGCTGCACTCGGCTAGAAATAGCCACACGAAATTATTATTATAATGCCATTAGGTTGGAAATAAAATCTTATGCTGTCAATCTGATACAATCAGGAATATCACAGAGATGTGAGGTACTATGTCTTCTCGCCTGAGTGATCCACCACGGCGTTTCTGCTTGAATATATACGATCGGAACACACATAAGGTAAGGTAAGGGTTATTCTGCCCGAAGGCAGGTCCGAACCTCCGCAGAGGGTTCCTGAGCCGGAGTTTACGTGCGGTAGGGTGGCCAGTTCCTTTCCGCTCCTCCATTCCCTTACCGCCCACCAACAGCGCGTGGCAACCCATCTAACTCCTGACCACGCCCAATGTTGCTTAACTTCGGAGATCTCACGGGATCCGGTGTTTCACCACGGCTACGGCCGTTGGTTACACACATAAAAGGAAGGTTAATTTATTTTTGGATTTTACATTCTTTAAGGAAGCCAGATTATAATTCAGCAATGATAACTATAGGTTTGTATATTAAACAGTCAATATTTAAAGGTAATTGAATTCCTAATAAAATGAATTAATGAATGTTTGTTGTTGAATTTTATATTTATTTAATTTGAAAAAGTCGTTGATGGTACCCACTTCATTTCTGCATTCACTATGATGTTTTAAACAGTTGGTCTGGTGTACTGGCTTGATTAAGTGTAAGATGAATGATGGCAGTTTTTTGACGTCTTGTGTACGTTTCATGTGCAAACCAAGGTGTTTTTCATATTATATTAACTAATTTGTACGTATGATTCCCCTTCTCTGTCTTTTTCCTCAGCAAATTCCACTGTTCCATATTACTTTTATGGATGTAGGCCTATTCTATTACATCTGTAGGTGAAACAGCAATATGAAATTTTATACCTTCCCCTTTGACAACTTCGTTAGGTATTTGATCAGCTCGTATGTTACGTTGTATTCCAATATTATCCGGTATTCTTATTAATATCTTTTCATACATATATCGTAACAAAAGCTTTCTTAGATATTGTACATACACATTTTTTGAATTTCGAGGGTTTTCTAAAGCATTAAGAGTACTAAGGGAATCAATACATATTGTAGGCAAACAACCCAAAGAGAAAACAACACAACAAAGTTCAAATGCTAACACCAGCACAAAAAAGAAATTGATTACGTACCGTGCTACAGTATATCAAACACTCGAAGTGTATCCTATTTAAGAACGCAGCGGAGAACGGCCAATTGTATCAGAAACAATTGCAGAAAAGAGGGAGGAACCTCTAAATTAAACTATGGTTGCAATATAAAACCACTAAAGGACAACATCGATCTTAGAGAATGCCAATAAACAAGTCAATCATTAAATTGAAAGTAAGTTTTTTTTTGCTACTTGCTTTACGTCGCACCGACACATATAGGTCTTATGGCGACGATGGTACAGGAAAGGGCTAGGAATGGGAGGGAAGCGGCCGTGGCTTTAATTAAGGTACAGCCCCAGCATTTGCCTGGTGTAAAAATGGGAAACCACGGAAAACCATTTTCAGGGCTGCCGACAGTGGGGTTCGAACCTACTTCACGTAGCCCTATTATACGGCGTCATTCAACCGTAGTGAGCTGTTGATACTGGCCTCTTCGTCGCCGTAAAGGCATTCATGACAACTCACAGTCACTCCGTCCAATCTCACAGGTAACTAACGCTCTCGCACAGTACAGCCCGTATTTAAACAAACCTGAAGTGCAACGTCATGGAGCCGCTACTAGTGCCACGTTAATGCAATTTGCGGGAAATTTGAATGAAAGTCACCTTTCAGATGTATAAACACGCCTACCAACGTTCGTTAATCTATCACAACCGCTTTTTGGTGTTTGGATTTCTTTTTCGCCTATGTAAAAATAAATTTTCAGGCACTCACATTCAAAGTTCCAGAGGAATGTTTCATAAGCACGAGAAGTATACACTATTACAATACCTTACATAGACATTATTTAGAAGTTTACGACGGTGTGCTATAGAATCCTGAAAATGAATAAATTTACTGGTTATATATGTGGCCTAACCACATTACGGCGGTTTTCTTAACACAAAAAGGTCCATGTTGATTTGAAGAGCCAATACAACCGCTGCTAGTCCTTACCATCTCCGAGCGCGTCGCCGAGCTAACTGACGACCGAAGCTAAAGATTCACCAATCACAAAGCGCTTGGTAAGAAAACAAAAGATGGTAAAAAACAGGAGAACCAATTAGAATATTTTACTTCAACAGTTAGAGTGCGGTAATAATACCAGAGCTCTTTTCAGAACAACATTATTAGACGGTCATTTCTCATGTAGGAAATAAAATACAGATCACTGACACAGTTTTCAAAGTTCACAATAACAAGTTCAAACAAAAGATTCGCAGATACCCTTTTTACTTTCTGTTCCTGGGTATCCGTGGAACGCAGAGGTGAAAAAAGGTGCCGGGGTGAATGGGTCTAACTACAATGTCAAGAATTGAATTTAAAACTTAAACTGAAGGTTATATTTTCAGAATTTCAAACTTAACAATTTTTTCATGACAATATTACAGGTACAAGTAGCAATCATCAAACAAGATAGGGAAAATGTCCAAGATTCAGAACCTTAACACTTTGGGCTTTAAGCCCCTAGTTTCACAATTTTACAAAAGGAAGAGGAACTATATAAGGAGGGGCAGAAATCCCCTAATTCCAGAGCACTTGCTCCCAAAATCACAATATCTAGCCTCCCAGAGGCACACTTTACAGGTACAAAAACTTGGAAAAGAGCTAACCGGCTCTCAGTTTCTTACTGCCTACTCAAGGCAACATCAACTTACAAACACTGGCCTCTCAAGGCACAACTTGCGATATGAAAACTGATTTATACAGGGGTATTTACTACCCAACCTACCGGGCCTTCATGGAAACGAACAGGTTAAATAACTGGCCCGAACACGAAAGGAATAGAAGCACACGGCGTTTCAATATAACGAACACTTAAAAACCTAAGGGCTCTGGGCCGATGAAACAGGGGCTATTCCAAAACTACTGAGGTGACTCGTATAGAAATTATTTTACCACATTACAGAATAAAAACAGTTATGAAAACGTAGTCACCTCAAACCAATAGGAAGGGGAGCTGGAGAGGGTACATCACTCTCTATCCCCGATTTACAGTTAAAGATTTTATGAAGCTTTTACATTAGCCGGCAGAAAGTTACATTTTTAGAAAAGTAGGCTACATAGTTAAACTTTCGGACCTTTCCCTCGGGTTAAACTGCGGAGTTAGCAAGAAAGAAAGATGTTATGTGGCCATTACTTGGTATATGTACTGCTGACCGATGAAAGAGGCCGCCCGCCTCCTGCTTTGACACACACACTTAGTAAGATGACGATCAATTGGCCAAGAAACGTGAAAATCCGCAGTTTATAAACCCTCAGGGAAGGTTCAAGACCGTTAAAGATTAAACTAGCCACACCCTCACAAGTTTATTGGTTAATTTCAAAGTTACACTCAGAATCGAAGAAGAAGCCGGTGATAGGTGGAAAATTAATTACAGAAATTAGCGATTGGCTAGATTCAAAACTGGCGGAAATAAAAAGGAAATATTGCCAACCCCAAAATAAATGAACATCAATCAGTAAAAAACTTATGAATAAAAAACTTCTTTGAATTATAAGTTCTTACACCTCGCACCAGATTGCATGATCATAGTTTTTAGTAGTGTCATCTGTGGAAGAATGTCCAAACTTCTTGATGGATAGCAAACAAAACTAGTAGAAATTCAGTCACTTCAGGAAACTTCACAAGAACGAAATTACTCAATATTTAGGTGGTGACATTTTCTGATTAAAGATCCAAGTTGGTGTAGTTTCAGTTTCACAGTTTCACCAATAGAGGAGTTCATTTAGGCGCTAGTGTTAAATGCGCGGCATTGAGGTGTACCTCCCGGTACACTTACATTAAGGTAAAATTCAGTGTCATTGAAAAGTTACGGATGCTCTTTAAATAATGACATGAATTTCTATGTCCGTAAGGGAAAGTCCCAAAATAATTATCTTATTACACGTATTATAGCATTGTTAATATCATTATGTTTGACATATAGGCTACTAGTGTCTGTCTAATTGCGAGTACTGAAGCTAGATGTGGAAGTGTACATTTTTTCATACTCCAACTCGACGATACTCAATCACTGACTACACAGTCGACAATCCAACACAAAACAACAACTCCTCATTCAGACTCCGGTGGCCGACTGACGACAGCCAGCACTGATGAACTCCAACACTGTTCGTGGCTAGCCTCATTTTTATAGCTCGGATGATGAGTACAGGAATATTCGCGATGTGGCTAGAGTTGGAACTATCTTGCTTCCCGCTCCAGAAAGTGCACGGGGAAACCAGACGAAGAAGGGTCGGCCATGCCCTCAGACAAGGGGCTGCAACAGGGTTGGAACGTAATTTTGTGAAGACGTTCGTACAACGTAGGGAAAATTGTTCAAATAATAAATGCAGTTTTAATATTCTGTTCCAGTGGACAATAGCGTGGAAAGCTGGCGGCACGCTTACCTGTCTCTGCAGCACGTTTTGAGTGCGGATAGCTTTCGGATATTGCGGTAACTCACATCATAAGCTCGTGGGTTCGAAAGTACTGGACGTCTTCAACATTCTTTATTTAGCACTCTTCCTTTTTATATTATTTTCGGCAAGTGAAGTCAAACAATGCTTCAAGTACGTCACTTAATCACTGTCATTATTAGAATATGGATGGGCACAGTGTTCAGGATGGTACATGTCAAAGACAAACGAAACACAAGACGTTTCTACACCAAGAACATTTTGTTAAAGAATAAAAGTCCACAATTGCATTTCTTCAATCGAACGTCCATAGGAAAATGCACTTCACTGACGTTCATGAACACTGTCCATTCAGGAAGCAACCATGTGCACCCTGTCATGTCATGAAACTCTGGTGCTGATTACTGGTTGCAGTGGCGGCTCTCTCAAGTGCACACCGGTATTGCTTAACATGCATGGCATTTATTTTAAAGTAAAGAACATTCAAGAAAATACAAGTCTGCCAACATGTTTCCAAAGCGCGCGCGCTCTCACGAACAGCGATCCTCTGACTGCTAGCGGGACAGAGGGGTGGGGGTGCTTAGAGGACATTGCGGTAGATTGTGCGCATGCGCTTTTGCGACTTGCAGTGGGTGGTGTAGGAGACCTGCGCTGCACGTCCTGGACTCAGGTGTATTGTTCGCACTGGCTAGAGTAAGCCAGCTGGGTGAAAGGTGTCTCACGGAGCGCAGCCTTTCCCCAACTGCTCGTCTCCTTTGTTTACGGTAATAGATAAATTAGCGAGCAAAAGAGGACCGTAGGATGGACTTAATGAATCACTATGTGGTCCAGACCCTTAGATGGAGGGATGGGGGTGTCAACGGCTGATGGAAGGGTAAGTCTGCTACTCCGTTTATGTGCTTATTTGTGTATGTGAAAGAATATGAGTATTTAAGAGAAAAAATGTTACACACCCATTTGAATAGACAGGAAGCCGCCACTTATTGGGTGTGAACACAGAGGATGTAATAGGACAGAGATGAAACTCAATAATAAATTTCGGTTCCAAGCCACATGGCCATCGTAGTTTCAGTTTCCAATCAGAGATTGCGCCGCAATGCGCATTGTGTGCAGTACCTTACTATTATTATCAAGAGTAACCCAGAGAAGTGATTTTCGCCGTAGTGACGCACATCCAGTTATGTTATGCTCACCACAGCTTTTCCCTCCCTCCCTCCCCCTTCTATCCTAATCCTCCTCCATCATCCGCTCTACACCCACTCCCTCACCTACTATGACAATTATAATGCAGTTTTACTATTTCCATTCCCAGTAAATTATAAATCATATATCTTTATTTTCAAGTACTTACTATGTTGTAAATAATGATGTGATACTATGTTATTGAGAGCATAACTCAATAATAATGTTAATAATGTTATTTGTTTTACGTCCCACTAACTACTCTTTTACGGTTTTCGGAGACGCCGAGGTGCCGGAATTTAGTCCCGCAGGAGTTCTTTTACGTACCAGTAAATCTACCGACACGAGACTGACGTATTTGAGCACCTTCAAATACCACCAAATACCACCAACCTGCCAAGTTGGGGTCAGAAGGCTAGCGCCTTAACCGCCTGAGCCACTCTGCCCGGCAAAGCATAACTCAAGCATAATCTCTCACCACAAAGTAGCTTTACCTTGAAATGAATGGTTGACACATTAACACAAAGCTGATATTATGACAAATATCATATCCCTTAAAAAGCAAGACAGCAAAACACAGTATAAGCAATATATGGGTGTAGCGTATGGAAAGAGAAAGTGAGTGGTCTCTCATACAGTAGTTAATAGACGGTGGCGACAGACTGCGCTAGTGTAGCTATGGATGAACCGTGCTGCTTGCGTTAATACAATAAGCGGGCACGGCAATATACAAAATGTACACGAAATAAATTCTCTAAGACTTCCAGTTGCCAGAATGACCTTTGAATTATTCCCTATCAGGTGCCATGTGTGTACAGTCCAGGAATATTTGAATAGAGGAAGCTGGTAAACACACTATAATTTGAAAAGACTTGAACATCAGTAATTCTGAAATGACTTACAAAATATTGAGACAAAGTTGAAACTATTATGCATTTTTACATTATCTAAGACATATACAAACGTTTTAACTCACCCCCGTAAACGTTCGTTGTCCGAAACCTTGGAGAACTTCCAGGAAGCTTTCACTGATTTGGTCGATAGCAACTCTTTCCTTATTTCCTTCGTACGGAAGAAGAATTGGTACTTAATGTAATGAAACACTAATTTTCCCACAATGTCATATCTGTGATCACTGCTGCATCCAACGTCTGTGGGTCGGACAACTATATACTGTAGTCTATGCTATCCAAACATGCAAAAATTATATCACCCCATACATTTTGTTCTGATCGTAATTTTTCTGACACGACCTCTTCTACTTGCAATACCAACCTAAACACACATGGTAAAGGATGTGTCAAGTATCGCAAGCCTTTCTTCGTGCCATAATCTTTAATGATATTAAATGTTGCCAGTGGAAGCTCAGGTGGCTGTTCACTACGAAGGGCGCGAGCACAGTCTAAGTCATGCGATTCCAACTGAGGTGCTTCCACGGCCCCGGCCGGCCCCGGCAGCAGCCCCGGTGCTGTGCTAAAGCACCGTTGAGGTGGTGGGGGAAGGAGGGGAAGTGACAGAGGCAGAACCACAGGTCGTCAAGTCAGCGCGCAGCTTATGAAAACAATATTATTTATGACAGTTCTGTGAACACATAAACACACAATTTATTCTGTACATATTTTGCGTTTGCCTTAATGTACATTTAGCGTTTAAGTCGATTGCTGACATCGTTTTGCGGCAACTAATTTACCAATAATGGGTACAATCGATTTGGCAGTAGAAATTCTAAGTACAGCCTCTAAGTCTGCATCAGAGAGAGAAGTCCTAGTTCTCCATTTATTTAAATTCAGAATTGAAAACATCTGTTTTTTCTTTTTTTGCAATTTTCAGAGCAACAATAGCCCATAACGTGCTCGAACTGCGTCTTCTAAAGTAGTGGGTTCAAGTATCTGTGGGACAAGGAGATAAAATAATTAAAATAATTATCTTTGTAGGTTCATTTTTGCAATAGGTCTTATGGCGATGATGGGATAGGAAAAGGCTATGAATGGGAAGGAAACGGTCGTGGACTTAATTAATTCGTTTGAAAATGGGAAACCACGGAAAACCATCTTCAGCGCTGCCGACAGTGGGGTTCGAGCCCACTATCTCCCGGATGCAAGCTCACAGCTAAGCGCCCCTAACCGCGCCGCCAACTCCACCAGTGTTTTTTCTTAGCAGCACATCTAAGTCTAATTCTAAACAGTTCTTAATAATACAAAACCAAAAACGAAAACAAATCTCCTAAATTGCATGTAAAACAATTCCTAATGAGTAAGTTATTACGTATCTGTGAAGAACTTGGCAATTCCGATTTTAACTTAGCAATTTGTTCGGTTCTTCCTGCGCCAGCGATGTCATTATAGGTGGAAACATGTTTATTGTTGTACGGTTGAAGACTTTACGTTTAAAATGACATGACAAATTAAACACTGAGCTTTCCCTTCGGTATTGAGAACAAAATATGAATCACCCATGAAGGATTAAACGACATTTTTAACGAAGGTGAATCAAACTGCTACACTGTCTGTTCTATCGGCTAGATTCTACTAATGAAATGCGTATCGTGCCATTTCGTCCAGGTGCCATTTCGTCCAAGTGCCATTTCGTCCAAATTCCACGAACAGAGGCAGGTAGTTAACTCTCTACCGGCCCACGAGTGCTATTTCATCCAAACACCTATGACTGACAGGTCTACAATAACTGTTTCATTTCATTGCGTTCCTTGTTAGAAATACGTAATTTTTTGATGTTTGTAATAATGGACGTTACTCGCTCCGCTCGTTTGCCACCAGTCAACTATATTTTACAATGAAATGCTTATAATGTAAACAACATAGTGAGAATAAAATCAAATATTTTTCACAAATCAGGTGATAATTAAAATATATCCAAATTTGCATTACTAAAACATCTGTTTAAATAAATATCTTATCATATGTCACGCAGGAATATTTGTTTATATCATTAAAATTACATAGGGACTTTGAAGGGCTTTGAGGAGGTAGTCCTAAGGGAATTTAGGGATTCATGTCCTTTCGAAACATCTAGGGAAAGTTCCCTTTACTTTGACACCTCAAACATCAAAATCGGACTTATAATTAAAAAGTAGTTCACTGGACAAAAAATTCCTAACGGAATTAAATTTAAGGTAATGCACTCAAAATTGACTGCGTTCCTCGAGACCGCTATGAAGTCACGTTCAGCCAAATTTCACATTACTACAAAGGTTTGATTAAAAACACAAACCAAATCTGGCAATGGAAGAAGCGGCCTTTCAGCCTTATCAAGTTTTGTGTCTATTTACAAATATATACAGTGTGTACAATGTGTGCAGCAGCTAATGCGTTGTCCGATGATGCAAATCAGTAACTTTTTGTTCCTCTTAATCCATTTTAATTATGTAGGAGACGTTCCTCAAAAACTTTTAATATCTCGTGACTTCTCCAATTTTTCAATTGCTCTTTCTATTCTGTTGTCCATTACAATGTACTTGTTTCTCCTCTTTAGACCTTCTAAATTTAGGTCAATCCTGATGATATTCGTGTCAGAATAATCTGCTTCTTTCTTTAGTGCCATAATTAGGTGTTTTATTCGAGGGCGTGGTTTGCCTCCGATTGCATTCAAGCGATGGTTCCATCCTTCCACAGCGTTGTTGGTACGATGTCGCCTGCCGGTACAATTCCATGCGTCAATTGGGAAATGAGGGTTTTCTAACCACTGGTCAATGAAATAGTCAAAAAACTCATTGAGTTCCTCATGTGCTACAGCAACACTGTGGATGTGTAGCCAGCCTTCCTCCACATCTGTCGTCTTTAAAAAGGCCAGAGCAGCACACATTCTCATGGATTTTTGTTTTTCCTGGCGTGTGTTATAATCTTTGGCAAGCCCAAGGTTTTGTACATTCCTCCATAGACTTTGTGAAAAATTAAAAAAGCACCCTTGAAATTCTGCAGCATGAAATACAGTGTTGATTTCCTCGATCACTCCAGCTTCAAAATCTGCGTTTACTGTCTTAGGGGACCAGTCTGGAATCACCCGAAGAATGAGTTAAACAGGCGAATGTAAGTTGGCTTTCTCTTGTCAGGAAGTAATGTGAAAACTACCGGGGTTACGTTTGTTTCTTCCACAGTGCTTCCTAAATCTACATGGATGGTGTACAACTGAGAAAATTGTTTGCTAACACTCGTAAAGGTGCCATCCATGAAAAAATTCTTATTTTTTAAATGCAGTTTTTCCTGTGGAACTGGCAAATATAAGTATCCTCTCACCACCACAGTCGTTGGCTAGTAAGACATTATTTCCATCTGCCATCTTCAAACTTTCTGAATCCAACTCAACTTCATCTCGATGATTGGGTTCAGCCTGAATTCCCTGAGCATTCCTTCGCTGTCTATACAGAGTAGACTTGCAATTATATAATTGAGGAATTCTGGTAACTAGCTCAAATCCGGATTGTAGAAGAGGTTTGAATTCGCCGTCAAAAATCCGAAACCGAAAGGAACTAACTATACTATCTATATGAGTAAAATAAGAGTTTTGTCTGTACATTACTTGGAATAGTGAAATTTTGGCATAATTTCATGTATTATACATCGTAGAAGCCGAATCGAACTTTATCTCAATTTATGTCTGTCTGTCTGTCTGTCTGTCTGTCTGTCTGTCTGTCTGTCTGTCTGTCGAGCAAGACGTCGCTCGCAGAATGTAAACTCGCTTCGCTAGTTTACTCCCTTCGGTCTTCAGCCTCAGGATTTGCAAGGAGTTCAAACTCAATTTAAATTAATTTATGCCCATTTAAAAGCCAGTAGGGCGGAGTCCTAGAGTCTATGGCGTAAATATAGTCACTAATAAAAATATAAACATACCTGTGAAATCGATTTATCGGTTTTTTCGCGGGCTCTCTTCTTTCCCTGTGCCATAACCTTGTGGACTTCTTGTGCAGCCACATCAGAAACACACGTATTATGGATTTCTTATTTAATAATTTCACGGTTTATAGTAAACACTTTTCCACTACAAGAATGGTACACACAACGCCACACAACTTCACCGCACTTCTTCTCATTCTTAACCTACACCGATACCCGTAAAGTAATAAACTAGGTAGGCCCCTTGTGGTGGTTGAAAACTCCATAAATAACAAAGATGTTAATTCATAGAGATTGTACCGGGTGGTACACCTCCACGCCGTTTATTCAAACTTTGCGCCACTTGAAACTCCTCTACTGGAGGAAGCCTGAACTTTAACTACAGTGTTAATTCTCTAGTTTCTCAGAAGATGTCCCTACTTGTAAATTTTGAAGTGTTCTGAACGGTGTCGTTTTCGATGTATTTTTGTTTTGCCTGTAGTAAGAAGTGTGAACATTCTCTTCTAGATGGCACTACTGAAGGACTACAATTATGCACCCCAGTGCGAAGTGAAAGAACTGTGTTTTTGGAGAAATTTTGTGTTCGTAAGTTTGTTCTTTGTTAAATTTCTTTCAGTCATTGTTTTGGTTGGCTATATAACCCTTCACTTTCCGCCAGTTTTGAATTCGACCAATGAGTAATTTTTGTAATTAATTTTCCACCAATCCTGGTTTTCTTCGTCAATTTGGACATGTAATCTTTTGGTCGTCCAATAAAAGGCTTGTGGGCGGGTGTTCTCATTCCTGAAAGGTCTTGAATGTTCCGCGAGGGTATATAAACTGCTGATTTTCGGGTCTCTGCGCCACTTCAGTGTGTAAATTATGTAGCAGGGGGCGGGAAGCGCCTCTTTCTTCGGGCAGCAGTTCAACCACCAGGTAATGGCCGTCTTATAACTTATTTTCTTGCCAGCTCAGCAGTTTAACCCTCGGGGCGGGTTCGAAACCTTCTACCATGTAACTTTCCTCTAAAATGTAACAGTCTCTTGATTTAAATTCTGCCTCTGTAACTACATATGGGGATAGAGAGTGCTTAACCCTCTCGAGCTCCCACTCATATTGCTTTGAGGTGAACTTATTTTCACTACCATTTCTTCCCTTCTAATGTAATGTAAATCGTTTTCTTATATAAGTCACCTCTTTAGTATGGGATTAGCCCTTGCATTAGCGGCCTAGTGCCAAATAGGTTTTAATAAGGCGTATTTGGAGTGCGGTTTCGCCTCCTCTCAAGTTGGTATTTTGGAGGCCATGTAATTGTTCTGTTTCTTTACTTAATAGGCCTCAGTAGGTTGGGTATTTTTACCCCTGTTTTCATGTGTTTGGAGGTCAGCTTGAAAGTTGAGTTTGGTGTGGCCTTTGATAGGCTGGAACTTTGAGAGCGAGTTGCTCTTTCAAAAAAGGTTTCTGTGTGCCTCGAGGAGGCTTTACTGTGTAATTGGGAGTAAGTGCCCCCGGGCATGATAGGGGTTTTCTCCCCCTTTTGTTGAATCTTGTATATTCGAGTAAAGTTGGGCTAATTGCTCAAGAATTGTGTGTCTGGGTCTCAGAGCCCAAATCCTGTAACTACCGTAATTGTACATTCTTGATTGGTTGCTAGGCTACTGTGTACCTGTTATATTTGTTATTTATTGATCTTGAAAAGAAAATATAACCTTGTTAAATTTTAAATTAACTTTAATTTCGTAGATTGAGACCTATTCATCCCAGCACCTTCTTTTACCTCTAACTACCACGGATAACTCCGTAACAAGTGGTAGCAGAGCGTGGTTGAATGGGTCTCAATTTAGCCCCTTTTGACGGCTAAACATTGCCTTGTTTTCGAACTCTAACAATTTTCTCAGTTGTTGGAATTTTTTTATTTTTCCGTTTGTTTTCAAAATTGCTTTGTCATCATGCCCGGCCCTCGCGATGTTCTCCATCTCAACTATTTGCGCAAGGAGGAGTTTATCTATGAATTAACAATTAGAAATGTGCAATATGGAGGCACGGTTGCGGTAGACACAAATAAGCTTAGAGAGTCCCTTGATTTGCCCATTTCCATCCCCACTTTGGGAGAGAAAGAAATTGACGACTCTCTCTCCACGATCACGGACAATATTACTGAGCTGGCATCTGTAATTACCTTTTTTGAAGAAAATGATCCTTCTCCTAATCAAATTAAACGTGTGCAAGACAGGTTATTTCATTTTTCTAATAGAGTTAACGATCTGTTGTCTCTGAAGTTGAATGACGTTGAGAGGAAGGAAGCTAGCGTTGTTCTTGAAAATCTTTCTGAATTGTCCAGTAAGGTTACCCAATTTTTAACTGGGGAGGTTCCTCCCAAAACCGACCAACCCGCTACGGTAAACGTAGTCAGCGAGGACCGTTCTCCCACCGGGGAAGAAAGTACTAAATCTATAGGAGTTCAACAAACCTCTGCCCCATTAGACCATGAATCTGAACGACGTACCTCATTGAATAATGTACGTTCTGAATTAGCTTCCTTCAATATCAATCAATCAATACTGATCTGCATTTAGGGCAGTCGCCCAGGTGGCAGATTCCCTATTTGTTGTTTTCCTAGCCTTTTCCTAAATGATTTCAAAGAAATTGGAAATTTATTGAACATCTCTCTTGGTAAGTTATTCCAATCCCTAACTCCCCTTCCTATAAATGAATATTTGCCCCAGTTTGTCCTCTTGAATTCCAACTTTATCTTCATATTGTGATCTTTCCTACTTTTATAAACGCCATTCAAACTTATTCGTCTACTAATGTCATTCCACGCCATCTCTCCGCTGACAGACCGAAACATACCACTTAGTCGAGCAGCTCTTCTTCTTTCTCTCAATTCTTCCCAACCCAAACATTGCAACATTTTTGTAACGCTACTCTTTTGTCGGAAATCGCCCAGAACAAATCGAGCTGCTTTTCTTTGGATTTTTTCCAGTTCTTGAATCAGGTAATCCTGGTGAGGGTCCCATACACTGGAACCATACTCTAGTTGGGGTCTTACCAGAGACTTATATGCCCTCTCCTTTACATCCTTACTACAACCCCTAAACACCCTCATAACCATGTGCAGAGATCTGTACCCTTTATTTACAATCCCATTTATATGATTACCCCAATGAAGATCTTTCCTTATATTAACACCTGGATACTTACAATGATCCCCAAAAGGAACTTTCACCCCATCAACGCAGTAATTAAAACTGAGAGGACTTTTCCTACTTGTAAAACTCACAACCTGACTTTTAATCCCGTTTATCAACATACCATTGCCTGCTGTCCATCTCACAACATTTTCGAGGCCACGTTGCAGTTGCTCACAATCTTGTAACTTATTTATCACTCTATATAGAATAACATCATCCGCAAAAAGCCTTACCTCCGATTCCACTCCTTTACTCATATCATTTATATATATAAGAAAACATAAAGGTCCGATAATACTGCCTTGAGGAATTCCCCTCTTAATTATTACAGGGTCAGATAAAGCTTCACCTACTCTAATTCTCTGAGATCTATTTTCTAGAAATATAGCAACCCATTCAGTCACTCTTTTGTCTAGTCCAATTGCACTCATTGCCACTTAAACCTTTACCTACTATGTCACCCGGGTTCAGCAGCTTACCTCATCCATTAGCAATGTTGCTCACAGGTACTTCTAAGTTTTCGGTTAACTCTACCAGTGAAGTTATTTCATTCTTAAGGTTTTTAGTTGAGTTTCAGGACCATGCTCTTGTTTTCTCTCATTCTCCATGTCAAATTTTGCAGATAATTTATCCCTATGCAATTGGTGTTCTCTCGGACAAAATTGTTAGGGCAATAGCGGAACAGTCATCTATCGAAGATTTTCATGCACACCTTCTTGCAAATTTCATTCCTGCTCGTGCGAGGTCATCTCTGATTCAGAAGTACTATTATCGAGTACAGAGATTGGATGAAAATCTTGCTGACTTCATACAAGACATTATATTCTATACCAGGGTGTTTGCTCTTCACTTCCCTGAAGATCAGGTTGTACAGGCCATTGTGGAAGGCATTTCTCCATCTTACAGATCATACTTGTGTTTTGCGTCGCGTCCGCAAACTTTTACCGAGTTAGAGGCTATGGCCGTCTCCGCCGAAGGAGTTAGATACGCCGATACCTTGCGTGTCGCGAAAGAACCCCCTCCTTCTTTTAGTAACCCTCGGCCTCCACCTCGCCGACCAGTTACACCCCGTAAATGTTATGCTTGCGTGTCCCCTGACCATCTTCGGAACAAGTGTCCATCAATTAAATCTAGTGGAACAAGGAATGGAACAGGGTCATCGCAAGGTTGCTTTAAATGCGGCGCGTTTTCTCATATTGCCAAGAACTGCCCTAATGCTAACAGCACCCCCTCCTGCTCAGCTTCGGGTGCAACCTCCACCAACAATCATAAGTGACTAGTGGCTTCGGCTGAGTAGACTAATCCATCTTCCCGAGGCTCAGCCCCTCGTAAACATGTTGAAAGATCGGGGAAATGTCAGTCTTCTAATCTATCATTTGAAGGCCCTAAGGAATGTCTTAGGATTGCGGCGGATACCCCCGCACCTGTGCTTTTTCTTAAAATAGAGTTAAATAGTGAGCCTATAACTGCTCTTTTAGATTCAGGCAGTGTTTGTTCTATCATTTCGGCTGAATGGTATTCGAAATTGAAATTTGTTTCTAAGCTTCCTGACTATTGTTCGTCTTCGGTTCAATATGTTTCGGCTAATTCATCTCCATTAGAAATTCTAGGCTCTTTAAATGTCAAAATCGGATTTCTAAATTTACTTGGAAAGTTAAATTGTTTGTGGCTAAGCATTTGTCTTGCCCCATTATATTGGGAGCCGACTTCATGTCCCATACTGGTCTTGTGCTCGATCTTCAGAGCAGGTCGTGCACTTTCAAATTTGCTTCTAATTGTAAAATCCCCTTATTGAAATGTAATTCTGCACCATGATCATCTATTTCGCCTACCCAGGATGAGATGTTTTTAGATCTTAGACATCTACCTGAGGAGCAGGCTGATAGTATTCGTAAGTTGTGTCAGTCGTTTCCAGAGGTGTTCTCTGATACTCTTGGTGTTACTGACCTGATCGAATACAAAATTGAGGTCACGGATTCGATTCCTGTCCGTTTTCCACCTTATAGGCTATCTCCACCTAAAATGAAGGCATTGAAGGAAATCATCGATCAAATGTTAAAGGATGGTATTATTAGGCCCTCTAAGTCGGCGTATTCTTCACCTATTTTTCTAGTCCCGAAACCCCAAGGTGGCTTCAGGCCTGTCATTGATTATAGGGCTCTCAATCGGAAGGTGGTGTTACAATCTGTGCCCCTTCCTGACCTTCATTCTTGTTTTTTTTTTTGGTTTCGTAAAGCTAAATTCTTTACCATCTTGGACCTGAATCAGGCCTATAATAAAATTCCTCTGGCTGAAGAATCTAAACATCTTACAGCGTTTGCCACGGATTGGAATTTGTATGAATACAACCGCGTGCCTTTCGGGCTCCCCACGGGAGCAGCTGTACTAACTAGACTGCTAGACAGGGTCTTCTGCGACATCAAATTCGAGTACTTGTACCACTATCTTGATGATGTCGTCGTATTTTCGGAGACTTTTGAAGAACACCTAGATCATCTAAAGGAAGTTCTCAATCGCCTTCGTAAGGCTAAGTTAACTGTGAAATTGTCCAAGGTCGCCTTCGCTAAACCCTCTATGTCATTCCTAGGGCATATTGTCTCGCCCGATGGTGTCGCAGTCGATCACTCTAGAACACAGGCCATCCGTGATTTCAAGCCTCCCAAGGACACTAAAGGTAATGCCAGGTTCATTGGTATGGTGAATTTCTTCAGGACATTTATTCCAAATTTCGCCAATAGAACTTACTCCGTAGGAAAGGCGTCAAATTTGAGTGGGGACCTTCTCAACAAGCCGCTTTCGAAGATCTTAAATTAGCTCTCTGTAATGCCCCTGTCCTTGCTATGCCAGATTTCTCGAAGAAATTCATCGTCCAAACCGACGCGTCGTCGTCGGCGGTAGATGCAGTCCTTCTTCACGAGACTGAACTAGGGAGGCGACCCATCGCCTATGCATCTAGGACTCTCTCGGCTCAAGAAGCCAAGTATTCCATCTATGAGCTCGAAGGTTTGGCAGTCTTATTTGCCTTACAAAAGTTCCGTCTCTATCTGGAACATGTCAAATTCGACCTGGAGACTGATAATCAAGCCTTAAGCTGGGTCTTAGGTAGGCCGCGTCGTACCGGTCGTATAGCCCGTTGGGCCATCCGAATTTCTGCCTTCCAATTTGACGTTAGGCATATCAGAGGTACTGAAAATGTTGTCGCAGACGGACTCAGCCGTATGTTTTCCAATGACGTCGCGACCCATGAATCGGTCGATAGTTCATCACCTCCCGAGTCCATGATATCTGAGGTTAATGCCATCTTAACAGATGCTCCCATGCTCTTTAGGGATATTGAGAAATATCAACGTGAAGATCCAACGCTGGCTCCAATCATGGAAACCCTTTCTTCTGGGGAACATGTTGTCCCTTATGTATTGAGGAATGGTGTTTTATGTTGCCCGTCGAGGCATGATCAAAAAATGAAAGTTGTAGTTCCAGCTGTACTTGTGCCAATGATCTTCAAGTACTATCATGAGACCCCATTAGGGGGGCATTTAGGCATCTTCAAAACCCGGGAAAAGATACGTGAAATGTTTATCTGGAAGGGTATGGACGGTGAAATTCGTGAACTAGTTAAAGCTTGTAAATCTTGTTTGCTTAGTAAACCTACCATGTCCACAAAGGTAGGCCTTTTGTCTTCTCATCAAGCGTCGCGCCCAATGGAACGCCTGTATATTGATTACGTAGGACCCTTCCCCCAGTCAAAGGGGAATGCCAACAAGTTCATCCTTGTATGTGTAGATGGTTTTACAAGATTTTCTTGGTTATTCCCGACTAAGCTGGGTACCGCTCAGTCCACCATTACTTGTTTAAATTCTATCTTTGCTTCTTTTGGTCCGTGTCAATATATTGTGTCTGACAATGCTAAGGCTTTCACATGTAATCTATTTCGTAAATTCTGTTTTGATCTATCTATATCTCATGTGACAACTTCTGATTATTATCCTCAACCATCTCTGGCTGAACGGGTTAATCGTAATCTGAGGTCCGCGTTGATTGCCTATCATCATGAAGATCATTCTAGGTGGGACACGTCCCTGCATTGGTTAGCTTTTGCTTTGAATTCGGCGGTTCATGAATCTCATAAGTTTACTCCAGCTTCTTTGATGTTCAAGTTCGTTCCCAACACGCCGCTCTCTAACCTCTGGTCTCTGAGTGACATTCTACCCGAGACAATAGATCCAGATAATATTAAAAATCTTTGGAAGGAGGCTAAAGCCACTCTTAAAGTGCCTCATGAAAAAGTTAGGGAAAGATATTATCGTGGACGGAGACCCACCAATTTGAAGGTAGGCGACCAGGTGATGGTCAAGAATTTTGTTCCCGCGGGCAAGCTTGCCCCCAGATTTCAAGGGCCGTGGATTATTCTCGATTTCCTTTCACCCGTTACCTTATTGCTAAGCAATCCAGCCACCGAGAGGATATTTAGGGTTCACCTGTCGCAGGTGAAACCTGTGTAACTTCCGCGCTAACGTAGCTGCATTTATAATTGTTTTAACATTTTGAAGGTATTCGGAAGGTTATATTTCTTTTGGGGGGGGGGTTCTTTGTGAGGCCTTCTGCCCTTGGAAGCAAGTTCTTTGTAGTTAAGCATTTATTGCAAAACCTTCCCCGACCAGTTAAACTGCCATCCTGTCCTTACCATGGCCATTACCACGATCCC
The DNA here is from genome assembly GCF_040414725.1 of Anabrus simplex. NCBI lineage: Eukaryota > Metazoa > Arthropoda > Insecta > Orthoptera > Tettigoniidae > Anabrus > Anabrus simplex. The sequence continues at coordinate 1,120,726,851 of NC_090266.1, read as the reverse complement.
GTCTCTTGCTCAACAACACACAGTGGCTATTTAAATGAAATAAATATCTCCACGCCGCTGGCCCCTCAACCTCTCCACAAGCTTGTACCCTAAAATAATTATGGTCCAATAAATTCTGCCGCTGAGATCTTAATGTTTCAGTGCCCCCGCAGCAGCGCGGCGCAGTACCGCCACTGAGTTGGGGTATGGGCCCGCCTCTCTTCAGTGAGGCCAACCAGCGTACGGCGAGCCGGAGCCCTCCTCCCGGCCAAGGCTGATGTGCGGCGCACAACCTGCAACTTGCCCGTGACCTGTATGTTCGCCGCGGGCGCGGCGTTCTTCAACTCCACGGCTCCTCTCATAGTGCGGGCGAGAGGTATCTCAGGGTACTCGAGGGGTCCGAGCGGCCTCCTCTGGACACAAGCAGCAGCGGCCGGTCTGGCCGTCCAACTTAATCAACCTTGAATGTATTTAATCAGCTACATGGACATTTAATATCAACTGTTCCGAGGTATCTGTGGAACAGCAGAGGTGAAAGAAGGTGCGGGGGTGAACGGGCCTCAAAATACGAAATTAAAGTTAAGATAAAATTTAACAAGGTTATATTTTCTTTTCGAAATCAAGAAATAACAAGCATGGCAGGTACAGGGTAGCAAGGCAACAAAAGTACAATTACAGTATTTACAGGATTTGGGCTTCGAGCCCCGAACTCACAATTCTTGAGCAATTAGCCCACTTTTACCCCAAAACAAGTTTCAACAGAGGGGCATAAAACCCCATTCATGCCTAGGAGCACTTGCTCCAAATTACACAGTAAAGCCTCCTCGAGGCACGCAGAACCAAATTTCAAAAAGAGCAAACCGCTCTCAACGTTCAAGCCTATCAAAGGCCACACCAAACTCCACATTCAAATTGTCCTCCAAGGACATGAAAACAGGGGTAAAATACCCAACCTACTGAGGCCTATTAAGTAAGGAAAGGTTAATTACGTGGCCTCTAAAATACCAACTTGAGAGGAGGCGTTCTTGCACTCCTAACACATTTTATATAAAACCTACTTGGCACTAGGCCGATACTGCAAGGGCTAATCACATACTAAAGAGGTGACTTTTAAAAGGAAACAATTTACATTACGTTAAGGAAGAAACGGTTGTGAAAAATAAGTTCACCTCAATGCAATATGAGTGGGAGCTCGAGAGGGTTAAGCACTCTCTATCCCAATATGTAGTTAAAACAGAAAGAATTGACACCGAGTGTCTTTACATTTTTAAAGGAAAGTTACATGGAAAAGACTTCGGACCTGCCCCGAGAGTTAAACTGCTGAGCTAGCAGTGGATGAACTGCTGCCCGAAGAAAGAGGCGCTTCCCGCCCCCTACTACGTACTTTACACACTGAAAGATGTTACTGAAGTGGCCCGGAGACCCGAAAATCAGCAGTTTATATACTCTCGCGGAAAGTTCGAGGCGTTTCAGGAATGAGAACCCCCTCCCACAAGAACTTTATTGGCTAGGGTTAAGCAACATATCCCCTTTGAGGAAGATACACCTGATTGGTCATAAATTAATTAAAGAAATTCGGGATTGGCTAAATACAACACAAGGGGAAAGAAAGGGTTATACAGCCAACTTAAACAATAACAGAAAGAAATTTAACAAGAAACAAACTTTTGAAATCAAAATTTCTCCAAAAAACAGTTCTTTCACTTCGCACTAGGGCGCACCATTGTAGTTCTTCAGTAGTGTCCTCTAGAAGAGAATGTTCACACTTCTTACTACAGGCAAAACAAAAATACATCGAAAACGACCCAGTTCAGAAACTTCAAAATTTCCAAGTAGTGACATCTGAGAAACTTGAAAATTAACACATTAGATAAAGTTCAGACTTCCTCCAGTAGGGGAGATTCAACTGGCGCAAGGTTTGAATTAGCGACGTGGAGGTGTACCACCCGGTACATCAACAATTACTACAATTTTTGAATTCAACTGCAATTTTTGGTGGACATAGAAAATTTTTCTTCACTTTCAAGTATTAAAAGTTTTTCCTTCTGAATTCAACTTCTACAAGCATAAAGACATTACATCAAAAGTAACTCTGAAACTGGATCCAATCATTTACGAAAATTTTTTTCTTCTGCAATTAATGTCTATATCAACATTATAACTTGAACTTTGTTTTCAAGCAAATTTGATGTGTCACCCCCTGGAGGGACTTTTTTTTGGGGGGGGGGGAGGTCTGTACCGGGTGGTACACCTCCACGCCGTTTATTCAAACTTTGCGCCACTTGAAACTCCTCTACTGGAGGAAGCCTGAACTTTAACTACAGTGTTAATTCTCTAGTTTCTCAGAAGATGTCCCTACTTGTAAATTTTGAAGTGTTCTGAACGGTGTCGTTTTCGATGTATTTTTGTTTTGCCTGTAGTAAGAAGTGTGAACATTCTCTTCTAGATGGCACTACTGAAGGACTACAATTATGCACCCTAGTGCGAAGTGAAAGAACTGTGTTTTTGGAGAAATTTTGTGTTCGTAAGTTTGTTCTTTGTTAAATTTCTTTCAGTCATTGTTTTGGTTGGCTATATAACCCTTCACTTTCCGCCAGTTTTGAATTCGACCAATGAGTAATTTTTGTAATTAATTTTCCACCAATCCTGGTTTTCTTCGTCAATTTGGACATGTAATCTTTTGGTCGTCCAATAAAAGGCTTGTGGGCGGGTGTTCTCATTCCTGAAAGGTCTCGAATGTTCCGCGAGGGTATATAAACTGCTGATTTTCGGGTCTCTGCGCCACTTCAGTGTGTAAATTATGTAGCAGGGGGCGGGAAGCGCCTCTTTCTTCGAGCAGCAGTTCAACCACCAGGTAATGGCCGTCTTATAACTTATTTTCTTGCCAGCTCAGCAGTTTAACCCTCGGGGCGGGTTCGAAACCTTCTACCATGTAACTTTCCTCTAAAATGTAACAGTCTCTTGATTTAAATTCTGCCTCTGTAACTACATATGGGGATAGAGAGTGCTTAACCCTCTCGAGCTCCCACTCATATTGCTTTGAGGTGAACTTATTTTCACTACCATTTCTTCCCTTCTAATGTAATGTAAATCGTTTTCTTATATAAGTCACCTCTTTAGTATGGGATAAGCCCTTGCATTAGCGGCCTAGTGCCAAATAGTTTTTAATAAGGCGTATTTGGAGTGCGGTTTCGCCTCCTCTCAAGTTGGTATTTTGGAGGCCATGTAATTGTCCTGTTTCTTTACTTAATAGGCCTCAGTAGGTTGGGTATTTTTACCCCTGTTTTCATGTGTTTGGAGGCCAGCTTGAAAGTTGAGTTTGGTGTGGCCTTTGATAGGCTGGAACTTTGAGAGGGGGTTGCTCTTTCAAAAAAGGTTTCTGTGTGCCTCGAGGAGGCTTTACTGTGTAATTGGGAGTAAGTGCCCCCGGGCATGATAGGGGTTTTCTCCCCCTTTTGTTGAATCTTGTATATTCGAGTAAAGTTGGGCTAATTGCTCAAGAATTGTGTGTCTGGGTCTCAGAGCCCAAATCCTGTAACTACCGTAATTGTACATTCTTGATTGGTTGCTAGGCTACTGTGTACCTGTTATATTTGTTATTTATTGATCTTGAAAAGAAAATATAACCTTGTTAAATTTTAAATTAACTTTAATTTCGTAGATTGAGACCTATTCATCCCAGCACCTTCTTTCACCTCTAACTACCACGGGTAACTCCGTAACAGAGATCATTCGAACGAATGAAGTCTCTGTTCATAAACAAAGGTGGAGGGGGAGGAATGGAATTTCACAGCAGGAGTGGGTGAAAAATCCCACAACCTATGGTTGTGCACGTAATCGTTAACCTGCACTGCCTCAACCCTTGTCAAAATGTCGTCTGGACGAGATGGCACTCATTAACTTGTGTAATAATTTGTAAAACCGAGCTGTACGAAATGGCACGTTTTTAAAGGAAATTTGTTGCTGGACGAAATGGCACCTGGACGAAATGGCACTAAACCATGAAATGTCGTAATGGCTTTTAGTGCCGGGATGTCCCAGGACGGGTTCGGCTCGCCAGGTGCAGGTCTTTCTATTTGACTCCCGTAGGCGCCCTGCGCGTCGTGATGAGGATGAAATGATGTGAAGACAACACATACACCCAGCCCCCGTGCTATTGGAATTAACCAATTAAGGTTAAAATCCCCGACCCGGCCGGGAATCGAACCCGGGACCCTCTGAACCGAAGGCCAGTACGCTGACCGCTCAGCCAACGAGTCGGATATAGATTCTACTGAGAATGACACACACACACACACACACACACACACACACACACAGAGAATGAGAATGGATGTACTGTCTGTTACGCACACATGCACCGACCACTGCATGGCATAGGTGGGGAAGGAGGGGAAAGGTGCTGCTGAGTGCAGCGCTGGTGCGCCCCGGCACTAAGTGCTCGAGTTGGAAAGGCCTGGTCTAAGCAGTCAACACATTGGTCACTTTTTCTTACTATGTAGCCTGCCAAGTGAAACACTAAATTCTTTCTTGTGAAGTTTCCCTCGTAAGGAAGAGTTATTTCATTTTCCCAGTCCGTGAGTACTAATTTTCTTTAAATTTGACCTCTGCGGAACCTTCAATGTCTTTATTCTTACGTTCACTTTCTTTAGCCATTGCACGGATATGACTACAAATGAAGTGAGGGGAGATTCTATCACTGACTCGCAATGTGCGGTCGAATTTAAGGCGAGTATGGTAGGTATATATACAGACTTCAGCATGTGTAAATGTAAAAAGTCCACAGTGGAAAGGTGATTGTCACAACTAAGGGAACGAAAAATACCGATATGGCCCTCCAAATGATCTTGATTAAATTTTGCCGTCAGGACATAGCTAAATCCTCTGCTCCACTAGTAGTCAGCCCTTTCCAGAGTGATTTTCAAGGTTGATCTTAATGAATACAAAGTTCTTGAAGACGAAAATGTGTTTTCTTAGATGTGATGTTCTCTAAAAATTCAAGCAATATTTTGTGTGACGGAGAACCTTTATAAAGTCGTTTTACGGGCAGTGTGGAGTTAAGAGCATCTGCAAAATTATTGATTTCTCGTGTGAAAATTTCAGTGTGCTCACTATCACTGATTTCATTTGGCTTAATTTCTCTAAAGAACTTAATTGCATCGGCTACACTATTACTGAATAACTGAAAACCTAACCTGGCGTTCATCCTCTGAAATGAGGTTGGGTCTATTTGAGAGGACGTTATCTTAGGACAACTTCAAAGACCAGTGAACTCAGGAGAAGTGTCAATTTGATATAACTGTCTATAAAAGTTGTAATTCATCTCTTTACCTTCATACAGCAAAAGTACGTCATCGTGTAAATAATTACGTATGCACTTCAAAATATGCACAGAATCAGAAAACGCCCACACTCGTCTTTGATGATCTGCCGGGTTTTCAATGGAGCAATTTATTTTATCACTCTTCCTTGAAATTCCCAAATTCATCCACGCCCTTTTATTACACTAACTTCCATCACACGTAAAACCAATTACTTTCACCCCAACTTTTTCTAATTGAATTATGACCTGAATTATTACTTTTGACAATAGCTACCCAGGAGTTGCATTCTTGCTAGAATACACTGCTACAGACTGGATCCAGCTATGAAACAAAGGGACAAGCGCGTGATTGGCAAGGGCGTTCTTTTTGTCATGAGGAGTTTCATCTCCTAAATCAAAAAACCCGTCAACTGTCAGTGTAGTTGTATTAAATCTCATGTCTTCTCTCAATTTCATTTCATCAGATATCATTATTCCCAGCCGCATCTTTCTTCTTCTTGCTCGTTTAAATAAAAATCTTGAATTGCATTCACGGCATTTCCATTAGCACCATAATTGCATTTGAACCCTGTGCATTGTCGTCTCAAATGAGCTTCGGTACGGAGAGGAAGTAACTCATGCTTCAAGCAATGTCTGTAACCCTTAGGAGATTTGATTTTTAAAAGCAAACTACCTAATATAAATTCATTAGACTAACAATCTTTTAAACTCTCAGTTAACTGAACTGCCCAGGTTCAAGCGGTTAAATTCTCTGTTAGCTCAAAATGTGGCAGGTGCATTAGATGGAGAACTTCTGTATCTTGAGTATTTGGAATATGATAGGCCTTTTCCAGAAATAGAAACAGAAGAGATGAGATTCATACAGTTGTTTCAGTTGCTTAACCGTTCGCTTGCTAACGTCAGTATGTACAATAAATTCACTACAAATTTTCTGCCAAGTGTCACTTTTAGCTTTAAGCACGGATCCATTAGTTTCCTTATTTTCTCCCCAGAAATTTTTGCCAGCCGGGTGGCAGGAATGAGCAGCCGCGCGGCAAATACTACGTATTAACAATATGATCAGACAGTAAACATAAACTGTAAAAATTGAACTGTTTTAATGTTATTATCACGAACAAGACATAAGAGTGTTTTGAACTTCGCATGCAACACTGGGGCTTACCGCTCAGTGCCATGCGGAATCTATTGCTCGCATGCTAATCCGGACACCACTCGCACACGATACTATGTGATAGTCAAGCTGAAGATTTGAACTCGTTTATAATTGATGCAGTTGTGCTGACAATGGTGAAGATTTATCATTTAAATAAACAGACTTCCAGTATATACATTTTAATTTGGAACACTCATTGACTCAAATACATATTAATGTTATGAAACTAACACATATCTAGGTTATGTTAGCCGGTCGGTCTCTAAACGCGGCAGGGAGGAGCACGTATTAAAAAGGTCCTAGGGAGAACACTTGGTACCGGTATATATTTGGAAATAATTTCCAAAAGAAGAGAAATATGAATCACGCATTCTCTTCTCGGCTTTTTTCATATTGGTCTATAGAGCATCAGAAAATTCACGGTCAAGACAAAATATTCTAATTAATGTTGACGTCGCTTGCCTTGGTTTACAACTGTATTCAAACAAAAGCTCATCGAAGTGCGCTCACAAACTGCATGGTCCTGCCACTGCCTTCTAGAATCTCACTGATCATGACTTCTGTGAGAGTTAACACAGAGTTAGCTAACAGTTCCCTGAAACTGTTTGGATAAACGCAAGAATCTTAACATGCTGCTAAATTTTTAACGCGATGTTAACAAACAGCGTGTTAATGTTCTTTTAACTGAGACTGAATAAACCGGGCCTATGTCTTATGGGTGGCTGCCACCTGAAATTAGCAGCCGTTGAAGGATGGCAATGGCCGGGAAACATATTTATGATCATTTGAGTTTGGCGAAGGGAAAAGTGTCTTTTGTTAGTTTTCTTGACTCTGTCCTCTGCCTCTCACGCAAGAACACATTCTGTGAGACGAAAAAACTTAGGAGGTTCACGAACTAACTAAAGACTGCAATTTCAATGATATAAAATACACGACGGGTTTGAAAGAAAACAGGCTGGTATTAACATCACACATAACGAACATGCGCTCAGACGAGACTGACGCAGGAGTAAGGCTCGTGGATTAGTGATTGGGGGTGATGCTGATTCCTCCCCGTGGTGCCCCTGGATAGGTACAGGTAACTGTGTTGCCAGTACTGAACTGAACGTCAGCTTTTGGTTGCCAGACTATCACTTGTGATCTCCTGGCTAATGGTACACAAAACGAATGATACTAGCTCTTTTCAGAGCCAATCTGCAAAGCCCTTGGGAACTCTTCTGAGAGTCCTTCAAATCAACATCGAAGGAATCAGTAGATCTAAAAGTGACTACCTTTCCAAACTGGCATTGGAAAATAATGTTGATGTAATATGCATTCAGGAAACTCATGCCTCTGATCCATCTCAGCTTCGTTCAAGAGGAAACATTCCTGGATATAAGTTACTGGGAGCTACTTATCATCAGTCATATGGAACTGCAACCTTTGTTCGAAATTCCATCGCCTGCTCTTATTTAGTCTCAGCTAATTCTGATGCAGGCATTTTCAACATCACTACAAAGGTTAATGATGGATCAATCATAAATATTTATAAACCTCCAGGAATTCAGTGGCCTAACAGTGTTCTTCAAACAATCTCTCACCCATCCATCTTTGTGGGTGATTTCAATAGTCATCATACTCCGTGGGGTTATAGATATAGTGACCAGTGTGGAGAAAAACTTATAGAGTGGGCAGAGCTTTGTAACATGCAACTGATTTTCAATCCAAAAGACAAACGTACATTCAAGTCAGGAAGATGGGACTCAGAAACCAATCCTGACTTGTGCTTTGCTTCATGTGATTGTCAGGGATCCAGCTTACCTGTGTTTCGTAAAGTTCTTATGAACTTTCCACATAGTCAACATCGACCTGTCCTTCTGGAAACTGGAATGCAGATTCCTATTATAAGATCTTCTCCACTCCCTCGTTGGAACTTTAGTAAAGCTAGTTGGGAGAGCTATTCAGCTGATCTTGACAGTACCATACGATGGATTCCTCCTGAAGTTAGTAACTACTCTAGGTTTGTGAAAGCTACTCTAACATGCGCTAAAAGACATATTCCCCGCGGAGTGAGAAAGGACTTTATTCCAGGGTGGGATGAGGCTTGTGAAGTACTTTATGAGGATTTCCAGGAGAGTGGTGAAAAAGATGTAGCTGACGAGCTCCTTCATAAACTAGATGAAGCTAGACGAAGCAGATGGAAGGAGACCATAGATACACTGGACTTCAGACACTCAAGTAGAAAAGCTTGGAGCCTTCTAAAGAAGCTGGGAAGAATACCTCACAGTCCCCAGCTGAAACCAGAGGTTTCACCTAATCATACTGCCAGTCGCATTGCCAGTTTGTCCAAATCCAAGCCAGACAAATTACACAAAAGGTTTATAAAAACGAACTGTTTCGTTTGAAAAAGGAGTACACTACTTCTTCCAACATTTCTGCTCCTTTTACTGAGCAAGAGCTTTTGCTTGCCTTAAATGAATTGAAAAATGGAAAATCCCCGGGTTTTGATGGTATACACCCAGAATTTTTGAAGCACTGTGGAAAAAATGTAAGGAACTGGCTAGTGCAGTTTTTCTCAAACATACTCCGAACAAGTCAACTCCCTTCAGAGTTTAAACGAACTAAGATACTAGCTATCTTAAAACCTGGTAAACCTACGGATTCTGTCGAAAGCTATAGACCAATTGCCTTAATGAGTGTCTGTTTTAAGCTCTTGGAACGGCTTATCTACAATAGAATAAGTCCTCTAATTTTTAAAATCATTCCAATCGAACAGGCTGGTTTTAGACCTCAACGTAGTTGTGAAGATCAGGTGCTTGCACTGACAACACATATTGAGACAGGTTTTGAAAAGCAATAAAAGAGTGGTGCAGTGTTTATTGATCTAACAGCTGCATATGATACAGTGTGGAGAGAAGGTATTGTGTATAAGTTCTTTAAACTGACAAAGTGCAGTCAAATGTAGCGTCTGATAAACAATATGCTCTCAAACAGAATTATCCAGGTAGTCATGCATACAAATCACAGCAAAATAAAGGTACTTAACAATGGTTTACCTCAAGGATCTGTTCTCTCTCCATTACTGTTTAACTTGTATATTGCAGACATACCTGTCACGAGCTCTCGTCAGTTTGCTTATGCCGACGATCTGGCAATAATTAGTCAGCATGTGGATGCTAATGTGATAGAGAGAACTTTAAATGCAGATCTGGATGTTTTGTGCACATACTTTAAAACGTGGTGCTTGAAACCAAGCCCTAGTAAAACGGAAACCTGCTTCTTCCATTTAAATAACCGGCAAGCGAGTATCACCTTGAAAGTGTAACTTAATGGAAGTCTTCTCCCTCACAATGCCAACCCCAAATATCTTGGAGTTACTCTCGACCGAACGCTATCATACAGGGAACCAACCTAGCAGCCAAATTAAGGTCACGCAACAACATCATTCACAAACTTGCTGGCTCCACATGGGGAGCCTCTGCATCTACTTTGCGTACTTCAGCTATGGCGCTGGTGCTTTCCACAGCTGAGTACTGTTCTTCCGTATGGATCAACAGCTCTCATGCTAAAAAGGCGGACACGGTTCTGAATGAAACAATGCGTGTCATAAGTGGCACAGTAAAATCTACTCCTCTTTTCTGGTTGCCAGTGCTCAGCCACATAGAACCTCCTAGAATTAGAAGATTGAACAACTTGTTTAGAGAATACAGCAAGATATTAACCAATCCTGATCTCCCCATCCATGAAGATGCTAACGTCAGATTCAGCCGCCTCAAATCAAGATCTCCTCCTATTCAAACAACACAGGAACTTGTTAGGAGGGATTTCAATCCAAAAGCAGATTGGCAACAAGAGTGGAACAGCGTAGCTCCGACTCAATGACGGGCATTGTTCAATTATAAGAATCTTCCAGCTGGCTTTGATTTGCCCCGCAAGACATGGGTAGCCCTCAACAGAGTCCGTACTAACCACGGGAGATGTGGTTCAATGATGTTTAAATGGGGTATGAGATCTTCCCCAGCCTGTGACTGTGGTGCAGTTAAACAGACTATCGACCATATCGTCACCGAATGCATTGGAAGGGCATTCGCTGGATCTAGCCAGGACTTTGTGGTGGCTTCTGCTGAGGCCATACAATGGCTAGAGAATTTAGGTCTAAATCTTTGAACCTTTTGCTTGCATGATTGTTTTTAATGTTATGTGTATATCTTATAATTATGTATATAATAGTTTGTGCTTACTGTTCATTTATATTTAATCTTTGTATTGTTTTGTGTACGTTACCATACGCTAATAATAATAATTAGTGATTGATTGGTATTAATTATTAATTAGGACAGGGTCTGCCGAACGTTTTGTCTCTGAGACCCCATTCGTCTCCAAGGACCCTCAGCCACTGCATTCACTAAACAAAAAACAGAATTTTGTAATAATACCATGTTTGATTTTATTCGCATAATTTAGGACTAATACTTACTTTCCTTGCAAGTTTAATTTAACTTCATTTACACACGTAAAATATATAAATATACAGAAATTATAGAAGAATGTGACGCTTGTCTAATAATTACAAGTCTGGATCTGGAAACGTACTTTAAAAGTTCAATTGTTGTGGTTGTTGGATGAATGGCACAGATGGTGCTGTTTTCCAAAGACGAAGCGTTTCAATGCGTAGTCACAGGAACCAAAGATCAGCCTCTACATTAGCTCTATTTCTGTACTTCGTTTTCATCTGTGTGAGAGCAGAAAAGGTACACTCACACAGGTAGGTTGTCGTGAAAGGCATTACACTCAGTACTTCCTTTCTAGAAGTTGTAGGCTATAAGGGATGTCATGGATCCAAAAGTTGATCAGAGACGTGGAGTTGTGATACATTCATGGAACTTCCTGGAGCTAAACATGCCACTCCATCTCATTCTCCATTAATTTGATTTCTCAATTTATTTTTCACTTTCTCTCTGCCAAGATACTTCGTCTATTTGACCTTCCTCAAGGATTTCTGATCCACGAGATTTTCTCAACCTGAGGCGGAATGGCGAACTTCCAAGTGTCTCACTAGTACATCACCTACACTGCCTTGTAGTAGGTCTTCTTTTCCCGCTGCTAAGGGTGCCATCTATCAGCCAAGTTAATAGTTACATATGAAATCCACAGCCTGCTTCCAGTCATTCGACCGGGTCAGAAATGGAATGAATGAAGCCCCCAACTAGCGGCGAGGATAGGAAATGTGGCGGCTGCCGTAGCCTGTCGCACTCCTCTAGGGCAATGATTAATGAATGACAGACGAAGTGAAATGAGAGTGTTGCTGGAATGAAAGATGATAGAGAAAACCGGAGCACTCGGAGAAAAACCTGTCCCACCTCCGCTTTGTCCAGCATAAATCTCATATGGAGTGACCGGAATTTGAACCACTGAACCCAGCGGTGAGAGGCCGGTGCGCTGTCAGCAGAGCCACGGAGTCCCTTAAAAGTTACATATTCTGTATGTAATTTGTACAACAATGAAGGCATAGTTCCGAAATATAGTGCAACGGTCCATGAATTGTGTGTGTATAATAAAATTTCACTCTTCAAATACTCAAATACATATGTCTTACATTACCATCGCGGCCCCCAGGGGTCCGCGGACCACAGTTTGGGAATAGCTGAATAAGGAGATCAACTGTCTAGTAGTGAAATCTTCGATATGGTTTTTGTCGCACGGACACAGATAGGTCTTATGACAACAGTTGGATAGGTACAGGCTGGTGTGAAAATTGGAAACAACGGAAAACTATTTTGAGGTTCTCCGACTCTCCCCAATGCAAGCTGTGTTGTGTGTGCGAATACCCAGTCCCTGAGCCATACCACTAAGCTGGCAGGTAGCCGCCGTGGTATACACAAGAGAATTTAACCATCAACTATCCTTTAATATTTTGCTTCTTGGGGTATCATATTTGTTCAAGAAGCTCTGGAGTCTGTTGGTCACAACCATACAGCAGTGGGTCTTACCAGTGCACCTTGTTCATGCGGTTTAAGGTTCACCACCTGAACACTAACTAACTAAGTAAGTAAGTAAGTAAGTAAGTAAGTAAGTAAGTAAGTAAGTGAGTGAATGAATAAGTAAGTAAGTAAGTGTACCGGGAGGTAAACCCCAACGCCGCGCATTTAAATCTAGCGCCTAAAAGAACTCTCTACTGGTGAAACAGTGAAACTGAACCTGCACCAACTTATAAATTAACTCAGAAGATGTCACCACTAAAATATGATGTAATTTTGTTATTGTGGAGTTTCCTGAACTGGCTGTATTTCTACTTGTCTTAATTGCCATTCATCAAGAAGTTTGGACACTTTCCCACAGATGACACTACAAAAACTATGATCATGCACCCTGGTGCGAAGTGAAAGAACTTTTGATTTAAAGAAGTTTTGTATTCATAAGTTTTTTTACTAATTGATGTTCATTTATTTTTGGGTTAGCAACATTTATCTTTTCTTTCCGCCAGTTTTGAATCCAACCAAGCAATAATTTCTGTAATTAATTTTCTACCAATCACATTCGATTTTGAGTGTAACTTTTAAACTGACCAATAAAATTGTGAGGATGTGGCTAGTTTAATCTTGAATGGTTTCGAAATTTCCGCGAGGGTTTATAAACTGTGGAGTTTCACGTTTCTTGTCCAATTGATCGTCATATTACCTCAGTAGTTTGGGAATAGCCCCTGTTTCGTCGGCCCTGCGCCCTATAGGTTTTAATTTTTTTGGAGCGCAGTCTTCGACTCCATTCAAATTGTACTCGGGCCGTTTATTTAACCTATTCTTTTTCACTAAGGCCCTGTATGTTGGGTACTAGCTACCTCTGTGTAATGTGATTTCTATTTGTAAAGAGTGCCTTGTAAGGCCAGAGATTTTTATATTTTCATGCAATGTTGCCTTGAGTAGTCTTGGAAAACTGAGAGCCTGTTAGCTCTTTTTCAATTTTGTGATTGTAACGAGTGCTTCTGGAAGGCTAGATATTGTATTATGGGAGCAAGTGCTCCATGCGATAAACTTGGTGAGTGAGGAGGATTCTTCCAAGGGTGTAGAAAACAGGAAATCTGTATCGACGCAACAAACTTCTGCCCCATTAGGAAATGAGTCTGATCGCCGTACCTCAATTCAACCTTTCTTTTTAAATAATGCTGTGCTTCAAGCTTCTTACCCCTAGGCCGTTACCTACTATGTCACCCGGATTCAATAGTTTGCCTCATCCTTTGGCTATGTTACTTAGGGGAATTTCTTTCTATTAATTCTACGAATGATGTCATTTCATTTTTAAGATTCTTAGTTGAATTTCTAGATCACGCTCTAGTGTTTTCTCTCTTCTTCTCAAATTCTTCAAATTATTTACCCTTACTCCGTAGGTGTCCTCTCGGATAAAATTGCTGAACAATCTTCTATAGAAGACTTCCACGCACATCTGTTAACTAACTTCATCCCGGCTCGAGCCATGTCGTCCCTAATTCAAAAGTACTATTACAGTGTACAGCGACTGGATGAAAATCTTGCCGACTTCATCCAGGATATTAAGATCTACACAAGGGTATTCGCTCTTCATTTCCCGGAAGATCAAATCGTGCAGACTATTGTGGAAGGCATCTCCCCACCCTATAGGTCATATCTGTACTTCGCGTCGCGTCCTCAAACCTTTGCTGAATTAGAGGCTATGGCGGTCTCAGCCGAAGGAGTGCGGTATGCCGACACCTTAAGAGTCGCTAAGGATCCCCCTCCATCTTCTAATAGTTTTCGGTCTTCACCTCGCCGAAATTTCACCACCCGCAAATGCTATGCTTGTGGGTCCACAGATCATCTGCGTAACAAGTGCCCAGTAATAAAATCGAATGGGACAAAGAATGGAGCAGGGTCATCACAAGGATGTTTTAAATGTGGCTCGGTTTCTCATATCGCCAAGAGTTGACCTAACGCCAATAGCACCCCCTCCTGTTCAACTTCTGGTGCAACCTCCGCGAACTCTAATAATAGGAATGACTAGTGTCATGGGCTGAGTCGGCGGGTTCATCTTTTCCAGGCTCATCCCCTGTTAAACCCAACGAAAACTCAAGTACGGTTTCAAGGTTCTTCTAATCTATCATTTGAAGGTCCTAAAGAATGTCTTAGGATTGCAGCGAAGTCCCCCGCACTGGTACCTTTTCTCAAATTGGAGTTGAAAAACGAACCGGTCACTGCCCCGTTAGACTCAGGGAGTGTTTGTTCCATTATTTCGGCTGAATGGTATTCAAAATTAAAGTCTGTCTGTACACTTTCTGATTATTGTTTGACTTCAGTCCAATGCGTTTAGGTTTATTCTTCTCCATTAGAAATTTTAGGTTTCCTATTTGCCAAAATTCGGATTTCTAAGTTCACTTGGAAAATTAAACTGATTGTGGCTAAGCACTTGTCTTGCCCCATTATATTAGGAGCAGAATTCATGCCTCACACCGGTTTAGTGCTCGACATTCAGAGCAAGTCGTGCACCTTCAAATTTGCTAGTAACTGTAAAATTTCTTTGCTTAAGTGTAATTCTGCATCATGTTCATCTGTTTCGCCTACCCAGGATGAGATGTTGTTAGACCTTAGACATCTACCTGAAGAGCAGGCTGATCGTATTCGTAAGTTGTGTCAGTCATTCCTGGATGTATTTTCCGATACTCTTGGTGTTACTGAACTTATTGAATACAAGATTGAGGTTACGGATTCGATCCCGGTTAGATTTCTACCTTATAGGCTATCTCATCCTAAAATGAAGGCTCACAAGGAGATCATCGACCAGATGTTAAAGGATGGTATTATTCGACCCTATAATTCGGCGTATTCATCGCCCATTTTTTCTGGTTCCGAAACCCCAGGGCGACTTCAGGCCTGTCGTTGACAATAGGGCTTTAAATCGCAAGGTGGTGTTAAATCTGTGCCTCTTCCCGCCTTTCACTCTTGTTTTTTCATGGTTTCGGAAAGCTAAGTTCTTCACCATCTTAGACCTTAATCAGGCGTACAATCAGATCCCTCTAGGCGAAGAATCAAAACATCTAACTGTTTTTGCCACGAATTGGAACTTGTATGAGTACAACCGCGTGCATTTCGTGCTCCCCACGGGGGCAGCCGTGCTCACGAGACTGCGAGATAGGGTCATCTCCGACATGAAATTCGAATACCCGTACCATTACCTTGATGATGTCGTCGTATTTTCTGAGACCTTTGAAGAACACCTTGATCAACTTAAAGGGGTCCTTAATCACCTTCGTAAGGCAGGGTTGACTGTGAAGTTATCTAAGGTAGCTTTTGCCAAGCCTTCCATGTCATTCCTAGGACATATTGTGTCGCCCGGTGGTGTTTCGATCGATCATTCTTGGACACAGGCCATCCGTGATTTAAAACCTCCTAAGGACGTCAAAGGTATTGCCAGGTTCATAGGCATGGTGAAATTCTTCAGAAAATTTATTCCTAACTTCGCTAACAGAGCGGCGCACTTGAACTTACTTCGTAGGAAAGGCGTCAAATTTGAGTGGGGGCCGTCTCAACGAGTCGCTTTCGAAGATCTGAAATTAGCTCTTTGCAACGCCCCTGTCCTTGCTATGCCTGATTTCTTGAAGAAATTCATTATTCAAACCGACGCCTCGTCGTCGGCGGTGGCTGCTGTGCTTCTTAAAGAAACTGAACCCGGAAGGCGACCCATCGCCTATGCATCTAGGGCACTATCGGCTGAAGAGACCAAATATTCTATCTATGGACTTGAGGGTTTGGCAGTCTTATTTGCATTAGAGAAATACCGCCTCTCTCTGGAACATGTCAAGTTCGACCTGGAAACAGATAACCAAGTCTTAAATTGGGTCTTAGCTAGGCCGCGTCGTACTGGTCGTATAGCCCGATGGGCCATCAGGATTTCTGCCTTCCAGTTTGATGTTAGGCATATCAGAGGATCTGAAAATTTTGTTGCGGATGGACTAAGCCGCATGTTTGCATGTTTGTGGCTACCTCTGAACAGGAAGATAGGTCTTCTCTTCCCACGCCCGTACCTTCGGGTGTAAGTGCCATTCTAACTGATGCCCCCATGTTGTTTTGGGATATTGAAAAAATATCAACGTGAAGATCCAGTGCTGGCCCCTACTATTGAAACCCTTTCTTCTGGGGAACATGTCGTCCCTTATGTGTTGAGGAAGGGGGCTTTGTGTTGCCCGTCGAGGCATGACCAAAAGATGAAAGTAGTGGTTCCAGCCGTGCTTGTACCTATGATCTTCAAGTACTATCATGAGAACCCATTAGGGGGGCATTTAGGCATCTTCAAAACTCGAGAAATTATCCGAGAGATGTTTATTTGGAAAGATATGGACGGCGAAATTCGAGAATTGGTAAAAGCTTTTAAATTTTGCTTGCTTAGTAAGCCCACCTTGTCCACTAAGCTAGGTCTACTATTTTCTCATCAAGCGTCGCGCTCCATGGAGCGCCTGTATATAGACTACGTCGGACCCTTCCTCCAATCAAAGGGGAACGCCAATAAATTCATTCTAGTGTGTAGATGGTTTCACTAGGTTTTCCTGGTTATTTTCGACTAAGCTGGCTACCGCTCAGTCCACTACTTCTTGTTTAAATACCATCTTTGGTTCTTTTGGTCCGTGTCAATATATAGTTTCTGATAATGCTAAGGCATTTACATCTAACCTCTTCCGCAAATTCTGTTTTGATCTGTCTATATCACATGTAACTACATCGGCGTATTATCCTCAGCCATCTCTGGCTCAGCGGGTCAATCGTAATCTGAGATCGGCTCTCATTGCATATCATCGTGATGATCATTCCAGGTGGGATACATCCCTGTATTGGTCGGCCTTCGCTTTAAAATGGGCGGGTCATGAGTCCCATAAGTTCACTCCTGCTTCTCTGATGTTTAAATTTATGGCTAACACGCCGCTCTCTAACCTTTGGTCACTTAATGATATTCTACCAGACACAATAGATCCCGTTAATATTAGAGATCTATGGAAGAAGGCGTCACATGAAAAGGTTAGGGAAAGATATGATCGTGGACGGAGGCCCACCAATTTAAAAGTAGGAGATCAAGTCATGGTTAGAAGCTTTGTTCCCGCGGGCAAGCTTGCCCCCAGATTTCATGGATCGTGCATCATATTGGATTTCCTGACTCCTGTTATATTATTAGTGAGCAATCCAGCCACAGAGAGGATCTTTAGAGTCCACATCTCTCAGATTAAACCTGTATAATTAGTTTTTTGATATTCATAGTGCTAAAATTTAGCAGGCGTTTGAAGGTTATATTTTTCTAAAAATAATCTCTCGATGCCTTCTGCCCCGATTATCGTATTTAATTTGCATATGATCTGTATGTACGATCTTACCCTTTGGTTTTCCTGCTGTCATTTCATTTGTGGCGATGACCAAGCCCCCGTCTCCTGCATATCCACACCATTGTCACTCGCACCCCTTCCACGCCGCCCGCCTCTCAGCATCACCATTAAAGACCGTACCCTCTAATCCCAAGTTTCCAACAACATTTTTCTGTCGCCGAGATCTTACTGTTTCAGTGCCCCATGAGCTGGCTGCCGCCGTATTATAACATCTTGTGAGGGACACCGGGAAGAAGAAAGGACCCTCATCGCTCTAGTAAGGTCTCCTTACGGCGCGCCGGAGTCCATCTCCCGGCACAGGCTGAAGTGAGGTTCCCCTACCGCCAACTCATCTGGGGACTACCCATATACTTCTAATCAGCGGCGTCCATCACCAAGACTACCCCTCTCATAGTAGCGGGAGAGGTGTATCTGAGGGTACTTGAGGGGTCCGGGCGACCTCAACTGGATATCGGCAGCGGCGGCAGGACTTTCCGTCAAATCTATCAACATGTATTTCATACTCAAATACAACAAAGACACTCTAAAGCTGGAGTTAAACTACCTTCTACCTATCAAATTCAAAAAAACAAAAACAAAAAGAACCTTAGAAATTTTTTTCAACTGGAAATATTTTCTTAAAATTCTTCTGTGTCACCCCAAGGAGGACATTGGTAGGGGTGATGTCTGTACCGGGAGGTACACCCCAACGCCGCGCATTTAAATCTAGCGCCTAAAAGAGCTCCTCTACTGGTGAAAAAGTGAAACTGAACCTGCACCAACTTATCAATTTACTCAGAAGATATCACCACTAAAATATGATGTAATTTTGTTTATTGTGAAGTTTCCTGAACTGACTGTGTTTCTACTTGGTTTGTTTGCCATTCATCAAGAAGTTTGGACATTCTTCCATAGAGGTCACTACTAAAAACTATGATCATGCATCCTGGTGCAAAGTGAAAGAACGTTTGATTTAATGAAGTTTTGTATTCATAATTTTTTTACTAATTGATGTTCATTTATTTTTGGGTTGGCAATATTTATCTTTTCCTTCCGCCAGTTTTGAATCCAACCAATCAATAATTTCTGTAATTAATTTTCTACGAATCACAGTATTCTTCTTCTTCTTCTTCTTCGATTTTGAGGGTAACTTTTAAATTAACCAATAAAATTGTGAGGGTGTGGCTAGTTTAATCTTGAATGGTCTCTAACTTCCCCGAGGGTTTATAAACTGTGGATTTTCACGTTCTTGGCCAATTGATCGTCATCTTACTGAGTGTGTGTGTGTCAAGCAGGAGGCGGGAGGCCTCTTCGTCAGCCGCTAGAACTTCTACCAGGTAATGGCCACATAATATCTTTCTTTCTTTCTTTCTTGCTAGCTCCGCAGTTTAACCCGAGGGAAAGGTACAAATCATCAATTATGTAACTTTTTTCTAGATATGTAACCTTCTGCCGGCTAATGTATTAACTTCATAAAATCTTCAACTGTAAATCAGGGATAGAGAGTCATGTACCCCCTCGAGCTCCCCTTCATCTTGGTTTGAGGTGCCACGTTTTGTTTCTGTAATGCATTAAAGTTATTTCCATTCGTGCTACCTCAGTAGTTTGGGAATAGCTCCTGTTTCGTCGGCCCAGCGCCCTATGGGTTTTAATTTTTTTGGAGCGCAGTCTTCGACTCCATTCAAATTGTACTCGGGCCGTTTATTTAACCTGTTCTTTTTCACTAAGGTCCTGTATGTTGGGTACTAGCTACCTCTGTGTAATGTGATTTCTATTTGTAAAAAGTGCCTTGTAAGGCCAGAGATTTTTATATTTTCATGCAATGTTGCCTTGAGTAGTCTTGGAAAACTGAGAGCCTGTTAGCTCTTTTTCAATTTTGTGATTGTAACGAGTGCCTCTGGAAGGCTAGATATTGTATTATGGGAGCAAGTGCTCCATGAATTAGAGGGTTTTCTGCCCTTGAGTAAAATTTGTGCTCTTTGTAATTTTGAGGTTGTAGCTCAGGAAATGTAAAGTTAGGGGCTTAAAGCCCAAGGTGTTAAGGTTCTGAATCTTGGATTTGTTTTAATATTGTTCAATGATTGCAACCTGTACCTGCATTACTGTCATAACATCTTGTTATGTGTGAAGTTCTGAAAATATAACCTTCAGTTCAAGTTTAAATTCAATTCTTGACATTGTAGTTAGACCCATTCACCCCGGCACCTTCTTTCACTTCTGCGGTCCACAAATACCTCGGAACAGTATGTAAGTGAGTGAGTGAGGGAGTGAGTGAGTGGGTGAGTGAGTGGCTAGAAAAGAGCGGTTGTAAGTCCTGGGGTGACTGAGAGGTATAGTTAAGGATGAGGAAGTTCGTGGTTATGATAGGAGGAGAGGCAATTAAAGTTTGATGACAGTTAATCCGGCACACCTGAGTTTAGATTTACATGCAGAAGGGATAATATCCGGAGACTGCGACGTTCATCAACTTCATATAATAAAGGTGAAATGCGATAATCATATTGAAGCTAAAATATAAATCTGATACAGCTGTTGAAACTCCGTTCGAGTATCTTATCACCGTCTTGAGATATGTGCATACGTACGGTGTCACAAGAGGACGTAGTTCCAGTCCTTCTAAGATTTAAGATATCGACATAAAAGGACAGGCTATGAAGGATATTGCATACCTCATGCTGGCGGGGCCAGAAAAAATGAAATGATTGACTAACAAAAATCAAATCAGACAGGCAATATCAAAACGAAGAAGCTGGCACAAATGAGAGGACAAGGGTCCCTCTCTTAGATGGGGGATACCTTGGGTTTATTCTACCGACATTACGCAGACAGCGAAAACAAAACCTATATCATTATTTTTATTTACGATGTCCGTGTTCTGTCAACTTTTCCCCACTGAACTGAAAAGGTTTATTGCGGCTTGAGCTAGCCGCTTTTCTACTTAAGTCATGTTCCGTACGTGGAATTTTTAATTTTATAAATTTGATTTGATGGTTCATTAATCAATGATATTTTAATTAACTCTTTGGGACTATCATATTCTAATTAGTCATTACTAACTGATTGGAGACACATACACTGACTGACAGAGCAAATGCAACACCAAGAAGGAGTGGTCAGAACTTTATGCCAATTGCAGGGTAGACTGACGTCACTGAGGTATGCTCATGATGTGAAATGCGCCGCTGTGCTGCGCACGTAGCGAACGATAAACGGGACACGGCGTTGGCGAATGGCCCACTTCGTACCGTGATTTCTCAGCCGACAGTCATTGTAGAACGTGTTGTCGTGTGCCACAGGACACGTGTATAGCTAAGAATACCAGGCCGCCGTCAACGGAGGCATTTCCAGCAGACAGACGACTTTACGAGGGGTATGGTGATCGGGCTGAGAAGGGCAGGTCGGTCGCTTCGTCAAATCGCAGCCGACACCCATAGGGATGTGTCCACGGTGCAGCGCCTGTGGCGAAGATGGTTGGCGCAGGGACATGTGGCACGTGCGAGGGGTCCAGGCGCAGTCCGAGTGACGTCAGCACGCGAGGATCGGCGCATCCGCCGCCAAGCGGTGGCAGCCCCGCACGCCACGTCAACCGCCATTCTTCAGCATGTGCAAGACACCCTGGCTGTTCCAATATCGACCAGAACAATTTCCCGACGATTGGTTGAAGGAGGCCTGCACTCCCGGCGTCCGCTCAGAAGACTACCATTGACTCCACAGCATAGACGTGCACGCCTGGCATGGTGCCGGGCTAGAGCGACTTGGATGAGGGAATGGCGGAACGTCGTGTTCTCCGATGAGTCACGCTTCTGTTCTGTCAGTGATAGTCACCGCAGACGAGTGTGGCGTCGGCGTGGAGAAAGGTCAAATCCGGCAGTAACTGTGGAGCGCCCTACCGCTAGACAACGCGGCATTATGGTTTGGGGCGCTATTGCGTATGATTCCACGTCACCTCTTGTGCGTATTCAAGGCACGTTAAATGCCCACCGCTACGTGCAGCATGTGCTGCGGCCGGTGGCACTCCCGTACCTTCAGGGGCTGCCCAATGCTCTGTTTCAGCAGGATAATGCCCGCCCACACACTGCTCGCATCTCCCAACAGGCTTTACGAGGTGTACAGATGCTTCCGTGGCCAGCGTACTCTCCGGATCTCTCACCAATCGAACACGTGTGGGATCTCATTGGACGCCGTTTGCAAACTCTGCCCCAGCCTCGTACGGACGACCAACTGTGGCAAATGGTTGACAGAGAATGGAGAACCATCCCTCAGGACACCATCCGCACTCTTATTGACTCTGTACCTCGACGTGTTTCTGCGTGCATCGCCGCTCGCGGTGGTCCTACATCCTACTGAGTCGATGCCGTGCGCATTGTGTAACCTGCATATCGGTTTGAAATAAACATCAATTATTCGTCCGTGCCGTCTCTGTTTTTTTCCCCAACTTTCATCCCTTTCGAACCACTCCTCCTTGGTGTTGCATTTGCTCTGTCAGTCAGTGTATTTTTCTGCTCTTCTTCTCAGGATAAAATGTTGCCTCCGTAGCGCAACGGTTAGTGTTATTAGCTGCTATCCACGGGAGCCCGGGTTCGATTCCCGGTACTGCCAGGAATTTAAAATTGGCAGGAGGGCTGCTATGTGGTTGAAATGGTACATGAAGCTCACCACCAATGGGGGTGCACCACCTCGAGATGAGTACACGAGTTTACTTTAGTTTACGCTGTAGTGATCAAGAGCCGACACTGAGAATAACAGAGTATCGGCAGACTGTGTGCCGTGGTGCTTGGGAACAACGCTGTGTGGCGCATATCGAAAGCGCTTTGGGAATATTTTAGTAGCTACAGAGTGGCACGTCAATCAATAAGGCTTTACACACCGTATGGGAAGTGCAGTACACAACTCGTGACAGGAGATTTGAACAAAATTGTCTCCTGACATTTAGGGGACGATGTTAGGCCCTTAATAGAACAGTAATCATCACCATATTCTATAATATGATAGATTTTAGGCTCGTCCAAAGATTATTATCCTGGTCTGAGGATTGGGGCTTATGGGCATTAGCTGGCAATACAAGGAGTTGGACCCGCACTGCACGTACTTGTCCGTAATAGGCTTTGGCACCTTAGTCTTTGACTGGCGACGTAATCAATCAATCAATCAATCAATCAATCAATCAATCAATCAATCAATCAATCAATCAATCAATCAATCAATCAATCAATCAATCAATCAATCAATCAATCAATCAATCAATCAATCAATCAATCAATCAATCAATCAATCAATCAATCAATCAATCAATCAATCAATCAATCACCATTGATCTGAATTTAGGACTGTAGCCCAGGTGGCAGATTCCCTACCAGTTCTTCAACTAGACCGTTCTTAAACTACTTCAAAGAAGTTGGAAATTTCTCAAACATCCCCTTTGGTAAACTATTCCAATCCCTAATTCCTCTTCCTAAAAATTACATTTGCCCCAATTTGTCCTCTTGAATTCCAACTTTACCTTAATTTTATGATCTTTCCTGCTTTCGAAAACTCCACTCAAGATAACTGGTCTAGCAATGTCATGTCTCTCCACTGACAGTTCAAAACATTAGTCTCATTACTCCCAAATCTTCCCAGCCTAAAGTTTACAAAATTTCGTAACGCCACTCACCAAAAGCTCATCGTGCTGATTTCCTTAGGATCTTTTTCTGTTCTCGTATCAAGTAGAGTCCCATAACCTGGAATCATACCCTAAGTGGGGTATTACAAGTGACCTATACTCCCTCTCCTTGACATCGTACTTCTTCTTCTTAAGATGTTTACCCTCCAGGGTTGGTTTTATCCTCGGACTAAGCGACGGATCCCACCTCTACCGCCTCAAGGGCAGTGACCTGGAGCGTGAGACATTGGGTCAGGGATACAACTGGGGAGAATGACCAGTACCTCGCCCAGGCGGCCTTACCTACCATGCTGAAACGGGGCCAGGTGTGGGGATGGGAAGATTGGAAGGGACAGACAAAGAAGAGGGAAGGAAGCGACCGTGGCCTTAAGTTAGGTACCATCCCGGCATTTGCCTACAGGAGAAGTGGGAAACCACGGAAAACCACTTCCAGGATGGCTGAGGTGGGAATCAAACCCACCTCTACTCATTTGATCTCCCGAGGCTGAGTTGACCCCGTTCCAGCCCTTGTACCACTTTTCAAATTTCGTGGAAGAGCCTGGAATCGAACCCAGGCCTCCGCAGGTGGCAGCTAATCACACTAACCACTACAACACAGATGCGGACTACATCGTACTACAACACCTAATACCCTCATAAGCATATGAAGAGATATGTGACCCTTATTTACAAACCCGTTTATGTGAATACCCTAATGAATATCTTTCCTTGAATTAAAAGGGTTGGGAGTAATAGAGAACCTAGTTTCTTTAATATGTGCAAGTGATCATAATTTAAGTAGTGGTCTGGTAGCCACATTTGTGAAAATGAGGACGTATGCTCGTATACAATTTTTAAACAAATAAACAAACGCGAGGAAAAAGGAAAAAGTGTAAGCAAACGCGTCAACGTTATGGAGGTGAAAGAAAATGAAGAAACTTACCAGTTAAAGTAAGATTCACTTTATCATAACAGCACTGTTTGTTCGCTTGCTTGTTTATTGGTCATATTTAATGCTCAATTTTATTTAACTCAGAATACTTTATTGGATTTCAGCAGCGTATTGTGGCCACTAAAATCCTTTTTTTTTTTTTTTTTTGCTGTTTGTTTTACATCGCACCGACAGATAGGTCTTATGGCGACGATGGGATAGGAAAGGCCTAGGAAGTGGAAGGAAGCGGCCGTGGCCTTAATTAAGGTACAACCCCAGCATTTGCCTGGTGTTGAAATGGGAAAGCACGGAAAATCATCTTCAGGGCTGCCGACAGTGGGGCTCGAACCCACTATCTCCCGATTACTGGATACTGACCGCACTTAAGCGACTGCAGCTATCGAGCTCGGTTAAAATCCTATTAGCAATAACCACAGTCTTGTGACACGATTAGCTCTTGTATTGTTCAATATTGTGTTCGTCAGTTCGGGCAGGCATAAGGCACACACAAGCTAATGATTGTTTGGTTTAAGCGTATCGTAATTACTAAATTCCTTTGGAACGCGCTCCCGCGATCAGAGGTATCTGTGTGACGTCACGCTCGAATAGCCAATGACCGCAAGCCAGCCGCTGTGGATAACCTGTTATATACTAATCTTGACTCGTTCCTACGAACTGATATGACCGACGGAGTCAATCCGCTGCCTACGCGTACTCCCGATATCAGCAGCCTGGGCAGTAGTCCTCTTGGCAGGCCCAACACACACAACTCGTTTCTGAGCCCAGGTTGGCAGGGTTGATCCAAACTCGGTACGATGACATTTGAAGGTTTTCAAACCTAAGGAAGGTTTTCATTCCCCTCTCCGAGGGGGAGGGGCGGGCCAACTAGAAGGTAACTCCTCTCTGGCCAGGGGATTCGGCGGGTTTGTTGGTTTGGTGGAGTTGGGAACAGTCAGTTTTTGTTGATCAGTGTTGTATGGAATGCAGTTCAGTTCACGTCATTCAAACGTTTGATCTAAAATCATATTTTCTTGATTACAGTTTGCTTGAGGAACATCTCTTTTGATTGTCCAGCAATAGTCTGCCAACGTATTTCAGATCATTTTCGCCTTTCCATTTTAGAAATATCCTGATGAAAGCGCTACCTGAACCAAGGTTCTGTGGGAAAGATTTGGATGAGAATCCAAGAAATTTATTTTCAGCAACATTTTTCGTAGTATACAATCAGCTGGCTGAAATGTTCTCTGCAATTTTTTGACGCGTGGTTTCCAAGAAAGTTGGTGACTGCTTGTTTGAAAGCCGCTTCTTGAAAAATTAATATATTTTCAAATTTAGGATCTTTCGTCAAGTCGCTGATCTGAGGGTCAATAAGTATTCCTCCCTTTCTTTGGAAACATGTTCTTTAAAATGCGCACTACCACTTTCACAAACCTACAACAGTTTATAATTATAATAATGTTATTGGCTTTATGTCTCACTAACTAATTTGATGGCTTTTGGGGACGCCGAGGTGACAGAATTTAGTCCCGCAGGAGTACGTGCCAGTAAATCTACCGAAAAGAATCTGACCTATTTGAACACCTTCAAATACCACCGGGGTGAGCTAGGATGGAACCTGCCAAGTTGGTCTACTACTGTAGTTCGATGGGAAGACAGGAATGAGTTATCCTGCTATTCCACTTGTTTTTGCTAGTGGCTTTACGCGCACTGACACAGATAGGTCTTATGGCGACGATGGGATAGGAAAGGCCTAGGAGTTGGATGAAAGCGGCCGTGGATAATTAATTAAGGTACAGCCCCAGCATTTGCCTGGTGTGAAAATAGGAAACCACGGAAAACCATCTTCAGGGCTGCCGACAGTGGGATTCGAAACCACTATCTCCTGGATGCTATTCCACTTGCAATCGATTAGCTGGGCTGAATGATCAGTCTGGTTCAGAGGGTCCCAGGTTCGACTTCTGGGGAAATTAGCCGCATCTGGTTAATTCCTGTAGCTCGGAGGCTAGGTCCTTTTACACTTCATCACATTCCTTCGTCCAGGCTCGTAAAACTGCCGACCTCAAGAAAGGCCAGGAATAGAAGAAGATGAAGAAGAAGGTGTAATCCATCTCCGCATGCATTAGAGATGTCTTTACAGGTAAGGAGGACGACGAAGACAAGTCGGCTCTCAGAACGGAACATTGAGCCAAGAGGCCGGCAAATCAATAATTTTCTAACATTTTAATAAGAAAATGGCTGATGATAGCAAAAGTCTGAGTTGGCTTTTAAAATCAGTAGATGAAATGAACGTACATAAGAGACAGCAGGAAATTTACATTGAACAGAATTTAAGAGGAGCACGTGGTTTTTGATGCTCACTCCTGCGTACAAAGCCTTTTTCGATCTACCGGTTGTAGGGGTAGACTATTTCATGTACGGTGCGTTTTGAACATAAATACTATAACATAGAAACCATTTAAATTTATTTCTTCTTTCTTCGACTTTCATTGATGTCAGAGACTTAAAGAACAATTGTCCGACTGATGGAAAACCTTAAAAACATTACTGAGAAACCTAACCTAATCACAGCCTTGGTTTCGTTTGTTTTTAGGACAGAGAAAAATTACTCACGTACATAAGTGGACCCAAGCATGGCTGCTTCTCAATGAAGTCGAGTATGGTTTAGCCAGAGAAAAGTACGATGAAATGTAGGCCAACTCCTCTCTGAGTAAAATATGTCCCGTTGTAAATGTGGTTCTAATATCAAATGTTCTGGCATTTCTACTGCGTTTAGAGAAAATGGCCTCACCAATAAATGGAACGAGTGGATCAGTTCAGCGATGCCCTGAAAGAGTAGGTCTCCGTTTAGAAATATAAATAAATTAGGCTTTTTTAAAATGATCTTGCTGTAAACTCCACGCACTAGCCCGAACCACAGTGTAGCGGCAGTCACATGCGCAATGACTTCATCAACGTGATCCCACAGAGTGAATCCAATTTTAAGGCGACACTCCGGAGATAAAAACAGATTTTTTTCGTCATTTTGGTGAAATTTTTTTATGGCTGAAATTGAAAGGATTGAGTTTCTTCTTTCTTGTGACGAATTTATTCCGCTGAATTCAAACAATTTATCACTGTAATAATGCTTTGTTTGCTTATTGTAATTTTACATTTAAATCCCATTTTCTCCCACAATATTCTGCCAAATGTAACAAAATTTGTACGGTATATGTATCAAAGCTATGTTAAGAAACCTGCGTATGGAATTTTTGATTGCAGAAATTTTTCTTGTAGTAGGGATTTTTAAGTCCAAAATTTTAGAACATAAATATTACACAAACTTTAGTACGATATGCCGGCCCCGTGGTGTAGATGTAGCGTGCCTGCCTCTTACCCGGAGGCCCCAGGTTCGATTCCCGGCCAGGTCAGGGATTTTTACCTGGACCTGAGGGCTGGTTCGAGGTCCACTCAGCCTACGTGATTAGAATTGAGTAGCTATCATGGGGGGGGGGCGTAGTACGATATATTTAAACCAAAAACCAAACCAAACCCCATGGCACTACAGCCCTTGAAGGGCCTTGGCCTACCAAACGACCGCTGCTCAGCCCGAAGGCCTGCAGATTACGAGGTGTCGTGTGGTCAGCACGACGAATCCTCTCGGCCGTTATTCTTGGCTTTCTAGAACGGAGCCGCCATCTCACCGTCAGATAGCTACTCAATTCTAATCACGTAGGCTAAGTGGACCTCGAACCAGCCCTCAGGTCCAGGTAAAAATCCCTGACCTGGCCGGGAATCGAACCCGGGGCCTCCGGGTAAGAGGCAGGCACGATACCCCTACACCACGGCGCCGGCACGATATATCTAATTATATAAATTATGCAACTTACTGAAAAATCGATAGTAGTACTTTTAAAATAAGTATTATCTCCCTAATTACGAATTTACATAAACATGTTAATTAAATTTTATGAAAAAATTGAATTAAAAGTTTCAAAACGCCCTCCTTTAGCATTGATACATGGAACAACCCACCGTCGCACTGAATCATGGATGAAAATGGAGAAGCTGGCTTTGATCTGAGTGTTCTACACAGCTCCAAACAGTCCACATCATTCATGAGCAGGTGCTGGTCTAGACACCTCAACCCAGACAACATCTTTGACCGGACCAGTTTAGGAACTCCATGTATCAACACTTCTCACAAAGCCAACATCGATCCATAATGTGCAGAATTACATCTGGCAGTCATCTGTTGTACTCACCAAGCCAACTCCATTTCATTGTTAATAAGGCTGATTGGGAGGAGTTCAAACTAGCAGGATTCTGATGTTGAAAGTATCCCCACCAACCCTGAAGGTTACAAAGACTTCACGTCTGCTATACGAAAGGTCTTCTAAGGGCATATGAAGAATGTACATTCCAGGAAAGCTAAGGAGGAAGAACCACTACTAAAAGATCGCCATGCTACCTATTACATAAATCCTTTCTCTAAAGTGGTTACCTGCATATCCAACATGCTCAGTGAGGTTTAATCAAATACCTCACATAAATAAATAGCAGAAGACTATCTCTGAGATCAATATGTCGAAGAGTTGTTGGATAGCATAGACAAACTTTCACCACTTATCTGGCATTAAACAACACAACACAGGCCCACTGTTACGTTACTCCAGCTCAAGTCTCCCCTCAGCCAATCACGAACGGTAGGCCTGATAAATCCATATGGGAAAGACTCCCACGTTTCATCCATCCAGTAGTTGCACAGCATTCTTTTCTGAATATATCGTTTACGCTAGAGGAAGTCAATAACACCGTCTAAAAGCTCAATTTAAAAGTCTGCAGGTGCATATGATATTAGGAATGAACAAATCCAAAAATTGTACTGCAAAGACCTTGGAACGTTTAACATTTCTTCCATTGGTGTACACGTTCTGAGGTGATTTCCCAGATGTGGTTCAAAACCAGGCAAGACACTGGGCAACCCAAGATCTTCAGGCCTGTCTCTCTCCTGAGTCACCTTTATATACGGTTTGAACACTTCATACAGCACTTAAGAGAAAGACTTCTCTTGTAGACTCAGACCAGGACGATCGTGCACATACCAACTGGTGAACATTACTCAGTCTTTTGAGGGTGAATTTTAAAAAGGCCTGTAAATGGCGCTGTTTTCGTCGACGTGACTGCTGTGTGTATTACGATCGATCACAGATTTATCCTGCACAAGCTGTTTAAAACGACAGAAGAATTGAAACGTAAACTAACTATTCAACGCGTGTTACTGAACAGCAGGTCCAAAGTGACACTTCAAAAGTAAAGTCATGTCGTTGGAGGAACCAGAAAAATGGTTTCCCACAGGGTAGTGTCCATCTATGTATAAGTTCACTTCAATGTTTGCACTGATGATCAGCCTATTGGACTGAATACCAAGCATTTCCTTTTTGATGGCGATCCTGGTGTTGGAACTCAGTCCAGATCATTTTGAGAAATAGAATCAAGGCTGCAGAACTTCCTCAGTGAATTGTCCATGTATTACACGGACACTACCTTAAGCCGAATCCCAGAAAAACACAGGTTGCGCTTTTCCATCCACGTAATCGTGCTGCAAATCACAAACTTCAGTTGGAAAGGAAGACAACTTGAGTTCACCCTTTTGTCAAATACCTTGCAGTTCAGCTTGATCGGTCTTTTACTTTTAGAGCACATTGCCACTGTCAGTGTGAAGGTAAGAGCCAGAAATAGTTTACTACGCATGCTAACAGGGTCAACCTGAGGAGCACATTCAGCAATTGTACAAGGTACAGTCTTGGCATTCTTTCTCAACAGCCGAACTTGCTTGTCATGAGTGGGTCAACTCTGTCCGTTCCAAGAATGTGGATATTGCTTTGAAAGATCTGTGCCGTGCAGATTCTGGTTGCCTCAAACCAACAAACGTCGAAAAGCTATACCACACTTGTTGCACAGCTGCACTTTCAGTTCGACGGCAAGTAGCAGCTGAAACTGAGGAACTCAAATAAGAGGTGGACAACCATCATTCTCTCTATGCACATGAAGTAGCAAAACAGCGACTCAGGTCGCGCAGGAGTTTCATTAATAACACCAGCCAGCACCAGTCTTCGGAATCACTATTGGCAGCAACATTCAACACTATCCACGTGGAATCGGCCAGCAGAAGGATCTCCAGCACATACTTCGAAATGATGGACTGTCCGGAAGACCCATAATAGTATAAGAATTGGAAAGCCTAGAACCAAGGCAGGGGCGTAACGAATGTTACACGGGCCCGCCTCAAATACGGACCCCCTCAAATAAAATGTAAAAATCCAAACCAAACCGCATGGCGCAACAGCCCCCAAAAGGGCCATGGCCTACTAAACGACCGCAAACCTATGAACTAACTAACTAACTAACTAACTAACTAACTAACTAACTAACTAACTAACTAATGCAAATTCAATCACAACCGGAAGAAGTAATGGAATATATTGTCACTTTATATAAACAAAGGAATTATTCATTGCTGTAAGCTTTTAAAAAATATATTTAATGGGACGTATGATAATTATTGCATGCGAGCTCAGAGTTGATTCCGTCTTGGTCGGAACATTCAAATGTTGTCATCAACTCGTCAGTAACATCACAGGGAAATTAAATTATAATTACCAATCTCTATTCCCTGGCAGACTTACAGGACTTGTGTGCGTGGGTCGATCGGTCTCTGATAAGCCTTCCAAAATTAATATGAACTCATGCTCCGCATTTGTGAACTCAAATGCTATTACTTAGGAAATGCGTACATTAATATATTGCATCACGCGGCAAAGCGATTACGTGACACGCAATACGTGTATACTTGACTCACCTAATTTATCAAGTCATAAATTAAAATCCACCAGAATTATATAGTATTTATACGATGTATATAGTATATATTATTTTGTTTGCAAGGAGTCTGCGGGGCTCCTTAGAGCTCCGGGGCCGCCTGCATTGCAGGCCCTGCGTTACGCCCACGAACAAGGGCTACACTCAAAAGGTGGGGTTATACACATAATGCCGACTGCGACTGTGGTGCTAGATCTTGCGAGATCTTGAACATCTGTTTCAGTATCCAAGCTGCCTTGTGGAAAGCCAACTTGAAGATTTAATTACAGTCAGTGATAAATCTACTGTGTCTGCTTCATTACAGGAGCGCTAAAACATTTCAGGATACTTAGATACGATCGTCATCATCAGTAGCGGCGATTGGGGGGGGCGAGGTGGTGCCGTCGTCCCCTCTCTCACTTTGTGGAGTAAGAAATTAAAATTGTATTCCATTTTAACTGCCTGAAACTGGGAATTATTAAAAAAAGCAATTTGTACAAACCCTGTTGTCTTTTCCGCTAATTATTTCCTTTAATTTCTTTTATTATAAACAAAACAATTAGCGGAAATGCGCACAACATGTCGTTCGTCGCGGGTAACCGCATTGTACAGCGCCACATCAAGTAGTGGAGATCCGTGAAGCAGCGTGTAGTATGCTGTGCGACTAAAGGGCCGGTTCTACCATCTGCTGGTAAAGTGGCTGGCAGCTGCCCGGGAGGTAAACTACCTGGAGGTGTAAATCGGCTGGTACTTTGGCTTGCGTCCAACCACCTCCGCGCAAGCGCTAGGTAGCTACCCGGAGCTAGACACCGATATACGAGGTTGGCTAGACTGACTTTCATCGATTTCTCGCTTTCGAGTGTGGTGCTATCTATCGTCAGATGCATGAAACCCATTTCGATTGTCTTATTTCCCTGTGCTTGCGTCTGCTGATTATCACCAAAAAGCCTAATAAGGGGAGTCTTAAGAGTTATGGACAACGATTCATGTCAAGCTTTCGTGATCTTAATCTATGATCTTCAATATCAATACCTAATTGGGATTAAAATCTCGAGATTACATTTTCTTACGCCAGTTATAACCTGTCATGCAAGGCCGCGTTTTTGAAAGGTATTCTCGTAGTAGACTGGTCAAGTCGCTCGCTCCGTAATAGAAGGTACGCAGGTTTTCATCGTATTTCTAATTTACATTTTAAAGTGTATTTTCGTTCCCTGCCGTTGTTCTTAACTCTCTTTTACGCGCTTCCATATACGTATATACACACACATCTTCTTTACGGACTTATTGCCTTTGAGCATTCTATCTGCAGGCTTCTGTGAATTGATTAAGTATCTCCGCGATGCTCTATTTGCAACTAGTTCTGTGACCTCGTTTAGTTCCAGATGCTTCCATTTATTGATAAAGCATTTCATTTTAATTTTTAACTTTATGAAGATAAAGTTGGAAGGTACTGTAAATGTAAAGAACTAATCGGGATAAATATCCATTCATAGGAAGAGGAATTCGGGAATGGAATAGTTTCCAATTTCTTCGAAATAATTTACAAGCCTATGTAAACAACTAATAGGGAATCTGCTACCTGGGCGACAGTCCTATGTGCTATTAATCATAACATCACTTGCTATAGGTAGCATACATATAAAGCAATTTTCCTAGTAGACATAATATTGTGATAAGAACGTATGAAAAGAGGCATACAGATTAACACAACGCTAATAATGGAAATAAAAAAGATTCGTCATAATAAAGACTCGAACCTGCACACTTCGTATTACGAAGCGAACGTGTTAACCATTACACTACGAAAAAGCTTGGGTTACGTAGGATACATACGGTAATATATATCTCGTGTCCGAAAACTGAAAAAGTAGAAAATTAAAGCCCATTTGAAATGATTTCCAAATAGATTTTGATTTTACATCCTTTTAGAGTTTCTTTACGAAAGCTTGACGTATAAAATGTGTTCCCTGCGCTACCGATGCGAGAGGCTGGTGTGACCGTTGCAACTAAAGGGAAGCATTAATGTTCAAAATCCTGCAATACAATATCGATCACTGTTACAGTATACTGCTTTTTTCAGTATACTAAGCTAATTTGAGTTGCATATCACCAGAAATACAGCTAATAATATTCAGCTCTCAGAACTTGCCCGGCAGGTAAAGTCTTATCGGGCCCTCGAAGTGGCCGAGAAATTACGCGCCGGGTAACGACGATTTATGCTGCCGATAGCGCTACCTGGGAGTGGTCGGACGGAAACATCCTTTTACGCGGAGGGCAAATTACGCGCTACTTTACCAGTAGGTGGTAGAACCGGCCCTAAGGGAGGCAGGGGTAAAGTGTTACCAAGGTCACCCTCTCGCCGTGCGCTTTCGTCAGTCTGGCAGTCTCTCTTAGACAATGTGTCCGTTCAGTTTTATCTATTTAAAAGAAAAATAGTGTCTGCTTTTTGCTTAGTGCGCAGTCAAATCCTAAATTCCTTTTTAATTGCATAATCACGCCCTAGTTCTATTTAATTGTATTACATGCGAAATTACTGTTCCTGAAGTGAAAGTTTTAATGTATAGTACTATTATTACCACACTTAACTTGGTAGGCTGTCAATCCTATATCGAAATTCATTCAGAGAGCATCAAAAATTACAATTTCATAGCAATTTCTTTAATTCTGATGTCTACCACCCCAGGGCCCCTCCGCGAAATCCCTTGGACTTTCTGTTCGCTGGTTGCCCCCCTACTTCTAATTCCCAATCGCCGCTACTGGTCATCATCAAAGGAACCAAAGCGTGTTCGAAAACTTTTGAGCAGTAGTGTATGTTAATTCATTACAGGGCTACAGATAACGTGGTAGACTGGTCCGGGGGTAAACATTGTTTACCACGGGGCCCTAGGAGTGAAAACAGGAGAATACCAGGTTCTCAGTCGCTTACTGGTCATAACGTATATGACACGGTCACAATGTAAATACCTTAACAAACTAACATGCACCTGAATAACTTTGATCATCACTGAGTCAAATCTTCTTAAAGGAAATGTTGAAACTCACAATCAGCAGACACCCCATGCTGTTGGGCTCCATTACTCACCTGGAAAAGAAAAATGAAAGCATAATCACTATCCTGTACGGTCTCAGAAACGTCGATGCAGTAATTATTACTAGGTAAACAACGAAGCATTCCCAGCGATTGAATGTATAACAGCCTTGAAAGCTGACACAATTTTCGGTTTACGTCAGACTCCACGACACTCAGAGCTAACTCACATATTGATTATTGATTAAAACATCGCAACGGAATAACCAAGTACCTAAAGGAATAACCACATAGCAATTCAATTATAAGAGTCTCATGACTTATAATTGATTTTTTTGCTAGTAGCTTTACGTAGCACCGACACAGATAGGTCTTATGGCGACGATGGGATAGGAAAGGCCTAGGAGCGGCCGTGGTCTTAATTAAGGTAGAGCCCCAGCATTTGACTGGTGTGAAAATGGGAAACCACGGAAAACCATCTTCAGGGCTGCCGAAAGTGGGATTCGAACCCACTATCTCCCTGATGCAAGCTCACAGCCGCGTGCCCCTGACCGCACGGCCAACTCGCCCGGATTAAAATTGATTAAGATGCACTACGAACGCACGTTGGCCTAAGCCATACGGTGCCCTGAAAACAGGAGGGACACGTTGATTTCAGAGCTCTTAGCCAGGTGAGGATCTCCACGCAACAGCTGTTAGCACGACGACTCAAGCTAGGGCCACACTTC
The DNA here is from genome assembly GCF_040414725.1 of Anabrus simplex. Lineage (NCBI taxonomy): Eukaryota > Metazoa > Arthropoda > Insecta > Orthoptera > Tettigoniidae > Anabrus > Anabrus simplex. Next base: position 1,120,691,902 of record NC_090266.1, on the reverse strand, counting down.
CGTGATTTCACGCTGTGTTACTGCGTGGAATCTCGCGTCAAAAATGCACAAAACTAATTTGGACGACAACGCTCGAATATTGGCCGAGGTCCACTTTGATTACTTTCCCGGTCACTGCCCGGCCTCGCTTGCGGAAAGAAGACGTTGCCGTATTGTGCTCTTGTTTGAATATTACGCGTGGTCCACCTGCGTTCGTTTTGTACTTTCACTTTACAAAATGGAATAAGACAGTCATTTAATAACTTTGGAGGTACAAAAAGTACCCGTGCCTTTACAATACAAAGACAGAGATATTAAGAGAGATGCGTGGTTATTAGTAACGGGTGCCGTGTTGGGGGAGACGTTGTATTCATTTTCCTGATAGCATTTTTCAACAAACACAAAAAGCATTTCAAATGACGTTACGAACATTCTGTAATACTCAACAATTTCTCCTGGTTGTCTTTTAGTGTAAGGGTACGAATTGTCTATTTGATGACCTGTCACTTATTATAGGATGAATCCAATATTTTCTTTGACGACGAACAACCAACACAGCTCATAATGCAACAACGGAGTGATTATTTGATGGAGTTCCTTCCATATGCAGAAAACATCGCGATGCTTTGCTAATTCACAATATAGAACACACTAGCAAAATATCGCCGTTCAAGCACGCAAGAGTGGCCACGCGTCCTGTCGTCCAGCTGCGTGAAAAACACGCAGGAATCCAGCGTGATAAAGCGCAACTGCGGCCACCCACCTCGCAGGTCGTCCAGATGCGTGAAAAACACGCACGAATCCAGCGTGATAAAATGCAGGTGTATCCACCCACCTCGCAGGTCGTCCAGCTGCGTGAAAAACACGCAGGAATCCAGCGTGACAAAATGCAAGTGTGATTCATCCAGAATCAATGAAACATACATCAAATTAAAGAGGAAACTCCAAGTAACAATTTTCCACAAAAAACTAAAAATCGACTTCTTTTACCATCATCACCTTTTATACATCCCTTAAATATTGCTATCCCATGGTTACCAGCTGCAAAACTGATCTAATGGAAATTAAATACGGGGTGGGACGGCGGTCTTATTAGAGGTTACCATGTTAGAAATGTAATTAGAGAAGATTTCCAGGCACAAAGACTGAGCACCTCATTTCTAAAACGTGCGACACAAGCGGCGTCTGACTCCTTAGCTGAATGGTCAGCTTGCAGGCCTTCGGTTCGGAGGGTCCCGGGTTAAATTTGTGGCCGAGTCGGGGATTTCAATCGCGCCTGATTGACTATTCGGGCTCTGGAACTGGCTACCTGTGCTTGACCCAACACTCTCCTCTTCATATTCAGACAACACACCACCCCTTCACACAGGGTTGGCGTCAGGCAGGGCCAAATCCACTAGTGCGATACAGCTCGCACCCGCGACCCCATAGGTGTGGGGAAAGCGGAAGAAGAAGAAGAAGAAGAAGAAGAAGAAGAAGAAGAAGAAGAAGAAGAAGAAGTTTAAGAGACAAGCAGTGTCTAGGCCAGTTTGTGGTGACACTTAACTCACTTAGAAGATTCCGCAAGGCATTTTCTCGAGTATTAAAAGAACGCCTCATTTCCACTTCGGTATTACCTCATTTCGTGTACAACGACGTGACAAAAAACAATACGCGCAAAGAGCCTGTGTTCGCTGTATATGCGGCTTACATTACTACGACCATATTACACCTGCCTACGACGAACTTGGTTGCCTTAAACATCTGAACAACGCCGTAATCTTCATGCTTTATACCTTCTTCATCGAATATTCTTCTCATGCTCACCTCCCTGCTTATACTGTCAATTTCACCAGCGTTCAATCACAGTTTCGGAACACGGTCAAAATCTGATAAACTCTTATCGTCACCACGTCATTGCACCACACGATACACAAACTCATTTGTTATTTACTCAGCACGACAGTGGAGGAGCCTCAACTGCTAGTTTTAAGCAACTTGTGACCCATATCTACTAGGTAATAGTTGTTACCAGCATCTAATAGGTAATAGCAGAAGTCCTAAATTGTTGTTAGTATGTTGTGTAAACGTTGTAGATGAATCTTTCTTCAAGCTATAGGCTGTATATAAGCAAACTGTTACTATTACGTATAATATAAATTAGCTTGCATTTTATGAACACTATAGTCATGTCATAAGTGTGAAAATCATCATCGCCGTCGTCATAATCATCATCATCATCATCATTGTCACTATCATTTATTTATTATGTATTATGTATTGTTTAGTAGCTATAAGATGTTTCAGTTTGGCGTATTGTGAACGAGGTATGATAACAGATGTTATATAAATAGAAGTATAAAATAGAATAAATGGATCATTCCAGGAACATTCATCAAAAGAGATGGAAGCATATAACTACTTTTAGGCCTTCGCCAGGGGGAGGGGGGGGGGGTCCGTGGATGTACAGAAGAATGAAAAAAATGTTTCAACGAGTGTTATTATTTAATTAATGACAATAATTAGTGTGTGTTTTACATCTAACTAGATTTTTTTATAACAGGGATAGCAACACAACATTAAGAACAGTTATAACTGTGATATATAAAGGATTGAGAAACTAAGCTCACCGGGAGGATAAATGTATTAAACAATGTCTTATAACAAGCTATGATCAAAAAACTAATACATCTTTAAAAGAAATTACAAAATAGAACTTTAACAAGACTAAAATAACATCGGTAGGTACCTGAAAATACGGGAGATCGATAAGTAGAGGGTGACTTTTCCTTCTTCAAATATTATAATGATTTGACAATTTAAATACTCACAGTATATAGAGAATACACAATTAAGGAAAGATTGTAATATCTGAACATCTGTCTGTCTGTTAGGTCATCAGCCCAGGGGCTGGTTGGATCCTCAAATAGCACCACCAAAGGTTATGCGGTTATAAGGAAACCCCAAAAAGAAATGGCAGCACCAAAATGAGGCGTACTAGGCACGATGAAGAGTGAGGTAGTTTGCCATTGCTTTCCTCACTGGGTCATAAGTACTATTGCAGCACGACTGACCCTATAAGCAGCACCTTTCATAACACTCAGATGCACTAGTCATGCTCCGAATGTCATTACTCAGCACTACCTATACCCCAGCAACTTCCATATTGTCACCAGCCATGGATGTTGACTGGGACTTCGGTGGAAGCTACACTTTAATCTGGCCTGTGCCAAGAGATGGATGCAAAAGTACTGTATCCATCAAGAAATGACAGCAGGCAGATCTGAACATAGTAAAAGAAAAAATGTTCAAATGAAGAATGATACACTGTTTATATGAGTAGCCATGACACATAACAGTCCAGGCAACTTGAGCACAATACTGTTCCAAAAAAAAAAAAAGAGGAGCAGAGACCTCACTACGTTGACCGCATCGGCACGACAGACAAAGTCCAGAGTTCTATTCCATCCCTTTTCGTCGAAGGCACGAATCGAAGATTTAGGAAAGAGTAAAAAACGGGGGAGGGTATAATGACAGGAAACGAGACAAAAAAAGATTTAGTAGTTCATCAGGTCCCCAGGATCACCTACTACTTCACAAAAGGGCAGAATCTGGAGTAAAACCTTATAAAAACAGAACTGGGAAGAACCAGCTTACCTAGAAAGTCGAGTCATTGATGACCTGAGTCATTGATGACACTTCGGCTGGAATGATGTGGAATAAAGTCGTCGTGCAGACGAAGTCGAAATGGGTTCTTGTCTCGAACTGATCCGAAGCACACTGACCAAGTGTGGAGAGATGGGCGAGCATTTACAGGCAGAAAAATGTGACGTGGACAAACGTAATGGTAGTGGCGAGAGGGGAAAGAGACTGGAAAGTTCAAGAATATGGTAGAAGTTGAAAAGACGCGTTTAGCATATGTAGACGTGTAGAGGTCCGGGGAGGAAAGTAAGGTTAGAAACATGTGCAAGGATATTGGTGGCGGAAGGTAAGAGGACATTACAAATTGTAGTCTTTTTTCTTTTAAATTCTGCACTTGTAAATGTTGTATTTTCTGGTTAGATTTGCGTGGCAAAATAAATCCATTGTATTGTATTAAAGTCGTTCTAAAACCGTAGATGTACACTTTTGTGCTGACAAACCTTCGAGAATTAAGTAGCGAAGGGATCTCTATGATAATGAACTCCTTCCTTTCAGCCATGCGTTAGTAACTTCCGATGGCCCGAGATTAATTCCCAACACCGGCATGAAACCCGAATAATTACTCTCATCGACAAAAGAAAACTAGCACCACGAAGGAATTGTCGGTTTGTTACAAAACTCGGCAAGCAGTTACATCTCAAAGAGATAATCAAGTGATCGGCGGCGTAGTGAAGTGTCATCGGAGGCCCCATGGCCAATGAGGAGGCTCGCACGGAGGCTTCCAGCTGTGAAGATCTCGTCGAATCCTTGACATGACTTTATGACCAATCAAAAAAGAAATCGCCCAGTATTTACAGCTTGGGATGCATCAGGCTGGATGGTTGTATCGTCACTTAGACCCTTCTCTAATGACGAGCAGGAGGTCTATATGTCTGACCGAACCATTTGCAGCCACTTGGCTCAAGGAAATATAGTCACACGGCACTCACCCACCGCCGTCTCCCGGTGTCGTGAACGACAAACCACTGGTACGGACTGGAAACGGGCAGTGGGGCCATACCTTATGTGCTGAAGTGCTGCAGCACATTGCCTATTTGAAAAATAAAGTACTTTAAAAATATTATCTGCAATCAAATAAAATGCATTGAAAAAGACGTCAGCTAAAGAGTAGGAAATTAATCATCTCCCCTCACAACCAGGTAACTACTCGTGCGCTCCACGCCGGGTGGCTGTGCTGGGCTGTGCGATCACAGCTCAGCGAGAGTTTCTAAGCTTTTTGACAGAAAATAGGAACTCTGTCTTATGTGCATGCGTGCCCAACTTTTCCGATAGGCTGTGGAAACAACAGCAACTACAGTAGAGACAATACGCGACACTTCCGGATTTAGCCCTGTTAAAATGGGAGACAATTCGCAAGTGGCGCTCCTAGTGGCGTGACCTGAAAATTAGCGCTAAATTTAAATATCAATTGAAATGCATGTACAGAAATGGATAAATAAATTGCGTCTGGAAAGAAAGTGTTACTAAGATATTAACTTCAAAGTTGCTAAAGCAATTCTGAATAAATACATGAAAATTTATTTAACAGGTTATTATTTAAAGACTGAAATTAGACACATAACCAAGATGTGAAATGGACTGCTGTGAAAGGGCTTGATATTTCATTTATGCATTACATTTTTAGCTTTAGTATTCCTACCTGAACATTCACGGCTAGATTTGTCTTCTTTCTCATTAAAAAGCATTGTATCATCACATTAAGACATTTTTCAATAAAAATATCGGCACATTCCTTACACACATGATTCAATGAATTTATATTTAAGAGCTGGACAATTTTCCTTTTAACTTGAAGCCTACTAACAGAAAGAAAATCTATAAATTTACCCTCAAAAACATTCAAAACTTCCCTATAAGCAATACTTGCCATTATATTAGGGTAAAGCAAATTTGCATCGTCATATTGTTTCATCAAAATATGTACATTTCTAAATCACCCATATTTCCCTCATTGCTTGACAACGCATTACGGCATTCCAAATGGGGTCACTTGATACATAACCAGCCACACACATATGCATATGCATTTTCTTGAATTAAATCAAAACCCACATCGGTATTGAAGGATAACTGCTGCACTATAAAATAAAATAAGATTATATTTTTAAACCAATTAAAATATGGATCGTGCAAGTCAGAAATGTTGGAAGTACTATACAAACCTCTTTGTCACTGGAAGAATATATATGCAAACACAATATTTACTTACATTTTCTTGTCACGAGGGAAACGGAAGAAAGATCGCGAATCCTTCTGCACTTCATAGTCATTGCAGTCAAACACAGCATATATCTTTCCACTCATATTGAGAGGAGATATAAAGGAATGACACACGCTACTATTTACTTATGTCAACTTAAAGCAAACGCATAAATAACGCCAAAAACTTCACAAACAAATACACGTGCTCTTATGACAGAATCAGTAACTCCCAGGTCACTCCGCTAGACAGAGCTCTAATCGCTGTCCCTCGATATCTCGCAGAGTGTCGCGTATTGTCTCTACTGTATTTGACAACAGCCAAGACCGCCAAGACATTACTTCAGAGCGATTCTTCGTTCGACCACAGAGAGGCAGCACTAGTCACACTTGCATTACGACCGAAATGAGAACGTGGCAGCTGGCACCCTCTTGACTCAGCGGTAGTATTTAAGAGGGGATCGCTCAAATCAAACGGGAAAACAAAATACTGTGCAGCTGTTTCCGCCAGGTCTTTTAATACTAAAGAGGATAGAATACTCTCAACTTGCCTATTCCATTGCCACATTTGTAAGTCGGTGAACTAAAAAATTGTACTTCTTATGTTGTCAAAATAAGGACGTGATGTTTTGATTTTCATTGATTAAAAATTTCTAGTTTATAAATGTCACTATAAAACATAACATGTAATTTTGCATTACGATGTTGCTGGTTTTATTTCAATGATTTTGGTGACACTGGGAAGTTCTGTTTTTGCGCGCTCACACCAAGTGTTTGAGTTCGTGAATATTTTGCCACTGCAGGTTTTATTGTGTGTTTAATTATATAGTTTTATGGATTTTTTAATGAGGAATGTGTATATGTGTTGGGGTTGTTTGCGTGTTTGTCATCATCATCATCATCATCTGTTTACCCTCCAGGTTCGGCTTTTCCCTCGGACTCAGCGAGGGATCCCACCTCTACCGCCTCAAGGACAGTGTCCTGGAGCTTCAGACTCTTGGTCGGGGATACAACTGGGGAGAATGACCAGTACCTCGCCCAGGCGGCCTCACCTGCTATGCTGAACAGGGGCCTTGTGGAGGGATGGGAAGATTGGAAGGAATAGGCAAGGAAGAGGGAAGGAAGCGGCCGTGGCCTTAAGTTAGGTACCATCCCGGCATTCGCTTGGAGGAGAAGTGGGAAACCACGGAAAACCACTTCCAGGATGGCTGAGGTGGGAATCGAACCCACCTCTACTCAGTTGACCTCCCGAGGCTGAGTGGACCCCGTTCCAGCCCTCGTACCACTTTTCAAATTTCGTGGCAGAGCCGGGAATCGAACCCGGACCTCCGGGGGTGGCAGCTAATCACACTAACCACTACACCACAGAGGTTTGCGTGTTTGTTCAGTATGGAAAACTCAGTGGAGAGGCTCTTGAAAACCGCATACCGTTATGTTTCTAAATATTTTTATTTTTTGTAGTGGGGATGGGTTACAGCACGCAACTGATTTTCTGCACCAGCCGCCACTGAAACCGGGTAGTCTTTAGTGTGGAGTGACGTGTCTGGAGGCCTCGTTGTGACTGCCCCAGTCCTGCCACACACCACTCCCATTAGGCCGGCCGCAAAATGAGACGCAGGTCCGTGAGGTGACGCAGGGTGACTCACGTCGAATTCTTCACGGCAGAGTGAGTCACGGCGACAATCGTCGTAAGTTGGATCGCAGTTTATGACCTATCTATGTCGGTGCGACGTAAAGCAACTTGTAAAAAAAAAAATATAATAATACTCATAATTACTTCCTTCTCTTATACCCCGTCGTCATAACTTGTTACTCATTTTTCACACTAAAACTCACTTTTTGTGTACGGAAATAAGTTGTTTTCAATTTGCATATCTCAGTTTAGCCATTACAAATAATTTTTATTTGTTACATGAGTTTATTTTTTGAATTTCTCATTTAAAAATAAGTATTTTTGCATTCATCAATAGATACAACATTTAACTGCAATAAATTGGTATTTATTTGCTTTATATTGTACATTATTTCTTCCTCAAAGGTAAGGTAAGGGTGTATTCTGCCCGAAGGCAGGTCCGAACCTCTGCAGAGGTGTCCTGAGCCGGAGTTTACGTGCGGTAGGGTGGCCAGTTCCTTTCCGCTCCTCCTTTCCCTTAACCCCCACCAACAGCGCGTGGCAACCCATCCAAATCTTGACCACGCCCAATGTTGCTTAACTTCGGAGATCTCACGGGATCCGGTGTTTCTTCCTCAAAACACTATATATATTTTATGGTGGTTTAGACAAAAATACATTTAATATGATTTTTCAAAAAGAATTCCTGAGTCAGTGAAATGGTTTAGCAACAATATGAACAACCAAAATCACCCCGAGTCTTGCAGGAAACTGCGGAAGAGACGACTCTCTGTTGCATTGTTTACTCCCCATTCCAGCGTTTCCCGGAGGAGGGAACTAGCTGGGGGGAGGGGGTTCATGTTCGTTCACGGTGCGTCTAAGCGCTCCTGTAGCGAAGTTAGAAGTAGGCGAATGTCCATAGTCGACTGCATTACCGTCCGCACTATGGGTGGTTCGTATTTGAATTGAAGAGATATCGTGCGTACATTCGGGTATACCGTTGAGAATGGTGACACAGCATTAGCGATTAGGTTAACCAAAATAGCCTAAATCATTTTATGTAGGGTAAAGTTCCGTAGTATGTTAGTTCAATTTAGTATTTGATTTAATTAGTGTAATTTGATCGAATAATATATTTGGAATTTGGATAATTTAGGTTGTTTTAAGTGAGCAAGTTGCTTCCAGGCCAAATTTGTGGGAGCAGAGGAAAAACATAGCAGATGTTCGTTAGTGTAGTATGTCGTTAAAGGGGGTTTTGGAGTTGTTCTTTTATAAAGAGAATGTGTTTGGGCCTACGTTTGTTTGTTGCCGTGGCGTCAATGTTGTACCTCCCCAAGGAATTAATGAGTGGGTTGGTGTGTGCTTGGACTTTTGAATAGTAGTTTTGGAGATTTATGGAGACGTAGTCAAGGAGGTAGGGCATTTTAGTGAGTATATGTAGTTCGTGGACGTTTGTTCTTCTGTGTGCCTTGAGGGCTAGTCTAAGTGCCCAATTTTGGACTCTCTGCATTTTGTGGATTTGGCTGGGTGCTACAGTCCCCCAAGCCGCTATTGCATAGATGAGTACGGGGCGAATTAGTGTTTTGTATAGGTGAAGTGAGTTTTTCCTGGATAGTGAGTGACGAGGTGCGAGGCCGCAGGGTCACCACGGGTAGCAACTGAGTCACGTCACCCTGCGCGGGTCCAGTCAGTTCTCAGAAACTTACCTGCGTCTCATTTTGCGGCTGGTCTGAAGCACCGCCAGTGGTCACATGGCAGGGTTTCGGTAAGATAATGTTCAGCTGCACGCAGCAACTTCAGTCTCCTATGAACTATAATCACGCATATCAAGTTTCGTGCGATTCCGAGAATTCCTTCCTGGTAAGTTATGTTTCTTTTAATGTTGAAAACATCTCTTACCAGACGAAATTAAGCAAAAAGGTTTAAAATTGTGAATCTTGGAGAGCTCTATGAAACTAAAAGTAACAAATTTCGAAAACACCTCCGGCCTAAATGCAGTCCTGGAAACAACCTAAAGTCGCTTGTTTTTTGCTTGTGTTTTACATTTAAATTCTAGCCAAATTAACTTATTTACATAATTATTTCCGTAATGTATTCCTTGGTTCAATGCCCTCAGGCCTGTTTTGACTTTTTGAAGCATTTTTGCACCGAATGTAGTTATAAGGGCTTAAGTAAAGTTCTGCATTGACTCTCATATTAGCGTTTGTAGTGGTGCTCAAGTGAAACAATGCATTGACTCGCATTGGCACTCCCAAAATAAACCAAACCAAACCAAACCCCATGGCACTACAGCCCTTGAAGGGCCTTGGCCTGCTCAGCCCGAAGGCCTGCAGATTACGAGGTGTTGTGTGGTCAGCACAACGAATCCTCTCGGCCGTTATTCTTGGCTTTCTAGACCGGGGCCGCTATCTCACCGTCAGATAGCTCCTCAATTCTAATCACGTAGGCTGAGTGGACCTCGAACCAGCCCTCAGGTCCAGGAAAAAATCCCTGACCTCGCCGGGAATCGAACCCGGGGCCTCCGGGTAAGAGGCAAGCATGCTACCCCTACACCACGGGGCCGGCGCAGTGGCACTCCCAGTGGTAGAAAAAGGCAAAATGCTAATGTAATCGACCAGATAAGGATGATTAAAAGAAAATTGTAAGTTTTAGGAATAAATAAAGAATATATTCTCATACTTTATCATATTTTATTTATCTACAATTCGTAGCTCATATCCCTAGGATGTTTTCAACATTCAGTTGCTTGCCTGAAGGGTTTTTTATTGTAAGAGTAAGTGCAAGTTTTATTGATGCGTTAAGGAATTTTTTCAGGGAAATATTCTGGGAGCTCTTTTGGTTGACAGAAGTCGAAGAAGCGAAAAGAAGCTTATAGTTTAACACGATCACAGATACGAACCGCAACGATGTGACATTTCTTATCAATAATCGACTTGCTGAGATGCTAGTGAAGAACGCAGGCATTATTATTATTATTATTATTATTATTATTATTATTATTATTATGTGAGCTTGCATCCGGGAGATAGTAGGTTCGAATCCCACTATCGGCAGCCCTGAAGATGGTTTTCCGTGGTTTCCCATTTTCGCACCAGGCAAATGCTCGGCCTGTACCTTAATTAAGGCCACGGCCGCTTCCTTCCAACTCCTAGGCCTTTCCTATCCCATCGTCGCCATAAGACCTATCTGTGTCGGTGCGACGTAAAGCCCCTAGCAGAAAAAATTATTATTATTATTATTATTATTATTATTATTATTATTATTATTATTATTATTATTATTATTATTATTATTATTATTATTATTACAGGATGAGATGTCGGTATATGTCCAGTCTATTATGTACAGGTGAAGTTTTATAAGGAGTAGGCCTACAATTTCAATTTTTTGCTCTGTCTTTACATTTCTACCAGATCGAAATTCAAATCGTGATCATCCTATACGAACGCGAATAGCGAGTCTACTTTTACCTGGTGTGAAAATGGGAAATCTCGGAAAGACATCTTCAGGACTGCAGACAGTGGGGTTCGAACCCACTATCTCCCGAATGCAATCTCGCAGCGGCGCGCCCCTAACCACGCGGCCAACTCGCTCGGTCACCTGCTGTAAACGGCGGAATTCATGGTTTTCTTTAGTAGAGACATTTCCCGATTTTTCTTTGGTCTGTTTTACCTTCTGAAGTCAGGGAGATTTGTACACTTGTAAGTGGAAGTCTAAGTGTGGGTATAGAAACGAATGTGGCCGTGAAATCATGAGGCACTCACACACTGAAAACTTCTAACATCTCTTGAGAAATCGAGCATGCTGGTCGAAACAACAAGGATGTTGGTCCAGAAATAACTTCTTCCTGTTGTCCGCAGTGGACTGATAATCTACACATACTAATTTTTGTATATTTCTTTATTAAGTTAAAACAACAGCTAGTATTTAGTCTTCTGATAAAAGAATATGGATGTACGGCTGAAAATTCAGAAAGTTATGGAATTCTTAAATTGTTAGGAAATGGATGGCCGCACCCGGGTTCGACTGCCTGCCAGGTCTGCATTGGTTCGAGGTCTACTCAGTGTACATGAGAACAGTACAAGAGCTATTTGACGGTGCGATTGCGCCTCCGGTATACAAAAACCAAAAATTACGGCCGACAGGTTTCGCGAGCTGACCACGCATCACCGCGTAATCTGCTGGCCTTCCGGCTAGGTGGTGGTCGCTTGGTAGGGTGAGGTCCATTAAGACTGTAGTTCAGCGAGATTTTTAGGGGATGAATGAAACATAAAAGAAACAAGTCCGGAAAATACGGTGGCAGATGGAGATTTAATATCTACCTCATAAAGACCTACAAAAATAACATAAAACTACCCCCCACCCCCCCACCCATGGCACTACAGCTTTCTCCATCAAGCTCGAAGGCTTGCAGATTACGGGGTGACGTGTGGTCATCTCGATGAAACCTGTCGGCTATTATTTTGGGTTTTCTACGTTCTCATGCAAGCAGAATAAATCACGAACATTCCCTCAGATTCAGATAAGAGTCTGCGAACTGGGAAGATAATAATAATAATAATAATAATAATAATAATAATAATAATAATAATAATAATAATAATTGTCCGATCGTAAGATTTCATGTATCCGAGAAGCTACCAAAGGTGACAACACGTCGTCTTGTTGTAATTATCATCATCATCATCATCTGTTTACCCTCCAGGTTCGGTTTTTCCCTCGGACTTAGCGAGGGATCCCACCTCTACCGCCTCAAGGGCAGTGTCTTGGAGCTTCAGACTCTTGGTCGGGGTATACAACTGGGGAGTATGACCAGTACCTCGCCCAGGCGGCCTCACCTGCTATGCTGAACAGGGGCCTTGTGGAGGGATGGGAAGATTGGAAGGGATAGGCAAGGAAGAGGGAAGGAAGCGGCCGTGGCCTTAAGTTAGGTACCATCCCGGCATTCGCCTGGAGGAGAAGTGGGAAACCATGGAAAACCACTTCCAGGATGGCTGAGGTGGGAATCGAACCCACCTCTACTCAGTTGACCTCCCGAGGCTGAGTGGACCCCGTTCCAGCCCTCGTACCACTTTTCAAATTTCGTGGCAGAGCCGGGAATCGAACCCGGGCCTCCGGGGGTGGCAGCTAATCACGCTAACCACTACACCACAGAGGCGGACCTTGTTGTAATTATATTGTGATAATTTACTGCATTTTTCTGTACACTCACACTAATAACATTTCGTTTGAATGAGAAGGTTTCTATCTCGCTGTACCAACGGTTGTGCCGAATTCTTATACTCACTAGAGATTTCAACTAGTTTTAATGGTCGCTATTTTCTGCCTTGTACAAAACATGCCTTAGTGCTTTGTTGTTATTGTAAGGTGAAAGAAACAATATTTGATGAGTGCGAAGTGTAGCCACTGCGTTTTAATGTCCTAGTTGGTGTAAGGCTGAAATATTTATGAACTTCAGTACAACTATTTACTAGCACTTTCTCATCATAAAATTACTTTACCGAACTTATACGCAGCTTCAAATGTTGATAACATATATTACGTGTGATGTCAACCGTTCTTTAGGTTCTTTGGAATTGCCTTTTAAAAATCATAGTTTTGTTGATTAAAATGTTCTTTCCATTTGTACATTTCGAATTTTCGACTATTCCTTTGCTTTCTGAATCTTGGATGAACTGTAAAATGTTCAACTTCACATTCGGTTTCATGTTTGTGGAAGTACTAAGCCAGGTCCACAAGAATGAGGACTGCAAATTATTACAATATTCTTAAGTAGAGAGGGGATTCCTAAGTACGTTCACTGGTTGCTTACATCTCCACAATGGGTATTTTCTCGAAACGTTTATATAGGTAACACACATCTGGTCCCATTCATCTTCTATTTACCGAAATCATCATCATCATCATCATCATCATCATCATCATCATCATCATCATCATCATCAGTCAATTCAATAATTATATGAAGTAGCCTCCTAAAATCTGTGAGCAGGATAATACTTAATAGTGCCCTCCAGGTAGTACGGTGTTAGGAATTTTTTATTCAAATATGTCGGAGTACTTCCCATGCGCTTTCCAACCCAGCTTGATGCGGCAATATATTTCTGGTCTTAGATACCCCTTGATTACTGAAAGCCTATATGTCTGGAAAATAAAAGTTAGTTTTTCACATTGAAAAGTGCAAAAATAATAATAATGATAATAACATGGCTACGGAAAATGCTGAGCGAGTGTCCTGTTTAAAATCACAGAGAACCTGCACCACAACTATTGGGTATCAGGCACGTCTTTCCACAGAGGTATAAAGGCGCATTATATCGCAAGGTTCCTAAAACTAATTAACAACAACATTACACTAATTATTGTTAACTGATGCATTCTTTGTCTCTTCAGCTGCCATTCATGACGTTACTGCTGCCAATGTAGAAAACTGACCCGCCACAGACGAATACATCGTAATAGCAACAACCAAGGTCATTTCAAAATTCGTATAATACGACCACATTTACCCAGATCCTTCTTCTACCCCCTCCTCCTGACCTTTGGTAAGCACTTGATGTAAGTGTGGCACACTTTCACGACCGGATGCCCTTGGTGTGTGTTTCCGTGGTGTGTTGTGTGAATATGAAGAGGACACAAGCAACGTGCTTCCGACAGATTAAGGAGACACGGCTGAACCCGGGGCCGCTTGAGCCAACGAGTGTAGCCTAATGTTCGCGGTACAAACTAGAGAACTTGTGTTTTCTTTATTAAATACGCCTTTAATTGTCTGAAGCTTGGAGAAACGTTAGCAAGTTGAGAGACTGTTCTCCTCTGAGGAAGCGAAGCGAAAACAAGTTATTTAATTCCCTCTCCTCATACGAGGAGGGGCGGGCCATCAGCTCAACTAAGGAGCTCTTAGGCCATAGAAAGGAAAGAATCAATGGAGAATAGAGAATGTAGGGTGTATGTGTCGTACATACCATAGAAAGGAGAGTGTTAGTGAACTGGCGCAAGGAGACCGTGACAACAAGTCGGAACCCAGGGGAGACCCGCAAAGCACCCCGCACAAGCAAACCCCCGCGAACACCAGAGGGAAATGAGACGAGAAATTTATTTGTAGCAACGTATCTCGGGCGCGTATTCAGAAAAAGACAATGTTACATAGAGTTACAGAGTTACATTACATATACTGAGCTGGAGTAATGAGCGGGTGCGGTAGGAAGTTGGAGGAAGGAGGAGGGTAGTGTTGTGATAGAAGGTAGTACAGGGTTGTGGTCATGTTGGTGACGGAAGTAGCGAGTAAACGAAGAAGGTCCAATATCGGGAGAGGCGGTAGAAAAAGAGTGGGTTGTGAAGCGGGTACGTTAAGGGGTGGCGGTGGTAGGGTGGGTGGCGGGACCGGCGGGGGGGGGGGCTATAAGAAGGGGCGGTAGAAGAAGAACGGACAAGGTGGGGAGGGGAGCGGGAATGTTCCACTCTATAAGTTCTTCTGCGGAGACGGACGCCAGTGGTGATCAGCTGGTCAACGGCGGCGGTAGACGAGAGTTGAAGACGGACCATGAACGTTGGGCCCTGATCGTTGAAGATACGGAACGGTCGACGGGCCGGGACACCGGCCAGTTGAAGTTCGTTCAGTATATCCTGTTCTGGGATGGCAGGGTCGATACCACGGATGACGCAGCTCAGAGACGAGTGGAGTTATCTTGTTGCTTCGTTGGGTGTGTATCCTTGGCGAGCGGGCTGAGCCGCAGAGGTGGCAGCTGAAGGGTTGGCAGAGAGTTGCAAGGGACTCGGGAGAGAGACAGGTAGGGAGATGGTGGGAGTAGACATGATAGGAGAAGAGTGGCTAGTCGTGGTAAGGACGGGCGAAGTAAGCAAGGGAGTGGAGGCAGAAGTGGTGAAGGTGGGAGTGGTGCTGGTAAATGTAATGGAGGTGGGGGGTGGTGGGGACGTCGTTTGGCGAGATGAACGGGATTGAATAGTGAGAGGGGGGTCAGGAAGGTAGCGCAGGTCATGTAAGATACTCTTGGGAGTAGGAACCACCTCGTGCCGTCGACCAGAGATTATGGCGCCATGGGCTATGAAGTTCTCCACTTGAGCTTGTTCCCGAAAGAAGGCGAAGACGTCCGGTGAAGTTTGACCAGAAGATCTGTCCTGAAGCCGGGCAACTTCCCAAATCGAGTGTCCGTGTCCATAAACTTCATTGCAAATGAACCAGTCCGAGAAGGATGTGTCCACGCCTTTGATTATACAGGTGTACATGGTGGGGAGAAGGCGACAGCCAACTAGGCGTCTGCCAGTTTGATTGTCCTTGGGCCGGCTGAGTCAGCGATGAGCAGAGGGCCACCCAGCCGCAAAAATGTAGAGGCGTGACGTAGTAGTCGAGAGAGTCCCCTCTGAGGAATGTATAGTCGCTCAAAAATAGACAATGAATGCATGTATTCTATAAGAGCTAATTATTATCAAGGCCGTCCGATTCCACGGCGAAATGGTTGGCGTGCTGGCCTTTGGTCACAGGGGTACCGGGTTCGACAGGGCCGGGAATTTTAACCAAAATTGGTTAATTCCGCTGGCACAGGGGCTGGGTTTACATGTCGTCTTCAACATCATTTCATCCTCATCGCGACCTGGCGAGCCGAGCTTGTCCTCGGACACTCCCGGCACTAAAAGCTGTACGCCATTTCATTATCAAAACGTAAGTGAGGAACTTATTTCCGAAAGAAACCAAATCCAAAAGTAACCTTTTACAGGAGAGAGGAAAAGCGCTCAGCTGATAATTCACTCGCTCCAGGGAATAACACGACAAGTCAAAGAATTAAGTTCTCAAGGGAAGCAATTTTTTTTGGGTTTTAAACAATACGAAATCACCGATTAACCCAAACTGCTCTGCGTTGTATGAAACAGCGCTTTGAACAATGGTTTGGACTGGCTTTTGTTTAATTCAAGAATGAACGAAGTATCTGCTTTGGATGGTGAATGAAACTGACTTGTTCCAGAATGACCAGGCATTATTTTCTTATGTAGGCCAGTAGAAACTAAAGTGGTGTAAGTCACATTTGTGTACTGTTAGCTAGTGAGTTTAAATAGTTCTCTTTAACAGAAGTGGCTGTGTAATTTCACTACCAGTAATAAATACATTTATAAGATAATAATATCCACGTCCACAATAACAACAGAAAATGTATTACGCGTAAGACAAACTAACTTATCTTATTCTTACTGGAGACTGTTGTGTATTCTTCAATACTTTGGAAGTAAAATTTGCTATTACTTCAATATTATGACGAAATCACTTAATTTTTTTAAATGTAGTATTTAATCGTTCAGCATAAATACATGCTATATCAGATTACTGTTGACAAGAGATAAAATAAAAACAACCAAACAAACAACAACAAAATCTTAGTACATAACAAAACAAGGGAAAAATAATCACTTACTAAGGACGAGATTTGAAGTCGACCTCCTGTAGGCCCTTCTGTAACTAGAATAAGTGAGGAGAGTTTGTAATAAAGTGCTGGAAAATATACACACACGGATAATAGAATTTAAAAAAAAGCAATTGGTCACTAACACAAAGGGATGTTCCAGTTTTTCTACGCAAGTTAACTCTTATTTTCTTGGTAATGCTTGTTATACTAATATTTCATTGAGAAGTAAATGGGCAGTTGAATAAAAGAAGCACTGAGCAACAATAGCACTCGAGTGGAAATTCGTTCACGTTGATGTATTTTATTTTTGATATACACAAACACTCACTGTTCATCTTCAGATTCTTCTCTTGGCGGAAGTGAAAGATCTTGAGGAAGTCTACTTTTAATCCGTCGTGGAAGTGTGGATCGTTTTCCAAGGGCGAAGAACACAGCACCAGGCACATTTTGGAGTTTCTTGAAGAACGTCTTGGCGTGCATTGAAATCACGTGTTCCAAAGTGTCTAACTGAAGTTCACGATGTAACTGTTTGTTTCGGACGTACCAAGGAGCGTTGGTGATGATACGGAGAACTTTGTTTTGGAATGATTGCAGACGTCTGATAGTGGTTCGAGCCGCCCCTCCCCAGACTGGACAGGCGTAGGTGAATAAATGACGGAGCAGTGATTTGTAGAGAAGTAATCCACATTCAAATTTGAGGGAAGATTTCCTGTTTAGGAGAGGATATAGTCTTCTTAGTCGTGCATAACGTAGATTTAATTTCTGATTTATATGGTATTTCCATGATAAGCGACGGTCAAGGAATACTCCCAGGTACTTCACGGCCTTGTCGTTAGGCGTCCATTGGATGGCTGTTCCATTTAGGAAGATTGGTGGTAGGAGAGGTGGACGTCGAAGAGTAAAGATCATGGTTTCACATTTTGGTACATTCAGTGAAATTCTCCAGTCATCTAACCACGTTGATATAGTTTGCAGCGGGGCTTGCAGTCGACGAGTGGCAGTTAAAATGTCATGGTGGGATGTGAAGACAGCAGTATCATCTGCATACATTGCGACGTTGACGAATGGAGGCGATGGAATATCATGGGTATAAATGTTGAAGAGGGTTGGACCAAGAATAGAACCTTGTGGGACTCCGGCGTTAATGAGCCGAGGTGTTGAATACGTGGAATTGATACGTACGCGAAAGATACGCTGACTCAAGAAGCTGTAGATGATGCTGTATATATAATGTGGAATTCCGATTGTGTGCAATTTGTATAATAGGCCTTTATGCCAAACTTTATCAAATGCTTTTGTAAAATCTAAGAACGCTGCAAGAGTGTGATGTTTGAGCTCGAAACCTTGCGCAATGTGTTCCGTAAGACGTAGTAGCTGATGAGTTGTCGAATGCCGTTGACGGAAGCCAAACTGGTGATGTGGAAGGAGAGATGTGTCCTCTAAGAAATTATTTAGACGTTTAAGGATGATTTTCTCAAATAATTTGGATAATGTTGGTAATAAACTTATTGGTCGGTAACTCGTGGGTAGTCTCGAAGGTTTCCCAGGTTTGTGAATTGCAATTATTTCTGCATGCTTCCATGTGTCGGGAAAGTACCCAAGACGAAGAAGAGCATTGAATATAGATGCAAGGAATGATAGTGCTTTTCGAGTGAAGTGCTTCAAGGCTATGTTAGGGATGAGATCATGTCCAGCAGCTTTCTTGACGGGCAGGTTCTTGATCAGATTTCGTATTTCTCCCAGTGAGGTAAATTTGATTCTTTCTGGAACTGTAGGGCAGAATGTTGAAAACGCTTCTATTTCACTGTTATACTCGTGATTGATTGGTAGGTTTGGAGTGAAGGAGGCTTCAAAAACATCTGCAAGTATATCACATTTTTCAGAATCACTCAAATAATGGGTATCAGATGCTTTCAGAGGAGGAATAAGGCTTGGTTCATGCAGTATTCGTTTGGTTTCCTTCCAGAGTGTACAATCATCAGGCGACAGACCAGAGAGATGATGCTGGTACGAAGCATAACGGTGATTATCTAAAGTTGTGCGTACTAATCTGATAAGCTGTTTTAATCTATGATGTTGCCAAGGTAGGCGCTGAGCCTGCCAAAGACGTCGCATTTTATGTTTAGCCTTGATGAGTCTTAAAATTCTGAGGGGAAATGTTGAGTGAAGAGGTGGCTGTTGCGGCCTCCTTTGGGGCACAGTAGCTGCTTTGAGTGAAGTAGTTATAATGGTGGTGAAGTGGCAAATGACATTGTCAAGATCTTCTCTAGTCTTGAGGGGCATATTTGGTTGAAGACAGGAGTCAAGCTGGTGGTGATAAATGTCCCAATTAATATAACCATGAGTAAGAGTACGTGGTTGTTGAACGAATGTTTCAGCAGAAAAGGATGTAATTACTGGACAATGATTCGAATCCATTTCAGCCACTGGTCTCATAAAAATGGGGAAGGCGACGTTTTTGATTAGGGCTATGTCGAGAATATCCGGCTGGTGATTGAAGTGAGATGGGTAATGAGTCGGTTCGTCTGGAGCAGCGACGTGGATGGCATGAAGTTCAGTTGCTGCTAACAGCTGTCTACCATTGGGAGTTGTTACACGACAGCCCCGAATCTCGTTCTTGCTGTTAAGGATGGTTGGTAACTGGTCTTGAAACAATAATCTTATATCTTCAACGTGGAGTCGAGCTGAAGGGGGTTTATAGGCTGCTATGACTGTCAAGGGGTTCCATTGCGTAATTCAATTTTAACAGCACAAGCTTCGATAGTGGTTAACTGTGGTAAGAATATCGGATAATGTTTAAGTCTTTTCTTTATGATGACTGCCACTCCACCAGAGGCAACAGGAGCTTGGCGATCACATCGGTAGATGTTGAAACCAGGTGCTGTAAAACGTTCATGTTCAACGAGATGAGTTTCAGAAATGCATGCTACATCTATATTATGGCGGGACATGAACTCCAAGAAGGAGGCACGTTTGACCTTCAAACCGTTAGCATTCCAGTTGAGAAATGTGAGATGGGAAAACAGAGGATTGGCACTAACGACCATTGTTAAGGAGTTCTGAGAGTAATTTCATGATAAATGATTTGATTTGGGGGATGAAAGGCGTAAGAAAGGCTATAATCTGTTGGACAAGGCTGGAAGACGATGCAGGTTGAGAAGAATTTTGCGGTGGATTCGGAGCTGAATATACTGGGTTTTGCGGAGAAGGTTGAGAAAGCGGGCGTTGCCATGCTGAGGGGTTAGGGGTTCGAACGAGCGAAGGTCGAGATGGTAGCGGAGGAAAGTTCGTAGCATTATTAGCTGGTGGTGTGGGGGCGATAATGTTGGGCTGGGTGCTGGTGAACATCGGTGTTGGAGAAGTACTTGCACGCCTGAGCTTGTTCTTCATATTGAGATAATATGGGCAGCCTTTGTAATTTGCAGCGTGATCTTGGCCGCAGTTGACACACGTTGGAGGTACTTGTCGTGGTTTATTGCATGCTGAATAGTGATGATTATTAGGGCATTTGACGCAGCGTGGACTTAACTTGCAAAAGTTTTTAGTGTGACCGAACCGTTGACATCGGGTACACTGTGAGATGTCTTGTGGTTTGCGACGAAGTTCGATCGAAATAATGGCACGCTGAATGTGTGTCAAGTCAAAAATTCTTTTTGCATCTTCCGTGTTGTCCAATTCAATGGCGCAGAGGGGCATGGGCTGCTTATCTTTGAAAAGAAGTCGAGTAACTTTGCGTACTGGGAAGTTAAGCTCATGTAACTCTGAGTGAAGTTCCGAGTCAGTAACAGAGTATGGGACATCACGAATGATAACTTCAAGTTTTTTGGTGGTAGGGTCCTGGAAGGTATGAAATTGAAGTTCGGATTCTTCTAGAAATTTGGTCACGGAACGATAATCGCTGATAGGGGTAGTATTTATCTTGAGAACTTTGCCGCGCTGTCGTGTAGTGTAATCACTGCTGATTACAGTATTCAAGTCTCTAATAATTTGCTGATAATTATTTACTTCGTGGAGAAAGATTGGTGGCACGTTAACTTTAGGTGTTAATGGGGCAACATTGTCGCCTGCAGTGTTATCATCCATGCGTTCAAGAGGAGCATACTTATTATGAACGGCTGTGAGATCTACCATGTACTTATTGTTTAATCTTGCAGCGGATACAGTTAACTTTTTACTGGGAGTCTGAAAACCATCGTCCTGTTGTAACAGGGGATCGGGAGAAGCAAGTGCTTCGTGCGCACGTTTAAGTTCCGCAAGTTTACTTGGTTGTAAAAGAGGTCGTGATGAGGTTGAAGACATAGAACGTTGATTAATAAGTTCTGGACTTACATGATGTTGTTCCCGTCGTTGTGAATGCTGCTGCTGTGAAGCTGCTTGTTGCTGTAGATTTGAGGAAACTTTCACTAAAGGCTGGTTTGTGTTGACTTGTTGACTGGGTTGAATTGGTTGCGTTGAATCCACGTCCGCTGACGACGAATAATATGTTAATAAACTTTCTTTTAATATAGTCCCAGTATCAGGGTTTATTTCATTAGCCATGTTGAGAGAATAGTAAGTTCGTAGCGTGAAAGCACACGAAGTGTAATTACACAAACACACTGCAGAACGAACACAATACACGTTATGCTACACTGTCAACACAAGCGAGAGGTAAGAGCTCGGAGTGACTTGCTTCGGCTGAAGCTCGCTAGCGACGAAATCACTTATCTTGTTAGTGTTAAAGGGCAGAAAGCATTGACTGTAGTAGGTTACTGCAAAAATTACAAATTCAGAAAAAAAGGTGACTTATCTGATTTTTCTCCGGGATCAGTGAATTCATGTTAGTACTTTTATAATGAACCTATATGATAAATGCTTCATTATACAAATCATCTGTTAAAAAGTTTGCAGTTTAAGGAATATTGAAGAATAAAGGACGGATTTGGTGGGTTGGGGCACTGAAAAAGTACTTCCACTGCAGTCATCAGAAAATGGTCAAAATGAAGTTAAATGCAGTGAAGTTGAATCATGGAACACAACAATGTAAGTTAAACAAAGTGTTCTGCTGCTGCTAGTCAAGTGCCTCTTCATTGGATTCATGAATACTTACGTAAGTTTTTGCCAATTCCACCCCTATTTTGGAAATAAACTTGATTTCCAATGCCTTTTGACAGGGATTTGGTCCTTCTTGACAATTTTCTCTTTCTTTCATATTATGGAGCTTGTTACCGTCATCATCATCATCATCATCATCATCATCATCTCAATTTTGATTTTTTATTTGGTACCTTTTGGAATAAGGTTCTCAATTCACCTCCCAAGTAGTTACAACAAACTGTATATCCACACGTTCGACTGTTTCCGATAAATGGGGGGGGGGGGGGTGTCACATTCAAAGTGAACCAAGTCCGTTTGGAAGAGTTCAGAGAAATTGAGTCCTAAAGTTTCTGGCTCATAATTAATTCCAGGAAATTCAAATTAATTTTAGAAAATGCTTAATTGCTAGGATATTTTCTAACTTAAATTTTGGCATACATATTACATGACAAGTTATTAACTATGGCGAACAATTTCGTTTTATTAAAATAATAACAAATGGGCTTGGTTCACTTTGGTGGTGAATTTTAATTTACTGGATGAATTAAAAATTACAGTTTAAGCATTGTATTGAAATGCTCATTTTACTTTGTAACAGACATCACAGTCGAATAATTATTTGCGCTTGTAGCATAATTGAATACAAAAATAGACAATTGTTTGATATTTTTTTCCACATAACCACGTCAGCACAATTCAACTCAATCAATGTACACAAATTCATCACTGTGATCTTCTGCGTTGTTTACCACTTGACCTTGTAGTAATCTGAAGTGGGAGATTCTTGAAGAAGTGAATATGAATTTGAGGTATATAAGGCAAGAGGTCCATCATGTCCTTCTTAGCTGCAGATATTCTTCCCTGAATTCCACATAGGGGCTCTTGAATGACAGGTGACAATGATAATAATGATAGTCCTACACTCTTCTTTCGCGGAAGAAGTGCCTCTAAGAAAGACATATTTTTATTCAGAATTTCCTTCAAAAATATTTTCCAAGGGAAGGTTTTCACCACTCTTACCCACCTTATGTGTAGCCATTTGAAGGCTACCATGAGCAGTTTTTTTCTGTTAGAGATGGCTTCCTCCAAAGCCTTTGTGGGTAAGAATTCTTATCTCTTCACCTTGATCACTTTAAAATGAGTATTATTCCACTTTGATGATTTGATAATTTGCACCCCAGTCTTCTGGGGTGTAGATATGTGTCAGCTGATGGATTAGGAAGATAATATTCACCTTTAGACATGTTACTGACCAAATAGAACACATAAATGAAACAAACAAACAATGATGGTCTCTAGATTAATGGACTTGGTTCACTATCAAAGTAACCTTCACCTTGCATAGGACTTGGAGTCCTGTGTGAAGTTTGCTGTATGAGTGAATAATCGAAGTCTTGTTAGTCCCAGATTGCATTAATCCCCAGAATGACCAATGGTGGATTGGTCCACTTTGGTTGTCAGCACCCCAAATGTGTACCTGCGAAGGACAATACCACCTGCTCATTTCTATACCTCTTTTAATTTTTTTAAAGTTGCTTTACGTCGCACCGACACAGATAGGTCATATGGCGACGGTGGGATAGGAAGAGGCTAGGAGTGGGTAGGAATCGGCCATGGCCTTATTTAAGGTACATCCCCAGAATTTGCCTGGTGTGAAAATGGGAAACCACGAAAAAGCATCTTCAGGAATGGCGCCAGTAGGGTTCGAACCTGCTATCTCCCGAACACTGGATACTACCCGCAATTAAGCGACTGCAGCTATCGAGCTCGGTTCTAGACCTCTAATCATAACTTGTAGTCTGTCGACATACGAATAAAAACAGTATAGCATACCTGTAAAAATATGAATACTGGGCGAGTTGGTCGTGCGGTTAGGGGCGCACGGCTGTGAGCTTGCATCCGGGAGATAAAGGGTTCGAATCCCATCGTAGGCAGCACTGAAGATGGTTTTCCGTGGTTTCCCATTTTCACACATGGCAAATGCTGGGGCTGTACCTTAATTAAGGTCACGGCCGCTTCCTTCCATCTCCTAGGCCTTTCGTATCCCATCATCGCCATAACTGTGTCGGTGCGACGTAAAGCCAATAGCAAGAAAAAAAAGAACTATTATAAGCAGAACGAAGTGTTCCGTTCTACATCAACATCCTCGCTTTTAACCATGCGTATGTATGCAAATATTGTTTACGTTCCATAAACTTTTCAGTGATTGTGAATTGATGAACAAGTACTGCAGAAGTTCATTATTGACGTTTAGTAACTTTGAGAGAGTTTTCTGTATTTATCTTCAATCAGTTTCATAGCGACAACTGCTGGACTGACTCCACGTCTCTTGCTTCAGATGTGGCTAGCTAACAGAGTTGTCTGCAAATGATTAAGGAGATGCGGAAGGATAACACCTCTGTTCAGCGAAGATATGGGGAAGTGCTTCGTGACTCCAGTGTACTTATCCTGAAATACATACCCATAAAATCAAAACCCCCCACAACATCAGCTAAAATATCACCATCTCAGTCACAGTTGTTATGGATACAAAAGAAATAAATATCGCATTTATAAGAAACAAGAAATTAACGAACAAATGTTACATCTTTTGGCATCCCGCTCAATGGACACCCTACACTAATTTTTACACAATTTTCTTAAAAATTGAGGCAATGAAACACAAAAGATAACTGGAAACGAAATCAGTAACATAAGCAACAAACCAACTAAGCTAGAAAACAACAACCATGGCAAACTCATAGAATTTCACCCTAGAGTAATCAAGAGATCCAACCCAACCTTTCCAAAAAAGGAAATAAAATGCTAGGAAAAGGTTTTAAGTTCAACTGCTATGAAAGGCAAACGCAAACAACATAAAACAGTTGAATGGTGTTCAAAATCGAGAGTGCCCTCCCGGGTAGAAAACTTCGGTTTCCTTTAAAAGGTCAGTGACTTAAATATTATTTAACTTTGTCCTCAATTAATTTATTTTCCTTCTAAAAATTGTGCCGTATCATCCAATTTATAAAACTTCATAAAAGATTCTGCATTTTGTTTTAAGTTGGCGATACTCACTTTAGCATGTATAGAGGATGCAGTTTTGTCAAGGCAAAAGATGGGGTATATCCTTGAGAAAATCGAATATTTAACGATGTTGTAAGCGAGTCAAGATATGGCATAATTAGTTAACGCCCCAGTAGTCATTATCACTGCCTGATGGTGGATTGTTCCAGTGTGTCTGCTTTTTAAGAAACCGTCGAACAGAAATTTGTATTTCTGATTCCATGATGAGGTCCTGTGCTTTCTGAATTAAATCATCAGTGACTCGGTCTGAGTCTTCTCGGTCTTTTTTTAATACATCACTGATTCCGATAATGTGTTCTTCCACTTTGACCAAATCTATGCTCTTTGCTTGCAGGGCATTAACTACTGGTTCCAATATTGCCGAGTATTTTGCTATTGTAGTTAGGGTAACGGTGAACGGAGATTGGTAACGGCTGAATACAGCTGGTACGCTGATTTTCTGGTGGCGTAGTTTGCTTTGATAGACAGTTGCTCCAATACGTTGGCAATCTGGGGGAAATTTTGCGCGAATATTCGAATGCTTTTGTTTTTCTCAGACCATCTACTTTCGCACATTCGCAAAAGATTGGGACTTAGATGCCTACAAGCAGTCGATCGATCGAATCCTTGAAGAAGTTTATGGTTTCATTTACAGTAGCAATAGTGTTTCTAGTTTCCAGTACATTATTTGTGTTGTTGTCCACAAGATCTATTTTTGTGGTTTCAGCACTGGGAAAATAATGTTCCAGAGTTTTTTCTTTAAAATCGCGTGTACGCCACCTTCTTTGCCTGCCATTACAGAACATCTGTCAAAACCAAGTCCTATACAATTTTCTGGTGGAAAAACATGGCTAACCAAAAATTGTCAAGTGTATCAGCGATTGATGGGGTATCTCTGGCTTTGAGTTCCATAAAATCTGTGAATTCTTTTCGGATATTCTCTAAGTTTTCATGGCAGAAACGCAATTTGGTAGATAGTTGTTCTTTCCCAGATACATCGGCTGTTTCATCAGCTAAGACCGCGTAAGCTCTTACTTTCTTAGCATCATTTATTACACTCTCCCGAAGAACATCGCCACACATACCTATAAATTCATTTTGTATTTTTGGCGACAAGTACGTGGCATTTCGACGACACTTCTCTAGGTGATCCTTTAATATCTCTTGTAGCCAGAGTCAACTCGTAAGTTCAGCAGATCGAAGAAAAGAAATGGCGTACGGCTTTTAGTGCCGGGAGTGTCCGAGGACAAGTTCGGCTCGCCAGATGCAGGTCTTTTGATTTGACTCCCGTAGGCGACCTCTGCATCGTGATGAAGGTGAAATGATGATGAAGACGACATATACACCCAGCCCCCGTGCCAGCGAAATTAACCAATTAAGATTAAAATTCCCCACCCTTCCGGGAATCGAACCCGGGATCTCTGTGACCAAAGGCCAGCACGCTAACCATTTAGCCATGGAGCCGGACATCAGATAGAAGAAACCATTGTCCACTTCTTTTCCTGTAAGACGCATATCATGCGTGCCGAAGAAAACTACACATGAAATAATCGATGATAATATTTCCTCGTTGTCTTCGATTATGTTTTGTTGAAAAGTTTGCACTTGACCACTTTTTCACAATTTGTTTTACGTCAAACCAACACACCGGTACTTGAACATCTACATCTTCGACACAGTTTTGTGAATGCACGTGGCGACATTATTCTGGCAGTCCTCGTGCATATCCTTGAACTTTGTGAACGGCCTGTTTAAGAATTATCCTAAAACTCTCCGAACAGTGCCAGTGGCAGGAGGGCATAAAACACAGTGCGTTCAAAGAGCACCCTTCAGTCGTTTGGAGTACGCTAGCCACGGTTCTTATTGATCTAACCGGGCATAGACAAATTTTCTTCGCAAATGACTTGCATCAATTGCAAAATTGTAATTATTAGGTGGAGCCCACGGACTTTTTAACAACTCCTTCCTCTTTTCCAACTTTGGGTGGAAAGGTCGTCCTACATATTGTCCCAAGTCATTTTCGTGGCAGCCATCATTCTCTACAGACACTTGTTCGACCCAATGGGCAGCTATTTCCACAGATTTATTTATTTATTTATTTATTTATTTATTTATTTATTCATTTATTACATACATTATCATTATAGACCGTTATGCCTTTCAGCGTTCAGTCAGCAAGCCTCTGTGAATTTACTAAACGTCGCCACAATCCTCTACTGTATTTGCAAGTAGTACTGTGGCTTCATTTAGTTCTACACCTCTTATCCTTAAATCGTTAGAAACTGAGTCTAACCACCGTCGTCTTGGTCTCCCTCTACTCCTCTTACCCTCCATAACAGAGTCCATTATTCTCCTTGGTAACCTACCCTCCTCCATTCGTCTCACATGACCCCACCACCGAAGCCGGTTTATGCGTACAGCTTCATCCATCGAGTTCATTCCTAACTTAGGATTTGTTTCCTCATTCCGAGTCCCTGCTGCCATTATTCCCACCTGTTTGTACCAGCAATCATTCTTGCTACTTTCATGTCTGTTGCTTCTAACTTATGAATAAGATATCCTGAGTCCACCCAGCATTCGCTCCTGTAAAGCAAAGGTGGTCTGAAAACAGACCGATATAAAGATAGTTTCTTCCGGGAGCTGACTTCCTTCTTCCAGAACACCGTTGACCCAACTGCGAGCTCACTGCATTAGCTTTACTACACCTTGATTCAATCTCACTTATTATATTACCATTCTGCGTTATTTATGTATTTATTTATTTACTAATTTATTTATTTAGTTATTTATTTTCTGTGTCCAGATACACTGCTAAACAATGTTTTTCCAATATTCGGCTTGTTATGGAACGTAAGAGGAGTAGAGTGAGACCAAGACGACGATGGTTAGACTCAGTTTCTTTTGCTATTTGTTTTACGTCGCACCGACACAGATAGGTCTTTGGCGACGATGGGATAGGAAAGACCTAGAAGTGGAAGGAAGTGACCGTGGCCTTAATTAAGGTACAGCCCCGGCATTTGCCTGGTGTGAAAATGGGAAACCACGGAAAACCATTTTCAGGGCTGCCGACAGTGGGGCTCGAACCCACAATCTCCTGATTACTGGATACTGGCCGCACTTAAGCGACTGCAGCTATCGAGCTCGGTGGAGACTCAGTTTCTAACGATTTAAAGATAAGAGGTATAGAACTGAACGAGGCCACAGCACTAGTTGCAAATAGAGGATTGTGGCGACGTTTAGTAAATTCATACACAGCTTTATCACTGGCCTGGAAAACATCTTCTTTTGTGCACGCTGATGGTAAATGCTGACAGACCAGAAGGTTAGTAGTCCACAATCACAGGTCATGTCTCCCTGTACACAGCCCCACTTAACTAGGTAAGACTTGCACTTTGAAATACATATCCGCAATTGATTGAGAGTCTTTCAGACGGGATACGGATGGCGAAAACCTGTGGAACAGAAGGTTCTTTCTTTACACTCGGGGTTGGATTACGTACTTGCTGTTGCCACACTTCACGCCTTCGTTTTTCTGGCGTATCATCAAGTGGTATGGTTGTTCTTAAAAAAAAAAACCTCTTCCTTGACCTGATTCTAACGGGCTGCTTTTGATGGCCATAAAGTGGATGGCGTGGATCGGTTGATTGCTCCCGACGTTCAACTTCCGCTGCTACTTCCCTTCTTATGTGAGGAGGGGCGATTCCTGCGATAGGATAGATATTTTCGGTTGGATTTTGTCTCAGACATCCTGTAATTATGCGACCAGTCTCGTTCACCTGCTTAGCATGGGCAGAGTTCCTCCATAAGGGTGATGCATATTCTGTACGTGATAGGCAGAGGGCCAGGCAGATGTGCGTAGGACACATTCAACAGACGCCATGCATGAACTGAATAACGGAATGGCTACATGAACGAATGAATGAATGAATGCGTGACTGAATTGTATTCTTGCATGCATGAATGAATAACACTTTTCTCCCAGTCGCGGATAACTACCAAACTGAGGAGGGAGCATTCCTAGTTGAATGAGTCGATGGATGAATGCATGAATGAACGTATGAATGAAAAGCAACGGGAACTCTTCACTCCCAGTAATGGATAAATGAAAAGTAATGTTCTCTCCAGTTTCATACCAAGGTACATTGGTGTTTAATAGTGTTCAAGGACTACTTTTCATTCCACGCGCAGTTTTCTACTGGCTTCTTTGTTACGTAGATGAAAGGCATAAACTTGATTTCCACAGATGCTAAAGAACTGGGCAGTTGTCCGGTATCAGTTATAGATTTGCTTGGGGTCTAATTCCGTCATTGTTATCCTTTCACGTCCTCTGATTGTTCATTTAATTTTTTATCAAGCCTTTTTAACCCGGCAACGCCGTGCGGTACCGTATAGTACCAGTGCGCCTTACTTCAGATTTTCTCATACTGATCCTTGCTCGCGCCTTTATTGTCAAGGATATACTCCCTACAATGCCTGACATCAACAGAGGGTTTGTTTGCGGCAACAACTGCTTGGAATTTGAGATCGTTGTCGACTGCCCGTCTAAAGTAAGTTGCTCTATTTTGTTTATACATTTTGACAATACAATTTTGTATCATGTGGTTTATTATCTTGAAATATAAGTCCATGAATTTAAATAACAAGCAATTGGTCAGCATTTCTGTGTTAACTGTTATGACACTAACTATTCCGTTGGTACAGTATGGTACCGCTCGGCGCATACCGTACCTCTCTGTTGCTATTCTCCTCCTTTCTTCCAAGGGTGATTCTAAAGTAACAATTACCGGGCAAGTTTGCCGTGCTGTTAGGAGCGCGCAGCTGTGACCTCGCATCCGGGAGATAGTGGGTTCGAATCCCAGTGTCGGCAGCCCTGAAGATGGTTTTCCGTGGTTTTCCATTTTCACCCCAGGCAAATACCGGAGCTGTACCTTCATTAAGGCCACGGCCGCTTTCTTCCCACTCCTAGCTCTTTCCTATCACATCGTCCCATAAGACCTCTCCGTGTCGGTGCGACGTAAAGGAATTTGCGAGCAAAAGAAAAAGAAACATTGTCAGGAAGGACATCCGGCCGTAAACCACAGCCAAGTGAGATAAGCGGTAGATTATAAAGAAGTACACTAGTATTATTACTTATTGACACTGATAAAGTGGAACGTTATAGCTGGACCAGCTCCAGGTGACGCAGCAGAGCCACTTGCTGGGCGAGGCAAAGCGATTGTGTCTCGAGAAATCGATTTGCGCTGCTGGCACCCCGGCCCACTGGTGGATTGCCTCCCCTAACACCCCCCGGCACGGGCCCGCAGTTGCCGAAACAAGCAGCACTTCCCTCAGAGGTGAGGCTGGCAACGAAGAGCAAATCTCCATCATTCTGTCATCAACATGAGGTCAATGGCCATGCAACCCTTGGATCAAAGGAGCAGGTACCATAGAGTCGAGTGTAATTATAATGCTGTTTGTTGTACGTCCCACTAACTATCATTCTGCCTCTTCTTCCGGTCAAATTTCTTCAAATTGTTCTTCTTTCACCGATTCGATTCGGTATCTCTTCATTTTTGATTCGAATTTCCCATCTCACCTCCAGCATTCTTCTGTAAGACCACATTTCAAAAGCTTCTATTCTCTTTCTTTCCGAGCAAGTAATCGTCTATATTGAACATCCATACATACCCACGCTCCTGGGCCGATGACCTTCGATGTTAGGCCCCTTTAAACAACAAGCATCATCATCATACCCATGCTCCAGACGAAAGTCTTCAAAAATGTCTTCCTAATTCCTATATCAATGTTCGAAGTGAACAAATTTTTTTTCTTAAGAAAGGCCTTGGCTTGTGCTAGTCTGCATTTTATGTCCTACTTACATCATTCGTTATTCTGCTGCTGAAATACCAATATATTCATCTATTTCCTTTAAGACTTCATTCCCTAATCTAATATTTCCTGCATCATCTTACTTCATTCGACTGCACTCCATTACATTTGTTTTGGATTTATTTATTTTCGTCTTGTACACCTTCTCCAAGACTATACTAATAATTTCGTGTGGTTATTTCTAGCCGAGAACAGCCCTTGTAAGGCAGACGCTCCGATGAGGGTGGGCGGTATCTGCCATGTGTAGGTAACTGCGTGTTATTGTGGCGGAGGATAGTGTTATGTGTGGTGTGTGAGTTGCAGGGATGTTGGGGACATCACAAACATCCAGCCCCAGTGCCACTGGAATTAACCAATGAAGGTTAAAATCCCTGACCCGGGTGGGAATCGAACCCGGGACCCTCTGAACCGAAGGCCAGTACGCTGACCGTTCAGACAACGAGTCGGACGTCTCCAAGACTGAGCCCGTACCATTTAGCAATGTTTCCACATTTTCTGAAGTCTCAGACAGAATAACAATACGTACATACATACATTATCATTAAAGACTGTTATGCCTTTCAGCGTTCAGTCTGCAAGCCTCTGTGAATTCACTAAACGTCACCACAATCCTCTATTTGCAACTAGTGCTGTGGCCTCATTTAGGTCTATACCTCTTATCTTTAAATCGTTAGAAACTGCGTCAAACCATCGTCATCTTGGTCTCCCTCTACTTCTCCTACCCTCCATAACAGAGTCCATTATTCTCCTAGGTAACCTATCCTCCTCCATTCGCCTCACATGACCCCACCACCCAAGCTGGTTTATGTGTACAGCTTCATCCATCGAGTTCATTCCTAAATTAGCCTTTGTCTCCTCATTCGAAGTGCCCTCCGGCAATTCTTCCCACCTGTTTGTACCAGCAATCATTCTTGCTACTTTCTAGTCTGTTACTTCTAACTTACGAATAAGATATCCTAAGTCACCCAGCTTTCGCTCCCGTAAAGCAAAGTTGGTCTGAAAACAGACCGATGTATAGATAGTTTCGTCTGAGAGACTTCCTTCTTATAGAGTACTGTTGATCGCAACTGCGAGCTCACTGCATTAGCTTTAGCACATCTTGATTCAGTCTCACTTGCCATATCACCATCCTGGGAGAACATACAACCTAATTACTTGAAATTATCGACCTGTTGTAGCTTTGTATCACCAATCTGACATTCAATTCTGTTGAATTTCTTACCTACTGACATCAATTTAGTCTTCGAAAGGCTAATTTTCATACCATGCTCATTGCACCTACAGTATTTTCAAGTTCCAAGATATTAGA
Source organism: Anabrus simplex (assembly GCF_040414725.1). Taxonomy (NCBI): domain Eukaryota; kingdom Metazoa; phylum Arthropoda; class Insecta; order Orthoptera; family Tettigoniidae; genus Anabrus; species Anabrus simplex. The sequence continues at coordinate 1,120,659,720 of NC_090266.1, read as the reverse complement.
CTGCAGGCTTTCGGCACAATCTGCCATTAAGACAAAGTCGTCAGCTTAGGTCAGACTGCTTACTACATTTCCACCTAACTGAATCGCTCCCTGCCATTTTATACCTTTCAGCAGATGATCCATGCAAACTACGAACAGCAAAGGTGAAAGATTACAGCCTTGTCTAACCCCTGTAAGTACCCTGAACCAAGAACGCATCCTACCATCAATTCTCATTGAAGCCCAATTGTCAACATAAATGCCTTTGATTGGTTTTAATAATCTACATTTAATTCTATAGTCCCCCAGTATGGCGAACATCTTTTCCCTCGGTACCATGTCATATGCTTTCTCTAGATCTACGAAACATAAACACAACTGCCTATTCCTATCATAGCATTTTTCAATTACCTGGCGCATACTGAAAATCTGATCCTGACAGCCCCTCTGTGGTCTGAAACCACAACGGTTTTCATCCAACTTTCTCTCAACTACTGATCGCACCCTCCCTTCCAAGATGCCAGTGAATACTTTGCCTGGTATACTTATGAATGAGATACCTCGATAGTTGTTGCAATCCTTCCTATTCCCTTGCTTATAGATAGGTGCAATTACTGCTTTTGTCAAATCTGAAGGTACCTTACCAACACTCCACGCTAATCTTACTACTTTATGAAGCTATTTCATCCCCGCCTTCCCACTATACTTCAACATTTCAGGTCTAATGCCATCTATTCCTCCTGATTTATGACAATGGAGTTTATTTACCATCCTTTCCACTTCCTCAAGCACAATTTCACCAACATAATTTTCCTCCTCCCCATGAGCTTGGCTGTTCGCAACGCCACCAGGAAGATTTCCTTTTACGTAGGGAAGATTTTCAAAATATTCCCTCCACTTCTCCAGTGATTTCCTGGGATCTATTATGAGTTCACCCGAACTACTCAAAACACTGTTCATTTCCTTTTTTCCTTCCCTTCCTAACATTCTTTATTACTATCCAAAAAGGTTTCCCTACTGTTTGACCTAGCTTTTCCAGGTTATTACCAAAATGTTCCCACGACTTATTTTTGGATTCAACAACTATTTGTTTCGCTCTGTTTCTTTCATCAACGTAGGCTACAAATCCCTGTCTGCCTCGGCCCTTGTTTGGAGCCATTTCTGATAAGCCTTCTTTTTACGTTTACAAGCTGCTCTCACTTCATCATTCCACCAAGATGTTAGCCTTTTCCCATCTTTACACACAGTTGTTCCTAGGCATTCCCTTGCTGTTTCTACTACAGCATACCTGTATGCCACCCATTCACTTTCTATATCCTGAACCTGCTTACTGTCCACTGTTCGAAACTTCTCACTGATCATATACATGTACTTCTGCCTAATTTCTTCGTCCTGAATATTTTCAACCCCTATTCCATTTCAGACAGATTTCACTTTCACTATCCTAGGCCTAGAGATACTTAGTTCACTACAGATCAGATAGTGGTTTGAATCATCGAAAAATCCCCGAAAACCCGTACATTCCTAACAGAATTTCGAAGTCGATTAAGTTATAGTCTATTATGGATCAGGTAACCCTAGCCTTCCATGTGTAGCGGTAAATAGCCTTATGCTTGAAGGATGTATTCGTAACTGCTACCTTCGGTACTTTCATGTCTGTTACTTCTAACTTATGAATGAGGTATTCTGAGTCCATCCAGCTTTCGCTCCCATAAAGCAAAATTGGTCTGTATCATCGGTAAATCTCAGAATTTTCATTTCCTCTCCTTGGATTGTGATTCCGTTTCTAAATTCGTATTTGATTTCCTTTATCTCCTGTTCTATGTAAACATTGAAAAAGAGAGGGGAAAACTGCAACTTTGCCTCACACCTTTCTGGATTGCTGCTTCCTTTTCACAGCCGTCGATTCTTGTTCACTGCAGACTGATTTTTCTACAGATTGTAGATAATTCACATTTCTTGGTATCTAATCCAGATTACCCTCAGAGTATGTAATAGTTTGGTCCAATCAATATTATCGAATGCCTTTTCTAGATCTACGAACGCAATAGCACGTGTACTACCGCAATATTAGTTTAGTACGTGGGCTTGTCTTTCTTAATTTGTTCTTCTAAGATCAGACGTGAAGTCAGGACTTCTTCACGTATTCCTGCGTTTCTTCTGAAGCTAAACTGATTTTCTCCCAACTCAGATTCAACTCATTTGTTCATCCTTCTGTAAATACTGTGGCTACTCCAACCACTACTCTTACACTTACATCTCCTTCACACAATATACATAACATTTGTTTGAGCGCCAGTTGCTTTTTTAAGAAAAAGAACAAAATTCGGTAGAGCATACCTCTTATATCAATTATCTCAAGGCGTGAGGTGATAAACTCACATATCTGGCAATATACAGGGATATGGATCAGGACAATATTAAATTACTGTTGCATTTCCACAATTGAGGATTGTACATGGAACTGGAATCACTTATTATAATTAAAAATAAAACTGAGTTTATGACTAAATTTACGTCACAATGAACAATCATTTACGTCTTTTAATTTAACAAAAGAAATATATTGTGAGATTTGCGGTACAAAGAAAAGGAAAATTTAATCTAAACAAAAAAGCTATTGGCATGAACTTGAAGTGAGATGTGATATCGCCGCTGATTACACTCTTCTTCATGTTATGAATGTATAACATGTCTGATGCTTTAATTACCTGTTGTCTGCATACACCGCTGTTGAACTTGAAAATTCTTGGGAAAACCTGTGAGCTGAAGTCGGGAGCCGTCTGTTGTTATCTTCTTATATAACAAGGAGTTGGCCTACATACCATGTACGCGTGTAGGGAGCTCCAATGTAATTACGTCCACTCAATATCTTTTAAATAATTGGAAAATATTATTGGAACATCTTGTGAAGTCCATCCTCACAAGAAAATGATGTTTCTTTATCAGCATAGTACCCGTCTCTGCTCGGATACAAGCACCACTTGTAGACTTCCTCGATGATTACTTCTTCAAACACCACTCTTAGCTCTGACCATCACTCGAAGATCACTTCTTCCATTTGATACATCTGACTGTTTCATATGAACTGCACGATATGAACTGCTTATGAACTGAGTACCATCAACTGAATAGATATGATGAACTGAGTACCTCTCCCTACCGTAGCATCACCTTATATCCCCTCGCGATGACGACTCATCTCCCCACTCACTGTTCATCCCTTCCACTTCCACATACAGTAGCTGGCGAATACTGACACTTGGTCGCAATCACGTGTCCACGCACTGATGTCATCAGTCACGCGCTGTCTAAGCGTACCCAAGCGGACCAAGAATGATTATACCGAATGCGTCACCGGGAAATCTCCTTGTACACAACATTCCCAGTTAAACATAGCCTCGATTGCAAAATACTATGCCAGCTCATCTAGCCAAAGTTACAAGCCACAGCATGACAATATGAAACCAACAAATCTCACTTACTACAATACAGAATAATTATAAACATATTCACTTAACCTATGATTAAATACAATAATATACGCGATACCTAATTATTACAGTCTAAATGATGAGAAACAGAATATATAAAATCTAATGAATCAGGTTAATAATAATAATAATAATAATAATAATAATGATAATAATAATAATAATAATAATAATAATAAATACAGAATGGAATCTGTAACCTAGTTGTACGGTTACAGAACGCCTCCCTCATGAAATAATCGATTAAATGAATCGATTGATTCATGAAATCTATACATAATCACCTGAAATCGAGTACACCATAGATACATGTATAAAATGCCCTTTACAAATTTGGTACATAGTATCATCCATCTGGATGTTCGTTGTTACACATATAAAACATTTATCAATTATCATTTTCACTTTGATTATACAGTATTATTTACATACAGATTACATTTCTTTCTCACTTCTGTCGTTTCAAACGTTCATTGAGTGTTCAAAAGTAATTCTCGAAGACATTTCATTATATACACTGTCTCCAAGCACTGGAGTTTATTGCACTGCCGTGCCTTACTTATTATCACAACACACGCTAATTTCACTGAAGTCCTGTTCGCAATGCCAGCTTCATAAAATATGGTGAATTAACATAATAATGAAAATTAATCAACAAACTCACATGATATATTTCTTAAGATTTCTTATATTGTATGTGCCTACGATATTTCCTTCCTTGTCTTCTAATGAATAAGCACATTTCCCAATCCGTTTCACTACGGTGAAGTATCCCTGATATAACAAGAAAAACTTAGAAAATTGACCAGCTTCTGCTGATGACGGGAGTGGCACTCTGAGTAAAACCTTGTCACCAAGCTCAAATTCATCCAATATAGTCCTACAAAAGTTGAGTTATCAATAACATTAAATTTGTGTTCGTAAAGATGTGTTCTACCAGGCCGATCGCTAAAAACATCACTATGTGATATCAATAATTCACACAATTCGCCCTTCTGACTTTCCGCTAAATTACATTTCTCCACTGTCTCATACAATTCATCTCTAGAATCTCTCTGTATGGACACATGGCAGACATCAATATTTTTCCTAATATTAGGAATTTCACAAGATCCTTCCGTACTAGAACACACTTTATTCGCACTAATTTCTGACAAAACATCATATGGTAAACTGACTTCCCTGCTACTCTTTCCCCAAATAAGATTGACATTACACAGATCAAAATTTAATTTAGCCTTGTGACACGTTAACCAGTCGGTACCTAAAATAACGGCATAAACTAAATTAGGCACTACTAAGCATGGTTGGAAAATACATTCTCCACTTATGCTAATGGGGACAGCTATTTGTTTATTCACTCTTTGAGACTTGTTCCCAACAGCTGTTACGATGAACGTATTCCTCACTGGAATTTCCGCTACCTCATACTTCTCTCTTAAAACTTCTTCATACAGCTTGGAATTTACACATGACTTCTCACTACCAGAGTCCAACAAAATCTTAACTTTTCTGCCCCATATCAGCAGTTCAATCGTCGGTGTAACAGTAACACTACTTAAATTATCCTCATTACATAATATAAGATCACTTAACAAATCTTGCCTTATATCTAAATTTAAATTACACTTATAAAATTTATTGTCTACGATTAAGTCGTCACTTAAAACATTTGAATTATTGCTACTTAGGTCACAATCATGTTCACTTACGACTATAGGCTGGTCGACATTGTCATACTTATCTACCTTATACGTGAACTCACCATTTACGGACTGTCTCAGTGACCTGTTTATACAGTCCGTTGCTCGTTTAAAGTACTTGGTTCGGTTACGACTTGTTGGTTACACACCTCAGTCGGCCTCCCCTGTTGCCTATTTCCTCTAGCGTCATTATTATTATTATTATGGCCTGTATTCTCCCGCCTCGCAGCTTCTGGTTGATTACCATAATCACGCCTCCCAGTCCTGAAATTTTCCGAACTATTTTGATAATTTCTCTCCCTGTGGAAATTATTATTAGGTCTCTCCTGATATTCTCTTCTGTAGTTACGACTATTCATAGTCCTGTCCTGATTATTAGATTGGTTACCCCTTCCTTCTACATTCCTATTAGGTGTCCTACTATTATTCAAGCTACTACCTAAAGCATCAAAACTTTCCAACAAAATCTCCATTTCCTTAATAGTCTCCACTCTTTGCATACAAACCGCTTCTCTTATTCTGTCGGGATAGTGCTTAGCCATAAGTCTAACTATATCAGCCTCAGGTCCAATACATTCTAAATTTCTCCACACCAAAACATGAGCCAAAAAGTATTCAGTCATTCTAACACCCTCGTTAGAATTATACCTGCCAAACATTACTCTCTCTCTCTCTCTACTCTGAACACCTTCACTCCAAAATTTCGCCATGAATTTTTCCTTAAATTCAGTTAGACTAGACATCGAGCTTTTATATACTTGAAACCAAGACTTAGTCTCTCCTACAAAAGCATTAGATAAGATCTCCAATACAGTTTCCCAGCTAATAATATTGTCTCTTAATTGAACAGCAAATTTCTTCTCTACTACTCTCATAAATTCCATCGGGTTAAATTCTTTCCCAGAAAACTTAGGTAAGTCATGATCTCTAGTGATTAAACCATTATTTACAATTATTTCACGTACATTTCTACTATCACGCACTTCTTTCTGGAGTACTCTCTGGCAACTCAGAAATTTTTCTTCCAATGTTTCCTCAGCCTTTTCTTCAATTTTTCTTAACTTCTCCTGTAATTTTTCTTCCGATTCTCTCACCTTCTGTGATAATGATTTTTGTTCACTCTCTAGATCACCTACTTCTCCAAGTTTTCTTTCCACCTGTTCTACCCTACTAATACATTTCCTAGTTTCTTGCCCCACTGTATTGGTTATCTTTTCAAACCTTTCTTCTACTAACTCATTGATTTCTCCTTTATTAGACTCGATCTTGGCACCTAATTCATCAATCTTATGCCCTTGTTTGATGCATGTCTCACTAACTTGCTCGATTTCAGTATGGAGATTGCTCCGACCCAATTCCATCTCAGCTCTGATGTCACTACACTCCCTATTTACCTTACTTTCTAAATTATTAATTTGCTTACTTATTTCTAACACCTTATGATCTATCTTATTACTAACATCATCGATCTTCTTATTAATACTAATACCCTGAGCTTCAATTTTCTCACTAATGACCGCTTCAATTTTCTCACTCATAATATTATTCTGAGATTCAATTTTCTCACTAATAACCGTTTCAATTTTCTCACTCATAATATTATTCTGAGATTCAATTTTCTCACTAATAATATTATTCTGAGATTCAATTTTCTCACTCATAATATTATTCTGAGATTCAATTTTCTCACTAATGATATTATTCTGCTCAGTCATTTTGGACATCAGCAAATTAAATAAACCAAGGTCAATCACCCCTTTACTTTGATCTTGCGTGACAGCGTTTTCCTCAGTTTCTACTATTTTCTGATTTTCAGCAGGTCCCACCTTAGTCACCAACTTCCTATTTATGTTACCACCTTGGATTTCCTTGGACACAATAACCTCAGCCTCATCACCTGACTGCATATTGCTATCCTTGTCCATCTTCGGTTTCCTACTAATTTTTCGCGATCTCAAAGCTATTTCTCCTTGCAATTCCTCTGACATTACCCCTTAAATACAAACTTCAACAAAATGACCTTCCTAACATTACTCGGTGAATTTAACATGTGCGTACTCATTAAAAGAACTGATCCATGTATATTGCCATTCAGAAACACTTTTTCTGAACCTTTCGAGTCCCACGTTGCTGGCGACACGTTGTGGCTACTCCAACCACTACTCTTACACTTACATCTCCTTCACACAATATACATAACATTTGTTTGAGCGCCAGTTGCTTTTTTAAGAAAAAGAACAAAATTCGGTAGAGCATACCTCTTATATCAATTATCTCAAGGCGTGAGGTGATAAACTCACATATCTGGCAATATACAGGGATATGGATCAGGACAATATTAAATTACTGTTGCATTTCCACAATTGAGGATTGTACATGGAACTGGAATCACTTATTATAATTAAAAATAAAACTGAGTTTATGACTAAATTTACGTCACAATGAACAATCATTTACGTCTTTTAATTTAACAAAAGAAATATATTGTGAGATTTGCGGTACAAAGAAAAGGAAAATTTAATCTAAACAAAAAAGCTATTGGCATGAACTTGAAGTGAGATGTGATATCGCCGCTGATTACACTCTTCTTCATGTTATGAATGTATAACATGTCTGATGCTTTAATTACCTGTTGTCTGCATACACCGCTGTTGAACTTGAAAATTCTTGGGAAAACCTGTGAGCTGAAGTCGGGAGCCGTCTGTTGTTATCTTCTTATATAACAAGGAGTTGGCCTACATACCATGTACGCGTGTAGGGAGCTCCAATGTAATTACGTCCACTCAATATCTTTTAAATAATTGGAAAATATTATTGGAACATCTTGTGAAGTCCATCCTCACAAGAAAATGATGTTTCTTTATCAGCATAGTACCCGTCTCTGCTCGGATACAAGCACCACTTGTAGACTTCCTCGATGATTACTTCTTCAAACACCACTCTTAGCTCTGACCATCACTCGAAGATCACTTCTTCCATTTGATACATCTGACTGTTTCATATGAACTGCACGATATGAACTGCTTATGAACTGAGTACCATCAACTGAATAGATATGATGAACTGAGTACCTCTCCCTACCGTAGCATCACCTTATATCCCCTCGCGATGACGACTCATCTCCCCACTCACTGTTCATCCCTTCCACTTCCACATACAGTAGCTGGCGAATACTGACACTTGGTCGCAATCACGTGTCCACGCACTGATGTCATCAGTCACGCGCTGTCTAAGCGTACCCAAGCGGACCAAGAATGATTATACCGAATGCGTCACCGGGAAATCTCCTTGTACACAACATTCCCAGTTAAACATAGCCTCGATTGCAAAATACTATGCCAGCTCATCTAGCCAAAGTTACAAGCCACAGCATGACAATATGAAACCAACAAATCTCACTTACTACAATACAGAATAATTATAAACATATTCACTTAACCTATGATTAAATACAATAATATACGCGATACCTAATTATTACAGTCTAAATGATGAGAAACAGAATATATAAAATCTAATGAATCAGGTTAATAATAATAATAATAATAATAATGATAATAATAATAATAATAATAATAATAAATACAGAATGGAATCTGTAACCTAGTTGTACGGTTACAATACTACGTGTTAAAATTTTGCAAGCGTGAGATACTAAACCAATAGTGCGTTAGTACACGTGCTATTGCTTTGGTTACGGTATGCTGATTTATCAACTGTCAAGCTTCCTAGGACAGATAAAGTACTGTTATAATCTACAGAATTATGTTCGTTGCCTACTGTTTCAATAGTCACATTGGTTGGTGTATTCTGCATAGCATCAGAGCAAACTTTACCCACACATTTCATTGTGCTAGAAGCCTGTTCTTTATTTTGTTTTTAGATTATAGCCTTTAGTTGTTCACCATTTGAGCAGCTACATATAATTTCGCGTGGCTATTTCTAGCCGGATGCAGTCCTTGTAAGGCAGACCCTCCGATGAGGTTGGGCAGCATCTGCCATGTGTAAGTAACTGCGTGTTATTGTGGTGGAGGATAGTGTTATGTGTGGTGTGTGAGTCGCAGGGATGTTGGGACAGCACAAACAGCCAGCCCCCAAGACACTGGAATTACCCAATGAACGTTAAAATCCCCGACCCGGCCGGGAATCGAACCCGGGACCGTCTGAACCGAAGGCCAGTACGCTGACCATTCAGCCAATTAGTCGGACACCATTTGAGCAGCTGATAGTGATATTGGGTAGTGATTGATGCTAGGTCTTCTCCCCACGCTGCCTGTCGTGGCATTACTGCAAGGTGGGAAGGTCATCGAGTTATGGTAGTAGTGAGTGCGAGGTACAGTTAGAAGAATACCGTTATTGACTAGTTTCACTGGGTAGATTCTACATTGGGTCTTATGTTGCTAAATTGGCGCCTTGTAGGAACTGGATCAGTACTTTGCTGTTGTGGTTAACATTTGTGGGGAATGGTTAATGTAGTGACTGGTGCTGTGTGGAAAACTTTGTACGCTATTGCTCGTATCTGGGACATGGCTAAGATCAGCATCATCGTAATCGGCGTGTGTAGAAGCGTTCGGGTTAGCCATTCCGATGTGGTGTAGAAGGCGACCAGACTACTGAGCACTCACATTGAAATTGATGTGCACAATGAATGTAACGTAATGTTTTTATTCCGTAACTCACCAACGAAGCGAGAATCTGTGGACTGGCTCAGGTATTGTTCCAATTAACACAAGAGCTCTGCAAGTACATACGAAATTGTTGAGTAAATGCCAATGCGGCAGTAACTTGCTGATGTATATTGAAGGACAGAATAAACTGTTATTTTACTTTAATCATATAACAATGTCTGTTCACTGACGCACCTCGGATGATCTCGAGAGTAAAAAGTGGTTGATAGCATTCTTTGATTTCAGATTGAACTTCCATTGTAAAGGATGAATCTGTCTTCCTCCCTCAGAGAGAGAGAGAGAGAGAGAGAGAGAGAGAGAGTGAGAGAGAGAGAGAGTTCAAAATGTAAATAAAAGGGACGATGAGAGGCGTCGGCATCTTTAATGTTTAATTCAGATATTCTGTATCCAACTGAAACCTTTGCAGCGTTATTTTTACATAGTGCAGTTATAAGAAACACAAGAGAATTGAGGATGTTTACAAATACCCTCGTCATGTAATTGTAGCTTTGATATACACATAAATAGCACACGTAAAGAGAGAATCTCAGGGAAGTTCATTGGTAGATCCTGCCCTATCACAGAGCAGACAACGAATAGCAGAGTGTGGCCGGGGATGTTAGCTGGGTCCTCCTGCTCCGGAAGTTCCATTGCTAACCACCATAGAAACGCCTCCCCCCTAACGGGGTTGGACTCAAGAATGGTATCCCCTCATACGCCAGAAGATTTGGGGCTTTTGAAATGGAATTTCGGTGCTATCTCTTTGACATTGAAGGGGCTGTTGATGAAACGATTCATCTCTATTCACGCGATCGCTAGTTGCGGCGAGATTAACCAGGCTCATACCTCAGTCAATTTAGACGGTAACGAACATAGTGTCTTGTACATATTAAATCATTTTTGGGGTCTGTAATTAACTTAATACTTGGTCTTTGTACTGGACACAGCAAACAATGGTCTAGGTCGAGTCTGTCTGTTACAGAACCACGGGAAAACTGGTGGATTTTCATAAACGTTTAGGACAAGAACGAGTAGGATCTCAGCCTTAAGTTATTCAAAACATTAAATGAGTGTGTTTCAGAAAGGATCTTGAAGGTTGGTTTTACAGGAAGACTTGCCGAAGTCAAAATTTAATTAGGGTAGCATTTTTACAGTGAAAATATATCAGTGGCGATGATATTAATTGCAGGAGCCGATAACAGACTCTCGATCTCTTTGATTTTGCAGCAGAAGGAAGAGCAGCAGGGCCAGAGAGAGCCCGGAAGAGGCAGGGTCAACGACAGGTGCTTATAATCCATTAAAAACTCACCGCATTACTTTCAATGATCATAAAGTAAGATAGTAGGTAACACTGGCAAATCTGAACCGAAATGGTACTCAGAGATGTCTTCTACATAACTACGAGAGCGAATCAAAAAGTAAGTTACACTTCCAACCGCTTACACATATGCAACACGGCTATGACAACATACAATGTAAGTTCACTTTTACACATAGTCCCCAAGAGACTGTAAACATTTCTCGGAACGGTCAACCAACGTTTTGATTCCGGATGCTGAGAAATCACCTCCAGCGCTATGTAACCACCTGGAGACAGCTGCTTTCAGCCCCTCATCGTTTCGGAATCGTCGTCCACCGAGATCCTTTTTCTGCTTCCCGCTAAGTCTGGACTGTATAGAGAATGTTGCCATACCTCCCACTTGAATCGCTGCAGCAGTTCGGACGTTTGGCGGTCCGTGTTAGGTGTTGCGTTATCGTGCAACAAAATCACACCAGCGCTCAATTTTTCCCGCCGCTTATCTTTAATTGCTTTATACATCCGGTTCAACGTTTGACAATACGAAGCCGAGTTGATTGTCGTGCCTTTGGGCATAAATTCCACGTGCGCCAAACCCTCCATGTCAAAGAACACTGTCACCATTACCTTTGCTGCTAAAGGTTCGACCTTGGCCTTCTTTTGCGGTGGTGATGTGGTGTGCACCCATTCCATTGATGTTCTCTTTGCTTCGGGGGTGAAGTGGTGGACCCATGTTTCATCCCCTGTGATGATTCGCCACAGAAACTCGTTGCCCTCAAGAGAATACCGTTGCCAACATGCCAGTGACGATTGGAAACGTTGTTCCCTGTGAACATCGGTGAGCAGACGTGGGACCCATATTTGACACAGTTTACGATATCCAAGATGCTGGTGAACAATAAAGAACGCATGCCATACGAAATGTTCAGCATGCTGCCAATTTCCTGCAGTGTTATGCGCCAATTCTCTCTAATAATCCCATTCACATGGTCAACATTAGCAACGGTAATGGACATTGCGGGCCTGCCTTCGCGATATTCGTCTGTCAGATACGTGTGTCAGGCGTCAAATTCCTTACACCACTTTACAACACCTGGGTGAGAAATTGCACACTCACTATGTACAGCAGTGACTTCACAATGAATGTCCGTGCAATAGAGCCATTTATCCCATAAAAATCTGATCCTTGCACGGTCCTCCAGTTTGGAGTGAACATCCAGTTGACGCGCCATTGAGCCTAGCCCGCTCTGCACACACAACACGATGGGATAGCACAACAACCTTCCTGTCGGACTTGTCAGCAGTTACTGTAGCTTGCACCGCATTGGCCACGGTCACGACGCACAGCGTGCACTCGCGGCGTGCTAGGGAAACTTACTTTTTGATTCGCTCTCGTAATTTGATAGAATGTTTACATATTAGTTATTAATGTCTTATCGATAGGAACTGGCCCTCTAATATCCAGAGTCAGGTAAGATAACGCAGTTTTTCAAACCGTAATAACTAGCAATTTCGTGTGGTTTTTGCTAGCCTGGTGCAGCACTTGAAATGCACATGTGTTGTGCTGGGAAATTGCGTGTTATTGTGGTGGAGGATAGTGTTCTATTAATAGCATTCTCCGAGCCAAAGGAGCCAGCCGCGAATCGACCCCGGGGCCCTCTGAGCAGAACTGCTCCTCACTGTCTGTCTCCTGCCCAGAGTGCTATCTCAAACATCAGTTTCTTCATAAATACATTTCGACGCTAAATAGATTGGTAAGTCAATCAGTACAGACCAGTGGACTGCAAACGACCCACTCCGCTCACGCTCGTACGTTCGACGAGTAGTCTGAGGTAAGGCGGCTGGTGTGTACGGACAGTATTAACCACGTTACGTCGAACAAACTTAAAAAGGAGCGAGGAAGGGAAGTAGCTGACTATAAAATGTTGGACACCATGCAAATATTGAAGTAATTAATTACAAACTTACTATATACACCGTGAGATCAACATGTCACGTAATTAGACACGGAACATTAACTTGTATTGTCTTTAACATCGTGATAAACATTCATCATTGTTGTGTTGCCTGTTTTCGAGCAGAATGAATTAAGAGAACGCCATTTATTATATCTTGCTTAAGCCATCTCCTTTTCTCACTAGGAAAGTGTCCGGCACCATGGCTAAATGGTCAGCGTGCTGGTCTTTGGTCCAGAGGGTCCCGGGTTCGATTCCGGGCGGGGTCGGGGATTTTAACCTTCATTGGTTTATTCCATTGACTCGGGGGCTGGGTGGTTGTGCCGTCCCCAACATCGCTGCAACTCACACATCACATATAACACTATCCTCCACCACAATAACACGCAGTTACCTACATATGGCAGATGCCGCCCATCCTCATCGGAGGGTCTGCCTTACAAGGGATGAACTCGGCTAGAAATGGCCACACGAAATTTTTACTTACAAAGTTACCAGCTGAACCGTCCGACTCAATGGCTAAATCAATGGAATAAACCATCCCCGACCCCGCCCGGGTTCGATTCCCGGACGGGTCGGGAATTTTAACCGTATTGGTTAATTTCTCTGGCACGGGGTCTGGGTGTGTGTGTGTCCACTTCATCATCATTTCATCCTCATCACGACACGCAGTTCGTCTACGGGCGTCAAATTAAAAGACCTGCGACTGGCGAGCCGAACATGTCCTCGGACACTCCTGGCAGTAAAACCCATACGCCATTTAATTTTTTTTTACCAGCTGAAGTGAAATGTATTTCACTTTCCGCATTGCAGGCTGGAATAGACAATATTTTCTTCCCTAGCAGAAAACGTCTTTTTTCTTCACTATGTAAGGGGTTCGTCTTCAGAAAGGTGATCTTTTAATAAATAAATGGTTTTAGTCCATAGTCTGCGGCAACTTTAACTCGTTTTTGACATAGATCTAGGAAGCTCTTTCCGAAACAATCATAAAGGGAAGGAGATCTGTAGCACACATTTTGACGCACTTCTGAGTAATGTTTTATTTAATAACATGTGATACTGGATGAGGCCGCAATTTACACTCGTATGCTTTCATACTGTATGTGAGGTACCGGTAGTAGATGCAACATTTACATGGCACATAACCTGCATGTTCACCATTCGCAATTGGTACTAGTAAGAAGTAATCCACACTTCGCTCTTCAACCTTTCTGATCTTAGTAATCCATATTGCTTCCTCTCAGGTTTTGCTTTTACCCTGTCTTTGGCCTCCGGTTCCATCATCTTCACTTCATGTTTTCATTTCTCAGACTGAAGGGGTAGGGCGGGCCACCCAAAGGGTTGCTTCCTCGTTCTGGCCTAATAACACATTGTTATATTGCGTTATGTTTATATATAACGCATAAAATTGTTCAAGGTGACAATTGAGCAGTTCTGATTGCCCTTAGAACTTAAATTATACTTACCCTGGCTGTCCTTATTGCACGGTGAAGAAATATGGAAGATACGGTGTTATCAGCCCTGTGCCTGAGGCTGTGGATTGTTCTTACGGGGACGGCTGATCTGCGGGCTCTGTGAAAGCGCGGAAGTTGTGGAATGGGGTGAAGGTTCGAAGAGGGCGTTTGAGGGGAAGAGTTTGATTATGAGGGGATATCGTTGGTCAAAGGATCGCTGGATGAAGCGCTGGAATAGAGCTGAGGCGTGGGCATCAACTTTTGTGATTGGGAAGTGTTAAAAAAGTCACGGGTGTGGTAGAGTGGGGGAGTTATTTTGTTTAATTCGGACAACCTAGAGCCCCAGTTGGTCCGCATTAATGAGGTTCTACTTTACTTAGAACTAAGCAACTCCCTTCGCCCATTTCAGATTATATCAAATGAAACTGCTCAAGTGAAGAATGGACTGAATATCTCAATTTGGAGCCCCTTTTCCCGTGTATCTTCCGTCGTCAGTTACAACCACTTCGAAATCGTGATCAACATCTTACTCGAAATACTACACTTTCGGCAATTCAAGGCGGTGCTGAAACGTCAGCCTTAACAATGTTCACTTCACACCATTGACAATCTCTCGTCTTCGTTAGATACTCCTGCGCTGTAGCTGTCATACCAGAGACGTTCCAGACATCGCCCGAGCGGTTGTTGATTTCGGAAAGAATACTGTGTGATCAGGAACTCTGCGTCCGGCATTTTATACTTGGTGAGCATGAGCATCGTCATGATCTTTTACCAAGAGTCGCCAGTAGTGGGTACTGACCAAATTGAGAACCAAAGGTGGAAAAGGGTGAAAGTGCCGAAATATGAAAAATGTGGGTTTTTTTTAAAATTAAGGGGATGTATTAGCCATTCGGAATATGCTGGTAATTTGTGTATGTGCCTGAGGTCATTAGTTTAGTAGGTAGGAAATTCAACAGGTAGAGAGACACAGTCCAATGTGCCCTGCTGAGTTTGGTGGAGAAGGGTGAATATGCCAGCGTCTCGCGCTGCAATTCTTCTGTGTCAGTGTGCTATCACTCATGTATTTTCTAATTTGTGAGCCACTTAATTAAAGAGCTGAAATTTTTTATAGAAGCTAAATATTGTTATGTAAGTATACAAAATGTATTGAATGTAGTATATTTTCACTTCAAAGTCCGTAGGTAATAATTAATTCCTGCTCTCCTTTGGTAGAGAAGGGTGAAAGTGTCATTGTGTTCAGGAACTCTATTATTGGCGTTTACTCAAAATCATGTTTCTGGAACTTTCACCCTTTTCCTTCTTTGGTCCTCAAGTTTTTGAAGTCAGCGTGTGAACGTGTACAATATACAGTGGACATTATTTAATTCGAACTGCAAGGGGAATCAGAAAAAAATCGAATTAACCAACGAAAATTTAGGACAATGCTGTATAAATGCATAAAATCAATCCATTTTAATGAATAATTATTACAGCGTTATGCATTCTACCGTACCTTAACAACTGCCTGTACTGTACACCCACTAGTAAAACAACAGCATTTAAAGTATTTACGCAAAATTTAGCACATGTAACTATACATTAATTCCATTGCTCATATTCGAGTAGCGTCTAAGAGATCAATTTTGGTTTGCTTCACGTCACTGTCCAGGATTTTAGTAATAAACTGCCGTCGATAAAAATGTTTTAGATCGTGTATTATCCTTGATCCATCGGCTGCACAACTGACGTCATATTGGGAGGAAAGTAGACTATCCTACTGCTCCTGACTTTAGGAGTCTTGTTATGAGCTGTGCAGTTATCAATAACGAGCAAAATGTTCCTATTAGACCAGTACATGTTTTTAAATCTAGCGTTACAAGCAAATTTTCAAAACGTTCACTAGTTATAGAGGCTTTTATGTTTGTTTTGTACTGTACCGAAAGAGTTCTGGCAGCTTTAAAACATCTTGGAAATTGCCTGAAGGCTTCACTTCGAGGAACCGTTACAAAATTAACTTGCAATAAAATCCTGACTTCAATTTATCCAAATTTAAGCTTCGAAAATTCGCATTAAATGCTATTCTTTTGCATTGATTAGAATATTAATTTCAATGGGAATAAACTTTTATTAGAATTATCGAATGTCGAATTAATCAGAGTCCACTGTAATTGATGCTGGGACATTTTTGTGATTAACACCTTCCATACACATAAACTGCAACTTACCGGGAAAGTTAGCCGTGCGGTTAGGGTCCCGCGGCTGTGAGCTTGCATCATCCGGGAGATAGTGGGTTCGAATCCCACTGTCGGCAGCCCTGAAGATGGTTTTCCGTGGTTTCCCATTTTCACACCAGTGAAATGCTGGGGCTATACCTTAATTAAGGCCACGGCCGCTTCTTTCCAACTCCTAGGCCTTTCCAATCCCAACGTCGCCGTGTGTCACTGCGACGTAAAACAACTAGCAAAAAAAAAAAAATACGCAACTTAATTACAATCATGCTCAGAACATGGGGTTAACTCCCTCGTGATTTGGAAGGTAAATTTTATCTACGATGAAAAAGTAAATTACGTGCAGTTTGGGGAGCGTAGGGAAATCAATTCAGCTCAAGCTATAGTAATCACTGAGCGGCCTAGCCGAAAAGCACGCACAAAGGAAGCGGGTGGGTGGACTTTTCATCATTACATTGAACTTTGAACTTTACTTTCAGAAATGCAATTTTATGCATAACTAAGTCAAAAAGGAAATCACAATGTTATCAAGCACTGGGATAAAAGGGACAGACAAGTGGTAACTCAAACTGTAAAGAAACATATAACACTCTAGTGGTAGTTGTGCCATCTCTCGGAGCTGAACGTCTGCGATGCTCGCTCTTTCTGGACATACTGTATCGGCGTTCTTACACTTTTGGTTTAATGTCGCACTAGCACATCGAATGTTTCCGTTGATGCAAGGATGGGAATGGCCTAGGACTGGGAAGGTAGCATTCGTAGCCTTCATTAAAGTACAGCCCCAGCATTTGCATAGTATGAATATGGGAAACCATGGGAAACCATCGCCGACAATGGGATTCGAACTTACCATCTTCGGAATGTCAGTTCACATCTACGCATCTTCGATACACCGTGTCCTGGTGAGAGGTACAGAAAAATAATAGCTTGTAATCTGAGAACTACTGAGTTCAGAGGGCCCCGGGTTTGATTGCCAGCCGGTTCGTTTTGCTTATTCGTCTAGCTCGGGGACTGAGTTTTTCAGGTCAAACAATAGTGAGTCGCAGGTGTAAAACTCGGCTGTAATGTGACAACTGTACAGTACACTGGAACATATCGTCTTCTCGCAGCGCAGGTTTGGCAGGTTTTTTGGAAAACATACGGGAGATGTCTAATAAGCTACAATCAAACCCAGGAACTTACGAACAATAGAAAACTGTAAGAACTGTCGAGCAGAGATGCCAGCGACACGTCATACGTCACATAAACTAGTGCTGACAGATGAACAGGCTAATTCAAGTTTGTTCTCAATTTTAATAAAAATGTCGTATTGTGCAGTTTGGTTGTAACATATATGTATATATTCTGCATTGTCCATTCTTCAAGAACGTAAATGTGAAGGTCATGTTAGAAAGCACAACATGGTGTTTTATATAATATGCTCTTCTACATATTTTCATCAAGCGATATTCATACTCACGACAGGACAGCCTTACCATTTTAGTGAATGAAATAAAGAAAGACAGTGAAATTATTATTTTACTGGTCAATTAATACGAGATATGTTGCGTCCTTTCTGAGATCAATACGGGGAATGATTTTCTGGCTTCAAATACAAAATACATGGCAATCCTAAAACTGATTATGGTCGAAACCCTCAAAGGTTTAGCAAACCTCGCAATGGGTACTTCTGTCGAATGAAATTTCAACAAGTCAACAACGGCTAAGAAGCACGGAAGAAAGTATTCTAGTACAACGTTTATTTTCTAAACTTATTCCACTTCACTTTGGTGCTTTGTGCTGTGAATAAGTGGCGTGTCCTAGTGTTGTTATAAAACATTTTGCATTCATTACTTTCAGGGTAAAAATTGGCCGTATTAGTGGCCAACAACTTCCAATTCATCCCACTTTGTCGTATTAAAAGATTATTTATGTGAAATATATTCATTCGCCAGACGCTACAAATATTTATAAAGTGTTCTCCCTATCGACAACACTTGCACAGTTCCGCTATATTATTTGTGTCATTAACATGTAAGTACAGTGTGGTCGGAAATAACGTGAACCGGGTATATGAGCGTTAGAGGGTTCATCATACTTATGAATAACTGGATACAAATAATTACATATCTCACGCCCTTGTCATTTTAACAGCTCCTGAATTTTGCCGGTCAGATCGCTTAGTGGCTACGTTAGATGGGCTTCGCGAGGAGGTGTTGCTAAATCTTCACGTAGCTTATGACCAGCTTGAGAGCGCCAATAGAAGAAATAAACTTCTCCAGGGGAGGGACATGAACTAATTAATATTATCTGCTTTACGTCCCACTAACTACGTTTACGGTTTTCGGAGACGCCGAGGTGCCGGAATTTAGTCTCTCAAGAGTTCTTTTACGTTCTAGTAAATCTACCGACACGAGGTTGACGTATCTGAGCACGACGTAAGTTGGGCTGGGGCAGCTGCCGTGGCGTCGGTTTATAAGAGACCGCATAAGTCCCCGGTACAGCCACGAAGACTCTCTGAATCTTCTACTGGGCGGATTGATGCTAAAGGAGGGCATTTTGAACATGTCATGTGGTATGCTCTGTGTTTCCCACGATTAATGTACTGTACAGAGTTACAGAAAACGAGTTCTATCATGGAAATAGAGCGTTATCGGACCCACGTCTATATAACATATTTTCTTCTCCTACGTATGTGGAATGTATCCTGAAAGTTTCGCCGTACCTCATTATTACACGCTGTATATGTGAATCTTGGTGATGTTGCGGTATGGTTTTGATTTTTATCTCCTCGATCAATGATTCGCTTTTGCATTTCTCTTTCCATCTCCCGTCACCACCTCTTGTATGTATATGTCATTGATTACATAACTCTCATATACCATACCTAAACATTTTACTCTGTTAACAGTCGTGTTCGATACTTGTAAGGCATTCATAGATTAGAGCAAACCAAACTAAACCCAATGGTGGAACAGCCCCTGAGAGCCATGGCTTACCAAGCGACAGGTGCTCAGTCCGTACGTCTGCAGATTATGACGACATTCATAGAATACCGCTTGTAATGATTGTACAACGTGTTCCAGAAGAATAGTAAGTTAGAAGGCAGTGGTATGAGTAAATGGTCGTATAAACATGTGTCAAATTTACAATGTGCAAGGACGTAGATTTGTACATCGACAAGTCATTTGAACTGTGGTCCATACAGCTACAAAAATTTGGCAGCTAGCTAAAATCGAATAATCTGCCACACTAGGGACTTACCAGTCATCACAGGTCTTTCTGTATGGAAGCATACATAGTATCTGGCTTTTAGACATCACTAAGATCCGATTTCTAGACACAAACAACAAATAGCACTGGAAATTGTGTCTAGTGGGTAGAGCAGCATCTATCTTTCCGATAGACCCGTTAATGTCGCATCTCATCGCAAAGTGAAGTAGGGCAGTGTGACGTAGGAGCTTCATAGGCAGAGGCACTTACGTGGAGGATAGTGCTCTCTATCCTACTTTGTATCGCTAACTAGAACAACTTGTAAACACAGTCGTGTTTTGGAATACACTCAGAGTAGGAAATTTTGGACAGTTCGGCGGAATCCTCAATTATCATGCTGAGGATCGGGCCTCATCCTCACGTTGACGTCACACCTCAGCTAAGTTAAGCTGTGCTAACCTAATCTAACGCTAGCTAAGAGTGCTGACTTAAATTAAATTAACTTAACCGGTAGCCCTTCCATACGAAAGGTTGCCCTTCCCTACATTTCGCACAAGTCTGGTTGGCCTTAGGGATTTAGAACTGATCTAAAGTGTAGGCTTAACCTCACGCTAGGTAAGAGTGCACGCTTAACATCACCTTGTCATAGCTGGCTGCCCTTCCCTACACCAGGCTGCCTTTCCCTGCAATCCGCACAAGTCTGGGTGACCTTAGGGCTGTAGAGTTGAGCTACGGACGGGGCTTAATCTCACGCTAGGTAGGAGTGCAGGCTTAACCTCACCCTGACCTAACCGGCTGCACTTTCCTACACCAAGGCTTCCGGCGGAGCTTTGTAACATCACGGTGATCAGCCAAGAATTTGTTTGATAACCTGTAGTACTGTAGTAGTGCGTTAAAAATATTCGTGTTAGGGAGGTGGGGTGGAAACAAACCTTAACTACAAAGTTCAATATCTCTTAAACCGTTAGTTGCAAAAAATTGATTTTTAGCCTGAAATATGTTAAAAATTATCCTCTAACCGATGATATAGATCAATTCACCGCCGACTGTTTCTTTCCAACGTTTTGGGGGTAAAAATGACTTTTCACGTTAAAAACAATGTTGGAGGAAACTTGAAATGATATTGAGGGAAAAAATATAGGTTGGGTTGTAAACAACCCTTAAATTAAACATGAAATATCTCCTAAACCGTCAGTTGCAGAAAACTGATTTTTAGCTTAAAAATTATCAAAAATTATTCTCTATCTTGTGATTAAATCAACTGAACCCCAACTGTTTCGTTTCAAAGTTTGAGACAAAATTTACTTTTGACGTTTAAAAGTTTCGTAGGGTACTTTAAATGACTGGTAATTCAACCCTTAACTTAAAATGTAATATCTCCTGAACAATTAGTTGCAGGAAACTGATTTATAGCTAAAATTTATCAAAAATTATCCTCTAACCGGTCATATAGATCAATTCACCCCCGACTGTTTCCTTTCAAAGTTCTGGGGGACAAAAAGCACTTCTACCGTTAATGATGTATAGGATGATTTCTCACCGTATCTTGTGAAGCTCACCTGCTTTTAACAAACTCCTCTGCGTATCACTACTTTTGACCGACTGCTCTGAGGATCACCTGTTTTTGACGGACACTTCTGAGGATCAACTACTTTAGGTGGAGGTGGAGAACTCAAAACTTTCTACAGCTATGTTTAGCCAAGATAGCGCGGCAGATCAGATGTCAGACATTCAGAGATCACGTGGACATGTTCAGACTAGGTCACTTACAGTATTCAGCTCTCAAGACTAGGTTTAACAGGATTCGAACGTCATGCAGCGTGCATGATATAACTAAACACTGCTACTTTAGCCTAGGAAGCGAACAAGGCATAGATGATTTGACTAGAAGTGTCTTAGCTTACATCTTAGATATAAAACAGTGATGACTAGGAAAATAGGTGAGAGAAGTTGAAACACGTAAAACGTTTCTAAAATTTAATGAAATATTTATTTGTTTAATTATTTACAAAATGACGTAAACTATTATTGCAATCGTTGTAATGTTATGACTAGAGTCCGGATAGTTAGGTACTGCTAGGTTAGAATGCAAACTTACTTAAGTCAGTAACAAGTATACCCTACACTGTACAACGATTATGCTATGAGATTTGCATAGATATTAGGGGTACAGCCTATAGAACTCCTGGAATTTATTCTACTCTTCCTAGATTATGGTACAACGGGTTGCATGACACTTCCTACAAACCAAATTACTTTGCATTCTAACCTATTACCACCTAAAAATCCGAGGTATAGTTTTGACCATGTTCTGACATCTTACTGCCAAGGTGTAGAATGCCCGTGAATCTTTCTGTTATGTTATGTCTATGTTATTTTCTACTAATGAATTAATTTAATATCTGTGATGTTGTTTTTGATGTGTTTTGATAGTCTTCTTGGAGTGTACCAAATGATGTGTTAGTCACGTCCGTTAGTCAAAACACATTAGCCCCTATATAAATTTTCCTTGCACAATTTGTGTAATATCTTTGCAACTTCGTGTTTTGAAACGTTGAGGTATTAGGTTCACCATTAAACACGTTTTTACTAAATTTCAAGAGCAGACACCGTTAGTTTTCTATTCTTAAAGTTGTAGAGGGGAATACGGTTGTCATAAAAATGTTATATTAGCGAATTAATAAGTGAATTATAATTGTTGATTGTTGACAGTCTTCCTAGTTTGTACTTTGTTCATTAATTTTATTTGCCAATTAAATAAGTTCGATATGTATAACATCAGTATAACTTATAGGTATATAGTCTCTAATATCCTCAACTGATACTTCAGGTTGTTACGTTAGTCACTATGGAATGACCTTTACGTAAGAAGGGGAGAAGGTGCATTATTGCCATTTACTTTTGTCATTACCTACTTGCGCTTAATTAGGCACATTACTTTTGTATTTTAATGCAAAAACCTGTTAGTTCATCGGCGCATTAAGCATAACATAACTGGCATCGTCTTTGATTCCTATAATTGAAGGGAACAGTCAGATAACAAGATTGCTGTATTTCAACAGACGTATCTCGATTTACCAACGGGCCAGACAATGGAATAATAGCTCAACCTATAACACGGTTGAGTACTGTCAGATAACGCAGTTGTAACTTGAGGTTCGAATCCTAGTTACTATTTTCTTGTGTGTGTTGAACGTTGTTGTTGTTGTTATGTTTGGCAGTGCTTGCCATCGCACATTGCTGTGGAGGAGGTGGCTAACTGACCCCTAATGGAATAAGAATATCTAACTGTAGTGAGTTAACGACTGATGACGATATTTTTACAGTAACCGGAACATATAGTTTTAAGTGGAATCCGAACCACCCCGCGAGCTCGTCTGTTTCGATTACCGCTTGAAGTCTGCGAGGAACAAAAGCATTACTTCGCTCGCTCTTGGGGCTCGGTCAGGCCATTTCTGCCACATGACGCGTTTTGTCTCAGCCAACACGGTTCGATTGGGCCGAGATCCGGAAGGAAGCCAGTCTTTAAGATCGATTTCATTCTTTGCGGCGACCCATCTCTGGAGCATATTTCTCTTCCACATGCGATTAGATGAGGCTGAAAATTATATGACGACTAGCAAGATACCCGTGCTTTGCTACGGTATTATACTGAAATTAATAATTGAATGCTTATTGTTTTAGATATATAATCCGCCGAAATTCTGCGAGAATTGGCGATCTGACTCGCTTTCTAATAGATTACGGCAAGTTTCCTCCCATCTTTCCAGCAAACGATTTCGTACTTCCCGGGCTAGGTCCAGGTATTCCACCCGGTCAGTTGGGTCTCTAAATCTTTGCCATCTTTTCCTATAAGCTTTTTTAATATGGATCAAAATCTTCAGGAGATCCGGCGTGGTGTCGTCTTGGGTGCCTTGGCGGTACTGAACTCGCGGCCAGACTGCATTCTTAGTTATTACCCGTCCAGGACCCGTTTCCAGAGCGGTTATTATTATTATTATTATTATTATTATTATTATTATTATTATTATTATTATTATTATTATTATTATTATTATTATTATTATTATTATTATTATTATTATTATTATTATTATAGATGTTCTGGACCCCACAGCAAGATGCAAGACCGCTACTTGGAGGTAAATTACATCTGCTACCATTGTCATTGTTGACAATGTGACCAGCTCCATTGTCGCGCGTAGGCAAGTGTGCGGGATTTCTGGCGATACGAATGACATACTTCCGTGCATTATTGACCTTATTATAGAGGTGAACAATTTGACGGTCAATCTCATTCCAATCGCTTTTTTTTTTTTTTTTTTTGCTAGTTGCTTTACGTCGCACCGACACAGATAGGTCTTATTGCGACGATGGGTCAGGGAAGGGCTAGGATTGGGAAGAAAGCGGCCGTGGCCTTAATTAAGGTACAGCCCCAGCATTTGCCTGGTGTGAAATGGGAAACCACGGAAAACCATTTTCAGGGCTGCCGACAGTGGGGTTCGAACCTACTGTCTCCCGAATACTGGATACTGGCCGCACTTAAGCGACTGCAGCTATCGAGCTCGGTATCGCTTATTTCAAATGTGTTTAAATTTTGTTTATATGCCAGGAGAATCTACTGTAATCTAAGAAGGTTCCCCGAAGGAAAAGGTGGCTGTTGAAGACGCACCCAGGAAAGATTAAAAATGATCGGTTTGTGATCAGAAGAAGTACATTGAAAATTTACAGCCTGTTTCCAGTCATTCGACAGGGTCAGGAATGGAATGAATAAAGCCCCATCTAGCGGCGACAATAGGAATTGTGCCGGCTGCCGAAGCACCCCTCTGGGGCAATGATCGATGAATAACAAATGAAATGTAATATTGGACAGTGTTGCTGGAATGAATGATGACAGGTAAAACCGGAGTATCCGGAGAAAAACCTGTCCCGCCTCCGTTTTGTCCAGCACGAATGTCACATGGAGTGACCGGGATTTGAACCACGGAGCCCAGCTGTGAGAGGCCGGCGCGCTGCCGCCTGAGCATCGGAGGCACCTGATAAGTACATTATGAACAGTAAAATCAATTGGTCTCACCTCCTTTTACACCCCACTGCCGTTAAATTTATTTACCACCCCCCCCCCAAAATTAAAAGAAGGCGTGTTTCTTTATGTTTAAAACACCAATGTTCACGTCTATTACCTTCAGTTTTGAGATATAAGTATCCCCATAAAATAATTCACTTTTATTCACTTCTTTTCACACTCCCCCCCCCCCCTAAGTGAATTTTCTGGCAAAAAAAACTTGCTTCTTTAATAGTAAAGGATCTTCTAACTACCAGTTATCACGTCTCTAACTTCTTCAGTTTTTGATTTTTGTGTCCTCATGAAAGGAATTCGACTCCTTTCACTCCCGCCCCCCCCCCCAAGATGGTTTCATCCCAAAACGCGTTTTTCTTTGTTTTAAAGGAGATGCAAATACCTATTTTCACGTCTCTAACAACTTTAGTTTTTATTAGATGTATGTATTCTCATACAATTAAGTCAATTAATTTTTCAATTTTTTCACCTCCCCCCCCCCCCCCTTCATTGGATTTTCGGAGAATACGTCTTTCTTTACTTTTAAAGCAGATGCCAAGTAAGAAATTTTTCGTCTGTAACATCTTCATTTTTGAGATATCAGTAGCCAATTTAAAAGAATTCGACACCATTTTCAGTCACATTTACCCTCTCCCCTCCACCCAAGTGGTATTTCCGGAAACTAAAAATACACGTTTCTTTATTTTTAATAGAGATAAAAAATACCATTTTTCACTTCTGTAACATGTTAAGTTTTTTGAGATATACTGTAAAAATTCCCATTTTAAAATTTCACCCGTTTTTAGTTCCCCTTAATTGGAGTTTCCAAAAACAAATCACCTACGTTTCTTTACATTTAGAGGAGATTCCAAATACCCACTTTTTACGTCTGTAACATTTTACGTTTATCACATATTCTGTAGATATAGTCTTTCAAAAAATTCACCCCAATTTGTCACTCCTGTTTAACCGCCATTAATTGGATTTTCCAAAAAAAAAAAAAAAAAAGAAATACGTGTTCCTTCATTTTTAAAGGAGATTCTAAATACCAATTTTTACATCTGTAAACTTTTAAAGTTTTAATATGTAGACACACTCATTTTAAAAATTCACCCCCCTTTTCACCCCCCTCCATTATTTGGATTTTCCAAAAATGAAAAATACCTGTTCCTTTATTTTTAAAGTAGATCCCAAATACCAATTTTCAGGTCTGTAATATCTTCAGGTTCTGAAATATAAGTAGCCTCATTAAAGGCATTCAACCCCTTTTTCACCCTTTTCCACCCTTCCTATTGGGATTTTCCGAAAACAAAAAATACTTGTTTCTTTATTTTTAAAGGTGATTCTAAATACCAATTTTTACATCAATGTACTTAAAACGTTTTGAGATATAGATACACTCATTTTTAAAATTCACCCCCTTTTCACCCACCATTACTTGGACTTTCCAAAAGCAAAAATATACGTGTTTCTTCATTTTTAAAGGAGATCCCAAACACCAATTTTCAGGTCTGTAATATCTTCAGTTTTTGAGATAAAAGTATCCTTATTAAATGCATTCAACCCCTTTTTCACCCCTTTTCACCCCTCCTATTGGGATTTTCCGAAAACAAAAAATACGTGTTCCTTTTTTTTAATGAAGATTCTAAATACCAATTTTTACATCTGTAAACTTTAATAGTTTTGAGATATAGATGCACTCATTTTAAAAATTCACCCCCCCCCCTTAACCCGCCCATTAATTGGATTTTCCAAAAACAAAAATGTACGTTTCAGGTCTGTAATATCTTCAGTTTCTAAGATATTAGTACCGGTATCCTGATTAAAGGCATTCAACCCCCTTTTCACCCTTTTTACACCTCCTTTTGGGATTTTCTGGAAACAAAAAAATACGTGTTTCCTTATTTTTTGAGAGCATTTTAAATACCAAATTTTACATCTGTAAACTTTTAAAAGTTTTGAGATATGGATACACTCATTTTAAAATTTCACCCCCCTTTTCAACCCCTTAGCGACGGAATATCCAAAAATCCTCTCTTAGCGAGCACCTAAATCTTAATATGAATATATCCCCAAAATTTCATTTCTTTATGTCCAGTAGTTTTGGCTCGGCGATGATGAATCAGTCAGTCAGTCAGTCAGTCAGTCAGTCAGTCAGGATAGTTGCACCGCTTCACTCAAGTGCACAAAATTTGGCCGTCGCAAAAGATGGTTGTTCACATAAGTACAGGGGCACTAAAAACAGTGCAAAATTAAATGAACAAGCTTTAACTTAATGAAAAAAATTGAAACAGCTCCAGCTCGGGATTCGAACAGGGATGTGTGGAGCAGCAAGTGGGAATCACGAAAACTCGCGGGATCCTAAGCGGTTGTAGATCGAACGAGCTAACACGAATATTGACCGAGGGAGTTATGGAGTGCCCCGTGGTGTAGGGGTAGCGTGCCTACCTCTCACCCGGAGGCTCCGGGTTCGATTCCCGGCCAGGTCAAGGATGATTACCTGGACCCGAGGGCTGGTTCGAGGTCCACTCAGCCTACGTGATTAGAATTGAGGAGCTTTCTGACCGTGAGATAGCAAGCCCAGTCTAGAAAGCCAAGAATAACGGCCGAGAGGATTCGTCGTGCTGACCACACGGCACCTCGTAATCTGCAGGCCTTCGGGCTGAGCAGCGGTCGCTTGGTAGTCCAAGACCCTTCAAGGGCTGCAGTGCCATGGGCTTTGGGTTAGTTATGGAGTGGCTACGCAGTTTGCGTCACGTAGTTTCAGCTTGCTTTCGGGAGATACTGGGTTTGAACTCCATAGTCGGCAGCCCTAGAGATGATTTTCCATGGTTACCCATTTTCACACCAGGAAAATCCTGGGAATGTACCTTAATTAATGCCACGGTCTTTCGCTTCCCAGTCCTAGCCCTTTCCTATCCCATCGTTGCCATAAAACCTATCTGTGTCGGTGCGACGTAAAATAAATATTTAAAAATTAAAATGTTCCTTCAAGGTATAAAGAATACGCCAATCAAAGAAAGACCATGGACGATCCCCGATACGCCCTCCGTGTACCTTTACGGGGTTGCGACCCACCGGCTGAGAGTCGCGTGTCCAGAAAGTATCAATAGGAACTTTAATACTCCCGGATTATTTAACTGTTTACGGTTATAGTCAACATAGAGTCAGGAAGGCCACTGTTGTATGAACACTAAGTAGGCCAGCCCTTGCTGAGTTTCCTCGAATCCCTTGCGTGCTTGAACTCACGCGATACGAATATCGCACGTCGGCGTATCAGCACGAATCGCAGTTAAGTATTATTAACATTCACGACAGAAATTAGCAAACGAGTGACCACGCTTACCTGGCACTGTATCTCCCTATTTTAAATTTTAAATATGAAGTAAGAATTAATCTGATGAAATATCACGCTCCTTTTGCAGTGACTACTCGAAAGTAGCCAACCACTAACTTTGCGTAAGGCTGTTAGACACATCTACTTGTAGTTACGAATGTTGTCATGTTCAGAGTCACCGAGCTCGATAGCTACAGTCGCTTAAATGCGGCCAGTATCCAGTATTCGGGAGATAGTTGGTTCGAACCACACTCTTGGCAGCCCTGAAGATGGTTTCCCGTGGTTTCCCATTTTCACACCAGGCAAATGCTGGGGCTGTTCCTTAATTAAGACCACGGGCACTTACTTCCCACTCCTAGCCTCTTCCTGTCCCATCGTCGCCATTAGACCTACCTGTGTCGGTGCGACGTAAAGCAACTTGTAAAGAAAAAGTTCAGAGTCGTATGTGGTAAATACAAACTTGGCCCAGTTTGTGCAAAAATTACGCTAGGTGTCGCTTAGCACCGACTCTGGCAGTTGACGATGGGACAGTACAGGGCTAGGAAGTGATCGTGGTCTGAATTGAGGTACAGCCCCAGCCACAGCAAAACCATTCTCAGTGCCTCTCCGCAAGTCGAGTTCCTAACGGGGAATCGAACTCACGTCCTTCGGGGTAAATCGGGTCGCCTTTAGCACCCCGTCTAAACATCCCCTTGGGACGTAAAGCAAATAGCATTATTATTATTATTAAACATCCCCTTCTTGACAATTTGTTTTACGTCGCACCGACACTGATAGTTCTTATGGCGACGATGGGATAGGAAAGGCCTATGAATGGGAAGGAAGCAGCCGTGGCCTTCATTAAGGTACAGCCCCAGCATTTTCCTGGTGTGAAAATGGGAAACCACGGATAACCATCTTTAAGGCTGCCGACAGTGGGGCTCGATCCCACTATCTCCCGGATGCAAGCTCACAGCTGCGCGCCCCTAACCGCACGGCCAACTTCCCTAGTGCCACACCCTCTTCAACATGCTACAACAGTTATGGCAAATACAATTACCACCAGAACCCATATAGGGAAGATGATGCAACAGCAGTAGTGGACATACATACATACATACATACATACATACATACATACATACATACATGCATACATTCATACATACATACAAAGGGCACTAGGAAAGTTTTGCAATACGCAAAAACGGTTCTCTGGACACCTCTGTTATGGTGAGGGATGAAAAGAGGGGTGAAAACCGGTCTAGAACACAGCAAGGCGCGACCTTCACACCAGTTGTTACCAAGCAGTGGGACTGAAAGCAAGTTAAGATGTCTGTGTGGTCTAAAGGTGAATATCGCGCAATTATCCGCTACAACTTTGCTCGTGGATTAACTGTTGACCAGTGTCTGGAGGAAATGACACCTGTGCTAGGGAATGACTGCTCACATCGGACAACAATTTTCCGCTGGTACAAAGAGTTCCAGAGGGGAAATTTTGGGGTTGAAGACGATCCTCGTTCTGGGCGACCGTCTGAATCAGTGACTGAGGAAAACATTGAAGCTGTGAGGAAAATGTTGCAGCAAGAGAGGCGGTTGACATATCGGCAGGTAGAAGAGACCCTCCACATCCCTGCACCAGCTATTCATTCAATTCTACACGATCATCTCCATGTTGGAAAGGTTTGTTCCCTTTGGGTGTCCCATTCACTTTCAGAGGAACAAAGGGCACATCGAGTGAAATGGTGCCGAAAAATGCTAGAACAGTTTGAAAATGGGACTTAGCATAACGTCAATAGCATCGCTACAGGTGACGAAACTTGGCTTTGTTATTACGATGTCCCAACAAAGTCCCCGAACAAGGTGTGGCTGTTTGAAAATGAGGGTACTCCTGCGACTGTGCGAAAGTCAAGGTCAGTGAAGAAAAGGATGGTTGCAGTATTCTTCACTAAACAGGGCATCCTGACTCGGGTTGTGCTAGAAACACAAAGGACAGTTACTGCGAAGTGGTACAGTGAGACTTGTCTGCCTCAGGTCATCCAGGCTCTCAAGCAGCTCCGTCCAATGTTACGGCTCAACACTTGGCTCTTGCATCACGACAATGCTCCAGTACATCGTGCTAATGTAACAATGGATTTTCTTGCCAGACCAGGGTTGACTGTGCTTGATCACCCTCCATAGAGTCCTGATCTTGCCCCATGAGACTTCCCACTCTTTCCAGAAGTGAAGATGCAGCTAAAACGGCGCGTTTTGCATCCGACGAGGAGCTTCTGGCAGCATGGGATCAATAGTGTAAAAATGTAACCGAAGAAAAGTAGCAGTGTTGGTTCAGTGACTGGTTTCGACGTATGGAGAAGTGTATTGAGTGTGGTGGAAATTACTTTGAAAAAAGTCTAAAGCGTTCACTCACATTGCCAAACTTCCCTAGAGCCCTTTGTACATACATACATACATACATACATACATACATACATACATACATACATACATACATACATACAAACATTTTGACATTGCAGGTATCGCCGTTAGTCGTTTCATTTCATCCGTGACGATTCGGTTTCCGTAACTAGACTCCGAATTTTTCTCACCTAAGTTTATTCACCGATTATAAAATATCACGTAAGATATCACCAGCCAACAAATGGACACTTATTACATACTTATATATCTTATGCACCCTTGCTTGGCGATCGTCAACGACTGTCTCTAGCTATTGTACAGGTAAACACTTCTGTCCTCTGGGATTTCGGATTCTTCTGTCACTTGTTGGCATAGATCGGTGGGTGACACAAGGAAGTCTAATTCTTACTTGAAATAAAATTCAGGAAGTGGGCTGAGATGGATGTGTTATCTCAAAATGTAACTGAATTTAATAGATGTGAAGAATCAAAGCAATTAAAAAGATTGGCAGTAACACAACAGATGACAGAAATTTAACATAAATCTATGTTAAGGTGAACGCTTGAATATAATAGTTTATTGTTGTTATTATTAATAATTTTATTCAACTTTAAGTGCCAATTCTAGAAATGAAAATCGATAAGGAATTGAAAAAAAACTTAAAATCATTATGCGATTGCAAGTAACGCCATTGGTCGTTTCACTTAATTCGTGAAGATTCAGTTTTCGTAACTGTACTCCGAATTTTTCTCAATTAACGTTATCCACCGCTCATAAAATGCATCGTAGGATATCATCAGCTATCAAATGGACCCTTAATCGAACCGAATCGATCCCTGGTTATACTTAAATCGATTAATATATAAAGAAATGAAATTAAGTCACAAGTTAATTCCTCTTAGTCAGACATGGTGCTCCAAATTCAATGTTGGCAAATCTGATCTCTCAATAAAATGAACGATCGCACCACGTTGTGTCAAACTAGACAACAAGCAAATAAAATTACTTTAATAGTTATTTAAATTATATATAAGGAAGCCTGTTCCACTGAACCACAATATTCATTAACAAAAATTCTTTAATTTACACTTAAGTTGACACACTAAATAAATTTCAGGTTATGTTTGATTATAATAAATATTGAATGAATAAACCAATAAGCATGGATATATACAATTATTCTTATAATCTCTTTGAATAATAAATAAATTTATTTAATCCAAACGTTTATGAATGGTGTCAACAAAAGAAAATAAACGAAGAAAGTAACGTTGATGACTGGTGTCATAATAAAACATTGCTACACTAACAATAGCAACTAGCGCGAAACGGATTTTAAACAAACGTTCTTCGCCCTCATATAAAAACTTATACAAGTATTTGATTTCATTAATCATTACCATCACCATGGTAAGAAACGAACATATTACATTTCACTTACGTGAAAGAAGAGTTATTATTGTCGGTTTGGTGAACACCATCATTATCACGGCCCTTGTAAAAAAAGTTATATTCGATAACTGTGACCAATACCCTTATAAACAAAACAAAAAAATATCTTGAACAGTTAACTTTAATAATCAATACCAATAAAAGTTAGCTAAAATACTACGTTTCAGACTGAACTGAATTTATAAACTTAACTTATTAATTAATTATCATCATGAAAATAAACTAAGCACTGTCATCGCAGACTAAACTGTGTATCTAACTGGAATACTTTTTTGTTATTGGCTTTACGTCGCATCGACACAGATAGGTCTTATGGCGACGTTGGGACAGGAAAAGGGCTAGGACTGGGAAGGAAGCGCCCGTGGCCTTAATTAAGGTACAGCCCCAGCATTTGCCTGCTGTGAAAATGGGAAACCACGGGAAACCATCTTCAGGGCTGCCGACAGTGGGGTTCGAACCCACTATCTCCCGAATACTGGATACTGGCCGCACTTAAGCGACTGTAGCTATCGAGCTCTGCAATAGGAATATTGACAATCACCGTAAAAATAAACTAAACACATTCATTGCATAATAAACTATCTGTCTTGAATAATGACAATCACCGTGAAAATAAACTAATCACTGTCATCGCAGACTGAACTGACTATCTGACTTGAATAATGACAATCACCGTGAAAATAAACTAATCACTGTCATCGCAGAATGAAATGGCTATCTAAATTGACCTATCCACTGGCTCCTGGCAGCTAACAAAATCTGGAAATAATAACAGGTGTCGAGCGGCGTAACTTTATACGCGGAGAATCCGTTTGAAACCAGCCAGGTTATAATTATATCCTCATTCCAAATGAATTCATTCTCGTAATATCTAACCTTTTGAGATTACATAGTCATGTGTTCTAGCGAACACTTTAACTGGCGTTACCATTCTGAATAACGCCAAGTCCGAACCACGAACATCACACACATACATTTTCTGGTACCACATTGCATTATTTCCACAGAATGTTCAATCTTATCCCAGACATCATTTACCATTTATCACAGGGGGATTCCGCGCGTCCTGAATAACTTTATCTCCACGGGGCACTTCCTCCCAGTCACACACACTATTTAGCAATATCGCCATACATACTCATACATAAAACATCTGATCTCAAATCAGTTCTTAAAACAGCTTAAAATACCTAAATTTCATTAATATCATGGCTTATTTCACAGTTCCGCTTCCCATATTAGGAAATATATATTACCGGATTAAAATGTAACAAATCACAAATTTTAATTGACACAACTAAATACGACACGACGCCGATCATGACTTAAATTTTATCATATAGGAATCTTTACCTGATATCTCCAAACGTTTTACCAACACTAAAATACGTTTTATATTATTAATTTAACACAGAAACCTCGGCACACGAGTTTGTTGATGACAAAACATTGAATGCAACTAATCTCTACCCGATATTTTTACGGATTTTACTTAGGAAAGTTATCCTAGATTGAATGATCTTAACGTAAGACACTACGCAAACTAATCTCACTATCTTCTTGCCACACAGCAATCAGTATTTACTCACGAACAAAGCCAAAACCGCAAGCTATCGGCCTGAAACTTGGACCATTATTTACACAGAACATAACGACGCAGAATTCTATTACATAATGTACCGGTAACTCATGTCACCAGCCTGATTTTGCTGAATGATGGCATGTCATCACGACATGGTTGCCCGACGAGCACTCAACTAGACGCTTACCACACAATTTTTACGCGCAAGATACACATACCATAACTTCTTACTAACTCTTCATAAAATAGACATTTTTATTTCAACTTATCTTCTACTGACTGATTTTCTCACACTTACTAACTATAACGTAAATCTCTACTTGTTCTCATATTTTGCACTGATGTGATTAAAATACTATTATATAATTACCCTGAATTATTTAAAACTTCACTCGCTGTTTCTGTATAATATTCACACCAACCTGCACAAATTTACCAGGCAGAAGAAATGACTTTCATTCACGTGCTGAGATACGCCGTTTACTACCACTGTTTCACTGCGGTCTACACTCGCTGAATTATCGTGATTTCCAATTGAGTCATTATTTCATTTCACACCCCACAAATTTTTGCTATAATTCTTTTAGGATGTTATTAATCTTTACCACGAGCAACCTTGAGTTACTCAACACGGTCCACACATAGATACTGAACCAACACGAAAAACACGAACTGCCGATTGTAGAATGCCTGACTCTCGCCCCGCAATCCTAGTATATGCATGCGTTTTGGCGCGAGAAAATTGTGCTTTTGTTACGTCACATCAGCCAACTCTGTTATCCCATGGGTCTCACATTTATAATTGGTATTCATATTATTCAGAAAAATTCGGGCATCACGCATTTCCTGGTCCCATAATTTTAATTTACCTCTAACATGTCTTAAATGCTGAAGCGTGGGTTGAATAAATCATTTCTCCTGCTCCTGATAGACATATATACATGGCGTTTTCTGTTCAAATCATTCCCACGGAATCACTAAATCTTTCTGACTTGCGCCTGAAGATAAATAGTAATTTCTTAATTACTTATAATTTATTAGGTAATCTACTTTGTCAACTGACGTTTTAATTACAGCCTAAAATATTATCGTTATGTCGAAACGACCACGGATATTCTCGAGCCATTCCGAAATTCACCCCTAGGATCTCGTAAATCTGGATTCATTTCCTGCCCAACGATATTGCAATCCAACCTCATGAAATGGGCATAATATGAGAAAGGCAGAAGGCGTTCGTCAAGTGATGATACAAAAATTGATGCGCTGTTTCTAACGACTTAGCTCTCGGCTACGGTGGCTAGTAGGTTTAGGGGTTCCTTTTTATGACTGTGAATGATGGGTTCAATATACCGGGTGAGTCAGCCGCGCCTGACGTTTCTGCTTTTAGGCGTCCCAGCGAACGTCAGTGATCGTCGATTTTTCTTTGCCGTATACCAAGGTGCAGTCGCCTTTAGATCAATTACTGCGTCATCACTGCACGACGTTTGCAGAAACATGTATGCGACAGGTATTTAAACAATTCATCAAACTGTCATACGGTTATGTAAAATGTACGTGCCAATTATAAGCTTTCGATTTGTTATGAAATTATCGCTAAAAGTGATGGCATACTGATAGAAAACGTGTGTGAGTAGGCTGTATCTGGGGTTCTTGATCCCTCCTCGGCGCTGCTCGAATACCTACCACTTTACTAGTGTAGCAAGAGGGATTGAGAAGCTATGGGAACTGAATCAACAATTTCCCACGAGGTCACTGACACCTGGAAAGGTCACTGACCTCTCGTACCACGTGCTATTATTTAGAAACAAGACCACGTGCTTTTGACTACAAACATAGTATTGAATAAGAGAACAGCCCTAACCTCACAGACATAATCTTGGAGGGGCCTAACCTTAATCCACGTGATTTTGAGACTACGTGCTCTTGTTTTGACAGGTATGTGTGGCGTGTAATTTGAATAAGAGTACAAGGCTAACCTTACAGACGTCATCTTGAAGGGACCTAACCTCACTCCACGTGCTTTTTGTTTACAAAGCACGAACACGTGGTCTTGTTTGACAGGTGTCAACACGACGACGTGCTCTTGTTTGACAGGTGTGAGGCGCGGAATTTGAATAAGAGTGCATGGCTAACCTCACACCCGCCGTCTTGGAGGGGCTAGGTTAGGTTAGGGAACCGAGGATTTTTGCTTTGTTGTTTTCGGTGGGGAGGCTGGAGAGGTGGCCCTCTCCTCCCAGGCCCCTGCCAAAACCAGGGGATGGGTGAGTGAGAGATATGCTCTCTCTCTCTCTCTCTCTCTCTCCCCCGCTAGAGGTCCACGCCGCCTTCACGATGAGTCCTCTACAAAAAATTTGCCCGGCTTGTTAGCCAGACATGGCCTGTCTTCCTCGTGGAAAACTGGCAAAGAGCTCGCCTCCGCCAGCTACTTTTTATTTGGTCGTCGTGCGTGTGTGTGCGTGGGGGGGGGGGGGAGCGCGGATATTAGCGCTCTCTCGAAGGAGATATTGTAAAGTCATCTCGAATTGCGATTGATGGAAAATATCGAATAAGGTAGGGGTGCGCACGTATCCATGCTTGCGGATATTTTCCCTTTCTGGTAAGAGAGATTGTAAAGTTTCCTCGAAATTTACGATAGTCGATTAGTTTACACAACAACGCACGCAATCTGTTGCGAAAGTTTTGAAGTTATCTCTTGAATTTTTTACCGCACTCTGTTGGGAGAGATGTGAAGTCTTCTCTCGAAATTTTTCGATAGTTTACATACAACAGCGCTGTTATGCGAATGACAGGTGAAGACATCTACATAGTTACCAGCGCAGTCTGTTGGAAGAGTTGGTGAAGTCTTCTCGAATTTTTTTCTTTCGATTGTCCATCAGTTCACGCAACAGCACTGTTATGCGCTGAGTCCTCTTACATGTGCGAGTAAAAGTATGGACGTTCGTCAAAGTAACGGCATCTTCCCTCCTTCCTCCCTACACAGTTGTTATTTCGGAAGGGGGCCTATCCTTTACAGAACGTAACAAAACTTTCTGTAGGTTGATTACACTGCATACGCAACACTGTAATCAAATCGGCATATCCTCTTAATTAAGGCCATGGCCGCTTCCGTCGCTATCATTTCTCTCTGTAACGTAAGCTATTTCTAAATAATAATAGCATGTGGTCTTTGGAGAGGCCTGGTGCAGGTCTTTTAATTTAATGCCCGTAGGTGGCCTGCGCGTCGGGTTGAGGATGAAATCATAATAAAGACGGCCGCGGTTATTAGCGGATATTAGCGCTCTCTCGTTGGAGAGAATGTAAAGCCATCTCAAATTGCGATTGATGGAAAATATCGATTAAAGTAGGGGTACTGCACGCATCCATGCTTGTGGATATTTGCGCAGTCTCGTAGGAGAGACTCTAAAGCCCCTGTGCTAGAGTAATCAACCGATTATGGTTAAAATTCCCTACCCTGCCGGGAATCGAACCCGGGACCTAGGTTAAAGATCTCTGACCTGGCTGGAAATCGAACCCGGGGCCTGCGAGGTGAGGACGTAATGCAATTAGTGCAGGTCTGCTATTAGAGGTTGAGTAAACATCGAACCAACCTATAGTTGCAGGTAAAAATTCCTGACCTGGTCAGGATTCGAACTCTGGGGTTAGCAGGAAAGACACAGGAACACTACCGCGTGGCTGGCCGCCTAATATTGGGTTATTTATGTTTCTGTTGTAACAGTACTGTATGTGAGTTTAGAACGGCCAAGCATACAATCATAAGTGACTTAAACAAGAATGCATTCGTTTGCAATTTACTTGTTACCGGATATGGACTGTAAAAATGTTCGAACTGTTCAAGGCAATGTTATGTGTAGAAAATTAAAAAGTCCGCAGCCCGTTTCCAGTTATCCGACTGTAACAGAGATAGAAATATATGAAGCCCCTATCTAGTGGTAAGGTGAAAGTCTGTATGGTCTTGAACTTCAAAGTTTCGTTGATGTTCCCTCCAAAATTCACAACGTGTACACTACCTAACATAGAATTCTGTATACAATGTAGGAATATTTTCAAATGTTTTAAATTCTACGAATGAGTGTCCGGGAATCGAACCCAGGCTTCTAGAGGTAGCAGGCTGTGGCCATATATTAGGTACTATGCCTGGCAATTGCCTGGAGGAGAAGCGGGAAACTACGGAAAGTCTACTACGCGGATACCTGAGATGAAAATTGAACCTCACCTCTACTCTAAAAATAAAAAATCCCACCCACTATCTCCCGAATGCGTGCTGTTCGCTACGTGACCGAAACAGCACAGCCACTTGCTCGGTACAGCAGGAATGTTACAATTGTTCGGAATCTGTGTTATCCTGGGGAGAAGTCGCTTGTAGCTACATGTAAACAGTTCGGCATATCAGTTAATCGTCATAGTGCCGTGGTATTTTATGACAGAAAGTTTTGGCTAGGAATCGAGCCCCGGGTGCTACGAACTAGCCCTTAGCACTGCTCAGCACGAACGCCTGCATAGTAGCCATAATCGTTAAGGCATTAAGTCTTTCGCTGTAGTTAATATCTTCAAGTTTCATAGGTGAAAATAAACTTTTGAATATTAGACAAAAGGATATAGTAGGTTCGACCCCCATTGCCATCAAATACCAAGCAAATGCTGAGGCTGGCTAGCCAGTTAGCACCAAGCAAAATGCTGGGGGACTGTATTACTCAGCTTTTCAGTTATTACTGTACGATTCCTTGCTGAATAATCAGCGCTGTTACCAAGCAAAATGCTAAGGCTGTATCAATCTACAGCCTCTTTTGCAGACATTCAACTGAAGCCCTATCTAGCTGCGAGGATAGGAAATGTGCTGGCTGTCGAAGCCTGTTACACACTCTCCTCGGAGGGGAATAAATTGTTGTTGACAGGGAAAACCTAGAGAAACAACTGCCCCTCCGCCTACACGATGTCTCACATAGTGTGTGCGGGATTTGATCTGCGGTATTCAGCGGTGAGAGGCCGGCGCGTTCCCGCTTGAGCTATGGAGGTACATGGCAATGCGAATTGAATCAGGCCCTCCGAGACGAGACTCATATTTTAAACCCTATGTTGATAGCCCTAAAAGATGGTTTTACATGGTTCCCTATTTTTACATCAGGCAAAATACTAGGGCTATTCCTTTAAACCTCTTGTCGACAGCTCTACAATATTTTTCCCACACCAGAATTACCAGGGCTTTACTTTAATTAAGACTATCACGCAAAATACTAGGGCTATATCGACAGCCCTAAAAATAGGTTTCCCATTTCTTTTCCCTCCCCCGTCCTTTAAGAATCCGATTACCTCTGTCTGCATAGTAGCTATGTTTGTAAAGGCTTTAAGTCTATCACTGTAGATAGCAACTTCGAGTGTCGACGGTGGTAAATCCCTATTAGAATGTTAACGGCAGGGGTAATCATTAGTGAGATCTATCTTATTCTACAGCTTTTTTTCCATATCTATAATATCACGGTGCGAACTGTGTGCCACATATGGGTTTTACGGTCGGATGCCCTTCCTGTAGGCAATGTGTAATTACTATACTGTGTTTTGTGATGGTTGGTAGTGTAATGTGTTGTCTGTATATATAAAGGAGAGTGTTAGAACAAACCAAAAACACACACAGTCTCGGAGCCAGAAGAAATAATTATTTTAATTTTAATATCCTTCCATGCTGTATTTGTAAGTGTGATTTTGCCGTAGAGCGTGAGGCAGACCGCAGCGCTTAAGAAATGTCACAGTGCGAAATTTAATATTTCCTTCCTGCAGTGTGCTGTGCAGTGTGCTGCGCTGTGTTGGAGAGACGATCATTTCTTATTTACTCAATGCAGAGATTACATTCATCATTTCAAAACATGAATAAAGCCTCTTATTATTTGTTTACATGTAAGTATATATTATGCTACTATAAGATAAGTACAAACAAAACGCGAACGAAGTGTATGCAGAATTCAAACACGTACATGAAAGCAGTGTAAACGTGTGTCTTTTTTTCCCGTTCTTATCTTTACTACGTTAGAAGATGGCGTTACGTAGTCCAATGCATGTGCTATGTGAAGTGTTGCTGTGATTAACTGCCACACCCGGAGGAAAGATGCGTAAGTAAAATTCCTTCCATATTGTAGGCAACACAGAAGAGGCACACAAGGGAAATAAGGAGTGAGGTAGTTTTCGGTTGTTTTCCTCTTAACTTCTGAGAGAGTTCAGGGTTCTGTTCAGGGTTCAGGCTCAGTGGCTATGTGATTGTGTTCCAAAGTTCAGAGCCCCTAGACCACCTGATTCATTCCACTCAACCTACATAATTACAATTCATATCTCTTGGTCGCAGGCCCCCCGTGTTCCATTCTCAGCTAGGACAGGAATTTTCATCTGGATCTGTCGGGCTGGTTCGAAGTTTTCTGCAGGCCCCGGGTTCGTAGGACATGGATTTTTTCTAGATCTACCTGCCGTGCCCATAATTAAAGTTCAACCCTAGCATTTACCTGGTGTTAAAATAGGAAACCAGGGAAAACCAACTTCATGGCTGCCAACAGTGCGATTCGAACTTACTATCTCTCGGATGCAAGCCTTTAGAAGAAGATAAAAGGAGAGGACATATAAGTCTTTGGTAAGACCCCAACTAGAGTATAGTTCCAGTGTATGGGACCCTCACCAGGATTACTTGATTCAAGAACTGGAAAAAATCCAAAGAAAAGCAGCTCGATTTGTTCTAGGTAATTTCCGACAAAAGAGTAGCGTTACAAAAATGTTGTCTTTATTACCGGGCGAGTTGGCCGTGCGGTTAGAGGCCGCGCAGCTGTTAAATTCCATCCGAAATTTGGTTGATTTGAATCCTGCAGTCAGCAATCCTGAAAATGGATTCCGTGGTTTCCCATTTTCTCACCAGGCAAATGCTGGGGATGTGCCTTAATTAAGGCCACGGCCATGTCCTTCCCAATCCTAAGCCTTTCCTATCCCATCGTCGCTATAACACCTATCTGTATTGGTGAGCCGTAAAGCAAATTGTTAAAAAAGTCTTCGTTATCAGCTCATTACTCGGCCACAACTTCACTACGATTCGGGGAGCTCCATCAAGGTACAGCCCCAGAAATTTGCTGGTTTGTAAAAATGGTCATCGCACATTCCAGTCATCTTTTTAATATTGTTATTGCCAAATCACAGATCGGTCCAGTCATGGCGGTCTAACTACATAATCACCGTCTTGGGCCCAGTTTTGCCAACCCTGATTCAAGCTTCCTGCTGCGCACCCCCTAACAACAGAGCCAACTCGCCCAGTCATAGGGCTTAACTACACAATCGCCATCTTTGGCCCAGTTTTACGAGTAGTAGCAGTCTGTGGCCTTAAGTGTTACACTATCCCGGCATTTGCCTAGAGGAGAGACGGGGAATCCAGTTCACGGACAGCTAATATGTAAATCGAACCTACTACTACTCAGAAAAATCCCTGACCTGACCGGGAATCGAACCGCGGCTGCGAACTATCCCTTGGATGCAGGTAAAAAAGCTCTAACATGGCCGGGAATCGACCCTCCCGAGGCCTCTAGGTAAGAGCCAAGAATCAACCCTCTACACTACACGGCCAGTGCAACATTTTTAAAAATCGTATCTTTAATTTTATATTTTATAATTCACTTTCTACTTATACTGTATGTCAGAGATTTGTACACAGCGAACAACAG
Organism: Anabrus simplex; assembly: GCF_040414725.1. NCBI lineage: Eukaryota > Metazoa > Arthropoda > Insecta > Orthoptera > Tettigoniidae > Anabrus > Anabrus simplex. Next base: position 1,120,618,278 of record NC_090266.1, on the reverse strand, counting down.
CGGTCTGTACATGTATGTGCTGTTTACGCAGAAAATTCGACACTTCCCGTTCCTGTTGTGGCTGCAGGCAGACACGCGCACTAGCAGGCAGACGCACACATTCATTTGAAATCACACTCAAGACCAGCTATAACATTTTAATCATGTTTTAATTCCCTTATTTTTCATATGTAAGTATATTATAGTATTCAGTGGTAAGCAAATAATTTCAAAAAGTCATTGAAATGTGTGTGCATATGTAGAGAAAATCGAACACGTTAATGCTTCTGTAAATACGTCGTGTGCGCGCGGTAACAGTTAGCGATCATAGTGCACTTAGCTGTGTCCTAGCTAATCACATTATCTACTAAACAACAGTAACAGAAATAATAACAGTTGTGTTGTCTCAGCTACTTGGATGCGTTGTGTGCTAAGGCACCTACGAGCTTACAGCTTGTGTGCGCTGGTTGACAACCATAGTGCACATAGCTGAGTTTTAGGTAATAACATTATCTACTACACAACAGTCACAGAAATAATAATAATAATAATAATAATAATAATAATAATAATAATAATAATAATAATAATAAATAATAATATTGTCTCAGCTACTTGGGTGCGCGGTGTGCTATAAGATATTTCTTTTCTTCAAAGTTTATATTACGTTAATAAGGTAAGTGTGTAAACGTGACTTTTTTCGTTGGTATATTCACTACGTAGTCAAATGCTTGTGCCATGTGATGTGTTTAATATAATTAATTACTAAAAGTGATTGAAGTGTGCGTGTGCATGTGTAGAGAATTAAACACGTTAATGCTTCTGTAAATACGTCATGTGCGCGCTGTGACTGTTAACAAAACCTGTTGTAAGAGGTGACTAATAGGGGTGTCACCTGAGCTATAGAGGCACATGACAATGCAATTTGAACCAGGCCCTCCCGGCCGTAACATAATTTTTTCACGGTATCACCTGCCTGTCTGTCATCCAGGTCTGAGATTTTTTCTTGTTTTATCTATGCCACACATTCTGTAGGTTTTTCCTATCAACAAAAGGCATAACGCCTTAACGATTATAGTGCTGAGGTTTTTTTTGTTCTGAATACATAGTTTTAATCACTAAGTAATGTAAACATTACTGTAGACAATTAAAGTCGCTAGAGTTCAAATCTATAAGCTCGAAATGTTGCAATCAAAAATTCAGTGTTATAATTATCAAAAGCCTATCGTAAGAGGCGACTGTAAGGGGTCTAAATGGCTCTGAAGTTTGGTGCGTGGGTTGGCGATAATTTTCTGTTTATTCAATAATTTTTTACTATGTTCGATTCATAGCCAGGTCAGAGATTTTAACATACTCTCGGTTAGCACATGAATTGTAGTCACTAAATTTACGATTTCTGTTTAATTCAATAATTTTTATGACTATGTTCGATTTATAGCCAGGTCAGAGATTTTTCACGGTATCCCCTGCCCGTCGTAAGTAGTGACTAAAGGGGTAAAATAATTTAATTTTTATAAACAAGGTAAGTTAAAATAGACAATATATGAATATATTTCCGTCCCTCTCCCCTCCCTCTACCCACACAGCTAAAAACAGGATTAAATCAGTTTTTGCGACGAGAATGCCAGCGCTGTCCGAGCCATTCAGCGTAACAGAATAATTTTTTGTGACTATGTTCGATTCATAGCCAGGTCAGCGATTATTTCATGGTATCCCCTGCCTGTCGTAAGTAGTGATTAAAAGGGTAAAAGCATTTTATTTTTATCTGCAGTGGCGAAAATAATAATATTAAAACTAATAAATACATTGTCTCCTGTACACTTATTTGACTCTATCTAGATTGCGCGCCAACAACATACTATGTTAGCGCATCAATTGTAATTGATATATTTATTATTTCCGTTATGTTCAATAATTTGTATGACTATGTTCGATTCTGGAGGGACCTAACTACACAGTCAAGATGGTGTCGGGTAGGGGATCTAGCAAGATAAAGTTGGGAAGGGCATCTCGCCATGAAACTATGCGCTGTAAGGTTAGGCCCCTCCAAGATATCATCGGCAAGGGCATCTTGCAAGATGGCGTTCCATGGTTTCCCATTTTCACAATGGCGTTGGGAAGGGCAACCCGCAAGATGGCGTCGGGAAGGGCATCTAGCCGTACTAGGCCCTGTGTAGTTAGGCCCCGCCAAGATAGCGTCTGATAGATTAGCCTTGCACAATTATTTAATTTCTGCGCCTCAAACCTAACAAACAAGAGCAAGTAGTCGTGTTGACACCTGCCAAACCAGAGCACGTGGTCTTGTTTTGTAAACAAAAGCACGTAGAGTGAGGTTAGAACCCTTCAAGATGGCATCTGCGAGGTTAGCCTTGCACTCTTATGCAAATTACACGCCTCACACCTGTCAGACAAGAGCACGTGGTCGTGTAGACACCTGTCAAACAAGTGCACGTGGTCGTGTTTTGTAAACAAAAACACGTGGAGTGAGGTTCCTTTAAGATGATATCTGTGATGTTAGCCTTGCACTCTTATTCAAATTCTGCGCCACACACCTGTGAGAACAAGAGCACGTTGTCTCAAAAGCACGTGCAGTAAGGTTAGGCCCCTCCAAGACGACGTCTGTGAGGTTAGGGTTGTTCTCTTATTCAAATCGCGCACCCAACACGTGCTTATGTGTGTAAACAAAAGCATGTGGTCTTGTTTGTAAACAATAGCATGTGGTACTAGGGGTCAATGACCTTGCGTGTGGTCAATGACCTCGTGGGAAAATGCTGATTGAGCTCCCATTGTTTCTCAATTCCACTTGATACACTACTTATTTTCTTCCCTTACCTCAGGGTCGCAGACCGTCCGTTGTATTCGTCTTCTCTGGGTATATAGGGGATTCTATTCTACAAGCTAGGCTACTCAAACAAAAGGACAGCAGACCGATTTGAAAAATGACTTGATTTATTAAAATAAGAAAATGAAATTAATTGGAATCACATAAAATTAACACCTAAACTGAGGTCAAAAGAACAAAATCACTGGCGTAATTTAAACTCAGTCTTGAAATTACAATAAGATTGGTTGGAAAAAATAAGAAATGAAAAGAAAAGCAACTATCACAGTGTAGTTAAACCATAAAAGGTATGATAACAATGGTTAATATTATCCAATATGACTCTTAACTAGTTCGTCTTCTTACAACAATTCTCCAGTAATAACCCTCACTACAATTTATTTATTTATTTATTTATTTATTTGCTAGTGGCTTTACGTGGCACCGACACAGATAGGTCTTATGGCGACGATGGAATAGGAAAGGCCTAGGAGTTGGAAGGAAGCGGCCGTGGCCTTGGTAGGAAAACACGGAAAACCATCTTCAGGGCTTCCGACAGTGGGATTCGAACCCACTATCTCACGGATGCAAGCTCACTACCGCGCATTTCTAACCGTACAGCAACTCGCCCGGTCAATTTATTTTTAGCATGGCCCTTGAACGATCAAAAGATAAAACCTAATTAAACAAGTTAATTGAGTCAAAATATATTGTAGACACGCACGGCTGATTTTAAAATCCAAACATTGATAACTACTGGAGCTCACACATTTACTTGACGAAGTTCTTGTCGTCACAATATTATTATTACCAAATCGTTTCCTTTGGGACCTTGACTGCCGGACCGTGCTAAAAATTAGTCCCTTTAAAATTGCCATGGGTGAGCGACTTCATCGGAGCTCCCGTATACAAAAGTAATCTCATGGGCTATTTTTTGCCATGGATGAGCAACGCTAATATACAATTAATTTTACAGTAATTGGGAACTTTATATTCATTTGGGGACTTTCACCACATTTAAGTTTTTAAAATTCTGCCAACTGATCAGATGCCGTGGATGTTATCGTACAAACATTTCTCAATTACCATATCAACACATACTATTTCACCTTGACATTCACTTCGTTCAAAACACCTGTAATTTCAGTCAGGTCGATTAAAGTTTATAGTCAAATTTAAAAGGTACGTCTGTTCAGCGAATTGAAATTGTAGTAACAATATAACACTGTAACAATGCCTCATACTTTATGAACGTTGCTTTTGCTTAACTCATAAACTAACGGTCTCCCTGTTCACTACGCTAACATTACAGACAACAAATCATTGCGGGTCAGTTATCTACATGATCACAACGTTGCATTTTTCCAACAAAGAAACAGATCACTAATCATATTTTGACCGTGGACCTCAGTGACTATAATAATTATTTCACTGAGACGGCCTCTGACCACGTCTCACAATAATTCATCATGGTCAGATAATTTAATGCCATAAGCAAAATCTACCATTAAATTCCTCGCGGCGAGGTCGAGTTTCGTCACACGTTCTGGAGATTTCCTTGTCGAAAAATTTAGAAACTTCCATAATAATTGGCCTAGCGACATGTAAACTACGCCATAGTGTGCACCGTAACACAAATGTCTCAATGTTCAAATCTCATAAAATGTGAAGCAAGGAAACGGGAGAAATTTAGTGAGAAAATAATCACGTTTTCGGACGACATGCGACCCTCGACAGTATAAAAGAGAGCTGTCTGGCCAGAACATTTAGCATTCATCGTTGGGAGTTCTGACTCGTCAGGCTCGTCAAGTAACGCCGCGATATTGCTCATCTAAACGAAGTGAAGTTGGAAGTGTACTAGATATTCTGTTCGAGTGAACTTGGAATTCTGTGAGTAAACTGAACTTACAATCCCGTGTGTAGATGAGGACATAGAAATTTTCGAATCTTTGAAATATTTTGATAGACCTTAGAATCTACACCATCAAGTGTCTTAAACATGTTAATTATTTCCAAGTGAAAAATTAGAACTTTAAATATTTCACGTTAATCAATGAACATTAACTCAGTGTAGTTCACTTTTTGCAAATGAAATGTGACTTAAAGTTTAAATATTTCTCATTAAACTAACATTCACTTCACTAATCCCGTACGAACTCTACTTATTGTCCCTTTCTACGTGCAAATATTTCTGAATAGTACAAGTGACTTATAGACTCGATTTACGAACAGTAATTATTATTATTACTAGAAGAACCCAGTAGTTATACATTTCTGCGAACCTATAGTACTTCAGTGCTTAAAAGGAGTGTTTGATAGCACGTATAAACTCTTAAATTTTAAACAGCAGTGTTCGCGTGACAGATAACCCATTTGATTTCATTATTTTGAATGGCAAATAACAACCGTTCGAGAACATTCGAACTCAGTTATACTTTCAAAGGTGGAAAGAAACCACTAAGTCCATTTCATTTTAAATTACATATTATCTTCGAATAAATGTTTAATCTCAAACAACCGAACAGTGGCAGACTAGTGACGTAAGAGATAATCGCGTTTGAAATATAAAGTGAACGTGCTGATTCGAGGACTTAATAAAGGTAGACACTCGTGCTAAGTAAAATTACGAGTGAAGTGACCTCGCGACAAGACCATTCGGAGCTTCCAGGTTGGCCTACAAGGGATCGTGGTACTATGGTGCCGAGCAACCTTCGAGGGAACATGGCGCTCTGGTGATGTGCAGCCTGCGTGGGACCGTGGTGCCATGGAGGAAGCGAAGCGAAAACAAGTTATTTCATTCCCTCTCCTCATACGAGGAGGGGCGGGCCATCAGCTCAACGAAGGAGCTCTTCGGCCATAGAAAGGAAAGAATCAATGAAGAAGATAAAATGTAGGGGGTATGTGTCGTACATACCATAGAAAGGAGATTGTTAGTGAACTGGCGCTAGGAGACCGGGACAACAAGTTAGGACCCAGCGGAGAACTGCAAAGCACCCCGCACAAGCAAACCCCCGCGAACACCAGAGGGAAATGAGACGAGAAATTTATTTGTAGCAACGTATCTCGGGCGCGTATTCCGAAAAAGACAATGTTACATAGAGTTACATAGAGTTACAGAGTTACATTACATGTATTGAGCTGGAGTAATGAGCGGGTGCGGTAGGAAGTTGGAGGAAGGAGGAAGGTAGTGTTGTGATAGAAGGTAGTACAGGGTTGTCGTCATGTTGGTGACGGAAGTAGCGAGTAAACAAAGAAGGTCCAGTATCGGGAGAGGCGGTAGGAAAAGAATGGGTTGTGGAGCGGGTACGTTAAGGGGCGGCGGTGGTGGGGTGGATGGCGGGACAGGTGGGGGTCTATAAGAAGGGGTGGAAGAAGAAGAACGGACATGGCGGGGTGGGGAGCGGGAATGATCCACTCTATAAGTTCTTCCTCGGAGACGAACGCCAGTGGTGATCAGCTGGTCAACGTCGGCGTTAGACGAGAGTTGAAGACGGACCATGAACGCTGGGCCTTGATCGTTGAAGATACGGAACGCTCGACGGGCCGGGACACCGGCCGGTTGAAGTTCGTTCAGTATATCCTGTTGTGGGATGGCAGGGTCGATGCCACGGATGACTCAGCTCAGAGACGAGTGGAGTTGTCGTGTTGCTTCGTTGGGTGTGTATCCTTGGCGAGCGAGCTGAGCCGCAGAGGTGGCAGCCGAGGGGTTGGCAGGGGGTTGCAAGGGACTCGGGAGAGAGACAGGTAGGGAGATGGTGGAAGTAGACATGATAGGAGAAGAGTGGCTAGTCGTGGTAAGGACGGGCGAAGTAGTCAAAGGAGTGGAGGCAGAAGTGGTGAAGGTGGGAGTGGTGCTGGTAAACGTAATGGAGGTGGGGGGTGGTGGGGACGTCTTTTGGCGAGATGAACGGGGTTGAACAGTGAGAGTGGGGTCTGGAAGGTAGCGCAGGTCATGTAAGATATTCTCGGGATAAGGAACCACCTCGTGCCGTCGACTGGAGATTATGGCTCCATCGGCGATGAATTTGTCCACTTGAGCTTGTTCCCGAAAGAAGGCGAGGACGTCCGGTGAAGTTTGTCCAGAAGATCTGTCCTGAAGCCGGGCAACTTCCCAAATCGAGTGTCCGTGTCCATCATCTTCATTGCAAATGAACCAGTCCGAGAAGGATGTGTCCACGCCTTTGATAATACAGGTGTACATGGTGGAGGGAAGGCGACAGCCAACTAGGAGTCTGCCTATTTGTTTGTCCTTGGGCCGGCTGAGTCAGCGATGAGCAGAGGGCCACCCAGCCGCAAAAATGTAGAGGCGTGACGTATTGATGGTATGCCATGGAGGACAACGCCTGGAGAACTAGCTCGAAAACGACCACAAACTCTGTGGAGGTGATACGTATTAATTTCGCCAATACTGAATAAATTCAAGCATAAGGAGACAGACTTAAATTCTTGTAGATAGAACCTCTCCCTCTGTACAATGCTCTGGCATTCACCGTTCAAGCCCTCTTTAAACTCATGCTCTCAATAAACTTTCAGCCGGGCTAAGTGGCTCAGACGGTTGAGGCGCTGGCCTTCTGACCCCACCTGGGCAGGTTCGATCCTGGCTCAGTCCGGTGGTATTTGAAGGTGTTCAAATACGTCAGCCTCGTGTCGGTAGATTTACTGGCACGTAAAAGAACTCCTGCGGGACTAAATTCCGGCACCTCGGCGTCTCCGAAAATCGTAAAAGTAGTTAGTGGGACGTAAAGCAAATAATATTATCTATATATATAAAGTAGCTTGTCCTGACTGACTGACTGACTGACTGACTGATTCATCATCGCCGAGCCAAAACTACTGGACATAAAGAAATGAAATTTTGGAGATATATTCATATTAAGATGTAGGTGCTCGCTAAGAGAGGATTTTTGGATATTCCGTCGCTAAGGGGGTGAAAAGGGGGGTGAAATTTTAAAATGAGTGTATCTATATCTCAAAACTTTAAAAGTTTACAGATGTGAAAATTGGTATTTAGAATCTTCTTTAAAAATAAGGAAACACGTATTTTTTTGTTTTGAGACAATCCCAATAGGAGGGGCACAAAAGGGTGAAAAAGGGGTTGAATGCCTTTAATCGGGATACCGGTACTTATATCTCAGAAACTGAAGATATTACAGACATGAAAATTGGTACTTTTGATCTCTTTTAAAAATAAAGAAACACGTATTTTTTTGTTTGGGGGAAATCCAATTAATGGGAGGGTGAAAGGGGGGTGAATTTTTAAAATGGGTGCATCTATATCTCAAAACTCTTAAAGTTTACATATGTAAAAATTGGTACTTAGAATCTTCATTTTAAACAAAGAAACACGTATTTTTTTGTTTTCGGAAAATCCCAATAGGAGGGGTGAAAAGGGGTGAAAACGTGGTTGAATGATTTTCATGAGGATACTTATATCTCAGAAACTGAAGATATTACAGACCTGAAAATTGGTGTTTAGGATCTCCTTTAAAAATAAAGAAATACATATTTTTTTGTTTTTGGAAAATCCAATTAATGGGGGGTGTGAAAAGGGGGTGAATTTTTAAAATGAGTCTATCTATATCTCAAAACTTTTAAAGTTTATAGATGTAAAAATTGGCATTTAGAATCTCCTTTAAAAATAAGGAAACACGTATTTTTTTGTTTTCGGAAAATCCCAATTGGAAGGGTGGAAAAGGGTGAAAAAGCGGTTGAATGCCTTTAATGAGGCTACTTATATTTCAGAACCTGAAGATATTACAGACCTGAAAATTGGTATTTGGGATTTACTTTAAAAATAAAGAAACAGGTATTTTTTGATTTTGGAAAATCCAAATAATGGAGGGTGAAAAGGGGGGTGAATTTTTAAAATGAGTGTGTCTACATCTTAAAACTTTAAAAGTTTACAGATGTAAAAAATGGTATTTAGAATCTTCTTTAAAAATACAAGAACACGTATTTTTTGCTTTCTTTAAATCCCAATAGGAGGGGTGTAAATGGGTGAATAATGGGATGAATGCCTTTAATGAGGATACATATATCTCAGAAACTGAAAATATTACGGAACTGAAAATTTGTATATGGGAGTTCCTTTAAAAATAAGGAAACACGTATTTTTTTGTTTTTGAAAATCCAATTAATGGGAGTTAAACAGGAGTGACAAACTGGGGTGAATTTTTTGAAAGACTATATCTACAGAATATCTGAGAAACGTAAAATGTTATAGACGTAAAAAGTGGGTATTTGGAATCTCCTGTAAATGTAAAGAAAGATAGGTGATTTGTTTTCGGAAACTCCACGTAAGGGGAAATAAAAAGGGGTGAAATTTTAAAAAGCGAATTTCTACAGTATATCTCAAAAACTTAACATGTTACAGAAGTGAAAAATGGTATTTTTATCTCTATTAAAAATAAAGAAACGTGTATTTTCAGCTTTCGGAAATACCACTTGGGTGGAAGGGGGGGGGTAAAAGTGACTGAAAATGGTGTTGAATTCTTTTAATTAGGCTACTGATATCTCAAAAATGAAGATATTACAGACGTGAAATCTGCTTTGGAATCTGCTTTAAAAGTAAAGAAACACGTATTCTCGGAAAATCCAATGAAGGGGGGGTGGGGGGGGGGTGAAAGAATTGAAAAATTAATTGAATTAATTGTATGAGAATACATACATCTAATAGAAACTAAAGTTGTTACGGACGTGAAAATTGGTATTTGAATCTCCTTAAACAAAGAAAAACGCGTTTGGGGGGCGGGAGTGAAAAGGAGTTGAATTCCTTTCATGAAGACACATAAATCAAAAACTGAAGAAGTTAGAGTCGTGATAATTACTATTTAGAAGATCCTTTACTATTAAGGAAACAAGTATATTTTGCCGGAAAATTCACTTACGGGGTGGGGGGGTGGGGAGTGTGAAAGGAAGTGAAAATAAAGTGAATTATTTTTATGGGGATACTTATATCTCAAAACTGAATGTAACAGATGTGAACATTGGTGTTTGGAATATCTTTTAAACATAAAGAAACACGTCTTCTATTTTTTGGGGGGGGGGGGGTGTAAATAAACTTAACGGCGGTGGGGTGTAAAAGGAGGTGAGATCAATTGATTTTACTGTTCATAATGTACTTAAGGAGCCTCCGTTGCTCAGGCGGCAGCGCGCCGGTCTCTCGCAGCTGGGTTCCGTGGTTCAAATCCCGGTCACTCCATGTGACATTCGTGCTGGACAAAACGGAGGCGGGACAGGTTTTTCTCCGGATACTTCGATTTTCTCTCTCATCATTCATTCCAGCAACACTGTCCAATATTTCATTTCATTTGTCATTCAACGATCATTGCCCCAGAGGTGTGCTTCGGCAGCCGGCACAATTCCTATTGTCGCTGCTAGATGGGGCTTTATTCATTCCATTCCTGACCCTGTCGAATGACTGGAAACAGGCTATATAGTTTCGATGTACTTATTCTGATCATAAACCGATCATTTTTAATCTTTCCTGGGCTGGTTTTCAACAGCCATCTTTTCCTTCGGAGAACGTTCTTAGATTACAGTAGATCCTCCTGGCATGTAAATAAAAATTTAAACACATTTGAAATAAACGATAGGAATGAGATGGACCGTCAAATTGTTCACCTCTATAATAAGGTCAACAATGCACGGAAGTATGTCATTGGTATCGCCAGAAATCCCGCACACTTGCCTACGCGCGACGATGGTGCTGGTCACATTGTAACAATGACACTGGCAGCAGATGTAATTTACCGCCAAGTAGCGATCTTGCAGCTTGCTGTGGGGTTCAGAACATCTTTTAATAATAATAATAATAATAATAATAATAATAATAATAATAATAATAATAATAATAATAATAATGTTCTGGACCGTTGTCAAATGTGCGGACCCCCCTGGAAAATGGTCCTGGACGGGTAATGACTAAGAATGCAGTCCGGCCGCGGGTTCAGTACCGCCAAGGCACCTAAGACGACACCACGCCGGATCTCCTGAAGGATTTGATCCATATTAAAAACGCTTATAGGAAAAGATGGCAAAGATTTAGGGACCCAACTGACGGGGTGGAATATCTGGACCTAGCCCGGGAAGTACGAAATCGATTGCTGGAAAGAAAGATTGAAAAATGTGAGGAAACATACCGTAATCTATTAGAAAACGAGTCAGATCGCGAATTTTGGCGGATTCTCGCAGAAAACGAGTCAGATCGCGAATTTCGGCGGATTATATATCTAAAACAATTAGCATTCAATTATAAATTTCAGTATAATACCGTAGCGAAGCACGGGTATCTTGCTAGTCATTAATAAACTTTCATCTGGTACGGGCAATGTACTGGTACAATACATACATATAGACATACATACGAGTAGATACTACTCCTCCCCTAAAAGAGAAGGCAATAACTGGATTAACAATTATTAATTTCCACTTTTTGATGTTTGTAATATCTATTGCAAAAGTTACCTGATTGCATTCCGGAGCCGAATTGTCACGCTCATTTGAGGACAGGTTATTTATTTATTTATTTATTTATTTAATAAATCTCGCTCTCTCTCTCTCTCTCTCTCTCAATAAAGGAGGCGCGATTAGCTGCTGCTTTCCACCCGGAAGACTGAGGTTCGAATCTCAGTCGATCCTCGGTTAAATCACGTGGCATCAGGGAGGGCATGCGGCCTTAAAACCTCCGGTGGAAACAAAAAAAAACTAGTCTGTGTGGATCCAATGACCCCAGATATAAATGGAATAAGCTGAAGAAAGTTGAATAACAACAACAATCATAAGAAGCATCCTCCGTTGTGCGTGAAAGTGCAACAAAAAATTAAACAATAACACCTCCGTTTTATAAATTAATTTATTATTATTACCGAGCATTGTGGCCACGCGTGTTAACGAGCTACGGCAATGGAGCCTAGCTGAGTTCGAACCCCACCGTCAGCTGTCCGAGGATGGTCTCCTGTCGTTTCCTATTTTCACTTTCAGGCAAATGTCAGCACAGTTTCTACTTATAACTCACAGCTAATACCTTCCTCTTCCTTACCCAATGCTATCCATCATCCATTTCATATTCATTAGCTCCTGAAATGAGGTTAGCGTCAGGACGGCCATCCGGCCATAAAATTGTCGTAGGTACGACATCGTAATTGGTGTAAAACCTTCAGTTAGTATGTTTAATATGTTTTAATTATAGTTTATTTAATGCTAAATTATCCTTTATTAAGTGTTAAACATGACTAGTATATGGTTTCCCTGTAAATATGTAGTATCAATTTGTATAACCTCAAATACGTATTGTGTATAAGTTTAACCTCAAAATCCATATAGTCGAAAGCGGTAGAAAAATCCATAATGTTCGTATGTTAGACTTATTGTGCTATACTTTGGTATAGGTGAAGGGTTCTGGAAACTTACTGTAAGGTTTTATTATCCAGATACATGTAGAGATATTACGAATGTTGTAGATGTTTCCATATGGATTAGTAAATAGTCGACGAATGTTCGAGTGCCCATTCGACTAGCTGGTCGACCGATGTTTCGAGTGTGTTCCATTAGAGTGTTGTAAGAACTCTTCCACAAGTCGATCATTCTAGATGGTTGATCGAATGATATATACAAATCGAGCTGTGAGTCAGTGAAGTCAGTTCTTAGTTCTTAGGACTCAGACAAGTGATGGACTGCGAGTAACTGTTCAGCTCCGAGGCGGAGTCGGTGATCTCAAGAGAGAGTATGTTATAGTGCGCGAGTCAGTGTTGTTGATATCTGTACTTGTCAGCATCGACTTGAGGGTGCTCCGCTATTGAGTGTTGTATATAGTGTCATTTGCGACTGTGTATAATTGTGTGTTGTGACGTACAGTGTAAATAAAGTAATTTATATAAGGAAGTGAACGTGTTCTCGTGTGATGTTTATTTACGTAAAATAAAATCGCAACGTGGAACGATAAAATATGCCATATAATTTCATCGCGCCTCATCCCCGAGACCGTGTCAGGGAATGGACTAAGTGGGGTAGTGGTACACATGCATTGTAAGAATAATAAAAAGCAAGTCGTATTCTGTTCGGTGCATGAAACCGAAACTCGCAGCTATTGTTCACACATTGCCAAACACGACTCACTTACCTCTGGACTGACCTTCCAGCTCTGGGTACGAACAGCTGTGGGCGCAGGCTTCGGGAAAAAACGAGAGCGAAAGCCACCAGCCCTTTTTGACAACACACTGATAGGAACGGGCCTATTATGTGACTCTTAACGACAGTCGAGTAGCCGGTCGTGAACACTGGGACCTCGGGTGTCAGGTAAAAATTCCTGAGAAATAACACATTAAATCAATCACTAGCATTTATTGACGGAAATTACCGTGAAGTGTTTAGAACGTGATGAACTCAACTGTGTGAAAATCTCACTCTCAGGAATGTTTCCAGAACACTTCATTTTCAGGAAAACGCTGGAATGATACCCAACGCAATAGAGCCTACGGCCGCCTACTTCCCAATACTTTCCCCCAATTAATTACATTGTTTCGTTTCAGGCCTGTCGTACTTCCGGGAAGGAACTAGCGAATTAACTGAGGGCGTGGTCCCCTTTCCGTGTATTGTTCTCTTCGTCTCGTTTCCCTGTGCGATTCAGGGAGGTTCTTCGAAAATGTTCCGTCTCTAGCCACATCGCTAATATTCCGGTACACATCATCCGAGCTGTAAAAAGGAGGCTAGCTGCAAACAGTCAGTCAGAGTTGGGGTCATTGTGTTGGGCTGGGTGTGGAGTAAGATGGCGACAGCGATGTTGTCTGTTTTCAGTGTTCCACTGGAGTCTGATTGAGGAGTTGTTGTTGCGTCGGATTGTCGAGTGAGTAGCTGGACTGAGGACGGCTGTAGTCGTGTCGTGTTGACTGTCGTCTGTGTCCCACCGGAGTCAAAACATCGTCGCGTACGGAACGGAAGACTGTGAGCCTGTGGGCAGAATAGCAGTCGTGAGTAGAATTAGAGCAGTGTTAACTGCCGTTTTTTGCGGAATACTGTAGTGCTGGCTAGCACTGTTGGACTGTTGCTGTCTGGTTGCAGAATTAGATCGATCACTGTATTTGACTGTGTGAATTATTGGAAACTCTCGGGAGTTTTACCAAGGAACGTTCATCGTGTTTTGTGCGGCCAGTAGCCCTGTGTTCAAACATAGCTGTCTGCACGCAGCTGCTATGTGGGGTGACTTGACTTGATGGAGAAGTGGAGTTACGGTGAGCCTGTCAGTAAAGATTATCATCCGTGCAGGTGGACCACTTAACTTTTAGTAGACAGCAATTAGTGGAGTGTGATTATTCGTGGTTGAATTAAATTGTGTGTGTACATGTGCGTGCATTTATTGGGCCGTCGTGAAGTAACTTCAAATGATAGAATGGACGGTACGGTATACAGTAAAATGTGATAAGCTGTTTCCCGAACAATTCTTTGTTTTTTACTAGTAGCATGGCCGTTCTACAAGATTCTTCCGAGAATCCAAAAATCATACTGGAAGGAATTCCTTATCATTCCTTTTAAACATAGGAAAGCAAATTCTCGTCCAGGTTGTAATCCCATTCGCTGATGGCAGGTGTCTCCGTAAAAGAGCCCTCAACACAGCAGCAGATAGCTAATGTAATAAAAATGTCATTAACTTGGCGGGAGTTGGTCATAAGTGCTTGTAATAGAGCTTCTATCGGGAAGTGCTTGCTGGATGCAATCTCATTAAATGTCAGTTATAGCGCCCCAAGGTTCAGGGTTCATCACAGCTGGATGGGAAGATGCTCTTGTTCATTTTAGCTAAACCAGGTGAGGAAACGTGTATTACACATGAGAAGAATTTAACAGAAAGCGAAAAGTACTAGAAAATATACTAAATTAACACATTTGAATTTATTATAATTAACCATTAATTAATAATTAACTGAGTCTCTCTATCAATATGACATAGTTGCCCCCGTACATGTCAGAAGGATAGAGCAGTCCTTCAGTAGAAATTTCAACTATGGAAGAACCAAATCACTTAAGACTGTATGGGAAATAAAATACAAAGTGTTTATAATAAATTGGCCAGGTATTGTACTCAGAAGGTATCCTCGCACAACCTCCGGAAGTTTGTCGGTGGAGTTCGGGTTCACCCTATATAATATCATCGATGCCACGCATCTGAACCTTACTGTACTGAAGGAATGTGTGTTTGCATGACGTATTTACACACTCCTAATATATTTAAGTTTCATTTTCCTTTACACATTAAGGAAAATGAACCCAACGAAAATTGTTCTGAATGACTGCATATCCGTATGTGGCTGGGAGACGTGACCAGTCTTAAGGAAAATAATGGATAGGAAGAGCATTGTCAGATACGTAAAATTAGAACCTTTCTTTTTTACTAGTTGCTTTACGTCGCACCGACACAGATAGGTCTTATGGCGACGATGGGGCAGGAAAGGGCTAGGAGTGGGAAGGAAGCGGCCGTGGCCTTAATTAAGGTACAGCCCCAGCATTTGCCTGGTGTGAAAATGGGAAACCACGGAAAACCATTTTCAGGGCTGCCGACAGTGGGGTTCGAACCTACTATCTCCCGAATACTGGATACTGGCCGCACTTAAGCGAGTGCAGCTATCGAGCTCGGTAAAATTAGAACCAGGCCATCAATATTCTATACGCAAAGATATATCACAATTCAAATAAAGTGCGTGACGGCTTTGTGCTGTCTTCCGCGATAGCAGAGGTAATAAAAATCATTGGTGATAATGTAATTTCCGGTAGTTTGCCTCCGTTGTTGAATGCTCACTCTGTTTATATTGTACCCGAAAGACACGTGGGAAAATAAATCAAGTTTGGCGGGTACAGACAAGGGCAACTTACCTACAGTAGATCACTTTAATATTCGGACAACACATATAATGGAATGTTTCCTGACATAATTCGTTCGTAAACAAATGTGTATACAACAAACGTACGTCCAACAATTCGTGAGTATTTAGCGCACGTATCACAACAAGATTAAATGTCAGGCGAATTGGTGAAGTGTTCTGATAGTGATAGAAAAAGAAATAATGAGATACTACACATCATTTTAATATTCGGACACGTCATCGTTACTCCATTTGCACGTGACTACCTGACCCAATTGCGGCAAGGGAGAAACGTAACGAGTAGGATACGTATCCCTGAACTTCACTGCAGTGAGCAGTGCTGTACAGAACGACAGGGATTAGTCTGTACGTACAATGGGCCGCAAAGGCAGAAACACAACGTTTGAACAGCGCCAACTGGTTATTTTCCACAATGCAAAGGGGCGCATTTGCAGAGATATTGCGCGAATGTTGTGTATGAGTACTGTCAATGACATTGTACGGCGATTTAAAGAAGAGGACAGGATTGCGTCTATACCGCAAACGGGTTAACCGAAAACGCTAACTGATCGTGAAGAAAGACTTCTCTTAAGAAAAATAGGAAACGATCCTAAACTGTGTGCACCACAACTTGTACGGGAGTTGGAAGAGGAAGCTGGCAAATCAGTGCACCCTGAAACTGTGCGCAGGACTCTTCGAAAGGCCGGATTTAACGGGAGGGTGTCGAGGAAAAAGCCATTCATCAGTGAAGTGAACCGAAGGAAAAGATTGAAGTTTGCCTTGCAGTATGCACACAAGGACACAGAATGGTGGAAACATGTGTTATTTTGTGATGAGAGCAAATTTCATATTTATGGATCGGATGGGAGGAGAATGGTTTGGCGGAAACCAAATGACGATTAAAACCGACACATTTGCAACCAACTGTCAAACATGGAGGCGGGAATGCAATGGTATGGGCGTGCTTTTCGTCTGCTGGAGTAGGTGAAATGTCGTTTATTGAACATACAATGGACCATAAACAGTATCTAGCCATTCTGAAGCAGAATTTACACCAAAGTGCTACAAAGCTTGGGATCAGGGACACATTTAATTTCTATCAAGTAATAATGATCTCAAGCATAAAGCGTGGAATGTCCGAATGTGGCTATTGTTCAACTGTCCAAAGGTGCTTGAAACTCCACCCCAGAGCCTGGATCTTAATCCCATTGAGAATTTATGGACTGAACTTGACAAGAGAGCGAGGAGGTCAAAAATAACGTGTAAGAAGGAACTGCAACGAAGACTCATACGAGAATGGACTAATATTAGCCCTAAGGACGCGGAAAAGTTAGTTTGTTCTATGCCACAACGACTGAAAGCCGTCATAAAACAACGTGGCAATGTCACCAAGTACTAGATTGATTTGAGTTCCATGTTACGCTACAATTTCGGTCATTATGATCCTTGTGTCCGAATATTAAAGTGGTTTTGTTATGCGATAAGGTGACGACTGATTTTTATCTACAAGTCATTTTTGTTCTGATACGCTTAGATTATTATGTAATAATATTGGAAACATTGGTGTTTTGTATTGTCAGACTTTCCTTTCTGTATGCTCAAGAATATACAAATATAATGTTCAGTTTGTCACATGCCATCCGGTGTCCGAATATTAAGGTGATTCACTGTATCGTTCCTGTCCTTTCTTCATCTGGCTAGGTCATCGGCGAGCGCGTGTATGGTTCGGTGTCTTGATGAAGTATAACTAAGGTGAATCTTAAAGATATAACAGGACAGGAAACTTTGTTGTGTGTGTAAATGAGGTACGGGATAAAATAAATTAGATTTAATGAAATAAAGCATAAATGAAAAATGAAAAGACACACAGATAACACAAATATGTACAGTACATAATTACAAATTCAAGTCGTTGGCCATGAAGTGGCAACGAAACAATTAAACTTTACGAAGTCCGCGTGGTAAGTGCTTTAGTATTTAGTTGAATTTGCGATATGTTTGAACAGGTTTTCCGCGAAAAAGCCTTAGCAGAACGTTTGAAACTTATGATGTTAGGAACAGAAATATTTCGCAGATTATGTAAATTAAACTTAACATCAATTCTCTCAGATACGGGATGTAACTGCACATAAACATAAATGCAGGACCATTGGTTGACCCCAAAACAACACACAAATTAAGTGTGAGCTCGAATCTCACTAGCAAGGGTGGATATTGAACCCACGGCCCCTAGGTAGCGTACGTGCTACTGCACATTCTAACAAAAACGCACGAGAACTCAACAAGTAAGAACAACAGAAAAATGGCACACAGTGAAACAACAAACTCTGGATAATTACAAGCCAAAGGAAACAAAACACTTCACTCAGGCCGCTGTCCTAGTAAGGGATGGCTGTGGCAATGATCGCTCGTAGCGAGGGGTTGGGCAAGGTCGTCTACACTTCCAGCCATTCAAAAAAATGTCATCTGACTTCTTAGCTCGGCCGGGTTTACACACAGCTGGTAACGATCTCGAGATAATGGGACCTTTAAACATTTCGTTTCCCTCAAAGCGGGTATTTTTTCGTCTCTCTGGACCACTTTATAACGCACACGGGGATCATTCCCTTCTGATTCACATCATGGCATACATGCCAGACCTCATTTCAGGTCAATTTCATCCGATGGAAACTCTTCCGCATATCATATCTCTATCAAAATCCACGGAGTATCATCCGTCCATCATACTCTTTATCTCTGAGTCCCCGGTTCAAATCGAGTGCACAGTTGTGGGAATCTACACCGGCAAACTAGTTCAGGCTCTAGCTACACTCCTGTTCGCCTATTCAGCTTCTACGACGAAGTCTTTGTTCTATGGCAAGTTCACGGCGCAGTCATCTGCCGGAGAGACACACTCGCGACCGCGCTGAAGAAAATGTTAGAATGGAACGAAGTCTCCAACACATCTCTCTCTATTTATAAGGAATAGTAGGTGACGCCACGCCAGGGACTTCACCAGAATACACACTTGAGATAGCTATGTGGCGAGTCATTTGGTTTCCACGGTGTTCGCGCGAATGTTGTATTACGAAAAACACTGCTTATTAATGTCTCAAGACACATCATGTCATTCAGTAAATTATGAGGAATATAACAGTAGTTTTAATTTCTCTAATATCCTACCAGGAGAGTAGATATGGCCTGATTTCCAGACGTGTCAAGCCTGAAGCTTGCCGCTTTAATTCTTAGCAAGGTGGTAGATGTAGTTCCCCGAATAGCATCCGAGTATCGGCATCCTTTATCTGCTATATTCTTTCTCGCTCACTCCCTGTGCCACGCACGTCTCTGCGAGCTGCACCCACCTAAAGCACTTAGCTCGAGTCCGCGCCTTTTGTGACTTCAAACCTCTGACGCTACATTACCGCTGCGTTAAATATCAATTTCTCTTACCATGAATGATACGGTTCAAAACGCAATCGATGTACAGCTCTGTTGCTAATTTCAGACTCATTTTAAAGACTGAATATGATGCGCTCACCCTCCGGTTAAGATGGACAGCGGTTTGAGAGACTGGAACATGGAGTACTCGCGCTCAAAAACACTGGTTTAAGAACATGGTGTACTCACGCTCAAGAACATGGTGCACTCACGCTCAAGAACACAGGTTTGAGAACAGGGTCCACTCACGCTCAAGAACACAGTATACTCACGCTCAAGAACACAATATATTCACGCTCAAGAACACTGCTTTAAGAGCATGATGTACTCACGCTCAAGAACACAATATATTCACGCTCAAGAACACTGGTTTAAGAACATGGTGTACTCACCCTCAAGAACACTGGTTTAAGAGCAAGATGTACTCACGCTCAGGAACACTGGTTTAAGAACATGGTGCACTCAAACTCAAGAACACTGGTTTAAGAACATGGTGTACTCACGCTCAAGAACACAGTATACGCACGCTCAAGAACACAGTATACTCACGCTCAAGAACACTGGTTTATGACGTGGTATACTCACGCTCAAGAACATGGTATATTCACGCTCAGGAACACTGGTTTAAGAACATGGTGTGCTCACGCTCAAGAACACAGGTTTAAGAACATGGTGCACTCACGCTCAAGAGCACAGTATACTTACGCTCAAGAACATGGTATACTCACGCTCGAGAAGACAGTGTACTCACGCTCAATAACATGGTATACTCACGCTCAAGAAAACAGTATACTCACGCTCAAGAACATAGTATGCTCACGCTCAAGAACATGGTATACTCGCGCACAAGAAGACAGTATGCTCACGCTCAAGAACACGGTATAGTCACGCTCGAGGACCTCTTATACACACGCTCAAAAACACTGGTTTAGGAACATGGTATACTCACGCTCAAGAACACAGTATACTCCTACTCAAGAACATGGTATACTCACGTTCAAGAACATGGTATACTCACGCTGAAGAAGACAGTATACTCATGCTCAATAACACAATATACTCACGCTCAAGAACATGATATACTCACGCTTTAGAAGACAATATATTCACGCTCAGTAACACAATATATTCACACTCAAGAACACAGTATATTCACGCTCAAGAACACTGATTTAGGAACATGGTATACTCACGCTCAAGAACATAATTTACTCCTACTCAAGAATATGGTATACTCACGCTCAATAACATGGTATACTCACGCTGAAGAATACAGTATACTCACGCTCAATAACACATTATACTCACGCTCAAGAACATGGTATATTCACGCTCAAGAAGACAGTATGCTCACGCCCAAGAACACGGTGTACACACCGTGTCGTCCCAAAACTCACGAGTCTCAAAACTCACGAATCCAAAAACTCACGAATTGCAGGAAGAGGATTAGTAAGAACAGGTTTCTCTACCTGGGCCAGTCTCAAAACTCACGAGCAGGGCTAGTTTTTCTTTGAATGGATAAATCTCCACCCTATTAGTTATGGGATAATGGAATACTTTTAATAATCCAATAACTTCCATCCAAATGAATTTCAAATATCATTCAGTTATATCGCACAGAATAAACGGATGCGTCATGAGTAATTTTTTGGTTTAAGTGCGTCGGGTAGACAACCTATTGAAATAAGCGAATAGATGAACTCTTACGAAAAATATAAAAAACGCCTTTTGATTCCAAATGAATCTCCAAGTGTTGAAACTAAATGAGTGAATTAACTGTCTTGATCTTTAATACATATAAATAAAATTCCCTATTCAAGTAAATGCCGCCTTCTGGCTGCATAATGTAACTAAGCTCCAGTACCACCAATGCCAGTTTCTTTTAACTAACTGCGGGCAATATACCTACTTTAATTTGATGTCGTTCTGTTCCATGCATAAATTGTTAGATTTTTAACTTTCATTAGTTGATTCCTATGGATCGGGAACTGGGTGTTCAGCATTAGACTTCATCTTAGGTAGGGCCTCATCATTACAGACGTGCAGGTCACCTATACGGCGTCACCTCTAAAGACCTGCACCAGACCTCCCCAAAGGACACACGTCATTATTACAAATTTATGTGAAAGGTAAAATAATGCATTATATTAGCTTTAACAAAACAGCAAAATATTTTAATAATAATAATAATAATAATAATAATAATAATAATAATAATAATAATAATAATAATAATAATAATAATAATAATAATAATAATAATAATAATAATAATAATAATACTCCCTCGGTCTCTTTCATTCACCAACTGTTATTTTTTCCCCTGTGGGTTGGGGGCAGAAAAACATCCACAGTGTCCCCTGCCTGTCGCAAGGGAAGCGTGAGTCACCGCGCACCTCATCCCTCCTGCGGTAATCGCAAGCACCTTCTGTTCAGAATCGTGAGTTTTGAGACTCATTAGAATGTTTACTTTAGCTACCAGTTTGTAGTCGTGAGTTTTGATACTATTTGTAACTAATTTTAGCCCGTGAGTTTTGAAACTCGTGAGTTTTGAGACGTAACCGTACACACGCTCAAGAGCATGGTATACTCACGCTCAAGAACACGCTGTACACACGACCAAGAACACTGGTTTAAGAACATGGTTGCGCCTATCACCTATTTCTTTAAATAACACGATAACCTCGTAGATTTCGTTTAAAGAAAGAAATTGAACTGAATGTACAGTATTTCACTGGCTGCATAATTAGCAGTCGTATTATTATCGATTTTTGCAGCTTATCGTATTCAAATAATTATTGCATATTAGTCACCGATTGACCAGGGTATAGTGTAGTCAAGAAAAACAAAAATACCAATCAGCTGATTCCTGTATTCCGGTAACTTATTTGTAGTTACGTGTAGGTAGTTCAAGTCTCCGGCGTAATTTATACTTGGCACCCTCGATCTTTCAGCATGTAAAAGCAGTTTTAATTTCTGTTAGCGTATAGGAATAGAACGAAAATACGTTCTAATGATTTAGGTTTAACTATATTTCTCTTCTTTCAATTAACCAATTTTAATTACGGTACGCCTAATCAAATCAAGTTTAGAATTACTGTAGTGTAGTTATATTATTAGAAATTAGCGTGCGTACTGCAATTGCATGAAATTTGTCTAGTAGGGTAAAATTTTTCTCTTCTGTTAGCGCGTAGGTAGATAAAATAATAACCCGTTTAAAGTATCAAGTATTTAATTTAGTGCAGTTTTGAATTTATTTTAGTTATTTTGTCAGATAGTATCTTGTCTTCTATATTCGTTAGTTATCCTCGTGTACGATAACCCTTTCGATATTTCAGCATTTAACTAACGGCAGATTTCATTTCCATTAGAGCATAGCCGGGTAAAATATCAATAATTATAATAATAATCCATCTACGTATTTAGCTTTGTTGTATAATCCTGGAATAGTTCTTCCCAATTTCAACTTTTAAAGGCAATTTTCATTTATGGTCGGGCGGAGTAATTACACTTTGTATGTAGGATACGTCTGAACGCAGTTTACAACTTCTGTTGTGTTGTTTGATATATATATTAGAAATTAGGGTGCATATTTTATTACTGCGAAATATTTGGGTATTAGGGAAAATATCTCTGTAGATATTTAGCTTTAACTAGAATTTTATTGTTGTAATCAGGATTGGCTTAACTGTGGTTTAAAATTGTAGCATAACTATTCTTATTAGGCAGTATAGTGTTTGCAAATAATAATAATAATAATAATAATAATAATAATAATAATAATAATAATAATAATATGAATAATAATAATAGTCTGTCCATAACTGTACGTATTTAGTGTAGCTACACATTTCTATAGTTAGCCCCTTATTCCTAATATTTTATAATCAGAATACGTTTAACTAGAATTATTGTAGTGTAGTTATGCTGACAGATGGTTCCTGATGCACTATTGTCGTCAAATCTTTGTGTAGTATACAATACTTCCTCCCGATGACATACAGTATATACATACTTCTATTCATAGAATACGCTGTTTTATTTCTATTCATATTTCCATATCATTTCACATTTCTTTGAAGAATTAAAAGAACGGCTATGAGAGGCAGGTGTAAGGACTGTGGATGCGAGTGGGAAATGAGGAAGATGATGGAAGAGATAGCGAGTGTGAGGGAGATAATTAGATTTACAACGGAGGACGGGAATGGAGATACGTCTCCCTCAATCAATGTGCAATATAAGGTAGGCAGGCAAGCGGGAGGGGAAGGAAGGGGAGAAGTTGTGGAAGACAGGTGGGCTAATGTTTTAAGGTCAAGGAAAGCGAGGGCTAAGGGTTTTCCTCAGGTAGTGGACACACGAGACATCGGCGAGGAATCGGTACGAGTCACTGCAGGTAGATCAGCAGCTGGAAGATGAAGATCAGGGAAATGTTACAGAGGAGGGGCGGGGAAAGAGGAGAGGGACCGGTAGGAAAGGGAAACATAGAACAGAGGATAGGAAGAAGGAGATGGAACAGGGTGGTGAAAGAGAGAAAATGGAGGAGGAAGTGAGTTCTGCAGGCGTCAGGGAAATTAAGGGAGACGAGGAGAGGAGGGGATCGAATTAGGAGTGTGGGGTTGAGGCCCTGGTCATGCGTGATTCAGTTGCTAGGCATGTGGAGAATGTGTGTGGAGGAAAGAGAAGCAGGGTAAAATGTTATCCAGGAACTAGGTTAAGGCAGATGTTGAGGAAAATAAAAGGGAGGGAGGAGGGTAAGGAGAAGGTGGTGATTTTCCACGTAGGTACCAATAACAGAAGGCAAGCAGGAATATGTAGTTTGGGAGTGGGATCTTGTTACAGCAGCACGGAAGAAGTTTAAGGAATGAGAGATTGTTATCATTGGGATACTGTGTAGGAGGGATACTGACTGGAGGGTACCGTAATTGGGGACCTAAATGAGACTATGAAGTGGGTGTGTGGAAAATTGGGAGTAAGGTTTGTATATCCTAATTGGTGGGTAGGTGATAGGGATCTACGCTCAGATGACCTTCACTTGAACCGCAATGGTACACATAAGTTAGGGGGTTTGTTTAGAAAAGTTATGGCTAGGTTACATTGAGGGAAACGGGCTGGATCAAGGAGCAGTGATGACAGTATAGAAAGCATGAAGTCAAGTAAGAAAGATATAAACTTGTTAGTGTTAAACTCTAGAAGTACTGTAAAGAAAGGAATAGAATTAAGTAATTTGAGAGATATTGTAATAGGATGTGAATTATGGCTGAGAAGTGATGTTATGGAAACGGAAATTTTCTCACTGAACTGGAGTTTTTATCGTAGAGAGAGGTTAGGAAAGATAGGAGGTTGAGTAACTTATTCATACTGGTGAAATAAAAGTTTGTTAGATACGAAGAATTTAAGGATGAGGAACGTGAAAATAAAGGTGTAAGACTTGTAAAGATAATATGCAACTTGACGTTTTTGGGGTGTACATGTCTGGCACGGTTGGCGCTGATGCTGATGATGAATTATTTGGAAAGACAATCAGAACGAATGCTTTCCAAGAGCTTACAGACAACACATGTAAAGATGAATGGCCTGTAATTATTCCCTTTATCTTTGTCACCAATTCCCTTGTACACTGGGACTACTCTTACAACTCTCCATTCATCTGGTATCGCTCCTTGATGCAAACAGTAATCAAATACGTATTTCAGATAATTTAGATGGCTCTATATTCGAACCCATAGCCTTTAATATATCCCCAGAAATCTTATCCAGATCATCTGCATTTCTACCTTTCAAGTTTTGTATCTTTTTTTTAATGTCGTCATTATCATAGATAAATTTCGTTAATTCGCCAGTATTATTCGGATCCTATATCCGGACATTTTCCTTATATTCAACTACCTTAAGTAATGCTGACTGAATACTTCTGCATTCTGTAATTCCTCACATGTACACTCCCTTCGTTCATTAATTATCCCTAGAATGTCCTTCCTGGAACCTGTTTCTGCCTTGAAGTGAAAAAATGAAAACCTACAACCTGTTTTCCAGTCTTTGACCGGGTCAGGGATGTAATGAATGAAGCATATATAGGCTGTTATTACAATGGGGTTGCCACTCCCAAAGTGATTTATTAATGAGTGATAAATGCTATGAAATGATAATAGAGAGTGTTGCTGGAATGAAAGATGACAGGGAAAACCGGAGTACCCGGAGAAAAACCTGTCCCGCCTCCGCTTTGTCCAGCACAAATCTCACATGGAGTCACCGGGATTTGAACCACGGTATCCAGCGGTGAGAGGCCGACGCGCTGCCGTCTGAGCCACGGAGGCTTACTTGCCTTGAAGTGTCTATACATATATTTCCATTGCTCCCTAAAATTAATATGGCTGCCAATTATTTTTGCCATCATGTTATCTTTAGCTGATTTTTTTTTCGCTAAATTAAAATACCTAGTAAGTTCCTTCAACCTCTCCTTATTCCCGCGACCATTCCTAACTCTATTTCTTTCTAATCTGCACCTCCTCCTTAATCTCTTTATTTACCTGTAATAATAGAATTGGTCCTCACCATTCCTTACCACATTTAAAGGTACATACCTCCTTTTCACATTCTTCAGCAACTGCTTTATACTCATTCCATAGTCACCCGCAAAGTCTATCACCTTTGTCCAAATGTCGGGAAGTCGTTGGGGACCGTTAGCAAGGCGTTCCCTGTTGATGACAGCGACGGAGCGTCCTACTGCGCGGAGTACAGATGCCACGCCAGGAAATCGGTGGCCTCGGTTGGGTTCCTTCAACTTCGAAAACAGGTCCTTGTCACAAGGACTCATGTCTGGTGGGTACGGAGTGTGTTACGAGACCTCCCAAATTCCACCGTTGCAATATGAGTTCGACATTGTTTACGACATGACAACACGATAAGGCGATCGTCTCGCAACAAACGTGGATGTTTGCGCCACATATCCGGATGCAGATGTCGCTCGAGAAATCGGCAATGGTAATAACTGCATGCGTAGTCGTATGCCACAATCACTACAGGCTTCACGCGACTGGGTTCCTGTCGAAATTTTTATGGATGTGGCGAACCTGGGTGACGCCATTCATTCGACTGACGCTTTAAGTCAGGCTCGTAAGCTCGTGCCCATGCCTCATCAATGGCGACAATGCGCTGCAGAAATGCGTCTCCTTCCTTGCTGGATGCCAGCCAGTGCATACCGGTGCCATTTCTGTACGTCGGTGAGTTGATGTGGAGCACAACGGGACGCAATTTTCCTCACGTTAAGACATTTCCTCAGTATGTGCCACACCGTTCTATGACTGAGACCAACCTGTACGGATAATTCCAGGACAGTCCATCGATGGTCTAGGGAAAGGAGACCATATGCGATGTCAATATGATCTTGAGGAATGGACGGCCGACCTGTGCGGTGCAAATCCGCAGTCTCATTGCGACGGGCACGAACCGCTTTTACCCATCCTGCAATCGTTCTATACGGTAATGCATTTTCCCCACAGGCTTCACGTAATCTTCGATGCATTTTTGCCACGGGCAACCTCTATTTTAATCCACGAACGTTGATCACCTTTTGATAACATTCTTTAGAGAGAGGACATGGACACTCTTCACTTCAATGCCACACGGTAACAACACTCCCAACTGGAAGCCCATCAAATGCACACTACACATCAACAACAGCGTCAACTGACCGTTCCCATATCCTATTTGCGAATGCAAGTGTCTGGACTACGTTGCCACTACTGTATCTACAGTCCTCCCAAAATATCTGCAATATCTTGCTGGAATCCTACAAGTTGAGCTTCACTGGAATAACCTTTCCTAGATCCGAACTGCCTTCTACCAAATCAGTTAGTAATTTCGCAAACGTGTCTAATATAATCAGAAAGAAGTCTTTTCCAGAGATTACAAACAACACAGCTGACTAGCCTGTAGTTATCCACTTTATGTGTGTACCCTTTCCCTTGTAGAGTGGGGCTTCTATTGCAACTCTCAATTTATTTGGTATCGCTCCTTAATACAAACAGTAATCAAATAAGTATTTCAGATATGGCACTATATCGCAACCATAGCCTTTAATACATCCCCAGAAATCTTATCAATCCCAGCTGATTTTCTGACTTTCAACTTTTGTACCTTTTTGTAAATGTCACTAATTCGTCAGTATTAGTCATTCCATTTATCTGGATGTTATCATTCTATCTAAGATCCTTTACATACTGCTGACTGAATACGTCCGCCTTCTGTAAGTCCTCACATATACACTCTCCTTGTTCAATAATGATCCCTGGAATGTCCTACCTGGAGCCTGTTTCTGCCGTAATGTATCTGTACGTATCCTTCTAATGCTTCTTAAATTCATATGGCTGCCAATTATGTTTGCCATCGTGTTATCCTTAGCTTGCTTTTTGCTAAATTCAGTTTCCCAGTAAGCTTCAAACTCTCGTCACTCCCGCAACCATTCCCAACTCTATTTATTTTGAATCTGCACCTTCTTCTTAATCTCTTTATTTCGCTGTTATAATATAGTGGGTCCCTAACATTCCTAACTAATTTGACAGATACATGTCTGTTTGTACAGTCCTCAACAATTGCTTTAACACCCACGCGCATAGGATGTTTACATTTCTATTTACAATTTGCCATTGACACCATTTTTGATTTTTTAAATTGCCCATGCCTCTTTTATCAACCGTATGGTATTGCCTAATAGTATTATTTTACGACATTCATTTCTATCACATTTACTTTCAACTACGAGAAAAACAGCTCAAAGATCACTTATACCATCTATCACTTCAGTTTTGCTATAGAGATCACCTGGTTATATCTGCAGCACGTCCAGAAATTTTCCTTCTGTTCGGATTCATCACTTTCTGATTCAGCTGTCTTATTCACGATTTGATGGTCATGCTTTCTGTCGTTCTTCCCAGTTAACATTTGGCAAGTTCAGATCACCCGCTACAATAACATTCCTTTTTGTGTCGTTACCCACATAGCTGTCTGACTCGTTGGCTGAACGGTCAGCGTACTGGCCTTCGGTTCAGAGGGTCCCGGGTTCGATTCCCGGCCGGGTCAGGGATTTTCACCTTAATTGGTTAATTCCAATGACACGGGGGCTGGGTGTATGTGTTGTCTTCATCATCATTTCATCCTCATCACGACGCGCAGGTCGCCTACGGACGTCAAATAGAAAGACCTGCACCTGGGTTATCCCGGCACTAAAAGCCATACGACATTTCATTTACCCACATAGCTGCTTATTTTATCGAATAATTCCGCATGAGAATCAGCACCAGCCTATGCATCCAAAAAAATCTTCAAGTTGTCTGTTATCTTAACAGATAAGTCTTACACGTAGAATTTCATGTTCCTCGTTTTCGTAGTTTACAAATTCTTCTTTCACCAGTATGAATACTCACCCTCCTATCGTTCCTAACCTGTCTTTACGATAAACATTCTAGTTCCATGAGAACATTTACGCATCCATAATATCACTTCACGGCCATGATTCAGTTCGTCCTACTATATGTCGTAAGTATATATCTATTAAATTACTTAATTCTATTCTCATTTTACAATATGTCTACAGTTTAACACTATCAATTTTATTCCATCCTTACTTGATTTCATGCTTCCCTTACTTTCATTATCGCTCCCCAGTCCACTCCGTTTCCCTGAATGTATCTCCCTGTAACTCTCCGAAACAAACCCCTATCTTTTTTTTTTTTTTTTGCTAGTTGCTTTACGTCGCACCGACTCAGATAGGTCTTATGGCGACGATGGGACAGGATAGGGCTAGGAGTGGGAAGGAATCGGCCGTGGCCTTAATTAAGGTACAGCCCCAGCATTTGCCTGGTGTGAAAATGGGAAACCACGGAAAACCATTTTCAGGGCTGCCGATAGTGGGTTCGAACCTACTATCTCCCGAATACTGGATATTGGCCGCAATTAAGCGACTGCAGCTATCGAGCTCGGTAACCCGTATCTTATAGGTACCATTGTGGTTCAAGTGAAGGCCATTAGGACCTAGTAATCTGACTCCCAGTTTCCCATACACTCGTTCCATTGTATCATATGATGGTAAATGGTTGTGAGTTTCACCAAGAAGAAATGTCCTGTCAGTTTTAATTAGTGTTTATGGGGTGAAAGTACCTCATGGAAAACAACCGTAAGTACCTAGTTGTTAATACGAGGAAAGATCTTCATTGGAGTAATCACATAAACGAGATATTTCAGAAAGGTTACACATCTATATATACGAGGGAGTACCAAAAAAGGAATTATTTTTAGAAGCTATATATTTTAAATTTTTTTACAAAATAACTTTATCGCCTTCAAAATACTCTCCATTACAACTAACATATTTGTCCCACTGGTGCTTCCACTGTTGGAAACATTTTTTAGTCATCTTTAGAAATGGCTGACAGCTCATCTCTCGTTTTTTGCTTGACCTCTTCAGTGATGTCAGATCTGT
Source organism: Anabrus simplex (assembly GCF_040414725.1). NCBI lineage: Eukaryota > Metazoa > Arthropoda > Insecta > Orthoptera > Tettigoniidae > Anabrus > Anabrus simplex. Next base: position 1,120,588,733 of record NC_090266.1, on the reverse strand, counting down.
ATCCTTTTATGCCCCTTTTCATGAGTGGAAATAAGAAAAAGTCGCACGGAGTCAGGTGAGGCGTGGGGCAGCGGGACCATGCCACTTTTAGCCAAACATTTTCTAATAGAGATGGCTGTATGTGCAGGTGCGTTGTCGTGGTGGACGAACCAGTCTCCTGTCTGCCACAAATCGGGTCTTTTCTGAGGAACACTGTTGGGCAGTCTTGGTAAAACATCCCAATAAAAGGTCTGCACGTTGTTCACTTGAGCTTGCCATCATAAAAATGAAACAACAACAAAACAGCGCTAGCAAAAACAATCACTGCAGAAGAATAGAACAAGCCAGGTCGACAACACAGGTGGCACTGAACTGGCAATGAGCTGCGCTATACACGCCTACCAGCGGAAATGCGTACTACACAAGCTTCGCCCACGGCAATCTTATTCCGGTTATTTTTGAGTACTCCTCGTATGGTTACGAGGGTATTAAAGAATTGTAGTAAGGATGTAAAGATGAGGACTACAATTAGAGTAAGATTCCGATGGATGGGGCCCTCACCACGATTACTTGTTTCTAGAATTGAAAACAATCCAAAGAAAAGCAGCACAATTTGTTCTGGGTGATTTTCGACAAAAATGTAGCGTTACGAAAATGTTGCAAACTATGGACTTGGAAGACTTGGAAGTAAGGAGACGATATGCTCGACCAAGCTGTATTGAACCCATAATTCTACGGTGAGAAAAATTTTATTTTTCCCAAATATTTATTTGGCATTCAGGAACTACTGTATGTTTGAGGGCAGCCATTTTGCGCTCCCAAGAGCCCGATGTTGCGTGGGGAGGTTCTTCCTTCCCGGCGAGCTCGTGGATTGCCGGGACACCTCGGTGGAACTCGAGTGCCCGACAATTTTCTAAATTAATGAATTCTGCACAACGAGGGATTTTGACAATATAGTAAAGGAAGAAATAAATAAGCAAAATTATTCATACACCCTCTGTAAAGGTAGTGACACCAGGGACAATTTTAGATGCAGTTAAGCCTAAGTGTGTGTTAGCGTGAGAACAGCGAGCTAGTTACACGTGCCAAGGTCGTGGGCAGAAGAAAACGCGCGAAACGCACGGGCAGAAACAATTTATTTCTCCTGTTGTGAATGCAGAAAAATTATAAAATTAACATCGAACATAAGTACAAGTCTGTCCGGAGTTCTGGGACAAATCTTATCAAAATTGGTCTATTAGAAGCAAATTTGGCAGATTACACCACCAAGCCTCATAGAGGGGATAGCGTCCTTCCGGAAATTATAAAAGAAACCCCCCACCGTAGATTTTTCAGTGTCGATCTGGAACTTGAAGCCGCGGGAGCTCGTGCCCGTCGTCATTAGAATTTCGCGCCAGATTGACCGACGATAACCAAATACATGTTCGTGGCTAAGGTCCATATACTTAGTTAAGAAGAAAAGTGATTGGAGAAGCTGTGAACGTTTGCAGACGAACTGGGAAGGTGTAGGCTGGTTGAAAAATACATAGCAGATTTTATTTTTATCATTTCCTGTACTCTTGTAAGTGAAGAAGGTCTGGGGGAAGAGATTCAAGGTAGTCCTACTCCCTTATCGTCCGACCACCTGTTCTTATTGAAACAACGGAGAAAGAAACCACTGGGAACGCATCAGACAGTTGTAGTCGACTGCAGAGCGAGGGAAGTTCGTGGTGCGAGTTACAGAGAAAGTGCATTATTTATATGGTAGTTTTAATCTCGTGTGTGTGAAGGGTAGTGTTTGGATGAGTGAGATTTTAAAAATGAAAATGTTATCTGTAAAAATGAGTGGCTAAGTACGAGGTTGCTGGGATGATGCAATCAGAATGCTGAGAATGTCACCATTGTGCAGGTCTGTCTATTTTATATTATGTTGTAGTTAGTTATTTAGTTACTGTCTGTCCTAAACAAAATTTCCAGATGATTGTCGGGTGATATTCGTAATTATCAGGCGAAAGGTGTTGTAAATTTTGGTCAGCGTGTGAAAATTTCAGTGTGTAAAATTCATGTCAAGAACGGTAAAATGCGACGCTTAAAATTTGGTGTTGAGATGAGATATCATTCAAAGTGCGGATTTGTGAACGTTATAAGTGTAAATTTGTCGTGGCGAACATTGTAATTTCAGGTGTCAGTTGTATTCAGAAATGTTGAATAATAATAATAATAATAATAATAATAATAATAATAATAATAATAATAATAATAATAATAATAATAATAATGTCTACCGCGGGATAAGGAAATTCTTCTATGTCAAATTGCATTTAACCAGTTATTTTTCCAAGGATCGTAATCATATTTAGATAATGTCAATAAAATTTTGTTAGAGTCACAGTCATTAACGGGAAAAAAATTTTGAGACATCGTGTATACCAGTATTGCGAAAGGTCGATGTGTGCTCTTGGATTTTTGAGGTTCGAAAGTCGTAATAATAGTAAGGTCAGAGATGTGCTTAATAATGTTGTCGTTTTCACCAGGGGATCGAAGTATGAAAAAGGGTCTTGAAGGAAAAGGGATTGAAAGCGATGGATTTATATGTACGTGGAGATGAGAGAGAAGTGTTACCGCTGAAATAAAGCGATGAGAAAGAGTGTTGAGACATTTTTGTAGAGGAAGTATTTAGGAACAGGCTGTGTTGAAACAGGCTGTATTGTTTTCCGCAATCAATCCGAATTTGAGACGACTATGATGTGAAGCATTGTAAATTTATAGAACGATTCCAAGTGAAAACGACTCTAGTAAAATGTAAAGGTCTTGGTAGTAAACATCCAGTGATTTTTGTTAAGATAAGGTACGGCCTCACGGATTGAAGAGAAATTTTGAGACACGGTTGGGTTATATTTAATTTGTTCATTGGAGAGGTCATGGATAAGATGGTTGGAATTGATGATAGGCGATCTGAGAATTTCGAATGTGATGGTGATGATTATTATTTTGAAGGCATCCACTAAAAGGGAAACGTGTGTTGGGAATTTTCATTGGCAGCCCTGACACTTCAGTGCACAGGCTGAGATTGTGTTCGAGGTGGAGAATCGTTCGTCACGTCTATTTATTTTTGAGTTCACATATTATGATGAGATAGACACTTGTTGTATTTTTTTCGAGAGGTAGGCACTTACCGTGTTTCGACTCGCATTCTTTTGATAAGAGACGTAGTTCCGTCGTGCGTATTTTTTGTCTGACCAGATTCAGTGTTACTGTTGGAGGTTTGTTGGAAATTGCGGTTCGCCTGATATGTTGAGGGAGACGTAGTACGACCCACTGTGACGCCCGACGATAGATTTAGGACGTCACGTGTTTATTCTTGGAGTCATTGGTGATGAGACGTCCTAGGTCACGCCCGACGATAGGATTTGGAAGGCATCATGTATATACTGATTAGGTTTAGGGTGTACAGATTTCAAGTGAGCCCGACGATAGGTCTGGGATGGTAGCTGTACACGCTCAAGTCTCGGTTTAGATGTTCTCTTTTGTTTGTTCTTTTGTGGAAGTGGCCTGGGGGAAGGTAGCAGTTACAGTACGATATGATTTATTGTAGAGGGTCTATGCGAAGCTCTCATTGAGATAACGGGACTGTTGTTGATAAATGAGGGCTGTCCAAGTGTGGGACATCGACCCGATCTAGATTAAATATTTTTACTGTGTTTCTTCGTGCGTGTTAAGCTGTATGACTTTGAGATGTTAATTTATTTTTACGAACTTCATTGTTTCTCGTTTTAACGTCCGTTTTCGTTTGATGGTGTGCATATTGACACTCAGTGTTTTAGAATGAGACTTGAGTTGCGAATGCGGTTTCGATTCGTCAGCCAGTATTTTATTTTATTTTCACCTTGTCGTATTTTCATTCTTATTCATAGTAAGTAAGTAAGTAATCACTTTACCAGTAGTGTGTTGGGACAGACAGTAAATAGAGAGATCTGTACTGGTAGCATTGTTTTTCAAGGGAAAGAATTCCTTAAATTTGTAGTAAATTTTAGCGTGGACTGGTAAATTTATTAAGCATAATAAACCCATTTCTAACCTGAAAATCGGTTCAATAATAATATTTTCAAGTGACTTTTCACTTTTTGATTAACTTCAGTGTTTGGCATTTCTTCTAAATGCATGATTAGTAAGTGTTTCCTGCATTTCGCAGTTTTGTTCCTTTAGAACGACTTAACGTAAGATCCTCCCGGATCATGTGGTTGTTGGTTCCTTCCGAACAGTTGTTTGGGTGATGCACAGTTAGCATCGGGATTAACGTATCACTTAAGGGTGTCATGAATGACAAATACATGGTGGAATTTAGGTCAATTGTGAATGATGCTGTTAACTTGTAGTGAACACCATGCTTTCCCATAATATTTCGCAACCTATCCAAAGCAACTGATAGTCAGTTTGGTTCGATTAAGGGTCCATTCGGCGGATGTTTCCGTATCCGTGAAGGGTATTTGACTGGTGGATAACCTTAATTGAGAGAAAATCAGGCGTTCTACTTGTTGAAAGTCAGATTTTCCACGGATCGTGTGGATTAACTCTCAGTTCTCGTTTGGAATGATAGGTGCCCGGTTTTCAGGTCTTCCCTTTTTCAGTTTTTCAGTTTCGCTGTCCACTAACATATTAGCTTCTCCGAAGCAAATCTTCGGCATTGTAAGAAACGAAGTGACGTTATGTAATGTGACTGTGTTTGGAACATTCAAAATCAATAATTTATAATTTTTTTTATTTTTGTGGCAAGGATGCATATTAAATTAATTATGTTATCGTGCTATTTCAGTTCAATAAAAGTTAGTAAGCACATTTTTGCTCCTCATTTCAAGTAGTTAGGCTCTCTTCTGAACCCCATCGTTTGGTTAAGATCGTGACCGAATTTATTCCCGCAACGACCCAAGATTTAAGAGTTCTAAATTGTTCTACTGTAGCAGCCGTGGCCGACCAACGATGGAATGGTAAGTTCAAGGGTTCAGTAGTAGAAGTGGCGCCATCAACTGTGGGCCTTAATGTCACGATAACGATGAGGAGCCCAAAGTCACGATAATGATATGATGCCACGATAACGATAATGAAATTATCCATTGAAAATAAATGTTAGAAAAATATAAAATAATGTTGAGGCTTAAGCCACATTATAAATAATACAAGCGGGTGAAAATTATGGCTGAGCCACAGTTAAACGAATTATGCCCAATGAGAGTGCTAGATATTAACACGTTTAATGAGGAGCGTAACTACTTGGTAGATAATAATAATAATAATAATAACAGTCACAATGCATTTTAGGAAACCAGTATTTAAAGCTGTATTGAAGCTTATGTCATGTTGCCAATATAAGTTTTGGAAGTGGTAATGCTGAATTACATTCAAAGTTTATGCGTTAACATGTTCTTTATTTACTTAATTTGTGGAAGCGAAACTATTTGGGACATTTATCCAGAGTAACTTATTAACTTCAGAATTTTCTTTTATTAAACAATTTTGTGATACCAGCCATGTAAACAAAATTTTATAAGACAACTGTTGGAATGTTGTCAGTTTCGGTATTAAAATTATAACAGCGTTTGTATGTGAAAACGCAGTAGGTAGTGAATTCTTTCCCTAGTAGTTTGGAGTATTCTGGTTGCATCAACAGCCAGCGTACTCATTATTGTATTCTTTGTGGTATTGTGAGATGGAAGGTCAGGTGACCGTGGATCTGCTAAGGCAGGTGATGGAAGAAATGAGTGGTCAATTGAGAGAGGACATGAAAGCCATGAATGATAGTTTAAATGGTAAGATGGAGGACACGAAAGTCCAGAATGAGAATTTGGGTAGTAAGATGGAGATGTTAAATATTAAGACAAATGAGAAGTTGGATAGTAAGATAGATAGTTTGGATAGTAAGATGGAGGACGCGAAAGTCCAGAGTGAGAATTTGAGAGAGGACATGAAGGCTCATAATGAAAGTTTGGATGGTAAGATCGAGGAGTTACAGAGTAGTATCGAGGATACCCAGGCTAGGTGTAGAGAGTCTAGTGATGAGTTGAAGGCTGGATTGAAGAACGTAGTTCAGGAGACATACACTATTTGTACCGAACTTAAAGAGGAAGTTAGGGGTGAGATAGGTAAACTCAACCAGCGTTTTGATGATAGCCGAGTGGAAATTAGGAATGAAATTGACAAACAATTTGCGGAAGTGCAGGTCAGTTTAAAGAACGATTTCGACAAACAATTTTCTAAAATCCATGACAGTTTAAAAACCGATATGGACAAGCGTTTTGACGAAAGCCACGACATGTACAATAGGTTATGTGATAGTCAGGATGAGATGAGAAAGGAACTTGACAAGCATTTACTGGAGAGCCAGGCGGCGCATAAGCAGCTGATCGACAGCCAGGTTGAATTTAAGGACGACATTACACAACAGGTCGTAGAGATGCGGATCTCCAGTGATAAGGAAAAGGGGAAAACGTTAACCATAATAGAGGAACAACGTCAAATATTATCTGCGGACATTCAGTCACTGAACAACAAGGTAGATAAAATTAGTGTGGAATTGGAAAGTCAGGTATTGTCAAAAACCGAAACCATGGAGAAGAAATTGTTGCAAGTTAATGAGGAAGCAATTAGTAAACTCCAAGCGGCTAATGAGGACTCCGAAATTTTAATTAAAGAAATTCAAGAGGAGTTAGTTGAAATGAAAACTGAACATACCAGGGAATTCAATGACAGGCAAATTAGTATAGAACAGGATTTAAGGGAAATCACGTCAGCCCAGGAAGAGACAGACAAGAAAGTTGGGTTCATTAAGAGCGAAATGAGCAGTTGGATTAGCAGCGTGGTAGATATGCAGTCCAAGGTGGACAAAGTATTAAGTCAAACCTCGACAGCTGTTAACTCTGACCTCAGTGGTCAATTGCCAAATATCAGTCATGTGAATAATAACGGTCAGAGCTCAAATGTAGATACCAGTCGATCTCAAGGCTCAGGGGTCACAAACGTTATTAACATGATCAAGTTACATGAGGACCAGCCTAAGAAATTTAATGGAGGTCCACATACCACGCCGAAGGGATTTCTTAAGGATCTCAGGGAGTACATCCGGGACGCCAAGATTCCTGAGGAACGTCAGTTGAGGGTAGCTGAAAGATATTTAGAGGGGGCACCACTTTTATGGTTTAAAGGCTTCCGATACCACTTTGATACCTTTGATGAATTCCAGAGGGCGTTTCTCAATAAATTTTGGAGTACGGAAATTCAGCAGAGTCTTAGATTAGAGCTATACTCACGTCGGTATAATACAATAGGCCCTACAAAGTTCAGTGAATACTTTATTGCACAAATGGTAAAGTTCAGAGAACTTGAGGCGCCGCCCTCGGAGCAAGAGTTGGTACAGGCCATCCAGAAGCAGTTACCTCCCGAAGTACAAAGGATGCTCATTGCATCAAAGGTAGAGACCCCCATGCAGGCAGAAATGATCCTTAGGCAATTGGATCATACCCATAATCAAATAGCACCCAGAGGGGGACGATCGCACGAGCAACATGTAAACACGGTTAGCCAGGTTCCAGAGGGAAGTACAGAGGCACCTGAGCAGGGGAAACCACAGCCGACTGAGCGGAGGCGTGAGTTTCGGAATAACTGGGAACCCTCGCATCCACGAAATGAGGATTGGAAAAGACGTAGGGGTAATTGGAATTATCCACAAAGGAGGAACCCTTACTGGAGGCGATACGATGGGGACAGAGAAAACCAGAGGAATTTCAGGAATGGACTTAATAACCGCAGGGACTGGGGAAATAATCGAACCCAGAACTTCCGCCGTGATGAGGATGAACGGTACCGTGAACGTGTTCAGTACACCGACGGGTTAAGGAAGGACCACGAAAGAAAAAAATGGCAGGGGGCTATACAGCGCCAGGACGTCAACACCGATTGTTTCGGGGCTGAAAGTTTGGAGTTCCAGAAGGCACATAGGCAAGACCAACGAAACTCCGGTCTGAACCCGTTTGCTCCGAATTTCGAGCAAGAGTCAATGTCGACTCTTGATAGAAAAAAAAAAACTTCAAATTCCCAGTAGGAAGTTTTTCAGAGTCTTTCATCCCAGATTCTGAAGAAGAGACGTCAGATGAGTGGGTGGTCGCACAGATAGATTCGTGGATCATTACCTCTGATGACTTGGTGGAAGACCACTTAAAACAGGAGAGCAATCAAGTAAAGAAACTGCCTTTAATAAATGTCCGCATCTGTAATTTTCATGTCAAAAGTTTGGTAGATACCGGGGCCAGTATCAGCATCATCTCCCAAGCTCTTTTCGACGATTTGAGACAACGAAATAAATTGCCAATTATTCCGGTGTCAAATGTAAAAATTCGAGGGGTCATTCCTGACAAAATTGCTGTTTGTAAGGTACAAACTTATTTGGACGTACAAATTGGAAATTCAACTTTCGCTCATGCATTCGTAGTCATGTCCAAAATGCACTACAATGTGATTTTAGGGGCTGATTTTATCCGTGAGACCAACGCAGTCATTGATTTGAGCAGGAATCAGATAAAGTTCAGGAAAGAAGAGGGAGCAGAAGTCATTACACTAAACGAGGAATTGGGAGAAGATAGAACATTAGAGTATGGCGAAGAGGAGGCCCAATGTGTAGACTTTGTAAATTCATTAGAGGGAGTCGCTGGTGAAATTGACAGTGTAGATGACGAAGGGATTCATCATGAAGAGTTACATGACGTCTTGGAAGCTGAGGTTGACACTGATTACGAGGCCTTAATTGGGTTGAAGGTCGCGGAATGCCCTGGTACTGTAGAAGAGAAGGAAAAACTTAGAGCTCTCTTAATGGAATTCATATCTGTGTTCGATTCCAAACCGGGTCTAATCCCTAATTTCACATATGCACTAGCTGTTACGGATTGGACACCGTTTAAGAGGAGACCGTATCCTATACCGGACAAGTATTATGCTCAAGCTGCAAAGATTATTAAGGAAATGGAGGAGAACGGGCTAATTTCCAAGCAGCCCACTCCATATTTGAATCCGCTGGTCGGGGTTCAAAAACCGGACGGGTCTCTGCGCGTGTGTTTGGACGCACGTGCCCTCAACGAGCGCTTAGTCCCCGAGCATGATCATGCCCCTCCTATTAAAGAGGTTATCAAACGTTTCAGGGGAAAATCACGTTTTATTAGCGTAGATTTGACATCCTCGTATCATCACATCGGTTTGGAACTCAAGTCTAAATTGTTTACTGGCTTCCTTTTTGACCAACAGACGTATGTCTTCAATCGTCTCCCATTCGGGTTGAAAAATGCCGGTGCAGCTCTCATACGCGCCCTAGATCGATGTCTAACTGATGAAGTTAAAGCCGCTACAACTCGGTACGTCGATGATATCTTGCTAGCTTCATCAAGTTTTGAGGAAAATATCATGGATTTGAGGAAACTACTGGAGAATTTGAGGGCATCAGGTTTCAAAATCAACTTGAAGAAATCACATTTTTGTCAAAGGGAAGTCCTATTTCTCGGCCATGTCATTGATGGTGAAGGAGTTCGCCCGAACCCGGTGAAGCTCCAAGCCATAGACAAGTTCCCAAGACCGCTCAAAATTAAGAATGTCAGGCAATTCCTTGGAATGTGCAATTTTTTTTCGGACCATTGCATGAATTACACGGAGGTTGTAGCCCCACTTCAGAGCTTGCTTCACAAGAACAACAGGTGGAAATGGAGTCCCGAGCACGAAGAGGCCTTCAGGAAGACCAAAGAGCTCTTGCTAAACAGCGTTAAGCTAGGGTATCCGGATTTCGAGAAACCCTTTATTGTACAGACTGATGCATCGACCGTAGGAATCGGGGCACTCCTATATCAGGAATGTTTGGACCAGCCTCATAATAGAAATTATTTATCTTTCTACAGCCGAAAGTTGAGATCACACGAAGTCAAATACAGCGTGACCGAATTGGAAATGTTGGCTATTGTTCAGGCATTGCAACATTGGAGGAAAATGATTTATGGTTTTCACATAATCATTAAAACCGACCACAAGGCGCTGACCTTTATAATGAAAACAGCAGTCGCTAGTGAACGAGTGGCTAGGTGGGCCCTGTTCATACAACAATTTGACTTCGAAATTGAGCACTGTTCCGGAAAATCGAACATCTTGGCAGACCTGTTGAGCAGAAACCCTAATGAGGAAGAACACGCCGTGAATCATTTGGACTTAGTTCAGGAAGACCACGATTTCCTATCAGAGTTGAGACAACTGGGAGACTTGCAATTGAGAGATCCTTTCTGCGGAAAAATGATTTCTTTCCTCCGAGGGACACTTCCGGCTGACGATCCACGGTACTTTGCCATCCAGAAATTGTCAAATAACTACTTGTACGTGAATAACATGTTGGTAAAATTCGTGGACAGCGATCACGTGAAATCCCGAATTTTGGTACCACCGCAGCTTCGAAAGGGATTAATCTGGCACGTACACAGGGTTATTGGTCATGGAGGGATTGATAAGGTTGTGTCAACCATTCAAGAAACGTTTACCTGGGTAAATCTGAGGGAAAATGTCAGAGACATCATCATCACATGCGATACATGCCAACGGGTTAAGGCAAACCCTTATCTGATCAGGCAGGCGCCTATTCCTCTCTTACCTTCGCAACCTAAAGAGCTGTTCGCAATGGATATCTATGGGCCGCTCGTGAAAGGAAAGCGGGGAAACAAGTTCGTGCTGGTAACCATCGATGTTTTCTCCAAGTATACGACTCTGTTTCCCATGCAAAAAGCTAACACCAAGCTAGTCTTGAGGTGTATTTCCCGAAATATCATTCCGGAAATGGGCACACCGAAATTCCTTCTAACAGATCATGGTCCCCAGTTCACCTCCGCACCGTTCAAAACTGCCCTTCAGAATATGGAGATTCATCACATCCTGAGCAGCGTGAGACATCCTGAGGGAAATCCTAGCGAAAGGGTAATGCAAGTAATTGCGAAATTTTGCAGAATTTATTGCGCCCAAGAGCATTTCAAGTGGGTTGATGTGTTACCCCTAATAGTAACTTGTGTAAACAACACCATACACGAATCTATTGGGAGGATTCCTTCTATCGTGCACTTCAATAGGTATCCTGTGAGATCCTGGCATGGTGTCATCCAGTGTCCCACCGATCCCCGCCCGTCACAGGAATTATGCATTCAAAGTACGGCAGAACATCTACGTCGGCAAGCAGACCGCCGGTTGCGCAGGGTGAGGAACCGGAGATTCCACCGTCCCTTAGAGGAAGGCGAATTGGTGCTTGTTAGGAGACCCGTGATGTCAAAACCGCAGGAAAACATCTATGCTAAATTTGCTCCCTTATATGTTGGGCCTTTCAAGGTGGTCAAAAGTTTCAGGAATAATTCCTACAGAATTCAGAGTCTGGATGGCAGTAGCGAAGCTATATTCAATGCCGCCAACTTAAAGGTTTATCATAGAGCCGAAGAAAGAATTCCACTACAGGATGACGCAGCCTTGCCAGCTGGGGAAATGGTCACCGAAGAAGAAGAAGAAGAAGAGGTACAACCAGTAAATATGATCGTCACGTCGAGAGGAAGACAGGTCGAGGCACCACTCCAAGGACAGGCAAGCAGCGGGAGTAAAGAAGAGAAAGACGCTGAATGTTTACAATGTTCATTCTTAAGAGAAGACTTTGTTGATGACATCTGTAACGCGATCCTATTGTTGGAAGAAGAAAACAGGGAAATACGTGAAAGTAACAGAGCCCTACGTCAAGAGTGAGATCGGCTGGGAAAGTTTACGTAGAATCATGGTTCATCTGTATCAAAATTCCCATGTACACTTTAGAATTTTGAAGGAATATATCTGTTTAAATATTTCCCCTTTCTGGGTAAACATTTCGTTGTTGTAGGTGGATTATGAACCCATAATTCTACGGTGAGAAAAATTTTATTTTTCCCAAATATTTATTTGGCATTCAGGAACTACTGTATGTTTGAGGGCAGCCATTTTGCGCTCCCAAGAGCCCGATGTTGCGTGGGGAGGTTCTTCCTTCCCGGCGAGCTCGTGGATTGCCGGGACACCTCGGTGGAACTCGAGTGCCCGACAATTTTCTAAATTAATGAATTCTGCACAACGAGGGATTTTGACAATATAGTAAAGGAAGAAATAAATAAGCAAAATTATTCATACACCCTCTGTAAAGGTAGTGACACCAGGGACAATTTTAGATGCAGTTAAGCCTAAGTGTGTGTTAGCGTGAGAACAGCGAGCTAGTTACACGTGCCAAGGTCGTGGGCAGAAGAAAACGCGCGAAACGCACGGGCAGAAACAATTTATTTCTCCTGTTGTGAATGCAGAAAAATTATAAAATTAACATCGAACATAAGTACAAGTCTGTCCGGAGTTCTGGGACAAATCTTATCAAAATTGGTCTATTAGAAGCAAATTTGGCAGATTACACCACCAAGCCTCATAGAGGGGATAGCGTCCTTCCGGAAATTATAAAAGAAACCCCCCACCGTAGATTTTTCAGTGTCGATCTGGAACTTGAAGCCGCGGGAGCTCGTGCCCGTCGTCATTAGAATTTCGCGCCAGATTGACCGACGATAACCAAATACATGTTCGTGGCTAAGGTCCATATACTTAGTTAAGAAGAAAAGTGATTGGAGAAGCTGTGAACGTTTGCAGACGAACTGGGAAGGTGTAGGCTGGTTGAAAAATACATAGCAGATTTTATTTTTATCATTTCCTGTACTCTTGTAAGTGAAGAAGGTCTGGGGGAAGAGATTCAAGGTAGTCCTACTCCCTTATCGTCCGACCACCTGTTCTTATTGAAACAACGGAGAAAGAAACCACTGGGAACGCATCAGACAGTTGTAGTCGACTGCAGAGCGAGGGAAGTTCGTGGTGCGAGTTACAGAGAAAGTGCATTATTTATATGGTAGTTTTAATCTCGTGTGTGTGAAGGGTAGTGTTTGGATGAGTGAGATTTTAAAAATGAAAATGTTATCTGTAAAAATGAGTGGCTAAGTACGAGGTTGCTGGGATGATGCAATCAGAATGCTGAGAATGTCACCATTGTGCAGGTCTGTCTATTTTATATTATGTTGTAGTTAGTTATTTAGTTACTGTCTGTCCTAAACAAAATTTCCAGATGATTGTCGGGTGATATTCGTAATTATCAGGCGAAAGGTGTTGTAAATTTTGGTCAGCGTGTGAAAATTTCAGTGTGTAAAATTCATGTCAAGAACGGTAAAATGCGACGCTTAAAATTTGGTGTTGAGATGAGATATCATTCAAAGTGCGGATTTGTGAACGTTATAAGTGTAAATTTGTCGTGGCGAACATTGTAATTTCAGGTGTCAGTTGTATTCAGAAATGTTGAATAATAATAATAATAATAATAATAATAATAATAATAATAATAATAATAATAATAATAATAATAATGTCTACCGCGGGATAAGGAAATTCTTCTATGTCAAATTGCATTTAACCAGTTATTTTTCCAAGGATCGTAATCATATTTAGATAATGTCAATAAAATTTTGTTAGAGTCACAGTCATTAACGGGAAAAAAATTTTGAGACATCGTGTATACCAGTATTGCGAAAGGTCGATGTGTGCTCTTGGATTTTTGAGGTTCGAAAGTCGTAATAATAGTAAGGTCAGAGATGTGCTTAATAATGTTGTCGTTTTCACCAGGGGATCGAAGTATGAAAAAGGGTCTTGAAGGAAAAGGGATTGAAAGCGATGGATTTATATGTACGTGGAGATGAGAGAGAAGTGTTACCGCTGAAATAAAGCGATGAGAAAGAGTGTTGAGACATTTTTGTAGAGGAAGTATTTAGGAACAGGCTGTGTTGAAACAGGCTGTATTGTTTTCCGCAATCAATCCGAATTTGAGACGACTATGATGTGAAGCATTGTAAATTTATAGAACGATTCCAAGTGAAAACGACTCTAGTAAAATGTAAAGGTCTTGGTAGTAAACATCCAGTGATTTTTGTTAAGATAAGGTACGGCCTCACGGATTGAAGAGAAATTTTGAGACACGGTTGGGTTATATTTAATTTGTTCATTGGAGAGGTCATGGATAAGATGGTTGGAATTGATGATAGGCGATCTGAGAATTTCGAATGTGATGGTGATGATTATTATTTTGAAGGCATCCACTAAAAGGGAAACGTGTGTTGGGAATTTTCATTGGCAGCCCTGACACTTCAGTGCACAGGCTGAGATTGTGTTCGAGGTGGAGAATCGTTCGTCACGTCTATTTATTTTTGAGTTCACATATTATGATGAGATAGACACTTGTTGTATTTTTTTCGAGAGGTAGGCACTTACCGTGTTTCGACTCGCATTCTTTTGATAAGAGACGTAGTTCCGTCGTGCGTATTTTTTGTCTGACCAGATTCAGTGTTACTGTTGGAGGTTTGTTGGAAATTGCGGTTCGCCTGATATGTTGAGGGAGACGTAGTACGACCCACTGTGACGCCCGACGATAGATTTAGGACGTCACGTGTTTATTCTTGGAGTCATTGGTGATGAGACGTCCTAGGTCACGCCCGACGATAGGATTTGGAAGGCATCATGTATATACTGATTAGGTTTAGGGTGTACAGATTTCAAGTGAGCCCGACGATAGGTCTGGGATGGTAGCTGTACACGCTCAAGTCTCGGTTTAGATGTTCTCTTTTGTTTGTTCTTTTGTGGAAGTGGCCTGGGGGAAGGTAGCAGTTACAGTACGATATGATTTATTGTAGAGGGTCTATGCGAAGCTCTCATTGAGATAACGGGACTGTTGTTGATAAATGAGGGCTGTCCAAGTGTGGGACATCGACCCGATCTAGATTAAATATTTTTACTGTGTTTCTTCGTGCGTGTTAAGCTGTATGACTTTGAGATGTTAATTTATTTTTACGAACTTCATTGTTTCTCGTTTTAACGTCCGTTTTCGTTTGATGGTGTGCATATTGACACTCAGTGTTTTAGAATGAGACTTGAGTTGCGAATGCGGTTTCGATTCGTCAGCCAGTATTTTATTTTATTTTCACCTTGTCGTATTTTCATTCTTATTCATAGTAAGTAAGTAAGTAATCACTTTACCAGTAGTGTGTTGGGACAGACAGTAAATAGAGAGATCTGTACTGGTAGCATTGTTTTTCAAGGGAAAGAATTCCTTAAATTTGTAGTAAATTTTAGCGTGGACTGGTAAATTTATTAAGCATAATAAACCCATTTCTAACCTGAAAATCGGTTCAATAATAATATTTTCAAGTGACTTTTCACTTTTTGATTAACTTCAGTGTTTGGCATTTCTTCTAAATGCATGATTAGTAAGTGTTTCCTGCATTTCGCAGTTTTGTTCCTTTAGAACGACTTAACGTAAGATCCTCCCGGATCATGTGGTTGTTGGTTCCTTCCGAACAGTTGTTTGGGTGATGCACAGTTAGCATCGGGATTAACGTATCACTTAAGGGTGTCATGAATGACAAATACATGGTGGAATTTAGGTCAATTGTGAATGATGCTGTTAACTTGTAGTGAACACCATGCTTTCCCATAATATTTCGCAACCTATCCAAAGCAACTGATAGTCAGTTTGGTTCGATTAAGGGTCCATTCGGCGGATGTTTCCGTATCCGTGAAGGGTATTTGACTGGTGGATAACCTTAATTGAGAGAAAATCAGGCGTTCTACTTGTTGAAAGTCAGATTTTCCACGGATCGTGTGGATTAACTCTCAGTTCTCGTTTGGAATGATAGGTGCCCGGTTTTCAGGTCTTCCCTTTTTCAGTTTTTCAGTTTCGCTGTCCACTAACATATTAGCTTCTCCGAAGCAAATCTTCGGCATTGTAAGAAACGAAGTGACGTTATGTAATGTGACTGTGTTTGGAACATTCAAAATCAATAATT
The DNA here is from genome assembly GCF_040414725.1 of Anabrus simplex. Classification (NCBI taxonomy): domain Eukaryota; kingdom Metazoa; phylum Arthropoda; class Insecta; order Orthoptera; family Tettigoniidae; genus Anabrus; species Anabrus simplex. The sequence continues at coordinate 1,120,572,849 of NC_090266.1, read as the reverse complement.
TATAATTTTTTTTATTTTTGTGGCAAGGATGCATATTAAATTAATTATGTTATCGTGCTATTTCAGTTCAATAAAAGTTAGTAAGCACATTTTTGCTCCTCATTTCAAGTAGTTAGGCTCTCTTCTGAACCCCATCGTTTGGTTAAGATCGTGACCGAATTTATTCCCGCAACGACCCAAGATTTAAGAGTTCTAAATTGTTCTACTGTAGCAGCCGTGGCCGACCAACGATGGAATGGTAAGTTCAAGGGTTCAGTATGTTCCGAGATTTCCGTGAAGATATAGCGTGGAATGACATAAGTTTGAGTGGTGTTTTTAAAAGTAGAAAATATCACAATATGAAGACGAGGACTAATTGTTTATAGTAAGATGTCTTATTAATTGGAATAATTTACCAAGGGAGGTATTGGATAAATTTCCAACTTCTTTGAAAATACACTACTTAAGAATTGTTTTACAATGTGCGTTACGTCTCACCGACACAGATAAGTCTTATGGCGACGATGGGGCAGGAAAGGGCTAAGAGTGGGAAGGAAGCGGCCGTGGCCTTAATGAAAGTATAGCACCAGCATTTGCCTGGTGTTAAAGTGGGAAACCATGGGTTGCTGACAGTGTGGTTCGAATCCACTGTCTCTCGAGTACAAGCTCACAGCTGTGCGTCCCTAACCACACAGCCACTTGCACGTTGTTAAGAAAAGTCTATGTACACAACTTATAGGGAAAATGCTACCAGGGTGACTGTCCTAAACGCAGATCGGCGGTGACTGATGCCTTGTGTTTGAACAGAACAAATTTGGCAAAGAAGTGGACTACAGAACGCTAACCTCCAAGAAGTTTTATGCCAAGATAAGGCTAGTTCATAGGGCGAAAGGCTATCGAAACTTCGTTGCACTAGAGCAAAGTTCATTCATGGGTTTGTCACTATGAGTCAGCTGCTGACCGTACGTCTGCGTGGATATTTAGAGATACTGTATTTCATTTGGAAATAGTCCATCCTGAATGGAACATCTAGAGGAAAATTATTAAATAAACTAATGGGCCCATTTATCTAGCTTTTACGTTCAATAATGTGTGCAATGATTACAGAAAAAGAAGTGGATTTTATATGAAAATCTTATAAAATATAACTTAATACAAGAACATACTATATTTAGATTAGAAATGTGAAAATAAACTTCACCAAGTTAATTTAGAGCTAAGTAAAAGAACGCACATACAGATCTTCATTATGGACTGTAATGCCCTTCTGCGTTCAGTCTGGAAGCCTATGTGAATTTACTAAGCGCTTCCAAAATTGTCTACGTCTACGTCAAATTGTCTAGCTGTGTGGCCTCCATTAGTGCTATACCTCTCATCTTTAAATCATCAGAAACTGAGTCTAAGCATCGTCACCTTGGTCTTCCTATACTTCTCTTATCCTCCACGACCAAGTCGATTATTATCCTAGGGAACCTATCCTCCTCCACTCGCCTCACATTACCCCACCTCCGACGCCGATTTATCCGAATGGCTTCATCCATCGAGTTAATTCCTAAATTAGCGTTCATCCCCTCATTCTGAGTACCCTCCTCCCTGTTTGTACCTGAGATCATTCTCGCTGTATTCATGTCTGTTACTTTTATCTCATGAATAAGATACTTAAGGTACGTGTACATTTGTAAATGAAATGAAATGAAATGAAATGGCGTGTGGCCCTCGGAGAGTCCTGGTGCAGGTCTTTTCATTTAACTCCCATAGGCGACCTGCGCGTCGTGATGAGGATGGAATGATTATGAAGAGGACACACACCCAGTCCCGTGCTAGGGGAATTAAACACTTAAGGTTAAAATTCCCGACCCCTGTCGGGAATCGAACCCGGGACCCCTGTAACGAAAGGCCAGCACGCTAACCATTCAGCTTTGGAGAAGGACGATTTGTAAATGACGGTGTCGTAATGTTAAGCTAGTAGTAAGCTCAATCTATAGTATTGAAAGCCGTAGTATTTAAGCACTGGAAATACTTAAGTTGTGCGTGAATTTGTATATGATGGTTTTGGATTTAGAATGTTATACTAATAGTATTTCTTATGATATTTTCTTTCCATGGAATTGCTTATTGTACTCTTATTGTTGTTATAGATGTTGTTGTTGTTGTTGTTGTGTAATTATGTTTTAACTTTTTTATCACACTACTGTAAATGACCATTGCCACTGGGATATTTCCCAATTGCGATGTATTTATTATTATTAATAATAATAGTAATAATAATAAAAAAATATATCCTGAGTCCACGCAGCTTTTACTATCATAAAGCGAAGTTGGCCCGGAAGCAGACCGGAATATTTGACTGTTACACTTTTGTATTCCCGACCTGACATTAAATCCTCTCAGTTTTCTTGCTCACTGACATAATTTCAGTCTTGAAATCGCTAATTTTCACTTCATACTCATTGCACCTGTTTTCGTTTTCAAAGATATTGCATTGCAGGCCTCCTGCAGAGAACTTATTGAGCTCAGGGTATTTTTTAGGAAAGGTAGATGAAGTATAAACATTGTTTACAAGAGGTTCAGCTCAAGTTTTACAAGACGTTTTCTTTCTCAATTCGATGGTCATTTTCATAGCTTTCTGGGTCCATGACCACGCAGTTTCTCACCTCATAAAGACAATCACGACAACAACGATCATCAATCTCAGAACTCATTACCATGGCAACTGAACACTATTTCCTTGTCAGTAATGGACTTAAAGTCCGAAGTTCAAATTCTATTGGGAACTGACGTAAATGATGAAGTGAAAATCCACAGCCTATTTCCAGTGATTCGATCGGGTCAGGAATGGAATGAATGAACCCCCTTTCTAGCGGCAAGGATAGGAACTGTGCCGGTTGCCGCATCCTCTGGGGCAATGATTAATGATTGACTGATGAAATGATATTGGAGAGTGTTGCTGGAATGAAAGATGACACGGAAATCCGGAGTACCCGGAAGAAAACCTGTCCCGTCTCCGCTTTGTCCAGCACAAATCTCACATGGAGAGTGGCCGGAATTTGAACCACAGAACCCAGCTGCGAGAAGGCGGCCCGCTGCCGCCTGAGTCATAGAGGCTTCATGACGTTAATTATAATTTCCGAAACTATAGTTTCTCGAGGATCCAACCAGCCTTAGGGCTGATGACTATACATACATACATTCACACATAACTTTTGTTTTGTACGTTTCTAAGGTAGAACTAATATTTCCAGGGGTATTTTTAAATTTGTGATCATGTAACAATTGCGAATATCTCAGTTATCGTCAACTTTTATTCGCGCACAGAAAATATTAACTTTTCCTGTTGTCGTCCCCTTAATAATGCTCGTCTACTGTACACACCTCGGCTATTCCTGAAATTCTGTTAAGTAATTTTCCTGCAATTTCCCCACAAACAGACTGACAGACAGACAAACAAAAAGTGAAATGGACCTGCTTTCAAAATTTGCAAAACAAAGTTTGAGACAAACACTGAAGTTCACACACAGATTTATTTGTGTAGGTATTATTATTACTCACTTATTATGTAAACTTTATCACCTTACGTGGCATTTGTAAATCTGGAAAAGAATTTTGAAACCTGTGCAGGGACAATGGCGTTTGAGATTCAGAAGGCGATTGGGAACAAATAGGCCTATCGAGAAATAAAGGGTTATATCTACAATTTGTACAAATATCAGAGTGGAGTGATTAGAATTGACCGAGAGAGTTGGCCGTGCGGTTAGGGTCGCGCAGCTGTGAGCTTGCATTCGGGAGATAGTGGGTTCGAAGCACACTGTCGGAAGCCCTAGAGATGGTTTTCCGTGGTTTCCCCATGTTCACATTAATTAAGGCCATGGCCGCCTCCTTCCCACTCCTAGCCCTTTTCCTATCCCATCGTCACCTTAAGACTTACCTGTGTCGCTGTGATGTAAAGCAAGTTGAGAAAAGAGAACGTGTAACTTATGCAGAATCAGTTCTGTCATTCAAAAAACATACGCTACATACAGGTGCCTAGTAATTAAACAAATCAGCAGATAAATATGAATGTGAATAAATTAGATCGGGAACACACCACTTGAATCTGTAGTCATGAGTAGGTCTCGCAGTGTCATTTCTGTCAAAAGAAGATCCGTCGAAAAATGCCTTAAACATCATGAATTAACCCGTTACTCACTTCAGTTGAAAGCTAAGTAAACCCCAAACATATATGTCTCTCTAACTTCCAAACAAAGAATGGAACTCACATCCTTTCAAGTACACCGAGCTGTTAAACTTCATACCTCATTCATTCATAATTTTTTCGAACATAAAATTAATGAGATGTAATTATAATTGCTTAGGAATTATTGATTTCGCTTGTAAGTGCTGTTGTTTTCCCGGTATGAAGCGGCGGCTTCACAAGCAGGGAAATGTGGGGCACGCCTGAATAAATTGATTGGAGCGTTCGTAAACTTGGCCGAGGGAGGAGCAGCCAGGCACAAATTATGTGGAAATGATAATGCTTACCCTATAATCAGGTTCTTTGTAAACTGAACCGAAGTTTCAACATGACAGATATTCTGCTCCTCAAACAGGTTCACGAGATAATGTTCTGGAGATGGAAACACGATGTTAAAGACCAATATGGACAGGTGGCATAACAGGTGCGTTTTTATTTATCATTGGGAAACTTAGTGATACGGTCACTCCGTTACTGAATAATTAATTTCGTGTGGCTATTTCTAACCGAGTGCAGCCCTTGTAAGGCAGACCCTCCGATGAGGGTGGGCAGCATCTGCCATGTGTAGGTAACTGCGTGTTGTTGTGGTGGAGGATAGTGTTATGTGTGGTGTGTAAGTTGCAGGGGTGTTAGGGACAGCACAAACACCCAGTCCCCGGGCCATTAGAATTAACCAATGAAGGTTAAAATCCCCGACCCGGCCGGGAAACGAACCCGGGACCCTCTGAGCCGAAGGCCAGTACGCTGACCATTCAGCCAACGAGTCGACACTGAATAATAATAATAAGAAGAAGAATAAGAATAAGAATAAGAATAAGAATAAGAATAAGAATAAGAATAAGAATAAGAATAAGAATAAGAATAAGAATATGTTTCTTTGTTTGTCCAACCCCTGTCCAGTTTCTCTACGGGGTCGGGTATGAGGTGAGATTAATCCGCCGTGATGTCAACCTCATCAGAGGAATTAATGAGATGAAATTAATGACGTGATATATGATAGTAGGAATGGAGAGGGTGAAACCCGGTGCCGGCACGTAGCCTAGGGGTCTGCTCAAGGCTTAACGTCTCCATCTGACGGACGAATCACTATCAACAGCGACATATGCCCTCACTCCATATCAGCACTGCGGAGAGGTCTGGAACTTAATCCAGGCTTTTTGAACACACTCTAGTGGTTGGAAATTGTATACCACCACCTCCCCTACCCTGCCGGTCAACATTGTGATGGTGAAAAGTTTTTCGACCAACGGGACTCGAACCGGCTAACCACAGTGTCAGACCGTTTAGACTTAAACGCTTTAACGATCATGGCCAGCAGGCGTATTAATAATAATAATAATAATAATAATAATAATAATAATAATAATAATAATAATAATAATAATAATAATAATAATAATATTAATGACAGCTATGTTAAGAACACTATAAAATGTTCACATCTATTGATTTAACTGTTGAACGTCTAAATGCACCTGGACGTGAACTGCAGGTTTAAAGGTTCTTATCTAAGAGACCGTTTGTTCCACAACTAACGTTGCCTACATTTTAACATCAACTAGGGTAAAACGAAAGCTTAGAGATATTTTCTCCCAGTTAAAATGTTTTCAGTTTTCTGTACATAGCATGAAAATCCGCATTTCTACAGTCATATATCCTAACAGGAATATGTCTGAATGAATCTGAACTGGATTTTAAGTTCATAGAGAGCTAAGTATGGATGGTGAAGATCTGTTATAAGGGGAAATACGTCTCAGGTAACGGAAACACCCTCTGGTACACGAGTATTCGGTAACGGTGATCGAGAGTTAGAAGTGGGGGTGGGGGGAGGAGTGCCATGGAAATGTATAGACAACAAAAAGTACCCGTGTGCATGGATATAGCTTGGGGGGGGGGGGGCGGGGGGGTTTGGACATGAACATTTAAAAAAATGGTATGATGCTCTCTGAGCGAATTTCAATAGAGGGTTAACAGCCTACCAACTTACGGCGGTAATAATGGTACTATACAATAAAACTTTTACCAAAGGAGCAATAATTACACATTTATTACAATTAAATCAGTATTCGGGAGATGGTGGGTTCGAACTCCACTGAAGGCAGTCCTGAAGATGGTCTTCCAGGGTTTCCCATTTTCACACCAGCCGAATGCTGGAGCTGTACCTTAATTAAGGCCACGGCTGCTTCCTTCACACTCCTAGCCCTTCCCTGTCCCATAGTCACCATAAGACCTATCTGTGTCGGTGCGACGTAAAGTAAATTGAAAAAAATAATAAAATACTCTTGTTGTTGTTTGGTAATTATAGTTTAACTTCACTTTATTATCACTTATAATGTTCAGCTAGTAGTAAGCTCAACCTACAGTATTGTAAGCCGTAGTGTTAAGCACTGGAAATGTTGTGTGTGAATTTGTATATGATGATGCTGGATTTAGAAAGTTAAACTAGTAGTATTTCTTGTAATATTTTCTTTCCATGGAATTGCTTGTTGTACTCTTGTTGTTTGTTTGTTTGTTTGTTTGTTTGTTTGTTTGTTTGTTTGTTTGTTTGTTTGTTGTTGGGTGATTATGTTAACTTTACGTTATTATTACACTACTGTAAGTGACCATTGCACCGGGATATTTCCAATTTGCGATGCATTTGTTAATAATAATAAAATGTAACTATGGCGTGATTATACAATTAAAAGGGCATTTAGTGTTTGAGCCAACGGCCGTAGCCGTGTTGAAACACCGGATCCCGTGAGATCTCCGAAGTTAAGCAACATTGGACGTGGTCAGGAGTTGGATGGGTTGCCACGCGCTGTTGGTGGGGGGAAAGGGAATGGAGGAGCGGAAAGGAACTGGCCACCCTACCGCACGTAAACTCCGGTTCAGGAACACCTCTGCGGAGGTTCGGACCTGCCTTCGGGCAGAATAACCCTTACCTTACCTTAGTGTTTGACTACACAGTAAAAAAGTAGCTGAGCAGACATATTGACTGAGTGACAATGCTCGCGACAAGCGGGTGACCTTGGCAAAAATCTACCCCTGCTACCCTTCGTCGCAGAGCATGCTACATATTGCTCCGCGGGTCTCCACTACTTGCTGTGGCGTTGTGCCGCGACGAACGACATTTTGTGCGTATTCCCGCGAAATATTTTTCTTAATAATGAAACAAATTAAAAGAAAGAATCAGCTGAAAAGACAACAGGGTTTATACAAATCGGTTGTTTTAATAATTCCCAGATTAAGGCGGCTAAAATGGAATAAACTTTATAATTTTTTCTCCACAAAGTGGGGGCCCCCTTGCACCCCCTCCGCCCCTTGATCACCACTACTGGGCATATTCTTTAATACAAAAATGAGAGTTCTATTGTTATAATTGTTCACGTTATTAGCCGAATGTAAATTGTAAAGCGCTATACGATCAGCCAGTGTTCTTTCAATGTCACCTCTACTCAAGAAATCAGGATTTGAAGTTTCTGCTCTCCATAGATTGAAATCCTCGGTGATTATAATATTGCTTCGAAATATATTTGGTTACTGGGTTATTGAATTACAAACCAACATGTACATAACTTGTAAGCCTCGAATTAGAAAGAACGCGTACATGTGTAAACTGATATGATTTACCGTATTATGGTACTTTCATGACTAGAACATCAACTTTCTTAAGCAAAGCAAAGTTACCTCCGTACAGGCCATGAAGGCCCTTGGAGGAGTGGAAGGTAAAGGCTTCCACCACTGTTAACCTCGGCACGTGATGGGGTAGAGTGGTTAGTTCTACGCCCGACCGCCTTTGCCCCCAGGAATTAACCTCGTACTCATTTTTGGTGTAGGCTGAGTGAACCTCAGGGCCATATGCACCTCCGGAAGTGGAAATCTCATTTCTTAAATTTTACGACTTCCTGACGGGGAATCGAACCCACGTCCTTCCGGGCGGACCGAGGACGCCTTTACCGCCTCGGCCAGGCAGCCCTTCAACTTTCTTAAGAGAGAGATCATCATCATCATTATCATCTGTTTACCCTCCAGGTTCGGTTTTTCCCTCGGATTTAGCGAGGGATCCCACCTCTACCGCCTCAAGGGCAGTGTCCTGGAGCTTCAGACTCTTGGTCGGGGGATAAAACTGGGGAGTATGACCAGCACCTCGCCCAGGCAGCCTCACCTGCTATGCTGAACAGGGGCCTTGTGGAGGGATGGGAAGATTGGAAGGGATAGGCAAGGAAGAGGGAAGGAAGCGGCCGTGGCCTTAAGTTAGGTACCATCCCGGCATTCGCCTGGAGGAGAAGTGGGAAACCACGGAAAACCACTTCGAGGATGGCTGAGGTGGGAATCGAACCCACCTCTACTCAGTTGACCTCCCGAGGCTGAGTGGACCCCGTTCCAGCCCTCGTGCCACTTTTGAAATTTCGTGGCAGAGCCGGGAATCGAACCCGGGCCTCCGGGGGTGGCAGCTAATCACGCTAACCACTACACCACAGAGGCGGACCAAGAGAGAGATCAATTTTAGATCATTTCTACGTGCAATTCCCTTCCCCATCCTGAAGGTGTAAATTATGATGATTGTTAAAGAGCTCTCAGTTATAAATAGCGTTAGTTAACTAAGTTGCAGTGGATAGTATGTCATAGTCATAATTAAGCGCACTAATGTAGAGATCACTTATTTTGGTATTAATTTTGTTTTTGCTAGGGGCTTTACGTCGCACCGACACAGATAGGTCTTATGGCGACGATGGGATAGGAAAGGCCTAGGAGTTGGATGGAAGCGGCCGTGGCCTTAATTAAGGTACAGTCCCAGCATTTGCCTGGTGAGAAAATGGGAAACCACGGAAAACCATCTTCAGGGCTGCCGATAGTGGGATTCGAACCTACTATCTCCCGGATGCAAGCTCACAGCCGCGCGCCTCTACGCGCACGGCCAACTCGCCCGGTTTTTTCTATTAAAACCCCCCAATATTCTGGTAATGAACCAAAGTATTATCTTTAATATCCTCACGAGAACGTGTCCCCACCATTTTCTCAATTTCATTGTTCCATGACTGTCAATCCACAATCAAATATAATTACTTTGTCTTTTTAGTTTTATTGACTGTGATTAGACTACCTTACGATGAGTATTACGAAACCCAAGATGACAAGCATTAAGTGTTCTATTTTATCTTACGGAAGCAAGTCCTTGTCAGTTATCCGAAAATATTGACGATAATATTCTCGGAGGTTGGATGAAGACGTTTTTTTTAACGATGATATACGTCGATAATTTCCTTGGTAGATTCCAAGTCTGTCCGCCTCTGTGGTGTAGTGGTTAGTGTGATTAGCTGCCACCCCCCGGAGGCCCGGGTTCGATTCCCACCTCAGTCATCCTGGAAGTGGTTATTTCGTGGTTTCCCACTTCTCCGTCCGACTCGTTGGCTGAATGGTTAGCGTACTGGCTTTCGGTTCAGAGGGTCCCGGGTTCGATTCCCGGCCGGGACGGGGATTTTAACCTTAATTGGTTAATTCCAATGGCCCGGGGGTTGGGTGTCTGTGCTGTCCCCAACATCCCTGCAACTCACACACCACACATAACACTATCCTCCACCGCAATAACACGCAGTTACCTACATATGGCAGATGCCGCCCACCCTCATGGAGGGTCTGCCTTACAAGTGCTGCACTCGGCTAGAAATAGCCACACGAAATTATTACTTCTCCTCCAGGCAAATGCCGGGATGGTATCTAACTTAAGGCCACGACCGCTTCCTTCCCTCTTCCTTGTCTATCCCTTCCAATCACCCCATCCCCCACCAAGGCCCCTGTTCAACATAGCAGGTGAGGTGGCCTGGGCGAGGTATTGGTCATCTTCCCCAGTTGTATACCCCGACCCAATGTTTCACGCTCCAGGAGACTGCCCTCGAGGTGGTGGGATCCCTCGCTGAGTCCGAGGGAAAAGCCAACCCTGGAGGGTAAACAGATTAAGGAAGAAAGAAAGATTCCAAGTCTAAAACCACGGCCAGCATTCTTGTCAAATTCACAATTGTTTTCATTCACTAACTCTGGAATACAATATATATTTCCACCATATTTATTGAGTTCTTCAAGTTGATTTTAAATTTCCTGCAATGGCGTCTTTAACCACACATTTTCTTCCGTTAATTCATCAATTTTTAATAGATACAGTATGCTCTAATATTTATCAGTCTGCCGTTTGATAAAATGTCTACTCTCATCAAGTTTTACATCTCCCAAGTCCAGTGACTTGTTCCCTCTTTGTTTCTACTATTTCTTTAAACCTTCGAACTCTTCCTAGATGGCAAGTAAGCTACAAGTTGATATACACATTCAATAAAGATGGTGGAGCAGATAGACTGGTATAATCTCCTAATTGTATACTTTCACGCCACGTCATTTAAACAAGCAGTCATACATACACGTACTATATGCTGAGTTCTGTTTATAAGGAGATGCATGCTGTCAGCTGCCGTTAGTACAGCCTCCCATCCATATAGTTCGGGCTGGGCCCCAGGGTGATATCTCATTCTCTGTCATTATATAATTGCGCCGTTTTGCTTTCCCCTCTTCAGTTCTACAGTGAGTTTCTCTGATCGGTTGGCCGCCAGACACGCCCAGCTTATCTTGCTCCCGTTGACTCATCACTTCCCGTTACACAACGCAGCGACAGCACGGGAATGCCCGCACTTCGCAGTTCAGGTCCGCGCTTAGAACCTGTATGAAGTGTTGATCTGTCGCTCCAACTGTTCTAGAGTTGTGAAGTGTTACTTCGGGGTATAATTCTCATAATGCCTCCACATGTGTACACGGCAGAGGGAAGGGTATTTATGTACGATAATTATGGGAAAACAGAGTCTTGCAGGGAAGTCGTTAGGCGATTTGTAACACAATTTCCAGGTGCACGCCCTCCACATATAGAAACCGTGCGTAAAGTCGTAAACAAATTGGGAGGAACTGGTCCTTTAGTCGATAAGAAGCGAAGTGTTAAATAACGTGTACTTAACGAGGAAAAAGTAAGTGAAATCGCAGAAAGATTAAAACATACACCTACAAAATGTCTAAGGCGACTTGGACAAGAAGCCGGGGCTTCGAAGAGCTCAGCACGGTGGGCTACGAAAAAGTTAAAATTGAAACCGTATCCTGTCATAAGGTACGAGCTTATTCTTAATTCTTAATTACTACTTTCCTTAATTTTTATTTTCTTAATTTTAATTGTTATCTCATGTCATGCACGGATAAAGTGAGCGTAGTGCTTTCCTTGTTGCTATGCGGGGAGCGATGAGTCAACGGGAGGCAGATAAGCTGGGCGCGCCTGCCGGCCAACCGATGAGAGAAACTCACTGTAGCTGCCAGGATGTGGGCCGTGGTAAACAAATGAATTTCAATACAGTACATGTTCTTGAAAATCGAGATTTATGTTAATATAGGATGCGGTAGAAAATAAATTCCTATTAAGTAAAAGCAAAACATTGGTAACACAGATTTAAATATAGGGGAGACTGGGGTCAGTGCTAACAAACTGCACTTTTCCAGACTGGAAAAAGTACCTCCGAACATTTCGGAATAATGAAATGAAATGTCGTATGGCTTTTAGTGCCGGGATATCCCAGAACGGGTTCGGCTCGCCAGGTGCAGGTCTTTCTATTTGACGCCTGTAGGCGACCTGCGCGTCGTGATGAGGATGAAATGATGATGAAGACAACACATACACCCAGCCCCCGTGCCACTGGAATTAACCAATTAAGGTTAAAATCCCCGACCCGGCCGGGAATCGAACCCGGGACCCTCTGAACCGAAGGCCAGTACGCTGACCGTTCAGCCAACGAGTCGGACTTCGGAATAATTACATCAAAGTATATTTCAAAATAACTAACCACTCATTCGCAATGAACATGTTTCTGATAATAGGTCAATTTCAGTACTTGAGAAGTATCAGTGTCCGCCTCTGCGGTGTAGTGGTTAGCGTGATTAGCTGCCACCCCCGGAGGCCCGGGTTCGATTCCCGGCTCTGCCACGAAATTTGAAAAGTGGTACGAGGGCTGGAACGGGGTCCACTCAGCCTCGGGAGGTCAACTGAGTAGAGGTGGGTTCGATTCCCACCTCAGCCATCCTGGAAGTGGTTTTCCGTGGTTTCCCACTTCTCCTCCAGGCGAATGCCGGGATGGTACCTAACTTAAGGCCACGGCCGCTTCCTTCCCTCTTCCTTGCCTATCCCTTCCAATCTTCCCATCCCTCCACAAGGCCCCTGTTCAGCATAGCAGGTGAGGCCGCCTGGGCGAGGCACTGGTCATACTCCCCAGTTGTATCCCCGACCAAGAGTCTGAAGCTCCAGGACACTGCCCTTGAGGCGGTAGAGGTGGGATCCCTCGCTAAGTCCGAGGGAAAAACCGAACCTGGAGGATAAACAGATGATGATGATGATGAGAAGTATCAGTAACATCTTCGACCTCCACATTATCGTGATATTCAACTACGTTTACATACTGCTGACTGAATACTTCTGCCTTCTAAAAGTTCTCGCATATTGTTGTTCATTAATGATCCCTGGAACCTGCGTCTTCCTTAACGTATCTATACGTGACCTTCCATTGCTCCCGAACATCCATATGGCTGTCAGCTATGTTTAACATCATGTGATTGTTAGCTGATATTTTTTCTAAAGTGAATTTCCTAGTCAGTTCCTTCGATTTTTCCTCACATCCACAACCATTCCTAATTATATTTCTCTCTAATCTGCACTTCCTTCTTAACCCATATATGTTCAGTGGAGTATTTTCGCAACAGTTGTTTTCCTTTTTCAAATGCTGCTGCTACAATGCAACCTCAACAATGGAAATGTTGCTGGAATTGGCAGAAATTGAATAATCATATAATGCCACGATAATAACTTCTTCCTTGTAGGTTAGGTGACAATGTAAACAGTCTCTAACCTTCTGTCAAACTGATTAGTACGTCTGTGACACATGGCTAATAAAAGTTAAATTTTGTCTTCTATTTCCATGATTAAACTCATTATATTTTCTGTACATATTCAGTGTATGCTAAGCAATAATGCTTGATAGTATGGTACTCCTGTCTTATATAATACATCTGAGAGAATTGTAAAACTATTAACGTTCTGTTTCCGCAACACTGGGCACATGCAATATCATTTTCCACCGAAGCGGTCTACATATTTCTTTGCAGATATGTTGACGTAAATTCGATTGTAGACATCAATCAATCACTACGAATTGCCGGGTTTATTGCCTACATGAATGTAAGAGCCGCAAAATTACAATTCTTTATGATAATCTGCCTTTTGTAAGTATTATACCAATGAACTTACAGATATTCTTGAAAATTTCAAAAGTTAATATCATTACGTAAATTATTTCCTAAACCTAAATTCGAAACAAATTACACCTAGCTACTTACTTAACCTAGAAAACGTAATCTACTGGACACCAAGTGAACTACTTGATATAAAATTCAAATGAATATCACTACTCCCAATTTCTACCAACAAGCACTAAACACCAATATATAAATAGCAGTAAATGGATGAAACACACACAAAATTAAACAATTTCAGTAGGTTTTAACTACTTTATCACTACGATGATGCAAGAACACTCTCAACTGCCGACCATTCACAAGCGCGTCCAAAAATGGAATCCTTCAGGAGTTAACAGAAAGAGAGATAATGCTGTGTTACACCGCACAGATGTAGTTGACATATTTACAACACTACCTTTACCATTGGAAGATACCAAGGTGATGGAGATTCTGGAGGCAATATTGATAATCTGAATACCCATCAATTGTCTTGTGAAGTGGAATTCATTTCAATAGCTCGAGATGATCTAATACGACTTTTAGAAACAAATGCTTTGTGCCTAATCAGCTGCTACTGAATAGAGTAGAATCTCAGTTACTGATAACAGTGATATCTCAAGAATTCAGAAAGGTCGCACACCAAGGAACTGGGAAAGTAGGGACTTACCAGACAGACGTAGGAGCAAAAACTGTTGGCAAAATTCCGTTATTATATGAGGCGCAGTTTACAGATCACCCTTTGTCTCCTCTTGAAATATTTCAATGTTTTACCGACAATGAGTTTATTGCGTTCACGGTATAGAAAACTGTTTTGTACGCAGTACAGAAGAACAAGCCGCAGTTTCAGCTATCAGCAGAGGAAATGGAAACCTTTCTCACTATTATTATTATCAGCGGATACATTCCACTTCTTAGGCGACGGATGTATTGGGGAGAAAGCCCTGACAGTAATAATAAACCAGTTTCCAGTGCAATGCGCCGTAATCGGTTTGAAGAAGTCATGGGCTATGTGCATCTGAATGATAATGCAGTGCTTGATAAAAATGAGAAGCTATCCAAATTGCACGGTGATATAGCACATTTCAGGAGAAGCTTCGTGAATGTGCTCTTTGGGAACATGAATCAAGTGTTCTCGTAGCCATGATACTCTATTTCGGTACACATGGACTGAAACCCATACGCGTTGGATATAAAGCATGGTGTCACAATTTTAAATTTGGTTATCTCATTGATTTTGACATTTATGAGGAACCTAAGGGTCAATCTAGTTTGAAAAAAAGAGAATTTGGTCTTGGAGTGTCGGTACTGCTCTAATTCACACAAAATGTACCTGAAGATTCCAACAACAGCTTCTTACCACATCACATGTTTGCTGATAACTTCTTCTTGTTCCTGAAAATTGTAGATGAGTTTACCAAATTAGTGGTATAGTCCGACAAAACGGGACTGAATCGCGTCCACTTCGTTGTGGGGTTGAAATGCCTTGTGGTCTGCAGACGGAACGACAGTTCAGTAGTACGCTCGTATCGTCCTACGAGGTTTGGCTGCGGTTTGTATTTCTTTTCCTCAGCTGCACAGTATCGTACAGCAGTTGACTATGACTGCACTAGTGATGGGATAATCGAATACTTTTTCGAATAATCACCACCTGATTATTTAAATAATCCAATAAATAATCGAATAAATAATCGAATGAGTTTCAAATATCATTCAGTTGTAGTGATGGCATAATCGAATACTTTTAATAATCGAATAATCACCATCCGATTATTTAAATAATTGAATAAATAATCGAATAAAATATCGAATGTGTTTCAAATATCATTGAGTTGTAGTGATGTCATAAACGAATATTTTTAATAATCGAATAATCACCATCTGATTATTTAAATAATCGAATAAAATAATCGAATGAGTTTCAAATATCATTCAGTTGTAGTGATGGCATAATAGAATATTTTTAATAATCGAATAATCACCATCCGATTATTTAAATAATCGAATAAATAATCGAATGAGTTTCAAATATCATTCAGTTGTAGTGATGGCATAATCGAATATTTTTAATAATCGAATAATTACCATCCGATTACTTAAATAATCGAATAAATAATCGAATGAGTTTCAAATATCATTCAGTTTTATCGCTTTGAATATTCGGATGCGTTACGAATCAATTTTTTGGTTTAAGTGTCGGATGGATAATCGGTTGAAATAAGCGAATAGATGAACTCTTATGAAAAATAGAAATACGCCTTTTTCCAAACGTATCTTCAAATGTTGAAACTAAATGAGTGAATTAACTGTCTTAGTAACATCACTTTTCATTCAATTATTCGATTTTTCGCTATTCAACTGCTTCATTCATTCGAACGAATAATCGAAAAATAATCGATTGGGAAATATAATCGAATAAAATGAAATAATCGAATAAGCGATTATTATGTGTTCAATTATCCCATCACTAGTACCGCTGTACGATACTCTGCAGCTGAGAAAAAGAATTACAAAACCGCAGCCAATGCAACGCTCACATGGGCGGTATTGAGCAAATGGATGGGAACGTGCCTCTGTGGTGTAGTGGTTAGCGTGATTAGCTGCCACCCCCGGAGGCCCGGGTTCGATTCCCGGCTCTGCCACGAAATTTGAAAAGTGGTACGAGGGCTGGAACGGGGTCCACTCAGCCTCGGGAGGTCAACTGAGTAGAGGTAGGTTCGATTCCCACCTCAGCCATCCTGGAAGTGGTTTTCCGTGGTTTCCCACTTCTCCTCCAGGCGAATGCCGGGATGGTACCTAACTTAAGGCCACGGCCGCTTCCTTCCCTCTTCCCATCCCTCCACAAGGCCCCTGTTCAGCATAGCAGGTGAGGCCGCCTGGGCGAGGTACTGGTCATTCTCCCCAGTTGTATCCCCCGACCAAGAGTCTGAAGCTCCAGGACACTGCCCTTGAGGCGGTAGAGGTGGGATCCCTCGCTAAGTCCGAGGGAAAAACCGAACCTGGAGGGTAAACAGATGATGATGATGATGATGATGATGATGATGGGAACGTTTCGTACTACCGAACAAATATAAGAACTAAGAAATGGTTGAGGCCCATCTTCCTTTGGGGCATCGTTATTGCTGTCCAAAATGCGTGGCTGCTTCACAAGAGATGGCACTGCATTAGACATTTTAGATTTCAGAAGCCAAGTCATGCAAGGATTTGGACGACCAGGACCAGGACGAACACTGGTCATTACTCGAAACGTCTGGGTAAAGAACAAGATATGCTGCTTGCAAGTCACAAACGAACAAGAGCTGTATGAAGTGTCAGGTTGCCCTGCATGAAAAATACTTCCACACATTCACACAAATTAAGTGAAGGTATGAATTACCTGACTTCCAGTAAAGGAATTCTTTATTTATTCGTTAAAGTGTGTATTTTTAATGCCAATCCCGCGGTGTAAGGGTAGCGTGCCTGCTTCTTACCGGGAGGCCTCGGGTTCGATTCCCGGCCATGTCAGGGATTTTTATCTGGATCTGAGGGCTGGTACGAGGTCTACTCAGCCTACGTGATTACAATTGAGGAATTGTCAGACGATGAGATGACGGCCCTGGTCGAGAGAATCAAGAATAACGGCTGTAAGGATTCGCCGTGCTGACCACACGACACCTCGTAATCTGCAAGCCTTCAAGCTGAGCAGCGGTCGCTCGATAGGCCATGGCCCATCGGGGTTGTTGCGCCATGCGGGGCGGGGCGTGGTTGGTGTATTTTTAAATGCCAGGCAATATTGTTCACAAGCTACTGCCTTTTTCTGTGTTTTTGCCACGTTCATAACTGCATGCGTGACATAGTAAACGGCATGTAGGAGTGGGTAAAAATGTGTAAGAACGACAGCAGTGAAGTATATGTAACAATAGTGCGGGAATAATTCGGTGACACAGGTTTCACAGTTATTAGTGATCGCTTTCCTCACTGTCTGTGTAAGAACCATCTGCCCAGTGTTGTGGGTTCGCGAGTGCGAATTCCATCTTCCCATAGTTGTGGGGTAGCACATGTGAATTTTGCCCTGCTTTTTATGGCCGGATGCCATTCCTGATACCGGGCAAGTTGGCCGTGCAGTTAGGGGCGCGCGGCTGTGAGCTTGCATCCAGCCGTGAAGATGGTTTTCCGTGGTTTCCCATTTTCACACCAGGCAAATGCTCGGGCTGTACCTTAATTAAGGCCACGGCCGCCTCCTTCCAACTCCTAGGCCTTTCCTACCCCATCGTCGCCATAAGACCTATCTGTGTCGGTGCGACGTAAAACCACTGACTCCAACGCTATGTTGAAGGATGTAGTCTCTATTGCGTGTTTTCGTCGTTGTTGGTAGAATGGTGTGCAGTTGAATATGGAGAGGAGAGAGAGCCAGAAGAATTAATCACACGCGATTAAAACCCCAGACCCGGCCGGGAATCGAATCCGGGACCCTCTGAACCGAAGGCGTCAACGCTGATCATTCAGCGAGAGAGTCGGACCCTTAATCTCTTTATTTCTCTGTTATAATTCAGGGGGATCTTTCCCACTCCCTACCATCGTTAAAGTTACATGCCTGTTTTAACACTCTTGAACAATGCTTTAATCCTATCCCATAGGCTGTTTTCATATTTATTTACCATTTCCCACTGATCATAATTATTTTTTGAACTCGCTCATGCCTCCCTTATCGACCATATGGTAATAAAACAACTTTTTGTTAGTTTCCAAGTAAGAGCCTTAACTCATTTTGGTAATATTATTTTAAGCTTCCTCGTTTTCTGAATTAATTATTACGTATACATAAGTAAAATTAATTATTAAATATACTAAAATAATCCCGGCAGTGGCGGCGATAAGGACCCCGCAGACCCCGCGGGGCGGCGGGACGGGGCGGGGGGGCATGGCTTATGAGTTGTATTACAGAGGATTAATCCAAACTTAGGCCGTCGTAGTGCAGAGCTTCTTTCGTCAATAGGAGTATGGTAGTTATTTCTGAAAGCATGTGGGTTTTCCAAACTGTTCCAATAATAACCACTCCTTGCTGTCACTCACAACAATCAACAATGCTTTTGAAGTAATTAGGCAGTTCTGAGAACCCAGTAGTCAGCTAGTCAGCGAAGATGGGATAACAAAGACATCTTCCTTATCTAAACTCTAAATAATGAAGTGTCGAGCCTGTTTATAACACTCGGCAGTCAATGTAGCTAAGTAGACCTACGATGGACGGTTGAGTTGTAAATAGTAGTAAATTATTTGATCCTAGGAACGAGATTTAATATTGTGACGGTCAGCGTGTTTTCGTTACTATAATTTAAATAGGCCTATGCATTTCCTGAGTGTGTATGTACGTGTGTGTTCGTACCATTCAAGTGTATTGTTTTAATTCCTTCGGATTTGGAAACTAAATTGTGTAAATTATCATTATTGCCGTTCATTGTAATAATACACAACCTTGTACTACGAAATAAACTTGTAACTTTCCTTATCAGGAAACGAGGGGCCCATTTTCAATTATTGCGGGAGGAACCCGAGCTCCTTAGCGCCGCTACTGTGTCCCGGTAATTAATTCAGTACCCACCTTAAACCAAAGAACGGGTACAGAGAAGTATGGGATCAAATGTAACGGGTTATTCTAGTTCTTACGAGAAATGTCACAATTGATCCCGAATCACCTCTTTAAAGACAACATGCGATAACGTTAAGAACACAGCAGTGAATGTGTGAGGCTTTATAAACCAGTCAATACTGATACATTTTCTACACATTGATTGGTGATATATATTAGAGTTCCTCACGACGCGCAGGTCGCCTACGGGAGTCAAATCAAAAGACATGCACCTGGCGAGCCGAACATGTCCTCGCACACTCCCGGCACTAAAAGCCATACGCCATTTCATTTCATCCTGTTCTGAAGGTTTCATCGTTGATCCAACAATTAGATCTGAGACCAACGAAAACCAGCCAAATTATGTCGATGCAGAAAAGAGACGAATTTATCAAGTAACGGGGGACTTCTATAAGCAAAAGTATAAGCTCTCATCCATTTTTGTGATCTGCTTGGTGTTCGGTGCTCGAGGAACCATTCCTACACTTTTGGCAACTTTTGCAGTACCTTTGGTCTGAATGGAGATTTCATCTATAACATCGCCATTACAACTCTCAAGAAGTCCATTATGATCATCAAGAACCATGATTGAGGACCTCAGATGAATGTTTGACGTGCCTCACTCTTTTGCCTATTCTTAACTCACACTGTCGCATGTATCTACTCTATCTATTATTGCTCTTTCGGGTACTCCTTGTCCTTGGGCAATAATAATAATAACTAACAAACAAAGAGATAAGAAATGGGTCAGTTGACATCTGTTTCTCCCGTGCTCTAACGAAGGCACGTGGAACACTGAAGGGCTGTAGTATCATGTTATTGGAAACCTACAGCCTATGAAATTTTGTACAAATTTTTGACAGGATTTTTTGGAACTGTCTTCATCCTCTTGAATTTCGGTTTGGTTCATCTCCGGGGTTTGAACAGATCAGCCTTTTGTTTGTTATGCATACAATATCGAACACACAGTTTGCTCGTCAGTATTAACACTAAATAACACAGCGTTATCTGATAACGAATAAGCGCTGTACTGACCTACTTGTCATCCTTGTGACACGTGATATCGGTGCATAAGAGGATCTGCAACTTGCGATCTGCACGATTAACAGTACACATGTGGCGGTGTTTCCTACTTTCATGATGATAATGATGTTGGTGGTTTTCGAATAGAACAAAATACTCCCCCCCCCCCCCTCAGTTTCGGATCACCTGATATATGCATTCCCTTTCCTATTACTGTACTATTTATCTGTTTCTTTCTTTCTTTGTTAATCTGTTTACCTTCCAAAGCGAGGGATCCCACCTCTACCACCTCATGGGCAATGTCCTGGAGCGTGAGACTTGGGAAGATTGGGAAGATTGGAAGGGGTCAGTACATCACAGAGGCGAACACTACTGTTTATCTAGTACTGTATTAAGCATTACAGTTAAATTTATTAACTATTTCAATCCAATTTCTAAATTGAAGACCTAACTGGAAAAAAGTCCCAAGTCCTTTGGAGTAAATTTTCCAGGAGAAGCAAAATACTGCATATTATTAGACACGTGCATTATAGAGACATGCTTTTAAATTCGTGCTACTTAAGTCATTTTGTTAAATTTCCATCTCGATGTTGCACATATTGGAGTAGCTAAAATTAATTGACAGTGCTGGACTTGGGGTTACTTTTCAAAACAGAAAGTAATATTTGTTTGGAAGTGATGTTTTATGGCTTATAATACTTGTACTGTATTCATATCAATTAGGAGCACAATACACACTGAAGACTATTTAATACAATATTTCACCTCTTAAAGAATCTTGATATGTTAATCCAAGTCCCACTTTGTCATTTATTCACAACGTGACCTATAATGATTGGGTTATCTCCATTAATGGTAGTTAAGAATAAAATAGGAACTGAGTACATGTTTTTAACCCTATCCAAGTGTGTATTTTACCTGAATTAATACAAGCACACTTATCACAAGTCATCATGTGACATTTCATCGTCTGACGGTGAAGGTCCAGTTGGCGAGAATCCATGGAGCCCCTCATAGAAAGCTGCACCTTGTGGAGAGAGAGACTTCAATAACGACCGGAGATTGTCCAGATTCTCAGATGTTATTGGCAACATATCTGTATACAAGGGCGACGCACTGAAGGCCACACTAGGAGATGCTTTTTGGTGTACGCTCCTCCGTGCGCGGTCTTCGGCGGGAAACACCAGTGGGAATTATCAGACCACTGCTGATTCTTGTCTCTAAAACCATTAAACTTTTCAACAATAGCGGCTTTCTCGTCAGCACTAAAAAAATTCACAACGTGTCCTGCGGAATTTACAGTTAGGCCCCGTAGTCCTATCTGGGCACATTCGTCCTTTGAATTGCTGTATTCGGCTCCCACAGTACGTTTCACTTTCTCAGCATTTTCCCCCCGTTTTTCAGGCCTTTTCCTCTTCCTACCCATAGCACAAGAATCACTGTCACTTGAATGAGAGTCGTCATCCATATTGAAAACTTCAGTTTTTTGTATTCTAAACAGTTACTTGTAAGATGATTGCCTAGCAGAACATCACACTACCTTTCACGGTAACGCACAGTAGGAAACTGGTGTTTGCCGTGGCGGGAGCAGCTGTACTGCACAAAGTCACCACCAGTCGCGCAGTGGTCCATGCTTGCTGCAACTAAAACAAACCAAGTCCTTGGACTTGGGATGTTGTTCGATTCAGCTACAAATATTTCGTTCAAAAACACTGACAAGGAGTTGGATTTGGAATATGTTTTCAAGCTCTTGGAATGACTGTCAAATTGGCAGCAAAATATAGAAATATGAAAAACATGGACTTGGGATGTTTTTCCATTCAGGTCTACAATTGTAGGTTTTTTCTTTAAATTTTATTTATTTTGTCCTTCACGTTAACAGAGTTATATGGTCTAGGACAAACATGTATCTTACCTTCCCTAAGTGTCCGGTTCCATGGTTAAATGGTAAAATGAAATGGCGTATGGCACTCCGGGGACATGTTCGGCTCGCCAGGTGCAGGTCTTTCGATTTGACTCCCGCAGGCGACCTGCGCATCGTGATGAGGATGAAATGATGATGAAGACAACACACACCCCCAGCCCCCGTGCCAGCGAAATTAACCAGTGATGGTTAAAATTCCCGACCCTGCCGGGAATCGAACCCGGGACCCCTGTGGCCAAAGGCCAGCACGCTAACCATTTAGCCATGGAGCGGGACGGTTAAATGGTTAGCGTGCTGGTTAATTCCCGTGGCACGGGGACTGGGGGCATGCGCCGTCTTCATCATCATTTTCATCCTCATCACGACGCGCAGGTTGCCTGCGGGTGTCAGATCAAAAGACCTGCACCAGGCCTCTCCGGAGGCCACACGCCGTTATTAGTCCGCCTCCGTATCGTAACTGTTAGTGTTATTATTTGCCGTTTTCAGGGGCGCGGGTTCGATTCCTGGTACTGCCGGAAATTTAAGTATGGCAGGAAGGCTGATAAATGGTTGGAGTTGTAGCTGCAGTTCACCTCCATTGGGAGTGTGCCTGAAGAGAGTTGCACAGCCTCGAGATGAGGACACGAGTTTACCTCTTTATACCCAGGGGCGGCCCTACCTTGTGTTCTGCAGCACATTCCTATTTGAAAAATAAATTACTTTGAAAATATGATCTGCAATCAAATAAAGTGCATTGAAAAAGGCGTCAGCCAAAGAATAGGAAATTATTCAACTCATCTCACAACCAGATAACTAGTCGTGTGCTCCACGCCGGCCGGGTGCTGTACTGGGCTGTGCGATCACAGCTCAGGGAGAACTTCTAAGCTTTTTGCCAGAAACCAGGAACTCTGCCTTTTGCGCATGCGTGCCCAACTTTCCCGATAGGCTGTGGAAACAACAGCCAAGACCGACAAGACAACATTTCTCAGCGATTCTTCGTTCGACCACAGAGAGGCAGCACTAGTCACACTTGCATTACGACCGATATGAGAACGTGGCAGCTGGCACCCTCTCGACTCAGCGGTAGTAGTTAAGAGGGGATCGCTCAAAGCAAACGGGTAAACAAAATAATGTAGAGCTGTTCCCGCCAGGTCTTTTAATACCAAAGAGGATAGAATACTCCCAACTTGCCTATTCCATTGCCACCTTTGTAAATAGATGAACTATAAAAAGTGTACATTTTATGTTGTCAAAATAAGGACATGATATTGTGAATTTCTTTAATAAAAATGTCTAGTTAATAAAATGACACTATAGAAACATAACATGTAATTTTGCATTACGTCGTTGCTGGTTTTATTTCAATGATTTTGATAACATTGGGAAGTTCTCTTTTTGCGCGCTCACACCAAGTGTTTGAATTCGTGAATATTTTCCCACTGCAGGTGTTATTGTGTGTTTAATTATATAGTTTTATTATGAGGAATGTGTATATGTGTTGGGGTTGTTTGCGTGTTTGTTCAGTGTGGAAAACTCAGTGGAGAGCCTCTCGAAAACCGCGTACCGGTATGTTCAATATTTTTATTTTTTGGAGAGGGGATGGGTTACAGCACGCAACTGATTTTCTGCACCAGCCGCCACTGTATTATACCCCTCCTAAGTTGTATTAGTGTCAATCAATCAATCAATCAATCAATCAATCAATCAATCAATCAATCAATCAATCAATCAATCAATCAATCAATCAATCAATCAATCAATCAATCAATCAAACGTCAATGATTTTAATTCAGGGCCGTGAGGTTAGGGCCCCATACACTGGAGCCATACCCTAAGTGCGGTCTTGGCAGAGATTTATACGCCCTCTTTGTGTCATCAGTCTTTATATATTTATCCTAAATTTACAACATACATTCTGAATGAAGTGAATGAATGAAACAACGAATGAGTGACTATGAATTAGTGAGTGACCGATTTCAAGATTCTCACCCAGTCACGGATAGCGATGGTGGTTTTCAGAGGCTGGTAAAGGTACTGGTGTATTTGAAGATAGTGATGACTTGCAGTGTTTTATCATTGCTTATTTAGGATACTTCGAAAATTTATGGCCAGCCTAGCCTGCGCTGTTCACGTCACGTAGCTGAGTAGGCGAGTTCGATCCCCATCATCGGCAGACCTGAATATGGTTTTTACTGATTTTCCATTTACACAGCAGGCTGTACGTTAGAAAAGGGAGTCGTCACTGAAATTTGGAACTTCAATAATTTACCACTTACTGTATCATAACCAAATTGGAAACACAAGATAGAGCACCACGCAAAATTTGAAGTCGATTAGTTCATTTGTTGCAATATTATTAACAAACAATATTTATTTCCTATATGTTGCATGGAAAATGCTCCTTGGGGCTGATGACCTAGATGTTAGGCCCTTTCAACAAAAAGCATCATCATCATCATCATCAAAATGCTCCTTGCGGCACATTCCTCATTATTTTCGTGTTATAATTCGACAGAGTTGTCAAAAATACTCATGTACCGTACTTAATAATAACTCTGGGTTTTGCAGTGAGGTATAGACTATTGGAGACGAGATGCTCGACTATGCGGTATGTATCGAGCTTTCAGTGGTGAGTTGGTGTGAAATGACATAAGTAGAAGAACAAGCTTGAGTGGAACTTTTAAAAGTAAGACAGATAAGTATGAAGATAAAGTTGGAATTCAAGAGGAGAGATTGGGGCAAATATTCATTTGTAGGACGAGGAGTAAGAGGTTGGAATAAATTATCAAGGGAAATGTTCGATAAATTTCCAGGTTCGTTGAAAATATTCAAGAAAATTCTAGGTAAATTCATATGGTGTAGTGGTTAGTG
The DNA here is from genome assembly GCF_040414725.1 of Anabrus simplex. Classification (NCBI taxonomy): domain Eukaryota; kingdom Metazoa; phylum Arthropoda; class Insecta; order Orthoptera; family Tettigoniidae; genus Anabrus; species Anabrus simplex. The sequence continues at coordinate 1,120,547,949 of NC_090266.1, read as the reverse complement.
TGATTAGCTGCCACCCCTCGGAGGTCCGGGTTCGATTCCCGGCTCTGCCACGAAATTTGAAAAAAAGTGGTACGAGGGCTGGAACGGGGCCCACTCAGCCTCGGGAGTCAAATGGTAGACGTGGGTTCGATTCCCACCTCAGCCATTCTGGAAGTGGTTTTCCGTGGTTTCCCACTTCTCCATCAGGCAAATGCAGGGATGGTACCTAACTTAAGGCCACGGCCGCTTCCTTCCCTCTTCCTTGTCTATCCCTTCCAATCTTTCCATCCCCCCGCAAGGCCCCTGTTCAGCATAGCAGGTGAGGCCGCCTGGGCGAGGTACTCGCCATCCTCCCCAGTTGTATCCCCCGACCCAGAGTCTGAAGCTCCAGCACACTGCCTTTGAGGCGGTAGAGGTGGGATCCCTCGCTGAGTCCGAGGGAAAACCCGACCCTGGAGGGTAAACAGATAAATAATAATAATAAGAAGAATAAGAAGACTCTCCTTAAGGCCACGGACTCTACATAGCGTCACCGACAGCCTTCCAACTCTGGTCAGCCCAGATCCCAAGTCAGAGAAATTAACCAGGCGTGACCCGACTGGGATTCGAACCCGGGACCGTGTGAACGCCTTGATGCTGACCGGTGAGCCAAGGATGTAGGATGACAGCCTGCGATGGTACGTGAGTAGAAATATCTGAAAATGACTTTGTTCATTTGATCCGCAAAAAGTCAACCTGTATGTCGCCTTTCACACATTCAAATGTACGCTACTGCATCATACAACATCCAGGATGTAGCCTACTCGTTCGCATGTTTCAGGAATGTGGGGTGATTCAAATCTTTGTAGAGAGCGAAATGGGTAAGAATTCAAGGTGGATGGTTTAGTTTACTTGATCATTGCTCGAAACTACAACATTGAAACTGTAATCAACGTTTACAATTAGTCGGCATTTCGAGGCGGTTGCTATTATTAATTCCTGTATGTACCAGCGGTAGTAGGATTTTTGTAGGCCCAAAAGACGTGCATTCCATACTGCAAATTTTAGGATGTTAGTGGCACACTCGGTGTTAACTCGACAAAAATAATGAAAACTTAGCAATGGTTCGCCCAATCGAATTCCGGTTTCCCTGCCAACTTTTAGAATAAAACGGAACAGCCAGCATAAAATGGTGAAAAATGGTAGCTCAAGTTATTCTTCTTCTTATTATTATTTTTTCTGCACATCTCTCCGAATATCTTCCTCAGTTAGCGGGTACTTGCTTGACGGCATGGCTAAATGGTTAGCGTGTTGTCCTTTGGTTACATGTGCCCCGGGTTCAATTCCCGGCGTGGTCAGGAATTTTAACCTTAATTGGTTAATTTCGCTGGCACGGGTGCTAGGTGTAAGTGTCTTCATCATCATTTCATCCTCATCACGACGCGCAGGTAGCCTAGGGGCGTCAATTCAGAAGACCTGCAGCTGGCGAGCCGAACTTGTCCTCGGGCACTCCCGCCACTAAAAGCCATTTCCATTTCTTTTCAACGGGTACTTGTAATGTAATAACAGGTTATTTGACGAGTTTCAAGGTGAATTCTCTGGACTTGAAGAATTCCGGTTTAAGCAACTTTCATTGCCTCTCCTCCCCGTGCTCCGAAATGTCCTCGACCTCGCCTTAGGAGCTCTGTGCCTGTGTGGCGTACCCTGTCCCTTTTACCATGGTATTTGTTGCACGTGGGTGAAGTTCAAGATGCGGTAGACTTATTTTATGATTGGACCCTGTTGTGATCCCTGACCTTGTTCCTACTCGTTCGATGTCCAGAAAATGGCCTCCATGGAAGAAGAGTGAGATTAAATGCGCTGTACTTAAAAAATATCGGTAACCTGGAGACAATGGAAGAATGCGCCCTCCGAGAGAAATAATAAAATATTCTCTGACCTTCGCAAACATAACTAGTATTTATTAACGCGGGATTATTCAGAATATATTAATGGAGCCTGTCATGAAATAAGACACAACAGTAGCCCTAGAAGGGCTTTGGTCACTTATAAGTAGGGTCCGGATTCATAGGCACTAAAAACTCAAAAAATATGCATGCACATATGCACTAAAATTTTAAAAATATGCACGAATATATGAACTAAAAATAAAACAAAATACACTTACCAAAAGTATTATTTAATTTTAACTCAGTGTTAAACTGACAAACACGTTTCATTCCTTGTAAAATGATGCATGGCAGTAGGTTATCAAGACTTTTTCAATATTTTCAGGGGTCAGTGACTTTCTGTTGTCGGACAGAATTAATTTATAAGGTGAAAATGATCGTTCTACGTCGACGGACGTAACTGGACCATATTTGTACAATGGCACTGTGTGCTCGGAACTTTCTTCTGGAAAAGACTGCCTGATTCTACTAATGTATTTGCTTATGGATTGAATCTTCTTCGGTCCTGGATTTGAGTCCAACACCACACTGAGTTTCCTTTTATTTTTTTTCTCCAGTTTCACCAGGGACATCATTTAAAGAATAATGCTGTTTTGAATGAACTGAAGGGATTCGTGTAGGGGTGCACCACGAGAATCTAGACCCTTAATTGCATTCGAAAGTGACAAATAATCCACATGGATGAAACTTATATTATTAAATACAGTTTCAGATTAAAATGCGCAGTTTGCTTTACGAACACACGCAGTATGACCATCGTCAATACTTTTAACGGCATCTTTCACTTGATTAAAGTTCTCCTGGTAGAACGATACTGCGGATAACCAAGTTCCGTTCTTGTGACAACAGGTTCCGGTAAAAGAGGAACCTGAGGCAGATGGATTTTGTAAAAACTGTACACGAGCCGGTGCTTTTAGGAACAGTTTTTTACCACTTGAAATTACTTTGTTGACAGATGAAAAGAGGGTACGTATCTCTTCTGCAATACGATGCAATTCATGTGCCAAACATGTGATATAGGTGAGATTTGGGAAAAATACTCGAAGGGATTGACCAGCTTTCAACATGTACGACGCTGCATCTGCGACTAAAAGGCGATTCACGAGGCCACGTAAGTCACAGGAAATCGTTAACAAATCTTGCAACTGTGGCGTGGTTGATTTTTCTAACGCTTTGCACGAAAGTAAATGAGGTTTGCCGGGTTCTTCCGGACATAATTTACCCACTGTGAAGTTCGCAATGTATCGACCACACGAATCGGTTGTTTCATCTACCGATAACCAGACACAGTTCCCTCCTATGTCAGATCGTATCGAATCAACGACAGAAGCGTGCAGTGAAAGTAAATAGTTCTTCCTAAGGGTAGATTCATCTGGTATTCTTTGATTAGCAGAATACTTTTCAAGAAACAAGCGTAGGTGTGGATTATTCAATTTATGTAGTGGAATGTTGCTGCAAACAAAAGCCTTACAAATATCAGCAGAAAATGTACTAACTTCACACCGTGTTGTCACGTCGGTTAAAAGTAGCTGTTACTGTGTAGAGATGAGAAGAATGCAAGAATGAGGAATGTGGCTGCAAGCACGAACTTCCTGTTCTGCCAGACAGATAGGCTCTTATCTGCTCTTTTCTGCTACACGAAAACATTGACTCACACTTTGCAATTTGCTGGATTACAACTGACAAGAGCGAAGAGCTGCCAGTAGAAGACAATATAAAGTCGCCTGGGCAGTAGCGGAGTTGCTATGGTAACCACTACGTCACTGGCTCTGCTGGTGGAAACCCCTTCGCCCCGTGCCTCACTAGGCGTGTGCATTCTTCTGATCTCCCAACAATACGTATTCTTACTCTGCTCTTTTGATCTGAGATGTGAAGCTGTTTTCGAATGCTGTTCAATTTGAAATTTCTTATCACGTTTTACACTCTTGTTGCACACTTGACAGTATACTACATCGGCGTCACTTGTATAGTCACTATAGCCTGACATCCACTATTTAATTAAAAAAGACCTAGAGCTCTTATCTTTAGGCATTTTTGCAGTTTAATCTGGTAAAACACTGCAATAGACGACCAGCAATTTAACAGATCGAACGCACTTGTTTAAGCAAACCTTGGGAGGCTACTGTAAGGAGAAAGGAAAGTCAGAAGGAAATAGCTGTCGTGAAATGCGTCATAATCCGCCTGTCTGCTTGTATTGCGACACTAAAAGCCCTTTCCTAGACCAGGGGAAGGATTCTCGTGTTGCCCAAGGAAGCAAAACGTATAGACCTCGTGCTCATGATTGTTGCTGCGCTCTGGCGGTAAGTTGCTCGAATAGTTCATGTGACTTGCTCTCGTCAGTGAGGTGAAGCAACGCGATTATCAGGCTGCGCTTGTTGAGGTACGAAATCAAGTTCGAGATGGAAGAAAGTTCTACAAACAGTAGAACAAATTGTTCTGTAGTTGGACGTAAATATTCCTATAGAAATTGTCCGCCTCGGACGAAGTTCTTCGTATTCCGAAACAATGAGCAACACGTTCATAGAAGGAACGCTTGGATTGTGGCTTTAAAACGGGACACGAGTGATGGTAAACCATGGCATCCTACAAATAATTCATGTGTTTGTAGTCGGCATTTTATAAATGGAACACCGACAAGAGATCCTGACAGTCCCGGTTACATACCGAGGCTCTACATGAAGCCATATTTATCGGATCAGCATCAACAAAGTGAGGGCGCTAGAGTAACTGCAAGATACAAGGGGTGAAGGAAGTAGGGACGGTAGAGGTGGAATCACTCGCTGAGTCCGAGGGAAAACCAACCCTGGAGGGTAAACAGATTAAGAAAGAAAGAAAGAAAGAATGAACGTATGGTCTCACTACTTTCACAATCATCATTCCCCCCCTGTATTGCTCATAATTTTCGTAAGGTATGCTATGCAGTAAGAGTTGAATACCTTCATTTCTGTCTGGCTCGTGACGCCACGCATCGCTTGAGGCGGTACATTCTCGGCCACACTAAGGTCCTGCATGTTCCGCACCTAGGCAAACCTGTGATTTCCTTGTAATTCTGCCATCTCGTAGTCTGCTTAGAAATGAAGGAAATTAACTTAATTTTTGCTATATTAAGTCAAAAAAGGCCAGAATAAAAATATTTTGAAAGGGAGAATACAGGCTGTAAAAAGGGGGAAAAGGAAATTCAAAAACACGTAATTTGGTCAGTGGAATACCATGTTTCGTATTGAAATGAAACAAAAAGTGATTAACATTAAATCTGGTTTCTCCGTGAGTGTTACTAAGGCTTAGAGAGATAGTGGCACTCCTGTAGATTATTTTCCGAGGTTCACCATTTTTACATTAGGAAAATGCCGGGGCTGTACGTTAATTAGGGCTACCTTCCCAATCCTAGTCGTTTTACATCCCTCCGTCGCCATAAGACGTATGTGTGTCGGTGCGACGTAAAGCAAATTGTAAAAAAAAACCTGTTTTTCTGTCCTTATATCGCTTAATGTTGGATTGCACGGTCATTGCCTTCCCTTTGCGGCCCGTATACTGTAGTTGCACAGTACGCACGTCACGGTACACAAGTGTTCCTTGCACTACAGGGTTTGATCAGCTGTTGTGTGAACACTTTGTTCCCGGTTGAATGCCGTTCGAATTACAACATCTTTTACTTTCGTAGAAAAGCTCCATGGCATTTGGAAAGCTGTATAACCAATGACTTGGCTATATTACGCTACATCATGGACGTGAAGCACGCAATATGTTTCGTAGCTCATCTATATATATAAAGTAGCTTGTCCTGACTGACTGACTGACTGACTGATTCATCATCGCCGAGCCAAAACTACTGGACATAAAGAAATGAAATTTTGGGGATATATTCATATTAAGATGTAGGTGCTCGCTAAGAGAGGATTTTTGGATATTCCGTCGCTAAGGGGGTGAAAATGGGGGTGAAATTTTAAAATGAGTGGGTTTATATCTCAAAACTTTAAAAGTTTAGAGATGTGAAAATTGGTATTTATAATCTTCCTTAAAAATAAGGAAACACGTATTTTTTTGTTTTCAGACAATCCCAATAGGAGGGGTGAAAAAGGGTGAAAAAGAGGTTGAATGCCTAATCAGGATACCGGTGCATATATCTCAGAAACTGAAGATATTACAGACCTGAAAATTGGTATTTTTGATCTCTTTTAAAAATAAAGAAACACGTATTTTTTTGTTTTTGGAAAATCCAATTAATGGGAGGGTGAAAAGGGGGTGAATTTTAAAAATGAGTGAATCTATATCTCCAATCTTTTAAAGTTTGCAGATGTAAAAATTGGTATTTAGAATCTTCATTAAAAATAAAGAAACACGCATTTTTTGGTTTTCGGAAAATCACAATAGGAATCGTGAAAAGGGGGTGAAAAAGGGGTTGAATGCCTTTAATGAGGCTACTTATATCCCTGAACCTGAAGATATTACAGACCTGAAAATTGGTATTTGGGATCTACTTTAAAAGTAAAGAAACACGTATTTTTTCGTTTTTGGAAAATTCAAATATTGGGGGGTGAAAAGGGGGGGCGAATTTTTTAAAATGAGTGTGTCTACATCTTAAAACTTTAAAATTTACAGATGTAAAAATTGGTAGTTAGAATCTCCTCTAAAAATAAAGGAACACGTATTTTTTTGTTTCCTGTAAATCCCAATAGGAGGGGTGTAAAAGAGTGAAAAATGGGTTGAATGCCTTTAATGAGGATACTTATATTTCAGAACCTGAAGATATTACAGAACTGAAAATTTGTATATGGGACCTCCTTTAAAAATAAAGAAACGTATTTTTTAGTTTTTGGAAAATCCAATTAATGGCGGTTAAACAGGAGTGACAAATTGGGGTGAATTTTTTGAATGGCTATATCTACAGAATATCTTGGAAACGTAAAATGTTACAGACGTAAAAAGTGGGTGTTTGGAATCTCCTGTAAATGTAAAGAAACATAGGTGATTTGTTTTTGGAAACTCCACTTAAGGGGAACTCAAAAGGGGTGAAATGTTAAAATGAGAATTTTTACAGTATATCTAAAAAAACTTAACATGTTACAGAAGTGAAAAATGGTACTTTTTATCTCTATTAAACATAACGAATCGTGTATTTTTAGTTTTCGGAAATACCACTTGGGAGGTGGGGGTGGGTAAAAGTGACTGAAAATGGTGTTGAATTCTTTTAATTAGGCTACTGATATCTTAAAAATGAAGATGTTACAGACGTGAAATTTGATATTTGCAATCTGCTTTAAAAGTAAAGAAACACGTATTCTCGGAAAATCCAATGAAGTGAGGGGGGGGTGAAAGAATTGAAAATTTAATTGACTTAATTGTATGAGAATGCATACATCTAATAAAAACTAAAGTTGTTACAGACGTGAAAATTCGTATTTAGATCTCCTTTAAAAACAAAGAAAAACGCGTTTTGGTGGGGAAACCATCTTGGAGGGTGGGAGTGTAAAGGAGTTGAATTCCTTTCATGGGGACACATAAATCAAAAACTGAAGAAGTTAGAGTCGTGATAATTGGTATTTAGAAGATCTTTTACTATAAAGAAACAAGTATTTTTTGCGGGAAAATTCACTTAGGGGGGGGAAGGGTAGTGTGAAATGAAGTGAAAAAATTAAATTATTTTTATGGGGATACTTATATCTCGAAACTGAAGGCAATAGAAGTGAACATTGGTGTTTGGAATCTCCTTTAAACATAAAGAAAGAAGCCTTCTTTTAATTTTTTTGGGGGGGGGTGGGGGTGGCGGTAAATAAACTTAACGGCGGTGGGGTGTAGAAGGAGGTGAGACCAATTGATTTTACTGTTCTTAATGTACTTATAAGGAGCCTCCGTTGCTCAGGCGGCAGCGCGCCGGCCTCTCACAGCTGGGTTCCGTGTTTCAAATCCCGGTCACTCCATGTGACATTCGTGCTGGAAAAAACGGAGGCGGGACAGGTTTTTCTCCGAATACTCCGGTTTTCCCTGTCATCAGCCCTTCCAGCAACACATAATAGTAATAATAATAATAATAATAATAATAATGTTCCGGACCGTCGTCAAATGTGCGGACCGCGCTGGAAACGGCTCCTGGACTGGTAATGACTAAGAATGCAGTCCGGCCGCGGGTTCAGTGCCGCCAAAGCACCCAATATGACACCACGCCGGATTTCCTGAAGGATTTTATACATATTAAAATGATTATAGGAAAAGATGGCAAAGATTTAGGGACCCAACTGACCGGGAGGAATACCTGAGCCTAGACCGGGAAGTACGAAATCGATTGCTGGAAAGGAAGATTGAAAATGGGAGGAAACGTGCCGTAATCTAATAGAAAACGAGTCAGATCGGGAATTTCGGCGGATTATATATCTAAAACAATAAGCATTCAATTATAAATTTCAGTATAATACCGTAGCGAAGCACGGGTATCTTGCTAGTCTATATATATAAAATAGCTTGTCCTGACTGACTGACTGATTCATCATCGCCGAGCCAAAACTACTGGACATAAAGAAATGAAATTTTGGGCATAGATTCATATTAAGATGTAGGTGCTCGCTAAGAGAGGATTTTTGGATATTCCGTCGCTAAGGGGGTGAAAAGGGGGGTGAAATTTTAAAATGAGTGTGTCTATATCTCAAAACTTTAAAAGTTTACAGATGTGAAAATTGGTATTTAGAATCTTCTTTAAAAATAAGGAAACACGTATTTTTTTGTTTTCAGACAATCCCAATAGGAGGGGTGAAAAGGGGTGAAAAATGGGTTGAATGCCTTTAATGAGGCTACTTATATTTCAGAACCTGAAGATATTACAGACCTGAAAATTGGTATTGGGGATCCACTTTAAAAATAAGGAGACACGTATTTTTTCGTTTTTGGAAAATACAAATAATGGGGGGTGAAAAGGGTTGAATTTTTAAAATGAGTGTGTCTATATCTTAAAACTTAAAAAGTTTACAGATGTAAACATTGGTATTTAGAATCTCCTTTAAAAATAAAGGAACACGTATTTTTTCGTTTTCTGTAAATCCCAATAGAAGGGGTGTAAAAGGGTGAATAGTGGGTTGAATGCCTTTAATGAGGATACATATATCTCAGAACCTGAATTTATTACAGAACTGAAAATTTGTATATGGAATCTCCTTTACAAATAAAGAAACGCGTATTCTCGGAAAATCCAATGAAGGGGGGGGATGAAAGAATTCAAAAATTAATTGACTTAATTGTATGAGAATACATACATTTAATAAAAACTAAAGTTGTTACGGACGTGAAAATTGGTATTTTGATCTCCTTTAGAAACAAAGAAAAACGCGTTTTGTGGGGGAAACCATCTTGAGGGGCGGGAGTGGAAAGGAGTTGAATTCCTTTCATGAGGACACATAAATCAAAAACTGAAGAAGTTAGAGTCGTGATAATTGCTATTTAGAAGATCCTTTACTATTAAAGAAACAAGTATTTTTTGCCGGAAAATTCACTTAAGGGGGGGGGGGGAGAAGTGTGAAAGGAAGTGAAAAAAGTGAATTATTATTATGGGGATACTTATATCTCAAAACTGAAGGTAATAGACGTGAATATGGGAGTTTGGAATCTCCTTTAAACATAAAGAAACACGCCTTCTTTTAATTTGGGGGGGGGGGTTAAATAAACTTAACGGCGGTGGGGTGTAAAAGGAGGTGAGATCAATTGATTTTGCTGTTCATAATGTACTTATAAGGAGCCTCCGTTGCTCAGGCGGCAGCGCGCCGGCCTCTCACGGCTGGGTTCCGTGGTTCAAATCCCGGTCACTCCATGTGACATTTGTGCTGGACAAAACGGAGGCGGGACAGGTTTTTCTCCGGATACTTCGGTTTTCCCTGTCATCATTCATTCCAGCAACACTGTCCAATATTTCATTTCATTTGTCATTCATCGATCATTGCCCCAGAGGAGTGCATCGGCAGCCGGCACAATTCCTACTGTCGCCGCTAGATGGGGCTTTATTCATTCCATTCCTGACCCTGTCGAATGACTGGAAACAGGCTGTATATTTTCGATGTACTTATTCTGATCATAAACCGATCTTTTTTAATCCTTCCTGGGTTCGTTTTCAACAGCCATCTTTTCCTTCGGAGAACGTTCTTAGATTACAGTAGATTCTCCTGGCATATAAATAAAAATTTAAACACATTTGAAATAAACGATAGGAATGAGATTGACCGTCCAATTGTTCACCTCTATAATAAGGCCAATAATGTACGGAAGTATGTCATTCGTATCGCCAGAAATCCCGCACACTTGCCTACGCGCGACAATGGTGCTGGTCACCCGCCAAGTAGCGGTCTTGCATCTTGTTGTGGGGTCCAGAACATCTATAATAATAATAATAATAATAATAATAATAATAATAATAATAATAATGTTCTGGACCGTCGTCAGATGTGCAGACCGCGCTGGAAACGGGTCCTGGACGGGTAATGACTAAGAATTCAGTCCAGCCGCGGGTTCAGTACCGCCAAGGCAACCAAGAGGACACCACGCCGGATCTCCTCAAGGATTTGATCCATATTAAAAATTCTTATAGGAAAATATGGCAAAGATTTAGGGACTCAACTGACCGGGTGGAATACCTGGACCTAGCCCGGGAAGTACGAAATCAATTGCTGGAAAGAAAGATTTAAAAATGGGTGGAAACTTGCCGTAATCTATTAGAAAACGAGTCAGATCGCGAATCTTGGCGGATTCTCTCAGATAACCAGTCAGATCGCGAATTTCGGCGGATTATATATAAAACAATAAGCATTCACTTATAAATTTCAGTATAATACCGTAGCGAAGCACGGGTATCTTGCTAGTCTATCTATATATATATAAAATAACTTGTCCTGACTGACTGACTGACTGACTGACTGATTCATCATCGCCGAGCCAAAACTACTGGACATAAAGAAATGAAATTTTGGGGATATATTCATATTAAGATGTAGGTGCTCGCTAAGAGAGGATTTTTTGATATTCCGTCGCTAAGGGGGTGAAAAGGGGGGTGAAATTTTAAAAAGAGTGTATCTATATCTCAAAACTTTAAAAGTTTACAGATGTAAAAATTGGTATTTAGAATCTTCTTTTAAAATAAGGATACACGTATTTTTTTGTTTTCTGAAAACCCCAATAGGAGGGGTGAAAAAGGGTGAAAATGGGGAAAAATGGGTTGAATGCCTTCAATCAGGATACCGGTACTTATATCTCAGAAACTGAAGATATTACAGACCTGAAAATTGGTACTTTTGATCTCTTTTAAAAATAAAGAAACACATATTTTTTTGTTTTTGGAAAATCCAATTAATGGAAGGGTGAAAAGGGGGTGAATTTTTAAAATGAGTGAATCTATATCTCCAAACTTTTAAAGTTTGCAGATGTAAAAATTGGTATTTAGAATCTTCATTGAAAATAAAGAAACACGTATTTTTTTTGTTTTCGGAAAATCGCAATAGGAGGAGTGAAAAGGGGTGGAAAAAGGGTTGAATGCCTTTAATGAGGCTACTTATATCTCAGAAACTGAAGATATTACAGACCTGAAAATCGGTGTTTGGGATCTCCTTTAAAAATAAAGAAACACGTATTTTTTGTTTCTGGAAAATCCAATTAAGGGAGGGGGTGAAAAGGGGGTAATATTTTAAAATGAGTGTATCTATATCTCAAAACTTTTAAAGGTTATAGATGTGAAAATTGGTATTTAAAATCTCCTTTAAAAATAAAGAAACACGTATATTTTGTTTTCGGAAAATCCTAATAAGAAGGGAAGGAAAGGTTGAAGAAGGGGTCGAATGCTTTTCATGAGTCTACTTATATTTCAGAACCTGAAGATATTACAGACTTGAAAATTGGTATTTGGGATCTACTTTAAAAGTAAGGAAACATGTATTTTTTTGTTTTTGTAAATTCCAGATATTGGGGGTGAAAAGGGGGGGTGAACTTTTTAAAATGAGTGTGTCTACATCTTAAAACTTTAAAATGTACAGATGTAAAAATTGGTAGTTAGAATCTCCTCTAAAAATAAAGGAACACATATTTTTTGTTTCCTGTAAATCCCAATAGGAGGGATGTAAAAGGGGGAAAAATGGGTTGAATGCCTTTAATGAGGATACATATATCTCAGAAACGAAAGATATTACAGAACTGAAAATTTGTATATGGGATCTCCTTTAAAAATAAAGAAACACGTATTTTTTAGTTTTTGGAAAATCCAATTAATGGCGGTTAAACAGGAGTGACAAATTGGGGTGAATTTTTTGAAAGACTATATCTACAGAATATCTTGGAATCGTAAAATGTTACAGACGTAAAAAGTGGGTGTTTGGAATCTCCTGTAAATGTAAAGAAACATAGGTGATTTGTTTTTGGAAACTCCACTTAAGGGGAACTCAAAAGGGGTGAAATTTTGAAATGAGAATTTTTACAGTATATCTAAAAAACTTAACATGTTACAGAAGTGAAAAATTGTATTTTTTATCTCTATTAAACATAAAGAAACGTGTATTTTTAGTTTTCGGAAATATCACCTGGGTGGAGGGGAGGGTAAAAGTGACTGAAAATGGTGTTGAATTCTTTTAATTAGGCTACTGATATATCAAAAATGCAGATTTTACAGACGTGAAATTTGATATTTTCAATCTGCTTTAAAAGTAAAATAAACACGTATTCTCTAAAAATCCAATGAAGTGCGGGGTGTGTGTGTGTGTGTGTGTGTGTGTGTGTGTGTGAAAGAATTGAAAAATTAATTGGCTTAATTGTATGAGAATACATACATCTAATAAAAACTAAAGTTATTACAGATGTGAAAATTCGTATTTGGATCTCCTTTAAAAACAAAGAAAAACGCGTTTTGGGCGGGAAACCATCTTGGAGGGCGGGAGTGTAAAGGAGTTGAATTCCTTTCATGAGGACACATAAATCAAAAACTGAAGAAGAGTCGTGATAATTGGTATTTAGAAGATCCTTTACTATTAAAGAAACAAGTATTTTTTTCGGGAAAGTTCACTTGGGGGGGAGGGGGGAGTAGTGTGAAATGAAGTGAAAAAAGTAAATTACTTTTATGGGGATACTTATATCTCAAAACTGAAGGTAATAGACGTGAACATTGGTGTTTGGAATCTCCCTTAAACATAAAGAAACAAGCCTTCTTTTAATTATTTTTTTTGGGGGGGGGCGGTAAATAAACTTAACGGCGGTGGGGTGTAGAAGGAGGTGAGACCAATTGATTTTACTGTTATTAATGTACTTATAAGGATCCTCCGTTGCTCAGGCGGCACCGCTCCGGCCTCTCAAAGCTGGGTTCCGTTTTTCAAATCCCGGTCACTCCATGTGACATTCGTGCTGGACAAAACGGAGGCGGGATAGGTTTTTCTCCGGATACTCCGGTTTTCCCTGTCATCAGCCATTCCAGCAACACATAATAATAATAATAATAATAATAATAATAATAATAATAATAATAATAATAATAATAATAATAATAATAATAATAATAATAATGTTCCAGACCGTCGTCAAATGTGCGGACCGCGCTGGCAACGGCTCCTGGACGGGTACTGCCTAAGAATGCAGTCCGGCCGCGGGTTCAGTGCCGCCAAATCACCCAATATGACACCACGCCGGATCTCCTGAAGGATTTTATCCATATTAAAAATGATTAACGGAAAAGATGGCAAAGATTTACAGACCCAACTGACCAGGAGGAATACCTGAGCCTAGCCCGGGAAGTACGAAATCGATTGTTGGAAAGGAATATTGAAAAAATGGGAGGAAACGTGCTGTAAAATAATAGAAAACGAGTCAGATCGGGAATTTTGGAGGATTCTTGCAGAAAACGAGTCAGATCGCGAATTTTGGCGGATTATATATCTAAAACAATAAGCATTCAATTATAAATTTCAGTATAATACCGTAGCGAAGCACGGGTATCTTGCTAGTATATATATAAAGTAACTTGTCCTGACTGACTGACTGACTGACTGATTCATCATCGCCGAGCCAAAACTACTTGACATAAAGAAATGACATTTTGAGGATACATTCATAATAAGATGTAGGTGCTCGCTAAGAGAGGATTTTTGGATATTCCGTCTCTAAGGGGGTGAAAAAGGGGGTGAAATTTTAAAATGAGTGTATCTATATCTCAACACTTTAAAGGTTTACAGATGTAAGAATTGGTATTTAGAATCTTCTTTAAAAATAAGGAAACACGTATTTTTTTGTTTTCGGAAAATTCCAATGGGAGGGGTGAAAAAGGGTGAAATATTGGTTGAATGCCTTTAATGAGGATACCGGTACTTATATCTCAGAAAATGAACATATTACAGACCTGAAAATTGGTACTTTTGATCTCTTTTAAAAATAAAGAAACACGTATTTTTTTATTTTTGGAAAATCCAATTAATGGGAGGGTGAAATGGGGGGTGAATTTTAAAATTAGTGTATCTATATCTCAAAACTTTGAAAGTTTACAGATGTAAAAATTGGTATTTAGAATCTTCATTGAAAATAAAGAAACACTTTTTTTTTTGTTTTCCGAAAATCGCAATAGGCAGGGTGAAAAGGGCTGCAAAATTGTTTGAGTGAATTTAATGAGGATACTTATATCTCAGAAAATGAAGATATTACAGACCTAAAAATTGGTGTCTGGGAGCTCCTTTAAAAATAAAGAAACGTGTATATTTTTGTTTTCGGAAAATCCAATTAATGGGGGTGAAAAGGGGGGTGAATTTTTAAAATGAGTGTATCTATATCTCAAAACTTTTAAAGTTTATAGATGTAAAAATTGGTCTTTAGCATATCCTTTAAAAATAAGGAAACACGTATTATTTTGTTTTCGGAAAATCCCAATAGGAAGGGTGGAAAAGGGTGAAAAAGGGGTTGAATGCCTTAAATGAGGCTACTTATATTTCAGAACATGAAGATATTACAGACCTGAAAATTGGCGTTTGAGATTTCCTTTAAAAATAAAGAAACACGTATTTTTTGGTTTTTGGAATATCCAATTAATAGGGGGTGAAAAGGGGGTGAATTTTTAAAATGAGTATATCTATATATCAAAACTTCTAAAGTTTATAGATGTAATAATTTGTACTTAGAATCTCCTTTAAAAATAAAGAAACATGTATTTTTTGTTTTCGGAAATGCCACTTGGGTGGAGGGGGTAGTTAATAATGACTGAAAATGGTGTTGAATTCTTTTAATTAGGCTACTGATATCTCAAAAATGAAGATGTTACAGACGTGAAATGTGATATTTGGAATCTGCTTTAAAAGTAAAGAAACACGTATTCTCGGAAAATCCAATGAGGGGGGGGGGGGGGTTAAAGAATAGAAAAATTAATTGACTTATTTTTATGAGAATACATAAGCTAATAAAAACTAAAATTGTTACAGACGTGAAAAATTGGTATTTGGATCTCCTTTTAAAAGGAAAACGCGTTTTTGGGGGGAAACAATCTTGGGGTGTGTGGGGGGGGGGAGTGAAGAGGAATTGAATTCTTTTCGTGAGGACACATAAATCTAAAACTGAAGAAGTTAGAGTCGTGATATTTGGTATTTAGAAAACCCTTTACTATTAAAGAAACAAGTATTTTTTGCCGGAAAATTCACTTAGGGGGGAGGGGGAGGAGTTTGAAAGGAAGTGAAAAAAGTGAATTATTTGTATGGGTATACTTATATCTCAAAACTGAAGGTAATAGACGTGACCACATTGGTGTTTGGAATCTCCTTTAAACATAAAGAAGCACGCCATCTTTTCATTCTTTTTTTTGGTGGGGGGGTAAATACACTTAACGGCGGTGGGGTGTAAAAGGAGGGGAGACCAATTGATTTTACTGTTCGCAATGTACTTACAAGGAGCCTCCGTTGCTCAGGCAGCAGCGCGCCGGCCTCTCACAGCTGGGTTCCGTGGTTTAAATCCCGGTCACTCCATGTGACATTCGTGCTGGACAAAAAGGAGGCGGGACAGGATTTTCTCCGAATACTCCGGTTTTCCTTGTCATCATTCACTCCAGCAACACTGTCCAATATCAGTTCATTTCATTTGTCATTTATTAATCATTGCCCCACAGAAGTGCGACAGGCTTCGGCAGCCGGAACAATTCCTATTGTCGCCGCTAGACGGGGGCTTTATTCATTCCATTCCTGACCCTGTCGAATGACTGGAAACAGGCTATAGATTTTCGATGAACTTATTCTGATCATAAACCGATCATTTCTAACCTTTCCTGGGTTCATTTTCAAGAACCATCTTTTCCTTCGGAGAACGTTCTTAGATTACAGTAGATTCTGCTGGCATATAAATAAAAATTTAAACTAATTTGAAATAAACGATAGGAAAGAGATTGACCGTCCGTTCACCTCTATAATAAGGTCAATAATGCACGGAAGTATGTCATTCGTATCGCCAGAAATCCCGCACATTTGCCTACGCGCGACGATGGTGCTGGTCACATTGTCAACAATGACAATGGCAGGGGATGTAAGTTACCGCCAAGTAGCGGTCTTGCATCTTGCTGTGGGGTCCAGAACATCTATAATAATAATAATAATAATAATAATAATAATAATAATAATAATAATAATAATAATAATAATAATAATAATAATAATAATAATAATAATAATAATAATAATAATAATAATAATAATAATAATAATGTTGTGGACCGTCGTCAAATGTGCGGACCGCGCTGGAAACGGGTCCTGGACTGCTAATGACTAAGAATGCAGTCCGGCCGCGGGTTCAGTACCGCCAAGGCATCCAGGACGACACCACGCCGGATCTCCTGAACGATTTGATCCATATTTAAAATGCTTATAGGAAAAGATGGCAAAGATTTAGGGACCCAACTGACCGGGTAGAATATCTGGACCTAGCCCGGGAAGTACGAAACCGATTGCTGGAAAGAAAGATTGAAAAATGGGAGGAAACTTGCCGTAATCTATTAGAAAACGAGTCAGATCTCGAATTTTGGTGGATTTTCGCAGAAAACGAGTCAGATCGCGAATTTCGGCATTCAACAATAAGCATTCAATTACAAATTTCGGTATAACACCGTAGCGAAGCACGGGTATATTGCTAGTACTGTATAAATACTCATTTCTATGAGTGTATTCTGCCCTTAAATCAGTTCAGATGTGCTTTTAATATTATAATTTACTCTACTTAAGTGTTACCAAATCAGGAAAAATAAAGAATTCGTAACACAGACGTTTAATTCTGTCGCAAACGTAATTCTCGCTTTCCCATATTTCGTTAGCTATGCTTTAAATTTCATTTGAATATCCATTTAACCTCCAGGGTTGGTTTTTCCCTCGAACTCAACGAGGGATCCCGCCTCTACCGTCGCAAGGCAGTATCTTGGAGTGTGAGCCTTTAGGTCGGGGATGTAACTGGGAAGGAGGACCAGTACATCGCCCAGCCGGCCTCAACTGCTATGCTGAACAGGGGTCTTGTGCGGGATGGGAAGATTGGCAGGGAAGGAAGTGGCCGTGGCCTAAAGTATATAAGATACCGTACCATCCCGGCATTTGCTTGGAGGAGAAGTGGGAAACCACGGAAAACCACTTCGAGTATGGCTGAGGAGAGAATCGAACCCCACCCCCGCCCTCTACTTAGTTGACCTTCGGAAGCTGAGTGTACCCCGTTCCAACCCTCTTACCACGTTTCAAATCTCATGGTAGGGCCGGGAATCGAACCCAGGCCTCCGGGGATAGCAGCTAATCACAATGATGACGTTAGCGAATTTGGTCAACGAAAACGTAGAAATCAAGGGGTAGGCTCTTCGTAATACGAGATCTTTTTTCAGTTACTTCTTTAACGTCGCACTGAAATATCAAAGGTTTCCAACGACGCTGACTATTTAGCGAAGGATCAGGAGTCACGTTATGTTAATAATAATGACAGTAGTAATAAATTGTCGAAATATCCTGGAGATGAACGAAGCGGGGTTGTAAAATTTAAATCCCCTTGTGGAAACTACGATTGATTGTATCTGCGTTATGAATAACGGAGAAGGGGATCTCACAGATTGTTTCTTGGAACATCGAGTGTAAATATGCTGCCAGAGATAAGGATATTGCCTATACCTCGTAGTACGCACTACGAGTGTTGAATCCGTGTATTATGTTATTTACCACAGAAAAGTCTGGAATATCAAGGAAGCAATGCAATAATAAAGTTACAGAATGTTGTTTATTATATCACTGAGACACACGACCTGGAAATGCAAACTGTTACGAACTCGAAAGTTTTTTTCCAATATTGTAACCGTCTTTGGCTGATTACACAAAGAATAGCGATAGAGAAGGAAATTTGAACCTTAATAAAAAACTTAGAAACCACAAAAGCATCTTACTTACTTACTAGGTTGGCCACACAAACCGTAGCCGGTTTTTGGCCTCGCCACCTTTTTTGATCCGTGTATTCTTCTTCGGTCAGTCCCATTCTGCTCATATCCTCTCTGACCCCATCTATCCATCTCAATCGTGGTCTTCCCTTTCGTCTTTTGCCTCTGATGTTTTGTTCCACCACCTGCCTGGTTATCTGACCTTCTCGACGTATTACGTGTCCACACCACTTCATCCTCCTTTCTTTAGTCACTGCCACAATGTCTAACAATTTGTACAATTCCTGCAGTTCTAGGTTCTTCCTTTTCCTCAATTCCCCTCTGTCCATCAATGGTCCAAGCATCGCAGTACAAAATATAAGCAATCAGGTTGGGAAATATGACAACTACGGAATTGATATGGGAAGCGGCATGGAATCCTGAGAAGTAATGGAACGTAGCCTTTTGCGATGAAAGAAAACGTAGAGGGTAATTGCCCTTGGATCACAATATTTATTTAAAGAAAAAAGAGACAAAATCAGACTCTCAAAAACTGAAAGACCTTTAGACACATAGTTACAAAGGTACGTACCTTGAGACGTGCAATTTTGTGGCTAAATTCAGGCCTATAGAAACCCCAATTTGACGATACATTTCGATTTAAGTAAGGGCTAGTCCCATTTACATAAACAAATATCGAAGTTAAACCAAACACAGGGGTACAGTAAAATTGCATCATTATCTAAAACACTTCAAATAAATTTGCATAGATTTTCCGTACGTATGAAAGGAGACACAGGAATACCGGGAGGCAAACCCGAGGGATAATAACAACGTAATACAAAGGTTAAAAAAAAGCTATTGCCTCCAAACAAATAGTATATGATCTTAGCTGAGAAGCTATGTCATTTTGACAAATTGGCGGTGGACGTGAAATTCGAGAGCAAACCCCTGCGTAAGAGAAAAACGTAAATTATCACATTCGAATGAATTTAAAAACGGAAAAAAAGGAAGAAGCCGTGTTTACCCTGAGGCCGGGTTTCCCACGAAGGGACCGAAGGACGAGCTCGTCCGCTCGCTAAAATGGTCAGATGATCAAAGACACTGGGTGGATTTCTAAAACGAGGTTCGGACCACGGCCATGGCTTTAAACCACGCTACCTTGCTCCCGCCGAAGAAGCGGGGTAAGATCAAGAAACCGGAAATGGTGCGACCACCAAAGAAAACCAATCAGAATACAGATTTCACCTTCGACTTTCACATTTACCAATTATATCTACTTTTTTCTCCAATCAAAAGTCTCTTCTTTCTTGCTGACACAGTGATAATAATAGTTCTAGAAATGTCTTCGTTTACGCAACACGAAATGCGTTTTCAGAACTGCACGTGTAAGTACAGGATGTTTCATAAATTTTGACATAAAATAAAAATATGAAAATCCACAGTTAAATGATTTGTTTATACAACCTCAAATGAAAATTGTTACAACAGACGGTTTAAAATGATCTGGACAGGTCCCGGTTTATGAGATCGAAACAATTTTTCCCCGTCCATACTTTCAGTCCAAACGGAATAAAAGCTTATACAAAAAACCAATAAAATGAGAAATTTTAAATCAATTACCACTGCTGTATTTATACGGCTACAAATATGAAATAGTTGCATGTTTTTTTTTTTCAGTAAGGTTGTCCATTCTTCACCCTGTCTTAGCACCGTATATGGTCACATCTGGCACAGTTCAGGTATCTGACACGCTTTGGCATGCTTGTGATCAGTGTATTGACGTCATCGTGAGGAAGAAGGTCCCACTCTATCTGGCCAAGTCGACTGAGTTCTGGGAGTGTCTGTGGAGGTTGTGGACGATCAGAAACAGCCATTTTCAACCTGTACCTGTGCAGTTCATGTTTGTTTTACTTTACTTTTTAAAACGGAAATTCTGTCATTCCCATTCAAGAAATTGTAAATCGTGGCTTGCACGCTTCATTGAACATTGAAACAGAAACATGTAATGGGTCAGTTTTCCTTGAAAAATAAGATCATGTACGGTATATGGAGAGCAGTACAAATCAAACCCGAATATTTTTCAAAGGTCAGATTTTCTTGTAAATATAAAGTTTTCTTTTGTTAATATACTGTCCTCTAACCAACGTTTCGCTGATTGGTGTGAGGAGAGCTTCGTAGTCACAATCGAACGTTGCTGCTCGTGTCCCGCTCTCTCGCTTCACTGTGACCTTTTTGCGCTTGTCCACATTTCAGACAAGCAGACCAGCTGCACTGGGCTCAGCTTAGCTACTCTGCTCTAGGACTAAACACGCCCCGCCATATAAAGTGCCTCATCTCGCAATATTCCGAACGCTTTTTCAGGTTTATATTTGCTATTTATTTTACGTCGCAACGAAACAGACAAGTTACAGAGTGACGATGGCATAGGAAACGGCTAGGACTGGGAAGGAAGCGACCGTGGTCTTTATAAATACCTCTGGTGTGAAAATGGGAAACCGCGGAAAACCATTTTCAGGGCTGCCGACAATTGGACTCCTACTTAAATTTCATTCACCATCATTCATTTAATCTTCCTTAGCTTCTCAACTGAGTTTCGCGTCAGGAAGAGCATCCGGCCGTAAAATCACGCCACATTCAACTCACCTCATCCCCGATCCCGTTTAAAGAAACGGGACTAAAGTGTAGACATATTATTATTATTATTATTATTATTATTATTATTATTCTTTCTTTCTTTCTTTCTTTCTTTCTTTCTTTCTTAATCTGTTTACCCTCCAGGGTTGTTTTTTTCCCTCAGACTCAGTGAGGGATCCCACCTCTACCACCTCAAGGGCAGTGTCCTAGAGTGCGAGACATGGGGTCGGGCATACAACTGGGGAGTATGACCAGTACCTCGCCCAGGTAGCCTCTCCTGCTATGCTGAACAGAGTCCTTGTAGGGGATGGGAAGATTGGAAGTGATAGACAAGGAAGAGAGAAGGAAGCGGAAGTGGCCTTAAGTTAGGTACTATCCCGGCCTTTGCCTGAGAGAGAAGTGGGCAACCACGGAAAACCACCTCGAGGATGGCTCAGGTGGAAATCGAACCCCCTCTACTCAGTTGACCTCCCGAGGCTGAGTGGACCTTGTTCCAGCCCTCGTACCACTTTTCGAATTTCGTGGCAGAGCCGGGAATCAATCCCAGACTTCCGCGTGTGGCAGCTAATCACGCTAACCACTACACATAGGCGGACATTATTATTATTATTGTTATTATTGAACATAGTTTCTGGTATTAATGTGTTTGTGGTATTTATGTGATGTCACTACATTGCTTTGTTTCATAAAGTGGATAGGCCGTTACTGATTTCCTTCGAAAAAGCTCCAGCGAAAGTGAGAGGTGTGTCACAGGATGTTTACGTTGGAAGAGGGAAACATTCCAGAACATTGTTTAAGATACTGTGTGCCTGTAATGGGTGTATGAAATATGAAGACGGCCGTTGGATACTGGCTTCTTCTTATTGTCCTCAGCCCTAAGGTTGGCGGATAACATGCATGTCCTTTGGCAAACAGCTTTAGGTGGCAATAGGTATGCTTGCCTTTAATGTTGTCGATAAATTGCACTCTAGGTCTTCCTTTGGTCCTTCTACCTTCCATTTTCTCATCGAACATGGCGGTGCACCAGTCAGAATGGCGAAGCAAGTGGCAAACGATGCTATTTCTTCTCTTGTTTGAGGCTGCGTGTCTCATTTGCTCTTTTGAGAACGTTCTCGTTTGTGACTCTACTAGTTCAACGTACCCTTAGATGTCGACTCGAGCACCACATCTCAAAGAACTTGAATTTCTGCGTTTCTGCTTTGCGCACTGTGCATGTTTCTGACCCGCAGCTTACAACACTCCATACAACTCCTTTTACGAAGTGCTTTCGTACCTCCGTGCCGATGGTCTTGGATGTTAGTAGAGACTTCTCTTTTGAGAAAGCTTCTTGTGCCCGTGCAATCCGGGCGTTTACGTCTCTCGTATATTCTCCGTCAGATGTGATCAGACTTCATAGATACCTGAATTCCTTTCCTTGATCTATTTTTCTCCATCCATCAGCCGATTGGCAATTTGGTCATTATCCCTAGTACTGTTTTTTTTTTGTTTATTCTCATGCCGCATCTCTGTTTTAGCAAACCGTTCATGTTATTTAGCGCCTTTTCCATTTTCAGTTATCATCAGCAAATCGTACTGTTTGCCTTTAACATGAATTCCATGGTTGTTAGTAGTGAAAAGTTCCTTTATGGCTTCTTCTATATAGATCTTAAATAATAATGGTGATAGTACACATCCTTGTCTTAAGCCCTTTCCAATTTTTGCTTCCACTGTTTTCCCATCGAAGCTGTCTGGTTTTTGTAAAGGTGGTAGATTATTCTTCTATCCCTGAAGTCTATTTTCAGCTTTCTTAGGATTTCAAGTGGCACATTCCAGTTTACGCTATCAAAAGCTTTTTCTTTATCATTGGACGCAATTTTTCGATAATGACTCTTAAGACTAACAATGGCTTCACTTGTGTTTCTTCCCTTCCTAAATCCAAACTTTTCTGAAATATTATCATCATCCTCTCTATCCGGTAATTTAGAGGCTTGGTAGAGGAGGATCTTCACACACCTGTGTTCTATGCTTTTTTGGGATAGCTATAAGGATAGTTTGCTGTTATGCACACTTCATTGATTAGCTCGTGTAGATTGTGGTCAGGGCCTGTAAGATCTCTGCAGGGATTTCATATGGTCCTGAAGGCTATCTGTGTCTTGAGAGACGCATCAAATTTTTCTCTGAGTATCGGTGGTCCTAGCTCACCAACTTCCGCTTCGTCCTCACTTTCCAGGACATCTGTATCAAGAATTCCTTGGTAGACGTCTCCTGTGTTCTCCTTCCAACGTAGCGCTACTGCATTTTCCTCAGTTAGAGCTTCGCCATTCTTATTCCGCATGATGTTCAACTCTTTCCTTTTTCCAAACTGTGCTCGTATCTCGGCGTATGCTCTCTCGTTATTATATTTCATCAATATTTTCGTCCATGTCTTTGCACTTCTTTTCGTGCCATTCTTCTCTTATTCTCCTTGTTTTTCTGTTTATTTGTTCCACAGTCTTGCATATTCTTCCTGGATTCCTCTCGCTTTGCACTTCCTACATTCTTCAATTTACTAACTCCGTATATCTCCAGTGATCCAAGGTTTGTGCACTGCCTTTTCCAGTCTTTCCAAGCATGTACTGTATCAGCCATTTCGGTTTATTTTCCTTGTTTTTGTTCTATCTCATTTCTCCTGCACATTAATTCCTGACATCTTGTTGGGGTCAATTTTTTCTTGATCTTTTTCTCTTAACTTATTTAAGCTTGCTTGTCACTTTTTACCCTGCTGATGTTCCATTTTTCACATGGTTCTTTTATATCATTTCTTCTAAAACGACGTTGGATCTTTATTAACATCAAATTGTGGTCCGTGTCCACATCTGCACCTGGATAGCTCTTAGAAGGTTTAGCTTGGTTACGATAGCAGTCTTTAATAATTATATATTTTATCTGGTATATGTCACCATTCTCTGGGATGGTCCAGGTGTATCTTCTTATTTTCGAGTGTTCTTCTTCTTCTTCTTTTCTTCAGCGTTTCTACCTCCTGCTGACGGGGTCCGGTGTTATTTTCGATTGTTCAAAGCAAGTATTTGCAATCACCAACATATGACGTTTGCAAAACTCAATTTTCCTGTCACATCTTTCATTCCTGTTTTCGATGTCATACTTCCCCACGCATTTGCCAACTCTACCCTTACCTGCTACAGAATTCCAATTCTCTATGATGATTACGTTATTATAATCTTTAATGTTAATCAATACTATCAGCTATTCAACTCCTACTTCATCATCAGAGTGTCCAGATCTGGGCCCGTAAGTCTGGGTTAATACTATATAATTAGGCTCTGTCTTTAGTGTGATCATGATAATTCCTTCGCTAAATCCCCATACGCTTTGGGCTTGATATGTCAGTTTTCGTTTTAATGCGAACGAAACACCTCCCGTTCTCGGATATTGGCATGGAAGAATTTTAAAAGCAGATACAATAATTTACGCACTTCGCTGTTTTTGAAAAAAAAAAAAAAAATCACAAGAATAATATGACCCAAACGTACTTTTGGGCTGAACTTTTTAAAATATTATGATTCAGTTTTTCCGGATTTATCCTCCCATCCCCTCTTGCTCCTCAATGACAGCCCCGTGCCGGCACTCCTAAGGCCCACCTAAGTGCGAAGCAGTAAACGACAAGAACAGATATTCTTTGCCCATTTCAGATCTTTCATCTCTTCAGAGTTGCAGTGAAATACGAAAGCGTTATGATTTTCTCGCTGTATCATGACTCTTTTGTAGATATTCTTAAACGTATCTCTGAAATGAGATTTTATCCGCTTTTATCGGAATTCAATCTTGAAGAATCACTCGAAAGATATCATCGTACAAGTGAAAGAATAACATGTAGCCGACTGTACTTCAGATTTCAAGATCAAACTGCGTGGCAGATCGTCGTGAGCTTCGGAGATTGGAAGAAATTACAGCATACGCAGTATTAATATCGACTCAGCAATCCATCAAGCACAAGGTGCATGAGAGATTTATTAAGATTTGGCAAAATTTCGTTCGTTATTCCTTAGAGAAATGAAACGAATATGCCATAAAAATATTTCTGTAAAAGCTTTCTAAACTTGTAGTAGTGAGAAATACCGGGCGAATTGGCCGTGCGCGTGGAGGCGCGCGGCTGTGAGCTTGCATCCGTGAGATCGTGGGTTCGAATCCCACTGTCGGTAGCCCTGAAGATGGTTTTCCGTGGTTTCCCATTTTCACACCAGGCAAATGCTGGGGCTGTACCTCAATTAAGGCCACGGCCACTTCCTTCCAACTCCTAGGCCTTTCCTATCCCATCGTCGCCATAAGACCTGTCTGTGTCGGTGCGACGTAAACCCCGTAGCAAAAAAAAAGTAGTGAGAAATGAGGGACGACGTTGTAGCTTCTACTTTATATAATTTTTACATCAGTCACACAAAATTCAAAGGACTGACTGTAAATAGAGCAGGTCATTGAGGTTTAATGTATAGTTATATGAATCGCATTTTCATTTACGTTAATATAACGGTCCTAAACTAGGGGGACTGCTATGAGGATGCAAGGTGAGTGAGTCACGACACATTTTCAAGATTTTCACGAAGTTAAAACCAAAAATGAAGTCTGAAGAAAAACACAACAGCCTCAATTGCGCATTGGCTTCCCAAGCCTGAAGATACTGGAACAGAATGCCGTCAGCGAGAGAAGATTCTTGACCAGGTCCGCTACTCGTCGTACCAGACAGCGCCATGAGGCTGAGTGGGTCCCCGGACTAACCCTAGACATCGGGTAAACCTGTCTGTGTGACGTAGCACCTCCATGTGTGCGAGGCTCATGTGATCGAACATCAGTTTCTCCTACAAAATCTTATTTCCCCACACTGAATGTAATTTGTAACTGTGAGCTTGTAATGCAGACTGGTACCTAATGAAGGAAACTGTGAATGATAAATACATGTGCTGTAAAAAGTTGGAATTCAAGAGGAAAAATCGGGGTAAATATTCATTTATAGGACGAGAAGTAAGGGACTGGAGTAAATTATCAAGGGAAATGTTTGAGAAATTTCCTAGTCCTTTGAAAATGTTTAAGAAAAAACTAGTCAAACAATTGGTAGGGAATCTGCCACCTGGGCACCAGCCCTAAATGCATATAACTAATTATTCATTGATTGATTCATTCATTGATTGATTGAAAAAACGTAAAAAATATTGAACACTTCTTTGAAGTTGGATCACATTATACTGTAGTAGATTTTAAGAGAATCGAGGTAAAGTGAATGAGACTGTGTCAGCAAAGAAGAGAAAATATGAATGAGAAATGAAATGTCACTTTATTTTTAAATATTCTAGTAAAAGGATACCTTAAATTAATAAAACATCACTTCAATTTGATAACTCTTTTAAAAGTTCCTGCATGTGGAAATTAACCGAAGTTGCGAGTTCTGTTGAGAAGTTAGACTACTCCTCCTCGAACCACAAGAAAGCCATCTTTTTAAACTACCGTTAGCAAAGGTTTTCAGTTTTCTCCTCTGCCCATTGATCACTTGAACTAGTTCCCACCGCTTCTCAGTGCAATACTGCAGAAGACTCGGCTTGACAAGTATTATAATCCTATTTTCTCTCTGAATGTAATTTATTACTATAAAAACACAGTATTTTTCATAAATGTTCAGTTGGATAAGTTAAAGTGTATCGAACATTACAGAAAATTGCGTAAGTTTATTTAATCCATAGAACTTTTAATACATAGAAAAGCGGACTAAAATTTTAGAAAAATAGGGTGGTGGTGTTCGTCCTTGTGAGTTATTTTCGAGATATTTTATTAGCGATAGGACAAATGGTAGGAGCTCCAGGGACTATTCGTCGATTCATAGTTTTTTTTAGAAAGAGTTTAACATCGACTTTCTAGAATTGCTAACTATATCACTGTTAGTGTTACGAGGTTGAGTTTCATTCCTTAGAAATCACTGTTATCATTTATAATTCTTGTATATTTACGACATTGTAAGAATAATGCAGTCAACAAAATTACCACTATAAATCGAAATTGCCTAACTATGCTTTGTCCACTGCGGCAACCTTCAACGGAAGGAGGGTTTGTCAAATAAAATAATATGACGTATGGCACGTAACAAAAATGGAAGGTTATTAATATTTCGTTTCTTGGTAAAACTGTGACAGATTACCACGTTAGAAATTACAGTGAAGAATGACAGAATACCAATGTCCATCACTTCATTTGGTGACACGCGGTGCATAGTTCGCGAAAAACTCTTCTTTTTTCTTCTTCTTCTTCCTCTTTTTATTTTTAGGACCCGGAAGTTCATTACATTTTCGTGTTTATTCTCAGTTGTTAAAAATGCATGCTTATACAATATTTGTACGAATTATGGAATCTTCAGTTATATGAACATGATTTTATGGTACATATAACTGCATACTTTCGTGATTTTGATAAATGCATCATATTTTATTGTATATGTGGCATATTTTAACGAGATTTTAGATTTTTTAATTTCGTGATTTCGATTGATGTATTATATTTCAATATTTTATTGCCTACATGGCATATTTCAAACGTTAAGGCTTTTATACTTTATTATTTTTTCGTCTGGATCATATTGGCAGTGACATTGCATGCGATGGAGCAACTTGCCACGTGGAGAGGAATAATGCTGATGTGATGGTGCCATGCAGTGAATCCCTTGCTTCATCATTCTTCTCTGCTTTGGCTGGCCGCGGGCAACAGTGCTGTAATTTGTAACGGTGATTTGTAACGGTGATGTGAGATGGTTGCGTGCTAGACAAATTATATTAAGTTACGCATATAAATTGTGTTAATAGTCTTGTAAATGCCGAAAGTCAAACCAACCTCGAGTGGTGGATGGACTAATTCACACAAAGCATTTTCAGGTGGCTTAATTCCTACAGATAATATACTATTGTTGTGTGGAGCGTTTAAAAATATGTGGAAAGTGAAAAAAAAGATTTCAAGTAGTTCAGCATATAATCACAGCGAAACATAAGGAGAGTTTAACTAGAAATCTCGCAAATAAATAGCCTATTCAAAAGCAACTAGTGGGGTGTCCAGAGAGCAGTGACTCGTGCAAAGCATTTTTAACTGTTGAATTCACTTTTGGAAAGTGAATAATTCCATATTATAATGCTTTCTTGCCAAATACACTCAACATGTGCCCGAAGACATATGTGAGACTTATGTAGGACATTGTAGCAATGAACGTAATCTCAAATTTACAGAATGAACTAGCAGGTCAGTTCGTACGGTTGTCTGTTGATGAAACCACTGATACTGTGCTATTGGTTTTACGTCGCACCGACACAGATAGGTCTTATGGCGACGATGGGACAGGAATGGGCTAGGACTGAGAAGGAAGCGGCCGTGGCCTTAATTAAGGTACAGCCCCAGCAGTTACCTAGTGTGAAAACGGGAAACCACGGAAAATCATCTTCAGGGCTGCCGACAGTGGGGATCGAACCACCACTGATACTGATGGCCACTTTATTGCTAATATAATTGTCGGTGTTTTAAATAAGGAGCAAATATAAGGATACCTTATTTTACTGTGTTTGAATTGCCGATCACCTACAGTACAATATAACTGTGACCCAGTGTGTGGTGGACTCCTTGAAATTATTATGACCATCTGGCATCAAGTACGACCAGCTACTCTTATGTGTTACAGATGCAGATACTTGGTAAAATTACAACAAACACTCAAATTCCAGTTGAATTCATATAACATACTTAGCACATGCTCTTCATCGCATTGCTGAGACAGTACGCACTAATATTTTGCGCGTATTTCCGCTAGAAACTTTGTTAATAATTAAAGAAAGAATCAGCTACTGAAAACAGGGCTGTCCGGCTTCATGACTAAGTGGTTAGCGTGCTGGTCTTTGGTCACAGGGGTCCCGGGTTCGATTCCAGGCAGGGTCGTGAACTTTCGGCATAATTGGTTAATTACCGTGGTACGGGGACTGGGTATATGTGCTGTATTCATCATCATTTCATCATCACAACGCGCAAGTCGTCTACGGGCGTCAAAACAAAAGCCCTGCACCAGGACCCTCCGGAGGCCACAAGGGATTTTTTAACAACAGCGCTTGTACAAATTGCTTTTTTTAAAAATCCTATAATTCCTAGTTTCAGCCGGCTACAATGGCATAAAAATGTAATATTGTCTCCACAAAGTGGGGGAGGGGTGGGCAACTAACCCCTACCTCGCCCCCTTCCCCTAATCGCCGCTACTGATGTTTGAAACCCGACAACTAGAACAGTGCTGCAGATACTCGCACGCAGGCATGCAGGTTACAGTAGACACGTATCTGTTTATTTCCCCCAAGTCAGCGCTGTAGACGAGGGAGTGCTAATAAAATAATTTACTCATATGTCTACCTCAGAGTCCACTTTCTTGATACGGGGTCTGGGACGAAATGAGGAAAATGCATATTGAATTTTTACGGCTAGATGCCCTTCCTGACGCTAGATAAAAAGGTAGTGAAGTTTAAATGAATGATGGTGAATGAAATTAGGTAATAATAATAATAACAATAATAATAAACGTATGGCCACCGGGCGAGTTGGCCGTGCGTGTAGAGGCGCGGGGCTGTGAGCTTGCATCCGGGAGATAGTAGGTTCGAATCCCACTATCGGCAGCCCTGAAGATGGTTTTCCGTGGTTTCCCATTTTCACACCAGGCAAATGCTGGGGCTGTACCTTAATTAAGGCCACGGCCGCTTCCTTCCAACTCCTAGGCCTTTCCTATCCCATCGTCGCCATAAGACCTATCTGTGTCGGTGCGACGTAAAGCCCCTAGCAAAAAAAAAAAAAAAACGTATGGCCTCAGCTAGCGTGTGCAGTCATTTCAATTTGATGCCATCTGGCTGTCTCCTCGTCAGTTTTGACGTTCTATTTTAATCTAGGCCTACTAGATGGCAGACCGGGTAAACCAAAACTCTCTTGGGCGTCTATGGCTGAGATTTAATCAATTTTGTCGGGTAAATACCAAATGTGTCACCAGAAATCTTTTACATGCCAACATCGTACGACATGGAGTGTCGAATGGACTTTTTTCCAACCTTCAAAAATCCGACTACCTCTGCCGGGTTTGACACCGCTATCTTGGGATCCTGTGGCCGACACTCTGCCACTGATACAAAAAGGCAGCTATGAAACTGGGTAAGGAAGTGGGGGGATTCGGCTGTGGCCTATGGACTGGAACTGTTCCAGCATTTGCTTAGAAATGAGAATGGTAAACCACAGAAAACCATTGTCAGGATAGCCGACGGTGTGGTTCGAACCCACGCGTCTCCGAATGGAGAACTTAGCGCGATCACTCCGCTGTTAACTAGCCCACATTTCCACGAAATTTTAACCAGCCTAAACTCCTGTATTAACGATGACGACGATAATGATAGTTATTTAAAGGTACCATCGGCGTCCCTTACTTTAGTGACTAAATTGAATCAATTCAATTAAATCAACAATTTATTTAAAAGCTTGAATAGCACATTCGAAACCTTACTGAGACTGGCAGAGGAGCGCAGTAGCACACCTGTGCTCGTGTAATCAGACGCCTCCTCCTCTCTCGGCAGTTCTTTAAAACCGATGGATTTAATTACTGCATTGATGGGGTGAAGGTTCCTTATGGGGATCACTGTAAGTACCTAGGTGTTAATATATGGAAAGATCTTCATCGGGGTAATCACATAAATATGATTGCAAATAAGGGGTGCAGATCACTGCACATGGTTATAAGGGGATTTAGGAGTTGTAGTAAGGATGTAAAGGAGAGGGCATGTAAGTCTTTGGTAAGACCTCAACTAGAGTATGGTTCCAGTGCATGGGGACCTCATCAGGATTACTTGATTCAAGAACCGGGAAAAAATTCCGAAGAAAAGCAGCTTGATTTGTTCTGAGTGATTTCCGACAAAAGAGTAGCGTTACAAAAATGTTGCAAAGTTTGGATTGGGAAGACTTGAGAGGAAGGAGACGAGCTGCTCGACTAAGTGGTATGTTCCGAGCTGTCAGTGGCGTGGAATGACATTAGTAGACGAATAAGTTTGAGCGGTGTCTTTAAAAATAGGAAAGATCACAATATGAAGATAAACTTGGAATTCAAGAGGACAAATTGAAACAAATATTCGTTTACAGTTAGGGGAGTTAGGGGGACTGAAATAACTTAGCAAGGGAGTTGTTCAATAAATTTCCAATTTCTTTTAAATCATTTAGGAAAAGGCTAGGAAAACAACAGATAGGGAATCTGCCACCTGGGCGACTGCCCTAAATGCCGATCAGTAGTGATTAATAGTGACTGAAAACAATAAACGAGTGCCTAAATGAACATTTCGATATGGTTGTATTTTCAATAGTTCTTTAGAAGGGTTAGATTTAGTCATGGCACCTCCACTGTGGTCGATATTAGCGGAGTTCTTGTGGCACCACGTAGGGGCGTAGTCATTTCGAGGAGAAGGCATACACAAACTCCTCAGGAGTTTTTCCATAAATTTCAAGACAAAACAACCGAAAAATATTTCAACAAAAAGAATCACATGCATTTAAAAAACAATGGCGTAATTATAAAGGTTTCAGACCTAACAAGTACAATCGAAACCAGTTATAACGAATCTGAAGTACCGCCAATTAACTGCCGTTCTAGGGCTGTCGTTGCGATTGCGGACACCCCATTCATAGTCTCGATATGCCTCGATTGCGGACACCCCATTCATAGTCTCGATATGCCTCGATTGCGGACACCCCATTCATGGTCTCGATATGCCTCGATTGCGGACACCCCATTAATAGTCTCGATGTGCCTCGATTTCGGACACCCCATTAATAGTCTCGATGTGCCTCGATTGTGGACACCCCATTCATAGTCTCGATATGCCTCGATTGCGGACACCCCATTAATAGTCTCGATGTGCCTCGATTTCGGACACCCCATTAATAGTCTCGATGTGCCTCGATTGCGGACACCCCATTCATAGTCTCGATATGCCTCGATTGCGGACACCCCATTCATAGTCTCGATATGCCTCGATTGCGGACACCCCATTCATAGTCTCGATGTGCCTCGATTTCGGACACCCCATTAATAGTCTCGATGTGCCTCGATTTCGGACACCCCATTAATGTTCTCGATGTGCCTCGATTGCGGACACCCCATTAATGGTCTGGATGTGCCTCGATTGCGGACACCCCATTAATACTCTCGATGTCCCTCGATTGCGGACACCACATTACTAGTCGCGATGTGCCTCGATTGCGGACACGCCATTAATGGTCTGCATGTGCCTCGATTGCGGACACCCCATTAATAGTCTCTATGTTCCTCGAATGCGGACACCCCATTGGTAGCCTCGATGTGCCTCGATTGTGGACACCCCATTAATAGTCTCGATGTGCCTCGACTGCAGACACTATTTCCTACAGATAAGCTTTCGTGAAATAAAGTATGTACACTGACTGACAGAGCAAATGCAACACCAAGAAGGAGTGGTCAGAACTTTATGTCAATTGCAGGGTAGACTGACGTCACTGAGGTATGCTCATGATGTGAAATGCGCCGCTGTGCTGCGCACGTAGCGAACGATAAATGGGACACGGCGTTGGCGAATGGCCCACTTCGTACCGTGATTTCTCAGCCGACAGTCATTGTAGAACGTGTTGTCGTGTGCCACAGGACTCGTGTATAGCTAAGAATGCCAGGCCGCCGTCAACGGAGGCATTCCCAGCAGACAGACGACGTTACGAGGGGTATGGTGATCGGGCTGAGAAGGGCAGGTTGGTCGCTTCGTCAAATCGCAGCCGATACCCATAGAGATGTGTCCACGGTGCAGCGCCTGTGGCGAAGATGGTTGGCGCAGGGACATGTGGCACGTGCGAAGGGTCCAGGCGCAGCCCGAGTGACGTCAGCACGCGAGGATCGGCGCATCCGCCGCCAAGCGGTGGCAGCCCCGCACGCCACGTCAATCGCCATTCTTCAGCATGTGCAAGACACCCTGGCTGTTCCAATATCGACCAGAACAATTTCCCGTCGATTGGTTGAAGGAGGCCTGCACTCCCGGCGTCCGCTCAGAAAACTACCATTGACTCCACAGCATAGACGTGCACGCCTGGCATGGTGCCGGGCTAGAGTGACTTGGATGAGGGAATGGCGGAACGTCGTGTTCTCCGATGAGTCACGCTTCTGTTCTGTCAGTGATAGTCACCGCAGACGAGTGTGGCGTCGGCGTGGAGAAAGGTCAAATCCGGCAGTAACTGTGGAGCGCCCTACCGCTAGACAACGCGGCATCATGGTTTGGGGCGCTATTGCGTATGATTCCACGTCACCTCTAGTGCGTATTCAACGCACGTTAAATGCCCACCGCTACGTGCAGCATGTGCTGCGGCCGGTGGCACTCCCGTACCTTCAGGGGCTGCCCAATGCTCTGTTTCAGCAGGATAATGCCCGCCCACACACTGCTCGCATCTCCCAACAGGCTCTACGAGGTGTACAGATGCTTCCGTGGCCAGCGTACTCTCCGGATCTCTCACCAATCGAACACGTGTGGGATCTCATTGGACGCCGTTTGCAAACTCTGCCCCAGCCTCGTACGGACGACCAACTGTGGCAAATGGTTGACAGAGAATGGAGAACCATCCCTCAGGACACCATCCGCACTCTTATTGACTCTGTACCTCGACGTGTTTCTGCGTGCATCGCCGCTTGCGGTGGTCCTACATCCTACTGAGTCGATGCCGTGCGCATTGTGTAACCTGCATATCGGTTTGAAATAAACATCAATTATTCGTCCGTGCCGTCTCTGTTTTTTCCCCAACTTTCATCCCTTTCGAACCACTCCTTCTTGCTGTTGCATTTGCTCTGTCAGTCAGTGTATATATTGTACTTTTGTTACTAGTACAAGTGCTTAAAGGTTCACTGTTAGCACAACCCGGGACTGAGTGCCTGTTTTTTACGGCACCTCGCTAATTTTCGAGGTAGGCCTGCCGTGTAGCTCCGCACATGAAGTTAACGGAAGGGGATCGGAAGACCCACGGACGCCATTGACCCGCACGGTTTATCGTAATGGGCCTTTAAAATAATGAAGACCTAGTCCCGTAATTGCCTTTTTATTGCTTTTTCAGAATAACTGTTTGCACTTTTTAGGAATTTTGTCAGCTTTACTACTAATTATTTATGTATTAATTTAGGCTTATAATTATTTCTCATCTATAAGATTCCTCATAATTTTAAATACATACTGCTAATAATGCACTTTTATTTACGACATACGTTTTATGAACGAAGGCGGGTGGAAGAGGGATGGAAAGGAAAACCCTGAAACGAAGCCTGTCGCACTCCTCTGGGGCAATGATTAATGACTGACAGATGAAATGAAATGATATATGAGAGTGTTGCTGGAATGAAAGAAGACAGGGAAAACCGGAGTACCCGGAGAAAAATCTGTCCCGCCTCCGATTTTTCCAGCTCAAATCTCACGTGGAGAGACCGGGATTTGAACCACGGAACTCAGCGGTGAGAAGCCGACGCGCTGCCGCCCGAGCCACGGAGGCTGAAACGAGCTGCAACTCTTCCCAAATATTTTTGTGTCCGCAATCGAGACTAATACTGAAGTGTCCTCAATCAACACAGAACGGTTCTCGGCGATAGTCACAAGAAGCGGTAATCTGTTGTTGCTGAAACTGTCGTATGACATGTTTACACACGCGCATAGCAAAATGAACACAACGAACATTGTTCTGGTGGACTACATATCCATATGTGGCTGGGAGGCGTGACGAGTCTTGAGGAACGTTATGGATAGGAAGAGGATTGTGACATTCGCGGTTTCGGCTCCGCAGAGACGATATGTACGGCCGTAAATGGAGAACAAACCAATAATCTCCTCAAGAAGAGACAAGTTTAGAGGCAAAGACGATGACAGTGCTGTGGTTAAGCCTCCAAAGTTTCAATGAAGTCCTCCTCTGTGGTGTAGTGGTTAGCGTGATTAGCTGCCACACCCAGAGGTCCGGGTTCGATTCCCGGCTCTGCCACGAAATTTGGAAAGTGGTACGAGGGCTGGAACGGGGTCCACTCAGCCTCGGGAGGTCAACTGAGTTGAGGTGGGTTCGATTCCCACC
The DNA here is from genome assembly GCF_040414725.1 of Anabrus simplex. NCBI lineage: Eukaryota > Metazoa > Arthropoda > Insecta > Orthoptera > Tettigoniidae > Anabrus > Anabrus simplex. The sequence goes on along the minus strand of NC_090266.1, from coordinate 1,120,512,945 downwards.
TCAGCCATCCTGGAAGTGGTTTTCCGTGGTTTCCCACTTCTCCAAGCAAATGCCGGGATGGCACCTAACTCAAGGCCACGGCCGCTTCCTTCCTTCTTCCTTGCCTATTCCTTCTAATCTTCCCATCCCCCCGCATGGTCCCTGTTCAGCATAGCAGGTGAGGCTGCCTGGGCGAGCTACTGGTCATTCTCCACAGTTGTATTCCCCGACCCAATGTCTCACGCTCCAGGACACAGGCCTTGAGGTGGTAGAGGTGGGATCCCTCGCTGAGTCCGAGGGAAAAACCAACCCTGGAGGGTAAGCGGATTAGGAAAGAAAGAAAGTTTCAATGAAGCGTTAAGTGCCGTCAGTTTATGCGAACGATTTTTCCAATTTTTCTTATTGTTTTCCAGAAGGAAGTGGACATTCTTGATGAAGAAAGGATAAAACAAAGAAAAATCCTGGTTTTCTTTTCACAAGGATTTTTTTTTTGTGATATTGGCTTTACGTCGCACCGACACATATAGGTCTTATGGCTACGATGGGACAGGTAAAGCCTAGGAATGGGAAGGAAGCGGCCGTGGCCTTAATTAAGGTACAGTCCCAACATTTGCCTCGTGTGTGAAAATGGGAAACCACAGAAAACCATCTTCTGTGCTGTCGACAGTGGGATTCGAACCCACTATCTCCCGGATGCGAGCTAACAGCTGCGTGGATCTAACCGCACGGCCAGCTCGCCCGGTCACAAGGAAGAAAGTACTATAGTGGGGCATTAACCTTTGGCAATGGCATGTTCATTTGAGATAGCGGGTTTGATTGTAGGACGTCTACACTCTCAGTCTCAAACATGGTAACAAAAGACACACTGTGCCTTTAAGTTGTCTTTATCTACTGTTTTATTGTGCACTAGCTGCAGTGCCCGTCGCTGGGGGCACAATCACATAGCTTGTGCGAAGTTTTAGAATTCCCTAACTAATTCCCGCCAATATTGAGGCAGGCTGTTATAATCTCCCATTTGCCGGAGATGAGTGCTAGCACAAGACTTAGCCAGAGACAGGGCGTTACCCACTAGGTGGCCCGCCCCTTCCCTTCAGGGTGGGGAATGAAAACATTTATAGATATATAGCACAAGAAACAAAGCACATCAGAGCAAACAGTGGTCAATATATTGTTGATGAATTTTAAGAGCTTTCGAAATCGAAGGCCTTCACAGTTAGTTTTCTTCCAATTTTGTGATATAAGATACCCTTTCATGACTCCCTCCATTCTTACTCTCCGCGAGATCGTTCCTTTATGATTTTTTTCTCGTATTTTATAATGTCTTTAGCTTTACGTCCCACTAACTACTTTTGCTGTTTCCGGGGACGCCGAGGTGCCGGAATTTAGTCTCGCAGGAATTCTTTAACGTGCCAGTAAATCTACCGACACAAGACTGTCGTATTTGAGCACTTGCAAATACCACCGGACTGAGCAAGGATCGAACCTGCCAAGTTGGGATCAGAAGGCCAGAACCACTCAGCCCGGCTCATATTTTATAATCTTCACCATTTGCCTCCCCAATATGGACCGGTGATCACGTGCTTTTACAACATAAGACAATCAAGACCAAAACCATCGCCAGTTAACGCGGTTGAACCATATCTCCGTATTAGCAATGCTCGGTACTGTGATGAACTAAGCAATAAAAGACTAATTCATGATTTCTACTATCATAGTCGATATTATACAACTGTATAAGACATCATTGATCGGAAACTGTATTCTCTATGACTTTTGTTATGTAGTTCTTTTCGATAGGACCAATAATATTGGCATTTAAAAATTACACTTTAGGCTTCTTCCCCTAAACTACCATTTCATCCACTGTCAAGAAAATTATTTATAGCCTAGAATGTAGTATCTTATTCCATGACTTCACTTAACGATTTTAATTAAATTCTGTTCACCCTTTTTCTCGTGGTTCGGCGTTCATTTGGATTTGGGAATAAAAATCGTAATTCATTAATATCTCTGTTATCATAGCCGGTACGATAAAAATGTATAAGACATACGTGATCGGAAATTTAATTCTGCATAACTTTAGTTACTTAGTATCTATTGTTAGGACGCCTAATAACATGAATATTTGATAATTAAATTTTAGGACTTCCTCTAAACTACCATTTCACTCAGCGTGAATAAAATTATTTATAGCCTAGATCTTAGTGCCTTATTCTCCGACTTTATATACCGATGTTAATTAAATTCTCTTCGGCCACTACCGGGCGAGTTGGCCGTGCGTGTAGAGGCGCGCGGCTGTGAGCTTGCATCCGGGAGATACTAGGTTCGAATCCCACTATCGGCAGCCCTGAAAATGGTTTTCCGTGGTTTCCCATTTTCACACCAGGCAAATGCTGGGGATGTACCTTAATTAAGGCCACGGCCGCTTCCTTCCAACTCCTAGGCCTTTCCTATCCCATCGTCGCCAAAAGACCTATCTGTGTCGGTGCGACGTAAAGCCCCTAGCAAAAAAAAAAAAAAACTTCGGCCACTTTCTCGTTAAGATACATACATACAGTACATACATACATACATACATGCATGCATACATACAAACATATATAAAGAGAGATGACGGAAAATTAAAAAGTGCATTTTCTTGTTACTGTGGACGCGACCGATACAAAAATACCATTCTTTTTCAATTCTGTGCCATGCGGAGACAAAACTCTTATTATATATATCTATATTGATTTCATTTTGTGACCCTTTTAAGCAGCGTTTTTAAATATATTTTTTTTCTGCTTGGAGTACTGTTAAAAGAGAGTTTCCATTGAAAACTGCAGCAGAGTGAAAGATGATAGTTCTAGCATAGTGTCAGAATTGTGAACGTATATTTAATATCATTAATGAACTAGCGGGCTGAGTGGTTCAGACGTTGTCACCTGAAATTGACATGATTTCATTTTCACTAAGTAAAATCTTAAAAAAAAAAAAAAAAAAAAAAAAGCAACAACTTAATTACAAATAATTCTGACTCATAAGTAGTCAAATCGTGAATTGGGTATAAAGCGGTTTCTTCTTACCTTTAACGTTGCTGTACCGCTCCAGGAAGGCATTGCGTGCGTTGTTCACCTTGTTCTTGAGATGCATCTCAGCAGGGGACTCAAGGGCTGCGAACACCAACCCTCCGGTCACGAGGTACGCCACATAAAACACGACGTAGAGCAAGAGTAGCAGCGAACTACGTCTCACACCTAACACCTGTCTTACATGAGCACGAGTTAGTCGTTCTTCGTCCGTCAGCATGGTTATGTTATAATGTATCAGTTCACAAGTTCATAGTGTACGCTGTCAGCTGTGCGCCTTATGCAGCACTCTCCACATCGTGAGGAGCTAGATTAGACTGCTGGCAGGGGACAGCTGTTAGTTAAGCTCTCGGCCCCTCCACAAACCACAAGGAGATAACACCAGTTACCACGTGACTTCCGACCCTATCTTCTTCAGCTGACCGGATTATTATCGGCGAACACGCAGGGGGAATTACAGGTAGGCGACTGTTTTGTTCTTGACAAGTACAGTGATAAACCAACGGCGGAACAGCCCGTGAAGGTCCTTGGCCTACCAAGCAACCGCTAATCAAGCCCGAAGGCTTGCAGTGTATATGGTGATGTGTGGTCAGCAGGACGAAACCTCTCGGCCGTTATTTTTGGCTTTCTAGACGCGGCCGCTATCTCACCGTCAGATAGATCCTCAATTCTATTCAGGTAACCTGAGTAGACATTGAATCAGCCCTTATATCCAGGTAAACATTCCTGCCCTGGCCTGGAATCGAATCCGGGTCCTCCGGGTAAGAGGCAGACACGCTACCCCTACACTGCGGGGCGGGCCTGCAGTGATGAGGGATCCTAGATTTTGTACATCGAAAAGCGCAACCTTACAAGGTCATTAGGGGACTGCATAACCGAGCCGTTCACCTGGAAAGTCGTGAATTCGATTTTCGTCAGGAAGTGCAAACATTTCGAAACTATAACTTTCACATCTGGAGGGTCTACATTCAGCCTACACCTGACTGTTAACAGCTGACCCCTGGGGGAGCCTACATAGAGCGGGTCTCTTTGAAGGAGTGGAGGGACAGGACAGAAAAAAAGGGATATACCACAATTTCGGGGGACAGCTACATTTTTAACTGTAAATTTAAAGGACAAAAATGTTTGTGTTGCAATTTTCCCTCTTTTTTGACCAAGAGTACTCCTTTTCTATTTCTTTCTTTCTTTCTTTCTTTCTTTCTTTCTTTCTTTCTTTCTTAATCCGCTTACTATCCAGCATTGGTTTTTCCCTCGGACTCAGCAACGGAACCTACTTCTGCCACCTCACGGGCTGTGCCCTAGAGCGTGTAACTTTGGGTCGAGGGATACAACTGGGGAATAGGACCAGAACCTAACCCAGACTGCCTCACCTGCTACAGTGAACAGGGGTTTTCTGGGGAAATGGGAAGATCGGAAGGGATAGACAAGAAGGTGTGAAGGAAGCGGCCGTTGCCTTGAGTTAGGTATCATCCCGGTATATTTGGAGGAGATGTGAGAAACCAAAGAAAACCACTTCGAGGATGGCTGAGGAGGGAATAGAACCCCCCACTTCTACTCAGCTGACCTCCCGAGGATGAGTAGACCGCGTTTGAGCCCTCGTACCACTCGCATCACTCTTACTGAAGTAATAACTGAAAAATACATTTCACTCATCTTCATTGTACAATTTCTTTTCCAGCCTGTGGCAATGAAAACATACGAAAATCAACAAATTCTGAAAAAGTAAAAATAAATAGTGAATGTCTTTTTGTAAAGTTTACAAAACGCCTTTTGGACGTCACTTCGAACAGGAGATAAGTATGGCGTGTTGGTTTCCGACTTTGGATTACATGCACATACGCGTTTAATTTACCAGTTTGACTTCTCGGGTTTAAAAGATGGCTTTCCTTTTTCTGACGAGGTAGAAGTACAGTCATAACTATCCGAAAACGAATCCACTTCAAAAATCACAAAACACAAATTAATTAAAGACGTCTATGTAAATGACCTTCGTGCTATAGTATGGCCGCACACTCGAAGGCACAGACTAGCGGTAGCTCGGAAGTCGGAAGGTACATCCGGAGCGCTTTTCCAAAGATCACATAACCTGCTATTTTACACTTACAAAGATCATAATGTTGGCAACGGTTACGCTGTGTTTAGTTGAAGCTAGATGGCAGTACAGTTACGTATTGTGAAAATTCGCTCCGATGACAATAACACGAAATTTCGTTCAGAAAAAATACGAAACAATTATGGGACAAACGGCGTCCCGTACGGAGAATTACAAAATACCTTAAAATACGGGACAGTTGGTGATCAAGGACGGCGCTGAAAGAAAAATGTGCAATCAATCAATCAATCAATCAATCAATCAATCAATCAATCAATCAATCAATCAATCAATCAATCAATCAATCAATCAATCAATCAATCAATCAATCAATCAATCAATCAATCAATCAATCAATCAATCAATCAATCAATCAATCAATCAATCACTACTGATCTGCATTTGGGGCAGTCACCCAGGTGGCCGATTCCCTATCTCTTGTTTTCCTTGCCTTATCTTAAATGATTGCAAGGAAACTGGAAATTTATTGAACATGTCCCTTGATAAGGTTATTTCAATCCCTAACTCCCCTTCCAATAAACTAATATTTTCCCCAATTTGTCCTCTTGAATTTCAACTTTATCTTCATTTTGTGATCTTTCCTACTTAGAAAGACGCTACTCAAACTTATTCGTCTACTGTCATTCCACGCCATCTCTCCAGTGACAGCTCGGAACATACCGCTTAGTCGAGCAGCTCGCCTCCTTAACTCCCAAGTCTTCCCAGCCCAAACTTTGCAACATTTTCGTAACGCTACTCTTTTGTCGGAAATCACCCAGAACAAATCGAGCTGCTTTTCTTTGGACTTTTTCCAGTTCTCGAATCAAGTAATCCTGGTGAGGGTCCCATACACTGGAACCTTACTCTACTTGGGGTCTTACCAGAGACTTATGTGGGACCGATGACCATAAAAGTTAGGCCCCTTTAAACAACAAGCAGCATCATCATCAGAGACTTATGAGCCCTCTTCCTTACAATCCCTAAACACCCTCATAACCACGTGCAGAGATCTGTACCCTTTATTTACAATCCCATTTATGTGATTACCCCAATGAAGATGTTTCCTTATATTAACACCCGGGTACTTACAATGATTCTCATAAAGGCGGAAAATCATCCCTTAACGAAGTGATTAAAGGATCAGGTTTTAGGTGGAAGAAATCGTGAGTCAACAGGCATTGTTTGAAGATAAAAGAAAGCAATGAAGTAATATCGGAGAAACAAAAGAAAGTATATTTCTACTTTGGAGTGAATACGAGGACTTAATCTCACTCAAAAAGAATGGAAGTACACTCCTTCAGCGGCGCGGTAGCGGATTCAACATAACACTGTAGACGTGAGATGGACAGAACGCAATGGTATGATGATAAACGCGGTTAAAAGTCAGCTTGTGAGTTTCACAAATAGGAAAAGTCCTCCCAGTTTTAATTACTGCGTTGATGGGGGGAAAGGTTGCCGACAGTGGGATTCGAACCCACTATCTCCCAATTGCAAACTGATTTGCTCGGAAAGAACCTTACATTATTCGTTTGGATCTGTAGGCACGGATAAATTTTTTAAGAAAACTATCCAGGATATAACATAGGAAGTTTCGATTGAAGAACTTGTTTGTTCTCTGTAACGTCGTTAAATGTGTGGCCTCCAGGAAGTAGGGGAGTTGAACAGATGCCACCTGACAGGTGTCATTCAGCCCCAGGATTTTATAACAATAGTAATAATGATCCTTCTCCTTTTCTTTCTGGCCTTTGGGGTACACACTTGATATTGATCGGCCTAGTTTTACGGCCAGATGGCCCTCCTGACACCAAACCTCTGTGAAGGGATGTGTGTTTCAGTGGTCGCCGGTCCTCAGTCAAGGAGCAGGATAACAACAACAACAACAACAACAACAAGTCGGGATGAGTGCCTCAGAAAATAGAAAGCTGGCTTTCTGGTCCCAAGGTAGCGGGTTCAGTCCTGACTCGGCCTGCGCCACCCTCGTATCGAGATATACCGGCATATGGGACGAAATTCAGGTATCACGGTGTCTCCAGAAAGTATGAACCTATCTGCATATAGGACAGGTTGGAAATCTCTGGAACACCTCCCTTGATACGTTATCCCAATCTCTAAGTCCCCTTCCAACTTTATCTTCATATTATGAATCTTCCTATTAAAAAAAAAACTCGATTCGAGCTTATTCCACTCCATCTCTCCACTGACAGCTCGGAACATACCGATTAGTCCCAAGTTTTCTCAGTCCATACTTTTCAACATTTTCGTAACAGAACTTGGTCCTCTGCCTTTGATTATATCAAATTCTAATGAAGCGAAATACGCTACGAAATAAATGTATCCAAAGTCAAATAAAATAGGTCTTTGTTTCCAGGCTGTCAAGTGACGTTGATTTCACTCAGCCAGTGGGCTAGGCGGTACGAGTCGAGGATCAGTAAGCTTCATTTCAGAGGATGGTGGGTTAGATTCTCACCAACGGAAGCTCTGGAAATAGTTTCCTGTGGTTTTCCCCCTTTTTTAAAGTATTAGCTTTATGTTGCATAGACACAGATAGGTCTTACGGCGACGATGGCATAGGAAATGGCTAGGAGTGGGAAGGAAGCGACTGTTTCGTATTTAAGACACAGTCCCAGCGTTTGCCTGGAAAACCATCTTCAGGGCTGTCGACTGCAAGCTGATAGTTATGTTACCCAAACCGGACACTTCCTCGGATTTACCATTTTCACCAGACACTTCACAATCCTCTCAACTGATAATTCGAAAGTCATCGTCCAGTCACAGAGACACTACTGAAAACAGCCATGCTAAGGTTCTAAAACAAGGTAGTCATAACTCAGAAATGTATTCCTACGGTAGGCCTACTCTGCCAAACTGCTACACTCGTACACAAAAAGTAATTTCTATGGACACTTGATCTGAAATTTCGTAGAACTTCTTACGTACCAGGGTTACTTTACGACATTAAATAAGTCATTCTAGCACGTTATGAAACAATCCCATATTATTGTCAACGTTCAAAATCTCCTGTGTACTTTTATATTTGGTTGAGATCCCATAAATATCCTGGCAGGTCGAAGATTTAAATACCTTGCATGTAAAGGAGAGATTTGTTAGATTTGACCTTGTAAGGTGGAAGAAAATCTTGCAAAAAATTATGACGTTTTCAATGCCAAGCTATTCCTCCGCTTCAGGCAAAAGGCCAGATACAAGTAACAGTTACTGCTTGAGGACAATAATTTGGCAGGGATCTGTACATCGATTTAGTTCAGATAGATAGACAAATTCTAACACATTACAAGTAGGACAGGTGTGAATTTGGAAAGCTGAGACGACGATTGGAAAGGTTAGGATATGGCAGCAATAATCACAAGACACATCCCCTTTATTAGGAAATATGCGTCTGTACAATATCACAAGATAGAAATGGCTATAAAAACAGTGTCACAAAGTCTAGCCAATCAAAAGACAAGAAGAAACAAGATCTATAATTAGCAAACACATCAATATTACCCATAAAAATCTCCTCCATTGAGCACAGTAGCAAGAAATCTATTAGTGCCGAAGAAGATAAGATCGATGAATACTGCGATGGTCGAAGTGATTGGTGCGTGTCGCGATTTTCCCAGTCCGTATCACTCATAGTACGATAATAATTATGAAGTTAGTTGCGTGACCTAACTCTGCCACTAACAGTGCTTTCCGGTAAACGAGGATCAGTCAGAACAATGTTGAGTTTTGGCAGCCATCTTGCCTAGTGGCCCTTGTTCCAGAAGTCTAAAAGCTAGTGTAAGGAAGGGGAGCCGGTTAAGAAGCAGAAGAATAGGAGGAAGAAGTAGAAGAAGAAGCTGCCAGAACTGTCTCCATTTGTCGCAATATATAAGCAGCCATCTTGCTTAGTAATTCATTTAAGGCAAGTCTGGGGTCTTATAAGCATCGAACTTGGGTCTGTAAGGTTGGCGATCCTTCTGTCATGTTGGCACACCTGTAGCTACCTAGTTTTAAAATCGCCTAACACAGCGCAGCACACACCCCACGTGGCGTGACAGTTGTCACTCACATTCACCTCCAGCACAATTCCGAGTTTAACACGCTTTTAAGCCACGCCCCTAGCCAATTAGGAGCCAGCTCACCAGCTGTGACGTCATCAGTCACGTGACAACAAATGAGCGCTTGATCTATGTACCACTGTACCAACCTACTCCCGTTCACTTTCAAGCCTTGAACACCAACTATCAATGTTCTTGTCAAGGTGGAATCAAAATCAACAACTCTCTATCACAGTAACTCATCGACTGAGTAAAATATTCCCACTCTTAGCGTATACAGAGGCTTGCGTTTACAAGAGAGAGCGACCTTTATAAGGAACAAGTCTCAATATGCATAACGATGTCTACGTGATCACTGAATGTTAAAATAGCGTGACCTTATCATGACGTGTTCAGTCCCACTATCTTGTCCCACGCGTTAGACATAACTGTCATGGTAAATTAAAGTTTCGAGAGTGTTCTGAACACAGGGGTGTGTGGTCTGAGTGACGTAAACAGTAGTGTAGGCTACTATAAGTTTCTAGAGTTCAAATCTATGAACTCTAAAGTTAAAATCTAAAAATCGAGTGTTCCAGACACTAAAAAACTGAGTCTTAGGCATCAGCTCAAGCGCTAGAGTATTTAAATCTGCCGTCGCTTGGATCTGAGGCCCTATGGTACCTCCCGTATAGTCGCCACCTTGTCTAGTTAGGTTAAGCACGTCAGGTTAAGCTTGAGCTCTTGGGTATCGAATTTGGCGTCTGGAAGTTTAACGCAATTGTAAGGGAAAGGGGTCGATCCCAAGGCCTGTAATGTTACACCCACACACGTTATGTAATAACGTAATGTAAAGTTAAGCAGCAGCAGTCCGCATTTCAAATCTCCCGCGCTGTGACGTCATAGCTCCGCCAGGTGCCCGCCTGCTTCGTTAGGTTATGACATCATGTGATAATAAACATGCACTCTTAGCCATCAGTCCGCATTTCAAATCTCCCGCGTTGTGACGTCATAGCTCCCTCAGGAGCTCGCCTGCTCGTTAGGTTATGATGTCATGTGTTAATAAACATGCACTCTTAACCAGCAGTCCGCATTTCAAATCACCCGTTCTGTGACGTTACAGCTTCGACTCTTCTCCAAGGAGAGTCCGTACAGAGCCTGTGTGAAGTTCGGTCAGTGTTCCTGAGAGCAAGGTTAAGTTAACGCGTTATTATAATATCTTAACCTCACCTGCAGGTCACCTGACCGATTCGTCTCCTCCAATGAGGCCTGACAGATTTGGCTACTCCAAAAGGGCCCGTGAGGTTAGGATTGCACTCGTAGGTAAAGTTATGACTTCTTAACCCCACCTAGAGGTAGAAGAAACACCACAGATCATTGCCCTGATCGATTGGGGTAGCCCGTGATGATATAATTGCTCTCGTACGTAAGGTTATGAGTTTATTTTATGTCTTAAGCTCACCTATCGATCATTGAACCGGCCGGGAACCCTAGTAGTCATAGTACTAGACCCATTGTGCCAGAACCCTTCATTAGCTACTACTATGAAAAATTTGCTAACTGTGGGGAAAATGCTGATTCAGCACGCGTAGTTTCAGAACATACTTTGTTCCTACTACTTACAAATATGAAATAAATCAATAAACCCAATAACCTATACACATACGACACTGAATGCAATTGGAAGAACGCTATGTACATACATTACCCCGCCCGGAGGCGATAATCGCTAAGCTACAACACCGAGGTTAGCTGGTTCGAGTACCTTTGGTGAAGAGAAATCACCACCAGAATACTGGTTGGCAGGGAGATTGCGTGCCAAAAGCCTCTACCCAATGCTCGTATGGAATCAGGGCATATGGAGCTGTTGACGGTGATTCATCATTCGGATGGTGACGTTAAGCTTTTGCAGACAACTTAGTGTTATTCAACAGCTGTAGGTTACCTGCTGAAACCGGGTTTCAACCTCTCCCTTCCTCATATCTTCAATAGGTGGTGGATTAATATAACAAGACATATTATTTTCCTTAACACTATATCATGTAGTCTTGGATTTTCAACACGTTTCCAAGCATGATAATCTAAGTTAAACAGGTTTTATTGGGCATATAAATGCATATTTAGGGCTTTTTTGAGTTTTTGGGGTATTTTGAACATAATCTCATTATATCGACGTACTAGCAGTTACCCGCGGCTTCGCTCGAGTCGATTTAGTAATTGGATAAAAGTAATTGTTCCTCGGCACTGTACTAAGGCATTACCGAAAATCCCTATAGTACAAAAACTCACTGAAAAATAGAGTTTCATTTACCCCAGAAAAACTTTGTAAATCACGTTTGAGGTATTGCCTTTTGGGGCTAAGACGACCATGTGACACAGAACTGTACATGTGAGAAACAAAAATACAGGTTTCTTTACTTTAAAGGAGATTCCAAATATCAATTTCCATATCTGTAACACTTTCATTTCTTGAGATATAAGTATCCTCATAAAACATAATTCAACTCACCTTTCAACTTCCATTCATCCCCGTTAAGTGCCTTTTCCGGAAAACGAACTTGTCCCTGTATTTTAAAGGACATTCCAAATACCAAGTTTCTTGTCTCTAACATGTTCAGTCCTTGACATATACTGTAGATATACAGGTACTAATTTTTAAAAAATCGCCCGCTATTTCAATTCATTTCAGCCCCACAAATGGCTTTTCCGAAAGTAAAAAAATGCGTGCTTCATTATTCATAAAGGAGATTCCAAGTACCAGTTTTGACGTTTATACGTCTGTAACACCTTCAGTTTTTGATATATAAGTATTCGCATAAAAATAATTCAAATAATTCTACACTTCTTTCCACCACAGGGCGAGTTGGCCGTGCGGTTAGGGGCGTGCGGCTGTGAGCTTGCATCCGGAAGATAGTGGGTTCGAATCGCACAGTCGGCAGCCGTGAAGATGATTTTCCGTGGTTTCCCGTTTTCACACCAAGCAAATTCTGGGGCTGTACCTTAATTAAGGCCACGGCCGCTTCCTTCCAACTTCTAGGCCTCTCCTATCCCATCGTCGCCGTAAGACCTACCGTGTCGGTGCGACGTAAAGCCACTAGCTTCTTTCCAGCCCTCTACCCCTTAAGTGGGTCTTCCGAAAACGAAAAGTATGTGTTTCCTTATTTTTAGAGGAAATTCAAAATACCAACTATCACGTCTGTGCCAGCTTCAGTTTTTAAGATAGATGTCTCCTCATGAACGGAATTCAACTCGTTCTTTACTTATTTTCAAACCCCCTTAAGTCGATTTTCATAAACAGAAAAAAGTGTTTCTTTGTTTTAAGAGAGATTCCAAATACCAATTTTCACGTCTGTATCATCGTTAGTTTTTGAGATATAAGTATCCTCATACAAAGAAATCAACTAATTTTTCAATTCATTCACGCCCTCCTCCCGTAAGTGGATTTTCAAAAGACAAAAGAATAGGTATTCTTTTACTTTGAAAGAAGATTCGAAATACAAAGTTTCATGTCCGTAACATCTTCAGTTTTGAGATGTAAGTATCCTCATAAAAATAATTCAACTCCTTTTTAAGCCGCCCCAACCACGCCCATTAATGTGATCAAAACCCCCACTCAAAAATGCGCGTTTCCTTTTTTTTAAAGGAGATTCCAAATACCACTTTTCACGTCTGTAACCTTCAGTCTTGAGATATAAGTTTCTCCATAAAAAGAATTCAACATTTTTCACTTCCTTTCACATTTCCCCTTAAGTGAATTTTCCGAAAACAATAAAACGTGTTTTTTATTTATAAGGGATCCTCCAGATACCATTAATCACGACTGTAACATCTTCAATTTTTGAGATATATTTATCCTCATAGAAAGAACACAACCCCCCTTCCCAAGTTGATTCCCCCCTCCAAATGCGTGATTCTTTATTTTTAAGAGAAATTCCGCTTAGCTGTTTTAACGAAAGTAATATCTTCAGATTTTTTAGATATAAGTATCCTCATACAAATAATTCAAGTCATTTTAATTTCTTTCAACCCTTATGTGGATTTTCCGAAAAAAAAGAATTTGTCTTACTTTATTTTTAAAGGAGATTCCAATTACCAATTTTCATTTCTGCAACATCTTTAGTTTTTGAGATATAAGCATTGTGATCTTCCTAATCCTTGCTGACTAATTTTACAAACATATAAATCTGCTTTTAGCTTGAAAAATCTGAATATCTGCATTTAAAATGGAAATTATAAAAATTAACATTCATTAAATAAAATACACCCTCGTCGGACCTTGTACTTACCTTACTAGTTACCTGCTTACTTACACATACGTTACTTGAAGGGCGCCAGCTGACACTCAGTACAGCAATAATAGAATGAGACTCTTGACTATCTCTAGGGTGTGGGGTAATAAGCTTACTTTTGACAACATACCATATAAGTTCTGGGAAAAGGAGATTGGCGTTCGGTTTCCCCATTAATTTTGAGGTTAAGATACTTTACTGTCAATGAAATGAAACTATGAATTCGTTTGATAGAACAATATATATTCTTTAAATAATATATCAAAAAATAGTGAGTCTTGTTGCGATAAAACAGATGAGAATATGAAATTATGACATTGCAACTGAAAGAAACTAGGCATGAATTTGAATTCTTCTTGACCGGACATTTAACAATTTATACGAAATATTTCCCTCACTGATTCACTTGACTGTACCTTCAACACTTTTAGTGTAATTACGACGTATTCCTTTGATCTGGTGTTTACTGTAGATGTGTCACGCCTAACTTGGTGATACATCCTTGTGACTGCTTCTTCTCCATATCATCTGACTTCTTTGTAAGTCAATATGGTATGACCTCTTGGCAGGTCCAGGGTTGCCCTCTCTGACTTCATGGTAAGCCCTTACGTCCGTGTCTTCCACTAAGTGATGGACCAACCATTTGGTCTCACTCTCTCAATGACCAATAATGGCTCACTGAGTCTTCACCATCTCTCGTTCACACTGGTTGACTGACCAACTAAGGCCTCTTGATCTAGTAGACTACTTCACTGTACTGCATCCGTATAACTAATGACTGACGCTACAATATGCATCCACCTTATATAGACGTTGGTTGACACAACTACGTAATCTCCAGAAATAACAATGACATACTCCCACCTACGCGACATATATTACAGACAGTGGTGAAATAGCCCCGCGGCGACTGAGTCCGTGCGCGCATTGCTAAATAAATACGATGACATAGCCATGGCGCGGCGATGACTTGGCAGAATCGCCACTAATATTGCACAATGCCCCAACGTCACACCCAATCTCTGATATATACAACAATTCTCACTGTACAGGTATTGAGTGTTATACTACACATACGTATATATGCATACATCTAAGTACAATCTTGCAAGCAACAGGCAATTGCAAAATCGAATTAAATAAGACTGATAATTACAATAATAGTAGCAATATCACAGATAACATAATAATACGGACATAATAATAATAATAATAATAATAATAATAATAATAATAATAATAATAATAATAATAATAAAATACAGATAAAATCATACAATAATAAAAATACAGATATCATCTTGTAACGGGATTTGAACCGTTACAATTCGCCTCCCTCATAAATAAATCGAAGAACAAAGAATCGATTGATTTATGAACAAAATTATATATATAACACTGACACATATAAACACCTTAAATGAGTATACAACAATAATTTTCTTTTTCAACATCCATACATTTTATAAAATATCACAAGTATGAGAATTCTTCTCGCACATTGCCATCGTAGATAACTTCCAGTGTCCCATTCTCCCTCTTTCTCTCATACAAATCACAAGAGTATAGCACTTGATTTAACACACACAAATAATTTTAAATTATTACACTACATTCTTCTTTTTTTAACATATCAAAACTTTATGTGAAATATCACTTATATGAGAACTGTTCTCGCATATTGTTATCGCAGTTAACTGTCCAATGTCCTGTTCTCCGTTTTTTTGTCACACAGTACATGACAATGTAGCACTTATTCTTCCAATACACCAATACGACACTTGGTTTACACGCATATCGCAGATGTTAATTTTATTTTGCCAGTTTCTCACAAAATTTAATCATCTTACTCTTATTTCAACAAATCTCACGTGAAATACTTCTTTACATTGATTATACTATAAATACCGACAATCTTCCCTTCCTGCTCTTTATAAGAATATGCACACTTCGCGATACGGTTCACAATAGTGAAATACCCCTGATACAAAAGAACAACTACAACATATTTCCCGCCTCTGCAGATGATGAAATGGAACTCTGAGTAGCACTCTGTCACCCAAACTGAATCAATTTTGCCCTCATTTACTTACATATATCAATAAATCACATCCTCCTTGGCAACAATAATTAAAGGACCAATACTATGACTACAAGATGGTTCAATTATTCCGTAATCCAGCATAATGTTTATTTGTTCCTAGACGTCACTAGCATTTTTAAGTTGAATGGGGTACTTACCTCCCACAAATGATGAATGGTCATGTACTACAAATTTATGTTCATATACGTGTTCTTCCTCACTTACCACTAAATACATCTCGATGCTTACCTAACATCGAACACAATTACTCCTCCTGTAATTCACTCAAATTACCTCACGTCACTGCCTCATACCGACTGTCCCGCGGATACTGGTCGTTATAGACACGTCACACACTAATATTTCCTCTCACTAGGAACAACCTCACTTCATATCTTTCAAAGAACACACGTTACCCAAACACTTACCTCAGACCATCATAATTAACACGTACTTCTTTGCTAGTTTTTCTCATAGAACAAACACACACTACCTAAATTAAAGTCTACTCTACTTCCATGATTTGCAACCAAGTCAGCTCCTATAATAACTGAATACACAAGATTTGGTACAACAAGGCGTGGCTGAAACTTACAATTATCTTCAATTATGATTGGTACCGCTATGATTTTTATTTACTCACTTTGACTTACCCAACGGCTGTTATAATATTACCTTCTTCACCTCACAATTTCCGTCATCGGAGTTACTACCTCACTACTTACATCATATTCTCAGTATTATAAGTACTTACATCACTTAACAAAACACTTCTTACATCTGCCTTACTACTACTATTAATTACTTCATTATCTACGAATACGTCACCTCTTAAATATCTCACTTAACATTACTTAGGTCACAATCACACTATACTTAAATCTACTTTCACTACATAGCTACTTATACTAAATACCAGTTCATCTTCTACCTTCGACCTGTCCACTTAACTTACCCGATTCCCAGTGAATCTGAAATACTCTGGCTCGATAACGACACCTGGATAACATTCATATTAAGACTATCATAGTCTCTCCGATAACTCAAATCCGTACGCCTCCCATCTTCTGATTCTCTCTGATTACTCTTCTGACCTTCTCTCTCATAACTCAAATAGATACGCCTCCCATCTTCCGATTCTCTCTGATTACTCCTCTGATACTCTCTCTCACAACTCAAATTCATACGCCTCCCATCTTCCAATTCTCTCTGATTATTCTTCCGACCACTATCACCATCGACATAACTATTAATCCTCTGCGGATCATGATCACTACCTCTCCTCTGATACACGGCTAACATTTTCCCCCTTCTCTCTACTACACTACTTTCCCCAGCCATCATGCGCTCTGTCTCTCGCGCGCGCCCTAGTACACATTCCTCCCAAAGCCTATCAATGAACACTTTAATCTCTTCTAAATTAGACATATTATCCCAGTACACTCGAAACCATATTCTACTTTCACCAATAAAAACATTAGACAAAATCTCCAACACGTATTCCCATTCAATAACATTATTCCTCAACTTACTTGCAAATATTTTCTCAACTAATGTTAGAAATTCCATAGGATTAAATTGTTTTCCAGTAAACTTAGGCAAATCTTGGTCCCTATTGTATAAACCACTCGTTACTACTATTTCTCTTGTAATATGACCTTCTCTCATTTCTTGCCGTAGTACCCTCTGGCAATTCAAAACTTTTTCTTCCGCCACTTTCTCCGCATTCTCTTTCATTATTCTCAATTCTTCCTGTAATTTTTTCTCTTTCTCTGTAACCTTCTGCGACAAAGTTTCTTGTTTATTCTTTAGTTCTCTGACCTGCCCAAGCTCTTTTTCAAACGTTTCTACCTTACTGACACATTCCCTCATATCTTGCCCCACTGCATTATGGATCTTGTCTATTCTTTTGTCTACAATCTCGTGAATTTCTTCCCGATTACTAGAAATCTTATTACTTAACTCTTTGATATTCTCTGTACATGTTCCTTTGACATGCTCAATTTGAGTATGAAGATCGCTCCGACTCGACTCCATTTCTTCTCTAAGGTCAACACACTCTTTATTTAACTTATTTTCTAACGTAGATATTTGATTAGTTACCTCTATTATCTTAGTATCTATTTTAGAATTTAGTGATTCACTTAAAGCATCTATTTTCTCATTGGTCACATTAAAATTTTCTTTATTACTGCCAATTAACTCTTCCATTTGTTTCTTATTATTTTCATTACTAATACCAATCATTTGTTCCATTTTATTACTTAGAGAGTTAATCTGTTTATTACAATTTTCATTATTAGTACTAATTAATTCTTTCATCTCTTCCTTACTATTTTCGTTACTACTAATTATTTGTTCCATTTTATTACTTAGAGAGTTAATCTGTTTATTACAATTTTCATTACTAGTTTCAAACAGTTTTTTACAGTTTTCAATATTATTACTAATTAATTCTTTCATCTCTTTATTATTTTCCTCCATACGTTTCTGACTATTTTCACTACTAATATCAATCTTTTCCTCCATTCTTTTCTGACTATTTTCACTGAGCTTCTTATTTTCATTACTGAACTCGGTAAATCTGGCCATCAGCAAATTTAAAATATCTTGGTTCAGTCCCCCCGCGATTTCTCTTTGAGTTTCAGTATGCTTCTCAATTTCTGCACTTTCCTGAATTATCTCAGAACCTTCCATCGTGCTCACCTGCTCCCTATTTTCAATCTCACCTTGGATGTCCGCAGAAGCAATGACCTCGTCGTCACATGACTTGTTATTGTCTTCCTTGTCCATATTTGGTTCACTAGTAATAGTACGCGATCTCAAATTAATTTCCCTCTTCAAATCCCTTGACATATCCCCAAAATACAAATATATTTCACAAAATTACCCTGCTGATATTTACCGGTAATAATTTCCGTTGGCTTAAATGTGCACACTCTTCCCAAAATGAACCTATGATATGCTGTCATTCAGAACAAATTCTGAATTTATTCGAGCCCCACGTTGGGCGCCACCTTGTGATCTTCCTAATCCTTGCTGACTAATTTTACAAACATATAAATCTGCTTTTAGCTTGAAAAATCTGAATATCTGCATTTAAAATGGAAATTATAAAAATTAACATTCATTAAATAAAATACACCCTCGTCGGACCTTGTACTCACCTTACTAGTTACCTGCTTACTTACACATACGTTATTTGAAGGGCGCCAGCTGTCACTCAGTACAGCAATAATAGAATGAGACTCTTGACTATCTCTAGGGTGTGGGGTAATAAGCTTACTTTTGACAACATACCATATAAGTTCTGGGAAAAGGAGATTGGCGTTCGGTTTCCCCATTAATTTTGAGGTTAAGATATTTTACTGTCAATGAAATGAAACTATGAATTCGTTTGATAGAACAATATATATTCTTTAAATAATATATCAAAAAATAGTGAGTCTTGTTGCGATAAAACAGATGAGAATATGAAATTATGACATTGCAACTGAAAGAAACTAGGCATGAATTTGAATTCTTCTTGACCGGACATTTAACAATTTATACGAAATATTTCCCTCACTGATTCACTTGACTGTACCTTCAACACTTTTAGTGTAATTACGACGTATTCCTTTGATCTGGTGTTTACTGTAGATGTGTCACGCCTAACTTGGTGATACATCCTTGTGACTGCTTCTTCTCCATATCATCTGACTTCTTTGTAAGTCAATATGGTATGACCTCTTGGCAGGTCCAGGGTTGCCCTCTCTGACTTCATGGTAAGCCCTTACGTCCGTGTCTTCCACTAAGTGACGGACCAACCATTTGGTCTCACTCTCTTAATGACCAATAATGGCTCACTGAGTCTTCACCATCTCTCGTTCACACTGGTTGACTGACCAACTAAGGCCTCTTGATCTAGTAGACTACTTCACTGTACTGCATCCGTATAACTAATGACTGACGCTACAATATGCATCCACCTTATATAGACGTTGGTTGACACAACTACGTAATCTCCAGAAATAACAATGACATACTCCCACCTACGCGACAGATTTTACAGACAGTGGTGAAATAGCCCCGCGGCGACTGAGTCCGTTCACGCATTGCTAAATAAATACGATGACATAGCCATGGCGCGGCGATGACTTGGCAGAATCGCCACTAATATTGCACAATGCCCCAACGTCACACCCAATCTCTGATATATACAACAATTCTCACTGTACAGGTATTGAGTGTTATACTATACTGCTAATAATAAGAGATGGCTTGTGACATTTCGTAGAGGGAGGTCCGTTTACTGCCTGCCGAGGCGGGATAAAGGGAGTGGCTGTGTGGTTGCCATGGAAACGAGGGTGGGGCGACTGCGGTTGCCATGGAGATAAAACTGCTGGGAGGCTCGTCTTGCCGGGAGTTGCCAAACCTCTCACTTCACTTGTGAGCTAGATCTTGTTGCAAGCAGTTCAGTGTGAGTGGCCGTTAGTAAGTTTCTAATTGTATTTTAAATACTATTTACGTACGTACGCACGTGCAATCATTGTATTTATATTTCGAGTACGATAAATACTCCTCGAGGGAGAGGGATGCCCAGGACTCGTCCACCTCGTGAAAAGAATACCGCCGGCCATGGTGTGACAATTCATCACCAAGGAAGAGAAATGATATGTGCTGCAAGAGAATTCTTTGAAGAGGAGGCTACGAGTTTATCGGAATGGAATGTTCCCTTAATTCCATTCCAGAGCAAAATTTGTTCTATTTGCGACCAGTTCCAAAACAATAATGTGAAGAAAGACCAGTTCTTGTCTCATTTGCGATCACTGTAAAATTTTCAGCAGCCTGTCAGGGTTTCCCAACTTTAACGCAGCAAGGGGACTGCTAATTAAGGCGTAGCTTTATATAATGGATACTCTTACAGAAATTTACGGAAAAGTGAGGATGTTTGGTGACAAGGGTTTGTTTTACCACTGGATTTACGTCGCAGCGACACAGATAGGTCTTACGGCGACAATGGGATAGGAAAGGCCTTGGAGTGGGAAGGAAACGACCCTGGCTTGTTGTGTTTGTTGTGAAAATAGGAAACCACGGAAAACCATCTACAGGGCTACCGACAATGGGATTCGAACCCACTATTTTCCGAACGCAATATATTCTCTTCGCGCTATCATTATAGAATCGTCATTTTTTTCAACTTATTGTAATCTAAACATTTTCTTAACATTAAGTTCTGGAATCTTGTACATCTAATCGAAGCGTACAGACAAAAATTATAATTTTATTTATATAGATGAAAGTAGACCGAGTGGCCGAGCGTTTTAACGCTCTGTGGCTATGGAGCCAAGCTCTGCATTCGGGAAACGCGTGGGTTCGAATCCCACCGTCGGCTCTTCTCAGAATAGTTTTCTGTGGCTTAATATCTTCACTTCCAGGCAAATGCCGGTACAGTTCCTATCCATAGGCACCCCTTACCCAATTTTATTCACCATAACACATTTCGTCTTCATTAGCTCCTCAACTGAGGTTGGTGCCAGGAACGGCATCCGGCAGTAGAAACATGCTGTGTAAATTAATTGGGAAACCACGGAAAACCATCTTCAGGGCTGCCGACAGTGGGGTTAGAACCCACTATCTCCCGAATACTGAATACTGGCCGCACTTAAGCGACTGCAGCTATCCAGCTCGGTAAATAAAAGGTTTATTTGAGTCCTGTTTATTCCCTGTCAATCCCGATATAAACGCATCAGTCTCAAACGGTAAATATAAGTAATTTAATGACTTTCAACATACGATTCGTAAGATTCCCAGTTTCGCCAGTTACTTGAGGGATGTCTTCCTGTACTAATCCTTCAGTAAGGATTTCCCTCACAGCAACCTGACTATTTGTATGTCACTGATAAGAACCTGATTGTATAAGAGTGATCGCAAATGGGACGACACCGCCTGGCCAGGCAGTCTACAACAGATCACAGTGGTCAGAATGACGGAGAGAACAAGTGAGCCGGAAGCGAGGGGTAAGAGCATTTACAGAAAGGAATGCTGGAATGTGGCAACATCGTGAATTGCCACGTGCAGTGCTCCTCCCTCCAACCTTACCTGTCAGACGCCATCTCTTCTTATTAGCAGTATACACATACGTATATATGCATACATTTAAGTACAATCTTGCAAGCAACAGGCAATTGCAAAATCGAATTAAATAAGACTGATAATTACAATAATATTAACAATATCACAGATAACATAATAATACGGACATAATAATAATAATAATAATAATAATAATAATAATAATAACAATAATAATAAAATACAGATAAAATCATACAATAATAAAAATACAGATATCATCTTGTAACGGGATTTGAACCGTTACAGCATCATCATACAAAGAATTCGACTCATTCTTCAATTCCTTCGCCCCCTTTAAGTGGATTATCCGAGAAAAATAAATACAAATTTCTTTTTAAAAGAGACACCAAATACCAATTTTCATGTCCGTAACATCTTCAGTTTTTGAGATATCACTATCCTAATAAAAAATTCAAGCCCTTCTTCAGTCCTTTTTTTCGAAAACAAAAATACATGTTTCTTTATTTTTAAAAGACTAAAAGACCAATTTTACAACTTTGACATGTTAAGTTTTTGAGATGTTCTGTAGATATGCCCATTTAAAAAAAAACTTTTTCAGTTTTCCTTAAGTGCATATTCCGGAAACAAATTATCATTGCTTCTTTACCTTTACAGGAGATTCCAAGTACCAGTTATCAACTCTGTAACATGTTAAGTGCCTGAGATATATTGTAGGCCTTGATACATTTTTTAATTCAACCCCGTTTGTCACTCCCGTTCACCGCCTTTTCTTTGATATATAGACTAGCAAGATACTCGTGCTTCATTACGGCTTTAAACTGAAAATTGTTATTCAATGTTTTACATTTTGGAGAGTCCACTGTCAACTAATCCTGTAAAATACGCCCTCAGTTCGTACGTCAAATGTTTTTGCGGGAATGATTATTTATTTTCATATCTAACCCTCATTTGAACCGCATACGGAAGAATTTGAATGTTTAAAACCCTATCTTATTTAAAATCTGGGATGTAAAAACGTCCAACTTGTGGAATTTTGATTTTATACGTCGGACAGTAATGGAGGAATGGATACCTTTTAAGGGTTGAATGTTTTTAAATATTTATTAACATCATTAGTACAGAAGACCAACTTTCATTAAAAAAAATAATTTAGTGTCTGAAAGGGTTTCGGAGGGTCAACCGCCATCTAAACCCCTTGGGGGGGAAATATTTTGAAGTATACGATATTTTACACCTAGGACATAAAAGAACACTCTTCTAGTAAAATTACAACGCTGTACGTCAAACAGATTTGGAGGGATGAATAATATCGTTTACGGAGCTAACCTCATTTAACACTTTAGGGTTGGAACGTTTAAAAAATTTCCTATTTCACACCTAGGATTTGGAATTGGAATTATGTCTTCGTACGTTAGACCATTTCGGAGGAAGGAATGAACATATTTGTTTTTGCATCTTAACCACCATTTAACTCTCTGCGCGGTAAAATTTGTTTCAAACCTTCTGTTATTTAACGCCTAGGATATAATTTGGAATCTTCATAAATGAAGATTCATTCTCATAAAAATAATTCATCCACTTTTACAGTCTTTTAAACAGCCCCAACCCCTTAAGTGTTTTTCCCAAAACAAAAATTACGTGTTACTTTATGTTTAAAAGAGATTTAAAAATACCAATTTTCATGTCTGTAATATGTGGTAAGTTTTCTTGATTTACTGTAGACATGACCATTTTAAAAATTAGCCCCATTTAATACTTCGCCTTAAGTGGAATCTCAGAAAACAAATTTTACAGGTGATCCAAATACCAATTTTCACGTCTGTAACATCTTCAGTATTTGATATATAAGTATCCTCATTAACATAATTCAACACTTCCTTCAGTTCTTTTCAGCCTCCCCACCCCCTTAAGTGGATTTTCCGAAAAGAAAAGGATACGTGATTCTTTATTTTTAAAGAAGATTCCAAATACATATTTTCATATGTGTAACATCTTCGGGTTTTGAGATAGAAGTAACCTCATAAAAAGAGTTCTAGTCACTTTGAGTCGTTTTTAAAACTCCCTTACGTGAATTTTCCGAAAAATACGTGTTTCGTTATTTTTAAAGGAGATTCCAAATACCAATTGTCACGTCTCTAATATATTCAGTTTCGGAGATACCAGCATCCTAATAAAAATAATTCAAAGCCTTTTCAGTCATTTACCCCCCCCCTAAAGTACATTTTCCGAAAACAAAAAAATGCGTGTTACTTTATTTTTAAAAGAGATTAATAATACAAATGTTCACTTATGTAATATGTTACATTTTTGAGATATACTACAGATTGCTCGTTTCAAAAATTCACCCCCTTTAACACTCCCCTTAAGTGGATTTTCAGAAAACAAATTATACGTGTTCCTTTGCTTTTACAGCAGATTCCAAATACCAATTTTCACGTCTGTAACATGTTACGTTTTTGAGATATATCGTAGATATACTCATTTTAAAAACTTCATCCCATTTATGACTCCTGTTTATCCCTCCTAAGAAGATTTTCCAAAAACAAAAAATACGTGTTTCTTTTCCTTCAATGAAGATTTAAAATACCAATTTTCAAGACTGGAACATCTTCAGTTTATGAGATATCACTATCCTAATAAAAATAATTCAACCCACTTTTCAGCCCTTTCTCCCCCCCCCAGTTTTTTTCCGAAAACACAAAATTACGTGTTTCTTATTTTTGAAAGAGGTTAAAACTACCAATTTTCACTTCTGTAACATGTTAAGTTTTTTTGAGATTAGATATGCTCATTCTAAGAATTCATCCGGGCCGATGACCTAGATGCTAGGCCCCTTTAAACAACAAGCATCAAGAATTCTTCCCCCTTTTTTAGTTCCCCTTAAGTGGATTTTACGAAAAAATTATCTATGTCTATTTACTTTTACAGAAGATTCCAAATACCAGTTTTTACGTCTGTAATATGTTAAGTTTTTGAGATATACTGTAGATATAGACCTTCTAAACATTCACCCCACTTTGTTACTCCTGTTCACCCCACATTAATGGATTTTCCAAAAACAAAGAATACGTGTTTCTTTATTTTCAAAGGAGATTTCAAATATCAGTTTTCATGTCTGTAACATATTCCGTTTTGATATATAAGTATCCTCATAAAAGGTATTCAAACCCCTTTTCACTTTTTTCACTCCCCTTAATTGGATTTTCCGGAACCAAAGAAAATATTTGTTTCTTTATTTTTAAAGGAGATTGCAAATACCAATTTTTACGTCTGTAAACTTTTAAGTTTTTGAGATATAGATATACTCATTTAAAAGTTCATATCCCTTTTCACCCCCTTAGCGGCGGAATATCCAAAAACCCTCCCATAGTGAGCACCCAAACTCTAATATAAATGTATCCCCAAAATGTCATTACATTATGTCCAGTAGTTTTGGCTCGGCGACAATGAATCCGTTAGTCAGTCAGTCAGTCAGTCAGTCAGTCAGTCAGGACATGTTATTATATATATAGATTTCGGTAATTGTTATTGGAATTTCGTTTTATAAACATCAGAGTAAGCTCTAGTTATTCTTCAAGATAGACTGGAATATACAGTACTTCTACTGAAGAACCATTGAAAAGTAGTGTATGGAATGTTTCCAGTAGGTAAGAGCTATTGTATGCTGGTTGGGTCAATTGCTGGAAGCCGTGCTATTGTTTATACGGAAGCTGAGGCAATTCTGCGATTATTTGACATTGTTCATATCTCTCTCCTTCACCCTTACCTCTTCCTCCTTCAACATACTGAATGACCTTGGTTTATTGCTGGAGCTTCAGTTGCTTTCATTATGCCCAAGACGAAATTCTCAGTTAGTGAGAAGTTGCGAAGTTTTGTTTGCGAGTTCGATGGAAACAAATTCAGTACGCATGGAGTGATTTTATTCTGTAAATTGTGTGAGCATGCAAAAGGATCAGTAGCATCTAGGGTGTGTAGAAAATTAGAAAATGTACTGGAAACGAATAGGGGACTTTTATACCTGCGTGGAATAAGTGACATTCTTTGTGGAAACCTTCATCTGCAGATTTTCAGGTATGTTCTCCAAGTGATTTAACTCTACTCACGTATGCTGCCATTACATCATGCGATGTCAAAAGAAGTTTTTCTCGCTAAAAGACGATACCCATCTGCATCAGAGGAGGAATCTCATTCAACAATCTTAAGATGCGTATGATCATAAATGGCAACTATCCTGATAATGGGGACTGCATCAGGTATGAAAACATCATTCACGTAACGCATATTTGTGTAAAACGTAAAATTGACTGAGTATTGAACATTGAAATTATCTGTAGTGTTTCTGTCTTCCACAGAGTCCGTCCCTTGGGAGTATGCAGTGGAACCCTAATGAGTTCATGAACTATTCAGCATTATAGTTGATTTTTAGGTTAAATATTTTGAAGAATTAGAACTGTTAACTTCAGCCTGTAGCATTTGCAATATAACTGATTCTGTATGTAATGAAGATGCTATTCATTGAGTCATGTTTTGAATTCTATGAGGCATTTTTTATGTTTTTAGGCCATAAATGCATAAATATTTCATACATTTTTAGATCATAGAAATCTGCCACCTAATAATCACCATCTCACACCCAGATGGGCAGGTTGGCCATGGACGTCGAGTAGAAAGACCTGCTCCGGGCACTAAAATCCATGCGCTAAATAAACAAATAAATAACCTATGGTCCATTCCATTGGTAAAATACACTTCTCTCCTAAAGTTTGTTGGTAGCGAAGTACCTCGAGTACAGTACACGCAGTGCCAGTGCCAGGCACATCTGTTAATTATCGGCAGGTGGTCTTTTGTGTTAATCATCTAACAACAGGAAGCTCCTACGAGTTTCATCCTCACAGATCACAGACACAGGAAGATAGTGTTTCATCTCTTGAGCCCCAGCTTCCAATAGCCTACTGTTAGTAACAATTATTGTTCAGATTTCCATTAAATTATTATATATTAATTGATGCTTATGTTGTCAACACAAATGTACGAATTATACTATCATTATCATTTAGACTTTCATGGCCCGTGTAACTATTCATGATGTATATTTTGCGTTTGTGCCGTGTAATGAACTATAGTATAAACGCTCTCAACGCGTTTCAAAAGAGACCTTGCTTTTCCTCGTCAGGAGAAACAGAAAAAGGAAACATGACGCATCAAATGTTGCTAAGAGAAAGCAACAAAGAACTTAAAATGGTGCCCTAAGATGTAATGGGGACACCATTTTAGCCCCATGCTAGAGAAAACGAATGGCAACAGCAAAGCAACATATCCTAATGGTTTTGATAATAGGTAGCCATGATTCACTGAGGTTGTAACCTGTATAGCGGTTGAAGTTATCTGGTTATTTACGTATTTCAACCGCTTCCCTGATGATTCTGTGGCGATATTGTTTTATACGGGCATGAACATGTGCTCTTGGAACATGACATCAGTTCATTACACGGCATAAACCCAAAATATACATCACGAAGAATTACACTATATTCAGCATACATACCGCTGTAGTTATATAGGATGACTCATGTAACGTTACCACCGGCAATATTTATTAAACAAGAAGGGTATTTGAAAAACCACTTTCAGATGCAAAACGCTAGGAGAGGGGCTTATGAAATTAGTGGATACAATTAGTTTAAAATGTACGGAAGTATAATATTCAACACAAACTTACGTATTACAGTATTACCTTCAGCAGAATTGAAAGCAGGGGGACAATATGGTAATAATGGCGTTTGTTGCAATGTAATAAGTTAATTCAATCCCGACTGATTGCAATGTGAAGGTGACGTTTGAAAATATCTCGGAATTTCTGCGTAAATATTGAAGAGATCATTTTCATACTGGTCTGAATTAGGACAGCCAGGGTACTGCTTTATTAGTTTGGAAATACTCGTCTTAGTAAATTCTTCCTTGCGTTCCGTGAATTATTTTTCATTCATTAATTGTACAAACTGGAGATGTGTCAAAACTTCAGATCTGGATTTTATTTGAACTGCCTAGCAGTGAAACTTACATTCCCATTCAATTGGACACATGTTTTTCACACACTCTTCAATGAAAGCCTCGCGTCTTAGGTTCTGTACATTTGCAATCGCGAAGTGTACTTCATTATGGCAAGCATTTATATTGGCTACTGATTGCAGAACTTTAAAACAAAGCGTGTCTCGCAAACGTATAGCAGGTGCACGATCTATAGTC
The DNA here is from genome assembly GCF_040414725.1 of Anabrus simplex. Lineage (NCBI taxonomy): Eukaryota > Metazoa > Arthropoda > Insecta > Orthoptera > Tettigoniidae > Anabrus > Anabrus simplex. The sequence goes on along the minus strand of NC_090266.1, from coordinate 1,120,485,091 downwards.
CCAGTGAGAGTGTTGGTCGTCTATTACTGCGTTATGAACTTGGTGCAACTCATTTAAATATTTAATTATAGCTGTGACAGCCTTTGAGTGAAAGTTCCATCGTTAGTGCAGGCCTGCGGTAACTTAAATCCCATTTCAGTATGCAATACAGTGCGCTTGGACAACTTCGTGAAAAGACTATGAAATGCCGTTGAATCACAAATAAACAAACGTACTTTTTTTTTGAACCACGTAAAAGCACTAGACTCAACTGTGACTAAAGATCGCGTGAGGGCAAAACTGCTTTACATTATTTAATAATAATAATAATTATTATTATTATTATTATTTTACTGTTATTTGTTTTACGTCCCACTAACTACTCTTTTACGGTTTTTGGAGACGCCGAGGTGCCGGAATTTAGTCTCGCAGGAGTTCTTTTACGTGCCAGTAAATCTACCGACACGAGGCTGACGTATTTGAGCACCTTCAAATACCACCGAACTGAGCCAGGATCGAACCTGCCAAGTTGGGGTCAGAAGGCCAGCGCCTTAACAGTCTGAGCCACTCAGCCCGGCTTACATTATTTAGTACACCCCTATGTTGAGTTTATTTTTTCTATATTCCACTCTTCCAAAGTCGTTCGAATGATACCTGCCAAACCTGCCCTACTTTTATCACTTGAGAGATCATAAAATCCTACGAAATTTTCTTCAGTCCTATCTTGACCACAGTAATGTAAAATTATGCTTAGGTGGCTCTTGCAAGACAGGTCTAATGTCTCGTATGCTTGGACTGAAACAAGAGAACACTTACATTTCTGACTTAATTTTGTCCTTAACAACAGAAGTGAGTTAATTTTGAATCTCTGCTGAAGTCCATTTGAATTTTAGTGAAGACTGTAAATGGACTTGTATCACCGATTCATTCCCAGCAAGTAAATTTTAACGTTCTAAATAATTGTTATTTGATTCGCCATCTTCTCGGTGGCCACGTAAAGGTAATTCTTGTTAGCACAAATAGATGATTGTTTGAATCATACGTTCAAGAACCTGTCTATTTGATGACTCCTGTTCATTATGCTTTATTGCAGCTTTTGATGAAACAGGGTCAGTCAGATGTCTTTCAAGAATCTGAAATTTCGCTTATTTAACAAATGTACCGAACCTTGGATTTTTGAGGTTTGATTGGTTTTTCCTTAAATTTCCTTAAATCAGATATACCCTTTGTGCACCAGTCTTAATCTTTTACACCGAACATGATGCAAACGTAGAAACACATTTTGTTTGTTTACAATTACTCGTGAGCCAGGACAGCCTCTAATATCACGAAATTGAAAATGACCTATTGGCCATTTATTAACCTCCTTAATAGTTAATTTTGGAGTAGGTCGTTTCTCTTTCATCTCACATCGTTCTTCATAAATGTAACTTGATAGAAGGTTCGGCCGCAAGATGTTTAAAAAATCTAATGTTTCAGGCATGTCACCCATTGTTATGAAATAAATAGCATGCACTTTACAACACTTCACAAAGAAAATTCAAATGCGCGGGTACACTAACAAATTAGCTCAACAGCTCTGCGGAGCCAGAACCCAGCCAGATTGCTCGTAAGTGCTAGCGTTTTGTCGGCAGGCGTCAGGGTACTACGGAAGCGAACGGAGAAGTCATTCTAGCCACACCACATACAGGCAGGGTAGGCCACTGTTTTAGAATGGTACGGATTGGCCTTTAAGACTAATTTTTTTGATATTTTAGGTAAGTTATTGCTGGCCAGCACTACGATCTACTAAGAAACACTGCTAAGTGGCTATAGAAAATAACTACCCTTCGGTAAAGCTATTATAAGACAAAATATATATAAAGCAATTAAATGCACAATAACAACTGAGTTACCCGGCGTACAAGCGTCCCCTGAACCGAAGCCATGGGTGAACGTGAACAATAAACTGGTTGATGCACATGGACACTTCGGTACTGAAAGTTCTTCTGCATTATCGTTAATGTCATGAATACAATTCTGAAAATAAGCCAGCTGCAGTTTTTCCCTCTTCATACAGAAGGACTCGCATTTAAATTCTTCCATTAACCACTTATATAATCTTTTCCCAGTATGAAGCGGAACATTATTTTGAACGCTTTCTAGTTAACTTACATGTGACTGATAATAAGGCGTTCGTATTAAACAAGTTCTCTTCTAACCGTCAAATTGAACAATAATAAGTAATGCATTACCGTAATTCAATTCTTACCATTTTCTAATACTTTCCTATATGTCTCCTTTATCATTTTTCGGCATGGAAGAGTTGCTACCACTGATTAAAATATCCGAATCTTGTATGCAATTTACTATTTATTAAGTAATTGAACAAATAAGGGCCCTTTCTCTCTAGGAAATTCCAAAGCTAAATATGGCCTACAGTTAAAATACCGCTAATTAATGGTCCATTGATAGCAGTTGTATTTCGTATAAGTCGTTAGTATTTGATATGTATTTAAACAATTCGATTTCATCGGCATATAGAACACATTGAGAATGATTAACAACAATTGGCAAGTCATTAACCAATAACAAAAATAACAAAGGACCAAGATTTGACCCTTAAAGGACGCGCGATCAATTATGGTACTAGAAGTATTTAGTTACGTTGAACCTTACGTACTGCTTCCGGTTTCATAAATAAGAAGAAATCATTAAGAGGAGACGCAAAATTCTGATATTTTCACTGCTAGAATCTCATGATCAAGCTTACCAAATGTTTTTGTGAAATCTGTATACTGTACATCGCATCAACAGATATATTGCTGTTCATCGAATCTGAAATAAATTGAACAAAATTAATCAATTTTTTAAAGTACAGTAGGCCTATATCTTTCCTGATGAGAGACATGTTGACATGCTGATATATATTCATGTAATTAAACATACTAAACTAAAGAATATATTCAATTTCTTTCGCCGGAACACAAATTACAGAAATACCAAAAAAAAAAAAAAAAAATAGGGCAAATTTTACTCAATTTCCAAACAGTTGGCAAAGATTGTCGACTGATAATAAAGTTGTATATAATACACAGAGGAAGCATCAATACCTTCGCACAACCTTTTTTCTTTTTTTGCTAATTGCTTTACGTCGCACCGACACAACCTTTATTAATATACTAGCGAATGTACCCGTGCTTCGCTACGGTATTCTACATTGTATTCGAATATCGAAGTAAATAGTGTACATGCAGTAAATAAGATTGTTTTAAAATTGCATGTCTCTTAGCGTTATCCGAGAAAGAGCCTGCGGAGGTCCCCGTACGTTGTTTCCCATGTAAAGTGTTTGTTACGGATTTGTGATATAACGGCAGGCTCACTTGCCTACTGCCATTCACAATCGAGTTGGGAAGTTTACATTATAATTGCAGGCCCCATTGCCTACTACGCGGACAGAATTGATTTGGGGAGTTTTCGTTAAAATGGCAGCCCCCTTTCCTACTTCCAGACAGATTACAGTTGAGGAGTTCTTATTATAATGGCAGGCAATTACCCTACTATCACTCGAAATTGAGTTGTGCAGTTATCATTATAATGCCAGGCCCATTTTCCTACTGCCAGCCAGCTTACTGCCAGTCACACCAAGTTGGTGAGTTTCCATCAAAATATCAGGTCACTATGCCTAATGCCAGTCACATTTTAGATGAGGACATTTCTTTATAATGGCGGGCACCCTTGCCTACTGCCAAACACAATCGGGTAGGGGAGTTTTAAACAAAACTGCATGCTCACTTGCCTTCTGCAAGTCAAATCGAGAAGGGAACTATTCATTACAATTGTAGGCCTTCCTTACTAATGACAGTTATACAGGAGTTGGAGAAGGAACCCTTTCCTACTGCCAGTCAAAGTCGGTGTGGGGAGTACTGATTACAATAGCAGACCCACCCTTTCTCGATTGCTACAAATCGACATCAGTGAATACATATAGATCGACATACGAACGTATATGCGTGTTTACAATATAGAAGACCTTCATTTACAGATTAACTGCTACTAAACGTACGTCATATCGACAAAGGATTATACCATAAGACACGCCGGATTTAGTGGCCTAAATGGCTGGTTCTATGATGTGTCATCTATTCTTGGGTCAGATTGAGTTAGAAACGTGGAACAGGGTAAAGGTTTTGTAAGATTATCTCACATTACATTACTTTTCGGATAATTATGTGACAGCTACATACATAGCATTTGGCTCACATATGGCTACTGGGTGGACCAATTTTCGTGAAGAGTTTGATGAGTCTCTATTTGATATAAGTAACTGAAATTATGAATTATGCATGTGAAAATTCCAAATTGACTTAACATCGATTAATAGAGAAAAATCAAACGTAAAAGGGATACAGATACGGCAAAAGTCATAAGACCAAGGTTGTAGATCATTCCAAATTGAACGGAGATTGTGCAATCCGTTATGTGATAGGAATTTCACAAGGTCTGCACCATCATTAAAATTGCCTGCATATTTCGATATTCTTCGCGGATAAAAAGAGAAAAATTTAATGATCTAGGATGTTTTCCGTTCGTTACAGGCTAAAACGTATAATCTTGTCAAATTTCAATTATCTTCTTTTTCTTCTGGCAGATTATGCCACAATCCGGATTTTGGGCGAGGCGAGAAAAAAATTAGGACTTTCAGGAAACTAAACCAAAAAATTATGCAGATGGTCATTATTACCCCTTAAACGGAAAGCTGTACGAAAATTTCGCCAAATAATCAGTGTAGAGGCACACAGTCGTTACGATTTGATTTATATAGATAAGGAATCTGCTCCATGTAAAACACCTTTTGGGCTATGTCCGCTGGACTTAACCTGCAAAAGTGACCATTCATGATATCTCCCTTATTAATCCTCCTGACGAAAAAATGCACATGAAAAAGAGGTTTAGAGGTGGAATTCCATCACGTTTGTTCGATTTCCAGCCAGGTTGGTCTTGTTCTGTATATATTGTGGAAGAGTAAAATCACCATTCCGGTTCCCTATAAACCGCCAGTCCATTCCGGAACATGAAATGTTATTTACGTTTAAAACCTACCTTTGGACAGGTGGATGCTAAATATAAATTTTGGTTCGAATGTCTTCAGTAGTTTTCAAGTTGTAAGGAATACGCTTTACACGCACCCGTTCGTGAGTTAAGTCCGATGGGATTTGTACAGAAAAACGGTTCGTTAATGATATCTCCCTTATTAATCCTCGTATCGAAATGATGCACATGAGAAAAAAGGTTTAGAAATTAATTTCTACCAAGGTAGGTAGATTTCCATTAAGTTTGGTTGTGTATATTTTGTGGAAGTGCAAAATCACTGTTTCGGTTTCGTATAAACCCCCAGTCAGTTCAGGGATTTAGAAACAATATTTGCCCTAAAACCTATCAAGGACAGGTGTATTCTACTGTAAATATGAGTCTTGGTGGAAGTACATCCAGTAGTTTGTAGCACTCGCGTACATACGGCGTAATTAAGGAAGAAAATAATACAGTTAAGAAAGTTGAAAGTAATAGAAAATGGATTATAACTGAGGACAGCCGGATAACGACAAATATGTAAATGCCAAGTGGATGTATTGGGAAATCAAATGCCCCTCAATAAATTATGCTAGTGTGAGTTACGGATATAATAAAGCGATAACAGGGGAGAAATTTAGTTCCAGTGATTCTTAGGTAAACAAATAATAAGAAGATGACTAATGGTGTTATTACTTAATCTATTCGAGGGCGGTTATAACATCCAACGATATTCCCCCAATATCCCGCAGATAGGCCGATTGACGCCTCTCTTGCCTTCTACCCAAGGAACAACCACGAATTTAAAAGTATGATGAGGAAAATAGCAATACGTTACTTCCCTGCTGGCATGCAGTCAGAGACGTTGCCATGGTAACCTGTAGGTTCGTTGTCGGTCTGTCGCTCACTCAATGCAGAGCATGATACCAGCGGAAAATTGTAAATTTCTCCGTCATGTGAAGAGTAAGGTAAATTATGAACATAACGAAAGTTGTTTATAATGAAGAGACGTTTCACGTACGGTAAACTAAGTTTACAGAAAATCAATAGTATAAGAGAAAATGGAGGAAAACCAAATGGTTTTCCCTATAAACCCCCCGTCTATTCAATGATTTTAAAATAATATGCATATTGAAACCTTTCCCGGGATGAGTATACTCTAAATGTGAAGTTTGGTTGAGATCTATCCAGCCGTTTCGAAGTGATGGTGGAAAAAACATTCTGATTTTCCTGTAAACTCCCCGTCTATTCAAAGATTTTAAAACGATTTGCATATCGAAACCTTCCCCGGGATGAGTGTACTCTAAATATGAAGTTTGGTTGTGATCTATCCAGCCGTTTCGACGTGATGGTGGAGAAACTATTCTGGTTTTCCTATAAACCCCCGGTGTATTCAAAGATTTTAAAACGATGTGCATATCGAAACCTTCCCCGGGATGAGTATACTCTAAATATGAAGTTTGGTTGAGATCTATCCAGCCGTTTCGACGTGATGGTGGAACAGACAAACAGACAAACAAACAGACACGAAACGTAAAAACCACCGATTCGGTCTTGAGTTGACGTAAAACGGACAAATATCTGAAAAATTGGCAAAACAAAAGAAATTACAGACAGCGGACCCCCTACAATTTTATTTATGTAGATGGTGGTATACCCCTTGATTCACGGTTTTCATATGGCTTCAACTTCTGAATTGCTTGCATATATTCAACGTCATCGACTGGTTGCAGAGACAAGCATTACGGCAAGCAAATTTTGTTAGTTTCAAGAATGTTATAATTTGCAGGTTGTTTGTAATACACATTGAAAAGGTTTTGTAAATCCATCGTCTGTTCCTGTACTACTTACAAGAGGGTGTTCCCGAAGTGCCATATATTTTGATGAAGAATTATCGTGTTTCTTACTTGCAATGAAATACCAAAATGTTGAGCTGTAATATTTAACTCGGAATCAGTGATGTAGAATCTATATGCCTTAGCTATAGTCATTGAATGCTTACTAGGTCCCCTATATATGCGATACTGCCCTTATGATTTCTGTATCTTTCTTTTGCTTTGATTACTTCGATAATTTCTTTCGTAAACCAAAAAGGGTAGTTCCTTCTTCTGCGAACTTCCCTCGGAGGAATAGCTTGATGAATTACTCCCTTAAGTATTTTACAAAACCAGTTTAGAGCCTCATTGGCGTCATAAAATACTTCCAAACGTTTTTAATCACCCTGCTTCTATAACCGATATTAACTTATAGAGATCGGCCTCCGGGAAATTCCAAACCGTAGATTTCTGATTCGAGTCACTTTGGTATCAGGCTTAAATTCGAATAACAGCATGATGATGTGAATCTTCAGGTATTAAGGGAGGAAAGCTTCAGGATACGTTTTATATGCCATTAACATTAGATAGAATTACATGTAATGTGTCTGAATGGTCAGCCTACTGGCCTTCGGCTCAGAGGGCCCTGGGTTCAATTCTCGGCCGGGCTGAAGATGTTAAGTGCTTATACTTAATTCCCCTAGTTTCGGCAGCCCTGAAGATGGTTTTCCGTGGTTTCCCATTTTCACACCAGGCAAATGCTGGGGCTGTACCTTAATTAAGGCCACGGCCGCTTCCTTCCAACTCCTAGGCCTTTCCTATCCCATCGTCGCCATAAGACCTATCTGTGTCGGTGCGACGTAAAGCCCCTAGCAAAAAAAATTCCCCTAATTTGTGGACTGGGTGTTTGTGTTTGTCTCAATAGATTATTAAAAGAAGAAAGAGAAAACATATAGAAGAAGGGGAGAAACTCGTCGAAGAGGCAAAAGTAAATCCGTTTATAGCTCTAAAATCAAGAAAGCTGCACTTCCCTCATGATATTGCCAGAGAAGACTGGGAAGAACATTTTAGGAAAGTGCTGAACACGGACAACTTATCTGTAACTACAGTAGATAATATCGTACATGGAGAACAAAAACTCTTTCAGGACTTCACCGAAGAGGAAGTAAAAAATTCCATAAGGGACTTGAAGGTTAAGAAAGCTGCAAGAATTGATGGCATTTTCAACGCACATATACAAACTACAGAAAATATATTACTAAAAACATGGACATCGCTCTTCAATAAGTGCGTGGAAATGAACGAAATCCCTGACACCTGGAAACACTCAATGATGAAGATCTTGTATAAAGGAAAGGGAAACACGAGTTGCCTAGATTTGTACCGTGGAATTGCCTTAGAAAGCAATATCTTTAAACTCTTTACCAGGTTACTAACCACGAGACTGATAGAAGAGGTAGACCACGCCTTACCGGAAGAGCAATTCGGCTTTCGAAGAGGGAGATCTACAATGAATGCGATAAAGAATCTGATTGACGACATAACAGATGCCCTCAGACATCCTAAAGTGAAACTTTACGCGATCTTCGTAGACTACAACAAAGCGTTCGACCTAGTGGACAGGGAAAAGCTACTGAAGAAACTGGGAAACATAGTAGGATATATGAATCCTTTAACGAACATCATTAGGACCATTCTTGCTTATAATTACATCTCTGTAAACGATAACGTCTCTATCTCGAACCCCATAACGCAGATGAACGGAGTACTACAGGGTGATCCAATGAGCCCCATACTCTTCAGTATAGCGGTCTCAGACCTAATACCCGCTATAAAGGTCGAAGACGACGAGGTACATATATACATGTACGCAGATGACATGGTACTCGCATAAAAAAACACGAAAAACTACAGGCTGCTTTCAACAAGCTGAACATTTGGGCAGAGGACAATAAATTCAGAATTAATCAACAAAAGACGGTACAGATGATCTTCTGCAAGGGAGGCAGAACAGCATTAAAAGAGAAAATTCACTATGAAAATGGAGGGGAAACTATGCCAATTGTAAACAACTTTAAATATTTGGGCATTACATTACAGACGTCAGGAACTACTTATACCAGACACATCAAGGATAGAGTGGCTGCGGCCGTAATAGCAATGAATGACATCTTGATCTTACGCAAACTTTTGGTTGAAGTCGCTATGAAATTGTTCCATGCAAAAATATCTCCGATAATGACGGACTAGATTTGATATGGGAACATCTCACTAACGGAAATATTCGAGACATTGAAAGTGTAAAAGCAATCTACATGAAAAAGATATTATGTTTGTGCAAATTCACTCCTTCAAGACTATGTTACGAGCTGACAAGAGAACTCTTCTATACAGAAGAACTACGTCACAAACTAATATTGCCGTCTACAGATGCATTCAACCAGTTACAAACAGAGCTGCAAACCAGGAAGGGAGATATATGGGAAACATTTTACACCACAGAGGCTATGACCAGTACGGATTGGATGAAGGCAAACTATGAACTCAGGCACATAGTGGATAGATTAGCAACACACGGTTTTCATCATCGTGTGTGTGCTAACAAAACTTTTCACACTCCGAGAAAGGAATGTATAACATATGTGTACTGTGCGAGAAGGCTTGCGACTTATATCATGTTGTGACATGTACTAAAAGGCAGATGGGACTAACCAAATTCTGTTTGATGTTTGATGTAATTAGTCATGTAAACATATTTTATTGGCCATTGGCTGCAGTAAAATCTTTAATATATATATACTGTACCGTGCATATACGACGTGAATGCTAGGTTTAGATCGGGAGATAAAATGTCATCCACTACCACATTATTTATTTATATATTTATTGTGAAGCATCAGACTCTTATTTATAATTTATAAGGACTGTTTACCCTCATTAGCTGTGTGTAATGTTATAAGAATGATGTGTTAGGTATCGTGTATAATGAACAACAACTCAACTCGTCAAAGGCAAGCACTACGCCGCTATCCAGAGACACTTCCCACAGAAACCATGATTCAATCTGCTATCTCTAACTCGACGCCATATCATATCAGTTATCAGAATGAGACTTGGATATGCATCTTAACCCAGTCATCTGTTCCGACTCAAAGTTATAGACTCCCCAAATTGTCCCTCTGACCCCAATCAAGAATCAGACCTCAACCATGCAATTTTAGGATGCGCTAGATACAAACCACAAGTAACCAATTCATATCAAAAGCTTATACAACTCAAAGTTCTACTTCCAACTTCCGTTTCGGCATTGTTCAGCAGGTATGACATCCCTATATACCAAGCAATAGACAAATTTTTAAGTGAAGCTAATTTAACATTGCGATACGTTTGTTCTATAGTCTGTAGTTAAACTGTTCTCATCCAACCCAAGTTCATGTACCGTGGCTTTCTGTCACCAGTTAGTCACAATGCCATGAAAGGTCCCCTGTTGTAAAGATGTTGCTCTTTGACTTTCCTGTTTTCTAAATGTACAGAGCTTACGGACCAAATGCCAAAATGTAATAAAAAATTTCCCTGGCAGAAAAGCCTGCGAGTGATGACCGAGTAGAAATAGCTGAGGTAGGTGGAAGTCGGAGCGACGATATCAGTGGGGTCGACCTCTCGACATCAGCAGTCCAGACCAACGGTAGAAGCATAAACATTTATGAGTGGATAGAGAATGTCGATGGATTACTGGAGGTCATGGTAAATGACAAGCTAATACAAGTGACATTGGTACACTTAGACTTATGGAGAATACTCTGCACTTACCAGATGCTCCAATTACTACGGCTGAATGAGACAATGAAAGACGGAAAGAGGGGAATATCAGGCGCTATTAGCGAAAAATTATTAAAGCCATAAACAAAATATTCAGGTGTTAAATGCACGATTAAAGTAAATGAAGACTTAGCGGTGGGAGAGATCTATTCAAATACTGGGCTAAAGGAAGGATACAAATTATCACCTATGTTGTTCATACATTTTATTACCGATATTTTGCAAAATGAAGGGATGGGGAACATGACAAGCCCATGCTTAAACAATAAAGAAATGCTCGGCCTGGTACAACATCAACCGATATCAAAGAAGCATCACAAAAACTGCTGAATATTCTACAGAATGGAACATAAAAGTTAATATTAAAAATGAAAGTAATGGTATGTATAAAGGGAAAGAAAGAAAAGAAAGTTGGTGGATTGAAAATGAAATGTCTTATGGCTTTTAGTGCCGGGATATCCCGGGACAGGTTCGGCTCGCCAGGTGCAGGTCTTTCTATTTGACGCCCGTAGGCGACCTGCACGTCGTGATGAGGATGAAATGATCATGAAGACAGCACATACACCCAGCACCCGTGCCATTGGAATTAACCAATTAAGGTTAAAATCCCCGACCCGGCCGGGAATCGAACCCGGGACCCTCTGAACCGAAGGCCAGTACGCTGACCGTTCAGCCAACGAATCGGACAGTTGGTGGATTGAACATGTAGAATTAGACGTGGTCAATAAAATATTTACGAATCGTACTAGTATCTCCTCCTCTGCGAACCATGTGACCTTGCCGCGGTGGGGAGGCTTGCGTGTCCCAATGATGCAGATAGCCTAGCCGCAGGTGCAACCATATCGGATGGGTATCTGTTGAGAGACCAGACTAACGAATGGTTCATCGAAAGGGGGGTAGCAGCCTTTCGGTAGTTGCAAGGGCGGCAGTCTAGATGATTGACTGATACGGCCTTGTAATAATACTCAACATAGCTAAGCTATGTTGATACTGCTACACGGCTGAAAGCAACGGGAAACTACAGCCGTAACTACGTCCCGAGTACATGCAGCTCTCTCTGTATGAATGGTGTACTGATGATGGCTTCCTCCCGGGTAAAATATTCCGGAGGTAAACTAGTCCCCCATTCGGATCTCCGGGTGGGGACTACACGAGAGGGGGCGATCATCAGGAAGATGGATACTGACATTCTGCGAGTCGGAGCGTGGAATGTTAGAAGTTTGAATCGTTGTGGTAGGTTAGAGAATCTGAAAAGGGAGATGGATAGGCTAAAGTTAGATGTAGTTGGTATAAGTGAAGTACGTTGGCAGGAAGAACAGGATTTTTGGTCAGGCGACTACCGAATTATCAACACGAAATCAAACAGGGGAAATGCAGGAGTTGGTTTAATAATGAATAAGAAAATAGGGCAGCGGGTAAGCTACTACGACCAGCATAGTGAAAGAATTATTGTCGTCAAGATAGACACCAAACCAATGCCCACCACAATAGTGCAGGTCTATATGGCTACTAGTTCAGCGGATGATGAAGAAATTGAAAGAATATATTGAACCATATCATCACATGCTTCATTGGCAAATTTTAATCGTGATAGAACACTGTGGACTTATTGCGCAACATGGCTTTGTGTGGGAGTCTGTTTGGGAGACGGTTAGATACCTGACCACGCTAGCATAAGAGGAGCGGCCCGTGGATGGCTTCAGACAACGAACTTTGTTTAAATTTGAACGTGGTTGCTGGAAACCGCCGCAGTATTCTTTGTCAAGCCAGTTTCGAAATCCGCCAATCACGAGTTAGTACGAGGACTCTGCGAACGGCCGAACCGCAATGGCAGAATAACCAACCATCTAACTGCATCTTTGAACCAGTTTCCATCTATGATAATAATCTGTCATTGCGCCGATATTCCACAGTTCTGATGTGTCCAGATAGATAAGTGTAATTTTTCTGATGCCTGAGAACATATGTGGGGCATACGTAAGGCATAGGTGTTATTTCGCATTTATCAACAGCTTCTCATTCAAACCAAACCGCCGCTCAACAGACTTTGTATTCTTCAGAAGGGAGTTCCGTTATTTGAAAAACTCGAAGAGTCTTTATAACTGCCAATAACAAGGGAGCGTCACCTCATTCTCTGCCTGAACTTCGTGCCGTAAAGTCGCTTGCACACCGAGACTATATTTCTTATGTATGAGAAGTAAGCCAGTGATACGGGTTCGAGTAAATACAATCAATAACTGTGATCAACTGTGGCACAATGTATGTGCAGTATTTTAATTCGATCCGGGAGTGATCCGTATATAAGCAATAATAACAAATCGCGGGCGCGATCGGGAACTCTCATAATCGTGTGTTGCGTCGCCGCGCCAAGGACTCTTCACGTCCGGGCCGAATCGCCCTTAAATTAATGGTGAGCTGGACGGACTAATTTCTGCTTGCAGGTCGTAGTCAATTGACGGCCAAGCATTAAGGGCGTGATCTCACACACGTGTGTGACTAGCGGCGAAGAAACGGTGCCTAATTCAACTGTTACAGGTGCAACATCAACTAGCGCTATGGAGCCCACGCCGAGCATCGATGGACTGACTTCACACATCCGGAAGACTGGGGTGACCATGGCATAAGTTCGTGATGACGCCAGTGGCCATGTAAACATCATGGGTGATGAAGCCGGCGCAAGATAAGCACTTTGTCATTTTTTAGCATGCCTGGGTAATAGTTGCACACTAGCTTAGATCAGATGTAAATAAATAAATTTCAAGGTAATTCTCAGCCAGAGGGCACAGTGGTTCTTCAATTCAAGTTACAGTTACATGCGTCCTGGGCTGATGCATGCTTTTATTTTCCTTTTATCTTTCTTTAAGTTAGTTTAGATGGGGTTAAGGGTGTGCCAGTGTAGGTATAGGAGTGTTTTCATGTGTTTTGTTTTCCAGTGTATTCCAATATGTGGTCGATATGCAAGCTCTGATCGTCATTTACAGAGGCTACACGCCGGTGATGATGTATGGGAAATCAGTTTACAGCTGTAGTTTTTCTCTTTTATTTTTTTTATTTTCATGCATGGGAATTTCAGCTGTGGTCAGGAAGCAGAATAGCGGAGATTCAACGTTGTTACGTAGAGTCATTACTATACAAGGGAAGGGCGATTAACGGTTCTTATCGAACAACTGACCGGCCAAGTAAGACGCCGGAAGTGCATGTATAGATGAATGTTAACCAGGGGCTGGTTATGTGAGCCGAATGGAATCACGTGTATATTGGTGAGTAATTCAGGGGTTGATAGATTGGGACATGTGAAGGAGGCTGGAACTGCCGTAGTCATGACATAAGGAGGGCGAGAACCCGTGTACTGCAAAATGAAAGACCCGAGTATGGTCTCAGGATTTACAGTATGTGATGTGGGTATTCATATAAGAGAGGCTGACGCCTGTATTGAAGTGCCTTTATTTTAAAGCTGCGAATTGAGATCGCAGGTCATTATAAGGAAGAAGCAGTAATAGTGCTGCGAATGTTGTGAATTTATCCTTGTCTCCGAACGAGAGTTAGCAGGTAGAGACCAACCCTTTTCTTGAGAAGTCAAGTGTACCTCCCGAAGGCCGTGTTTCATAGAGTGCTAGGTGGACCGTTATTCGCATTCTCTCCCGACAAGTCAGGAAGTTACAGGTAACAGCTGTTTGCGACAGTGAAAGTGGTCCTTAAGGGATTGCCCTTGCGTCTGACTTATGGACGTAACCCATGTACCTGCCTGCTGGGGAGGATCCCGCTGACCACATGTGGAGCATTTATGCATATTTCATGTTGTTATTTTTCAGGTTCCATACTCCCACTTTATTTACATATGTTATCATGCTTATCTGGTTTGATCCATGATTTCTATGAGATGGTGACGACTGGTTTGTTTTGTTTGTGTTTGTTTTTTTTTCCTTTGCATTAGGTGTCGGCGTGACCAGCGTTGCATTAGATTATTTGTGTGTTTATTAGCTCGTTTGCTAAACAGATGGTCGTTGGCATTCGTGCCATCCAATTCCTATGTGGACGGCCACATATTTAGAATCAGTGTAGTCATAAGTTGCAGCTCAGGGCTAGTGTTGAATTGAATTGATTTTGTTATTGATATGTAAATATGTATAGTTTGGATCGGTTACTAGTGTGTTTAACTATTTACCGCGGTCATGTATAGACACTTTCCGAAGCGCATCCCATAAAGGAATCATGACATTGAAGCGAATCTTGCGTCGACTTAAAGTAAACGTATTCATCCGAAGTCACTTTCCAAGTCGTGTCTTTCTTCCAACAGGAATTCGAGAAATTGTGTGTTATAACATGGACTTGTGCGGGGCACATATTTTACCTTGGTTTTATGAGGCCATCAGGCTTAATGTATATATATATGTATTTCATGTCGTAGTGAATGGGTTAATGTCTTGAATAAATCCATTTTACCTCCCCATTTCTCTGTCTTATTCACGTAGTCTATGTACCCGACTTCCTGTCATGTACCTTTGGTATATTGCTCGTGACGAGTTTTGAATTTAGTCTGCCCATATCATTTTTTTTTTTGCCGAACGGTAACCACGTCTCTGCCGCGACTAGTCCGGGATATTATAAAGACGGGTACGGTACAATATGAGATAGAAGATTTAATACAATATGTAAAAGGTGATGAGAATCTAATTGTGATGGGAGACTGGAATGCAGTGGTAGGCCAAGGAAGAGAAGGTAGTACAGTAGGAGAATTTGGATTGGGACAAAGGAACGAAAGAGGAAGTCGGCTGGTTGAATTCTGCACTGATCATAATTTAGTCCTTGCCAATACTTGGTTCAAACACCACAAACGACGGCTGTATACGTGGACGAGACCTGGAGACACTGGAAGGTATCAAATAGACTTCATTATGATTAGGCAGATATTCAGAAACCAGGTGTTGGATTGCAAAACTTTCCCAGGAGCAGACGTGGACTCTGACCACATCTTGTTGGTCATGAAATGCCATCTGAAGTTGAAGAAATTGAAGAAAGGAAAAAATGCAAAAAGATGGGATCTAGACAAGTTGAAAGAAAAGAGTGTGAGGGATTGTTTCAAGGAACATGTTGCACAAGGACTAAATGAAAAGGCTGAAGGAAACACTATAGAGGAAGAGTGGAGAGTCATGAAAAATGAAGTCAGTAGGGCTGCTGAAGAAATGTTAGGAAGGAAGAAAAGATCAACTAAGAATCAGTGGATGACTCAGGAGATACTAGACCTGATTGATGAACGACGAAAATACAAGAATGCTAGAAATGAAGAGGGCAGAAAAGAATACAGGCGATTAAAGAATCAAGTGGATAGAAAGTGCAAGGCAGCTAAGGAAGAATGGCTGAAGGAGAAGTGCAAGGATGTCGAAGGCTGTATGGTCCTGGGAAAGGTAGATGCTGCATACAGGAAAATCAAGGAAACCTTTGGAGAAAGGAAATCTAGGTGCATGAATATTAAGAGCTCAGATGGAAAGCCACTTCTAGGGAAAGAAGACAAAGCAGAAAGATGGCAGGAGCATATCCAACAGTTGTATCAAGGTAAAGATGTAGATAATTTCGTTCTGGAACATGAAGAGGCTGTTGATGCTGATGAAATGGGAGACCCAATTTTGAGGTCAGAGTTTGACAGAGCTGTGAGTGACCTAAATAGGAACAAGGCACCTGGAATTGATGATATTCCCTCTGAATTACTGACTGCCTTAGGAGAAACCAGCATGGCAAGGTTATTTCATTTAGTGTGCAAGATGTATGAGACAGGAGAAGTCCCATCCGATTTTCGGCAGAATGTTATTATACCTATTCCCAAGAAAGCCGGTGCTGACAGGTGTGAAAACTATCGCACCATTAGTTTATTATCTCATGCCTGCAAAATTTTAACACGTATTATTTACAGAAGAATGGAAAAACAAGTTGAAGCTGAGTTTGGAGAAGATCAGTTTGGCTTCAGAAGAAATGTAGGAACACGTGAAGCAATCCTGACTTTACCTCTGATCTTAGAGGATCGAATCAAGGATGACAAGCCCACGTACATGGCATTTGTAGATGTAGAAAAGGCATTCGATAATGTTCATTGGACCAAGCTATTTATGATTCTGAAGATGATAGGGATCAGATACCGAGAACGAAGAATTACCTACAATCTGTATAAAAATCAGTCTGCAGTGATAAGAATCGAGGGCTTTGAAAAAGAAGCAGCAATCCAGAAAGGAGTGAGGCAAGGCTGCAGTTTGTCCCCTCTCCTTTTCAATGTTTACATAGAACAGGCAGTAAAGGAAATCAAAGAGAAATTTGGAAAGGGAATCACAGTCCAAGGAGAGGAAATCAAAACCTTGAGATTTGCCGATGATATTGTTATTTTATCTGAGACTGCAGAAGATCTCGAGAAGTTGTTGAATGGTATGGATGAAGTCTTGGGTAAGGAGTACAAGATGAAAATAAATAAGTCCAAAACAAAAGTAATGGAGTGCAGTCGAACGAAGGCAGGTGATGTAGGAAATATTAGATTAGGAAACGAAGTCTTAAAGGAAGTAGATGAATATTGTTACTTGGTAGTAAAATAACTAACGATGGCAGAAGTAAGGAGGACATAAAATGCAGACTAGCACAAGCAAGGAAGAGCTTTCTTAAGAAAAGAAATTTGCTCACTTCAAACATTGATATCGGAATTAGAAAGATGTTTTTGAAGACTTTCGTGTGGAGCGAGGCATTGTATAGAAGTGAAACATGGACGATAACTAGCTCAGAAAGAAAGAGAATAGAAGCTTTTGAAATGTGGTGTTACAGAAGAATGCTGAAGGTGAGATGGATAGATCGAATCACGAATGAAGAGATACTGAATCGAATTGGTGAGAGGAGATCGATTTGGCTACATTTGACGAGAAGAAGAGATAGAATGATAGGACACATCTTAAGACACCCAGGACTTGTCCAGTTGGTTTTTGAAGGAAGTGTAGGTGGTAAGAACGGTAGGGGTAGACAAGGTATGAATATGACAGGCAGATTAGAGCAGATGTAGGATGCAATAGTTACGTCGAAATGAAAAGATTAGCAGATGATAGGGTGGTTTGGAGAGCTGCATCAAACCAGTCTATGGACTGATGACTCAAACAACAACAACTAGTATCTAACGGAAAGAACAAATAAGACGATCAAAAATGAAAAGACTGGCACCTATACCTAGCACGAGATGTGTGGAGAGCAAACAGTGAATATAAACTGCAGGAACACGTTCTAAATTCGCTTGTAAAATCCAAAGCATTGTGTGGGGCAGAAGTGTGGGGCATTGAATAGGGTAATACAGAACTAGAGGTAATATATAACAAGTTCTGAAAAGTAATGATGGGTTACCGGAATGTACAGCTAATAGTTGAGTTAGAATTCCATGTTTGTAAGTATACAAACAGATATATACCTAGCCAAAACCTAATGGCGGTTAAGAATTAAATAGAGGAAATCGGAGCGAAATATTGAATTTAGCATACCAGTATCAGATGAAATATCTACACGATGGTTACTGAGTAACCAAGGTGGAAAGGATGCTAGAGAGAATTAGAAAGGGAGACCCCTGGGATAAAGAGATTCAGAACGAAGAAAAGAAGCTAAGTAAGAAAGTAACTGTTGGAGGGAAAGATATTGAGAAGCAGATTATCATGCCAGAATGTTGCAGTCCGGCTCCATGGCTAAATGGTTTGCGTGCTGGCCTTTGCTCACAGGGGTCCCGGGTTCGATTCCCGGCAGGGTCGGGAATTTTAACATTAATTGGTTAATTTCACTGACACGGGGGCTGGATGTATGTGTCGTCTTCATCATCGTATAATCCTCATCACCACGCGCAGGTCGCCTGCGGAAATCACATCAAAAGACCTGCATCTGGCGAGCCGAACTTGTCCTTGGACACTCCCAGCACTAAAAGCCATACGCCATTTCATTTCATGCCAGAATGTTGAACGAAGAGATCAATGGAAATTTGTGAAATATGTGAAAATTTGTCAAGAAAAGAAAGACTTACATATAGAGAAGTAAGAGGTATGGTGTTATGGGTAATGAACTAATGAGTATCTATAAGAATAACGGCAAAAGAGAGAAAATGAAGAGAACTGTGGTTCGTTAAGTGGAGCAATAAGAGAAGTGGCCCATCTGTTCAGTGCCAAATACCTGGGTAGTTATTCGAAAGCAAAAATAGAGGGAGAAAATTTCGTTTTCTTAAAATAATATTATTAAACAAAGAGCGGATCGTACTGGGAAGGGCAGCAAATATTTTTGTACATTAAAAAGCATGTGGCAAAATGAAATAAGAGAAAATAAAGTACGCTCTAATTCAGCTAATGAAGCTGTTGTCCAGGACAAAAAGTGACAATTTGGCGAATTTTTAGTAGTAGGCCTCTAGAAGTAATAGACAAATTATCTATAATAAGGAAACTCAAATGCATGTGTCAAAAACCACATCAGTTGCAGTTTGCTCCTCAGTTTCAGGTGATCTGGAACAGGTCAAATTTAAATGTTATCGCTGAGTTACAAGAGGTGCAATTTAAACAGAATTTTGCATTCATTATCATACATGAAGTAATGTTTTATTCTAGCTTTACTGACTTCATTTTAAGGACCGGCCACAATCAGATTTTTAACAAAGGGAATGTTGTCAACTTTTCATATTATATTTTGCAGCTAGTTGGGGACTTCTATTTCAGTTACTGTTTTGTTGAAATTATTTAACCCTCCAATGATTAACACCACATTTTGTTTCTCTCAAAAGGTGTCGCTAAGTGTCTGGTGGGTATTTATCTCATCTTCTGTAAAGGGGCATTAATGATCCACTTGATGGCTGACTCGTTCGCTACAGATACGCAGTTAATGCAGCAGCAAACTGTTGTGGTAGAACTCCATTTTATGACACCGAAGTAGTTGTTCACGTTTGTCAGTGGATACTGTGATCTGTAATTAGTGAGTTCTCGAGATTGTGCAATTTTGTTTGTATGCTGCATAATCAGAATCCAGCCAAATAACGTGTTTGATGTTTTACACCTCTTCATCGCGTGAAGTACATGAAGGAGAAAGAGACATTCCAAACACACTTTTCAGTTCGATCAATAAACTTGAAGACGCCGCTATCACTGAAATCCTGTGGGATGAAGAACTGGTGCAAATACATTCCGAGGAATGGACTGATGTCGAGTATTTTTTATGAACCTTGAATGATGATGTAACTTAAGACTATGAACATTTAGATTATGTCGAGAAGGTAACTGAAGCTAAAAGTAAAGGATCGTCCTTGAAAACAATCATTCATCTCTTCACGAAGGTCAAGTGCATCATCTACTTATCCCGTTATCAGAGATAAAGAATAAGGAACTAAACGTGGGAAACTCAAGGTCATATCAGATTACGTGTGGTCTAATTTTCAACAGGGTGGGCTGTGAATGATATTGAAATAGCTCAGTGGGCGAGCACGAAAGCTAGAAGGCTCGGATTCACTGATTCTAGAGGTAGATCAACCTGGGTTTTTATATTTCAAGGCAGTTCACAAGATTGTGAGTCGCAAAGTTACTCACTTGCAACTGACAAATGTGCTCAATAGCAAGAAGAGATAGCGATTGCGTTTGGTAGTGAATTCACTGGCAAGGTCGTTACCAAATATTCATCAACTGAAGTTTTCAGTACCGACCAATTTGAATTTAATTATGAAATTCGCAGAGACCGCACTCTAAACAGCATCGGTGAAATTAGCGTCTTATTCTTATTCAACTCAGCCCTTTGCATCCATGGAAGGTAAAGGCACCTCTGCACTTCTTACTGTCTAACGTGTACCAAGTGACACATTTGCTCAAACAGAAGATTATCCGACCTATTTATGTACATAGGTTATAACTAGTACAAGATCAGATGAAGTGGACAGGAGTATAAAGAAAATGGCGGGATAACTGTAGCTCTCGCAATGTTCTTTGATTCTATATTTATTTTTGACTCCATCAACAAAATGCGTTTGTAATTCATGATAAAAACATGTCTTCCAACAGATGCAACTTCCCTTGTTCAAACCTGTCGTGCATACATACTCTAGTGGAGTCGACGACGTAGATATTTTTTACATTAAAATAACAATTATTAGTATGATAAAAAAATTCTGGAATTTCTAAGATATCCGTCAGGAAAACAGATTTATCTTGATCATAATTTTCCCCATCAATTATCCTAATGTTTGCACAACTCATTATATTTTGTTAAAAGTTATACTACTTGTATCATAGAAAGTTCTTTATAAAACCAAAATTCACCAACATGCATGTATCTTCAATCATATTTGAATTATTGTAAAAACATCGTGGAAAATAATAAATGCTAAGGAGGAGATTAACAACAAACGTACGACAGAGTGGGACGTAGTGAAATACGTGGACATTTAAAACATATGACAGAGGACGTAGTGAGTTACATTTACAAACATATGACAGTAGGACATAGGAAGTTACATTTACAAACATATGACAGTAGGACGTAGTGAATGACATTTACAAACATATGTCAGTAGGACGTAGTGAATGACATTTACAAACATATGGCAGTAGGGTGTAGTGAGTGACATTTACAAACATATGACCGTAGGACGTAGCCCGTGACATTTACAAACATATGGCAGTAGGACATTGTGAATGATATTTACAAACATATGACAGTAGAACATAGTAAGTGATATTTACAAACATATGGCAGTAGGACACAGTGAATGACATTTACAAACATATGGCAGTAGGACGTAGTAAGTGACATTTACAAACGTATGACTGTAGGGCATAGCGAATGACATTTACAAACATATGACAGTAGGATACAGTAAGTGACATTTACAAACATATGCCAGTAGCACATAGTGAGTGACATTTACAAACGTATGACTGTAAGACGTAGCGAATAACATTTACAATCATATGACAGTAGGACATAGTAAGTTACTTTTCCAAATATATGACAGTAAGACGTAGTGAATGACATTTAAAAACATATGTCAGTAGGACGTAGTGAATGACATTTACAATCATATGTCAGTAGGACGTAAGAATGACATTTACAATCATATGTTAGTAGGACGTAGTGATTGACATTTACAAACATATGACAGTAGGACGTAGTGAATGACATTTACAGTTATATGTCAGTAGGACGTACTGAGTGACATTTACAAACATTTCACTGTAGGACGTATGAATTACATTTACAAACATATGTCAGTAGGACATAGTAAGTTACATTTACAAACATATGACAGTAGGACGTAGCGAATGGCATTTAAAAACATATGTCAGTAGGACGTAGTGAATGACATTTACAACCATATGGCTGTAGGACGTAGTGAGTGACATTCACAAACGTATGACTGTAAGACGTAGTGAATGACATTTACAAACATATGTCCGTAGGACATAGTAAGTTACATTCACAAACACACGCCAGTGAGACCTAGTGACACACGTGGACATATCGCTGGAATTGCTGGTGATAGTTTTTCTTCCACCACATTATGACCTTTTCCTGTGGGTGTGTTGGCTTGCGGGTCCCAAAATAACGGATTCAAACCCGGCATAGGTATTAGAATCTTCGTGGGTGTAATAAAATCCATTGGGCGATCCATTTCCATGCCATCTAGTAGAGTAACATGCCGAAATTGCCTGGCCGGCAGCATAAATGGCGTCAACTTGAAATGCCTGCAGATGGTAGCTGAGGTCATCTGATTATTATTATTATTATTATTATTATTATTATTATTATTATTATTATTATTATTATTAGATTAGAGGGGATGTATATTATAAAAAAGTACCGAGCTTGATAGCTGCAGTCGCTTAAGTGCGCCCAGTATCCAGCATTCGGGAGATAGTGGGTTCGAACCCCACTGTCGGCAGCCCTGAAGATGTTTTTCCGTGGTTTCCAATTTTCACACCAGGCAAATGCTGGGGCTGTACCTTAATTAAGACGACGGCCGCTTCTTTCCCACACCTAGTCCTTTCCTGTCCCATCGTCGCCATAAGACATATCTGTGTCGGTGCGACGTAAAACAACTTGTAAAAAAATATATAAAGATGATAAATTATTTTTATCCATCAAGTTTAACCCCGTCCGCCTCTGTGGAGTAGTGGTTAGTGTGATTAGCTTCCACTCCCGTAGGCCCAGGTTCGATTCCCGGCTCTGCCACGAAATTTGAAAAGTGGTACGGGGACTGAAACGGGTCCACTCAGCCTCGGGATGTCAAATGAGTAGAGGTTTCCTTCGATTCCCATCTCAGTCATCCTGGAGGTGGTCTTCCGTGGTTTCCCATTTCTCCTCCAGGCAAATACCGGGATGGTACCTAACTTAAGGCCAGGCCGTTTCCTTCCCTCTTCCTTGTCCATCCATTTCAATCTTTCCATTCCCCCACAAGGCCCCTGTTCAGCATAGCAGGTGAGGCCGCCTGGGCTAGGTACTGGTCATTCTGCCAAGTTGTATCCCCTGACCCAATGCCTCACGCTGCAGGACACTGCTCTTGAGGCGGAATCCCTCGCCGATTCCGAGGGAAGAACCAACCCTGGAGGGTAAACAGATTAAGAAGAAGAAGATGTTTAACCTCTTCCCCGTCAGATTTCTCTGCTGAGCTGACAACGTCGCAGCCTTCTATTTAGTGTGCCCCGTGTTTGATTCCAGGCAAGATATTTAGGTGAACTAAGCCTGGTTACAACATTTGTTTCAATACCTACTTCGTCGCACACGCACACACACACCATATAAATATGTAAACACGCGGTTGGCGTAAAACTGGACATGTGTGATACAGTTCACACGCGATGTGCTGAACATCCCTCCTTATAGTATACGTGAGGAAAACAGCCGGATTTATGCTGCTGAAAGTCTGAAACCTTTTAGGAATACCGTGATTATTGCTGATAGACCGGTATGTTATGTTTGATATAGGACCCAGGGACTTGGTGGCTTACAAGTCGCATTATTTCTCTATTTCCGGTAAAATTTAATTTCATTAAAGTTGTAATTCCCAAGCGCTCCTAAGTACAATGTGTGGGCCACGTGACAGATAAGATAGCGATAAGCAGCACGGAGCAGAGTGCAGGATCACACTGGCAATACGGGTTCAGGACCAAATGATAAAATGATTTCATTTCTACTACCTATGCATTTCCTGGTCAGTTCTCGGATTTCTGTAAATACTCTTCATGATTAGAAAACAATGTCCTCTTGTGGCAGCACAGCTTTCAAAACCTGCCTTACGAGGTTCCCAAAGCTTTTTATGTCCTAACGAGCCGCCACCGAACACTACATTTACACGTCCGATTAACTCGCATTCTATGCTCAATGTTCTGGGGGTAGTTACAGTAATGTACCGACAAATTTAACAACTGATCTTCACGACAATATTCCGGACTGCAGCGTCTCTTAAAATCCACTACAATTTCAGTGACGTTAAACAAATAACATAATCATAATCTTCAAGGAATTTGAAACTTCTGCGGAAATCTCCTTATATAGCCTGGGCAAAATTCACGATGATATTGTCGTGAAAAAGGAAGCTATGATGTAGTGATACATTCACGAGTGAAGGAGGACAAAAATACTGGTATATAGAACACTAGCTCATGTACACGGAATTCCATATTGCTCTTAGCGGTCCCCGAGAAACACCATACTTCGTCTGCGTTGGCAGGCCCCATTTCCTACTGCCAGTCACAGTCAAATTTGGTAGTACACTCGACTTTGGCAGTTCTCATTATAACGGAAGGGTCCCTTGTCTACAGCCAGTCGCACTCGACTTTCTAAGTTCTCATTATAATGGCAGGGTCCCTTGTCTACAGCCAGCCAAGCTCGACTTTGGAAGTTCTCATTATAATCGCAGGATCCGTTATCTACAAACAGCCACATTTGAATTTAGTACGTCTCATGATAATGACAGGGTCCTTTGTCTACAGCCACCCACACCAGACTTTGGAATTTCTCATTATAATCGCAGGATCCCTTGTTTACAACCAGTCACATTTGAATTTAGTAGTTCGCATTACAATGACAGGGTCCCTTGTCTACAGCCAGTTACAATTGAGTTGAGTAGTTCTCATTATAATGACAGGGTCCCTTGTCTACAGCCAGTTACAATTGAGTTGAGTAGTTCTCATTATAATGACAGGGTCCCTTGTCTACAGCCAGTTACAATTGAATTGAGTAGTTCTCATTATAACGGCAGGGTCCCTTGTCTACAGGCATTCGTACTCGACTTTCTAAGTTCTCATTATAACGGCAGGGTCCCTTGTCTACAGCCAGTTACAATTGAATTGAGTAGTTCTCATTATAACGACAAGGTCGTTTATCTACAGCCAGTTACTCATGAATTGAGCAGTTCTCATTATAACGACAGTGTCGCTTATCTACAGCCAGTCACTATTGAACTGAGTAGTTCTCATTATAACGACAAGGTCGCTTATCTACAGCCGGTCAATATTGAATTGAATAGTTCTCATTATAACGACATGGTCGCTTATCTACAGCCAGTCACTATTGAACTGAGTAGTTCCCATTATAACGACAATGTCGCTTATCTACAGCCGGTCATTATTGAATTGAGTAGTTCTCATTATAAGGACAAGTTCGCTTATCTACAGCCAGTTACTCTTGAATTGAGTAGTTCTCATTATAACGACAAGGTCGCTTATCTACAGCCAGTCACTGTTGAATTGAGTAGTTCTTATTATAACGACAAGGTCGCTTATCTTCAGCCAGTCACTATTGAATTGAGTAGTTCTCATTATAATAGCAGGGTCCCTTGTCTACAGCCAGTCACTATTGAATTGAGTAGTTCTCTAACGATAAGGTCACTTAACTACAGCCAGTCACTACTGAATTGTGTAGTTCTCATTATAACGACAAGGTCGCTTATCTACAGCCAGTTACTCTTCAACTGAGTAGGTCTCATTATAACGACAAGGTCGCTTATCTACAGCCAGTCACTATTTAATTGAGTAGTTCTTATTATAATAGTGGGTCCCTTGTCTACAGCCTGTCACTATTGAATTGAGTAGTTCTCATTATAACGACAAGGTCACTTATCTACTGCCAGTCACTATTGAATTGAGTAGTTCTCATTATATCGACAAGGTCACTTATCTACAGCCAGTCACAATTGAATGGAGTAGTTCTCATTATAATAGCAGGGTCCCTTGCCTACAGCCAGTCACTATTGAATTGAATAGTTCTCATTATAACGACGGGGTCCCTTATATCTACAGCCAGTCACAACTGCACTGAATAGTACTTATTATAAGGGCAGGGTCGCTTGTCTACAGCCAGCTACACTCGACTTTAGTAGTTCTCATTGTAAAGGCAGGGTTACTCACTACCAGTCACACTCGACTTGGGAAGTTCTCATTATAATGGCAGGGTCTCTTGTCTATAGGTGGTTCCACTTGACTTTGAAAGTTCTTATTATAATGGCAGGGTCATTGTCTACAGCCACATACAATTGAAGCCCTTGCCAATGTCCCTGTGGGAGAGAGAAACCTTGTCATCTTGTGACCTTGCTAAGGATGAAGCTACAAAAACGTTGAATTTTGTTTGGCATCCTAAATCTGATGAATTTCAGTTTAAAAATAAATTTGAAAAGGACGTCTGAGGAAGTGACTAAGAGAAGCATTCTTACTATTGTTGCCTCTATATTTGAGCCTCTTGGATTTTTATGGTATACCGCAGTTAAGTGTAAACTTATCATACTCTCTCTTTGGCAACTGACGATCCGTAAGTTCCATCGTCTAAAATTCTTAAGATTTGGAGTGCTCAGATTTCAGGTGCTCTATTGCTTTCTCGACTTACGTGTAAGGTAATTGATTCTTTGAAACTGCCTGTTTCATTCTCCACTTACTATTTGACAGACAGCACTCCAGTTCTGTGTTGGCTACACAAAACCCGTTAATGGTTGGAAATACATTGTTGCCAATCGTATTTCTGAAATTCAGTACTTTTCTCTGAAATAGCTCCGGTTCAAATCGTTGCTTATGTTTCCTGTTAATGACATATAGACAAAGGGAAACTTGCTGGACTGATCAACGAAGCTTAGATTTATCTATCCCTGTTGTTAGTTACGACAGTTTGATATACTTAAATCATTTTCGATATGTTCTAAAGTCGAATAAAATGGAACCAGTAGACCAAGTGAACATGGCTTCCTCAGTGTGCTGCTAGTGGTACATAAGGCTCAAAACTGATAATACTTTGGAGGAAATAGTTGGGACATTTCAAATGATGAAAATATGATGCCAAATGATGTAGTGACAGTGAATGAATGAAGACATTTTCGTGGTTGCTAACAGGTACATTATTATAGACAAACCCCCTTGTGAAATCTGTGGAACAATCTCAGACAGACTTGGACACAGATCTTATAAAATTATATCCAGAGACAGATTTGACCTATTCTTAAAGAAATGAACATTTCACTGAGACATAATCTTGGCTTCTTAATCAATTAAGACTTTAAATGTTAAAAGTAATACACTGACAAAAATAGGTATTTAAATAAATAAATAAATAAATAATAATAATAATAATAATAATAATAATAATAATAATAATAATAATAATAATAATAATAATATCCGGTGGGGATTTACGAGTTACCTCCATCGGGCGCATCCCATTGGAAATGGGGAAGCTCGCTGATTCTGCCACCAGGGGGTAGTAGGGAAATAAAATACCACAGTGAAAAAGAGACTGGTGTCCAGCCAGGGTTACGGCGAAGACTGGTAAATGACCAGAAGCCAGAAAACATATTGAGGCAAACTCTAGGGCTAACAACCCTAGTTGTAAAAGGATGCGTACCCGTCCAAAACAAAGTCAAGTCAAGAAGCATGATGGCACAACGTTTCAAGAAACATGCCCCAGGGTTAAATCTTCGGATAAATCCCTCGTCGTGAACGCCACGGCGCACGAATCTCGTTCGGATTCTGGGGGAGACTCGACATCATGCAAGGGACGAGTCGGAGCGTCTCGGTGTACACCGAAGAGTCAAAAACTCAGGCCAAAATCCAAAACCTTTCTGTCAACTTTCAACATAAATTCACTTACACAAACTGGCAAGCTGAAAACCCTCACCAAAGCCCTTCACGAAAATCAGATATCTATAATGGCCCTACAAGAAACAAGGTACCCAGATGAAGAGATTTTTGAATACGAAGGCTACCGATTTTTCAAGAGCAAAGCGCAAAGAGGAATCCTCAATAGAGCTGTGATGGTTGGAACCGCGTTTGCTGTTAGAACCAAGATCCTTAAATCAGTTGCAAATTTCGAACCTGTGAATGACAGATTGTCTATACTCACAATTAAATGCGCGAACAAAACCTACGCCCTAGTTAACTCACATGCTCCTATAAACGATAAGAACAAATCTGATCCAGACGAAGTTGATAATTTCTGGGACCTACTGGATGAAAAATTAAACAAAATCCCCAAACACCAAGCCAAGCTTCTTCTGGGTGACTTCAATGCCCAACTAGGTCGTGAACAGAAGTACAAGAAAGTTATAGGAAATTACCCTGCTCACAAAAGAACCAATCCCAACGGCAAAAGACTGGTGTCCATTTGCGAAAATCACAACCTGCAGGTGATGTCGACCCACTTTCACCATCTACCCAGAAAGCAAATGACTTGGCGTTCTCCCGTCCAAGCTCTCGGAGAGTTCCAAATTGATCATGTTGCAATCTCCAGGAGAAACAGCCCTGAGATTATGAATGTCAAGGTAAAGAAAGGCATCACTGTGGCCTCTGGTCAGGATATGACTCTTATCAAATTCAAACCAATTCTAGCAAACACAAGGAAGACATCAAACAGATCACACGCTTCGACAATGATAAACTTCGGCAAAGGGTCGAGGAGTTCCAGGAGAAGGCTAGACCAAATGACTGTGACTTTAACAACACCAAAAGTCTCCTTGTTAAGGCCGCCAAAGACGTTGCAGAAATCAAGAGAAACAAAAAGCATGCCTGGTGGAATGGTACCTGCGAATCAGTCCTCAAAGAAAGACTCAATGCGTGGAAACAGAACTACTCTACGAAATCAGAATATGAATGGGAAACCTACAAAACCCAATGTGCCCAAGCAGCTAAGGTGTTCAGAACTGAGAAACGTGAATACGAAAAATCTCTCATTGAAAGGATAGAACAAAACTTTAGGAAGAATGAAAGTAGAGAGTACTACAGAGCCTTCAAACGCAAACTCACTGCCTATAAACCACCATCTCTATGCTTTGAGCGAAAGGACGGCACACTGGCGATGTCAAATGAAGAAAATTGCAGCATTCTGGAAGACTACTTCAAGAATTTACTTAATTGCTCTAAACTGCAAAGCCCCATTGAGACCAAGGAACCGTTACTCAGGTACCCAGATTCCAGACTTCCCGACAGAGATGAAATCAAGCGCCACATTGCCCGTCTCGAAAATAGCAAAGCGCCGGGGGAAGACTCAGTAGTAGCAGAACTATGGAAATATGCCCAGAGGTTTCACTTGATATCCTGCAAAAGAAAATAGAAGAAATTTAGAACAAGGAGACCCTACCCGAAGATTGGAAAACTACAGAGGAATATCTTTTCTACCCTTGACTTACAAAATTCTATCACTTGACATCCTGGAGCGTTTTGAAGCACAGTCGAACATCAAATAGGTGAATACCAAGGAGGGTTCAGAAAAGGTCGCTCAACAGCCGAACAGATCCAAAATCTCAAAACGATCATCAGATATTGTACACTAAGGTTCAAGCAGTACGTGTCTGTCTTTGTGGACTTCAAGAAAGCGTACGACTCCAGTGACCGGGAAGTCCTGCTAAACATCTTAAATGAATTTGGAGTTGATTTGAAACTGCTGGCATTATTTAGAGCCACCCTGAGCGATACAAAATCCAAGTTGAAGTTCCACGGATGTCTCCCGCATTCCTTTAACATCAAAACAGGAGTCCGACAAGGTGATGGGCTATCCCCGATACTCTTCAACTGCGTTCTTGTAAAGATCATCAGAACCTGGCGGGTGAGATTACAGGAAACCAACTACAGTCCATTAAGAATAGGAACCAAATCCAAGGGAATCACAACAGACTGCTTAGCATTTGCCGATGATATTGCTGTTCTCTCAAAGACATAGAGACCGCTAGAGCTCAAGTTTAAATTTTGAAGGAAATTGCCGAACAAACTGGTCTGCAGATATCGTTTGAGAAAACAAAAGTGAAGAGTAACATCAAAGAGGCTCCACCAAAACTCCATACAAAATACGGGGACATCACCCGAGTAGACAAATTCAAATATCTGGGTGAGATCATCATGAAAAATGGACTGGAAAAAGAAGCACTTTAGGAGAGAGTACGCAAACTGGAAATAGCCTAGCAAACATCCCGCACAATCTACAACAAAAAATGCCTTTCCCAAAACACCAAGATACGTCACTAGGAAACAGTTCTGAAGCCAGTAGTTCTATATGCAGCCGAAACCCTGTCTCTAAATGCCAACAAAGGACTCCTTGAAGAACTGGAGGAAAAAGAGCGCAAAATTTTGAGAGGAATCTTGGGATGAAAGTACAGAAATGGAATCCATCAAGAGAGATCCAACGAGGAAGTCTACAGAAAAATAGAGAAAATTACCGACACAATCAGGAAAAGACGGGCACGATTTTACGGTCATCTGAAAAGAATGGACGGAAGAAAGTTAACTAAAGAAATCTTTCACGTTTTTTATTCAAACCCCAAAACCACAATTCCCTGGTTTAGAAATACCAAAGAAGACCTGCAAATGCTACATATCTCAGCTGAAGACGCCCTTAACAGAGATCACTTCCGCAAGAAAATATTGACGAACGGGCTAAACCGAGACGAGCAACCGAATAGAAGGCACGGTGCCCCTTGGACAGAGGAGCGTAAGCAGGCCCACTCACAAAGAATGAGGGAAATTTGGGCTCTAAAGAAGGCCAAGTTCAGTGTCAAATGCAACAAGACTTAACGTGGTCCTTGATGGCCCCAGCGAATTATATAATAATAATAATAATAATAATAATAATAATAATAATAATAATAATAATAATAATAATAATAATTGTATTTATTTATTTATAAGTTATCTAAAATACATTTGCAAATATGCAGTAGGATATTATACATTATCTTTGCAATTATTTACACCTGCAAAGCACTTGATGTGCTTATCTGCCGGTGTAGTTGTTTCACATTTGTATACAATGTTGCAATCCTTACTGTTTACAACATTAATAAGGTATGTATATTTACATTAGCATTGTAATTTTGTCCTGTGGTGTGAGTTTTTCTTAATCCCTGAAAGTATCACTCAAAATAGATAAGTCTTTGGTACGTTTTTCATTCATGAACAAATATTTAAACTGTAATTTTATTATCTATGATCCATAGTTACACATGTTTTTTAGGCTGAAATTTGGTTTTCAAGTGTGTCTATTCTGAGGGCAACTTGTTCAAAAATTTAGGAACTACAACTTGACTGCCTGCTCTTCAATTAAAATGTTCCATGTAGTTAACATTGATGCTTTCACGGACCATACTTCTTTTCTGAAACTCAAACGAGTTTATAGCTGTGGCTTGAGATTTATTACCAATGTCCGCTTTACTAAGGATATTCGTCTCATGGGTTTACTTACCACTGAAGAATTTATGGTTAGTGAAATGAAGATTATAGCACTGATAAAAGCTCGAGAAATTCGAAGAGAACTTGAAGTCCAATAATGCAGTCACCTGTTCAAACGCATTGAGAATTTGGATTCCTTTACTTGATGTTCATAGTCTGTTGAGAGTCAGTGTCGACTCATGAATTCTCAGTTGGAATATAATGAAAACCATCCTATGATACTTCCACCCAAACATTTCGTTACTGAATTGATAATGAGACACGAGCAGGAGTGCGACTTTCAGGCTGTATTGTTCTCCTTGCGAAGGATTTCACGAGGGAAAGCAGGTATTCATGGTATAATTAATTCATGATACAGGCGCTTCAGAAGTAAACTTCCTTTTACCACTCATCTAATGGGTCAATTACCCTCAAACACACTTTTACACTTTGTTGATATTGGTCTCGACTATGGTGATCCGGTCATCATAAACGGCGACCAATCAATCAGCCACAACGATCTTCATTTAGGGCAATCGCCCAGGTGGCAGATTCCCTTTCTGTTGTTTTCCTAGCATTGTCTTAAATAATTACAAAGAAACTGAAAATTTATTGAACATCACCCTTGCAAAGTTAATCCAATCCCTAACTCTCCTACCTATAAATGAATATTTGCCCCGATTTGTCCTCTTGAATTCCAACCTTATCTTCATATTGTTATCTTTCCTACTTTCAAAAACACCACTCAAACTTATTCGTCTGCCAACGTCATTCCTCACCATCTCTGCACTGACAGCTCGGAACATACCACTCAGTCGAGCAGCTTGTCTTCTTTCTCCCAATTCTCCCCAGCGCAAACTTTGCAACATTTTTGTAACGCTACTCTTTTGTCAGAAATCACCCAGAACAAATCGAGCTGCTCTTCTTTGGATTTTTTCCAGTTCTTTAATCAAGTAGTACTGGTGAGGGTCCCGTACACCGGAACCATACTCTAGTTGGGGTCGTACCAGAGACTTATATGCTCTCTCCTTTACATCCTTACTACAACCGCTAAATACCCTCATGACCATGTGCAGAGATCTGTGCCCTTTAATTACAATCCCATTTATGTGATCTTTCCTTATATTAACACCTAGGTTCTTACAGTTATCCCCAAAACGAACTAGCTCCCCATCAACGCAGTAATTAAAACTGAGAGGACTTCCCTATTTGTGGAACTCACAAGCTCACTTTTAACCCCGTTTATCGTCATACCATTGCGTGTTGTCCATCTCACAACATTATCAGGTCATTTTGCAGTTTCTCACGATCTTGCAACTTATTTATTACTCTATACAGAATAACATCGAACCTCCATGGCTCAGGCGCCAGAGCGCCAGCCTTTCACCGCTGGGTTCCGTGGTTCAAATCCCGGTTACTCCATGTGAGATTTGTGCTGGACAAAGCGGAGGCGGGGCAGATTTTCCTCCGGGTACTGTGGTTTTCCCTGTCAACTTTCAGTCCAACAACATTCTCCAATAACATTTCATCTGTCAGTCTTTAATCATTGCCCGAGAGGAATGCGACAGGATTCGGCAGCCGACACAATTCCTATCCTCGCTGCTGGATGGGGGCTTCCTTCATTCCATTCCTGACGCGGTCAAATGACTTGAACAGACTGAGGACTTTCTTTCCTTTCCTTTTCTTTCACTGAATAACATCATCCACAAAAAGTCTTATCTCTGATTCCACTTCTTTATTCATATCATTCATATACGAGGGTAAGTTAATAATTATATGCAATTTTGCTCCAATTGTCTTCAGTTTCCTCTTGGGCAGGTTTATGCCATTTTGATGCACAAAGCTTTTTTCTATAATGAACTCCTAAACTAATTGCCTTTACGTTGGCTCTATGGCGTTGTGTTTTCGCCAGCCGCTTGATGGCAGCGTTGTCTACGTCTGTGGAAAGTTTCAGCATTATCAGATCAGTACAGCTTGTGCTGTTGCGACGTAAGAATGGCTGCGCCACTCTCTGTTTGCACCAAGGAAGAAGAGCATTCCGTAATCCGTTTTTTTTCTGGTCTGAGTGTGTATCAGGAGCGGAAATTCATAAAAGACTTTCAGCACAATACGGGGACAATGTTTTGCCCGGGCTGCAGATGGACGCCCGGATCTTTCCTCATCCTTCACTTTCGAACGACCCCTTTTATACTGTTCAATCCACTGGTGAACACTTCGTTGTGGCAAAGAATGTCGTTTCTTTCCTGGGAGTTAGGTGGGGTTGTTAGTGTCACTGAACATTCGCCCCTCTGAGCCTGAAACACGTAACACTTCGTTGAAGGCTGACACCTACACTTTGCCACTTACGTTTCACTTGTTTTTAAAGCAGCTTTACATTCACTCATTATACAACATGACAATAGTTTACAAAATTACATCTTGGTTTCTTCTACGGCCAACTGTTTGTCATCTTGATGATTCCACCTACAAATTAATTACAATAAATAATATTTAACACTTCAAAATTTCAAAAAAACCCACAATATTATAACTTAGCGAGTTTCTGATGTCTCACTTTCTCAAATGTTGGTCATCTCTTGCTGATTTTATGAATCAAGTGTATGCAACACTTGACAATTCTATTTAGATGTGTACAAAATTTACACAAACAAAATGTATCGTACTACTCTTTTAAGTGTTTTATACGTTCTTGCTGTATGACTATCACTTCACACACGCTAACATATTCACGTGGTTTTAGCCTAGGGTAAAATTATTGCAAGTCTTTATGATGACTTCATATAGTCTACGGGGAATCTACAAATCTTAAACTGCTATATTAATGATCCTCGTTATATTAAATCAATTACTAGATTACCAATACATGGCATTACATAAAGAGAACAGACGTAACCTTGGTAATGAACTCGTGTCAATCGCATACACACATATCGTGAAGAAAGCAAAACTTGGGAAACTCCACCTTCCAGAGAGCGGTAACTCCTAGCTGCGACAGGTATATTATATAAGAGATAACAGTGGCCTGGCCTACTGACCTATATTCCAACTCTACGGAAAATCCACCGGACTCGTAATATATTTACGTAAACTCCTAATGTTGTACGATCCCAGTAAAATGCAATCGCCGTCAGATAATTTATAAGCACAAGGTCCTAGTTTCTTATGTATACGATAAGGTCCTTGATATAAAAGGAACAAACTTTTTTGTGAGTTTATCTTCACTGTTAGACAACATCGGAACTCTTAAAAAACAAGGTCACCTACCTCAAATTCATCCAGTGCCTTGCGTTTTTGCTGCTTCTTTCGAAGGTTGCCAGATTTTACTAGGTTTTCTCTGGCCAATCTTATATAAAATTCAGCATTACGCTGTGGCGCCTCGGTAATGCCCAATACTCTCACCAATTCATTTTGTGGCTTAGTACCAAAATGAACTTGCAAAGGTGTCAATCTAGTGCTCTCGTGCCGTACGGCATTGATCCATGTCTCAATAAGGGATAATTGCGCTACCCAAGCGGAATGCCTCTCGTGCACTAGTGACCTGAACATGCGCGCAAGTTCTTTCATCACCCGTTCACACATGTTCCCCTAAGGATTTCTGATGGATGAATGGACCTGAGTAATACCTAATTCACTAATTACGGCTTTCCACTCCTTCGATGTAAATTGTGGTCCACTGTCTGATAGTATTCTCTGAGGAGTACCTAATTCAGGGACATACTTCTCTTGGATTATACGACTACAGGATTTTCCTATTGCTTTCCTCATAGGGTATAATCTGACCAATCTCGAAAAAGCGTCTATCAAAACAAAAATATATTGAAAGCCGTATTGCCCTTTAAACATAGGCCCGGAAAGGTCGATACACACCAAGTCACCAGGTTCTTCTGCAATTACTGCCTGACGAAGTCCCTCTAAATAACGGTTCGGTATCTTACTTCTCTGACATATATCACAAGTGGCAAGAACCTTTCTAATCCTTCTTCCCATCTTGTCCCAGATAAAATTCTCTTGGATTTCAAACAGAACCTTATTAGCACCATGATGCCCTGATTCCCTGTGGATGAACCAAATTAACTCCACACGTAGCGATTTTGGTACATAAATAGCCCATTTTTGTTCGCTACTTTTTCTTGCTAGAAATCTAACAATTTAAAAACGTGTCTACCGCGAGTCACAGTAACCTGCTCACCTCCCTGAAGTACAGACAAAGGTTCCCTACATTCTTCGTCCACAGATTGTTCCACCAATAGGTTGCGTAATCTGTTTAGAGCAGGCTTATTGTCCTTACTAAGGCATGCACATATTAAAATACCTTCCAGTGTTTTCAGGAAACTTCCTTCATCACACAATTTCTGATCTCTGGACAACAGATCAGCAAGGACATTGTCTTTTCCTTTTATATGTACTACAGAAAAATCGTACTCCTGTAAGGCCAGTATCCACGTACTAACCCTATTGGATGATAGCTTACATGTAGGTATAAATGAAAGAGCATGATGATCAGTCCTAATCTCAAATTTTACACCTTAAACATACATCCTAAATTTACCTAAAGAATACACAATAGCTAAGAATTCAAGCTCGGTAATAGAATACCGTTTCTCAGGTCCACTTAAACCTCTTAACGCTAATGACACAATTCCTAAGTCTCCGTTGTCATCCTCTTGACATAATACTCCAGCCAGACCAAAGTGAGATGCGTCAGTGAGTAACACATACTTCTTATTTGCCACGGGGTACTTAAGAACAACTGCTTGCCTGAAACCTTCTTTTAAATAATTAAAAGCTTCGTGGTGGCCTTCTGTCCATCTCCACTTACTGCCGGATTTTAACAAGTCTCTAAACAGCTCAAGTAAGTTTGCAAATCTTGGTACAAAGCGTCTAAAGAAATTGCATACTCCAATATACGACCTTAATTCCTTGATATTTCTAGGTGTACTGGTATTCAATATCTTCTCAATCCTTGTACTCTCAGGGATAACCCCTATCGCAGATACACGGTGTTCCAAAAATGTTACCTCCTGTCTACCACACTTGTCTAACTTCATAGTAAAACCAGCACGCTGTAACGTAGTAAACACCTTCTCTAAGTGATACGAGTACTCTTCAAAGGTCCTAGAAGAAATCACCAGATCATCAATATAAACCGTGGCGAAATCACCTGTATCATCACCTAATGCAATATTTAATGCTCTAATTAAAGCTGCAGAACTTGTCTTCGTCCCGTAGGGAACGCGCTGAAACTGATACAAGCTATACTTATGACTAAATGCTGTAAGAGGCCTGTCCTCTACTCTCAAAGGAATCTGCCAAAAACTACTTCTTAAATCAACAGATGAAAACCATTTTTTACCCTGAAAACCTGATTTAACACTTCTATTGTCTGCGATTTTAACTGGTCAGCACAAATACGTCTATTCATCTCTCTCGCGTCAATACACAGTCTAACGCTTCCATCAGTCTTAGGCACAACGATTAAAGAATTTAAATACTGGCTATTAGACACTTCAATAATCCCATCGGCTAACATAGCTTGTATCTGATCGTCAACTGCCTTGGCATATTTTTGTGGTACAGCATACCGTGGCCCGCTGAAAGGACTGTCATCCAGCACTGAAAAAGAATGTTCATAAATATGTGTTCTACCGGGTTTCTTAGAAAAAATCTCAGCGTGTTCACATAACACTGCTAACAATTCGTCGCTCTGGACTTCCTCTAATTTACTGTTACTCGCAGCTTCAAATAAGCCATCCTTCTGATCCTCTTTCAACCACACCTGGCATAAATTTAAACTCTCACTGGGTTTCTCCTCATATCTATAAACCTCAATAACACTCCACATAGCACAAACATTCGTTTTCCTCTGAATTTCCTTTTTCAGTCCGAGTTTGACATACTTATTATCCCACTTCAGATTTACCATTGCATCTTTGTAATCTAACTGAGCCAATTTCAAAGTCAACCAGTCACATCCCAAGATGAGATCAAATACCATGTGAGGAATAACCAAACATACCTGTACTGAAATTAAACCCTCTATACAAATCGGCACCGCGACTTACTTGCAGATTTGTTTCGACTTTTTACCCACAGCTGTAATAATGAATGTTAACTTAACAGGCATCTCTTCCATCTTAATGCCCTGTTTAACCAAAAAGTCATACCATTCAGAGCTAGTACATGATTTCTGACTTCCTGTATCAATTAACGCATTAAAAAACGCCCCCCAAACTTCTAAGTGAACCACAGGATTAACAACTTCATCACCCCAATTTAAATAATTATGATCTGGTTTACACATAAGATCTTCCTTAACATCTAGGTCATATGGCAATAGTTTCATAACACAATTTCTAACTACTTCCTGGTAAGGCTGGAATTCTGACCCATCATTACAGCCTGCGATCATGTACCTACACTTGGCTCATTAGTAACTTGTCCTCTGACCTGTTGGGCATTTCCCATTCTATTTTCAGGTGCTCCACCCCTACCGTTATGCTTTGGCTGAAACTGATTACGATTCTCGTAGTTTTGCTGTCTCCTATTGTCCCTTGGTTCAGTATGAGGAACAAAATGATGTGAGTTTCCTGTTCTATGGCCAATGTTTCCTAGTGCATCAAAACTTCCTAATAACTGCTCCATTTCCTGGATAGTTTTAATACTTGGCATACACGCTGCTTCGCGTACCCTGTCCGGAAAATGTAACCGTAATCTGACTACATCTGAATCAGCCGTGATCCCGTCTAAATTCCGGCAAATCATAACATGTGACAGGAAATACTCAGTCATAGAGACGGTTTCATTATGTTTGAACTTCTCAAATACTACCCTTTCTCTTTCACGGCTTTGAACGTGTTCGTTCCAATATTTGTCTGTGAACTTCGTCTTAAATTCCTTCAGACTTTTCATGTTACTTTTATAGACTGAAAACCAGGAACGCGTCTCTCCCACAAAAGCATGATCAGTAATGTCGATCGCCTCTTCCCAGTCCATAAACCCTTCCTCAATTCGTTTCCCAAACCGTTTTTCTACTATTTTAAGAAATTCTACTGGGTTAGTTTGTTTCCCATTGAACTTCGGTAATTCGATTTCCTTACTGTAAATCCCTCCATGACTCTGCCTCTCGGTGTTACCTTGCCTTTCTCTTACTTCTCGTCGTATGCGTACTTCTGCCATCGCTATGCGGTTCTCTACATCTTTATCTCTTCTTTCAATTTCATTCACTACAGTGTTCCGTTTTTCTTTCAACGTCTTAATTTTCACTGTATTGCTTTCTGCAATCACAAACTTTTCTCTTTATTCCTTAGTGTTGTCTTCTATTATACACTTAACCGTATCGATTTGTTTTGTACCTGTTCCTTAAATTCTCTCATTTCTTCATTTTGGGTCTCATCTTTATTATTAATACTTGCCACCTGTGTCTCTAACTTCTTTCTGGTGTTGTTGCTTTCTTTTTCCATTAATCCCAACAACTCACTCCTCTGCTCTACAAATTTCTTTTCTACCTCTTGTTTGTTTTTCTTAGTTGTCTCTTTCTGTTCCTCTATCTGCTTGTTAAATCTTTCATTTTGTTTAAATAATTCTTGTAACTGTTTGCTGTGTTCGTCCATCCTTTTATTAGCTTCGACCTTGTGTTCATTCAATGCCTTAATTAATTCTCGTTTAGTTTGTTCTACTTCATTTCTCATTTCTGATTTAGTTTGTTCTACTTAATTTTTATTTTCTGATTTAGTTTGTTCCACATCTGTTTTAATTTGTTCCAATTCCTTTTTTATTTCAGATTTATTTTGTTCCATTTCATTTTTTATTTCAGATTTACTATACTCTATCTTACTTAACATTAACTGCATCATTTCAGGTAACTGAGTATTATTACTCTCATTGTTAGGGCTAACCTCCGCCTCGCACCCCATCGTACTATCGTCTGAATCTAACGTAATTTCGTCATTCCTAATCTTATTACCTTCGCGATCTTCGCTCCTAATATCTGTTTCTACCTCTACACACTTATCTACTCCTTCCTTAGAATTATTTAACGTACTACCCTTCAGCACGTGCCCACTACGCAGCGTCATGTCTTTCTGTTCTTGCTTAGTCATGCTACCCCCAAAATCAAGCACACAAGAAAATATATTGTGGATACATAACAGTTACCCCCAAACTACTGATTCTAGCCGTTCTATACGAGTACTTAATGATTTACGATCCCCACACTTGCGGCGACAATATATGACGTACCCACTCTGCCCACAGATGTGTGACAAAATTATAACGTGGCGGGTCACTTTAATATTAATATAAATAAATTATATCTCATTGTTTCTCCGTAAACAATATCCCATGGGCGCCAGCCTTCAAGCTTATGGCTTGAAAACGAAGGTTGATAACTAATAATAATAATAATAATAATAATAATAATAATAATAATAATAATAATACGTAATGAGACTCTAAAAACTCCCAGGGGTGGGGTGACGAAACACTATCCATTAAGTACACTAACTCGGAATTTAAGGATCATTAATAATAATTTCAGAAAATACAAATTAAAACAGCTGTTTATTAGGATGAAAAACGTGACGTAACGGCTTATTAACGAAATCTGAACTTACGGAAATAAAAGAAAATTGAATGAAATAAACCCTAAGAAAATCAACTGTTGCGCGAAGACTTGCAGTAATTTATGCCATTAGCTCACCATTTGTAGACTCTGTTATGTAGAAGCTGATGATTGAAGGATCTCTCGTACATGCGTCGTCATCTCTAGTTGAGGGTTCCAATTCTACTTCTGCATCGTGCATAATACACTAGTTGTATTATGACTTTCCTGCCTTTAACACTTCCTATTGTACTCCTTACATCAAGTCGTAATGAGTCCTAATTATAAAAGCAAACCCACCATGGGTTATGTTCATGGAGAGAATATACTTGTATTCTTCCGTATTACAGAACAGTAGCATAACCAAATTCATAACCAAAGCTCTCCTGCGCCTTACTAGTCAAAACCGGTCTCCCGTTGACTTAACCTCTAGTCATTGAGATAACAGGTCCCAATGAGAGTAACTTTTGAGTAGTATACTACTCAGATGCGAAGTGAACTAAGTTGAAATCTTCTCCGATGTGCAGGCGTAGAATCTTTGTAAGAGTGTCTTCCAAGAGTACGAGTACGAGTGTGAATCTGAATGTGAATACGAGTCCGAACGTCCACTCCAGCCCTTGTCGCCGAGTATATAGCCGTCAAAATCTCCCTCCATCAACCATATCACATGGTCCAGTAAGATTCGAGGTCTCATCCCTTCGCCTATGTATTGCTGTGAATCCATCATCTTGCTTAATTACGTTCATTCACATAGACTGAACTCTCTCGCTGAAATAAAGCGTCAGATAGCGAACTTCGAAAAGTAGGCGTTCATAATGTTTCAACTGTCTCTTCATAAGGTGGAGAGGGTAAGGTCTCTCGTAACCTTGATGAAGTACATGTCCTGGTAATGGGCTGAAATCAGCCTGCTGACTCGGTCACCTCATTACGGCTATTGGAAAATTTACTGCAAGCTATTAATATGAATGATGTTGAAATACTTTACACAATAAGTTGTTCGTTCAGAATACGTTATAGCCGCGGTACAAAGAAATGAAATGATGATGTGAAATGGATGATTAAAACCCTACAAATATATACATATTATTTTAAAAATGACCTAGCAGTGATTAAATATGTATATCTTATCAATTAATTATATAGTTCAATAATTTAATACATGCAGTGATGTCCCAAACATCACAACGTGTCGACGAATGCCATAGAGTTCAGCCGGGACAGAATCCGCTATTACGAGTAAAGGACGTCTACAACCTACCATTCTGCTGGCCTATCACCTATGATCACGGTTGAGACAGACAATTGTATTGCCTGATAGAGGAACATGAATTCATGAGTCTCCCTAATCAATAAGTCTGTTTTGGTACGATGCACAGCAATGGTTGAATACTGAACTCAATTATAGTGAATTCTGTTGGTCCTGATCACGTACATATACTGTACACTACGAGAACAAATTGCAGCTTTCTCTATAAAGGCCCTTGGAAATGTCGACGGTTACACAGACACTTGACTGGATAGCGAATCCTAAGAATGAAAACCTCGTATAAGTGATTTAACTAATTTTACAGGAGAAGCAAGAACTGTTTTTCTGTAGATTTCAAAGTCTTTCTCTCTCTCTCTCTCTCTGCAATTACTGGAATTTTTATAACATCTTAAAAACAAACATATATTGATAACTTAGAATGAGTTTACTTAATACACCTATCATTGGTCATAAAAGTTTTTTATCCTTTCGTGGTTAGGTGTTACGAGGATTTCATTATATTTCAATACATTCTTTGAGACTCACAATGCAGAAAACATAAAATTGCTTTGATTATTACTCGAAATATTACTTAATTTAGGTGACTGCAACAGGTAATATGACAAATTGATCTTTCATTAGTTGTCCTATTGGATCTTATAAGCATTGTTAAAGACAATTAAATCTAACATTTTTAATCCTTATCAATGACCAACGAATATTTCACAAAAATTCTGCCTGCTCAGGAACACGGTATTCATTATGTAGTCGCCGGTGGGTACTTCAATTTAATTCTCCTGTTTTTCGTCTTTGGAACCTTTGACATACAAACTTTTATCACTCATTCAGTAGAGTGGATAGAGTGCTAAGGAGTCAGGCTGATGCTCACTTTTTACGTAGGGGCATGTACCTGTCTAGAAATTCCAGCCTTGTTTCTATACATTTCGACTTCCTAACAGAGAATCTAACCCACGTCCTTTCAGGTGAACGACGAACGCCGGCAGTAGACGCTGTGTATGTTCTAGAACAATGGGTGCTGAATCAGCTTTTTTCCACGGTTTTGGTGGGAAATTTGAAATTTTGCTCAAGAGGATCACTTCAACAGGCAGTGTGGAAGATACCATCAAACTGTGCTGGTTTGTACCACTCGTACGTGTCTGTAAGAATCAGTCCAGCAGGCAGTGTGGACAGTACCATCAAACTGTGCTGGTTTGTACCACTCGTACGGGTCTATAAGGCTCAGTCCAGCAGGCAGTGTGGAAGATACCATCTAACTGTGTGTGTTTGTACCACTCGTACGGGTCTGTGTTCAGTTCAGCAGGCAGTGTGGAGGATACCATCTAACTGTATGTGTTTGTACCACTCGTACG
The DNA here is from genome assembly GCF_040414725.1 of Anabrus simplex. Lineage (NCBI taxonomy): Eukaryota > Metazoa > Arthropoda > Insecta > Orthoptera > Tettigoniidae > Anabrus > Anabrus simplex. The sequence continues at coordinate 1,120,442,573 of NC_090266.1, read as the reverse complement.
GGTCTGTAAGGCTTAGTCCAGCAGGCAGTGTAGAGAGTACCATCTAACGGTGTTGGTTTGTATCACTCGTACGGGTCTGTAAGGTTCAGTCCAGCAAGCAGTGTGGACAGTACCATCTAACTGTGTGGTTTGAACCACTCACACGCGTCTGTAAGGCTCAGTCCAGCAGGCAGTGTAGAGGGTACCATCTAACGGTGTTTGTTTGTACCACTCGTACGGGTCTGTAAGGTTCAGTCCAGCAAGCGGTGTGGACAGTACCATCTAACTGTGTGGTTTGAACCACTCACACGCGTCTGTAAGGCTCAGTCCAGCAGGCAGTGTGGAGAGTACCATCTAGCTGTGTGGTTTGAACCACTCACACTCGTCTGTAAGGCTCAGTCCAGCAAGCAGTGTGGACGGTACCATCTAACTGTGTGGTTTGAACCACTCACACGCGTCTGTAAGGCTCAGTCCAGCAGGCAGTGTAGAGAGTACCATCTAACGGTGTTGGTTTGTACCACTCGTACGGGTCTGTAAGGTTCAGTCCAGCAAGCAGTGTGGACAGTACCATCTAACTGTGTGGTTTGAACCACTCACACGCGTCTGTAAGGCTCAGTCCAGCAGGCAGTGTGGAGAGTACCATCTAACGGTGTTGGTTTGTACCACTCGTACGGGTCTGTAAGGCTCAGTCCAGCAAGCAGTGTGGAGAGTACCATCTAACGCAGTGGCGGTTTCTGGTATAGCGCAATGGAGCAATGAACCTCCAGTTTATATCACATTGTACTTAACTACTTAATTTTCACAACTGCCTTGTTAATCTCTAAGCCTTTGCTAAGCTCATCTATCCGTAATATACTCGTACTGACTTTCAATTCAAGCGAGCCGCGCGAAGTCCTGGCTGGATACTCGTCTGGAATGCACCCCCTATGCAAAGCCACATCTCCGTCCGTACCTGGGTGAAGGGTGTGGTGAGGTGCGGGGAGATGCCGACCAACACGTAGACAAGACCAGGATATCGCAGAAAAGAATATCCGTGATTTACGCATGCGCAGTATGTCACTCTCTCTCACCCGTCTTCGTAATCGCAAGACGTGTTGTTGGGGTTAGAAAACTAGTACATGCCTGCCATCTGTTGCCCTTACAGGAATTTAACTACGGCAGCAGAGAATAGTACGTAGTTAACACAAGTGTTGGAAGGCATCATTACTACCAAAAGTCACATTAAACTGCCAAATTCCGATTGATATTTTGCCCCAAATATATTACTAATACTTACTGAATATCTATTCATTTGCCTTCTTTGGAGTAATTACTTCTTGGAGAGAAACTTCACTTAAAAGTCATTGAGGCAAAAAATAGCGGGAAGATAATACCAATGAATATGCTAACTGCCTAGCCCACACGAGTTAGTAAAATTAAGTTACCAACGTTGTCAACAGTGCGAACACACATCCCGTAAGTTTCCTTCTGTTTTTCAAATGTGATACTAGTGTTTATAAAACTTTGCAGTATTTATCATAATTCGTTATATTATTGTACGCTGTGCAAGCGTGTCAGTGTACTGTTGTGCCGTACAGAAACTTAATTTTTAGAACATAAAGAAGTTACAATCTCATGTCCGTGTGTGTGTTTTTGTGCATTGTGCTTGCGTCCACAATCTTTGTGCTCGGGAAAGGTCAGGAGCTACAAAATGAGTATGAACAGTGTCCAGATACCTAGAAAGACATTTTTTTTCTCTCTCTCTCTTGAGCGCAAACTTGAGATTAAGAATGCCGGCCGCCCACTGCCTGATCTTGATATAACGATGCAGATTACAAGTAGCGAAATCGTGCGTAAATTCAGAATGGATATAGGTCCTATGCAAAAGAATCGAGTGGATGTGTGGGTGCGAAATTACCAACAGGATGTTTTGTTTTCCTTGTTTATTTTTTGTGAGTGATGAAAGCGAAGGGACTTGGACCAAAGTCGGAGTGGTAGTATGTGTGGGCGAAGGGGGGGGGGGGGGTGGCGTCGGCACAAGAATTCTTCCTTCTGTTGAACCCCCAGTGACGAAAGTCACGCGCCGCCACTGATCTAACGGTGTTGGTTTGTACCACTCGTACGGGTCTGCAAGGCTCAGTCCAGCAAGCAGTGTGGACAGTACCATCTAGCTGTGTGGTTTGAACCACTCACACGGATCTGATTAACTGCTTTGTGCGATTTCTTAAGATGCGGTAAGATTCGAAGTCTGTGTCATCTAGGGTTTGTTTATAATGTCGAAATAATGAGTCACGGTGGACCATCATTCTCTTGGCTTCATCATCTAGCCATGGACGAGAAAGGCCAGAAGCCTGTGTTCGACGTGTGTGTGTGTGTGTGTGTGTGTGTGTTTCTTTGCCACATTATTTGTATAAAATGTCACTTCTTTATTGCCTATCACATTATTATTATTATTATTATTATTATTATTATTATTATTATTATTATTATTATTATTATTATTATTATAACATTACCGTATTTATTCTAAACCAGAATATTGCATCTTTACTCAAACTGTTTATTCTTGCATTCATTTCACTTGTACTCGGAGTATACGAAATGCTGCAGAGTAACATAGGTAGCCGTGGAGTCCAGACACCCCAAGAATTTTAACGAATGTACTTTTATTAAGCATTTTATGTTATAATGTATATTAATATTAGCTTCCGGAGTCCGACTCATCGGCTAAATGATCAGTGTTGAGGCCTTCGGTTCAGAGGGTTCCGGGTTCGATTCCCGGCCGGGTCGGGGATTTTAATCGCGTCTGATTATTTCCTCTGGCTCTGGGACTGGGTGTTTTTCCCAACACTTCCCTCTTCATATTCAGACAACATACTACACTACCAACCGCCAAGGAAACACACAACAGTGATTACATCCCTCCATATAGGGTTGGAGTCGGGAAGGACATCCGGCCGTAAAACAGGGCCAAATCCACTTGTACGGCACAGTTCGCAACCGATATCCCACAGCGGGGGAAGAAAAAGAAGAAGAAGAAGAATAAGAAGAAGATTACTATTAACTTCCAGAATCCACACGAATCCGCCACTCTTACTTGGATCCATGGACACTCATTTCCTTTTTAAGTATTCTACACCACCTGGACTCTGAAAGTTTGGACACCTATCAAAATAAAATTCTGGATGAATGCCCCCCCCCCCAAACTGAAATTCTGGCTACGCAACTGGAGACTGGCATACGCGCTGAAAAATGATCATATTGCAGGCAGCCATCTTCTTTGTTGTGGTTGCCTAGCGCGTGTTTCCATGGTATTTGTATCTGCAGTAAAATGAGTGAATTTTCACGAACCAGTGAAATTCATGAGTGTATTAGATTTAGAAGACGAAGAAGATATCCTTTCTTGCCTCCAGAAGGAATCACTGATTCTGACATGTGCTGGAACACCACCCAGGAATGAGATGCGCTTGTGCCATGTCTGTTCAACTGCAGAAAAAAAAAATAAAAAAATAAAAAATAAAAATAAACAAATAAATAAAATAAATAAAAAATAACTCAGCCACTTCTCGTGGCCAGGATGTAACTGGGGTTTTCATCAACACTGCTATCATAAATTAGAAGATTACTGGAGAGCCATGAAGACAGGAAGAAAGAGAAGCCACCCTAAAGATGCCGAGGGTGAGGCCAACTAAACGATCTGTGTTTTATAGTGATGTGCATGTATTATATTATTCAGCCCTTTCTTATTTCTCTTACCTTTAGAACTGATCAGAATAGTGAAAAGTGTTTATATTCTTGATCAGCATGAAATGGCACACATATTGTACATAATATAACAGTGATTAAGCTGTTTTTACTTCTGTGTTTCCTAGAACTTCATGGACTATTTAGACTTCTTTTCCTCATTTCATCAATACACCCCTAAAACACTAAGTTGGTCAGTTTGATTTCTTACTATACTTTTTTTAATATTTTCTTGAATAGAATGACATGTAATACTTAATTATTAGTTAACTATTTTCTTCTGTGAGATTTTATGAAAAAGTACAAGCAAAACCCTCGGAAATGGTTAGCGGTTGGAGGTAATACAGTCACTGGTTGCAGGGTTAAATCCAGGGCGAGTGGGGTCGATGATAATCCTTTCACGTTTATACACAATATTATTGGTGCTGTTCTCCCCATTCTCACCCATATTTTCAATTCTTGTCGGAAGAATGGCACACTACCAACAATTTGGAAGTTGGCTAATATAATGCCACTTACTAAGAACCCAGGTTCAAAACTTCTACCTAATTACCGTTAAATTTCTATTCTTCCCACAACCTCCAAAGCACTAGAACGGTTGGTACACGTTCAAATACATGAATACCAGCACCTTCTGTATCCCCAGCAGTCTGATTTCAAGAACTACAGCAACTGCCTTACTAACGACATCAGAAAAGCAATGGACGAAAGAAAAGTGACTATACCCACACTCCTCGACTGCAGCAGTACCTTTGACACCATCAATATGGAGATATTGTTAAAAAATCTTGAACCATTTTCCGGTACTAAAGCTTCATAAAATTTCCTCTGTTACCTTACAGATCGTACGCAGCGTGTTATAGCTCACGGTATTACTTCACAGTGGCGAGTCAAGAAGACAGGAGTTCCACAGCGTTCTGGCCTTGGTCCTCTTCTGCTTGCCCTCTATATTAATGGTATCTCCTCTAACAAAAGTATAATACTCGTAGATATATACTTTATGCCGATAACCTCCAAATTTACTGCCACGTTAATATAAAAGGTATAAGTGATAATAATTCCGACCTTCACAAACTCAGTGTGTACGTCAGTGAAAATTCTCTCCTCTTCAAACCTAAAAAACTCAATTATGATCGGTTCTCAGCAATTATTAAACGCCATGTATACAAATTATACTGTTCTTCGGTGGCATTAAATGCAACCTCAATTCCGTTCAGTAGGGACGCGAAGAACCCAGGTATAACCCTGACTGAAATTTTCACTGGTTTGTACACGTAAGAAATATATGTAGAAATATGTACGCTACGCTACATCCTCTGAAACGACATCAGGGCATTTTGCCTCAAGACGTAAAGACAGGACTTCTCCAAACTTTGATGCAACCAACACTTGACTTTTGCGACATTTTCTTCGTTGATGCGACCTGTGAACAAACTACGAAACTCTGGTCTTCGCTTTGCTTTCAACATGAGTCAGGATGCTCACATAAACCCCAGCTATTGAGCTCTTTCTTGGCTGAAAACTGGAACTTTCTTATACTTACGTTGAAAAATCGAACTCTGAAAGAAAATATACCCAAATACATTTCGTAAAACTTCCATTTATTATACTCATTCCATAATTGTAACACTAGATTATACTTCCCTCACTATTCCCGCTAACCACTCTTCAATGTATAATAGACCCTTCGTTGTGGCTGAGTCATGAATTTGGAATTCACTTCCAGCTGCTGCCAGGAACTCTAAGACAGTATCAAAATTTAAGACTTCTTGGAGAGATTTCCTGTTGAATACCGCTGACTTTTTCGTGTGATAGGCTAGCAACAAATGCCATTTTACTGTACAGCTGAAGAACACTGCTGTTTTTATACCGGTAATTAATATTATATTAATATTATTTTTTGTTATAGTGCAAATATGTATAATATTTAGCTTTTAACTCCTGTACACAGATCACTGTTTACGACCATATTTGTATTTCCGTTAGTTTATTATGTATTGTGTTCTGTTTGTTCATTGCTTGTATTTTTCAGTTTGTGTGTTACTTGTTCATTATGACTCCTTTCTCTCTCATTCTTTACTTTTATGTTCCGTATTTATTTTTATTTTTATTTTCTTTTATTTGTGGAGCTTTGCTTCCTTTCTTCATTTTGTATGCTCCAAATCTGTTATTTAGCTTCGTTGACCCTTTCTGGCGAGATGTAGTGTTTACAGTGCAGTATGCCTTTCAGTATGGGCTGGAATACATTTTTTGCTTTCATTGACCTGTCTCAGTCTCATCCTTGGCTTTGAAAATATGAAAGTGACCGAGGTATGACCAATGCTAGTAATACCATTCCTTATGCAGCTAGAGCCTGTTATGAATGATGTGAAAATATCGTTCTTGGGGTCGGTTGATGCATGCATTTCATTGGGCTTGGCAGACTGACATGTAATAGCAATTACTGGCTTAGTGGGGAAAGCAACGGGAAACTACCTCACTCCTCATTTCCCGAGTATGCCTCTTCAGCGACGCCTAGGCTATCATTACAGCTGCTGGCAGAGCTAAGAGGATCAAACCTGCCTTCGGGCTGAATACCCAACATACATACATCTTTCAGTTTATAATGCAATAGTATATTTCTTTTTTATATGTAATTTACGCGGTTAAGTGTAAGAGAGGGCCACGAGCCCTCACTTCTCCACTGCTAAAGTCAAGTACAGGCTAGTGAATGAAGAGTAAGGGCAGTAACTTCCCGCACATACTGGCGGCGATCGATAAGCGACAGCCACGTTCCTTTGTACTAAGTGTTAAAGGACGTATTGAGTCTTCCGACTTCTATTTACGAACAATGCTCCACGTTGCAAGCTACACACACACACACAATGTTAATATATCTTGACGAGCCCATTGCTTGTATAAAACAATGGCACTAAAAACCAGCAAAGTGAATACTTCCCTTAATGTAAGGAAGGGTATTCGGCCGTAAAACATACAACGTGCTGACTGTACTCTAGAAAATATTGTTTTTATGTATCGTGAATTGCAAGGCAGCTGCTTAAGGGGAAGACAGCAACAACTTAACAGAGGAACGACCTAATCCACACAATTGTATATAGAAATGCACTTAAGTGAAATAAAATTTCTGTGTCCATTACAATTTGTTTTACGAGTTGTTTTACGTCGTACTGACACACATAGGTTTTATGACGACGACGGGACAGGAAAGGGCTAGGAGTGCGAAGAAAGCAGCCGTGGCCTTAATTAAGGTACAGCCCCAGCATTTGCCTGGTGTGAAAATGGGAACTACGGAAAACCATCTTCAGGGCTGCCGACAGTGGGATTCGAACCTACTATCACCCGAATACTGGATAGCCGGGCTGAGTGGCTCAGACGGTTGAGGCGCTGGCCTTCTGACCCCAACTTGGCAGGTTCGATCCTGGCTCAGTCCGGTGTTATTTGAAGGTGCTCAAATATGTCAGCCTCCTGTCGGTAGATTTACTGGCACGTAAAAGATCTCCTGCGGGACAAATTTCCGGCACCTCGGCGTCTCCGAAAACCGTAAAAATCGTTAGTGGGACGTAAAACAAGTAGCATTAATTAATTATTAATACTGGATACTGGCCGCACTTAAGTGACTGCAGCTATCGAGCTCGGTCCCATTACAATTAATACTGAACATTCCCCCCCCCTTCCCCTCCCACGGGCAATGTACTGTATTCAATAAATAAATGTGCATGTAAGCATTCCAGAAAAACATAATATAAAATAACATTAAATGGAACGTGCCATGTTCCAATGATACAATCAATCAATCAATCAATCAATCAATCAATCAATCACTACTGATCGGCATTTAGGGCAGTCGCCTAGGTGTTCGATTCCCTATCTGTTCTTACCTACTCTTTTTTTTTTTACATATTTACGTTAGATAATACATTAAAATGCCAGATCGGTTAGTATAGAATTTAGGGAGTAACAAACTCCAACAAACCGTTTGTAGGAAAATTTGAAGTATGTTCCAGGAGGTGTTCGAAAGTCCACCATTAGCAGTAATACATGCTCGGCACCTTGGACCCGGGTTTTGAATGAGCGCCTGCAGATACACGTTCTGCTAGCTCTTTCAGTGTTTCTACTTCTCTGTGACACAAACTATATTTCAAGCGTCGCACACGAACTGAGCGAATTCTACCCGCCTCACCTAAATTAAAATACTGGAATTATTGATTAGTGATTAGGGATGTCCAATATGGTGATACCGTTTCCGCAGATGTGGTACGCTCTAGTGCTTCTTTAGAAAAGGCTATTTCTAGTCCTGTTTTCGGGGGAAAAGATATTAGTGAGTCCTTATCCACTATCACCACAAAGGTAAATGAATTAGTTTCCGTGGTCAGTTTTTTGAAGTCGGTGAACCGTCTATCAATCAGCTGAAACGTGTACAGGCTAGACTATTTCATTTTTACAATAGGGTTAGTGATCTAGTGCCAGCCCCGTGGTGTAGGGGTAGCGTGCCTGCCTCTAACCCGGAGGCCCCGGGTTCGATTCTCGGCCAGGTCAGGGATTTTTACCTGGACCTGAGGGCTGGTTCGAGGTCCACTCAGCCTACGTGATTAGAATTGAGGAGCTATATAAATAATAATTTCGTGTGGCTATTTCTTTGTTTTTTTTGCTATTTGCTTTACGTCGCACCGACACAGATATGGCTTACGGCGACGATGGAATAGGAAAGGCCTAGGAATTGCGGATGAGGGTGGGCGGCATCTGCCATGTGTAGGTAACTGCGTGTTATTGTGGTGGAGGATAGTGTTGTGTGTGGTGCGTGAGTTGCAGGGATGTTGGGGACAGCACAAACACCCAGCCCCCGGGCCACTGCAATTAACCAATGAAGGTTAAAATCCCCGACCCGACCGGGAATCGAACCCGGGACCCTCTGAACCGAAGGCCAGTACGCTGACCATTCAGCCAACGAGTCGGACATTGAGGAGCTATCTGACGGTGAAATCGCGGCCCCGGTCTAGAAAGCCAAGAATAACGGCCGAGAGGAATCGTCGCACTGACCACACGACACCTTGTAATCTGCAGGCCTTCGGGCTGAGCAGTGGTCGCTTGGTAGGCCAAGGCCCTTCAAGGGCTGTAGTGCCATGGGGTTTGGTTTTTGAGTGATCTCTTTTTCCCTAAAATTGTGTGAAGAGCGTTCTCAGACTTCGCAGGGTTTGGCCAAAACTATTTCTAAAAATGTCTAAAAGTATAAATTCATTGTTATCTGGGAGAAGTCTTCTGAAAATCTCACAAGTTCTCGTCTATTTCTTTAATCTTCAAGTTCACCCCGAACACTCCGCTGTCTAATTTGTGGACTATTAATGAACGTTTACCGGTGCGAGTAGATCCTGAAAATATCCGCGATCTGTGGAAAAAGACTAGGGATAATCTGAAGGCCTCTCATAGGAGAATGAAGATAAGGTATGATCGTGGGCTCCGACCCACCAATTTAAAGCTTGGAGATCAGGTTTATGTTAGGAATTTTCTACCTTCTAGTAAACTTGTCCCTAGATTCCATGGGTCTTAAATTATTATAGATTTTCTTACTCCTATTACGTTATTGGTCAGTCCGGAGACTGAGAGAATCTTTAAAGTTAATTTATCACAGGTGAAGCCTGCTTAAGTAATTATTAGAGCTTTAATCATTTTGCTTTCTTTCTCTCCTAAGTTTAGGTTGTTAGTCTAAGTTTAACAGTTTGTCTTAGACTTTAATTATGGTAAAAATCCCCATTTATTCTGAGTTTGGATGCTCCTGAATTTTCTAGTTTTTTTAAATTTTATTTTGCAACTTTAATGTTTTGAGAATTATCGTAAAAGTTTTCCCATTCTTTTAGTGCTTCTATATTCTGTCCATTCTGCCCCCACTTCCTCAAAAGCCGTAGTTACCCTCAGCTCCTCTCATTAATGCTACTCCGTCCTCATTCATCAGCCACGTTTCTACAAAGATAAAATTGCGATACCAATATGCTGTCATTAAGTGGTTTGTGTTACAGTTTCCTCTTTAACACCGGTGGTGGTGAGAAGGTCTTTTAGGGTGTTAGCAGCCGCTGTCCTGGGACCATCAGTTCTTGCTTCGAACTCCAACATGATGCCCACCAGGTTCCTGTGCTCGAGGAACCTACTGGAACTACACCTCAGCACAACCACTTGGTTGCTGTCATGGTCGTTGGTGAATACTAGTTTCCTGCTTGCTTTAAACCTTTACACTTTGTATCTGAGGTACTTGAGGGGTCCGTCCGTCAACCCCAGACTGGGGGGACGACGGTCGTCCTTGCCGTCAACATCAAGATTACTGCTCGGACTTGAACTCCTTCGGTGCAGTTGCCCAAACCTCTCCTCTACTTTACGTCGAATTTTAATACCATTAACGTAGACATATGCCTTTGCTGGCGGGACCTAGTGTTTACAGTGCACTAAGTCTTCAGGTATGGGCTAGAGCAATTTTGTTACTTTCATTGATCTGTCTCTGTCTTATCCTTGGCTTTTTGACAAAATGAAAGTGACTGAGGTATGAGCGATGCTAGTAATGCCATTCCTTACGCGGCCAATCCCTGCTATGAATGGTGTGAAAATATTGCTCATAGGGTCGATTGGTGCATGCATTTCAGTGGGCTTGGCAGACTGATATGTAATAGGAACTTCTGGCTCGGTGAGGAAAGTAAAGGGAAACTGCATCACTCCTCATTTCCCTAGTACGCCTCTTCAGTGATGCCTAGGCCATCTATGACAGCTCATGGCGGAACTGTTGAGGATCCAACCAGCCTTCGGGCTGATGACTAAGCATACATATAACGTAGACATTATATTAAAATATATTCTACATCCCAAAAACTTTCTGAAAGTTCGCAAGATTTCTGGTTTTGTTTACAAGTTCTTGTGGAAATATAAACATTTCGAGGGAGAGATCGGAACCATGAGTTAGGCCCCTCTGGATATTCAGATCATCCGTTTATCTACTACACTGCAGCCTACTTAAAATTTATGAACTATCTGATGCAAGAAGGAACAGATATCTCTACGTGTGCATCACACACGCCGTCTGGTATTCACGGACTACACTCAACTGGGAGAAATTTTGTTTTTGTAAATTGACCAAGTAGTATATATACTACTCCTGCTACTGAGGTGTCCTCCAGTCATATTACTCCTCTCCTAAAGAACTTATAATCTAATCACGTCTTCGTTTTCTTTTCCATCTATGTTCTACCCATTAGCTATATAAGGAAGGTTTTTGCTGGGTTCTGGGTCTTGTCTGGCGGCAGTGTAACTTGTGTTGAGCATCTGAGAGAAGGGTCCCACTGCCCGCTGTAGGGAGTGTTGACGGAGGTTGGTGTTTCAGCTTGCGGGAGAATGAACTAACAAGGTAGCAGAATACCAAATATGTTATTTCCTGCGTGTGTACTTAGCGTTCTAAGACTCCCTTTTAGAAAGTAATTATCTGTTTCTGTTCAACTTTAAATTTTAATATGTAGGAACATTCCTGGTAACTTAACTCCTAAGAAGGCTTCCATTCTCTGTCTTCGGACTTCGAATTCCGCCCTGATGGGTCTTTGTTATATATACGGAGTGATGTACCCTTGTTAAACTTCCTCTGAACTTAATATTTGGTGACCAAGTTTTTCTAAACCATTTAAATTCAATCTGTTCCTTTCGACTCTTAACTTTTCCGTAACTTAGTCACCTGGTAGTATGGATTAGCCTCTAATTCACCGGGCCTTACAACCAGTTAGGTACTAGGTTTATTTTCTCTGGAGTGCTGGTGTTCTTCCTGTATTCATTTTTCCGACCCTTTGTAAAAAAAAACTTTGTTGTTCTTGCTTCACTTTGGTGGCCGTGTAGCGTGGGCCTTCTACTCCGGTTTACTATGGGATGGGTCTGTATATCCCTTTGGTATTCTCCTGTATTATAAATAACGAGTGTACATTTGCTTATCAAACAACGTGTGTTGCTTTTTCCTCTTGGTAGTGCAATCTCTCGGTCCATTTGAGGGCATTGTGTAAATTGTATTCCTGAGTTCGCGACCCTAGCAAATTTTGTAAATGAAACTTCTGGGCTCGAGACCCAGTTGGTAAAGTGTATGAGAAGTGATGGCTTCCTTTCTAACGGGTATATACCGTACAATTTTTCTAAACTGCATTATAATAACGGCAGATAATATTTAATTATACTTTAAGTGTACGAGCTACGGTGCTTGTGTGGTGTAAATAACTTTGAGCTGTTGAGCTCTGTCTTGTAAATAACCTCAGATCTTTGTGAAAGAGCTGACGAGCTTCCTTTTGGTGTTTGGACATTCTGAATTTGTAAATTTACTGAGCCTTGGGCTCTTGTAATTGTTGCCTGGGCTTTCCGCTCAACTTCTATATTGTCTATTAAATTGTTGTATCGATCTTTAAAGTTCATTATACTGAAAAAAAAGAAAATATAAATTTCCAAAATTTTAATAGGTTTTCTTGAACTTCAAGTTTTGCATTGCCCTCCCATTCACACCTTATGCTTCCTTCCCCTCTCTGCTTCACAGAAATCACAGTAATATAATAATAATAATAATAATAATAATAATAATAATAATAATAATAATAATAATAATAATAATAATAATACTCCGTTGAATATTATAACGCCACACAGTGAATAGAAATAAAAGTTTCATGAACTTTGATCAAATTAATAAAAATGTATTTGTGTGTCGGTTATGTCCAGAATAAAAAATGAAATATGTAAGTTTCTGGCATGTCTCTCTGTCTGTCTGTCTGTCTGTCTGTCTGTCTGTCTGCATGCATGCTTGCACGCCACGAGAAAATGACAGGACAGAATCTAATAGAAAATCGGAATTTAAGGTCAGGGAAAAGGGCACTACAATTTAGGCTACAAATAATATTATTGTCTGTGGATGAACTTGTACTTTAGGGGAAGGTCTAAAAATTAATTTTCAACTATCTCGTTAATATGGGGTCCATCTCTAAACAGTACAGTGCACAAGTAAAGTTGAAGAATATAAAATTTTCGGTTTAGTGTGTTGCAAACCGATTCTGGGACTGATATCTACATCCTAACTTTGTTCACTTTAATCTTGCCAAAGAATCATTTGAAACAGAGGAGAAACACTAAATTCTGTTCTTTCATGCCACTTATACTTTCTTTAATAGTAGAAATGTTACTGGTCCCAAAGCGTTCCGTGACTGGACGTGTGCTGGTGACGTGAGATACTTCCTTCAGATACCGCTTGTGCCTAACAAATGGCATAAATCTGCGCGAAGCAAGGAGTTTGGAGGGGAAATGAGGGGAAGGAAGGTAGAGCTATACCCCCGCAGTACGGGCCTTGCTTGATTTAGTGCGTGCACGGAAATAGACACGTAGGCCTCAAATAACGATGTCACCCTTACCATACGCTGCCACTGCTACAGCTTTCCTCTTAGCTAATTCGTGCATCATATAGAATTTTAAGGAAATGCCACGAAGTTACAACTACTAAAATTTAAACACAGCGAGCCAGTGTTCATATCTTCGGTGCCCTTCATTTTCTACTTTCTGCGTCACGTATCCATATTCAGAGAGCTTCATCGATATGGAATATTTAATGTCTTCTTGGCTCGAAGCCTTCAGAGTTCAGAAATAACATCCAATGAATATTTCACACACTCAGCCGCTGTTCTCCTCTGTCCAAATACTCCTGGATCATGGCACGTACTTTTGAGAAGTTCCCGGCCAACAATATCTACGAGCGTGTGCGGAAAAGTAACCAGTCAGAGTGAAGAACCGAACCTAGCATGTCTGAACGATGCTCCTTCCCAGTTATTGTCTGTCAGTATCGGTCTACGGATTCAACCTGTTCATGTCACACAATGTCGGCCTGTCTGCAGTCACATCTTCTGTTCACCCGACATCAATCGTAGATCACCCAACAGAAACGCGGTTCCTTCGCCCTCTGGTTGAGTAATCCAAAACCGAGCTCGATAGCTGCAGTCGCTTAAGTGCGGCCAGTATCCAGTATTCGGGAGATGGTGGGTTCGAACCCCACTGTCGGTAGCCCTGAAGATGGTTTTCCGTTGTTTCCCGTTTTCACACGAGACAAATGCTGGGGCTGTACCTTAGTTAAGGCCACGGACGCTTCCTTCCCACTCCTAGTCCTCTCCTGTACCATCGTCGCTATAAGACCTATCTGTGCCGGTGCGACGTAAAGCTACTAACAAAAAAAGTCATCCGAAACGTCGAAATTGTCAATCAGGTAGCCTAAATGGCGTCATATAGGACTGTGTGCGATGCGGAATCTGAGGCCATTACTAGCTCAAGTACTTTGCTTCCCTAGTATTATTCTCTATTCTTGTCACTGTCAGTGGCTTGTCGTGACGTACTCTGTTGCTCTTTGGACATTCATATTGTTTTGTATTAGCTAAGACCACTCTCGACCTTGTTCTATACAGGAACCCAAGTTTCATTAAAATTCACTCATCCATATTCCCATGATGCTGTGACAGACACAGACAAATATTAAACGTGCCAGTAAATCTACCGACACGAGGCTGACGTATTTGAGCACCTTCAAATACCACCGGACTGAGCTAGGATCAAACCTGCCAGGTTGGGGTCAGAATGCCAGCACCTTAACCGTCTGAGCCACTCAGCCCGGTAATTAACAGACTGGAATGTCGCATTTAAAAGCAACGCTTTCACATGAAATGCTCGATCAAGTGAAAAACGGCACAGTTTCTCACTTTTCATGAACAGGATTACGCTGGCGTTCTGACTGTGCCAAGTTTCAGACCGGCAATGATCCAGCCACGGTCACCGGTGAACACTGCCCTGCTGTTTTCCCTTAAGTGTGCACACTACCCATTCCTATCAGAGCCTCATAGCAGTGATCGAATCGTCGGAATACTATGATGAATCTCTGTGTCACGTACAAGTAGTTATCAAAACATGTATGAACCAGGGGAATTGCATGCTAAGAGCTACTTCGCACCAATATTCGGGCAGCCTGTTCTACTTGGTACGTAATGGTAAAACCATCTATCGGAAATCAGTAGCAACAGAAGAGGCAAAGCAAACGATAGTCAATGTAATGTTACTGTTGATCAATTTTATGGACTTTCGATATTATAGGTCTTCAGATCCAGTTTTCTTTTGGCTATATTAGATCATCTAATGTAAAGGGATTCCTTCTTCATCTTTTCATTACTTTCCTTCACGATTTTTTCATATTTCGATAGTCATCTTTACAATTTTATTTTACTTGCCTGTATGCAGTGATGAGCACGTGGACATGACAAAAACACCTCGTCGTCAGTTAACACGAGTGAGCGATGCTCGGTGTGGACGGGGACTGAGTTAAAAACACGTCGTATCTCTGTTGTCACATTTGGTGTGGTATCAATTAATCACTACTGATCTGCACTTAGGGCAGTCGCCCAGGTGGCAGATTCCCTATCTGTTGCCTTCCTAGCCTTTTCTTAAATGATCGCAAAGAAACTGGAAATTTATTGAACATCTCCCTTGGTAAGTTATTCCAATCCCTAACTCCCCTACCCATAGACGAATATTTGCCCCAATTTGTCCTCTTGAATTCCAGCTTTATCTTCATATGGTAAAACTATATAAGACATAAATGAATGGGAAATTGTATTATTATTGTTATTGTATTATTGTATTATTATTATTGTTATGTTTTCTTTGCTAGTTGCTTTACGTCGCACCGACACAGATAGCACCGGGCGAGTTGGCCGTGCGCGTAGAGGCGCGCGGCTGTGAGCTTGCATCCAGGAGATAGTAGGTTCGAATCCCACTATCGGCAGCCCTGAAGATGGTTTTCCGTGGTTTCCCATTTTCACACCAGGCAAATGCTGGGGCTGTACCTTAATTAAGGCCACGGCCGCTTCCTTCCAACTACTAGGCCTTTCCTATCCCATCGTCGCCATAAGACCTATCTGTGTCGGTGCGACGTAAAGCCCCTAGCAAAAAAAGACACAGATAGGTCTTATGGCGACGATGGGACAGGAAAGGCCTAGGAATGGGAAAGAAGCGGCCGTGGCCTTAATTAAGGCACAGCCCCAGCATTTGCCTGGTGTGAAAGTGGGAAACCGCGGAAAATCATCTTCAGGACTGCCGACAGTGGGATTCGAACCCACTATCTCCCGGATGCGAGCTCACAGCTGTGCGCTCCTAACCGCGCGGCCAACTCGCCCGGTCTTTTGTTATGTAGTGTTTATCGAGAGGTATTTATGAATTACATTTTAGGCCTTGCTCTAAACTACCATTTCACCCAACGTGAATAAAACTACTCGTATTTACAGCCTACTTTGTAGTGCCTTATCCCCCTACTATGCATACCGATGTTCGTTAAATTCTGTTCATTAATACCTTCGTGATACGCGTACATACAGAGAGACACACAGACAGACATGACGGAAAATTCAAAATTGCATTTCCTTCTCAGTGTGGACATTACCAGGACTGAAATGCCATCACTTTAAATCTGAGCAATGTGCGCCGGCCCCGTGGTGTAGGGGTAGCTTGTTTACTTCTTATCCAGAGGCTCCGGGTTCGATTCCCGGCCAGGTCAGAGATTTTTACCTGGATCTGAGGGCTGGTTCGAGGCCCACTCAGCCTAAGTGATTAGAATTGAGGAGCTATCTGACGGTGAGATAGCGGCCCCGGACTAGAAAGCCAAGAATAACGGCCGAGAGGATTCGTTGGGCTGACCACACGACACCTCGTTCTCTGCAGGCCTTCGGGCTGTGCAGCGGTTGCTTGGTAGCTCAAGGCCTTTAATGGCTGTAGTGCCATACGGAGGGGGGTTGAGCAATGTGCACTATATACAGGAGCTGACCAACTTTCATTCAGTAGATTACAATTAAAATATTAAAATGTTCGACTTTTTTGAAGAAATGGAGCTCTTTGTAAAAGTATCACATCCTTTCCCTAATAAATATGTTTAATTGAGGATCGGTGTATTGAAGAATAATGAATAAACGACTTGCAAAAAGATCAGATCTCAATACCCAACAGTTCCAGAGAAAATGGGCCATTTAGACAGCCATTTTAACACTGATAATACAGGGCTTTACGACGGGATAGGTCGCGTTGCAGATTCATATCATTCACGTTACCATTTTGTTTGCCGGCCCTGCGGTCTAGGGGTAACATGCCTGCCCCTACGAAGCCCCGGGTTCGATTATCGGCCAGGTCAGGGATTTTTACCTGAATCTGAGGGCTGGTTCGAGGTCCACTCGGCCTACATGATTGCAATTGAGGAGCTATCTGACGGTGAAATGGCGGTCCCCGTCAAGAAAGCCCAGAATAACGGTGAGAGATCCACCGTGCTGACCACACGACACCTCGCAATCTGCAGGCCTTCGGACTATGCAGCGGTCGCTTGGTAGGCCATGGCCCTTCGGGGCTGTTGCGCCATGGGTTTTTAAAATTGCTGTTTGCTATGCACTTTGTGTAATCCTAACAGAGAGTTTCAGCAATATTCTCCCACAGTCCGCCAGTCCACTGTTGCGTGGCAAGTCAAATTACAGACCTAGACTTTGGCACCGCGCGCTACCTGTCATGGTGGATACCAAAGAATTGGATTAAATTAGGAGGTTCCTAGAGATCTTAGAGAAACTAAGTGCTTAGAGTTGAATAAGACAGAAAATTTATCCAGTGAGATGAAGATAAATATATGCAGCTCTTGTTCTTTCTTCACTTTGGTGGCCGTGTAGCGTGGGCCTCCTGCGCTCCTGTTTATACTGACTTAGCAAATGCCATGGGATAGTCACCTAATAGCGTGTGGGGCCTCCTCTGGCCCTGCGAACTGCAGTGAGATGCCGTGGAAGTGAGTCGACAAGTCCCTGGTAGTCCTCTGGACGAAGCTGTCGCCAAATCGTTTGCAGAGCGGCCGCCAATGCTGGTCTGTTCGTGGGTGCAAGATCCATGGTACGGAGCCTGCGTTCCAGGACATCCCAGATATGCTCGATAGGGTTCATATCGGGGCTCCTGGGTGGCCATGGCAGTCGTTGGACCTCCACTGCATGTTCCTGGGATCATTCCTGGGCGACGTGGGAGCGATATGGCGCCGCGTTTTCATCTTGAAACACCGCAAAACCGTCTGGGCGCTCGAAGATCAAAAATGGGTGGAGATGGTCACCGAGCAGCTCAACATACCGCGTACCATTCAAAGTCTCTTCCAGAACAACTAGGGGGCCATTCCATACCAGGAAAATGCACCCCAGACCATAACAGAGACACCAGAGCCCTGGACCACTCCTTCGAGGCAGGCGGGATCCATCGCTTCATGTGGTCTGCGCCATACACGGTACCTCCCATCGGCATGGTGCAGTTGAAATCGTGATTCGTTCGACCATATCACGTTACGCTATTGTTCCAGTGTCCATCCCTGGTGACTGGCGACAAATGCGCGTCGTTGTGCCCGATGACGTTGGGTTAACAGTGGCACTCGGGTGCGGCGCCGGCTCCCATACCCCATAGAACCCATGTTCCTACGGATTGTCCACTAGCACGGCCTGTGTTGAATTGAGCCGTGATTTGTTGCACGGTTGCCCGTCTGTCAGTACTGACAAGCCGTCTCAGATGTCGCCGGTCACGGTCATCGAGGGTGGCTGGACGGCCGGTCGTTCGTCTGTTGTGGACGGTGACACCCGCATTCAACCATTCACGATATACCCCGGACACGGTTGATCGTGTGAAGCCGAATTCCCGCACCACTTCCTAAATCGCACTTCCCATCCGTTGGGCACCGACCACCATACCCCGTTCGAATGGTGTCAGCTCACGACGACGTTCCATGTTACACCTGTCACATGCACAGCCACTGCTCAAAAGGTCTCCTATGCAACTGACGCTGGCACAGGGGGCGTGTGGTGCGCAGACAACACACCTGCGCATCAGTGCTCCGCTATCCCATGACATTTGCTCAGTCAGTGTACTGTACTACGGATCTGCATATACTTTTGGTACTCCTCTGTAGTATTAATGACGAGTGTACTATTGCTCTTCAAGCAACCGTATGTTGTTTTTCCTCTTGGTATGTAATCTTTCGGCCCATTTGAGAGCATTGTGTAAAATGTTTTCCTGGGTTCGCGACACTTATAAAAAGTTGTTAAATGGACTTCTGAGCTTGATACCCTTGTTTTTGTAAATTGTACTCCTGGATTATAGACCCTTGCTAATTTCGTAAATTAATCTACTGGGTTCGGGATCCACCTGGCAAATGCAGTATGATCAGAATCGATGGCTTCCTTCTTGACGAGTATTCAATATATACTTTTCTAAACTGTGCTAGGTAAATTAACCCCATATATAACGGCATGTAAGATTTAATTCTCCTGAAGGTGTATGAGCTTCTGTGCTCATGTGGTGTAAATTACTTTGAGCTTTCGAGATCTTTCTTGCAAACGATCTCTGAGCTTTCGAGGTCCGTTTGTTAAATAGCTGACGAGCTCTCCTTTGGTGTTTGAATATTCTGACTTTGTAATATTACTGAGCACTGGGCTCTAATTGTTGTTGCCTGAGATTCCCGCTCAACTTATATGCTGTGTATTGTATAGTTATTACAATAATTCAAGTTGATTCTATTGAAGAGAAAGAAAATAGAAAGAAAATATAAATGTCCCAAATTTAAATTGGTTTTCTTGAACTTCAACTTTCGCTTTGTCCATCCATTGACCCCTCACTCTTCCTTTCCTCTGAGAACCACGGAAATGTCCATTCACTGACTGAATTAAAATTATCAGTTACTTTTGCACTGTGTAATAATTAAAATGACCGAAGACGAGAAGAGTTCCATGTAAACAATAAAAATGAATTCGGGAACAAAAATACATAACAAATAATAGAGAACTAGCGAAAAAAGGCGCAGTACAATAGAGTCATGCGTCATTCGAAACAACCCAGCGAGACCCCTCCCGGGTTAATATAGTGAGTGTCTTTCAGCGGCACCGTAGCAGCTCCGCCATGGCTCTACTTGTCCTCCTTGTGATTAATTTGCTACTATCGGTTTCGCTCTTACATTTTTGTTATTGTTAGAATCTGTGGAAAACCCTACTTGATGATAATTGGCACTTGTAACCTGAATAATACTTTATTTCGATAATATATCCAATATGTAAGCTCATACGGTGAAAATGACTGGAAGTGACCGTTCCTACAATTTTTGTAATGTACAGGTTTTAGATAAAAACCGATATTTTCTGGGATATTTGGACATTTGCGAAAAATATAATAATCGCGAAAATCTCCGTTATTTTTCCTCACGCAGCAAAATCGCACGGAACGTAAGAGATGGGAAATTATCGAAACGTAAAAGATCGGAAATTATATTCTAAATAACTTTTTGTTATCTAAGTTACAGGACCTATGCACATTGTTTTCGGCGTATTTTGGGGTTGTAGTAAGGATATAAAGGAGAGGGCATGTAAGCCTCTGATAAGACCCCAACTAGAGTATGGTTCCAGTGTATGGGACCCTCACTAGGATTACTTGATTCAAGAAATGGAAAAAAAATCCAAAGAAATGCAGCTCGATTTTTTCTGGGCGATTTCCGACAAAAGAGTAGCGTTAAAAGTGTTGCAAAGTTTGGACTGGGAAGACTTGGGAGAAAGGAGACGAGCTGCTTGACTAAGTGGTATGTTCCGAGCTGTCAGTGGGGAGATGTCTTGGAATGACATTAGTAGACGAAAAAGTTCGAACGGTGTCTTTAGAAGTAGGAAAGATCACAATAAGACGTTAACGTTGGAATTGAAGAGGACAATTTGGGACAAATATTCGTTTATAGGAAGGGGAGTTATTGACTGGAATAACTTATTAAGGGAGATATTGAATACATTTCCAATTTCTTTGCAGTAATTTAAGAAAAGGCTAGGAAAACAACAGATAGGGAATCTGCCACCTGGGCGACTGCCCTAAATGCAGATCAGTAATCATTGATTGATTGATTGATTTTCGATACGGCTAATATTGGCGGAGAAATTTGACATTCACTGTCTCCTTCAGATTAACTCATTTTGTTTTTATTGTTACCATTATAATAGCAAACCAAATCAAAGTCACCTCCGTACAGGCCATGAAGGCCTTTGGAGGAGTGGAAGGTAAAGGCTTCCACCATTGTTAACCTCGGCACGTGAGGGGGTAGAGTGTTTAGCTCTACGCCCAGCTGTCTTTGTCCCCAGGAATTACCCTGGTACTCATTAATGGTGTAGGCTGTGTGAACCTCAGGGCCATATGCACCTCCGGAAGTGGAAATCTCGTTTCTTAAATTTTACGATTTCCTGACAGGGATTCGAACCCACGTCCTGCCGGGTGAACCGAGCACGCCTTTACCGCCTCGGCCAAGCAGCCCCTTACCATTACAATGCTTGAGAAAACTGTAGTCGTTGCTAGGTGCATCTTATAACATGCTACATTCAGAACTGAAAATAAGGAACTGCCCAATTTCATTTTAAAACACTTTTCGGATCTTCTTGCATACCCGTGAGCATAACAGCCTGGCATGCTTGTCCTTTAACACTCTGACCTCAGAAATGCGTAAATGCACGTGCATTAAAAATAAATAATAGCTCACTATCTCCCGTGCTTAATAGAAACATATTTTCGGTACTAAGGTAGGGGACCCATATTTCCTCCCCTTAGCAGATTTGGACTAGAAATTCAGGAATATTATGCAAAAGGCCAGAAATTGGTGTATATAGGCCTATTACTGAATGATTTTCTCCACTTGCAGGCAAGTTACAATGGAACTGTTATAAAGGTAGTCAATATTTGACATAAATATAAACACTACAAAAACTAAACTACCAAAAATGTGTTCGTAATGTCCTCCCCCACCTAATTTATGAAAGGTACAATTAATTTTAATATATTTCTACTTTCTAACCTTACCAAACAATTTCTCTATAGTAAATTACTTGAAGGCCATTTATGAAAAATGTTTTCTTGGTATTCTTTTTAACACAGTCTTTCAGCGTTGCTTGTAGGATGTTGAAATTTTTACTTGCACGTTTGTAACCCATTATCTTGTCCCTCACTGGCTTAATGCCTTTTTCATGGACTCCTTATCCCACTGCTTGCGTTTTCCTATCTGAAAATAATAATAAACTTCAGAGATCTTCTATCTATCTTAATCTGTTTACCCTCCAGGGTTGGCTTTTCCCTCGGACTCGGCGAGGGATCCCACCTGTACCGCCTCAAGGGCAGTGTCCTGGAGTTTCAGGCTTTGGGTCGGGGATACAACTGGAGAGAATGACCAGTACCTCGCCCAGGCGGCCTCACCTGCTATGCTGAACAGGGGCCTTGTGGAGGGATGGGAAGATTGGGAAGGGATAGACAAGGAAGAAGGAAGGAAGCGGCCGTGGCCTTAAGTGAGGTACCATCCCGGCATTTGCCTGGAGGAGAAGTGGGAAACCACGGAAAACCACTTCCAGGATGGCTGAGGTGGGAATCGAACCCACCTCTACTCAGTTGATCTCCCGAGGCTGAGTGGACCCCGTTCCAGCCCTCGTACCACTTTTCAAATTTCGTGGCAGAGCCGGGAATCGAACCCGGACCTCCGGGGGTGGCAGCTAATCACGCTAACCACTACACCACAGAGGCGGACAACTTCAGAGATAACAAATAAAATGAAAGGGGAGGAAAATACGAACATTCGTTGATTTGGTTATAATGGCCGCTATAGCAACACACGCAAACCACCTCACTGTAGCGATTATGCATAATGCATGATACGTAGTAGTAGTAATAATAGTAGTAGTAGTAGTAGACTACTACTAAACGTTTTCATTCCTCCTCTGAAGGGGGAGGCGGGCCTCCTAAACGGTTACGCCGTCTCTCAGGCCGGGAGGTTTGTTACGGTGAAGAAGATGTGCGGAGAAGGTAAGGGGGTGGCGGCCGTGGCCTACACTACGAACTCTCCCGGCATTCGTCTTAGTGCAGGAGAATGGAAAACCACGGAAAACCATTCTCAGGACAGCCGACGGGTGGGGCCAGGCGTGAAGTCCAGCCCTGTGCGCCTGTCCCGCCTCCCGAATGCAGAGGCGTAGAGCCACGGTAGAGCCGTGGCCACCTCTCCTCTGCTCGGTTGGCTGGTCAGAGTACAGAGCTCTTGGACCACTCAAATATACCAAAGTAGAATGTAAATAAGTACAAAATCACTTAAATCATTTCACTAAAAGTTCCTTGTACGGTTGCTTCTCTGCTCATAATATGGTAGAACCCTTATAACCGGGGATGCATTTTCCCGAGACTAATCTGTAAGTGTACAAGAAAACTGAAATTACGACTGCCGGACTGAGTCGCTCAGGCGTTGGCTGAGGCCCTGGCTTTCTGATCCTGCGATTACGAACACCTGTTCAGAATTAGCTACTAGCGCAATCTTCCGGCGATGCAATGCAATAGTAACTTCGGGAGTTGTGGCTAACAGTAGCAGGGGAGGTGGCAAACCCTTCTGGTCAACCGCAATATTATCTCTGGTTTGAGGGTGGTTGAAGACGGAAAGGCACATTCCTTACCGTGCTCCTCGCTTATGGATATATCTGTGCATAAGCCATTGCGTCATCTCCATGCGCATGCGTATAGTCTTAAGGCTCGTAGCAAAATCTCCAGTGTGCTCCCTGGCATTGTCATTCGAAGCGAACAGCTGTCAGTGTAACGAACCTTCGATATAAGTCGATCGATTGACGGAATTATTTCGAGAAAAGGAAATAATTTTGAATTACCGGTATCCATGAATGCGTGAATATGCGTTAGAACTGGATGTTCACGTGCTCATGTGCTCCTCCGAGCTCATAGCCACTGCTCCTTGTTCACGGAAACCAAACGTGGTGCACACAATCAACTCTCACAAGACATGGGACGAGGCTACGCGTGTGCGCGCACAACATTAGGTACCAACCATGTAAACTCGAAATCCCTAGGAGGAAGAAATTAGGTGCGGGGACATTAAAGTAGGTAGTCTAGATTTCACTGAAATTGCATAAAGAGAGATCTTACCCTATGCGGAATACATGTGTACGTATAAATTAGTCGACGGAAAATTTGGCTAAAAGATGGCGGAGCCAATCAGAATGAAGCACCCGTTGCCCTCACTGTCCATACCGAATCACTGTTGCAACAATAGCTGGAAACAATGGCAGAAAGACACTCGAAATGAGGACATAAATGGTAAGTTAAGAATGAACTCGATTGATGGAGCTTTACGCATAAACCGGCTTCAGTGCTGTGGGCAAGTGTGGCGAATGGAGGAGGATGGGGGAATAATGGAGGTCAAGCGAAGTAGAGAGAGGCTAAGATGACGATGGTTAGAGGCATGGGACTGAACGATGCTGGTTACAAATAGAGGATTGTGGAGAACCGGGCGGTTAGGGGCGCGTAGCTATCAGCTTGCATCTGGGAGATCGGCTGCCTTGAAGGTCGTTTTCCGTGGTTTCCCATTTTCACACCAGGCAAATGCTGGGGCTGTACCACAACTTTTTTTTGCTAGGGGCTTTACGTCGCACCGACACAGATAGGTCTTATGGCGACGATGGGATGGGAAAGGCCTAGGAGTTGGAAGGAATCGGCCGTGGCCTTAATTAAGGTACAGCTCCAGCATTTGCCTGGTGTGAAAATGGGAAACCACGGAAAACCATTTTCAGGGCTGCCGATAGTGGGATTCGAACCTACTATCTCCCGGATGCAAGCTCACAGCCGCGCGCCTCTACGCGCACGGCCAACTCGCCCGGTGTGTACCACAATTACGGCCACGGCCGCTTCCTTCCCACTCCCAGGCCTTTCCTATCCCATCGTCGCCATAAAACCTATCTGAGTCGATGCGGCGTAAAACAGATTCTAAAAAAAGAAATCACAGAGACTTGCAGACTGAACGCTGAAAGCCATTAGAGTATATCATGAAGATGTATGTGTGCTATTAGAGTCTTCTTTTTCTTCTTCCTTTTCTACCGCTTTTCTCACAGGTCGCGGGTGCGAACTGTGCCATATATATATGTATGTATGTATGTATGTATGTATGTATGTATGTATATATGTATGTATGTATGTATGTATGTATGTATGTATGTATGTGGATTTGGCCCTGTTTTACGGCCGGATGCCCTTACTGACTCTAACCCTATATGGAGGGATGTAATCACTATTGCGTGTTTCTGTGGTGGTTGGTAGTGTAGTATCTTGTCTGAATATGAAGAGGAAACTGCTGGGACAAACACAAAACCCAGTCCCCGGGCCAGAAGTATAAATCGCAGGCGATTAAAATCCCCGATCCGTCCGGGAATCGAACCCAGGACCCTCTGAACCGAAGACCTCAACGCTGACCATTCAGCCAATGAGTCGGACATGTATGTTATTAGAGTATTATTATTATTATTATTATTATTATTAATGGTGGAGTACGAGTTGCAGCGGATCCCGTCAGGAAAGCCGAGCTATACTACAGATGATACTAGTAAGCTGACTACGCACCAGATCACCTTGCAGTTTACGGCCCTTAATAATTGTTTAACACGCATGTTAACTGCTAACCGGCGCTGGGTGACGAATGCTGTCCCGGAAATGTTCTTAATGCTACCAACGATAACATTACGCTAACTAGTAACCGATTTCGTCGTTGAGGTTGGCCAGTTTTATTACTGTTGTCCGACTTCCCTGCTGAATGTTCAGCGTTGGAATTTTCGATTAACATGGTCCTGGGTAATAATATCGACCGGGTCGATTATTTTAGCCACAACTACTTTATTCTTCTACCCAGGCAAGAATAAAAGTTATTATTATTATTGTTACGGGGTGACCCGTGGAGCAGAAAGAGGTTAAAGAAGGTGCTGGAGAGAATGGGTCTAACTACAAGGTCAAAATTAATTAAACGCTTAAACTGAAGGTTATATTTTCAAAACTCAAAATTTAACAATTTTTACAGGTACAAGTAGCAAACATTAAATAAGATTAGGAAAAAATCCAAAGTTCAGAACCTTAACACCTTGGGCTTTAAGCCCCTAGCTTTACATTTCCTGAGCTACAAGCTCAAATTTACAAAGATCACAAATGTACTCAAGGGCAGAAATCCCCCGAATTCATGGAGCGCTTGCTCCCAAAATGCAATGTCTAGCCTTCCAGAGGCACTCGTTACAATCACAAAATTGAAAAAGAGCTAACAGGCTCTTAGTTTCTTCTAGCCTATTCAAGGCAATATCAGAAAATTACCATCACTTGCCATCAAGGCACAACTTACAAATTGAAAGGTAATGTTATACAGGGGTATCTAGTACCCAACCTACAGGGCCTTTGCCAAAAAGAACAGGTTAAGTAGATGGCCCGAAACACAAATTGAATGGAGGCGTACAGTGCTCCAAGATAGTGAAAACTTAAAAACCTAAAGGGCACTAGGCAGTTGAAACAGGGGCTATTCCCAAACTACTGAGGTGACTCGTATCGGAAGTAATTTACCACATTACAGAATGAAAAAAAGTTATAAACGTAGTCACCTCAAACCAAGATGAAGGGGAGCTCGAGAGGGTAATTCACTCTCCATCCCCGATTTACAGTTAAAGAGTTTACGAAGTTTTTACATTAACCGAAAGAAGATTTACATTTTAGAAAATTTGGTTACATAGTTAAAGATTCGGACCTTTCCCCCGGGTTAAACTGCGGAGGTACCAAGAAAGAAAGATGTTATGTGACCATTACCTTGTAGATGTACCGCTGAGCGATGAAAGAGGCCACCCGCCTCCTGCTTTGACACACACACTCAATAAGGTGACGATTAAATGGCCAAGAGATGTGCAAAGCCGCAGTTTATAAACCCTCAGGGAAGGTTCGAGATCTTTAACGAATAAACCAGCCACACCCTCACAATTTTATTGGTCCAGTTCAAAGTTACACTTCAGGATCGAACAAGAAGCCAGTGATTGTTAGAAAATTAATTACAGAAATTAGGGATTGGCTAGATTCAAAATTGGCGGAAAGGAAAAGAAAATTTTGCCAACCCAAAAATAAATGAACATTAGAAAAGAACTTATGAATACAAAACTTCTTTAAATCAAAAGTTCTTTCACTTCGCACCAGGGTGCATGATCATAGTTTTTGTAGTGTCATCTGTGGGAAAATGTCCAAACTTCTTGATGAATGGCAACGAAAACACGAATAAATTCAGTCAGTGTAGGCAACTGCACAATAACAAAATTACTCGATATTTTAGTCTTGACATCTTCTGATTAAATTTCTAAGTAGGTGTAGTTTCAGTTTCACTGTTTTACCGATAGAGGAGTTCATTTAGGAGCTAGTTCTAAATGCGCGGCATTGAGGTGTACCTCCCGGTACATTTATTATTATTATTATTATTATTATTATTATTATTATTATTATTATTATTAATATTATTATTACGTATTGAAATAGTTTTCTGAACTTTTTACTAAGGGTTTACTGG
The DNA here is from genome assembly GCF_040414725.1 of Anabrus simplex. Taxonomy (NCBI): domain Eukaryota; kingdom Metazoa; phylum Arthropoda; class Insecta; order Orthoptera; family Tettigoniidae; genus Anabrus; species Anabrus simplex. The sequence goes on along the minus strand of NC_090266.1, from coordinate 1,120,415,443 downwards.
TATAAATACTTGATAATATTGTGTAATAATGTATTTCAAATCAAAAACTCCTGGCCATTTTCCTGAGGACTGCGTTGTACATATCATTACAGATTCCAGTTAAGGGGACATTGTCACTAATGGCCACTTTTGAAATTCTAGTCCATGGATGTAGAAATTTGGAGGATTTTCATAAAGCTGAAGATCCCGAGGCTCAGTAGCTTACCCACTGAAACCAAGTTACTACTGTATCCCTTTTGTTCTTTAGAATAATCAAACGAGATAGAAAACTGTATACATCAGACGATGATAATGAGAGTACGTGTTGCCGCTAGCACATACATTTTCCTTCCCTTTGAAATTCAGAAGAGAATCCAGTGTACAACTTCAAAGCCAGAGGCGCATAAATAACGTTCAAATATGATTTCTAAATTCCTGGAGGGTGAAGACGGCAGCAGTGGAGACGCGCGCCAGGTCGATATGAAGGCATCCCTGTGGGGACAACGTTGCTCGAGGTCAAGCTACCGCATATCACACTGCTTCATATTCTCGCGGTAATGGCGCGCCATTTACTTCTTTCGGAGTGATTCATTCAGTTAAGATCGGTAGCACTTTTAGGTTTGAAACGTCGAGGTTCAGAGTGATGCCTAAACACAAAGGAAAACAAACAAAGAGATAACCGTGCGAGTGGCATTCGGGAGATAGTGGGTTCGAATCCCATTGTCGGCAGTTCTGAAAATGCTTTCCCATTTTCACACCAGGCAACTGTTGGGATGTACCTTAATTAAGGCCACGGATAAGGATAATCACAAGGTTTTTGATAATAATAGTTAATGGCGTGTGGCCACAACGACTTTCGAGTTGACGCAGTATAGGCGACCTGCGCGTCAGTGAGGATGGAGCCTATCAGTGATGAATTGTAATGCTGTAGACGTCACAAATACCCAGTCCCCGAGCCGAGCCATAGGAATTAACTAATGAAAGTTAAAATCCCCGACCCTTCCGGGAATCGAACACTAGACCCCTTGAACCAAGGGCAAGCACGCTAACCATTTGGCCACCGAGCCGGACACAAGGTTTTTAATACAAGCATAGAATAGTCCCTTAGAAGTTAAGATTGTGATATAGATAAAAAGTGCTAACATTCCTTCGAGGAATACTAGAAATAAGATGTAGGAAAATCAGAAAGAGGATGATATTATGCCCACAGCCATTGAGACAATGCATGTTTGTACGTTAATGATTAGTGTTATGGCTAGAGGGTGGCTGGCTTGAGAAAAGGCGAGGCTATTGTGGAAGTTAAACGTTACGGATTCTTAAGGTTATAATTCAGAGGGTAGCTTAGTGTAAAATATTAATTTCGGTGATTAAATAGAAGAGAATTCTTCCTCCGAGTTTCAGAAGATATACCTTAATAATGGTTTCCAAGACCACTGTTTTGATTAAACTACTAAAACAATGGTACAGAGTATAAGCTGAGTTACATAATATTTCATTATTTTTTAGGCGTGTCGGTATTTTGTTCTAAGCCTAAACATTTGTTTTCAATGTTGTTAAGTATGGAGTTTATTGTGTTGAGTTTGTCTATGTTACTTGATATATATTTGTTTATGAGATATATTTTAGCATTTTTTTAACGTACTCAATGTCTGGCGCTATATGTATTGGTTTCTATAATTCGTACTCAGGGTAACGATTCTTTCCAGACATTTAGAATTTTACAACGTTAACATTATGTTGAGAGTATTAAGATATGTACATGGAATGTACGAACACTAGCACAAGCAGGAAAAGTTAACACTGCAATCCTGGAAATGATACTTACTCTGACCATAATCCTTCAGTTGGTGTTTTTAAAATAAGGTTAAAAATACTTTAAAGAAAGTGATTGCGAAATATAATTTACGAAAACTTAATCAACCCTCCACAAGAGATCAAGTTGAACTACAGCTAAATAACATACTAAGTACTGTGATTTTGTTGATTTTAGACAAATCTACGCACAAATTTTGTCAAAAAGAAGACCTGTATGACTGATGAGATATTTAAATCAATGAAGAAGAGGATATCAAATCGTAACACTGATGAATATAAAAACATTATTAAAGGGATCAGGAGTAAAATAAGAGAAGCTAAAGAACACGAAATGCAGGGAAAATGTTCTGAAATAGAAGCGATACAACTAAAACATGACGGTTTCAACATTCATCGTGAAGTTAGGGAGCTGACAGGAAAATTCAAAACAAGGACGGCAAACAAGCTGGTAGACAGTGAAGGAAGTCATAGTCGACTTAGAAGAAATCAAATATACGTGGAAGGGATCTATAGAACAATTGTTTCTGGACAACCGACCAGAGCCTCCACAGCTAAACTGTGAAACAGGACCAAGTATTCTAGTAGAGGAAGTACGAACAGCAATAAAGGTCGTTAAAGAAGGCAAAGCCTCAGGCCCAGACAACATCAATGCAGAATTTTTTAAACATTTTAATGACGACGATGTGAAGTAGCTGACTGTAATGTTCAATGACATCTACGATTCTGGCAACACTCCTCATGAGTGGCTAGAATCAGAATTTATTGCATTACTTAAAACAACCGGAGCTAAGTTATGTGGCGATTTCAGAATGATAAGCCTTATGAGCCATTTGTTGAAACTTTTTTCCTGAAGGTCATTCACAGACGGATATACAAACTCTGCGAAGATCAAATTTCACCGAGCCAGTTTGGTTTCCGAAATACAGTTCGCACACGAGAAGCTCTATTTAGCATTCAGGTACTATTTCAGCGATGTAGGGACATAAATTGTGATATTTATATTCAACGGGGTGTACGACAGGGTTGTGTAATATCTCCATTGCTATTTAACATCTATTCGGAATATATCATCAGTAGGGCCCGGATATTTAAAAATGCATATGCGCATATGCAAATGCATATTTTGAACGTTAGTGTATATGCAGGTATATTTTTCTCTTATCTGTGATCGATTATCTAAGATTTCTGAATGAAATGAAAATTCTAATGAACTGTATATGTTTCCCCTGATCAAGGAAAGGGCTTTCGGGTGTCGCACTACAAGCAGGTAGATGGATTATGACGCATTTCACAACAGCTATTTCCTTCTGACTTTCCTTTCTCCTTTCTCCCAATGTTTGCTTAAACAAGTGCGTTCATCTGTTAAATTGCTGGTCGTCTATTGCAGTGTTTTACCAGATTAAACGGCAAAAATGCCTAAAGATAAGAGCTCTAGGTCGTTTTTAATTAAACTGTGGGTATCGGGTAATAGTGACTATACAGGTGACGGTGATGTTGTATACTGTCAGGTGTGCAACAAGAGTGTAAAATGTGATAATAAATTTCAAGTTGAACAGCATTCGAAAACAGCTTCACATCTCAGATCATGAACACGCAACAGCTACGTGACAACACGGTGTGAAGTTAGTACATTTTCTGCTGATATTTGTAAGGCTTTTGTTTGCGGCAACATTCCACGGCATAAATTGAATAATCCACATCTACGCTTGTTTTTTGAAAAGTATTCTGCTAATCAAAGAATACCAGATGCACCTACCCTTAGGAAGAACTATTTACTTTCACTGCACGCTTCTGTCCTTGATTCGATGCGATCTGACATAGGAGGGAACTGTGTCTGGATATCGGTAGATGAAACAACAGATTCGTGTGGTCGATTTATTGCGAACTTCATAGTGGGTAAATTATGTCCGGAAGAACCTGAAAAACTTCATTTTCTTTGGTGCAAAGTGCTAGGAAAAAACCAACCACGCTGCAGTTGCGAGATTTGTTAACGAATCCCTGCGACTTCTGTGGCCTAGTGAATCGGAGAGTGATTGTTACAAAGTGCGCCTTTTAGTCGCAGATGCAGCTTCGTATATATTGAAAGCTGGTCAATCTACTCGAGTATTTTTTCCAAATCTTATCCATGTCACATGTTTGGCCCATGGATTGCATCGTACTGCAGAAGAGATACTTACCCTCTTTCCATCTGTCAAAAAAAGTAATTTCAATTGGGAAAAACTTGTTCCTAAAAGCACCGGCTCGTTCACAGTTGTACAAAACTTATCTGATTCAGATTTCTCTTCCACCGGAACCTGTTCTCATAGGATGGGGAACTTCGTTATCCGCAGTATCGTTCTACCAGGAGAACTTTAATCAAGTGAAAGATGCCGTTAAAAGTATTGACGATGGTCATACTGCGTGTGTTCGTGAAGCAAAGTGCGCATTTGAATCTGAAACTGTATTTAATGATATCAGTTTCATCCATGTGGATTATTTGTCACTTTCGAAGGTGATTAAGGGCCTAGGAACTCGTGGTGCACCCCTACACGAATCCCTTCAGTTAATTCAAAACACCATTATTCTTTAATGTTGTCCCTGGTGAAACTGGAGAAAAAGTTAAAAGAAAACTCAGTGCGTTGTTGAACTCAAACACAGGACTGAAGAAGATTCAATCCATAAGCAACTACATAAGTGGAATTAGGCAGTCTTTGTCAGAAGAATGTTCCAAGCAGTTAGTACTGCTGTACGCGTTTTGCCCAGTTACGTCCGTAGACGTAGAACGATCATTCTTAGCGTATAAATTAATTCTGTCAGACAACAGAAAGTCATTAACCCTTGAAAATATTGAAAAACTCTTGATAACCTACTGCCATGCATCATTTAGCGAGGAATCAAACATGTTTGTCAGTTTAACACTGAGTTAAAATTAAATTATACGTTTGGTAAGTGTATTTTCTTTTCTTTTTAGTGCATGTTTTTGTGCATATTTTCATCATTTTTAGTGCATATGAGCATGCATATTTTTGGAGTTTTTAGTGAATATGAATCCGGGCCCTAATCATCAGATAAGCCCTGGATGATATACACATGGAAGTGTTTTTAAATGGACAATTGATAAGCTACATTCGATATGCGGATGACACTGTAATTTTTGCAGAAAGTCTGCAATATCTCACTGAAAGAGTAGCGTTCACTAGCCATGAATACGGTCTTGACATTCATATAAAGAAAACCAAAGTTATGGTCTTAAGTAAAACTTTATCCCTGCATGTCATCTAGTAATTGACCATAAACCTGTTGAACGAGTCCGGAAATACACTTATCTCGGCACCATCGTTGATTATCAATGGGATAATTCGGTTGAAGTGACGTCCCGCATTGGAAAATCTAGGACTGTATTCAAATGTTTGAAAGTCGTGACTTAACTCTAGCTACAAAAATAAGACTCCTTCGCTGCTATGTATTTTCTGTTCTCTATTACGGTGTTGAAACATGGGATTTAACGAAGTCGCTCAGTAAAATATTAGAGGCCTTTGAGATGTGGCTATACCGAAGAATGCTAAGAGTGTCATGGACAGATCATGTCACAAATGCAGAGATCCTTCGAAGAATGAGAATGAGGAAGTACTGACCACTGTAAAAACGAGAAAGCTACAATACCTCGGTCACATCATGAGAAACAGAAGCAGGTACCATCTACTGCAATAAATCCTGCAAGGAAAGATACCTGGAAAGAGAGGTGTTGGCAGGAGACCAATCTCCTGGCTAAAAAACCTCAGAGATTGGATTCTCAAGACATCGGTAGAGTTACTTGAAGCAGAAACAGCCAAGACGGAACGGATAGGGACTAGAAGCAGAAGACAATTGTGTCTATGATAATATTTCAAATACCACTGTGATTTTGTTGATTTTTGATGGGTTTTATGTTTTTCTTAGGGTGTGTGTTAACGGGAAATTACGGTAATCTGAGATATTTTCTTGGTCGTCATATTTGATCTTGTGCATTTATTTTGCTGAGGTTTTGAATTTATGCATTAATGGTTACTGCTAGAGAGTCGTTGTGTCATGTTAAGATTGTTTCAGGTCTACGTTTGTTGTTGATGCTGTATTGTAGGCTACTTTTAGAAGAGTGAAAATGTTTTTCTTTTTATTTGGTTTTTGAAAGCAACTTGATTCCTACTATATTTTTAATTCTAGATTGGAGGTATCAGCCCGGGCGACTGCAGACGGGAGTCTGTTAGCTGCTTTATATTACCTGTTTATAGCGTGCATGGGAACTTGGATTTGAGATTGTTAATAAATGTTAGTTTATTTAATATCATGTTTTATTTGGTCTCAATTTTAGCATTTTTAATAAAGATTCCTATAGTTATAGTTCAGGCTCGATGATTTTGGCAGGGGTCTTGCTTAAGTAAGTGGGTTATGGGATGTTACGAGTTTATTCAATAATAGGGTCCTTAGGGTTGAAGTATTAGTATGTTTGGATTGCAATTAGATTAATAGTGTAGTGGTTGTATTGGTTAGATTAGTTTGTTTATATCAAACAGGTCTTTAGCTGCTTACGCTTCTGTTTATCACGTAAGAGAGTATTAGGGGGGTTTATAACGTTCACTGTTTGGGAGTTTAGAAGAAGTTATACTCTTATGATTGCTCACGGGTTATGTTCTTCGGGATTGTTTGCTTTGGCTAATATCACTTACTGTATAAGCGGTTAGGTAGCTGGGTATATTGATGAGAACATTATGTCTTCAATGGCTATGTGATGTCTTTTGTAGAGTTCATCAAATATAGCAGTGCCTCCTTCATTTCATTTAATGGGGGAGGTCGGGTTATTTAACAGTCTGGTTGCTCGATCTTAGGTAACTATATTTATTTTAATGTTGTTGTTGTTTTACACAGCGGTTTATATATTGTACTTATACTCTTACTGTCAGCATGGTATATTGTATTTCTTTTCGGTGATTTATTCATGTTCTAGAGGCTATAGTCGTGAGCTTATTCCACTAGAATTACATTGGTTACCCTTAAATATTTTGGTATTGAGGAGGAGACTTACGTATTTTATTATTGTGAAAATGTTGGTTTGTGTTGCCAAAGTTGTAGGTGCATACTTTAAAATATGTTACAGTCATTATAAATGTGTTTGGGGAGTTTCATGTTTTTAATTTATTATGTACGATTTGGTAGTTTCCATCGTATGAGAGGTGTTTATTTTAAATAGAAGTTCATTCTTATGACTTTTTTGTTTGATTGAATATCTTTATTATTTATAGGATTTGTGCTGTTTATTTCATCTTTGGTGAATTATATATTCAACGTATATATATGGTAGAGTGTCGGCCTCCGAATCCCAAGATAGCGGGTTCAAACCCGCCAGAGGTAGTCGGATTTTTGAAGGGCGGAAAAAAGTCCATTCGACACTCCATGTCGTACGATGTCGGCATGTAAAAGATCTCTGGTGATACATTTGGTATTTACCCGACAAAATTAATTAAATCTCAGCCATAGACGCCCAAAAGAGATCCGGTTTACTCTGTCTGCCATCTAGCGGACCTAGAGTAAAACGGAACGTCGAAATTGACGAGCAGGCAGCCAGATGGCGTCAAATTGAAATGTCTGCACACGGTAGCTGAGGCCATACGATTATTATTATTATTATTATTATTATTATTATTATTATTATTATTATTATTAACGTATATATGCACGAGGATTTGGCAATTAATCGATTTATTATTTTAATAATGTCTATTAACTTAATGCATTTTATTATTAGACCAAATCTAATTTATATTTTGTTAGGGTGGGGCGGATTATAATTGGTCTCTTACTCTTTGGCCGTTTGGAGATATTTTTTTGCTAGTGGCTTTACGCCGCACCGACACAGATAGGTAGAAAAGGCCTAGGAGTTGGAAGGAAGCGGCCGTGGCCTTAATTAGGGAACAGCCCCAGCATTTTCCTGGTGTGAAAATGGGAAAACACGGAAAAACACCTTCGGGGTTGCCGACAGTGCGATTCGAACCCACTATCTCCCGGACGCAAGCTCACAGCCGCGTGCCTCTAATCGCACGTGGAGATTTATTATCAGAACTTGAAAACGTATAATGATGAGCTATTAATTGCACTTTCTAACCGAATTGGGGATAGCTATTGCTTGAATTGCCTGTAGTGGTGGTATATTTTGAATTTTTGTAGCGTTCCTCTTGGATTAAGGTAATTCCGGTAGAGTTGCCGCACTTTTTATGTCTTTTGTTATATCTCGGTATATTTACTTTAAAAATTGTTGCAAATTCATCGAGCATAATTTGAAAACATGTACATTTGATCAGAGATGAACAAAATATTGGCAATTGAAAGTAAATGGGAGAAAGGAGGGAACAAAGGAATTGTTGCATCTGCGGCGTCTCTCCCTGGATCCCGGTATAGATGCCGACTTTGCTCGGGAGAGATGCCGCAAGTAAAAGAATTAATGACAAAATCAAATTAAGCCAATTTCTTCAACTTTAATATAACCGAACACTAGAACGTACTAAATTATATCCACATAACATAATCATTCAATGGTAAAATAATCCATCTGATAATTTACAACATTAAATTAATCGTATTTTAATTTCGATTTACTATAAATGTGCATGTGCAATGGATTCTTCACTGTGTTATATACAACCCCACGGCACGTAACACCCTTGAAAGGGCGCTGGCCTGCACAGCGACCGCTGCTCAGCCCGAAGGCCTGTAGATTACGATGAGCCGTGTGGTCAGAACGACGCATCCTCCCGGCCGTTATTCTGCGCTTCCGAGACCGGGGCCGCCATGTCACCGTCAGATAGATTCTCAATTCCAATTAAGTAGGCTGAGTGGACCTCGAACCAGCCCTCAGGTCGAGAGAAAAATCCCTGACCTGGCCGGGAATCGAACCCGGGGCCTCCGGGCGAGAGGCAGGCACGCTATCCCTACACCACGGGGCCATCGTGTTATATAAAGGAAACATAAAAATCATAATGAATATAATTCTGTCCTGACAGTAATTTGGAAACACGTCTAAGGCAGGATTCTTGAATCAAAAACTGATGTTTATCCTCTTACAAGTTTTTACAGATTGTTTCTTAAAACTTTGTTCTCTAGCAATTTTGCTGCAACAGTCGTTATATGTAGAGCAAGATTCATGCAGTCACTGTTTGTAACTCAAACACTAGATACAGTCATCCTTTTTTTAATATCATTTTGACTTCGGTGATTATTGAAGTAGCTATACCTGCTGGACCCAGTGAGCCTTTTTCCAGATTTCGTGACTGCATTCTAAGTTTCAGTGTTCGTTTCGGAATTCTGTAGTATCATTCTGCCTCCCTGATCAGTATTTCCTTGGCTTTCAGTATTAACAGCCTCTCTTAAATTTTCCTGTGTCCATTGAGGTCTTTTAACAGTGCCTTTACTTTTATATTGAGCAGGCATATCGCAAATTTTTATTGCTGAAAATAATATAATTTTATATAATAAAATGATGTTCCCAATGAAATTAATAAATAGATTATGTATGTTAAGAATCGTGAGACGATAAAATATTCGAATAAAATACCGGTACACTCTGAATAGTATTGAATGTTTCCAGATCGCTTGTAGAATCTGATAGCAATGAGGCATCTCAGCCAGATTGTTGTGCGGCAACTCTCCCAACTATCAGGGAGAGACGCCGCACCCTCCTGTTTTCATACCTCAAGGCTATCATGGCCCAAAATTAGCTTACTCTCAACTACAGTTATGCTTCTGACGTCTACTGTACTAAAAACGTCTGATTTAAGCATTTGAAGCCAACTTAATATACAATAAATTAACACACGCAAAAACTTTGTCAGGAGGAAACATGTACTTGCCTCATGATATCGGCTATAATTGGCGTAATATACGAGCAAATTTCATCACACTCGCAGACAGTAGTTCTTCCTTAGAAACTCAAAAACCACACATATTGCCATCTAGCTGTAACGATGGGAACCTTTAGCTACAGTGTATGCGGCATCTCTACCGGGGCGGCATCTGTCCCGGATTTACCTTACAGGTAAAGTTTTCGCGAGTTCTGTGGCATTCTTCGTAAATATAATAGTGGTATACGTTGTGAGGAATATTTTCCCTCGTTTGTCCTTGTTGTACCTACGCTCAGTAAGCGAGTGAAACTGTAAAACTTCGCCGATGGTAAAATACCTGCTAAATTTCGATCATACTGGTTAGGTTAGGTTTCTTAAGTTATAAAACATTAAGTTAGTCCCAGTATATTTCTGTGAAAATAATGACTGTACTGTACTATTACGAAGCGTCGGCAGATGAAACTGTAAGTACAGTACATCCTTTAAAATCTGCTGTAGCCGAAGTTATGGTGGTGCAGTCACTGCCGCATATACACATTTCGATATAGCCTACGTGTGAGTACAGTATGCGGTTTAAAATATTATTCAAGTGAGTTATAATTTCGTAAGCTCTTTAATACCTAAATTGTCTTATTTATTTATTTATTTATTTATTTATTTATTTATTTATTTATTTATTTAGTTATTTATTGCCTGATCTGTTTGCTTGTTATATTTTCACTGAGTTTTCGAACGAGTTTATAAAATAGCAATGTTGACTTTAGAGAGAGTTGTGGGGCTGCGATTGCTTTAAAAAATTCGTACGTTCCTCATCGCCAGATGTTTCATTCCAGGCTTGTGTGAATGTCATACTTTCATATGTGACTCCCTCTCAGACCTTATTCTGATGGTTCCGTCAGCTTCCGCTTCGAACGCTAGCGCTGCAACACGTCCGTGAGCCATCTGGTGACAATTGAACGTACCACTTCCACTTCCATTATAACGTATAAATTCAAACCTCATTCTTGAGAAGCCTTTCTCATGAACGGTCGAGATTTTCTTCTGAAGACGCAGAGCAATGTTCTCTGCAAAACGCAAATAATTTCACGTTATTTTCTTGACACGGCATAAGCCCAAAAGCCTATATAATGTCTATAAGTACGGTCCGTGAAAGCATCATTGGCCATACAAATATACATAAACATACTGTAATATTCACGTTACAATGACACGAAATGCATGGCATTTTACAGACATAATTCGTGCGGTCATACTGGGTCCATCCAGTTCCCTCTTTGCAGTGCCGGATTAAAGTGTTTGGGGGCCGTGGGCTATTTAAAAATGTGGGGCGCCTTCTTCGTATCATCACGTAAGACTAGCATACTGAAGTCGTTATAGAAACACTTCCACTTAATTTGATGAATAGGGAAGTGTTGAAATAGACTACAATTTTTCTCTATTTATCATGTTAATATTTTTTAATGCCAAAACATATTTTACATTATTTTGTCTCATCATCACTATCAAATCGACATACAAAACTGAACTTACTACGATCTCTTTCCCATTATCATATTGGCATAACATGAACTTAAAATCTAAAATTTAAAATTAATCAACATGTAAAAAGCTAGTACAAGTGGTATTATGAGATAACGAAGGACGTTGTAGTATTATGACTCGTACTACCTTTTCACAAGTCATAATACTACAATGTCCTTCGTTATATCATTGGCAAACTCATTCGTGCCTGCAGTAAAGTATCGATTATCCGAATGTCGACCAATAGAAATATCGGCTAACAGAAAGTGTCCCAGTCAGCAAATTCAAATATCTGCGTTATGTATATCCGCAAGTGCTGTGACAAAGTAACGTTTTCGCTTTCCTACGTCAGCAGCCTCACATCCAAAAATACAGAAATATCGTTAAAATATATTATAATTGTAATCTAAGTACATTTCAGCCAATTGTAACTCTTTTCATCCAAAGCTTACCTATTTTTTACTCCGACGTAGTTAACAATACTGTCGTTGCCGTCATTGGCGCAGGAATCTTCGCTTGTGGCAGGTATTGAAATGAAATGAATGATTGTACAGTTCGCAATGACGTCTAAAGTAACACAGGTCATTTTCTGTTTTTCCCATAAATTTAAAATAGACTAGTTAAGGATGGTGTTGGCGGATCAAGATTAGTTCAAGAATTTGGAGCTGGAAGGACACAGTAACGAACATTTGAATTAAGAGTGATACCTATTCGAAAATTATAAGTGCATTTGACAATAAGGACGGAAGCTTGAAACAGAAAAACTTTGAAAGTGTTCAGTGCTCTTATGGAGTAGGAGCAGACTTTTTCGCAAATGATCGGCTACCCGAAAAGTCACTTATCTGATCGTTCCCATTCCCGAATTCTTTCGGATAATCGATGCTCTACTGAACTGACCTAATTGGTAGTTGAACAACTTTTACATTTAAAATGTATTTTTCCTTGCGTTCAGATTTGAAAATGACTGTAGAACATCATCGAATGACAACTCATTTGTTATGTCATGTTCTTTTTTTTTTTGCTATTTGCTTTACGTCGCACCAACACAGATAGGTCTTATGGCGACGATGGGACAGGAAAGGTCTAGGAGTGGGAAGGAAGCGGCCATGGCCTTAATTAAGGTACAGCCCCAGCATTTGCCTGGTGTGAAAATGGGAAACCACGCAAAACCATCTTCAGGGCTGCCGATAGTGGGGTTCGAACCTACCATCTCCCGAATACTGGATACTGGCCGCACTTAATCGACTGCAGCTATCGAGCTCGGTATGTCATGTTCTAAAGACATGATAGTCAAACCGTCCAGTCTTGGTTGAAGCATGGTTGACGGTAATTTATTTTCGATTAGTGCCAGTTTAGAGAAAGAACGCTCTGCTTTGCAATTGGTTATTGGAATTACCAAATACAATTTCAATGCCACAAATACATTTGGAAATACACTAATCAAATCATTTTCGTATATGTATTTAGCTATCTCCTGGCAAGTAACTACATCTACACTTTTAACGAAATCATAAAAATGTTTAATTTCTAGTTTCAAAGATTCATCAAGATGATCTCGGCAAAAACGTAAACAGTTATTAAGAGAAGTTTCATCCACAGTACATGGAGCCTTACAATCTACTAGAACAATGAGTGAAATGTTATCATAGAGAAAAAAAAGCTGTACGATTTGTTAATACTGTTGTTGATAATCCTACCAGTATGGTGATGTTCTTCTTTTTCTTATTCTGCCGCTTTTTCCCCACAGGTGTGGGGTCGCGGGTGCGAACTGTGTCGTACATGTGGATATGGCCTTGTTTTACGGTCGGATACCCTTACTGACGCCAACCCTATATGGAGGGATGTAATCACTATTTCGTATTTCTGAGGTGCTTGGTAGTGTGGTGTGTTGTATGAATATGAAGAGAGGTGTGTTGGGACAAACAAAAACACCCAGTACCTAAGCCAGAATAATTAATCAGACGTGATTAAAATCCCCGACCCGGCCGGGAATCTAACTCGGTACCCTCTGCACCGAAGGCCAGTACGCTGACATTCCAGCCAACGAGTCGTACACTAGTACGGAATGTTAACTACGTATAACTTGCTAGCGCATTAACGTCACACGAATACATCAAAGACTTTTGGCGATGTAAGGATGAGAAGATAGCGGCCGTGGCCACAATTAAGGTACAGCTCCAGCATTTGCCTGATGTGAAAATGGGAAACCACGCAGAACCTAAAATAGCATTACTTAATATCAGGGTGCATGATCGCTTTATCTTAGGGAGATGGAACTCGCCACTCAACACCGTATGTGTTACTTCCGATTCGGAAGTAGAATGCAAGGTAATATGTAAACTATTTTCTCCTCTGCTGATGATACTTTCCAGTTCCCAGACACAAGATTATCAACAGGGAGGTCTAGAGGCCTATTTGTCATACGAAACTCTTTCTTCATTTTCGGTTACAAATAAGGTTTTAGCTCCATGAAAGTCGAGAATGAAAATCAAACTTTCTCTCCTCTTGTAGAGCAAATAGTAACCGAATCAAATAAAATATTGGAATTTGTTATCAGGAACACAAAACCAATTAAAAACGTAAATATATGTGCAATGCACTAGTCAGACCGAAATCAGAACATAGGCACTGCCTATCTCGCAATACTCCTCCTGGTTACGCCTCCCACCTGCACAGCGATATGCAGACCATCAGAACTTGTTGCGTTGTGTTCATTTGCCTAAGCCTCTGAGTAAAGGAAAATGAACCTTACCGTACCGGACTGTAGGCGTGACGCATTTACGCACTCTTACAGTAAAGTTCATTCTCAATTTCTTTCGCACGACTGGTTCGGTTATAACCCCCCCCCCCCCCCCCTATTTCTAACCTTACCAAACACTTTCTCTATAATGAATTACTTGAAGACCATTTATGAAAAAAAATCTTGTTACGGTATTCTTTTTAACATAGTCTTTCCGCGATGCTCGTGGGACGTTAAACGCTTTACTTGCTCGTTTGTAACCCATTACCTTGTCCCTCACTGCCTTGACAGCCTTTTTCATGGCTTCCTTATCCCACTGCTTGCGTTTTACCATCTGAAAATAATAACAAACTTCATAAATAACAAATAAAATGAAGGGGGACGAAATTAAGAACATTCCCTGGTTTATTATAATGGCCGCTATAGTAACACACGCTAACCATCTTACTGTAGCGATTACACGCCAGGAACTATACCACACGGCTGATATGCGGTCCAGTATTTCATACACATAGCAGTGCTCACTCTAGGAATAACAGGCTGTTTTTCATTTTCATTTTTTTACAATTTTGCTTTACGTCGCACCGACACAGATAGGTATCATGGTGACGATGGGATAGGAAACGGCTAGGAGTGGGAAGGAAGCGGCCATGGTCTTAATCAAGGTTCAGCCCCAGCATTTGCATGGAGTGAAAATGGAAAACCACGGAAAACCACCTTCAGGGCTGCCGAATTCGCACCTACTATCTCCCGGATGCAAGCTCACAGCTGTGCGCCCCTAACCACACGGCCAACTCGCCCGGGACTCTTAATATGAATGCTGCACTAACTCACCTCAGCATGAACAAAGAATCCTTCTTGTACACGGGAACTAAACGTGGTGCAAACAACTATCTCTCGCAACAGGACAACGGGATGAAGCTACGAATGTGCGCGCGGCTAAACATTAGGTACCAACTGTGCAAAGTGGAAATCCTAGCGGGACAAAATTAGGTGCGGGGTCTGAATTTGCCCCCCCCCCCCCGCTCCTAACATATTGTTCCCAGAAGCACAGCTTACTTTTCCTTCTTTTCCTCTTCTCTTAATTAGTCCAATTTTAACATTTTTGTGCAGGACGTATGCATATTTTATTTGTAGGACTGATCCTACTACCTGTACCAGAAAACTTCCATTGATTACATTTCAAGCAACATAAAGAATTTAGCAGCAGCAAATGAAGGCAGTTCCCATGCTACGGAACAGCCACCACCACAAGTCACTAACTGAAAGTCACGTGTGTAGTGACAGACAGAGACTCTCTCCATAATTATTATGCCATTCATCTGAAGCAGGCGGCATTCAAAGCTGGAAGTGACTGATCACCGAATTTAATTTAAAATCAGCATCTTTTAAAATAATACACTACCTTGGGATCATGTTTTGCACATTGTCTACTGTAAGTTATTCTTCCCATGGCACAACAGCCCCGAAGGGCCATGGCCTACCAAGCGACCACTGCTCAGCCCGAAGGCCTACAGATTACGAGGTATCGTGTGGTCAGCACGATGGATCCTCTCGGCCGTTATTCTTGGCTTTCTGGACCGGTGTCGCTATCTCACCGACAGATAGCTCCTCAGTCACGTAGACTGAGTGGACCTCGAACCAGCCCTTAGAACCAGGTAAAAGTCCCTGACATGGCCGCGAATCGTACCCGGGGCCTCCGGGTAAGAGGCAGGCACGCTACCCCTACACTTCGGGGCCGGCACTATATGTTATTAACTGAATGCAAATTGCAAGAATTCCAGTCTACACGTTCACACTCTACTTTACTTCTCATAAATTAATTTAATAAAGTCTTCATGATCCCTCTGTACAATCTTTATCTTTTTCTAACTATATACAGGATGGACCACGTAAGTTGAGACTGTTATCTAAAAAACTAAGCGTTGCATAAAGAACTGTCTGGAATAAAAGTTGATTGATATTAAGTGGGAAAGTACATGTTATTTGTCGTGTTTTATTTGGAGAACGTTGGGATGGTCATTTGAGGATCACGTGACGTCTTATAAATGGGAACCAACACTTTCTTTTCGCATTTCTCATTCAAAACTGAACAGCTTTTCATACACCAGTATTTAAATACATGGTTCTGTCCCTGATGTAGAAAATGCAACATTGATGACAGGTAGGTACACAGAGTAATACCAGTTATTGCATCCGCATCGGACCTTAGCGTAATAAATGTTCGCAGTGATGCCCTAGTATCTGAATGCATTTTCCAACTCTCTGAATGAACGACTGATGTGTTCGTAAAACCAAATCTCTGTCAATACTGGCACAATACTGCGCGCCTTCATGTTGTCCGGAGCCGTTGGTTTTTCACAATAAACTCGATCGTTCAGGTAACCCCATTAGAAAAAGTCCGGTGAAGTAAGGTCAGGAGACGAAGCAGGCCAATTGATTGGAAACTGCGCGTCCTATCCAAAGATAATGGTAACTGTTATTTAAGACACACCGAGTAGTACATGCATAATGCGCAGGGTATCCGTCGTGCTGATACCACATTTGCGTCCTGATTTCTAACGGTACATCTGCCAACAGTAACGGCAACACCTCCATTAAAAAGTGTCTGTACTTTGCACCTGTTAAGGTGCCATCAATTAAGTACGGTCCAATTCGCTTGGCACCCAAAATCGCACACCACATATTAACCGACCAGGGTCTCTGATGTTCCACTTCTTGTAACCAAAGTGGTTTGTCCACAGCCCAATAGTGCATATTGTGTCGATTTACTTTACCATGATTTGTGAATGTACACTCGTCACTAAACAATACTACCTGAAAAAAAATATTATTCCGCAGTCTGTCCGGTGCCCATCTACAGAACGTTAGTCTATACACAATATCATCACCATGTAGTTCTGGATGGAATTTATGCCGTTCCAATATTCTGAGTACACTGCTTTTGGACATTCCCGCATTGGTAACTAATGCGCGAGAACTGACAGGGGGGATCGTAATTCACTGCAGCTAGCACCGCAACTGTCCTATTGTCGTCCGTAGCGGTTCGTCTGCGCCTCCTTTTCTTTGGCTGGGCACTGCTGTTTTCGGTGAACTGTTTTATCTCGCGGTAAAATGAAGCTTTTGATGGAGTTCTTCTACCAGGAAACCTTCCCGCGGACACAAGAATAGCTTGTTCCACATATCTCCTAGATTCCCCGTAAATTGGAATCATTTCCACATTGTCTTGTTACGAATGTCGACCCATTTTAACCCACAGACAGCTGCGTACGCTTCAAGTGTTAACCTGTACAAGATGGCGTCAGCGAAGGATGTAAGTGAAGATAGCTCCCGGTTCTCTTGCGAAATAATCGGGAATAAATGTGGTGTAAACAAGAAGCGAGTGAAGAATGGTATCCAGTGTGAAAAGTGTTTAATTTCGTACCATTTTGAGTGTATATGTAGTGCTGGTTTTGCTGAAAATGAAGATACTTGGACTTGTGTTAGCTGTGGCGAGAGCAATTTGAATAGCGGTAACAAACCTAGGCCTACAACGGTCAACGAATCGCTGGCGTCTCATTACTTGGAGGATAGAGGTAATGATAATGTACTTGTAATTCTCTCTTTATTGCAACAGGATTTACAAGCATTAAAAGCGGAGAATGAGATTTTAAAGGAAAAGGTACGTGTACTGGAATCGAAAGTACCGGTACCAGTAAACACTCAGAACACAGGTGGCTCCGAGAATTCTAGCGCGTGGTGTCAAGTTGCTTCAGATTCTAGGAGGAAAAGTGTACAGTTTAATAAGGACAACTTTTGTAATTGACACCAAAAATAGATTTTCATCCCTGAGGGAAGGTAAGCGATACGCAAGGTATCCGTATAGGAAGCAGTCAAACGTATAGCGCAAAATCCGTTACGAGAAGCGGCAAAGTTAGGCCTAAAATCCCACACAGTGCACCGGCGAAAGTATCGAACGTTCTTATATTTGGTGATAGCCAGGCGAGGGGAATTGCAGAGAAAATGGTCAATGAAGATATTGCAGCATCGGCAGTCATCTATCCTGGGGGGCCAATAAAGAAGGTATTGGAAAACACGGAGCAGGCGGCAAGAAATCTCGGAAGTCGTGATGCAGTAGTGATCATCGGCGGGACGAACGACGTAGCTCACAACGACGCTAAGAATGTTATTTCGGAACTTAAATGTACACTAGGTAAGCTGACTCACACTAACATTTTTGTAGTGAACGTGCCCCACAGGCATGATTTGATTAGAGACTCGTGTGTGAACACTGAAGTGGACAAAGTTAATACAGATATGGTAAAAATTTGTAAACATTTTCGTAATACACAGGTAATTGATAGCAGCAGTTTCGAGAGACACTGTTACACAAAGCATGGCCTTCATCTAAACAATTCAGGTAAACGAAAGATAGCAAATATTGTTCTAGATTTTATTAATCATAAGATATGTACTGTAAAAAAGGCAACTCCCTTGAGTTATAATACTGACCAGGAAAACTAGTAGAAAGAGCCAGCTGTACTTCAAGCTGGCTCAGCCAACTAGTAAATGAAACTCAGGAAAGTAAGGAATTTCAAGTTACCCAATTGCAACAGTCAATTTTTAGGGAGGAAGGGGGTCTGAGATTGCTCTTGGTAAACTGTCAGAGTGTAGTAAATAAACAATTAAAATTCGGTACATTGATGGAATCTTATGAGACTGATGTGGTGATAGGAGTGGAATCGTGGTTGAGAGGTGGGTAATAGAGAAGTATTTCCAGAAGGGTACACAGTCTATCGTAGAGACCGAGGAGATAAAAACGGAGGGGGGCTGTTTATTCTGGTGAAGGAAACATATTGTTCACATGAATGGTTTACCGATGAAAGGGATGAAATATTAGGGATAAAATTAATTTGTGATAATATGAAGGAGGTGGGAATTATAGGAACATACAGGCCAGGAAGAGAGGAAAGAGACATGGAAATATTTGAGAAAATAATAGATTATACTCATAAAAACAATAATAATGATGTGGTAATAATTGGGGGAGATCTAAACTTGCCTGAGGTTGAATGGAATGGAGCTGCAAGTGAAGCCCATGAACAGAAACTGGCAAATAAGTTAATTTGGGAGGGAGGATTTACACAAGTAGTACAAGAACCAACTCGTCTCAATAACTTACTAGATGTATTCTTGGTTAAACCACGGGAAATTGTTGATAAAACTGAGGTAATTGAAGGAATAGGTGACCATAAGGCTGTAATAATGGATGTAGGACTGGTACCAAAAAGGCTTAATAAAAGGGTCACACAAGACAAGAAATTGTACAGAAAAACTAAAGTTGATGAATTTGGGACTTACCTTAAATCACAATTCAGTTGTTGGATAAGTGAAGGGAGTAATGTGGATACACTTTGGGCTAAATTCAAAGGAATCGTTTGGGAAGGAGAGAAGAGATTTGTACCTGTTAAGAAGGGTAAAATGACCTCAGACCCTGTTTATTACACAAGGGAAATAAGAAAATTAAAAAGAAAATGTAGAATAGTAAACAGGAAAATCAAAGAAGGTAGGGAGAGTAGAGAAAGTAGAAAACAGCTAATGAGGGAACTGAATAGAGTAAAAAAGGAAGCAAAAGAGAATTATATGAATGGCATTCTTCAAGAGCGTAATGACCACAAAGGGAAATGGAAAAAGCTGTATTCATATATCAGGAATCAAAAAGGAAATGGAATCCAAATACCTATAATGGTGGGAGAAGGGGGTGAACACTATTTAACAGATACTGAGAAAGCAAACCTCTTTAGTAGGGAATTTAGAGATTCAGTAGATGATTGTCAGGAGTTGGACACCGAAACAGAAATTACAGAGGGACAGACACAGAGGGAAACAAGAAGCTTCTCGTTCACAAATGAAGATATTTTCAGAGAAATCCAACTGCTTCAGCAAGGAAAAGCAGCAGGAAGTGATCAAATTACTGGGGAGGTGATAAAGACAATGGGGTGGTACATAGTGCCTTATTTAAAATTTCTCTTTGACTATGTCATAAATAATAGTGTAATACCAAAGGAATGGAAGGAATCTATAATAATACCAATTTATAAAGGAAAGGGTGATAAAAGGAAACCAGAGAACTACAGACCAATCAGCCTGACCAGTATAGTTTGTAAAATACTGGAGAGTTTAATATGAAAGTACATCAGAGGGATATGTGATGATAAAAATTGGTTCACGAGGAGCCAGTATGGATTTAGAAAGAAATATTCTTGTGAGGCACAACTGGTGGGATTTCAGCAGGACATATCAGATCAATTGGATTCAGGAGGCCAGTTATATTGCATAGCCATAGATCTTTCCAAAGCCTTTGATAGAGTGGAACATGGAATATTATTAAAGAAATTGGAGGGAATAGGATTGGACGTAAGGGTTACACGTTGGGTAAAAACATTTCTAAATTCAAGGGTTCAGAAAGTCAAAGTAGGAATTAACGTATCGCAGGAATAGAAAGTTTGGAAGAGAATTGCACAGGGTAGTATAATCGGTCCGTTACTTTTCTTAATATACGTAAATGATTTAGGGAACAATATAACATCAAAAATTAGATTGTATGCAGATGACATAATTGTTTACAGGGAAATAAATACCATTGAGGATTGTTCAGAATTACAAAGGGACCTTGAGAGTATCCAACAATGGGTTAAAGAGAATAACATGAAAGTTAATGGAGGCAAATCAACTGTTACAACATTTACAAACAGGAGTTTTAAAACTGAATTTGAATATACTTTGGATGGGGTAGTTATCCCAAAAGATGGCAAGTGCAAATACTTAGGTGTAAGATTTGAAAGTAATTTGCATTGGAAGGGTCATGTGGATGACATTGCTGGGAAAGCATACAGATCGTTACATGTCATAATGAGGCTACTTAAAGGATGCAACAAAGAATTAAAAGAGAAAAGTTACTTAAGTATGGTTCGTCCATTATTGGAATATGCAAACAGTGTTTGGGATCCTCACCAAGAATACCTAATAAAAGAAATAGATAGTGTGCAGAGGAAAGCAGCAAGATTTGTAACAGGAGATTTCAGGAGAAAGAGTAGTGTATCAGAAATGTTAAAGAAACTAGGGTGGGAAACTTAAGTAAGAGAAGGGAGAAAACTAGACTTATAGGTTTATATAGAGCCTATACAGGAGAAGCAGCATGGGGAGATATCCGTGAGAGGCTTCAGTTGGAAAATAATTATATCGGCAGGACTGACCACAAATATAAAATTAGAAGGAATTTTAGCAGAAGCGATTGGGGTAAATTTGCATTCATTGGGAAGGGTGTGAAGGAGTGGAACAGTTTACCAGGGGTAGTGTTTGATCCTTTTCCAAAATCTGTACAGATATTCAAAAAGAGGATAAACAGCAACAGAGAAAATAAATGAAGTGTTAGAGGGCATTCGACCAGTGCAGGTTATTGTAAATTAAAAATGTGTGTAAATAAATTAATTCCATCCCCTGGTCTAAGGAGTTTGGACAGCCAAAGTAGGGGACTGCCTGTAGGGGTGAAGTACAGTGGGGACTTCGAGGGCCCTGAGACCGCTACGGTAGCTGTGAAGGCCCTTCAGGAACTCTGAAAAGTGGTGGTAAAAGGGGCTCTGGTTAAGACGCAGCAGGTCGTTATGCTACTTAGGTTCCAGAATGGGTAAAGAAAAGAAAAAGTAAATAAATGCAATGTAAATTTTAATCTTATACCAGTTGTACAGTATCATTTGAAGTAATTCCACATACTGTATATCAGATGACTATATTTGTATGTAGTACAGGAGATATTATATGTAGAATTTTGTAAACAATATAAATTTATTAAGGATGAGCTGTGTGTTTAATAGAAAAAATCGTTAGCGTAAATTATATAATATTGTATTATAGGAAAATTTTATTCTCTTATTAATTTAATATTTAGTGCTTGACAATAATGTATTTTAGTGTACCATTTGCCACCGAGGTAAACACCTCATTTGCAAATAAAGAGATTTTGATTTTGATTTTGAAATAACTTGCATGGAACTGATTGCTGTTACTCGGTGATCGCTAATGTTAGTACGTACGTACCAGAGTCCTGCAGCGAGGCCCAGTCCATGAGCTGCTTCAGCAGTACACTGCAATGGGCTTTGAAAGGCTCGAACAAACGAAGCCCGTGACGTCATCGCACGGGCCGGTCTGGGCCAGCGCTCTGTCATTCGTACGCGGTGAGCCAAGGACAGCGCTGTGGTAGTTCTATGGGCTGACTGCTTCAATGTGTACAGTGTACTGCGTGTCACTGGAGTGCGTTGCAATACGGTCGAGTGGAGCCGATCAAATTTGCTGTGGTTTTCAGTTTGACTTCTCCGTCTATCCTGTTATCGGAAACGAATGTGGACTGTAATTCCAAAAGAAAAGAAACCGTGACAAAAAATCGTGATGTAAAAAAGCAACAAACGAACTAAAAACCGCACAATACAAGACTTCTGAACCGGATCCTAAACTTAAAATTCGTATTTGGTTGGTATTCAAGCCTGCAGTTGACGGTGATGGGAAAGACGTTAATTTGTGTGCTGTACGATCTGCGGTGAACTTTATGTACACACTAGCAGTTACTCGCGGCTTCTCGCGTGGATTTCGTAATTTGATAAAAGTAATTGTTCCTCGGTACTGTACTAAGACATTATCTGAAAATCCTTGAAGTATAATACCTCACTGGAAAATTGAGTTTCATTTACCCCAGAAACTCTTTGTAAACAAAGTTTGTCGTATTACCTTTTGAGGCTGAGATGACCATGCGACATAGAACTGTACACGTGAGAACGTATTCTCTCAAGTAAAAAAACACGTTTCTTTATTTTTAAATACGTATTTCCACATCTGTAACATCTTCAGGTTTTGAGATATAAGTATCCGCATAAAAAGAATTCAACCCCTTTATCAGCCCTTCCTCCACCCCCTCCTACGTGGATTTTCCAAAAACAAAAAAGAGAGACATGTCTCTTTATTTTTAAAAGAGATTATAAATACCACTTCACATCTGTAACATGTTAA
This sequence comes from Anabrus simplex, assembly GCF_040414725.1. Lineage (NCBI taxonomy): Eukaryota > Metazoa > Arthropoda > Insecta > Orthoptera > Tettigoniidae > Anabrus > Anabrus simplex. The sequence continues at coordinate 1,120,392,502 of NC_090266.1, read as the reverse complement.
TTTTTGGAGATATATTGTAGATATGCTCAGGGGTTATGTATACAGATTTTGGTTGGCAGCTATGCCCAAACGTACACACATAATCGCGCTGCAGTAGAACCCTGGAGCTGGCGTTGCCATGGTTACGGCAGTTCATTTCCTTATCCGATTCCGAGAGCAGGGGTAGTGTGGTGCCAACCATAACGGTCGGTTTCAGGTTTTCTGGCCCATAGGGCTTACCGAGATTTGTTCTTTGGGTCAAGGGGCTTAAAATGAGCTTAGTGTTGTCCTTGCACGACAAATTCGATATTTCGCCTATATTAGCCTATCATTTTTATGCCTTCCCTGTCGCCCTCACCTCGAATTGTTTTGAAAATAAAATAAACCCCATGTCCCTCAGGGATAATGTATATTTACATTAGTAAAAGGATTTTTAGAATCGGTCCAGTAGTTTCTGAGAATACCCTCCAGATATACACAAACTAACAAAATTCGCGCTCTCTCTTTATTATATTAGTGTAGATTAAAGGAGTCGGACTGATTTTGTCTTTTTTATGATTAGATAAATTAGATAAAAAACTGACGATGAACGAGGTGTGCTTGAATGACGAGCATGCTAATGTTTTCGTGTCCGACTCCATGGCTAAATGGTTAGCGTGCTGGCCTTTGTTCACAGGGGTCCCGGGTTCGATTCAATTCCCGGCAGGGTCGGGAATTTTAACCTTAATTGGTTAATTTCGCTGGCACGGGGGCTGGGTGCATGTGACGTCGTCATCATCATTTAATAAACATCACGACGCGCAGGTCGCCTACAGGAGTCAAATCAAAAGACCTGCATCTGGGGAGCCGAACATGTCCTCGGACACTCCCGGCACTAAAAGCCATACGCCATTCCATCAGACTCCACGACTATGCGACAAGCTGCCAAAGTAGTGAAATTTTCTTCGTGGACTGACGTTCATGATGCTCCTATTCCAACAGATGAGCTGGAAAGATATTTAAAGCAAAGTTGTGGAATGCAAGAAGATAGATATAGCATCCTATTGGAGAACAAATGGACAAAACTATCCAAAACTTCACCAGATCGCTAAGAAAGTAATATGTATTGCACCGGTTGGTTTATTAATGTTCCCGCGGTGACTTCCTCTATTACGCCGCGTTGGAGCATTAATTAAATATACACCTGTTTAAACATTGCTCCGGCTACGAAATTCACAACATCGGGTCAAGAATCATACCTAGACTCTGTATTATATCATTTGCGGATAATTTACATGAAAACTGGGATATCATGTATGAACACGAGCAATAACAACATGGTGCATATTCGTTTCTCAGGGTAAATTACTTTCATTATATTCCCATATACTCTAGATAAGTCGTAGATTCCGTTGAAGAGTAGCTATATGCTCAACCAGTCATTCAGTCTCCATACATTAAGGAAATTGCCCGATCAACGCTTAGTATTCGGCATAAACAAATTCAATTGATCCATATATTATCTTACTACTACGTATTACAAGTTACTTTAGGAATAGAAACGCAATATTAACACTATATCTAGTTTATTAGCATGCTAATATATTATAAAATGGCATATCAATGCATCTATCGGCAATAAAGAAAAGAAAATCGTATGAAATTACAAAGATCCTTCTTAAATTCTTGACTTCTGAGATAAACATAGTTGAAAATCTTTAAATTACCATTATATTTATTTACATTTACGTTAACCTTCGATAACATCATATTTTCAGTATTTAAGTTGATTCATGGGGAAAAGTAGGGACTAAAACTTTATTCATCAAGGAGAAGTGGAATATCTTCCTGTTAATACTGTTTGGGATTGTCTTTGGGGCATCATTTAGGTTTCATCTTTCTTTTCGGTCTATTTGTCTGAATTTATTTGGATACTTGTTTGGATTCTCACTTCTGACTCATCACGTTACGAGATAAGCATTACGTTGTTTAAATCTGGGTTCAAAAACACCAATGCAGTTATTAACATTCCTATCATAGCCAAAATTGAGTAAATTAAAACTGTACACCATTATATGTACATAATAAACCAAATATCCTTACTACAGAGTGCCATAAATATATTAGTAAGTCCGTCTAACCTGCGAAAATCGTGCCATGAATTCCTAATCATATGCCAATGTATTTACTTATTCTCAAATATCTCTTCGCTGTGCCAAGATTTTGTCAAAGAAAACCATTCTTCATATTAGCATTAACGCGCTGAATTTCAAATATATATATATGCGAGACTCCATTTTATTCTTGTATATTTATTACGTAACGTATAACAAACACGTAACCTATCAATACCTTCATCTTGAAAGTCACTACGAAACATACTATGTTTGGCTCAAGTCATACACTCAACTTAACATGGCCTGAATCCTTCACTTGCAGTGCTAATCCTAATATAAATATTATATGTAACACAGGAATTCGCAATTCAATCAACTATTCCTTACTCATGCAACGAACAGAAAACATATCTCCTCATTCTAACTATATCTTGCCACATTAATATTCCATTTCCTTTATATATACCTCCATATTTAGAAAACATATTCATTTAACTCCATTTAAATAACCTCTGTGTTACGGTATAAATACTTAATAGCCTGAATATTCTTTCACACACTGCAACTCCGTAATATTTCAACATTTCCTCACAATACAATTATCATACTGGCCATGACTTCAACTCATATTGACCTCAAATATTAGGTTACGTCTCGTATCTCGCATGCATTTTCTACAACCACAACTGGTTTAACGTTCCACGGTCTGCTCGTATAGATTAGCATTACACATGCATATGTGCTCAATCTGACCTCGTTTCCATTAACCTAAAATTATCTCATAAGCACCATAGTTATACTGCAGAAATTGGCACATATCATCGGTTAATAATTGGCATTTATACTCTAGTATCCATTCATTGGCACTAAATCTCTTACTTCTAGCACTCCTGCACACATACGAAATATTTTTCATCAACTAATTTCAAATTCAATACGATGCAACTCATAATACTTATCTCGCAACGGGATTTTTCTGCTGGATTTCTCCTGGTCTAGGACATCTTGGAATAGGCAGCCCTTGCAGTCCAAAGATTACGTCATCTGCGGCTCCGGCTGGGAATCTTGGCTTGAGCTATTTCATCTTGAGCGATCAATTCCATCTGTTTAAGCTGACTCCATCTTGTCACCAGTTCTCATGAAATGATAAAACAACAAATACATGGTAGAATGCATATTTCACTGGTGAATAGTAGGTTACTCAATACGTATTAATTGTTTTGTGATTTTCGTATTGGTCGTAAATATCTTTCTTAATTTGGTAATTTCTCTAATTCAGCCTACTTTTTGTTAATTCTTTAGCTTAAACAGATATTGTTCCCCACTTGGAAACAATAAATTATGCCTTCCTTAGCACAAATTTGCCGCTATAATATTGATTTCGGCAATGTTCGACTCGGCTCTAGTCTCCTTTTGCTTCTGAATTTGGCTGTTGCAATAATAAATATTCTCCTTTAAATCTTCGATTTTCCTGCCGATATTTTGCAGATAAAGTCCTCAACGATGTCCATATATTACTACTTTAATATTTAACGTTGCGCTAATCTTTTTCTTCTCCTTCAGTAGGTTGTGCTGATCCTCTTCAACTCGTAACTTCTTCTCAAGGTAATCAAGAATCGGTTCCATTCAAATTTTTTTATGGTCCATCATTATTTAATCTTGAGACTCTTTTCTTTGCGACCGGTCGATATCGATTTACTATATCTCTACTCTGTGCATTTGCACATTGCCTGAAGCTATCGTACGCCATATTTGTCCACTGTTTCCATGACATTTACGGCCGCTAATGTAACGTAATGGTACAGTATGCAAGCATCATGTTCAGCTTCAAAAATAAATTGCAGTTCAGCGGGCTTCATTATCAACGCACGACAATGCTGATGCTCTTCTTTTCATTCACAGTAATTCCATTCCACCACATTACCAATGACCAATAAACTACTCACATTAAGTAAACGCTATGTTCAGGATTGTTTTTGTTGTTGGCAAATTGCACGTCATTTCTGTTTATATTTTATTTTGAGGTAAACGCGAATGAAGTCCTATGAATATGCTTCGTGTTATTTAGATTCATTTTCAGTTAACTTGATGTCAATTGCAAAGGAATATCAGTTTATAATAAAGTTTCTGTTCAATTATTATAGTGCAGGAAAAATATCTAGCGTTCAGTTTCAAAATGCGATTAGCCTACTTTGCAATATGTTAGCAGCGTATGGAATTCGTAGAGTGAATGATCCGATAGTAGTGTGACGTGAACATTTCGTTGTGCACAGCGCACATGTTATTGTGGAGAACTACTCAAGGTTATTCCACGGAGCCCGCCCAGTGCGGTGGACTGCGGTGGGCCGTATGAGCCCAGTGCTGTGGGCCAGTGCGCTGCCGCGTCAGAAAGAGAAAGGCACTGCACGGGCTGGGCTGCCGGAGCCCGTGGGTTTGAAGTGCTGAGCGGTGGGTTTGGCTGCAGGAGCCTGGTACGTACTACCAGTGGATCCACCTGGACTCGCAGGCGGTTGCAAGTACAGTAACGACAGATACCAGGAAACCGTCCTACCACGGAAAGTAAACAAGAAAACGGGCACAGTGTCTCATGGCCTCCTCGCCGTAGTGTTACGGTGAACTGGTCGGATGGGTCCAACAATTCACTGCGCTCTTCGAACACATTCATGTAATTCGTTCATACTTTTCGTTGTTATGTACGTTGGTGTCCGCCTTTGTGGTGTAGTGGTTAATGTGATTAGCTGCCTCCCCTGGAGGCCCGGGTTCGATTCCCGGCTCTGCCACGAAATTTGAAAAGTGGTACGAGGGCTGGAACGGGGTCCACTCAGCCTCGGGAAGTCAACTGAGTAGAGGTGGGTTCGATTCCCTCCTCAGCCACCCTGGAAGTGGTTTTCCGTGGTTTCCCACTTATCCTCCAGGCAAATGCCGGGATGGTACCTAACTTAAGGCCACGGCCGCGTCCTTCTCTCTTCCTTGCCTATCCATTCCAATCTTCTCATCCCCCACAAGGCCCCTGTTCAGCAAAGCAGGTGAGGCCACCTGGGCGAGGTACTGGTCATCCTCCCCAGTTGTATCTTCCGATCCAGAGTCTGAAGCTTCAGGACACTGCCCTTGAGGCGGTAGAGGTGGGATCCCTCGCTGAGTCCGAGGGAAAAACTGACCCTGGAAGGTAAGCAAATTAAGAAGAAGAAGATGTACGTTAGTATTGTATGAGGAATGCGAAAAAATGATGGTTCTCATTTAAGAAACGTCACGTGACTCTCAAATGGCATACAAAGGTTCTCCGAATAAAACATGATTAATAGCATGTTCTTTCCCCCTTAATATCAAGCAACTTTTAAGCCAGACTGTTCTTTATACAAAGCTTAGTTTTTGAGATATTGTACAGTCTCAACTTTCGTGGTCCATCATGTATACCTACCCCCCCCCCCCCCCCCAATATTCCAGTGAGAATGAAGGAACATCATATCAAATTGCGAAAATTAAATTGAGCCATCTCCATCTCCTTGAATAGCGTTCTACTTTACATAAGCCATATAATGAACGTTCAGAACAACTCCTACCAACATTGTCGTCTAGTCCACATCAAACATTACTCAACTCTACTGTGAGAAGCCATTCAGAACCAGGATCCGGAGCGTTTACTGATACACAGAACTGCATCATGTTGGAACTTTCTAAATAAAACTTCCTTATAATTATCAGAATCATTTTCCTGCTTCTAAATCGACCGGGCGAGTTGGCCGTGCGGTTAGGGGCGCGCAGTTGTGAGTTTGAATCCGGAAGAAGTGGGTACGAATCCCACTGTAGGCAGCCCTGAAGATGGTTTTTCGTGGTTTCCCATTTTCACACCAGGCAAATGCTGGGGCTGTACCTTAATTAAGGCCACGGCCGCTTCCTTACAACTCCTACTCCTCTCCTATCACATCGTCGCAATAAGACCTATCTGTGTCGGTGCGACGTAAAGCCACTAGTAAAATAAATATTAAAAAAGTAAAAAAAAAGCTTCTAAATCGCTTTGTCTCAAGGTGTATGATCATGGAATACGTTGATATTCCCTCTCGGACTCGTGCGTTGATTGTGTCCTATCTGATTTGTAACAGTTTGCTCCTTAATGCCATGACATCTTCGTCACGACGAACGATGGAGCACAAGGTTCTTTCCAACACGCAGTTCATTGTCAGTACCGTTCAATACGCATGCGCTGACTCCGTGTCGATTATGGGATTGATACACGAACGGGCTGAGTTGGAATGGATTCTTGTATCGTTTAATGAATTTTTTCTCCACGGAATTGGATTAAAACAGTCCAATAATAACTAAAATATGGAAATGAAAAAGAAGAATATAAGTTTCCACGATCTTAGCCACGAGCAGTAGCTTGCCGCAAAATTTGAAATCAAGTAAATTCAATATGGGACGTAAATGGCATTCAAGCTCTGAGTGACATGCACAGAAAATACCTAAACTAGGCTGGAACCTTCAAAATAAAGTAAAACTAATGTGGAAGGTTTTAGCTGCTGAAGAGGAAGATCACGAAAAACAACTGCGAGAACTGATGGCGCGTTCTGGACAGAAATTATAAGAAATACATTGAGGCCAAGAATTCAGCAGGAAGTGACAGAATATATTTGGAGTTCGGTAAAAATATGGAAGAACTTACTGAATACAATGGTAACGGTGCACGAAAACTCAGCAAACTCAAGAGAAACACGCCATAAAATAGTAATAATAATAATAATAATAATAATAATAATAATAATAATAATAATAATAATAATAATTTTATTAGTATAATGATAACGCCTAGCCCTGAGTTAATGCAATAAACAGGACGCCGATAACATCCCTGGCCATCCCAGTAATCCAAGGCGTAGCTCTATGAACCGACTGGCTTATCTAAGCACAAACGTGTATAAGAGTGTTTTGACTTCTTAATAATAATAACGATAACAATAATGATAATGATGTCCGCCTACTTGGCCTAATGATCAGCGTAGTCGCAGTCGGTTCATAGAGCTGATCATTAGGCCAAGAAGGCGGACATCATTATCATTATTGTTATTATCGTTATTAGTATTAGGAAGTCAAAACACTCTTATACACGTTTGTGATTATATAAGCACTACGATTAAAGCCAGAAATTATATCCTGTCTCACTGATCTTCTGTAATGGAAGTGGAAATCCCAAGGATGGCCCCAGTCTGTACCAAGATCTAATTTGGAATCTTTCTAACTTCTGCCAGAGCAAGAGCGGTCTGAGTCTCTCTTGTAAAAACGCAAGGAAGCTTGAGCTTTTGGTAACAGTTGCTATCTTGCCATAGCAAAAAATCTCCAAACCGCTGGGATTTACATTTGCATTTGGGAAAACCCACATGTAACAGTGGGTAACATGTAACAGGCAGATTGGGGAGAAGCCATTGATGTCTCTACATGACGATAGAGACCTCTATTGTTGCTCTGAATAAAGTCTGTTTTAACAATATTCCTGAACCTTCATTTCTAGATCCCAAGAGTGAACGAGAGAAAGTAGCATTCTTTTTAAAGGTTTTAATTACGAGGTGCGTGCTGGAGTAGACCTCTTTATATCAAAAGTTCGAAACAAATAGTTCCCAAAATCTGTTCACTGGAAGGGGAGGAGACGCGGGTCCTCTGAAGTCTTCTGTGGACCGCCTGCTCCAAACTGGGAAGAAACTTTCACAGGTCAGACGCGGTCAAGAGATACGTCGGGCACCAAATAAAGCTTGAAGTAGGCACGTTCTCCCATTCAAAGCGCACCAGGACCGTAGCGAGGATTGGCCGATGGGAGGGGTTATAGTTACAAAACGATGGTACAACTCAATCAACGTGCATGTGCGCGTCTGGTAGGAGCATGCATGAATATCATTATAACGACAATATACAAGTTAATGGTGTTCATGTTCAGTTTGCAGTAGCAGGACAATACAGAAAATCTTACATTAAAATACAAAACAAGAAATATATTTTTTCAAGTGAATAATTCTACGGCGAATGCTATGCTCAGATTACAATGTGAAATACAACTTTCGAGGCTTCTTAGAAAATAGATTCAAGAGATAGAACCTCGATATCTCAAATCTCCATCACTCGAATTTTCAGTATCTCGAAGTAACTTAAATTTCCCGGCCGTTTCTCCTATTCTTCGCCTTTACTTATTTGTCTATTACTCGAAATTCGATTTCTCGAAGCAAACATTTCTTCCCTTGAAGCAAAAGAATACTCTGTAACTCGAATTTTGTGCAGCATAAGCTGTGCAATGCGGCATTTGTGGTTTGTGAGGAACAGTTAACAAGTAAAGAGTGATGCTGGGAGCTAATATGACGGGAACAAAAAGACTAGAACTACTAGTGATCGGAACATTGGCGAAGCCTCGCTGTTTCTCGGGGGTGAATTAATTGCCGGTCACGTACGAAAGCAACCCCCGAAGTCGCGGATGACAAGCTCCATTTACGAATCTCGGCTCGTGGTATTGACCAGTAGTTTCAGCGTGAAGGGAGAAAAAATTAACAGTAATAAACAGAAGAGATTAACGGATTTTTTCCAAATGTGTTAACCGAGGTATGTTTCTCGTTTCACTACTGTATCCTGTCTTCTAAATACTTACTATAAGAAGTGTTATAAATAAAGTGATGCCGTAAAATAGAGTTTGTTTGTATACTTTTAAATACTGTTAAAAATAATTTATTGAGTATAAGCCCGTAGATACATATGATTCAATTATGTGCTATTCATGCTCAAAAACGATATTCCCTGTATCTCGAAATTTTGATAACTCGAAATAAAATTTAGCTCCCAGGGTGATTCGAGATATCGAGGTTCCACTGTACGTCTCTGGGAATGTTCAAAAGAGTCGATTTGCACGTTTTTATTGTCAGTCTGTGTTTACTTTCTTTTGTAAAAGTTTCATGAGGGGGGGGGGGGGTGTCTAATCCCCAGTAACACTCCCTGGTTGGCTACGGCCCTGAACCGCACCGGAACTGAAATGATAGAAAGGTGATGAAAATAACCTAACCAAGGTCTTTGAAATGGTTCATGGTGTGGGTTACTGTAGTCACGTCCTAGTTCGTGAACCATGGGCAACGGCTGAGTGGCCTAGTAAGTGGTCCTGAGAGTCGGGATACCAGTTGCTATGGAATGGGAGTGGGCATCTCGGACATATTCTGAGTCATGGCCGCACTTGTGCTCAGGCGGCTAGGACTATACAATCCACCGGTGGTCCATAACCCGTTAGGGGAGAGATCATCACTTGGACTATGTGTAAGTAGGGTAGCATCCTGCTTCATGAATTTACCGAGCTCAGAACTTTTTAAACAAGCCTCGGACCTATGGGAGTAATGGAGTCCCACTCCCATTTGATAGGCGAGGGATTCCTTGGAAACAACTTGGCAAACGAAATGGAATTCGATGGGGAGCTATCAATATTAATGGGGCTTATGGAAGAAAGAAAAAAGAACTGGCTGAGTCAGCTAAGAGGATGCATCTCGATGTGCTAGGAGTAAGTGATATTCGGGTAAGGGGAGATAACGAGGAAGGGATAGGAGATTATAAAGTGTACTTGACGGGTGTTAGAAAGGGAAGGGCAGAGTCTGGGGTAGGGCTGTTTACCAGGAATACCATTGCACGCAACATAGTTTCTGTTAGGCACGTACATGAGCGAATGCTGTGGGTAGATTTGTCAGTTGGAGGAATCAGGACGAGAATTGTGTGAGGGTGCAGATGAGGATGAAGTTGACAAGTTTTATAAACCATTGAGTGACATCTGGTCAGGGTCAACAGCAAGGAGAGAATAGTGCTAATGGGCGATTTCAATGCGAGAGTTGGAAATAGAACTGAAGGATATGAAAGGGTGATTGGTAAATGTGGGGAAGATATGGAAGCTAATAGGAATGGGGAGCGTTCGCTGGACTTCTGTGCTAGTATGGGTTTAGCAGTTACGAATACATTCTTCAAGCATAAGGCTAATCACCGCTACACAGGGAAGCTAGGGGTACCAGATCCATAATAGATTATATCTTAAGCGACTTCGAATTCAGGAAATCTGTTAGCAATGTACGAGTTTCCCGGGGATTTTTCGATTATACAGACCAATATCTGATCTGTAGTGGACTAAGTATCTCTAGGCCTAGGGTAGAGAAAGTGAAATCTGTCTGCAAACGAATAAGAGTAGAAAACCTCCAGAACGAGGAAATTAGACAGAAGTACATGGATATGATTAGTGAGAAGTTTCGAACAGTAGACAGTAAGCAGGTTCAGGATATAGAAAGAGAATTGGTGGCATACAGGGATACTGTAGTAGAAACAGCAAGAGAATGCCTAGGAACAACTTGTGTAAAGATGGGAAAAGGCGAACATCATGGTGGAATGATGAAATAAGAGGATTATATAATCGTAAAAAGAAGGCTTGTCAGAAATGGCTCCAAACAAGGGCCGAGGCAGACAGGGATTTATACGTAGATGAAAGAAACAGAGCGAAATAAGTAGTTGTTGAATCCAAAAAGAAGTTGTGGGAAGACTTTGGTAATAACCTGAAAAGGCTAGGTCAAGCAGCAGGGAAACCTTTCTGGACAGTAATAAAGAATCTTAGGAAGGGAGGGAAAAAGGAAATGAACAGTGTTTTGAGTAATTCAGGTGAACTCATAATAGATCCCAGGGAATCACTGGAGAGGTGGAGGGATTATTTTGAACATCTTCTCAACGTAAAAGGAAATCATCCTGGTGGTGTTGCGAACAGCCAAGCTCACGTGGAGGAGAAAAATGATGGCGAAATTACGCTTGAGGAAGTGGAAAGGATGGTAAATAAACTCCACTCTCATAAAGCAGCAGGAATAGATGAAATTAGACCTAAAATGGTGAAGTATAGTGGGAAGGCAGGGATGAAATGGCTTCATAGAGTAGTAGGATTAGTATGGAGTGTTGGTAATGTACCTTCAGATTGGACAAAAGCAGTAATTGCACCCATCTATAAACAAGGGAACAGGAAGGATTGCAACAACTATCGAGGTATCTCATTGATTAGTGTACCAGGCAAAGTATTCACTGGCATCTTGGAAGGGAGGGTGCGATCAGTCGTTGAGAGGAAGTTTGATGGAAACCAGTGTGGTTTCAGACCACAGAGGGGCTGTCAGGATCAGATTTTCAGTATGCGCCAGGTAATTGAAAAATGCTACGAGAGGAATAGGCAGTTGTGTTTATGTTTCATAGATCTAGAGAAGGCATATGACAGGGTACCGAGGGAAAGAATGTTCGCCATACTGGGGGACTATGGAATTAAAGGTCGATTATTAAAATCAATCAAAGGCATTTATGTTGACAATTGGGATTCAGTGAGAATTGATGGCAGAATGAGTTCTTGATTCAGGGCACTTACAGGGGTTAGGCAAGGGTGTAATCTTTCACCTTTGCTGTTCGTAGTTTAAATGGATCATCTGCTGAAAGGTGTGAAGTGGCAGGGAGGGATTCAGTTAGGTGGAAATGTAGTAAGCAGTCTGGCCTATGCTGACGACTTGATTTAATGGCAGATTGTGCCGAAAGCCGGCAGTCTAATATCCTGGGACTTGAAAATAGGTGCAATGAGTATGGTATGAAAATTAGCCTTTCGAAGACTAAATTGATGTCAGTGGGTAAGAAATTCAATAGAACTGAATGTCAGATTGGTGATACAAAACTAGAAGAGGTCGATAATTTCAAGTATTTAGGTTGTGTGTTCTCCCAGGATGGTAATTTAGTAAGTGAGATTGAATCAAGGTGTAGTAAAGCTAATGCAGTGAGCCCGCAGTTGCGATCAACAGTATTCTGTAAGGAGGAAGTGAGCTCCCAGACGAAACTATCTTTACATCGGTCTGTTTTCAGACCAACTTTGCTTTACGGGAGCGAAAGCTGGGTGGACTCAGGATATCTTATTCATAAGTTAGAAGTAACAGAAATGAAAGTAGCGAGAATGATTGCTGGTACAAACAGGTGGGAACAATAGCAGGAGGGAACTCGGAATGAGGTGATAAAAGTTAATTTAGGAATGAACTTGATAGATGAAGCTGTACGCAATAAACCGGCTTCGGTGGTGGGGTCATGTGCTGCGAATGGAGGAGTATAGGTCACCTAGGAGAATAATGGACTGTGTTATGGAGGGTAAGAGAAGTAGAGGTAGACCAAGACGACGATGGGTAGACTCAGTTTCTAACGATTTAAAGATAAGAGGTATAGAACTAAATGAGGCCACAGCACTAGTTCCAAATAGAGGATTGTGGCGACGTTTAGAACATTCACAGAGGCTTGCAGACTGAACGCTGAAAGGCATAACAGTCTAGAATGATAATGTATGCATGTATGTATGTATGTAAGGTCTTTGAAAATCGACGGTGGAGAATAAGTGTGTTTTCAGGGCACGTCTGTATCCAGCACGTAATTGAGGAAGGGCAGGAGACCCAGTGCTAAGGGACTGTGAGTTGTAAAGAATCAAGCTGGAGTGAGAACTGATGGTAGAATGTGCTCTTGGTTCAAAGTTGTCACATAGATCATTTAGAGAAAGGGATGAAGCTGGGTGGAAATATAACCAACTTGCTCAGTGCTGAAAAGTTGTAATCTACAATCTCGGAGACTGAAAATACGTCTCCCTGATATGGGCAGGTGTTATTGCGACGTCAGCATGTGTCAAATGGAAAGAAATATATACTATAAGGAACGACTGTCAGGTAGGAAAAACTAAAACGGAAAAGGAGGATTGTTTATTGTTGCCCTTCTTTTTCTACCGCTTTTTCCCACACCTGTGGGGTCGCGAGTGCAAACTGTGCAGTACATGTGGAATTGGGCCTGTTTTACGGCTGAATGCCCTTCCTGACGCCAACCCTATGTGGAAGGATGTAATCACTATTGCGTATTTCTGTGGCGGTTGGTAGTGTGGTGTGTTGTCTGAATAAGAAGAGGAGAGTGTTGGGACAAACACAAACACCCAGTCCCCGAAGCAGAAGAATTCATCACACGTGATTAAAACCTCCGACCCGGCCGGGAATCGACTCCGGGACTCTCTGAACCGCAGGCCTCAACGCTGACCATTCAGCCAGTGATTCGGACTGTATATTGTTGCACTAATGCAAATAAATCTTCGACGACGGTACCTGGGAAGGTAGCAGCCATGGTATCGTTAGGGATTCGAATCCATCATCCACTGAGCTATAAGACCCGTACCGTGCGGCCAACTCATGTATTCAATCTTTACACTTCGCGTGAGATGTCAGTTCAAATGTACCTTCAGGAAATATTTGCAATCTTAATCATTACATTGTGTATGTTGGGTATTCAGCCCGAAAGCTGGTTTGATCCTCAACAGCTGCGTCAGTAACTGTTATAGATGGCCTCGGTTTCCCTGAAAGGGCATACTAGGGAAATCAGGAGCGAGGTAGTTTCCCGTTACTTTCATCGCCAAGCCAGAAGTTGCTATTGCATATCAGTAAGCCAAACCCAGTGAAATGCACGCACCAACGATCCCTATGAACCATATTTTCACACCAATCATAACAGGAATTGACTGCTTAAGGAAAGTAGGTACTAGCATCTCTCATACCACAATCACTTTCATGTCGTCCAAGCCAAGGATTTGACTGAGATAGGAAAACGAAAGTAAGGAATTTGTTCTAGTACATACCAGAAGACAAAGCGTACTGTAAACACTAAGTCTCGCATATCACTAAATTATTGAAGTCATAGATTTATCTGAGTACAGCCTGGTATTTTGGCTGAATAGTCAGCGTAGCCACCTGTTCCGTTTCAGTCAGACATGGAGCCAGAGCGACATCTGATGTCACATTTGCTTTGCATTTGACTTCCCAGATTCCTTGACTTCGACATTGGTCTCATACATACTCAATCGGTGACAGATCTGGGACACGTACTGGCTATGGAATGGTGACATCTTCAAGGAAGTCAAGAGATATCCGTGCTATATGTGGGTGGGCATTATCCTGTTGAAATATGGTTTTCTTCTGCTTCAGGAACGGAAGCACATTTTATTTCATAAATTCCTGAGTGTCATTAATTTTCTTTGAACCGGGTGTCATAGGCGATCGCACCCATTCTGGCAGTAAGACACTCGATAATAAAATTTTGTTTTTTGTGCTACTTGCACTTCTCCATATTCGGAGAAACCTGGATACGTCGCGAAACACTACTCGTCTTCATTCTGAAACCACGACAGAAGTACAAACGGAACTGTCCTTAAATAATGGGTGAATACAAATAGGCTATGACTATTAGTTCAAACAAATCTTCTTTTCAACAACTAGGAGCAACACATCCCAAGCCTGTGATCCGTGCCGCTAGTCGACCAGCCTTCATTTTACTTTACTTCAGATCTGCGTTGAGCGGCGTCATCACGAAACTCCAGCGGGACGGTCCCACAACTGAACATTTTATGAACTACTACTGAAAGAATCGAAGGCTATATATTAAAAAAAAAAGCAGCAATCCAGAAAGGAGTGGGCCAAGGCTGCAGTCTGTGCCCCCCTGCTTTTCAGTGTTTATATAGAATAGGCAGTAAAGGACATCAAAGAGGAATTTGAAAAGGGAATTACAATCCAAGGACAGGAAGTCAAAACCCTGAGATTTGCCGATGACATTGTTATTTTATCTGAGACTGTAGAAGATCTGGAGAAGTTTGTGAATGGTATGGACGAAGTCTTGGGTGAGGGGTACAAGATGAAAATAAGTAAGTCCAAAACAAAGGTAATGGAGTGCAGTCGAACGAAGGCAGGTGCTGCAGGAAATATTAGATTAGTTTTGCTGGCGGGAGCTAGTGTTTACAGTGCACTATGTCTTCTGGTATGGGCTAGAGCAATTTTGTTACTTTCATTGATCTGTCTCAGCTTTATCCTTGGCTTTGACAAAATGAAAGTGACTGAGGTATGAGTGATGCTAGTAAAGCCATTCCTTCTGCAGCCAGTCCCTGCTACGAATGGTGTGAAAATATTGCTCGTAGGGTCGGTTGGTGCATGCATTTCAGTGGGCTTGGCAGACTGATATGTAATAGCAACTTCTGGCTCGGTGAGGAAAGCAACAGGAAACTACCTCACTCCTTATTTCCCTAGTAAGCCTCTTCAGTGATGCCTAGGCCATCTATGACAGCTGATGGTGGAGCTGTTGAGGTTCCAACCAGCCTTCGAGCTGAGGACTAAACATACATACAAATGAAGTCTTAAATGAAGTAGATGAATTTTGTTACTTAGGTGTAAAATAACTAATGATGGCAGAAGTAAGGAGGACATAAAATGCAGACTAGCACAAGCAAGGAAGGTCTTTCTTACGAAAAGAAATTTGCTCACTTCGAATATTTATATAGGAATTAGAAAACATGTTTTTGAAGACGTTCGTTTGGAGCGTGGCAATGTATGGAAGTGAAATATGGACGATATCTTGCTCAGAAAGAAAGAGAATAGAAGCTTTTGAAATGTGGTGTTACAGAAGAATGCTGAAGGTGAGATGGATAGATCGAATCACGAATGAAGATATACTGAATCGAAATGGTGAGAGGAGATCGTCGTGGCTAAATTTGACGAGAAGAAGAGATAGAATGATTGAACAGATCTTAAGACACCTAGGAATTGTGCAGTTAGTTTTCGAGAGAAGTGTAAGCGGTAAGAATGATAGGGGTAGACCAAGGTATGAATATGACAAGAAGATGTAGGATTCAGCAGCTATGTGGAAATGAAAAGGTTAGCAGAGGATAGGGTGTCATGGATGGGCTGTATCAAACCAGTCTCTGGACTGATGACTCAAACAACAACAATTTAATACTGAGAAAATTACCTCGAGAGATAAAAATTCTCTAACTATAACAGACTAAATCTCCGAAATTGACGACAATGAGCTTGATATATAATAATCCTAAGTAAAGCAGGATAAAAGTAATATACACTGACTGACAGAGCAAATGCAACACCAAGAAGGAGTGGTCAGAACTTTATGCCAATTGCAGGGTAGACTGACGTCACTGAGGTATGCTCATGATGTGAAATGCGCCGCTGTGCTGCGCACGTAGCGAACGATAAATGGGACACGGCGTTGGCGAATGGCCCACTTCGTACCGTGATTTCTCAGCCGACAGTCATTGTAGAACGTGTTGTCGTGTGCCACAGGACACGTGTATAGCTAAGAATGCCAGGCCGCCGTCAACGGAGGCATTTCCAGCAGACAGACGACTTTACGAGGGGTATGGTGATCGGGCTGAGAAGGGCAGGTTGGTCGCTTCGTCAAATCGCAGCCAATACCCATAGGGATGTGTCCACGGTGCAGCGCCTGTGGCGAAGATGGTTGGCGCAGGGACATGTGGCACGTGCGAGGGGTCCAGGCGCAGCCCGAGTGACGTCAGCACGCGAGGATCGGCGCATCCGCCGCCAAGCGGTGGCAGCTCCGCACGCCACGTCAACCGCCATTCTTCAGCATGTGCAAGACACCCTGGCTGTTCCAATATCGACCAGAACAATTTCCCGTCGATTGGTTGAAGGAGGCCTGCACTCCCGGCGTCCGCTCAGAAGACTACCATTGACTCCACAGCATAGACGTGCACACCTGGCATGGTGCCGGGCTAGAGCGACTTGGATGAGGGAATGGCGGAACGTCGTGTTCTCCGATGAGTCACGCTTCTGTTCTGTCAGTGATAGTCACCGCAGACGAGTGTAGCGTCGGCGTGGAGAAAGGTCAAATCCGGCAGTAACTGTGGAGCGCCCTACCGCTAGACAACGTGGCATCATGGTTTGGGGCGCTATTGCGTATGATTCCACGTCATCTCTAGTGCGTATTCAAGGCACGTTAAATGCCCACCGCTACGTGCAGCATGTGCTGCGGCCGGTGGCACTCCCTTACCTTCAGGGGCTGCCCAATGCTCTGTTTCAGCAGGATAATGACCGCCCACACACTGCTCGCATCTCCCAACAGGCTCTACGAGGTGTACAGATGCTTCCGTGGCCAGCGTACTCTCCGGATCTCTCACCAATCGAACACGTGTGGGATCTCATTGGACGCCGTTTGCAAACTCTGCCCCAGCCTCGTACGGACGACCAACTGTGGCAAATGGTTGACAGAGAATGGAGAACCATCCCTCAGGACACCATCCGCACTCTTATTGACTCTGTACCTCGACGTGTTTCTGCGTGCATCGCCGCTCGCGGTGGTCCTACATCCTACTAAGTCGATGCCGTGCGCATTATTTAACCTGCATATCGGTTTGAAATAAACATCAATTATTCGTCCGTGCCGTCTCTGTTTTTTCCCCAACTTTCATCCCTTTCGATCCACTCCTTCTTGGTGTTGCATTTGCTCTGTCAGTCAGTGTATATAGCGTGGTCAGAAACAACGTGAACCGGGTAAATTAGTGTTAAAATGTTGGCCATACTGATAAATAATTTGAAAGAAATAACACTATATCATTTTATGACCTGCTCAAGTTAGCCTATCACATAGATCACTTTGCGGGCGTTGCGCGGCACTGTTGCTAAATCTGCGCGAGAGCATCAAATACAAACTCACAGTGGGTTTGAGCCAGGGTCCTGTCAGGTCGGAGGTCCTGTATTCAAACCTCTCCCCTGGCCAAGTTTTATTCTTCGACTCATACTCTCCTGCCGGTCTTATGTCACGTGCAGATTTTGCAAGAGTGTCGCGGAAAGCCCATCTGAATTCGCCGCGAAGTGATCTGACTGGCTAAATAGTGTAATAAATAAGTTACAAGACTGTGAAACCAAACCAAACACAACCCCATGGAACTACAACCCTTGAAGGGCCTTGGCCTACAAAGCTACCGCTGCTCAGCCCGCAGGCCTGCAGATTACGAGGTGTCGTGTTGTCAGCACGACGAATCCTCTCGGCCGTTATTCGTGGCTTTCTAGACCGGGGCCGCTATCTCACCGTCAGATAGCTCCTCAACTCTAATCACCTAGGCTGAGTGGACCTCGAACAAGCCCTCAGGTCCAGGTAAAAATCTCTGACCTGGTCGGGAATCGAACCCGGGGCCTCCGGATAAGAGGCAGGCACACTACGCGTACACCACAGGGCCGGCTACTGCAAGATTGTAAACAACTGGAAAATGACCTCGATAATGTTGTGAGATGGACAGCAGGCAATGGTATGATGATAAACTGGGTTAAAAGTCAGGTTGTGAGTTTCAAAAATAGGAAAAGTCATCTCAGTTCTAATTACTGCGTTGATGGAGTGAAAGTTCCTTATGGGGATCACTGCAAGTACCTAGGTGTTGATACAAGGAAAGATTTTCATTGGGGTTATAGTAAGGATGTAAAGGAGAAGGCTTACAAATCTCTGATAAGACCCCAAATAGAGTATGGATCCAGTGTTCACCAGGATTACTTGATTCGAGAATTGGAAAAATTCACAGAGAAGCAGCTCGATTTGTTCTGGGTGATTTCCGACCAAAGAATAGCGTAACAAAAATGTTGCAAAGTTTGGGCTGTGAAGATCTGGGAGAAAGAAGATCTGTCAACGGAGAGATGGCGTGGAACGACATTAGTTTTGACATTAGGTTTGATGATGATGATGCTTGTTGTTTAAAGGGGCCTAACATCGAAGGTCATCGGCCCGACATTAGGTTTGAGTGGTGTCTTTAAAAGTAGGAAAGGTCACAATATGAAGATAAAGTTGGAATTCAAGAGGACAACCTGGGGCAAATATTCATTTATAGGAAGGGGAGTTAGGCATTGGAATAACTTACCAAATGAGATGTTCATTAAATTTCCAATTTCTTTCCAGTCATGTAAGAAAAGGCTAGGAAAACAACAGATAAGGAGTCTGCCAGCTGGGCGACTGCCCTAAATGTAGATCAGTAGTGATTTATAAATTCAGCAGCTAATACAATCACAAGGGAGCGAGATATAGAGTTATATCTTCCAAAATACTTATCAGCATGACGAATCCTCGAACGCTCATATACAAGGATCACGTTGTCCCGACCATCCTGTATTTGTAAACAGAGTGCCTTGAACTGAATTTATAGAAAGACGTACAGTATTGGAGCATTGGACACTCAATAATGAGCTTCTAACTACCGACTACTGACTGTAAATATCCCTCTAGATAGGAAATACCATACCTTAACATCAGGTAAGGGCTGATTACTGGATGAACAATGGCGTGGATCGGGAACTTACCTAGAACAAAACAGAAGCAATGTGAGACCGTGATCTTGACACTCTAACGTTACGGCAACTAGTTTAATTCTCACATTTGCATGGCGCTAACATACAATGCTCGTATGTTCTGCAAGGCATAGACGTAATTCGGGGATGGCAAGGGAAGGCACTTGACATGCCAGTATTTTGAAGGGAACCAAATTTTCGTAATTTTGCAGATTTAGAAATACGTATTTTACAAGTAAGTTTTCGTTACTCTGTTTATATCAATGAAACAAAATGATCGCTGCAAAATTGTTTAGCCTACCTTCATAATGCTGATAGAATTTATTTCTATTATTGTTCAATTTTACCTTCCCCCATTATTCTAATTGATATGTCGCAAAAAAGTTCCGAAAAAAGTGGCTAAGACCCCAGCTTAATTGCATAGGTTACACAAAACTCCTGAAAAATGTTGGTGTAAGATCCCTCCCAGTAAGAAAAATTCTAGATACAGATATCCATTATAGTGACACCGTCAACAATCTAGGTCTAATATTCGACAGAACCTTACCTGATCATATGTCAAATGTGATCCGAAAAGTGGCATCATCCATGCATCTTTTTAACCGTAGCGTGTCATGAACACCACCTTTCATGCGAAAACTATCTGTTCGAAGTCTTATAATCCCAATAATTGACTATGGGTCAGTCGTATATCTGAAACTTTGAACATAAAACTACAGAGGGTACAAAACACATGTGTTCGTTACGTGAAAAACGCCAGGCGTGATGAACACATAACACCCAATTACATACAGCTGCAATGTTTGAAACTCCATGAACGTCGGGAAATTTCAGTAGTTGTTGCTACGCACAAATTTCTCAAACTGAAGACCCCATCCTACCTCTAAAATGCATTTAAAGCTATGGAGTCGGTACACAACAGAGCTAATAGGTTTACAAAAACTACCCTTCAAATTCCGCTTGATCGTACCACTAAATTTAACAAATCCTTTGTTTGCACTGCATCACGCATCCTTAACGCCTTTAATCTTCACCGTTTCGCAAATAACAGTAACTGTACCCAACTGAAGCAGTCCTTAACATCTATCTTCCTGGAGAAGTACGCAAGGGGCTGAGATCAGGCATTCTCGTGTCTAGCAATCAGAAATATGTATATTTCTAAGAAAATTGTTTCTCTGAATTAGCTTTATATTATTTGGATTCTTGTGGTCTACAATAATAAATAGGCTTATTGATTTTCTTTCTTTCTTTCTTTCTTTCTTTCTTTCTTTCTTTCTTTCTTTCTTAATCTGTTTACCCTCCAGGGTTGGTTTTTCCCTCGGACTCAGCGAGGGATTCCACCTCTACCGCCTCAAGGGCAGTGTCCTGGAGCTTCAGACTTTGGGTCGGGGATACAACTGGGGAGAATGACCAGTACCTCGCCCAGGCGGCCTCACCTGCTATGCTGAACAGGGGCCTTGTGCAGGGATGGGAAGATTGCATGGGATAGGCAAGGAAGAGGGAAGGAAGCGGCCGTGGCCTTAAGTTAGGTACCATCCCGGCATTTGCCTGGAGAAGAAGTGGGAAACCACGGAAAACCACTTCCAGGAAGGCTGAGGGGGGAATCCAACCCACCTCTATTCAGGTGACTTCCCGAGGCTGAGTGGACCCCGTTCCAGCCCTCGTACCACTTTTCAAATTTCGTGGCAGAGCCGGGGATCGAATTCGGGCCTCCCAGGGTGGCAGCTAATCACACTAACCACTACACCACAGAGGCGGACGATTTACTTTCTTACTTATTATATATTGTGTTTAAAAAAATACTGGATTTGGTATCAGCATTTTAAAATTTTATGTTTAATGTTTAATTTAAAATTTTAATATTATAAAAATGTAGTTAGTGTGTTCATAAACCTGTATTGTATTATACGAAGACGCTACATAAAAGGGCTTTTCAGCCCTAGTGACATGTAAATCATCAATAAATTCAATTCAGTTCAAATTCTCTATCTATCTCTCTCCCCTTAGAACATTTTCAACTGAAATCCAAAGCATACTTCTGACACTTCCTTTGCCCATCCTGACATCAGTCTATTCTGAAGTATATCATATGTGATTTGTATAGGATGATGCTGAATTTAGAATGTTAAAGTAGTAGTATTTCTTGTAATACAGTATTTTCTTTCTATGGAATTGCTTGTTGTACAATTGTTGTAATTGTTGTCTTTCATGTTGTTAGCTAATTTTGTTCTAACTTCACTTTATTATCACTTATAATGTTAAGCTAGTAGTAAGCTCAACGTATAGTATTGCAACCCGTAGTGTTGAGCACTGGAAATACTTATGTTGTGTGTGAATTTCTATATGGTGATGGTGGATTTAGAATTTAAATATAGTAATATTTCTTGTAATATTTTCTTTCCATGGAATTGGTTGCTGTACTCTTGTTGTTGTTGTTGTTGTTGGATAATTATGTTTTACCTTTAATTTAATATTACACTACTGTAAAAGACCATTGCCACCGGGATATATTCCAACTGCGATGATTTTAATAATAATAATAATAATAATAATAATAATAATAATAATACATTTGTACATTACTTGTTAGTTCTGTGTTAAGCATTCTTTGTAGCTTGTTTCGCACCCACCAGCTGCTTTTCTTGAAGCATCCTTCCCTCTGTGAGAACATCTTCATCTTATCAAACATAAGCCATTCCAATGTAGCTGTGTTTAATGTAGGCATGAATTGTCAGATTTTTTCTATCAAAACTGAGAACTCTTCCTCTGGGAGATGCTTTGAGGCACAGTTGACACAGCGAATACAATATTACTTAAGGTTTTACAATTTAGCAGAGCTTCTTAATTCACAATGAATTTCACAACCTCACGAGTTGTAA
Organism: Anabrus simplex; assembly: GCF_040414725.1. Taxonomy (NCBI): domain Eukaryota; kingdom Metazoa; phylum Arthropoda; class Insecta; order Orthoptera; family Tettigoniidae; genus Anabrus; species Anabrus simplex. Next base: position 1,120,370,401 of record NC_090266.1, on the reverse strand, counting down.
AAGTTGATGTTGATGCTTCCTATTTAACCGAGCTGGATAGCTGCAGTCGCTTAAGTGCGGCCAGTATCCAGTATTCGGGAGATAGTGGGTTCGAACCCCACTGTCGGCAGCCCTGAAGATGGTTTTCCGTGGTTTCCCATTTTCACACCAGGCACACGCCGAGGCTGTACCTTAATTAAGGCCACGACCGCTTCCTTCTCACTCCTAGCTCTTTCCTCCCCCATCGTCGTCATAAGACCTATCTGTGTCGGTGCGACGTAAATCAAATAGCAAAAAAGAAGCTTCTTATTTAAAGGTGCCAAGCACCTAAGTCATCGGCTAGGTGTCCGACTCGTTGGCTGAATGGTCAGCGCACTGGCCTTCGGTTCAGAGGGTCCCGGGTTCGATTCCCGGCCGGGTCGAGGATTTTAACCTTCATTGGTTAATTCCAATGGCCCGGGGGCTGGGTGTATGTGTTGTCCCCAACATCCCTGCAACTCACACACCACATATAACACTATCCTCCACCACAATTACACGCAGTTACCTACACACGGCAGATGCCGCCCACCCTCATCGGAGGGTCTGCCTTTAAAGGGCTGCACTCGGCTAGAAATAGCCACACGAAATTAATTTATCGGCTAGGTAGCAAAAGGAAGTCATCATCATCATCATCATAATCGGTTTACCCTCCAGGTTCGACTTTTCCCTCGGACTCAGCGAGGGATACCACCTCTACCGCCTCAAGGACAGTGTCCTGGAGCTTCAGACTCTTGGTCGGGGATACAACTGGGGAGAATGACCAGTACCTCGCCCCGTTGGCCTCACCCTTTTAAATTTTATATTAAACAGGGGCCTTGTGGCGGGATGGGAAGATTGGAAGGGATAGACAAGGAAGAGGGAAGGAAGCGGCCGTGGCCTTAAGTTAGGCACCATCCCGGCATTCGCCTGGAGGAGAAGTGGGAAACCACGGAAAACCGAATAATGATCGAATAAGTATCGTTGCCAACTCACAAGCAACGAGGGTTGAGCTGTAATGCTCGAAAGGATTGGGTATTATTTCTTCTTTCCTGTTTTAATTCTTAGTTATTTTTCGTGAAAATGTAGCTTTTCCTTAATAATATCCAATTTGTCGTTAATGCCGTAATCATGGGGCGAAATCTATACTAGTTGGCACATGTGTGAATATATTATTTACACTACCACTAACATCTCGTTCCGCTAGGATATTCGGAGGGCTCCCGGAGTGAATGTATAGTCGAGTGCTGGACGGAGGACGGATATCAAGGATGCCTGTACCAATAGCCCTTCTTAAATCACACCTTAACTCAGACGGTGTGAGCTGGAACAGATGATGTTGCCGTACAGCAGGAGACGACGTGCCGGGTACACATTAACAACTTTGTGTTTTTCTTGCTTCTGCATAGCTCACTGCATGTTTTGTTTCGTTATGCATAAGGCACGGCAGGGGCGTAGCCAAGGTGGGGGTGGGGGGGGGGTGTTACTAGGGTTTAGAAACCTCCCCCATGGAATGTTAACAAAAAAAATATAAACAGAAACTGACAAAAAACAAGTGAAAGTCGACTCAAAGGGTTTGGCTCCTTTGAACATTCACAGCGACAATATTGTAAAACCAACAGATCTCCTGAATGTAGTTTCTAAGAAGTCCCAAAGTTGGATTTTAGATTGTAATCTGAACATACCAGTCCGCCTCTGTGGTGTAGTGGTTAGCGTGATTAGCTGCCACCCCCGGACGTCCGGGTTCGATTCCCGGCTCTGCCACGAAATTTGAAAAGTGGTACGAGGGTTGGAACGGGGTCCACTCAGCCTTGGGAGGTCAACTGAGTAGAGGTGGGTTCGATTCCCACCTCAGCCATCCTGGAAGTGGTTTTCCGTGGTTCCCAATTCTCCTCCAGACAAATGCCGGGATGGTACCTAATTTAAGGCCACGGCCGCTTTCTTCCGTCTTCCTTGCCTGTCCCATCCAATTTTCCCATCCCTTCACAAGGCCCCTGTTCAGCATAGCAGGTGAGGCCACCTGGGAGAGGTACCGGCCATTCTCCCCAGTTGTATCCCCGGACCCAAAGTCTGAAGCTCCAGGACACTGCCCTTGAGGCGGTAGATGTGGGATCCCTCGCTGAGTCCGAGGGAAAAACCGACCCTGGAGGGTAAACAGATTAAGATGAAGAAGAAGAATCTGAACATACCATGTAAAACTGTTGACCATATTGTTCTTGTTCTGTATTTTAATGTAAGATTTTGCAGTCTACCAGTACTGCAATCTGAATATGTTCGCCTCCATAGCGTAACGGTTAGTGTTATTAGCTGCCGTCCTCGGGGGCCCGGGTTCGATTCCCCGTACTGCCAGAAATTGAAGAATGGCAGGAGGACTGGTATGTGGGTGAAATGGCACATGCAGTTTACCTCCATTGGAGGTGTGCCTGAAAAGAGCTGCACCACCTCGGGATGAGGGCACGAGTTCACTTTTAATCCGAGTATCAACATAATTCACTAGCATCGGTATCCTTGTAATAACCTCATGCATGCGCTCACAAACAGCTTCGTTAAGTTCTGTCATTATTTTATGACTATTTTTTTTGCTAGGGGCTTTACGTCGCACCGACACAGATAGGTCTTATGGCGACGATGGGATAGGAAAGGCCTAGGAGTTGGAAGGAAGCGGCCGTGGCCTTAATTAAGGTACAGCCCCAGCATTTGCCTGGTGTGAAAATGTGAAACCACGGAAAACCATCTTCAGGGCTGCCGATAGTGGGATTCGAACCTACTATCTCCCGGATGCAAGCTCACAGCCGCGCGCCTCTTCGCGCACGGCCAACTCGCCCGGTAGTTTATGACTATTAACGCCCCCTATCGGTCGATACTGAAGTACGGTCAACAGCACAAATATCGTGTGGCAAAGACATATTTACTTTTATATATTCTCGAGACGAGAGGATATACCTAACCGTGGATAGGAGATACCACCTGCACAAATTCCTCATCCTATTTCAGCAAGGCCAATTTTTCTGCGTTTGAGTACATCCGTACACATATCAAAATATAACGAGCACTAAACGACAATGTGCAAGACTTTTTTAAGGTAGGATATTTTTGAAACTCGTTCTTCAGTTTTATTACTGTCGGGGAAAACTGCTTTAGAGTAACATTTTTGTTTACAGTTGCTTTACGTCGCACCGACACAGATATATCTTACGGTGACGATTGTGTAGGAAAGGACTAGGAGTGGGAAGGAAGCGACCGTGGCCTGGATTAACGTACAGCCCCAGCATTTGCTTGTTGTGAAATGTTGATCCGCAGAAAAGCATCTTCTGAGCTGGCGACAGTGGGTTCCGAGCCCACTGTCTCCCGAATGCAAGCTGACAGCTGCGTGACCCAAACAGGGCAGACAATCTATCGGTGTGTATAAAGTAATAGTCAATGTAAAATCAATATAAGGTAGGGGGACCAAATTCCGCTCCCTCGCCCAGTTTCGTCCCCCCCTAGGGATTTCCAGTTTGCACAGATGGTAAATAACGTTTAGCCGCGCGCACACACGTAGCCTCATCTCGTTGTCTTGTTGTGAGAGTTGGTTGTGTGCACCACGTTTTGTTTCTGTGTACAAGGAGGGCTCATTTCACACTCTGAGCTCAGTTAGTACAGCATTCAAATTAAGAGGCTGTTATTCCTAGAGTGAAGCACTCATATGCGTATGAAATACTGGACTGCATTTCAGTCGTGTGGTGTAGTTCCTGGCTTGTAATCTCTATAGTGAGGTGGTTGGCGTAATACATCAGGGATTGTTCGTAATTTCGTCCCCCTTCATTTTAATTGTTATTTATGAAGTTTATTATGATTTTCAGATCGCAAAACGCAATCAGTGGGATAAGGAGTCTATGAAAAAGGCATTAAGCCAGTAAAAGACAAGATAATGGGTTACAAACGTGCAAGTAAAGTCTTCAACATCCCACGAGCAACGCTGAAAAACTGTGTTAAAAAGAATACAAAGAAAACTTTTTTCATAAAAGGCCCTCAAGTAATTCATTATAGGGAAAGTGTTTGGTAAGGTTAGAAAAGAAAAATGCATTCAAATTGATTGTACTTTTCATAAATCTGGCGGAGGACAAAACTACGAACACATTTTTGGTAGTTTAGTTTATGTAGTGTTTATGTCTATGTCAAATATTGACTACCTTACGTTATAACAGTTTCATTGTAAAATGGCCGTAAGTGGAGAATATATTCAGTAATATATATATATATATATATATATATACATACCTTTTTTTTTTTTTTTTTGAGAGTTGCTTTACGTCGCACCGACACAGATAGGTCTCATGGCGACGATGGGACAGGGAAGGACTAGGAGTGGGAAGGAAGCGGCCGTGGCCTTAATTAAGGTACAGCCCCAGCATTTTCCTGGTGTGAAAATGGGAAACCACGGAAAACCATTTTCAGGGCTGTCGACAGTGGGGTTCGAACCTACTATCTCCCGAATACTGGATACTGGCCGCACTTAAGCGACTGCAGCTATCAAGCTCGGTCATACCAATTTCTAGTCTTGTCCTTAGTATTCCTGAATTTCTACAAGTCCAAATCTGAAAAGGGAGCGAAATATGGGCCTCCTACCTTATTGAATCTTACAACGTGAAGATACGTTTCTCGTCGCGTCCCGTAACCTATAGTATATACGGCTACAGTCTTCAGTCACTAAACATACAATGAAAATATACAGGATCAATGAGTCGAACATCTCACTAGTACAAAGAGAGAAGAGATCAGTATGTCTTTAATATTTAAAATATACAATAAACAAGACAAATTTCAATGAATCTAAAGGAGACAAAAAGTGACATGTCTTTCTTCTGAACATATTCTCGTAGTGTGAAGAAGTCTTACAGAGACATCATATATCATGTATACACTGCTAATTCAAACAGTGACCTCACACACTCCCTGAAACATCGCATTCTGCCTTAGAACCACAGATTTAGCTTGACGATGGGATAGGCTGCACGCGGGGTGGTTCGAACCCAACATCTCCGGTAAACGACCCGTACCGCGCATTGACCTCACTCGGTCGAGTGGCTGTAATAATCTCTGGAATGCACTTCTGAAGTCTTTACATGGATATCGACGTTGAACTCTGTACATATCAGGACTGTACAAGTGAACCTTAACGACACTACAAGTGGCAGGGTAGTACGTCCATCCTGACGTACAACAAGCGAACTGCTTGAATCGACACAAACAAGTAACTTGGCCGAATATTTCATTACCAAGTGAGACTCTGGAAGTGATCCGGATAAGATAACGAGGAAGGAGGTACAATCTGTAAAAACGTCGGTCTGCAGTGATAAGAATTGTGGGCTATGAAAAAGAAGCGGCAATCAAGAAAGAAGTCAGGCAAGGATGCAGATTTTGTGATACCTCTGCCGAGGTTCGGACCTGCCTTCAAGGCAGAATACGTCCTTACCTTACTTCAATGCTTATATAGAACAAGCGGTAAAGGAAATCAAAGATAAATTTTTGAAGGGAATTACAATCCAACGAGAGAAAATTAACATTCGGAGATTTTCTGATGATATTGTTATGTTATCTGAGTTTGCAGAAGGCCTGTAGAAAGTGCTGAAAGATATGGACACGCGTTTGGATAAGGAGTACAAGATAAAATAAATAAATGAATAAATGAATAAATAAATAAATAAATAAATAAATAAATAAATACAAAAGAAAAATGTGATATTCCTGCGTTCTGTCAAACAGCGGGGTCGTAAACAACATGAAGCGGGTATGTGAGCGTTAGAGGGTTGGTCATACTGATAAATAATTTGAAAAAAGTACTCGATATCCCTTGCCGTTGACATTTTATCAGCTGCTGAACTTAGCCAATCAGATAATTTCACGGGCGAATTAAAACGGTCTTTGCGCAGCGGTGTTGTCAAATCTGAACAAGGCTTAAGACCAGCTTGAGAGCACCATTCAAAGAAGAAACTTCCCCCGGGGGCGGATTTGAACATGGACCTCCAAGCTGACAGAATCGCGCTACGGTGAAACTCACTCAGTGTCTGTGTTTGATGCTGATTTCTCGGCAATGTTCGTTAAGCAGAATTATGGCTTGTGTACAGAGGAGTTGGACTCGCATTGCAACGGTAGTCCTCTTAAGCCAAGAGCAGGTTTAGCAACACCGCCTCGCAAAGCCCATTTGAATTAAACCCCGAAACGATCTGATGGACTAAGTTCAGCAACGTATAAAATGACAACGTCGCGAGGCATCGAATAGTTTTTAAATATTACTCATCAGCATGACTAACCCTCTGACGCTCATATATCCAATTCATGTTTCAGATCATCCTGTATAAGGCCCATCTTACACGAGCTGCTCAAATGCCGCTGTTTGGCCGCCTGCTACCGCCCTTAAAATGTGCAAACTACACGTGACCGTCAAAACGCTCGGCTATTCTACACGAACAGTCAGAATGCTATTGTCCAGGCCACTTTCAAAATAGACTCTGTGTAGACCGGGTGTATTGCGGGATTTTTCTTTTGGTTGAAGAAATTCGTGAAGAACCATTTCATGAAAAGAGACGTTGATGTACACACCCCATGTTACCTAATGACCTTTCAACAGGAAAATTTCATGCCATGCCGGGTCGGGGATTTTAACCTTCATTGGTTAATTTCGATGGTTCGGAGGCTGGGTGTGTGTGCTTTCTTCATCATTACAATTCATCACGGTAGGGCCCCATCCTCACAGACGCGCAGGTCGCCTATCACCAGGCCTCTCCGGGGGTCAAACGCCGCTATTTATTTATACTCCGCACTTCTTTACTTCTAAATTGACGTTTTGGCCGACTTTAGCTCCATCTGGTGGTTACGGACTGAAGCATAGGCATGCAACCAATACCAAGCTGTCATTCATATCTACTATCTGCGCACTTTTTAGCGATAGATTTGTGTACCGGTTTGAGGAGTAAGGAGGGAGCACTTCCGGTTCCGTTAGTACTGCCAACTGAATGGAAATGAAATCTGGAATGAATCGATAATATGATCGATCGATATGAATTTTCTAAATCTCTGTTATTTTAAGCCAACAACTGTGTTACACACACACATTATATACCATTATATAACATTTTTCGATGCGAGTCTTATTCCTAGAGTGAATTCTATAGTTTGGCTTTGCTGCGTAATTAACAACAGCACTAGTACGTAAAGTGTACGCCAGAGGTAGCCAACGATGCATAAGCGATTCATAGTTTGTGTTTCAAAGATTGCCAGTACAAATCTCGAAGATTGCCGAGGTCGACCGCTTCAGCACTAGGGTGTAAATCTATCTATAGCTAAAAAGTGCGCAGATAGAACTTATATCGACAGAGTGCCATCTCGAAACTTAGTTGCCAACTCCAATATTTACACTCGCCACTTGGTTAACCTGTCTCGCTCTGAGTGTATGGTATTCGGTACGGTTCGCAATCTTTCGTATTCTTCTTCAGTAATTAGTGTTTAACATATTAATCTTTTTCTCTCCAGTATAGTACAGTATAGCGTAGTTTACAGTTTAGCATAGCATTAGCTAGTACAATACAGGTTTAGTAGTTCAGTGTATGAAAATAGCTGTAGTTTTATTTATGTCCGTGCATTGGTTAGTGTACTTAGTTCGTGCGTGTTTAGCATGTCTCCGTGCAGTTCGGCAAAGACAAGTGGCAAGAAAGTGACTCTGGGATCAGTGGAGTGTTCCCTTTGTAGGCCATAACCTCCTTCCTGTGCCACCCATTAGCGATGAGTGATGTATTATTTTCTCATTCTCTTTTATTCTTAATAATGTATTTTCTTTTTAGTGTCGGGTGTTTTAGTAAGTGTAGTTTTTGTGAATTTGTTTTTAATCCTGATCCATTAGCTTTTCTGAGTACGATATTACATTTTACGAGGGATGTTTACCGCCGTCGTATTGCATCAGCAGTTCTCGCGGCAGTAGCGCGCAGGCAACAGAGTTAAGGCGATGCTCATTTGTTTTTCGAAACTTCAATTCAGAAGTAAAATCATGCGGCGTATAGTTGTACAGAATGTCAGTTCCCTCATTCGATGAACAATTTTATTTTGTAGTTAATAATGATAATATTGCAAAACGTGGTACCGTCATGAGGAAGAATATTACTCCAGCATACAATAGATACAGTACGGACGCTGTTCAACGGCCTGTTACTTTCTTGTGTAGATCCAGAAATTGCAACGCCTCCTAAGGCCTGTAGCTTTTTAAACGCCAACGAAGTCCGCCGTGAGAACGCTTATGTAGACCCAGTGGAAAGTTTCCGTTTTATTAGCCACAAAATGTTCGAAGGCACGGTTGCAGGCGACCAAATAGCAGCGTTTTAACACCTCGTGTAGAATGGGCCTAAATGTGCCCTGCTATTGATATACACTTTTATTACAATAATCGAGAAACCTGCCGATTTCCTGTTGAGAATCACTCATTTTGTAATGCTGTGTAAGAACGGCAGGTGTGCAGCTATGTTCTGATGTCTTAAATCATGGGTGTCGAACCTCGCCCCCGTAAGCCTAGTGTCCGTGCACGCGAGCGCTGTTTGTACCTCCCTACGTTGCTGACTCAGGGCTGCACACGCCTACCAATTACAGGCTCAAGTTGCCTGCTCTGGTCTACAAGTAATGGTTGAAACAGGGATTGACTCAGTAATGTGTTAGTATGTGTTTCTATTTGTGTACTTTTGTATTAACACGGTTGCTTGAAGACACGCTACGTTCATCGTATGCTGTTTTCTTTTGATTAAGTTAATACAAACATGACGTTTTTCTCTAGAAGTGATATAGTAGCGGCATAGTATTCACCATTATTGGAAATCCACAGCCTGTTTCCAATAATTTGACCGGGTCAGGAATGGAATGAATGAAGCCCCATCTAGCGGCAAGGATAGGGAGTGTGCAGGCTGCCGAAGCTTGTCGCACTCCTCTGGGGCAATGATTAATGTCTGACAGATGAAATGATATAATATTGCAGAGTGTTGCTGAAGGATGACAGGCAAAACCGAAATATGCTGAGAAAAACCTCTCCCACCTCCGCTTTGTCCAGCACAGATCTCACGTGGAGTGATCGGAACCCAGCTGTGAGAGGCCGGCGCCACGCAGGCTCTTATTCGGCATTATCTGCTTCATAACTGTTCATAGGAGAGGTAAGCATGTTAAACCCCTGAAAACATAGGCTACATGGCTTTTATTTGTACCTCCTTGCTCATGACAACCTTTAAAGTATTCGTTTATTTTCCTGGCATACGGTCACTACAAAGCATACTGTTACGCTCATCTTAAGCAAAGGCCGTGTTGTACGCATTTTTAGTTTATGGAAGAATATACAATATTCATGTCTCGAAGTTATGAAAGTGCAATGTAACAGCTGTTTCTCGTGCTCGCATTACTTTTAAATGATCATCTTACAGAACCTCATCTAACCTCGGCTCCACGTACAGCCGCAGCGTAACGTGAGAATCTCCTTCCTGGCCTTCCCGGTCAACAGAACACGCGTCGATAACAACAAAGTAAAGAAGTGAAAGTCATAAAACTCGGTTTCCATACGTAACCATGGGTTAGTCCACTTGTTTCGTGAACGTTTAACTCTCGTAAACAGAGCTCCAGACTTCAGTAAAAATTAAGTTTATTTGGCACATGGACCCTTAATTGAATCGGAATAATCTCCACATACATTTCGACCTATCACTAACTATTTACTCAGGTTTGAAAAGGTTAAGTGTGCTTATTGCAAAACATCCGATTAGTAGTAAGCTCAGCCTATAGTAACGTAAGCTGTAGCGTTAAGCACAGGAAATACTTAAGTTGTGTGTGAATTTGTAATGATGATGCTGGATTTTGAATGTTAAACTATTAGTATTTCTTGTAATATTTCCTTTCCATGGAATTGCTCGTAGTATTATTATTGCTATTGGGTTTACTTTATCATCACATTACTAAAACTGATCATTTCTACCGGGATATTTCCTAATTTCTATGTATTTGTTAATAATAATAGTAATAATAATTATAATAATAACAATAATAGTGTCCGCCTCTGTAGCGTATTGGTTAGTGTCATTAGGTCCCACCCCTGGTGCCCCGCGTTCGATTTCCGGCCCTGCCACGAAATTGAAAAGAGGTACGAGGGCTGGAACGGGCTGCGCTCAGCTAAGGAAGGTGAACTGAGTAGAGGGGGGGGGGGGGTTATATTCCATTCTTACCCATCTTTGAAGTGGTTTTCCGTGGTTTCCCCACTTCTTCTCCAGGCAAATGCCGGGATGGTACCTAACTTAGGGCTCCCTTCCCTCTTCCTTGTCTATCCCTTCCGGTCTTCCCATCCCCCACAAGGCCCTTGTTCAGCGTAGCAGGTGAGGCTGCCTGGGCGAGGTACTGGTCCTCCTCCTCAGTTTAATCTCCCGACCCAAAATCTCACGCTCAAGCGCACTGCCCTTGAGGCGGTAGTGGTGGGATCCCTCGCTGAGGCCGAGGGGAAAACCAACCCTGGAGGGTAAACGGATTAAGAAATAAAGAAAGAAATAATAATAATAATAATAATAATAATAATAATAATAATAATAATAATAATAATAATAATAATAATAATAATAATAATAATAATAATAATAATAATAATAATAATATTTGTTACGGAGTTATCCGTGCAAGGCAGAGGTGAAAGAAGGTGCGGGCTGGAATGGGTCTAAGTATAAGTCCGAAAGATGAATTTAAAATTTAAATAAAGGTTATATTTTCAACAGATAACAACGGTTAACAATTCTCACTAGGTGAAATAACAAAGAACAATCAGGTACAATGCAACTTTACAAATTTTGGGCTACGAGCCCCAAAGTCTGAGCTCTCAGCTCACAACCACAAATACCAAAGGGCAGAAAACCCTTAATTACATGGAGCTCTTGCTCCCGCTTAGTAATGTCAAGCCTCCTAGAGGCACCTTCCAGAATACCAGAAAGAGCTGATCTACTCTCAATTTTACAAGCCTATCAAAGGCCACAACAAACTTTACTTCTAACTGCCCACAAGGCACACAAAAGAAACAGGGGTATTTGTACCCAACCTACAGGGCCTTCGCATGAAGAAAAAAAACATCAGGTTAAGTTACTGGCCCTAAGTACAGAAAGGACTGGAGGCGTGAACTTACTCCTAAATACACATTTTAAAACCTAAGTGGCGCTAGGCCGATACACAGGGGCTAATCCCAAGCTAGGGGGGTGACTCGTATGAGAAACTATAATACATTAAGGAAGAGAAGAAACGGTCACGAAAACGTAGTCACCTCAATTTCAAATGAAGGGGAGCTCGAGAGGGTAAAGCATTCTCTATCCCCGAATTAAAGTTCAAGAAAACTGAAGTTTACCAGGAAAAGGGTTTACATGTTTAATAGTTTACATATTAAAGGTTTCGAACCTTCCCCGAGAGTTAAACTGTTGAGCTAGCAAGAAATAAAAATGTTAAAAGGCCATTACCTTGTTGAAGAGCTGCTGCCTGAAGAAAGAGGCGCTTCCCGCCCCCTGCTACATATTCACACACTGAATCAGATGTTATAAGAGTGGCCCCGAGACAAGAAAATCAGCAGTTTTTATACCCTCGTGGAAAATTCGAGACCTTTCAGGAATGAGTAGACACACCCAATCAATTTTTATTGGTTGACTAAGAGTTACACATGGAAATTCGAAGAAGAAAGCTATGATTGGAGGAAAATTAATTACAGAAATTACTGATTGGCTAAATTCAAAACAGGCGGAAGGAAACGATTAATATTGCCAACATACAAACCACAGAACAAAATTTAGTAAAGACAAAACTTATGAATACAACATTTCTCCAAGAAGGATCATTCCTTTACACCAGAGTTCGTTATCATAGTTTTTGGTAGAGACATCTGTTATAGAATGTCCACACTTCTTGATCAATGAAAAACAAAAGCAAATCAAAAACACACAGTGACATCTTCTGATAACCAGTAGAGTTAGTTCAGTTGTTAAAGTTCTGGGTTTCTCCAGTAGAGAAATTTCAATTGGCGCAAGATTTGAACTTGCGTCATAGAGGTGTACCGCCCGGTACAATAATAATAATAATAATAATAATAATAATAATAATAATAATAATAATAATAATAATAATAATAATAATAATAATAATAAACAGTTCTGAAGCCAGTAGTTCTATATGCAGCCGAAACCCTGTCTCTAAATGCCAACAAAGGACTCCTTGAAGAACTGGAGAAAAGAGAACGCAAAATTGTGAGAGGAATCTTGGGATCAAAGTACAGAAATGGAATCCATCAAAAGAGATCCAACAAGGAAGTCTACAGAAAAATAGAGAAAATTACCGACACAATCAGAAAAAGACGGGCATGATTTTACGGTCATCTGAAAAGAATGGACGGAAGAAAGTTAACTAAAGAAATCTTTCACTTTTTTTATTCAAACCCGAAAATCACAATTCCCTGGTTTAGAAATACCAAAGAAGACCTGCAAATGCTACATATCTCAGCTGAAGACGCCCTTAACAGAGATCTCTTCCGCAAGAAAATATTGACGAACGGGCTAAACCGAGACGAGCAACCGAAGAGAAGACACGGTGCCCCTTGGACAGAAGAGCGTAAGCAGGCCCACTCACAAAGAATGAGGGAAATTTGGGCTCTAAAGAAGGCCAAGTTCAGTGTCAAATGTACAAGACTTAACGTGGTCCTTGATGGCCCCAGCGAATTATATATATAATAATAATTGTTACGGGGATACCCGTGGAGCAGAAAGAGGTGAAAGAATGTGCCGGGGTGAATGGGTCTATCTACAATATCAAAATTAATTTAAAACTTTAACAAAGGTTATATTTCTTTAGAATTTCAAATATCAACAAATAACAGCATAACAGGTACAATTAGCAATCTTGAAGCAAGACTAGGAACATCCAAGATTACTGAATTTTACAGATTCTGGGCTTCAAGCCCCTAGTTTTACAATTCCAGAGATACCGGATGCAGTTTACAACTTTAATTCAAACAAGGTATCATTTACTCAAGGGCAAAAATCCCAAAATACAATATCTAGCTTTCCAGAGGCAATCTTTACCATTACAAAACCTTGAAAAGAGCAAACAGGCTCTCAGTTTCTTACTGCCCGCTCAAATTACATCAAAATGTTACACTCTCTGGCCTCACAGGGCACGAATTACAGATAGAAATAGTTTTCTACAGGGGGTATCTAGTACCCAACCCACAGGGCTTTTGCTAAAAAGAACAGGTTAAATAAACGGCCCGAACACAACCAGAACGGAGCCATACACTGCGCTCCCAGATAATGAAATATAAAATCCTACAGGGCTCTCGGCCGATGAAACAAGGGCTATTCCCAAGCTACTTGAGGTGGCGCGCATGAAAATAACGGTAATACATTACAGAAAGAAAAGGTTGCTAAATCGCAGACACCTCAAACCAATATGAAGGGGAGCTTGAGAGGGTAACTCACTCTCTATCCCCGATTTACAATTAAGGATTTTATGAAGTTTTTAAATTAGCCGAAAGAAAAGTTACATTTTAGAAAAGTGTTATTACATAATTAAAGATTCGGACCTTCCCCTCGAATGAAGCTGCGGAGGTAGCAAGAAAGATAGAATTTACGTAGCCACTACCTTATAGAAGTTCTTAATACACACACTTATAAAGACGGCGATCAATTGACAAGGAAACATGAAAAGCCGCAGTTTATATACCCTCAGGGGAGGTTCGAGAGGATTCTGGGCTAATCCGTACACACCCTCTCAATTTTATTGCTTAAGTTCAAAAGTTACGCTCAAAATCGAACAAGAGGCCTGTGATAGGTTAAAAATTAATTACAGAAATTTTTCATTGGCCAAATTCAAAACAGGCGGAAAGAAATAGAAGTTTTGCCAACCCAAAAGTAAATGAAAAGAAATAGAAGTTTTGCCAACCCAAAAGTAAATGAACATAGATTCAGTTATGGAAACCCTAGGAATATGAAACTTCTTCAAGTTATAAGTTCTTCCACCTTGCACCAGAGTGCATGATCAGAGTTTTTTGGTAGTGACATCTGTGGAAAAATGTCCAAACTTCTTGATGTATAGCAAACAAAACAAGGAGAAATTCAATCAGTTTAGGAAACTTCACCATAACACAATTCCTCAATAATTTAGTGGTGACATCTTCTGATTAAAGTTCCAACTTCATATGGTATCACTTTCACATTTTGACCGATAGAGGAGTTCATTAAGGTGCTTATATTGAATGCGGGGCTTTGAGGTGTACCTTCCGGTACAACAACAACAACAACAATAATAATAACAATAATAATAATAATAATAATAATAATAATAATAATAATAATAATAAAAATATGTTCTCATCGTAGTTCGTAGTTAATTACAGAAAACGCACAGTGGAAGCATGCCACGTGGTATCCGCTCTCGGTAGCCTCTAAGATGATTTTCCTTGCGTTTCCATTTTAGATGAGATTAATCGTGACGCTGAACCTAAATTGAGGTGAAGGGCACTTCCTTTGCAGTTCTTGCCATCTCTCAGTGTTACTGTGACGCTTAATAGACACAAGGACCATGCAGGTTATGAACCTACAAGCGTCATGAGGTGACAGTGTGTTCGATTACAGAGCTCGGTAGCTGCAGTCGCTTAAGTGCGCCCAATATCCAGTATTCGGGAGATTGAGGGTTCGAACCTCACTGTCGGCAGCCCTGAAGACGGTTTTCCGTGGTTTCCCATTTTCACACCAGTAAAATGCTGGGGCTGGACCTTAATTAAGGCCACGGCCGCTTTCTTACCACTCCTAGCCTTTTACTGTCCCATCATCGCCATAAGATCTATCTGTAACGGCACGACGTAAAAGAACAGCTTGAGAGTTGGATTTCGTCCTGAAAAGTGGTTCAATAAAGAGGGCTGTAAATGTAATTACTCTGGCTTTCTCATCGCACAGTGTTTCGTGTTCTTCGCTAAATGACGATATTGGAAGAGAATTGTATCGAGATAATGATTTTATGTAGTGGAAGTGATGATGAAAACATTAATCGTGATGAAGACGATAGTGGTATTCTCGATATTGCTTTACCAGCAACAGGTGGTGGAGACGGGACTTCATACTACCGTGAATTACCCAAATTTCTAGATTCATTTCCTATCCCCGGTAAACTACAATTTACCGGGCAATCAGGTATGAAAATATATATTCCTGACAATTTAACTGAACTTTCTTCGAGTTAATTTTTCGAGTGACTTATACAGTACCTAACAAAAGTTTAAGACAACCAGCGAAAATCATTTAATGTACTCCTAGTTCTACATTTATGGCATGAATTGGTCTGTAATTATTGTTTTGACTTTTTCGTGTTGAGTTACAACTTATGAAAAAGAACCGTTGAAATATAGAATGAAATTTATGAGTTATAATTTTTAAAATAAAGTTTGGGAACATATGAAAGTACCCCACTTTGGGGTGTAAAGGATTCCCTATTCACTAAACTAACCTAACGTAACGCGATGGCGCTACAATCCTTGAAGGGCCTTGGCCTACCAAGCGACCGTTCCTTAGCCCGATGGCTGCAGATTACGAGGTATCGGGTGGTCAGCTCGACGAATCTTTTCGATCGTTATTCTTGGTTTTCTAGAACGGATTCACTAAACTACAGCAGGTATTATGGCTACATAACTTTTTTCTAAATACCTACCCAATGGATAGTAAAATCTGAAAGATGAAAGATAAAATCTGAGAGATGAAAGTATGACAGGGTCGTTTTTCGTGCATTTTTCACGACACTCACTTCTCACTTCGGACGGCGACTGTAACCTGAAACATAAGACGACACTCAGCGATAAAACATGCCTCGACCCTGCGATCTGTTGAGTGAAGCCCGTACTACGTGAGGAGTGCAAGTTCAGTGACGGTAGCTCATTCCAAAGATTTTCAAGCATTTCTAAATAGGGTGTTATTTTTATTTTTGAAGTGTAAAATTTCAAAACGAACATTCACCTTTGGAATTGTATGCTGATATATACAGTCTATTGGATAGTTATTTAGAAAAAGTAAAGCAGCCATATACCTTGTGTAGTTTAGTCAACAGGATGGTCTTTATACCCAAAAGTGGGGTGATTATAGAGGTTCTCAAAGTTTTTGAAAAATTGTAACTCTTAAACTTCATTCAATTTCAACGGTTGCTTTTCATAATGCATATATCAACATGAAAAAATATTTCGCAGACCAACTCGTACAAGAAATGTAGGAGCAGGAGTTTATTAACTGACTTTCGCTGGTTGTCTTAAATTTTTGTTCGATACTGTACATTTTTATGATAATTAAATTTCTATCTATGTGCTTGAGCTTTTAAAACACTGTAGAGAAAACAAGTTAGTCTGACTAAGAGAGTAAAACGGATACTCACACACCCTGTCTCCACGATGGTCCTCCAGCAGCACTGTTCACGACTAACCACCTTCCTATATCCTGTTGATGGAGTACTAGTATCTTCGAGGCTCGGCTAGAAATTGAACATTCACTTTGCACCTTCCAGATGGAGCACGGGGAAACCTCTCGAAGAGAACAACAGGAGAAGGACCGGCTGTGTAAGTGGTATGTTCCGAGCTGTCAGTGGAGAGATGGCATGGGAGGACATCAGTAGGCGAATAAATTTGAGTGGTGTCTTTAAAAGTAGGAAAGATCACAATATGAAGTAAAAATTGGAATTCATGAGGACAAATTGAAGCAAATATTCATTTATAGGAAGGGGAATTAGGGATTGGAGTAACTTACCAAGGGAGATGTTCAATAAATTTCCAATTTCTTTGCAGTCGTTTCAGAAAAGGCTAGGAAAACAACAGATAGAGAATCTGCCACCTGGGCGACTGCCCTAAATGCAGGTCAGTAGTGACTGATTGATTGTGGCATATCGTAGGGCCGGTTAGCAGGTTACGTCTCAAAACTCACGAGTTTCAAAACTCACGGGCTAAAATTAGTTACAAATAGTATCAAAACTCACGACTACAAACTGGTAGCTAAAGTAAACATTCTAATGAGTCTCAAAACTCACGATTCTGAACAGAAGGTGCTTGCGATTACCGCAGGGGGGATGAGGTGCGCGGTGACTCACGCTTCCCTTGCGACAGGCAGGGGACACTGTGGATGTTTTTCTGCCCCCAACCCACAGGGGAAAAAATAACGGTTGGTGAATGAAAGAGACCGAGGGAGTATTATTATTATTATTATTATTATTATTATTATTATTATTATTAAAATATTTTGCTGTTTTGTTAAAGCTAATATAATGCATTATTTTACCTTTCACATAAATTTGTAATAATGACGTGTGTCCTTTGGGGAGGTCTGGTGCAGGTCTTTAGAGGTGACGCCGTATAGGTGACCTGCACGTCTGTAAAAATGAGGCCCTACCTGAGATGAAGTCTAATGCTGAACACCCAGTTCCCGATCCATAGGAATCAACTAATAAAAGTTAAAATCTAACAATTTATGCATGCAGCCGAACGACATCAAATTAAAGCAGGTATATTGCCCGCTGGTAGTTAAAAGAAACTGTCATTGGTGGTACTGGAGCTTAGTTGCATTATGCAGCCAGAAGGCGGCATTTACTTGAATAGGGAATTTTATTTATATGTATTAAAGATCAAGACAGTTAATTCTCTCATTTAGTTTCAACACTTGGAGATGCATTTGGAATCAAAAGGCGTTTTTTCTATTTTTCGTAAGAGTTCATCTATTCGCTTATTTCAATAGGTTGTCTACCCGACGCACTTAAACCAAAAAATTACTCATGACGCATCCGTTTATTCTGTGCGATATAACTGAATGATATTTGAAATTCATTTGGATGGAAGTTATTCGATTATTAAAAGTATTCCATTATCCCATAACTAATAGGGTGGAGATTTATCCATTCAAAGAAAAACTAGCCCTGCTCGTGAGTTTTGAGACTGGCCCAGGTAGAGAAACCTGTTCTTACTAATCCTCTTCCTGCAATTCGTGAGTTTTGGGATTCGTGAGTTTTGAGACTCGTGAGTTTTGGGACGACACGGGTTAGCAGGTGTCCGTCCGGCCTGGAAATACCGAAGGGGGCTACGACAGGGCTGGCCAGTAACAATATGTATGTTTCAGCCAACTAGCCAAAATTGCAGTTTTACATGGCTTTCAATCTTGCTAGTACATGCCACGAGACATCGTATTTTACGTAAGAAATGCCAATATGTAATGACCAGGAATCGAACCAAGTCTGAATTTGTGGGAAGGCAACAACTAAGTCACTGAACTAACACGCTCCCTCAATTAATTTATAAATTATTTCTTCATAACAGGATATATCGTTATTAAATGGAGTTTCGAATGAATAATCGACAAAATAATCGAATGGAAAGTAATAATCAAATAATTGAATAAAATTAAATAATGGAATAAACTGTTATTTTCTATTCAATACTCGCAGCACCCACGATCATTGCAGTTCCGGTTAAAGTGGAAAAAGTAGTTCCGCTATTGAGATCAGATGGGAAAGGGAAATGTCTGAAGCGTCTCCCCTCTTATCAGATTTCGTCCATAGCTGGATTAAATCACTGAAGAGAAAGAGCTTTTCCTGCTGCTCTTGGAGAAGGCTTATCACGTTGCTACCCAGAAGATGAGTCACGGTCATGGACACCACGGCGGAGGCTTCTTACACAACCTCGCATTCCGTCCGTATCACCCACTCCGTCTTCAGAATGAACGTCACACTATTACGTCAGTCTAAATTAAGGGGGCTATTTCCCTTTCGTACATAAGGTATTCCTTTTTTATTTCTTTTGAAATTTAGTCTTATGATAGGAAAATAATTAGTTATTCTGGGTTCGATTCATGGCCAGGCCGAGGATTTCAACTGTGTAGTTCAGGGACTGAATTCCCTCTATCTACACAACGGTTTTAAAAAATTTATTTCTTGTGCTTTATTAGGTGGTGCTGAAGTAGTTCACCTTACGTGGATGTGACAGTGAATTCTTCAATTTTCGTAAAAAATTGCTAACATTGCATGCTTATTTAATCCAACTAGAGTCTTATAGAAGACTCTAACATACAAGAATTGGAGGTAAAAATATCGAATAACGCTGAATCTTCATACAAAAATAGTGTCATTTAGAAAGGTACATTAAAATGGCTTTTCTTCTAATGTTCTTCTGACGCTCTGCACGAACTATACCCCACACAGAGTCTATCATCATAGCACAGTCCCAACGTCCCCAGTACCTTATTTCCATTCAATGAACGTCTTCACCGGGCGAGTTGGCCGTGCGCGTAGAGGCGCGCGCGGCTGTGAGCTTGCATCCGGGAGATAGTAGGTTCGAATCCCACTATCGGCAGCCCTGAAGATGGTTTTCCGTGGTTTCCCATTTTCACACCAGGCAAATGCTGGGGCTGTACCTTAATTAAGGCCACGGCCGCTTCCTTCCAACTCCTAGGCCTTTCCTATCCTATCGTCGCCATAAGATCTATCTGTGTCGGTGCGACGTAAAGCCCCTAGCAAAAAAAAAAAAAACGAACGTCTTGGTGAGAGCGTTCACAGTCTTCCTTGTTTACAGCTCTTAAATTTGGCCTGAAATCCATAAGAGAAAACAAAGAGTGCATTTTTGCCGACATTCTATATCCAAGTACAATTCAAATTCTCTGTCAAATAATTCTCACTTCTATTCTTGCTCAAAAACTGTTTCACTACCATTCTAAAAGCATTCCAAGCATTTCGTTCATCAAGAGTCATTTCATCTACAATTTATTTTGATTTTAACATCACACGAATCTGAGGCCCGTTGAAAATTCCACCTTTTATATTTCGTTCAGGTAAGATGGGAACATTTGTCTGATGAGGCTCAGAGCCTCACTATTGTTATCTAAACCGTTGTTGAATTTCTTAACAAGGCAAAGATGATACGGACTGTTCTCCCAGGACATACGGAGCTCACTTCTTACCTGGAACTAGGTATTTTCTTGCTGGCCATTATTTCCTTGTATAATGCTGATCGTCCGCCTCTGTGGTGTAGTGGTTAGCGTGATTAGCTGCCACCCCCGGAGGCCCGGGTTCGATTCCCGGCTCTGCCACGAAATTTGAAAAGTGGTATGAGGGCTGGAACGGGGTCCACTCAGCCTCGGGAGGTCAACTGAGTAGAGGTGGGTTCGATTCCCACCTCAGCCATCCTGGAAGTGGTTTTCCGTGGTTTCCCACGTCTCCTCCAGGCGAATGCCGGGATGATACCTAACATAAGGCCACGGCCGCTTCCTTCCCTCTTCCTTGCCTATCCCTCCACAAGGCCCCTGTTCAGCATAGCAGGTGAGGCCGCCTGGGCGAGGTACTGGTCATTCTCCCCAGTTGTATCCCCGACCAAGAGTCTGAAGCTCCAGGACACTGTCCTTGAGGCGGTAGAGGTGGGATCCCTCGCTGTGTCCGAGGGAAAAGCCGACCCTGGAGGGTAAACAGATGATGATGATGATGATAATGCTGATCATCTGCTCTGCTATCCCACTGACAGAAAAGTAAAAATAATTGGTGTAGCCACCCTGACGCTCTAAGAGGAATCCCAGCATATTAAAATAACCACGAATGTCCCATTTGTAACATCCGCACTTTAATTTTTCCAAGAGTAGAATGAACTACTGGTATGGAAGGAAACTTATTCCAATTGTGCAGTAGGACAGCTTTGAGACTTCTACTTGAGCCATTGGTGTGGTTCATGAGGAATCTTAATGTGTTCAAGGAGACCATTAACAACACTAGATAAACACATATTTTCGTGTATTTGGTAGAAGCGTGGAAATTCCTCATGCCTTACTCTTTATTTTGGTATATTGAAGGATTTATCGAGCAAGAACGGATGAAAAAGTGTTCAACCTTTGATTTTGTTAGTTCCAACTCCTAAATATTTTCATCTAGTTCTTGTTGAGTAAAGAGCTGTGGTTCGAAATTGACTAAAACTGAAATCACAGTCGTCCTCCTCCACTTCCTTGTACCTTCTAGTCTGATTTGGCGGTGGTGAAATAGGCAGCTCTTCACTGTGTGAAACAGACACAGTAGATGACGGTATGCTACGATATGGAATACTTTGTTCTTGGTATTTTGTAAGGTGTAATATCCATTATATCCACCACACAAGAGCAACAGTTGTCGTGATCAATTGTAGGCTCTTGCTATATTCCGGGAATTGCAAATGGCATACATTTTCTTGCTCCACATAGCCAATCTTCTCAAGCTGCCCTGAACATGCACACGGTAGTATTCATGGTGCTCTTCACAAAACATTGTGCGGGCACAATTTTATGCTTCACTTGTTTAGATCCAATCAAATGTCCGAAAACATAACCAAACGTGTCTGCTGTCAATTTACAACAACTGGACGTTGGCATTTTACATTTAAAGACAACAATTGACATTACTTATAACGACAGAAGTGCATTTACATTCACAAACGACAGGAAGTCATCGATATATGTCAATATATAACTTAAATAGATGGCTTATTAAGAAGTCGCTATATTGAACCCTTACAGCTTTATAGTAATGAAGTTCGAACATCATATTAGGGCCATATAGTGGCGATCACTTTAAACAACTACGATTGCCAGAAAAAAGCTGTAAATTTACAATTATTCAAAAACAGTTTAAATATCGAAAAGTATCGAAATAAATAATTGCTTATTCGCGTTCAGTGCTATTCCTTTATACGACCAACACAAGGAAATAATCATAAACAATTTTTTGTTTAGCAGTGTGATTTATTCGATGAAATGAAATGTCGTATGGCTTTTAGTGCCGGGATATCCCAGGACGGGTTCGGCTCACCAAGTGCAGGTCTTTCTATTTGACACCCGTAGGTGACCTGCGCGTCGTGATGAGGATGAAATGATGATGAAGACAACATATACACCCAGCCCCCGTGCCATTGGAATTAACCAATTAAGGTTAAAATCCCCGACCCGGCCGGGAATCGAACCCGGGACCTTCTAAACCGAAGGCAGTACGCTGACCGTTCAGCCAACAAGTCGGACATTTATTCGATTATGAAACAGAAAATTAATTGAACAAAATTAAATCTACAAACAAAGTTTGAAAACTATCACACCACACATTTATAATAATTTCGTGTGGCTACTTCTAGCTGAGTGCAGCCCTTGTAAGGCAGACCCTCCGACGAGGGTGGGCGGCATCTGCCATAACCTGCGTGTTATTGTGGTGGAGGATAGCGTCACACCACTCAAAGACAGCTCGTTTGAAACTGAGTTGGCTGAATGCTATTACACCAACTTCTTATTGGCATTGTACTCGCACAATGTAATCGAATAACGAGTGTGACAACATTTAAATGTTCAGCAAAATTTGTGCATAACACAATGTCAGGTACACTAAACATCAATGAAGTATCATTTTCTAAGTAAAATATGATATTTTAGTATCAATTTTCAATACCGTCATAATTTTTAAATAAATTGGTGCAGCGTACCGCGATGTTGTGAGCTGTGCTGTGTCACTACTGCTAGATACAACCACATGGCAATTCATCAACGAGCAAATTGTAGAGAAAACTGTGTCAACAGTTTCTGTAAATCCGTCCTGACCATATCGGAGCAGAGGCTAGATTTGTTCTTTGCGAGGAGTCTGCGGGGCTCCTTAAGGCCCGGGCCCGCCTGCAGGCCCTAACGTTACGCTCCTGAGCATGAATATATTTTAACCGTCTTGAAGCGAGTGATAACCCAGTCACTCTGCCAGTTGACCGTGCGGTTAGGGGTGCGCAGCTGTGAGCTCCCATCCGGGAGATAATGCGTTCGAACCCCACTGTCGGCAGCCCTGAAGTTGGTTTTGCGCTGTTTCCCATTTTCACACTAGGCAAATGCTGGTGCTGTACCGTAGTTAAAGCCACGGCCACTTCCTTCGTCGCAAGAAGACCTATCTGCGTCGGTGTGACGTAAAGCAAATACCGAAAACAATTTTTTTAACCCAGCCTTGACGAGCTCCGAGACCTCTCGATTCCTTTTTTTCACAAGCGAACTTTAGATTTTATATTGATTTATTTTCCATAAAATCCACTTGAAACATGTCTGACAGACAGGATGTTTTCTACAACAATACTTCATCTCTCAAATTTCATAAATGCAGTGTGGCCTACTTCCTTATGACGTGTACTCGCAGAGTGTAATTACATATCAAAGCCCCAGTGACGTTATCAAACATGTGGCTACCTTGAAATATTGATCAATACAGCTGACTCGTGCCTTACGAGGAAAGTGCTGTGCCCCGACAATCAAATTATAAATTATGGGAGACATATTTTTGAGTTACAACACCTGGTAATTTATCTCGTAATTACAGAGGGGTCCGCCTCTGTGGTGTAGTGGTTAGCGTGATTAGCTGCCACCACCGGAGGTCCGGGTTCGATTCCCGGCTCTGCCACGAAAATTTGAAAAGTGGTACGAGGGCTGGAACGGGGTCCACTCAGCCTCGGGAGGTCAACTGAGTAGAGGTGGGTTCGATTCCCACCTCAGCCATCCTCGAAGTGGTTTTCCGTGGTTTCCCACTTCTCCTCCAGGCGAATGCCGGGATGGTCCCTAACTTAAGGCCACGGCCGCTTCCTTCCCTCTTCCTTGTCTATCTCTTCCAATCTTCCCATCCCTCCACAAGGCCCCTGTTCAGCATAGCAGGTGAGGCCGCCTGGGCGAGGTACTGGTCATTCTCCCCAGTTGTATCCTCCGACCAAGAGTCTGAAGCTCCAGGACACTGCCCTTGAGGCGGTAGAGGTGGGATCCCTCGCTGAGTCCGAGGGAAAATCCGAACCTGGAGGGTAAACAGATGATGATGATGATGATGATGAATTACAGAGGGAAATACTACTTTTTCTCGCGTGGATCCATGTGAGACTATCGAACCCCATTCATCGTCGAGACCATCAAGTGAAAGTTAAATACGTGATTGCCATGATGCTTGTGTCTGCGTTGCAAATGAATTGAAGTATCCGCATTCGGGAGGTGGTGCGTTCGAACCCCACTATCGGCAGCACTGAAGATTGTTTTCCGTAGTTTCCCATTTTCACACCAGGTAAATTTGTCCGGGAACACACGACTCGTTTCTCTTCACACAGTGAAATTGTGAAAAACTTTTTCTTCCCTTTGTACACAGATCGTCAGAACAGGAATGACTGATCTAAATGATCAGAGTGACTGAATGACTGACCAAATGACCACGAGCTCTGGAACTCGTCTGTATTTATAGGAAGAACATTCGTACTTGGTCGATGACGGCACTTCTCGTAGCTGGTAGTCCTTTAAAGAGCTGCGCATAAGTCGTTGGTAATTATGAGAATTTGTACCCGACTCGTTAGCTGAATGGTCAGCGTACTGGCTTTCGGTACAGAGGGTCGCAGCTTCGATTCCCGGCTGGGTCGGTGATTTTAACCTTCATTGGTTAATTCCAATGGCTCGGGGGCTGGGTGTAAAATAACATTATTATTATTATTATTATTATTATTGGAACTAACTACAATGACCAAAAATTGGAAGTTTCTGGTCATGTACGGGCTCAATATTGATCGTTATTGCTCCAGTGTGGGAATACCCATGTTGCGTACGGCTGATTTACAAAGTCCACTGTACATTAATTGAATTGTCCGTTGGGGATTGTTAATGTAATAGCTATGCCCCTTCCTGCGTACAGCTCGCGTGTCATTCATTATCGGATACAATGAAATTTACCACATGAACTGCCAATAAAGAATCTTAATGTCCTGTAGACTTCATAGGAAAAAATTAAACAACTGAAACCAGCGTTGATTCCAGCAAGACAGAATACGAATTGACAAATACATTTTGATACGCCGAACGTCATAATTAATCTGTACAAAGCGACCAACGATCATTCCATGAAATAAAAATTGATCTTTGAGAGTGGGTAGCCTCTTGAAATGGGTATGCATTTTAAAATAATTTAGGCACTAATACTAATAACATAAACTGGATATGTTTTAAAATCGTACTCTAATAAAAAATAAAGATTATTTTAAATATTTCTGTTATTCATGCGCTCAAACCATTACGAACTCGTGGAAAATTTGTTTTTGACACAGTGATATTTGAAATGCTGCCAGCGCTCCTTCCTTGCCAGCCATAGCACTATAGCTCGAGAATCCAGTAAAGATGTATTAAACACTTTCTTCAGTATAAATTACTCCATTTCTATTGATGTTAATGTTAGTGCCTCGTTAACACTTGGTGTTCTAATGCTGGACATCCGTTGGAGAATCCCGTGGAGTGCCAAGAGAACCGATTAGTTGATATTAAATCAACTGAATTCCCCGGTAAAACAGTGAATTATCGGACTTCTTGGTCACACACACAGAAGATGTGAACTTGCTGGACATAACCGAGGGCTCGAACATACAACTGAGAGTTCTTTCCAGTAGATTGTGAGAATATTTTATGAAGAAATAACGGTCGCCTATAATTTGACGAGGAGTCAAGGATCCTCTCTCTGTTGCGCTCTCTTCTCATAACGAGCCTGTTATGTGCCGCTGTCTTTCTACGTATGACTCGATTTCTCACTTAGTTGTTCATTGTCCGTATCATGTATCATGTCCCATTTGTATCGTGCGTGAATAAGCAAGAGAGTAATCGCATGCAACGTCAGTATTTCATCTTTCTTCATTGTTTCGAAAACCTCGCAGCCCTCAGAAGAAATATATTTGAATTGAAAGTGGATGAGGTTCCTAATTACATACTTTCTTTCTTAATCTGTTTATTGTCCAGGGTTGGCTTTTCCCTCGGACGTAGCGAGGGATCCCACCTCAACCGTCTCAAGGGCAGTGTCCTGGAGCTTCAGACATCGGATCGGGGGATACAACTGGGGAGAATGATCAGTACCTCGCCCAGGCGGCCTCACCTGCTATGCTGAACAGGGGCCTTGGTGGGGATGGGAAGATTGGAAGGGATAGCCAAGGAAGACGGAAGGAAACGGCCGTGGCCTTAAGTTAGGTACCATCCCGGCATTCGCCTGGAGGAGAAGTGGGAAACCACGGAAAACCACTTCGAGGATGGCTGAGGTGGGAATCGAACCCACCTCTACTCAGTTGACCTCCCGAGGCTGAGTGGACCCCGTTCCAGCCCTCGTACCACTTTTCAAATTTCGTGGCAGAGCCGGGAATCGAACCCGGGCCTCCGGGGGTGGCAGCTAATCACACTAACCACTACACCACAGAGGCGGCCCTAATTACATACGCTGATGCAAATTTCATCACTGAATTAGGTTCAATCCTTAAGAAGAAAATACTACGCCATTTAATAGCCGTCACAATGGAATGGAATTGGGTTCGGGCATAAGAAAAGTTGTGTAGATATGTTGGTGACTGCAATAGCTGAGAAGAGAGGTATTTTTGGCAAGAACAACGCGTCGCCGTCAGGAATGGAGTTAAAAATGATGTCTGACACGTCCCTGCAGTTTATTTTAACAAACAATTGCAGCTGCCAGATCATATCCCTTGTACTTGTACATAAGCCTGAAAATAAAGTTTCTCAAGGAACGCGTATGCCGTGCTGTGGCAGTCAGTGCCACAAGATACGACGGTCTCACTTACCTGTACTGTCGCCGAGAGTTGTACACCCTGGATATGCCGGCATTATCGGGAGAGATTTTGGAAGTACTTTTACCAACTCTCATGATGTCCCAGAGCCATCTGTACGCGGAAGAGTATTTGCAATGCTTTTAACGTCGTACCACAAATAAAAAAAGATAGAAGGAATATTTCGGGCAGAGTATCCGTATAACGATATGGAGAAGCTCCGAGTTTACTATTCAAACTATTTCAATTTTGTATTTTACAGTTTCGAAATACAAATGTATGTTTATATTCAGTACGGAATCAATGGGAATAACTTTATCGTAGTGCTATCAGTTTTATGTGTACTTATGAATTAAACACTGGCTGTGAAATGTGTAAAGCTGAGGTATGAGATCTTGTACTGACATGTTTTGATCTTCACAGTTAAAGAGTTAGAAGGCAGTAACAATATTTGCCGCACGCTGGCTTACAGATGTGGTGTGCTGACAATAAACTCGTCTCCACCGACCATCACAAGAACAAGTAAGATGTCCAGACTTGTTGACTCCACACTACCTCTCTTTCTAAATGAAAACGCCTGATGCTGCATCAGCAGATTGCGCATAAGTTGTCGTTGTCAGCTTACCTTCCTCTTACACTGAGTGAGTTTGCTACGTGGTTTTTAGTTCACATAGCCGTAAACTTGCACTCAATTGATAGTACGTTCGAACCCCTGCTCTGAGGATATTTTTACGTGGTTTTTCATCTTCACATGCAGCTGGTTAACATATTTATGTTGCTGCAGCGTAAAACTCTTCCTCCTCCTCCTCACGGACTTAGTAACGTACAAGTTGTATGCATACGTTTTTATCGGTTTTGTGGTAAAGAAAACGCGTAATTTTCAAGGGAATTCATTTTTTGGTTATTCACAATATTGGCCATGGCTTCTACACACTTCGCCCATCTTCCAGGTAAGTTATGAATACCATGCCGGAAAAACTGCTTGTCTTTTGCGGCATACTATTCGTCGAGCCATTTTCCAACCTCCTCGAAATTTCTGAAGTGCTACTCTGCGAGCGCGTGCCGTATTGATGCGAAGGGGTGATAGATGGCACCAGGTCTGGACAGTACGGCGGATGCGGAATGAAGTCCAATCCAAGCGATTTCAAGGTGTCTTTCACTGGTTTTTCTGTGTGAGGCGGCGCATTGTCTTCTGGCCTATTTCGGTCGTCCTTCGATCAATGCGTGATTTAAATTAATCATTTGTTGGCGATAACGTTGTGCATTAACGGTTTCACTGGAATTCGAGAGTCTTCGCACTTTTATGGTCTACCAGAGCGCTCACTGTCTTTCACATTGAAGTCACCACGTTCAAATTGTCGAAACCATGTCTCATATGTTCTAAACGATGGAGCTTGTTCACCATATGTTTCTACCAGCAAACGATGACTCTTCACATCCTCTTTCTTTTGATTAAATAAACCGGGCGAGTTGGCCGTGCGTGTAGAGGCGCGCGGCTGTGAGCTTGCATCCGGGAGATAGTAGGTTCGAATCCCACTATCGGCAGCCCTGAAGATGGTTTTCCGTGGTTTCCCATTTTCACACCAGGCAAATGCTGGGGCTGTACCTTAATTAAGGACACGGCCGCTTCCTTCCAACTCCTAGGCCTTTCCTATCCCATCGTCGCCATAAGACCTATCTGTGTCGGTGCAACGTAAAGCCCCTAGCAAAAATAAAATTGATTAAATAATAAATGCAATGCGTTCCGCAAATGTTCTTTTTCAGGCGCAAACGTCGACATGATCATTGAAAGATACAATACAGACGCTAATGTTTGGCGGACTCAACTTGTGCGTTGTTAGGTTAATGTCAGACGAACAAACTGAAAAACCAATTTTTATTGAACTCACATTCGAAATAGCTCTCTCTGCGTCAAGTTAATAATACGTTTATCAGTTGTGCGGTTTGATATTTTGAACATTTTTCCACTTAATTTTGTTCGCATATTTTTCAGCTTTTTAATCGAATAAATTATTATAACCGAGACTTCAGTATCGGTTACAGAGTATAGTTCTGTAGTTATTGAAAAATGAAACCAATTAAAGTTAAGTACGAACATCTAAGTGGTTTATGATTACCAGTTCAGCAGCTTAAGGAGGCAGGTAAATAAAACCTGTTAAACATTATATTCTAATAACCTTACAATAAACTTGACAATATATTGCATTAATTTTACCTACTGTAATGAAATTAATTTATTCGTAGGTTTTGCATTGTATATGATGGGGATCGAAATTTTATTTTGGCAGGCAGACCCGTAGAATATGACAGTCGTTACGCCCCTGTCAATACTCCATGTGAAAACATCAGAGACGAACGGACATCGTAGACTATGGTTTCTTATACCATGATTTTTTTGAGGCAGTGTTGTATAGATACTTGGCTCGGAGCATGGACGCGAAGAGATGGCACAGGAGGGAGTGTGACATGACAGTGGCATTCAACTCAACCTCTTTCAGGAACGCGATTGCCGACTGAACCATGCGCGAACAGGGTGTGGAAGATGTATTGCATCGCTCCAAAAGTGGGGCATACTCGATTCCCCAAGAGCAAACAGTTACCCACATCAATCGAGGTTGAGAGTGACTGGAACGCATTCTACAGTCTTGTCCTGGCTGAATATCCTAGATATTCGACTGAATTTTACTTCCACTATAATTGAAGGTCATAAACACCACACTATAAATTAAACAGCACCTCAAGTAATTTATGAAGTTTCGTAGAATATGACCTATTGTTTACACATTTTATAGAATGACACTTCGTTCTCTTTTCATAGTTTCCGACTTAATTGGTGGCGTTTAGTGCCATATGATTTCAGCCAATGCGGAGTTCCTCACGAAATTTCCAGGTTGTTTCAAAGCCTTGCGTGTAAAGAGCCTCCTCTCTACTTTCGTGACTTTCCTTATCTTGAAACCGAACACCAGCGATGTTACAGTGAAAACCGTGGAAACTACTCAAACTCCATTCGTACGACATTCGTGCTAAAATAATTTTTCTATTTTTTTCAACTTCGTAAGTGCTTCACACACAATGCTGTCATGTATGCCTAAGCCTCAAACCAAACACAATTTCTATATAAGTAGTAGGAGCAAAGTATGTTCTGGAACAATGGGTGCTGAATCAGCATTTTCAGCACTTTTTTCCTAGTAGTAACACAGTACCGGTAGAAGGTCTTCAGGGTCATTGGTCTAGTAGCAAGATAATGACAGGGTCATTGACTTCTAGGTGAGGTTAAGACGTGAAATAACGTCATAAAATGAAATGGCATATGCTGTTTAGTGCTGGGAGTGTCCGAGGACAAGTTCGTCTCGCCAGATGCTGGTCCTTTGATTTGACTCCCGTAGGGGACCTGCGCGTCGTGATGAGGATGCAATGATTATGAAGACGACACATACACCGCGGGACCCCTGTGACCAAAGGCCAGCACGCTAACCATCTAGCCAGGGAGCAGGACAACGCCATAAGATGACGCACGAGAGCAACCCTAGCCTCACAGGCTCCCTTGGAGGAGCCCAATCGGTCACGACAGTAACCTGGGGATTTTTTGACTCCTACGTGATCTCAAGACGTCATAACCTTACGTACGAGGGTCATGCTAAACTTTGGAGGAGCCGAATCGGTCACATGACCTGTACGTGAGGTCAAGACGTTATTATGACGTGCTGATCTAACCTTGCGCACGAAAGCTATCCTAAGCTCACACAGGCTCCCCTTGGAAGAGTGCCGGTGCTGTGACGACACAGTGCGGGTGATTTAAAAAAGCAGAATGCTAGTTAAGAGTGCATGCTTATCTTCGCATGACGTCACAACCTAACGCGCAGGCCTGCTCTCGAAGGAGCTGCGACGTCACAGCCCGGGCCATTTAAAATGTGAACTGCTGGCTGAGTCCACGATTAACTTCGCATGATATTATAACCTAACGCTGGCTACGTGTGCAGGTGTGTCCTTACAGGCCCTGGGTTCGATCCCTCTCCCAGGCTTAATCTTACAAGGGCGTTAAACTTACAGACCCCAAGTTCAATATCCAAGAGTGTAAGCTTAACCTATCTAGGCAAGATGGGGACTATATAGGAAGTACCTCAGGGTGTCGGATCCGAGCGTCCGCGGAGTTAATACGCTAGCATTTATGCTGATGCGTAACTTCTGTGTGTCTGGAACACCCAACTACAGATTTTGACTTTAGAGCTTATAGATTTGAACTCTAGAGACTTATAGTAACCTACAGTATTGTTTACAGTACTCATGGAGCAAACCGTTGTGTTCAGAACGCCCTCGAAACTGTAATTTAGTACGACAGCTGTGTCTACCGCAGCGCACTGCAAGTGACAGATCAGCTCCTGGCCCAGACGGTCTCAGCTTCACCTTTTACAAAAAATACTGGCCAGTCATTAACTATACGCTCGTAGAATTGATGAACATTCTATTAAACAACTCCGAAGAATCAACTGGATTCAGCGAAGGCATAATCATTCTTATTCCAAAAGTGTCAATGCCCCGAACTTTATCAGACTATCGTCCTATAACCTTACTAAACGCAGACTACAAATTATTTATGAAAATTCTGGCCAACAGGTTACGGCCGTTTCTGGAAACCATCATTCAGCTAGGGCAGACGTGTGGCATTCCGAACAAGAAAATCACTTTTAATCTCCAAGCAATTAGAGATGCTATATTATTATGTGAACACTACCCCCACAATGACGCAGCAATACTTAATCTTGACTTTGAAAAGGCTTTTGATCGAGTTCACCATGGTTATTTGTTCACGATTCTCGATAAGTTTGGTACTCCACAGTCAACATGTAGTATCATTAGAACTCTATACACTCATGCTCATTCCCGAATACTCCTCAATGGTCATTTCTCCAAACCTATTCTTATACGAAATTCAGTGCGACAAGGATGTCCTCTATGATCCTCTTCGCCTTAAGTATAGAACCCTTCATTCGAGCTGTCCATCACCTCCTGAAGGATGTAGCAAATCCGCACAAGATGTTTACCGTCCGAGCGTATGCTGACGACGTAACACTTTTTTTTACGGAACCGAGCCCAAGCGGATCAGCTGATTGGAATAATATCTGTGTATGAAAGAGCCGCCAACGCGAAATTCAATTATCAGAAATCTGTCTTGTTACCTCTCGGTACCTGGCCAAACCACATCACAATTGCTGGAATCCCTGTCAAAGAAGAAATAACAATTCTCGGTTTGAAATTTACAGGCAAATTTCTGGAAACAGTCGAAAAGAATTGGACTGCAGTCATCAACACTGTCCGGACAGTGGGACGCGATAGAGGGGATGAGCCTGTGCCATACTAAGGTCACGCTGTTTTGACATGCAGTGTTCACCTGGACATGGTTATGCATGTTTAGATTTGTTCGCTGACAGGCTCTCTCTCTTTCTCTGTTAGCTCCCTAGACTATCTTGTGCAACGTCTTTTCTACTGTGTTTGAAGGAAGAAAATCTTCGCTTCCTGGTTGCCGCATTCGAACCTTACGCAGCGTGCATGATGTAAATTAATACTGCTTTGTATCCACTTGAGTCAAAGAGGCGAAAACTGACAGATAGATGATGAGGAGAGAATTAGAAGTTCTTTAGCCCACATATTCTTAAAAATAAAACGGCGACAACTAGAAAAACATGTGTAGGTGAGAGGAGGCGAGGGGAATGAAATAACACAATCATTTACAATTTTACGAAAAGTTTATTTTGTAATTATTAAATTATTAAATATTACAAACTATTAACGATTTTACTTAGCAAGCCCGAAAATTGTGAAGCCCCTGCAACATTGATATTTCTTGTTTACGAATATAAGTTTTAAGATTATCTTATACTATGCATGTTTTTCGTTGCAAGGAAGCTGTTGCTATTCTTACCATGGATCGTACTTATGGATAGATTCACTTATCTTCTTTCCTTCAGAGTCATCAACTAGAGCAAGTATGTGTGCAAGTTCACGCATACAATGTCCACAGTTTACATTCTTCGGATTAGGTCGATCCCAACCGATACAATTTTCACCTCGCTGCTCGGTGTTGATGAATTACAATATAGAATTCTAGGAAAAGACCCACGCGGTACTCCTATTGGTTAGCGATATCGCACCAGCATAGACGCCGACTTAGCGCGCGAAAAAAGGAGGACAGAAATCAAGTAATATCTTCGTGATCGCCAAATGATATGAGATCAGAACACGACACGTGAATGTGTATTGCCAGTTTATTAAGTGGGATAAATTAAGATATCCAAATCCACCTGCAAGTGCCGATTTAGGATAACCAAACCCCCTCCCTCTGGTATGACCGCGGATGACCCCGGCGGGAAACGATATCGTCCATAAATAACCAGCGGTTGGACCTCACATTACTAGTTGTTACCAGTTGTTACCAGTCACCAGTCGTGTCAGTCGCACCAGTCTTATCAGTCGTATGAAGTAGTTGAGATTCTGACAGGTTGACTCTGTAAGTCAGTACCTCGGGACGCATTCGAAGTCAGTTAGAGCTGAAAGTACGTGTGTTTTTATGAGAATGAAGATGAACAGTGAGATTATTCATAGTACCGAGTGTAAATAATCAGTACAACTGTATGTTGAATGTAATACATTTCTAAAAGGCTTCATGTGATTGAATATAAAAACTAACGGAACGGCGATAGTACTTTTGGAAGGCAGTGTGCGGAGCCTGAAGTAAATATTTCAAGATAGACCGTGATATAATTATCCGAGCAGGGAACTGTAGGAGCGAGGCGAACACGAGACGGCCTAGGATACATCGGGAAGTGCCGGTTGGCTAACACGATACGCGCCGGGTCGAATAAAACGACAAATCGTCGTGTCACGACTTGTGGTTCGGGCTCAAGGAAGAATATAATGGTGAAAGTGTAATGGGTCTTTAGGCACCTATAAGTGTTGTTTTTGTATAAATCATTGTAAATTCTTTAGTAAGGTGTTAATCATGGGTAATCGCCCAGAAGTGTTTCGTAGTGTTAATATTTAAAAAGTGCGACATGATGCACGAGTAAACCAATATGGGGCCTTGAGGCTTCTCCATCGTCACGAGACAATGGAATTCTACACAGGGATGAGTACACAAATTTGATACATTTGGGGATGTTTTCGCGACAAAACGGGACTCAGGGTAAATTAATCATTGTTACTTAACGTAACACATGGATCGCTTCCCGAATCCATTATTTATTTAAGATAGACGGACGAACTAATTTACATTAACGTAGTTGTGGGTTAGACTAATTAATTAAATATTTGTTTGTTATATATAATGTAAATATGGGATATTTCTTTCAATTAATGCATAGTGTTTGTGAATACTTTGATTTAAGTTCATTTCAAGTGTTAGATGTTTCTTTTATCCTAACCCAGTTTAATTTGATTTTTCAATCACCACGGGGATTATTTGTACCTTAGTTAGGCAGATTTGTTACCAGACAACCAGATTATGAAAGTGCCAGTGTGTGTAAAATTTGTGTTTGCGTACGGAAGGTCATGTGAAATAATAATAGTAATACTGCTTTGTGAGTGTGCAAGTTAAAATGAAGGAAATAATAATAATGCTTTATAAGTTCGCTAGTGAAAATATAATAATAATAATAATAATAATAATAATAATAATAATAATAATAATAATAATAATAATAATAATAATAATAATAATGCTGTGAAAGTTCGCGGGTGAAAGTAATAATCCATGTAGAGATAACATGTGGCGTAAAAGACTTTAATTCGGACAGCAAATTTGATTTTTACGTAAATTGTTGATTTCACGTTTTTGGACTTTATAATTACCATAAAAATTTGTTTAGAAGTGATAGAGGCACGTGTATAGGATGGTCACATAATGTTGAAAGCCCAGAGTGGTTTGAGCCCATTTTTAAGATCGGAAGCTATGCGGGACGAAATCCGGCATGAGGTGAGAATTGAGCCGTACTGTTTTTGATGATGAAATAGATAAATCTCGATGCCTAAGACGATGTAAGGTCGATTCCGGTGTTATGAGTGGCAGAATCCACGCACCGAGGATTAATTAGTAATTTAGCAATCGCAGGCATTGGATGTATTTGTCCAGCCGCGATGTGCCATGGGATTTGAGATGTGTCTTGGGAGGACATGGTGTCCCCATAAAATTAACGGCAGTATGGAAATGAAGGTTGCGGTTCCGAATACCGTGGTGTCACGATCGATGTAAATCGGATCTTGGTGGTTCATATTGGGACTCAACATATGTGAATAAATTCTAGAGAGTTGAAGTAAAAAATATATAAAACGTTCTATTTTAATAATAATAATAATAATAATAATAATAGTAATCCAAGTGAATCTCGTCTTAAATCAATTGCTTAGTGTCAAAGTAGACCGAAATTGTAAAAGCTTATGCATTAACCATAAATATCGCTAACGGTAGTGTAACACGGGAAATTAAGTTACCATAATAATAATAATAATATGAAGAGGAATAATAGGAAGAATTTATTAGATTAATTTGAGAATAATTATGGTGAGATCAATATAAAATATTAAATCCATGATGAATAAGTGATGCGATAATGATAATCTCCACTAATAATAATAATAATAATAATAATAATAATAATAATAATAATAATAATAATAATTTATTATGAAACTGATCATTAATTTGTGCGGATTAATTACGAGGAAAAACGACCCTTCGTTTGAAAAGTCGGCAAAGGATAGCATCATCCCGGGTGATAAATGATAATAATGAAATATAGGATGATAATTGAAATTAATGATAATAATAAAATAATTGTTGGTAATCACAGAATATGATAATGATCAGATAAATAATGATAATTATTTAACAACCATAGGAAGATGTGATAGGGATGGGGTCATGTGTCGAATTGGTCGGAACCAGATTTTGGTTTTCCACGTGGGAGATTGTTGTCGGTAGTTGCGGAATAAGCCACGGCCGGCACATGTCTTCATTGTGCGAGCATAGTAATGAACCTTTCCGTACGTCTTGTCGTATTGACAAAAGTAAATATTGAGATAAGCTTTGAGTTAACGAGCTACACCTGGCATGTTCGTGAATCTGGAAATATAGGCTAGAGTTTGTCCGTACAATAAATTCCCGTTTTAGATACGATAAGATTTCCACGGTGGGGGTCCGGCCTGCTAGAATGTATATACCGGAAGTGACTCATGTCCAACGGAACGTGGAGATGACAGTAAATAGTTACTTTCATTCCCTCGTCTCCGAAAGAAGATCTCCAGCGGTGAAACGTCCACTCATACGGAGGTGGATTCGATCCCCAGTAACCCATGGGGCGAATTCACCAAATATTTCACACTACCAGAGTAGTGAGGTGAATTCAAATGTATCTATGTATTCTTTTTAGGATGGAAATTTCTAAGTGTAATAATTGTAATCACGTGCTGTGTGCGATTTAAGTAAATAAATTGCTCCTTATTGCAATTTATTTCAATAGGAAACAGTTTTCATATCTTTTTATTGTAGTTAGTCCAGGATGCCCATGGAATTTAAGTTGTTACTTCCCAGTCCTATTGTGGAGTCTATAATTTGTATCTATGAATGAGCCGTCCCCCTTTACCTTAATTTGCATGCCCCGTTCATCCCTGTGTTCATTTGGTGCGCCTATATGTATTTTTTATTGTTTTTGATTATAAATTTTTAACATATTTTACGAACTGATCACCCCTGAGATTAAGGCTAGTCTGGGACTCAGGAGGTGAGCGGGTGAAGTACTGAAATTAAATTTCTTTGAAAATAAATGTTATGAGGTTAATTAATTATTTAAATTTATTGGGTTCATTGGCCCGTGGTCAGGTCGTGTGAACACTCACATGTATCTTCGTTGTTTCCTGTAAAGAACTTGTATTTGTCTAAATTATTACCAAACTCCAGAGAATTACGTAAACATTAAAATAATCAATCACCTTTTTCAAAACGAACGGAGGGTATCCCCTAATTATAACTACAGACTACTAAACAGACCCCCGCTTAACGTTGCGTAATAACAGTACGAACTAATATGTACATTACATGACATCAGACAGAGTCCCCTCGTATAGATTAGCGTCGGAACACTCAGCTATGGGTGAAGGAGCTCCACCCGGTTTCGACACCTGTGCCTGCTAAGTAATCCGTCACTACTAGGGATGAACCTGCAGTGACATCAAAACTACTACACGCACCTACTTCCGTGACGTGATCGAACCACTAATCTGTGCCACGACAACGATGACCATTCTCACTATCATCACAGCCTGATCTCATAAACCTCGAATAATACAAGCAATGAAGGAAAATTAATAATCATTTCATTCTGGATCACCGAGCTCGATAGCTGCAGTCGCTTAAGTGCGGCCAGTATCCAGTATTCGGGAGATAGTAGGTTCGAACCCCACTGTCGGCAGCCCTGAAAATGGTTTTCCGTGGTTTCCCATTTTCACACCAGGCAAATGCTGGGGCTGTACCTTAATTAAGGCCACGGCCGCTTCCTTCCCACTCCTAGCCCTTTCCTGTCCCATCGTCGCCGTAAGACCTATCTGTGTCGGTGCGACGTAAAACAGCTAGCATTCTGGATCAGTTTACAGGCAAACGTCAACAAATCCCTGTACTGTCACAGTGTTCATTAAATGAAATACGAAACCCAAAACAAAACGGATAGACAACGTTACAATTATCAATTACATATGTTAAACTCCAACAAGAAGATAGTACTACTTCGTCGCAGCTAAGATACGAACCTGGTCCTAAAATTCCTCCCCCATTACAGCTGCGTTCGTCTCTAACCGTAACACCAAATGAACATGGCTTACTTGGTCTGTAGATGCAGAGTGGGTCACGACCAATAAGTGGCCACGGCTGGTCCGTGGCTCAACAGCTCTGCACTCTGATCAGACAACCGAGCAGAGGAGGGGTGGCCATGTCTCTACCGTGGCTCTACACATCTGCATTCGGGAGACGGGACAGGGCTGGACCTCATGGCTGACCCCAACCGTCGGCTGTCCTGAGAATGGTTTTCCGTGGTTTTCCATTCTCCTGCAGTGAGGCGAATGCCGGGACAGTTCCTAGTATAAGCCACGCCCGCCAACCCCCTCATCTTCTCCGAGCATGTCCTTCACCGTAACAAATCTCCCGGCCTGAGAGACGGCGCCACCGCTTAAGAGGCCCGCCTCCTCCTTCAGGGCAGGAATGAAAACATTTTAGTAGTAGTAGTAGTAGTAGTAGTAGTAGTAGTAGTAGTAAGAGTGGCTTGCTTCGCCCTACCTTAGAGCACTCCCGTGCTAATTTAACACTGGATGGATTCCAACTATCAGAGCTGCTTTAACATTCACACAGCTTACATACAAAATATTTACCAACAAACATCGAGTTCTAGCTCTTAAGATTCAAGAGGCTGTCTGTTAACTGGCAGAAGTTGGGCATGCAAAAGAAGTGCCGATAAATGATGGGCATCATCTCATCCACTCGACTGCTGAACAACGCGACGTGCACAAAAATGTAACCTCGGCTTTCAAAACTAAAGATCATCGGGCATTCACCTATGAATCCTGGCATTTCACGTCCTCAACTACACATCCACGCCTGGTACATCACTCCTTCAACTTCCTCAGGCCATTTTAGCCTGGAATAACACTAACCAACATCACTACTTCGTCACCACGTCTCTCAGACAGGAATATGACGGAAACACATGGCGAAAGAAATCATATAAATTGAACCTACCAAATTTACCAAGGACAGCAAACTCCTCACTATCCATTGACAAACTTCCGACCCAGCCAGACTCGGTCTTCAAAATGTTTGTGATCGAAACCTAGCACTGTCCCTCCCTATCGTGAATGAAAAATTACCTGCCGCAATTGATATTCAGTAATACATTTACATTTACTCATTTACGGTCACGT
Source organism: Anabrus simplex (assembly GCF_040414725.1). Lineage (NCBI taxonomy): Eukaryota > Metazoa > Arthropoda > Insecta > Orthoptera > Tettigoniidae > Anabrus > Anabrus simplex. The sequence goes on along the minus strand of NC_090266.1, from coordinate 1,120,331,841 downwards.
TAAACATTATTATAATTATGAGGATGATTATTACAAATTGTACTTTTATGACAGGCCGACGATCCACATTTCAACAAAAACTGCATCATATTACCAGAAACACCTCACGTTGTGCCCACTGCGGACAGCGAACATAACGGTACAAACACAGATGTCGTCGTAACAACAATTGAAATCTGCATAAAGTGTCTCTCTATTTTCTATGCACATAAAAGACGAATTCAATCCCGAACACCGTGACATCACATCGACACACGCAAATTACGCACATGACATGGAAAATATACCCACATATGATTTAAGATCTGACATGTAACCTATATTTACACATACAAATTAACTAAGGCAAAAGTCGCGTCCATATCTGGAACAATTAGCTTAGTAAATGCACGTGGCTACATAATTAAGAACAACATTTTAGTGACCTTGATCTCTTCGACGATTAACGGCCGAGAGGATTCGTCGTGCTAACCACATGATACCTCGTAATCTGAAGGCCTTCTGGCTGAGCAGTGGTCGCTTGGTAGGCCATGGCCCTTCGGGGCTGTTGCGCCATGGGGCTTGGTTTTCATCTCTTCGATCTGGCCGTGGTCTCACGCCGCCATCCATATCAGGAATTAGCCCATATTGGTTAACGTTTCAGTTTGGTATAATAATAGTGCAGCAGGTTTTTCTTCCTTCCTTGATTGTTATCATGACTTGATTTAAGGAAACCTGCAAGAAACACAAGCCAAAGCTTTGCGAAGTTTATTTCCATACACGTTTTACGACCGTTAACTTCACCGTCGGTGGATGCAGAGAGGGTCTCGGCCCAAGAGTGTCCACGGGTGGTCCGTGGTCCAACAGCTCTGCACTCCGACCGGCCAGCCGAGCAGAGGGTGAGTGGCCACGACTCTACCGTGGCTCTGCGCCTCTGCATTCGTGAGACGGGGCAGGGCTGGACCTCACGGGTAGCCCCAGCCGTCGGCTGTCCTGAGAATGGTTTTCCGTGGTTTTCCATTCTCCTGCATTAAGGCGAATGCCGGTGCAGTTCCTAGTATAGCCCACGGCCGCCAACCCCCTCACCTTCTTCGAGCATCTCCTTCACCGTGACAACTCTCGCGGCTTGAGAGACGGCGTCACCGTCTAAGAGGTCCGCCTCCCCCTTCAGGGAAGAAATGAAAATATTTTAGTAACAGTAACCTCCCGCCCACACCTTCATAAGGTATTTTGAAGACTACTGGCGGTAATTTAACAATCTATGCTGGACAACAAATTCCCTGTCCGTTATCTCTGTCAACTATTCCACCTTCACACAGAACACCTAGCATGCTAAGAAAGCCGAAAGTGTAGTCCTCTGCCTCTTGACCTTGACAAATGATTACTCAGTTCTGTTCGTGCTTGAAGTTTCACTGAGCGAAATGGTTAGACTCGTGAATGTAAAATGAATACGGCTTCGCTGCTTTGCTAGCAGAACACGATTTCATGATGAAGTCCTCTGGCTTCACATAGCCAAATACAATGATATTTCTCTCTGACTCCTACACACATTTACTAGTCTCAGCTAACACTGATTATAGTTCGAAGACTGAAAAAAACACTTCACCAAATTATTCGTAGCTGTACGGAGGTGACGCGAATTAACATGATCTTTCTTTACCAACTTCCCACCATGTATATGACGCTGGCTTTCTTGGTGAGCTAATCTCTACGTCCCGCTAAAACTTGTGAGGCGAAGTTCTCAAAAAACACCAAAACTTCGAGCGAATGTTTCGATCAAGGTATCCACTTGTCGAAAAAATTGTGGCGATTCCAACCCTGGTCTTCATTTCTCTGCATTGGCCGGATTTCCAGCTGGAACTTGATATTTGGCCCTCGTTCGTCTCTTCATAGCCTTACGTATCCCTGCGTCCTCACTTTTTTCATACGTGTGCTTCCGTATTGCGAAATTTCGGCTTTGAATTTACCAACTAAATTAACCATCATACTGCAAAAATTCACTTTATTCTGTTGTCAAAATATGAGGCTTGTCTATGCCGTGGGGACGTGTCTTTAATTGGATGTACTTTAGGGACAGATCACGCCTAGCTCTTCGGGCGCGTGGTGAGGTGGCACGTGTACCGGTGGCGGCTCGTGGCTGTAAAGTATAGTGAAGAGCTATAACCAGTGTTTCGAGCGACAGATTTAGGAACTTCTTTATTTCTTTATTTGCTTACCCTCCAGGGTTGGTTTTTTCCTCGGACTCAGCGATGGATCCCACCTATACCGCCCCAAGGGAAGTGTCCTGGAGCGTGAGACATTGGGTCGGGGATACAACTGGGGAGAATGACCAGTACCTCGCCCAGGCGGCCTAACCTACTATTCTGAACAGGGATGGGAATTGATACGCAATGACGAGGGAAGGAAGCGGCCGTGCCCTTAAGTTAGGTACCATACCGGCATTTGCCTGGAGGAGAAGTGGGAAACTACGGAAAAACCACTTCCAGGTGGCTGAGGTGGAAATCGAGCCCACTTCTACTCAGTTGACCTCCCGAGGCTGAGTGGACCCCGTTTCAGCCCTCGTACCACTTTTCAAATTTCATGGCAGAGTCGGGAATCGAACCCGGGCCTCCGGGGTGGCAGCTAATCACACTAACCACTACACCACAGAGGCGGACAAGATTTAGGAATTACGTGTTTTTTTGGTTGTTTTGTACTCGTAGCTCGTACTTGTGACTGGCGGAGGGTCCAGCACGTGACCACGATTTATTGAATTTAATGTTTCGTCATGACCACGAAAAGCTAGTTCTTGCTTACTTAAATAGAGCACTGCATCAATTACCAACTGAAGAAAAAGCCTATTGAAATGTACATTACCGAGCTCGATAGCTGCAGTCGCTTAAGTGCGGCCAATATCCAGTATTCGGGAGATGGTAGGTTCGAACTCCACTGTCGGCAGCCCTGAAAATGGTTTTCCGTGGTTTCCCATTTTCACACCAGGCAAATGCTGGGGCTATACCTTAATTAAGGCCACGGCTGCTTCCTTCCCACTCCTAGCCCTTTCCTGTTCCATCGTCGCCATAAGACCTATCTGTGTCGGTGCGACGTAAAGCAACTAGAAAAAAAAATGTACATTTTTATTGAACTGTACAGTTACAATATACAGTCTGGCATTTTCCTTCAGGACATCAGAGATCTTATTTTGGTTTGTTTCCAATGTCTTCAAATCTAGCTGCCATATTATATGTTCTGCAGAGTCTGAGTGATTATGTGAAGAACGTGTTATGTTCTAAAGGGTTGAAAATCCTTCTTTATTCCAAACGTTATTTTTATTGATAAAAGTCAAGCAGGCCCAACAAAACAACTTCTGTAGAGCTGGAGAGGAGCACAACCATGGAAATTCCTTAAACCACGATCGTTTGAAACTAAGATTGTAAGATTTACCGGAATGTTTCACTTCTTTTGTAGCACAAATTTGCAGTGATTCAGTAGGGCGATCAAAATGTAGAACTTCATTCTGATCTTCGTTTCTCCAACGTGAAAATGGTGTTTATAATAAAATACACACTATGTCATAAATAGAATACATGTTTAAATAAAACAGCACAACACTACGAATGAAGCACGATTCGCAAATACTCGTACTTCACACAGGATGACGCACGGAAGACGAAACATTCCGATCCTCTGACAACTTCACTTGCACATTCTGCTATGTGGAAAGTATGCGGGTGACGTCACGGTTGTCATGGCAACCGCCAAGGCCAAGCGCTAGGAGGGAGCACCTGGGAGGTAGAGGCAGCTGCGGAATCTCTCGTCTTCACTCAGTCTCACGCGCCGTACTGTCGCCGACAGCCGGCGCTTTCGTGAGTTCCCCTGGTTCTCATCAAGTGATGCGAGCTCTTGGTGCTCCAAACGCCGTACAATAAAACGTTTTCTTTCCGTAAAACCAACAAATGTCATAAGAAAAATAAATGTAAGTAATTCATTATGGTACAAATAAGTGGTGAAGTGGCACTTCACCTGAAAATCCGCCCCTGACGTGTACAAAAATAAGTTAATTCCAGGTGGCTGCCGACTTCAAAATGGCGCGTCCTTTCTGCTTGCCAAGATGATGGTCTCAGTACTGACTGCACGAGCATGCAAGCCCAATATTACCACTTAATGGAACATGGGATCACAAGATAAGCTATTCAAAAGGGAATTCTGGTGTTCTCACTGAGTTACGGTAAATAAAGTCACAGGCATTTGTACATACTCGGCTTAAGAGGTTTCCGGATTTATTGATAACACAGAACAATATACATACAAACACTTGCACAGCATCTACTTCAAAATAGTTCCCTTCTGCAACACGACACTTTTGCTGACGTATATAAAGTTCCTGGCAGCCATTTTGTGAGACAAGTTCTGGTGCTCTTGTCTCGTTGACAGAAACCTCATCAGCCTCCATGAATCTCCGTCCCTTCAGATGCTCTTTCAAGCGTGGAAACAGAAATTAATCAGTTGGTGGGAGATCAGGGGAGTATGGTGGGTGCTATAGAGTAGTTACGATGTGTCTGGCAAGGAAATCTTTTACGATAACTGCTCGATGTGCAGGTACCTTGTCATGCAAAAGGAACCAGTTGTTTTGTTTCCGTTTTTCAGGATGTTTCCTTCTCACTGCGTCCCTGAGTCGATGAAGGATATCTACGTGCAGATCTTTCCTTACAGGAAGACCGTTTGGATTAAACTTATAATGGATGGGACTCTGAGAGTCAAAGAAAACTTACAACTTAACTTTACCTTTGCAAGTATCCCTAGGAAAGCTTTGTTTCCGAAGAGATGATTTCAGTTTCCACACACGTGACTGTCGTTTAGGCACCGGGTCGTACAAATAACACCATGTTCCATCACCAGCAATAATTTTGTTCAAGAAATCATCTTCATCAGACATAGTGATCAGATCCCCAGCAAGAGTCATTCTTGTTCCTTTGTGTTCAGGCGACAATATTTCTGAAACCAACTTCCGAGAAACGTGATGCATGTTTAGATGTTTGTGAATAACTTCGTGCACACTTCCTCTGCTGCTATCTGTCCACTTTTCTGTCCGTCGTTCCTAACAATTTTACGCACACGCTGAATGTTTTCTTCAGTTTTTGCATTTGACTGACGGCCGCTATTTGGTTCATCTTTGATGCAAGCGCACCCATCAGAAAAACGTTTCTGCCACAAGTAAACGTGATTCTTTTTCATTGCTTCTTCACCATAAGCTTCTTCAAGCAAGGAGATTTACGTAACAAAAAATATGATATTTGAGCGTTGTTCTGCAGCCATCACTATTAAATGCGACGAATAAGAACACAGGTTATAATGCAACAACAACAATCGCTATGATCGCTAAGCCTAACGAAAACAGCGTCATGATTATTGACAATAATATTCTTTGATACGTATAAATACGTACATATTGCGGTAGCATTCCGAGAACTTTTTGAACCTAGAATTACATCCACATTATTGCATTATACATAAATGACCAAGAAAAAAGTTTAATCTGAACGGCAAAGATAAATCTATAGGCTATGTATATAAAATAAGAGTTTTGTCTGTATATTGCTCAGAATTTGAAAAAAAATTGTATTTCTGTACCGGTCATGTCCACAGTAACAAGGAAATGCACTTTTTACTTTTCCGTAATTTCTGTCTGTCTGTCTGTATGTATGTGTGTGTGTATGTACACGCATCACGAGAAAACGGCTGAAGAGAATTTCATGAAAATCGGTATGTAAAATCGAGGGATGAGCCACTACAATCTAGGCTATACATCATTCTATTCACGCTGAGTGAAATGGTAGTTTAGGGGTAGGCCTAAAATTCAATTCTCAAATATCTATATTATTAGTGGTCCTATCAATAAATACTAAATAACTAAAGCTACATAGAATTAAATTTCCGATCATTTATGTCTTAAACATTTTTACTGTACCGGCTATGATAACACAGATATTCATGAATCTGATTTCTTTGCTAGGTCCACATCAACGCCGAGCCACGAGAAAATGGGTGAACAGAATTTAACGAAGTCTGTATATAGAGTCGGGGAAGAAAAAACTATAGTCTAAGTTGTAAGCAATTTTACCGACCCTGGATAAAATGGCAGTTTAGGGCTAGGCGCCTAAAATTTAATTGTTAAATACCTATGTTATTGGTCCTATACAAAAGTACTACATAACAAAAGTTATAGAGAATACAATTTCCGATCATTTATGTTTTATTCAATTTTACCGTGCCGATTATGATAAGAGTAGTATTTCAGAGTCGGAAGGAAACTAAATGTGAAGGCGTACAATATCAAAAGCGCATAATATTGGTCAACAATAACATTACATTGACCACTGTTTGTTTGTTTGTTTGTTTGTTGTGATGTTCTTTGCCTTTTATGGTGCCCTCAACTCCAATGGATGTGATTACTGTTGCGTACCGAGTATAACAGCCTGACTGAATATTGGCGGGAAACAGCTGGAGAGTTAAAAAACTTTCTTCTTTAGCATGCCATTCCTCTGGTTCATACATTTTCTGATACTGCCGGTACGTAACACACTGGTTCATCATAGCATTCCAGCTAATTGATCGCTACTTTGATGCGCTGTTTTGAATGAGCAGTGTGCACATTTGGCAGAGGCTCACTTAGTAATAGTAGTATGACCTGGTCTAGAATTACAATTTAGGCCTATTCCAAATTATAGCACTACAATTCACTAAATATTTCAAAATTCAACCCTGAAAAGAGTTCTTAACAAAAGCGTCTTCCTCTTCACTTTTATTAAATTCTACATTCATATTGCTCCAAATTAGCAGTGAAGAAGGATTTTCTCCTGTGGCTTGGAGGAAGAATTTTCCTCCAAGTCAGATAGATTTTTCCGCCGCCAGTGTAGTGAAATGAGATTTTCCGACTCATCCGGTACTCCTAGGAAACAGATCAGTAAATGGGCATAGATTTGCCCTGGGACTCTCCACTATTCGACCTACCACAAATCCCACCGCCCCCCCGCTGAAAAAAGACGAAGAGTGTTCACGGATAACGGCTGTCTGCTGCTTGGTCATTCCAGCTCTGGAACGTTGGGCTGTTAGATCGGCAGTGTAGTACTGTTCGTTAAAACTGAGAAAATGCGTGGTTTTTGATTTGATCGAGTATGTCATATTGCTTTAATTCGCGCCATTCCTACTGACGTCATGTAATGACCTATGTTTATTTCACTAGGGAAAACCACTAAGACAGTCTTTCTGAGAATGTAAAACAGCAAGTGGAGAATGAGTGTCTGCCATTATAATGAAAACTTCCCAACCTGATTGTGACTGATGTTTGGCAAGCAGGCCTACCATTACAATGAAAATTCCCTAACCCAGTCTTCACATGAGAAAAGACGTTTGGTGACTTCCCCGTCGCGTTTCTAGGGCAACGTTAAGAGCTATGCATTATAATACAATCTTGCTCACAAGGTGTACACTACTTAACCTAGAATTCTGTATACAGTGTACAATTCCGTAGCGAAGCACGGGTACATCAGCTAGTTTAGAATAAAGCGGAATGTAGCAAGAACAATGGGATTCAAAAATCATAGGGAATTAGTATATCGACACCACTATACTAGGCTGCGATCAGTAGGAAGGGTACTGTACCATTACGTTACATTAGCGGCCGTCAATATAATGGATACAGTGGACAAAGATGGCGGACATTTGCTTCAGGTGCAAGTACACAGAGTAGTGATCTAATAAATCGATATCGCCCGGCCGCAAGGGAAAAGAATCTCAAGAGTTAAATAATGATGGACGGAAAAATTTGAAAGAGAACGATTCTTGACTACTTTGTGAAGATAAAGTTACAAGTTGAAGGGAAGTTGCACGGCTTATAGAAAGATTATAAAAATGATCAACTCAACGTCAAATACGAAAATATCAGTATATTAATAGAATAGAAGACTATACCTGCAAGAATATAATACGGAAAAAGAGTAGATTTGAAAGAAATAGTCGTTACTGTGAGGCCAGAATTCAGAAACGGAAAGGAAGCTTCAGCCGAGTTACACGTTGCCGAAATTAGTACCATAGCGGCATAATTTGTTGTTTCCAGGAGGGAGACAATATCTGTTTAAGCAAAGGAAAGAGCAAGGAATAGGCCAAATTAGAGAAATCTATAAATTTAAAGAAAAGAATATTTTCGTCCAACTCGAGTTTCCAAAGACAAATATTGTGGATTGAATTGCCTATTATTCACCAGTATACTATGAATTCTACTATGTATTTGTTCTTTCATGATTGCATGATGACTGGTGACAAGATGGACACCGCTTAAACAGAAGGGATGTTTGCTCAAGACTGATTAGCTCAAGCCAAGACCCAAGATGAAGCCGCAGATGACGTAGTCTTCGGATCGCCGTGGTTGCCTACTCCAAGATGCCGTAGTCCAGCAAAGATCCAGCGGCAAAATCCCGTTACGAGATAAGTATTATGAGTTGCATCGTAATAAATTTCAAATCAATTGATGAAAAATATTTATAGGTGTACTGGAGTGCTAGATATATGAGATCAAGTGCCAATGAAAGGATATATGAATATAAATGCCAATTATTAGTCGATGAAATGTGCTATTTTATGCTGTTTAACTGCAATGCTAATGTGATAATTTTAAGGTTATTTGAAACTAGATCTGACTGAATATTTGTGCATGTTTTGTGCCAATTAATACGTGTGGACCGTGAAGCGTTAAACCAGTTATGGATATATAAATATAAGCGAGATATAAGACGTAACCTAGAACTTCAGGTCAATATGTATACCAAATCATGGCCAGTACGATAATAATATGGAAGAGAAGTGTTTGAAATATTACGAAGTTGCAGTGTATAAGAGAATAATCAGGTTAATGAATATTGCATCCGTAACACAGAGGTTATTTTAGTGGAATTGAATGATGATATATTTTAATTATGGAGGAATATATATATATATAAAGGAAATGAAGTGTTAATGTGGCATGTTATAAGTAGAATGAGGAGATATGTTGCTATTCATTATTTAAGAATGGGATAGATAACTGAAATGCGAATTCCTGTGTTACATATTATATTTAGATTTTGGTTAGCACTGCAAGTAGAGAACATAGGCCATGTTGAGTTGAATGCATGTCTCGAGCTAAGCTGTATGTGTTTCGTTGTAACTTTCTGAGGAGGATATGGAGAGGTTACGTGTTTGATATGCATTAAGTTATATATATTTGGGAATAGAAAGGAATCTCGCACATTTACGTATTTGAAGGTCAGCACGTTAGCGCTTATATGGAGTACGGTTTGCTTTATCGAAATTATGGCACAGCGAAGAAATATTTGGGAGTATGTAGATATTTTGGCACATGAATAGGACTGTATGGCACGATTTTCGCAGATTAGAATGACGTACCGTCAAATCTATGGCACTCCGTACTAGATTTACTTGGTTTGTTTTGTACATATGGTGATGTACTGATTTAATTTACTCATTTGGGTTATGATAAGAATATTGGTAACTGTATGGGTGTTTTGAACCCATAATTAAACATGCTAATGCTTATCTCGTAACGTGGTGAGTCGCAAACAAGAATCCAAACATGAATCTAAACATGTGTCCGAGTATATTTTGGTCAAATAGACCGAAAACCAAAATGAAACTTAACTTATGCCCCAAAGAATATCCCAAACAACATTAAAAGAAAGATATGCCACTCCTCTTTTGTTTAATAAAGTTCTGATCCATATTTTTCCCCTTATATGAATTTAACCATGGAAGATATGATATAATTTGATATTTAACAAATATGTAAGCAAATATGTTGAAGATTTAAAGTTCTTTCAAATATGTTTATCCCGGAAACCAAGCATTTTTTAGAATGATACTTATAATTCTATGATTTTCCTTTCGTTATTGCCAATGAATATATATTATTCAATTTTATTATACATTAGCATGCTAATAAATTAGATATAGATTTGATTTTGCATTTCTATTATTTAAGTAGGTAGTAGTAGGATAGTATACGGAATTATTGAGTTAACTTACGCTGAATTTTAGGTGAGGTTCGGATAATTTCTTTTGACATAAGGAAATGGTATGAATGTTTTAACGGTCGGCGACTCTTCAACGGAATCCGCGATTTATTTAATGCATATGGGAACAACGGAGCGAATTTTTACCCTGAGAAATGATTATATGCCATATGTTGGAACTTATGCTCATAAATATTATTCCAATTTGGAATCTTTGTATGACTTGTGACCCGATGCTTGGAATTTTGTGGCCGGAGTAACATTTAAATATGTGAATACTCAGTTAATACTCCAATAACATAAGACAGAGATGCCGGTAAAGGTCGCAAATCAAATAAAATCGTAAGGCATAATACGTTTATTCAAAATTGAACCAGTTGTTGAAATTTTGAACAATCAATCCACAGGGAATAAAAGGTGAAGAGGATTCCAAGGGAAACAGACTCGAATATTCTTGTGACATCAAAGTAAGACAAGGAGGTATAAATCTTGATTTGCCCTGCATGGCGAAAAATCGAGATATTTATTTAAGTAAGAGCAGGAGAGAAGACAAATACATTTTGCAAAGTTTATTCCATCAGAGAGTTCAAGTTTTTTGAATTAGGTTACACTACAGTAGAGCCGGCGGACGATTTCTATAGCCGGAGAGGCCCAACTCACGGTTCAATAATAATAATAATAATAATAATAATAATAATTAATAATAATAATAATAATAATAATAATAATAATAATAATAATAATAATAATAATAATAATAATAATAATAATAATAATAATAATAATAATAATAATAATTAACTAACAGATACGATGTCCAAGGTTAAATTCATGGGGGAAACCTCAGATACCTTTGAAATTAAAACGGGAATCAGACAAGGAGATGGAATCCTATCTTTACTCTTGAACTGCGTCCTTGAAAAAGTGATACAAGAATGGCGCAAACAGAAATTGTTCCTCAAAAGTCACGAACCTACCACTTTAGGCAGAGGAAAAGTAGCGATAAATTGCCTAACATTTGCGGATGACCAAGCAGTATTAACCCGAGACATTTCAACAGCCCAAAATCAGATTGAACTTCTGAATGAAACTGGGGAAAATGTCGGCCTTCAGATATCTTTTGACAGGACAGAACACATGACCTCCAACAAACAAGCACCAAAATTCATGGTGACAAAATATGGAAAAATTAAACGAGTATGACAATTTAAGTATCTTGGTAAAACAATTCAGGAAAATGGTTTTTGAAACAAAAGCCAATGAAATTAGATGCCAAAAGATGGAAACTGCATATCGACTAACCCAAAATATCTTTAACAAAAAAGTATCTCCAAGCTCAGAAAACTAAGACATTAAAATATAGTCATTAAACCAAAATGCCTTTATAGATCAGAGACGCTAATTTTGAACAGGAAAGCAGACATTGAAAACATTGAGAAAAAGGAGCGCAAAATCATAAGAAAATTTGTTGGCCCAAAACTCACTGACGGACAATACCAACTTAGAGACAGATAGGAAAGCAAACAATAATTCACAGTGAAATTAGAAAACAGAGGACATATTAAAAGAATGCATATAGGCAGACTTAACAAACAAATGGTCGAATTCTATGCAAACAGGAGTAAACCCAATACACACACAACGAAATGGATTTACCGGGCGAGTTGGCCGTGCGGTTAAAGAGCGCGCAGCTGTGAGCTTGCATCCGGGAGATAGGGGGTTCGAATCCCACTGTCGGCAGCCCTGAGAACGGTTTTCCGTGGTTTCCCATTTTCACACCAGGCAAATGCTGGGGCTGTACCTTAATTAAGGCCACGGCCGCTTCCTTCCCATTCCTAGGCCTTTCCTATCCCATCGTCGCCGTAAGACCTATCTGTGTCGGTGCGACGTAAAGCAGAATAGCAAAAAAAATGGATTGGCGAAATCAAACCCGATTTGAAACAGGCAGGAATTACACCAGAATATGTCCAAAACAGGGTAATCTTCATATCCAGATCTAAAATTCACAAATGGCAAGTTGACCAAGAGGAAGGACCAAAGAAGAAGACTGGAACAACATGGTCTGAAGACAGAAAGGAAGCCCATAGTAAAATAATGAAAGAAATATGTGTACAAAGGAAGGCAAATCCACGCTTCTAAGTACTTTCCGTAGTCTTAATGGGCTTATTCGCATATAATAATAATAATAATAATAATAATAATAATAATAATAATAATAATAATAATAATAATAATAATAAACTGGAGATCTCGTTGTATATTGTAGTACAACTCTGTTTGCGCGTTATGTGTAACGTATGCAGTAATGTGCTGCAAGACCATCGATTGTAGACACAATCAATGAAATGTTTTGTGATACGACCCACGCTCAAACGATCCACACAATAATGAGTGGACTCGGGCGGATGAAAGTTGTATACCTCATCCCGTGCTGTGGTTTTTCAAAGTAAAACATTTTTTCTCTTACTTTTGTCCATTGCACACTTTACGAATAAACTTCCGCAATTCTATTGTGTTTGGAATGTGACAAGTAGTTTTTAGTGCAATTTGTAGCGAATATTTGTGATTTACCCTCCCCTGGAACTCAGGCAACATCTCTAGCAGTTTGCTTCTATCCACCTAGAGTAATTCGCATGAACTGAATTGCCAATATACATTTCATGTCGAGGGTTGGCAACCCTGGCACCTACTGCACGCGATCGTAAGACTTAACCTGACTCGACATGTGACTGCGCCGTGGTTGGTGGTCCAAGAAGGTAGGTCATAAAAACTACCTCCAGACTTTCTCTCCTGCTTGAGGAATATATTTAATAGAATTAAATTTTAAGCTCGAGCATTTATTTCTATTGTTATTTCGCCCTAGAATATTTTCCTAGCCGTAACGTCTCTCTGCTTGCAATTATTTCAGTCAGTACTTGCCATTCTGCGAGATGTATTACGAAACACATTTTTACATATTAACAACAACATTGTACAGGTTCAAAATGCAAAAATATCGTACACAAAGACATAGAAGAGACCCAGACGGTTTTTTCTTCAGAATTTCGTCGGAATTTCTGGAGAGTGTGATACTGTTTGAAGCACAGACCTGGGTGAAGTCCTGGTGGCTTCTCGAAAGTTCTGCAGAAGAGAATCGTTTCTTGCCTCCCCGCAGCAACTTTCCTATTGCTGGAAACCTTGCAGTCCTTCGTTTTTCTTTGGGGATGTGGATAAAGCAGGTGCTGCTTGCCATTTAGTCGTACATCATCATCTATAGTGGATGGGCTGCACCTTTTCCGGTTCTGAGTGTTCCGGATGTTCCCAACATGTTGGGTTATTAGGTCCTTCCTGAACTTCAGACGCGACATTTTAGGACTGGATTACTTAAATAGTAGGTAGGAGTTCACGATAGATACGTCCGGAAGACAGAGACGCATTTTGCGCCACCACTTAACTGATTTCCGCGTAAAGGGGTAGGAGCTTATATAGTGGTCAGGAACATCAACTCCCCCATGTACTTAGTATAACCACACACGACATCTAGTTTATGGACAACTTCTTCAACTTCTCTCCTTATTTCCTTTCCACATATCATATTTTCTCACTGCTACTATGTCATGCGGTATCATTTCCTAGGTTGCTCCTTTTTTCACCTGATGAGGTAGGCCTTTCCTGCTGACCATTAAAGTGACCATAATGTGGACTTTCAGTTTCAACAGTTCAGCTGCTAACTCGTAACTACGAAGGGTGGAACTTAAATAGGGCCAACTATTTATTTACATCAGATACAAACGAGTTACATGTTAGCAACCTTTACTGTCCTTCAATGTAGTCACCAGCGTTGTGTATAACCCATTACCAGCGATGTGGAAGTCGTAGTATACCTTTAGCAGAGCCTGTTCTGTTGATGTTACCTACCCGATGAATGTCCGCCACAGTTTGACGACCATCGTTGAGGCTTTTACCCAACGTGCCACTGTTCTGTAAGGCAATGCAGATTCCCCGCAAGCCTCTTGAAGACCCTGATGACACTGTCGTGCTGTACGACCTCTGGCACATTCAATCTTGATCCATTTCCGTTGTTCCTGTTTGGAAAACATAGTGACAACGTTACATTAGACCGCTAGCTCACAAGTGACTGTGTTTCTCTCGCTTGTGCGCACGCAGGTGATGTGGGAAGGGCGAGTCCATTTGCTCTGAGGTAAGGTAGGTATGTAACCAATGTGTGCTATCAGCGACAATATTAGATTCCGTTGCATAGCATCTCCAGAGCAGTTTTGCCACTATTTAAGTTCCAAACCTCGTAGTATAAACCCGGTCCGTGAAGACGTGAAAACCTGTTTCATTGGTAGCCTGGAAAAACGAATGACACTCCTAGCGGTAAAATGTAAATCAGGCCTAATAAGTGCTTGTGTTGTCACTGCACCAAAGTAAGGTTCCATTGCACACACATACACAGTAACAGAGTCAGAAAGTACATAAAAACGAACTCCCCACTTGGCTGGCTTTTGCTTGTTGTAACACTTGAAAACAACACGGCTCTTAAAACCTACAGTGCTTTCGTCAACACTCAGGTTTTGCCCTGGGATGAAAAATTCCCTGAATTTCGCATCCACTATGTTTCTCACTTTGGAGCCTCTTGATTGTGGTCCCACCTGGTCAGTCTGAGGGGAGGAGAGATGAAGATTCCAAAATATTTGTAAAATTTTATCCCTAGAAAACACATCTTTGTAAAACACCTGCTTAACTAATCAGTCCTGACTAAAATAATAGACTACTGCATTTCTGCCTTACTGTTCATTTTCATATTTATCACTACACTAATAAAGGCCTTCAGTTCTTCTACTGTTGCTTCCTTCCATGAACACCACATAGACCGCTTCTGAAGTAGGCTGTTTCCCTGAATTTTTAGTTTCGCGTGTGGTCCATGGAAGTGATTGCCAGTACTGTAATTCTGTAACAGGTCTATTACCATGTCTTACAAATCCACTTACTGACTAGAAGGGAATTCAGGCGGGCCTACATCACCTGTAGTCCACGACCTCCAAGCAGTGTTGGAATTGTGTACACGCCCGTGAGGTCCGGGTCGCGGCAACACACTGCCAACTCCCACAACATCACACGCACCGATGTCATTATTAATATTATCACTCAGATCACTTTCTTAAATATCACTTTCATCACTTGCCTCGAAATGTTCATCACTTTCGTGATCGCTGTCCGCAATCCAGTCGAAATTTTCGCCAATATTTCATCCTCCGTCAAGTCGGCCGCCGCAATTTTCCAGCGATCGCTTTCCATTGAGCATATACATAACCGAAAACAGAGTAATATTGTCATCGCATTCGAAATAATAGTTGTCTAAGCTTGGATCTCACAGTGGCCAGAAGACAGCAGCACTCATTGAATAATAAACAGAAGTCGTAGTGTGAGACCCAAAACCGTGTGTCGAACTCTGGAAAAATGTCACAGAATTTCTTAGTTCTTATCTGAGATGGACACGTGGAAATGGAGCACAAAACAAATCGACGGAGATGCTCTACCCAATTATTATTATTATTATTATTATTATTATTATTATTATTATTATTATTATTATTATTATTTGCTATTTGCTTTACGTCGCACCGACACAGATAGGTCTTATGGCGACGATGGAAGAGAAAAGGCTTAGGAATGAGAAGGAGGCGGCCGTGGCCTTAATTAAGATACAACCTGGTGTGAAAATAGGAGACCATGGAACATATTCAGGGCTGCCGACGTTGGGATTTGAACCCACTATCTTCCGGATGACAACCCACAGCTGCGCGTCCCTCTCCGCACGGCCAACTCGCCCGGTATTATTATTATTATTATTATTATTATTATTATTATTATTATTATTATTATTATTATTATTATTATTATTATTATTATATGCGAATAAGCCCATTGGGACTACGCAAATTATTTAGAGGAGTGCGTTTGCCTTCTTTTGTGCTCCTATTTCCTTCATACTTTTACTGTGGGCTTCCTTTCTGTCTTCAGACCAAGTCGTTCCCATCAATCAATCACTACTGATCTACATTTGGGGCAGTCACCCAGGTGGCAGGTTCTCTATCTGTTGTTTTCCTAGCCTTTTCTTAAATGATTTAAAAGAAATTGGGAATTTATTGAACATCTCCCTTGGTAAGTTATTCCAATCCCTAACTCCCCTTCCTATAAATGAATATTTGCCCCAATTTGTCCTCTTGAATTCCAACTTTATCTTCATATTGTGATCTTTGCTACATTTAAGGACGCCACGCAAACTTATTCTTCTACTAATGTCATTCCACTCCATCTCTCCGCTGACAGCTCGGGACATACCACTTAGTCGAGCAGCTCGTCTCCTTTCTTCCAATTCTTCCCAGCCCAAACTTTGCAACATTTTTGTAACGCTACTCTTTTGTTGATAATCACCCAGAAAAAATCGAGCTGCTTTTCTTTGGATTTTTTCCAGTTCTTGAATCAGGTAATTCTGGTGAGGGTCCCATACACTGGAACCATACTCTAGTTGGGGTCTTACCAGAGACTTATATGCCCTCTCCTTTACATCCTTACTACAATCCCTAAACACCCTCATAAACATGTGCAGAGATCTGTACCCTTTATTTACAATCCCGTTTATGTGATTATCCCAATGAGATCTTTCCTTTTATTAACACCTAGGTACTTACAGTGATCTCCAAAAGAAACTTTCACCCCATCAACGCAGTAATTAAAACTGAAAGGACTTTTCCTATTTGTGAAACTCACAACCTGACTTTTAACCCTGTCTATCAACATACCATTGCCTGCTGTCCATCTCACAACATTATCGAGGTCATTTTGCAGCTGGTCACAATCTTGTAACTTATTTATTACTCTATACAAAATAACATCATCCGCAAAAAATCTTATCTCTGATTTCACTTCTTTACTCATATCATTTATATATATATATATATATATATATATACCAGGTGGCTCACGGACGCCGTACTTTCTACTTATAAATGTCCCGCATGCATAAGTGATGTGTGGGCTGTCTACCAACTGATTTTAACAGGGGAACTACTGCCAGCGGGCAGGTTACGTCAGAATATGAAGAGATAAAAAACAGAGTCACACTCGCAGCATGTTACTCAGCGCTGGCGGTCGAACGCACCCCTTGCATTAGTAAACATCGTTTCCGACCGCATAGTTCTAGGCTGGTGTATGGTACAGCCGCACTATATTTACTGTCTGCTTACCGCCAATGACTAGTGTGTTCAGCAGCGACGAATACATAGACATTATTTTAATCTGGACAACCCGGTCGGAATACAACCGAAGCTCCAAACAGACGTATGCCTTCTACACAAGTATTTCACCGAACAGTATCGTTTTTGTTTCATACAAGCAACTCTTTTATCGAGTGGAATGTCTACACATGTATAAATTAACAAGTGATTAAATTTCCTTTTCTGCATCTTTGGCGTGTTAACAAACAGTAGCGGCGATTAGGGGTTGGGGCGTGAAGGCAAAGTCGCCCCCGCCCCTCGCCACTTTGTGGAGTAAACATTAGATATTCACTTTAGCCACCTGGAACTAGGAATTATTATTATTTGTTTTGCTAATCGCTTTACGTCGCACCGACACAGATAGGTCTTATGGCGACGATGAGATAGGAAAGGCCTAGGAGTTGGAAGGAAGCGGCCGTGGCCTTAATTAAGGTACAGCAACAGCATTTGCGTGGTGTGAAAATGGGAAACCACGGAAAACCATCTTCAGGGCTGCCCACAGTGGGATTCGAACCTACGATCTCCCGGATGCAAGCTCACAGCGAATTATTTGTAAAAGAAACGTTATCTGTACAAGCCTTTGTGTTTTATCTGCTAATTCTTTCCTTTATTTTCCTTAATTATTAACATAATTTTTGGCGGAAATAAGCACCAAATGCCGTTCGTCGCGGCTAACCGATTTGTATAGCGCTACGGCAAGTAGTGGAGACTTTGCCTGTGCTGTGGGGAAGGGTAGTAGGGGTATAATGTTTTTGCCAAGGTCGTGGACACTGAGTCATAATTCACCGGTATGCCGCACGCATTCGTCAGTCTGACAGCCTCTTCAGTGTCTGTTAGTTCCTTAGTGTGTATTAACATACTAAATAACTTTTAATTGCATGATCATGCCGTACTTCTATTTAATTGTACCGGCTGAGCTAGCCGTGGAGTTAGGGCCGCGTAGCTGCGAGCTCGCACCCGGGAGATAGTGGTTTCGAATCACACTGTCAGCAGCCCTGAAGATGGTTTTCCGTGGTTTCCCATTTTCACACCAGGCAAGTGCTGGGGCTATACCGTATTTAAGGCCATGGCCGCTTCCTTTCCACGCGTAGCCCTTCCCTGTCTGATCGTAGCCATAATTCCTATCTGTGTCGGTGCGACGTAAAACCAATTGTAAAAAAATATTCTACTATTTTGCTTTACGTCGCACCGACACAGATAGGTCTTATGGCGACGATGGGACGGGAAAGGCCTAGGAATAAGATGGAAGCGGCCGTGGCCTTAATTAAGGTACAGCCCCAACATTTGCCTGGTGTGAAAATGGGGAACTACGGAAAACCGTCTTCGGGGCTGCCGACAGTGGGATTCGAAACCACTATCTCCCGGGTGCGAGCTCGCAGCTGCGCGGCCCTACCTCCACGGCTAGCTCAGCCGGTACAATTAAATGGAAGTACGGCATGATCATGCAATTAAAAGTTATTTAGTATTTTAATACACACTAAGGAACTAACAGACACTGAAGAGGCCGCCAGACTGACGAATGCGTGCGGCATACCGGTGAATTATAACTCAGTGTCCACGACCTCGGCAAAAACATTATACCCCTACTAACCTTCCCCACAGCACATGCAAAGTCTCCACTACTTGCCGTAGCGCTATACAAATCGGTTAGCCGCGACGAACGGCATTTGGTGCTTATTTCCGCCAAAAATTATGTTAATAATTAAGGAAAATAAAGGAAAGAATTAGCAGATAAGACACAAAGGCTTGTACAGATAACGTTTCTTTTACAAATAATTCGCTGTGAGCTTGCATCCGGGAGATCGTGGGTTCGAATCCCACTGTAGGCAGCCCTGAAGATGGTTTTCCGTGGTTTCCTATTTTCACACCACGCAAATGCTGTTGCTGTACCTTAATTAAGGCCACGGCCGCTTCCTTCCAACTCCTAGGCCTTTCCTATCTCATCGTCGCCATAAGACCTACCTGTGTCGGTCCGACGTAAATCCATTAGCAAAACAAATAATAATAATTCCTAGTTCCAGGTGGCTAAAGTGAATATGTAACGTTTACTCCACATAGTGGCGAGGGGCGTGGGCGACTTTCCCATCAGGCCCCACCCCCTAATCGCCACTACTGTTTGTTAACACGCCAAAGATGCAGAAAAGGAAATTAAATCACTTATTAATTTAGACACGTGTAGACATTCCACTCGATAAAAGAGATGATTGCATGGAAGAAAAACGAATACTGTTCGGCGAAATATGTGTGTAGAAGTCGTACGTCTGTTGCTTTCCTACCAGGTTGTCCAGTTTAAAATAATGTCTATGTATTCACCGCTGCTGATCACACTAGCCATTGCCGATATGCAGACAGCAAATATAGTGGGGCTGTAACATACACCAGCCTAGAACTATACGGTTGAAAACGATGTTTACGAATGCAACGGATGCATTCGACCGGCCGCGCTGAGTAACATGCTACGAGTGTGACTCTGTTTCTTATCTCTTCATATTCTGACGTAACCTGCCCGCTGGCAGTAGTTCCCCTGTTAAAATCAGTTGGTAGACAGCCCACACATCACTTATGCATGCGGGACATTTATAAGTACAAAGCACGGCGTCAGTGAGCCACCTGGTATATATAAGAAAAAAAAGGTCCACTAATACTGTCTTGAGGAATTCCCCTCTTAATTATTACAGGGTCAGATAAAGCTTCGCCTACTCTAATTCTATATTTTCTAGAAATATAGCAACACATTCAGTCACACTTTTGTCTAGTCCAATTGCACTCATTTTTGTCAGTAGTCTCCCATGATCCACCCTATCGAATGCTTTAGACAGGTCAATCGCAATACAGTCCATTTGACCTCCTGAATCCAAGATATCTGCTGTATCTTGCTGGAATCCTACAAGTTGACCTTCTGTGGAATAACCTTTCCTAAAACCGTACTGCGTTCTATCGAATCAATTATTAATTTCGCAAACATGTCTAATATAATCAGAAAGAATGCCTACCCAATCTTACATGCATCGCATGTCAAACTGGCCTGTAATTTTCAGCTTTATGTCTATCACCCTTTCCTTTATACACAGGGGCTACTATAGAAACTCTCCATTCATTTGGTATAGGTCCTTCAAGCAAACAATAATCAAAAAAGTAATTCAGATATTGTATTAGTAGTATTAGTCACGGGATCAGCCGCCTCCACCTCCACACCCACCGCAGAGGCCTCCTCCTCATTGACTGTTCACGGGTTCGGCCGCCTCCACCTCCACAGGCCCTCCGCAGACGTCCTCCTCCGCATTGAATGCGCTGGCTAATGCTGTGTGCTCAACCTCACATCCGCCATCTTGGAGGGGCTTAACGTTACTTTTTTCGCGTAAGGGAGCAAGCCTAACCTCATGGAAGGAACTAACCTCAGTTTTACAGCCAGATGCCCTTCCTGACCCCTAAGAGAGCGAGCTTAACCTCACAGATGCCATTTTGGAGGGGCTTAACGTTACTTTTACGCCAAAGAAGCAAGCCTAACCTCAGGGAGGGGCCTAACCTCTGTTTTGCAGCCGGATGCCCTTCCTGACGCCATCCTGAGTAGTAGGGCAATGGGTATTCTCGAGACGTTATTTTGAGTAGTAGAGCAATGGAGATTAGCATAAGAGAGCACACCTAACCGCATGGACGAGCCTAACCTTAGTTTTACGGCCGGATGCCCATCCCGACGCCAATTATTGCACAATATGGCATCTATACACAGCTCCTTATGAGACGCCGTAAGGGTGCTTGCGCAAGATGGCTGCTGCTCTTAGGAGACTCCTTAGGGACGAATGCGCAAAATGGTGGCTATACATGGGCTCCTATGAGAGGGCTTAAGGGCGCTTGCGTAAGATGGCGGTCGCAACATGGTGGCTATACACGGCTACTAATGGAGAATGATGACGGCTTAACGGCGCTTG
Source organism: Anabrus simplex (assembly GCF_040414725.1). Taxonomy (NCBI): domain Eukaryota; kingdom Metazoa; phylum Arthropoda; class Insecta; order Orthoptera; family Tettigoniidae; genus Anabrus; species Anabrus simplex. The sequence continues at coordinate 1,120,310,628 of NC_090266.1, read as the reverse complement.
CGCAAGATGGCTGCTGCTCTTATGAGATGCCCTAGGGGGGTTGCGCAAGATGTCAGCTGCAAGATGGCTGCTATGCACACCTCCTTATGAAACGGCCTAGGGACGCTTGCGCAAGATCGCGGCTATACATAGGCTCTTATGAGACGGCCTAGGGGTGCTTGCGCAAGATGACGGCTACACACAGGCTCTTATGAAGAAAGCTAGCTTAGAGGCTACTTCATAAGATGGCGGCTGCTGTTATGAATATCCTTATGCATGTCTTGTAAACAAAGCCACGTGCTTTTTGACAGCTGTCAGCGGCCATCTTTAATCAACGGAGCATCGTGCTGCCATCTTTAGCTACTACCTTAGGTACGTGGTAGCGGGCTATTTGAAAAATTCCACGTGCTTTTTTGACAGCGGTTATCTTTAATCAACAGAGCATCGTGCTGCCATCTTTAGCTACAACCTCTGAAATGTGGTGGCGGGCAATTTGAAAAATTCACGTGCTTTTTTACAGCTGTCAGCCGCTGCCTTTAACTACATGCACATGGCTTACTGCTATCTTGACGGAAGTAAACTTTATACCGCGGAATTTAAACTAATCTTAACGGGACTTACCCACGCCACAAGCTTAAACAAGAGAGCATCGTGCTGCCATTATGGCGGGGCTAAATCCTCATGGATGCCACCTTAGGCACGTGGTGGCGGGCAATTTGAAATTCTACGACCTCTTTAAAGCCACGTGCTTATGAAGAAAGCAAGCTTAGAGGCTACTGTACAAGACGGCGGTTATACATATGCTGTTATGACCTCCTCCTCCTCCTCCTTCTCATCCACCTCCTCCTCTTCTGCCAAGGCATAGCTTTATGACTCTATCAAACAAGTTTAAACATGCATTCTACTGCGCAAGATGGCAGCTGTACACAGGCTCTTATGAAGAAAGCGAGCTTAGAGGTTACTGCACAAGATGGCGGCTAATCATAGGCTCTTAAGGCCTCCTCCTCCTCATCCTCCTCCTCCTTTTTGCATGCTGAAAAAGGTATTACCGTGTCCTTACCGCCTCCTTCTCCTACCGCTTTCTCCTCAATCGAAAAACTTATGTGACGAGGATAACGCTACATAACGTAAGTATATTTGTTTGTAATGTAACGTTTAATTAAGGAAAGCACCTGCCTGTAAGAAGAGGGATAGTGCTAACCTCAGTAGCTGTAGGGAGGAGTCCTTTTGCCAGGGTGAGGAGCAGCCCATTTGCTTTATTTCTAGGAGGAGGATCCCTTTTGAATTTTTGCCAGGAAGACTAGCAATTTTGCCCTACAGATGAGGAGGAGGTGTTCTTTTTGCCCATTTGCCCTTTAGCCCTTTTGCCAGGAGGAGGAGGAGGAGGAGGAGGAGGAGGCCTTAAGAGCCTATGTATAGCCGCCATCATGTGCAGTAGCCTCTAAGCTAGCTTTCTTCACAAGAGCCTGTGTATAGCTGCCATCTTGCGCAGTAGAATGCATGTTTAAAATTGTTTGATAGAGTCATAAAGCTATGACTTGGCAGAAGAGGAGGAGGTGGATGAGAAGGAGGAGGAGGAGGTCATAACAGCATATGTATAACCGCCATCGTGTACAATAGCCTCTAAGCTTGCTTTCGTCATAAGCACGTGGCTTTAAAGAGGTCGTAGAATTTCAAATTGCCCGCCACCACGTGCCTAAGGTGGCATCCATGAGGATTTAGCCCCGCCATAATGGCAGCACGATGCTCTCTTGTTTAAGCTTGTGGCGTGGGTAAGTCCCGTTAAGATTAGTTTAAATTCCGCGGTATAAAGTTTACTTCCGTCAAGATAGCAGTAAGCCATGTGCATGTAGTTAAAGGCAGCGGCTGACAGCTGTAAAAAAGCACGTGAATTTTTCAAATTGCCCGCCACCACATTTCAGAGGTTGTAGCTAAAGATGGCAGCACGATGCTCTGTTGATTAAAGATAACCGCTGTCAAAAAAGCACGTGGAATTTTTCAAATAGCCCGCTACCACGTACCTAAGGTAGTAGCTAAAGATGGCAGCACGATGCTCTGTTGATTAAAGATGGCCGCTGACAGCTGTAGAAAAGAACGTGGCTTGGTTACATAATAAGAACACGTAGAATTTCAAATTGCCGTCCACCGCATGCATAAGTATCTTCATAACAGCAGCCGCCATCTTGTGTAGTAGACTCTAAGCTAGTTTTCTTCATAAGAGCCTGTGTATAGCCACCATCTTGCGCAAGCGTCCCTAGGCCGTCTCATAAGAGCTCATGTATAGCCGTAATCTTGCGCAAGCACCCCTAGGCCGTCTCATATGAGCCTATGTATAGCTGCCATCTTGCGCAAGAGCTCCTAGGGCGTCTCACATGAGCAGCAGCCATCTTGCGCAAGCGCCCTTAAGCCGTCATCATTCTCCGTAAGTAGCCGTGTATAGCCACCATCTTGCGGCCGCCATCTTACGCAAGCGCCCTTATGCCGTCTCATAAGAGACCATGTAAAGCCGCCATTTTTGCGGAAGCGACACTAGGGAGTCTCCTAAGAGCGGCAGCCATCTTGCGCAAGTGCCCTTAAGGGTTCTCATAAGGAGCTGTGTATAGCCGCCATCTTGTGCAATTGACGTCGGGTAGGGCACCCTGCCGTAAAACTGAGGTTAGGCTCCTCCATGCGGTTAGGTGTGCTCTGTTATGCTAATCTGCATTGCCCTACTACTCAACATAACGTATCGAGGATACCCATTGCCCTACTACTCAAGAAGCCCCTGCATCAGATTAGGCTTGCTGTCTTGCGCGTAAAAAGTAAGATAAAGCCCCTCCAAGATGGCGTCTGTGAGGTTAAGCTCGCTCTCTTAGGCGTCAGGAAGGGCATCTAGCTGTAAAACTTAGGTTAGGCCCTTCCATGAGGTTATGCTTGCTCTTACGCGTAAAAAGTAAGGTTAAGCCCTCCAGGATGGCGGATGTGAGGTAAAGCATGCAGTCTTAGCCAGCGCAGTCGATGCGGAGGGCCTGTGGAGGTGGAGGCGGCCGAACCCGTGAACAGTCAATGTGGAGGAGGCCTCTGTGGAGGTTGTTGAGGTGGAGGCGGCTGAACCCGTGACTTATACTACTGGTACTATATCCCAACCCATTGTCTTTAGTATATCCCCAGAAATCTTATCAATTCCAGCCACTTTTATAATTTACAACTTTTGTATCTTATTGTAAATGTCATTGTTATTATCTGTAAATTATAATATTTCTTTTGTATTAGTCTCCTCCTCTATCTGGACATTATCCTTGTAACCAACAATCTTTACATGCTGCTGACTGAATACTTCTGCCTTTTGAAGATCCTCGCATACACACTCCCCTTGTTCATTAGTTATTCGAGGAATGTCCTTCTTATAACCTGTTTCTGTCTTAAAATACTTATACATACCCTTCCATTTTTCACAAAAATTTGTATGATTGCCTATTGTGCTTGCCATGATGTTATCCTTAGCTGCCTTCTGAGCTAGATTTAATTTCCTAGCATGTTCCTTCAATTTCTCCTTACTTCCACAGCCATTTCTAACTCTATTCCTCTCCAATCTGCACCTCCTTCTTAGTCTCTTTATTTCTCTATTATAATAGGGTGGGTATTTGCCATTCCTTACCATCTTTAAAGGTACAAACGTGTTTCCACATTCCTCAACAATTGCTTTAAACCCATCCCAGAGTCTCTTTACATTTTTATTTACCGTTTTCCACCGATAATAGTCACTTTTTAGAAACTGCATCATGCCTGCTTTATCAGCCATATGGTACTGTCTAATAGTCCTACTTTTAAGACCTTCCATTCTATCGCATTTATTTTTAACTACGATAAAAACAGCTTCATGATCATTAATACCATCTATTACTTCGGTTTCTCTATAGAGCTCATCTGGTTTTACCAGCATCACGCCCAGGATATTTTCCCCTCTAGTTGGTTCCATCACTTTCTGTAACAGCTGCCCTTCCCATATTAACTTATTTGCCATTTGTTGGTCATGCTTCCCGTCGTTCGCACTTCCTTCCCAACTGACAACTGGTAAATTCAGATCTCCCGCTAAAATAACATTCCTTTCCATGTCGTTTCCCACATAGCTGATTATCTTATCATCAAATAATTCTGAATCCGTGTCAGCGCTACCCTTTCCCGGTCTGTACACTCCAAAGATATCAAGTTGCCTATTATCTTTAGAGCCGTAAATAATCTTTCCTCCTGCTCAACTTGCCATTTGTGAATTTTGGGCCTGACGATCACCCGGTTTTGGACATCTGCTGGTGCAATTCCTACCTATTTCAAATCGGTTTTGATTTCGCCAATCCATTTCATTGTGGCTCTTTTGGCTTATTATTATTATTATTATTATTATTATTATTATTATTATTATTATTATTATTATTATTATTATTATTTCCGGCGCCATGGCTCAATGGTTAGCGTACTGGCCTTTGGTCACAGGGGTCCCGGGTTTAATTCCTGGCAGGGAATTCTTAAGTGGGGATAATATCTTAACATTCGTATTGTACCAGGAAAGCCTATGTCCTGGCCCATATCAATCGAAAGAACCGTTATTCCAGCATAAAATATCCGTCCGACGTACGAACATTTAAATAAAGGAATGTTCCAGCATGTGCCAGACTTCACGAGTGCACTAGGCGAAGTCAAGTGACGTCACCTGTCGCTCGAAGCTCACCTCCCCTAGAGATATTTCTCGAAAAGAATTTTCTTTTCGCAAGCCTTTCAACACCTTAACCACTTTCAACGGGACAAACGCTGAATTGTATCGGACGTCATAAAAGTTAATCCCTGTGAATTTCGAATTAATCCATTGCATGGTTGTTGAGTTATAATAATTTAAAGTCTAAGAAAATTATACACTCACGGTCACATGGCCAAGAGAAACCACCCCTCCCAGCGCCAGTATATATATGTCAAGGCTAACAAGCAGAGCAGCGCAGTACAAGGACGAGTACACAGATGTGTGTGAGTGAGACAGAGGAGAGACCGATCCTCGTACAGTATGTCCGCGCAGTCACGGTGAAAGTACTTGCCGTCGCGTTTCCGGAACACGAAGTTATATCGCCGACAAAATTACAAAAGAAGTCGCACTGTATTTAGTACATCGCGTCGCGACTACAGTCTAATTCTAAAGACATTTCAGAATATAATACGAGTGAACTTATTGAAGTGCAAATACCAAATATTTAACGTTCACAGAATATATCATTACGTGTAGACTTAGTTTACTTCACATGATATTGAATTTCTACAGAAACTAATGTGTAGAATTACCAGAACTCATTTCTTTTCGAGTATTGAACTGTATTTCTTTATTCACGCCATATTAGTATACGACTTACAGTAGTAATCTGGGTGAATACTAAGAACTTTTTCTGAGGTAATATGACGTTATAATAACAAGATAATCAGAAAATAATCCTTAGTGACTTAATGACCGTGTTCAAAGACTGTGATTATTTTCAAGTGTGAACTGTGTAATTATGACGTTGCAGTAACGACTTTAAATAGTATTTCATACAGGAAGGACTGTGATTATTCATTTAACGTCTTAAAGTTCAATTACGCCATAAGCTGTGTTCAACAGTAAATGACAGTGTCAGTGATAACTACTCGCACTAAGTGATTTTTTCGTGTGCGAAAAATCACCTTAACGAGCTGCAATTCTACACGATCCAGTTCCAGCTATCATCACCTCATCGGGGGACGTCAACATGGTGTGTTAAGGGAACATCGCCGATCCTGATTCTCTACGGAACATTCCAGATGTCCATCCTTCAACATTTGTAGCAACATTTCTTTCATTAAGTGAGTAGTAACAAACTGACTAAAATTTTCTCATTAATTTTGAACAGTGGAAACTTCAGTGCCGCGTGTGAACAAATATTTCAGAGTTCTCATAGTTTCTCAGAAGTGATTAATTTAATTTTCAAATTTAATTTTCATATCTCATAGAAAGACTTTAGGCTTTTCAAGTGTGCTATACATCAAGGTTTACAAACTGAAAAACTGAAAACTTTTAACAGAAATTTAATTTCTAGTGTCAATTTGCAATTACAAGTGTGTGCTCATATTTAGAAAGACTTTAGGTGGAAATCTAGTACCTCGTCTTCCCACATATGAAAGACTTTGGAATCAGTGATATTCATTTAATTTTCATGAACAGAATTCAGGGAGATTACGTTCAAACTTTTAATTTCAATGCCAAATTTGAGTCCAATAATCATATTGCAGGGTGAAGAATTAATAAATTGTTAAAAAAATGTTATAACCATCTATTATTCGCTCTGCGAGTCTATCCTACTCTGTATCGGCTCCAAAACCAAGTTCCACTCCCTGAGGTCCTACTCATGCCCTTTCCCCAAAACCTTTTCCTGGTACAGAGAGGATAGAATATATCATAGATGGCGCCCAACGTGGGGCTCGATTTTGAGCCACGCCAAAAGTAATAGAAGGTGCTGCACATGATTACGCCTCGATTGGAGTCACGATACCAGATATAATAGATTGCCGCAACACTCAGGGTTCGATTTGCGTCATAATAAATTTCAATTTGAGTACAGGATTCGACTGCAACTATTACGAACACGAAGAACTTGTTGTACTTGACTTATTCGAATATTCCGGAAACATGGATAACTTACTTGCAGTAATCGAAGCTCTCAGGCTTAGCATTAACTATCAGAATGCTAAGATTGATAGGTCTAACAGCCAGATAGCACAAATGAACACGCAAACAGATCGAATCAATACGCAAATGGTAGAGTCTAATAATGAATTGAATACACAAATAACCGCACTACAGTCACAGATAGTTGACTCTAATTCTCAACTGCAGTCAGGCGCAGATGGTAGAGTCTAATAACCAATTACAGGCTCAAAATACTCAACTGCAAGCGCAGTTAAATGAGTCAAGCAGGAAGGTCGAAGATTTAACTTCTAAAATTGATAGGACCTTGAACACTAAGTTTGCAGAATCCGATAAAGTCATTAAAAAGGCTCACTGAATCCAGTGCCCTTATCGAGCAACGATTCCGTGAAGCTGGAACTCGCCTCGAAAAGAAACTTACTGATTCTAGCGCACAAGTCGAAGCCAGATTGAAAAACATGCGGGATCAGTTTGTTGAAAACTTAGAGTCTATCAAGAAAGAAATAAAGACAGAGGTCGTCAAATCTTTAGACAAGGATCTTAGAAATGTTCTTCTTTCCGTTCAAGCATTTTCCACCGAACTCAAAGATTTACGGACTGAATTTCAAGAATCCCATGGTAACATCTCACAAGCTCAAGTAAAGCTAGCTCAGGTGCAGGAAAACCTGCGATATGCATTAAAGAACGACGTGGGCAAATTATGAAACGAGATAGGATTAATTAAGAGCACGCATGGAGAACTCGACAAGCGTATTACAGGACAGCTAGACAGCACGCATACCAGATATCTGCTTTCTGTAAAGACGTACAAGTCATTAAATCTGACTTCAGAAATGAACTAAAAGATTTAGACGCCTCAATTAATTCCAAAATTGAGAATTTGTCTGAAGAAGTGAATCAAATTAAACTCAAAGAACATACAACTGACGTCACAATTCCTGGTTCATCGAGGGAAGTACACAGCACAACAACCCTCATTAAAGTACCAGATGACAAACCAGTCAAATTTTCAGGACGTGACGAGTATACTGCTCGAGAATTTTTGTAAAATGTCGACGATTACCTGGAAGAGAATAGGGTAGATGACGATAGAGAACTTAGAGTAGTATCCAAGCTTCTAGAAGGACGAGCCTTGTCATGGTTCATAGCTTTTAAGGGCAACTTTAAAAACTATGACGACTTTAAAAAGGCACTTCTTAAACGCTTTTGGGATTCTGAAAGACAACACCTCGTCAAGATGCAACTCTACTCTGGTAAATACAATACTTCAGTCAATACTTCCCGATATTCAGATTATTGTTTAATGCAATTAAAAAAATTATAATTTTTAGATCCACCTTTGCCAGATATCGAACTCATTCAGATCCTGACACTTCAATATCCGCCTCATGTTCAAGAGATACTAGTCGCTGCCAACATTAAAACATTGGAACATTTCGACGCTACTTTGCGCAGGTTAGATACGGCTAATATCCAATCTAGTCCGAAAACTAACAGGAGTCGAGAAATAAATACGAACTCTGCGGAAATAACCGCCGGAGAGAGAGGAACCCAGGACATGTGAAGAAAGATTAAGCCCTACCAACCCAAGCAGATTCCGGAATTTTAGACGTCAGAGGAATCAGGATAGACACCTTTACCAACCTAGGAATTCATGGAGACAGCGTGAAAGCACTCCTGAAGGAAATCGTGAGTCCAGAGGACGAGAACTAGAAAGTAGATGGAAGGATACACGGGAATACGTCAGGGAGAGAAATCGTAATCCTGATGAGCTTGGAGCCACGTCCCTGGAATACCAACGTCAATTCGCACCAAGAGAACAAAGATCACCTGATCCTGAATCAACAGGCGCTATTAAAAAAAACGCCGATCTCACAATAGGGAGATTGACTACAGAACACGATGAGGACGAGATTTCAAACTATTGTACTGCTGTTATCGATTACTGGCACATTGACGATTCCGAATTACTATTCAAAGACGCACAAACACCAAGGCCAATCATTACCCGTTCATTACTTTCATAACAGTACCCACAGGCAACCTACAGGTGATTACGCTCATCGATTCTGGAGCGCAAGCTTCTTTAATTTCTGGCTTGTAGACTCGCTTAAAAATCAGAACAATGTTTTGTTATTGCCTGCAGCTCAGATCAAAGTAAGAGGGATAGTTCCTGATAAAGTTGTTAAGTGTAAATCCCCGGCATTTTTAGAGTTTGAAATTAACAGTCAGTCATTCGAACACATATTTTTGGTAGTATCACGTCTTAACTTCAACTTAATACTTGGATCAGATTTTATAATCGAATACAAAGGAACCATTGACTATGACGCCAACCTCGTAAGATTGAAGAATGAATCCGTAGGACTACAGCTGGTAGGACGAAGTGACCTGGAAGTTCAAGAGAATGGAGCCCGTTTCGAAGAAGCCGGTGGTGACAGTATTAAGCCCGCTGTAAGCGAGGTTGCGCCATCCGTAGCAGAATGTAGAAAGGGTGACCAAAGTGAGGACGATGCAGAGTCCCTATTCAATGAGAACTCCATCATAGGTCCGGATTATATAATGTCAATAGCCAGTGTGGTTGAAGACCCGGAAATTAAATTAAAATTGGAGGAGGCTAAAAATGATGTTCTACAAAAATTTGCATGTGTGTTCGATGACAAGCCTGGAGAGATAGCTGGCTACGAATATCATCTTGATGTAAATGACTTGTCCCCTTATTAGAAGAAACCATATCCCGTCCCCGAGAAATATCGAGAAGAAGTTCGTGACTTAATTCATAAAATGACAGATGATGGGATAATTTCGCCTTGCGTAACTAAGTACCTGAATCCGTTGGCCATAGTGCGTAAGCCTAACGGCGGTATCAGGATTTGTCTTGATGCGAGGGTCCTAAATGACCGACTGACCTTAGAATATGACCGTCCTCCATTACTTAAGGATATCATCAGAAGATTCCACGGCATGAATTTCTTTAGTTGCCTTGACGGAACTTCTTCATATTATATAAAATTGGATGCTGAAAGTAGACTTTTCACAGGCTTCTTATTTGAAAATAGGACCTATGTTTTCAACAAAATGTCCTTTGGCATTAAGAACTCGGGAGCTGTTCTGATCAGAGCCCTGGAAAAACACTTATCAGATTACGTAAAGGACATAACTATGATTTATGTTGACGATATTTTGATTGCCTCAAGAACTTTCGAAGAGCACGTGAGAGATGTCAATCTGATCCTACAGGAATTGGAGAAGAAGAATTTCAAGATAAATGCCCAGAAAAGTCAGCTTTTCCAAACATCAGAATTATTCTTAGGACATGTAATTAGTGGTGATGGAATTCAACCTAACCCTGCCAAGATTAAGAGTATCATTGACTTTCCTAGACCTCAGCGCATTAAAAACGTGAGACAGTTCCTAGGACTTGGTCAGTTCTTTTCTCAACACTGTCCAGATTATACTGAGACGGTAGCTCCTCTTCAGCAACTACTACTTAAGAATAATAGATGGAAGTGGACTGAGGAATGTGAACGAGCTTTCCTTGCCACCAAGGACATGTTGAAAAACTATGTTAAACTAGTTTATCCGGATTTTTCTCTTCCATTCTTCATAGAGTGTGATGCCAGCTCTGTAGGAATAGGCGCAGTGCTGTATCAAGTGAAACCTGAAAATCCCGATCACAGACTTTACATCTCGTTTCTAAGTAGAAAACTACGACCTCACGAAAAGTCCTATACCATAACTGAACTTGAAGCTCTGGCTGTTGTTTTTTCTCTCCAGTATTGGAAGAAAATCATCTACGGCTATCCCATTACGATTTACACAGACCATAAAGCTCTGACATTCATACTGTCATCTGACATGACGAATGAAAGAGTTTCCCGATGGGCTCCTTTCATTCAGCTGTTCGACCTCACAGTAATACACAGGCCTGGTTGGAAGAATGCCTTAGCGGATGCCCTCAGCCGCAACCCTGCTGAAGTTATCGAAGTTCACGAGGTTAACATCCCGAATGATGATGACGAAGAATGTTTTCGCAAACTGCGCTACCTTGCCCAGATGCAACGAAGAGACGCCAATTGTAGGGAATTAATTCGATTTTTATCAGGTTCGATTCCCGCCGATGATGATGAATTCCCACGTCTCCAACGACCTTCTTCAAACTTCTGTTTACGGGATGGGATTCTTATGAAATACATTGACTTAGCCAAGACGCAATGCAGGATTTATGCACCTGTCAAAATCAGAAAGGCTATCATACGGCATTGTCACTCAATTTCAGGTCATGCTGGTACGGATAAAGTTCTCAACGTTATTAAGGAAAGGTTTACATCGGAATATCCTAGGCGAGACAATAGGAGAATTTTGCGGTCTTGTGATTTATGCCAGCGGATCAAACCAGATAATTATCTACTCAAGGAATTTCCTAAACCGCTGATCCCGGAAAAGCCCGGAGAAATAATGGCAATCGATCTGTACGGCCCTTTGCCAAAGGCGACCAGGGGGAACAGACATGTCATTGTTGTTGTGGATGTCTTTTCCAAGTATACTATGCTGTTGCCTATCCAGAAAGCTAATGCCGGTAACATCTTAAGGAGGCTGAAAAAAACATCATCGCTGAGATGGGAAAGCCTGAATACTTACTAACGGATCACGGAACGCAATTCACTTCCGTAGAATTCCAACAGGCCTTAGAAGAACTTAACATCCGTCATATCATGAATTCTATTAGGCGCCCGAAAGCTAACCCTGCTGAAAGGATAATGGGAGAACTCGCTAAATTCTGCCGAATTTATTGTAGCGAACATCACTGGAAGTGGATCGAGATCTTGCCAGTAGTGCAAAAGATTGTAAACTCTATTGTGCATGAATCCACTAATGACATTCCTCTCAGCCTGCATCATGGGATAAAACCTGAGCGACCTTGGGACAGAATTCTACCAGCTCTACCAGATGTCATCGTGCAGCAGCAAGTTAAGATCAACGACGCGCTGACCAGGCTAAGACATGCAGCTGCCATCAGAGAACGACGCCAGCGTAATAGGAAGTTCAGAAGACCATTAAATCCTGGAGACCTTATTTTAATACGCAGACCAGCTACTTCCAACCCTGAGAGAAGGATTTACGCTAAGTTCTGTCCACTATTTGTAGGTCCTTACCTTGTCCGCACTGTATTGAGAAACGGAGCTTATGAAATTGTAAGATTGGATGGCACTTTTGAGGGTATTTATAACTCAGCCAATTTAAAACAATATGTACCACAGGAAGAGTAAAGCCTGGAAAAGAAAATCCTGCGTCAAACCAAGGGGAAGATGTACCAGGAAAGCCTATGTCCTGGCCCATATCAATCGAAAGAACCGTTATTCCAGCATAAAATATCCGTCCGACGTACGAACATTTAAGTAAAGGAATGTTCCAGCATGTGCCAGACTTCACGAGTGCACTAGGCGAAGTCAAGTGACGTCACCTGTCGCTCGAAGCTCACCTCCCCTAGAGATATTTCTCGAAAAGAATTTTCTTTTCGCAAGCCTTTCAACACCTTAACCACTTTCAACGGGACAAACGCTGAATTGTATCGGACGTCATAAAAGTTAATCCCTGTGAATTTCGAATTAATCCATTCCATGGTTGTTGAGTTATAATAATTTAAAGTCTAAGAAAATTATACACTCACGGTCACATGGCCAAGAGAAACCACCCCTCCCAGCGCCAGTATATATATGTCAAGGCTGACAAGCAGAGCAGCGCAGTACAAGGACGAGTACACAGATGTGTGTGAGTGAGACAGAGGAGAGACCGACCCTCGTACAGTATGTCCGCGCAGTCACGGTGAAAGTACTTGCCGTCGCGTTTCCGGAACACGAAGTTATATCGCCGACAAAATTACAAAAGAAGTCGCACTGTATTTAGTACATCGCGTCGCGACTACAGTCTAATTCTAAAGACATTTCAGAATATAATACGAGTGAACTTATTGAAGTGCAAATACCAAATATTTAACGTTCACAGAATATATCATTACGTGTAGACTTAGTTTACTTCACATGATATTGAACTTATACAGAAACTAATGTGTAGAATTACCAGAACTCATTTCTTTTCGAGTATTGAACTGTATTTCTTTATTCACGCCATATTAGTATACGACTTACAGTAGTAATCTGGGTGAATACTAAGAACTTTTTCTGAGGTAATATGGCGTTATAATAACAAGATAATCAGAAAATAATCCTTATTGACTTAATGACCGTGTTCAAAGACTGTGATTATTTTCAAGTGTGAACTGTGTAATTATGACGTTGCAGTAACGACTTTAAATAGTATTTCATACAGGAAGGACTGTGATTATTCATTTAACGTCTTAAAGTTCAATTACGCCATAAGCTGTGTTCAACAGTAAATGACAGTGTCAGTGATAACTACTCGCACTAAGTGAATTTTTCATGTGCGAAAAATCACCTTAACGAGCTGCAATTCTACACGATCCAGTTCCAGCTATCATCACCTCATCGGGGGACGTCAACATGGTGTGTTAAGGGAACATCGCCGATCCCGATTCTCCACGGAACATTCCAGATGTCCATCCTTCAACATTTGTAGCAACATTTCTTTCATTAAGTGAGTAGTAACAAACTGACTAAAATTTTCTCATTAATTTTGAACAGTGGAAACTTCAGTGCCGCGTGTGAACAAATATTTCAGAGTTCTCATAGTTTCTCAGAAGTGATTAACTTAATTTTCAAATTTAATTTTCATATCCCATAGAAAGACTTTAGAATTTTCAAGTGTGCTTTACTGAACCCTTGAACTTACCTTTCCATCGTTGGTCGGCCACAGCTGCTACAGTAGAACAATATAGACCTCTCAAATCATGGGTCGTTGCGGGAATAAATTCGGTCACGATCTTAACCAAACGATGGGGTTCAGAAGAGAGCCTAACTACTTGAAATGAGGAGCAAATATGTGCTTACTAACTTTTATTAAAATCGAAATGACACGTCAACATTATTATTTTAATATAAATCCTTGAAAAAAATAAAACATTATAAATTATTTATTATTGAATGTTTCAAACGCAGTCACATTGCATAGTGTTCATTTATTTCTCACAATATCGAAGAGCTGCTTCGGAGAAATTAGTACATTAGTGGACAGCGAAACTGAAAAACTGAAAAAGGAAAGACCTGAGAACCGGGCACCTATTACTCCAAACGAAAAGTGAGAATTAATCCACACGATCCGTGGAAAATCTTTCAACAAGTAGAACGCCTGATTTCCTCTCAATTAAGGTTATCCACCAGTCGAATACCCTTTACGGATACGGAACACCCGCCGAATGGACCCTTAATCGAACCAAATTGACTATCAGTTGCTTTGGATAGGTTGCGAAATATTATGGGAAAGCATGGTGTTCACTACGAGTTAACAGCATCATTCACAATTGAAATAAAATTCCACCATGTATTTGTCATTCATGACACCCTTAAGTGATAAGGTAATCCCGATGCTAAATGTGCATCACCCAAACAGCTGATCGGAAGGAACCAACAACAACATGATCCGCGAGGATCTTACGTTACGTCGTTCTAAAGGAACAAACTGCGAAATGCAGGAAACACTTATTCATCATGCATTTAGGAGAAATGCCAAACACAGAAGTTAATTAAAAAGTGGTAAATCTCTTGAAAGGTATTATTATTGAACCGATTTTCAGGTTAGAAATGGTTATGTTACGTTTAATAAAATGACCAGTCCACATTGAAAAATACTACAACTTTAAGGAATTCTTTCGTTTGAAAAACAATGACTACCATTACAGATCCATCTACTTATTGTTTGTCCCAACACACTACCTATAAAGTGATTACTTAATCGAATTCAGCTACGAATAAAATGAAAGTACGACAAATATTGAAAATAAAATAATATTACTGGCTGACGAATCGAAACCGCATTCGCAACTCAGGTCTCATACTAATACACTGAGTGTCAATATGCACACTATCAAAACGAAACGGACGTCAGAACGACAAAACAATTAAGTCCGTAAAATAAAATAACATATCGAAGTCATTAAAACTGAACACGCATGGAGAATTTACAGTAAAATATTTAATCTCCATCAGGTCGATATCCAATATTTGGGCAACCCTCATTCGCCGATAGCGGCCCCGTTATCTTAGGGAACACCTTCCAGCTGTTGGAGCTACGCACTAGTTGGCCTCATTATTATGGATCTAACCCTCTTCATATTTCATATTTTACTGCAGATGCTACCTTCGCCCAGGTCACTTCGCAAACAAAAGAAACATCTAATCTGAGACTTGAGTATGTACAGCTGACATCCCAGACCTATCGTCGGGCTCACTTAAAATCTGTACATCCTAACACTAATCTCTATGTACACGATACCTTCCAAATTCTATTGTCTGGCGTGAACTAGGACGTCTCATCATCAGTAACTCCAAGGATAACATGTGACGTCCTAAATCTATGGTCGGGCGTAAAAATGGGTCGTAATACGCATCCCCTAGCATATCAGGCGAACTAACAATTTCAAACCAACTCAGACATTTCAATACACATGGAACCACGTCTCTTACTATTAGACGAATGCAAGTCGGAAAATGCAGTAAGTCTCCATCTCGTTACAATACGTGAACTCGAAAATAAATATACGTGACGAACAATTCTCCAACTCAAACACAATCTCAGCCTGTGCAATGAAGTTTTTAGGGAAGCAATGTATAATAATTCCCAACACACGTCTAGCATTTAGTGGATGTATTCAAAATAATAATCATCACTACCGCATTAGAAACTCTCAAATCGCCTGCCGTCAATTCCAAATATTTATATCAATGACATATCCAGTGAAACGAAATTCAATACAACACTAAACATGTATTCTAATGCTCTTTTATCCTTGAGGTCACATTATCTTAATATTGATACGGGCTTTACGTAACTAGTCACTTGACTTTTACTACCAAGATTTTTAACCTTTACTAGAATCGTTTTCACTTGGGATCTTACTAGAAATCTACGATGCCTCACACAGTAGTCGTCTCAAATTTCGGATTGGTAGCGGAATACTCTACAGCCTGTCACAATACAGCCTGTCTCCCAAATACTTCCTCAGCAAACATAGCCTGTCTCAAACTCATTCTCCTCGCCTTATCCCAGCGGTATCACTTAAAATCCAGGCTTCCTTTCCCCTTCAATATTCCTATCCCTCTCAACTCCACATATATAAATTCTTCGCTCTCAATCCATTTTCTTATATTTCCAAGACCCTTTTCATTTTCCAATCCTCTAGTGAAAACAACAACCATTATAAAATACACCTCTTCATTTTACTGTTACTACTACTTTCGGACCTCGAGAATACAAGAACAAACCGCGATTTTCCGTATCATCGATATACACGATGTCACAAAATTTTACTTCCCATGAATAAAGATCACTCTATCGAATTTTATTGGAAATATCTAAATGCCTGCGATCCTTGTAAAACACACTGGTTAAACTGCACTTTTAACATAGGAAAATTTTATCCCGCGGTAGACATTATTATTATTATTATTATTATTATTATTATTATTATTATTATTATTATTATTATTATTATTGACCAACATTTCTGAATTCAACTGACATTTGAAATTAAAACATTCGCCACGACTACTTTACCATTATAGCTTTCCTAATTTTCCTCATTTTGGACAATATCTCATAGACCATTAACACCAGATTTAAACGTCACATTTTACAGTTTCTTGACGTGAAATTTACAAACTAAAATTTTCACACGCTGACCAAAATAATAACACTTTTCACCTGAGATAATTACAAATATCAACCCGACAATCATCTTGAAAAATTTGTTGGGAAAGAACAATAAAATCTAACTATAACATAATACAAATATAGACAGACCTTCAAATGGCGTCATTCCCAGTATTCTGGCTACATCGTCGCCAGATGACCTCGTGCCTTTAGCCGTACAATGGTACAAATAACATCATCTCCTCCAACATATCAATCTTACAAACACTGCCTTTTTCACACGATATTAAATTACAACACAAATCACGCACTTTCCTCGTTATAATTTGTACCACGAACCTCTCTTGTTCTGCAGTCAACTGCGACTGTCTGCTTTCTTCCCAGAGTTGTCTCTCTCTGTCACCCACATATATAACAGGTGTTCAACAGATAACGAAATCAGAACTACTCTGACTGGCTTCCCAACTCTCTTACCACTTTCAAACGCACATGAGGTGATACAATAAAATTTGGCTGTGTACATTAACAGACGCCTATACTTTCACAGTTTGTCGGCAAAAGTTCAGAAATTTTCTGTCACCTTCCCTTTCTAACCGAATATGTGGACCTCAGCCACGAACATGTACTAAGTTGTTTGTAGATCAATCTGGTACAATTTTCTGCTGACGACGGGCGTAAGCTACCGCCGCTTCAAAACCCAGATCGACACTGAAAAATATGCAGTGGGGGGGGTTCTTTTTATAGTCTTATGAGGGACGCTACACACACTACTAAGCTTGATTGCGTAATCTGCTAATTTCGCGTCCAATAGACCGATTTTCATGAGACTTGTCCCAGAATTCCGGACAGACTTGTAATTATTTTAGATGTTAATCTCATAATTTTACCACACTCGCAACAGGTGAAATAAATTATTTCTGCCCGGGCGTTTCGCGGGTTTTCTTCATCCATTGACCTTGGCACCTGGAGCTAGTCCACTGATCTGACGCTGACATGTACTTAGGCTTAACTGCATTTATAATTTACCCTGGGGGTTCTGTCTTCACGTAGGGTTTAAGAATAATTTAGATTATTTATTTCTTTATTTACTGTATTGCCAAAATCTCTCGTCACGCAGAATTCCGTGAATTTAAAGAATTATCGGGCACTCGAAGTCCGCCGAGGTGTCACGGTATTTCACGAGCTTGCCGCGGGTGAGATCTTTCCCACGCGACATCGAAGCTCTTAGGAGCGCAACATGGCTGCCCTCAAAAATAAGAGTAGCTTGTTGATTTGAAATAAATATTGAGAAAAATAAAAAAAAAATATTTTTCTCATCGTAGAATTATGGGTTCAATACATCAAGGTTTACAAACTGAAAAACTGAAAACTTTTAACAGAAATTTAATTTCTCGTGTCAATTTGCAATTACAAGTGTGTGCTCATATTTAGAAAGACTTTAGGTGGAAATCTAATACCTCGTCTTCTCACATATGAAAGACTTTGGAATCAGTCATATTCATTTAATTTTCATGAACAGAATTCAGGAAGATTACGTTCAAACTTTTAATTTCAATGCCAGATTAGAGTCCAATAATCATATTGCAGGGTGAAGAATTAATATATTGTTTAAAAAATGTTATAACCATCTATTATTCGCTCTGCGAGTCTATCCTACTCTGTATCGGCTCCATAACCAAGTTCCACTCCCTGAGGTCCTACTCATGCCCTTTCCCCAAAAACTTTTCCTGGTACAGTATGTGACGTCGTTTGCTTCAACAGATGTCCGGCTGCATGGCTAAATGGTTAGTTCAGCCGGCACGAGGACTGTGTGTATGTGTCGACTTCATCATCATTTCAGCCTTATCACGACGCGTGGGTCGCGTACGGGCGCCAAATCGAAAGACCTGCACCTGGCGAACCGAGTATGTCAGCGAACACTCCCGGCACTAAAAGCCATATGCCATTTCATTTCATTATTATTATTATTATTATTATTATTATTATTATTATTATTATTATTATTATTATTATTAGCAGCAGCAGCAGCAGCAGCAGCAGTAGTAGTAGTAGTAATAGTAGTAGTAGTAGTAGTAGTATAGCGCCTATACTCTAAAAAGAGCAATTGGTATGAAACTGTTACAGGATCGAGAAATTCAAGTGCTTGAGGGAAATTGTAATTCCACACATCGGCAAGGAATTTGTCGTTGAGGAGTGAGTGACCAGGATCCGCCTCAAGAACCTCTCATAGAGTAGCTTTGCAGAAACCTTAAGAATGAGAATTTCAGAGGTACAGGAAAAAAGAAATGAAGTTCTTAAGGAAAATTCAAGTGCGTAAGGAAGGTCTCGGAGAGAGATTAACAAGTAGTTCTATGAAAAGTTCGAAAGGACACCAGTCAGGACGAGAAAGCGAACACTTTACTGCATGAATTATTTTTCTTTTCCGTTTGGTGACGGAAATTTCAGCTTCTTCTTTTTCTTAATCTGTTTACTCTCAAGGATTGGTTTTTCCCTCGGACTCAGCGAGGGATCCCACCTCTACCATCTCAAGGCAGTGTCCCGGAGCGTCAAACATCGGGTCGGGGGATACAGCCGGGGAGGTGGACCATTACCTCGCCAGGTGGCCTCACCTGCTATGCTGAACAAGGGCCTTGAGGTGGGATGGGAAGATTGGAATAATTTAATGATATTTGCTTTACGTCCCACTAACTACTTTTACGGTTTTCGGAGACGCCGAGGTGCAGGAATTTAGTCCCGCAGGAGTTCTTTTACGTGCCAGTAAATCTACCGACACGAGGCTGACGTATTTGAGCACCTTCAAATACCACCGGACTGAGCCAGGATCGAACCTGCCAAGTTCGGTTCAGAAGGCCAGCGCCTCAACCATCTGAGCCACTCAGCCCGACTGGGAAGATTGGAAGGGATGGACAAGGAAGAGAGAAGGAAGCTGCCGTGGCTTTAAGTTAGGTACCATACTGGCATTTGCCTGGAGGAGAAGTGGGAAACCACGGAAAACCACTTCGAGGATGGCTGAGATGGGAATCGAGCCCACCTCTACTCAGTTGACCTCCCGAGGCTGCGTGAACCCCGTTCCAGCACTCGTATCACTGTTAAAATATCGTGGCAGAGCCGGGAATCGAACCCGGGCACCGGGGGTGGCAGCTAATTGCGCTAACCACTACACCACAGTAGCGGACGAAATTTAAGTTTTAGGTTTCAAATTGCGTTCACTTAGACTTACCAAGAATTCTTAAGTGGGGATAATATCTTAACATTCGTATGTGACGTTGTTTGCTTCAACAGATGTCCGGCTGCATGGCTAAATGTTTAGCGTGCTGGCCTTTGGTCACAGGGGTCCCGGGTTCGATTCCCGTCAGTGTCGGGAATCTTAAGCATAATTGGTTAATTCCCCTGGCATGGGGACTGGGTGTATGTGTCGTCTTCATCATCATTTCATCCTCATCACGACGCGCAGGTCACCTTCAGGTGTCAAATCAGAAGACCTGCACCTGGCGAGCCGAAGTCCTCGGACACATCCCGGCACTAAAAGCCATACGCCATTATTATGATTATGATGCAGCAACAGTATATATATATGTACGTATATACTATATTTCGCAATTTTTCGGTAAGTTTTTAACGTTGAAAGACCGATCATTATTACCTACTGGACATGGGTACGTATTGCAAGGCCCAAGTATACTTGAATTACCGTAGGTCGGTAATGTCTTTTAGGTTGAGCCAGTGGTACTCCTGAAGCATGTGGTAATGTGTTGGGGAGGGCCCATGTAAAATGAACGGTGGTTGGAACATTCATAACGTTAAATGTAAAGAAATAATTCCATTCTTTCTTTCTTTCTTTCTTTCTTCTCTTCTCTTCTTCTCCTTCTTTATCTGTTTATCCTCCAGGGTTGGTTTTTCCCTCGGACTCAGCGAGGGATCCCACCTGTACCGTCTCAAGTGTCCTGGAGCTTCAGACTCTGGGTCAGGGGATGAACTGGGGAGGACGACCAGTACCTCGCCCAGGCGGCCTCACCTGCTAAGCTGAACAGGGGCCTTGCGTGGGGGGATGAGAAGATTGGAAGGGATAGACAAGGAAGAGGGAAGGAAGCGGCCGTGACCTTAAGTTACTTACCATCCCGGCATTTGCCTGGAGAAGTGGGAAACCACGGGAAACCACTTCCAGGATGGCTGAGGTGGGAATCGAACCCACCTCTACTCTGTTGACCACCCGAGGCTGAATGGACCCCGTTCCAGCCCTCGTACCACTTTTCAAATTTTGTGGCAGAGCCGGGAATCGAACCCGGGCCTCTGGGGGTGGCAGCTAGTCACCTAATCACTACACCACAGAGGCGGACTCGTGCTTTTTCAATGGGTTAATATTTTATATATCGGTTCAGTTTGTTCGTTTTTCCACGCATTCATTTTAAAGGCTGTTTCTTTCATTACCCTCACTATAGAATGCGTTTCACTATAAAATTCCAGAAACAGAACTCCACTGTAACAAAACGTGAGTATTATTATTATTATTATTATTATTATTATTATTATTATTATTATTATTATTATTATTATTATTATTATTATTAAGTGGTTTATTATTCCTCGAGAGGTTTCAGCATATTTTGAAGATGTCAATAGTTAATTCGGCATCAAAGAAACCGGTATCCCACCAATCCGCTGGCGAGATAACAGCCATGATTGCGCAGAAAGAAATGTGACACTAACTACATTTCAGAAACGAAAATGACAAAATCCCATTTAGTATGAGGCGGTGCAAATCCGCTTTGCGGTCTTGATTGAGTGAGTGTACGTGATCCTTTGGGAAGATCGCGTAAGTTCCGGAGTACAAAGAACGAGCAAGCTGTGTTCTCCATGCCACTAGAGGGACTGGAAATTGCCCGTGGCTCTGTTAGCCACTCTTCTATAGTATTTTGATTTTTGTTGGGAGGTTTTATAAAACACCAGTAGAGGCAGCTTATTGCTGCAAAGTATCGAGTGATTTTTAACATTATAGTTGTCAGTTAACAATCACTGAGAGAAGTGAACAAATGGAAGGTAGTATGTGCACTCCTTTCTTTCCTAAACTTCAGTTCACGTATTAATTAAGTAGACATCGTTATCACCCCGAGGTCGTGCACACTCTCAAATGAAGTTGAGCCTCATTTACTATTTTAACCACATACCAGCTCTCCTGTCATTCTAACATTTCTGGCAGTACTGGGAATCGAACATGGGCCTGCACTGTGATGCAAATACTCCAGAATTATGTTGCATATTCGTTTTAAAACTACCTTCTTCCGACCTTGTTCTGCACATACTGGCCGCCATCCTGCTCAATCAGCTGACTCTCCCGCTCCCGTGACGTCAATTCTACTTTTTGTAACTTCTAGAATGAACTCAAATTCATTTAAATACTCGCCACGGGGCCTGGTTGAACGGGAGCCTGATCCCTGGTGGATGTACGAGCACATGATCTTGGACAGAGCTGGTTCTCTGCTCCATGGACTGCAACAATTTTCCAGGTGAGACATAGAACGCAAATAATGTGAGATATCTTCTTTATGTACCATATTCGTAGTTCCTGACGGAGTTGGGGGAGTCATCGAAGTATCTTCCTTTCTGTGTCAACGAGCTACGGACTTTGAATGACTCTAGGGGTCACTCGAACTGTTCTAACCTTGAATCTATCCTCCTGTGTCTTGGACTCATTGCTTCATCCACCTAACAACTAAATTTTCTGGTCGTGTGTCTCGGTTTCCCTCACCTCCTCCATTCCCTAGCCTGTCCTATATTTTGTTAAAATTGTTAGTATCAATCACAGTATCTAGATCCCCAGGATATTTTGTATACGAATTTAGCTTCCATTTCATAACTTGTCTGGAAACGTTTGGTAAATTTCACTGTTATTCTTCTTCTTCTACCACTTTTCCCACACATGTGGGGTCACGGGTGTGAACTGTGTCGCACATGTGGATTTGGCCCTGTTTTACGGCCGGATGCCCTTTCTGACACAACCCTCTATGAAGGGATGTAATTACTATTGCGTGTTTCTGTGGTGGCTGGTAGTGTAGTGTGTTGTATGAATATGAGTAACCGGGACAGAATACTTAATCAGACGCGATTAAAATCCCCGACCCGGCCGGGAATCGAACCCGGGACCCTCTGAACCGAAGGCCTTAACGCTGACCACTCAGCCAATGAGTCGGACTGGTGAATTTCATTGTTAATCACGTTAAATAGGATTAATTCTCTTACGTTAATAATGTATATAATGTATGTATCCCCCTGACATATTGGTCCATGTAAAAATTTCAGACACTGACGTTCGTACATGTTGGGCCCTATTTCAACTGCTTTGACTGAAGTTGTTTTCATCACCCTTTTATAATATAATCACCTAACATTTTTTGTGAAACATATCTTAAACTCGCATTGGAAATTATTCGTGAAATTGTTTGTTATCCCCGCTAGTCGGAAATGTACACACTGCATTTATTGAAGGAAAAGTAATTTTTATTCTTGAACCTATCACTTCCTATAACTACACTTTATCGCCACCACTCTCTACATCCCCGGATATGCCTGGCCTTATTTTCCACTGCGTATGCCTGCTACAATAACTGTTTCATTATTACTGTCCGGCTCCATGGCTAAATAGTTATTGTGCTGGCCTTTGGTCACAAGGGTCCCGGGTTCGATTCCCGGAATCGTCGGGAATTTTAACCATAATTGATTAATTTCGCTTTCACGGGGGCTGGGTGGATGTGCTGTCTTCATCATCATTTCATCCTCAGCACGACGCGCAGGTCGCCTACGGGTGTCAAATCAAAAGACCTGGCGAGCCTAACTTGTCCTCGGACACTCCCGGCACTAAAAACCATACGACATTATATTATTTCATTATTGTTATTATTCTTGATCTCTTAACCTGTTCCCAATTATCAAACTTGAACTTGGCCAAAGACTTGCAACAAACCTCCGAGGCCGGCAGCTAACAGTAGGCTACTAAGGAGGTTGACTGGTCAGGAAATACATAATAAGCACGTCTAATATGTGTCCTGTTTCTTCCTTTACAGAAGCCGACTGATAAAACAAATTGAGTCATTCTAAATTAGTCAACGCATCACTCCTTTTGTTAATGCAGTTCATTCGAGAGGTCGCGTGCTACGTACAACTACGTTCCCAGGAATGATCCGCTCATGTTAGGAAAAAAGGAATGGATTCGTGGTGCTAAATGTGGTTCATTCATTGGAGTGTTGTCTAGTTCCAACAACTGGGCTTGCTTTGTAATCCACCACATCATAAACTTTGGATGAATGGTGGAAACGCTCGTTAATTAGAAAATAAAGATACAATTAGTAATGAAAGGATAGGAGTAATACAAATGAAAATTACGTGGAGACATGCAACATGTGTGAACAAACCCCGAACCACTTGATATACAGCAAACATCCTGTAGTTCGGAACGGTCCGGTAATCATTCATTTGTGAGATCCATTACGCAGACCAATAAGTAGAAGCAAATGTAACCAACATTTCAGGTAGATAGTGTTAATTACATGTGTTCAGCATATGTTCGAATACATCTGCATCAGCAAAGATGTTTTAAAACTATAATTTTGCACTGAAAATAACTGAAGCCTCAAATCCAGCCTTAACTTTGCAGCTTGGATGTGCATAGGACTTACAGAACTCCCAAATCATTTTTGATTGCCTCATTTGGGAACAAATAAAACCTGTTCTTCTAATTCACCATGAAATTTGCGTTTTTGCGCTGATTTTGTCGGCTCTGAATGTGTCATGACGCCTTTCTAAATGCAACTGCGACGTTGCACGCCAAAGATTATTATTTAGTTTCACGATTTGAAGGAGTGACGGAGGAATCTCACGTAGTTAGCGTGAAGGTCAAGAACTACATATAAATGGTCATATATGACTTTCACCTATGCACATGGAAACTTCTACCTGATAGATCATCCTCGAACCATAACATATGGTGTCCGCGATATACGATGTTGGCGAAACAGTTGCGATGTCCATCTCGACCCCCATATCTAAATCGACCATAATCTGAATTAACACTGAAGCAGGACCCGCCGGAGAAAACAATACATCGTCATTACTGCGTCCAGTTCCGACATTCATTGCACCACTGAGGACATACCGTGGGATGCGCAAGGTCCAAATGCAAATATCGCGGATGAAGTCGTTCTTGTACTTCATATTTATTCATACAGTGACAGCCCCGCAGACTGCAGGATCTCCCTCGATGAGACGTTGTTGTCTACAACCACATGTCGGTGGACTCTGTTTATATTGTGGGTAGTGGGGCAAGTACATGGTGTACGTAACGTGCGATCTGTACTTACCCTCATCTGCACGCAACGTGTCAGAGTGCTGACTGTTCGGCCAGTGTGACTGGCTACACGGTGAACCGACCACTCTGATAATAAGTCCCCATTCAAATAAGTCTAACAATGGAATTTTCCGATCTCCGAACGTCACTTGTCACAAAGCGATCTGGGGTGAACATTTCACAGACAGCCACAACACCTAAAACTGTGCTTAAGGAATGTTTACAGTCATAACATGCCTATGAAATATGCTGGGATTTCGTACATCATCTTGAATTTTCTAACGTCATATACGTCTTTTCCGGTTTCACTAAGAGATGGTGCCAGCGAACAGTACGCAGCGTATGAATTTGACACATACATTAGTTTGTTCGCCTGACATTAACCTACCAACACACAAAAGTTGAATCCGCCAAACACAAGCGTCTGTGTTGTATCGTTCAGTGATCATGTCGACGTTTGTGCCTGAAAAAGAACATTTGCGGGACGCATTGATTTTCTTATTTAATCAAAAGGAAAAGGCTGTGGAAGGTCATTGTTTGCTGGTACAAACATACGGTGAACACACACTATCGATTAGAACATGTGACAGATGTTTTCGACAATTTGAACGTGGTGACTTCAATGTGAAAAACAGTGCACGCTCTGGATGATGACCCAACTCAAACTCAACAGCAATTGGCACAAGCATTAAATGTGTCACAAGAAACAATCATCAGACGTTTACGAGTGTACCGATTGGTACACCTCTACGCCGCACTTTTGAATTTTCCGCCTTAAAGTACTCCCCTACAGCAGAAACTCTGAACTTTAAGAAACTGAATTATCTCAACAGTTTCTCAGAAGATGTCTCTGTGTTAATTTCGAACTGCTTTTGTTTACTAATTATCAAGCAGTGTGGACATTCTCTGATAGATGTCTCTACAAAACTATGACCATGCACCCTGGTGCGAAGTGGTAGAACTTTATTTGAAGAAATTCTGTATTCATAAGTTTGTTCCTTACTAAATTTTGTTCTTTCATTTGTGGGTTGGCAATATTAATCTTTCTTTCCGCCAGTTTGTACTTAGCCAATCAGTAATTTCTGCAATTAATTTCCAACCAATCCTAGGTTTCTTCTTCTATTTTGATGTGTAACTTTAGCCAGCCAATAAAGTTGAATGGATGTGTCTTAATTTTTCATGAAAGGTCTCGAATCTTCCCTGAGTGTATAAAAACTGCTGATTTTCACGGCTCCAGGCCACTTCAACAACATCTAGCTTAGTGTATGGAAGTATAGCAGGGGGCGGGTAGCGCCTCTTCCTTCGGGCAGCAGCTCTTCAACAAAGGTAATGGCCGTTTAATATCTTTATTTCTTGCTAGCTCAGCAGTTTTACCCTCGGGGAAGGTCCGAAACCTTTTTAATGTAAACTACCTGTCTAGAAATGTAACTTAGTGCCGGCTTATGTAAAATTTTCTTATTACTTTAACTGTAAATCTGGGATAGAGAGTGCTTTACCCTCTCGAGGTCCCCTTCATTTCTTGATTTGAGGTGACTACGTTTCCATAACCGATTTTCTAATCTTAATGTATTAAAATTTTCTTATACGAGTCACCTCCTTAGTGTGGGAATAGCCCTTGTTTAATCGGCCTAGGGCCCCTTAGGTTTTAACTAGTGTTCGTGTAGGAGTGCAAGTACACGCCTCCATTCTGCTTTTCAACGAAGGCCCAGTAGGTTGGGTACAAGATACCCCGGTTTCTTTGTAGATGTGCCTTGAGGGCAGTTGATAGTAATGTTGGTTGTTGCCTTTGATAGGCTCAGAAAGTTGAGAGCGGGTTAGCTCTTTTATTTGTGGTAAAAGTGCCTCAGAGAGGCTTGAGATGTGAAGGTGGGAGCAAGTGCTCCATGTAATTAGGGGGTTTCTGCCATTTGGTAATTTGTGGTTGTGAGCTGTGGGCTCAGGAATTATAAAACTTGGGGTTCGAAGCCCAGATCTCGTAATGATCCCCTAAAACTTGTGCTTTTGTGCTCTGATTTATAAATTATAACTTGTACCCGATTTTTGGCTTGTTGTTGATTTTTTACTCGTTGAATTTGGAAGTCTATATGAAAATTTTTAAGTTCTGGAAATATAACCTTTATGGAAATTTTAATTCATCTTTCGGACTTGTAGTTAGACCCATTCCAGCCCGCACCTTCTTTCACCTCTGCATTCTACGGGTAACTCCGCAACAACGAGCAATGGGGAAGATCAATAAACTCGGTAAATAGTTCCCACAGGATTTGAATGAACGGCACATGGAAAATCGCTGAGTCACTTGTGAAATGCTGCCTCAACACCACAAAAGAAAATCATTTCTGTACCGAATTGTTACGGGTGACGAAAAATGGATTTATTTTGAAAACCCGAAGTGGAGAAAATCGTGGCTGTCACCTGCTGATCCGATCCTTCAACACCAAGGCTAAATCGCTTTGGCAAGAAGACCATGCTTTGTGTCTGGTGGGGCCAGAGCGTTATGGTGTATTATGAACTCTTGAAGCCCGGCGAAACCGATAATGCGCAACGCTTTCACCAACAAATGATTAATTTAAATCACGCATTGATCGAAAGACGACCGGAATGGCCCAGAAGACATGGCAAAATTATTTTGTTACACGACAATCCGCCGTCACACACAGCAAAACTAGTGAAAGACACCTTGAACTCGCTTGGATGGGATATCCTCCAACAGCCGCCGTACTGCCCCGACCTGGCGCAATCTGACTATCACCTCTTCGCATCAATGGGCCACGCGCTCGCAAAGCAGCACTTCAGCAATTTCCAGGAAGTTGGAAAACGACTCGACGATTGGTTTGCCGCAAAAAGACCAGCAGAGTTTCTGGCATGGTGTCCATAACTTACCTGAAAGATGGGCGAAGTGTGTAGAAGGTGACAGCCAATATTCTGAATAAACAAAAAATGAAATTTTCTTGAAAATTGCGTGTTGCCTTTACCACAGAAACCGGCAAAAACGTATGCACACAAGGGGTATATGCATCTTGTTCAACACTGATGAACAATAGTAGCGTTTAGCTCCATTCGCCCTGACGTGACATTACACTGACTCTACGAGGTATTGAAAGCATTCATCCGTGAGCATTGCACAACGTGCCATAATGCACGGAGATATGTCGGAGTATGGTCCACCAGCGTAGATTCCTCCCGATAGCATCTCAGGTGCACACAATAGGATTGGGAACTCATGTCTGTGGACTGTTCAGTGAACCAATCGGCCACAACTCGGGAGCGATGGGCTGATGCATTGTGTTGCTGCTAGGTGCTGGAGGCGAAGAAATGGGGTGGACATGATCAGATGGTAGGTTCAGTTCGTACGAGGGCTGTTCGCGTGAGATGAACTGTATCGCCGAACGTGCTGGTGACACATTCGTACCCCGCCATTGTCTACGAACTGGCACCTGGACTTATCTCTCTAGGTGACGTTTTTCTATACTTCTAAAGTTTCAATGCCCATTTCAGTATCTTTGCGTTGTGACGGGCGGTGAGCAGAGGTACTGCTGTGGGTTGGTGACTACTATACCCTATTGTGGGGAGATGGTGCATTATTGCATAGCTGCTCATACTTCTTTTATGTCCGCCATTGAATTCGTTGGTGATCAGCTGCTCTCTAGGCCCGTCTATCACTTCTTACCATCCGAGCTAGCCAACGGTCACCTTTGTCATCAACGCGTTTTAGTCCACGGAAGTTGACCTTGGTTGTGCTGGTTTCCCCGATCCACGCATTCGTGGAACACCTTTGGCACGATTGTCCGCGTGGAAATCCCAGTGACTGCATGCCTTCGGAGATGGTATGTTCCATACGCCTGGCACCGATAATATTAATATATCGGCTAGCACTATTATCAACCGTACTCAAGGACAAAGTTCGATTACTACTACTGCCAGAAATTCACGTTTGGCAGGAGCGCTGGTATCAGGTAGTAATGGCGGATGGACTCCAGAGAGATGTGGTGCAGGTCTATCGAGTTGACATCCATGGGCGACCTGAGCATTTTTTACGATCATGCCCTTCCTAGGATGACATCTACAGTAATGTTGAAGACGGCACAAATATCCATCCCAGAGCCAGAATAATTGATCACTGAAGGTCAAAAATCCCCGATCCAAGCTGGGATCGAACCTGTGAACCTTTGGGCCAAACGTAATCACGCTAATCAGTTTGCCACGGAACCGGACTAAGATTGGAAGACATGAATTTAGAGGCCAGTACGCTGACCATTCACTCAGGGAGGTAGGCTGATATCTGAGAAAATAGCATATATTGTGCTAAATAGAATGAGAGACTCCAACTATTGGTAAATGCTATTTTACATTAGGAGCCCTATTGTTTAGGTGGCTCGTGGGTAAGACCCCCTAGGCCAGGGATGGCGAACCTTTTCCAACTAGTGTGCCATTTTAACTCTGGTTTATTATTCTCATCTGTTGACTGTGCCACTTGTTGTTTTCCATTTCCATTACGGGATGTCTACAACCTACAACCCCCCTCTCGCAACTTCCTTTCAATTTCCCGATTATGTTTCATAATACGTTATTTATTTAGTCATTTATTGAGTCATTTATTTATTAATTTATTTATTATACATATTTGCACAACGGGTGCAATATATCTTGTAAATACATTTGATTGCATGTTCCGTGGGGCCGGTGCTGTTACCTACCCACTCGTAAGCCTATCCCATCGTCGCCACAAGTCCTATCTGTGTCGGTGCGACGTAAAACAAATTGTAAAAAAACTATTAGATATAAAAATCTAAAGTACTAATATTGCGAATGGATTTCACTTCCTCCATTAGCTTCATTATTTTCCCATGTTGTAGTTTGTACGCTCAACAATTAAACTAATTTCTCCCTCATCATATTTCCATAAGGAAATCTAAGAAAAAACCAGCTATCCTTGTTTGTAAGGTCACATTAATGCTTTCATCAAAACATACTGCATATATGTGGGAGTTATCCAAATTAGCTTTCAAGTGTTCCGAACCTACTTCACTCATTTTTATTATTCTATCCTTGACAGCAGTTCAGCTGGCTGGGATTCCTTTAATCTTGTTAATTATTAGTTGTTTGTTAGGGAAGTTTTCAAATAATGTGTCGAACGTCAATAAGAAACTTTCTTTCAACAACTCACCGTCAGAAATCTATTTCCCATGCATGCTGTACTATGCAGTAAGACAGATAGAAACAGTCGCACTATATTATTCCTGGGCCGGAAATATGATACAAAAGAACTAGTTTGTGAAACGAACTCTCTTCTTTCTTCATTTGAAATGCAACAAACATTTGAATGACCAGTCTCAAAATTGCGCTTTACATTAAATATGGTGGATACAACTGTTTTCAGACACAGGCAACACATCTTTTTAACAGTCCGAATTCCCTTGGCCAGAGTTCTTGAAAAATACGGTCACCACCTTTGTTAAGTTTCTGTTTTTTTCTCGGCAGCGAAAACATATTTGCGATGTCCGTATACCAAACCACCAGGAAACGACACTATCTCACTTGACTTTCGGACCTATCAGTGTAGCAGTGTTGCCATATTGCACGTCCGAATGGAACTAGTAGTTAGATTTTCGATATTTATTTCTTACACGTGAAACACTATAAGATATGCACTGTCTGTAGTACGAGACGTATATATAAAATATTATTATTTCCATGTGGCGTGCCACCGAAATCGTGTCCGCGTGTCACCTAGTGACACGCGTGGCATAGGTTCGCCATCCCTGCCCTAGGCCATCTCCCGACTCGTCCAAACGTGGGGAAGGGAGAAAGAGTTCTCTCTCCCCTCGGTCATCTCCAGATCACACCAAAATATTGGGACTTAAAGGATGTATAAATGAGAAATACGTATACATTATATTTTGTTACTTTACCTGTAAATAGTGTACATGATTGTTTTAGTTTAGGATCTAGGTGATTATTTAAAAAGGGGCCTGTCCTTTTACCCTGGCCTTCCATAGATACTGCAAATGTCTACGGTAAACAAATAATGAATGAATGAATGAATGAATGAATGAGCAAGTGGTAATGATGAATTCTTACGACCTATGCGTAATTGTGTTCATAACACTCATTTTCGGATTTACCTTACCCTGTTCATAAATTTGAAATCTTAGCGCATTTAGAAATGAGCAGTAGAGTTTACAACAGCCAGCTACAATCTGTTATGTGTTTTTCCTTTGTTATAAAAAAGAGCATCCTCACGTTTTGCGGTAGGACTTGCTGTTACTACATGACCTACTGCGCTTGCCTATTAGATGACCGTTACGCCGGGCCCTGTCTTTATTTCCGGTGATTGGAATACTCCGTTTTTTATTACAACCCGTCGGCATCACAGATTTGATCACTAGTGACTTCTGGGGGAAGCATACTGTACTTTTTTTACAACAGTTGGAGATCAATATCTCATGTTAAGAACTGAAACGGAAGTGCAGGTAGTGGCGCAGATGAAAGGTAGAAGAAGTGGAGGCGAAGGAGGATAGAACCCCTTCGAGCAGCAAAATTAGCTGAAACCTACAAGAATTGAATACTTAAACTTATCCCTCATCCTCAGAAAACCCCTACCCTCATGGCGCTACAGCCCCGAAGGGCCGTGGCCTACCAAGCGACCGCTGCTCAGCCCAAAGCCCTGTAGATTACGAGGTGTCGTGTGGTCAGCTCGGCCTTTAACCTTTAAGGAGCCTGTGTGAGGTTAGGTGGTAGGTAGGTTAGTTTAGGACGTCACAATGACCTCCTCACCTCACCTACGAACCACCTAGCCGACATGGTTCCCCCAAAAGGAGCCTTTAAAGATAGATTTTTGATGAAGGTAAAGTTATGAATTTATTATAACGTCCTAACCTCACCTAGGGGTCAAAACCCCAGTTCATTGACCTTGTCTGCACCAAAAAATGGTGATTCAGCAAAAACTCAAACCTCCCGCCAAGAGCGTGGGAAAAAGCTGAATCATCACCCGGTGTTCTAGAACATACTTTGACTAGACTACTCAAGAAAGGAGAAAAGGAGGTTGAGTAAATCATTTTCTCTGTTGCAGGAGCTAAGAGGACGCCGGCAGCTGCCAGATCGATAGCATTCCGTGCATCCAGCTCATCCTCTTTCTTAGTCCTTGATGGCACAGGTGGAGGGAACTGAATTAAACATTCAAAGTCATAAGGTAGTGCTCGGTACAAAGAGATGTTAAGTACAGAACAGATGTGGCGTAGGCCACTATAGCTCTATTTATAAGAACATCCGACGTGAAATCAGGAAGTTATGGGTTTGGATCCCACTTCTTTTGTTGTGTACTTAATATCTCATCAATACGTACTCCATGTGCTGAATATTCGATTGCGATGTGCTCGTGAAAATTAAATGTTATTAGTAATTTGTTTTACTACTTAGTGTCTACGGACACAAATAGTTGGGAACAGAGCGACTCTTACATTCTACCGTAGATGGGGTTTCTTGGATTTGCAATTGTAAGGAAAGGTCTTTGCTGGCGAGATGTAGTGTTTACGGAGCACTATGTCTTCTGGTACTGACTAGAATAAATTTGTTACTTTCATTGACCTGTCTCAGTCTCATCCTTGGCTTTAACAATATGAAAGTGACTGAAGTAAGAGCGATTCTAGTAATACCATTCCTTATGCAGCCAGTCTCTGTTGTGAATGGTGTGAAAATATCGTACATAGGGTCGATTGGTGCATACATTTCAGTGGGCTCAGCAGACTGATATGTACTGGCCCGGTGACGAAAGCAACGGGAAATTACCTCACTCCTCATTTCCCTTGGCATGCCTCTTCAGTAACACCTAGGCTATCTATGACAGCTGTTGGCGGAGCTGTGGACGATCAAACCATCCTTCGAATACCCAACATACATACATACAAGGACAAGTATAACTATTATTATTATTATTATTATTATTATTATTATTATTATTATTATTATTATTAAATCAGCTTACCGTCCAGGGTTAGTTTTTCTCTCTTACTCGGCCTGAAGGGCAGTATCCTGGAGCTTGAGGCATTTGGTCGGGGATATAATTGGGAAGGAGCACCAGTACCTTGCCCAGGCGGCCTCACTTGCCATGCTGAACAGGGGCCTTGTGGCGGGATGGGAATATCGGAAGGCATAGACAAGGAAGAGGGAAGGAAGCGGCCGTTGCCTTACGTTAGGTACCATCCCGATATTTGCCTGGTGGAGAAGTAGGAAACCACGGGAAACCACTTCGCGGATGGCTGAGGTGGAAAACGAACACTCTCTACTCAGTTGACCTCCAGAGGCTGCGTGGATCTTGTTCCAGTCCTCGTAGCCTTTTTAAAATTTCATGGCAGAGCCGGGAATCGAACCCGGGCCTCCGAAGGTGGCAAGCCTTATAATTATTATCATTAACAAGGTGCTAATGACTTTGTTGTTTTGTCCCTGCAGAAAGCAATCATCTTCTTACTAGCGTATGTTCGGGAGGGATACTTGTTTCTCCTAGTGTGGGTATTAAATTAACATAAACGACTAGTCTCCGAGCCATGGCAGCTATATATTGAAACCGGTTGCAAGTATCTCGTCGGATTAGGAGTGGGTTATCTTCGTTTTTTAACCTGTGAAGCCGATAAGGCCGAGGAGCGAGTAATTCGTGGTAATTATAGTTATGGTTATTAC
This sequence comes from Anabrus simplex, assembly GCF_040414725.1. NCBI lineage: Eukaryota > Metazoa > Arthropoda > Insecta > Orthoptera > Tettigoniidae > Anabrus > Anabrus simplex. The sequence continues at coordinate 1,120,277,173 of NC_090266.1, read as the reverse complement.
TAGGGCCCGGATTTTTAGGTGGCATAAACCTTCACTTCAGGTTTTTTGAATTCTTAAATAGGTTATTTTAGGTTTTTGCCTCCAGGCAGCAATATTTTTTGGTTTTCGTATTTCTGTAAAATTATTTATGTACTTATTTCACAAAAGTTTACATTGTCATTTTCATAAAAATACACAGAGGATACAGTGTACTGTTTCCTTTGTAAGTTATTTTTTGGCATTGCAGTAAATAACAACGTACATACCCAAATTGTCTGGCGTAAATTATTTCCTGTTGTCACGTAACACATTCTTATATCACGAAAAAGTTCTTTCAACGGAACATGACGTCATTGGAGCGTAGTACATAGATGCTAATGCATTAGGTTGTAGGGGTAATTTTCCTGAATACTTTTCACCCTGTAATACAGAATTCTCAAAACCAGGATTGCGTTGAAGAATCTTCTGCAGCTTCGAAGAACATACCACTCCCAATGGCCCACGTATTTCTCTTCTGGAAACATTGCCAATGATATCCAGGGAATCTTTGAGTGGCAAGGTTGCACCTTCCAACTGGAGAATAGCTTCTGGTATAAAACAAAAATGTGTCTTAATATGCTAGGGAAGCGACGAGGTCGGGCACTAGAGCGATTTCTTGGCCTTTGCGATGCAGGAAGCTTCTGTTTCATCAAAGTCATTGACGACATTTTTAATTTCTTCTAGGTGCTCAGCATAGAAAATAGCAGCAGACAGCCAAGTTCCCCAGCGGGTAGGTATCGGCTCAGGTGGAAGAGGTGTTGTTGGTAGTTTCTCTTTGAACAACTGTATACGTGTTGGAGCTTTGAGGAAAACTTTCTTGACTGAAGAAACCACGCTGTTGACGTCACTGAAGTTGCTTCTAATCTCCTCTGCAAGGCGGTGCAGGCCATGGGCCAAGCACGTAACGTGTAGCATGCTCGGGTAGAAGGACTGTAGAACCTGCCCTGCCTTTAACATGTAGGCAGCACTGTCTGTCACTAACAAAAGGAACTTACTATCTTGATTCTCTGCTGGCCACAATATGCGTAAAGCATCCCTCACAGCGCAGGCTATTGTGCTGTTGTTAGTTTGTTCTATTTCTTTACAAAGAATTAGATGAGTGTTACCTGGTTCATTTTGATCCACCTTACCTACTACCACATTCACAATGAAGCGACCGCAACTGTCAGAAGTTTCATCGACAGAACACCAAATATAGTGATCGCCTATATCTTCTCTTATTTCATCTAATGTCTTCTGGTGAACAGGATGCAAATAATTCTTCCTTAAAGTGGATTCAGTAGATATACTGTTCCGCCGATGTCTCCTAAGAATGTTTTCATGGTCAGGTTACTTAGCACGTTCCATGGGACGTTTGCAGACACCAACGCCTGACGTAGGCGAAAGTTAGTGTTATCTTCAGGCTTGCGAACTGTGGAAGAAATAAACGTTTGCTTACTGTTGTTGCTGGTTTTGTTCCTCCTCGCTACGCTAGCCATGTGAGCAGCTGCAGATTTATGCTGCTCAAGATGGGATTTCTGTTCACATTTAACCTGAAACGAAGACTCCAAATCCTAAGTAGTCTTCAGTAAGCGAGCTAGGGTATTGGAATGCAGGTTTTAGATCAGTTACGGGGAACTTACTTCTTTAGAGCATACCTGACAGAAGACTACTCGACCGTCTATAGTGAAGTGTCCATCTGTAGCAATTCATTTTCTCAATAAGTGTGATTTAGGCATTGTTTCGCTATACAGCAATTACGGTTAGAAAATACTGCAGGAACCAGTCACCACACACTCTGCCGGCTGTACTCTCTATGAACGACTGGAGGCAAAACTGTTTACGTTACTCCTGAGCTATCAGAAGCATCAAGGAGCCACCAGATGTCACATATGTAGTGGGAAGCATGGGATGTGCTGCATTTAACGGTAGTAACATGAACTACCTCCGTCCTACTGCTTGTAATTGCGGTGGAAATAATTTTACAATGCAGGGAAAATAGCATTCTTTATTTGAAGAAGGCAAAACAGCTATTTAGGTTATTTTAGGTGTCAACCCCTCATTTAGGTATTTTTAGGTGCAATAAAATTCACATATTCTGCTCCAGGAAGTGTGAAATTAACAAATATATCAAAATTTGTGAATTAAATAGCGAGGAAAAAAATAGGTTAAAACCTAAAAATCCGGGTCCTAGTTATTACATTAAAGAGCAGTTATTCTATCCAGGTTAGTAATACATTAGATTATGCAGGATTAAGTCCGGCTCTGTGGCTAAATGGTTAGCGTGCCGACCATTGGTCACGCGGGTCCTTGGTTCGATTCCCGACAGGGTCGGGAATTTTTACCATCATTGTTTAATTCCGCTGGTACGGGGGCTGGGTGTATGTGTCGCCTTCATCATAATTTCATCCGCATCACGACGCGCAGGTCGTCTACGGGGGTCAAATTAAAAGACCTGCACCTGGCGAGCCGAACGTGTCCTCGGACACTCCCGACAGTAAAAGCCATACGCCATTTCTTTTCTTTCTTTCTTTTTTTTTTTTTTTTTTTTTTGCGGGATAAAACAAGCATACGTTAGGTATTCGCGCGGACTGTCACTCAGTGGAGCACTCTTCGCCGCCTCGGCGAAACCACGTAGGGCATTTCCAATTAAAAAGTGGTCTGAACTAAGGGAAACACCGGGAGGTTTCCCCTCGGAATGAAACCATTGCACTTCATGTATATTGGTGATCCGCATCCACCTTTAGTCTCCATGCCAGAAGAACTGATCGTACACCCGGTGTTCAGGGACATTGCAAGGTACCGCCACAACCACCTCCTACAACTCCTGTTTTCCCCACCCTAACCGTCAAGGACTCATTCATTTCTACTCTCCAGACCCTCCACGGAATTTCAACCGCCACACGCTCCTCAGATTGAACATGCGCCTAGAAGACATAGCAGACAAATTGACTTAACATCAAAGTTAAGGGAAAACTTCTGCAATACTATGACGCTACGAAATTACTTCTTGTGTTAATGTCAAAGAATAGAGGGCATTGACCTTAGTAGGCCACTGCAAAAATGAAAAAATCCGAAAAAAAGTGACTTGTCTGGTTTTTCCCCGAGGTGAGTGATATCATATCCTTCAGTACTGTGACGAAATTACTTATTTTGTTAGTGTTAAAGAATAGAGGACATTGACCTTAGTAGGCCACTGAAAAATTTAAAAAACCGAAAAAAATACTTATTTGGTTTTTCCCCGGGGTGAGTGATATCATATCCGAGCTGAATGCGGAGCGCTTTCCGTATCAGAAACGCAGCGGGCCCTTTTCTGCCAACACCTGAAAATGTGGACAGAAGTGTCCTTCATTACGTAGATCCATCACGTGCTCTACCTCCACAATACAGCCTATGCGAGCGCTGCCTCTTTTATAAACAACACTCCACCCCCAAGTGTCCCAATACACTCCAACTCACACCTCCACTTCCCTCGGTGCAACACTTACAGCGGAAATCACTCCAGCTTATTCTCACCGCTACAGAGGCTGTCCCTCCAGAACCAACAGTCCCAATACGAAGTATTGACTCACAACTTTTTCCAAATCGTACACTTGAAGTTGTGATCAGTTTTCCATTTTTTGGCATTTTTTTCTTTACGTTGCACTGACATAGACATGTCTTATGTGGTGCGAATGAAGCGGCCATAGCCTTGATTAAGGTATAGCCTGGTATGAAAATGAGAAACCGCGGACGGAAAACCGTCTTCAAGTCTGCCGAGAGTGGGGTTGGAACGCAAGCCGACATCTCTATATCCTGTACTGACACACTTACACTGATGACCATGATCGTTACGGTGTTGTAGTTTAAACCGTGGTTAGCCGGTTCGAGTCTCGTTGGTCGAAAAAAATCATCATCAGAATGTTGGCCGGCAGGGTAGGGGAGGTGGCGGTTTAACACTTCTAATCACTAGACTGCGTGCCAAAAGCGTGGATTCATTTCCAAACCTCTTCGCAGTGCTCATATAGAGTGAGGGTATATGGCGCTGTTGATGGTAATTCGTCCGTCGGATGGAGACGTTAAGCTTTCAGTAGACCTCTTGGTGCTATTCGACAGGAGTAGGCTATGCGCCGGCACCGCGTTGCACCATCTTTGGTCCTACTATCATATATCACGTCATTCATTTCATTTCATAACTCCTCTGATGAGGTTGGCGTCAGGAACGGCATCCGATCATAAAAACCCGCCACGACAGATTCACCTTACCTCATACCCGGCCCCATAGGGACACGGGACAAGGGTTGGACAAACACTCACACACTTACACGGTGCAGCAAATCAAACACTCAATCTTCACTTACAAAGCACACATACCGGTTTAAATACACACTTTAATTTCAAACGACTTGAAACTCCAGTTTAACCCCCTCCTACTTCGGCAGATATGGGTAAGAGTACGATATTTTGATGGTTAATTGCAGTCTTGGATGTAGACACCCATGTCAAAACAAACATTGGTAAGTAAGTCTAATAGAAGAAAATTATCTGCCAAATTGTAAAATATATAACCTTTATATGCACAGTACGTATACAATGGTGTTATCGATATGAAGCCCGACGTGGATGTGCATGTAAATACATGAAATAAAATGAAATATAATAATAAGTAAAAAGAAGCGAACGAACAAAAGCTTACTTGTAGGCATTCACTAAAAATAAAAGTACTGTTATAAAATGAAAAGTAAACAATTAAAAAATATACGTAGGAAATTTCTATGAGTGATGGGGAAATTTATCTGCTGTGTGTCGCACTGGCACCGAAATGTCTTATGGCGATTATGAGATAGGAAAGTACTAGGACTGGGTAGGAAGCGACCATGGACTTAATTAGGTAACAGTCTCAGTATTTGCCTGGGGTAAAAATGGGAAACCACGGAAAACCATTTTCAGGGCTGCCGACAGTGGGGTTCGAACACACAATCTCCCGAATGCAAGCAATTCTAACCGCACAGCCACTTGCTCGGTCAACTAAGCATTCGTGATTATGTTTAGCACGTAAGAAATTATATATAGTGTATATAAAATAGTGTAGAGAAATCAGTTGAAAAGTTACTACTCCCTCATGATTGAACGGTATCAATTAAATAAATAAATCAATTAAACAGGAGGCCATGTCATTATCCTCTCATTTCCGATATCCCACATAATTATTTCATATTGCGAACTCTTCTGGCCAGAGAGAAGGCGTAACAGTGTATAATAAGTGGCCCGCCCCAGGGTTTGGAATGGAAACTTTTCATGCATATATGTCAGTGAAATACCGGCTTAACATCGACTATCTTTGTCTAGGCTTGCAGCTCTGGAGGAGTGTGTCCTGAGAATGGTTTTCCGTGGTTTCCCTCGGCGTTACAAGATGGTCTAATATCAGATCTACTTTTAAATTAATTACAACTTAAGTTGCTCTTTTTCAGTAAATGATATCAATGGAAACGTAGGACTGAATAAGGGAGTGGTTATAATGGCCTTATGATTCCTTCGAGTCCACTTACGGGATGAGTGCAAAGAGATATGAGAAGAAGTTGAAATAAACATTAAGAAAGTTTACCTGTCATCTGCTGCTTATTTCTATAAATAATAATAATAATAATAATAATAATAATAATAATAATAATAATAATAATAATAATAATAATAATAATAATAATAATAATTCTATACTGGAAGAGCAAGAAGCAAAAATAGGACTGAACATCTCATACGAAAGAACTCAATTTATAACAAATATCAAAACTACTCCACCTGAACTGGCATTGATACGAATAAAATTGCAAAAGTAAAGGAATGTAAGTCCTTAGGTGAATGGATTACTGAAAATGGCAATGACAATAAATTAGTAGTTTCAAGAATTCAGAAAACGGAAATGGTTTTTCATCACGCAAAAAATGTTTATAATAAGAAATGCTTGTCCTGGAACAGTAAAAATGGTCATTACATAACGGTGATCAAACCTGAAGCTCTTTGTGCTTCAGAAACGCCCAATATACATCATAACAATTTAAAGGAACAATTGCAGGTAAAAGAAAAGAAAATCACGAGAAAAAACTTCGGGACAAGAATTAAAAATAGAATACATTACCCCAAACCCAACTCGGAAATCATTTTTAAAAATATCTTAAACTTACTGATACAATGAGACTGCAACGAATTCACTTCATACGCCATGTGGAAAGAATGAATAATAACAGACTTATTTATCAAATATACATTTTTTTCAAATCACCGTACGAGATCAAAGTGGTATAAAGAAGTAGAGAAAGGCCTCACTGAATTACGATCACCAATTCTGCAAGATAGAAATATAATCAGAAAAATTGTTCACACAAGGCGATGTGAGGAAGATGAGAAAAAACCGACACGACGTACTTGGTGGGAGGAGCAGAAATTACAACAATCGATGAAAATGAAGAACTACTGGGCAAGGAGGAGAGCTCAACAAATGTTGATTCAGCGTGGTCCTAAGTGATCCATTCGCGCAGAATAATAATAATAATAATAATAATAATAATAATAATAATAATAATAATAATAATAATAATAATAATAATAATAATAATTGTACCGGGCGGTACACCTCCACGCTGCTAATTCAAATATTGCGCCAGTTGAAACTTCTCTACAGGAGAAAGCCTGAACTTTAACAAACTGTATTAACTGAACGGTTGGTAATTTTGAAGTGTTCTGAACTGTGTCTGTTTTGATTTGTGTTTGTTTGCTCCGTATCAAGAAGTTTGGAAATTCTCTAACAGATGTCTCTACCAAAACTTTGATAACGCACTCTGGTGTAAAGGAATGAACTTTCTTGAAGAAATTTAGTATTCCTAAGTTTTATTCTTACTAAATTTTGTTCTGTGGTTTGTGGGTTGGCAATATAAATCCTTTCTTTCCGCCCTTTTGAATGCAACCAATCGGGAATTTATGTAATTAATTTTCCACCAATAAGGTGTTTCTTCCTCGTCTTGTGTATTAGTTTTTGCTGTTATCCAATAAAAGCGAAAGGGTGTGTCTACTCATTCCTGAAAGGTCTCGAATGTTCCACGAGGATATATAAACTGCTGATTTTTTTTGTCTCGGGGCCACTTCAGTAACATCTTTCTTAGTGTGTGAATACGTAGCAGGGGGCGGGAAGCGCCTCTTTCTTCAAGCAGCAGTTCATCTACAAGGTAATGGCCTGTTAACATCTTCATTTCTTGCTAGCTCAGCAGTTTAACTCTCGGGAAGGGTTCGAAACCTTTAGTATGTAACCTACCTTTTTAAAATGTAAATTCTTTTTTGTCTATGTAAAATCTATAAATTACTGTAAAGCGGGGATAGAGAGTGCTTCACCCTCTCGAACTCCCCTTCATTTTTGAAAAGGAAGTGATTATGTTTTCATAACCGTTCTTCTCTTCTTTAATGTAGTAAAGTTTTCTCATACATGTCACCACCCTAGCTTGGGATTAGCCCCTGTAGGATCGGCCTAGCGCCACATAGGTTTTAGACGAAAACTTGGTGTAGGAGTGCAAGCTATCGCCTCCATTCATTTTGTATTTTGGGCCATTTACTTAACCCGTTTTGTTTTCTTTCCTGCGAAGGCCCAGTAGATTGGGTATTAGTTACCCCTGTTTCCTTGTGTGCCTTAAGGGCAGATAGAAATGAAATTTGTTGTAGCCTTTGATAGGCTTGTAAAATTGAGAGCGGGTCTGCTCTTTTCCTTAACATTGTAATTAGGAGCAAGTGCTCCTTGTACTTAGGGGTTTTTGCCCTTTAGCAATTGTGGTTGTGAGCTGAGAGCTCAGAAATAAAACTTGGGGCTCGAAGCCCAAATCTGGTAACGATCTGTAAATTGTTAATTTGTTGATCTGCTACTTGGTACCTGTTATACTTTGTTATTGATTGATTTTGAAAAGAAAATAGAACCTTTGTTAAGGTTTTAAATTAACTTTAATTTTGTAGTTGAGACCTATTCCAGCCCGCACCTTCTTTCACCTCTAACTGCCACGGATATCTCCGTAACAATAATAATAATAATAGCATCCTGAAAGAGGAACGTAAAATCATCAGAAAAATTCTCGGCCCAAAACTGACTGACGAAGGATATAGACTGCAATCCCGTACAAAAACCGAGGAGCTCTCAAACCTTGCGGCCGACATCAGAAAAAGACGCCTGAAATTTTTCGGACACATGAAACGCCTTCCAGAAAACAGACTGACAAGAATCTTAACTGAGGCAACAGAAAACATCAAAACAAATAGGTGGACAACGGAAATCCGCCAAGACCTGGAAAAATCAGGAATCAAAGTGGCCGATATCGCTGACCGATCCTGCTACAGAACGAAAATCAACAAGTGGGATGTAGAGTCAGAGGGAAACCACAAGAAGAAGACAGGAGCTAAGTGGACAGAAGAACGAAGAACCACGATGAGAGAAAAATTGAAACCGAGCTCAATAGCTGCAGTCGCTTAAGTGCGGCCAGTATCCAGTGTTCGAGAGACAGTAGGTTCGAACCCCACTGTTGGCAGCCCTGAAGATGGTTTTCCGTGGTTTCCCATTTTCACACCAGTCAAATGCTGGGGCTGTACCTTAATTAAGGCCACGGCCGCTTCCTTCCGACTCCTAGCCCTTCCCTGTCCCATCGCGCCATAAGACCTATCTGTGTCGGTGCGACGTAAAGCAACTAGCGAAAAAAAAAAAATGAAGGCTGCCTGGCAAGAAAGGAAATGCACAACTTCTAAGTGAGCTTTGCGTGATCAGTTTTCTGGTCTTTTTCGCATCTAATAGTAATAGTAATAGTAATAATAATAATAATAATAATAATAATAATAATAATAATGATAATGATGATAATAATAATAATAATAATGATAGTGGTATTATACCGGACACACGGATAGTTTTACAGTATATCTACTGGCACGAAAGGCATGAATGAGCACCTTCCGAGACTCCGTATCAGGAATCCCGGGCCTACTGTCACCCTGTGTCTTGTTCTTCAAACACCACTAACTATTGCATGACGGTCGTGCGGAAGCCGTATTGTGACCGGGTTGCAATACTCACGAGCCCGCACTGCGGGGCTGCTATTGTATTTTTTTTTTTTGCTAGGGGCTTTACGTCGCACCAACACAGATAGGTCTTATGGCGACGATGGGATAGGAAAGGCCTAGGAGTTGGAAGGAAGCGGCCGTGGCCTTAATTAAGGTACAGCCCCAGCATTTGCCTGGCGTGAAAATGGGAAACCACGGAAAACCATCTTCAGGGCTGCCGATAGTGGGATTCGAACCTACTATCTCCCGGATGAAAGCTCACAGCCGCGCGCCTCTACGCGCACGGCCAACTCGCCCGGTGCTATTGTATTACTGTGAACGTTGCTTTTATAAAATATACCCTTTTTTAATTTTTTAATTTGTAACACTGTTTTAGGAAATATTCACTGCAAAATGTGTTAGTAGGTGATATGATTTATCTTCTTGAGAAACAAGAAAGAATTTTCCAATTCCCCGTCGATAGTAGAAAAGATGTCATCTCAGGAACGTCCGACTCGTTGGCTGAATGGTCAGCGTACTGGCCTTCGGTCCAGAGGGTCCTGGGTTCGATTCCAGGCCGGGTCGGGGATTTTAACCTTAATTGGTTAATTCCAATGACCCGGGGGCTGGGCGTTTGTGCTGTCGCCAACATCCCTGCAACTCACACACCACACGTAACACTATCCTCCACCACAATAACACGCAGTTACCTACCTATGGCAGATGCCGGCCACCCTCATCGGAGGGTCTGCCTTACAAGGGCTGCACTCGGCTAGAAATAGCCACACGAAATTAAATCTCAGGAACACCTGATAACGTGTGGATAACCACGGGAGGAATTAAAACTGAAGTCAAATGCGAATTCTCCTCCGTTACTGGATAAAAATATTTGATAACACAAGTAACTCGAATATTGTTGGTTGCCAACTCAATGTCAATAAGTAATCGCATTCAGTGGAACCTTTTCCAGGGAAATAATCCGGCACCAAAGGGTTAATGGAGAATTGTTGACTGGATGAGAAATAGCAGGAGGATTCACCTCGGTCACCGAGTGGGGAACAAGGACGCTCTTGCTACTTACAAAGGGGAGACGAATATAGTTCATAGGGAGCAGAAAGGACATTTCTGGGAAGTAGGCTACATCAAAGTGATGACACATGTGAAGAATTAAAGAGGAAAGGCCAGGACATCTAACCGTGAAGGCAAATGAAGGAATTCCTTCTCTTAGCTACCTGTTTTATGTCACACTGGGAAATGTAGTGGCCTGATAGTACATTTAGCCCTATATAAAATCGCACAATGTTGGAACAGCAATGTTGAGTTCCGACAGTACTCTGCAGTACCCAATGAAAGCACTGGAAACTTTTAGATGCGCTGATCCATGCAAATGGTGTAACAGTACAGCAGAGCACAGACTTCTCATGTGCTACCCAGAGGCGCATCTGCTTTCTAGGCATCTACATTTTATTCAGTTGTAGCTGAAAACAACCACTAAATCATAACTAACCTTTCATAACGTTATGTTAAACGGTGGAGGTTTATGTTAATATTTCAACCGATTGCTCGAAGAAATGCAACTGGTAACTCTTATGAAGAGTACTACAGGCGTGGTGTAATTTACATGTGACTGATGGTTCTTCAAAATACTTTGGATGTTGCCGTTTCAACAACATTCATTTTGTGTCTTATCTGTTTTTCACCGGGAGAGTTGGCCGTGCGGTTAGGGGCGCGCAGCTGTGAGCTTGCATCCGGCAGGTAGTGGGTTCGATCCCCACTGTCGGCAGCCCTGAAGATGGTTTACCGTGGTTTCCAATTTTCACACCAGGCAAATGCTGGGGATGTACCTTAATTAAGGCCACGGCCGATTGATGTATACGATATTTTACACCTGGGACATAAAAGAAGACCCGACTCGTAAAATTACAACTTTGTACGTCAAACGGTTGTGGAGGGATGAATAATTTCGTTTACGGAGCTAACCTCAATTACGGGTGGAACGTTTATAAATATTTCCTATTTCACACCTAGGATTTAAAATATATACCGCTATTTGGAATTTTGTCCACGAACGTTAAACCATTTCCGATGAAGGAATGAATATATTTGTTTTTGAATCTTAACGCCCATTAACTTTCTGAGGGGCTAAATTTATTTCAAACTTTCTGTTATTTAACACCTGGGATATCATTTGAAATTTTAACTTAGTAATTCAGACGGTCTCATATAAATGCATATTTTTGTCATCATTCCTCATCTCCTCCCAGTCAAAACCCCTGAGGAGTGTATTGTTTTAATTAATAAACCCCTTAGGAGTGTATTGTTTTAATTCCACTCCTTATTTGTATCCTTATAAAAGGAATTCAACTCCTTTTACACCACCCCCTTAAGTTGATTCCAACCCCCATTTCAAAATACGTGTTTCTTTATTTTTAAAGGAGATTCCAAATCCCAATTTTCACATCCATGATCCTTCGTTTTTGAGATATAATTAGGCCTATCCTCATACAAAGAAATGAATTCATTTATCAACACATTTAACCCCCTAATTGGAATATCCGAAAACAAAAGAATACGTTTTACTTTATTTTTATAGGAGATTTCAAATACGAATTTTCACGTCTGTAACATCTTCGGTTTTTGAGATACCAGTCTTCTTCTTTTCCTACCGCTTTTTCCGACAGCTGTGGGGTCGCGGGGCCGAACTGCGTCGCACATGTGGATTTGGCCCTGTTCACGGCCGGATGCCCTTCCTGACGCAACCCTATATGGAGGGATATAATCACTATTGCGTGTTTCTGTAGTAGTTGGTAGTGTGGTATGTTGTCTGAATATGATGAGGAGAGTGTTGGGATGGACACATACACCCCGTCCCCGAGCCATAAGTATTAATCGGAAGCGATTAAAATCCCCGACTCGGCCGGGAATCGAACCCGGGATCCTCTTAACCGAAGGTCAGTACGCTGACCATTCAGCCAACGAGTCAGACAGTGTATGAGATACCAGTATCCAAATAAATATAATTCAACACCTATTTCATACCGAGGATTTGAAATATATACCAACCGGGCGAGTTGGCCGTGCGCGTAGAGGCGCGTGGTTGTGAGCTTGCATCCGGGAGATAGTAGGTTCGAATCCCACTATCGGCAGCCCTGAAGATGGTTTTCCGTGGTTTCCCATTTTCACACCAGGCAAATGCTGGGGCTGTACCTTAATTAAGGCCACGGCCGCTTCCTTCCAACTCCTAGGACTTTCCTATCTCATCGTCGCCGTAAGACCTATCTGTGTCGGTGCGACGTAAAGCCCCTAGCAAAATAAATATATACCGCTATTTTGAATTTTATCTACGTTTGTTAAACCGTTTCGGATGAAGAAATGAAATGTATTTGTTTTCGGACCTTAACCCTCATTTAATTTTCTGAGAGGCTAAATTGTTCTTTCCGGAAACAAAAATACGTGTTACTTTACTTTTAAAAGAAATTAATAATACAAATTTCTACGCCTCGGACATTATAAGTTTTTCAGATATACTGTAGATATGCTCATTTAAAAAAATTCACCCCCTTTAACACTTCCCCTTAATTGGATTTTCAGAAATTAAATTATACGTGTTCCTTTACTTTTACAGGAGGTTCTAAATACCAATTTTCACGTTTGTGACACGTGAAGTTTTTTTACTGTAGATATACTCATTTTAAAAATCACGCTATTTGTCACTCCTGTTTACCGCTACTTAAGTAGACTTTCCGAAAACAAAAAAATACGCTTTTCTTTATTTTTAATGGAGAGTCCAAATACCAATTTTCATGTCTGTAAGATCTTCAGTTTCTGAGATATAAGTATCCTCACAAAAGGTATTCATACCACTTTTCACCTCTTTCCACCCACCTCAAGAGGATTTTCCTGAACCAAAAAATACGCGTTTCCTTATTTTAAAAGGAGATTCCAAATACCAATTTCCACGTCTGTAAATTGATAAGTTTTGAGATATACAGTAGATAGACTCATTTTAAAAATTCACACCCCTTTTCACCCTCTTAGTGATGGAATATATGAATATCCTCCCTTAGTGAGCACCTACATTGTAATATAAATGTATCCCCAAAATTTCATTTCTTTATATCCAGTAGTTTTGGCTCGGTAATGACGAGTCAGTCAGTCAATCTGTCAGTCAGGACATGTCCTCGAACTCACACACCACACACAACGCTATCCTCCACTACAAAAATACGCAGTTCCCATTCACGGCAGATGCCGTCCACCCTCGATGGAGAGTATGCTTCACAAGGGCTGCACCAGGCGACCCGAGCATATTCTCGTTCATCCTCGGCACTAAATCTACGCGGTAAAAGAATACATAAATAAAAATTATTATTACCATATTATTATTTTTATTTATATTATTATTACACATTCGCGTTTATGTAAAAAAGAACCCTGCCATTCGATATGAATTTCTTTCCTCTTTCTTTTCTTCTTTGTCCATTCACTGTTATGGCTGAGTGCACCAATTTCGATCAGAAACCAGGTGATCGAGGATCCCTTGTACACGGTAAAAATGATTACCGCTTTCAAAATATGCCTGCGGCGCACCAAATTTGACAACTAGTCAGTAAAAATCGTCATCTAACCACGCATTTGACCGAGGTTAACTGTCTGTATTACAAAGGAAAGCACTGACAAAGATGTAAACATGATTACAGAGCTATGAATGTGCAAGTTCTTTGATGACCGCTCGTTAAAGACGTGTCCAATACAGTAGCGTGCGGTGAACATATTCATTACCCCAGCTGCTAAAATGTTTAAAATATAAACAATGTTTGACCCACTACACTCTATGAAGTCAACATTACCATTTTATAAGGCTGCGTTTTTCGTGGAATGGTCTACCTGTGAAAGATCATTCAAGAATATTTTCAACCACACGCTCTCACATACAGTACTTACTGATATCCACGGCAGTGACGACACCATCATAACTTAATCTATAGCAGATTTTAAGCAATGTACTTACAGTTTCATCCGGTGACGCTTCGTGATATGTACAGTCGTGGTTTTTCCAAAAATACACTGGGACTAACTATTTGTTTTTTACTTAAAAAGCCTAATCTACACTAATCAGCAAAATTTAACTGGTATTTTACCGTCCCTGAGGTTTGATAGTTTCACTCGCATACTGAGTGTACGTGCCTCAACGACAAACGAGAGAAAATATTTGTCACGACGTATAACACACGTTATATTCATGAAGAATGCCATAGGACTCGCAAAACCTTCACCTATAATACAAGAGGAACACTACAAAAATTCACCATACACCACCATCACAGACAACCAAATACAAAATTATTTTACTTCGCGCTTAACTCTGTGTTCATGCTGGGCAACCTAAATATTTTTTTTGCAGCTATCGGAACATCTACTCTACACTTACCGTCAATGAATTGCACGAAGAAACTGTATACATGCCGAAACCCAAGACTAAAATATATTCCTCTATATTACAATTGATTTCATATACTGGAACCATTTTTATTAGCAAGACGATGTGCAAGTGGATATACTGTTAAGATATTGATATTTTTTTGCAGTATCTAGTGTGTGCCGCCGAAGACTTCGAGTGTCAAATATTAAAAGTAACATTACTTTACCTAAGCTAGCTGGCCTGTCGCCGTAAATTGCTGTCGGGGGAGGGCCGAGAGCTCCGCCCTGCTCCCAGGACAGGGAAGCTTCAAGTGCATGCGTCAACCAAGTGACCTTAAATTTCGCTAGGGTAGCTCCCCTTTGCGCCGGCAAGGAAACCCAGCTCGCTGAACTGCGCTAGTGCGAGCTGATTGTCGAGACAGCTGTACTTGGCTCGGCTTAGATGTTCCCAATTTTTAAACATTATAAGAAGCGTTCTAAGGAATAATTAGGAAATGTTAATACATTGTTCTTTATCCCAGCCCTGCTGGGGTAGATGGGGTTCAGTGCACGCCACTGGTCCCATAGTAACGTGTGCTTCAATTTGCTTCATCAGTCGCTTTTGTTTATATTCACAACCTCCCATTTTAAAGACTATATAAATAGAAAGCAGGAAAAGAACTCCTAACTTTCCCAAGAACGAAGTGGATGTTGTTCTAGAACTGGTCGACTATCAACCATCGAACATAGAGCGTAATTCTCCTTCTGAATGAAACTTTCTGTGGCGAGGAGACAACGATTCTATGCTCTCCGATACATGAGTAATGATACGTAGCGGTGTTGTGCGATGTTCATTGGTGATGTCTCCAATTACCATGTTGAATGCACCAGTTGTGTTTGTATTTAAAGCAATTAAAAGTCTGTTCATGGGCGAGACAGTGTTTTCTTAATCAGTACAAAATTCTAACCTGTTAATTATTTGGTCTAACTACCATCACACTGTTTCTATAGACAGAAGAGATCTGTGTTCAAACTTCGCGTCACGGTAACTGCAACCTTACCAATTAGTAAACAAAACATCCAATTGAAAAATACCAACATCAAGAAGAAAACAAGCACAATACTTACCGAAGGGCAGTAGCATTTAAAAAATATGAAGCGTGGAGGGCAAAGACGAGAATAAAAAGGCCAGGGTCTTACATAACTGACAGGTTGCCAGGTAAATACTGCTAGCTACTAAATGACACACCAGATAAATTTAAAAATGAAGAAATTTACTAAGCAAATGTAATTTGAAAATGGTATAAAATAAGAATAAAAATATATATATATCCCTTTTTCTAAAATTTAAGAATGCAATCAAACTAAATGAGAAAAACAGTATTTTAAAATAAGGTTGAAATTAAGGAGAAATGAAGCTCACATTAACATAGACTTCCGCCAAAATTAAGGTTTGAAAATTCATTAATAACTCATTACCTTACATATAGAAACATTAAAATTATTTAAAAATTGGTTGCAACCGATATGCGGGCCCGCGATATAAAATCACTTTAAAATTGAAATTTGCTACACTACTAAAATACTAAATTACAAGACGCACACAAGCACACACGTAAAAGAAGAAAAATTAGTGGCTCCAACCGCGAATAAACATAACTCCAAAGAAACGAGCTAGATGAAAACACAATAAGATAATAGCACACAGCAACTCCAACAAAAGAAGTATATTAAAGGAAATTTACAATTAACGGTGCACTCATAAAAATAATAAGGAACACTGAAACACCCAACAGGAGCTACCCGTTACCGACGCGAAGCCAAGATCCCATAATAATCATCAAAGCCACCCAAAATATTAACGTATCTTCAGATTAGATAAGAAGGGATGACATGACGTAATAAAGACAAAAGCAAGGAACTCAAACAATGGGAGAAAAGATAATAAGACAACGAAAGAAATCTCCCATTATTAAACTTAATTTTGACCAGCAAATTTCAATTTTAAGATTTTAAGTTATTAAAATAATATTAATAATTATTATTATTTATCCAAGAGGTGATAGTACTAGTTTACATTAGCCTTACTTAATCAATTCACCAGCGGTTTACATACTTTAGAACAGAGGGGGCCGTGGAATGCGCTACGATGCGAATATGAGGTGTCATTAATTAAGGCCCGTAACAATGCGATAATTATCACGTACAGATAACCAGCCACGAAGGCAATAGGACAACATCAGACAGCAAAAACACAAACCAGGAAAAAATTAAGGGAGAAAGCACGCACCGAAATGAATTACAAAAAAATAAAAGTAATAATAATAATAATAATAATAATAATAATAATTGTACCGGGCGGTACACCTCCACTCCGCTAATTTGAAATGTGCGCCTGTTGAAACTCCTCTGTTGGAGGAAGTCTGAACTTTATCTACGCTACTAACTCTCTACTTTCTCTGAAGATGTCACCACATGGAAAACTTTGAGTTTTTGAACTGTGTCATTTTTGATGTGTTTTTGTTTCGCTTGAAGTAAGAAGTGTGAACTTTCTCTTCTAGAGGACACTACTGAAGATCACCAATAGTGCAACCTAGTGCGGAGTCAAAGAACTATTTTGTTGGAGAAATTTTTATTTCAAATGTTTGTTCTTTGCTAAATTTCCTTCTGTTATTGTTTAAGTTGGCTGTATACCCCTCTTTTTCCCCTTGTTTTAGATTGATCCAATCCCGAATTTCTTTGAGTTATTTCCGACCAATCCGATGTATCTTCCCCCAACTTGGATATGTTTCTGTACCCTAGCCAATAAAGAATTTGCGGGAGGGTGTTTTCATTCCCCTAACGCCTCGAAACTTCTGCGAGAGGATATAAACTGCTGATTTTTGGGTCTCCGGGCCACTTCTGTTCCATCTTTCAGTGTGTAAAGTACATAGCAGGGGGCGGGAAGCGCCTCTTTCTTCTTCAGCTGTTCAACACCTGGTAATGGCCTCTTAATAACTTCTTTTCTTGCTAGGTTGGCAGTTTAACTCTCGGAGCGGGTTCGAAGCGTTTCCACCATGTAACCTTTTCCAAAAATGTAACCAATCTTTTCATCTATTCTCTTTTAAGCTGCATATTGGGATAGAGAGTGCTAACCCTCTCGAGCTCCCACTCACATTGTTTTGAGGTGAACTTATTTTCTTAATCTATTCTTCGTTAATGTAAAACCTATTGCTCTTTTCTAAAGTCACCTCTGTAGTATGGGATTAGCCCTTGCATTAGTGGCCTAGAGCCAGATTAGGTTTTAAAAACAAGTGTATTAGGAGTGCAAGATCGCCTCCTCTCAAATTGTTATTTTAGAGGTCATGTAATTGCCCCTTTTCATTTAATAGACCTCAGTAGGTTGGGTATTTTACCCCTGTGTCTATGTCCAGTGAGGACAACTTGAAGGTGGAGTTTGGTGTGGCCTGGGAGAGGCTTAAATTTGAGAGCGTGTGGCTCTTTTGAAAAATGAGTGTTGTATGCCTCGAGGAGGCTTTTCAGTGTAATTTGGAGCAAGGGCTCCTAGGCATGAATGGGGTTTTCTGCCCCTCTGTTGAAACTTGTGTTTGGGGTAAAACTGAGCTGATTGCCCAAGCAGTGTAAAGTCAGGGCGCGAAGCCCAAATCCTGTAAATATTGTAACTCCCCTTTTGATTTGCTACTTTGTACCTGCCATGCTTGTTATTTCTTTGTTTTTGAAAAGAAAATATAACCTTGTTAAATTTTACATTAACTTTGATTCCGTAGTTTGAGACCCGTTCACGCCCGCACCTTCTTTCACGCATAACCACCACAAAAACACGGTAACAAGTGGTAGCAGAGCGTGGTTGAATGGGTCTCAATTTAGCCCCTTTTGACGGCTAAACATTGTTTTGTTCCGAACTCTAACAATTTTCTCAGTTGCTGGATTTTTTTTTTTTTGACCTTTTCAAAATTGTTCTGTCATCATGCCCGGCCCTCGCGATGTTCTCCATCTTAACTATTTGCGCAAGGAGGAGTTGATCTACGAATTGACTATTAGAAATGTGCAATCTGGAGGCACGGTTGCAGTAGATACAAATAAGCTTAGAGAGTCCCTTGAACTGCCCATTTCCATCCCCACATTGGGAGAGAAAGATATTGACGACTCTCTTTCCACGATCGTCGAGAATATAACTGGGCTAGCTTCTGTAGTTAGTTTTTTTGATGAAAATGATCCCTCTCCTAATCAAATTAAGCGTGTGCAAGCTAGGCTATATCATTTTTCGAATAGGGTTAACGATCTGTTGTCTCTAAAACTGAATGACGTTCAGAGGAAGGAAGCTAGTACGCTCCTGGAAAATATTTCCGAATTATCTAGTAAGGTCACTCAATTGTTAACTGGGGAAGTTCCTCCCAAATCTGATCAACCCACCATAGTGAATGTAGGTAGCGAGGAAGAGCCTCATAAGGGAGAAGTCAATAGGATAACCGTTGCTGCTCAAACTATCTCTGCCCCATTGGACAACGAATCTGAACGCCGTGCATCGTTGAGTAACATCCGTTCTGAATTAACTTCCTTGCCATTGAAACCTTTACCTACTATGTCACCCGGGTTTGGCAGCTTGCCTCATCCATTGGCAATGTTGCTCAGAGGAATCTCTAAGTTTTCTGTTAATACCACCAGTGATGTAATTTCATTTTTAAGATTTCTAGTTGAATTTCAGGATCATGCACTTGTGTTTTCTCTTTCTCCATGTCAAATTTTGCAAATTATCTATCCGTATGCTATTGGTATTCTCTCAGATAAAATCGTAAGAGCCATTGCCGAGCAATCATCTATTGAGGATTTCCATGCCCATTTGCTAGCTAACTTCATCCCGGCTAGGGCCAGGTCTTCCCTTATTCAGAAGTACTATTACCGTGAACAACGCTTGGATGAAAACTTGGCTGATTTCATACAGGACATTAAGTTTTATACTAGGGTGTTTGCTCTGCACTTCCCTGAGGACCAGATTGTACAAGCCATTGTAGAAGGCATTTCACCATCCTATAGGTCATATTTGTGTTTCGCGGCATGCCCGCAAACTTTCTCTGAACTTGAAGCGTTGGCCGTCTCAGCGGAAGGAGTTAGGTACGCCGATTCTTTGCGTGTGGCAAAAGAACCCCCTCCTTCGTTTAGTAATACTCGGCCTCCACCTCGCCGACCAGTCACACCCCGTAAATGTTATGCTTGCGGGTCGTCTGACCATCTTCGCAATAAATGTCCATTGGTCAAAACTAGTAGGGCAAATAATGGAGCTGGTTCAGCACAAGGCTGCTTTAAATGTGGGGCTTTCTCACATATTGCCAAGAATTGTCCCAATTCGAATAGCACCCCCTCCTGCTCAACTTCTGGTGCAAATTCCACCTATGCCAATTATAAAAAGTGACTAGTGGCTTCGGCTGAGTCGACTAATCCATCTTCCCGAGACTCAGCCCCTGGTAAACAGGTTGTAAATTCAGGGAACGAGCAATTTTCAAATTCATCTTTTGAAGGTCCCAAAGAGTGTCTTAGGATTGCGGCGGATACCCCCGCACCGGTCCCCTTTCTCAAAATTGAGTGAAATAACGAGCCTATAACAGCTCTCTTAGATTCAGGTAGTGTTTGTTCTATTATTTCGGCTGATTGGTATTCTAAATTGAAATCTGTTTGTAAACTACCTGACTATGTCTCATCTCCTGTCCAATACGTTTCGGCTAATTCCTCTCCATTAGAAATTCTCGGTTCCTTATATGTCAAAATTCGTATTTTTCAATTCACATGGAAAGTTAAATTGTTTGTGGCCAAGCACTTGTCTTGCCCCATTATATTGGGAGCGGACTTTATTTCTCACACTGGTCTTGTGCTCGATCTTCAGAGTAGGTCTTGCACTTTCAAATTTGCCTCTAATTGTAATATCCCTCTATTAAAGTGTAATTCTGCATCATGTTCTTCTATTTCGCCTACCCAGGATGATATGTTGTTAGACCATAGACATCTACCTGAGGAGCAGGCTGATAGTATTCGCAAATTGTGTCAGTCGTTTCCCGAGGTGTTCTCTGCTACTCTTGGTGTTACTGACCTGATAGAATACAAAATTGAGGTCACGGATTCGATTCCTGTCCGTTTTCCACCGTATAGGCTATCTCCACCTAAAATGAAGGCTCTAAAAGAAATCATTGATCAGAAGTTGAAGGATGGTATTATTAGGCCCTCTAAGTCAGCGTATTCCTCGCCTATTTTTCCAGTCCCGAAACCCCAAGGGGGCTTCAGGCCTGTCATTGATTATAGGGCTCTCAATCGGAAGGTGGTGTTGCAATCTGTGCCCCTTCCTGACCTTCATTCTTGTTTTTCATGGTTTCGTAAGGCCAAGTTCTTTGCTATCTTGGACTTGAATCAGGCCTATAATCAAATTCTCCTTGCCGAAGAGTCTAAACATCTTACAGCGTTTGCCACGGACTGGAATTTATACGAATACAACCGCGTGCCTTTCGGGCTCCCTACGGGAGCAGCTGTACTCACTAGGCTACTAGATAGGGTCTTCTCCGACATCAAGTTTGAGTACTTATATCACTACTTGGATGATGTCGTCGTATTTTCAGAGACTTTTGAAGAACATCTAGATCATCTGCGAGAAGTTCTCGATCGCCTTCGTAAGGCTGGGTTAACTGTTAAGTTGTCCAAGGTTGCCTTCGCTAAGCCCTCCATGTCATTCCTAGGGCATATTGTGTCACCTGATGGTGTTGCAGTCGATCATTCGAGAACACAGGCCATCCGTGATTTTAAACCTCCCAAGGACATTAAAGGTATCGCCAGGTTCATTGGTATGGTGAATTTCTTCAGGAAGTTTATTCCTAACTTCGCTAATAGAGCGGCGCCCTTAAACCTTCTTCGTAGGAAAGGCATCAAATTCGAGTGGGGACCTTCTCAACAAGCCGCTTTTGAAGACCTTAAATTAGCTCTTTGTAATGCCCCTGTACTTGCTATGGCTGATTTCTCGGAGAAATTCATCGTCCAAACCGACGCGTCGTCGTCAGCAGTAGCTGCAGTCCTTCTTCAAGAGACTGAACTAGGGAGGCGACCCATCGCCTATGCGTCTAGGACATTGTCGGCTCAAGAAGCCAAGTATTCCATCTATGAGCTCGAAGGTTTGGCAGTCTTATTCGCCTTAGAGAAGTTCCGTCTCTATCTGGAACATGTTAAATTCGACCTGGAGACAGATAATCAAGCCTTAAGCTGGGTCTTAGGTAGGCCGCGTCGTACTGGTCGTATAGCCCGCTGGGCCATTCGTATTTCTGCCTTCCAGTTTGATGTTAGACATATCAGAGGTACCGAAAATGTTGTTGCTGATGGACTCAGCCGTATGTTTTCTAACGACGTCGAGACCCATGAACCGGTCGACAGTTCATCACCTTCCGAGTCCATACTATCTGAGGTTAACGCCATCCTAACAGATGCTCCCATGCTCTTTAGGGATATCGAGAAACACCAACGTGAAGATCCGACGCTGGCTCCGATAATGGAAACCCTTTCTTCTGGGGAACATGTTGTCCCTTATGTTCTGAGGAATGGTGTTCTATGTTGCCCTTCGAGGCATGATAAGATGATGAAAGTTGTTGTTCCAGCGGTTCTTGTACCTATGATCTTCAAGTATTATCATGAGACCCCATTAGGAGGGCATCTTGGTATCTTTAAAACTCGTGAAAAGATTCGTGAAATGTTCATCTGGAAAGGTATGGACGGTGAAATCCGTGAACTAGTAAAGGCTTGTAAATCCTGTTTGCTTAGTAAACCGACCATGTCCACCAAGGTAGGCCTTTTGTCTTCTCAGCAAGCGTCGCGCCCCATGGAACGCCTGTATATTGATTATGTAGGACCCTTCCCCCAGTCAAAGGGTAATGCTAACAAGTTCATCTTTGTATGCGTAGATGGTTTTACCAGATTTTCTTGGTTATTTCCGACTAAGCTGGCTACCGCTCAGTCCACCATTACTTGCCTAAATTCTAGTTTTGCTTCTTTTGGTCCGTGCCAATATATTGTGTCTGATAATGCTAAGGCGTTCACATCAAATCTTTTTCGTAAATTCTGTTTTGACTTATCCATCTCTCATGTAACTACTTCTGCTTATTACCCTCAACCATCTCTGGCTGAACGGGTTAATCGTAATCTCAGGTCCGCACTTATTGCCTATCATCATGAAGATCATTCTAGGTGGGACACGTCCCTGCAATGGTTAGTTTTTGCTTTGAATTCGGCGGTTCATGAATCTCATAAGTTCACTCCAGCTTCCTTGATGTTCAAGTTTGTTCCCAACACGCCGCTCTCTAACCTCTGGTCTCTGAGTGACATTCTACCCGAGACAATAGATCCGGATAACATTAAAGATCTTTGGAAGAAGGCTAAAGCCAATCTTAAGGTATCTCATGAAAAGGTTAGGGAAAGGTATGATCGTGGACGGAGACCCACCACTTTGAAGGTAGGTGACCAGGTGATGGTCAAGAACTTTGTTCCCGCGGGCAAGCTTGCCCCCAGATTTCATGGGCCATGCATTATTCTTGATTTCCTTACGCCGGTTACCTTATTGTTAAGTAATCCAGCCACCGAGAGGATATTTAGAGTTCACCTGTCCCAGGTGAAACCGGTGTAAATTTTGTGTCAACTTGCTTCATATAATTTGGTAGGAATATGAAGGTTATATTTTTTTTTTTGAGTTTCCCCTTGTACAGGGCGGTACACCTCTACACCGTTTATTTAAAAGTTGCGCCAGTTGAAACTCCTCTTCTGGAGGAAGGTTGAACTTTATCTATTCTATTAATTCTCTACTTTCTCAGAAGATGTCACCACGTGGAAAATTTTGAGTTTTTGAACTGTGTCACTTTTGATGTGTTTTTGTTTAGCTTGAAGTAAGAAGTGTGAACTTTCTCTTCTAGAGGACACTACTGAAGATCAACAAGAGTGCAACCTAGTGCGGAGTCAAAGAACTATTTTGTTGAAGAAATTTTTATTTCAAATGTTTGTTCTTTGCTAAATTTCTTTCTGTTATTGTTTAAGTTGGCTGTATACCCCTCTTTTTCCCCTTGTTTTAGATTTATCCAATCCCGAATTTCTTTTAGTAATTTCTGACCAATCAGATGTATCTTCCCCCAACTTGAATCGATTGCGGGGTCCTATCCAATAAAAACATTGTGGGCGGGTGTTTTCATTCCCCTAACGCCTAGAAACTTCCGCGAGAGTATGTAAACTGCTGATTTTAGGGTCTCCGGGCAACTTCTGTTCCATCTTTCAGTGTATTAAGTACATAGCAGGAGGCGGGAAGCGCCTCTTTCTTCTTCAGCCGTTCAACACCAGGTAATGGCCTATTAATAACTTCTTTTCTTGCTAGGTTGGCAGTTTAACACTCGCGGCGGGTTCGAAGCATTTCCATCATGTAACCTTTTCCTAATATGTAATTACTCTTTTCATCTTTTTCTTGTAAAGCTACATATTGGGATAGAGAGTGCTAACCCTCTCGAGCTCCCACTCACATTTGTTTTGAGGTGAACTTATTTTTTTCAAACTATTCTTCGTTTATGTAATGTAAAGTGTTCTTTTCTAAGTCACCTCTGTAGTATGGGATTAGCCCTTGCGTTAGTGGCCCAGAGCCAGATTAGGTTTTAAAAACAAAGTGTATTAGGAGTGCAAGATCGCCTCCTCTCAAATTGTTATTTTAGAGGTCATGTAATCAACCTTCTTTTCATGTAATAGACCTCCGTAGGTTGGGTATTTTACCCCTGTGAATACGTCCTTAGAAGGACAGCTTGAAGGTAGAGTTTGGTGTGGCCTTGTGATAGGCTTACAATTTTGAGAGCGGATCGCTCTTTGAAATTTGTTTCTGTATGCCTCGTGCAGGCTTTATGTGTAATGTTTGGAGCCAGTGCTCCTGGGCATGAATGGGGCTTTCTGCCCCTTGGCTAAAATTTTTTGGAGTAAGGCGGGGCTGATGGCCCAAGAGTTATGAAGTAAGGGCACTGAGCCCGAATCCAGTAATATTGTACCTACATTTTTGCTACTCTGTACCTGTTATGATTGTTATCTCTTGTTTTTGAAAAGAAAATATAACCTAGTTAAATTTTAAATTAATTTTACGTTGCACGTTAAATTCGTAGCTTGAAACCCATTCACACCCGCACCTTCTTTCACCTCTACCTACCACGGATATCTCCGTAACACCCCTCTTAAGGCATTCTGCTCCTTCTATTTTGTTTTATATGTAAGCATTTGTGTCAAACCTCCCCCGATTTGTTAAACTGCCATACTGTCCTTGCCACGGCCATTACCACGCTCCCGTCTCCTGCTCCACTACACACAGTGGCTGGCTTAGATGAAATGCCATGGATATCTGCACGCCGCTGGCCCCTCAATCTCTCTACATGCCTGTGCCCTCAAAGAAACATGATGGTCCAACACAATTCTGCCGCCTAGCTTTAATGTTTCAGTGCCCCCGCAGCCGCGCGGCGCCGTGCAGCACCTGGGGCAGAGGACGGGCCCCCTCTTCTCCAGCGAGGACGTCAGGTGCACGGCGAGCCGGAGCTCTCCTCCCGGCCAAGGCTGAGGCGCGGCGCACGACCTGCTACTTGCCCGCAGCCTGTATATGTTCACCGCGGGCGCGGCGTGTTTCAACACCTCTGCTCCCCTCATAGTGCGGGCGAGCGGTATCTCAGGGTACTTGAGGGGTCCGAGCGGCCTCCTTTGGACGCAAGCTGCAACGGCTGGTCTGGCCATCCAACTTCATCAACATCAACTACATGAACAGTTACTATAAGCAATGACTACACTTGGGAATTCAACAGCAATATTTGGTGGACATTGCAACATTTTTCATCACTTTTGAGTATTAAAAGTTTATCTTCAGAATTCTACTTCTACAAACTTAAAGACTATACTTCACCTGCAACAACAAAATTTTGAAACTGAATCAAACCAAATTAAGAAAATCTTATAAATTTTTTTGGCAATTAATCTCCATATCTTCATCAAAACTTGGACCTTGTTTTCAAACATTTCATGTGTCACCCCGGGAGGAACTTTTGGGGGGGGGGGGAGGTCTGTACCGGGCGGTACACCTCCACTCCGCTAATTTAAAATGTGCGCCTGTTGAAACTCCTCTGTTGGAGGAAGTCTGAACTTTATCTACGCTACTAACTCTCTACTTTCTCTGAAGATGTCACCACATGGAAAACTTTGAGTTTTTGAACTGTGTCATTTTTGATGTGTTTTTGTTTCGCTTGAAGTAAGAAGTGTGAACTTTCTCTTCTAGAGGACACTACTGAAGATCACCAATAGTGCAACCTAGTGCGGAGTCAAAGAACTATTTTGTTGGAGAAATTTTTATTTCAAATGTTTGTTCTTTGCTAAATTTCCTTCTGTTATTGTTTAAGTTGGCTGTATACCCCTCTTTTTCCCCTTGTTTTAGATTGATCCAATCCCGAATTTCTTTGAGTTATTTCCGACCAATCCGATGTATCTTCCCCCAACTTGGATATGTTTCTGTACCCTAGCCAATAAAGAATTTGCGGGAGGGTGTTTTCATTCCCCTAACGCCTCGAAACTTCTGCGAGAGGATATAAACTGCTGATTTTTGGGTCTCCGGGCCACTTCTGTTCCATCTTTCAGTGTGTAAAGTACATAGCAGGGGGCGGGAAGCGCCTCTTTCTTCTTCAGCTGTTCAACACCTGGTAATGGCCTCTTAATAACTTCTTTTCTTGCTAGGTTGGCAGTTTAACTCTCGGAGCGGGTTCGAAGCGTTTCCAACATGTAACCTTTTCCTAAAATGTAACCAATCTTTTCATCTATTCTCTTTTAAGCTGCATATTGGGATAGAGAGTGCTAACCCTCTCGAGCTCCCACTCACATTGTTTTGAGGTGAACTTATTTTCTCAATCTATTCTTCGTTAATGTAAAACCTATTGCTCTTTTCTAAAGTCACCTCTGTAGTATGGGATTAGCCCTTGCATTAGTGGCCTAGAGCCAGATCAGGTTTTAAAAAAAACAAGTGTATTAGGAGTGCAAGATCGCCTCCTCTCAAATTGTTATTTTAGAGGTCATGTAATTGCCCCTTTTCATTTAATAGACCTCAGTAGGTTGGGTATTTTACCCCTGTGTCTATGTGCAGTGAGGACAACTTGAAGGTGGAGTTTGGTGTGGCCTGGGAGAGGCTTAAATTTGAGAGCGAGTGGCTCTTTTGAAAATTGAGTGTTGTATGCCTCGAGGAGGCTTTTCAGTGTAATTTGGAGCAAGGGCTCCTAGGCATGAATGGGGTTTTCTGCCCCTCTGTTGAAACTTGTGTTTGGGGTAAAACTGAGCTGATTGCCCAAGCAGTGTAAAGTCAGGGCGCGAAGCCCAAATCCTGTAAATATTGTAACTCCCCTTTTGATTTGCTACTTTGTACCTGCCATGCTTGTTATTTCTTTGTTTTTGAAAAGAAAATATAACCTTGTTAAATTTTACATTAACTTTGATTCCGTAGTTTGAGACCCGTTCACGCCCGCACCTTCTTTCACCTCTACCTACCACTAAAACACGGTAACAATAATAATAATAAGATTCCTCACCATAATGAACATAAGGAAAAACAGTTGGCAATAATGCACACCGACAAAAACGTAAGATAAAATCACTTACACAAAATATCACCTCATAGATGCATAACTAGCGATCCCGAGCTCCCTACATTACATTAAATTTTCTTTTCAAATATATATCAAATTTTGCTTATAAGGTTACACTATACCACATTTGTCGTTTATAATGTTGCTCATGTCCACGATGAAATTACTCACACTAGTGCCTGAACGAATGGGATCCCTTCAATAAATTATAATTTTCAGTACTTACTTGGAGTTAAGATATCCAAACTTACAAGACACTTGAAACTTTTAATACCGATAACGGTTAACACACTGCACCAAGTTTACATGTTACATTAAGAAAATATTAAGGTTGGAGCACACTGGATAACTTCAAAAAAAAAAATAACAGGGCCTAGCCCTTACATTACTCTTTAACCGCCGGAGTCAAACTCCATTATAATAGTTTCCTCTTCTCGCCAAGCCGTCTGCTTGGGAGCATCATACAACACAGCCATCTTGGAGAGTAGCGGCGAGCAGACTACTGCAGACTACTGAGCTCACACCGAGCTAGGCGAGTAGCCAGTCCCATAATTCAATGCGTGCACCGCGAAAAATGCGCAGAAGTTACAAATGATAATTCGGCGCATTACAGAGTCCAGTCAAATGCCTGACAATAATGGATAGATAACTTGAATTAAATTGGTCTGGTAACTTCCACAGTTAGGAAACAGTTCCAACAATGGCCGATAATACAGATAACGGCTGGATACACATGTCGACATGACAGATGAATAAATAAATACACTTAGATGCTTTGATGTAATAATTCAGTTATGTCCAGTAAATATTAGTTCCCATTTTCACATTACAGTAACCCTCAAAAGATTTCCTCACTCCACAATTCCTCCAATACTATTTTGGTCTGATTCATATGCTGAAGATAGGACAATGTAGACATGATATGGGATTTTGGGCTTATGCCGTGTCAAGAAATCAAGGTGGAACTCTTTACGTTTGGCAGAGAACTTCGTCCCTGATTCGCCTGATGTCCTCTCTGTTACTCCTCACTCACACACGGTGTGATAAAATATCTTATCTGGAGCTTAATATTGTCATCAGCTCCCGCTACGAGCGCTGTGCAAGCATACAGCGAGCCACCTGGTGACGAATGAGCGTACCAACAGCGACCAACGGTAAAGCATTCTTAAATTCAAACCCTCATTATTGTAGAAGTCTTTCTCGTGAACAGTCGAAATTTTCTTCTGAAGACGCGGAGCGAAGTTCTCTCTGAAACGTGAAGAGTTTCACCTTGTTTTCTTGACACGGCGTAAGCCCATATCATGTCTACAAGTACGGGCCGTGAAAGCATCAGTGTTAACGATAGATAATGTCATTTCCGATGCCGTCCAAAACATTGAATCGCATCACCATCTTGAAACGTGCCCAGATTTAACCATTATCATATCGAGGAAAACGGCCGTGCAATGCATGGTCGAGTATTACCTCGGTCATCTCCCTCCTTCAACATTGAACGTCGTCCATGCAGTGCAATAGTTTTGAGTCGAAGAGGGTCAAATACGAATTTGACCGCGGTAGAATTTTGATGAAGAATGGTGAACTCGGCCAACAGTTTCTTGCAAATACACTTTAATTTAATGGCGTGTGGCCTACGGAGAGGCCTGGTGCAGGCAACCTGTGCGTCTGTGAGGACGGAGATGAATTCTAATGCAGACCCAGAACATAACTAATGAAAGTTAAAATCCCTGAGCAGCCTGGAATCGAACTCCGGTCCCCTAGGATTAAAGGCCAGCTTGTTGTACTTCAAATGCACTAATGGAAAACATAAAAGGAACCCCAGAAAACACCACAGCGAGAGAAAGCAATTTAATCATAGAGAGGATAACTCCAAAATCATTGAATATTGATTAATTTATCCAACTTCAAAATACAAACATACTGGATGATAGTTTCCGAACACCAGGTAGCACTAGAAAAGTGTTGCTAGGGACATCTGGTCCCAAAAGATGAAACATCTGCAACATATGATAGTTCAATCATCTCAGAATAGATAACAGCAGAGTCAGCAATACGGCGCTAGTTTAAACAGACTTGGGAGGCCAATCCAATGTCACAATTAATATTATGATCATTAGTAGTAATAGTAGTATCAGCAAAAGCGAGAGAAAAGACACTTTATGTAAAAACTAAAAGCACTCGTATCTTACTCCAAAAATCAGTTGCTTTATCTTTTACTAACCACGTGAATTTGTTTATGTAGAGACTAGCGAATGTACCCGTGCTTCGCTACGGTATTCTACATTGTATTTGAATATCGAAGTAAATAGTGTGCATGCAGTAAATAAGATTGTTTTAAAATTGCATGTCTCTTAGCGTTATCCGAGAAAGAGCATGGGGAGGTCCCCGTACGTTGTTTCCAATGTAAAGTGTTTGTTATGGATTTGTGATATAACGGCAGGCTCACTTGCCTACTCCCATTCACAATCTGGGAAGTTTACATTATAATTGCAGGCCCCATTGCCTACTATGCGGACAGAATCGATTTGGGGAGTTTTCGTTAAAATGGCAGCCCCCGTTTCCTACTTCCAGACAGATTACAGTTGAGGAGTTTCTATCATAATGGCAGGTAATTACTCTACTATCACTCGAAATTGAGTTGTGCAGTTATCATTATAATGCCAGGCCCATTTTCCTACTTCCAGCCAGCTTACTGCCAGTCACACCAAGTTGGTGAGTTTCCATCAAAATAGCAGGCCACTATGCCTAATGCCAGTCACATTTTAGATGATGACATTTCTTTATAATGGCGGGCACCCTTGCCTACTGCCAAAGACAATCGGGTAGGGGAGTTTTAAACAAAACTGCATGCTCACTTGCCTTCTGCAAGTCAAATCGAGAAGTGAACTATTCATTACAGTTGTAGACCTCCCTTACTAATGACAGTTACACAGGAGTTGGAGAAGGAACCCTTTCATACTGCCAGTCAAAGTCGGTGTGGGGAGTACTGATTACAATAGCAGACCCACCCTTTCTCGATCGCTAAAAATCGACATCAGTGAATATATATAGATCGACATACGAAAGTATATGCGTGTTTACAATATTGAAGACCTTCATTTACAGATTAACTGGTACTAAACGTACGTCATATCGACAAAGGATTATACCATAAGACACGCCGGATTTAGTGGCCTAAATGGCTGGTCCTATGATATGTCATCTATTCTTGGGTCAGATTGAGTTAGAAACGTGGAACAGGGTAACGTTCTTGTAAGATTATCTCACATTACATTACTTTTCGGATAATTATGTGACAGCTACATACATAGCATTTGGCTCATGTATGGCTACTGGGTGGGCCAATTTTCGTGAAGAGTTTGATGATTCTGTATTTCATATAAGTAATCGAAGGTATGAATTATGCATATGAAAATTCCAAATTGACTTAACATCGATTAATAGAGAAAAATCAAACGTAAAAGGGATACAGATACGGCAAAAAGTCATAAGACCGTTCATTCCAAATTGAACGGAGATTGTGCAATCCGTTATGTGATAGGAATTTCCGAAGGTCTGCACCATCATTAAAATTGCCTGCATATTTCGATATTCTTCGGGGATAAAAAGTGAAAAATTTAATGATCTTGGATGTTTTCCGTTCGTTACAGGCTAAAACGTATAATTTTGTCAAATTTCAATTATCTTCTTTTTCTTCTGGCAGATTATGCCGCAATCTGGATTTTGGGCGAGGCGGGTAAAAATTAGGACTTTCAGGAAACTAAACTAAAAATTATGGAGATGGTCATTATTACCCCTTAAACGGAAAGCTGTACGAAAATTTCGCCAAAATAGTCAGTGTAGAGGCGCACAGTCGTTACGATTTGATTTATATAGATAAGGAATTTGCTCCATGTAAAACACCTTTTTCGCTATGTCCGCTGGACTTAACCTGCAAAACTGACCATTCATGATATCTCCCTTATTAATCCTCCTGACGAAAAAATGCACATGAAAGAAAAAAGGTTTAGAGGTGGAATTCCATCAAGTTTGGTCGATTTCCAGTCAGGTTGGTCTTGTTCTGTATATATTGTGGAAGAATAAAATTACCATTTCGGTTCCCTATAAACCGCCAGTCCATTCCGGAATATGAAATGTTATTTACGTTTAAAAACTACCTTTGGACAGGTGGATGCTAAATATGAATTTTGGTTCGAATGTCTTCAGTAGTTTTCAAGTTGTAAGGAATACGCTTTACACGCACCCGCTCTTGAGTTAAGTCCGATGGGACTTGTACAAAAAAACGGTCCGTTAATGATATCTCCCTTATTAATCCTCGTATCGAAATGATGCAGATGAGAAAAAAGGTTTAGAAATTAATTTCTACCAAGGCAGGTAGATTTAAATTAACGTTGGTTGTGTATATTTTGTGGAAGTGCAAAATCACTGTTTCGGTTTCGTATAAACCCCCAGTCAGTTCAGGGATTTAGAAACAATATTTGCCCTAAAACCTATCAAGGACAGGTGTATTCTAAATATGGGTCTTGGTGGAAATACATCCAGTAGTTTGTAGCACTCGCGTACATAAGGCGTAATTAAGGAAGAAAATAATACAGTTAAGAAAGTTGAAAGTAGTAGAAAATGGATTATAACTGAGGACAGCCGGTTAACGACAAATATGTAAATGCCAAGTTAATGTATTGGAAAATCAAATCCCCTCAATAAATTATGCTAGTGTGAATTATGGATATAATAAAACGGTAACAGAGGAGAAATTTAGGTCCATTGATTCCTAGGTAAACAAATAATAAGAAGATGACTAATGGTGTTATTACTTAATCTATTCGAAGGCGGTTATAACATCCAACGATATTCCGCCAATATCCCGCAGATAGGCCGATTGACGCCTCTCTTGCCTTCTACCCAAGGAACAACCACGAATTTAAAAGCATAATGAGGAAAATGGCAATACGTTACTTACCTGCTGGCATGCAGTCAGAGACGTTGCCATGGTAACCTGTAAGTTCGTTGTCGGTCTGTCGGTCACTCAATGCAGAGCATGGTACCAGCAGAAAATTATAAATTTCTCCGTCATGTAAAGAGTAAGGTAAATTATGAACATAACGAAAGTTGTTTATAATGAAGAGACGTTTCGCGTACGGTAAACGAAGTTTACAGAAAATCAATAGTATAAGAGAAAATGGAGGAAAACTATTCTGGTTTTCCTATAAACAACCCGTCTATTCAAGGATTTTTAAATGATATGCATATTGAACATTCCCCGGGAGTAGTATACTCTAAATATGAAGTTTGGTTGAGATCTATCCAGCCGTTTCGACGTGATGGTGGAAAAACATTCTAGTTTTCCTATAAAGCCCCCGTGTATTCAAAGATTTTAAAATGATATGCATATCAAAACCTTCCCCGGGATATGTATACTCCAAATATGAAATTTGGTTGAGATCTATCCAGCCGTTTCGACGTGATGGTGGAAAAACCATTCTGGTTTTCCTATAAACGCCCCACGTATTCAAAGATTTTAAAATGATATGCATATAGAAACCTTCCCCGGGAGGAGTATACTCTAAATATGAAGTTTGGTTGAGATCTATCCAGCCGTTTCGACGTGATGGTGGAAAAACCATTCTGGTTTTCCTATAAACCCCCCGCGTATTAAAAGATTTTAAAATGATATGCATATCGAAACCTTCCCCGGGATGCGTTTACTCTAAATATGAAATTTGGTTGAGTTCTATCCAGCCGTTTCGACGTGATGGTGGAAAAACCATTCTGTTTTTCCTATAAACTCCCCGTGTATTCAAAGATTCTAAAATGATATGCATATCGAAACCTTCCCTGGGATGAGTATACTCTAAATATGAAATTTGGTTGAGATCTATCCAGCCGTTTCGACGTGATGGTGGAAAAACCATTCTGGTTTTCCTATAAACCACCCATGTATTCAAAAATTTTAAAATGTTATGCATATCGAAACCTTCTCCGGGAGGAGTATACTCTAAATATGAAGTTTGGTTGAGATCTATCCAGCCGTTTCGGCGTGATGGTGGAAAAACCATTCTGGTTTTCCTATAAACCCCCCGTGTATTCAAAGATTTTAAAATGATATGCATATCGAAACGTTCCCCGGGAGGAGTATACTCTAAATATTAAGTTTGGTTGAGATCTATCCAGCCGTTTCGACGTGATGGTGGAAAAACCATTCTGGTTTTCCTATATACCCCCGTGTATTCAAAGATTTTAAAATGATATGCATATCGAAACCTTCCCCGGGATGAGTATACTCTAAATATGAAGTTTGGTTGAGATCTATCCAGCCGTTTCGACGTGATGGTGGAACAAACAGACAAACAAACAGACACGAACAATTTTATTTATATAGATATACACGTGGTTTTATACGCATGGCAGTGCATATTCGCGTCTCGGTATAACGGACGCTTTTCGTTGCCATCTGCAATGCAGAGGACTACTTGCTCTTCGCACACATCCTCACAATTTTTGTTCGGCCGGGGTGCCATACCATCTCTACCTCACCACCTCGCCAGGTCGCCAAGTTGGTGGACGGCCGTTCCCAGTCATGTACTCTTGCGTCGTTTGTGAGGTTGTCCTCGCTCTCTCGGACGAGGATATTTATGCTGACCTCCGCCCGACTGGTGTCTCCTTTGTTCAACGCCTCTTTTGCGGCTCTGATCCTGCACTGGAGGTCCTCCTTTACTTCAACTCAGCCACTGCCTGCCTCTCCGTTGAAGAACATGGAGCGCTCATGAATCGCCACCTCCATCACGTGATACCTACACCGCCTAGACTTCAAGACGACTTCGACGCCGATGAAGAACCTGTAGCACGTGCTGTCCAACCGCCTCCTCTGTCTTCCTCATCGCCATTATCTACGTCTTCTCGCCCTACCAGTTTTCCAATGTCCACCCCCGTATCGGTTCCCATCTCTGTTACTCTTTCAGCCACCCTACCTGTCCCTACTACCGACACTACCACTACCATCACCACTTCTGCGCACATCTCTCCTCTCCATTCTCTTACTACCACGACTTCGTCCCATCCTTTCCCCCTATTGATCAGTTCTCTCCCCACCCTTCCCACCTCTGCTCTACCACGTCACCCTTCATCGACCCAGCAATCTGCCGAGGGATCTTCCACCGCTCCTCCAGCGACCGTGGTACCGCCACCTTCGACGCCACCGCCATCTCCCTCCACTTGCAGCTGTGTCATCAGAGGGCTGCATCCCAGCATTGCATTTGCCATCATCGTTCAAGACCTTCGCCAGGCAGGCCTTCCAGTACGACGGGCATTCCGTATATACAACGCTGACGGACCTACCTTCCAGGTGCGGCTACAACTGCCAACTTCTACCGACGTCCAGCGCCTTATCGCTCACAGCATACACATCTGTGGTCGCCATCATCACGTCGAACCCTCCCATTCCCCCCCCCCCCGCCAAAACCCCCACAGTCCTCCTACACTTCGCAGTCACCCCCGGCCTAACCCTTGTCCCCCACTACCCCGTCCTCATCTTCGTTCATTTTCAGTCCCACCTCCACCTCCCTACATACCCCCACCTCCACTTCCTGACTTCCTCCTTCTCCTCACTTCCCTTGTTCATTTCTCCTTCTTTCTACCATATCCTAGCCTCGCATATTCTCCCTAGCACCCCCACGTAACTCATTATATCTATACTCTGTATTGTTAATGTTCTGTGTTATGTCTCTTCTGAATGAAGTTCCATCTCCGCTGCACTACTTAGCCAAGAGGTCAATTCTCCGCTTCCCCCCTTTCTTCATCCAAGCTTTATCCCTCACCTTCATTTAACGCTTCTCCTTATCCCCGTCACCTTTCCTGGCCAGAGAGAGGGCGTAACCCTCTAGATGGCCCGCCCCACCCCTTCAAGGTGGGGAATGAAAACATGTTCGAGCGAACGAACGGTATAACGCTACGGTAATACGACCTGGCCAATCATAATGCATTCTTTCAGTTTGTGCATGTCTTCTCGCTATGGTGATGTTGACGACTAGTTCGTTTACATTGATCAGCTGATGAGGACATCTATGATCGAATCCAGTTTACTTATGCCATCTACACTATATAAGATTGTCTGTTAACCTAAAATAGAAGAATTAAATTGATAAAAGTAATATTTAAAACTCGAATACGAAATAACACGATTTCTTTTACGTTTAAGATACTATGAAATTTCAGGTTAAGTTACTCAGAAATCCGAGTCAGTATTTTTTAATAGTCCACCTTACAATTACGTAACCTATAGTTTTGTATAAGGTGTTAGACTTCTCAAGCTTTGTTAGCAGAAAGAATGGCAATAAGGGTGTTCTTTTACTTATTATGAATTATGAAGGATTCTATAAAATCAGTAATCATTGATCTGCATTTAGCACTGTCTAGGCCTATACTTCGAGGAATTCACGTGAGTTCTTTTATTACTGCATATTTACAACCGCATAACCTGTAGTGTTGTACAAGTTGTTATGAAACATTCTATCAAGTCAATGATCATTGATTTGCATTTAGTGCTGTAGCCTAGTTGGCAGATTTCCTATCATTTTACCCAGTCTTTTCAATATTAATCAATCACTACTGATCTGCATTTGGGGCAGTCGCCCAGGTGGCAGATTCCCTGTCTGTTGTTTTCCGAGCCTTTTCTTAAATGATTTCAAAGAAATTGGAATTTTATTGAACATCTCCCTTGGTAAGTTATTCCAGTTAGTAACTCCCCTTCCTAAAAACGAATATTTTCCCCAATTTGTCCTCTTGAATTCCAACTTTATCTTCACATTGTGATATTTCCTACTTTTAAAGTCACCACTCAAACTAATTCGTCTACTAAAGTCATTTCACACCATCTCTCCACTGACAGCTCGGAACATACCACTTAGTCGAGCAGCTCGTCTCCTTTCTCTCAAGTCTTCCCAGCACAAACTTTGCAACATTTGTGTCGGAAATCACCCAGAACAAATCGAGCTGCTTTTCTTTGGATTTTTTCCAGTCCTTGAATCAAGTAATCCTGCTGAGGGTCCCATACATTGGAACCATACTCTATTTGGGGTCTTACCAGAGACGTGTATGCCCTTTCCATTACATCCTTACTACAACCCCTAAACACCCTCATAAAGGACTTGGAAATCTATGAAACGTTTCCAAATGAACTTATTGACCACATATTGACTCAATTCAAACGGCAATTTTCGCCTTAATTTATGCAAAAACAATTGCTAATCAACTGTCGAATTTACTACAAATTATATCAGATGGCAGCACTCTTGCAAAAGGTAGAGACCATCATCACCGGCCGTACTTTTTGAGAATAAATTCTGATTGGCCAGGTCGTATTACCGTAGTGTGATACCGATACGTATGTATATCAAGTAACTGTAGCCTTGTACTCACCCATATACGGTATGCGTTCCCTCGTGCCTCTGTCCTCGTCTCACCTGGAGCTAAAATGGTCGGTAGATGCAGAGTGGGTCTCGGCCCATAACTAGTTCGTGGTCCAACAGCTCTGCACTCTGACCGGCCAAACGAATAGAGGAGGGGTGGCCACGGTTCTACCGTGGCTCTACGCCTCTGCATTCGGGAGACGGGAGAGAGATTGACCTCACGGCTGGCCCCAACCGTCGGTTGTCCTGCGAATGGTTTTCCGTGGTTTTCCGTCCTCCTACACTAAGGCGAATGTCGGGACAGTTCCTAGTATAGGTCACGGCCGCCAACCCCCTCACCTTCTCAGCTTATCTCCTTCACCGTAACAAATCTCCCGGCCTGAGAGACGGCGTCACCGTCTAAGAGGCCCGCCTCCTCCTTCAGGGGAGGAATGAAAACATTTTAGTAGTAGGAGCTAATACAAAAATACGTGGCGCAAGCAAGCTTCACCCCGTTACTGACTTCTTCTTCTTATTATTAATATTGAGCAAGATATCCTATGACAGACTAAAACTTGATGTTACCGAGCTCGATAGCTGCAGTCGCTTAAGTGCGGCCAGTATCCAGTATTCGGGAGATAGTAGGTTCGAACCCCACTGTCGGCAGCCCTGAAAATGGTTTTCCGTGGTTTCCCATTTTCACACCAGGCAAAAGCTGGGGCTGTACCTTAATAAAGGCCACGGCCGCTTCCTCCCCACTCCTAGCCCTTTATCCCATCGTCGCCGTAAGACCTATCTGTGTCGGTGCGACGTAAAACCACTAGCAAAAAAAAAAAAAAACCTTGATGTTACAAAGCTCCTAATACAGTATATCAACATCAGCTTGCCAGAACACTTTCTTAATGAGAGAGCATGAAAGAGGTAGCTCTAATACTAAATTCGTCTAGTAACTTCATACTTGGCAGGACGCACCAAGCATGAACGAAATAATAAGCGTCTACTCAGTAAGGTTAGCTGCCGTCTAAGGTTAAGCCTAGAGTCCAATCTAAGCCTTCACACTTCTCGGCATCGAACTTGGATTTCCACAGGCACCCAACCAGCCACGCCCCTATTTTTCACATCGTCCGCCAAGGAGCAGTACACGCGGTCGGAACTCACCGTGCATGAACGAAATAACAATTATAGTAATAATAATAATAACAATAATAATTGTACCGGGAGGTACACCCTAACGCCGCGCATTTAAATCTAGCGCCTAAAAGAACTCCTCTACTGGAGAAACCGTGAAATTGAAACTAAACCAACTTATAAACTTACTCAGAAGATGTCACCACTAAAATCTGATATAATTTTGTTATTGTGAAGTTTCCTGAACTGTGCGAATTTCTACTTGTTTTGTTTTCCTTTCATCAAGAAGTTTGGACATTCTCTCATAGATGACACTACCAAAAAACTATGATCATGCACCCTGGTGGGTGGTATCAGAACTTATATTTTAAAGAAATTTTGTATTCATAAGTTTTTTTACTAATTGATGTTCATTTATTTTTGGGATGGTAATATTTTTCTTTTCTTTCCGCCAGTTTTGAATCCAGCCAATCCCTAATTTCTGTAATTAATTTTTTTGTTCGATTTTCAGTGTAATTTTTACATTCGCAAATAAAGTGAGAGGGTGTGGCTAGTTTCATCTTGAATGTGCTCGAACTTTCCCCGACGGTTTATAAACTGTGGATTTTCACGTCTCTTGGCCAATTGATCGTCATATGAACTAGTGTGTGTCAAAGTAGGAGGCGGGCGGCGCCTCTTTCATCATGCAGCAGTACACCGACAAGGTAATAGCCACATAACATCTTTATTTCTTGCTAGATCCGCAGTTTAAACTGAGGGAAAGGTCCGAATCATTAACTATGTAACCTAGTTTTCCTAAAAATGTAACTTTCTGCCGTCTAATATAAAAACTTCATAAATCCTTAACTGTAAATCGGGATATAGAGTGATGTACCCTCTCGAGCTCCCCTTCATCCTGGTTTGAGGTGACTACGTTTGTAACCGGCTTTCTTCCTTTCCGTAATGCATTAATTTATCCTTATACGAGTCACCTCAGTAGTTTGGGAGTAGCCCCTGCATCTCCGGCCTAGTGCCCTTTAGGTTTTAAGTGCTCATATCAAGGAATGCAAGCATTCGCCTCCATTCATTTTGTGTTCGGGCCTTTTATTTAACCGTTTTTCCTTTTACATGAAGGCCCAGTGGGTTGGGTATTAAATACCCCGGTATGATCATTTTCATATTGTAAGTTGTGCCTTCAGAGGCCAGAATTTGTAAGTTGATGTTGCCTTGAGTAGGTTTGGAAATCTGAGAGCCTGTTAGCTCTTTCTCAAAGTTTTTGTAAGATTAATGAATGCCTCTTGAAGGCTAGGTGTTGTAATTTCGGGGAGCAAGTGCTCCGTGAATTAGGGGATTTCTGCCCTTTGAACAAATTGGTGGTCGTCTGTAAATTAGAGCTGGGAGCTCAAAAATTATAAAACTAGGGGCGTGAAGCCCAAGATTAAAAGTTCTGAAATCTTGGATTTTCTAAGTCTTGTTTCCAAATTGCTATTTTGTACCTGAAATGTCATTGTTATCTCACTAAGTGAAATTTGTTAAGTTGTTGTTTTTCAAAAATATAACCTTAAGTTTACGTTTTAAATTCAATTCTTGACATTGTAGGTAGACCCATTCCCCCGTAATAATAATAATAATAATAATAATAATAATAATAATAATAATAATAATAATAATAATAATAATAATAATAATAATAATAATAATAATAATAATAACTGTACCGGTTGGTACACCTCTACGCTGCAAATTTGAATTTTCCGCCTTAAAGTACCTCTCTACAGGAGAAACCCTGAACTGTAACAACTGAATCAACTCTACTGTTTATCAGAAGATGTCACTGGGTGTTTTGATTTCCTTTTGTTGATCAAGAAGTGTGGACATTCTCTAACAGATGTCCAGATGTCTCTATTAAAAAACTATGATAATGTACTCTGGTGCGAAGGAATGAACTTTCTTGGAGAAATTTTGTATTCATAAGTTTTGTCTTTACTAAATTTTGTTCTTTCATTTGGGGGTTGGCAATATTAAGCTTTCTTTCCGCCTGTTTTGAATTTAACCAATCCTAAATTTCTGTAATTAATTTCCCACCAATAAGGTGTTTCTTCATCGATTTGTGTGTAACTTTTGCTGTTAGCCAATAAACGTTTGTGGGCGGATCTTAATCATTCATGAAAGGTCTCGAATTTTCCGCGAGGGTATTAAAACTGCTGATTTTCTTGTCTCCGGGCCACTTCAATAACATCTAGCTTAGCGTGTGGATATGTAGCAGGGGGCGGGAAGCGCCTCTTTCTTCGGGCAACTGATCTTCAACAAGGTAATGGCCGTTTAACATCTTTTCTTACTAGCTCAGCAGTTTAACTAGCGGGGAACGTTCGAAACTTTTAATATGTAACCCATCTCTTTAAAATGTAAATCCCTTTTCAGTCTATGTAAAAACTACAAATTTCTTCAACTGTAAATCGGGCATAGAGAGTGCTTTACCCTCTCGAGCTCCCCTTCATTTTTTGAATTTGAGGTGACTATATTCTCGTAACCGTTTTTCTCTTCCTTCTTAATGTGTTAAATTTATTTTGTATACTAGTCACCTCCATAGATTGGGATTAGCCCCTGTGTAATCGGCCTAGTGCCTCTTAGGTTTTAAAATGTGTAATTAGGAGAGTTAACTCACGCCTCCATTCCTTTTGCATTTAGGGCCACTTAATGTAACCTATTATTTTTCATTTTAGGCTCAGTAGAGTGGGTATAAGTTATCCCTGTTTATTTATAAGTGTGCCTTGAGGGCAGTTTGTAGTAAAGTCCGTTTATGGCCTCTTAATAGACTTGAAAGATTGAGAGCGGGTCAGCTCTTCCTGGTATTTTGAAAGGTGCCTCGGGGAGGCGTGACATTTTGATTACTGGGAGCTAGTGCTCCATGTAATTAGGGGCGTTCTGCCCTTTGGTATTTTGTGGTTGTGAGCTGAGAGCTGAAGGATTGACGAATTTGGGCTCGTAGCCCAGAATTTGTAAAGACCCCTTAACTTGTGCTTTCTTTTGTAAAGTGGAATTGTACCTGATTTTCTTTGTTATTTCACCTAGTGAAAATTGTTAAATGTTGTTATCTGTTAAAAATATAACTTTTATTTAAATTTTAAATTCATCTTTCGGACTGGTAGTTAGACCCATTCCAGCCCGCACCTTCTTTCACCTCTGCCTTCCACGGATAACTCCGTAACAATAATAATAATACGCGTTTCGTCAGTAAGGTTAGCAGCCCTGTAGGATTAAGCCTCGAATCGAATCCAAGCCTGTTACACTTCTGTCGGCATCGAACTCGGGTCTGAACCCATGCACAGGTAGCCGGTCAGCACGCCCTCTACTTTTCACATCGCCCGCCAGGGAGCAGCCTAAACCATTACGTAGCCGCAACCCACTCAAACGTGCACGCCCACTTTTCAAATCTTCGAACCCCACTGTCGGCAGCCCTGAAAATGGTTTTCCGTGGTTTCCCATTTTCACACCAGGCAAATGCTGGGGCTGTACCTTAATTAAGGCCACGGCCGCTTCCTTACCACTCTTAGTCCTTTCCTGTCCCATCGTCGCCATAAGACCTATCTGTGTCGGTGCGACGTAAAGCAACTAGCAAAAAAAAAAAAACTTTTCAAATCGCCCGCGCTGTGACGTCACAGTCGCGTGACCGACGACTGCCAGTCAGCGCTTGATCTACGCGGAATAAAAGATAACTAATGCAGTGTATTTTTATGGCGTTTGTGGATATCCAACTATTAGATTCCTCCACTCTGAGAAAATAGATGCACATCTTTCAAATTTGCCTCGGAATACACTTGCCCTCTGGATGGCGGTGATACATTGAAAAAGCTCAAAATTTACTCTAATACTTTTTAATAGTCAATAATTACAACGCTGAACGTGGCCGTCTATATCGTGCTAAGTAGGCAACAGAAATGAATAGAGTCCCATTTCAAAGAACAAACTTTGTATTTATCGTATGGCCAGGAAACAGAAGTATTTCGTTGGCTATTTACAGAAACAAAGAAAATTAGTACAGTGGAAATATGCAAGTGATGAGATATGGTAATTAAAAGAAAAGTGATAAAGGAAAATATTTTATAAAAAGAAAAACTCTAAACAATGTCGCTATCACATTTGCACGTCTAGAGTTTAAATCCAGTCCTGTGGTCAGGACGTAGAGTCATGTGTCATGATTTTTATGTAAAGTCCGTCATACTTTCATACGGAACATTCTTGGACGATGAGTTTTACAGCCTGCTCACTTTTTGGATGTTTACAGATTCCCCCGTCCTTATCTAGTCCTTTTTCTTAAAGGCGGGTCCAAGTAAAAACCGTTGTTCTATCTCGGATATTATTGCAATGCTTAACGGGTATATGGTTTTCCGTGGTTTCCCATTTTCACACCAGGCAAATGCTGGGGCTGTACGTTAATTAAGGCCACGGCCGCTTCCTTCCAACTCCTAGGCCTTTCCTGTCCCATCGTCGCTATAAGACCTATCTGTGTCGGTGCGACGTAAAGCCCCTAGCAAAAAAAAAAAAAAAAAAGGTTAACGGGTACCATAATTTCTCTTTCGAGTTGAAAGATTGGGTTGCGGGATTTGAGATTATTCAGAGGAGGATCATTTACAACCTCGTGGACTGGGAAATCCTGTGAGGATCCAAGGTGATCAGTGATTAGTAGGGAACGAAGTCTGGACCCCAGGTGGCAAACTGTTAAGGAACGCTATGTGTACGATGAGTTCAGTTGTTTACGGTATTGATGTACCTTCAACTCCGTATGCAAAACGATAGAATTTACGTGAAGCTTAGTGTACGCAGTTTTACACTGCAGTGCTATAGTGACACATTAAGTACACCATACATTTGTATTTGAAATATCCTCGTGTCACCATTGACAGAAGATTGAGATAAGTCACTTACGTAAATGTCGCCCAACTACACCGACCAATGTTTTCTATTCCAGCATGGTGGCACTCTGCACTTGTCCCTATACCACCCTAATTTGTATATGAGTTGTATAATATATGGCGTAGTATAATTTCATACTGTGTCGGATCGGAGACTCGAACCAGGACCCAGTCACATAAATGAATATTTAATATAACGTATTGGAGCGCGCTGTTATGTATTCTAAGAAGGGCACGTGAAACCAGATGGGATGGAAATTTCAACTGAATGAGCGAATGGGGTGAAGATAACTGCAAGGGAAAAACAGAAGACAGCAGGACTCAGCGATGACCACGTGGTCGGACCGGAGGGTTATAGTCCCTGGGAGACAACATCCCGCACAAGTTAGCCAGCCTAACGGAAAAATTAAATTAACCTAAATTAGTACCTCGATCTACCTTTTAATTAGAAAAACAAGTGCCACAATATGCAACCGCAGAATTTATAGAAGTAAAATTGACCGGAAGAAATATGCTAGATATTCCCGATTTATGTAAAATACGCAGTTGAGATACAGTCGCCTAAAGGAAGCGTCACCATTTATGGGACCAGATGACCAACGCTGGGATTCACAAGCTTGCCTGAAATGCAGGGATGATGCTTAGGCCAATTACGGGAGAATTCACGATCGAATTCGTTTCCGCATACGATAAAAAGTTATAAAATTCCTCTGTAAAGCACTGACTCACTGATATTTGTGATACCAGTGGAATAAACTGTTATCCTCTGTCGGAAAGGTTATGCGGGACAGCCATCTTGCCTCAGGGTTAATAGAAGGGGAACTCAATCCCGCCTCCAAGTTCAGTCTTCAGGTAACCACAGAGCTATCCCAACGTCAGCCAGT
This sequence comes from Anabrus simplex, assembly GCF_040414725.1. Taxonomy (NCBI): domain Eukaryota; kingdom Metazoa; phylum Arthropoda; class Insecta; order Orthoptera; family Tettigoniidae; genus Anabrus; species Anabrus simplex. The sequence goes on along the minus strand of NC_090266.1, from coordinate 1,120,233,803 downwards.
TCCGGGAGTTCGTATTTTTTGTTTGTTTGTTGAGGTGCGAAACTGAGACAATAAGCAGAAATACTGTGCTTGATTATATAAGGTGTTATTTAGAAACAAATCACGACGTATTTGTTTGATAGCGCCCGAATATAGAGCAATTCCTTTGGCATTTAGAGACGGGATTATTATTATTATTATTATTATTATTATTATTATTATTATTATTATTAGTGAAAATTTGGAACAGTACCGACCGCATCTGCCTGGCCGAGGCGGTAAAGGCGTGCTCGGTTCGCCCGGAAGGACGTGGGTTCGAATCGCCGTCAGGAAGTTGTAAAATTTAAGAAACGAGATTTCCACTTCCGGAGGTGCATATGGCCCTGAGGTTCACTCAGCCTACACCAAAAATGAGTACCAGGTTAATTCCTAGGGGCAAAGGCGGCTGGGTGTAGAGCTAACCACTCTACCCCATCACGTGTCGAGGTTAACAATGGTGGAAGCCTTTACCTTCCACTCCTCCAAGGGCCTTCATGGCCTGTACGGAGGTGACTTTGCTTTGCTCTACCGACCGCATAAAGGAAAGGAGTTAAGTGTGGACTAGCTAATTATTGCAAGATAAGTAAATCGTTTTCTAACAGTAAAACCGCGCCGAAACACAGATAACCGTGTATAACCTCAGTGCAGGGCGATAGCCTTGATACCACTGTGTGGTGGCGCTGTGAAGCTACTGGAACGTGTGTCTAACATTCTGTGTTAATTCAACCGCATTCATCAGTGGAAAACCAGGCCCGAAGCATGGACCAGGGGACGGCGACTCAGCTCTGGATCCATGATATCACATGATATCCGTCATAATATAGTTTTAGGATTTCTCAGCATGGGCCTCCCAGTGGTTCGAATGGAAAACACAATTCTGCAATCTGATGAGTACATTACCCCATAATAAGTAGTTCTGAATGCGTATCAGCTATCAGCTTGCATTAGGGAGATGGTGGGTTAGAACTCCACTGTCGGCAGCCCTGAAGATGGTTTTCCAGGTTTTCCCATTTTCACGCCAAGTAATTGCTGGGGCTGTACTTTAATTAAGACCACGGTCGCTTTCTTCCCATTCTTAGCCCTTTCCTATCACATCGTCGTCGCCATAAGACCTATCTGTGTCGGTGCGACGTAAAGTAGATTGTAGGAAAAGGTAATTAATTATTAGAATAGGATGTAATATTTACTCTCTCAAGGTAAGTTAATCTAGGAAGCTATTTGAGTGTGTTATTTTAGTTCAGTTATGTAGAAATCATAAGATGGGATTTTTGTAATCTTAAATTTTCTAATTATTAGCTAAAATGAGTAGACTAAAGTTAGATGTAGCTGATATAAGTGAAGTACGTTGACACAAAGAGCAGGAGATTTGGTCAGGTGAAAGAGCAGATTTGATCAGGTGAATACAGAATTATCAACAAAAAATCAAATAGAGAATTTAGAGGAGTTGGTGTAATATGAATAAGAAAATAGGGCAGCGGATTAGCTGCAACGGCCAGTATTATGAACGATTTATTGTCAACATAGACACAAAACCAGGTCCCACCGTAATAGTGCAGGTCTATATGCCAACCAGTTCAGCGAATGATAGAGAAATCGAAATGATATGTGAGGAGACAGAAGATTTATTACAATATGTAAAAGGTGTCGAAAATTTAATTGTGATGGGAGACTGGAATGCAGTAGTAGACCAAGGAAGAGAAGGTAATAAAATAGGAGAATTCGGACTTGGATATTTGAATGAGAGAGGAAGTTGACTGGTGGAATTCTGCACCGATCATAATTTAGTCCTTGCTAATTCTTGGTTCAAACACTACAAACAACGGCTGTATATGTTTACGAGGCCTGGAGACAGTGGAAGGTATCAAATAGACTTCATTATGCTAGGCAGAAATTCAGAAACAAGGTGTGTGATAGCAAGAGTTTTCCGCGACCAGACGTAGTCTCTGACTACAACTTGTTGGACGTAGAATGCCATCTGAATTTGAAATAAATCAAGAAAGGAAAACAAATAAAAGAGTGTGAGGGATTGTTACAAGGTACATGTTGCATTAGAATTAAATGAAAAGGTTGAAGGAAACACAAGAAATGAACAATGGACAGTCCTGTAGAATGAGATCATTAGGGCAGCTAATGAAATGCTAGGAAGAAAGGAAAGATCAACTAAAGATCAATGGATAACTCAGGAGATACTAGACCTGACTGACGAACGACGAAGGTACAAGAATGCAAAATATGAGGAGGACAGAAAAGAATATAGGCGATTAAAGAATGAAGTAGGTAGAAAGTGCAGGACAACAGAGGAAGAATGGCTGGAAGGGAAGTGCAAGGATGTTGAAGGTTGTATGGTCCTAGGAAAGGTAGATGCTGCGTACAGGAAAATCAAGGAAACATTTTGAGGAAGGAAAACTAGGTGTATGAATATTAAGAGATCAAATGGAAAACCACTTCTAGGGAAAGAAATCATTTAGCACATGTAAGTAAAAATCCACACATTTAATATTTCAATAAAACTAGATTCTACAGGGGATATATAGTTATGAAAAAGCGATATTAAAGAAAAGTGGAAAATGTAATTAACCTACTTAGAATCTGATAAAGGACGAACTCGTTCCAAGTCGAATTTCTTTCACTGCTGCTCGTATCAATCGGATTAATGACAAGACGGTCGACAGTCATATCGCACTGTCTGTTCGATTCCCAAAATGTCAGCTATTCCGTCACCACGTGATAATAGGCACGACACGTATCAGCTGTTACACTCACCAGAGCCTCGTTAATGTCCTGACTTCTACGGGTTTTATTATTACGCGCAACGTATCTTTCTACCACGCTCCACACTAACTCAATGGAGGTGCATGAAAGTAAAGTTTCCCATCGAGCCTCCGCGAATGAACGATGTCATAGAGGCCACAGATTCAACATGGCGGGTGAAGCATGAACGCATGGGTAAACGGTATTGTTCAGATTGAAATGCTTGCTTATATTCATGACAATGAACCGGTTCTTGCATATTATTCTGACTGAAATGATTTGAGAAATAATCTGTTAAACATTGTGCATGTAGGATGACCTGGCTAACGAACTATTCTGATGTCTCCGCTCATCAACTAACAAACGTTGCCATGAGGACGTACCTACGTTTACAGCATGACTGGTTTTCCGGCTGACGGCGGTACAGTCTTATACTTTCGACATAATGACAGTTGAACGAAGAATATACGTAGCTACAAGTATCTACATCAAGAATCAAGTACGATATCCTGTAAAATTCATCCATATGTTCATGTGATTCTGTTACAGCTGTAGTGTTGAGTTGTTGCAAATATTCAAGTTATAGTCGCGTTATAATTTTGATACTGCACAACGCTCTGTACACTGCATGTAACGAATATTTTAAGTTACGTTCCGTCATTTTGTGTTCCATTGCTTTTAATAAACATGTTACACTTCTCGTGAGTATTATATTATTTAATTGTCATTAACGTTTTACTTGTTGTTTTAATACAAGGTGTCCAGGATAAAGGCATTGTAACATAAAATTTAATAAATTGAAAAATGTTGGAGATATTTATTGGCGGTTTGTTTCTACAAGTAGGGTAACTCAAAAATGTTTTCTGTGTTCGCATGCGCGTAACTGCGTTGTTTACTAGAAAAGCGCGCGCCAGTAGCCATGTAGACTCCACAGCAGGTGTTCTGTGTGCTTTCTCTCACGGAGCAACAATATGTTATACTGGTATAAAGTAGATTTCGGCATGAGTATGGACTGTTACAAACTGACGATGTTCCCACTTACGTAATAATCAAGAAATGGGAGAGGCGCCTTAGGGAATCTGGGAGCTTGTTGTCGTAGTCGGGCCACCACGCCATGCACGCACTTCCAAAGGCTACTCTTGAATTCATCCGTGAGTCCTTCAAGCAGAGCCCTCGTAAGTCGATCCGACAAGCAAGTAGGCAGTTACCTCGTTCGACAGTACACGATGTTGTCCATAAAAGGTTGTGCTTACGGGCGTACAAACTGCAGCTTCGTCACAAAATCAAACCTCAGGACAGGCTGCGACGGAACGCATTCGCATTCTGGCAAATATTGATCGAAACGACGCACTCCTCTGTTCAGTCTGTTTCTCGGACGAGTCTACATTCCACACTTCCGGCACGGTAAACAAGCACAATTGCCTCATATGGGGAAATGAACACCGCCACGCTGTGATAAGAGTATGAACGGGACTCTCCGAAAGTGAATGTGTGGTGTGGATGGTTGCAGGACAGGGTTATAGTCCAATTCTGTTTCGCGGAGCCTACAGTTAATGGAACACGTTACCTAGCCCTTTCGCTCCCAGCGTCCGTATATACGGATGTCGGCGTTATGTGCAAGAAATCCCAACATCCGTATATACGGACCTTTCGTATATAATCCTTGAAAATATAATACGGTATCAAATATACGCGTAACGTACACCAAATTAATCTGGAAAAAATGTTCTACCCGTATCAACCGCTTAAACAAACTTTAGTATACCGAGCTCGATAGCTGCAGTCGCTTAAGTGCGGCCAGTATCCAGTAATCGGGAGATCGTGGGTTCGAGCCCCACTGTCGGCAGCCCTGAAGATGGTTTTCCGTGGTTTCCCATTTTCACACCAGGCAAATGCCGGGGCTGTACCTTAATTAAGGCCACGGCCGCTTCCTTCCAGTTCCTAGGCCTTTCCCACCCCATCGTCGCCGTAAGACATATATGTGTCGGTGCGACGTAAAACAAATAGCAAAAAAAAAAAAAACTTTAGTATAGTATACAGTGCCGAAAGAAGCGAGTGAACTCTAGAAGGCATTGACCTTGTGCGCCAGCTAACAGCGTTGTTGGAGAGAAGTGAACAGTGGTGTTTGTAGTTCTCTAATTCTGTAGTTCTGAAATTTAGTGGTTTTATTCGTTTTAACTGTTATTTTAAGTGATATGGATGGTTGATTCTTTTGTATTTGAAATTTTGAAGAAATGTGAAAAAAGATTTGGTCAGTAGATTTTAGAAAATTAATATACCTCTTATGCATTTAGTATCTTTCAGAGTATGTATTTACAAATTAAACATAAAAAAGTATTCAATTCGGACAATAAATAAGTGAAAAAAGCATATTTTAGTAAGATACTACAATAAAGCAAGAGAAGGGCCTAAGATTTCTAGCACATACCCTGACAAAATGTCTGGGAGTGAAAGGGCTAGGTATGTTGTGCCACAATGTCCTCGTGACGTGATCTTTCAGCAAGATGGTGCATCGTGCCATTATGCGGATCTTGTGAGTTCCCAGATCGCTGGATTGGGAGAGGTTGGCCCCCTAGGAGACCCGACAATACGCCGCGTGATTTTTTCTATGGGGGTTTGTCAAGAATCTACAAGATTTGCGCCATCGCATTCGTGCAGCTATCGCAAATGTTACGCCTACAATGCTGCAGAACACTTGGAGAGAATTGGAATACAGATTTAGAAGTCTGTTGCGTCATTAATGGTGCGCATATCGAGGTGTGTTAGGTGTTAAAAAATATTTTTAGTTGCCCTATTTTTAGAAACAAACCGCCAATAAACATGTCTACTACTTATCAAGATATTAAAATTAAAAATTTATACCTTTAACGCGGACTCTCTGTATGTTACATTTCATTCGTATATTTTCGCTATAATACAATGTTTGATTTTACTTAATTGGTTATTATAATACTCTGTTTACTGTATTATACTTGTTTTACCTTATAGCACTGTCACCGCGGTATTACCCAACTACAATGCATTTGTTAATAATAATAATAATAATAATAATAGTAATAATAATAGTACTTTGAGAAACCAGAAATGTTTGTCCAACAAGCGTTCACCATTAAGCAACTTAGATTGGAACACGATACTTAATAATGAAATTGAAGATTCTTGAAATATAAATAAACTAGCAAGATACTCGTGCATCAATATGTTTTTAAACTGACAGTTATTATTCAATGTTTTACATTTTGGAGAGTCCATCGTCAGTTGAGCATGTAAACCACGCCCTCAGTTCGCACGTCAAACAGTTTTAGGAGGATGATGATATACACTGACTGACAGAGCAAATGCAACACCAAGAAGGAGTGGTTCGAAAGGGATGAAAGTTGGGGAAAAAACAGAGACGGCACGGACGAATAATTGATGTTTATTTCAAACCGATATGCAGGTTACACAATGCGCACGGCATCGACTCAGTAGGATGTAGGACCACCGCGAGCGGCGATGCACGCAGAAACACGTCGAGGTACAGAGTCAATAAGAGTGCGGATGGTGTCCTGAGGGATGGTTCTCCATTCTCTGTCAACTATTTGCCACAGTTGGTCGTCCGTACGAGGCTGGGGCAGAGTTTGCAAACGGCGTCCAATGAGATCCCACACGTGTTCGATTGGTGAGAGATCCGGAGAGTACGCTGGCCACGGAAGCATCTGTACACCTCGTAGAGCCTGTTGGGAGATGCGAGCAGTGTGTGGGCGGGCATTATCCTGCTGAAACAGAGCATTGGGCAGCCCCTGAAGGTACGGGAGTGCCACCGGCCGCAGCACATGCTGCACGTAGCGGTGGGCATTTAACGTGCCTTGAATACGCACTAGAGGTGACGTGGAATCATACGCAATAGCGCCCCAAACCATGATGCCGCGTTGTCTAGCGGTAGGGCGCTCCACAGTTACTGCCGGATTTGACCTTTCTCCACGCCGACGCCACACTCGTCTGCGGTGACTATCACTGACAGAACAGAAGCGTGACTCATCGGAGAACACGACGTTCCGCCATTCCCTCATCCAAGTCGCTCTAGCCCGGCACCATGCCAGGCGTGCACGTCTATGCTGTGGAGTCAATGGTAGTCTTCTGAGCGGACGCCGGAAGTGCAGGCCTCCTTCAACCAATCGACGGGAAATTGTTCTGGTCGATATTGGAACAGCCAGGGTGTCTTGCAAATGCTGAAGAATGGCGGTTGACGTGGCGTGCGGGGCTGCCACCGCTTGGCGGCGGATGCGCCGATCCTCGCGTGCTGACGTCACTTGGGCTGCGCCTGGACCCCTCGCACGTGCCACGTGCCACATGTCCCTGCGCCAACCATCTTCGCCACAGGCGCTGCACCGTGGACACATCCCTATGGGTATCGGCTGCGATTTGACGAAGCGACCAACCTGCCCTTCTCAGCCCGATCACCATACCCCTCGTAAAGTCGTCTGTCTGCTGGAAATGCCTCCGTTGACGGCGGCCTGGCATTCTTAGCTATACACGTGTCCTGTGGCACACGACAACACGTTCTACAATGACTGTCGGCTGAGAAATCACGGTACGAAGTGGGCCATTCGCCAACGCCGTGTCCCATTTATCGTTCGCTACGTGCGCAGCACAGCGGCGCATTTCACATCATGATCATACCTCAGTGACGTCAGTCTACCCTGGAATTGGCATAAAGTTCTGACCACTCCTTCTTGGTGTTGCATTTGCTCTGTCAGTCAGTGTATTTTCTGATCTAACACTCATTTGAACCCCATATGGAGGAATTTGAATGACTTAAAACCTATCTTAACTTAACCCTAGCTGACGTACCCGTGCTTCGCTGCGGAATTCTACACTGTATGCAGAATTCTAGGTTAGGTATTGTACACGTTGTGAGAAAGATTGTATTAAATTGCATAGGTCTCAACCTTACCGTAGAAACGCGGTGGGGAAGTCACCAAACGTCCTTTCTCATATGAAGACTGGGTTAGGGAATTTTCATTGTAATGGTAGGCCCTCTTTCCTACCATCAGTCGAAATCAGGTTGGGGAGTTTTCGTCATAATGCCAGACACTTACTCTCCACTCTCCACTTGCCTTTTTACATCCTCAGAAAGACTGTCTTAGTGGTTTTTCCAACTGAAATCAACATAGGTCATTACAATTACGTCAGAAGGAATGGTGCGATTGAAAGCAATGCTTTCATATGAAATACTCTATCAAATGAAAAACCACGCATTTTCTCACTTTCTACTAACAATACTACGCTGCCGATCCAACAGTCCAAAGTTTCAGAGACGGAATGACCAAGCCGCAGACAGCCGTGATCCGTGAACACTCTTCGTCTTTTTTCGGTGCGGGGTGGAGGGGGTCGAATAGTGGTGGGTCCCAAATCAAAACCTATGGCCTTTTATTAATCTGTTTCCTAGAAGTACCTCGTACCTGATGAGTCGGAAAATCTCAGTTCACTACACTGGTGGCGGAAGAATCTATCTGACTTAAAGGCAAATTTTTCCTCCAAGCCAGAGGAGAAACCCCTTCTTCACTGCTAATTTGGAATAAAATGAATGTAATAAAAGTGAAGAGAAGGAATTTTTTCTTAAGAAACGTCTCTTTTAATGGTTGAATTTTGAGTTATTTAGTGAATCGTGGTGCTATAATTTTGAATAATCCAAAATTGTAATTCTAGACCAGGTCATACTACTATTAAGTGAGACTCTGCCTTAAGTTTGCACACTGCTCATTCAAAACAGCGCTTCAGAATAGGGATCGAGTAGCTGGAATGCTATGATGAACCAGTGTGTTACGTACCAGCAGTATCAGAAAATGTATGAACCACAGGAATGGTATGCTAAAGAGGAAAGTTTTCTAACTCTCCAGCTATTTCCCGCCAATATTCATTCAGGCTGTTATACTCGGTACGCAGCAGTAATCCCGTCTATCGGAGTTGAGTGGCAGCATAAGAGACAAAGAACATCACAACAAACAATGGTCAATGTAATGTTATTGTTGATCAATGTAATACGTTTTCGATATTGTAGGCCTTCACATTTAGTTTTCTTCCGACTCTGAAATACCATTCTTATCATAGTCGGTACGGTAAAACTAAATAAAAAATAAATTATGGGAAAGTGCATTCTCTATAACTTTTGTTATGTAGTACTGATAGGACCAATGACGTAGGTATTTAAAAATTTAATTTTAGGCGCCTTCCCCTAACCTACCATTTCACCCAGGGTGAATAAAATTGTTTATAGCTTAGACTGTAGTGTCTTATTCCCCGACTCTATATTACCGATTTTCATTAAATCCTGTTAACCCATTTTCTCGTGGCTCGGCGTTGATATGAACCTAAAAATAAATACTTATCCATGAATATCTCTCTGATCATAGCCGGTACGGTAAAAATGTATAAGACATACATGATCGGAAATTTAATTCCATATGACTTTAATTATGTAGTATTTATTGATAGGACCACTAATATAATATAAATATTTGAGAATTAAATTTTAGTCATTTCCCTAAACTACCATTTCACTCAGCGTGAATAAAATAATTTATAGCCTAGATTTTAGTGGCTCATCGTCCGACTTTACATACAGATTTTCATTAAATTCTCTTCAGCCGTTTTCTCGTGATGCGCGTTCATACAAACATACATGCACACAGACAGACAGACAGACAGACAGACAGACAGACAGACAGACAGACAGAAATTACGGAAAAGTAAAAAGTGCATTTCTTTGTTACTGTGGACATGACCGATACAGAAATACCATTTTTTTCAAATTCTGAGCAATGTACAGACACAACTCTTATTATATATATATACATATAATAGCATGTCCTGACTGACTGACTAACAGATTCATCATCGCCCAGCCAAAACTGCTGGACACAATGAAATGAAATTTAGGCGATACCTTTATGTGAGAGTGTAGGTGCTCACTAAGAAAGGATTTTTGGATGTTCCGTCGCTAATGGGGTGAAAAGGGGGGATGAATTTTTAAAATGAGTATATTTAGATCTCAAAACCCGAACAGTTTAAAGATGTGAAAATTAGTATTTGGAATCTCCTCTAAAAATAAAGGAACACGTACTCCTTGTTTTCGGAAAATTCACATAAGGGAGTGGGGGCAAAATTAAGTGAAAAGGGGGTTGAATCGTTTATATGAGGATGTTTATATCGCAAAAACTCAAGATGTTACAGACGTAAAAACTGGTACATAGAAACTCCTTAAAAAAATAAAGAAACACGCATTTCTTGTTTTTGGAAAATCCAGTTAAGGGGGTGAGAAAGGGGGTGTTTTTTCCAAATGAGTATATCTCAAAACTTAACATGTTACCGGTGTAAAGACTGGTACATGAAATCTCCTTTAAAATAAATAAACATGTATGTTTTTGTTTTCGGAAAATCCAGTTAAGGGGGTTAAAAGAAGCGAAAATGGGATAAATTTTTAAAATGAGTATATCTTAAAAACTTAACATGTTACGGACGTAAAAACTGATGTTTGGAATTTCCTTTAGAAGTAAAGAAACACGTGCTTTTTGTTTTCGGATAATTCACTTAATGGGGCAAAAGTCAGTGAAAAGGAGATTGAATGCTTTATATGACGATGTTTATATATCAAACTGTAGATGTCACAGACGTGAAAATTGGTACAGGAAATCTTTAAAAATCAAGAAACACCTATTTTTATTTTTGAAAAATCCACTTAAGTGGGTGAAAAGTTTGAAAAAGGAGGTGGATATTTAAAATGGGTGTATCTCGTAAACTTAGCATGTTACGGGTGTAAGAATTGGTACATATATTCTCCTTTACAAATAAAAAACACGTATTTTTCCGGAAAATCCGCTTAAAGGGGTTAAAAGAAGTGAAAGTGTGGTGAGTTTTTAAAATGAGTAAATCTCAAAAACTTAACATGTTACAGCTGTAAAAACTGGTACTTTCAATTTCCTTTAAAAATAACGAAACAGGCATTTTTTTTATGAATATTGAATTTTCATTGACTTGGCCCTCAACGGGCAACTTAAACGCACTCTACAGTGAGATGGTAGTAGTACCAGACGTGTAGCTTAGATCCTTTCCAACAGAACAAAGATGGCCTAGGCCACCATAGCTCAATTGGTAGAGCAACCGACGCGAAATCGGGAGTTTGTGGGTTCGGTTCCCACTGGTGTCTAATTGGCCATTTTTGTTCGGTACTTAACATCTCTTCAACACGTACTAAATGTACGTAACACGACCTAATAGGTTGAAAGTCGGTTTCGAAGGCATTTTTTTGTTTTCGGAAAATCCAATTAAAGGTGGGGAGGTGGTTCTCATAGACGGTGACGCCGTCTCTCAGTTCGGAAGATTCGTTACGATGGAGGAGATGCTCGGAGAAGGTGAGGGGGTTGGCGGCCGTAGCCTATACTAGGAACTGTCCCGGCATTCCCCTTAGTGCAGGAGAATGAAAAACCACGGAAAACCAATCTCAGGACAGCCGACGGTTGGGGCAACCAGTGAGGTCAAGCCCTGTCCAGTCTCCCAAATGCAGAGGCGAACAGCCACGGTAGAGCCGTGGCTAACCCTCCTCTGCTCGGTTAGCCGGTCAGAATGCAGAGCTGTTGGACCACGAACCAGCCGTGGCCACATAAAGGCCGAGACACATTCTGCATCTACCGACCTCAAAATAAAGAAACACGTACTCTTTTTTTTTTTTTTTTTTTTGGAAAGTCCACTTAAGAGGAAGGGGTGGAAAGAAGTGAAGAAGGAGTTGAATTCTTTTTATGAGGATACTTATATCTCAAAACCTGAAGAGGTTACAGATGTGAAAATGGATTTCCACAAATCGCTTCGCTTCTGGTGGGACCAGAGCGGTGTTCTGTACAATGAACTCTTGAAGCCCGGCAGAGCCGTTAATGCACAACGCTGTCGCCATCACATCATAAACTTAAATCACGCATTGATGGAAAGACGAGCGGAATCGGCCAGAAGGCATGGCAAAGTGATTTTGTTGCACGACAATGCGCCATCTCACATAGCAATACCGGTGAAGGACAGCTTGAAACCTCTTGGATGGGACATCCTTCCGTACCCGCTGTACCACCCCGACCTGGCGCCAGCTATCACATCATCGTATCGATGGGGCAGAGCAGCACTTCGGCAATTTCGAGGAAGTTGGAAATGGCTCGACGAATGTTTTACCGCAAAAAGACCAGCAGAGTTTCCGGCATGGTATGCATAACTTACCTGAAAGGTGGACGAAGTGTGCAGAAGCCGATGGCCAATATTGTGAATAAGAAAAAAATAATTTATCTTGAAAATTACGTGTTTTCTTTACCACAAAATCGGAAGGAACGTATGTATACATCTAGTATGTTCCAGAGTTAACTCTGCCAGTAGCCTGGTCATCTTTGCCTTAAAAGGCAATACCACAAACATAGTTTACAAAGAGATTCTGGAACAAATGTATCGCAATTTTTCGGTGAGTTTTTATACGCACTTTAGGGATTTTCAGATACTGTCTTAGTGGAGTACCGAGGAACGATTAATTTTATCAAATTACGAAATTGTTGCAAGCTAACCCGCGGGTAACAGCTAGTTTTATATGTATAGAACCAGGGTGTAAGAGCGACCAACCTGTGAAATTTTGATTTTCTACGTCGAACAGTAATGGAAGAATGAATACTTTTTTTAAGGGGTGAATACTTTAAATATTTATTAACAACTAGGATATCGAAGACCATCCTTCATTAAAAAAAGTAAGTTCTGCCTGAAACGGTTTCCCAAGAATGGATATTGTGGTTTTGAGAGTCAACCACCATCTAAATCCCTTACGGAGAAATATTTTGTAGTAAACGATATTTTACACCTAGGACATAAAAGAATAATCTTCTCGCAAAAATGCAACTTTGTACGTAAAGCAATTTTGGAGGGGTGAATAATTTCGTTTACGGAGCTGACCTCATTTCACACTTTAGGGGTGGAACGTTAAAAAATATTTCCTATTCCACACCTAGGATTTAAAATATATTCCGCTATCTGTAATTTTGTCTTCGTACGTTAAACCGTTTCGGAACAACTAATTAATATATTTGTTTTCGGATCTTAACTCCCATTTAAGTCTCTGAGCGGTTAAATTGGTTTCAAACTTTCTGTTATTTGACACCTGGGATATCATTTGAAATTTTACCTTCATAATTCAAACGCTTTCATACAAATGCATATTTTTGTCACCATTCCTCACCCTCAGTCAAAACCCCCTTATGGGTGTGTTGTTTTAAATCCACTTCTTTTTTATATACTCATGAAAATAATTCAACTTCTTTTACAGCCCCTTACGTTGATTCCACCCTCACTTCCCCCACCACAAAATACGTGTTTGTTTATATTTTAAAGAAGATTACAAATACCAATTTTCTCGTACGTAACATCCTTCGTTTTCGAGATAAAAGTGTCCTCAAACAAAGAATTCAACTCATTTTTCAATTCATTTATCCCGCTTAATTGGATTTTTCGAAAACAAAAGAATACGCGGTTTATGATTTGAAAGGAGATTCCAAATACTAATTTTCATGTCTGTAATATCTCCAGTTTTTGAAATATGAGTATCTTCATAAAAAGTATTCAACCCCTTTTTCAGTCCTTTTTACAACACCCATCCCTTAATTGTTCTTCCGAAACAAAAATATTTGTTACTTTATTTTTTAAAAGAGATAAAAACACCAAATTTCATGTCTGTAATGTGTTAAGTTTCTGAGATATACTGTAGATATGCTTATTTTAAAGAATTCAGCCCCTTTAACACTTCCCCTTAAGTTGATTTTCAGAGAACAAATTATGCGTGTTCCTTTACTTTTACAGGAGATTCTAAATACCAGTCTTCACCTCTATAACATGTCAGGTTTTTGAAATGTATTGTAGATATACTCATTTTAAAAATTCACCCCCTTTTTCACTCCTGTTTACACCCTCTTAAGTAGATTTTCCAAACACAAAAGAATGCTTGTTAGTTTATTTCTAAAGGAGATTCCAAATACCAATATTAATGACTGTAACATCTTCAGTTTTTGAGATATAAGTATCCTCATAAAATATATTTAACCACTTTCTCATATTCTTTCATTCCTTCCCCCTTTATGAGAATTTTCCGAAGACAAATAATACGTGTTTCCTTTTTCTTTAAAGGAGACTACAAATACCAATTTTCCCGTCTTTAAACCGTTAAATTTTGAGATGCAGATACACTCATTTTAAAAATTCACTCCTTAGCGACCGTATATCCGAAGATCCTCCCTTAGTGAGCACCTACAATGTATCCTCAAAATTGCATTTCTTTGTGTTTTGGCTCAGTGATGATGAATCATTCAGGACATGTTGTTTCATATATATAGATGTCATATTTCTTAGTAGTCACCACACTGGTCTTACGGTACGGATTTCTGGCAAAGAGGGCACGGTGCCCCACGCAGCAGTGCGACCGATAAGGCAGCCTCATTACCACCAACTAGTTTAAAAAGCAATGCCCTCTGAAAGAACACGAGTGGCTGATAACATTGATTGTTCCTGCTTGTTGATAGAAGGATGCGCTTGGACTCCAGCCAAAGTTTCCGTACACAATCAGCTGACGCTACTTCATTGATGACCACTGATGTAATAAGAAATCATAAAGGAATATTGCACACGATACCTTGTACTTGGTACCGGTGTAGGATATCTCAGCAAGTTAACATGGAAAAAAAGACCTAAGCTATTAGACGACGAGTCAACATCTATCCTCGTCATTAACGCAAAACTGCAGCACTTGCAGTTCCGCTCGCTTTTTTGCACCGTTCAATAAAAACTTACCTCTTATCAACCTCAGTCTTCAGACTCCAGAGAACTAGCCTGCAGGAAAATAAGTCGTACTTGTAACAGACTAGGCAATGTATTTACCGAGGCTATACATCAACTAGTGTATAGCAACATTACTAACAGACTAGGCAGTGTATTGTCTGAGGATCTACTTGATATAGTGTATAGTAACATCACTAACATACTAGGCAGTGTATTGTCTGAGGATCCACTTGATATAGTGTATAGTAACATCACTAACATACTAGGCAGTGTATTGTCTGAGAATCCACTTGATATAGTGTATAGTAACATCACTAACATACTAGGCAGTGTATTGTCTGAGAATCCACTTGATATAGTGTATAGTAACATCACTAACATACTAGGCAGTGTATTGTCTGAGAATCCACTTGATATAGTGTATAGTAATATTACTAACAGACTAGGCAGTGTATTGTCTGAGAATCCACTTGATATAGTGTATAGTAATATTACTAACAGACTAGGCAGTGTATTGTCTGAGAATCCACTTGATATAATGTGTAGGAACATTACTAACAGACTAGGCAGTGTATTGTCTGAGAATCCACTTGATATAGTGTATAGTAATATTACTAACAGACTAGGCAGTGTATTGTCTGAGGATCTACTTGATATAGTGTATAGTAATATTACTAACAGACTAGGCAGTGTATTGTCTGAGGATCCACTTGATATAGTGTATAGTAATATTACTAACAGACTAGGCAGTGTATTGTCTGAGGATCCACTTGATATAATGTGTAGGAACATTACTAACAGACTAGGCAGTGTATTGTCTGAGGATCCACTTGATATAGTGTGTAGCAACATCACTAACATACTAGGCAGTGTATTGTCTGAGAATCCACTTGATATAGTGTATAGTAATATTACTAACAGACTAGGCAGTGTATTGTCTGAGAATCCACTTGATATAATGTGTAGGAACATTACTAACAGACTAGGCAGTGTATTGTCTGAGAATCCACTTGATATAGTGTATAGTAATATTACTAACAGACTAGGCAGTGTATTGTCTGAGGATCCACTTGATATAATGTGTAGGAACATTACTAACATACTAGGCAGTGTATTGTCTGAGAATCCACTTGATATAATGTATAGTAATATTACTAACAGACTAGGCAGTGTATTGTCTGAGGATCCACTTGATATAATGTGTAGGAACATTACTAACAGACTAGGCAGTGTATTGTCTGAGGATCCACTTGATATAATGTGTAGGAACATTACTAACAGACTAGGCAGTGTATTGTCTGAGGATCCACTTGATATAATGTGTAGGAACATTACTAACAGACTAGGCAGTGTATTGTCTGAGGATCCACTTGACATAGTGTGTAGCAACATTACTAACAGACTAGGCAGTGTATTGTCTGAGGATCCACTTGACATAGTGTGTAGCAACATTACTAACATACTAGGCAGTGTATTGTCTGAGAATCCACTTGATATAATGTATAGTAATATTACTAACAGACTAGGCAGTGTATTGTCTGAGAATCCACTTGATATAGTGTATAGTAACATCACTAACATACTAGGCAGTGTATTGTCTGAGAATCCACTTGATATAGTGTATAGTAACATCACTAACATACTAGGCAGTGTATTGTCTGAGAATCCACTTGATATAGTGTATAGTAATATTACTAACAGACTAGGCAGTGTATTGTCTGAGGATCCACTTGATATAGTGTATAGTAACATCACTAACATACTAGGCAGTGTATTGTCTGAGAATCCACTTGATATAGTGTATAGTAACATCACTAACATACTAGGCAGTGTATTGTCTGAGAATCCACTTGATATAGTGTATAGTAATATTACTAACATACTAGGCAGTGTATTGTCTGAGAATCCACTTGATATAGTGTATAGTAATATCACTAACATACTAGGCAGTGTATTGTCTGAGAATCCACTTGATATAGTGTATAGTAACATCACTAACATACTAGGCAGTGTATTGTCTGAGGATCCACTTGATATAATGTGTAGGAACATTACTAACAGACTAGGCAGTGTATTGTCTGAGAATCCACTTGATATAGTGTATAGTAATATTACTAACAGACTAGGCAGTGTATTGTCTGAGGATCCACTTGATATAATGTGTAGGAACATTACTAACAGACTAGGCAGTGTATTGTCTGAGGATCCACTTGATATAATGTGTAGGAACATTACTAACAGACTAGGCAGTGTATTGTCTGAGGATCCACTTGACATAGTGTGTAGGAACATTACTAACAGACTAGGCAGTGTATTGTCTGAGGATCCACTTGATATAATGTGTAGGAACATTACTAACATACTAGGCAGTGTATTGTCTGTGGATCCACTTGATATAGTGTGTAGGAACATTACTAACAGACTAGGCAGTGTATTGTCTGAGGATCCACTTGACATAGTGTGTAGGAACATTACTAACAGACTAGGCAGTGTATTGTCTGAGGATCCACTTGATATAATGTGTAGGAACATTACTAACAGACTAGGCAGTGTATTGTCTGAGGATCCACTTGACATAGTGTGTAGGAACATTACTAACAGACTAGGCAGTGTATTGTCTGAGGATCCACTTGATATAATGTGTAGGAACATTACTAACATACTAGGCAGTGTATTGTCTGTGGATCCACTTGATATAGTGTGTAGGAACATTACTAACAGACTAGGCAGTGTATTGTCTGAGGATCCACTTGACATAGTGTGTAGGAACATTACTAACAGACTAGGCAGTGTATTGTCTGAGAATCCACTTGATATAATGTGTAGGAACATTACTAACAGACTAGGCAGTGTATTGTCTGAGGATCCACTTGACATAGTGTGTAGCAACATTACTAACAGACTAGGCAGTGTATTGTCTGAGAATCCACTTGATATAATGTGTAGGAACATTACTAACAGACTAGGCAGTGTATTGTCTGAGGATCCACTTGATATAATGTGTAGGAACATTACTAACAGACTAGGCAGTGTATTGTCTGAGGATCCACTTGATATAGTGTATAGTAATATTACTAACAGACTAGGCAGTGTATTGTCTGAGAATCCACTTGACATAGTGTGTAGGAACATTACTAACATACTAGGCAGTGTATTGTCTGTGGATCCACTTGATATAGTGTATAGTAATATTACTAACATACTAGGCAGTGTATTGTCTGAGAATCCACTTGATATAATGTGTAGGAACATTACTAACAGACTAGGCAGTGTATTGTCTGAGGATCCACTTGATATAGTGTATAGTAATATTACTAACAGACTAGGCAGTGTATTGTCTGAGAATCCACTTGATATAATGTGTAGGAACATTACTAACATACTAGGCAGTGTATTGTCTGAGGATCCACTTGATATAATGTGTAGGAACATTACTAACAGACTAGGCAGTGTATTGTCTGAGGATCCACTTGATATAATGTGTAGGAACATTACTAACAGACTAGGCAGTGTATTGTCTGAGAATCCACTTGACATAGTGTGTAGCAACATTACTAACATACTAGGCAGTGTATTGTCTGAGGATCCACTTGATATAATGTGTAGGAACATTACTAACAGACTAGGCAGTGTATTGTCTGAGAATCCACTTGATATAATGTGTAGGAACATTACTAACAGACTAGGCAGTGTATTATCTGAGGATCCACTTGACATAGTGTGTAGCAACATTACTAACATACTAGGCAGTGTATTGTCTGAGGATCCACTTGATATAATGTGTAGGAACATTACTAACAGACTAGGCAGTGTATTGTCTGAGAATCCACTTGATATAGTGTATAGTAATATTACTAACAGACTAGGCAGTGTATTGTCTGAGAATCCACTTGATATAGTGTATAGTAACATCACTAACATACTAGGCAGTGTATTGTCTGAGAATCCACTTGATATAGTGTATAGTAATATTACTAACAGACTAGGCAGTGTATTGTCTGAGGATCCACTTGATATAGTGTATAGTAACATCACTAACATACTAGGCAGTGTATTGTCTGAGAATCCACTTGATATAGTGTATAGTAATATTACTAACAGACTAGGCAGTGTATTGTCTGAGGATCCACTTGATATAATGTGTAGGAACATTACTAACAGACTAGGCAGTGTATTGTCTGAGGATCCACTTGATATAATGTGTAGGAACATTACTAACAGACTAGGCAGTGTATTGTCTGAGGATCCACTTGATATAATGTGTAGGAACATTACTAACAGACTAGGCAGTGTATTGTCTGAGGATCCACTTGATATAGTGTATAGTAATATTACTAACAGACTAGGCAGTGTATTGTCTGAGGATCCACTTGACATAGTGTGTAGGAACATTACTAACAGACTAGGCAGTGTATTGTCTGAGGATCCACTTGATATAATGTATAGTAATATTACTAACAGACTAGGCAGTGTATTGTCTGAGGATCCACTTGATATAATGTGTAGGAACATTACTAACAGACTAGGCAGTGTATTGTCTGAGGATCCACTTGACATAGTGTATAGTAATATTACTAACAGACTAGGCAGTGTATTGTCTGAGGATCCACTTGATATAGTGTATAGTAACATCACTAACATACTAGGCAGTGTATTGTCTGAGGATCCACTTGATATAATGTGTAGGAACATTACTAACATACTAGGCAGTGTATTGTCTGTGGATCCACTTGATATAGTGTATAGTAACATCACTAACATACTAGGCAGTGTATTGTCTGAGGATCCACTTGATATAATGTGTAGGAACATTACTAACATACTAGGCAGTGTATTGTCTGAGAATCCACTTGATATAATGTGTAGGAACATTACTAACAGACTAGGCAGTGTATTGTCTGAGGATCCACTTGATATAGTGTATAGTAATATTACTAACAGACTAGGCAGTGTATTGTCTGAGGATCCACTTGATATAATGTGTAGGAACATTACTAACATACTAGGCAGTGTATTGTCTGAGAATCCACTTGATATAGTGTGTAGGAACATTACTAACAGACTAGGCAGTGTATTGTCTGAGAATCCACTTGATATAATGTGTAGGAACATTACTAACAGACTAGGCAGTGTATTGTCTGAGAATCCACTTGATATAGTGTATAGTAACATCACTAACAGACTAGGCAGTGTATTGTCTGTGGATCCACTTGATATAGTGTGTAGGAACATTACTAACAGACTAGGCAGTGTATTGTCTGAGGATCCACTTGATATAGTGTATAGTAATATTACTAACAGACTAGGCAGTGTATTGTCTGAGGATCCACTTGATATAATGTGTAGGAACATTACTAACATACTAGGCAGTGTATTGTCTGAGGATCCACTTGACATAGTGTGTAGGAACATTACTAACATACTAGGCAGTGTATTGTCTGAGAATCCACTTGATATAGTGTATAGTAATATTACTAACAGACTAGGCAGTGTATTGTCTGAGGATCCACTTGATATAGTGTATAGTAATATTACTAACAGACTAGGCAGTGTATTGTCTGAGGATCCACTTGATATAATGTGTAGGAACATTACTAACAGACTAGGCAGTGTATTGTCTGAGAATCCACTTGATATAGTGTATAGTAATATTACTAACAGACTAGGCAGTGTATTGTCTGAGGATCCATTTCGAAAAGTGTATAGGAAGATTACTATCAGACTGTCCGGCTCCTTGGCTAAATAGTTAGCGTGCTAGCCTTTGGTCACAGGGGTCCCGGGTTCGATTCCCGGCAGGGTCGGGAATTTTAACCATCATTGGTTAATTTCTCTGGTACGGGGGCTGGGTGTATGTGTCGTCTTCATCATAATTTCATCTTCATCACGACGCGCAGGTCGCCTACCGACGTCAAATCAAAAGACCTGCACCTGGCGAGCCGAACATGTCTTCGGACACTCATGGCACTAAAAGTCATACGCCATTTACTATCTCTTTTTTTGCTATTGGCTTTACGTCGCACCGACACAGATAGGTCTTATGGCGACGATGGGATAGGACAGGGCTAGGACTGGGAAGGAAGCGGTCGTGGCCTTAATTAAGGTACAGCCCCAGCATTTGCCTGGTGTGAAAATGGGAAACCACGGAAAACCATAATCAGGGCTGCCAACAGTGGGGTTCGAATCCAATATCTCCCGAATACTGGATACTGGCCACACTTAAGCGACTGCAGCTATTGAGCTCGGTCCATTTACTATCAGACTAGGCAATACATTCTTTGAGGATCCACTTGAAACAGTGTATAGTAATATTACTATGAGACTAGGCAGTGTATTCTCAGAGATGTAAATTTTCTTTGACTTGCTTTGCGTTCTCTTTCATTGCCACGTTAAAAGAAAATTATATCTCCGACATGAACCAGCTGTACCACGCTCGACATTCTAATTCTCCTCGCCCTAAGTTCGATTTGCTCCTTCAACGCGCAAAAGTGCAATATGTGGCAAACTCTTAGAATTTCAAGGAAAATGCATGTGGACATTTTTGTAGTAATTTTTATTCAAGGTTATCTGAGTTACAGCAGGGACTTCATTTCTAAATAATGTCGCAGACATTTCTCCAGTTCACATCAGATTATGAATATTTAGGAACATTCGAAGTTATTGCAGAATAAGAATTCCCTCACAATATGTAGAGGTAATCTGACTTAAAAATGAATAGACGCTGGATCATAGAGTTTGTGCCTGCGTCTCTACCGCAATAACTATGTAATTATTAATTATGTGGAGTATTTGGCAGTGACTCGAGACTCCTGTTTCTGACTTTAATGAAACCATGTCTGCTCATTATGATGCTTTGATTTTTATTGGCATTTGGGGACATTTCACTTATATTCCCTTTGTAAGCTCTTCTGATAACTTTCATATGTTCTGACCCGTAGTTTTTATCATCTCTCACTCATTGACTCCCTTTTAACCTTGACCTTCTTCACCCTCTTCATCTGACACAATGAACAGTCCGCTCGTTAGTTTGGTTTTTATCCGATGAAGCATAAATCATAGCACAGAAAGCTTGTTTCTTTTCTAAAGAAACAGAGTTACAAAGAAAATGTGTATGAAATGTTCTGTGGATAGTTGATGGTTAGGTGGAGCTGGTGGGTTCCATTTTAATAGCACTAAAACTTGTGGCAACGTATTCACTTTCTAGGGTACACATGCTTTACTTCCTTTGTAATACCTGCTTCCCAAATAAAACAGTATAGCTTTAATTATCTGGAAGAAATAAGCTTGAGGGGTTACTGAGATGTTGTTGTTTCGGTCACTGTCCATAGACTGCATGCCACACTATTCTGTGCTAACCTCTTCATTTCTACGTAGCTACTACATCCTACATCTCCTCTAATCTCCAGATTTTTACAAGTAGATCATTTCAAGAATTCAGGATGTATATTCTCCAAGTATGATTGTATATTTATTTATGTATTTATTTATTTATTTATTTATTTATTTATTTATTTATTTATTTATTTATTTATTTATTTATTTATTTATTTATTTATTTATTTATAGCACACTACAGGATTTAGTGTCACAATTAGAGTGGCAACTACGTCATATAAACTACAATTAACATGGCGGTACTTACTGCGTATCTAAACTATATTCTACAATTTTATGTAATCTTATCACTTATAATATTAATATAAAATATCAAAGTATTTTTCTAAAAATTAAAGAGCCTTATATTAATATGGTGAAGAAACACACGAAAAAGTAAAATGACAAAAGAAATGAAGCAATTTACATACAAGCATAATATTGTGGAACTTCACCTTACAATACATAGGGTATCTTTTAGGTTTCCCCTATTTTTATGACTTCATACAATTGTGCGATAAAGTTCTGTTAGAAACTCGCGCATTGACAGATTTTCTGTTTTTACTATGTGCTTTACGTCGCACCGACACAGATAGGTCTTATGGAAACGATGGGATAGGAAAGGGCATGGAGTGGCAAGGAAGCAGCCGTGGCCTTAATTAAGGTACAGCCCAAGCATTTGCCTGGTCTGAGAATGGGAAACCATGGAAAACCATCTTCAGGGCTGCCGACAGTGGGGTTCGAACCCACTATCTCCCGAATGCAAGCTCACAGCTGCGTGCTCCTAAGCGCACGGCCACTTGCTCTGTCACTGACAGACTGAAGTCAAGACCATTATTGTAGTAAGTGAGACTAAAGCTACTGCAGTTGAGGTCACCAGCATTTTATAAAAGAAGAAGTCAGCACCCAGACGAAACTATCTGTACACAGGTCCGTTTCCCCACCAACTTTGCATTATGGGAGTAAAAACTGAGTGGACTCAGGATATCTTATTCATAAATTAGCTGTAACATATGTGAAAGTAGCAAAAATTATCGTTGGTACAAACAGGTGGGAACAATGGAAGGTGAGGACTCGAATGAACTCTATTGATGAAGTTGGGCAGGAAAACCAGCTTTGGTGGTGAGGTCATGTGAGGCGAATGGAGGAGGATAGGGTACCTAGGAGAATAATGAACTCGATCATGGAGGGTAGGAGAAGCAGAGGAAGACTAAAACTATGATGGTTACACTCAAGATGTATGGACTAGACGATGCCACAGAGCTAGTAACAAATAGAGAATTATGGAAGCGAATACTAAATTCACAGTAGCTTGCAGACTGAACGCTGTAAGGCATAACAGTCCATGTATGTATGTATGTATGTATGTATGTATGTATGTATGTATGTATGTCTCAGAAGGCACCTAACTGTTATTCCAGACCGAACAAGTTGCCGTGCGGTTAGGATCGCTTGCATTCGGATGATTGTGGGTTCGAACCTCACTGTCGGCAGCCATGAAGATAGTTTTCCGTGGTTTCCCATTTTCACACCAGGCAAATGCTGGGGCTATACCTTAATTAAGGCCACAGCCAGTCGTTTCCCATTCCTAGCCATTTCCTATTCCATCGTTGCAATAAGACCTATCTGTGTCGGTGCGACATAAAGCTAATGGTAAGAATAAAAACAAATATTCCGTGCTAATCTTATTACTCTATGAAGCCTGGCTTCCCACTATATTGCACCATTTCGAGTCTAAGTCCATTCCCGGTGCTTCATGACAATAGAGTTCATTTACCACACTTTGCACATCCTCAAGCGTAATTTCACTGACTTCATCGTCCTCCTCCCCATGAAATTGCTTGTTCGTGACGTCAACAGAAATATTTCCTTTTGCTTTGAGAAGATTTTCAAAATATTCCTTCCACCTATCCACCTAGACGAAATTGTCTTTACACCGGTCTGTTTGCCGACCTACTTTGCTGTACGGAAGTGAAAGCTGGCTGGACCAAAATCATTATTCATTTCCTTTCTCCCTCCCGTTCTAAGAATATTAGTGTCCGGAAAGGCTTCCCTGCCGATTGCCTTTGCCTTTCCAGGTTATTACCGAAATCTTCTCACGACGTTTTCTTGGATTTAACAATTACTTCTCCCGCTCTGTTTCTTTCATCTGCGTAGAATTCCCAGTCTGTATCAGTCATTGTTTGGAGCTATTTCTGATACGGCTTCCTTTTATGTTTACTCATCCCGTTATCTACCCTCATTCGTCTGCGGATAGATTACACTTTTTATATCCTAGGCCTAGGTATACTTAGCTCACTACAGATCAGATGGTGGACTGTATCAACGAAACATCCCCGGAATACCCGTACGTTACTAACAGATTTCCTCAATTTAAAGTCAGTCATGATGTAGTTTATTATGAATCAGATGGCCTTACCCTCCCACGTATAGCGATGAATAGCCTTTATTCGTAACTTCTAATCCCATACTTGCACAGAACTCCAGTAAACTGTCCCCATTCTTATTAGCCTCCATACCGTCCCCACATTTACCCATCACCTTGTCTACCTTTCTATCTCCAACTCTCGCACTGAAATCGCCCATTAGTGCTATCCTGTACTTGCTGTTGACCTCACTACGATGTCACTCAGTGCTTCATAAAACTTGTCAACTTCATTCTCATTTGCACCCTCACATGGTGAATACAGTGAGACGACTGTCGTCTAATCCGTCCAACTGTTAAATCTACTCACATCATTCGCCCATTTACGTGCCTAACAGAAAAAACGTTGCGTGCAATAGTATTCGTGATTAACAGTCCTACATCACACTCTGCCACCTTACCCGAGTATCATTAACTCCTAGTACATCCAGACGCACCCTCTTTGCTGACTCAGCCAGTTCCAGTTTCTTTCTTCCATAAGCCCTATTAAGATGGACAGCTCTCGATCAAATTCCATTTCGAACGCCAAGTTGCTTCCAAGGAGTATTCCGCTGTTAACTGGAAGTGGGACTCCGTTACTCCCTTAGGTCGTAGGCTTGCTTAAAATGTTCTGAGCGTTTAATGTTTCCTTTTCATGTTTGTATTGTTTTATTCTTACAATAGACCTACTCTACGCACGATATTTTAAATAGAACTATTTGTGCAGGGGAACATCAGGTGACATCGTACGGTATGTAATGTCACCTGGACTCTTTTCGCCCTGACTACCTCTATCGGACACCGATAATGATGAACAAAGAAAGCTGACTCTACCACCACGTTCGGCTTACAGACGAATTCTTCATGTCCTTCTCATTTCGGAAACATCTCTATCACTATACATTTACGGTTTACCGTCCAGTTCCATGGCTTAATGGTTAGCGTGCTGGTCTTTGGTCACAGGGGTCCCGGGTTCGATTCTCGGCAGTGTCGGGAAATTTAACCATAACTGATAATTCCGCAGGCACGGCGGCTGGGTGTATGTGTTGTCTTCATCATCATTTCATCCTCATCTTGACGTTCAGGTCGCCTACGGGCGTCAAATCAAAAGACCTGCACCTGCTGAGCCGAACATGTCCTCGGACACTCCCAGCACTAAAAGCCATACGACATTCATTTCAATTCTTTTCATTTCATTACGGTATGCCTGGGATAAGCCGAAGAGGCTGATATCTCGAATTTTCGAGGGTTTTAGTAAATGTCACGACATTTGAAAGATGATTTAATTCAATGTAGTTTGTGCTGGGTGAGATATGGCCTCAAAATATTGTTTGCAGTAGCCTTGGTAAGATGTAAAGCTTGGTAGATGCTCATACGATATGGAGGTGAAGTCACGAAATCGCTACTCAAGCATGCATGAGTCTACGCATTTCCTGCTAACTTTGCACGCAGGTTGACACAAGGACAAAGTAACCAACATGTCTGATCACCTTAGTTCCAGTGTTGAACAGCCCTCTTATGAGCATGAGAGTTGTTATGTAGTCATTGGCTACTAGCTTATCTAATTCGCCTACGTTAGTTTTCAGTAAGTATTTTTTGGACGAACTTTAGATGTTTCATCTTCAGAATGTTTTAATTTTGAAGATATTTCTTAGTAGACAAAGTACGACGAAAAATATAAAATTAAGCAATTTCCTCAATTGTGCCGAAGGTTGAGGGGCTAAAGGGCCCAGAAAATTTTCAAATTGTGATTCTTGGATAGTTCTATCAAACTAAAAAAGAAAATTCAAAAATCTCTTCCGACCTAAATGCAGTTCAGGAAAAACTTGTTTCTCTACTCATTTCTTTCTCTTTGATTCAAATTCTAGACAAATTAACTTCTTTACACAATTCTTTCTGTACTGTGTTCCCTGGTTCAATACCCTCAGGCACTTTTTGATGTTTTGAAAAATCTCCCCACGAATGTAGTTATAAGGGCTTAAGCGAAACTCTGCACTGACTCACATTAACGCTCGTAGTGGTACAAAAAGGCGAACTGCTAATCTAATCCACCGGATAACGATGACTAAGAAAACGACTGTAAATTTTAGGAAGAAATCAAAAATACGTTCACATACTTTATTATATTTTATCTACCTAAAATTCGTAGCTCAATTCCCCAGGATGTTTTCAACATAGAGTTGCTTTCCTGAAGGGTTAGAGCTGTGGATTTTTAAGAAATGTTTCGGGGACAGCTAAGAATGTTGTAGGCCTGCATGACTGAAAATTATAACGAGAAAGTAACTTGACAGATGTTCATGTTCTTACGCTTGATTATTATTCCTGCTCATCACATTACTTCGTACATAATTCTTAACAAATGCACCAACATGGTAATTTATGTCCAACGTTACCGAGTATAGCTTCGTATTAATCCATATTGATTATAGATAGGCAGAATTTGTATGTGTGTGTGTTTGAGTCATGAGTCCGCAGACTGGTTTGATGCAGCTCTGTATGTCACCCTATCGTGTGCTAACGTTTTCATTTCTACGTAACAGCTGCATCCTACATCTCTCCTATTCCGCTTGTCATATTCATACCATGGTCTACCTCTACCGTTCTTACCCCCTACACTTCCCTCAAAAACCAAGTGAACAAGTCGTAGGTGTGTGTATCTCTTCTTCTCGTCAAATTTAGCCAAATCAATCTTCTCTCACCAATTCGCTTCAGTATCTCTTCATTCGTGATTCGATGTATCCAACTCATCTTCAGCATTCTTCTGTAACACCACATTTCAAAAGCTTTTATTCTCTTTCTTTGTTTTCCTACCGCGTTTTCCCCACACCTGTGGGGTCGCGGGTGCGAACTGCGTCGCACATGTGGATTTGGCCCTGTTTTACGGTCGGAAGCCCTTCCTGGCGCCAACCCTATATGGAGGGATGTAAGCAATACTGCCTGTTTCTGTGGTGGTTGGTAGTGTGGTATGTTGTCTAAATATGATGAGGAGAGTGTTGGGACGGACACATACACCCAGTCCCCGAGGCAGAAGCATTAATCAGAAGCGATTAAAATCCTCGACCCGGCCGGTAATCTAACCTGGGACCCTGTGAACCGAAGGCCAGTAAGCTGAACATTCAGCCAACGAGTCGGACCTTCTATTCTCTTTCTTTCTGAGCTAGTTATCATCCACATTCCACTTCCATACAGTACCTCGCTCCAGACGAAATTCTTCGAAAACATCTTTCTAATTCCTATATCAATGTTTGAAGTGAGCAAATTTCTTTTCTTAAGAAAGCCCTTCCTTGCTTGTGCTAGTCTGTATTTTACGTCCTCCTCATTTCTGCCATCGTTAGTTATTTTCCTACCCAAGTAACAATATTTTCTACTTCATTCAGGACTCCATTTCCGAATCTAATATTACCAGCATCACCTGACTTCGTTCGACTGCACTCCATTACTTTTGTTTTGGATTTATTTATTTTAATCTTGTACTCCTTATCCAAGACTCTGTCCATACCATTCAGTAATTCCTCCAGATACTCTACAGATTGAGAGAAAATAACAATATCATCGGCAAATCTCAGAGTTTTGATTTCTTCTCCTTGGATTGTTATTACCTTTCCAAATTCGTCTTTGATTTCTTTTACTACCTGTTCTATATAAACATAGAAAAGGGTGGAGGACAAACTGCACCCTGGCCTCACTCCTTTCTAGGTTGCTGCTTCTTTTTGAACGTCCTCTATTCTTATTACTGCAGACTGATTTGTATATAGATTGTAGATATTTCTTCGTTCTCGGTATCTCATCCCGATCACCTTCAGAATCTCAAATAGCTTGGTCCAATCAACATTATCGAATGCCTTTTCCAGGCCTACGAACGCCATACACGCGGACATGTCCTTCTTAATTTATATATAGTATTCATATGCAATATAACAATATTGTATGTATTTTTTCTTAGAATTTGCTTTACGTCACACCGACACAGATAGGTCTTATGGCGAAGATGGCATAGGAAAGGCCTAGGAGTGGGAAAGAAGCGGCCGTGGTCTTAATTAAGGTACAGCCCCGGCATTTTCCTGGTGTAAAAATGGGAAACCACGGAAAACCATCTTCAGGGCTGCCGACAGTGGGGTTCGAACCCACTATCTCCCGAATGCAGGCTGATAGCTACGTGATCCAAGCATTGCGGCCGCTTGCTCGGTATTGGATGTATTGATAGTGATATTCAGTTTCGTGGTATGATGTGAAAGATAAGAAAGGGAAATACTATTGTTTACCGGTTCCCAATAGAATGCACGAGTTAGAAGTAGTTGAATACCCTGAATGTAAATTTGGAGCCTGGCTTGTGTTTTCGGGAGAAGCTAGAGGAGAGAGAGAGAGAAGCTGTTATCACTACGCTCGATCCCTCCCCGCTGGTCGCGTGAGGACATACTGCAGAACATATAACCTACTTCATCATATCTGGAAAACCCAAACAATAGATCAACTAAACCATCTGCAGCAGTTTGGATTTCATTTGAAGTAGGCCTACACGGAAGTATTTCTATTACTAAAAATATAATATCCTCCCAATTCGTATGTACATAACACTTGTAGGGGGAATCTATCTTACCAACTATTTCAGTGCAACATATAACAACAATCATTATAATAATAATAATTGTAACCACCAGGCGGCAGGAGAGAGGGAAGAAGTGGCGGGACCAGACACTGGTGAAAAGCACTCCAGGAAAATTTTAAATTCAATATTAATTTTCTAAGTTATCTCTTATATTTTTATTTTGGTAATCTTTCAAAAGCGATAACTATTTAACAAAAGTAACAACCTTTGATAAGTAGAATTTAGAAGGATATTTACACAATCAAAAGTTATGAGTACCGGGCGAGTTGGCCGTGCGCGTAGAGGCGCGCGGTTGTGAGCTTGCATCTGGGAAATAGTAGGTTCGAATCCCACTATCGGCAGCCCTGAAGATGGTTTTCCGTGGTTTCCCATTTTCACACCAGGCAAATGCTGGGGCTGTACCTTAATTAAGGCCACGGCCGCTTCCTTCCAACTCCTAGGCCTTTTCTATCCCATCGTCGCCATAAGCCCTATCTGTGTCGGTGCGACGTAAAGCCCATAGCAAAAAAATGTTATGAGTTATGACCACGGATAACAAGTACCCAATTTATAACACATGACGTTGACAGTCTTCACCGGAACAATAGTTTTTCCAAGTATCTTGGTTTAAAGAGAAGGAACAATGAGGCTTCAGCCTTTACGAGTGAAAATCCCCTTCAAAGGTAATACAGAACCTTACATTGTTTAAAATAGAGAAATAAGCTAGAACTTCCAAAACATCGAACCCTCAGATTTAAATAACGACATGAGGGAAGTGTATCAAAACTTGGACACAATTTTTAGTTTTCCACGGTCTAATGGGCCAACATTAAGACATAGGATTCCTAAATTTACATTTAAGAGTTCGCGTCAGAACACCTCTAATTATACTGTAACGTTAATCAGCTTTAACACTCTCCAACCTTACTCAATAGGGGAGCCAAACACAACTTGAGGCTGAAAAGGTACAGAAAACTCAGGAACAGGAGCTCATATTATACGGCCAAGAAAAGGAAAAACAAAAGGTTAATCGAAATGCCGAGAACAAAATGAATGGGATGAGAAAACCCGGTGTCATAGAGGATAAGCTATACTACAAGGTTACAATATCCGAAATTCAGGATAGGCATTTTAAGTAAACTAAGCATAGTCACCAGAAAGCAAAGTGGATAAGCAAACGATGGTACACACTCGTACGTCCTCAAATTTAGCCTAGAAATAATACAACCTAACCGAAAATTAAAAACCCACATAAAAGTTAACGGTAATCGCAACACGCTCTAACTGTTACACGCGAGAGGGGAATGCTGGTATCTTCCATTCACCACACACAGATAAGTTTCAAAGTTCTGCCTACCTTATAGCCGCCGCACCAGCCTCGTCTTCGTCTCCTGGGAGGAAAGGCTCCCTTAAGTAGCACACTCAGAGGTCAGATCAAGATAAGATTCAGGCTTACTGTATTTATAGGGGCGAGCTGGGTGTTAATAGGTTGATGATGACATAAACACGCAGTATGCAGGTTGGTTGATCATGACATAACCGAACACTAGTGTCACCTTAGAAACAACAGACTGTAGCTCAGTATGCGCCACGCCAATACAGAAGGGATACCCTACTAAGTTAAACACAATCCAAGTCCCTAGGTGGCACTCAGAAACAACAGTAGTGACATCAAGTAATTACCCAGTAATTCAAGTTGACATAATTCTTGATGTAAGCTGCCAAAAGAATTTCCATAACTTCACTGGCAGACGTCACCTCGGTTTCCAGTGTAGAGTCACAGTGAAATTCGAACGGTGAATTACAGTTCACGGAGGGGGCGTGGTATTTACTGTTATTGTCTGCAAAAATATCCAGGATGACTTGAGTATTGCACACTTCCTGATCACCATTAAACATCCTAGACGGAAGAAGAGTTGACTTTCATTTATTGTTTATATAGTTCCAGAACTGCACAGGATTGGTGCGTATGTCCTCCTAGAGTGATTTAACATATCACCTGTATTTAAATGCCTGCAGTGCTTTGTATTCTTTATGCAAAGTGGTGAAACGTATGTAATCGCTTGGCTGAGCTGATACACGAAAGCATTTTCTTGCCTTTTCCTTCTACTTCAGTTTTTCTTTTAACTCATTGTCGTACCAGATTGGGAATTTACGAGCTTTGAAAGTACGGACAACACGCTGTCTTTAATGACAGCATAGAATAAATTATAAAATTGCCCTGCAGCTTCGTCTGCTGAAGTACACTCATCTGTCAGTTTCCACGAAAGTAAAGAAAACAAATTTCGCATGTGACTAACGCCAGCCTTATTCCTAAAAATACAGTCCGTCTGGACGGCTACAGTACTATTCTGTTAGACAGAGGGATTTTAAACTTCACTGCCCGGTTTTCAGATTTCACAACCTTTTCTATTTCTGTGCAATATATATTGCCACCCTGCAATTAAGAAATAAAAACTAAGTCTAGGAAATTATTTTCCCTAGTCGGGAAGCAGCATATCTGACGCAGATTATTTTCATTGATAACATCCAAGAATTACGAAACAGTTTCACTGTGTCTCCTAAAGACTGCTTGTGCAATGACGTTTTCGCCTGGAGACCACACTAATTCACTAATATTGAAGTCCCCACACAACACAATACTGTCTTGGATTTAGCGGTAATTGTAACTCTATTGAAATATTTCTTGGTCGAGCAGCTGCCTATAAACAAAATATTTCCCCACATACTAAAAAGCCCCCCCTGGCGAGGTGTGTAGGGTGACGCCACTGGACAATGCTACCGTGAAAACTGATCATTCTAAATTATGAATCACGGTGGAAATTGTAGCTGTCCGATGGGAGGTTTTGGGTATGGAGAACGCCATCTACCTCAATGTTTATTGTCAACAGTGAAGTTTGGTGGAGCTGACATTAAGCTGAGCGAATGTTTCTCATGCCCGATTCGGCCCACTTGTAGGACTGCCATCGGCTTAAGGAGAATACTATTCTACAACTAGAGTTTTCGGAAGTATCAAAGGCAGGCACTGAGCTAGAATCCGCAAGGTAGTCGCAGGCAAGGCAGACCGAGGGTTACCTGGAAGAGAACCATAGACAGGGGGATTGCTGGAGTCAATAAGACATGGTGTGATGTTTGGGACATCACTGCATGTTTTTAATTATTGAACTATGTAATTAATTGATAAGATGTGTATATTTAATCACTGATAGGTCATGTTTAAATTAATATATATATATATATATATATAGGGTTTTTATCATCCATTTCAATCATCATTTCATTTCTTTGTATCGCGGCTATAACGTATTCTGAACGAACAAATTATTGGGTAAAGTATTTCAACATCATGCATATTTATAACTTGCAGTAAATTT
Source organism: Anabrus simplex (assembly GCF_040414725.1). Lineage (NCBI taxonomy): Eukaryota > Metazoa > Arthropoda > Insecta > Orthoptera > Tettigoniidae > Anabrus > Anabrus simplex. The sequence continues at coordinate 1,120,201,474 of NC_090266.1, read as the reverse complement.
TCCAATATCCGTTGTGAGGTGACCAGAGTCAGCAGGCTAATTTCAGCCCAATTGGAGGAAAAGTACGTCATCTAGGTTACGAGAGACCTTACCCTCTCTACCTCATGAAGAGACAGTTGATACATTATTAACACCCACTTTCCAAACTCCGCTTCGGGACGCTTTATCTCAGCGGGAAAGTTCAGCCTATGTGAATGAACGTAATGAAGCAACGTGATGGATTCCCAGCAATACATAGGAGAAGGGATGAGAGCTCGAATCTTACTGGACCATGTGATATGGCTGATGGAAGGAGACTTTTGAACCGATATATACTACTGACAAGAGCTGGAGAGGACATTAGCATTCTTATTCAGATTCAGATTCACATTCACATTCTTTTTTTTTTTTGCTAGGGGCTTTACGTCGCTCCTACACAGATAGGTCTTATGGTGACGATGGGATAGGAAAGGCCTAGGAGTTGGAAGGAAGCGGCCGTGGCCTTAATTAAGGTACAGCCCCAGCATTTGCCTGGTGTGAAAATGGGAAACCACGGAAAACCATTTTCAGGGCTGCCGACAGTGGGATTCGAACCTACTATCTCCCGAATACTGGATACTGGCCGCACTTAAGAGACTGCGGCTATCGAGCTCGGTAGCTTATTTTTAGAATGGGCACAAAGTATATAAAAGAAGAAAAATACTTAAAAGTTCGTTCTTCTATACATTTTCTGGGGTGGTTCCTGAACGGCTTTTCCGTTATTTGACAAATAAATCGTATATACTGTTATGCCTTTCAGCGTTCAGTCTGCAAACTTCAGTGAATTTACCAACCGCCACAGCCAGCTCTGTGACCTCGTATACCTCATTCCTCGTACATTTAAAACATCATAAACCGAGTCTAACCGTCGTCGTCTTAGTTTCCCTCTACTTCCCTTACCCTCCATAACAGAATAGATTATTCTCCTAGGCAGCCTATCCTCCTCCATTTGCCTCAAGCGACCCACCACCTAAGTAGTGATGGGACATTCGATTCATTTTACTGAATCGATTCTTTTTATTCCGTTCATGTTACTGAATCGTTACAGTGATCCGATTCACGGCTCATTGGTCACCGCTCCTACTGCATCTGTGTAGTATGTGCTGGTAAGACAGCAGCAACAGCATTCAGTGCTCGCAGCTGCCATCTGGTCTTCATACTATGAACTCCTTTCTTAGAAAAACGCTAGTTACTCTAATACATCGAAGGTTTCTGGCGACGCAGGGTGGGAAAGGTTAGGATTAGGGAGGTAGCAGCCATGGCCTGAATTAAGGTACAGTCCCAGCATTTCCTGGTGTGAAAATGGGGAAACTACGGAAAACCATCTTAACGGCTGCCGACGGTGGGATTCGAACCCACCATCCACCATCCCCCGAATGCAAACGCATAGCCACGCGATATTAACCGCACGACAACTCGCTCAGTCATTTTTGAAAATATTTATTTTTCTATCAGCTGAGGATTTTTTTAAATCGTCATATTTTGTATAGGCTACCCGAGATGTACAGTAGCCCTCTGGTTTTGCGTCTGTCCACATATGATTGAAGTCTTGTGGAACGATATGACATATGAACTGAGAGAATACTGAGCCGTTCTTCCCAATATAAAACAGGTACTTTTGAGTGGTCATGAGCATGACTCATAGTCATAGGGCAGGCTAAAGTCGAGTTTAAATGTCAAAAGTCAACTAAGTTATATTACTAAGATTCATTAAGCTAATAAATAGTATAACCTAATAGCCTACCTACCTACTAGCTACTTCAGAATTATGTTGCGACTACCCTTTTAACACTGCAAATAAATCCATTTATTATTTAAACCTCCCTGTAAGAGGAGGACAGTGAATGCAAATGGGTATTATTTTGAAATGAGCTGAGCTCGAGAGTTCATTATAACATACGATTCTTTCAGTGTAGCATGGCTCACTGTATGTCCCGCTGCAGTGAGCCGATAAGGAGCCGTGTGTATCTTGTGTCTCACTGAGCCGGCTCGTTCACGATCCTTTCGGTGTGCCATGGCTCACTGTATGTCTCGCTGCAGCGGAGGCTCGGCTCTCCGCGTGTCCAGTGAGCCGATAAGGAGCCGTGTGTATCATGTGTCTCACTGAGCCGCGCTCGTTCATGATTCTTTCGATGTGCCATGATTCACTGTCTCGCTGCAGCGGAAGCTCGGCTCTCCGCGTGTCCAGTGAGCCGATAAGGAGCCGTGTGTATCATGTGTCTCAATGAGCCGCGCTCGTTTTCTTTCGAAGTGCCATGATTCACTGTCTCGCTGCAGCGGAAGCTCGGCTCCCCGTCAACATCCAGTGAGTGCGCCACTCAGCACTGTCCGCTGGAAGTAAGCTGAATCGTGTGCCGTGAGCTCGCCGTTCCTGTGAATCGATTCACTCGTACACTTGAATGAATCGATACACTGCTTCGAATCATTCATTCAGTAGCCAACACTACACCTAAGCTGGTTTATTCCTACAGCTTCATCGATCGAGTTCATATTTAAATTATCCTTTCTCTCTACGAGTACCCTCCTGCCATTGAATCCAATTGTTCGTACCAGCGATCATTTTCGCTAATTTCATATCTGTTACTTCAAACTTATGATTAAGATATACTGAGTCCACCCAGCTTTCACTCCCGTAAAGCAAAGTTTGCATGTAAACAGACCGATGTAAAAATAGTTTCCTTCGAGAGCTGACTTCATTCTTACAAAGTACTGTCGATCGCAACTGTGAGTTCACTGCATTAGCTTTACTGCACCTTGATTCAATCTCACTTACCTTACTACCGTTCTGGGAGAACACACATCCTAAATACTTGAAATTATCTACGTGTTCCACCTTCGAATGACCCATCCGACATTTATTACTCTTGTATTTCTTACCTACTTACATCAATTTAGTCCTGGAAAGGGTAATTTTCATACCATATGCATTGCAACTAGCAAGTTCCAAGATATTAGACTCAGGATTTCGGCACAATCTGCCATTAAGACCAAGTCGTCAGCATAGGCCAAACTGCTTACTACATTTTCACCTAACTGAATCCCTCCCTGCCACTTTTTACCTCTCAGAAGATAATCCATGTAAACTGTGAAGAACAAAAGTTGTCTAACCCCTTTAAGTACCTTGAACCATGAACTCATTCCACCATCAATTCTCTTTGTGCCCAATTGTCATCATAAATGCGTTTGACTGATTTTAATGATCTACACTATACCCCAAATTCTAGCAGTAAGGGAAACATCCTTTCCTTCGGTGCTCTGTCATATGCCTTCTCTAAATCTACGAGACATAAATATTATTGTCTATTCTTAACGTAGCATTTTTAATTACGGAAAATCTGATCCTTACAGCCCCTCTGTTGTCTGAAACCACACTGGTTTTCATCCAACTTAATCTCAACCACTGATAGCACCTTCCTTTCCAATATCCCTGTGCCTGGTATAATGATCAATGAGATACATCGATAGTTGTTGCAATCCTTCCTGTGCCCTTGCTTATGGATAGGTGTATCTTAATATTACTGATTTTGTCCAGTCATAAGTTACCTCACTAACACTCCGTGCTAATCTCATTATTCTATGATGCAATTTCATCCCTGCCTTCCCACTGCATTTCACCATCTCAGGTCTCATTTCATCGGTTCCTGATAATAGAATTTATTTGCAGTACTTTCAACTTAATCAAGTGTAATTTCACCAACATCACTGTCCTCTTCTGCATGAGCTCGGTTGTTCGTGACGTCACCAGGAATATTTCCGTTTATGTTGAGATCTTCAAAACATTCCTTCCACCCGTCCGGTGGTTACCTGGATCTATAATGAGATGATAACATTATTTTAAATGGCCCTTAACTAATTATTCGCGGGAAATTTCAAATAATGACAACAAATAATACTCCTGACAGTTCTTAACTTAACTGTAGCAATTTATATGGAAAAGATCCGGTCAGCTGTTCCATTTGAACTGTTGCTATCGGGACACTCCTCAATATTACTACGTGTGTGCACCATTTTAAAATACAGTGGTTGTTTTCTTCGGAGAGCCAGAGGTTCTACTTCTGCAAATAAACATTATAGAAATACACTTTGCGATACTCACACGTTCATTGCAGTTCGGGTTTTAAACTAATCCACTTGGTCCCATTGCACTATCGTATTACGTGAATGCATGGCCCTAGTCGTTTTGCAGATCAGATGATAAGAATGGCGTCCTGAAGAGAAACTAGGTGAACTAATTTGAAAAAATTATAGCAAAGTAATTCTGTAATGTCATGTTTCCAATGTTTCACCGGTTGTTTCACTTTCGTCCATTCTTTAATCATAGACTGTTGAAAACTTTCTATTCGTTTCTGTAAATAATGTAGAGTGATTTCCATGTGATGTTACTTTCATCAGCTTTAATAGTAATAATGTTTTTCATTTTCACGTCCCACTAAACACGTATACGACTTTAGCAGAAGTCGAGTTGCCAGAATTATGTCCCACAGAATTTATCTCTCAACAAGAGGATCAAATATCACCGGACTAGCCAGGTAACGAACGTGACTGAAGGCAATCCCTCCGGCCCGGAAGCATTCAGTGATTCGGTTGCGAAGGGTGTCATAAAGCTGTTGTATCCTCTCCTAACTTGCTGGCGACGGGAGTACCTCAGCATCAGACAGGCATACATAGAGACACGTGTCATGTGTAGACTAGCCCTCACCTGTTGAAAAATGGCACCACGATACTGTCGCATGGGAGGTAAAGATGTCTGTGACGTAACGTTGTGCTGTCTGAGTTCCCTCAATCCGTGACTTGAAGTCATACCTGAAGCCCCCCCATTCGCCCCGCTACTATGACGCCAGGAGTAAAACCGCTGTGCCTCTCCAGAACATTAGAAGAATGGGACTTCTTCCCAGGTCGCCGCCTTACTCGCGGGCGATGGCCATCCGGGGTGGTGCAGAAGCGCGATTCATCGCTGAACACAATGCGACACCATTCATCAGCAGTCCATGCTCCCCAGTCACGAGACCACTACAAACGTGTTGTGATGTTAACAGAAGCCTATGCATGGGACAGTGATTCTCAAGTCAGACTGCTCCTAGCCTCCGACCAATGGTTGCGGGGTGACACAAAATGTTGCAGAGAGTCCATTACTTGTTCTCGGATGGCAGGCAGAGATGTAAGGGGTTAGGATATGCTTGGTGCACAATATGGTGATCCTCCGTCGTGGTGGTCAGATATGGTCGACCCGAAACTTGACGACAGGTGTGCCTGCCCTCACGTTCCCATCCAGGCCAACATCGGGCCAGTCTCACATCCGATTGCCCCACAAATGTGGATATTGCACGGTTCGACCAGCCGGCCAAATGGAGACTCTATATTGAAACCGTACAGTGTCCTGTACAGCTCATTGGAATTATAGGTGCCTTTTTACTTCATTAAAATCACTCCTAAAGGTCGCGTCATTGGTAGTAGTATGGGCGATGGGGATCGAGCGGCGTCCGGCCAGAATGGAACCCGCGAAAGAGCGCCTGGAAAACAAAGGGAAGACTGAGCAGGAGCCAAGCCCCCGCGAATAGAACCTCTCAACTTGCAGAGAGAGCTAGAAGAGGACGCGATGCTGGAGTAGTCAGATACGCCCCGAGGTGTGGCTTAGCTTCTCAGAGTTCCAGACTAACATAAGGAACTTCCGGTTTTTTATGCACGTGTTACGGGTGCCAACGTCGGATTTTGGCGCGTAAAAATGGGATGATATTTTGATCCAGACATAGGAAAATTATGTGAGACACACCAATGAATAGAGCTGAATTTTCTGCGTTTCCCAGACTAAAAATATGTAATAATTTATTCAGGGGAAGAAATGAGGTCACCAGCTGTTCAGATTTAACATATTGCTAACACATATGACGCGAGAGCGTCATCCACGCCAAGAGTCGCGCTCAAAGATGACTCCACCCCCCAAGGGACGCTGATGAATTAATCAAAGGCGGGAAGCAAATTGCATAAAAACTGCCAATCGTATGTCCAGCACGCCTTGCTCAAATGAAAGAGGAGATAGAGGGCCACAAGATGCATTATTTAACTGTCTTCAATTCTTGGTATGAAAGGAGCTCTTGTCCTTAATGAACCGTGAACGTTTACGCCCCCAGGCTTCCGGCGGGGAAAATAATATAGGCCGGGCTGGCCATCGCAGAAGACAGTTCTTTGCGGGTCGTTGAGAAGGGACAGTGTGTCCCGTGGTGCTCCAGTTTTACAGTCCGAACCCATTGACCGCTTACTAAGAGTGTTATTGTGTCCGTCGCGGCTGTGAAGTACAAAGCCTTTGTGAAGTGTAAACGGGAGGCCAAACGAGCCTAGGTGAATTGTCTCTGTGCCGCGTGTCAAACTAGTTAATCCGCGAGCATAATTTACAAACGAGTAGCGGAAGTCGGCTGGGACAATGCCGGCTTAAATGAGTCAGTGATATTAATAAATTGGTATCACCCAAAGTATTACTCTGAATCAGGGTGCTCGAGTCTCGTGAGCCACCCGATCCCTGCTGTGAACGCGCCCGCCGTGATTTGAAAGACCTGCTTATTCGTGGTGTAAACTCTGGAAATAGAGGCCGTGTGACGAGTGGTGAAGTGTTACCCATTTTGGATTACTGTAAGATTTCAGCTGTGAACGAGTTCCCCAGGATGTCGGACTTGTATGAACCAGGGATGAAGGACTGCACGCCCGCCTCCAGCCCCGGGGTCATGCAGCACTAAACTCCACCATGGGTCTCCCGTGGAAGGAAAAACAACGGCCACCAAACAGATGAGTGATGTCCAAATCTAATTTCTTAAGCATGATAATGTAACCGGGGATAGGATTAGCTTTCTTTTGTAAATATCAAAATGTTGTAAGATAATGCATGTCCTAATATGGAAATTTTATTGATCTTTATAATGTTGAAGTAAATTCAAGGGAGCTGAATTCCCGGACGACCCATTTTTTTCTTAATGATTAGCTTGTCGTGAGGGTTATTTTTAGTAATGTGTAGAATGTCCTAGCAAATATGGGAACAAGGTTAGGAGAATATTTGAGTTCCCCTTAGGGGTGGTTGGAACAATAATGCTGGCGAGCAGGGAAAACCATGTCAAAATGTTGTTAGTTACTGTCCCATGTGGCTATCGTATATGCTGGGGAAACTCATGGGTCAGTCAGACAATGCATGCCTAGCTTACACATATAATCAGTGCATGTACAGCAAGAGAGAAGAAATCCCGACCGGGAGAGGTATATGCTGTGTTATTTAGGTAGTTGTGAGGGACCATGTGTGAGTCTCCCTTGATTTTGATTAATTGGCCAGAATTGTCTGGAGTGTATTTTTTATCTATAGCCGGGGTGAGACACAGAGGCAGCAGTCTCTGTAATCTTTGGTCAAAAGATTTATATATATATATATATATATATATATATATATTTCCTGTGCGAGGAGCGAGGAGTATGGGAAAGGTTGACTGAGGAGTCATGAGAGCCCTATGCCCAAGGAAAGAAGATACGCGATATGAGACGTAATGAGAGGGCCGAATGCCCGAGGAATTTACGATGAGATGAGTTAGAAGTGATCGTGCCCACAGTCGGCGTTCAGCGGTAATAATGAGAAGGGAGAGAATAAAAGTGTATTTCTTGGGAACTCAGCGGTAAGATGATATAAACAAATGAAATGGGCCAGGGATATGTGCCCCGGCTGGCCATTGTAATTGAGAGGGGTCAAGAATCTGCCGTGGCTAATGAATGAGTGATGGATGTAGTAGCGAATGACCTTCCCTTCTTTTTTTGTGAGTGTTTGCTCCTCGCCCTTCACGACACAGCTGGTCCCGCTGTGCTATTATAGTTAAGGTTTGAGGCTATGGGCCTTCCCCGTAAATTACTGTTGTTTAAATGGTTCAACTAAAACACTGCCGTCAATGATAATATCACGGTGATGTAGAAGGTAATTAATAAATGAGTAGGGATCTCCCCCAAATATCCGGTAATATGAGACTGTGGCTAGTCTAGGGATTTTCAGGAATCCACAGTACCTCTCGGTCGGGAGTCGGCCAGTTCGACCCTGGATCAGGATGGCCCCCTTGAGCGAGCTGCCCCAAGCTTGCGCCTTGGGCCGGAGACAGTGATAACCATGCTGTTTCCTTCTAGGAATGGCTCTCCTTTATGCATGAAGTGTATATATCTGTGTATGTTTAGTAATTAATGTGCATATATTTTTGAGTTCAAACAGAACCTTTGTACAACGTTGTGTGGTCTTGGTGATAGATGAGGAAGTCCGGGGTTTAGCTAAATGGTATGTGTGTTTGTCTGTGTATTATGCAAATGTTTCTTTTAATATGGTAATTATGTAGCCTAGGCCCCGGTTATTTTCGTGCTAAGAGCAGGAAGTAATATGTGAGTAGGGAGATCAGATCATCTCTCGGTGTGATCGACAGAATAATATAAAAATGTCATGAACGGTATGAACTAATGAGGAAAGATGAACGATAGCAATCGCAAAACCTCAATTACACCGTTATTCAGACGACGCCCATGGGCGATTCATATTTTAAAGTGATCATTATTTTCTTTTCCTCCCATATGCGGAGAGTTCATTGTGTAGAGTTGTATCAATTTCTTTAATATGTCATATTTGAATAAATTAGTATTCGTAACCCCTATTCTATGATTCTTGTCATTTGTAGCAGTGCTAAGCGGTATCCAATAGGCATTTGAACCCAGAGATCCTACTTTCATATTATCTACATAAGGCTCCATCTTAAGTATTTGTTTCTTTTTTTCTTCCTTTCGAACGTACCACTCCCCAAGTGGTCATGCTGCCGGGCCAGCACAGAAAGTAGGAAGGGAAGCGGTTCGAAGCTCGTTAAGCAATTCGACCCGCTCTTCAATCCAATCTCATCCGTAGGTGTTTACCCCGTTACGTGGAGGCATTCTTATGCGTGGGTCATCCATTCGAGGCCCGGAAGGGTGTAATATGAAGCCACTTTCAAACTCTGTCAGGTGCTGATAACGCTGTCTCACACGAATATGCGATATCTTCGTGTCCTTCACAGTGATCACTCAACATCTAACGCTGTTTACGCCTCTTATGCATCCTACCAGGCCTGTTAGCAACACTAATGCACTCTGATGACCGTTCCATATGTCACAGAGAATTGCAACTCTAGTCATCTGTATACCCACCGATGCTGTGAATGTGTACGAAGTTACATTGGCATCCGACCATTTTTTCAGGGTGCTTCAGTTCTTCTGTCAGGCGGTGTACATGGACACGCTCTGGTTCGATTTCAGGTACCGTCATAGACGGCGTGACAATTCTATCTGCTAATTATAGTTATACTCTTGACTAGTTTTAACCTCCGCGTCCAAGAACCATTTACTTATCTCCACGAAGAACGTGCTTGCAAGTAAAAGGAAATTATTATTCATACCAAGGCTAGTAAATGCTTATAATCTTACCCTTTGCTCGAAGCACAGGCTTTTGCTGCTACTTTTTGCTCATGAGCATTTCCTTCACTTTTATTCATACGGACCACTTCAATCCCCTGCATAGTGTCGTCAGCCAGGTTGACATCCTCTGCAAGGTCACCAAGTTTCCTCAACGTTGATGTCATGTTGGACACACGACTTACACCGACCTGGCGTGACATCCTGCAGCCTTCAATCAACAGCGTCCTCACTTAAATTTATTCCGTGCCACGTGACCTTTAGCCTGGTTCCACACAATCTCAGTACTTATCTTCCAGACCTACCTACGCCATTCTCAGTACAAGCAGCTCGAATGCGCGCTGGAATTAAGGAAAAAACTCTACTTTTACGCCATTCACTTCACAGTGGATGCCTTTCATTTCTGGCCACTTTTATATGTTCGCCTTAGTTCAAGATTTATTGGCTCATCTCGCAACATTAATGGAGTGATAAGGGGCATTATGTAACGCAATAACGGCACTAGTTTCCAGTTTAAGTAAAACAACATGAAATCCCTTTTCGAACACATTACTGCCCATCTTCTCATGGTAGCCCTTTGTGTACTCTGATTCGAATAAAAGCAGTTGAAAAAGACTCCGTGACTGAGGCGGCAGCGCACCGGCCGCTCTCCGCTGGGTTCCGTGGTTAAAATCCCGATCACTCCATGTGAGATTTGTGCTTGACAGAGCGCAGGCGGGGCAGGATTTTCTCCGGGTACTCCGGTTTTCCCTGTCATATTTCATTCCAGAAACACTCTTAAATATCATTTAATTTCATCTGTCAGTCATTAATCATTGCCTAAGAGGAGTACGGTAGGTTTCAGCAGTCGGCACAGTTCCGTTCCTCGCTATTAGATGGGGCTTCATTCATTATATTCCTAACCCGGTTGGAACTGGACACAGGCTGTGGATTTCCAATGTCAGTCCTCCGTCAACGAACCCATTTTCACTCCCAGTGTGAAGAAAAATAAGAATCTTTCCTTTCCCGGAGAGATTTTTTAAGCCAAACGCCTGATTACCGGACTTTATATTAAGGTCCATGCACACGTTGTGCGTAATGTGACCCACATTTACCCACGCCTCGTCAAGATAGTAATTAGCCATAGAATAAGCAAGAAACTACTATGTTGGCGGCAAATACTTTCGCTTCCGCAATACTATTTCATCCATCTCAGTTAATGCCCACTGACGATTTCGTGTAACGAACTTAAATTTTTATATTTCTAGAAGCCTATGTGGACGAGAGAATTTAGGCAAATCATCTTTACTATTCAAGATAAATAAAACTTCGTTCAATGTATAAATGTCCTTTCTTAAAAAAGATGTCATCTTCTTACGAATGCCATCGTTAGTGAAATTGTCCTCATTTCCTGTCAGCTGTTTCACTGCACGAGCTGTTAGCAGGCGGTCTCACCACCTTCTCACTAATCTGTACCCATTCCTTGGCCGTAGACGTACGTGAAGCATTTGGAGTTAAAGCAGTACTTCATCAAGAGTACGTTCCACATAGTCTCCGCAAATCTTACTTAATATGTTCAAAGTAGATTTATTTTCACCACTGGTCAGTGGTTTTCCCTGTCGGTGCTTAATTACAGAAGGTCTAGCCTCAACCATAACATGCAGATATTATCAGAGATTTACTGCTACAATCAATAAGTTCATGGACTGGCACCTACAGTGTAGGCAACATAGTGTACACCTATGCACTACAGTCAATATGTTCGTGGACTGGCACTTACGGTGTAGGCAACACAGTGTACACCTATGTACGTACTACAGTCAATGTGTTCGTGGACTGGCGCCTTCAGTATAGGCAACAGTGTACACGTATGTACTACATTCAATATGTTCGTGGACTGGCGCCTACAGGTAAGCAACACAGTGTACACCTGTGTACTACAGTTAATATGTTCTTGTTCTGGTGCCTACAGTGTAGGCAACACGGTGTACACCTACGTACTACAGTCAATATCTTCGTGGACTGGCGCCTACTGTGTAGGCAACAAAGTGTACACCTATGTACTACAGTCAATATGTTCGTGCACTGGCGCCTACAGACTAGGCAACACAGTGTACACCTGTGTACCTACTACAGTCAGTATGATCGTGGACTGGCACCTACAGTGTAGGAAACACAGTGTACACATATGCACTACAGTCAATATGTTCGGTGGACTGGCGCGAACAGTTCAAGGATCACATAGTCTTTTGACCTATCTTTTCGCGTCCTTTTCCCGTCGTGGCGATCCGGGCGATTTTGAATTGATGATCACAAACGTTTCGGTAGCGAGTTTGCCTACTTTCCGGCAGAACTTGAAATCTGCCCGTAGCTCACACTACGACATTCTCAAGTTACGCACTTGCATTTTAAAAGTTTCACAACAGAGACTGTAGTTCTGCTTATACTGTATGCACGCAACTGCCTCTTGCTGGGGATGGTGAAGAACCGTCACGCCAGCGTTCTGTGGAGCAAACTCTCCGTTGTAGTGCACTACAGCGACACTAGACTGTCATTCCACAAACTCGATGACTCTACTATGTATAATGGCCTGTTTACACGTGGACAGCATTTAATACAGTAGTAAGTTGCTAGTTACTACTTAGCTCACGCAGGTTAATTTACGCATAAAGCAGCGTTTAGTACAGCCGTAAATGTCAATTTGTCGTTCATTCGTCATCATTTAGAAAAAGATGAACGGTCATCAATAACGAGTAACATTTTTAATGACTTTTTCGCTGCGTGTCAGTGACAATTTATAGCAAGTTGGGGATTAGGTAAGCAAAGTTAGAGAAAAAGAGAATGGAAGTGAAAAGGAATAATCTCGGAGCAAGTACAATTCTCTTTAAGTAATTAGACGAGGAGGACCAATAGGAATATTTGTTGACCGCCAGGCTATGTGGCTCAGATGGCTAAGGCGCTGGCCTTCTGACCCCAACTTGGCAGGTTCTATCCCGGGTCAGTCCGTTGGTATTTAAAGGCTCGTGTCGGTAGATTTACTGTCATGTTAAAGAACTCATCCGGAACAAAATTCCGGTACCTCGGGGTCTCTGAAAACGTAAAAGCAGTTGGTTTGACGTAAAGCCAGTAATATTATTTATTTGTCAACCCATTCCGGTCTGGGCCGGAATTTCGCTCACAAACGATTTGGACTGGACATTTTTAAGGATTAAAACAAATTATATATCTGTACCTATAGGAGCTATTTTCATGGATCAATTTTCTTTGTGCTTGTTTGAGCATCTCGTTTAAAAATGGTGCTTGTTTCACGTCAGCTACCATTTGAGATTTTAAAATTGTTTATATATTATACGAAATTTTGCGAATGAAAAACAAGCCTGAACAATTACTAAGTAAGTACAGTTTTCTGAAATACTGTTATAATTAGCCTATTTTGATCATGTAAAATGTGAATTGCTATTACGAAACAACAAAAATTAAAATGAGATAAAATATTAATAGTTCAAAAATAATAGTTGTTACGGAGTTTCCGTGGAGCAGAAAGAGGTGAAAGAAGGGGCTGGATGGAATGGGTCTATCTACTTTTCAAAGATTAAATTAAAAGTTTAAAAAATAAGGTTATATTTCTTTTCATAAAACTTAACAATTTTTCACTTAGTGAAATAACATGGTGACAGTTACAAATAGCAGTCTTCATTCAAGAAATGGAAAACCCAAGATTAGGGAATTTTACAGTTTTTGGGCTTCAAGCCTCAAATTTATAATTTAGCAAGATGTCATATTATTCAGATAAGGACGGAAATCTCCCAATTCAAGAGCACTTTGCTCCAAAGATTACAAATCTTTAGCCTTCCAGAGGCACTCTTCGCTATTACAAAATTTACAATCACAGAAAAGAGCTTACATGCTCTCCAACATTAATCAAGGAGACGGTGCTCCCAATTTCTTACAGCCTACTCAAGGGAACATTACAACAAAAATCTTTTAAATTCCTGGCCTCTCTAGGGCCCACTTACACTTTTACAATATTCACACAGGGGTATTAATTATCCAAACTACTGGGCCTTCGTGGAAAGAAGATAAGGTTAAATTACTGGCCCGAACCCAAAATGAATGGAGGCGTACACTTGCACTCCTAAAAAATTGAATATAAAACCCTAATTGGGCTCTCGGCCCGATGATGCAGGGGCTAATCCAAAGCTACTGAGCTGAATAGAATGGAGGTTACTCTAACACTTTACAGAAAAGAGAAAAGGTTACAAAATCATAGTCGCCTCAAATTAAATTGAAGAGGAACTCAAGAGGGTAACGCACTCTCTATCCCCGATTTACAGTTTAAGTCTTTATGAAATTTTACATTAGCCGAAAGAAGGGTAACATTTTGGAAAACAGGAGGTTACATAATTAGAAATTTGAACCTTCCCCTCGTGTAAGTCTGCGGAAGTAGCTAAAGAAAGATAAGACTGGTGGTCATTACCTTGGCTGATGGACTGCCTGTCTTAACACACACACTCTCAGAAATACGGCGATCAGGAGACAAGGTATCTCGAACGGCAGCAGCTTATACACCCGAGGGGAATGTTCGAGAGGGTTCTTGACTAAGTCTGGACACGCCCTCACATTTTTATTGTCAAATTCAAAAGGAACAAGAAAACTCTTATTGGTTGAAAAATAATTATTACAGAAAATCCTTGATTGGCTGGATTCAAAAACTGGCGGAATATGAATGAATTGTTGCAAACCTAGAAATAACAAAATAAATGAAAGTTAATATAGTTGAGAAAACATAATAACACAAACTTCTTTAAATCATCAACTCTTTTACCTTGCATCAGAGTGCATTAACTCAGTTTTTAGAAGTGACATCTATGGGAAAAAGTTCAAACTTCTTGACGTAAACAAACACTAAACAAATATATCCAGTCAGTTCAGGCAACTTCTTAACAACACAATTACTCCAGAATTCAATGGTGGCATCTTCTGGTCAATGTCCCAACTTCATGCTGTAGCTGTTTCACGTTTAGTTAGAGAGAGAGCGTTCCTTAAGGCGCTTCTTTTGAATGAGCGGAGTTGAGGTGTACCTCCCGTACATTAGTAATAACAATAACGAAAATGGGAGCTCTAATGAAATTTTATTTACATATTTTTATGTGACGACCGTAGCTCGGAAGGTGATGTTGGCGAAGATACTCAAGAGTGAAGATGATATTGAAGGTATATAATTATAATTTTAAGCACAAATGGAAATATTATTGACATCCGATTATGAATTCGAAACAACATCTTGCATTTCATTATGACTGGAATTCATTTTTTAGCCTGAGTTACATCTACAAATGCACACTCGTCGTAAATTCTCTGACTTGCACAGATAATACTGCCATCCGTTTAAATACTCTAGTAACTAGGCTAATACATGAAGAAATACCAATAGTAGTATAATAAGCGGGTTCGGGCGCCACCTCCACCTCAGGCTCCCAGTGGCCACCTCCACCTCCACCTCAGCCAGAGGCTCCCAGATGCCTCCTCCACCTCCACCTCAGCCAGAGGCCTCCCAGAAGTCTCCTCCACCTCCCGCGGGAAATTTGAATTTGTAAACAAAGCCACGTGCTTTTTGACAGCTGTCATCGACAACAACGCATCGCTAACCTCAGTACTGCCATCTTGACGGGCCTAAACCTCAGTAGTGCCAACTTAACCTAACTAGCGCGAGGTAAACAAAGCCACGTGCTTTTCGACAGCCACGTGCTTTTTGACAGATTTGTAAACAAAGCCACGTGATTTTTGACAGCTCTCATCAACAACAACGCATCGCAAACCTCAGTACTACCATCTTGACGGGCCTAAACCTCAGTAGTGCCAACTTAACCTAACTAGCATGAGGTAAACAAAGCCACGTGCTTTTTGACAGATTTGTAAACAAAGCCACGTGCTTTTTGACAGCTCTCATCAACAACAACGCATCGCAAACCTCAGTACTACCATCTTGACGGGCCTAAACCTCAGTAGTGCCAACTTAACCTAACTAGCATGAGGTAAACAAAGCCACGTGTTTTTTGACAGCCACGTGCTTTTTGACAGATTTGTAAACAAAGCCACGTGCTTTTTGACAGACAACAACGCATCGCTAACCTCAGTACTACCATCTTGACGGGCCTAAACCTCAGTAGTACCAACTTAACCTAACTAGCGCGAGATAAACAAAGCCACGTGCTTTTTGACAGCCACGTGCTTTTTTGACAGCTGTCATCCGCCATCTTTAAACTACAGAGCACCGTGCTGCCCTCTTTCGTCACCTGTCATCGGCAGTGCTGCCACCTTGACGGGCCTAAACCTTAGTGCTACCAACTTAACCTCACTAGCTCGAGATAAACAAATCCACGTGCTTTTTGACAGCTACGTGCTTTTTTGATAGCTGTCATCCGCCATCTTTAATCTATAGAGTACAGTGCTGCCCTCTTTAGCTACTTACCTTTGAAATGTGGTGGTGGATAATTTGAAAAATGCTTTTCGACAAGCAGCCATCTTTAATCCAGAGAGAACAGTGCTGCCCTCTATGTGGTGGCGGCAAACTGAAAAATTCCACATGCTCTTGTTTGAAAACAAACTCACGTGCTTTTTTGACAGCTGTCATCAGCCATCTTTAATCTATAGAGCACAGTGCTGCCCTCTTTAGTTTGAAATGTGGTGGTGGTAAATTCTACGTGCTCTTATTTGGAAACAAAGCCACGTGCAGCTGTCATCCGCCATCTTTAATCAACAGAGCACTGTGCTACTATCATGCGGGCAATTTCATCACCTGTCATCCGCCATCTTTAATCCACAGAACACCGTGCTGCCCTCTTTATGGCTACTACCTTAAGCACGTAGTAGCGGACAATTTGAAAAGTTCTGTTAGCTATCATCCGCCATCTTTAATCAAGAGAGCACCGTGCTGCCATCTTTAGCTAGATACCTTTGAAATGTGGTGGCGGCAAATTGAAAAATTCCACGTGCTCTTGTTTGGAAACAAACTCACGTGCTTTTTCGACAGCTACCATCCGCCATCTTTAATCAACAGAGCATACTGCTGCCCTCTTTAGTTTGAAATGTGATGGCGGCAAATTCCACGTGCTCTTGTGTGGTAAACATAGCCATGTGCTTTTTTGACAGCTGTCATCCGCCATCTTTAATACAGAGAGCACCGTGCTGCCCTCTTTATCGTAGTAGATGTAAATTCGTCACCTGTCATCCGCAGTGCTGCCATCTTTAGCTAGATACCTTTGAAATGTGGTGGCGGATAATTTAAAAAGAAAAATTCTACAGCAGCCCTCTCTCGACGCTAATTGCATAAGATGGCGGCTATACATGACTCCTTAAGGGTGCTTACGCAAGATGGCTGCTATACACAGGTTCTTATGAGACACCCTTGGGATGCTTGCGCAAGATGGCAGTTATACATGGCTCCTTATGAGATACCCTAGGGATGCTTGCGCAAGATAGCGGCTGATCTTATGGGACGGCTTAAGGGTCCTTGGCTTGAGACGCCCTAAGGATGCTTGCGCAAGATGGCGGACACAAGATGGCAGCTATACATAACTCCTTATGAGACGCTTTAAGGGTGCTTGCGCAAGATAGTTGCTCCTCTTAGCTTAGAGGCTAACGTGTCGTGATAGTTCGATTCATTAAATTTAGGGCTTAAATGCAAAATGTTAAATATATCGAAATCGGTGCACCGTAGAGCAAAACGGACAAAATTTTTCTGCCTAATACGTAGGTTCGCAGTATGAGGAACAAGAAAATCATAGTCTAATGATGGGATCAACGGTTCGGTTCCTACTTAGGCCCTTTGGCATTCACTCTGTTTTAGCTTGTATTGAAGCGAGTCTTCGTAACATGATCAGGTCTACCTATGGTAGAGAGTATAACGTACCGTGCAGGTTCGATTCATTAAATTTGGAGGCTTAAATGCAAAATGTTAAATATCTCGAAAACGATGCATCGTAGAGCAAAACGGACAAAATTTTTCCGCCTAATACGTATGTTCGTAGTATCAGGAACAAGAAAAAACATAGTCTAATGATGAGATCAACGGTTCGATTCCTACTTAAGCCCTTTGGCATTCGCAGCTATCTATTTCTACAAGATGGTGGCTGCTCTTATGAGAAACAAGATGCCTTGAGACGTCCTAGGGATGCTTACGCAAGATGGCAGACACACAATGGTGACTATACATAGCTCCTTATGAGACGGCCTAGGGGTGCTCGCACAAGATGGCGGCTACTCTTATGAAGAAAGCTAGCTTAGAGGCTACTGCGCAAGATAACAGCTGCTGTTATGCATGTGGTGGAGGGCAATTTGAAATTCTATGTGCTTAATCAACAGAGCACCCTGCTGCCCTCTTTAGCTGAAATGTGGTGGTGGATAATTTGAAAAATTCTTTTGACAGCTATCATCTTTAAAAACAATGGCGACTATACATAGGCTGTTAAGGCCTTATCATTCTCCTCCTCCTCCTCCTCCTCCTCCTCCTCCTCCTCCTCCTCCTCCTCCCCCTCCTCCCCCCCTTCTCTACCTCCTCCTCCGCATCTTATGTCAAGGCATAGCTTTATATCGAACAAGTTTAAACCTGCATCGCGAAGGCAAGCGTGTGCAGCGATAACATTAGTGTGCATGTTTAGACTTTCGAAACATAAGAAGAGTAGAATCAAACGCTGTACTCGATACGACATGTGATCAGAACATTGATTGATGCGTTCAGAAAACAAAATAAGTGATCAAGACTAGAATCGAACGATGTACTCAATACATCATGTGTTTAGAATATGTCAGGGGATACGCTTGTTCTAAGAAGATCAGATTGAAACATAACAAGACTAGAATAGAACACTGTAATCGATGTTGTTAACTTCAACATGTGATCAGAACATTGATTGATGTGTTCAGAACACAAAATAAGTGATCATGACTAGAATCGAACACTGTACTCGATACAACATGTGATCAGAACATTGATCGACGTGTTCAGAACACGAAATAAGTGATCAAGACTAGAATCGAACACTGTACTCAATACAACATGTGTTTAGAACATGTTAGGGGGTACCCTTGTTATAAGAAGATCAGAATGAAACATAACAAGACTAGAATCGAACACTGTAATCGATGTTGTTAACCTCAACATATGATCAGAACATTGTTTGATGTGTTCAGAGCAAAAGTACAATTTTGATGATTTGCTTAGTGTAAAATCAAAAACTATGGAAACACACTGTGCACATATCGCGTAGCTAACTCGCTCAGTAAGCAATATCGCAAAACTACAACTTCAATGATTTGCATAGTGTAAAAATCAAAAACACACTGTACCCATACTGCGCAGCTAACTCGCTCGGTAAACGATATAGCCAAAGTATAACTTCAAATTATTTACCTTCCATCATTCGTCTTGTGTGTAAAAATCAGTCGAACAAGTTATCGCATAAACATGGCTGAAAAAAAATCGTGATAGGGTATGGAACCCAGGGGTTACATCTTATCAGAAGGGCAAAAAGGATGAAAGGACACTTCCTCCTCCTTACCGCACATTCCTTGGCTAAAGGGCTAATAGGCAAAAGGGCTAATGGGCTAAAGGGCTAATGGGCTAAAGGGCTAAAGGGCTAAAGGTGCAACAACCTCATCGATCGCTATCAGCAAGAACGCTTGTACTTTGTTAAGTGTAGAAAATTAATCTTTATTGGTAAATGGTTTTATGTTCTGAACAAGGAATGGAACCTAGGGGTTACGTCTTACCTAATAAAATCCCCGAGGTGCGATGAGTTACGTTTTTCGAACTAGTGTTTGGAACACTGAACTTTTCAAGATGGCAAGAGTGAGGTTAGCAATGTTCTGTTGTTGGATTTTAAATTCCGCGCTACAACATGCATAAGGTGGTAGCCCTTGAGGTTTACCGCCGTAAAGATGGCAAGAGTGAGGTTAGCAATGTTCCGTTGTTGGATTTTAAATTCAGCGCTATAACATGCATAAGGTGGCAGCCTTAAGGTTTACCGCCGTAAAGATGGCAGCAGTGAGGTTAGCGACGCTCTATTGTCCTTCAAAGTGAGGTTAGGGTTCGTCAAGAAGACAGCTGTCAAAAAAGCACGTGGCTATGTTTACCAAACAAGAGCACGTGGCTGTGACGTCACGGTCACGTAGTATGTTGCCTCAGCATGTAAAGTTCAATGTCTACACCTACGTAGTTAACACTCTGCTATGTTCACAAGATTTTTTACACATAACTATTCTTTATGCTTTAAGTTCATGCACATAGGCTATGCTAAGATAGCAGTACAAACACATGCGAACTTTGTACATTCTAATGGAATAAGTTTAGTACTGTGTGCATCATGGATACATGATGTGTGCACGCATTTAATCTTGACTATACGTAATGCTGCTGCTTTGTTTACAAGATTTTTATACATTGCTATTCTTTATGCTTTAAGTTCATGCATGCACAAGCGATACTCGTACGGTCTAGCAGGAGAAGTTTAGTATGATATTCGATACATACATTATCGATAGGTGATGTGTACACGCTTTAGAACATAGCTCATCTTTATGCTTTAAGTTCGTGCACATGGGTTAGGGATACACAAAAGCGATCGCTACATGCTCTAGCGGAAGAAGTCTAGTACGATAGTCGATGCATGTAAAATCGATAGGTTATGCTAAGATAGCAGCACACTTACATGATTTTAGCACAATCTAGTGGAAAAAGTTTAGCATGATAGTCGTTTCGTGCAAAATCATTAGGTAATGTGTAAACGCTTTGAAACAAGGCTATTCTTTGTACTTTAAGTTCATGCGTACAGGTTATGCTAAGATAGCAGCACAATCTAGCGGAAGAAGTTTAGTACGAGACATGCAAAATCGATAGGTGACGTGTACACGCTTTAAAGCATGGCTATTCTTTGTACTTTAAGTTCATGGGTATAAGTTATGCTAAGATACCAGCACAATCTAGCGGAAGAAGTTTAGTACGAGATTCGATGCATGCAAAATCGATAGGTGTTGTGTACACACTTTGAAACATAGCTATTCTTTGTACTTTAAGTTCATGTGTATGAGTTATGCTAAGATAGCAGCACAACCTAGCGGAAGAAGTTTTGTACGAGAGTCGATACATGCAAAGTCGATAGGTCATGTGTACACGCTTTGAAACATAGCTATTCTTTGTACCTTAAAGTCATGCGTATAGGTTATGCTAAGATAGCAGCACAATCTAGCGGAAGAAGTTTAGTACGATATTCGATACATGCATTATCGATAGGTAATGTGTACACGCTTTGAAACAAGGCTATTCTTTGTATTTTAAGTTCATGCGTCTTAGTTATGCTTGCGATAGTCGATGCATGTAAAATCGATAGGTTATGCTAAGATAGCAGCACGCTTACACGATTTTAGCACAATCTAGTGGAAGAAGTTTAGTACGAGAGTCGATGCTTGCAAAATCATTAGGTAATGTGTACACGCTTTGAAACAAAGCTATTCTTTGTACTTTAAGTTCATGCGTCTTAGTTATGCTAAGATAGCAGCACAATCTACATGAAGAAGTTTTGTACGAGAGTCGATACATGCAAAATCGATAGTTGATGCGTACACGCTTTGAAACATGACTATTCATTGTACTTTAAGTTCATGGGTATAGGTTATGCTAAGATAGCAGCACAATCTAGCGGAAGAAATTTAGTACGAGATTCGATGAATGCAAAATCAATAAGTAATGTGTACACGCTTTGAAACATGGCTATTCTTCGTACTTTAAGTTCATGTGTATAAGTTATGCTAAGATAGCAGCACAACCTAGCGGAAGAAGTTTAGTACGATATTTGTTGCATGCAAAGTCGATAGGTAATGTGTACACGCTTTGAAACATGGCTATTCTTTATACCTTGAGGTCATGCGTATAGGTTACGCTAAGATAGCAGCACAATCTAGCGGAAGAAGTTTAGTACGAGAGTCGATGCTTGCAAAATCGATAGGTAATGAGTACACGTTTTGAGATATAGCTATTCTTTGTTCTTTAAGTTCATGCGTCTTAGTTATGCTGAGATAGCAGCACAATCTACCTGCAGAAGTTTAGTATGAGAGTCGATACATGCAAATTCGATAGTTGATGTGTACACGCTTTGAAACATGACTATTCATTGTACTTTAAGTTCATGGGTATAGGTTATGCTAAGATAGCAGCACAATCTAGCGGAAGAAATTTAGTACGATATTTGATGCATGCAAAATCAATAAGTAATGTGTACACGCTTTGAAACATGACTATTCTTTGTACTTTAAGTTCATGTGTATAAGTTATGCTAAGATAGCAGCACAACCTAGCGGAAGAAGTTTAGTACGATATTTGTTGCATGCAAAGTCGATAGGTAATGTGTACACGCTTTGAAACATGGCTATTCTTTGTACCTTAAGGTCACGCGTATAGGTTATGCTAAGATAGCAGCACAATCTAGCGGAAGAAGTTTAGTACGAGAGTCGATGCATGCAAATTCGATAGGTGATGTGTACACGCTTTGAAACATGGCTACTCATTGTACTTTAATTTTATGGGTATAGGTTATAATAAGATAGCAGCACGATCTAGCGGATGAAGTTTAGTACGATGGTCGATGCATGTAAAATCGATAGGTGATGTGTACACGCATTGAAACATGGCAATTCATACTGCTGCTCTGTTCCCAAGACTTTTAAGCATAGCTAATCCTAATACTGCTCTTAACGACGTCGAGCTAAGGATTGATTACGTGACCGTGACGTCACAGCCACGTGCTCTTGTTTGGTAAACATAGCCACGTGCTTTTTTGACAGCTGTCTTCTTGACGAACCCTAACCTCACTGCTGCCATCTTTACGGCGGTAAACCTTAAGGCTGCCACCTTATGCATGTTAAGGCTTGGTTTCTCAGAACCGACGCATGCGAGGTGCGAGGTGCGAGGCCCGCCTCGCACAAATCCGGACTACACGAACTTATGCAAGTGGTTTCTCAAGCTGCGCGGTGCGCAGTGTGCGCAACCTCGCAGTGAGACCTCGCAGCGTCACCGCGCACTGATTCGTCCGGCCAGATTTGTGCGAGGCGACAGCAGTGCGAGGCGACATTGTTTCTGTTCTTGTTTTTACTGTTTTAAGCAACACGGTGATCTTTACGGACGAAGTGGACGAGGAACTGATTGAAGAAGTTCGAATGCACCCAGTGTTGTATAACTTACAACACAAGAGCTACAAAAACAACGTTGTGAAAGACAACTTATGGAAAATGATATCACTGAAGTTGGATAGAACAGCTAATAAATGTTGCTAGTTTTATGTATTATACGATGATCTTGAGAAGGAAAGAGTTCGTAAAAATAGAAACTCCAAAAAACGGAGGTACCAGACGATTAATGTTAATTTACTGTCATTTGGAACCTCCGTTCTTGGGATTCTTTACTTTTACATTGATGTGGTAGCTGCCTCTGTGGATTGGTGGTAGGGTGTCTATTATTATTATTATTATTATTATTATTATTATTATTATTATTATTATTATTATTATTATTATTATTATTATTGATGTTACTTATAACAAATATAATGAGTTCAGTTTCAAAGGATTAAATAATTAACAGATTTAGAAATGATATATCAACCAATAAATCCATTACCGGTACTTTAATATCAAATATGCCAATATATATCATTTTACAAAATTTGACTTCAGTATTGTTCATTTCATAAAATCACGTGTTTTATTTTAATAACGGTGTTCATTCTGTTATTATGCTAATTGGGTCACAGAAAAGGTAAACTATAGGTAAACAAATACATGTTTGTCCGTTAGAAAAAAACTTTCACTCCACCCTGTTAGCATATTCTTTGTCATACCGATTCTCTCTCCCTGCTACAAAAATATTTCTTGAAGCTGTCTCTTATCATGAAAGCATCATGTGTAGAATTACCTCCGTTGTCAGCTGCCAGAGGAATCATATTTTCTTCTGTTAATTCCAAATTGACAATAAAGTGTTCATTTGGGCAAGGAATTCGCTCATTGCGGAGAAGGTTGTGGACGATACAGGCTGACATCACAAGATCATCAACAGTTTCCATTGATACTGCTATAGGGGTGAAGAAAACCCTCCAGTACTGACACATAATCCGCTTCCTCTTCCAACATTAGCGCACAGGCTGCGAGACATGTGCTCGGCAACTGATCCGCTTCGCAGCCTGGGAAACCACGAGCCTCGCAGCGTCATTGGGACGAAAGTACGCAACGTCGGCCTCGCACCTCGCACCTCGCATGCGTCAGTTCTGAGAAACCAAGCCTTTATAGCGCTGAATTTAAAATCCAACAACGGAACATTGCTAACCTCACTCTTGCCATCTTTACGGCGGTAAACCTCAAGGGCTACCACCTTATGCATGTTGTAGCGCGGAATTTAAAATCCAACAACAGAACATTGCTAACCTCACTCTTGCCATCTTGAAAAGTTCAGTGTTCCAAACACTAGTTCGAAAAACGTAACTCATCGCACCTCGGGGATTTTATTAGGTAAGACGTAACCCCTAGGTTCCATTCCTTGTTCAGAACATAAAACCATTTACCAATAAAGATTAATTTTCTACACTTAACAAAGTACAAGCGTTCTTGCTGATAGCGATCGATGAGGTTGTTGCACCTTTAGCCCTTTAGCCCTTTAGCCCATTAGCCCTTTAGCCCATTAGCCCTTTTGCCTATTAGCCCTTTAGCCAAGGAATGTGCGGTAAGGAGGAGGAAGTGTCCTTTCATCCTTTTTGCCCTTCTGATAAGATGTAACCCCTGGGTTCCATACCCTATCACGATTTTTTTTCAGCCATGTTTATGCGATAACTTGTTCGACTGATTTTTACACACAAGACGAATGATGGAAGGTAAATAATTTGAAGTTATACTTTGGCTATATCGTTTACCGAGCGAGTTAGCTGCGCAGTATGGGTACAGTGTGTTTTTGATTTTTACACTATGCAAATCATTGAAGTTGTAGTTTTGCGATATTGCTTACTGAGCGAGTTAGCTACGCGATATGTGCACAGTGTGTTTCCATAGTTTTTGATTTTACACTAAGCAAATCATCAAAATTGTACTTTTGCTCTGAACACATCAAACAATGTTCTGATCATATGTTGAGGTTAACAACATCGATTACAGTGTTCGATTCTAGTCTTGTTATGTTTCATTCTGATCTTCTTATAACAAGGGTACCCCCTAACATGTTCTAAACACATGTTGTATTGAGTACAGTGTTCGATTCTAGTCTTGATCACTTATTTCGTGTTCTGAACACGTCGATCAATGTTCTGATCACATGTTGTATCGAGTACAGTGTTCGATTCTAGTCATGATCACTTATTTTGTGTTCTGAACACATCAATCAATGTTCTGATCACATGTTGAAGTTAACAACATCGATTACAGTGTTCTATTCTAGTCTTGTTATGTTTCAATCTGATCTTCTTAGAACAAGCGTATCCCCTGACATATTCTAAACACATGATGTATTGAGTACATCGTTCGATTCTAGTCTTGATCACTTATTTTGTTTTCTGAACGCATCAATCAATGTTCTGATCACATGTCGTATCGAGTACAGCGTTTGATTCTACTCTTCTTATGTTTCGAAAGTCTAAACATGCACAATAATGTTATCGCTGCACACGCTTGCCTTCGCGATGCAGGTTTAAACTTGTTCGATATAAAGCTATGCCTTGACATAAGAGGCGGAGGAGGAGGAGGAGGAGGAGGAGGAGGAGGAGGAGGAGGAGAATGATAAGGCCTTAACAGCCTATGTATAGTCGCCATTGTTTTTAAAGATGATAGCTGTCAAAAGAATTTTTCAAATTATCCACCACCACATTTCAGCTAAAGAGGGCAGCAGGGTGCTCTGTTGATTAAGCACATAGAATTTCAAATTGCCCTCCACCACATGCATAACAGCAGCTGTTATCTTGCGCAGTAGCCTCTAAGCTAGCTTTCTTCATAAGAGTAGCCGCCATCTTGTGCGAGCACCCCTAGGCCGTCTCATAAGGAGCTATGTATAGTCACCATTGTGTGTCTGCCATCTTGCGTAAGCATCCCTAGGACGTCTCAAGGCATCTTGTTTCTCATAAGAGCAGCCACCATCTTGTAGAAATAGATAGCTGCGAATGCCAAAGGGCTTAAGTAGGAATCGAACCGTTGATCTCATCATTAGACTATGTTTTTTCTTGTTCCTGATACTACGAACCTACGTATTAGGCGGAAAAATTTTGTCCGTTTTGCTCTACGATGCATCGTTTTCGAGATATTTAACATTTTGCATTTAAGCCTCCAAATTTAATGAATCGAACCTGCACGGTACGTTATACTCTCTACCATAGGTAGACCTGATCATGTTACGAAGACTCGCTTCAATACAAGCTAAAACAGAGTGAATGCCAAAGGGCCTAAGTAGGAACCGAACCGTTGATCCCATCATTAGACTATGATTTTCTTGTTCCTCATACTGCGAACCTAGGTATTAGGCAGAAAATTTTTGTCCGTTTTGCTCTACGGTGCACCGTTTTCGATATATTTAACATTTTGCATTTAAGCCCTAAATTTAATGAATCGAACTATCACGACACGTTAGCCTCTAATCTAAGAGTAGCAACTATCTTGCGCAAGCACCCTTAAAGCGTCTCATAAGGAGTTATGTATAGCTGCCATCTTGTGTCCGCCATCTTGCGCAAGCATCCTTAGGGTGTCTCAAGCCAAGGACCCTTAAGCCGTCCCATAAGATCAGCCGCTATCTTGCGCAAGCATCCCTAGGGTATCTCATAAGGAGCCATGTATAACTGCCATCTTGCGCAAGCATCCCAAGGGCGTCTCATAAGAACCTGTGTATAGCAGCCATCTTGCGTAAGCACCCTTAAGGAGTCATGTATAGCCGCCATCTTATGCAATTAGCGTCGAGAGAGGGCTGCTGTAGAATTTTTCTTTTTAAATTATCCGCCACCACATTTCAAAGGTATCTAGCTAAAGATGGCAGCACTGCGGATGACAGGTGATGAATTTACATCTACTACGATAAAGAGGGCAGCACGGTGCTCTCTGTATTAAAGATGGCGGATGACAGCTGTCAAGGAAGCACATGGCTATGTTTACCAAACAAGAGCACGTGGAATTTGCCGCCATCACATTTCAAACTAAAGAGGGCAGCAGTATGCTCTGTTGATTAAATATGGCGGATGGTAGCTGTCGAAAAAGCACGTGAGTTTGTTTCCAAACAAGAGCACGTGGAATTTTTCAATTTGCCGCCACCACATTTCAAAGGTATCTAGCTAAAGATGGCAGCACGGTGCTCTCTTGATTAAAGATGGCGGATGATAGCTAACAGAACTTTTCAAATTGTCCGCTACTACGTGCTTAAGGTAGTAGCCATAAAGAGGGCAGCACGGTGTTCTGTGGATTAAAGATGACGGATGACAGGTGATGAAATTGCCCGCATGATAGTAGCACAGTGCTCTGTTGATTAAAGATGGCGGATGACAGCTGCACGTGGCTTTGTTTCCAAACAAGAGCACGTAGAATTTACCACCACCACATTTCAAACTAAAGAGGGCAGCACTGTGCTCTATAGATTAAAGATGGCAGATGACAGCTGTCAAAAAAGCACGTGAGTTTGTTTTCAAACAAGAGCATGTGGAATTTTTCAATTTGCCGCCACCACATAGAGGGCAGCACTGTTCTCTCTGGATTAAAGATGGCTGCTTGTCGAAAAGCATTTTTCAAATTATCCACCACCACATTTCAAAGGTAAGTAGCTAAAGAGGGCAGCACTGTACTCTATAGATTAAAGATGGCGGATGACAGCTATCAAAAAAGCACGTAGCTGTCAAAAAGCACGTGGATTTGTTTACAAATCTGTCAAAAAGCACGTGGCTGTCAAAAAGCACGTGGCTTTGTTTACCTCGCGCTAGTTAGGTTAAGTTGGCACTACTGAGGTTTAGGCCCGTCAAGATTGCAGTACTGAGGTTAGCGATGCGTTGTTGTCGATGACAGCTGTCAAAAAGCACGTGGCTTTGTTTACAAATCTGTCAAAAAGCACGTGGCTGTCAAAAAACACGTGGCTTTGTTTACCTCATGCTAGTTAGGTTAAGTTGGCACTACTGAGGTTTAGGCCCGTCAAGATGGTAGTACTGAGGTTTGCGATGCGTTGTTGTTGATGAGAGCTGTCAAAAAGCACGTGGCTTTGTTTAGAAATCTGTCAAAAAGCACGTGGCTGTCAAAAAACACGTGGCTTTGTTTACCTCATGCTAGTTAGGTTAAGTTGGCACTACTGAGGTTTAGGCCCGTCAAGATGGTAGTACTGAGGTTTGCGATGCGTTGTTGTTGATGAGAGCTGTCAAAAAGCTCGTGGCTTTGTTTACAAATCTGTCAAAAAGCACGTGGCTGTCAAAAAGCACGTGGCTTTGTTTACCTCGCGCTAGTTAGGTTAAGTTGGCACTACTGAGGTTTAGGCCCGTCAAGATGGCAGTACTGAGGTTAGCGATGCGTTGTTGTCGATGACAGCTGTCAAAAAGCACGTGGCTTTGTTTACAAATTCAAATTTCCCGCGGGAGGTGGAGGAGACCTCTGGGAGGCCTCTGGCTGAGGTGGAGGTGGAGGAGGCATCTGGGAGGCCTCTGGCTGAGGTGGAGGTGGAGGTGGCCACTGGGAGCCTGAGGTGGAGGTGGCGCCCGAACCCGCTTATTATACTACTACCAATTTTCCCCGCGCGTTTCATAATTCCATAAGAATATCTACATATTAGTAAAGTATTCTTTTTCCTTCTATAGGCATTTATGAGGGATTAAGATTACATAAAATATCAAAAATATCACTTTCATCCAGCTCTTGTGGCTCTACGGTGGCTCTACGCCTCTGCATTCGGGAGACGGGACAGGGCTGGACATCACGGCTGGCCCCAACCGTCGGCTGTCCTGAGAATGGTATTCCGTGGTTTTGCATCCTCCTGCACTAAGGCCTCACCTTCTCCGAGTGTCTCCTTCACCTAACAAATCTCCGACCTGAGAAACGGCACAGTGTCTTACAGGACCGCCTCCTCCTTCAGGAGAGGAATGTAAATATTTTAGAAGTAGTAATACTACCATCTTTTGAAATAATTCCGTAACTAATACATGAAGAAGCACGATGTGTGCATACCTCGTTTCGATCTTTAGTGAATTGTCAAACCTTACTACGGGCTAAGCTCGCAGCGCGGCGTGAACGTAATTTTGGACCTGAAAGGAATAACCTTGTGAATATCAGAAGTAACATTTAATGTGTTGCTGCATACCCTTTAATACAAAAGAAAGATACTATCATGAATAGTGCATTTTTGTACTGTATTCCAAAGGCATTCGTGGTGGACCGTTTAACTAACGAATTTGAGAGAGTTATCTTCTGTCCATGTGGAAATTGTTCTCAGTCATTAGAACGAACGATCAAAAGAGAAATGAACTCTCAGCGATGTTTAACTCGGTAATTTGACCGACAATTTATGAACTTGACTGAAGTGGGTCTGTTCGCATGTGGTAAGTAGCAAGTAGTACTCTGATGGGTGCGCGCGCAACTTGTGGGAGGTGTTCTTGAAGGGAAAAAAGACGAGATTCTATTCCACTTTACTAAATTTTTACTTAATCGTTTACTTAGCACTAAAGTCGTAGTTCACACACTGCAAGTCACTTACAATAAAGTTAAAAAATGTAATTACCACTAAGGAATTGCCCGAGTCAAAACAGGCCTTAATGGCAGTATACTGGAAATGAAACAAGTCCACACTACACCACACCACTTCACGGGAACACGGATAACGCACAATACTCACGAACTCTGGACCCACCGCTGCATGTAACGTTCATGTTAAGCCTACTTTAACCGAGCTCGATAGCTGCAATCGCTTAAGTGCGGCCAGTATCCAGTATTCGGGAGATAGTAGGTTCGAATCCCACTGTCGGCAGCCCTGAAAATGGTTTTCCGTGGTTTCTCATTTTCACACCAGGCAAATGCTGGGGCTGCACCTTGATTAAGGCCACGGCCGCTTCCTTCCCACTCCTAGCCCTGTCCTGTCCCGTCGTCGCCATAAGACCTATCTATGTCGGTGTGACGCAAAACAACTAGCAAAAAAAAGCCTACTTTACACGACGTCAGTTGATGAGACAATTGGCAGAAGACAGTTGGCTGGTTGACAATATTATTGGCTGCGTGTGAACACTTCGGTCCAATTGCCCTCAGAATTGCCCAGGCAATCGATTGTCTCCAGGAGTAGAGTGATGACAACCAACAGGGCCCAGCTGCAATCCCCACCACCCGGAGCTCAGTATTGTTGGGACAGTTGACGCCGAGTGAACGTGACAGGCCAGTAGCAGTAATTTATTTTGTGCCTGTTCGTTTGTGTCGTTCGAGAGGTGCAGCCGCCTGCGTGGTCTTGATAATTTAAGTACTTTAATTTTGAAATTATTTGTAAGCTGTTCGCGCGATTATGGCTCCAAAGTAGGATTACGATACTAATGTAAAATTCGTTGACCTGTATAGGGAACGATGATGTTTGTGGGACCAGCACGAAGACAAAAATGCTCCTCAAGTGGCACTTTATGAGATTACCGATAAAATTAACATTCATGAATTCCGTGTGATTGAAGTCAAAACTTTGCATGATTCAGCAGTGTATTCCAATGAATTACCGGCACATATAATTGCTAAATAAATTTAATTCCTCACGGGATACTATAGATGCTGCGCACTCAGCCTTTTCTCGTCATCTACTGGCATGGCAATAGCCTTCTCGTATGAACGGGTTCTCGTTCAACTGGACTGGCCAGCGACTGTCCCGCAATAATTAAGAGGACAGCTGTCGCCAACAACTGCCTCATCACTTGGCATCATGCAAACTAGGCGTTAGGCCGGGAGGTCTTCCGGTTGCGGCGCGGTGCTGCACCGCTAACTTTTGCAGATTTCGTAAGAGGGTTTTCCATCAACGCGTGTAAGTTTAAATAAACAAGCATAATTTCTATTAATAACATGAAGAATAAGGGCTGTCTTATCGAGGCGGTAAAGGCGTGCTCGGTTCACCCGGAAGGACCTGGGTTACATTCCCCGCCATAAAGACGAAAAATTTAAGAAACGAGAATCCCGCTTCCGGAGGTGCACATGACCCAGAAGTTCACTTAGCCTACACAAAAAATGAGAACCAGGTTATTTCCTGGCGGAAAGGCGGTCGGACGTAGAGCTAACCACTCTACCCCATCAAGTGCCGATGTTACGGATAGTGGAAGCCTTTACCTTCGACCCCTCCAAGGGCCTTCATGGCCTGTACGGAAATAACTTTGCTTTGATTGTTATTTTTTCCATTCTATAATAACCGAGTGAGCTGGCTGTGCGGTTAGGGGCGCTCAGCTGTCAGCTTGCACCCGGGAGATAGTGGGTTCAAGACCCACTGTCGGCAGCCTTGAAGGTGGCTTTCCGTGGTTTCTCATTTTCACACCAGGCAAATGCTGGGGCTTACCTTAATTAAGTCCACGGCAGCTTCCTCCACACTCCTACCCCTTTCCTATCCCATCGTCGCCATAAAACCTAACTGCGTCGGTGCAACGTAAAACAAATTGCCAAAAGAATAAAGAAAAAGAAATACATAAGTCCCAAAGAGTGCTATTTCTGATTTATGGGGTACGAAGTTGAGACGTCTCGCAAGTGCAAGGACTGTAGACACTGTGACCGAACTTGTTCTTTTGACGGGGATTGGTCCCATTTTTACGGCCGGATGCCCCTGGTGTATAGCAACACCCAATCACCAAGCCAGAAGAATTAACTATAAGCAGTTATAATCTCCGACTCGGCCTGGAACTGAACTGGGGGCCTCTGAATAGAAGGCCAGTCTCACGTCTTATGTGGTGCTCCAGGAATCTGAGAATGTTAAACTTGCCTCACATTTCATTTGTTTCCTTGTGTTTCCCGTACAAAGTATGAAGGTCTTTGGAGAAATGGAAGCTCTAAACCCAGCCGCCTTTGACCTGATGGAGCCTGCATAATAATAATAATTGTTACCGAGTTTTTGTGGTAGTTATGCGTGAAAGAAGGTGCGGGGTGGTGAACAGGTCTCAAGCTACTAAAGTAAAATTAATTTAAAATTTAACAAGGTTATATTTTCTTTTTTAAAACAAAGAAATAACAAGCATGGCAGGTACAAAGTAGCAAGTCCAAAGGGTAGTTACAATATTTACAAGATTTGGGCTTCGCGCCCTGACTCCACAATGCTAGGGCAATCAGCCCAGTTTTACCCCAAACACAAGTTTCAACAGAGGGGCAGAAAACCCCATTCATGCCTAGGAGCCCTTGCTCCAAATTACACAGAAAAGCCTCCACGAGGCGTACAACACTCAATTTTCAAAAGAGCCACTCGCTCTCAAATTTAAGCCTCTCCCAGGCCACACCAAACTCCACCTTCAAGTTGTCCTCAACGGACCTAAACACAGGGGTAGAATACCCAATCTACTGAGGTCTATAAAATGAAAAGAAGGTTACTTAAATGACCTCTAAGGTAACAATTTGAGAGGAGGCGAACTTGCACTCCTAATACACTTTGATTAAGACCTACTTGGCACTAGGCCGTTAATACAAGGGCTAATCCCATACTAAAGAGGTGACTTAAGAAGAGAACAATTTGTTTTACGTTAACGAAGAATAGGTTGAGAAAAATAAGTTCACCTCAAAACAATATGAGTGGGAGTTCGAGAGGGTTAGCACTCTCTATCCCAGTATGTAGCTTTAAAAGAGAATATATGAAAGAGTAGTTACATTTAGGAAAAGGTTACATGGTGGAACGCTTAGAACCCGCCCCGAGAGTTAAACTGCTGAGCTAGCCAAGAAAAAAAGTTATTAATTGGCCATTACCTTGTTGTTGACCGCTGCCGAGGAAAGAGGCGCTTCCCGCCTCCTGCTATGTACTTTATACACTGAAAGATGGAACAGAAGTGGCCCGGAGACCCTAAAATCAGCAGTTTAAATACTCTCGCGGAAGGTTCTAGGCGTTAGGGGAATGAGAACACCCTCCCACGAGGATTTTATTGGTTCATCAATAAACCCCCTACACAATACTAAGAAGAAACACATAATTGGTGGAAAATTAATTTAAGAAATTCGGGATAGGCTAGATTAAAAACAAGGGGAAAGAAGGGGTTAATATTGCCAACTTAACTAATGACTGAAAAAATTTAGCAAAGAACAAACATTTGAAATAAAAATTTCTCCAACAAGATAGTTCTTTGACTTCGCACTAGGGTGCACTATTGTTGATCTTCAGTAGTGTCCTCTAGAAGAGAAAGTTCACACTTCTTACTTCAAGCGAAACAAAAACACATCAAAAATGACACAGTTCAAAAACTCAAAATTTTCCACGTGGTGACATCTTCTGAGAAGGTAGAGAATTAATAGCGTAGATAAAGTTCAGACTTCCTCCAGCAGAGGAGTTTCAACTGGCGCAAATTTTAAATTAGCGGCGTGGAGGTGTAC
Source organism: Anabrus simplex (assembly GCF_040414725.1). Classification (NCBI taxonomy): domain Eukaryota; kingdom Metazoa; phylum Arthropoda; class Insecta; order Orthoptera; family Tettigoniidae; genus Anabrus; species Anabrus simplex. Next base: position 1,120,168,489 of record NC_090266.1, on the reverse strand, counting down.
CGCCCGGTACAATAATTATAATAATAATAATAATAATAATAATAATAATAATAATAATAATAATAATAATCATGTTATTCGCTTCACGTCCCACTAACTACATTTTTACGATTTTTGGAGACGCCGATGTGCCTAAATTTAGTCCCGTAGTAGTTCTTTAACGTGCCAGTAAATCTACCGAAAAAAGACTGACGTATTCGAGCACCTGCAAATACCACCGGACTGAGCCGGGATTGAACTTGCCAAGTTGGGGTCAGAAGGCCAGCGCCCCAACCGTCTGAGCCACTCAGCCCGGCGGGAGCCTGAATCAACCCGAGGTCCCTATGCCACTTCAGAATTTTCTAAATGATCCTATTTTCTATCGGGAAAGAGAATCTACGTCCTTCCGATTAAACACAGAATTAACGCATTTGCAATGAGAAAAGGACATACGGTTCTATTTTATTTGATAAAAATTGCCTAGGTTATGTTCAAAATGTTCTTTGGATAACAACTCTTTGATAACTAAAATTATAGCATTTTACTTTCGTGTACGGTTTTTGCCCTGGGAAGACCCAACACCACTAAAAGTCCTAAATACCCCCCCCAAAAAAAGTCTTAGGTACGGCTTTGCAACGTGCCAGAGATGATTTGACCGGGAAGTACCTGTGTCGCACGGTAGTGCTCGTCGGTCTCTCCACCTGTGACAATTCGCTCAAGAATAAGCGTTTTACCAAATATAGAATGATACCCATGTCGTGGAAAAGAGGTTCAGCTGGCAACACCAGCGTGCTTCACACAGTGAAATTTGCACAGCTTTTGCACGAATGGCTGAGCGGTGAAGTCCGCTCAAACTCAGAACAGTATGTTGTCACTGAACATACTGTGTGCTGTCTCACGTATGTGGTGTAAGTTTCTAGCCACCAGTCTATGTTTAACACTCATTATATTATCTGTAAACACTCTCAAATTATCACCACTATGCTGCCATTTCTATATGAATGAATCACACCAGAGGTATAAAGCAATGTTCTTATCAGCTTCAAAAAGCATGTTGAGAAGAGATCTAAGTACTCTGAATGTGGGGTTGACCAGTTGTACCTACTCTCAAAACAGTTATCACCATCACCACCACTGTATTTTCATTATATCCAATTTGAATATCATTACTCTTATATGCAGGCCACTGTAATATTCTTCTCCTGAAATTTAGAGCTCAGTACGATTTAAAAGGAATTGTAGGCACTTGGCAGTTATAACAATGTTATCAGGTGCTCGCATTCCACAGGGAGGTGGGGATGTCGCACTTGCTAAACATCAGTTCTAGTCCCCCTTTCCACCCTTTATTAAGCTAACGAACATACACTTAAGAAAATAGAAATTGCAACACCATGAAGGCATTGGTCATTTGTGTTGATTTTCAAGATATGGAACGATGCCATGTAGGTATGTAAACGATCCAAGTTTCAGACCCATTGGATTGTTGCTAGAGGTCTCTCCACGTGATTGGTCGCGGAGGAATCAACTCCAGTATACGGACTCTGGTGTAGCGTAGTTGACTTGCAGTCTGTGCAGTGAAGTGTTCCCCGTCAAACATGCCTCAACGACAGAGAAGAGCACGCTATCAACAACTGTCGCCGTCTGAGAGGGCTCGGATAATTGGGCTGTGTGAGGCTGGATTATCGCTAAGGACTGTCGCTGCACGTGTTGGCCGACAGGCATCTACGGTACAGCGTGTATGGCAGCAGCGGTCAAATGAAGGTACCCCCACTCGTAGACCTGGCACAGGCCCAGCGCGACAGACAACCGTGAGAGAGGATCGCCGCATTATTCGGATGGCCCGGATGGATCCCCATGCAACAGCAGCGCAAATTCGAGCAGCTATGGCACCCCACGTTACACAACAAACAGTTGGTAATCACCTGCGTGCAGCTGGCTTACGAGCCCGTGTCCCTGCAGAAGGTGTTCCATTGACCCCACAACAGGGACGTGTAAGGCTGGCCTGGTGTCGAGAAAGATCGACATGGGTCGACGAATGGCATAGGGTCGTCTTTAGTGATGAATCGCGCTTCTGTCTTGCCCGCGGTGATCGCCGGAATCGTGTGCGCCGACGTACCGGGGAGAGGGGCCGGCCAGATCTTATTGTCGAGAGGCACACAGGGCCACCACCAAGCATTATGGTCTGGGGAGCTATTGGCTTTAATGTGAAATCACAATTAGTGCTTATTGAGGGTTTTATGACTGCTCGACAGTACGTTGATAGGGTACTCAATCCAGTGGTCGTCCCTATGATGGCGAACATTGTTAATGGGATGTTTCAGCAGGACAGTGCCCGGGTTCACACTGCACGCATCTCCAGAGAAGCTCTCCACGACATCACAACCTTAGAATGCCCCGTCAGATCCCCGGACCTCAGTCCTATTGAGCATGCTTGGGACATGATGGTTCGACAACTGGCCAACCGTCCTCAGCCATCCACAACCCTGGAACAACTGACCCGTGCAGTGTAGCAAGCATGGGCCACAATTCGTCAGGAAGCGATCCAGGGCCTTATTGACTCCATGTCTCGACGAATTTATCAATGTATTACAGCTCGTGGTCGGCATATCCTGTATTGATTGTTGACCAAACTTGCGGTCAGAGGTACCTGAAAGTGTAATCATCGAATCACAACCAAACATTCGTCCTGCATGTTCAATTGCAGTAATGTAGCACCACTCCTTCTGGGTGTTGCATTTTCCATTTTCTTCAGTGTTGTTTCCAATATGTTGTTTTATCGTATTTATTGTTTTTGGAATGGAACATCTGTTTTGAGATTGGTTTTGCGCCGTTGTGCAGCATTAAGTGTCGGCTGCTTGGCTCTGTAATATACTTAACGCGCACAAGACTCTTACTTCAGGGCTGTACCTTACAAATGTCCTCATCTTCACAGATGCATAGGGAAAGCTTTATTACGGGTCAAATTAACTAGATAAGCTACAATGATGTAGACTAGATTGCGTTTAAATCAAAATAATGTATTAAAAGAAGCAAAACCGAAAATGGGTCAATGGAATTCATTACCAAATTTGAATAAGGATCTCCGTCACCTTTACAGTATCGTACTGGCAGAATTAAAACCAGTCAAATGATCATGGCCTGGCCACTATACAGTTTTATAATAAATAATACAAGCTCAATTCAGGGCTGATAAACTAATAACATCCCCTGCTAAATGACACACCAAAGCCGGAAGAACATCTAACTACTACCTGTCCATCAAAACTCATCTAAACTTGTCCTAATTCTAGAAGAAATTAAATAGAAGATATATTTAACTAAGACACCTGAATTAGCACAAAATTATTTATACTATTGCAACACCTGGAACTGGTTGGTTGAACACTGCTCTTAATTTTACATGACCTGTGAACACACTTCTGACATTTTAGTTCTTCTTGTCACTATAATCTGTGACTAGCTAAAATGTGTTTTTCATGGCTTGTCGTCGTCCACATCACTCCTTCACCAAATCAAATTCCTACAGCCATGATTTTTTGTATTACAAATTTAACCTTGAATAACAGTGAATATTATATTTTATAAAGTTAATTTATCTAGACGATTTATCTCCTGAGCAGACCTATAATTACATAGTTTAAATAATTGTGTTGATCATCCCTAACACACATGAATAAGATAAAACAACATGCCATTAGCGGCCGTAGTAATTCCTATTTACCACTTATCATCACCTACCTTTCTAACGTTACAGATGTAAGATTCTACCTTGGTCTACTCAGTGACTATTACATAGGTTGTGTACACTTCGCAAATTGAAATGCTGTAATTACATTAAGAGACCATTACCAAATATTAATTGAGTGTGATTCAAATTTACCACCTAAAATATTAACAAATATTCACCAACGCTGTATTCAACCGTAACGAGCTCACACCAAAATAAAACTGTCACTGGAAAATAAAAACATCCCATATCTATTCTAAAATATTACTTTATAAGTGCTGAAATTCACATATCTATTTCCTAGTGTCCAGTACAACTTCTTCCAATGTAGCAAAGAATACTGATAAACAAGAGTAAATTATGCTGGTGGCCTGCCATTTCAGTGACTAGCATGTTTTTTTTCACTAAAAACGGCCACGGATCAATGTCTCATCTGGTTCTTTCATGATCCTTAAATAAATTACAAACCCATAACCTTGCTTTTCCTGACACAAAAATTAATTTTAAGTGATTTCACCCAAGCAAATTTCACTGCCTTTATTTATGATCTGACAATTTCAGAATTTCATTTTGAGGCTGAGTGCACCCCGTTCCAGACTCTACAGCCAAGGAAATATCGTAAACAGGGTCGGCAATCGAAGCTTATTGTTGTCAGGCATTTAAGTCACTTTGACAAGCCTTTCTACACAGAGAAAGTTGGTAAGTTTTCGAAGACATTTAGAGAATCGGAATGTACAGATACAGAATTTTGTTCGATAGGCGTTCTTTAACATGCCCGAAGATTGTCGTGTTGAAATGCTCTTAAATATCTGAGCCCTGACCGACCCGCTACTTGCGAACGACATTGAGATCAACAAATTTTCAGTTTCAACACATTCATGTTTCCAATGTACATGTAATATTCCTTCACCAGCCTCCATGGCTCAGGCGGCGGAGAGGTCTCTCACCGCTGGGTTTCGTAGTTCAAATCCCGGTCACTCCATGTGAGATTTGTGCTGAACAAAGAGGAGGCGGGACAGGATTTTCTCCGGATACTCTGGTTTTCGCAGTTGTCCTTCATTCTAGCAACACTCCCCGATACCATTTCATCTGTCAGTCATTAATCATTGCCGCAGATGAGTGCGACAGGCTTCGGAGCCGGCACAATTCCTGTCCTCGCCGCTATATGGGGGCTTCATTCATTCTATTCCTGACCCAGTCGAATAACTGGAAACAAACATTTTCATTCCTTCACCAAACTACAATTTAAGATGTAAGATTGAGTTCTACTGTTCTTAATAGCCAAACACGAATAATGAATGTAAATATACTGTATTCAACTTATTTGTTTAGCGTCGTACTGACATATTGGAAGTTTTCGACAGCCTCAACATTTGCCTAGTGTAAAAATAGGAAACCACGGAACTACATCTTAAGGGCTGCCGAAGGTGGGAATCGAACCCACTATCTCCCGAATGCAAGCTCACAGCAGCGGGCCCCTAACCGCACGGCCAACTCGCTCGGTGATATTGTCGTGTCCTTTATTGAACTGCGCGCCACGAGCCTTCGTTTGCAGTCAACGCGGTAGAGTGCAGCGTTGGATAGTGACGTCACGCCATCTTACAATAGGAGCTGCGAGGATAATTAACCCACGAAGTCCTTACCCTACTTATCAACATGAAAATGAAAACCTACAACCTGTTTTCCAGTCTTTAACCGGGTCAGGGATGGAATGAATGAACCGTATATAGGCTATTATTACAATTGGGTCGCCACTCCCAAGGTGATATTAATGACTGATAAATGCTATTAAATGAGAATGAAGAGTGTTGCTGTAATGAAATATGACAGGGAAAACCGGAGTACCCGGAGAAAAACCTGTCCCGCCTCCGCTTTGTCCAGCACAAATCTCACATGGAGTGACCGGGATTCGAACCAAGGTATCCAGCGGTGAGAGGCCGACACGCTGCCGTCTGAGCCACGGAGGCACTTACCAACATATTCAGTGCAATGATCAGGCTCCAGTACTACCCTGAACAGTGAAAGAGGGCTAGAATACTCGTATTTGTGAAACCAGGCAAAGACAAGTCAGACCCAAACAATTATAGACCCATCAGCCTTCTGGGCGCCCTCAGTAAAGTATTCGCCAGGCTGAGTGGCTCAGACGGTTGAGGCGTTGGCCTTCTGACCCGAACTTGGCAGGTTCGATCCTGGCTCAGTCCAATGGTATTTGAAGGTGCTCAAATACGACAGCCTCGTGTCGGTAGATTTACTGGTACGTAAAAGAACTCCTGCGGGACTAAATTCTGGCACCTCAGCGTCTCCGAAAATTGTAAAAGTAGTTATTTGAACGTAAAGCCCATAACATTATTATTATTATTATTATTATTATTATTATTATTATTATTATTATTATTATTATTATTATTATTATTATTATTATTATTATTATTATTATTAAATTATTCGAGAAAATAGTAATGAAAAGGTCAATAGGGCATATCAAGGAAAAAGGAATAATTCGCAACGAGCAATTTGGCTTCAGGAAAGGGAATTCTTCCCCACAATTACTCACGCGATTCGCAGAACAAGCCACCACCGGTTTCAATAAAAGAAGGGACACGGGTTCGGTTTTCCTTGATATCCAGAAAGCATTCGACAAAGTCTGACACGAAGGCCTACTGGCAAAACTAATAGACCTCGAATTCCACCTGTGCTATATCTTATCTGGTGGGCCGAGAGTTCCAAGTTGACGAACACAACACGCTGTGAAGCACGCGAAGGATTGGAGCGGGCGTAGCCTAAGGGTCCCTTATTGGCCCAATCCTCTTCGTCCTATATACAAATGACATACCAACAGCGGAAGTTACTACCACACACCTCTACGCTGACGACATTGCTATCACAGTTCAACACCCGCAGCTAGCGTGCACCCGGAAGTGGTTACAAGTAGAACTCTCAAGCCCTGGCCAAGACCAACTCCAATACTCAGACCTCATGGCAGGTTTCGATTATTCGCAAGATGGCGGTGAGCGCAGGCCATAAATGGATTCAGTGTGATCGTGAATGTCAGTTTAAAGTAATCGTTGCCACTGAAGTATTTCGGGTTTCCTTTTGTGGCTGAGTTTAATAGCTTTCAATAGTGACAAGGAAGTATAGGAATCGTCCGGTTTTTTTTCTGGAAGTTTAATATACTAAGTATAGGTTATCTCCCGTTTACACGTGGTCATGTATAGGTTATGTGTTTGTTTATCTTCGTGTTTGTGTGTTATTGTTAATATTATTAGTGTCCTTTTAGAATGTAATGTACATATTTTCGATTAACATGGGTTATTGAGAAGCTTCAAAAGTACAGTATAACAACTGTACTGATTGTGTTGAGATGCTACAGTCCGAAGAAGAAATGGTGATACACTGTGATGTTGACCAAATGCTCTCATATTTTAGGCAGTTAAACAGAGCTGGCTTGAAGTTCCCATCACCGATCATGGTTTCTATGTGTTGTAAAATATTCATGCTCTTTCAGGTCCTCATAAGTAGTGCTTATGAAGCGGAATTTTCAAAATTAGAAAACCAAAGAGATGCAATAGTTGCTTTGGGAGTTGAAGCCTTTGAGAGTAGTGTTGATAATGCGAGTGATGTATGCAAGTGTGGTGTTCCTTCGACCAGAATTATGAAGAAGTGTTTGAAAATTCTGGCCAATATTTTTATTAACAATTACACAAAGGTTTTAAACGAAAATATCCCAAGAAACTGAAAAGCAGGGTGCCAAGAGAAAGACTCTTAGACAGAAATAACACATTAGGAAAGAATTGAAACTCAGCAGCAAATAACTTTAAGATAATTAATTAATTAATTAATTTTGAATAATTAACTAACGTTTATTTTCTGGTGTAGAAACTTTCTTTAAAATTGTTTGTTGGATATGCACAGTGCTAGTTTTGTTCGACTGCAATATTTTGGTGAAGGGTGTATAATGAGCTAATGGGTATGTTGTGTTAGTGTTATTAAGTTAGGAGGAAAACTGATTTTTTTCTTTGCTTGGTGTTATGTTTCATAGTCTGTAGGCCTAATTTTTATGTTGGATGTGTGCATTGCTAGTTTTGTTGGACTGCAAAATTTTGGTTAAGGGTGAATAACGAGTTAATGGGTATGTCGTGTTAGTGTTAATCAGTAAGGAGGAAAACATATTTTTTTCTGTGCTTAGTGTTATGTCACTTAGTCTGTAATTTGTTTGTTGGAAATGTGCAGTACTTGTTTTGTTCGACTGCAATATTTTGGTGAAGGGTGAATAACAAGCTAATGGGTATGCTGTGTTAGTGTTAATAACTAAGTAAGAAAACTGATTTTTTTTCTTTGCTTGGTGTTACAGTATGTTGCTTAGTCTGTAGGCCTAATTTGTATGTTGGATGTGTGAACTACTAGTTTTGTTCGACTGCAATATTTTGGTGAAGGGTGAATAATGACCTAATAGGTATGTTGTGCTAGTGTTAACAGAAGGAAAACTGATTTTTTTTTGTTGGTGCTATGTTACTTAGCTTAGTCTGTAATTTTCTTGAATATGTGTTTACATTTAAATGAAGTCGTACTTATAACTTACTGTTTGTTGTAAGGCTTTCAAAATCCACTTTATGTGACATACTCTCGTAGATAAAGCGCAATTTAAATTACCACTGTAATTTTATGTTTCAAATATTGCATGTTTGACAACCATGGATACATATTTTCGTACTACAAATTTCTTACGTCTATTATTAGGTTATTCGTCACCATGTCAGCTCTGGCCCGGTACGACAACCATGTTGCTTTTTTTTTTGCACTGTGGACTGAGTATTGGAGTTGGTCTTGCCCTGGCTAACGAAATGGCACATGAAAGGTCGATGTCGACAAGTGCCAAGCTGTGTCGTTCACAAGAAAGAACAGACGCACACACAGGCCACCGAACGTTAAACCACTAAAGCTGTTTAACCACGATAAAGCATGGCATGACAAAGCCAAATACGTAGGAGTAGTCCTAGATAGGAAGCTTACCATGTTATATCACAATAAAGCCATCCACAGAAAAGTGTTATGTCACTAGTCTGTAATTTGTTTGTTGGAAGTGTGCAGTACATGTTTTGTTCGACTGTAATATTTTGGTAAAGGGTGAATAACAAGCTAATGGGTATGCTGTGTTAGTGTTAATAACTTAGTAGGAAAACTGATTTTTTTTCTTTGCTTGGTCCAGTATAAAGACAAAGGTACCCATAAACATGTATAAGGCCTTAATTAGGGCAATAATCATGTATGCAGCCTCTGCGTGGGTGTTCACTTCAATGACGAACCTGGATAAGCTGGAAAACATAGAACAGAAATGCATTCGAGCAGCGGCTAAACTACCGCGAACACATCACTACGGCACCTCTTCAAAATAGCGAACGCGCCCACGATAAGCCATCATATTCCTAAACAAACACATCGAATGTACACCAAGGCATTGGGTAACAAGATCAACCCACTAGTAAGTGGGATAGGACGCTATGGCGTTGATCTTTGCACCAAGTACCCCACACCGAAATACTTTCTGTTCAGCCACAGGGTTAGGAGGCGGGAGTGCCGATAGCCGGCCCCCTCCTTAACCTACACATTACATAAGCACACGCTACACTGCAGACACCATGTATCTACTTAAATACAGCTGTCTTCATCCTCAGGGACCCAGACGAAGAAAGATTGATTAAAAAAAAAAACACTGCACAAGAAGACGATGGCAGCGCAGCCAGACGGCTAAGGACGGATCAATCCACCTCCGCTCCCTGACAGAGACATGGGAGCGGAAAACCAGCCCGCGCCCTATAACGAAGACAGCAATACTAATTTAGATGGTTATTTGTGTTAGTTTTACTCCTTACTTGGGTAGAATCCTGAACACGAGAGGAGGCAAACAAGTCTGCCCTCTAATGGACGTCTGTACATATGTAAATATATTGTACCTAATAACCTTAGCATGGTTGCAGATCTGCAGTAACAAGTGTGCTCCAGCAACACCGCACGATAGGGACATCGCCAGGCAGAGGAAGATTGCCCCTTACACCACGTAAGGCTTGGCTCTTAAACCCCGTCTCCAAGGTTCTGTTAAAGTTGCACCGAGTAAACGTTGCGCCGTGGAGATTCCCCGCCTGGAGTAGAAGTGGTTTGACAGCTGTCTTAAGAACTGATACCTGCGCTGCACCGCAGGGACTTATATCCAGGTTCAACGAATGGTGTGAATATCTGTACAACTGAGATTTTGAAATCTCTCTATACAAAATAACATGTCCTGACAGACTGACTGACTGACTGACTGACTGACTGACTGACTGACTGACTGACTGACTGATTCATCATCGCCGAGCCCAAACTTCTAGACATAAAGAGATGACATTTTTAGGATACATTTATATTAGAGTGTAGGTGCTCACTAAGGGAGGGTTTTTTGATATTCCGTCGCTGAGGGGGCGAAAAGGGGGTGAATTTTTAAAATGAGGATATCTATATCTCAAAAACTTGAAAGTTTACAGACGTAAAAATTGGTATTTGGAATCTCCTTTAAAAATAAAGAAACACGTATTTTCGGTTTTCAGAAAATCCCATTTAGTGGGGTGAAAAAGGGGGAAAAGGGATTGATCACCTTCTATGAAGAGTCATATATCTCAAAAACTAAAGATGTTACAGACGCGAAAATTAGTCTTTGGAATCTCTTTTAAAAATAAAGAAACACGCATTTTTGGAGGGGTGGGGGGAATCAACCTAACGGGCTGGGGCGAAAAAAAGAGTTGAATCCTTTTTATGAGAATACTTATATCTAAAAAATTGAAGATGTTAGAGGCATGAACATTTGTACTGCATTTGGAATCTTCTTTCAAAGTAAAGAAACATGTGTTCTTGTGTCTTCGGAAAATCCACTTAAAGGGGGTGAATGAATTGAAAAATAAGTTGAATTATTTGAATGAGGATACTTATATCTCAAAAACTAAAGATGCTAAATACATGAAAATTTGTGTTTGGATTCTTCTTTAAAAATAAACACACACTTTTTGGGAGGGGGAATCAACTTAACGGGTAGGAAGGGGGCTGAAAAAGGAGCTGAATTACTTTTATGAGTATACTTATATCTCAAAAACTGAAGATGCTACAGACGTGATTTGGAATCACCTTTAAAAATGAAGAAACACGCATTTGCTTTTTCGGAAAATCGACGTACGGGGGTGTGGGGTTGAAAATAAGTAAATAAGGAGGTGAAATATGTTTATGAGGATATTTTGTCTTAAAAACTGAAGCTGTTCTACAGACTTGAAAGTTGGTATTTTGAATTTCCTTTCAAAATAAAGAAACACGTGTTTTTTTGTTTTCGGAAAGTCCACTTAAGGCGGGGGAGGGATGGAAAGAAGTGAAGAATAAGAATAAGTTGAATTATTTCATGAGTATACATTTATCTCAAAAACTGAAGGTATTACAGACGTACAGACATGAAAACTGGTATTTGGAATCTCCTTAAAAATAATGAAACACGTACTTTTTGGTTTTCGGATAATCCAGTTAAGGGGCTGAAAAGAATTGGAAAAGAGGGTAAATTTTTAAAATGAGTACCGGTATATTTACATTATGTGTCAAAAAATAACATGTTAGAGACAAGAAACTTGGTATTTTTGAGAGTCCTTAAAAAATACAGGAACATGCACCTTTTAACGGGGGGGGGGGGTGAAAGGAAGTGAAAAATACTTGAATTATTTTTTATGCGGATACTTATATCTTAAAAACTAAAGATGTTACAGACGTCAAAAATTTGTATTTGGAACCTGCTTTAATAATAAAGAAACCTGAATTTAATTTTCGGAAAATACACTTAGATGGGGGTGGGAGTGGGGGAAGGACTGATCGAGGGGTTGAATTATTTCTGTGGGGATACTTTTGTATATCTCAAAAACTGAAGATGTTACAGATGTGGAAATAGGTATTTGGAATCTCCTTTAAGCATAAAGAAACATGTATTTATTTTTTCTACTTAAGAGAAGTCTGTTTCTCGCATGTACAGTTCTATGTCGCACGGTCGTATTAGCCCCAAACGGTAATGCCACAAACATGGTTTGCAAAGAATTTCTGGGGTAAACGAAACTCAATTTTTGGGTGAGATTTTATACTTTATGAATTTTCAGATATCGGTAATGTCTTAGTAAAATGCCGAGGAACGATTACTTTGTTCAAATTACAAAATCCACGCGAGCGAAGCCGCGGGTAATTGCTAGTTAATATATATAAAATTTTATTCACTCTATCAATGTTGGATTCTTGCGCATTTAAAAGATCTGCATCGTATTTATATCAGTGGGTGAAATGTGTATAACTACGTAGTTTGACTTTATTTACAAACCAAGTGTGGAAACATGGAATCAGCTTTTCAGTTTCATGAAGAATATCCACAGCCTGTTTGTAGCTAACTAACAGGGTCAGAAATAGAATGAATGAAGGATGAAATACCACTAAAGGAAGAAAATGCTGCCGAATTCGAGGTCTGCCGTGCTTTTCCGGACAAAGATTAATGGATGGCAAAGGAAATGATAGCGAATTTGTTGAATAAAGAATGAAAGGTGAAAACAGAAACAAAACTGTCCCACCCTACGTTTCATCTGACATGCACCCCTTATGAAGTGATAGGGGTCAAGAATGAACCATAGCTACTGCCAAGGAAAGGAAATTGTGTGTCCTGGCGAGGACTGTCGCATTCCCCATGGTATAAAAGATTAATAAATGACAAATGAAATTGTTTGAAACAGTGATGCTGATATAAAGATGAAGACATACATACATACATACATACATTATCATTATAGACTGTTATGCCTTTCAGCGTTCAGTCTGCAAGTCTCTGAGAATTTATAAACGTCGCCACAATCCACGATTTGCAACTGGTGTTGTGGCCTCATTTAGTTCTATACCTCTTATCTTTAAATCGTTAGAAAAAAAGTCTAACCATCGTCGTCTTGGTCTCCCTCTACTTCTCTTACCCTCCACAACAGAGTCCATTATTCTCCTGGGTAACCTATCCTCCTCCATTCGCCTCACATGACCCAACACCGAAGCCGGTTTACGCGTACAGCTTCATCCATCGAGTTCATTCCTAAATTAGCTTTTATCTCCTCATTCCGAGTCCCCTCCTGCCATTTTTCCCACCTGTTTGTACCAGCAATCATTCTTGCTACTTTCATGTCTGTTATTCTAACTTATGAATAAGATATCCTGAGTCCACCCAGCTTTCGCTCCCGTAAAGCAAAGTTGGTCTGAAAACAGACCTATGTAAAGATAGTTTCGTCTGGGAGCTGACTTCCTTCTTACACAATACTGCTGATCGCAACTGCGAGCTCACTGCATTAGCTTTACTACAACTTGATTCAATCTCACTTATTATATTACCATCCTGGGTAAACACACAACCTAAATACTTGAAATTATCGAGCTGTTCTAGCTTTGTATCACCAATCTGACATTCAGTTCTGTTGAATTTCTTACCTACTGACATCAATTTAGTCTTCGAGAGGTTAATTTTCATACCATACTCATTGCACCTATTTTCAAGTTCCAAGGTGTTAGATTGCAGGCTTTCGGCACAGTCTGCCATTAAGACCAAGTCGTCAGCATAGGCCAAACTGCTTACTACATTTCCACTTAACTGAATCCCTCCCTGCCATGTTATACCTTTCAGTAGATGATCCATGTAAACTACAAACAGCAAAGGTGAAAGATTACAGCCTTGTCTAACTCCTGTAAGTACCCTGAACCAAGAACTCATTCTACCATCAATTCTCACTGAAGCCCAATTGTCAACATAAATGCCTTTGATTGATTTTAATAATCTACATTTAATTCCATGGTACCCCAGTATAGCGAACATCTTTTCCCTCGGTACCCTGCCATATGCTTTCACTAGATCTACGAAACATAAACACAACTGCCTATTCCTCTCGTAGCATTTTTCAATTACCTGGCGCATACTGAAAATCTGATCCTGACAGTCTCTCTGTGGTCTGAAACCACACTGGTTTTCATCCAACTTCCTTTCAACGACTGATCGCACCCTCCCTTCCAAGATGCCAGTGAATACTTTGCCTGGTATACTAATCAGTGAGATACCTCGATAGTTGTTGCAATCCTTCCTGTTCCCTTGCTTATAGATAGGGGCAATGACTGCTTTTGCCCAATCTGAAGGTACCTTACCAACACTCCACGCTAATTTTACTACCCTATGAAGCCATTTCATCCCTGCCTTCCCACTATACACCATTTCAGGTCTAATTTCATCTGTTCCTGCTGCCTTATGACAATGGAGTTTATTTACTATCCTTTCCACTTCCTCAAGCATAATTTCACCAACATCATTTTCCTCCTCCCCATGAACTTGGCTGTTTGCAACACCACTATGGTGATTTCCTTTTACATTGAGAAGATGTTCAAAATATTCCCACCACCTCTCCAGTGATTCCCTGGAATCTATTATGAGTTCACCTGAATTACTCAAAACACTGTTCATTTCCTTTTTCCCTCCCTTCCTAAGATTCTTTATTACTGTCCAGAAAGGTTTCCCTGCTGCTTGACCTAGCCTTTCCCGGTTATTACCAAAATCTTCCCATGACTTCTTTTTGGATTCAACAACTATTTGTTTCGCTCTGTTTCTTTCATCTACGTACCAATCCCTGTCTTCCTCGGCCCTTGTTTGGAGCCATTTCTGATAAGCCTTTTTTTTTTTACGTTTACAGGCTGCTCTCACTTCATCATTCCACCAAGATGTTCGCATTTTCCCATCTTTACACGTAGTTGTTCCTAGGCATTCCCTTGCTGTTTCTACTACAGCATCCCTGTATGCCACCCATTCACTTTCTATATCCTGAACCTGTTTACTGTCTACTGTTCGAAACTTCTCACTAATCATATCCATGTACTTCTGTCTAAATTTCCTCGTCCTGGAGATTTTCTACCCTTATTAGTTTGCAGACAGATTTCACTTTCTCTACCCTAGGCCTAGAGATACTTAGTTCACTACAGATCAGATAGTGGTCTGTATCATCGAAAAACCCCCGAAAAACTCGTACATTTCTAAAAGACTTCCGGAATTCAAAGTCTGTTAAGATATAGTCTATTATGGATCTGGTACCCCTAGCCTCCCATGTGGAGCGGTGAATAGCCTTATGCTTGAAGAATGTATTCTTAACAGCTAAACCCATACTAGCACAGAAGTCCAGCAAACGCTTCCCATTCCCATTAGCTTCCATATCTTCCCCACATTTTCCAATCACCCTTTCGTATCCTTCAGTTCTATTCCCAACTCTCGCATTGAAATAGCCCATTAGCACTATTCTATCCCTGCTGTTGACCCTGACCACGATGTCACTCAATGCTTCATAAAACTTGTCAACTTCATCCTCATCTGCACCCTCACATGGTGAATACACGGACACAATTCTTGTCCTAATTCCTCCCACTGACAAATCTACCCACATCATTCGCTCATTTACGTGTCTAACCGAAACTATGTTGCGTGCAGTGGTATTCCTGATAAAGATCCCTACCCCAGACTCTTCCCTTCCCTTTCTAACACCCGTCAAGTACACTTTATAATCTCCTATCTCTTCCTCCTTATCTCCCCTTACCCGAATATCACTTACTCCTAGCACATCCAGATGCATCCTCTTGGTGACTCAGCCAGTTCTACCTTCTTTCTGCCATAAGCCCCATTAATATTGATAGCTCCCCATCGAATTCCATTTCGTTCGCCAAGTTGTGTCCAAATCAGAAATAATATTTTGAAAACACTGATGAGGGGTAAGTAGGCAGTGGACACTGTCACATTCTGAAACAAGAAAATTCCTTGTGGAATTCCCAAACAAGACCTCTCGCTAATGAGATCCTAGAATGATTAATGACCACGGCGCAAGTTTTACTGATTTTGACACGGCGCAACTTTCACTCTGCGCAACTTTTACGACACCGTCTCCCAACGGAGACTTGCTACCAAGGATCACTGGCAGTCGGACAATGGGACAAACCTGTGGCCCAAAGTCCGGACGCTAGTGGACCCGAGCCGTACCCGGTAGTGACAAGAAGGACTGATCCCCATAATAATTGAAAATGGCAAGAAAATGGTTATGATTGCATGAAACATATTTCTAAATAACACAACCTCTGGAATTTCCAGCCCACATCCTTGCATGTACTATCAGGTGTCAGTTATTTAATTTATGTAGGGTCTTCCTCTTCTGCCCATGTGATTTTTCCGTGACCCTTAACACGACGCCTCAACACCAAATACCCAACATGAACTCTGGCCTTGGTAGCATGTTTGACATGGAAACAGGCAGATACTCCTTGTATCACTTGCCACTCTTCCCTGCTATCTCTTTTCTCCTTAGAAATTAATAGCATGTCGGAGGCGATGTAGATTGAGTTGATTGCCACGCGGGGGAGCGCGTTTCGCTCCCCCCCCTCGAAACAATGGAAAAGGGCTACGAAGATTGCCGTACGCCGACCATTATACACATTATTCCAGCCACGTAGGGTACCCCTGTTGAAAATGTGGTCTGGACAGGTGGACTAACGCAGTTCGTGAGGTTTCGCCTCTGCACGTGCAATCAGCCATTTCCTATCTACCTCTCGCTTGTCTTCCTTGCTTTCAGCATACACATTATTTATTCTATTGTACAGAAGGACTTAATTCCTTACGTCCATGTGCCTTAAAATAGGTCTCCCATTAATATTTGTGTCCTGGCAACGAGAATATTATTGTGACTTAAAGCACACACACAGGAATTGACAAGTCATTCCCACTAATCAGCACATTGTAAATAATATGTACATTGTTAAATTTCATGGTCGACAGCAAGCACAATCTTGATTTTCAGTACAATTTAAAGTGAATGAATACTTGTAAACTGGTGAATCAATAAAATTAAGTTCGTGTTTGTACAAGTGTCTGCTTTTATACAGAACACGAAGGTCCATCGTAGGCAGTCTGTTTGATAACTAAATAAACGAGCGTGCACGTAAATATAGCCTGTGATGGTGGTGGTGAACATTACTGTTTCAAGAGGAAGTGAAACTGTGCATCCGTCCTCTACATAACACTAATTATACATACATACATACATACATACATACATACATTATCAGTATAGACTGTTATGCCTTTCAGCGTTCAGTCTGCAAGCCTCTGTGTATTTACTAAACGTCGCCACAATCCTCGATTTGCAACTAGTGCTGTGGCCTTATTTAATTCTATACCTCTTATCTTTAAATCGTTAGAAACTGAGTCTAACCATCGTCGTCTTGGTCTACCTCTACTTCTATTACACTCCGTAACAGAATCCATTATTCTCCTAGGTAACCTATCCTCCTCCATTCCCCATAATTGACTATGGATCAGTCGTATACAACGACTTATCCGAAACTTTGAACATACAACTACAGAGGGTGCAAAACGCATGTGTTCGTTACGTGACAAATGCCAGGCGTGATGAACACATAACACCCTATTACATTCAGCTGCAATGGTTGAAACTCCATGAACGACGGGAAATCTCAGTAGCCGTTGCTACGCACAAAATTCTCAAACTGAAGACCCCACCCTACCTATATAATGCATTTACATCTATGGAGTCAATACATAACAGAGATAATAGGTTTACAAAAACTACCCTTCAAATTCCCCTTCATCGTACCACTAAATTTAACAAATCTTTTGTTTGCACTGCATCCCGTATCTTCAATGTCTTTAACCTTCACCGTTTCGCAAACGACAGGAACTGCACCCAACTAAAGCAGTCCTTAACATCTATCTTCCTGGAGGAGTAAGCAAGGGGCTGAGATCAGGTATTCTTGTGTCCAATAACAAGAAATATGTATATTTCTAAGAAAATTGTTTCTGTTTTTTATATTCCTGAGATTCTTGTAGCCTAAAATATTAAAAAATCGAATGATATGCTTTTCTACTTCTTATATGATTTATGTTTTAACTTTATTGGAATTGGTATCTGTATTTTAATTTTAAGTTTAATTTTAAGTTTAATGTTTAATTTGATATTTTAATATTCTAAAATGTAGTTAGTATATTCATAAACTTGTATTGTGTTATAAGTAGACGCTACATAAAGGGGCTGTTCAGCCTCAGTGGCATGTATATCATCATTATCAATAAATTCAATTCAATTCAATGACCCCACCACCGAAGCCGGTTTATGCGTACAGCTTCATCCATCGAGTTCATTCCTAAATTAGCCTTCATTCTGAGTACCCTCCTGCCATTGTTCCCGCCTGTTTGTACCAGCAATCATTCTTGTTACATTCATGTCTGTTACTTCTAACTTAAGATTAAGATATCCTGAGTTCACCCAGCTTTCGCTCCCATAAAGCAAAGTTGGTCTGAAAAAAGACCGATGTAGAGATAGTTTCGTCTGGGAGCTGACTTACTTTTTACAGAATACTGTTGATCGCAACTGCGAGCTCACTGCATTAGCTTCACTACACCTTGATTCAATCTCACTTATTATATTACCATCCTGGGAGAACACACATCCTAAATACTTGAAATTACCAACCTGTTCAAGCTTTGTATCACCAATCTGACATTCAATTCTGTTGAATTTATTACCTACTGACATCAATTTAGTCTTCGAGAGGCTAATTTTCATACCATACACATTGCACCTTTCGGCACAAACTGGCATTAAAACCAAGTCGTCAGCATAGGCCACACTGCTTACTACATTTCCACTTAACTGAATCCCTCCCTGCCATTTTATACCATTCAGCAGATGATCGATGTAAACTACGAACAGCAAAGGCGAAATATTACAGCCTTGTCTAACCTCTGTAAGTACTCTGAACCAAAAATTCATTCTGCCATCAATTCTCACTGAAGCCCAATTGTCAACATAAATGCCTTTGATTGATTTTAATAATCTACCTTGAATTCCATAGTCCCCCAGTATAGCGAACACCTTTTCCCTCGGTACCCCGTCATATGCTTTCTCTAGATCTACGAAACATAAACACAGCTGCCTATTCCTCTCGTAGCATTTTTCAATTACCTGGCGCATATTGAAAATCTGATCCTGACAGCCCCTCTGTGGTCTGAAACCACACTGGTCTTCATCCAACTTCCTCTCAACGACTGATCGCACCCTCCCTTCCAAGATGCCAGAGAATACTTTGCCTGGTATACAAATCAATGAGATACGTCGATAGTTGTTGCAATCCTTCCTGCTCCCTTGCTTATAGATACGTGCAATTACTGCTTTTGTCCAATCTGAAGGCACTTTACCAACACTCCATGCTAATCTTACTACCCTAGTGAAGCCATTTAATCCCTGCCTTCCCACTATACTTCACCATTTCAGGTCTAATTTCATCTGTTCCTGCTACTTTATGAAAATGGAGTTTATTTGCTATCCTTTCCACTTCCTCAAGCGTAATTTCACCAACATCATTTTCCTCCTCCCCATGAACTTGGCTGTTCGCAACACCACCAGGATGATTTCCTTTTACGTTGAGAGGATGTTCAAAATATTCCGACCACCTCTCCAGTGATTCCCTGGCATCTATTATGAAGTTCACCTGAATTACTCAAAACACTGTTCATTTCTATTTTCCCTCCCTTCCTAACATTCTTTATTACTGTCCAGAAAGGTTTCCCTGCTGCATGACCTAGCCTTTCCATGTTATTACCAAAATCTTCCCACGGCTTCTTTTTGGATTCAACAACTATTTGTTTCGCTTTGTTTCTTTCATCTACGTACACACCCCTGTCTGCTTTGGCCCTTGTTTGGAGCCATTTCTGAAAAGCCTTCTTTTTACGTTTACAAGCTGCTCTCACTTCATCATTCCACCAAGATGTTTGCCTTTTCCCACCTTTACACACAGTTGTTCCGAGGCATTCCCTTGCTGATTCTACTACAGCATCCCTGTATGCCACCCATTCTCTTTCTACATCCTGAACCTGCCTACTGTCTACTGTTCGATACTTCTCACTAATCATATCCATGTACTTCTGTCTAATTTCCTCGTCCTGGAGATTTTCAACCCTTGTTCGTTTGCAGACAGATTTCACTTTCTCTGCCCTAGGCCTAGTGGTACTTAGTTCACTACAGATCAGATAGTGGTCTGTATGATCGAAAAATCCCCGGAAAACTCTTACATTCCTAACAGATTTCCTGAATTCGGTTAAGATATAGCCTATTATGGATCTGGTACCCCTAGCCCCCCATGTGTAGCTGTGAATAGCCTTATGCTTGAAGAATGTATTCGTAACTGCTAAACCCATACTACCACAGAAGTCCAGCAAACGCTTCCCATTCCCATTAGCTTCCATATCTTCCCCACATTTACCAATCACAATTTCGTATCCTTCAGTTCTATTCCCAACTCTCGCATTGAAATCGCCCATTAGCACTATTCAATCCTTGCTGTTGACCCTGACCACGATGTCACTCAATGCTTCATAAAACTTGTCATTTCATCCTCATCTGCACTCTCACATGGTGAATACACGGAGACAATTCTAGTCCTAATTCCTCCAACTAACAAATCTACCCACATCATTCGCTCATTTACGTGCCTAACAGAAACTATGTTGCGTGCAATAGTATTCCTGATAAAGAGCCCTACCCCAGACTCTGCCCTACCCTTTCTTTTTTTTTGCTAGGGGCTTTATGTCGCACCGACACAGATAGGTCTCTTGGCGACGATGGGATAGGAAAGGCCTAGGAGTTTGAAGGAAGCGGCCGTGGCCTTAATTAAGGTACAGCCCCAGCGTTTGCCTGGTGTGAAAATGGGAAACCACGGAAAACCATTTTTAGGGCTGCCGATAGTGGGATTCGAACCTACTATCTCCCGGATGCAAGCTCACAGCCGCGCGCCTTTCTAACATCCGTCAAGTACACTTTGTAATCTCCTATCTCTTCCTCGATATCTCCGCTTACCCGAATATCACTTACTGCTAGTACATCCAGATGCATCCTCTTTGCTGACTCAGCCAGTTCTACTTTCTTTCTTCCATAAGCCCCATTAATATTGATAGCTTACCATCTAATTCCATTTCGTTCGCCAAGTTGTTTCCAAGGTGTCCCTTGCCTGTCAATAGGGGAGTGGGACTCCTTACTCCCATAGGTCCGAGGCTTACTTAAAATGTTCTGAGCTCGGTAAATTCATGAAGCAGGATGCTACCCTACTTGCACATAGTCCAAGTAAGGGTCTCTCCTTTAACTGGTTACGGACCACCGGTGAGTTGTATAGTCCTAGCCGCCTGAGTACAAGGAGGGCCATGACTCAGAATATGTCCGAGATGCCCACTTCCATTCCCTAGCAACTGGTATCCCGTCTCTCAGGACCAGTTACTAGGCCACTCAGCCGTTGCCTATGGTTCACGATCTAGGACGTGACTACAGTAACCCACACTAATCGGAAAGAGAAAATGGAACGGGACCGACAATTCTAAAAATGAAGATATCTGCCAATGCAAGACAAGACCCACGAAGGGGGTGAAAATGAAAGACTCCCTAGCTCACGCAACCTAATAACGTCGGGATCGGGAAAGAACAAGTGTTCGGATAGGAGAGGTGAAAGTGAGGAACCTGGCACAAGTACGTGAAGTAATGGCAGGACTCAGCTAAGGGTCCCGTAGCCCACGCTCAGAAGTTAAGAGCCTCTGAGGCCGTTTTAGTCACGTCCTACGACAGGCATGAGGTACCATGGGAGTTATTCCACCACCCGCATCCACAGGGGGCATAAATGTAGTCATTCAGAAAACTGCGTGAAATAACGGTGAGAATTAAAATTCGATATTTTTTAGTTACGATCGTGTTGTAAAATAAAATCATAGCTAATTCCTTAAGTTATGTTTTATCACATTTCAGGAAGTATTTGTTTGCATACTTGAGCAATTTCTAGGTCTTAAACATCAAAAATATAAATAATAATAATAATAATAATAATAATAATAATAATAATAATAATAATAATAATAATAATAATAATAATAATTGTTACGAGGTTACCCGTGGACCAGCAGAGGTGAAAGAAGGTGTCGGGGTGAATGGGTCTAACTACTATGTCCAGAAAGAATTTAAACTGAAATGGAAGGTTATATTTTCAAAGAACAACAAGTTAACAAATTCTCACTTAGTGAGATAACAATGACATAGCAATTTAGAAACAAGACTTAGAAAAATCCAAGATTTCAAAACTTTAACATACTTGGGTTAAAAGCCCCTAGTTTTACAATATTTGAGCTTCCAGCTCAAACTTTACAGAAGGTTATAAATTTACACCAGGACAGAAATCCCTCAATACATGGAGCGCTGGCTCCCAACTCCCAATATCAAGCCTTCAGAAGGCATTCAATAATCGTACTTTGAAAAATAGTTAACAGGCTCTCAGTTTTCAAGCATATTCAAGGCAACACCAAAAATATCTTACACCTCTTGGCCTTCCATGGCCCAGCTTACAAATTGAAACAGGAGTATCTCGTACCCAACCTATAGGGCTTAAGAAATAACAGTTAAATAAATGGCCCGAACACAAAATGAAAGGAGGCGTATACTTGCACTCCTCGATGTGACTTCTTAAAACCTAAAGGACACTAGGCCGATGAAACAGGGGCTATTCCCAAACTATGGAGGTGACTCGTATAAAAATTAATTAAGACATTACGGAAAGGAAAAAGACCAGTTACAAACGTAGTCACCTCAAACCAATGTGAAGGGGAGCTCGAGAGGGTACAGCACTATCTATCCCCGATTTACAGTTAAAGATATTATGAAGTTTTTACATAAGCCGGCAGAAAATAACATTTGTAGAAAAGTAAGTTACATGGTTAAAGTTTCGGACCTTTCCCTCAAGTTAAACTGCGGGGCTAGCAAGAAATAAAGATGTTAACTGGCCATTACCTTGCTGAAGACCTGCTGCCTGATGAAAGAGGCGCCTCCCGCCTCCTGCTTGACACACACACTAAGTTAGATGTTGATCAAATGGCCAAGATACGTGAAAATCCGCAGTTTATAAACCCTCGGGGAAGGTTCGAGACCTTTCATGAATAAACTAGCCACACCTTCTCAATTTATTGGTCAATACAAAAGTTACACTCAAAGTCGAAGAAGAAATACGGGATTGGTTGGAAATAAATTACAAAAATTAGGGATTGGCTGGATTTAAAACTGGCGGAAAGAAAGATAAATATTGCCAACCCAAAAATAAATGAACATCAATTAGTAAAAAAAACTTATGAATACAAAACTTCTTCAAAATAATTCTTTCACTTCGCACCAGGGTGCATGATCATAGTTTTCTAGCAGTGACATCTATGAGAGAATGTCCAAACTTCTTGATGAACGGAAAACAAAAACAAGCTGAAATTCACACAGTACTGGAAACTTCGCAATAACAAAATTACGTCGAATTACAGTAGTGACATCTTCTGAGTAAAAGTTTAACTAGGTCTAGTTTCAAGTTCACTGTTCCTCCTGTAGAGGAGTTCGATTAGGCGCAACATTTAAATGCGCGTCGTTGGGGTGTACCTTCCGGTACAATAATAATAATAATAATAATAATAATAATAATAATAATAATAATAATAATAATAATAATAATAATAATAATAATAGTAATAATAATAATAATAATAATAATAATAATAATGTCCGCCTCTGTGGTGTAGTGGTTTGTGTGATTAGCTGCCACCCTCGGAGGCCGGGGTTCGATTCCCGGCTCTGCCACGAAGTTTGAAAAGTGGTACGAGGGCTGGAACGGGGTCCACTCAGCCTCGGGAGATCAACTGAGTAGAGGTGGGTTCGATTCCCACCTCAGCCATCCTGGAAGTGGTTTTCCGTGGTTTCCCACTTCTCCTCCAGGCGAATGCCGGGATGACACCTAACTTAAGGCCACGGCCGCTTTCTTGCCTCTTCCTTATCTATCCCCTCTAACCTTCTCATCCCCCAGCATATCAGGTGAGGCCGCCTGGGCGAGGTCCTTGTCATCCTCCCCGGTTGTATCCCCCGACCCAGAGTCTGAAGCTCCAGGACACTGCCCTTGTGGCGGTAGAGGTGGGATCCCTCGCTGAGTCCAAGGGAAAAGCCAACCCTGGACATTAAGCAGATTAAGAAGAAGAAGAAGAAGAAGAATACACAGTTGAAATGAAATGGTGTATGGCTTTGAGTGCCGGGATGTGTCCGAGGACTTCGGCTCGCCAGGTTCAGGTCTTTTGATTTGACTCCCGTAGGCGACCTACGCGTCGTGATGAGGATGAAATGATGATGAAGACGACACATGCACCCATTCCCCCTGCCAAGATAATTAACCAATTGTGGTTAAAATTTCTCTACCCTATCGGGAATCGAACCCGTGACCAGAAGACAGCACGCTAACCATTTAGCCATGGAGCCGGACATATTACGCAGTTCATATGTAACATGGGAATGTCGTCTGTGATTTTCTACATGGAAATGCATGTAGTACGGAAAGACTTGAGGAAACATAGAAAGGAAGTTCTTTTGATGGCTGGTTTTAGGGCGGAGTTGTGGTAAAGCTGATTATTGATCTGGCCATGTTCGACAGTGGTGTGCGGAGAGGCCGCACCATGTTATTACTTCGGTGACCGCGAGCCTAAAGAATTGGCATAAAGGTTTAACCCTTCAGCCGTTCAGAGAGACTAATTATACGCACCTAGTGTATTGATTTTCCTATACTGCTGGATCGAATTCAGCTTTTGGCCAAGTTAAGAGCGTCTGAGGCTCTTTTACTCGACTCCTACTACAGGCAGGGGATACCATGGGTGTTATTATACCGCCCGCACTCACAGGGAGAAAACATGTGGCGTGAAATAACAATAAGAAGAATTCAAATAAAATTTAAAACAATCTCACAGTCTAGGGTTAGCAAATCGACCTCTTATCCGATGACTCGGGGTTCGACTCCCAGCTAGATCAGAGAATTACTTCGGTCTGACGAAATTTTCCAGGTCCACTCAGCCTTCGCGAGGACAACTGACGAGCTATCTCACTTTGAAGTAGCGGCTCGGGCCCAAAAAATTAAGAAAATAAGCCAAGGACGTTAGTTACGCTGACCATGCCATGTGTTCTCTGTTTGGGAGTACAGAACGGGGGTGTGCAATTTTGCTATCGTTACAAATGATTCGAAATTGTCTGTAATCCTATTAGTGGGTAAACACTGCCTTTCCTAACACACAACACTTTCATAACGGTGGGATAAAATGACAATCAGCAACCACAGGTAACTACTGTCGTGCGTTCTAGGAGTGGCTATTGTCCTACGGGTGAGATAAAGTTACACATTCTGTCATCCCTCATAAAACTACACGCTCGGACTTTCTAGAATGCTATCATCCTATGAGTGAGCTACAACTGCATTTTCTCCCATCATCGTGCCCGGGTGAGTTGGCCGTGCGGTTACGGGTGGGCAGCTGTGAGCTTGCATCCAGGAGATAGTGAGTTCGAACCCCCACTGTCGACAGCCCTGAAGACGGTTTTCTCTGGCTTCCCGATTTCACACCATGCAAATGCTGGGGCTGTACCTTGATTAAGGCGAAGGTCACTTCCTTCCCACTCCTAGGCCTTTCCTATTCCATTGTCGCCATACATCTATCTGTGTCGGTGTGACATAAAAAGAAAAACTGTAAAAAAATCTGTCATTCAAGAAGTGGGGTAGAAATACACTTTCTGTCGTTGTGCAGAATATTACACGCTAAAATTACACGCATCATCATTCTATGAGTCAGCTAATGATACATGTTCTATAATCCAAGAAGTGGGTTAAAGTTACGCGCTCGATCATACTAAAATTGGGTTACAACTACAAGCTCTGTCGTCCTACAAGGGGCGTTACAACTACACGCTCTGTCATCCTATAGGATGAGGATAACAATTACACGCTCTGTCATTCTACAAGGGAGTTACAACTACACGTCTCCGTTATCCTACAGGGGGTAACAACTGCATGTGCTGGGCAGAGTGGCTCAGACGGTAGAGTGCTGGCCTTCTGAGCCCAAATTGGCAGGCTCGATCGTGGCTCAGTCCAGTGGTATTTGAAGGTGATTAAATACGTCAGCCTCTTATCGATAGATTTACTGGCAAGTAAAAGAACACCTGCGCGACAAAATTCTGGCACCTCGCCGTCTCCGAAAACCGAACAAGTTGTTCGTAGAACGTAAGAACAATAACATTACTATTATTGATTATTATTGCAACTACACGCCTCCGTTTTCCTACAAGGTTGCAATTACACGCTTGTCATTCAAGACGTGGCTGCTATTGTCGATATGCGAGCTGTGAAGATCTGAAAGCTTGATGTAGACTATAATTTAAAATACTCGCATACGAAGGAGGCTCTGAACTACTAGTTATCTTATCTCTGCCGCTACCACTCGTACTGAACTTCATTTTTGTGCTGAGTAAATGTCCTTAAAAAGGCCCTTGTTGGCATATCTTGGTGGAGGGTACTTGAAGTTCCTAGTTTATGTAACGAGAAGGAATGATATTCAAATATTATAAGTATTGTAACAGTTAGCGCTATTAGCCACCGCCGTCAGAGGCCAGGATATGATTGCCAGTACTGCCAGAGATTGAAGATCAGCAGGAAGGCTAGTACGTCGTTAAAAGTGGGCATGGAGCTCACATACAATGGGGATATGACTGAAAGGAGATGAACCTAGGGGTGGAATACGAGAACATGAGTTTACCCTTTAAAGTGCAGCAACACTACACTGAACGGCTGGCAGACCACGGTGAGGGGGGCAGCACTGCATGTTTTGGTGTTTGTAATAGAACGAGATTTGTTACAGAAGAATGGAAGGAAAATTTGAAGCTGAATTGGGAGAGATATGGCTACAGAAGGAATGTAGAAACACGAAGAAATACTGACCGTACGCCTGCTGTTAAGGGGCAGGGTTAAGAAAGGCAAGGCCACGCACATGGCGTTCGTTGATTTAGAAAAGACATTCGATAATGCTGAATAGATCAACTTACAGTATTTGAGATTCTGAAGTTGGTCGGGATCAGATAGCGAGAAAGAAAGACTGGCTCTTGAGGTCTGTGGTGGTTGATGGTGCAGTGTTCTGTGGTGGTGGATAGTATGGTGTTCTGTGGCTGTTGATGGATTTCTGTTGTTGTTGGGAATGTAGTGTTCTGTGGTGGCTAATATGTTGTGAGTACATAAGCAGAACACAAACTCCCACTCCACGAGCCACATGAATTCACCATATCGATTTCTCCTGGCAGTGAGCTGTACGCTGACCATTCACTCAAGGAACCGAACTACAACTACAAGTCAGTAGGCCTACTACTAGTATGATATAGTGTTGTATGGAAGACCTACTCGAAAGAGCGAGCCTGGGCAAGTCAGGATGGCTCCATGTGGGCGAATCGTCGATTTGCGTTCCTCACCCTCACACCTCTTTTGACAACCCATTGGAGATGAGATGGGCTGACATTGCTCCCAACGCATTCACCGCCCTGACAGTGTGGAAATGACGAGAATCATGAACCGAGACCCTTCCATTTCCAGAGGTTTCCACGGGGTCCTATATGATCGATGGATCTCGAAGGGTCGGTCCCCTTATACAGGCTGTATCAGAACTATTCCGACAAAAAATAGGGATGCTCTTCATGTTACATAAAGAACGATGATGCAATAGGATTGACGGGGAGGACTCAAATTGACTAACCTGCCGTATTTTTATGCTACAGAACCAGCCGCTGCCTGTTACTGTGCGTCGGAGGAGGGAAGGGAAGGCAAAGTGGGAAGTGGGAGACAGATGTAATGCTCGGTGCGAATGCACAAGTTTGTCGTTCACTTTCCAGCCCCAGTAGGCAGTGTACAGTTTGTTCTGCACAAATTGACTACTATGCGGAGAGAATATGAACTTGTGCCAAGGTCCACGTCGCTCGCGACACAGCACATAAACCTGAACAGAATCACTCCTACACCGTTGTGAATTGTGGAGGGGTTCATATTGAACATCTACTGTAATCAAACCACTGGGCGTATTGTTTCCT
The DNA here is from genome assembly GCF_040414725.1 of Anabrus simplex. Taxonomy (NCBI): domain Eukaryota; kingdom Metazoa; phylum Arthropoda; class Insecta; order Orthoptera; family Tettigoniidae; genus Anabrus; species Anabrus simplex. The sequence goes on along the minus strand of NC_090266.1, from coordinate 1,120,140,739 downwards.
TCGTTCAGTATTTCATTCTATTTACAATGAAGGAATACACAATCGTGGGGCGGCAGTGTTTCATCTTAGAGCTTGTTAAATAATAAAGAACGTTCATGCGACCAACAGACGAGAGGAGAAACAATCTGGTGCATTCCTTGACTGACAAGTGTGCTCTTGTGATGTGTGTGCAGTTAGGGCTGTGGGAACTGCCTGTAAGACACAAGGACAGTCCTATGCGAGTCGAAAGAGGAAACTTGTACACATGCGCGGAACATTATCTCTGTCTCCATCACACAATCCACTTCTCCTCCCTCCCCATCTCTTCCCTGAAACACGGTAGCGACTCGTGCTCTGGCATAGCAAATACGGCGAGTTCGTCAATAAGAATCGAGCGCCTGGAAGTAACGAAATAACCTCATTCTCTTGAAAACAAATCATTTCTTCCGCCAGTCCGATTGCGTTATCGATCTTAGCATTACACAAAGAGCATCTCTGGCGGTATAGTTCTGATACGCCCTATTTAAAGGCGGCGGACATGTGCGAGACAGTTCAGTTGAGTTTGAGCTCAGTCAGTGGAGCGATTGCCACCTTTCGTAACAGTACGGAATGCCAGCGAGACGATGCTGAGAGGTGTGCACCGCAAAGTAGTGGATCAGCGTGCGACATAGTCGAGGGAGATGTGTGAGAGGACAAGGAGGGAGTACAGTGCAGAAGAGTGACTGCAGCGTGCGTGTCTCATGCGGACTTGTCAGACTGTGGTGTGCGCGCTTAAACTGCGAACAGATGGCCGCTTTAAGTGTACGGAAAGCATATTTCTGAACAGCCATAGGCTACAAGTGATAATGTGCAGTGCGTGTGTACGAGAACTTCGTAGCGGAACTGTTTTAGACTGTGACCAGGAGCGTAACGTTAGGGCAGGCGGGCCCGGGTCTTTAGGGGCCTCGCAGACATGTCACAAAAATGTAATATAACCTAGCTTAATGTCATTCTACACGGAAATGGACTGGGCAGTCGAAATAGTTTGCTTTTTTTAGCATTTTTACGTAGAGGAATTGCCACTTAGTTGCATCTAGCAGCAGGTTATTATTGTTTGGAGTGTCACCTTCCTCAGAAAAGACCTGTACCAAGTTACTTTAAAATAATTACTCCAATGAAGATTGATACTGAAATATAGTACTTTAGTTAGGAAATGATACTTTCCTGATGTTTAGTGCACCTGATATAGTTCTGTGCACAAATTTTGCAGAACATTTAACTTTTGTCACACATTTATACAACAACATTGTGTATGTCAATGAGAAGTTGAGGTAACAATTGGTGAACTCAGTTTAGAACGAGCTCTCTTTGCGTCAGGTTAATAAGAGAATTATCAGTTGTGCGGTTTGATATTTTGCAAACCTAATTTGAACATTTTTATTTAATTTAGTTCGTATATTTTTCGGTGTTTAATCGAATAAATTATTATAACCGAGACTTCGGTATCGGTTACGGAGTATAGTTCAGTCGTTACTGAAAAACGAAACCAAATAAAGTTAATCACGAACATCTAAGTGGTTTATGCTTATCAGTTCAGCAGCTTAAGGAGGCAGGCAAATTAAACCTGTTAAACATGATATTTTAATAATCTTACAATAAACTTGACAATATATTGCAATACTTTTACCTGCTAAAATTCAATGAATGTCAAGTTATTCATAGGTCTTACATTGTATTTGAGGGGGCATGAAATTTTATTTTGGCCGGCGGTCCCGTATCAGATTCGTTACGGCCTTGACTGTAACACTAGTATGAGCACCGAGAGAGAGATCTAACGAGTGTAACTGTGTGTAAGTGGTTATTAGAATTAATAAATCTTACTGTAGTAGAAGCTACCAGTAGAGTACTTATTTATCTACTACCCCACCAACTCGTTATAACATGAAGGAAGCCAACCCTCTTCGACTTCAGGAAAGCGCAACGTCCAGCGCCCATGTGTAATGTTAGCCGCTAATGGACAGGAGAACAATGAGTGACAGAATATGGCTATCGTCAGAGTTGCTTGCTTCCTGCCTGCAGCAATCGTGTGTCCCAATAACTCGTGCAACCCACAAACTGGGTGGTGGGTTCCTACTCTATTACAGAAATGACCTGAAAGTAAGATAATTTACACTTATGGCCCATGACATACACTACGACCAGAATTTATGTTTGTAGGATTAGACTGCCATAAAAACATACGAATAAGTGTTGCATACAAGCCATCTAATATAAGGTATACTGAACATTTTGAAGAGGCATTAGCAAATCTTATCTCGGCCTATGATGAGATTATAGTAACGGGTGACTTTAACACTGACCTCTTAATGCAGACTAGTGAAGCGAACCACCTACTGAATTTATATCTCCCCACAAACAATCTCGATTTTACCCCTCCGCGCTACTAACCACGTTCATTACATAGACAGCACAAGTCATACTTTAATTTATCTTCTTGTGACAAATCAATCTCAGAATGTAATCATTCACGGACAGATCCCCTAACCTGGCATCTCTCCTCATGACCTAGTATACCTGTGTTATTCTGCACAGATACAGCAGAAGTTCAATTAACACGATTATCGGGGGACATGCTTTACCCCGCGATATAGCCTAACCGCGGTGAATGGAAATTGACCTGTAAGGCGGCAGTAGGCTATTAGAGAACACAATTTTATGACAGGCACTGTACCTGACATTTCATTCTTCACACAACCGGTTATGTTCAATGTATCGTTCACAGAATACGTTTTCCTTTTTGTGTGATATCGCAGCACCTGTATCGAACTCAAGACTTAACTGGGAGATCATCAGACAAACGCTTATAACCAACACGGTCACTAACTAGGAGATTGTCTAACAGAAGCTAAAAACCAACACGGACACTAACTAGGAGATTGTCTGACAAAAGCTAAAAACTAACACTAGGAGATTGTCTCAGAAAAGCTAAAACCCAATATGATCACTAGCTGGGAGATTGTCTGACAAACGCTAAAAACCAACACGGACACTAACTAGGAGATTGTCTCAGAAAAGCTAAAACCTAACACGATCACTAGCTGGGAGATTGTCTGACAAACGCTTATAACCAACACGGTCACTAACTAGGAGATTGTCTCAGAAAAGCTAAAACCTAACACGATCACTAGCTGGGAGATTGTCTGACATAAGCTAAAAACTAACACGGTCACTAAATAGGAGGTTGTCTCAGAAAAACGAAAACCCAACACGATTACTAGTTGGGAGATTGTCTAACAAAAGCTAAAAGCAACACGGACACTAACTAGGAGATTGTCTCAGAAAGGCTAAAACCCAATACGATCACTAGCTGGGAGATTGTCTGACAAACGCTAAAAACCAACACGGACACTAACTAGGAGATTGTCTGGCAAAAGCTAAAAGCCAACACGATTATTAACTAGGAGATTGTCTGACAAAAGCTAAAAGCCAACACGGTCACTAACTAGGTGATTGTCTGGCAAAAGCTAAAAAACCAACACGATCACTAATTAGGAGATTGTCTCAGAAAAGCTAAAACCTAACACGATCACTAGCTGGGAGATTGTCTGACATAAGCTAAAAACTAACACGGTCACTAAATAGGTGGTTGTCTCAGAAAAGCTAAAACCCAACACGATCACTAGCTGGGAGATTGTCTAACAAAAGCTAAAAACTAACACGGTCACTAAATAGGTGGTTGTCTCAGAAAAGCTAAAACCCAACACGATCACTAGCTGGGAGATTGTCTAACAAAAGCTAAATCAACACGGACACTAACTAGGAGATTGTCTCAGAAAAGCTAAAACCCAACACGATCACTTGCTAGGAGATTGTCTGACAAAAGCTAAAAGCCAACACGATTATTAATTAGGAGATTGTCTGACAAAAGCTAAAAGCCAACACGGTCACTAACTACGAGATTGTCTGACAAAAGCTAAAAGCCAACACGGTCACTAACTACGAGATTGTCTGACAAAAGCTAAAAGCCAACACGATTATTAACTAGGAGATTGTCTGACAAAAGCTAAACGCCAACACGGTCACTAACTACGAGATTGTCTGACAAAAGCTAAACAATCAATACGGTCACTAACTAGGAGATTGTCTGACAAAAGCTAAAAAATCAACATCATCACTCACTAGGAGATTATCTGACAAAAGCTAAAAACCAACATGGTCATTTCTTCATTTGTTTTGTAAGAGTAGCTGCAGGCAAACAATTATATGGTGTTCAGTGGGAATGGAAGAAGGTCGTCTGAACTTCCCCCTATGTACACAAAATCTTAGCCAATTGTTCACGTCATGTTATTTCTAAAACCCGATCCAGTAATTCCTTGAAGTTCTGTTTTTCACGAAGTCTGCAACAGTTACAGATTGTAATACAGAATCCCTCTGTACAGTACGTTAGTGTATTATAAAAAATAAGAATTTGATTGGTGATTTCTTGGAGTCATTCTTTGTACCGCGTTCAATTCGAATCCGCGCTAAACCGGACCGCGGTTAATCGGGCTTCCACTGTACCATAAAACAAACCACGCTACATTGCAATAGGAGACTTGAGACATATGGACCGGAATAAACCGCGCCACGACGCACATCACTTGCCTTGGGAGAGTATACGTAGTTTTCAGAACATAAAATCTATCCATTTCACTGGTACTGGAAATATTTGACAAACACGAGCTAAATAAACAGATAAGAATCACCCGCCATTCTTCCGCGTGGCGACGGAGGTAAGATCTGCTATGGCCAGTCGTAACAAACTGTATAGACAATATAGGCTGACGTATACACAGATTATTTCGAGTGGTACAGAAATCTGAGAAACAGAACAAGGCAGTTAATTAGAAATAACTAACATAATTAATTATTTTCAAGAACTGACGAAGAATAACAGTCCGAGTCAAAATGGAGTAAATTAAGTTCGACAGGTGTAGCCCTAGAGTAACATGGACCAAGCATATAGCTAGAGGATTCGAATGATCATTCCACATGGCCAAGAAAAAAGGCCACTACGTCCTTCCCTAAAATATCACCACCCTTGTTTCAATAGCATCCTTTTCAAAAGCAATATTAGCTATTAGATATGATCGAGCTCGATAGCTGCAGTCGCTTAAGTGCGGCCAGTATCCAGTAATCGGGAGATAGTGAGTTCGAGCCCCACTGTCGGCAGCCCTGAAGATGGTTTTCCGTGGTTTCCCATTTTCACACCGGGCAAATGCCGGAGCTGTACCTTAATTAAGGCCACGGCCACTTCCTTCCACTTCCTAGGACCTAGGTCTTTCCTATCCCATCGGCGCCATAAGACATATCTGTGTCGGAGCGACGTAAAACAAATAGCTATTAGATATGTCATAACGAATTATATAATCTACTAGCTGTATTACCCGGCCTTGCCCGATTGGGTTTTAAATGTTTACTTTTAAGATTACGACTAATAGTTAGTTATGTGCGAAGTGAATTTTTATAGAATTTCTTTTTGGGATATTGATTTTTAACACCTATTATGAAGCTTTAGAGTTATTTAGATGTGTTTGATTTCAAGTTTTGGATTATTTAATCATCAAGTAAAACTTTATCCTTGTGAAAGTTTGAATTGGCTGGGAAGTATTTGATCCTTTCAAAAAATTAATAAGGGGTAACTATATGTATATGTTAGTCGCGCTATAGATATGATCTACACGATTTCAGCTCCCTTTGAGACTGTCACCAATCAGCCTTGTGACTCCAAAAGCAGTGGATTCAACACTAATCTCGGACATGTTAAACTATTTACTATCAAACCCCATTCTTCCTCCCGTCTCAATGGAGGCTGAACGTGGACTTAAACGGTATTCAGAGCGTCACAATTCATCTCAGCGACACATAAACATTTGATTAGACTTTAATATCGGTTATTTTCTATTATTTTTAAATGCCATCTTCTCCCATTGCCCACCCCCAAGCGGGGGTTGGTATGTTTTATCTCCATAGTATTATTCTTCCCGTTGCTAAGTCATATGTGTACCAAGATTCGTTGAGAGCTATTCTGGAACATACGTATATACACCCATATGTAAGACTTAACCATCCAGAGTATCGCAGTTCAACTCAGGACCTCGTAAACGATGGTATCCGACATTAATATCAGTCATTTTCGTTTATTTTCATATTTCACCACCTCCGCTAGGAGTGCTAGGGGTGAAACAGAATCTTTTTATATAGTAAGAAATGTGTCTACCAATTTTGTATGAGGGCTATGTTGGAAGAAACACTTATACACCCGTAATTTCGGTCGTTTTGGGCAATTTCCTTTCCATCTCTTCTCATCTTCATGCCGATGGGGGCTGAAGATGGACTTCAGCGACGTCCGGAGTGCCACTATTCTTCTTAGCGACCACGAAAACTATGGATTCGACGATCATTTTTACATCTCATCCCCTCCCACCCCACCCCTAGGGGGTTTGTCTCTCAGTTTGTCTCCTGGAAGTAAGTCATAAGTGTGCCATGTTTGGTTGAAATCTCTCCCGTAGTCCAGAGATGTATGGATTCAACACTAACATAGGTCGTTTTTAGTTATAATTATATTTTGCCCCCTTCTTTAGGGCTTCTAGAGGTGCCTTGCCCCCACAGTATTTTTTCCAGATAGCCGGTATTATTTTTAATAAGTTTAGTTGATACATATGCTGGAACAACATATAAACATCCATAATACACGGTCATTTGGACATTTTTATTTCTTCGTCCCTTCTCTCACCCCTGCCGATTGGAGCTTAACTTGGACTTATACGACATCCGGAGTGTCACTGTTCATCTCAGCGACCACGGAAACTATGGATTCGACACTATTTTCGATTATTTTTACGTGTCACTCCCCCTCACCCCCCACCCCATAGGGTGCTGAATATGGACTTCAGAAAACCCGGTGTGTAGCTATTCATCTCAGTGACCCCGAAAAATTTGGAGTCAAAACTATTTTCGACTATTTTATACCTCTCCCCTTCCTCGACCCCTACCTGTAAGGGATTAATTGTCCGGAGTGTCACTATACATCTCAATGCCCCCGAGAACTATGGATTCGACATTATTTTCGATTTTTTTATATCTCACTCCCCCCTCGCCCCCACCCCAAAAGGGGACTGAAATTGGAATTTAAAAAATCCATAGTGTCACTATTCATCTCAGCGACCACGAAAACTGTGGGTTTAAAACTATTTACAATTATTTGTATATATCTCACTCCCCCTCGCCCCCACCCTAAACGGGGATGAAATCGGACTTTAACAAATCCGAAGTGTCGCTATTCATCTCAGCGACCCAGAAAACTGTGGATTCGACACTATTTTTTATTATATTGATCTCACTCCCACCCTCGCCCCCACTTCAAAGGGGCCTGAACTTGGATTTTTAAAAATCCGGAATTACACTATGGAAAGCTATGGATTCAACACTATTTTCGATTATTTTCATATCACCTCCTTCGAGCGCCACCCGAAAGTGATAAAAAGTCCGGAGTGTCACTATTCATCTCAGCGACCCCGAGGACAATGGATTCGACACTATTTTCGATTATTTTTATATCTCACTTCCCCTCCCCTACACCAAAGGGGCCTGAACTTGGACTTTCAAATATCCGGAGTGTCACTATTTATCGCAGCGACCCCGAATATGGATTCGATGCTATTATCGATTATTTTTATAAATCAGCCCCTAGGTCCCCCTCCCCTCCCACTCGCATTGAAGGGTGCTTGTGGTGTATTTGCCCCACGAAGTTTGTCTTCTGATACTAAGTCACAAGTGTACCAAGTTTGGTTGAAATCGCTCCAGTGGTTTAGGAGATGTAATACATAAATATCCACATACAATGACATTGACGTACTGTATATAGATCTATAGATAGATTACATAGACTCGCCTTTGCTCGTTGGGAACCCCGAGTTGCTCTTCGCTAGGAGTGTGTGATAACTCTTGATATTCTATATGTTTCACAGTTTCTTAAATATTTTACACATCTAATAGAGAGCTACATACTTCAAAGTGGCCAGACCTATCAAAGTTGGTCCTATATACTGAAAGTATGTCTCGATCACGGCATGTTGGATTGCTATTTTCAAATAACAAGTCACGGTCGTTCATGAAGCTCCTAGCAAGGGATGGTACTTTAAAAATCATGGTGACGTGTTCCCATCCTCCTATATACAGCATTTCTTAACGGACTATCAGAATATAGTGTAAGCTGCTGTCGCCTAGCAACAATTTGTCCATCAAGTCGATTCAATCTTGGTGCGGCTTTGCAATTTAATAAAATTACATAAAATTACTCATAATAATAAAAATACCCATCCGATTTCGTTCCAACTACTTCATAATCCCTCTCAGATGTAATAAGAACAAACAGTAAAAATTTCAGCGAAATCGCTCCAGTAGTTTTCGAGTCTATTAATTACAAATATACCAACATCCAATTGTATATACATAGATTACATCTAATGCCATATTCCTATATCGCTGATATAAGATATCTTAAGAGCTGTTCTGCCAATACCAACTCATATATTTAACAAACGGTGTGTTCCCAGATGACTGAAAAAATGCACTAATTAGACCCTACCGGAAAAACTCCAAGTTAGATTCTCCTTCAGATTAACGTCCAGTATCCGTCCTACCACCAGGGTACTTGAACATCTACAGTAGTTACTGAGTACCTTACCAAGCATTCTCTCCTCAACTTTCTTCAAACCGGCTTCAGAAAAGGACATAACAATGTGTGACAAATGCTATCAGACATGCAATGAATCAATGGAACGTGACTGTACTGACATTATTAGATCTCAGTATTGCCTTCGACACCGTCAACACTCAGTTATTACAGTACTGCAGAAACTTGAAATTGTAAACAGAGTGATACTTCAGAATCGTCGGCAACGTGTTACAGTGGAAATGTGAGTTCAGGACGGCAAGGTAAGTCCGTTGGTGATCTCAAGGATTGGTTCCCGGACCGCTGTCACTTTTCATCCAAATTAATGACATATCAGAAGCTCTTTCAACTTCTCTCAATTTGCAAGTGTATGCAGATTGTCCAAAGCCGAGTGATATACATACAGCGATTATAAGAATAAATTCTGATTCATGACATCATAATGACTATGCAATCAAAAATAGTTTAATAATCTATCTATCTAGGTATTCTGCCTTATGGCAGGTCTTGTCATGGGATGAACCTCTTCCACTGTTGCCTGTCCTGCGCCAAGTTTTTCATGTCCGAATATTTATTTCCTTGGATATTGTCCAACATTTGATATTTTTTCCTTCCTCTTCCTCGTTTGCCTTTCACCATTCCTTCTATTCCTTCTTTCAGTAAACAGTCCCTCCTCAAACAATGACCGATCCAGTTCATTTTTCTCCTTCTAATGGTTTGTAACATACTTCGTTCTTCTCCAGCTCTTCGTAATACCTCCTCATTCCTTACCCGGTCTTCCCATTTCACTCGTTCTATTCTCCTCCATACCCACATCAAAAACCCGAATAAAACTCAAGTTATTAATATCGGTACCAGTAAAAACGTATATCCTCCAATAACAATAAAGTCATAAACTTCCCCACTTGAGTGACGATGTATGACTGAGACCCTAAATTGGACTCAACAGGTGATCAGCACTAGTAATAATGTTCATAAATGCGTATACCCGTTGAAACGGTTCTATAATGTATTCTCGGTTCGACTTAAAGCATAATTCGCTCTCTGGTACTACTGTACACATATTTGTCTAATGTGACTCAGTGTTCACAGAAATAACCTACAACAGTAATAAGAGCTGCGTAAAATATACCTTTAATACGTGATATGATGCACATGTATCACTTTATTATACGGTGCTGTAGTGGCTTCGAGTGCACCAGTGCCGTGACCTTCACACGCATCACTTCTACAAAAATCATTTCCACTAATACTTGCAGCTATCTTTCTTCACATTTTTCTTACCGTTAGTCTTATTATAACCATAATACAGGATCTGGCTCCTCTCTAGCCATACCTGTAAACCACACTGCTGTTTACAACCGCTCCTTCGTAACCTCTGCGTCCAGGTCGTGGACTTCCGTACTTGCGAACATTAGGGACGTTTCCTACCATCGCAAGTTTAAAGTGGCTTGCCGTGAGAATTTGCTGAATAATTGTTGAAGGAATGAACTAGTGAATGGATTGCTGTAGTTTAATTCATGTAAGTGTACTTTCATTATCATTTTAAAATGAATGATTCTATTAGTATATTATTAACAATATTAAAATTGCTATTGCTGTCCGGCTCCATGGCTAAATGGTTAGCGTGCTGGCCTTTGGCTACAAGGGCCCCGGGTTCGACTCCCGGTAGAGTCGGGAATTTTAACCATCATTGATTAATTTCGCTGGCACGGGGGTTGGGTTTGTGTGTCGTCTTCATCATCATTTCATCCTCATCATGACGCGCAGGTCGCCTACGGGTGTCAAATCAAAAGACCTGCACCTGGCGAGCCGAACATGTCCTCGGACACTCCCGGCACTAAAAGCCATACGCCATTTCATTTCATTGTTATTGCTATTAATATTATTTGTGATTATACACAGATATATACTGCTCTAGTGGATAAGAGTAAGAGTCGTAACTTCACCACTAAAAGAAGGCACGCAAGCAACGTGTGCATTACAGCGTTGGTCATACTGATATGTAATTTGAAAACAGTACGTCGATATCTCGCTCCGATATCATTTTATCAGCGGGTGAAGTTAGCCAATCAGAACGTTTCGCGGGCGAATTCAGATTGGTTCTACAAGGCGGTTTCGCTTGCTCGAGCTTGAGGGCTATGCTGATAAACGAGCATAAACACTAACACACCGTGAGTTTCCATCGCGGGCCCAGTAGTCACTAAGTAACCTCATGTTCTCCACCAACCCCATTGCGCCATCGTACTTTATATAACACGAAGAACATCCGTGATTGCTTTGTCCGTATAATTTAGATACAGCTTGTATGCCTCATTTGTGCAGTCCTTATATGCGTGCTGTTTGCAGTCTCTGTTCCACGAACACCTGTATAACCTCTTATAAACAGGAAATAGAGTATCAACTGTCGCTTGCTAATAGGAAATGGAGGATTGGCCCAGCTACGCTGTAGACTGCAGGATGCGTCGGGTTGGTCAGGCAGTGACGGAACAAACTGGCTCGTCCAATTCGTTACTTAAGTACCGGAATGAGATGAGTGTAAACATACAGTACCTTAGAACACAATGATGTAATGCAAGACGTATAATAGAATCTAAATTTTAAAACAGTACGTTCTACGTATGTAATCGATACATGAAATGAAATATAGGAACGTACTTCGTAGAAGAAGCATAAACACCTGAGTGAACATGGGGTCACTAGATAATAGAAGACGCCATGACACACAGTGTCTGGCCTTCAACGTAACAAACACGAGTGGATATGACGTGTACTAGCAATACGTCCGACATCAATTGAAACTGCATGTTCATTGAGGCTTTTCTGCTTCCCCTATCGTGCACATTTCCATCGTCACATCTGATTCACACTGTATATATTATTTCATTTTACTTCTGCTGGAATGGTTCTGTATGAGTTGCGCCGAGTAAAATTTGCGCCGTGGAGATTCCCCGCCGGGAGTAGAAGTGGTTTGACAGCTGTCGCTAACTGCGCTGCACCGCAGGGGGTTATTTCCAAGTTCAAGGAATGTCTGTGAATATCTGTAGTACTGTGATTTTGAAATTAATATATAAAAAATATTATTCACTCCATCCTTTTTTTTTTGCTAGTTGTTCTACGTCGCACCGACACAAATAGGTCTTACGGCGACGATGGGACAGGAAAAGGCTAGGAGTGGGAAGGAAGCGGTCGTGGCCTTAATTAAGGTACAGCCCCAGCATTTGCCTGGTGTGAAAATGGGAAACCACGGAAAACCATTTTAGGGCTGCCGACAGTGGGGTTCGAACCTACTATGTCCCGAATACTAGATACTGGCCGCACTTAAGCGACTGCAGCTATCGAGCTCGGTATTCACTCTATTAATGTTGGTTTCTTGCACATTTAGAAAACCTGCATCGTATTTATATCAGTGGGTGAAATATGTATAACTACGTTGTTTGACTTAATTTACAAACCAAGTGTGGAAACATGGAATCAGTCTTCCAGTCTTGTGAAGAATATCCACAGCCTGTTTGTAGCTAACTGACAGGGTCAGGAATAGAATGAATGAAGAATGAAATACCGCTAAAGGAAGAAAATACTGCCGAATGCGAGATCTGACGTGCTTTTGCGGACAAAGATTAATGGATGGCAAATGAAATGTAGCGAATTTGTTGAATAAAGAATGACCAGTGAAAACAGAAAAAAAATGTCTCACCCTACGTTTCCCCGACATCCACCCCTTATGAGGTGATAGGGCTCAAGAATGAACCATAGCTACTGCCAAAGAAAGGAAATTGTGTGCCCTGACGAGGCCTGTCTCATTCCCCTGGGTATAAAAGATTAATAAATGACAAATGAAATTATGATGCTGATATAAATATGTGAAGACCCTTTGTGTCCGCAGTGATGGGAAGCCTACGTTCCATCAGCGTCATGAAGAAGCTTTTTTAATCTTAACAAAGGGGTAAGTAGGGAGTGGACACTGTCACATTCTGAAACACGAAACTTCCCTGTGGAATTCCCAAACAAGACCTCTAGTTCCTAGAATGATTAATGACCACGGCGCAAGTTTTATTCGGCGCAACTCATACGACACCGCTGGAATTGCTCGTTCTCCGTATGTGGGTAATTATGCAACATGTCACCGTTCATGAAGCCAAACCTCGTATCCCACAATGCTCTTCCAATCCATGATCTTCCTTATGACTGGTCACGCCTCCCACCAACATATGGATATGCAGTCCATCAGAGCAATTCTCGTTGTGTTCATTTTCCTGCACTGATGTGTACAGGAAAATAAGCCTTACTTTACCGTACTGTAGGAATTTATATTTGCATTCCCACAGTAGTATTTAAGGTGAATTTTCCTTTACACATCAGCATTGAAGAATGAACGCAACGAAAATTGTTCTGATGGACTGCAAGTCCATACGTGGCTGGGAGGCCTGACGAGCCTTAAAGAAAGTAATTGATAGGAAGGTAATATAATGTTATTGGCTTTACGTCCTACTAACTACTTTTACGGTTTTCCGAGACGTCAATGTGCCGGCATTTAGTCCCGCAGAAGTTCTCTTACCTGCCAGTAAATCTACCGACACGAAGCCGACGTATTTGAGCACCTTCAAATACCACCGGACTGAGCCAGGATAGAACCTGCCAAGTTGGGGTCAGAAGGTCAGCGCCTCAACCGCCTGAGCCACTCAGCCCGGCTGGATAGGAGAGCATTGTCAGATACGAGATCTTGTTTCTTCACCACGAGCAAGTGACACGCTGTATTCAATGAAAGTTGAACATTGAAACGTTTCTTCTCTCCACTCTTTGTTGTCGCTGTCAAATTCGTGAGCATGTATGAAGACGCAACTTGAATTGAATCTTTTTTCTTGACATAAATGTGTCCTATGGCCGGGGCTAATCTGAAAATTAGCGAGACTAAAGGTGTGATGCTATTTTATCTTGGAACCTCATTAGCTGACGTCTTCGGAGGCCCACGTTCGATTCCCAGTACTGCCAGAGAATTCGACTATAATTTACATTCCTACTTAAATAATATTACAAGTATCGAGACTAAAAATTAAAATATTGCATCCTGATCCTTCCAGGATTTAGTTCTATAGTAAAGGTGCAAGCGAACATCTTGGTGGAATTAAGAAGTGAGAGCAGCTTGTAAAACGTAAAGGAAGGCTTATCAGAAATGGCTCCAAACAAGGCCCGATGCAGGTGTACGTAGATGAAAGAAACAGAGCGAGACAAATAGTTGTTGAATCCAAAAAGAAGTCGTGGGAAGATTTTGGTAATAACTTAGAAAAGCTAGGTAAAGCAGCAAGGAAACCTTTCCGGACAGTAATAAAGAATCCTAGGAAGTGAGGGAAAAAGGAAGTGAACAGTGTTTTGGGTAATTTAGGTGAACTCATGGTAGATCTCAGAGAATCACTGGACAGGTGGAGGGAATAATGGAAAATCTTCTCAACGTAAAAGGAAATCTTCCTGGTGGGGTAGTAAACAACCGAGCTCATGGGGAGAAAGAAAATTATGTTGGTGAAACTACGCTTGATGAACTGGAAAAGGTAGTAAATAAACTCCATTGACATAAGGCAGCTGGAATAGATGAAATTAGACCTGAAATGGTGAAGTATAGTGGGAAGGCAGGGACGAAATGGCTTCATACAGTAGTAAGATTAGCATGGTGTGTTCATGAGGTACTTTCAGATTGGACAAAGGCTGTAATTGCACCTATCTACAAGCAAGGGAAGACGAAGGATGCAACATCCTTGGAGGTATCTCACTGATTAGTATACCAGGCAAAGTATGTTATTTTTATGCTATTTGCTTTACGTTGCACCGACACAGATAGGTCTTATGGCGACGACAGGATACGAAAGGCCTAGGAATGGGAAGGAAACGGCCGTGGCCTTAATTAAGGTACAACCCCAGCATTTGCCTGGTGTGAAATGGGAAACCACGGAAAACCATCTTTACGGCTGCCGACAGTGGGGTTCGAACCCACTACCTCCCGGATGCAAGTTCACAGCCACGCCGCCCCTAACCGCACGGCCAACTCAGCTGATGGCAAAGTATTCACTGGCGTCGTGGAAGGGAGGGTGCGATCAGTGGTTGAGATGAAGTTGGATGAAAAACAGTGTGGTTTGAGACCACAGAGGGGTTGTCATGATCAGAATTTCAGTATGCGCCAGGTAATTGAAAAATGCTATGAGAGGAATAGACAGTTATGATTATGTTTCGTAGATCTAGACAAAGCATTTGACAGGGTACCGAGGGAAAAGATGTTCGCTATGCTGGGAGACTATGGGATTCAAGGTAGATTATTAAAATCAATCAAAGGCATTTATGTTGACTGTTACGGAGTATTGTGGATGTGCAGAGGTGAAAGAAGGTGCTGGGGTGAACAGGTCTCAAAATACAAAATTAAAGTTAATTTAACAAGGTTATATTTTCTTTTTAAGATCAAGAAAAAACAAATATAACAGGTACTTAGTAGCCTAGTAACAATTCGAAAATGTACAATTACAGTGATTACAGGATTTGGGCTCCGAGAGCCAGACACACTTCTTGAGCTATAAGCCCAATTTTACGATATACAAAATTCAACAAAGGGGCAGAAGACCCCAATCATGCCCAGGAGCTCTTGCTCCCAACTACACAGTAAAGCCTCCTAGAGGCACGCAGAAACAAATTTTAAGAAAGAGCGACTCGCTCTTAAGTTCAAGCCTATCAAAGGCCACACAAAACTCCACTTCCAAGTTGACCTCCAAACACAAATAACACAGGGGTAAAAATACCCAACCTACTGAGGCCTATTCAGTTAAGAAACAAGTCAATTACGTGGCCTCCAAAATACCAAATTCAGAGGAGGCGAAACTGCACTCCTAATACGCCTTATTAAAACCTACTTGGCGCTAGGCCTCTAATGCAAGGGCTAATCCCATTCTAAAGAGGTGACTTATAGAAGGAGACAATTTACATTACGTTAAGGAAGAAACGGTTGTGAAAATAAGTTCACCTCAATGCAATATGAGTGGGAGCTCGAGAGGGTTAAGCACTCTATATCCCAATATGTAGTTTAAAAAGATAGAATAGATACCAAGTGTCTTTACATCTTGAAGGTTACATGGTAAAAGGCTTCGGACCTGCCCCGGGAGTTAAACTGCTGAGCTAGCAAGAAAAGAAGTTATTAAACGGCCATTACCTGGTGGTTGAACTGCTGCCCGAAGAGAGAGGCGCTTCCCGCCCCCTGCTACGTACTTTACACACTGATAGATGTTACTGAAGTGGCGCGGAGACCCGAAAATCAGCAGTTTATATACCCTCGTGGAAAGTTCGAGGCGTTTCAGGAATGAGAACACCCGCCCACAATCATTTTATTGGCTAACAACGAAAACCCCTACACTAGATGAAGAAGAAACACATTATTGGTGGAAAATTAATTACAGAAATTCCTTATTGGTCGAATTCAAAACTGGCGGAAAGGAAGGGTTAATATTGCCAACTTAAACAATGACTGAAAGAAATTTAACAAAGAACAAACTTATGAACCTAAAATTTCTCCAAAAACACAGTTCTTTCACTTCGCACTAGGGTGCATAATTGTAGTCCTTCAGTAGTGCCATCTAGAAGAGAATGTCCACACTTCTTGCTACAGATAAAACAAAAACGAATCGAAACTGACATAGTTCAGAACACTTGAAAATTTATAGTAATGACATCTTCTGAGAAATCGTTGAATTAATATGGAAGTTAAAGTTCAGGCTTCCTCCAGTAGAGGACTTTTAACTGGCGCAAAGTTTGAATTAGAGGCGTGGAGGTGTACCACCCGGTACAGACAATTGGGCTTCAGTGAGAATTGATAGCAGAATGAATTCTTGGTTCAGCGTACTTACAGGGGTTAGACAAGGCTGTAATCTTCCACCTTTCTTATTCATAGTTTACATGGATCACCTGCTAAAAGTCTAATGTGGCAGGGAGGGATTCAGTTTGGTGGAAATGTAGTAAGCAGTCTGGTCTATGCTGACGACTTGCTCTTAATGGCAGATTGTGCCGAAAGCCTGCAGTCTAATATTTTAGAACATGAAAATAGGTTCAATGAGTATGGGTATGAAAATTAGCCTCTCGAAGACTAAATTGATGTCAGTAGGTAAGAAATCCAATACAACTCAGTTTCAGATTGGTGATACAAAGCTGGAACAGATAGACAATTCCAAGTATTTAGGATGTGTGTTCTCCAAGGATAGTAATATTTAGTATTTATTCTTGAACATAACGGGCGTTCAGCGCAAAAATACATGTTCACAATAAAAGTTAATAATAATAATTGTACCGGGCGGTACACCTCCACGCCGCTAATTCAAACTTTGCTCCAGTTGAAACTCCTCTACTGGAGGAAGTCTGAACTTTATCTACTGTGTTAATTCTCAAGTTTCTCAGAAGATGTCCCTACTTGTAAATTTTGAAGTTTCTGAACTGGGTCGTTTTCGATGTATTTTTGTTTTGCCTGTAGTAAGAAGTGTGGACATTCTCTTGCAGATGGCACTACTGAAGGACTACAATTATGCACCCTAGTGCGAAGTGAAAGAACTGTGTTTTTTGGAGAAATTTTGAATTCATAAGTTTGTTCTTTGTTAAATTTCTTTCAGTTATTGTTTAAGTTGGCAATATTAACCCTTTCTTTAAGCCAGTTTTGAATTTGACCAATAAGGAATTTCTGTAATTAATTTTCCACCAATAATGTGTTTCTTCTTCATCTAGTGTAGGGGTTTTCGTTGTTAGCCAATAAAATGATTGTGGGCGGGTGTTCTCATTCCTGACACGCCTCAAACTTTCCACGAGGGTATATAAACTGCTGATTTTCGGGTCTCCGCGCCACTTCAGTAACATCTATCAGTGTGTAAAGTACGTAGCAGGGGGCGGAAAGCACCTCTTTCTTCGGGCAGCAGTTCAACCACCAGGTAATGGCCGTTTAATAACTTATTTTCTTGCTAGCTCAGCAGTTTAACTCTCGGGGCAGGTCCGAAGCCTTTTACCATGTAACTTTCCCCTAAAATGTAAAGACACTTGGTATCTATTCTATCTTTTTAAACTACATATTGGGATAGAGAGTGCTTAACCCTCTCGAGCTCCCACTCATATTGCATTGAGGTGAACTTATTTTCTCAACCGTTTCTTCCTTAACGTAATGTAAATTGTCTCCTTCTATAAGTCACCTCTTTAGTATGGGATTAGCCCTTGCATTAGAGGCCTAGCGCCAAGTAGGTTTTAAATAAAGTGTAGTAGGAGTGCAAGAACGCCTCCTCTCAAGTTGGTATTTTAGAGGCCATGTAATTGACCTGTTTCTTTACTTAATAGGCCTCAGTAGGTTGGGTATTTTTACCCCTGTTTTCATGTACTTGGAGGACAGCTTGAAAGTGGAGTTTGGTGTGGCCTTTGATAGGCTTGAACTTAAGAGCGGGTTGCTCTTTCTTAAAATTTGTTTCTGCGTGCCTCGTGGAGGCATTACTGTGTAGTTGGGAGCAAGTGCTCCTGGGCATGATTGGGGTTTTCTGCCCCTTTGACGAACCTTGTATTTGGGTAAAGTTGGGCTAATTGCTCAAGAATTGTGAGTCCGGGGCTCGAAGCCCAAATTAAGTAAAAACTGTAATTGTACATTCTTAAATTGTTGAGATTCAACTGTGTTTCTGTTATTCTTGTTATTTCTTGATCTTGATAAGAAAATATAACCTTGTTAAATTTTATCTTAACTTTAATTTTGTATTTTGAGACCTGTTCACCCCCGCACCTTCTTTCACCTCTGCACATCCACAAAACTCGGTAACAATAATAATAATAATAATAATAATAATAATAATAATAATAAAGGATGGTAATATAGTGAGATTGAATGAAGGTGCAGTAAAGCTAATATCATGAGCTCGCAGTTGCGATTAACAGTGTTCTGTAGGAAGGAAATCAGCTCCCGCACGAAACTATCTTTACTGCGGTCTGTTTTCAGACCAACTTTGCTTTACGGTAGCGAAAGCTGGGTGGACTCAGGATATCTTATTCATAAGTTTGAAGTAACAGACATGAAAGTAGCAAGAATGATTGCTGGTAAAATAGGTGGGAACAATAGCAGGAGAGTACTCGGAATGAACTCGTTGATGAAGCTGTACGCACAAACCGGCTTCGGTAGTGAGGTCATGTGAGGTGCATGGAGGAGGATAGGTTACCTGGGAGAATGATGGACTCTGTTAAGGAGGGTAAGAGAAGCAGGGGGCACCAAGACGACCATGGTTAGACTCAGTTTCTAACGATTTAAAGATAGAAGATATAGAATTAAATGACGCCACAACACCAGTTGCAAATATAGGATTGTGGCGACGTTTAGTAAATACACAGAGGCTTGCAGACTGAACGCTGAAAGACATAACGGTCAATAGTGAAGTATGTATGTATGTATGTATGTATGTATGTATGTATGTATGTATGTATGTATGTATGTATGTATGTATGTATGTATGTAAGTACAGGCTGCAGAATAATTATGTTATTGGTTTTGCTTCGCAGCAGTTAACTTTTTATGGTTTTTGAGGATGCCGACTTGTTCCACATCGAATGTGCTGACATGAGTCTAGTGTGCAAATACCAGGATCGAACCTGCAGTCTTGGGCTCAAAAGTCTGAGCGTCATTCCTCCTCAGCTGAGTGAGGGAGGATCCACGTTCCCTTCAAGGCTTTCACTCTCACGGTCATTGGTTCCTATCGATTTTCAGGCAAGGTCGAGCAAGTTTTCCCGTCTTGACCTATAATACAGCTGGAGCTGCAAGCGGGTCTGGCCATGGTTCAAAGCGGGAACAACTGTAAGTAAACCTTCTTACTGCCAGGCTGTGAAATAGCAGTGCATTCAGGTTTAGCTACAGAAATCGACATCGAGCGGCTGGTTTCACTTTTCGTTCAGATGTGTGCAAAACACGGCTGGTGGACCGGCACTTCCTTCAACAATCCTCTACAACGTAGGTCTTGCATCTGATGATCATACCAATTAATGTAGCTCTCGTATATGACGATCATAAGAATTAATGTAGGTTAGTGTTATTGGATTTTCGCCTTACTTACTACTTTGATGATTTTCCGGACGCCGAGGTGCCGGAATTTTGTTCCACAGGAATTCTTTAGAGTGCCAATAAACCTAACGAAACGACGCTAACGTATTTGAGCACCTTCAAATCAGTGGCGGCTCTTGCTGAACGATGTTGGTGGTTCTGCACCCTGGCGCCTAGTCCATTGCAGTAAGTGTTATAGACAAATACACAACAAATTCGTATTGCATACGTGGAGTGCTAATTAGGCTCGTGTGCATCCGTCCTCCAACCCCGCGGAAACGCCTCACGTGTCCCTCTCCATGTCCTACCAGCTCTGAAATTCCCGAAAATTTACAGAAAAACATACGTCTCTATCTAAAAGACTTCCTAATTTCGAGTGACTTCGACAATATAAACAACTGAATTGTAAAAAAAAAGTGATTCAAAAGGTACAAAAATGAAGTATTTATTCCTCTTATCGAAAATAATTTTGATCTAGCATCGACACACTCATATTTACAGAAGTTCCGAGACATGTATAGAACTTTCAGAGCCGGCTTCATTAATGGAGGGGGAAATCATCATCTCATGATACTAACGTTCCTATTTTTATGACTACCTAACTTTGAAGAATTCACCTTCATATGTACCATTACGGATAAACATCTTCATAATTGCTTGTAGAATTTTAATTCAGGTATTGGCGTACTTACGTTTAATATTATGCCAGTTTAGGATTCAGTATATATAGCTACTAACTGCTGCGTTCTGTGCTCTCGTCCACGTAGTTAGTCTACGGACTTGTATGCGCGCAATTTCCACCTGTTCTGCTGTATCTGGACACTCGACGAGGACGTAATGTAAAGACGATCTAGTGAAACAGAATCTTATACATCAACTGACCTATTTTGAAGGGCAACTACATCTTATTGCTCCACGTTGACAGTGCTAGCCTCACCGTAATCGTGGTTCATGTGCATTTTATCCCTTCTATGGTGAACATGGTGCTGTGCTACCATATCGCTAGTATGGCTATCGATTATGAGCCTTTTTGTATGCAGTCAGCTCTAAATGAAGATTCGGAAATTGTTTTAATAAATTCGGCGATATTGAGGACAGACAGTTTCGATTTCATGCTACATTTACCTTTAATTTAAACTTCTGTCTGTCGCAATCGCCAGTGGACTCATTTAGGTTGTGGAGAAACTGTGGCGTGAAAATTATTTTGGGACTACTCCTTACGGACATTGAAACAGGTCTTAACTTTCATTAAAGAGCATCTATAACTTGTCAACAGTATTGAACTTTGCCCTAGTAAAGATAGAAACAGCGGGCGAGTTGGCCGTGCGCGTAGAGGCGCGCGGCTGTGAGCTTGCATCCGGGAGATAGTAGGTTCGAATCCCACTATCGGCAGCCCTGAAGATGGTTTTCCGTGGTTTCCCATTTTCACACCAGGCAAATACTGGGGCTGTACCTTTATTAAGGCCACGGCCGCTTCCTTCCAACTCCTAGTCCTTTCCTATCCCATCGTCGCCATAAGACCTATCTGTGTCGGTGTGACCTAAAGCCCCTAGCAAAAAAAAAAGATAGAAACAAAGCTACGTACAATTCATTTATTACCCGAGTGCTATCATGAAATGCACTGTTTGGACTTTTCTGACGAACGTGAAATTTGGTGTCATATATAACGAATTTGTTTTGAATTCGAATAATTATTTTCACGAAATAATACGCGTGAGGAACCCTTGAACTGCCCTGCATTATTGTGCTTCGGAAATTGAGTATTTCCGCAGAACGGGTTCGCTGGAGGCAGACTCGCATGTCACTTGTTTTGGTTATGCGCATGTTCTGTGAGTAGAATTTGAAAGTATTGTTGTTGTTGTTGTTGTTGTTGTTGTTGTTGTTGTTGTTGTTGTTGTTGTGAGACGCTCCAAGAAGATGGATGCAAATTCGGGAGGCTCTTCCGAGCCGGGATTTAAGAAGATGGGGAAAGGTCCAAGCTACCGAATGAAACCGCCTTAAAAGATGCAGCGTGTGCAGTAGTTGTTATTTTTCTTCACACGAGTTCCTGTATGTTCGCCTTTATTTTGGAAGAATAACTTCGTAAAGGTAGGATTAAGTAGTGCTGATTAACCATCCTCTATGTATTGAGTTTAATGGGCTACTTGTGCAGTGCAATTCCTCTGATGTCTGAAACCTGCTTGTCCAGGCATTAGTAAACTATCAATCATAGGGGCCAAGCGGTTCAAAATAAGTTTTCGAGTACCTTATAAAGATGACCTAGGAGTGAAACAGGTCGGTGGCTTTTGGGGTAATATAGTTCTTTCTCAGGTTTCAGGATGATAACCAATTTGTTTTTATCCGTATTTTTATTTTATGTGATGACCTTATCCTTTTGTTTAGTAGCTTCATTTCTTTTAATAATTTTTTATAATCTTCTTCTTATTTTCAATTTAATCTACGTTCAGGTATTATTAATTTATTTCTCTTCTGGTTTCAGTCGGTCAAACTCTCGTTGGTAAAATTGCATCATAAGCTGTATGAAAAGAACTTGTATACACCAAATTTCTAAAATACTGTTGCCTTAGCAAGCGTGAATGTTTTTATGCTGTCTCATTTATTGTCCTACATATGAAATCAACCTATTTTTATACATTAAAATCTATGTACCACTTGAGACAACCTTTTATTTGCATTCTCGCTGGAGTTATTTTGAGCGTAGTACAAATCGATTCTTCGCATCTTTCTCGTTTCTTCTCAGGCCGTTTCAGTTCGCGTCGATTCACTCTTCCTGATTTGTGAGACTGTAACCTTGGTAAGTATCTGTGATTACTTAGGTTTTCTTGGGTTTTAGTAATGTTGGCCACAGTACGAGTGTATTCGGCGATGTATGGAGGAGTAGCTTACTCCAGTAGCTTACTTCGGCATAGTTGGGAATCATGGAACGCTCATTAATTTTGGAGCAGACTATAAAGTTTTCAATTGGCAAGCAAGCACAGACGCTGTTATGAAGCTAACTGGAACATAGCACATCAAATTTGTTCCAAGTGAACGAGTAATACTAACGCGGTGTGTCAGAAAGTGCGATGTAAAGGTAAGAGGGGAGATGCAAATACGTCCGTGTTCATTACAAAGGAAAACTATTCTATACCTGAAAAAACATCCATGGAAATATGTGAATACAACGTACAGAAACTTTTGTCATCCCATTTCAGTGAAAACTGGGAAACACGTTCAGAGCTTCGATACTGTGTGGATGTGCTGCAAGGAGCAGAAGCAGAAGATGAGGGCGGAGAGAATCAGCAACGTGTATTGTAACAGGAACGCCCGTACTTCAGTTTATCGGAGAGCATGAGGAACGACAAGGCGTGTACGGCCCATGCTAAGAGAGTAAGAGAGAAGAGTAGTGAAAGAAAAATTCATGATTAAGTGGATCCTTCAGTTTATTCAATAAATAGGCAAATAATTATGTCACCTTTTATAGCTGAATTGTAGATTTGTCCCTGAGGGCGTAAAGAGGACGTTGTCCCGCGGCGGCTGCGTCGTCTTGCGGTCGGCGTCGGCGTTGTCTTCCGTCGTTGGTGTTTGTATTAGTGTTGATGACTCGAACCAGAGGCAGGAACGGGGAAATGTGGAGCTTCCACATTTGACGTCATGGGGTACTGGTGTGACACTTCCCTATGGCGAAGCACGCCGAAATAGTTCCCACAGTAGCAAGGATAAAGTTAGAGTCACAGTTCGTATTGGGAATAATACGCAAATGAAACAATCTAGAACCTTCCGAGGTGCGGTGATCAAGCACTTCATAAAGAAAATTAAATTTATCGAGTACAGTCTCTACACTGTACTCCACCAGCATAATACATTTGTTGAAATAAATGATAGTCCAAATTCCCGTGCGTCGTAATTTTCAGATTAACACTGGCACTTAAGATCATAATGCAACACAGTTCAACGGATAGACATAGTCTTTAAATGAAATTGGGGCTGGCTAGAAATACTACCGCTGCTTTCACACAGTCTTTGAACGAAATTAATGCTGGCACAGTTAATGCAAGAACACAGTCTTTAAACGAATCCAAAGCTGGCACAGTTTATGTGAGAACACAGTCTTTAAATGAATTCAAGCTGGCGAGAACACAGTCTTTAAACGAATTCAAAGCTGACACAATTAATGCAAGAACACAGTCTTTAAACGAATTCAAAGCTGGCACAGTTTATGTGAGAACACAGTCTTTAAATGAATTCAAGCTGGCGAGAACACAGTCTTTAAACGAATTCAAAGCTGACACAATTAATGCAAGAACACAGTCTTTAAACGAATTCAAAGCTGGCACAGTTTATGTGAGAACACAGTCTTTAAATAAATTCAAGCTGGCGAGAACACAGTCTTTAAACGAATTCAAATATACAGCCGGATCGAGAGACGAATTATGTCGCGACGGCTTACTTGCACACGCTCGCTGACTCACGGCTTACTGCCGACTCACTCCACTCTCTGCCTTCAGCACACTGCCGTCGCATACCGCACACTCTCTCTGCTTTACTGCAGGCTCTCTGCTTACCTTCTGCCTTACCCCAGGCTGGCGACTCGCTTATATTTCGTTCATGCAGCAATGGAACACGAAGGAACCTTCTGCGTGACGTCGCTTGTCCTTGGCCGGTGTTCTGGAACGTCGCGAACTTGCTCGCAGTTTCCACTATGCCTGTGCGCTCGGCGCAAGCTTACGGTCGGGTATTAGCGAGCTCCACTTAATAAAAGAATGAAACGTGAATGCTCGTAGGGCGTTACCGTTTCATCTCCCCCCCTGCTCGGGAAAAAGAAAATTGCTGGGCGATTTTCTTTTTTCGCTCATCTCCTAGTAAAGTATTTCAAAAACTCCAACAGTCTTCTCACTATAGCCAGAGGATTAATGTAAAGTGTGACGCATTTTGAAATGATTCCATCATTCTCCATCTGTTTAATAATGACCCGTGCTTCTTTCAAGTACTTCATGGGTATCGGATAAGGCCGTTTCTTATAAGGTGATGTGTCAGTAACAT
Organism: Anabrus simplex; assembly: GCF_040414725.1. Lineage (NCBI taxonomy): Eukaryota > Metazoa > Arthropoda > Insecta > Orthoptera > Tettigoniidae > Anabrus > Anabrus simplex. The sequence goes on along the minus strand of NC_090266.1, from coordinate 1,120,115,972 downwards.
CTAAGTGGTGCTTGAAACCCTTAATGACTCCAGGTTTCTCAGAAAATACATCTGGAAACTTCTTAAAAAGCTCTTGGATTGCCTTTATTACTTTATCATCATCGTAATCTGGGCTTTCAGCTACATTGGCGTAAAGCGTGAAGTTGTAGTGGTCCTCGTTAAACTCATCATCGATAATGGACGTCATCTGGTCCTCTACGGGTCCCACTTCCTCGGGTCGCCCCTCTTCGTGGACGCTTTCTTCGACAGGCGGAGCCTCGCTCATCTTGCCTTCTACTATGCCCACCGGGGTCTCACATTCCGGATTCTTCACGTCATTATAAGTAACCAACTGTAGCCCTACAGATTCGACGTGGAAAAATTTAATCACATTAGCGGGATAATCAATGATTCCCCATGTTGAATGAGAAAGTCTGATCCAAGAATTAAGTCAAATTTCATTTGCGTCAAAATCAAAAATAGATGTTGGAACTTAACACCACCAAGTTCTAACTCAAGAAACGCCTGGAATTTGCATTTAATAGCTTTGTCAGGAACTATGCCTTTAACCTTAACTTGAGCAACCGGCAAGATGGAGATGTAGGTCGTCTCCTGCGCCACATCTATTAATTTCTGCGAAATTAGTGAGGCTTGCGATCCCGAGTCTACTAGAGAGTGGACAATCATATTGCCTAACTTAATGATAATGATCGGTAAGCCGCGTTGTATCTGAGGCTGTCGTGGTGTTGAATCCTCATATAGTAAATCTGCATCCTCTAAATACCAATGGTTAATGAGTGCACTACATACTACCTCTCCTCCCTCCGGGTTTTCAGGCAATCTCTTTATTGCTTCGACAAAGTTTTTTTTTTGGTACCCGTAGCTCTTGGATCCATTTCCGTTCTCTCATTTCTTCTCTGTATCTCCGCCTGGTATTCCAAAGAAGCTGCTCCAGGTAAGCCCTCTTCCCTGTTCTTATTCCTTACATATTCCGTAGTCTCTCTCCAACGTTTCTCTAATTCTTCCCGCTGGGAGTTCCTATTATCATTGGGTTGATTAGCTGCCTGCCTCCATGAAGGTCCAGGTTGAAACTTAGCCCTCCCTTCGTAGGGGCGATTCCTAGATCTTCTATACCGAAACGGAATATCTCGGCGAGTTTCTCTTTCTTCTCGCGGTTCTAGATTTACTTGAACCGGAGTCTTCATTTCCGTAAAGTTGGTTGTAGTTTCTTTGGTTCGACCTGCTTTTGCTGCGCTCTGAGTGTGCGCAGTATCGAGTTTCCTCAGGACATCATCGAGCTGCTCCAAGTCCTGGACGTTTGCTGCCACCAATATTTCCTGAACATTTGGTGGAAATTGCAGCGTTATGACCTGAATAAGTTCTTGCTCCGGTAAAGGAGGATCGAAAAACTGCATCTTTTTAAGCTGAGATATAAGATAATCCGAATATCGCGAGGAATTAACGGACGTGTTATACTTTCTAGAGTATAATTGAAGTTTTATCAGGTGCTGAGCCTCAGCACTCCAAAATCGTCTAAGTAAGGCTTCCTTAAACTCTTCGTAAGTGTTAATGCTGAATTTAAAAGCGGTAAACCACATTAACGCCTTGCCTTCTAACAATCGAGACGCTATTCGTAAACGACGGTCGGTCTTAACGTGATTTTCTTGAAAGAATTCTTCGAGGTTGAGGAGAAACTCCTTAGCAGTATACTCCTCTTTTCCCGAAAATTTGGCTGGTTTTTCCTCAGTTATTTTAAAAATTGTGGAAACATTCATGGATTCTCCACTAGTGTTGTGAAGGCTAGATGATGAAACATCCTGTTCGATTTGCGATACTTTGCTGTTGAGAGCTTCTATACCCCCTTGGAGTTCAAGTTTTAGGGTTTTAATTTTCCCCTGTACGGAATTCTCAATTTCCTTGACCTCCTTCTCTATGTCGGTCTTGACTTCTGCTACATCGCGACAGATACGAGTAATCTGCGTGTGAGCATTATCTAACTGAGTCTTGACACGTTTGTCGGCCTCCTCTTGCTGACTTTTCAGAAGAGTAATTTCGTTTCCCAACTTCACGAAATTATTTTTAACAGATTCATGAAGTTTGTCTTGAATAGACGCGATTTTAGTTTGCGCAAGAGATAATTGAGCATGGGATTCTTGAAATTCTTCCTTTAAGCTTTCTACTTCTTTAAGGACTTCCTGAGAAGAAGACGGGAAAGCAAGTTTTAAGTCCTCCGCCACTTGTGATTTTATATCTTGCTTAATGGTTTCTAAGTCACGTGTTAATCTTTCATTTATTTCCGTAAACTTAGAATCCATCCTTTTGTTAGACTCTTTAAATCTTTTTTCAATTTCGGCACCTGCACTATTGAGCCTACGTTCCAAATTATTATTAACTTCTGCAAATTTTTGATCAACAGATTCTGTCAATTTTACAATGTTGGCATCATTAGCCTCCCTTAGTTGAGTGATACTACGATTAGTTACTTCATTAGCCTCCCTAAGTTGACCTATACTAGCCTTAGTGGCTTCCATACGACTTTCCAAGGCCGCGTTAGATTCTTTAAGTTGAGCTCCTAAAGTATTATTAGATTCAGCAATCCTACGCCCGAGATTAGTGTTACTTTCCGTAATCCTGTCATTTAGACTGATTTTTAAAGCCTCAATGGCAGCTAGTATGTTTTCCATATTAATGTAGTTATTTTCACAAAATGCAGAAAATACAATCATTCACTTCATACGTAAAATCACCATTATTGTCCAATGGTAAAGTTCAAAATTTCACCAACACAAAATATCAAACACTTGTGCATAAAATTAAATATCACCATTATTGTCCAATGGTAAAGTTCAAAATCTCACCAACACAAAATATCAAACACTTGTGCATAAAATTAAATATCACCATTATTGTCCAATGGTAAAGTTCAAAATCTCACCAACACAAAATATCAAACACTTGTGCATAAAATTAAATATCACCATTATTGTCCAATGGTAAAGTTCAAAATCTCACCAACACAAAATATCAAACACTTGTGCATAAAATTAAATATCACCATTATTGTCCAATGGTAAAGTTCAATGTTTCACTGACATAAATATCAAAAATTTATATGAGACTGTGCATAAATATTACGCCTGAAATGTTTTACATAACAAGAGAAAAAAAATAATCACTTGTGCCATAAACTTAATCAGAGTTCTGTGCCAAAAGTTTAAAAATTCGTCAAAGTCATTGAATTGAACTTCGTAAAATTTTAACACATTCACTGAACTGGAATTAACGTACGTACTATGCACTTTTATTTGAATTGGTAAGTTAAGATATCACTGATTTCAAAGTTAATTTTTATCACTTTACTCTCTTTAATCGGGCCCCAACGTCATGGGTGCCACTATTCACTACCTTCTCTCTGTAACAGGAACGCCCGTACTTCAGTTTATCGGAGAGCATGAGGAACGACAAGGCGTGTACGGCCCATGCTAAGAGAGTAAGAGAGAAGAGTAGTGAAAGAAAAATTCATGATTAAGTGGATCCTTCAGTTTATTCAATAAATAGGCAAATAATTATGTCACCTTTTATAGCTGAATTGTAGATTTGTCCCTGAGGGCGTAAAGAGGACGTTGTCCCGCGGCGGCTGCGTCGTCTTGCGGTCGGCGTCGGCGTTGTCTTCCGTCGTTGGTGTTTGTATTAGTGTTGATGACTCGAACCAGAGGCAGGAACGGGGAAATGTGGAGCTTCCACATTTGACGTCATGGGGTACTGGTGTGACACTTCCCTATGGCGAAGCACGCCGAAATAGTTCCCACAGTAGCAAGGATAAAGTTAGAGTCACAGTTCGTATTGGGAATAATACGCAAATGAAACAATCTAGAACCTTCCGAGGTGCGGTGATCAAGCACTTCATAAAGAAAATTAAATTTATCGAGTACAGTCTCTACACTGTACTCCACCAGCATAATACATTTGTTGAAATAAATGATAGTCCAAATTCCCGTGCGTCGTAATTTTCAGATTAACACTGGCACTTAAGATCATAATGCAACACAGTTCAACGGATAGACATAGTCTTTAAATGAAATTGGGGCTGGCTAGAAATACTACCGCTGCCTTCACACAGTCTTTGAACGAAATTAATGCTGGCACAGTTAATGCAAGAACACAGTCTTTAAACGAATCCAAAGCTGGCACAGTTTATGTGAGAACACAGTCTTTAAATGAATTCAAGCTGGCGAGAACACAGTCTTTAAACGAATTCAAAGCTGACACAATTAATGCAAGAACACAGTCTTTAAACGAATTAAAAAGCTGGCACAGTTTATGTGAGAACACAGTCTTTAAATGAATTCAAGCTGGCGAGAACACAGTCTTTAAACGAATTCAAAGCTGACACAATTAATGCAAGAACACAGTCTTTAAACGAATTCAAAGCTGGCACAGTTTATGTGAGAACACAGTCTTTAAATAAATTCAAGCTGGCGAGAACACAGTCTTTAAACGAATTCAAATATACAGCCGGATCGAGAGACGAATTATGTCGCGACGGCTTACTTGCACACGCTCGCTGACTCACGGCTTACTGCCGACTCACTCCACTCTCTGCCTTCAGCACACTGCCGTCGCATACCGCACACTCTCTCTGCTTTACTGCAGGCTCTCTGCTTACCTTCTGCCTTACCCCAGGCTGGCGACTCGCTTATATTTCGTTCATGCAGCAATGGAACACGAAGGAACCTTCTGCGTGACGTCGCTTGTCCTTGGCCGGTGTTCTGGAACGTCGCGAACTTGCTCGCAGTTTCCACTATGCCTGTGCGCTCGGCGCAAGCTTACGGTCGGGTATTAGCGAGCTCCACTTAATAAAAGAATGAAACGTGAATGCTCGTAGGGCGTTACCGTTTCAGTATGAAGTTGATAATGATGACTCCCTTATGACGGTTTAGCTTAATTCAAGTTTGAGTTTCACCCGTGTTCTTCATTGGTGTTGAAACTGTAACCCGAGCCAATTATTTTTTTGCGTGGTCTTAAAATTCCATTTCAGTTTTGTTTAATCTTTAATTGTTTTGTTGAAGTACGTCCAAAATTACAGGGGGGCAAATTGAAGAGAATTCGCATTATAATAATTCTTACCGGAGTAATACGCACCAAACACTGATTTTGGGTCTCGAACGGAATTCTCTCAATTATTCTGAGGTTTTCATGTAAACAATGTCTTTTATTTTGTACATTTACTCGTTCAAGTAGGACGAAAACAGAAAGCAGCCCTAATTCAAAGGTCCAGTTGAGCACCAATTATGCTGACATGCAAAATCTGTACTTGATTTACTTTGTAGGATATAGATATCATTTCTTTCGTTGTTCATTCTGCATGAGTTTTATGAAAGATATCCCAGTTCTTCTATGGATTTTCTGAACCTTTCATCTGTTCCTATTGGTGGTGCTTAACGTACTGCTCATTTTGCATAGGCTCCTTAATTTATTTACAATATTCTACATTTCGTGAAGGGTTGACACTCGTTCTGTTCGGGACCTTGCCTCACACCCGGATAACGCGTCAGTTACCTAGAACTAGATAAAACTGAACTACGATTTACGTAAGGCCATATCACATTAATGAAACACACTGTAATGAGATGATGAAGATTATGATGATGTTAATAATAGAAACTGAGAGAGTTGATCGTACGGTTAGGGCCGCGCAGCTATGAGCTTTTATTCGGGAGATATTGGGTTCGAACTCCACTGTCGGTAGCCTAGAAGATGGTTTTCTGTGGTATTTACAATTTCGTACCTTAATTAAGGCCACGGCCGCTTCCTTCCCACTCCTAGCCATTTTCTATCCCATCGTCGCCGTAAGACCTCTCTGTGTCGGTGCGACGTTAGGAAAATTGTAAAATAACAATAATAATAATAATAATAATAATAATAATAATAATAATAATAATAATAATAATAATAATAATAATAATAATACGTAAAAATCGCGAAAGCTGTTGGCTACAAGGCTCGAATTCGGAAGATGATGGCACCGAGCTCCACGATCAGGAACTCAGGTGTTCGTGATTTCGTATTTTTATGCAATAAAAATTAAGGGTTTGTAACTATGAACACTGTGGCCGCTAATCTTCCAAGCTTAGACTTTTTCTCATTCAAGTATCGCCGAAACATTAACTGCGTTAGTGAAACTTTTGATGGCTCTCAAAGATAACAATCCTCTCGTGCTACCAGCTTGGAAGGTTCATGGCCTATCAAGCGACCGACCGTTGCTGAGCTCGAAGGTCTGCATATTTTGAGGAGACGCGTGCTCAGCGGAACGAATCCCCTCGGTCGTTATTCTTGGCTTTCTAGATTGTCAAATACCTCGTCAATGTAATCACGTAGGCTAAATGAATCTCGAAGCAGCCCTCAGGTCCAAGTAAAAGTCGCTGACCTGATTGGGAATCGAATTTGGGGTCCCCATGTAAGAGGCAGACAAGCATCTCGTACACCACGGAGGTGGTAAAACAATAATAATAATAAATATAAAATAATAATAATAATAATAATAATAATAATAATAATAAAAATAAAAATAATAATAATAATAGTAATAATTGTACCGGGCGGTACACCTCCACGCCGCTAGTTTAAAAATGTGCGCCACTTGAAACTCCTCTGCTGGAGGAAGTCTGAACTTTATCTACGGTATTAATTTTTTACTTTATCAGAAGATGTCACTACCTGGAAATTTTGGAGTTTTTGTACTGTGTCATTTTCGACGTATTTTTGTTTTGCTTGTAGTAAGAAGTGTGAACTTTCTCTTCTAGAGGACACTACTGAAAAACTACAATGGTGCACCCTAGTGCGACGTGAAAGAACTATTTTTTTGGAGAAATTTTTATTTCAAAAGTTTGTTTCTTGTTAAATTTCTTTCTGTCATTGTTTAAGTTGGCTGTATACCCCTCTCTTTCCCCTTGTTTTGTATTTAGCCAATCCCGAATTTATTTTATTAATTTCTGACCAATCGGATGTATCTTCCCCCAACTTGAATATGTTGCTGTATCCTACCCAATAAAGAGTTTGTGGGAGGGTGTTCTCATTCCCCTAACGCCTCGAACTTTCCGCGAGAGCATATAAACTGCTGATTTTAGGGTCTCCGGGCCACTTCTGTTCCATCTTTTCGTGTGTAAAGTACATAGCAGGGGGCGGGAAGCGCCTCTTTCTTCGGCGGCAGTCAACAACCAGGTAATGGCCGATTAATTACTTCTTTTCTTGCTTGCTCAGCAGTTTAACTCTCGGGGCGGGTCCGAAGTTTTTCCATTATGTAACCTTCCTTAAACGTAAAGGAACTTGTATCTATTCTATCTTTTAAACTACATATTGGGATAGAGAGTGCTTAACCCTCTCGAGCTCCCACTCATATTGTTTTGAGGTGAACTTGTTTTCTCAACCTATTCTTCCTTAACATTATGTAAATTTGTCGATTTCTAAAGTCACCTCTTTAGTATGGGATTAGCCCTTGCATCAGTGGCCTAGAGCCAAATTAGGTTTTGAAACAAATACATTAGGAGTGCAAATCGCCTCCTCTCAAATTGTCGATTTAGAGGTCATGTAATTAACCTTCTTGTCATTTAACAGACCTCAGTAGGTTGGGTATTTTACCCCTGTGTACATGTCCTGAGAGGACAGCTTGAAAGTAGAATTAGGTGTGGCCTTTGACAGGCCTGAATTTTGAGAGCAAGTTGCTCTTTTCCCGAAAATTTTGTTTTCTGCGCGCCTCAAGGAGGCCTTACTGTGTATTTTGGAGCAAGTGCTCCTAGGTATGAATGGTGTTCTCCCCTCTCTGTTGACACTTGTGTTTGGGGTAAAACTGAGCTGATTGCTCAAGGATGGTGATCGCGGGGCTCGAAGCCCAAACCCTATAAATACTGTAATTGTACTTTTGTTGCCTTGCTACTCTGTACCTGCCATATTTGTTATTTCTTGATTTTAAAAAAGAAAATATAACCTTGTCAAATTTTAAATTCACTTTAATTTCGTAGCCTGAGACCTATTCACCACCCCGCACCTTCTTTCACCTCTAACTACCACGGAAAACTCCGTAACAATAATAATAATAATAATAATAATATGTCGATCTGTGTGCTCGGATGGTAGAACGCTGTCTTTGTGAGCTAATTCTGCGAGTTCGAACTCCGTTAAATCTAGTGATATTGGAAGGTGCTCAAATACGTCAACTTCGCATTAGCTGACATACTAGTACGTATATTTATGTACTGAGAAACTCAACTATTTTCCAGACATTCTGAATTCCCACAAGGACAAAATTTAACTACATCAAAAATTAACAAAATTAAATTTGAATAATTAATAACACAACACACAATCTATAGCATTAAATATTGGGAAATACCAAAAAATACATTTAGGACATTAAAAGGAATTACTACGAATACAGATGTTATATTCAAATTGAAGAAGATCCTCGTAAGGTGGCGATTACCAGAAGATTGATTCTGGACTTCTATAAGCCCAATCTGTTCAATAAATTCATTTAAAAAGACCTACTTATAGTGCCACATGCCCCTACCATTAAACCCAATGCTTCCACAGCTTCTAAATGGTTCCTTTCCCTGTAAAATTCGATTGTAGGTGTGTAGATGTTTCTCTTTTCAGCGTTAACCTCCTCAGGCTGATCGGTGTGATCCTGACTGTGGGAGCGAGACAAAATTATGGCACCTCAGCGTATCCAAAAAGTAGTTATTTGGACGTAATACCAGAACATAAATAATAATAATAATAATAATAATAATAATAATAATAATAATAATAATAATAATAATAATAATAATAATAATAATAATAATAATAATAATAATAATAATGATTAGCGCACAAATTGGCTAAGAGTTTTGTGTCATGTAGCTGTTAGCTTGCATTCGAACCCCATTGTCAGCAGCCCATAGGATTGATTTTCCGTGGTTTCCAATTTTCACACCAGGCCACGGTCGCTTCCTTCCCAGTCATAGCGCTGTGTTATCTTATCGTCGCCGTAAGACCTGTCTGTGAGCGAAAAATTAGTAAAATAACAATTCGGCTGGCAGGCATTTCCCCAGGAGGACATGCAAGGCCACTCCGTATAGCGGCTCTCATTTTCATGTGCATTCGTCTGAAAATGAAGTCATTCAATCATATCAATAGTGCTTATACGTCGAATAAGTTGTATTCTATTCTTATGACTCCTTCATGATGTTGCACTTTTAATGAATGTGAGTGTACGTTATTTGGTAGCAGATGCAAAAGTCAGGTGTTACTGTCCCGAGAGTCAGTTGGTGAAGATGTCCATGCAAAAAGTGGTTCTGTAAATTACTGTGTCCGTTTTTCGTTTAATCCAATCTGGAGAAGCGCGCTAAGTGATCAAGGAAACGTGGTCTAGTCGCACAGATTGTGTCCGCAGGGAAATGAATACGCCGCGGTAATGATTCTATCGACGTGTATTTTTAGCTTGGTAATATTAGTTTCAAACTGAAATAGGAACGCAGTTTTGTATGAAATTACCGCCAATCTCTACTCTCTGTCTGCGGACGGTGTTTGGAATCGATCTACACCAGCGCTGTCGTAGTTTCCTTCTTTATAATTCATGAGCTAAAGTTACCAAGGCCAGCCGCCACATTCACGCGTTGGGCTCCTGTACAGTACCGGGTACAGTTCTGTTCATAGGAAAACGTGTCGGTGATTGAGAAAGGTAAAATTAATGAGATGGGAATTATGTAACAAGAGCTGTAACGAAATGGAATTAATCCTGCAATGACTGCGAACACAGCAGGAAGGTAGCCATACTTCGGATAGCACAGGGACTCGAACATTTCTCACTAGAATCTCATTTTCTACTAGAAATAAGACACGGTGAAATGACGCGATATTCCAGTTACCATGATCATGAAATAATAATAATAATAATAAACTGCGGTGGATATCTTGGTATCCATCTCGCGTTCGAAGATAACTGAAGCACACTGATTCAAGATATGCAAACTGCTTGTCTCTACCATCAACCATTCTTGAAATAAACATCATCAACTTCTACATGTGTTTAACATTTTATCAAAGAGGACAACTCACATACATAAATTTCACTAGAGTTCTAATGAAAATGGTATCAGCTAGGATTAGTGTAAATGTGCCAAGGCCATAATACACATATACTAGGGCTGTAAATAAAGTATTGGCAGCGTATTCCAGTCACTCGCAGGAGATCGGGCATGCGCAAATAGGATATGGCAGTGGTCTGGTGGCGCTGTTGTCGATGTGTAGTGTGCATTTGACGGGCATCCAATTTGGGACTGTTTTATGTGGCGTTCAAGTGAAGAGTGCCGATTTTACCGCTCTAAGGCACGTTTCCAAAAGGTGATCAGCGTTTTTGGATTAAAATCGAGGATGCCCGTGGCTAAAATGCATCAGAATGTTATCGAGGATTAAGTGAAGCCTGTGGCGAGAATGCATTACGGTATAGGACGGTTACACGATGGGTCAAGGCGGTTCTTGCGGTTCGGAATGGGGCCTTGTAACACCCTCCCTAATACCAATATCAATAGTCCGTTATTGGATGTTATACATTTTCCAGCAACTCGTTCCTGGTTGCCAGCGTTTCGCCCCCGTGTGCTAAGTTGGGCTCATCAGTTGTTCAATAACGGACCATTTATAGTGGTATTATAAATGTTCTCTTTCGGGACAAATATTTCAGGTTCCCTATGGGAATCAACATCTATATCATAATACCCTCCGTACCCCAAGACAAGAGTCCTTGTGATTTCGACCTGTCGTCGAAGTTGAAGGAACCCCTCTGAGACCACCGATATGCTGATGTGGCATCTATACTCCGCTCAGTAGGGCTCCTCATCGCTGACATCAACAGAGAATGCCTTTCCAAGGGTCCGCAATGACTTTCCAACATTTGGCAAAAGTGGGGACTACACTGAAAGAATGTAATGCAATTGTACTTGTTAGTTCATTAAATATTGAGTGCTATCAATATTGCCAATACTTTACTTACAGCCTTCGTAACATACATGCGTCCTTAATTTAAAGTGAGTTTGGCTTTAGACATGCGTTCGTGCTGAGCATTTGGCACGTCGAGCACAAGCTACCAACACCGCTGCACGCCATCGACCCGCTAGCGTGACACTACCACCGAGATGTCCTTACGAAAACGTTCGCCATGTTCGTCGCTGACTGAACCTACGTTCTCGGAAAATAAATCAAGATATGAGTCGGAAAGGTAAATTTTGAAAGACATAGGGCAGTACATCGGTCTGTATGTCATAATGCACTTCAGCACAACATTCGCATAGTCAGCAGATTTAAAATTTCCAAGAAAATTGGCTACGACTGACTTGATTGCCGCCCATGCACCTCTTTCAACACTACCACCCAAAAGTCTTGGAAGTGACTGTCAACAATGCTCTTCCTTGTTTATGGATCTATGAACGAACCTTCCACTTTCGTGTAACTGATATTTTCAGGTATCGAAAAGCATCTGAATCAAGGATCATGTAGGAGAAATAGATCCGTCACTCCTGTATAATAAAGTTCACTGAGAAAACAGGTCATGGAAGCAATAGTGGCCCCTTTTTCTCCGCCAACATAAGGAAATAAATACCATGATACTTCCTCGTAATAAACTTGATAGTGACAGTTGTTACTTTGCTAAAATTTTAATTGTGATAGAGGTAATGATTGCATTTCGGTAGGAAAGTTGTATCACAAGCTTCTCTCATGTTTTTACTTGAAAAGTAAATTGCAATTACCGTATTTGTATGTTGGCAATCCTGTTATTACGCTAGCTTGTATCGTTGTTTCACTGTTCGCATTTTAATGTAAATTTACATCTATTAAATAATAAATGCGACATTGATTATTGAAAATGTTAATGCAATTCATATAAAACCACAAAACGCCCGTAATTACCTAAATCGCGATCTAATATAACCTTATTCTTTCGCTCGTTCGTTCGTTGAATCGTTTCCACGAAGTTTACGTATGGGAATGGAAAACAGGAGAAGGAAAGGAAGAAGTAAAACACAGCATAATGCACACAGTTTATATTTTTGAAATTATTTATTCCAAACAACAGAAAGGAAGCACAAACATACACACGTTTACTCGCAACAGCTAGGTAGTTCAATGTGAAGTAAGTTCATGATCATAATACTATTTCTTCACACTAATGCGTATAATTCTAATTTCACTCCATACTCTCAAAAAACTGGATCAAAAATCTCGTTCAATGCGAAGAAATCTCAACAAATTTTCGTCTAACAAGCACTATTACTTGCCGTACGACCAAGTTCCCTTCGCGCGCAACGATAACGGTTTTGTGTTATGAATTTGCTGTACCGCGCAACTGCAAGTGTAATGCCAACCACTGTCTTCTAAATTAACCCTCCAAAGGGAATTTTAGTTTTTAATAGTTGGCGGAAATTGAGGGACCCATCTCGGAACTGCTTCGGACGCTCCCTATGAAGTGTTACCCGCCTGATCTGAATCGTTGTTTAGTGCCCCCAAGAAATTCTTCATGATCCCCAGTTTTATGTGAAGCGGTGGCATGGTACATTCATCACGCTCAACCAACGGCCTCTGATCGGCCGGCTCCTTTTTGTGTAGTATCGCTGTTTCACTCACAGATGAAATGTATCCTGGATGCATTCTCATGAGAATAAATCAGCAGAGATATGCGAATTGTACACGCGATAACGCATTATTTCCAGAAGTAGCGACATGTTTTCGTACGACTCTTTCAGGTGATTAGATATCCAACCGGAACTGACGCATATCTGGTGGCATTGTGTACTGATACTGCCTTCATATGTGTCGTAGACGAATCGATGAACATCTTTGTTTCACCCCGAGGCTTTACAGAACACTTCAACTTTCGTGCAGAGTCACTCACTGAGCGAGTTCTTTGTGTCTATGCTCAAAGTGTGAGCTCGTTGTACCCGGTGCAAGGAGATGAAATTCTTCAATCACAATCAATCACTACTGATCTGCATTTAGGGCAGTCGCCAAGGTGGCAGATTCCCTATCCGTTGTTTGCTTAGCCTTTTCTTGAATGATTGCAAAGAAACTGGAAATGTTTTGAACATCTCCCTTGGTAAATTATTCCAATCCCTAACTCCACTTCCTATAAACGAATATTTGCCCCAATTTGTCCCCTTGAATTCCAACTTAATCTTCATATTGTGATCTTTCCTACTTTTAAAGATACCACTCAAACTTTACGACGTAAAGGCTTTTGTTAGTGCCAGGGCCAGTATGGGGTCGCAAAGTTCAGCATTATTCATCAAAATGAATATCACATCCAGATTTGTAGCCGTCAGAGTCTTAGTCGTTGGAAGGAGATGAAAGAGAACTTACTTTTTGCGTTCCTTCATCAACTGTACATTCTGCAGGAGCTGTTGGTATTGGACAAGTAACAGTATCACGTGGAATTTGTTTGGATGCCGAGAGAAAGTCTGGACAATTTACAGATGCACGAGTTTTCTATGGGAATCCGGACACATTAGCCAATCAGAAATTACAGTCTGTGGATTGGTTGCTTGACTTATTCAACCGCGGAAGTTCCATTCACATATCAAACAGGTTAACTGCAGTGCCCACGACTTACCATGTTTTACCTTCGAATTAAAGTGTATTTCATATGCTTTATTCAGAAACGGTGGAAAGTCTTCCGATCAGGTTTGTCAGCAAAATAGATCTGGTGATTTTATGCATCCTGTGAACGTCATAATATCCCCTGTCACTAACGATGAAAACTAAAACAGATGAAGATTTTCGGCGTTGAATGAAAAATAAAGAAAACAGATTAAAGGAATTTTCGATGAGCTCTGTTTCATGAAAACTAAAATGTTGCTCATTTTTTCAGATCTTAATGTGACACAACAGAAATGTTTTCGTTTTTTTGAAATTAGTATTAAAAAGCACTACAAAGAATAAACATCATGTCAAGTAAGTGTTAACTAACGTAATAATGACTCTGGGTATACGTACCACAAATTATTTCAGCGGATTTCGCAGACAACGATGTCCCGCAGGAGCTCTTCTTTTACGTACCCGTAAAACTACGGAAACGAAGCCGGCGTATTTTAGCCCCCTTTTGATACCATCGGACAGAGCCAAGATCGAACTCGCCAAGGCCAACGCTCCACCGTCTGAGCTACGCAGCCAGGAACACCATTCTACGTCTGTCACTTGGTGGGTATGTCATAATTAACATATATAACTAGGGCCAGGATTAAAAATATTCATATGCGCATATGAAAATACATATTTTGAACGTTAGTGCATATACATATATATTTTTCTCTTATGTCTGATCGATTATCCAAGATTTCTGAATGCAATGAGAAATTTAATGAACTCTGTATATTGTACATGCCTTGGCAACACAAGAAGCATTCCCTGATCAAGGAACGTGCTTTCAGTGTCGCAATACAAGCAGGTGGACGGATAATGGCCCTTTCCACAACAGCTTATTTTCTTCTTTCTGACATTCCTTTCTCCTTACAGTAGTCTCCCAAGGTTTACTTAAACAAGTGCGCCCATCTGTTAACTTGCTCCTCGTCTATTGCAGTGTTTTAGCTGATTAAACTGCCCAAAGATCAGAGCTCTATGTGTTTTAATTAAACGTTGGATATCAGTCAAAAGTGACTATACAAGTGACGGTGATGTGGTGTATTCTCAAGTGTGCGACAAGAGTGTAAATTGCGACAAAAATTTTAAATTGTACAACATTCGAATACAACTTCACATCTCAGACCAAGGGAACAGAGTAAGAATACACATTAGCTACTTTTAACAGGCTTGAAAACACGCTGATATTTGTATGCAGCAGCATTCCACTGCATAAAATTAATATTTCACATCTACGCTTGTTTCTTGATAAGTATTGTACTAATCAAAGGGTGTATGTTGTATGTTGAGTATTCAGCCCGAATGCTGGTTTGATCCTCTACAGTTCCACCAACAGCTGTCACAGATAGCCTAGGTGTCACTGAAGGGGCATACTAGGGAAGTGAGGAGTGAGGTAGTTTTCCGTTGCTTTCCTCACTGAGCCAGAAGTTGCTACTGCATATCAGTCTGCCAAGCCCACTGAAATTCATGCACCAACCGACCCTATGAGCGATATTTTCACACCATTCATAACAGGGACTGGCTGCATAAGGAATGGCATTACTGGCATCGCTCATACCTCAGTCACTTTCATATTGTCAAAGCCAAGGCTGAGACTGAGACAGATTAATGAAAGTAACAAGTTTATCCTAGCCCATACCACAAGACATAGTGCACTGTAAACACTACATCCTGTCAGCAAATGCAAAATTAAAGGGTATCAGATTAATCAACCCTTAGGAAGAACTATTTACTTTCACTGCACGCTTCTGTCGTGAATTCGAGACGATCTGACATAGGAGGGAACTGCGTCTGGATATCGGTAGATGAAACAACCGATTCGTGTGGTCGGTACTTTGCGAACCTCATAGTGGGTAAAAACTGTCCAGAATAACCCGGCAAACCTCATTTACTTTCATGCAAAGTGCTAGAGAAAACCAACCACGCTACAGTTGCTATATTTTTTAACGATTCCCTGCGACTTCTGTGGCCTAGTGAATGGGGCAGTGATTGTTAAAAAGTGCGGCTTTTAGTTACAGATGCAGCTTTGTATATGTTGAAAGCTGGTCAGTGTCTTCGAGTACATTTTCCCCAAATGACATCTATGTAGCATGTTTGGCCTATGAATTGTATCGAATTGCAGAAGAGATACGTACCCTCTTTCCATCTGTCAACAAGGTATTTTCACGTGGAAAAACAAGCATCGGCTCGTGTACAGTTGTACAAAACTCATCTGCCTCAGGTTTCTCTTCTGCCGGAACCTGTTCTAATAAGACGGGGACAGGCCCCGATTTACAAATGGGCGGACTGGGCATTTGCCCAGGGCGCCAGTTTTTGAGGGGCGGCGGCCGGCGGATCGAGTAATTATGGCCAGTGTGAATTACGTCTTAAATTCATTACACTAAAATTAATTTAACATTCCACAAATTATTCCAATTTTTATTAGCCTATATAAAACACTTAAACTATTCTAACTTTAGAACCTGAATTTAATCTATAAATTTTATGAAGGAAATGTGTCTTATTTCTAAAATTAATTACTCACATACAAACCAACGGCTTTTTAAATAAAAATAAAAACAGCCTGATTCTTATTTGGCTGTAACCTTTATTTGGCTTGATAAGTTTATTTATGAGAATTAACTGTATTTGCATAACGTGCTTTTTTAAAACTCATAATCTTGAAAACTGTAATATTTAATTTGTAAACAATTCTTTTAGAGGAACAGGAAAACGAGCAGGGGGTGGGGGGTGGCTAAATATTGTTTGACCAGGGCGCTAACTACTTGAAATCGGGGCCTGGATGGGGAACTTGGTTATCCGCAGTATCGTTCGACGAGGAGAACTTTAAACAAGTGAAAGATGATGAAAAGTATTGATGGTAGTCATACTCCGTGTGTTCGTGAAGAAAAGTGCGCAGTTGAATCTGAAACTGTATATAAAGATAACAGTTTCATCCATGTGCATTATTCGTCACTTTGGAAAGCGATTATGTGCGTAGAAACTTGCGGTGCACCCCTACACGAATACCTTCAGTTAATTCAAAACACCATTAGTTCTTTTAATGGTATCCCTGGTGAAACTGAAGAAAAAGTTAAAAGGAAGCTCAGTGCAGTGTTGGACTCAAATCCAGGACTGGAGAAGTTTCAATCCATAACCAACTACATGTAGTCTTTGCCAGAAAAAATTTCCGAGCAGTCAGCGCTAGTGTACAAGTATTTCCCAGCTACGTCCTTCGACGTAGATCGATCAATTTCAGCGTATAAATTAAGTCTGTCCGACAAAAGAAAGTCATTGACCTCTGAAAACGGTGAAAAACTGTTGATAACGTACAGCCATGCATAATTTTGCAAGGAATAAAGTTTATCCATTTAATACTGAGTTAAAATCAAATAATGCCTTTGGTATGTGTATTTTTTATTTTAGTGCATATTATCGAGCATATTTTAAACATTTTAGTGCATATATGCATGCATATTTTTTGGAGTTTTTAGTGCATATGAATCCGGGCCCTATATATAACAAGTGAATAATATGCAAGCTTGTCATCATTATACAGAGTGTTTCAGTAAGAGCGTGCAAAAATTTAACAGGACATAGAGGATGCTCCACTGAACAATTTGAGGTAGGGACTCCGGGGTCGGAAAAGCCAGCATAAGGAGATAGTAGAAATAAAATCACATTACTGTGTACTTTTTATTTACATTAGTTACAGCTAACTGCAAATACTATCATTTATACAACGAGCGTAGCATTTGCAGTGTATCTTAAAAAATGTGCTGAAACTGACGGCCAACAACTTCAATACAAGCATGACATCTGCGAACAAGATTCTGACGCACCCTGACAAATATCCCTGGTGTATTTCCAATCACATCACAAGCAGCTACAATTCTGGCAACTAATTCCACCACCGTATCCGCTGGGGTCTCATTCACAAGTGATTTTACATATCCCCATAGGATATAATCAAGGGGGATTCAGGTCAGGTGACCTCGCGGGCCATGGAATAGGACCTTCTCTTCCAATACAGCGACCAGGAAATACTGCATTAAGATGGTTGCGGACATCCACACTGAAGTGAGGCGTGAACCGTCATGTTGTATCTACATCCTCGCACGAACAGCCACGGGTTACGTCCTACAACAACTTGGTAGAACTCTTTGCAAGAACCTCAAGTACAGGTGGCTATTCAGACGGCCAGGTACAAGATATGGCCCAATGAGGTTGTCGCCTACAATGCCGGCCCAGATATTCACAGCAAAATTTACTTGATGGCGTGACTCTACTACAGCGTGAGGGTTTTCCACAGACCACACATGGCTATTCCTGGTGTTCGAAATACCATCACAATCAAATGAGGCCTCGTCAGTAAACAGCACGATTTGGAGGAAATCTGGTCGCTCAATCCATTGTTGGAGCAGCCACTGACACAATGCGACACTTGGTGCAAAGTGAGTCACAAGCATTGCATGGACGCGTTGTTGGTGAGATGGATGCAAATGTTGTTCGTGGACTACTCGCCACACGCCACTATGTGCAGCGCCCATTTCACGTGCAATACGACGAGTACTTGTAGTGGGGTCCGCTGCAGCACGGTCCAGGATGTACTCTTCAAAATCGGGTGTGTGATTGGTCCTCGTGTTGCCAGGTCCCTCATTTCTTCTTTCCAATGAACCAGTCACGTGCATTCGTCGTTCGAGAGAAATAAACACTCGTCGCGACGGATGATGCCTGTTAGGAAATCGTTCCCTGTACAGCCTTTCACCAGCGAGAGCATTGCAACGTACTACCCCATACAAAGGAGCATGTCAGTAAGTTCTGCGAAACTATACCGGTACCGCTCCATCGTATTTTACTGTACTTCTCTGAATAGCACTGAGTAATTAATGGGTCTGTCGGTGATTCATAGCACGTTCTGTCATGGGACAATGTAAATACGATACAACAGAGCCACGTTATGGACAGGTAAAGTAAACAAAACCTGCATCATGTCTTCCTATTAATCAGGCTCATCCTCCTCGTTTCCTTTCAGGAAATAAAGAATGTACAGTCATGTAAATAAACAGCACAATGCGTGTAAACTTGTACGCATGCTAGTTGTAAATAAGCTGGAAAACAATAATGCGAAACAAAGCGGTAGACAAGTTTACTTCCATATCTCTTTAAGCCAGCTTCTCCGATCCCAGGTTCCCTACCTCAAATTGTTCAGTTGAGCATTCCCTATGTCCTGTTAAATTTGTGCACACTCTTACAGAATTACCCGGTATATATAAGAGTTGTATAATACACAGGCTTGCCATCATTAAAATATAACGTATCGATGGCCTAATTATAACATCACGTATCTGACAATACTCTTTCTATCCATTATCTTCCTTAGGATAAGTCACGCCTCCCAGCACATATGGATAATCAACCTTGCAAATCATTTTCCGTTGTGTTCATTTTCCTATATAATGTGCATAGGAAAATGAACCTTACTGTACCGTTCTGTTGGACTGTATGTTTTGTATGATGTATTCATGCACACCTACAGTACAGTATAATGTACTTAAGG
Organism: Anabrus simplex; assembly: GCF_040414725.1. NCBI lineage: Eukaryota > Metazoa > Arthropoda > Insecta > Orthoptera > Tettigoniidae > Anabrus > Anabrus simplex. The sequence goes on along the minus strand of NC_090266.1, from coordinate 1,120,096,789 downwards.
TTCATTTCCCTCAACAAATTCCTTCAGGTCTAATGAGCCTGCTTTTGCTGAGAAGATAATCTCGTACCTACCAAGCTTCGTACAGCCCTATCGCCTGTAAGTGATTTTTATGAAGTGTGCCATGTCAATATCTGATAGCAGTTCTTGGATTCAGGTGCGCGTATGTGATATCGTGATCAAAGTCACAGGTTCTCCAGTTTAATATGACTGTTGATATCGTGATCAGAGTCACACGACCTCTAGTTTAATATGACTGTTGATATCGTGATCAAAGTCACAGGTTCTCCAGTTTAATGTGACTGTTGATATCGTGATCAGAGTCACACGACCTGCAGTTTAATATGACTGTAGATATCGTGATCAAAGTCACAAGTCCTCCAGTTTAATATGACTGTTGATATCGTGATGAAAGTCACAGGTCCCCCAGTTTAATATGTTTGTTAATATCGTGATCAAAGTCACAGGTCCTCCAGTATAACGTGACTGTTCATATCGTAATCAAAGTCACATGTCCTCCAGTATAATATGACTGTAGATACTGTGATGAAAGTCACAGCTCCCCCAGTTTAATATGACTGTTGATATCGTGTTCAAGGTCACAGGTCCTCCAGTTTAATATTACTGTTGATATCGTGATCAAAGTTACAGGTCCTAAAGTTTAACGTGACTGTTCATATCGTGATCAAAGTCACAGGTCCTCCAGTATAATATGACTGTAGATACCGTGATAAAAGTCACAGGTCCTCCAGTTTAATATGACTGTTGATATCATGATCAAAGTCACAGGTCCTCCAGTTTAATATGACTGTTGATATCGTGATCAAAATCATAGGTCCTCCAGTTTAATATGACTGTTGATATCGTGATCAAAGTCACAGGTCCTCCAGTTTAATACGACGGTTGATATTGTGATCAAAGACGCAGGTCCTCCAGTATAATATGACTGTTGATATCGTGATCAAAGTCACAGGTCCTCCATTTTAATATGACTGTTGATATCGTGATCAAAGACGCAGGTCCTCCAGTTTAATATGACGGTTGATATTGTGATCAAGGACACAGGTCCACCAGATTAATATGACTGTTGATATCGTGGTCGTATTGACGGGATCCTCCAGATTAATATGACTGTTTATATCATGGTCGTATTGACGGGACATCCAGTTTTATATGACTGCAGATATCATGATCACAGACGTAGGACCACCAGTTTTATCTGACTGTTCATGTCGTGATCATGGCCATGTTATTTCCAGTTTTGCATGACTGTTCATGTTGTGATCATAGCCATGTTATTTCCAGTTTTGCATGACTGTTAATATCGTGATAATAGCCACGGGACTAATAAGTTTTACATGACTTTTGGTATCGTGATCAGAGCTAAGGGACCTTGTGTTTTCCATGAGTGTTTACACTGAGTGACCAAAAGTCGCGGGAGGGGATGTCCCATTATGAAATGTGCCGTGTACGACACCTGAGCGTTGCGGATAGCTGCTGAGTATCTGAGTATTCTGTCACAGTCACCAGTGTCGTCAAGATAGCAACTCGCCGCGAGTTAACCGACTTTGAACGTGGGATGATCATTGGCGCACGGTGCATGGGTCATTGCACTGCGGAGATTACACGCGAATTCGGGCTTCCACGCTCAATAGTGGCGAGGGTCGATATTCAATATCGCAGAGAGAATGTTACCAGTCGTGTACACCATCGCATGGGATCACCACAGTTGTTTAACCAACGGAATCACGTCGCTTCCACAGAACCATACTGGGCGCTCGGCGGACTACTGTGAGTTAGATCATCGGTAAGTTGAATGTTTGGAGTCAGGAACACATTTCTACCACGACTGTAAGGAGGTAACTGCACCGCATAGGCGTCACTATCCGACGACCTACTCGTGTCCCTTTGCTGACACTTCAACACAGAGCTCAACGGCGTGCATGGGCCCGCGAACATCGTCAATGGACCATGGAACAGTGGCGGCGTGTGGTATGGTCCGATGGATCCCGGTTCCAGTTGTATAGAGCTGATGGGCACGTGAGAGGGTGGCGTATACCCCACGAAGCTATGGAACCTGCGTGTCAACAAGGTTGTATCCAGGCGGGAGGTGGGTCGGTTCTGATCTGGGCAGCATTCTCATGGTCGCAATTAAACCCCCTTAGACTCGCCCTTTGTTAATCTGCCGATCCGACCGAAAAAATTTCCGCTCTCTCATGAGAAGGCCAGAGACCAGTAGGAGTCAAAGTTTTCTCATGGGAAGGCCAGAGAAACCAGAAGTGTTCACTTCAGAAACACAGGCCGAAGTGAGCTTGAAACAAGCTTATACACTACATTTTGCACAGCCTGGAAGGCAGAGGAAAGCGGTAATGGTGCAGACTTGCGCGCACAGAAATAGCAGTGGCGCACGCTGTTAGTTAGTTCGTGAGTTACTCGCTACGCGCGGAGTTGTCTAAAAGATGGTGGTAGAAGTTATCAGTTAGTTCTTTGTCCCCCGCTATGTTACGCTAACGAGCAAGAGTATGCAAGATGGCGGCAATCATGTAGCACAAAAAATAGCTGGTGGCTCGCTGTGAGCACTTATAGTCGACTGATAGACAGTGGGGGTTGGAGGGATCGTTATACGCTTACCGGCTGACGGTTGGCAATATTTTTGGTAGGGGAGATGTTATCCCACTCCTCCCAAAACGATAAAGCATGATTGGTTACTGACCTGCCTGTGCATGAAATGATGGACGATATAGTTACTTACATGAGACTAATTGCAGGAAAATGGCATAGAGGTAATTCCGGAGCTGAGATGAACTGTAGATATCTGCGGGCTTTAGAGCTGAGCTTATTCCTTTCTCTGTTTCATGTTAATAGCTCGGAAAGCATAAGTTTAACTCTCAGGCAAACCTGATGGATTCCTCTTCGAATCTGGAAACATAGATAAAGTTTACAGTTTCACGGTTAGTTGCCGTTCTATATTCTCCTTTATTAATTTGAAACGCCTAAATGTAGCCTTCCCGGTCTGAGGTTACTTCCAGGCCTAATAGCCTCTGTAAGGATAAATCAGAGCGTCGTATATAGTAAATAGAGAAGGATACGTTTTACTCCCCGGCTAACCTGATGGATCACGTTTGACTCTGGAATCATAGATACAGTTCACAATTTTACGGTTACATTCCCTTCCCTGGTTGAGTAATGAAAAACGCGTGAATAACACGTTGTGGCTTGTCTGCACACGTGTTTCTCAAAGCACAGAGCGAACTCTTGCACTAATTACATGACCTGCTCTGTCAGCCTCTTTGTTGACCTTTATGCGTGACCCTGTGCTCGTTTTCGGTGCTTGGAACACTTAATTCTGATTGCAACCAATTAGTCGTCCAGACTTGAACTCTATAGGCATCCGGTAGCCTATTGTAGTTTTTAGGCATATGGTGGTATAAGCGTTCATGATTATAGAAATATATAATAGCCTTACTTACTAGCGTATAATTATGTTCAATACAAAATTTGCACATATAAGATTTTTTACTGTGTCGTCTCTGCTTTGTGCTTTCCACTCCATAATCTTCAACGTCGAAGCACACTCTAGTAATAATGATGCGGAGGTAATCTTATTTATAGTCTAGCAACGATATTCGATAACTAATGGTAAGTTACATCAGTCTTGTGAATAACAAGACAATAGGTTGAAGTGTTATCAGGAATATTTTCAGATGTTTCAAATTGTAGACGAAAATCGACAGGAGATTCTTTCACAGTTTCTTCATGATAAGAGCAGTCATTAATTACAATCAGCGTATTTAAAAATTATTTACGATAAAATATCTTGCGATCTTCTTTCTGGTAATAGAATGACTAAAATTTATAAAATATGTCATAGAACAAACCAACCGTATTTTTCTCAAAATTAATATCCATGATGAGTAGGGGTAATAAATCCTTTAGGTATAGTCTAATATTTCTTATTTTGCAGTGATCAAACTGAGAGGCACGTTTTTCATTATTGAATTTACGATTTGTTTGAAATCCATAAGTAAATCACAGTGGTTTTTCAGTAAAACGTGATATTTTTACAGCCTGGTTATGCTTGTTTGTAGGCGGTAACGCAGAACACTCACGTAGCTCCCACCTTCGAAAATGTAATGGTATATCATTATGAATGTTTTTAAGCAGCAAGGCACATTACCAGTTAGCGACGTAGTTTGACATCTCTCATCGAGTTCTGTTACAAATAACCAAAGCTGTTTCCTTCTACAATACGTTGTATCACTACCGTGCCATCAGGATGAGGAAGACAAAGCTTTACTCATATTTATTGCCTCATCAAATGCGTATGCTTCCAGAATATTTACGTTTTTACGAAGTCACTCATCAACCATTGTATACGGTCCTACAACTTATTATGCAGGATCTGGTTAAAGATGGTTTAAAGAATGTTAAATTTAATGTGCTTGAGCAAGTACATCGTACAGACACTGTGCTTCCTTATTCTCTCATGATCGTTGATGATGTTGTTACAAAACAGCAAGATGTTATTCGTGCGTATTGTACTAAGGGACGTCATAAACATGTAGATTGTGTTTATTTATACCAAATCCAATCTCGCACGCCTAAGCACTTGATACGTAACAGCACTAACATCATTGTGCTTTTTCGACAAGATGAGCTCAACATGTGACATGTGTATGACGATCATGTTAACAATGGTATGATATTCAATTATTTTAAACGTCTGTGTGCTACGTGTTGGTTGTGGCGGTTTAATTTAAAGGGGACTGGTATAACTACTGCCATCTATAACCGCTAGTATGTGTGGAATTTAAAATGTATCATTTAACAATGCCCCATGAACTGTAGACAGCAATTGGCTGCAATTTGTTAATTGTGCTACATCAAATATCTTGACTGGACGACGTGGAGTAATTTCTACGGTGTCGTCGCGATTGCGGACACAAAATATTTGGGAAGAGTACCAAATCGTTCCAGAGTTTTCCCCTTTCAGTTGGATCTTTATTGTGGACAGTCTCGATCGCGGACACACCATTAGTAGTCTCAATATAGCCTTCGTGAAATAAAGTATCTATATTGCACTTTTATTACTAGTGCAAGTGCGTAAATGTTCTTTGTTAGCGCTAACTGGGACTGCGTGCACTTTTTTAAGAGCACCTCGCTAATTTTCGAGGTAGGCCTGCCGCGTAGCTCCGTACATGAAGTTAACGGCAGGGGGTGGGAAGACTACGGACTCCATGAACCCGCACGGTTAACCGGACTCGGCGTTTAAAGCAATGAAGACCTAGTCCCAAAATTAGCTGCATTTTCGCTTTGTCAGAATAACTGATTGCACATTTTAAGAAGTTTGTCGTTTTTACTACTATTTATTTAAGTATTAATTTAGGCTTATAATTATTTCTCATATATAAGATTCGTCATAATTTTACATACATACTGTTAATACACTTTTATTTCCAACATACGTATTTTGAGCAAACGACACTTACGCTTACTCCATTCTGAGGACAAACGACATTATGTCCAAAAACCTTTCCAAGTTTCCATCCACATTGTACTTTCTCATGCTTCGAGCAATTCTTTCGTGCAGTATACAGTACTTTCTTTTTCTTTCAGTTCCTTCTAAATTTAAGTCCATCCGCATAACTGAATGATCTGAATTCTCTGCTTCCAACTTTAGACAAGTGATGAGATCTCTTCTTTTTTGGTGAGGCCTTCCAATTTTACTATTGATTTTGTAATTCCGCCCTTCAGTGGTATTGTTTGTTCCGTGTCTAACGTTAAAACAGTTCCACATCTCCAGCGGGATAGACTCATTCAGCAGCCATTGCTCAACATAATAGTCGAAGAATTCCGTTAATTTCAGATCCGGCGGAGCTTGACTGTGATTTAGAATCCATCCACTCTCTACATCTTCAGGCTTCAGGAAAGCAAGTGCAGAACACTTTTTTCATTTCGTCTAATTTCTTCGTTTTCCTTGTAAAAAGTCGCCATTACTGTTTCCTGAACCTTCCTCTACAGATACTACGTGAAATGGAAAAAACATCCGTGAATCTTACATTGAGGAAATGTTTTTCTTAGAGCAATAATAGCACCAGTCTCAAAGTCTACTGTAAATTTCTCTGGTTTCGAGCATCCGAATATATGTTCCCTTTTTCTTGTGAGGAAGAAGTCCAAATACAATAGAAGTGATGTTAGTTTCACTTTCGCTACTTCCCAGGTCCATATGTATTGTGTATGGTTGGCCGAGTTGGCTGCTTACTCTCTTAAATATACCGTCAACGCAAAACAACGTTTTTCTCGCAATATTTCCTTAGCTAAAGAACTGGCGAAAATTAACATTCTGTCATCTGTGCCGTCATCTCTTTCCGTCATACATTTTCAACATTTCTTCACCGAGGATGATTTCTGACGCTAACTTCGGTTCTTTCTGCACTCTATGATCGTTATTCCTTCCATAGTACAGTGAATGTTTAATATTTGCAAACTGAGGTATGTGTGTTACAAGTTCAAATCCTTTATTATGCAAATTTTGAAATCCTTCAGAATAAATCTGAGGCTCTTCTCTAGCTCGTTCCTTTCCACGAAGTATTGCCTGTTTTACACCCAGCTGAGCCTCATCAGGTATGCAGTCATGATTTACACTGACTGACAGAGCAAATGCAACACCAAGAAGGAGTGGTTCGAAAGGGATGAAAGTTGGGGAAAAAACAGAGACGGCACGGACGAATAATTGATGTTTATTTCAAACCGATATGCAGGTTACACAATGCGCACGGCATCGACTCAGTAGGATGTAGGAACACCGCGAGCGGCGATGCACGCAGAAACACGTCGAGGTACAGAGTCAATAAGAGTGCGGATGGTGTCCTGAGGGATGGTTCTCCATTCTCTGTCAACCATTTGCCACAGTTGGTCGTCCGTACGAGGCTGGGGCAGAGTTTGCAAACGGCGTCCAATGAGATCCCACACGTGTTCGATTGGTGAGAGATCCGGAGAGTACGCTGGCCACGGAAGCATCTGTACACTTCGTAGAGCCTGTTGGGAGATGCGAGCAGTGTGTGGGCGGGCATTAACCTGCTGAAACAGAGCATTGGGCAGCCCCTGAAGGTACGGGAGTGCCACCGGCCGCAGCACATGCTGCACGTAGCGGTGGGCATTTAACGTGCCTTGAATACGCACTAGAGGTGACGTGGAATCATACGCAATAGCGCCCAAAACCATGATGCCGCGTTGTCTGGCGGTAGGGCGCTCCACAGTTACTGCCGGATTTGACCTTTCTCCACGCCGACGCCACACTCGTCTGCGGTGACTATCACTGACAGAACAGAAGCGTGACTCATCGGAGAACACGACGTTCCGCCATTCCCTCATCCAAGTCGCTCTAGCCCGGCACCATGCCAGGCGTGCACGTCTATGCTGTGGAGTCAATGGTAGTCTTCTGAGCGGACGCCGGGAGTGCAGGCCTCCTTCAACCAATCGACGGGAAATTGTTCTGGTCGATATTGGAACAGCCAGGGTGTCTTGCACATGCTGAAGAATGGCGGTTGACGTGGCGTGCGGGGCTGCCACCGCTTGGCGGCGGATGCGCCGATCCTCGCGTGCTGACGTCACTCGGGCTGCGCCTGGACCCCTCGCACGTGCCACATGTCCCTGCGCCAACCATCTTCGCCACAGGCGCTGCACCGTGGACACATCCCTATGGGTATCGGCTGTGATTTGACGAAGCGACCAACCTGCCCTTCTCAGCCCGATCACCATACCCCTCGTAAAGTCGTCTGTCTGCTGGAAATGCCTCCGTTGACGGTGGCCTGGCATTCTTAGCTATACACGTGTCCTGTGGCACACGACAACACGTTCTACAATGACTGTCGGCTGAGAAATCACGGTACGAAGTGGGCCATTCGCCAACGCCGTGTCCCATTTATCGTTCGCTACGTGCGCAGCACAGCGGCGCATTTCACATCATGAGCATACCTCAGTGACATCAGTCTACCCTGCAATTGGCATAAAGTTCTGACCACTCCTTCTTGGTGTTGCTTTTGCTCTGTCAGTCAGTGTACAATTCTCACGAATTATCTACCTAAAGTAAGTAAGCAAATAAATAATAATTAGTAATTAAATACCTATTAATAATAAAAATAAGAATAACAAATATTTAATAATAAGAAGTAATTACTTTGGTTGCAACTAAATACAGCCAAATTAAGTTAAAAACTTTTCTACACGCTTCATGACACGTGTAGGGACTTCAGTTTTGTCAATCTGGAGAAATTAAATTGGATCACAAATAGTAAATATAATGTATTTTAATATATTTACAACTGAAGTTTAAATGAATCAGCGTTGAAACTTATTCGAGAGGTATATATATTTAAAGTATTAAAATCTGTTAAGATTAAGTTCCGTTACATACCTCTGGTAAATAATTTATTGCTAGTTGTTTTACGTCGCACCGACACAGAATGGTCTTACGGCAGTAAATAATTTACTTTGCACTTCTTCGTTTTCCCCTTCAAACAAATCCATGTGGTAACACCATTTTTTTACTAATTCTAAACTGTCTGTAACTATAATCATGCAATAAGGTACGTGGCTTACCTTTCTACGTCTCAATAAATTCCATAATTGCACAACGATTAATGAGCAGAAACAAGCAAACGAACTAAAAACTGAACACAGTGGTAGAGCTAACGTTCTATATGACAACTAGAGCAGAACTGGATTGGCAATACGAGTGAAAGAGGGTTGGAAAACCCAGGAAAGGGCTAGCACTCTTCCCAAATATTTCGTGTCCACAATCGAGACTGTCCGCAATCAACACAGCACCATTTCTACGGCTTTTATTTCTTAAGCTGGGTTCACACGGTGCGAGTGGACTCGGAGCGAGTGGACTAGCATGATGCGTGCGCATCTTCTGGCCAGCTACTCGCATATAATGGGTATTCACACGACGTTGTACTCGCGTCTGAATTAAGATGGTGGACCTCGTAAGGTTGCTGATATGTTAATTGCCGAGTTTGTAAATAGTGTTGTAAAAATAAATAGAAAGGAAAATGTAATGTGAGCGCGAGAGTGGATTGCATGACGTAGTGCATTCGGTGCGTCGACACATTTTTTACGTGAAGTTCTAGAGGGGGATGAAAACACATTGAAAAGTCACACTACGACTCACAGCTATCCAGTTCGATTAACTTCTACGGATGATTAAAGTACAAATACAGAAACGCAACACAAATATGAGAGCGGCTTCAACTGCCCGTCTGAAACTCCAGGTTACACTACGGTACTTGGCGACTTATGACTCTCTCAGATCTTTGGAATCTTTATATCGAGTTCCAAAGACTGCGATATCCACGTTTGTGTCGGCTGTGTTGGATGCGATATATGATGCACTGAAAGAATGCATCATAGTGTGTTCGCATGTATCAATTATTAAGTGTCAAATAATATAATACATTGTTAAACATTCACTCAGCCCGGTAATATTGAATGGATTACAGTGTAGGTATTATATTCCTTGGCCCTTTAATAAATGATAGACGACAACGGAGTAATAAATACATACCGGTAAATAAATAAATATCACACTCTTACCAAGTTGGTGAAATTGTTTCTCGTATTCATTACTCCATTCAGGAATCTATCAGCGATGTTAAACCATTACATTGTCGGTGAATACATTTCTTCGGGTGATGTGCCAGACTTCTTGGATTTCTTAATTTTTAATAGTAGTTCTCTATACGTGCTACGAATGTTTTTAGTTGTTGTTGATTACTTCGACGCCTACCCCAGGAATATTCATTTTTTCAGCAATCCGTAGCAACGCTGAATCCCTGGCATCTTTTATTTTGTAACTGGGAAACCTAGCATTCCACAACACTTCTTCAGATTCGTATAATTGTACAAGTATTATTGTCTGCGTATCGCTCCACTTCCTTCCTGGCACCGTCTTCAAGCTTTCCGCCATGTTGAATTTGTTACTCGCTTGTAGAAAGTTGGGCACGGTCCGAGTTGACTCGCTTCTCTCAAACTCAGGCAACTGGACTCGCATGAACTGTTCACATGATGCGAGTGGCGGGCCAAACTTGCGCACGCATCATGCGAGTCCACTGAATTGTGGTCATACTCTGTGAACAGGGAGTCGGCATCTGATCGTCTCCAAGATGGCTGTGTTTGAAGAGACACTCCGTCTAGCCATTATGGATAGAGGAAATGATTACCGTCCACCCTAGTTAAGGGAATGAAGTGGCTTTGGAGTCTTTACTTATCAGAACCTACCATGATAAGTCATCTGGTTGTTTCAATTTATAAATTCACTCTTAACGTGGCTGATTAGTGTTGTGTAATATCAATTCTTTCTGTAAACTAACAGTGTGTGGTAATACTACTTTATAACATGTGCCGAAAAGGATTATTTATGGACCTCTTCGGTGGTAAGTTTTGTAAACTTAATACTTTGGACAAAGTAGCTCCTCTACCATGACTGTGTTAATACAAGGAGTTTCCACGAATTTAAACATGTCTGACTGAAATATTTGCTATACAGCGCAAGGGCAATGCGTTGATATTTTCTGTGGTATTGTATGTTAATGCCTCAAATTTGGTATTAATCAACTGAAATAATAATCGAAGAAGTTTAACCGTGTCCCCTTCTAAATTTCAAGGTGATATCCGTTATGTACATTGACGGTCTTAAAATCGAAACAGCATTCTGGTCACCGTAATTAAGTGTTCTTTCAGTATAATATTTAAATACTATTCTAGGGTCTGCCAAGACCTAATAGAATATTATTAGCGTTGTTAATATTCAAATTTGTCGTTCTCAGATGTGTTCTACTTAATTTTCTTGGGTTATTATTATTATCATCACTATTATTATTATTATTATTGTTACCGAGTTTTGGTGGTAGTTATGCGTGAAAGAAGGTGCGGGGTGGTGAATAGGTCTCAAGCTACGAAAGTAAAATTAATTTAAAATTTAACAAGATTATATTTTCTTTTCAAAATTCAGAAATAACAAGAATGGCAGATACGGAGTAGCAAGGCAACAAAGTACAATTGCAGTATTTACAGGATTTGGGCTTCGAGCCCTGAAAACACAATTCTTGAGCAACTAGCCCAACTTTACGATATACAAATTTCAACAACGGGGCAGAAGACCCCAATCAAACCCTGGAGCACTTGCTCCAAATTACACAGTAAAGCCTCCTCGAGGCATACAACACTCAGTTTTCAACAAAAAGAGCCACTCGCTCTCAACTTTAAGCCTATCAAAGGCCACACCAAACTCCACCTTCAAGTTGTCCTCTACGGACCTAGACACAGGGGTAAAATACCCAACCTACTGAGGCTTATTAATTTAAAAAAAGGAAAATTACATGGCCTCTAAAATAACAATTTGGGAGGAGGCGATCTGCTCTCCTAATACATTCGTTTAAAACCTGATCGGGCTCTAGGCCGCTAATACAAGGGCTAATCCCATACTACAGAGGTGACTTAGAGAAGACCAATTTACATTACATTAACGAAGAATAGGTTGAGAAAAATAAGTTCACCGCAAAACAATATGATTGGCAACTCGAGAGGGTTAAGCACTCTCTATCCCGATATGCAGTTTAAAAGATGGAATAGATACAAGTTTCTTTACATTTTAAGGAAGGTTACATAATGGAAAAACTTCGGACCCGCCCCGAGAGTTAAACTGCTGAGCTAGCAAAGAAAGAAGTTATTAATTGGCCATTACCTGGTTGTTGACCGCCGCCGAAGAAAGAGGCGCTTCCCGCCCCCTGCTAGGTACTTTACACACTGAAAGATGGAACAGAAGTGGCGCAGAGACCCAAAAATCAGCAGTTTATATACTCTCGCGGAAGGTTCTAGGCGTTAGGGGAATGAGAACACCCGCCCACAATCACTTTATTGGAGAAAAAAGAGAAACCCCTACACAAGATGAAGAAGAAACACATTATTGGTGGAAAATTAAGTTAAGAAATTCGGGATTGGCTAGATTTAAAACAAGGGGAAAGAAAGGGTTAATATTGCCAACTTAACCAATGACTGAAAGAAATTTAGCAAAGAACAAACTTTTGAAATTACATTTTCTCCAAAAAAAAAAAAAAACAGTTTTTTCACTTCCCACCAGGGTGCACTATTGTTGATCTTCAGTAGTGTCCTCTAGAAGAGAAAGTTCACACTTCTTACTTCAAGCAAAACAAAAACACATCAAAAATGACACAGTTCAACAACTCCAAAATTTCCACGTGGTGACATCTTCTGAGAAAGCCGAAAATTAATACCGTAGATAAAGTTCAGACTTCCTCCAGCAGAGGAGTTCAACTGGCGCACATTTTGAATTAGCGGCGTGGAGGTGTACCGCCCGGTACAGACCTCCCCCCCCAAAGGTTCCTCCAGGGGTGACACATGAAATTTGTTTGAAAACTAGGGCCAAGTTTTGATGTAGATGTGGAGATTAATTGCAGAAGTATTTTTAAGATTTTCTTAATTTGGTTTGATTCAGATTCAAAATTTTTGTTGTGACAGGTGAAGTAAGGTCTTTATGTTTGTAGAAGTTGAATTCCAAAGTAAAACTTTAGTTTTTAAAGTTGAGAAAAAAAATTTCTAAGTCCACCAGGTATTGCAGAGAAATCCAAGAGAAGGTAGTAATGTTGAACTGGAATGTCCATGTAGTTGATGTAGACTAAGTTGAATGGCCAGATCGGCCGTTGCAGCCGGCGTCCGAAGACGGCCGCTCGGACCCCTCAAGTACCCTGAGATACCGCTCGCCCGCACTATGAGGGGAGCAGAGGTGTTGAAGCACGCCGCGCCCGCGGTGAACATATACAGGCTGCGGGCCAGTAGCAGGTCGTGCGCCGCACATCAGCCTTGGCCGGGAGGAGAGTTCCGGCTCGCCGTGCACATGTCGTCCTCGCTGGGGTCGAGGGGGCCCTTCCTCTAGCCCAGTCGCGGCACGGCGCCGCGCGGCTGCGGGGGCACTGAAACATTAAAACTAGGCGGCAGAATGTGTTGGACCATCATCTTTCTTGAGGGCACAGGCTTGGTGGAGAGGTTGAGGGGCCAGCGGCGTGCAGATATCCATGGCATATAATATAAGCAAGCCACAGTGTGTATAGCAGGAGACGGGAGCGTGGTAATGGCCGTGGTAAGGACAGAATGGCAGATTAACGGTGCGGGGAGGGTTTACAAAAATACTTACATATGAAACAAAATATTATAGAAGGGGTAGAATGCCTTAAAAGTGAAAACACAAAAAAAATATAACCTTTATATTCCTTTCAAAATAATATGAAGCAAGTTAACACAGAAATTATACAGGTTTCACCTGTGACAAGTGAACCCTAAATATCCTCTCGGTGGCTGGATTGCTTAATAACAAGTTAACCGGCGTAAGGAAATCGAGAATGACACACGGCCCATGGAATCTGGGGGCAAGCTTGCCCGCGGGAACAAAATTCTTGACCATTACTTGGTCACCTACCTTCAAAGGGGTGGGTCTCCGTCCACGATCATACCTTTCCCTAACCTTTTCATGAGACACTTTAAGATTGGCTTTAGCCTTCTTCCAAAGATCTTTAATGTTGTTCGGATCTATTGTCTCGGGTAGAATGTCACTCAGAGACCAGAGGTTAGAGAGCGGCGTGTTGGGAACAAACTTGAACATCAAAGAGGCTGGAGTAAATTTATGTGATTCATGAACCGCCGAATTCAAAGCAAAAGCTAACCAATGCAGGGACGTGTCCCACCTGGAATGATCTTCATGATGATAGGCAATAAGCGCGGACCTGAGATTACGGTTAACCCGTTCAGCCAGAGATGGTTGAGGGTAATAAGCAGAAGTCGTCACATGAGAGATGGACAAGTCAAAACAGAATTTACGAAAAAGATTTGATGTGAACGCCTTAGCATTATCAGACACGATGTATTGGCACGGACCAAAAGAGGCAAAAATAGAATTTAAGCAAGTAATGGTAGACTGAGCGGTAGCCAGCTTAGTCGGAAATAACCAGGAAAATCTAGTAAAGCCATCTACGCACACAAAGATGAACTTGTTGGCATTTCCCTTTGACTGGGGGAAGGGTCCTACATAATCGATATACAGGCGTTCCATGGGGCGCGACGCTTGATGAGAAGACAAAAGGCCTACCTTGGTGGACATGGTGGGTTTACTAAGCAAACAGGATTTGCAAGCCTTCACTAGTTCACGGATTTCACCGTCCATACCCTTCCAGATGAACCTTTCACGAATCTTTTCACGAGTTTTAAAGATTCCAAGATGCCCTCCTAATGGGGTCTCATGATAATACTTGAAGATCATAGGTACAAGAACAGCTGGAACGACAACTTTCATCATCTTATCCTGCCTAGATGGGCAACATAGAACACCATTCCTCAGAACATAAGGGACAACATGTTCCCCAGAAGAAAGGGTTTCCATTATCGGAGCCAGCGTCGGATCTTCACGTTGGTATTTCTCGATATCCCTGAAGAGCATGGGAGCATCTGTTAAGATGGCATTAACATCAGATGGTATGGACTCGGAAGGTGATGAACTGTCGACCGGTTCATGGGTCTCGACGTCGTTGGAAAACATACGGCTGGGTCCATCAGCAACAACATTTTCGGTACCTCTGATATGCCGGACATCGAATTGGAAGGCAGAAATACGGATGGCCCAACGGGCTATACGACCAGTACGACGCGGCCTACCTAAGACCCAGCTTAAAGCTTGATTATCTGTCTCCAGATCGAATTTGACGTGTTCCAGATAGAGACGGAACTTTTCTAAGGCAAATAAGACTGCCAACCCTTCGAGCTCATAGATGGAATACTTGGCTTCTTGAGCCGACAAGGTCCTAGATGCATAGGCGATGGGTCGCCTCCCTAGTTCAGTCTCTTGAAGAAGGACTGCAGCTACTGCTGACGACGACGCGTCGGTTTGGACGATGAATTTCTTTGAGAAATCAGGCATAGCAAGGACAGGGGCATTACAGAGAGCTAATTTCAGATCTTCAAAAGCGGCTTGTTGAGAAGGACCCCACTCGAATTTGATGCCTTTCCTACGAAGAAGGTTCAAGGGCGCTGCTCTATTAGCGAAGTTAGGAATAAACTTCCTGAAGAAATTCACCATACCAATGAACCTGGCGATACCTTTAATGTCCTTGGGAGGTTTAAAATCACGGATGGCCTGTGTTCTCGAATGATCGACTGCAACACCATCAGGTGACACAATATGCCCTAGGAATGACATAGAGGGCTTAGCAAAGGCGACCTTGGACAACTTGACAGTTAACCCAGCCTTACGAAGGCGATCTAGAACTTCTCGCAGATGATCTAGATGTTCTTCAAAGGTCTCCGAAAATACGACGACATCATCCAAGTAGTGATACAAGTACTCAAATTTGATGTCGGAGAAGACCCTATCTAGCAGCCTAGTGAGTACAGCTGCTCCCGTGGGGAGCCCGAAAGGCACGCGGTTGTATTCATATAAATTCCAGTCCGTGGCAAACGCTGTAAGATGTTTAGACTCTTTGGCAAGGGGAATTTGATTATAGGCCTGATTCAAGTCCAGGATAGTAAAGAACTTGGCCTTACGAAACCATGAAAAACAAGAATGAAGGTCAGGAAGGGGCACAGATTGTAACACCACCTTCCGATTGAGAGCCCTATAATCAATGACAGGCCTGAAGCCTGGTTTTCCATGTAAATTTAAAAATACGAATTTTGACCTGTACGGAACCCAGAATTTCTAATGGAGATGAATTAGCCGAAACATATTGGACAGTGGATGAGCCATAGTCAGGTAATTTACAAACAGACTTCAATTTTGAATACCATTGGTCCGAAATAATCGAACAAACACTGCCTGAATCTAAGAGAACTGTTACAGGTTCATTATTTAACTCAATCTTAAGAAAAGGAACCGGTGCGGGGGTATCCGCCGCAATCCTAAGACATTGTTTGGGGCATTCGAAAGATGGATTGGCAAACTGAACGTTCCCTGAATTCACGATCTTTTTGCCAGGGGCTGAGCCTTGAGAAGCAGAATTAATCGACTCAGCCGAAGCCGCTAGTCACATTTTATTATTGGCATTGGTGGAATTTGCACCAGAAGTTGAGCAGGAGGGGGTGCTATTTGAGTTTGGGCAATTCTTGGCGATATGTGAGAAAGCCCCACATTTAAAACAGCCTTGTGATGAACCAGCTCCATTATTTGCCCTACTAGACTTGATCAGTGGACACTTACTGCGAAGATGGTCAGGCGACCCGCAAGCATAACATTTACGGGGATTGACTGGTCGGCGAGGTGGAGGCCGAGGATTACTAAAAGAAGGAGGGGGTTCTTTCGCGACACGCAAAGAATCGGCGTATCTAACTCCTTCCGCTGAGACGGCCAATGCTTCAAGTTCAGAGAAAGTTTGCGGGCACGCCGCGAAACACAAATATGACCTATAGGATTGTGAGATACCTTCCACAATGGCTTGTACAATCTGATCCTCCGGGAAGTGAAGAGCAAACACCCTAGTATAAAACTTAATGTCCTGTATGAAATCAGCCAAGTTTTCATCCAAGCGCTGTACACGGTAATAGTACTTCTGAATCAGAGATGACCTCGCGCGAGCAGGAATAAAATTTGCAAGCAAGTGTGCGTGAAAATCTTCAATAGATGACTGTTCAGCTATGGCTCTTACTATTTTGTCAGAGAGAATACCAATTGCATAAGGATAGATGATTTGCGAAATTTGACATGGAGAAAGAGAAAACACAAGGGCATGATCCTGAAATTCAACTAGAAATCTTAAAAATGAGATTACGTCACTAGTGGTATTAACGGAAAACTTAGAGATGCCTCTGAGCAACATTGCCAATGGATGAGGCAAGCTGCTAAACCCGGGTGACATAGTAGATAAAGGTTTCAATGGCAAGGAAGTTAATTCCGAACGTACATTATTTAATGAGTTACGGCGTTCAGACTCGTCCAATGGGGCAGAGGTCGTTTGAGCAGCAATGGTTTTCCTATTTACTTCTCCCTTAGTAGGCTCTTCCTCGCTACCTACATTCACTGTGTGGGTAGATCGCTTTTGGGAGGAACCTCCCCAGTTAACAATTGAGTGACCTTGCTAGATAATTCAGAAATATTTTCAAGCAGCGTACTAGCTTCCTTCTTCTGAACGTCATTCAACTTTAGAGACAACAGATCGTTAACTCTATTTGAAAAATGAAACAGCCTAGCTTGCACACGCTTAATTTGATTAGGAGAAGGATCATTTTCATCAAAAAAACTAACTACAGAAGCTAGCCCAGTAATATTCTCGACGATCGTGGAAAGAGAGTCGTCAACTTCTTTCTCTCCCAAGGTGGGGATGGAAATGGGCAAATCAAGGGAATCTCTAAGCTTGTTTGTGTCTACCGCAACCGTGCCTCCAGATTGCACATTTCTAATAGTCAATTCATAGATCAACTCCTCCTTGCGCAAATAGTTAAGATGGAGAACATCGCGAGGGCCGGGCATGATGACAGAACAATTTTGAAAAACTCAAAAAATTCCAGCAACTGAGAAAATAGTTAAAGTTGTAATCAAAGCAAGGTTTAGCCGTCAAAAGGGGCTAAATTGAGACCCATTCAACCACGCTCTGCTACCACTTGTTACCGAGTTTTGGTGGTAGTTATGCGTGAAAGAAGGTGCGGGGTGGTGAATAGGTCTCAAGCTACGAAAGTAAAATTAATTTAAAATTTAACAAGATTATATTTTCTTTTCAAAATTCTGAAATAACAAGAATGGCAGATACGGAGTAGCAAGGCAACAAAGTACAATTACAGTATTTACAGGATTTGGGCTTCGAGCCCTGAAAACACAATTCTTGAGCAACTAGCCCAACTTTACGATATACAAATTTCAACAACGGGGCAGAAGACCCCAATCAAACCCCGGAGCACTTGCTCCAAATTACACAGTAAAGCCTCCTCGAGGCATACAACACTCAGTTTTCAACAAAAAGAGCCACTCGCTCTCAACTTTAAGCCTATCAAAGGCCACACCAAACTCCACCTTCAAGTTGTCCTCTACGGACCTAGACACAGGGGTAAAATACCCAACCTACTGAGGCCTATTAATTAAAAAAAAGGAAAATTACATGGCCTCTAAAATAACAATTTGGGAGGAGGCGATCTGCTCTCCTAATACATTCGTTTAAAACCTGATCGGGCTCTAGGCCGCTAATACAAGGGCTAATCCCATACTACAGAGGTGACTTAGAGAAGACCAATTTACATTACATTAACGAAGAATAGGTTGAGAAAAATAAGTTCACCTCAAAACAATATGATTGGCAACTCGAGAGGGTTAAGCACTCTCTATCCCGATATGCAGTTTAAAAGATGGAATAGATACAAGTTTCTTTACATTTTAAGGAAGGTTACATAATGGAAAAACTTCGGACCCGCCCCGAGAGTTAAACTGCTGAGCTAGCAAAGAAAGAAGTTATTAATTGGCCATTACCTGGTTGTTGACCGCCGCCGAAGAAAGAGGCGCTTCCCGCCCCCTGCTAGGTACTTTACACACTGAAAGATGGAACAGAAGTGGCGCAGAGACCCAAAAATCAGCAGTTTATATACTCTCGCGGAAGGTTCTAGGCGTTAGGGGAATGAGAACACCCGCCCACAATCACTTTATTGGAGAAAAAAGAGAAACCCCTACACAAGATGAAGAAGAAACATATTATTGGTGGAAAATTAAGTTAAGAAATTCGGGATTGGCTAGATTTAAAACAAGGGGAAAGAAAGGGTTAATATTGCCAACTTAACCAATGACTGAAAGAAATTTAGCAAAGAACAAACTTTTGAAATTACATTTTCTCCAAAAAAAAAAAAAAAACAGTTTTTTCACTTCCCACCAGGGTGCACTATTGTTGATCTTCAGTAGTGTCCTCTAGAAGAGAAAGTTCACACTTCTTACTTCAAGCAAAACAAAAACACATCAAAAATGACACAGTTCAAAAACTCCAAAATTTCCACGTGGTGACATCTTCTGAGAAAGCCGAAAATTAATACCGTAGATAAAGTTCGGACTTCCTCCAGCAGAGGAGTTCAACTGGCGCACATTTTGAATTAGCGGCGTGGAGGTGTACCGCCCGGTACAATTATTATTATTATTATTATTATTATTATTATTATTATTATTATTATTATTATTATTATTATTACCTTTTCTTGCACCTCATTTATTTTCTATATAATATTGAAGGTTCTATTATCCTTGGAGCTTAATTTACTTTAACGTTACGGATTTATTCTTTTTTCTTGTAACCTTAATTCTTCCTATTGTTGTCGTTGTTCCATCTTACAACTGTTATGTCATTGTTATGTCAAGATAGTGGGTATTGATAAGATATTACATTTGATAAACATTACATCACCGTTTTGTGTTCCGAGAAGCGTTGTGGATCGGACGCTTGTGTGGTGTACTGATCAAGCAAGATCTGATTGATGATGACTGCGGTTTATTGTACCTCATATTCAATAACATTGGCGATGTGATTTAAGGAATGTGATCGCTACGATATTTTCCCCGTTTAATGTGTGATGTGATTTTGTGAAATTAATATTTTGGGTGTGAACGTGTCGTGTTTTGACATGTCGCCGACTTGTGAATTTTCCAGTTTCCTACTTCGCCTTCTACCACTTATGGTATTTTGAAGTAGTTGGTTGGGATCTATCTTCGTCCCTTCTGGTTCATTTTCCTAATTTTATTTCTTGTGTGACCTTTAAATGGTGTTGTTATTTTCAATGCTATTCAGTATTCTAGTAGAAAAATTTGGTCTACTAAAAGGG
Organism: Anabrus simplex; assembly: GCF_040414725.1. NCBI lineage: Eukaryota > Metazoa > Arthropoda > Insecta > Orthoptera > Tettigoniidae > Anabrus > Anabrus simplex. The sequence continues at coordinate 1,120,076,947 of NC_090266.1, read as the reverse complement.
GTACCCCGTTCTTTTCAAAAAAGTTAACTGAGAGCTCTCAAACTAATATAGTCACATCACCATTGACTAAAGGTTTCCTTTTAAAAAAGGGAAGAAAATGCAGTTAGTGTGTAAAATATATATTTTTAAGGTATTACACGATTTGTGATTTAGTATGGTTCCAGTGAATGAATTAATGTCTTCCTATTTTTATTTAATTTGTTTAGTTAAATTTTGTTGTTTCTTTTAAAATTTTATGGATTATTTATTGATGTTACTCTCCTTTTAAAATATTCTTATTTATTACATTTTCTTGTGTTTAAACTAGTTAATGTTTTAGAGTATTTCACTGCTCTATCCTATTCCCCTCGATCCACCCACTGTTGAGGTTCCGTTTTGACCTTTGGTTCTGCGCAGATTCCATCTCTTCCCAGTCCTGTGTCTGTGTTTCAATCGAGGCCGCCCCTAAGTAGTTGGCGTGATTTCGCGCTGGGTTGGCCTCTTGTCTCTTTTGTGGTAGTGCTGGTAATCGAAGACCTGGGCTGCGGTCTTGTGCCGCCAGTTGCTTGATTGTCCTTTCCTTCGGTTGTTAGTACGCCACATGGTTATCACAACGTTATGGCTTCTGAGTATCGATAAAGAAAGTGATGTTCATCTCGGACGGTATCGTAAGGAATTTGATCGTTTTATAATCATCAACATGGCATTTACAGACTGCACTTGATCTGAAACAGACATCATGTCAGCAACAAGTAGAGATATTACGCAACGTAACATCCGTATACGTGACAAAATATTCAACGTAAATTTTAAGAGCTTATACGTATTTCATCAGATACTGATTTATTTTTGAAAATACAACTCTGTACACCTTAAAAAGAGATTTTTAATTCCATTTCACGGTCTAAGACTACTGCACGTTCTGGTATCATGGTAACACCTCAAGATAAGGAGAAGTAAGAGGAAGAGTAGGAGGATGAATAAGAAAGGAAGCAGGATAATGAAGAAAAGCAGGATGAGGAAGAAGAAGAAGATCACATCAAAGTAAGTTTTAGCTATAGATGTTATTGCAGAAAACCTACCACACCAAAACAAGATTTACCACCGTTATCTGAGGTTATGTTTACACGAGAGTATCGCAAACAGTTAATGCAATTCATTCAAAACACCTACGGCTTAGACTTTTCCCCTTTGCATAGAAAAACTCTACAGGACAACCCGACACGACTTACGGTATTCACTTTGAGGATGACTGTTTACTTATAGGTAATGCTCATTTTAAGATTAATGGCAACATCTTATCGTAAAACGAGAGCCTTATAAACCTACTAAAGATCTCTTATAACTCCTCTTTTTACGAATAACTGACAAAAACAGAATTTTGCCACATGATTATATAAAAATGTAAAGCAATTCTTTTTCTACTGACGCTACTCGTCGTAATTACGCGAGGACAGAATTTGTAAATGCAAATAAGTTTCACAAATACCTTGATTTAATTTCTAAGCTGTTTCTTTCACACCAACTTATTGCACGTGGTCTTAATGTTATGTTATTTTATGTAAGATGTTACGTGAGAAGCTCGAACGACTCTAACCTACTCATAGAACATCTGCAACTTAATAGCCTCTCAAAATGCCGGCCGCACAGGCCATATATCGGAGATTTTGAAACGAGAGGGAATTACGTCATTAAGCACTACTAAGCAATGGGTCTCCAAACTAAGACCTTGTCAGTAAAGATAAGCATTGCACATGAGTTAGATAAACTAGCCTGTCGCACCTAACGTCACATACGAGTCATCACGCGTGGAAAAAAAGTTCTATGACAAGCTGATTTAGTAGAATCTATTCCTTATGCCTCCAGCAATAAGGGGTGTAAGTATTCACTTTCTGTCATCAATGTGTACTGTAAATTTGTTTTTTCAGAACCTATGCGTTCTTAGACAGCAGCTCAAGTCAAAGACGCGTTTAAGCCTATTGTTTCGCATTCAAGACGCTGCCAACGGCTTCTTCAAACTGATCAAGGCATAATGTTTTACACTAACGTTTCTCTTCTTATCTCAAGTATTTTGGTATTCATCACTATTCGACGTGTAGCAATATCTAAGCAAGTGTCGTAGAACGCTTCAGTCGCACACTCAATACAATTACGTGGCGAGAATTTACAACACAAGGCTCTTATCGCTGGATTGATCTCCTAACTAGACTTGTGTCTATGTACAACGATACGCGTCATCGCACCTTCGGCATAAATCCATGTCTTGTTACCAAAAATACTCCTCGCATAGATTCATTATGCAATCAAGACAGTTGATCCATGGCGTCAACGCTTCCAAAAATGTGCTTATTCTCATCAGCAAACAAAGGCCTGGCTTCTCAAAAGGATACACCCTTAACTGGAGCACAGAATCGTTTCAAATCGACTAAGTTATGCTTACTTCACGATCATTCAGGACAGCCTAACGGAGGAGAATTCTACATCAATGAGCTGCAGAAAAACGTATCCCTGTCCCTATTTAATAGAATGTTGTCGCGTTAATAAATTATCTGCCAAATGGCTTGGTTTCAATAACTCCTTCAATTCATGAATTAATAAAGACGATGAACTTTAAAAATGAGTGCATTGTATTTTTAGAGAGAAATAAGAAGATCTACCTCACCTCTCTGATGATTACTGCTATTTAAGTTAGGACTTGGATTAGAATGGGATTAACGTAACAAGCTAAAAATAATCAAGCATACAACTGCATTATGTTATGCAATTCCCGCTTATTTCTGCACGTATATATTTTCTTTTTCATCAAGTAAATCGGTTTCGTCCAATCTTACATAGAGTTTTTCTGCTGTCTTTGTTTTGTAATAGCACCACTTAATATCAGGTACCCGTTCATTGCACCAGAGACAACAAGCGCTGCTATCTTCTCGGTAACAGTCGCTTTAGGTAACGTCACACACTGCAATGCTTTACGAATCAAATTTTTGTCATCTACTCATCTTAGTTCAGGTTTGTCCCGCACTTCGCAGGCAGCACCCAGTGTATTAATACTAGGATCATCACCACGCACCTAGCGAATATCGACCACACTACTGAGAGCCAGGAGGATTAAACTCAAAAGGAAAAAAACCAGCATGCTTCCTCACATTTTCCCCAGCACGTCTCTGCATCCATTTCCGCGTATGCTTGACCGCTTTCTTCGCAACCATGATAACTGTTTATAAACGAAGTAAACCCGTTTTTTTAGGTCAGTGAAACAGTTTTACGAGTTGACATGTACAACATTGTCTCACTGATAGTCCCCTAGCTTTCTCACTTATTGATGATATAGACTACCCTTTTGAAGCTCCGACAGAATAAGATCTTCCGTCAACTCATTAGGCACCTTCTCCCAGATCTTCAGGATAGCATTCGAAGCTATATTTGCTGAAAATGCTTTTGGTAATGTGTTCAAGTCCTCTTCAGTATGAGAATGTAGTAGCGTACGGCCCTGGGGAAACGAAGTAACCAGAGGGGAAATGAAGGTAGATCGAAATAGTTAACGACCAATTCAATCATCTCTAATTTAGTTACACCCAAATCAGCAACAAAATGTTACAGTATATTTGCAGACTTCACAAAGTTCACAAAGACTGGAACTGTTACAAAGAGCAAACGTAGGTTAGAAGTATGTCCCATAAATTCACGAAAGCTCCCAAAATAAAATTCTCCAACCGGAGCGAACAAGTAAAGTTAATTCCGATTATTCTATTTAACCAAGACAGTGTTCTGTAGAACATATTTTCACATCTCTTGCATAAAATAAAATAGAATAAAGTTAAAGTAATGGTTCCGAGCTTGCAATCAGACCAAGGGTGCATACTAGGCTACGAGACCGACACATCTGCACAGCACACACAGATATGACAAACACTTACACATTCGCACCGCCGTTCGCTGCCATAGTCATTAACTTTTAACTCAACATACAATCAAGACTTACATTGGATTCGAAAAGGACATCCAAACTAGACAAGTAACTTGTCTGAAAAATAAAGCGAAAATGAGAAAGAAACACTGGACGCATCCAGCTACAAAGACTACGTTTGAGAAGGGAAGAGGGAGGAACAGAAGGGGAAACAATAAATACGAAAGCAGACAAAATAGGAACCACTAAGAGTACACTGTACGTTCTCACATTATTGCGCAGGTGCACTTCAATTGTCTGTTTAGCATCTAAGAGAAACACTAAATATTCTAATGTTATGACTTTCAATGCGGTGTTTCCAAATAAAAGCAGTCACGTTACATCCTTCATACATCTGTGACAACCTCCCCGCCATAAACTGTGCCAAGCCAATAAAACACTGTTTATGGATGGTCACAGGCTCTCAAAATATAATCTGTACTGGCGCGTAGCACTGAAAACTATAATAACACTTCACAATTCAGATATATGTATCTTGGCGGGTCGGAACTCGACGAGGTCAATTAACCGACCGGTTTTCCAGCGCGCAACACACAGCCGAGTAGCCAACAGGTCTCTTTATATACACTGACTGACAGAGCAAATGCAACACCAAGAAGGAGTGGTCAGAACTTTATGCCAATTGCAGGGTAGACTGACGTCACTGAGGTATGCTCATGATGTGAAATGCGCCGCTGTGCTGCGCACGTAGCGAACGATAAATGGGACACGGCGTTGGCGAATGGCCCACTTCGTACCGTGATTTCTCAGCCGACAGTCATTGTAGAACGTGTTGTCGTGTGCCACAGGACACGTGTATAGCTAAGAATGCCAGGCCGCCGTCAACGGAGGCATTTCCAGCAGACAGACGACTTTACGAGGGGTATGGTGATCGGGCTGAGAAGGGCAGGTTGGTCGCTTCGCCAAATCGCAGCCGATACCCATAGGGATGTGTCCACGGTGCAGCGCTGTGGCGAAGATGGTTGGCGCAGGGACATGTGGCACGTGCGAGGGGTCCAGGCGCAGCCCGAGTGACGTCAGCACGCGAGGATCGGCGCATCCGCCGCCAAGCGGTGGCAGCCCCGCACGCCACGTCAACCGCCATTCTTCAGCATGTGCAAGACACCCTGGCTGTTCCAATATCGACCAGAACAATTTCCCGTCGATTTGTTGAAGGAGGCCTGCACTCCCGGCGTCCGCTCAGAAGACTACCATTGACTCCACAGCATAGACGTGCACGCCTGGCATGGTGCCGGGCTAGAGCGACTTGGATGAGGGAATGGCGGAACGTCGTGTTCTCCGATGAGTCACGCTTCTGTTCTGTCAGTGATAGTCACCGCAGACGAGTGTGGCGTCGGCGTGGAGAAAGGTCAAATCCGGCAGTAACTGTGGAGCGCCCTACCGCTAGACAACGCGGCATCATGGTTTGGGGCGCTATTGCGTATGATTCCACGTCACCTCTAGTGCGTATTCAAGGCACGTTAAATGCCCACCGCTACGTGCAGCATGTGCTGCGGCCGGTGGCACTCCCGTACATTCAGGGGCTGCCCAATGCTCTGTTTCAGCAAGATAATGCCCGCCCACACACTGCTCGCATCTCCCAACAGGCTCTACGAGGTGTACAGATGCTTCCGTGGCCAGCGTACTCTCCGGATCTCTCACCAATCGAACACGTGTGGGATCTCATTGGACGCCGTTTGCAAACTCTGCCCCAGCCTCGTACGGACGACCAACTGTGGCAAATGGTTGACAGAGAATGGAGAACCATCCCTCAGGACACCATCCGCACTCTTATTGACTCTGTACCTCGACGTGTTTCTGCGTGCATCGCCGCTCGCGGTGGTCCTACATCCTACTGAGTCGATGCCGTGCGCATTGTGTAACCTGCATATCGGTTTGAAATAAACATCAATTATTCGTCCGTGCCGTCTCTGTTTTTTCCCCAACTTTCATCCCTTTCGAACCACTCCTTCTTGGTGTTGCATTTGCTCTGTCAGTCAGTGTATATATTACTGTATTAACCTTTTACAATAAACATGTATAATGTACACACAAAAACTGATGACATACACTTTCTGAAATTCATTTTCCTAGTTCCTTAATGCTAAACAAATGTTGTCAAACACCGATCACATTTTAACTTTGGTTGTTTTTGTCGGTTCCTTAAGTAGTCCGTGGCACATTAACACCTTATACTGATCTAATAATTAAAATATTCAAACACTGTTACGCCATGAATTAAAACTGATATAATAATGAACCAAAAACCTGTTGTCATCTTCTGATTGCACTTATATGTCCATCTTTCCAGCCGTATGTATTGCTGAAACGATCGTAAGTTCAGTTGTCTTGGTTTCCGTCGGTGTTCCATAATGAAGTGAATGGTTGCTGCAGTGAGCCATAGAACTGCGTTGTTGACCGTGGCCGGGAGGAAAGCATATTCTATGTTGAGAAGTCGATATTCTAAGATGGGATGTGAGTCATGTGAAGCATGTTGCATATTTTCGCGAAAGACCACGCCCATATGTCCGCACTGACACAAGACTTAACACGATGTATCTCTTTGTTAACAATGTTCACAGATATTGGAGTCCGATCGTCCATGTCAAAATAACTTATCCTCTGTTGGTATAGTTTCATTTATTGTTAAGTATAAAGTTGTTTTCCACTGAAGAGGAATCCATTTATTAGCAATATTATTCCATACTAGTTTCCAGTGTCGCGAAGAATACTTTGCCTGTATTTGAGGTGGTTTAATATTCTGGTTCATTATATGGTTATAGATGAATTTTGCTGTTACAAATGAAGTTGGATCTATTAAAGTTCTTGTAAGGTTATCTACAAAGCTCAAAACTCTTTTGAAATGCAGTGGCAAATTATGATGGGAAGTGAGAAAGGCTACGCTTCGGATAATATTATTCAGAACCGCCTTAGCATAATCGTCATCAGGTCTGCACTCACAATTAATAATATTTCGCGCGATAAGTGCAGTGCATTTAGCTTCTGCAGAAACTAGTACTAACCCTCCACACTTAATGCTTTGGTACAATTGTGTTCTGGCTATCTTGTAGTTGTGTCCTCTCCATAGGTAATACCCTATAACTAGATCCATTTTCTTGACTATTATAGGTGGTGGAGGTAAAATCTGTGCGACGTACCACAGTTTGCTTAGTGCAAAGGTGTTAACTGTCCAGACTCTTTTACATATATTGAGGTTTCGAAGGTGTTGAGCAAATAGGACAGCGCGAACTGTATTGAGCAATTTTCTCCAGTTGTTATCTATGATCTGAGTGAAATTCGCAGAAAATGTTATTACGAGGATTTTATGTGTTTCGGCAGAGGGAATCCAGTGATCTTGTGTCGGCCAGGGCCCAAATGGTAGTATGGCAGATGTGTGTGGATTAATTTTCGCTCAAGAATGATGTTGATAGTCGTCGGTGACCAATCTTAAGTCTTCAAGCTGTTTGGGCTGTGTCAAGATAACAGTGATGTCGTCCGCATAGACATGCGCTTGTAAGGACGTTGCACCTAGTTGTATTCCTGGAAGCTTCAAAGTTAATTGTCTAATGAATGGTTCCACACTGATGGCGAAAAGAACTGCAGAGAGTGGACAACTTTGTCGATTCGATGTGTGAATGTGGATTGTTTTGGAGAGAAAGCCATTAATTTGTAATCTGGATGTTGCATTGTTGTATAAGTTTCGTAGTGTTGTGATTATCCTGTCGGGGAAAGCAAATCTTCGTAGGACAGACCATAGATAAGAATGTCTAAGACGGTCAAAAGCTTGTTGAAAGTCTATACTGACGAGTGCGGCAAAGCTGTTGGGTTGAGAGGACATGTGCAGCACAAAGTTACGTAAAGTTGAGAGTCCATGTATGATGTTGGAGGTATTCAACACATTATGTTGCTCGGAACCAAAGATATGAGGCAAGGTGAGTCGTGTGCGTCTGGCAAGAATTTTTGCAAACAACTTGTAATGTGTACTAATTAGTGTCAGCGGACGGTAATCCGACAAGGATTTGGGTGATTTAATCTTAGGTAATAACACCATTATTCCTTCAGCGAAATTGTTCATCTGTGCTTCACTTGTGAACAGTTCTTGGAAAAGTAACAGTAAGTCGTCCTTTATGTATTGCCAATAGGATTTGTAAAATTCGAAAGACAGACCATCAGGGCCGGATGAATTTTTACAACATGCGTCGTTGATAGCTTGTAACAGTTCATCTTGGTGTTTTTTTTCTTCTTTTTTTTTTGCTAGTTGCTTTACGTCGCGCCGACACAGATAGGTCTTATGGCAACGATGGGACAGGGAAGGGCTGGGAGTGGGAAGGAAGCGGCCGTGGCCTTAATTAAGGTACAGCCCCAGCATTTGCCTGGTGTGAAAATGGGAAACCATGGAAAACCATTTTCAGGGCTGCCGACAGTGGGGTTCGAACCTACTAACTCCCGAATACTGGATACTGGCCGCACTTAAGCGACTGCAGCTATCGAGCTCGGTCCATCTTGGTGTATGTCGCTCTCTAGTTGCCGGGTGTCATCTATTGATAGTTGTTTCTGTATAGATTGCAAAAAGACTTGGACTGTTGTGTTTTGTTAAGGCGAGTACTGAGCGAAAGCTAATTCAAAATGATTGGTTGCCATTTGAATAATATTGTCAGTTCCGGTAATGGACCCCCCTGTGATTTGTAGTTTTGAGATAAATTTCTCCCTTTTTCTACCCTTCTCCTTGGCAATATGGTATAACGACGTCCTTTCGTCTTCGTCTAAGGAAAGAATACGTGTGCGTGCCTGTACACCTTGTATATCATGTTCTTTCAGCCGACAGAGTATATGTTTAATTTCTGTTAATTTATGCTGCACGTCATATCCGTGCTGTTGCGCGCGACTGTAGTCGTGTAAGGCTTGTTCGTAGAATTGCTGTGTGTGTCTTCGTTCCAGAGCTTTATGAAAGGACACATTTCGGAAGAAACGTCGTATGGCAGGTTTAGCCGCGTGAATCCACCAGAGGAGTTGTGAGGAACAATGCCGTTTCCTGTCGACTAATCGTTCCCACATCGTAGGAAAATTTTCTATAGCATCTGAAGTCTTTAAAAGGTTATTGTTCAACTTCCAATATCCTCTTCCTATCACTGGAACATGCGTGTCAACACGTAATTGAAGAAGTACTGTTTGATGGTCAGAGAAAGGAACTGGGATGTCGGATATTCTGTGTGTAATTGTGGACATTGAATGAGTGTGATAAACTCTGTCTAGTCGAGATGCTGAATTGTGGCGGAAAAATGTGAATTCAACATAATTCCCGTGTTTCATTTCCCAAGCATCTCTTAAACGGAGCTGCTGGACTAGTTCTGTGAGCGCTACCGAGTTGTTAATGTTGGGTCCGGTTTGATCCTTCGGGTGGAGGACGCAGTTGAAATCACCTGCAAGTACAATGTTGGTTCCTCGCGTGAGATGAATATTGAGGTCTTCGAGAAAAAACTTTTCTCGTTCTAATCGGTTTTGCGCTCCTGATGGACTATATATATTAATAAGTATGAAGTTTTCATAACGAGCGGAGAGCACTCTACCGTTTGGATGTGCAACAAAGTCATGAATGTCAAGACCAGGTCTATATACAATAGCTGTTCCTCGAGTATCCTCTCCTAAGTTAACATAGTATTCATATGGGCTTAATATATCTTAATTGTAGGTACACACTTCTTGGAGAAATAAAATATCAATGTCATTGTCTCTAATAAACTTGTTAATGAGTGCCCACTTCGTGATACTCAAAATGCCACAGATGTTTGCCGTAGCAACAGTACGCAGAATCATCTCTGGAAAGTAGGTGTCACATGTGCTCTGTGCACGGGTAAGGTCAGGATGACATGGTGAATCGGTCTTGGTGGAGTGCTTGAACACAATGGCCAGGAGACTAAAAAGTGTGAACAAGCTGTAGATCCGAAACATAGTGCGACCGTGATGAGTTGAAAGGAGATTATTCTGTAAATTGGCAACTAAAAGCTGTATCCAGTTCTTCAATGACCGATCTTCTCTTTACGCTGCAATGCTTGCGTGTCCTTGGTAGAAAGGCTTTTGGTGGAATTTTTTCGATTCCCGGAAGTTGGGTTTCCCTTAAATAACCGCGGATCTTTAGGACTAATTTGCTGCGATTGGCATTTACGTGTTTTGGTTGTTAGAGAGCTATCGGAATCTTCTGATGTATCAGCCGGTGTATCGATCGTGGGGGTGTTAACTTCCTCCGCCAATTTAATTTTCTTGTGTGTGACGTGCTCTTTACTTAACTGGGCAATATTGTCAATATTAACGGGATCATCCTGTATTGTGGACTGATCTACTTTCAGTTGTAAATCTGGTTGCTCTGTAACCTCCATGTGTTGGTCTGTAGTGTGTTGTATTACGTGGCTTGGAGCCGGCTCTGATGTGGTGAGTGTGTGCATATCATCTGTTGACACGTGAACAGCTGTTTCGCTCTCAGGGTCAAGTTGTTCCCCAGCAAGTAAGGTGTTTACAACAGGTTGCGATTGGGAGTCCAGTGTGGCGAGGTCGTCAGTGGTAGACCTGTTTACGAGGGGAGGAAAGGTTCCACTCGTCAATTGTAAGTAAGATTGGAGAGTGGTGGCTGTTGTTGTAGGTACATAGGGGCGAAATAGTGTGGCAAGTGATGTCGGTTGTCTCAAAGCATTGCCCGCACGGCGGGGACAGTCAATACGCAGTTGATCCGAGGCGTTGCATATAGCACATGTTTTTTCTTGCCCCTCATATGTGACTTGTCCCCTGTACCCCTCTATGGTTACGAAGGATGGAATTTGCTGTTTTAACTGAATTTTTATTTGTCGGATACCATTGGGGACTGGTAGACGGTAGAGCTGAGACCACGATTCATCATAAATGTCTTTAACATGACCGTATTTCGTGAAATAATTCCTGATTTTTTCGTTCGGCAATTCCGGAGGAATATTAAACAGACGAACTCTAGTCGCCTCAATTCGAGCTGCTTCAATAACTACCGGTACTGTCTCTCCACTAAAAAGTTTGAGTGTGCAACCTGTTTCAAGTATATGTAATATTCTCTCCATAAAGGTTGATGAAATTACCTTTATGTATACTGCATTAGCCGGGGCATCCAGTTGGAGAGCTACTAGCTGGTCGATGTTTACTTGCAGTGTTTCTGAAACCCAGGTGTGTATTTCCGCTGCTGTTGGCCTTGTATAATTCCGCTGGAAACTGCATTTCAGCGTATTTTTACGAATGCTTTGCATGATTACTTTCAAACTGAACAATTACTAATTCAAAAAACTCTAATCACAGACAATATTATCAAGACTTGCTGGTAAAAGTGCACTTATCACTGCGGTGTTCGTGTTGTACGTAAGACAAAACTGGCACGTCTAACTCGCTCCGCTCTCTGCGGACAACTGCTCTAAATTGGTCAAGAAAACTTAGTAATTTATCCAACAGCTGGACGGTAGACCAGGTGACTCGCAGTGACTCAAGGCAACACATAGAATACCCCAGGCGAGGCAATAGGCAGCGGATACAGAATCATGATGCCCAACAACACATAGTACAGCACCAAGCACCAAAGTGGGAGGCTACAAACTTCTTATCCTTGTGGATCGGCTGGCCATCTCGAACTACTAGGATCAGATTCCAGGATTCTACCACGTCTTGTTACGCCACGACGACTCAAAGAGAAATTACTGCGACATAAATCAAACACAGCAGAAAGGCGGAACCAAAACAAGGTAGCAAGAGGAAAAATATGTTAAAGGGAATGGGAAACAAGGAACAAGGAACACTTCTCAAACGTAGTAAACTAGTGAACGACAGGACATTACATACAGACGCAGCACATATACTATACTTAATCTAATATGTGGCCTCAAAGAAAATAACGGGCATGTAAAATGTAGAAGTAATATGTGCAATGCTTACAACAATTATTCTGAAAATAATGTTTACAAAAACATAAATATGACCTGACAAAATCACCGCTCCAGGCGTAAATTTATTGAAACGGTATAATTCACATCCAAATATTGATCCGACATTCACTAAGCTTTCCAGAGAATTTATTCGGACGGCCTTGAGTGTTTTGAATAAGTTAGTTTTATAAAAGGCAGTATACCTCAAAACTTAGACATTACCAAATGGCTAACAGTCACAATTACCAATACTTTGCCAGAACAGAAATGACCTTAATTGGCTTTACCATTAGAAGATGTACACATGTCAAATTTCCGTTGAATCATCCCATACCGAAAGGGTTACGGGGATCAATTCAATGGAGATAGAACCTCAGACCTTGAACTGACCAATTTTTTGACCCTTGATATAATACCGCGCCACACGAGCGTGAGAATCTTCAAGATTATGACGGGTTCTTGCCCGAGTTTCATGGATAGAATGAGGTTCAATATCCTCTGGCAAAAGGCCATTAATTGACCAGAGATTAGCTAAGGGTGAATTAAGAGAGAACGCAAAGATCATCTTGATTGGAGTTTGCCCATGCGATTCATGCTTAGCGGAGTTAAAAGCCAAAGACAACCATTCCAAGTTAGAATCCCAACGAGAGTGATCATTCGAGTGATAGGCGATCGACGCTGATCTCAAATTGCGGTTAAAACATTGCGCATGTGAGAAATTTGACTAATGCTTGAAATTGCAACGTGGGTTATCCGTAACACAAAGCATAACTTCTTGAATTCATAAGAGGTAAACACTGAAGTATTGTCAGATACCGAATACTGGCAAGGGCCAAATGTTCAAAAAATCTGTTTCAAGCACAAGACAGTACTTCGTGGCGTCACGAGTGGAAAATACCCAGACGAAGCGGGAAAATACAATGCATCAACACAGACTGGCACATATCTATGGCCTGACAGGGATGAGAATAAGGTCCCAAACTGCCCACAAATAACTCCTCCATAGGGCGAGTAGATTGTTAAGAAGTTAGAAAACTTAACTTGGTATTCTGAGATAGCTTACTTAAGAAACAAACAGTTCAGAGATCGAATGTACTTACGAACATCTCCATCAATACCTGTCCATATATAACAATTTATAATCTTGGTGCGGTTTTGGGAGATTGCAAGATGGCCACAGGGGAAATGTGGAAATATTCCAGAATCATAAGTATATTAGCAGATGGAAAAACGACTTTCAACTTACGATAGTAAGGGGAACCACAAAGCAGCTCACCATCCTTGATGTTATATGGTTTCACTTCTTCTCCATCAGAAATTCTTCGAATAATGTCAGCCAGAGTTACACCTTTACCTTGATCCTCGCGCAACCCCTGAAACAATACGGGAATTTCTAGAAGAACAGAATTTAAAATTCCTCCTTTCTCTTCTTCTACCAGATCATCGGCATCAGGGTAAAACATACGACTCAATAATTTAACAATGACATTCTCGGAACCTTTAATGTGCTTCACAGAGAACTTAAAAGCGGATATACGTACGCCCACCGAGCGAGTCTACCAGACGAACTAGGCTTTTTCAGCTACATAGTGAAAATATATTAACTGCAGAAGAAGTGTACAACATCACAAATCAAGAACCAGTAGATAACCTTTACATAACACAACATTCACCGCCTTTACAAACAAATGGTTGTGCAGAACATCCTGACAGCTTGACCCACCTCTGCAGATGAAGACAAAGCTCCCAAAGAATAAGAGATATCTGGTAAATGGTTACTTAGTAAAATCACAGAAACTATGAAAGTTAGTGATTCCAATTGTAATCATCGGCCTGGAAAGGGTTAATACAGAGTTCATATCCCAACTTCTAGGTTCGTGGCAATTTGAGACCTAAATATTCGGTTGTCTTATCTTCATTAACAGCGGCAGTTGACCCTTGTGCATCCTTAATAGGATCGCTCAAGTTTGTCATTCGTAACAAGAAAAATAGTCACGACTGAATTTTCAGATGATAACCACAATCTGCTTCCACCGGAGAAAGTAGTAGCTCAAGGTCGTAGGAAAGGTAACCTCCGCTTCGAAGGTGGATCGAAAGTGTTAACGATCAGTTTATCATCTGTAATACAGATATACCCAACAAAATGTTACAAAGTATTTACAGACTTCTTAAAGCTTACGGAGAATGGAACGCTCACAAAGAGCAAATGTAGATCAGAAGTATGTGCCATTAATTCAATTAAAAGTCAATGAAGCTTCGAAAAGAAAATTCTACAACCGGAGCGAACTTCGACTGATAATAAAACAAGTTAATTCTAATTATACTATTTAACCAAGATAGTGTTCAGTAGAACATATTTTCACATCTCTTACATAAAATAACATAGAATAAATTTAAAGAAATAGTGAAGAACTGGCAAACAGAGAAAGGGTGTATACTGTGCTACGAGTACGACACATATGCACAGCACACACAGACATCTCAAATATTTACCCATTCACACGGCCATTCGCTGCCACAATCACCAACTTTTCAACATACACTCAAGATTTATAGTCTGATTACAGCATCCAGCAGCCTTGGGTTCTAAAAGAATGCCAAATCAGAAAAGTAACTTGTCTGAGAAATAAAGTGAAAATGAGAAAGAAACGCCTGGACGCATCAAGCCACCAAGACTACTCAAGCGAAAGAAAGAGGATGGAACAGTAGAGGGAACAACATATACGGAAACAGTAGAAAAGATTATATTATGCTATCAATTCTCAAATAATTGCGCAGATGCACTTCAAGCGTCTGTATAGCGTTGTAGAGAAACAATTAATGTGCATGAAGTTATGTTTAGCAATACGGTGTTCGGAAAAAATCAGTCAAGGAACATACATCTGCGAAAAATAGCCAAGGAACCTATTGTTTTACATCGCTCTTCATATAGTGATAATAGTCACTATCAAGTTTTACATGAGATCCAATTTTTCATGACGATCCATATCGTATTCACAGCCACAAGACGTCTTGTTTTATTTGAATGTTGACTCCACACCAAGAGCCACGCGACCCCTTGTTTTACATGACTGTTGATATCATCATAGCCACAGTACTTCGTGTATTACATGACTGTTGATATCATCATAGCCACAGTACTTCGTGTTTTACATGACAGTTGATATCATCATAGCCACAGTACTTCGTGTTTTACATGACTGTTGATATCATCATAGCCACAGGACTTCGTGTTTTACGTGACTGTTGATATCATCATAGCCACAGTACTTCGTGTTTTACATGACGGTTGATATCATCATAGCCACAGGACTTTGTGTTTTACATGACGGTTGATATCATCATAGCCACAGTACTTCGTGTTTTACATGACTGTTGATATCATCATAGCCACAGTACTTCGTGTTTTACGTGACTGTTGATATCATCATAGCCACAGTACTTCGTGTTTTACATGACAGTTGATATCATCATAGCCACAGTACTTCGTGTTTTACATGACTGTTGATATCATCATAGCCACAGGACTTCGTGTTTTACATGACTGTTGATATCATCATAGCCACAGGACTTCGTGTTTTACGTGACTTTTGATATCATCATCATAGTCACAGGACTTCGTGTTTTACATGACTGTTAATATCATCATCATAGGAACAGGACATCGTGTTTTACATGACTGTTGATATCATCATCATACAAACAGGACTTCGTGTTTTACATGACTGTTGATATCATCATAGTCACAGGACTTCGTGTTTTACATGACTGTTGATATCATCATAGCCACAGGACTTCGTGTTTTACGTGACTTTTGATATCATCATCATAGTCACAGGACTTCGTGTTTTACATGACTGTTAATATCATCATCATAGGAACAGGACATCGTGTTTTACATGACTGTTGATATCATCATAGCCACAGGACTTCGTGTTTTACATGACTGTTAATATCATCATAGCCACAGGACTTTGTGTTTTACATGACTGTTGATATCATCATAGCCACAGGACTTTGTGTTTTACATGACTGTTGATATCATCATAGCCACAGGACTTCGTGTATTACATGACTGTTGATATCATCATAGCCACAGGACTTTGTGTTTTACATGACTGTTAATATCATCATAGTCACAGGACTTTGTGTTTTACATGACTGTTGATATCATCATAGCCACAGGACTTTGTGTTTTACATGACTGTTGATATCATCATAGCCACAGGACTTCGTGTTTTACATGACTGTTAATATCATCATAGCCACAGGACTTTGTGTTTTACATGACTGTTGATATCATCATAGCCACAGGACTTTGTGTTTTACATTACAGTTAATATCATCATAGCCACAGGACTTCGTGTATTACATGACTGTTGATATCATCATAGCCACAGGACTTTGTGTTTTACATGACGGTTGATATCATCATAGCCACAGGACTTTGTGTTTTACATTACAGTTAATATCATCATAGTCACAGGACTTCGTGTATTACATGACTGTTGATGTCATCATAGCCACAGGACTTCGTGTTTTACATGACGGTTGATATCATCATAGCCACAGTACTTCGTGTTTTACATGACAGTTGATATCATCATAGCCACAGTACTTCGTGTTTTACATGACTGTTGATATCATCATAGCCACAGTACTTCGTGTATTACATGACAGTTGATATCATCATAGCCACAGGACTTCGTGTTTTACATGACTGTTGATATCATCATAGCCACAGGACTTCGTGTTTTACATGACTGTTGATATCATCATAGCCACAGTACTTCGTGTTTTACATGACTGTTGATATCATCATCATAGTCACAGGACTTCGTGTTTTACATGACTGTTAATATCATCATCATAGGAACAGGACATCGTGTTTTACATGACTGTTGATATCATCATAGCCACAGTACTTCGTGTATTACATGACTGTTGATATCATCATAGCCACAGGACTTCGTGTATTACATGACAGTTAATATCATCATAGCCACAGGACTTCGTGTTTTACATGGCTGTTGATATCATCATTGCAACCTTACCAATTAGTAAACCAAACATTCAAAAGAAAAGCACAAACATCAAGAAGAAAACAAGCACAATACTTACCGAAAGGCAGTAGCATAAAATATGAAGCGTGGAGGGCAAAAGCGAGAATAAAAAGGCCAGGGTCTTACATAACTTTGACAGGTTGCCAGGTAAATATTGTTAGCTACTAAATGACACACCAGATAAATTTAAAATGAAGAAAATTTACTAAGCAAATGTAATTTGAAAATGGTATAACATAAGAACAATAAAAATATATATATATATTTCTTTTTCTAAAATTTAAAAATGCAATCAAACTCGATGAGAAAAACAGTATTTTAAAATAAAGTTGAAATTAAGGAGAAATGAAGCTCACATTAACATAGGCTTCCGCCGAAATTAAGGTTTGAAAATTCATTAATAACTCATCACCTTACATGCAGAAAATAATATTATTTAAAAATTGGTTGCAACCGATATGCGGGCCCGCGATATAAAATCACTTTAAAATTGAAATTTGCTACACTACTAAAATACTAAATTACAAGGCGCACACAAGGACACGCGAAAAAGAAGAAAAATTAGTGGCTCCAACCGCGAATAAACATTACACCAAAGAAACGAGCTAGATGAAAACACAATAAAATAATAGCGCACAGCAACCCCAACAAAATGAAGTATATTAAAGGAAATTTACAATTAACGGTGCGCTCATAAAAATAATTAAAGAACACTGAAGCACCCAACAGGAGCTACCCGTTACCGACGCGAAGCCAAGATCCCATAATAATCATCAAAGCCACCCAAAAAATAACGTATCATCAGATTAGATAAGAAGGGATGACATGACGTAATAAAGACAAAAGCAAGGAACCCAAACAATGGGAGAAAGGTAATAAGACAACGAAAGAAGACCCCCATAATTAAACTTAATTTCGACCAGCAAATTTCAATTTTAAGATTTTAAGTTATTAAAATAATAATAATTATTATTATTATTTATCCAAGAGGTGATAGTACCAGTTTACATTAGCTTTACTTAACCAATACACCTGCTGTTTACATACTTTAGAACAGAGGGGGCCGTGGAATGCGCTACGATGCGTATATGAGGTGTCATTAATTAAGGCCCGTAACAATGCAATAATAATCACGTACAAATAATCAGGCACGAAGGCAATAGGACAAAATCACACAGCAAATACAACCAACAGGGAAAAATTAAGGGAGAAAATACGCACCGAAATGAATTACAAAAGAATAATAATAATAATAATAATAATAATAATAATAATAATAATAATAATAATAATAATAATAATAATAATAATAATAATAATAATAATAATAATAATAATAATAAGATTCATCATCATAATGAACATCAAGAAAAACAGTTGGCAATAATGCACACCGACAAAAACGTAAGATAAAATCACTTACACAAAATACCACCTCATAGATGCATAACTAGCGATCCCGAGCTCCCTACATTATATTAAATTTTCTTTTTCCAACGGATTCAGTTCAAATATATATCAAATTTTGCTTACAAGGTTACACTATACCAAAATTGGCGTTTATAATGTTGCTCATGTCCACGATGAAATTACTCACACTAGTGCCTGAACGAACTGGATCCCTTCAATAAATATAATTTTCAGTACTTACTTGGAGTTAAGATATCCAACTTACGAGACACTTGAAACTTATCATACCGATAACGGTTAACACATAGCACCAAGTGTACATGTTACACTAAGAAAATATTAAGGTTGGAGCACACTGGATAACTTTCAAAAAATAACAGGCCCTAGCCCTAACATTATGGTTTAACCGCCGGAGTCCGGCTCCATTGTAATTGCTTTCCCTTCTTGCCAAGCCGTCTGCTTGGGAGCTTCACACAACACAGCCATCTTGGAGAGTCGCGGCGAGCAGACTGCTCCGACTACTGAGCTCACACCGAGCTAGGCGAGTAGCCAGTCCCATAATTCAACGCGTGCACCGCGAAGGTGCGCAGAAGTTACAAATGATAATTCACCGCATCGCATAGTCCAGTCAAATGCGTGACAATAATGGATAGATAACTTGAATTAAATTGGTCTGGTAACTTCCACAGTTAAGAAACAGTTCCAACAATAGCCGATAATATAGATAACGGCTGGATACACAAGTCGACAAGACAGATGAATAAATAAATACATTTAGATGCTTTGATGTAATAATTCAGTTATGTCCAGTAAATATTAGTTCCCATTTTCACATTACAATCATAGCCACAGGACTTTGTGTTTTACATTACAGTTAATATCATCATAGCCACAGGACTTCGTGTATTACATGACTGTTGATATCATCATAGCCACAGGACTTCGTGTTTTACATAACTGTTGATATCATCATAGCCACAGTACTTCGTGTTTTACATGACTGTTGATATCATCATCATAGTCACAGGACTTCGTGTTTTACATGACTGTTGATATCATCATCATAGCCACAGGACTTCGTGTTTTACATAACTGTTGATATCATCATAGTCACAGGACTTCGTGTTTTACATGACTGTTGATATCATCATAGTCACAGGACTTCGTGTTTTACATGACTGTTGATATCATCATCATAGCCACAGGACTTCGTGTTTTACATGACTGTTGATATCATCATAGTCACAGGACTTCGTGTTTTACATGACTGTTGATATCATCATCATAGCCACAGGACTTCGTGTATTACATGACTGTTGATATCATCATCATAGCCACAGGACTTCGTGTTTTACATGACTGTTGATATCATCATAGTCACAGGACTTCGTGTTTTACATGACTGTTGATATCATCATCATAGCCACAGGACTTCGTGTTTTACATGACTGTTGATATCATCATCATAGCCACAGGACTTCGTGTTTTACATGACTGTTGATGTCATCATCATAGTCACAGGACTTCGTGTTTTACATGACTGTTGATATCATCATAGTCACAGGACTTCGTGTTTTACATGACTGTTGATATCATCATCATAGTCACAGGACTTCGTGTTTTACATGACTGTTGATATCATCATCATAGTCACAGGACTTCGTGTTTTACATGACTGTTGATATCATCATCATAGTCACAGGACTTCGTGTTTTACATGACTGTTGATATCATCATCATAGCCACAGGACTTCGTGTATTACATGACTGTTGATATCATCATACAAACAGGACATCGTGTTTTACATGACTGTTGATATCATCATCATAGTCACAGGACTTCGTGTTTTACATGACTGTTGATATCATCATACAAACAGGACATCGTGTTTTACATGACTGTTGATATCATCATCATAGTCACAGGACTTCGTGTTTTACATGACTGTTGATATCATCATCATAGCCACAGGACTTCGTGTTTTACATGACTGTTGATATCATCATAGCCACAGGACTTCGTGTATTACATGACTGTTGATATCATCATACAAACAGGACATCGTGTTTTACATGACTGTTAATATCATCATACAAACAGGACATCGTGTTTTACATGACTGTTAATATCATCATACAAACAGGACTTCGTGTTTTACATGACTGTTAATATCATCATACAAACAGGACATCGTGTTTTACATGACTGTTAATATCATCATCATAGGAACAGGACATCGTGTTTTACATGACTGTTAATATCATCATACAAACAGGACTTCGTGTTTTACATGACTGTTAATATCATCATACAAACAGGACTTCGTGTTTTACATGACTGTTAATATCATCATACAAACAGGACATCGTGTTTTACATGACTGTTAATATCATCATACAAACAGGACTTCGTGTATTACATGACTGTTCATATCATCATACAAACAGGACATCGTGTTTTACATGACTGTTAATATCATCATACAAACAGGACTTCGTGTTTTACATGACTGTTAATATCATCATACAAACAGGACATCGTGTTTTACATGACTGTTAATATCATCATCATAGGAACAGGACATCGTGTTTTACATGACTGTTGATATCATCATCATAGGAACAGGACATCGTGTTTTACATGACTGTTGATATCATCATAGCCACAGGACTTCGTGTATTACATGACTGTTGATATCATCATCATAGGAACAGGACATCGTGTTTTACATGACTGTTGATATCATCATCATAGGAACAGGACATCGTGTATTACATGACTGTTGATATCATCATCATACAAACAGGACTTCGTGTTTTACATGACTGTTGATATCATCATACAAACAGGACTTCGTGTTTTACATGACTGTTGATATCATCATAGCCACAGGACTTCGTGTATTACATGACTGTTGATATCATCATCATAGGAACAGGACATCGTGTTTTACATGACTGTTGATATCATCATACAAACAGGACTTCGTGTTTTACATGACTGTTGATATCATCATAGCCACAGGACTTCGTGTATTACATGACTGTTGATATCATCATCATAGGAACAGGACATCGTGTTTTACATGACTGTTGATATCATCATACAAACAGGACTTCGTGTATTACATGACTGTTGATATCATCATCATAGCCACAGGACTTCGTGTTTTACATGACTGTTGATATCATCATAGCCACAGGACTTCGTGTATTACATGACTGTTGATATCATCATCATAGCCACAGGACTTCGTGTTTTACATGACAGTTGATATCATCATAGCCACAGGACTTCGTGTTTTACATTACAGTTAATATCATCATAGCCACAGGACTTCGTGTATTACATGACTGTTGATATCATCATAGCCACAGGACTTCGTGTATTACATGACTGTTGATATCATCATAGCCACAGTACTTCGTGTTTTACATGACTGTTGATATCATCATAGCCACAGTACTTTGTGTTTTACATGACTGTTGATATCATCATAGCCACAGGACTTCGTGTATTACATGACTGTTGATATCATCATAGCCACAGTACTTCGTGTTTTACATGACTGTTGATATCATCATAGCCACAGTACTTTGTGTTTTACATGACTGTTGATATCATCATAGCCACAGGACTTCGTGTATTACATGACTGTTGATATCATCATAGCCACAGTACTTCGTGTTTTACATGACTGTTGATATCATCATAGCCACAGTACTTTGTGTTTTACATGACTGTTGATATCATCATAGCCACAGGACTTCGTGTATTACATGACTGTTGATATCATCATAGCCACAGTACTTCGTGTTTTACATGACTGTTGATATCATCATAGCCACAGGACTTCGTGTATTACATGACTGTTGATATCATCATAGCCACAGTACTTTGTGTTTTACATGACTGTTGATATCATCATAGCCACAGTACTTTGTGTTTTACATGACTGTTGATATCATCATAGCCACAGGACTTCGTGTTTTACATTACAGTTAATATCATCATAGCCACAGGACTTCGTGTATTACATGACTGTTGATATCATCATAGCCACAGGACTTCGTGTTTTACATTACAGTTAATATCATCATAGCCACAGGACTTCGTGTATTACATGACTGTTGATATCATCATAGCCACAGGACTTCGTGTATTACATGACTGTTGATATCATCATAGCCACAGGACTTCGTGTATTACATGACTGTTGATATCATCATAGCCACAGTACTTCGTGTTTTACATGACTGTTGATATCATCATAGCCACAGTACTTTGTGTTTTACATGACTGTTGATATCATCATAGCCACAGGACTTCGTGTTTTACATTACAGTTAATATCATCATAGCCACAGGACTTCGTGTTTTACATGACTGTTGATATCATCATAGCCACAGTACTTCGTGTTTTACATGACTGTTGATGTCATCATAGCCACAGGACTTCGTGTTTTACATTACAGTTAATATCATCATAGCCACAGGACTTCGTGTATTACATGACTGTTGATATCATCATAGCCACAGGACTTCGTGTATTACATGACTGTTGATATCATCATAGCCACAGGACTTCGTGTTTTACATGACTGTTGATATCATCATAGCCACAGGACTTCGTGTTTTACATGACTGTTGATATCATCATAGCCACAGGACTTCGTGTTTTACATGACTGTTGATGTCATCATAGCCACAGGACTTCGTGTTTTACATGACTGTTGATGTCATCATCATAGCCACAGTACTTTGTGTTTTACATGACTGTTGATGTCATCATCATAGCCACAGTACTTTGTGTTTTACATGACTGTTGATATCGTCTTCAAAGCCACGGTAACCCCTGCTTCTTGTGACAGTTTTTAGCGTGATCCTAACCACGTGAGATTATGAGTTTTACATGACTGGTGGTATCATGATGAAGGCCAAGGGGCATCCTCTTTTACATGGATGTTTCTGTAGTGGTCTCCAGTTGTATGTGACTGTTTATATCCGGATAACAGGCACGGGATTTAGTGTTTTACATTTTATGCACAAACGGATTTTCCTAAAATATTGTCGCAGGATATTGATATTAAGACAACTGCTTAAGGACAAGAAAGAGTGTAAAGCTGAGGAATTCCAACCTTTATTTTAACTTAAAGTAGAAGTAATAATTTTATAGTTGAAGGGTTTTAGACATGCAAAGTGAATTTTATAATTGTGGCTGATGAAGGGAATTGTAGCGTTCCCGAAACTTGTACCGCATATAATTATGCAAATAATACATATGAGTTTATAGTTGCGAGTATTGGCAAGGCGGACCCATACAGAAGAATGTATTAGGAAAATAAATTGAACGAAAATTGTTCTGATGGACTGCGTATCCATATGTGCCTGCGAGGAGTGACCAGTCTTAAGGGGGAATAATGGATAGGAACAGCATTGTGAGTATTGTTCTCGCTGCGACGAAAAGTTCAAACTACGTCATGTCATTCTAGTACAACTGGATTTTCTCTCCAAGTTACCAGTCATACAGAAAGTTTCGTGCCTTGATGTCACTGTATCTCTCTCCTCTACAGTTCAACGAGAAAAATGTTGATTTGGGAGCAAGGAGGAACAAGAACTTGTCTTCAATATCCCCCTGCTTAATCTTTCAAAACGATCTCTCTCGCGATGTCCAAATTTATTGAAAACAACAAAGGATGTGTTCTCCTGACAGTGCAATCTTGAATTAGATGTATTTCCAACATTCTCCTAGAAGGAGAACGTTTAAACTATATTATTGTTTCTTGACCAAAAATATTGCTTCCGATTTAGATAGCTAAATAAAATTCAGGAAACTCGAACTTCAGAAATTACCAGTGTTTCGCCCCAGTGCGGCATAGCTCATCAGTTGGATACCGCACCTTCCCAAGGCACTGGCCGGCTTGTTTTTGCAGCTGCACTGCATTGATGTGCGTGGTTACTCCACGGCTGTTTGAAGGCGTAGCCACGTAGCGTGCTTGAGGAATGGAAAGGGCCTCATTCAGCCTGTTGAGAAGCTCTTTGATATGAGAGATAACGGATTCATTCAAGAAAGCCGACAAATTTCGCTGACAAAATTGGAATGCAGTAGGAATTAATCCTCAGCTGACTGAAATTTGCCACTACAGTGAGGATATGAGGATATGTCATCAACATCATCAGTGTACTGGGAACTGAGGCTCTGTAGGAACATCTTCTCAAACAGAACAATAGAAGATGGGGATCATTCATGTCGTATATAGGATGTACAGTAAATTTAAAGATATGAACACCGAGCTCGATAGCTGCAGTCGCTTAAGTGCGGCCAGTATCCAGTATTCGGGAGATAGTGGGTTCGAACCCCACTGTCGCTAGCCCTGACGATGGTTTTCCGTGGTTTCCCATGTTCACACCAGCAAATGCTGGGGCTGTACCTTAATTAAGGCCACGGCCGCTTCCTTCCCACTCCTAGCCCTCTCCTGTCCCATCGTCGCCATAAGACCTATCTGTGTCGGTGCGACGTAAAGCAAGTAGCAAACAAGAAAGATATGAACGGAGTAAGGCAAGGCTATCCAATACCGCAAAAATTAAGTAATGAATTTAACAGAGTCCAGAGTAGAAGAAATACAGATGTCTCTTATGTCTTAGAATGTTCAACTTACTTTACTCTCTGTGAGAGAAGCGAAGTATTTCATACACTCTGAAAATGGCTTGAAGTTCATTTGACTTACACAAATTTGAAAAAATATCTACCTTAAAAGCCGTTAGTTTGCAGGAGTTTGACCAAAATAAAGCTGTTGTCATTTTGTTACACTTCCAAAAAGGTAATCGCCTACCACGTAGTTCTAAAGGGCATCCTCTGCATTTCATTTTACTTACGTCGCACAGACACAGACAGGTCTTATAGCGACAACGGGATAGGAAAGGGCTAGGAGTCGGAATTAATCGGCCGTGGCGTTAATTAAGTTACAGCCCCAGCATTTGCCTGGTATTAAATGGAAAACCACGGAAAACCATCTTCAGGGCTGCCGATAGTGGGGTTTGAACCCACTATCTTCCACTTAGCACTTAAGCGACTATAGCCATCAAGAAAAATTCGTAATTGATCACGCGGCAATTTCTACAGAACCATTTTACGATCAACGGTAATATCTATACGAAAATCCATGAAGTAATGATTAGAAATACACTCATTATACAATGTGTATGATTTTTGAAGTTCGCAGAAAATTAGAGTACAAGGTGAAGGATTCCTACGGTAAAGAAGTACACGTTCTTCATGTAGTAGCTCTTTCCTCCATATTTATCCAAGTGATATCCTTTATTTTTTGCATTTACGCTTAACAGTAATTGATTAAAAATTTAATTTGCAAGTATATTTCTTGGAGTAAATTTAATTGCTTTCCATCACGACAAGTGGGAACACCTCGATGATATTCTGATTAGGCTATACAACAGTTATACTTTATGAAATATTGTTTCAAGACTGGAATCTACTATTTTCTTTATAGGCACATTGTCCTCATTTTTATGTCAAAAGTTAGGTTTCCGGGAGGGAATCATAATTCAATTTCACCGACGTCAAATATCATAAAAGCAGTGTTTTCTAGGCTCTTTCAGACGTTTCACCCATGTGTAGTACTAGGCTCGCCAGTTGGAGAAACTGGGCCGGTAACTTCACGTTTGATAAAGCCTAAAGGGCTTCAATACTCCTTTCTATTATTTGGGAAATAATTATTAATCGAATAGGCCTGTTATTATTTCCACTAGTCTAGTCAGTAGAATTATATTAATATCGTCCTCCTGTTGAGCATTCTTGTTCTGAATTACCAATCCGAATTTCTAACATGGAAGAAGAATAGTAACGTAGTTACCATCGCCTTTATTAATCCTTTGTTCCATCCAAGTTATTTGCTCGGGTGTATATCTGATATGCTCACTGCTCTTCTACGTGTAATCCGTGATTGCTCGAATCGTATGATGGATCCACTTGGTGAACTAATTATTTCCTCTTCATTCCCTTTTTAGGCCAAATATCCTTTAAATGTAACGCTAACTTACGTGTTTTCTTCCGTACCTTTCGTGAGAAGCCCCCTTCCTGGAAAGTGTCCCTTCTTCATATGCATCTTGCCTGGGCTGAAGATGTTTCGAGCACTTCGGCTCTAAATCCTGCTGCTGATTCAGTGCTCCCGTCGTCACCCACACTGCTGGTTCCTCTGGTCATTGCTCCATCTCCTGCATCTGAGTAGCAGACCATTTTCTTGAGCAAGAGTCGCGTAGCACCACAAGCCTGCTTCCGCTGATTTCCGTGCTCTGCATAAATGGAAATGTAAGTGTTTCCATAGTTTGATTTCTTCTGGACAAAGGTCTTTCCTAATCTAAATCTTAGATCCTTTGAGGTATTTCGCGTTATCTTTATTTTCCTGGTCTATAGGCT
The DNA here is from genome assembly GCF_040414725.1 of Anabrus simplex. Lineage (NCBI taxonomy): Eukaryota > Metazoa > Arthropoda > Insecta > Orthoptera > Tettigoniidae > Anabrus > Anabrus simplex. Next base: position 1,120,050,190 of record NC_090266.1, on the reverse strand, counting down.
TGACTCCATACATACTTTAACTGGTATTCTTCCCCTATTTTTCCCTATTCTGACTGCACTCAAATTTCACTTTCTCCCGTATTATGAAAGTTACTTTGTCAAACATATTAATATTCTCTATACCCGAATCAGCCAGTTTGTATATAATTATATTTGAGGAGCAACCAATCAATATATATAATGTCCACCTCTGGACTAAATTGAGTTTGATGCAGTTTCATGGAGTACTTTTCGTGCTGTATATGTTACAGCATTCCTGTTTTATATATCTGTATATTTAACATTGAAATAATACCCTTAAAAGTGAGCGGTTAAAACAGATCGTATATTGACCACGCGGGTGACTGAATAAGAACGTATAGTGTCCACCAATGACATATTTCATTTTACTTTCCTTGTATAAAATGCATAAAACATAATAAATGTAGCCTTTTCTAGAAAATAATATTCTGCCTATAACATTTTATTGTACTGAACCAGCTTTTGCAAAGCAATTTTAGTCTTTGTTGAATTCCTTCAGGTAGATACTCACTTTATGCTGTTCTAAGTAGGTACTGTGAAGTTGAAGGGATTGAAAGTCTAGTTTTGCAAATTATAATTTTCAGGTATTAAAATTAATATGAACTAATGATGATAAAAGTACAGTAAACACTTCAAAACTTATAATGTCCGATAAAATAGATCAAAACGTATATTTTCCAAAATGTAAATTAACTTTCTAACATCCCCGTAAATTACTGATCTCTTGCAACATGACATCTAATTCAGTATCCCAATAAGAAACTAACTGTGAAAACTGCATTGTATTTCTTTGAATATTTTAGGAGCTATCAGTTTTTCGCTTCTCCTGAAAAATGATTATTAATGGGCATTACACATTTTTCTTCCCTCTCTCGTGTCCGTTTCTTTAGCTCAGGCTTCCTTACCCTTTCTTCTAAATCGAGAACATTATTCTTCATTTCATACAACTCGAGGTTATTTCAAACCAAGTCCTCCTTAATTCTTTTCTTGTGTAATTCCTTATTTTGGTCCATCAACAACTCCCTAGGCTTATCCACTTGACATACATCCTTCATAACCTCGTTAAGCTTCACAGTATCCTCCCAAGACAGCCCAGGGCCCACCGATCACCAAGAGCACCGTCACCACACATAGTGTTAGCTTCATTTGCATAATATTACATTGACTATTGACTGTTTGTATGTATTTCACTCTCAGCCTGCACTGTCATCTCCCTATAGCGCATCGGTGTTGTTCAATTAAAGCAGCCAAGTTATATTCACGTACTCCCAGCACTCTCAGCTTAGATTGCGCTGGTGATCGATTCTCCGGTCTATCAAGCGAGCACCTGGCAATTATAGCGTGTAGCGGCAACCAGACGCAGACACAGGGATACTGCCAAGAGTGGCCAGAAAAATGAAATGATATGGCGTATGGCTTTTAGTGCCGGGAGTGTCCGAGGACATGTTCGGCTCGCCAGGTGCAGGTCTTTCGATTTGACGCGCGTAGGCGACCTGCGCGTCATGATGAGGATGAAATGATGATGAAGACGACACATACACCTAGCCCCCGTGCCAGCGAAATTAACCAACGATGATTAAAATGAACGACCCTGCCGGGAATCGTGACTAAAGGCCAGCACGCGAACCATTTAGCCATGGATCCGGGCAGTGGTTAGAAATATATCATGGAGAGAGCGTTAGGTTTCAATCACCAGTGAGTCCACATTGTCTACAGGTCCCGCCATCTACTCGGATACGCTGAAGTACCGCAGGTGTTCCAATGAGGCTCACGTAACCGAGCTCTACCGTATGAGCCACTCAACACGGTGATCTTTAATTAACACCTCAGCTACGCGGAACACTTGAGTGCCACTTTACCCAGTGGAGGGTGGAGGTGAATCAGGTGCGAGCAGTCAGAAAATGCAGCTATCTAATTAAACATTCACACTTACAACTGTTTAGCTCTGATTATTTTCAACCATTTACAGTAGAAACTCAAAAAAATGTATTTTACATTTATTGGATGTTTATATAGGCCTATATTACCTTATAGTCTACTAATGAAGAAGGGATCCTGCATATTTTAAAGGAAACGAAAGTGACGTTCTTATATTTGCACAATGAAATGCGCCTTCGTTATTTGGTTTCGTGAACCATGTGCGCTCATTCCTTATGTTATATTCCTGTTATCGTCTCGTTTATTTAAACTGTTGTAACCAAGGTTGAGATTTACAAAACACAACTTTATTATTCGCTTCAAATGCAAAATACACTATTTACACAAATAAAATGAAATTTAACTTGAAGCAAATGAATTAGGAATCTTGAGAAAGAGTCTATCTTTTGTACACTATATACAAGTTTACAGTATTTACATCCACTTCTATCTCGAAAAGATAGTCCTTGTGATAAGAAAAGTCGATAGTCGAAAACTATCCGAAGTACTGACATAAATGTTTTGGAAAGTCCTTCCTTGTTGAGTTCATAAAGGCAAGTTCAATGTTGGAAGAATTCTTACTTGGCGAAACCAAGGGAGCTTGCATTAATTAGGGAAATATAACGGTATGTAATAGTATGACTGGATATGGGCAGCGGAAGAGGAGCGGTGACCAGAGGTGAGACCTCGTACTGCCAGAAATTCAGTCCACCTGGTCGAAGCACATTTTCAAGAGGAGTAGCCTCCGTGCTCGACGTAGGGTGTATTCTGGAGCTGGACACCGGGGCAAGTGGGCATCTGGACAGGCTGGGGGTTCCTCTTTATAGTACACACACGACTGTTCAGGCACGCGCACTGAGGGCTGCGCGTCGAGGCTAGAAGAATGACACTTGGCGCGCGTGTAGCTGGCTGGCGGAGCGAGAAGGGAGCGCCGGACATACAACATAAACTTAATTACTTCTTCACTGTCGTTCATAGTTCATGGTGCCATGTTTCCACGCAATGCAGTATCACATTTCAAAGTAACACCGAGCCAAGAAATTACAAGTCGGAAGAGGTTTCAAAGAGTTGAAAGAATTATAGGGATCCTCATCAGATCATGTCAACATGCAGATCAGTGGACATATGGTGATTTATACCATATTTTTACATATAAGGAAACGTCCTGTACTGAAGCATACATCCGCTGGAATCCAGCAGAAATGTAACACTATTTGCTTTGAAGAGGAGAGAGATCAAATTATTTAAATCTCTATAAAAAGAAAAATTCAGTTATTTGGACTGACTCATAGATAGAAGGAAGGCAGGGAGCTTCAGCTTTAACGATATACCATTTCCATCCCGACAACTTTAAAACTTTACATACATACACACATACATACATACATACATACATACATACATACATACATACATACATACATACATACATACATACAATTATAGACTGTTATACCTTTCAGCGTTCAGTCTGCAAGCCTCTGTGAATTTACTAAACGTCGCCAAAATCTTCGATTTGCAACTAGTGTTGTGGCCTCATTTAGTTCTATACCTCTTATCTTTAAATCGTTAGAAACCGAGTCTAACCAACGTCGTCTTGGTCTACCTCTACTTCTCTTGCCCTCCATGGCAGAGTCCATTATTTTCCTAGGTAACCTATCCTCCTCCATTCGCCTCACATGACCCCACCTCCGAAGCAGGTTTATGCGTACAGCTTCATCCATCGAGTTCATTCCTAAATTAGTCTTTATCTTCTCATTCCGAGTACCCTCCTGCCATTGTTCCAACCTGTTTGTACCAGCAATCATTCTTGCTACTTTCATGTCTGTTACTTCTAACTTATGAATAAGATATCCTGAGTCCACCCGCTTTCGCTCCCGTAAAACAAAGTTGGCCTGAAAACAGACCGATGTAAAGATAGTTTCATCTGGGAACTGACTTCCTTCTTACAGAATACTGCTGATCGCAACTGCGACCTCACTGCATTAGCTTTACGACACCTTGATTCAATCTCACTTACTATATTACCATCCTGGGAGAACACACAACCTAAATACTTGAAATTATCGACCTGTTCTAGCTTTGTATCACCACTCTGACATTCAATTCCGTTGAATTTCTTACCTACTGACATCAATTTAGTCTTCGAGAGGCTAATTTTCATATCATACTCATTGCACCTATTTTCAAGTTCCAAGATATTACACTGCAGGCTTTCGGCACAATCTGCCATTAAGACCAAGTCGTCAGCATAGGCCAGACTGCTTGTTACATTTCCAGCTAACTGAATCCCTCCCTGCCATTTTATACCTTTCAGCAGATGATCCATGTAAACTACGAAAAGCAAAGGTGAAAGATTACAGCCTTGTCTAACCCCTGTAAGTACCCTGAACCAAGAACTCATTCTATCATCAATTCTCACTGTAGCCCAATTGTCAACATAAATACATTTGATTGATTTAAATAATCTGCCTTTAATTCCATAGTCTCCCAGTATAGTGAACATATATTCCCTCGGTACCCTGCCATATGCTTTCTCTAGATCTACGAAACATAAACACAACTGCCTATTCCTCTCGTAGTATTTTTCAATTACCTGGCGCATTGTGAAAATCTGATCCTGACAGCCTCTCTGTGGTCTAAAACCACACTGGTTTTCATCCAACTTCCTCTCAACGACTGATCGCACCCTTCCTTCCAAGATGCCAGTGAATACTTTGCCTGGTATACTAATCAATGAGATACCTCCATAGTTGTTGCAATCCTTCCTGTTCCCTTGCTTATAGATAGGTGCAATTACTGCTTTTGTCCAATCTGAAGGTTCCTTACCAACACTCCATGCTAATCTTACTACTCTATGAAGCCATTTCATCCATGCCTTCCCACTATACTTCACCATTTCAGGTCTAATTTCATCTATTCCTGCTGCTTTATGAAAATGGAGTTTATTTACCATCCTTTCCACTTCCTCAAGCATAATTTCACCAACATCATTTTCCTCCTCCCCATGAACTTGGCTGTTCGCAACACCACTAGGGTGATTTCCCTTTACATTGAGAAGATTTTCAAAATATTCCCTCCACCTCTCCAGTGATTCCCTGGGATCTATTGTGAGTTCACCTGTATTACTCAAAACACTCTTCATTTCCTTTTTCCCTCCCTTCCTGAGACTCTTTATTACTGTCCAGAAAGGTTTCCCTGCTGCTTGACCTAGCCTTTCCAGGTTGTTACCAAAATTTTCCCATAACTTCCTTTCGGATTCAACAACTATTTGTTTCGCTCTGTTCATTTCATCTACGTACAAATCCCTGTCTGCCTCGGCCCTTGTTTGGAGCTATTTCTGATAAGCCTCCTTTTTACGTTTACAAGCTGCTCTCACTTCATCATTCCACCAAGATGTTCCCTTTTTTCCCATCCTTACACACAGTTGTTCCTAAGCATTCCCTTGCTGTTTCTACTACAGCATACCTGTATGCCACCAATTCACTTTCTATATCCTGAACCTGCTTACTGTCTACTGTTTGAAACTTCTCACTAATCATATCCATGTACTTCTGTCTAATTTCCTCGTCCTGGAGATTTTCTACCCTTATTCGTTTTCAGACAGATTTCACTTTCTCTACCCTAGGCCTAGAGATACTTAGTTCACTACAGATCAGATAGTGGTCTGTATCATCGAAAAATCCGCGGAAAACTCGTACATTCCTAACAGATTTCCTGAATTCGAAGTCTGCTAAGATATAGTCTATTATGGATCTGGGACCCCTAGCCTCCCATGTGTAGCGGTGAATAGCCTTATGCTTGAAGAATGTAATCGTAACAGCTAAACCCATACTAGCACAGAAGTCCAGCAAACGCATACCATTCCCATTAGCTTCCATATCTTCCCCACATTTACCAATCACCCTTTCGTGTCCTTCAGTTTCATTCACAACTCTCGCATTGAAATCGCCCATTAGCACTATCCTATCCTTGCTGTTGATCCTGACCACGATGTCACTCAATGCTTCATAAAACTTGTCACTTCATCCTCATCTGCACCCTCACATGGTGAATACACGGACACAATTCTAGTCCTAATTCCTCCATCTGACAAATCTACCCACATCATTCGCTCATTTACGTGCCTAACAGAAACTATGTTGCGTGCAATGGTATTCCTGATAAAGAGCCCTACCCCAGACCCTGCCCTTCCCTTTCTAACACCCGTCAAGTACACTTTATAATCTATCGCTTCCTCGTTATCTCCCCTTACCCGAGTATCACTTTACAAGCTGGAACAAAAGGACTTTAGGCCTACAGGAGTCTATACAACGTATGGAGGTCAGCGTCAAGGTGTTAAGACCCATTAATCATCATTAGACTATCCCTTGGTCGAAGGATGGATCTGGGTTCGATAACCAGCCAGGCCACGCAATTTCGCCTAAATCTGAGAGATGGATACAGGTCCGCTCGACCGATGTAAGGTTAATTGAAGACCTCCCCAGAATAAGGATGTAACCAAAAAATCTCTCAAATGCGTTTTTACCGGAAATAGGGTGTGTCAATATGCTGTGGTGTCATCTTATGTCTTACATCAGTCAAGATGGTGTACAGTGCTTGTGTTGGCTCATCACCAGGTGTAATAGATCAGTTAAATAAAATCCATAGACGAAATCACATCTATATTTTGATACTTTTTCTGTACTTTTTATTGTTTTTATTTTTACTATTATACTAACATTATTTGTTATCGTTATTGTTCCAAGTGCATGTCTCTTCTGTAAGACACACTGCCATTCATTGTGTCACTTCCAATTTGTCGCCGTCCTCGGCCTTTTCAGATACCGCCGTAAGTTATAAAAGGTTGCAAAGATGTACTGAAATATCCTCTCCTCTTCATTTATAACATAATTCTCAAAAAATCTGTATTTCCCACAGTATGGAAACTGTCCCGAGTATACCCTGTGTTTAAATCGGGTAATCCAATGTTAATAAAAACTACCGACCAATATCAATTATTTCAGCTATAGCCAAGGTTTTCGAATTTATGTTAAGTCGTAGACTCACAGTCTATACACGACCTTTAATATCAGAACAGCAACATGGATTCATTTCAGGACGATCTACAGTAACAAATCTCATAAATTTTACACAATCAATATCCTCAGAACTTGACAGAGGTGGCCAGATAGATGCAATATTTCCTGACTTCGAAAAGGCCTTTGACAAAATTGACCATGACATTCTCCTAAAAAAATTAAATATGTTTGGATTATCTTACCCACTACTATGCCTTTTCCGCTCCTACCTAAGAGATAGAAAACAGTATGTAATATATCAAAGAAACTCATCCAGATAATACCCTGTAAATTCAGGATTAGTCCAGGGCTCTAATCTAGGGCCGTGGATGTTCCTGGTGCTAATCAATGACTTACCTGAACGAATAAAATTCTCGGACTCTCTCTTGTACGCTGATGACTTTAAGTTTTTCAAATAGATTGTCACCATTAATGACTGCGAACTTCTCCAGGCCGACTTAAGTAATTTACTACAATGGACGACTGAAAATCAACTAAATCTAAATGTAGAGAAATGTGTATCCATGTCGTTCACTCGAAATAAAACGTGTATTTCCTTTAACTATAAACTACGTTACGATGACCTGAAACCAGTAAATGAGGTTAAAGACCTCGGGATATTATTAGACCGAGAACTCACCTTCACTCCACATATACAGAAGGTAGTTGCTGAGTCATACAAGATATTAGGATTTGTGATGATCGAAAAAATCCTAAAGAGATATTTAAAATACTTACACTTCAAAAACCCCGGTAATTATTCACACATAACATACAACGAACTTTTCCTAAATTTTGAAATAGAAAGCTTGGAACTGAGGAGACAAAAGGATGACATGAAGTTTCTGTACAAAACTGTAAACTCTATAATTGACAACCCTGACTTTTTATGCCTCTTGAGCTTCCAAGTGCCCCGCTTTAATGCGAGGACAAATGTAACTTTTCATAACAAAAAATTCAGAACAACCGCTCACAATAATTCCCCACTCTACAGGCTATGCAATGTCTACAACAGTGCAGTTCAGAAAAATAATTCTTTAGACTTCTGTGTACCTCTAGACCTGTTTTCACAACAATACACCATCTCCGTGAAAACTCTGTAATGCTGATTTGAACCAAAAAATGTATTATAAACATTCTAGATTAAGCCCTATCCTATACATTATAAGTGTTAGAACTAGAAAAAATAATATTTTAAATATGAAATTACGATATTTTTAATTTTTTAAGTTTTTTCCTCTTTCATGTAAAGATTAAATTGGATTAGATGTGAAATACTGTTCCTTTCCCATTGTAAATATAATATTAGAATAGTTTAGGTATTAAGTTATTAGACTAGTTTAGATACGAAATTATGTTTTATCTACTTGTTTCTTGTAAGAATTAGATATGTAATATTATTTATTTCTCAACGTAAATATAATATTAGAATAGTTTATATATTATGATATTAGACTGATTGAAACTGTTACGGAGTTTTCCGTGGTAGTTAGAGGTAAAAGAAGGTGCGGGGGGTGAACAGGTCTCAGGCTACGAAATTAAAGTGAATTTAAAATTTAACAAGGTTATATTTTCTTAGCAAAAAACAAGAAATAACAATAATGGCAGGTACAGAGTAGCAAAACCACTAATCGAGAATGTACAATTACAGGATTTGGGCTCCGAGAGCCAGACACACAATTCTGAGCAATTAGCCCAACTTTACGATATACAGAATTCAACAAAGGGGCAGAAGACCCCAATCAAGCCCAGGAGCACTTGCTCCAAATTACACAGTAAAGCCTCCTCGAGGCATACAACACTCAATTTTCGAAAAAGAGCCACTCGCTCTCAACTTTAAGCCTCTCAAAGGCCACACCAAACTCCACCTTCAAGTTGTCCTCTAAGGACATATACACAGGGGTAACATACCCAACCTACTGAGGTCTATTAAGTGAGAAAGAAGGTTAATTACTTGACCTCTAAAATAACAATTGAGAGGAGGCGATCTGCACTCCTAATACATTTGTTTAAAACCTACTTGGCACTAGGCCGTTAATGCAAGGGCTAATCCCATACTAAAGAGGTGACTTTTAGAAGGAAACAATTTACGTTACACTAGAAGGTAAGAAACTGTTGTGAAAATAAGTTCACCTCAATGCAATATGAGTGGGAGATCGAGAGGGTTAAGCACTCTCTATCCCAATATGTAGTTTTGAAAGAGAATAGAGGCTAAGAGTCTTTACATTTTAGGGAAAGTTACATGGTAGAAACGCTTCGGACCCGCCCCGAGAGTTAAACTGCTGAGCTAGCAAGAAAAGAAGTTATTAAAAGGCCGTTACCTTGATGTTGAACTGCTCCCCGAAGAAGAGGCGCTTCCCGCCCCCTGCTATGTACTTTACACACTGAAAGATGGTACTGAAGTGGCACCGAGACCCGCAAAATCAGCAGTTTATTGTGACCTTATCGGTCATGTACATATTTATTTATTAATTATTTGGCAGTGAAAAACCTTTGTAAAGCTCCCTCGTACTTGTTACAAAAAGTTGCATTAGGTTGCAGATGCTTACACAACCTTTGTAACCTGCTAAACATCACTCCGTCTTAACTAAAAGGATACACAGATAGAGAGGGAAGAAAATCTCAAGCCAGAAAAATCGATAATGATACCGTCACCCGTTGAAAAAAATGGCCGAACACGATGTTGCCAGCTCGCGAATCGCATTATTATGATGAGATTTCGAGACATGCATAATATTTAATATGGGAAACCTCGGGATGTGATATGATTTAATTATAGACATCTGCCAAAATTCTAATTCTTTATAATATATTAACGTGTGGAAGAATACGCAATCGTTGCATTATATAACAAGCTAAGCGTCCCTTGTACGCAGCACCTTCATGGAAGACATTGTTGGGGCATTATTTTGATAATTAATTTTGAATAAATGGCCGAACATTTCAGGGTCCGCACATAACCAGACTACTTAAGAATCTGAGTCACACGTTTGAGTGTATTACCGATGTCATACGACACGTGGAACTATTAATTAAAAAAAGTAGTGGGGACTATCCATTGTCTCTTGCATGGAAGGGGAAAAGTTTATAAAAGGAACCGCGATGATGACAACCGATCGACTTTACGCGAAGGATCCAAAGCAGAACCACGCTTTGATGGTGTTCTGATCTATTTAGTGTTTCAGACTGTAAATGTACAGTTTATATCTTCGAGAATATTGTAATTGTCTACAAACAATAGTATTTAAAAACAGGTTGAAGTTATGTGATCGCAAGAACGGTATAATTGTAACTTTTTAAATGATGCAACAAGTATTAATTTCATTATAGTGCAATTAATTGTATTTTGTGTGTTAAAGTGACGCAACAAGTCTTAATCTCATAAAAACTCTTATAAGTGTAGAAGATAACCATTGGAATATGAACGAGCTCAGCGGGAGTAGCAACGGACATGAACCCGTGACCAACGTCAACACCATGGAAGCTTAAAGGGAAAGAATGAGGGTCTTACCCGGGACCCGAACCTTGGATTGTTACGACATGATGATAAGTACTAAAATGAAATAATTTTTTTTATAAATGCGCGGTTATTCATTATGCAGATCACGTAAATTAGGTTAGACATGTAAATTGCATGTATTTCTTTTTAATTAGAAAGAGAACTTGTGAGTGGTCTTCATATTCATTTATGTTCATTTCATGGAATTAATAGTCTACTCCATGGGCTTAAATATATATATAATTAACGTAATGCATGTATTTGACGTGATGATAAAATATTAGTTAGTCAGAGTGCTTAGATTAGGTAAATGTAATAGATAGTGGATTTGTTTTTGGCATTGAGCCGAGCCGTAATTTTGTATAATTTATTTACGTGATATCCAAGCTTATTATGATAATGCATGGTGATTATGCTTGTAAAAATGGATTATCGACTGTTAACATTAGGATAGCAAGGCACTCTTATTTTCATGTAATTCGCATGATGATATATTTGTAGATGGCTGTATTAATTATATGCGTAACTTGTGACATGCCTAGACATCGAACAGACGCCTTCCTATTGAGATTAGCGTTTTCCTTTAATGTCGAATAATTTCCCTTTCTGAATATGAGAATATCCTTATGGATATGTTTAAAATCCATATTTGATTTTATTGATTTGATTTTAAAATGTAGGAAAAACCTAGGCTGTATTCTGTAATCGGATGGAATCGAAGCTGGTCATTCTGAGTTGATGGATGTGAATATGAGACAATGAACAGTGGATTGATATTGTATTATATAATTGTGGCAGGACAGTGAATTTATAAGCCAGTGGAGCTTTGGAAATATGATATGAGAATATATAATGAAATAAGATTATTTAACAAATATGTGTTCCAAGGGAAACGATTTGCTTTCACCTTGAGATGTTGAAAGGATATTTCTGCCACACCGAGCCATTATTAGCCGGGCTTTGACGTCCAGAGATTTACGATGAGGGGAGAGTGAAGAAGGTTTGTCCCTTTTAAAGGATTACCGTATGCTGTATTGTTCGAGCTATTCCATTTAGAATGAAGGCCGTGCGACACCGATTATTGTTTAAAGGGTTCTTTGACTTTTTTATGTATGATCTTATAATAATATTTAACTAACTGGAACGCCAGTATTTTCATTTATTTGTTGACCATATGATTAATTAAGAAAGGCAGTTTTTTTAGTCCCGTTTGTCGATGCTATCTTGGATATCATTGGTTCGAGTTCTGAGGCAACCATGGATATTTGTTGTCACATTTTTTTATATACAGCCAATTGCATGTGTATATTGTTATTGATTATTTTCATATTGTGTATATATTTTCCTTTTTATACATTCTTTTAATCGTGTTTCACACTTTATGTGGATAAAAAATCGAGTTTTATTTTCGTAATTTTTGTCATTGGATTCATTGGGATGTGGGTTCGATTTCTGGACCCGACATCAGTCATTTTATCTTGATGAGGATTATATCGACTAGCATTCATTTTATTCTTTGTTTATTTTGTAATATAATTAATTTAGCTAGGTGACCACTTCAAGTTATCTTCAATTTATTTTGTTGTATAAATAATTGCTTCTTCTGATAGTGAAGAAAGTTATTAATGATAACCGTCGCATTTATAAGGATATTTCTGATTTTTTTAATTTAAAAAGTATGTTATACAAATTATGATGTAATATTTATCATCATGTCGGGAAGAAGATAGAAGTAAAGGAGAAATAAATTTTTTTTTGACACTTTACAATTTGTATTTAGTCCGTTGGACATTGCATATTCAACATTGATATACTATAAATATTCAGGATCGACCTTTAATTAATTTGATTTATCAAGGCTCAATAAATAGGTATTTAAACTTTTGTCTGCCTGTCATTTTGCCGAATAACATTGTATCCCAGGTTTCCTTCCGTTCATTTATGCCTTTAAGCTAGTTATGTGATATTTTCTTTGATCTTCTGCCGCGAACGCACCATGGCCTTGGGAGGTCGGTGGTTTGATTCTTTGGAACGGAAGGGTGCAGTAGACGCTTGCACGGTCGGAAGAGCATTTGCTCACCCATCATTCTGATTTTTTTTTGTTCCTTCCTGATGAGGTGAGTAGTATAATTGGACAGTTCGGCCGCCACCTCCACCTCAGGCTCCCAGAGGCCACCTCCACCTCCACCTCAGCCAGAGGCCTCCCAGTGGCCACCTCCACCTTCACCTCAGCCAGAGGCCTCCCAGATGCCTCCTCCACCTCCACCTCAGCCAGAGGCCTCCCAGAGGTCTCCTCCACCTCCCGCGGGAAATTTGAATTTGTAAACAAAGCCACGTGCTTTTTGACAGCTGTCATCGACAACAACGCATCGCAAACCTCAGTACTGCCATCTTGACGGGCCTAAACCTCACTAGTGCCAACTTAACCTCACTAGCGTGAGGTAAACAAAGCCACGTGTTTTTTGACAGCCACGTGCTTTTTGACAGATTTGTAAACAAAGCCACGTGCTTTTTGACAGACAACAACGCATCGCTAACCTCAGTACTGCCATCTTGACGGGAATAAACCTCGGTGGTACCAACTTAACCTAACTAGCTCGAGATAAACAAAGCCACGTGCTTTTTGACAGCCACGTGCTTTTTGACAGCTGTCATCCGCCATATTTAAACTACAGAGCGCTGTGCTGCCCTCTTTCGCCACCTGTCATCGGCAGTGCTGCCATCTTGGCGGGCCTAAACCTTAGTGCTACCAACTTAACCTCACTAGCTCGAGATAAACAAATCCACGTGCTTTTTGACAGCCACGTGCTTTTTTGACAGCTGTCATCCGCCATCTTTAATCCATAGAGCACAGTGCTGCCCTCTTTAGCTACTTACCTTTGAAATGTGGTGGCGGATAATTTGAAAAAATGCTTTTTTGACAGCAGCCATCTTTGAGCACCGTGCTACACTCTTTAGCTAGTTACCTTTGAAATGTGGTGGCAGGCAATTCCACATGACAGCAGTCATCTTTAATCAAGAGAGCACCGTGCTGCCCTCTATGTGGTGGCGGCAAATTGAAAAATTCTACATGCTCTTGTTTGGAAACAAACTCACGCGCTTTTTTGACAGCCGTCATCCGCCATCTTTAATCAACAGAGCACAGTGCTGTACTCTTTAGCTAGATACCTTTGAAATGTGGTGGCGGCAATTTGAAAAATTCTATGTGCTCTTGTTGGGAAACAAAGCCACGTGCTTTTTTGACAGCTGTCATCCGCCATCTTTAATCAATAGAGCACTGTGCTGCTATCATGCGGGCAATTTCGTCAGCTGTCATCCGCCATCTTTAATCCAGAGAGAACAGTGCTGCACTCTATGTGGTGGCGGTAAATTCCATGTGCTTTACAAACCTATGTGCTTTTCTGACAGCTGTCATCCGCCATCTTTAATCTAGAGAGAACAGTGCTGCACTCTATGTGGTGGCGGCAAATTCCACGTGCTTTACAAACCTATGCGCTTTTCTGTCATCCACCATCTTTAATCTAGAGAGAACAGTGCTGCACTCTATGCGGTGGCGGCAAATTCTACGTGCTTTACAAACCTATGCGCTTTTCTGTCATCCACCATCTTTAATCTAGAGAGAACAGTGCTGCACTCTATGTGGTGGCGGCAAATTCTACGTGCTCTTATTTGGAAACAAATTCTACTCGCTCTTCAGCTGTCATCCGCCATCTTTAATCAAGAGAGCACCGTGCTGCCCTCTTTGTGGTGGCGGATAATTTGAAAAAATTCAGCAGCCATCTTTAATCCAGAGAGAACAGTGCTGCCCTCTTTAGCTACTTACCTTTGAGGCGGTTAATTTGAAAAATTCTTTTCGACAAGCTGCCATCTTTAATCCAGAGAGAACAGTGCTGCCCTCTTTAGCTACTTACCTTTGAGGCGGTTAATTTGAAAAATTCTAGCTGCCATCTTTAATGAAAAGGGCATCGTGGTGCTATCTTGCGGGTAATATTTTACGTCACAGCTGTCATCCACCATCTTGCATTGCTAACCTTAGTGCTGCCCTCTTTAGCTACTTACCTTTGACAAGCTGTCACCCGCCATATTGCATCGCAAACCTCAGTGCTGCACTCTATGTGGTGGCGGATAACTTGAAAAAATCTTTTTGACAAGCAGCCACCTTTAATCAACAGAGCACCGTGCTGACATCTTTAGCTACCGCCATCTTACATCGCTTACCTCGCTGCTGCACTCTATGTGGTGGCGGTAAATTCGAACAAGTTTAATCACGCATCGGGAAAGCTAGAGTAAGCACGTGCTGTTGTGATGACATCATCATACATGTTTAGACTTGTCCGTTTTCTTAAGAGTAAGTCGATGTAAACGAATGTGGTAGCGGTAAATTCGAACGAGTTTAAACATGCATCGGGAAAGCTAGAGTAAGCACGTGCTGTTGTGATGACGTCATTGTGCATGTTTAGACCTGATCGTTTTTCTTAAGAGTAAGTCGGAGTAAAGCAATGCAATAAGTACAACATTTTTGAATGCGATCAAATATTTATTTACAAATGTACTACAACAGTGTTCGTTTTTTTTTTGCTGCTGACAAGGTTGGTGTGCTTCTTAGAACGTATGCTTCCGAAATGCCTCCTGCAACATTCAAATTAAACAAAGCATTTAGAAATATATTATACTAAGTATGTTATGCTTTACAGAGAAGATCATGTACTTCTTACCTTGCTGTTATTCCTTTTCGGAATCATCATCATCATCATGAAGTACTAGAGAAAGTTCATTCATACACTGTGTACAGTGTTCAATCCTCGGATTTGGTCCATCCCAATCATCATCACCATTTTCTCCTCGATGCTTGTAATGTCGCTCACAAGTTCTGCATAAAGCTACTTCGATTGACATCTTACTGTGTAGAGGAAGGATGTCCCAAAAATTATGTACGTAAGAGGCAGCGTACGTATATAAAAATCCTGGTGGTAAGTATTGAATAAGATGTTTCGGCATCGACGATCTACGTTTATAGAACATCTTAATAGCCTCACTCACTCGTGAAACATAAATAAGATGTTGCGTATGAGCATGCAAACAGCATGCACATTTACAGTTTTGTTCCATAGCGTACGATGTCGAAGCACACACTAATGAAAATGATAAAGATCTATTCTTATTTATAGTCTCGTAACAATATTCGTTAGCGGATGGTAAGTAACATCACTCATATGAATAATAAGACAATAGGCTGCTGTGTTAGCAGGAATGTTTTCAGATGTTTCAAATTCTAAACGAATATCAACTGGAGATTCTTTTATAGATTCTTCATGATAAGAGCAGTCTATAACTACAATCGGTGCTTTATTTTTAAATTCTTGAGGTGTAAATAGCGGACGATCTTCTTTCTGATAATACGATGATTGAAATTTACAAAACATGTCATAGAGCATCCCAAACTTATTTTTCTCAAAGTTAATGTCGATGTTTTCGTAGGGATACGTAATTCCATTGAGATATAGTCTAACGTGTCTTAATTTGCAGTGATCAAACAGTGAGCTATCTTTTTCGTGATTGAATTTACGATTAGTTTGAAATCCAAAAATAATGTACAAGGGCTTCTCAGTAAAACGTGATGTTTTAACTGCCCAGCTATGCTTGTTTGTAGGTGGTAACACAGGATATTCATGCAGCTCCCAACTTCTAAAACGTATAGGTAATGGTGTATCATTTTCTACAATCTTGAGCAATCGAAGTTTTTCACGATCAGATAAGGTTACATGTGGGATCCGCCACAGTATACGATGCAGTGTTATTTTCGATTCTACAGGTGTTTCTACTGCTTTAAGAGAATTGTAATCACTTCGATCACGGATTAGAATAAGCTCTTGTTTTACGTTGATTATAATACGTGTAAAGTCTTCTGCGAATCCAAAAATATGTTTCAGTGATAACATACCCGTAAAAGTTCCATCCTCATTAATCATCCAGTTGTTAGTAGCTTTTGGACACCATCCAGCCATCCGCAAAAGATTACTTTCTTCATCACAGAAAGAAGGGTAGAGTTTCATTGCGCTTGTAATACCAACATTCTTCGTTCGATCTATTTCAACATTATTTACTTCATATCGCGCTTCAGAAAAGAGAAAAGCTAGAGCATGGTTGTTTAGTTGTGAAGTGCTTGGTCCACTTCCATCAGACTTTTCTAATCGTCCTTCAATATAGAGGTAGCTTTCGTGTGGTAAGGTGTAAACATCTTGTTGATTAATAATAAAATGAATTTCATCATTGTTATTTAATCCAAACGTAAAAGGTTGATAGGAATGAAGCTCACTTCGTACTACACCTTCACGACTTTCTACTGTATTCGTAATGTCTAGCATTTCTTCCATTCTGTTGTTGTAGTGTATATCCTAAATCTTGGAGTATCTGCTTATGGGTATCTGTTAACTCGATGAGTCTCTGCACACATGTAGTATGCCTTCGGAATGTACACCGTGTTTTATAGATGGTTTTCATACTGGTTTAAGATGTAGTTTGTAAGCTACGTACGCGTGCTGATCTAAATGAATAAGCTGATTATGTTTATTTACAAGTCTAAGAGTAATGTTGCTAATGTGTTTTACAGACACAGGATGATAAAGAACTACTGCTGGTTTCTCACAAATAGTATATCCACGTTCCTCTGTAACAATAAAGTCGTGCAGGACGTGCGAAGGTTGTAGATTACTATTCAAGTCTGTAATAATATTACAAGTAATGTTCACATTATAATCATCGAAGAGTTTTATAGGTTGATCAGACTCGTAACGTACGTTCGGTAGGAGCTCCCTCGATGAAAATCCAAGCAGTGGACCAATCGAATCAGGTTGTGATTTGAAGTCAATCTTAAATGATGATTCAATAACACATTTGTGCGTAATGTTGCTTATAGTGATTGAGAACTTGTAATTATGATTACTAAAACTATCTTCCCCAAACTGATCAATTAACGTACTTTCAATATAGTCGTGAATATCATCTACTGTATAACTACCTGAGGGTAGTGTTAGCACATACTCATCGTAATAGAACTTGTTTAAACCATCACGCACATTATAGATTTTATTGTAGCTTTCAAACGATACTAGTCCAAGACTATGCGGCTGATAACCAAGTTCGATTGGTGGATTAAAATAGACGGTTGTTTCAGGTCCTTCTCCACGTACAGCAAACGTTCTTTCACTGTTCGTCATCACGTAGATACTAATACACTTTCTCTACTGTCTGGGTTTGATATAAGAACATAAGACATAATCGTCCGCACATGCGTGTATTAAAGTTTTGCACACGGTTTTTATTGTAAACAATGTCTGCACTGCTTCCGAAATAACGTATGAGCTCAAAAGGAGGAGGTAAATCTCCATAGCTATCAAAATACCATACTTTAGATTTACGTTTTACATAAGCAACGTAATGAGTTCCAGGTCCACGACTGTCGTCCAAGTTAATTACGGCACTTTCACGTTCACGTGGACGTGCTGGTAGTTGATCACGCATATACACTCCTCGAAAATAATGAATTCCTAGTTGTTTAGCAAACGTAAAAACTTCATCATGCGTTAGAGCTCGATATGGCAGTGCATTCAGTAGACGTTTTTTGGAGAAATGTAGATACCAAGCCCTTTCTTGTATGGCGCTAGCTTCATGTTCACACCTTTGCCTCGTAACGCAATTGCCTCCATCGTCTTGTTATGACGTTCACTCTCTTTCAACTGTTGTTTCGCTTCTTCTACAGCTTTGACAGTTCTCGCTACAGCACTACCACCACCTAGCAATGACCCTAAAGCTGCTAAGCCAGCAAACAGCGCAGGAAGAAATCCTCCTCGTTTTGGTACAGGAATAATTCGCGCACGTTTACTAAATATTGCTCTGCACTTTGGAGAAATTCTCGCTCTTGCTGCGCGTAACGCCTTAGTAATAGCTACACGAGGATTGTATTCCCCTCGAATAGCTTTTTGCGCAGCCTTTATAACATCTTTCCATCCAACAGTTTTTACTTTCTTCTTCTTCTTCATGTCGTTTGGATATCGTTGTTTCACCATGCTGGACACGACTTTACTAGTCAAGAGCAAATCATAATCTAACCGTTGCCTCTTTTTTCGTTTAATATATATATATTACTATTACGTACTTTATGATTCAGTTATCATGAAGATTATAAAGCAGCAAGACACGCTACCTGTTACCGACATTGTACCACATCTCTTACCTAGTTCTAGTACAACTACAAGAAAACGTCATGGAACGTTGTTTCCTTTTACTGTTCGATGTATTATATCAGGTCCGTCGGGATGCGGTAAAACAAATCTTTTACTCACACTTATTACTTCTGTAAATGGTATACGCTTCGAGAATATTTACGTTTTCGCAAAGTCACTCTATCAGCCGCTATATACTATTCTACAAACTGTAATGCACGATCTAGTTAAAGATGGAATAAGATATTTTAAATTTAATTCACATGAGCAAGTACCATCACCAGACGATGTGCTTCCTAATTCTCTAATGATCTTTGATGATGTCGCAACAGAACAGCAAAACGTTATTCGTGCATTCTTTAGTATGGGTCGACATAAATATGTTGATTGCATCTATTTGTGCCAAACCTATTCTCGTGTGCCCAAGCAGTTGATACGCGACAACGCAAATGTTATTGTGCTTTTTCGGCAAGATGAGCGCAACATGCGACATGTGTATAACGATCATGTTAACACTGATATGACATTCGATGACTTTAAACGTATGTGTGCTAAATGTTGGTCATTACACCGTTACAGCTTTTTAGTTATTGATAAAGAAAGTGATGTACAGCATGGACGATATCGCATGTGTTTCGATCATTTTATATGCCTAAACACAGAATTACAGTAACTACTTGATTAAAAACCATCATCATGTTAACATCTAGCAAGGAGATCACAAAACATATCATCCAAGCTCGAAAAAATATTCGACGGAAATTTAAGGAGCTTAAACGTATTCAAGCAGACACGGATTTATTTTTAAAAACACAACTAAGTACACCACTCAAAGAAATTTTTAATTCTACTTCATTACCGCAGTCTACTTCAAGTTTTGCTTCTATGCAAACATCATATCATAAAGAGAAGCATGAAGAAGAAAAGCATGAACAAGATAAGGAAGAGAAGAAGCAGGATGTAGATCAAGAAGAGGAAGATAAAGAAGAAGACATCACCATCTAAGCGTGTTGAGTTTTTAACTACAGATGTTATTGCTGAAACACCTACTACATCGACGCAAAATCTACCATCTTTGTCTGAGGTTATGATTACACCAGAGTATCGCAATCAGTTTAAAACTTTTATTCAAGATACCTATGGATCTCTCTTTGCACCTTATATAGAAAAACTTTTTACAGGACAAACTGACACTACCTATGGTATTCGCTACGAAGATGACTGTTTCCGGATAGGAAATTCAAATGTTAAGATTAATAGCAACAAACTCATTGTAAAAGGTGTTACCTATAAACCTACGAAAGGACTCTTAGAACTTCTTTTCTCACGAATACCTGACAAGGATATAATTTTACAAGATGATCTTAAAAAGTATAAAGCAATACTTTTTGCTACCGATGCAACACGACGTAATTACAAGAGAACAGAAGCTGTAAATGCGAATAAGAGTTACAAGTATCGTGAGTTTATTTCTAAGCTGTTTCCGACTGCACGTAGTCTAGACGTTATCTACAAGCCTTTGTTGCCGTATGTGGATGTAAGATACTGGAATGACCCAAACTTACTCGTTGAACGATTGCAACTTTTAAGAGCATCGCAAGAGGCTGGTCACACTGGTCACGGATCAGAAATTCTAGAAATAGAAAGAGAACTACGTTATGCCGGTATTATTTTGTAATGGCTCGTCAAGAGAAGATCTCACCTGTAAAGGTAAACATCGCACATGAGTTACATAAACCAGCACGTCGCACCTACTGTCGCAGACGCGTTATTACACGAGGAAAAGATGATCTCTGGCAAGCAGACTTAGTAGAAATGATTCCATATGCTTCTAGTAATAAGGGCTATAAGTATCTACTTACTGTTATCGATGTGTACTCAAAGTTTGCTTTTGCACAACCCGTGCGTTCTAAAACAGCAGCTCAAGTTAAAGAAGCATTTAAACATATTGTTGAAGAATCGAAACGCTGCCCAAGGCTTCTTCAAACTGATCAAGGTAAAGAGTTTTACAACAAGGATTTTTCTTCTTACCTCAAGTTACTTGGCATTCAACACTACTCTACGTTCAGTAATCTCAAGGCAAGTGTTGTAGAACGCTTTAATCGTACACTCAAAACAATGATGTGGCGAGAATTTACAGCGCAAGGTTCATATCGTTGGATTGATCTGCTACCTAGACTTTTATCTACCTACAACGATACACCTCATCGCACTATCGGAACAGAGCCACGTCTTGTTACAAAGAATACACCTCGTCTAGATGCTATTCATCTTGTAATCAAAACAGCTGATCCACGTCGCTATCGCTTTAAAGAAGGTGATTTCGTTCGCATCAGCAAACACAAGTCTATCTTTGCAAAAGGATACACACCTAACTGGAGCACTGAAATTTTTCAAATCAGAAGTGTTAAGCTTACTAATCCAGTTACGTATTTACTTCGCGATCTCAGAGGACAGCCTATTGAAGGAGGATTCTACATCGAAGAACTGCAGAAAACAAAATATCCTGATCACTATTTAGTTGAACGTGTTATTCGACGTCGTGGTAATAAACTGTATGTTAAATGGCTTGGTTTTAATAACAGCTTTAATTCATGGATTAATAAAGAGGATGTACTTTAAATCTTATGTGTGTTTTCTTTTAATCCTCTACGTTTCCTTTCTTCTAAGTCACTAGGACATGCTGTAGGATTAAACAACACCTGTAATATGTTTTGACAATTCATATTTATTTTAGACTATATACATACATTTTTATCCTTTGTTCATGTTACGGTCTTTGACACTCAGTTTTCGTTTTATTACACCAACAACGACAAGTGCTGCTATATTCTTCTGAGCAGCTAAAGCACTAGGTAATAACACATACACACACAGCATAACTTTACGAAGCAGATTTTAACAGCTACACGACATACTCTATGCAGGCAGCATGTAACTACATGTCAGGCGAACGTGTTCTAGGGCCGCAGGGGAGATGAAGCACGAAGAAAAGAAGATCAATCACTCTATTGATGAGTCCACGCCCAACATGCTTCCTCATCTTTCTCCCAGCACGTTTCTTCACCTTTTCCTTGTTTACTCTCTCTACAGCCATGATAAGTGTTTATAAGCGAAGACAACTCGTTAGTTTTAGGTCCGTGATACAGTTTAATTAGTTGACATGTACGGCACTGTCTCACAGAAGGTCTTCTAGCTAAACTCACGTGTTCATGATGTAAACTACACGTTTGAAGCTCTGACAAAACAGGATCTTGAGTCCACTCACGAGGCACCTTATCCCAAATCTTCTTTACAGCATTCGCAGCTACATTGACCAAAAATGCCTTTGGTAATGCATTTAACTCTTCTTCAGTAAAAGTGTTTAGTTTCTTTTTGCATGCATAAAACTTTACGATCGCCTTTTCAACTGCGTTACACTTAGTATCTGTTAGAAATGACATGATGTCTTTACTCTACAAATGTTTCTTTTACACTAAGGTTATTTCGACACTGCAGTTTACATATGTTGTTCACTTCCCGGCATGCACTGCGACACAACCAATCAAAGAGCATGCATACATGTTGTAAAGACTGTTTAGTTGTTTCTCTACTATGCTCTTTCGGAAGAGTTTTAAATGATGGGCACCCCAATTCATGCATGTCGATAACTTCACATGATGATGGTAGAAAATCACGCAACCATTCTTTCTTTTCACAACCCTTTAAAAGAACAAGATCTGCTCTTGACAAATGTGCATTCATCATTAAAGGTAGAAAACGATAAGGTATTCCTTTTTCTTCCCACTTCAAACCTAAATTGTTTTCAATCCACTGAGTCTGCTTTTTATCTTCATCTGTTTGCAAACAGTAAGGGAACGGTGGACTAAATACTAAACTAACAAGTTTTGGTGCCCACAACACACAGCAATCTAACACAGCCACCTCTTTAAACACAAACTTGTTTCCGTTTACTTTAAAGCCTTGCACATCAACTATTAATGTTTTCGTCATGTTTGCACTCCACACTCTATCACTGTTTCCCGAAGACCAAAGCTTTTAGTCAACGAACGGGTTTAAACATGCATGATAACGTCATCACTGCAGCACGTGCTTACTCTAGCTTTCCCGATGCGTGATTAAACTTGTTCGAATTTACCGCCACCACATAGAGTGCAGCAGCGAGGTAAGCGATGTAAGATGGCGGTAGCTAAAGATGTCAGCACGGTGCTCTGTTGAATAAAGATGGCTGCTTGTCAAAAAGATTTTTTCAAGTTATCCGCCACCACATACAGTGCAGCACTGAGGTTTGCGATGCAATATGGCGGGTGACAGCTTGTCAAAGGTAAGTAGCTAAAGAGGGCAGCACTAAGGTTAGCAATGCAAGATGGTGGATGACAGCTGTGACGTAAAATATTACCCGCAAGATAGCACCACGATGCCCTTTTCATTAAAGATGGCAGCTAGAATTTTTCAAATTAACCGCCTCAAAGGTAAGTAGCTAAAGAGGGCAGCACTGTTCTCTCTGGATTAAAGATGGCTGCTGAATTTTTTCAAATTATCCGCCACCACAAAGAGGGCAGCACGGTGCTCTCTTGATTAAAGATGGTGGATGACAGCTGAAGAGCGAGTAGAATTTGTTTCCAAATAAGAGCACGTAGAATTTGCCGCCACCACATAGAGTGCAGCACTGTTCTCTCTAGATTAAAGATGGTGGATGACAGAAAAGCGCATAGGTTTGTAAAGCACGTAGAATTTGCCGCCACCGCATAGAGTGCAGCACTGTTCTCTCTAGATTAAAGATGGTGGATGACAGAAAAGCGCATAGGTTTGTAAAGCACGTGGAATTTGCCGCCACCACATAGAGTGCAGCACTGTTCTCTCTAGATTAAAGATGGCGGATGACAGCTGTCAGAAAAGCACATAGGTTTGTAAAGCACATGGAATTTACCGCCACCACATAGAGTGCAGCACTGTTCTCTCTGGATTAAAGATGGCGGATGACAGCTGACGAAATTGCCCGCATGATAGCAGCACAGTGCTCTATTGATTAAAGATGGCGGATGACAGCTGTCAAAAAAGCACGTGGCTTTGTTTCCCAACAAGAGCACATAGAATTTTTCAAATTGCCGCCACCACATTTCAAAGGTATCTAGCTAAAGAGTACAGCACTGTGCTCTGTTGATTAAAGATGGCGGATGACGGCTGTCAAAAAAGCGCGTGAGTTTGTTTCCAAACAAGAGCATGTAGAATTTTTCAATTTGCCGCCACCACATAGAGGGCAGCACGGTGCTCTCTTGATTAAAGATGACTGCTGTCATGTGGAATTGCCTGCCACCACATTTCAAAGGTAACTAGCTAAAGAGTGTAGCACGGTGCTCAAAGATGGCTGCTGTCAAAAAAGCATTTTTTCAAATTATCCGCCACCACATTTCAAAGGTAAGTAGCTAAAGAGGGCAGCACTGTGCTCTATGGATTAAAGATGGCGGATGACAGCTGTCAAAAAAGCACGTGGCTGTCAAAAAGCACGTGGATTTGTTTATCTCGAGCTAGTGAGGTTAAGTTGGTAGCACTAAGGTTTAGGCCCGCCAAGATGGCAGCACTGCCGATGACAGGTGGCGAAAGAGGGCAGCACAGCGCTCTGTAGTTTAAATATGGCGGATGACAGCTGTCAAAAAGCACGTGGCTGTCAAAAAGCACGTGGCTTTGTTTATCTCGAGCTAGTTAGGTTAAGTTGGTACCACCGAGGTTTATTCCCGTCAAGATGGCAGTACTGAGGTTAGCGATGCGTTGTTGTCTGTCAAAAAGCACGTGGCTTTGTTTACAAATCTGTCAAAAAGCACGTGGCTGTCAAAAAACACGTGGCTTTGTTTACCTCACGCTAGTGAGGTTAAGTTGGCACTAGTGAGGTTTAGGCCCGTCAAGATGGCAGTACTGAGGTTTGCGATGCGTTGTTGTCGATGACAGCTGTCAAAAAGCACGTGGCTTTGTTTACAAATCTGTCAAAAAGCACGTGGCTTTGTTTACCTCGCGCTAGTTAGGTTAAGTTGGCACTACTGAGGTTTAGGCCCGTCAAGATGGCAGTACTGAGGTTAGCGATGCGTTGTTGTCGATGACAGCTGTCAAAAAGCACGTGGCTTTGTTTACAAATTCAAATTTCCCGCGGGAGGTGGAGGAGACCTCTGGGAGGCCTCTGGCTGTGGTGGAGGTGGAGGAGGCATCTGGGAGGCCTCTGGCTGAGGTGGAGGTGGAGGTGGCCACTGGGAGGCCTCTGGCTGAGGTGGAGGTGGAGGTGGCCTCTGGGAGCCTGAGGTGGAGGTGGCGGCCGAACTGTCCAATTATACTACTGAGGTGGCATTTGACTCTAGACTAAAAAGGTCCCTTTCCATCAGGCGCTTTGGCGTATGGTGCTATATGGCGGTATCCCGATTTTTTAGGGATTATCATGCAGTCATTTGGTTCTATGCGGCAAATGGCGTGGGGTGGAAAGGTTGCATTATATACTCTCGCGGAAAGTTCGAGGCGTTTTTGGAATGAGAACACCTTCCCACAAGGATTTTATTGGTTCACCAAGAAACCCCCTACACAATACGAAGAAGAAACATATTATTGGTGGAAAATTAATTCAAGAAATTCGGGATTGGCTAAATTCAAAACAAGGGGAAAGAAAGGGTTAATATTGCCAACTTAAACAATGACTGAAAGAAATTTAGCAAAGAACAAAGTTTTGAAATTAAATTTTCTCAAAAAAAACAGTTCTTTCACTTCGCACTAGGGTGCACCGTTGTAGTTCTTCAGTAGTGTCCTCTAGAAGAGAATGTTCACACTTCTTACTACAAGCAAAACAAAAATACATCGAAAACAACACAGTTCAGAAACTTCAAAATTTCCAAGTAGTGGCATCTTCAGGGTAACTTGAAAATTAACACATAGGACAAAGTTCAGACTTCTTCCAGTAGGGGAGTTTCAACTGGCGCAAAGTTTAAATAAGCGGCGTGGAGGTGTACCGCCCGGTACAGAAACATTAAAAAACACGTGTAAACATTTGCCACTGTAATTGGGATTAGAAATCCTGTAGTGCGCAGTAAATAAATAAATAAATAAATAAATAAATAAATAAATAAATAAATAAATTAAGTATTGAGCCGTCAGTTGTTGACGTTTACGTACCATACATTGCTGCAATCTAATTGTATGAAAACTTTGTGTGCCGTTAAACAGTACTTTGTCATACATTATTTTGAAAACCTTAAAGTGTAACAATAAAAATAATATTGTTTAACAGATGAACTCAATTGTACACTTGCATATGCAATTAGTTCAAGTAGTGTATAAGTACCATGAAATAATTTTCCTCCCTCCCGAAAAATTACTGATTTGTTGGTTATATCCGTATTCTGGGGAAGTCTTCAATTTAGGAGCTATCAGACGGTGAGGTAGCATCCCCAGTTTGGAAAGCCAAGAATAAAAGGCGAGAGGATTCGTCGCGCTCACCACAGAGGTTCAACTTGGTAGACCAAAGCCTATCAGGACTGCAGCGCCATGGGTTGTATCTTTAACTAGTATCTGTCTCAGTAACGTTAGGCCTGCATTACCACCAGTACTTAATCTCAGAATGGTTCTTGAATTTACTACAGTAATTTGCTTAAGAAATACAAGATATTCTAAGTACATTATTCAAACACTGACTTTTAGAACACAGAAGATTCCAAAGTGAGTCTTCCACTAGCTAATACTACAAGCGCACGTAATTTTTCAAACGAAATATTTGTATTACATGTGATTTACTTTTACTAACTCATACCTTGTGGCTAAATAGCGGAGACCAGGCAGACAAAGACGAACTCCACAAGGTCCAGGTAAATACTGTTCTGCCAATATCAAGTTCCGACGGAGAGATTAACGATTCCATGCGAAATTCTGCCAGAGATGCTTAAGTAAATATTCAGAAAAAATGATCTACTCAGGGGCGACTGAACGAAATTGAGTGATGGTAAATAACAAATCAAATTCTTTCCACTTCCCTCAAGCTTAAGTCAGAAGCATTCGAAGAAAGAACTTTGTTGGCTGAAAGAACACGTTTAATCTTCAGTGTTATGTGTAGAAAAGTATTAGTTTTGTCAGAATATGAAATACCTGGAAGTACCGAGTACTTCGCACGAATTAGAACAATCAGAGGATGCTCTTTCCTTCTACGAGTTTTCTATGTATGAATATGTTTGGCGATTCACTAGCGATTTCCTGTTGTTATTCTACTATCCGCTGACCTGTCCTTGAGGGGTATGTTTCCATAACATTACAGTGGAGATGAACGGCTGAACATTTCAGCTCTCTTCATCTTTCGTGCTTTATCACCCCTTTCAGTTTCTACGTCTCGGACTACAAGAGAAGCAGTGTGTTGACATACGGCACACTCTACGTCTCGGACTACAAGAGAAACAGTGTGTTGACATACGGCGCACTCTACGTCTCGGACTACAAGAGAAGCAGTGTGTTGACATACGGCGCACTCTACGTCTCGGACTACAAGAGAAACAGTGTGTTGACATACGGCGCACTCTACGTCTCGGACTACAAGAGAAGCAGTGTGTTGACATACGGCGCACTCTACGTCTCGGACTACAAGAGAAACAGTGTGTTGATATACGGCGCACTCTACGTCTCGGACTACAAGAGAAGCAGTGTGTTGACATACGGCGCACTCTACGTCTCGGACTACAAGAGAAACAGTGTGTTGATATACGGCGCACTCTATGTCTCGGACTACAAGAGAAGCAGTGTGTTGACATACGGCGCACTCTACGTCTCGGACTACAAGAGAAACAGTGTGTTGACATACGGCGCACTCTACGTCTCGGACTACAAGAGAAGCAGTGTGTTGACATACGCCGCACTCTACGTCTCGGACTGGAAGAGAAGCAGTGTGTTGACATACGGCGCACTCTACGTCTCGGACTACAAGAGAAACAGTGTGTTGATATACGGCGCACTCTATGTTTCGGACTACAAGAGAAACAGTGTGTTGACATACGGCGCACTCTACGTCTCGGACTACAAGAGAAACAGTGTGTTGACATACGGCGCACTCTACGTCTCGGACTACAAGAGAAGCAGTGTGTTGACATACGGCGCACTCTACGTCTCGGACTACAAGCGAAACAGTGTGTTGACATACGGCGCACTCTACGTCTCGGACTACAAGAGAAGCAGTGTGTTGACATACGGCGCACTCTACGTCTCGGACTACAAGAGAAACAGTGTGTTGACATACGGCGCACTCTACGTCTCGGACTACAAGAGAAGCAGTGTGTTGACATACGGCGCACTCTACGTCTCGGACTACAAGAGAAACAGTGTGTTGACATACGGCGCACTCTACGTCTCGGACTACAAGAGAAACAGTGTGTTGACATACGGCGCACTCTACGTCTCGGACTACAAGAGAAACAGTGTGTTGACATACGGCGCACTCTACGTCTCGGACTACAAGATAAACAGTGTGTTGACATACGGCGCACTCTACGTCTCGGACTACAAGAGAAGCAGTGTGTTGACATACGGCGCACTCTACGTCTCGGACTACAAGAGAAACAGTGTGTTGACATACGGCGCACTCCACGTCTCGGACTACAAGAGAAACAGTGTGTTGACATACGGCGCACTCTACGTCTCGGACTACAAGAGAAGCAGTGTGTTGACATACGGCGCACTCTACGTCTCGGACTACAAGAGAAGCAGTGTGTTGACATACGGCGCACTCTATGTCTCGGACTACAAGAGAAACAGTGTGTTGACATACGGAGCACTCTACGTCTCGGACTACAAGAGAAACAGTGTGTTGACATACGGCGCACTCTACGTCTCGGACTACAAGAGAAACAGTGTGTTGACATACGGCGCACTCTACGTCTCGGACTACAAGAGAAACAGTGTGTTGACATACGGCGCACTCTACGTCTCGGACTACAAGAGAAGCAGTGTGTTGACATACGGCGCACTCTACGTCTCGGACTACAAGAGAAACAGTGTGTTGACATACGGCGCACTCTACGTCTCGGACTACAAGAGAAGCAGTGTGTTGACATACGGCGCACTCTACGTCTCGGACTACAAGAGAAGCAGTGTGTTGACATACGGCGCACTCTACGTCTCGGACTACAAGCGAAACAGTGTGTTGACATACGGCGCACTCTACGTCTCGGACTACAAGAGAAGCAGTGTGTTGACATACGGCGCACTCTACGTCTCGGACTACAAGAGAAACAGTGTCTTGACATACGGCGCACTCTACGTCTCGGACTACAAGAGAAGCAGTGTGTTGACATACGGCGCACTCTACGTCTCGGACTACAAGAGAAACAGTGTGTTGACATACGGCGCACTCTACGTCTCGGACTACAAGAGAAGCAGTGTGTTGACATACGGCGCACTCTACGTCTCGGACTACAAGAGAAGCAGTGTGTTGACATACGGCGCACTCTACGTCTCGGACTACAAGCGAAACAGTGTGTTGACATACGGCGCACTCTACGTCTCGGACTACAAGAGAAACAGTGTGTTGACATACGGCGCACTCTACGTCTCGGACTACAAGAGATGCAGTGTGTTGACATACGGCGCACTCTACGTCTCGGACTACAAGAGAAACAGTGTGTTGACATACGGCGCACTCTACGTCTCGGACTACAAGAGAAGCAGTGTGTTGACATACGGCGCACTCTACGTCTCGGACTACAAGAGAAACAGTGTGTTGACATACGGCGCACTCTACGTCTCGGACTACAAGAGAAGCAGTGTGTTGACATACGGCGCACTCTACGTCTCGGACTACAAGAGAAGCAGTGTGTTGACATACGGCGCACTCTATGTCTCGGACTACAAGAGAAACAGTGTGTTGACATACGGCGCACTCTACGTCTCGGACTACAAGAGAAACAGTGTGTTGACATACGGCGCACTCTACGTCTCGGACTACAAGAGAAACAGTGTGTTGACATACGGCGCACTCTACGTCTCGGACTACAAGAGAAACAGTGTGTTGACATACGGCGCACTCTACGTCTCGGACTACAAGAGAAGCAGTGTGTTGACATACGGCGCACTCTACGTCTCGGACTACAAGAGAAACAGTGTGTTGACATACGGCGCACTCTACGTCTCGGACTACAAGAGAAGCAGTGTGTTGACATACGGCGCACTCTACGTCTCGGACTACAAGAGAAGCAGTGTGTTGATATACGGCGCACTCTATGTCTCGGACTACAAGAGAAACAGTGTGTTGAAATACGGCGCACTCTACGTCTCGGACTGGAAGAGTAACAGTGTTTCACGATGGCGTGGCGAAACATGAATCACGCTTCATAGTTCAGTTCACTGAATAAACTGCTCGACATTCTGGTAACGATAAAATATGAGGTTCCGGAAATAAATAATGAGCAAACGTACAAAATACAGTATGAAGAATACATGATGTACAGTAGAATAAGTACCAGTATATACTAATCACCTGCGTTTGCTTCCTCACTACGCGCTTACGATGATAGTAAAAGGGATCAGTTTTACCGTTACCATTAAAAGCACACTACAGCAGTAACTAATTTGAATAATTATAAAATGATTAATGAAACGAAAGAAGAGTTCAAAATAGGTATTCTGTGTTCAATAACAAAACCTAATCCATTTACAATAGTAAAGTAGTAGTCAAAGTAAATGAACTAACTTCATTAATTATACAATGAGTAATGAAATCTAATAGAAAGCCCAAAATCGGAATTTTACGTATATTAACAAACAACCTAAACTAGTTACGAAAGCATAGTACATTAGTTAATATGTTGAGTACACTAATTTGAATGACTATAAAATGAGTAATTATATTTAATAAAGAGTCCAAGATCAGTATGATATGTACAGTAACAGACTTGACCTAATCCAGTTTAAAAATCTACTTCATATTTTTCGAAACTTATGCTCTTGACAAACGGGGGCGTCTTTCTGTTATAGCAAGGCCGTGCTTTAAAAACAATAATGTCCTTTTTCTGTGTAAAATAAAGACCTCACATTGTGGAGTATCTTTTAGTAACTTGACACGCGGTTCTGAATATGAAGCGTCTATTAACGAGTTTCGGCTCATCTTCAGGGCAATGTAATGCGGAGTGTTTCTGTTGAGGCGTGAGGATAAACAAAGCCCCGTCACTGTTTCAAACCTTTGCTGTTTCGAAGCATCGAAGTAACGTGTACGGCACGACTGGAGTGTCTGTTCACGTTATACGACACACGAAGCAATCTCTCTGCTTCGAAACAGTGAAGCGTTGTTGTGTCGAGGCATCGAGACAGCTGATTGCACCGACTCAGTGTTTCGAAGCATACACACACTAGTCAACTCTACTTAGATAGGCTACAGAGGATTTCCATATAAAACTTGACCGCTCAAGCTGGCTTCCCCCACAACCGCGGCCGATCTGGCTCGCTGGCACGTCGTTGTAAGTAGTCCGCGATGACAGATATTTTTGTATGGAAATGTCATAAATGCGAATAAGATAGTCGGGTTCGTGCGAAGTTTATCAGGAGGTTCCCGAACAATTTATTCCCCCTGTGAATAAGTTTGAGATTAGCGGTTCAGTGCCAAACCTGGAAACACACGCGATAATATACAATCGTCGTCGTCGAATAAGTTTTCATTCCCCGCCCGAAGGACGGGGTGGGCCCCTCAAAGCGTGACGCGCCCTCTCGGGCCGGGAGATGTGTAGTGTGAGTGAGGTGTGATGAAGGAGTAAGATGGGAAAACGATGTTACAAGTCATGGAGGATGAATGGTGGGGTCTCTTGGCTAGGGAAATGCGAGATAGAGTGGGTGAGTAGAAGGAGTTAAGTGTTAAACGGGAATACCAGGGTGGAGGAATGGGTTGAGGAGTTGGAGGGCTGCAGCGATGTGACTTAGGGAAGTTGTGAGGAGTCGATAGAGATCGGTATGTGGAGGTGGGTGGAAGAAGGGACGAGTTGCGGGAAGTGGTGGGCGTACGTAGTGACAAGGTTGACAGAGAGCATGAGCTGGCCGGTTGCGATAACGTGTAGCGACGGAAGGACGTCTGGGGAAAGGTCGAGGAGGGGAACGAGAGAATTCCACTGGATGATGATGTCGGTAGATGCTTGCTCCACTGGAGATGAGGCGATGGACCGCTTCTTCTGATGGTAGATGGAGGCGTACTAATGTGGTCGGACCAGATGAGTTCAGGATGCGGAACGCCCGCCGGGCTTGGACGCCTGCTGCTTGAAGTTCACGTAAGACTTCGCGTTCGGTGATGGTTGTTGCAACGCTGCGAATGAAAATTGTGGGTTCAGGCGGTGGTGACGAAGTCGGCTGTGCGGCGGTTGCAATAGTTGAGGCTGGTGCGTCGGTGATGCACTGATGCTGGAAGTAGCGAGGTGGGATACGTAGAAGGTTCGGGCGTTCAGAGGTGGGTAGCGTGGGAACAGATGAAGACATTACTGGCGAAGGATGGGAGTAGGTTAAAGTTGTGAGAGGAAGGCATTGAAGGGTAAAGGCGGAGGTCGTGGTAGTCGTTGTGGTTGTGGTGGACATGGCACACATCCAGTGCGGAGTTCGGCCACTTGCTTCTTGAGGTCGGCGGGGAGCTGATTACAGTTGACGAGCAAACCCGGCCGAGCAAAAATAGTAGGAGAGGCTGCGATTGGATATGCCCAGTAGCGAGGTCGCTGCGAGAGATGAAAATATACAATGTTAACAGAAGGAATATTAGACGAAATTGGCGCAAATCAAATACGTGAGTGTTTGAAGACAGAGTGATTAGTGCTCGTTTCTGGCCCTCCCACTCCGCAGACATAAGAGTATGTGATCTGTATTTGTGGGGTACAGTGAAAGACAAAGTGTACAGAAACAAATCCACGCACATTGGAGGAAAACATTTGAACTGTAATTAGAAACATTATACTGGCCGAGCTAAACTGTGCCGATCGAAACGTATTTAGACTGCACAGTGCGGAAGGTCGACATTTCCAGCATTTGCTATGAGGTAAGAGTTAGTTCAGTTTCTGATACTGTTTATGCAGATCTACAGATTTAGAAAGTGAAGAGAGGATACACAATCTAATTAAAGATCATAATAAGCAATGGGTAAATATAACTTTTTATGGGAAACTATCAGAAAAGATCGAGAGAATTTTGAAGAAAAAGGTATTTCAGGGCTGTATTCAAAACGAAGTGTAGTCTAAGGTCGCTTTCTCTATCTATTACAGATAATTAGCCCAAAGAAAAAAGTCAGGTTTATAAACTGAAATGTAATTATGAATCATAACAAAAGCCAATTTGAATACACAGCAAGAAAATTTCATATCAGAATAAAATAAAATGAGAAAAATTGGTAAGATAGAAACGTAGGTGATCATTTTCAAATCATCTACTGTAATTGAAAGCGACCCCGACTCTAGTTTTGATCCATCTGACAGAGAGACAGCACGTTAAATTCCTACACTTCTGCATAAAGGTATGTGCCGAATAACTTAGAGGTGTTTTAGATCTTTAATAATAAGAAAGGAAAGTATTTAATTACATTTAACTGTTAATTTTTAGTATTCCATGAGCAAAATTTTATTATTCAGTATAATCTTGCTAGAATTTCTAGTATGTTGTGATTAAATGGTATGGAGTGTTACTGAATGGCATCTAATGACATTTAATGGTAGTTATGTATTCAATAAAAATATTAACTTCACTAGCTTGTTCTGATAAAACGGGGAAGAATGATCATAATTCAACTTAATCAGTACTTTTCGAATACAATAACATTTAATTTGAGAAACCGAACTTTATTTAGTTGACTTCGAATTCTCCTCACTTTGCGTGATTTTCAAGTGTATAAATCTCACATTAATTTAAAATTATCATCTTACCATGACATATTCTTAACAAAACACAAAATTGTAAGACTTGTAATGTCAACTATTAATTGCTCATTCACTCTGTTCCTTTTGTTAACTGATATTTGGATTTTTCTTAATTTTAATTAATTTTACGGATAAATGTGATGATAAGGTGACCATAGTCAAAACCAAATCTAGCTAGAAGTTAGGACATTTTAATTATTTATTAATAAATTCAGAATTTTGATTAACCACTACATTTTCTCAACGTATTTATTTAATAACCCTCTATATTGGACTAGCACCCCTGCAAATCTGTCTCAAATCGAACGGGTACAATACGTACTTAAAGTGAGCTACAGTGTACGATTTCTCCAATGTGGGACACAGTATATTGAACAGATATGCGGTCGGACTTCTTCTCTTGGACGGCATATGTAAGTACTGGAACAACTCTCTCAAAATGTAGTAAGACGATCGAACTCATTCATTACAAAGCCTTTGGTGAAACAATGTTCAACTCAGTATACCCCATTAATTTTCTGTCAGTATTGAGAAACTAAACGTATTCGGCCCTGCAGCGCCCAGCTCTTCCCGAACTTTGCGTTTAGCGGGATGCTTTACAGCAAGTGTTATTGTTGAGGGTTACTTGCTGCACGGTAAGCCTACCGTAGCAGTGAAACAAAGAAACAGAAATAAATAATGGCGTATGTCCTCCGAATCCACAAAGCAAATGCGGCATTCATACAACTCTATCCGATACGGAGCGTCAGAGAAATCTCAATGAAAACCAAACTTCGCATTTTTCGAACAAATGTGAAAACAGTACTGTTGTGAAACCTGGAAAGTTACCTCAGAGATCACTCATAAACTACAGGTATTCATAAACAGATGCTTAAGGAGAAATAAACGCATTTTCTGGCCAAAAGTAATTTCAAACGAAGATCTTTGGAAACAAACAGAAGAAGAGCCTATTGGCATACAAATAAAGCGGAGGAAGGGGAAATGGATCGTCCACACACTGCGGAAGCAGCAGAATGCAGTGGAGAGAAAGGCTCTGTTTTGGAACCCCAAAGACAACGGAAGAGGGGTAGACCAAGGAAGTCATGGAGACGCAGTGTGATGGAGGAGGCAAAACAAAAAGGGAAGACCTTTGGAGAACTCAAGATCCTGGCTTAAAATAGGATAAGCTGGCCCTGCTTTGTCGAAGCCCTATGCTCTGCGAAATAGTAAAAGGAAATAGTCAAATATATCCTCCGAAGAGGCCTGGTGCAGGTCTTTTTAGCTGACACCGTATGTGCGACCTGCACATCTGTGAGGATGGGGCCCTGCCTGTGATGAATTCCAGTGCTGAAAATAGCACACACACACAACCCCAGAGCCATAGGAATTAACCATTGAAGGTTAAAATCCACGACCCGGTCGGGAATCGAACCCGGCAACCACTGGAGCAAAGGTCAGCACATAAACCAGTTAACGATGGTGCCGAATAAGAAACAAACGACAACAAAAATGTAATTTTATTTAGAGATATATGGCACACATATTCATCTTTACAAATCATAGTATCTGCTTCTTGTAAGCCTACATCAAATTTATATATTTTCTTATTTTCCTAAATATTTAGTAGCTTTCAATGAAAATTTCGGATTCAAATTTTAAAAATATCTAGTAGAAAAGTTGTGCAGAATAGCTAAATCCTTCCAGTACGACAATTACGGAGATAATGCAATAAATATTCCAGTTTTCTAAACGATACTTTTAACTAATTAAATAATATTTGTCACGTTCCCACATGCAACGGAAATTCTAACTATTGGAACAAAATGTTGACTCTCCCATTAATCTTAAATAAAATATTGTTGCAATCTTAATCATTACACAAAAGAATAATAATAATAAGTAACTTACTGTAACCTTGGAACACCGCGTTGTGGAATTCTAAGGAAAAGAACGTTTATCTGAAGGAAAATCAAATCATAACATTCTCAGGTTCCAGCCTCAGACAGTTCTCTGCTACGTTAAACGTGCGTTCGCTAGGTGCACTTGTGGCTTGAACAGAGAGAACGTGCTAGGTTCGGAAGTGCCGCTTCATTGGCCAGGGATTCATGCAGTGCAGGTAGCTTGATCCTGGCCGCCCACGGCGAGGAAACGGAGACGTGACGTACAGTATGTATTGCCGGTTGCCTAGTAAGCGTCATGTCTATCTGGCTACGCTTCTCCTGCTGCGGACTGACCAAAGGTGGAAGTCTCGGAACTGAAAACGTGTACTTCCGGCACTGTCAACGTTCACCTTCACCGTCCTGGCAATAGGAGGCATATTCCAGCCAGGCTTCTCCATCGGACAGTACGGGGCACATATTTCATAGCACATAATATCGATGTGATTAGAATATCGGTTAAAATGTTATTGACTTTACGTCCCACTAATTACTTTTACGGTTTTTCGGAGACGCCGAGGTGCCGGAATTTAGTTCCAAAACAGTTCTTTTAGGTGCCAGTAAATCTACCGACACGAGGCTGACGTATTTGAGCACCTTCAAATACCACCGGACTGAGCCAGGATCGAATCTACCACGTTGGAGTCAGAAGGCCAGCGCCTCAACCGTCTCAGCCACTTAGCCCGGCGAAGAATATTGGAATACTTCCTTTTTTGCTACTCGCCGACACAGATAGATCTTACGGCGACGATGGGATAGGAAAGGCCTAGGAATTGGAAGGAAGCTGCCGTGTTCTTAATGAAGGTACAGCCCCAGAAGTTGCCTTGTGTGAAAATGGAAAACCACGGAAAACCATCTTCAGGACTGCAGACAATGGGGTTCGAACCCACTATCTCCCTGATGCAAGCTCACAGCTGCGCGCCCCTAAACGCACGGCCAACTCGCCCAGTAGGAAAACTTGTTTAGTTTAGTTTATATCAGAAAGAATATTTATATTAAAAGAGGAATATTTAGTATGTCTTGCCATAAAATTACTCTTAATTTATATGGAATATACTGTTGTAAGAAAGGGTGCAATGGTGATGATGATGATGATGATGATGTTGATGATGATGATGATGATGACGATGATGATGGGGGACACTTTGAGCACAATCAGTGACGTGACCAAGGTACGCCAAGTAACAACGCCTTGAAGGACTTTTTTTTTTTCTTGTTTTGATCTCAGATATTACCCTCCGGCGTGTGTTACAAATTTTTAGAAACACTATTTATATATCACTTAGTTGTTCGATTAGCGTACTGGCCTTTGGTCACAGGGGTCCCGGGTTCGATTCCCGGCAGGGTCGGAAATTTTAACCATAATTTTTTAATTTCCCTGCCACATGGGTTAGGTATATGTGTCGTCATCATCATCATTTCATCCTCATCACGACGCGTAGGTCGCCTACGGGCGTCAAATCAAAAGACCTGTATCTGACGAGCCGAACTCGTCCTCGGACACTCCCGGCACTAAAAGGCATACGTAATTTCATTTCAGTGGTCAGGTTACAGGTACCGGAAGGTTTTACTTTCCACTACGGCAAGGGAGTTCTTACATCCTATATTGAACAACTGTGTGCCTTTTGGAATGATTTCAACATACTAAACTCCAAAAGAACCTGGTTTCAATAAAGGTAACAGCACAGCAATGGCTCTTTTAAAAACCACCGACGATACACGATCAGTTTTTAATAGACGATGAATCACTGCCTTGTTTGTCCCTGTTCGATTTCAGCAAAGCTTTCGACTGTGTAAACCATGAATTACGTCTAGTCTTTCAGATTGTCACAACATGCTTTACAAGGAAATTTGCTATGCTGTTTGGGTCACGTACCTGTCGGCTTGCATTCGGGATATAGTGGGTTCGACCCCACTGTCTGCAGCAATGAAGATGGCTTTCCGTGGATTCCCATTTTCATACCAGGAAGAATGGTGGAGCTGCACCTTAATTAAGGCCACGATCGCTTCCTTCCCACTCCTAGCTCTTGCCTAACCCATCATCACCATAAAACCTATCTGTGTCGGTGCTACGTAAAGCAAATTGTAAAAAAAACGCCTTGTCTTGGTTTGAATCATACTCGTGCCTTAGTCACCAGAGCACGTCTTCAGGTTGGAAATTATTGAATACTGGCTCCCCGAAGTTCCGTGCTTAGTTTTTAAGAATAGTTTTTATCATATGTACGCTAATTATCTTCAGGCTTACATCCATTTAGTCCCAGTACAGAACATCAGAATATAGAATTTTTCAATGAAGACAACGTAAGTCTTATTCAGAGGACCCAAAATCAAAATCTTCAATTATATTTTTCCAAGACGCAGCTATGTCTATGCCAAGCCACTAAGCTCTGTGGATTTCAGTTCTGTCCAACGAGACATTGATATCAACTGCAGTAATACTGTCAAGAACTCAGGAATGGTTTTTCGTCTGCTGTTGTACTGTAGATCGTGAATGTCCTGATGCGCAGTATTCACTCTATTCCTCTACGTATGCAGCTGTAACGTTTCCAGTCATAGACTATCGCTCAACTGTGTACACTGAATATAACATTTCAGAGACTATAGAATTTCTTGCTATTAGATGTAATGAACCGTCAAGCCTCAGTACATAGGCAGCTCTCCATTGCGGTGCTTACCCACAATATCCCATGCTAATTATCTTTCCTGTTCCAAATAATGAACACCATACATGACAGAAATAACCGATACACAAATATTATGAATATTTATTAAGCACAATGTGCATATATGATATAATGTGAAATCTACACAAGCATTACATTCTTAATGTAATATCTCCAGATATATAGCAGATCATGTACATCATTCACAATTCTTTCACCAGTCTTTAGTACATGCACTGAGTGAGTGTGTCATCTAGCAACAGGTCATTAAGTGATAACGAGAACAGGGCATATCACACAAAGTCGGCAGACACAGTTATCACTTGGGGTGTGAAATCCATTCTTCAGACATATCTTCCCAAGGAACCCAAGGATGCCAAAACGCGTGTATATGTGGAATAATTTGTAGTTAGGCTCTCTCCAGATACTGGTCTTTCCTACGTCCGTGTTGAAGAACTCTGCTAGTACTTCTTGTGCTTTTTGTCATGTTTTTTCTAGCACCTCGATCGACGCAACAGTATCCAGGAGTATAAATGTAGACTTAATGTCCTGCAAGAAAAAATGATTCATTAGCCATTCCATATGTGAATCGGTTTTCTGTATATTTTGAAACATGAAGAATTCGTTAGATATTTCCAATCTTCTCGAGTTTGGATACCGTTCGTTACTGCAGGTATACACAAATTTTACAATTTAGATTCCCGCACATCGTAATGTAAAATACAATAGACCTTTTCTCTGCACAGCATCACAGCTTTTAATCTTCGACTATTTATGAATTCTGCCGACATCATGTCTCTCAAAAACTACTTAACGACCTACTGCTTCTTGGATGATTACAACAAAAGGCATTAATTAATGAAGAATTCATTTGCAAAGTACGTTCGCTAAACCAACTCATTTTCCGTAAGCGACTACTGAACCCTTGGGTCACCTCCGTCGATCCTCGGTAATTTTCCACAGCTGCTCCGCTAGCAACATTCAACTCTTGAGATTTTGGGTCGTAACGCGTGTTTTCTTGTCGCTTCGCCGACCGGTCGACATGGTTCAGAGGAATGATAGGCAAATATATGCTTACTGAACTTTATTGAACCGAAAAGGCTTCATTTTAGTGCATTTTCTGATATTAAAAGGAAAGTACAACAGTCACATTGGATCAAATGATTATTTTTACTAGCTTGAATCAGATACATCAACCGTTGCAATCTTCCTTAAATATAGGTTTGAAATCTGTGGACGGCAGCACCATAAAGAAAATGTGAGAAACCTGAAAATCGGAAACTCGGATTTCAAATAAAAAACCAGTGGGTTAATCTACACGATCCGTAGAAAATCTGACTTTCACAGCTGAACTCCATATTTACATTCAATTAAGGTTGTCCAATGATTATAAATGCCAACTCAGGATATCATAGAGCCGTCGAATTGACGCCTATTAGGAACAAACTAACCTCCAGTTACTTTGGACCGGTTAAAAATCATTTGTTGCAATAAATGGTGCTTTTAGGAGTTAAAAGTTGCAACAATCAAATATTACTAATCAAAGGAATGAGTGCCTAAAGCCTGGATTCAATTACTAAGCTCTCCGCGGTGTTCCTGTGCTGATGGTGATGGGGACGTAAAGCAGTGAGCAGGCCGTTTGCTTTATATTCGACAGGAGTACGCTACGTACCGACACCGGGTTTTACCCTCTCTCTAAATCTATACCCTCTACATCATTATCATCACCACACATCCATACGCGAACGTCACCCATGGGCGTCAAATAGACCTGGAGCAGGCGAGCTGAGCACGAAAAGCCACACATAAATATTTCAATAAAAATCACGGGAATAGAAAATTGAAGAAAAGTCTTTTTATACATTTTATGTTCATACGGTTCAAGAATCAGGCAACACTACACTACCATCCCCCACAGAAACATGCAATAGTGATTACATCATTCCGTATAGGGTTGGCATCAGGAAGGGCATACGGCCGTAAAACAGGGAAAAATCCACATGTCCGACACAGTTCGCATCCGCCACCCGACAGGTGGGAATCGCGGTAGAAAAAGAACAAGACTGTTTAAAATGTTCTTCAGATTTCAAACTTCAGATCTTAGTTCAATATTCTCCTCTTCTTTTGTAATAATTGACATATTTACTGTTTTCAACGTAGATGCTCCATAAAAGGGGCTCGTTAGCCTCAGTGGAAAATCGTAAACAATACATTCATAATTCAGTTCTCCGTCCGTCTGCATTCATTGGCCTCAGTGGCAAATTGCAAGCAGTAAATTCAATTAAAATTAAAATTCAATTCTAGATCAAGTAACGTGTCCCAGGCCTAGACAGGGAACATGACATGTACTTCTCACAAAATAGGCAGTGCCTTCTTACTTGAAAATTCCAGGTGACCTAGGGTTTTCTGTGTCAGTCTCATCCTTGGTTTTCAGGTATGAGCGATGCTAATAATGCTGACAGTCGCTATTATGAACGGCATGAAAAGTCACTCACTTCAGTGGGCTTGTCACAAATACGTAATAGCAACTTCTGGCTCGCGGACGATAGCAACCGGAAACAATTTCACTTCTCATTTCCCTAGTACCCCTTTTCTGTGGCACCTAGGCCATCTATGCTAGCTGATGGTGGAACTATTGAGAATCAAACGAGCCTTCGAGCTGAATACACAACACACGTGAACATTGCACAAAGTGAGGAGCTTTCTTTCTTTCTTTCTTTCTTTCTTTCTTTCTTAATCCGTTTACCATCCAGTGAATTTGGTACGAATGCTTTAGGTTTTCCTTCCGCGCAAATATTGTTAATTTTAATCCAGCCTCAACATGAAGAGATGTTGGGTTCGAATCCCAACGTCGTTATCCCTGAATACGGTTTTCCGTGGTTTCCAATTTTCACACCTGGCAAATGCTTGGGCTGTACCTTTATTAAGGCTCGGCCTCGATCTTCCTAATCCTTGTCGTTTCCTATCCTTGCGTCACCAAGGACCTTCGATGTGTTAGTGCGACGTTAACTAAATAGCAAAGAATTGTATAAGAGTATGTTGCAGTTCCTCGAAGGTCCACTTTTCTCAGATTCAATTGAACCTAGAAATGAAAGTGCGCATGTTTCAAATATATTT
Source organism: Anabrus simplex (assembly GCF_040414725.1). NCBI lineage: Eukaryota > Metazoa > Arthropoda > Insecta > Orthoptera > Tettigoniidae > Anabrus > Anabrus simplex. The sequence goes on along the minus strand of NC_090266.1, from coordinate 1,120,008,893 downwards.
TGATAAGAATAAAGTCTGATAAACTATTTAATGCGAGGACATGCGCTCGTTGTGCTTCCAGGAACTATACCATACTATATTATCCTGGCTACAAGAAGCCTTAGCCTGCAGAGGGAATAAGTGGTAAGAATTAAGATTTACTATCAAGACACGAAGTATATATACTTGGGTAAACTATTGGCTGGTTGTTGACTCTTAGACTCGGGTTAAGAAAAGGCCAGGACTGAGAATGAAGCGAAGGTTTAGCCCAGCATTTGCCTGGCGTGAAACTAGAATACCACAGAAATGGGTTTGAAACCCACCATCTCCCGATTGCATGTTGACTATTACCGCGAAGCTAACTCACTCGGCTTGCACGTTTCTTATATATGCACATCATATGACACCTGGTATTGCAGGTACGCCATTTTATATCCTGAAGTGCAGCCAACTGATACATTTCAAGGATCACCCACATTCATAGATAACACAGTATTCAGTAATATAATGATATGTTGGCTCATGTGACATGGCTTCTCAGTTGGACAGAAACTTTAAAGCAGATGTGCCTGGCCTGATGCAGATCGTGCTTTAGCGAGCTCGATCAATTTCCACTGATGGAGAAAATATTTGCCAATAGAATGTTGGCCACAAGTGCAAATAACTGATGGCGTCATTATTTGTTTCTGTCAGTTGAATTCAAATTTAACCCTTCACAATGTATTTTTCTCATTTGGAATTCTTGTTGCCCCTCAGAATTCGTGCGTGTTTGTTATTGACGTTAGGCTTTCACTATCTATGGTCAGCTTTACGCCTTCATATCTCGCTGTTAGATACTAAAATACAAGATACATTAGTACCACGTACAGGAAACTTCCCAGGGCAAAGATACGGCATTTCGATGTCCGTAACCATCTATGCAGACGGGCTGGACAACTAAGGCGGTAGAGCGCTGGCCTTCTGAGTTTAAGTCACCGGGTTCGGTCTAATTTGAAGATGCTAAAATACGTTAGCCTCGTGTCCGTAGATTTACTGGTACGTTAATGAGCTACTGTGGGACAAAATTCTGGCAACTCGGCGTCTCCGAAAACAGTAAAAATTAGTTAGTGGGACACAAAACCAATAACATTATTATTTATTAAATATCTATAGCGTCCACCTCTGTGGTGCAGTGGTTATTGTTCCTAGCTGCCATCCCCGGAGGCCCGGGTTCGATTCCAAGGTCTGCCACGAAATTTGTAATGGTATGCGAGGAATGGGGTCCGCTCAGCCTCGGAAGGTCCAGTGAGTAGAGGGGGTTCAATTCCCACCTCAGCCATCCTCGAAGTGGTTTTCTGTGGTTTCCCACTTCTCCTCTAGGCAAATGCAGGGGTGGTACCTAGCTTAAGGCCACGTCCGCTTCCTTCCCTCCCCTTGTCTATCCCGTTCAATCGTCTCATCCCCCAACAAGACCCCTGTTCAGTGTAGCAGGTGAGGCCGCCTAGGCGCGGTACTGGTCCTGCTCCCCAGTTGTGCCCCTCGACCCATTGTCTCGCGCTCCAGGACACTGGCCTTGAGGCGGTAGAGTTGCGATTCCCCGCTGTGTCCGAGGTGAAAATTAACCCTGGAGGGTATAGGATTAAGAAAGAAAGAAAGAAAGAAAGAAAGAAAGAAAGAAAGAAATATCTATAGGGATTGACGGGATTTAACCATTTTATTATTATTATTATTATTATTATTATTATTATTATTATTATTATTATTATTATTATTATTATTATTATTAGAAAGATTCCAATGTTGAGGACAAGTTATATTTCTTTCCTGATGACACTTTACCAAAAATCTGATAAATAACTGTATTATAGATCCCGGACTCCGTTTAAAGAAATTTTATTTTGCATATAAATGCATATCTAGGTCATGTTTATTGCTGATGATGTTGTTTGTTGTTTTAAGGGGCCTAACATCGCAGGTATGCTGGGGCTGTACCTTAATTAAGGCCACGGCCGCTTCCATCCCATTCCTCGGCCCTACCTGTCCCATCGTCACCATAAGACCTATCTATGTCGGTGCGACTTAAAGCAACTAGCAAAAAATTATTGTATCTACTTATGTATTCAGCAAGATACAATGATATATTTATCTGTACTTTATCTGAGAAGTTATCGTAAAGCTTATTCTTAAAAGACAGTAAAGAAATTCAATTATATCCTCTATACGAGTATGATTATAACTATTTCCTCCTCAACCCTAGTCTCAATTAAAACATAATCCAATACAACCACAAAAATGACATAATCTGTTCACCACGATCTCTAAGCAGCACAGGAATTCATTATCATTTGAAGTATGTATTCTCCGTACGTAATATGCACCATGATTATTTTATTACTAATGAAAATATGAGTGCAGTTATATATTTGCTCAAACCCGGTAATCCCTTTCCTGATGACAGGAGTAAACCGCTTCCTCTTGAGATGTCGAGTGAAGCTATATCCGCTCTGCCCTGAGGGGTGCTTAGCGTGTCTGCTAGCTCTATTACCACTGATAAGTTCTCTGGTGGCAATGGGTCTTAAATTACTTGGAGCGGGATATATTTAGCGGGAGGAGGATTTAACCGTGTTTCTCATTGCTACATACACGTATCATGTCGGAAAAGTCGCTAAATGTGTAGTTTATAGGAGATAAGTTTTAAAGTACGACACTTCCTCCTGAATCAATTAAATTCGCAAAATTAATATTTTCCGAACCAATAGTATTCATCTACTCCTTGGTACACAACAATGGATGTTTTAAATATTTGTATTAGACCGTCCAGACCACGCCTTACCTGGTCAGAGGCGAACTGTGACTATGAGTAGCGGCTACTAGGATGGCCAAAGGGGGGCAGGTACACTTTGTGAAGAAAAATTACGTTTTAATTCCATTTTATCAAGCTCAAACTAGAAATTATAGGAATTATTTAAAAAAAGCAATTGTACAAGCCCTGATGTCTTATCAGTAATTCTTTGCTTTATTTCTTTAATTATTATCAACATTATTAGCGGAAATATAAACAAAATGTCGTTCGAAGCGGCTGACCTATTTGTACAGTGCCACAGCAAGTAGTGGAGACTTTGCATGTGCTGTGAAGAAGGGTAGCAGGTGTGTTTCTTATTTTGGTTTTTTATTATTGCCAAGGTCATGCCACTTGCCGCGAACATCCATCACTCTGGCAGTCTCCTTCGCATCTGTTAGTTTCGTAGTGAGTAGTCAAATACTAAATGATATTAAAATGTATAATCACGCCGTACTTCTCTTTACTTGCAATCTTCTTTTTCTTCTTAATCTGTTTAACCTCCAGGGTCGATTTTTCCCTCGGACTCTGCGAGAGATCCCACCTCTACCGCCTCAAGGGCAGTGTCCTCGAGCTTCAGACTTTCGGTCGGGGGATGAAACTGGGGAGAATGACCAGTACGTCGCCCAGGCGGCCTCACCTGCTATGCTGAACAGGGGCCTTGTGGAGGGATGGGAAGATTGGATGGGACAGGCAAGGAAGAAGGAAGGAAGCGGACGTGTACTTAAGTTAGGTACCATCCCGGCATTTGCCTGGAGGAAAAGTGGGAAACACGGAAAACCACTTCCAGGATGGCTGAGGTGGGAATCAAGCCCACCTCTGCTCAGTTGACCTCCCGAGGCTGGGTCGGCCCGTTCCAGCCATCGAACCACTTTTTAAAATTTCGTGGGAGAGCCGGGAATCGAACCCGGACCTCCGGGGGTGGCAGCTAATCACGCTAACCACTACACCACAGAGGCGGCTGTTTACTTGTAATACGTGTGTAATATTGTCCTTTGATGAAAGCTTAATTGTGTGGTATTTAATAAAAATCTCAAAAACTATTACTACCGAACTTAAGTTGGTAAACTGCCAATCATTACCCTCGAAATTCGTTCACAGAGCATCAAAAACTTACTACCTTGTAGCTTTCCTTTCTCAGTTTTGATGTATATACCCACACTCCTCCCCGCCCGCTATATCCCAGAAACCCGAGCACTTTCTGTTGTCTGTACATTTTTTGCCCCACCCACAATGCTAATTCACAATCGCCGCTACTGGTGACTATACAGCAGAACTCAGTACTATCAAGATGCATACCATACCTTCGGATGAGTTAATATTTTAATAACATTTCTGTTATTGTGGCCTTGGAATATTCTTCCTCGTGCCTTTTTGCTTCATGGATTTACGACTCTTTCAATAACCCATCCCAAAATATTGTATGATAAGTATATTTTGCGTTACACTTATGTGAAACATCCATCACAATTGTCCTGGAAACGAATCTCCTTTCTTATGCTATATCTGGATTATTTAGGTCATTATGTGCTAATAAATAAAGTAAAAGAATGTTCATTTTACTTGGTCTGGTATTGTACCACAGACGTTCACTTAACGATTTTCTCCTGTTCCCTACCCTTTCATCTTTGAAAGGAAGCACTCAAACATAAACGTTGCACAGTCCACTTTCCCTCGCTAATGGAAGTCACCCATCTACTGGCTTCCATTTGCTGTGATGTCCTCACCTTATCTCAAGCGCCTCATATCACATTGTAATGAAGGCCAGAGGTGAGAATGACGCATTAACTGCCCTAACACCCCTAATGCGCGCAGAACTACAAACTAGTCCCCTGTTTCCTACGTACAGTTGCTTGAAAATCAAGTTCCTTGATATTCCCTAAACAGACTGAGTGATGTTTATGATCCCCCCATGACAGAGGCAGCTCGTTGTGAACAAGTTAAAATTTGCTTCGTAACTGTTGTAGTATGAGAATTATGATATTTTAAATCAAAAACCTTTGATATGCTCCGAGAGATATTGAACCGATAAGAACACAGGACACCTAGAGAACAGCCCCTTCCGCGGGAAAAAGTTATGTTTCTTGTAGTAGAGCTGAGAATAAAATCACTTAGACAAAATTACACGGCTTGTTCAACTCAAGGATATACTGGTATCTAGAAACTTACACTGTGAGTAATAACACCATAAAAATTATAGTTTGGGAGAGTCTACAGGTAACATAAATCTTGTTAAACATAGACTGGTGTCTACACTGTATTCTGTACTGCTAAATTTACACTGTATCAAACAACGATATACTGGTGAAAGTTCGAGAGGAAAAGGGGTGTTGTTTGTTAGCCGAGCTGAGTGAGCGTCATCAGAAGAGGGGGTGTGGTGGGTAAAGCAGAGTTAAACTCTGACAAGGAGAGGTGTTGTTGGTAAAGCAGAGTTAAACTCTGACAAGGAGAGGTGTTGTTGGTAAAGCAGAGTTAAACTCTGACAAGGAGAGGTGTTGTTGGTAAAGCAGAGTTAAACTCTGACAACGGGAGGTGTTGTTTTTAAAGCAGAGTTAAACTCTGACAAGGGGAGGTGTTGTTGGTAAAGCAGAATTAAACTCTGTCAAGGTGAGGTGTTGTTTGTAAAGCAGAGTTAAGCTCTGACGAGAGGAGGTCTTGTTTATAAGGCAGAGTGAAACTCTGACGAGAGGATGTGTTGTTTATAAGACAGAGTGAAACTCTGACGAAAGGAGGTGTTCTTCGTAAAGCAGAGTTATACTCTGAAGAGAGGAGGTATTGTTTGTAAAACAGAGTTAAACTCTGACAAGGGAAGATGTTGTTTATAAGGCAGAGTGAAACTGTGACGAGAGGAGGTGTTGTTTGTAAAGCAGAGTGAAACTCTGACGAGAGGAGGAGTTGTTTATAAGGCAGAGTGAAACTCTGACGAGAGGAGGTGCTGTTTGTAAAGCAGAGTTAAACTCTGACGAGAGGGGGTGTTGTTTATAAGGCAGAGTGAAACTCTGACGAGATGAGGTTTGTTTGTAAAGCAGAGTCAAACTCTGACAAGGGGAGGTGTTGATTGTAAATCAGAGTTAAACTCTGACAAGGGGAGGTGTTGTTTGGAAAGCAGAGTTAAACTCTGACAAGGGGTGTTGTTGTTTGGAAAACAGAGTTAAACTCTAAATGGAGGAGTTGTTGTTTATAAGGCAGAGTTATACTCTGACGAGAGGAGGTGTTGTTTATAAGGCAGAGTGAAACTCTGACGAGAGGAGGTGTTGTTTGTGAAGCGGAGTTAAACTCTGACGAGAGGAGGTGTTGTTTACAAGGCAGAGTGAAACTCTGACGAGAGGAGGTGTTGTTCGTAAAGCAGAGTTATACTCTGACGAGAGGAGGTGTTGCTTATAAGGCAGAGTGAAACTCTGACGGGAAGAGGTGTTATTTGAAAAGTAGAGTTAAACTCTGAATGGGGGAGGTGTTGTTTATAAGGCAGAGTGAAACTCTGACGAGAGGAGGTGTTGTTTGTAAAGCAGAGTTAAACGCTGACGAGAGGAGGTGTTCTTCGTAAAGCAGAGCTATACTCTGACGAGAGGAGGTGTTGTTTATAAGGCAGAGTGAAACTCTGACGAGAGGAGGTGTTGTTTGAAAAGCAGAGTTAAACTCTGAAGAGAGGAGGTGTTGTTTACAAGGCAGAGTTAAACTCTGACAAGAGGAGGTGTTGTGTGTAAAGCAGAGTGAATCTCTTACAAGAGAGGGTGTTGTTTCAAAAGCAGAGTGAATCTCTGACAAGACAAGGCGTTGTTTGTAAATCAGAGTGGACCCATGACAAGAGAAGGTGTTGTTCGTAAAGCAGAGTGAAACTCCGACAAGAGAGGGTGTTGTTTATAAAGCAGAGTGAAACTCTGACAAGAGAGGGTGTTGTTTATAAAGCAGAGTAAAACTCTGACAAGAGACGGTATTGTTTATAAAGCAGAGTGAAACTCTGACAAGAGAGGGTGTTGTTTATAAAGCAGAGTGAAACTCTGACAAGAGAGGGTGTTGCTTATAAAATCAGAGTGGAACTCTGATAAGAGAGGGTGTTGTTTCTAAAGCAGAGTGAAACTCTGACAAGAGAGGGTGTTGCTTATAAAACCAGAGTGGAACTCTGATAAGAGAGGGTGTTGTTTCTAAAGCAGAATGAAACTCTGACAAGAGAGGGTGTTGCTTATAAAACCACAGTGGAACTCTGATAAGAGAGGGTGTTGTTTCTAAAGCAGAGTGAAACTATGATAAGAGGAGGCGTTGTTTGTAAAGCAGAGTGAAACTCTGACACGAGGAGGCGTTGTTTATAAAGCAGAGTGAAACTCTGACACGAGGAGGCGTTGTTTATAAAGCAGAGTGAAACTCTGACAAGATGAGGTGTTATTTATAAACCAGAGTGAAACTCTGACACGGGGAGGCGTTGTTTATAATGCAGAGTGAAACTCTAACAAGAGGAGGCGTTGCTTGTAAACCAGATTTGACTCTCGAAAAATTGTTTGTAGACCAGACTGGACTCCACCAGAATTCTTGGAGTTGATTGTGTAAACCAAAGTAAGCCGGACTGAGTTGCTCGTGCGATAGAACCTAAATTGTAGCATTGGAAGCCGGTTCCACCCTGCGCCATTAGAGGTTGCTCCATACGCCGGCTTCGTGCCTCGTAAGTAATTCCTCCGGGATAAAATGTACGTTTCCTCAGCGTCTCCAAAATACGTAAAAGTAGTGATGATTATGCTTGCTTTTTGTATAATTAGGCCTAACATCTAGGCCATTCACCCCATAAACGTAGTTCAATGATCGTTAAATAGTAACACTGCTTTTGCCGTTTCTAATTGTTCCCGCTCCTTCAGGTGGAGTTAAGCCCAGGATCCTGGCACTCCGATATTACTCATGAGCAATATCAGACACATTTGTGTCCAACCCATTTGTTGCTGCCCTCTACATTTTTAATTTCTTCGCTCTTCAGAGGCTCGTGGAGAGTAAGTTGACAATGGTCGGAAAAATATGCTTCACATTCTTCTAAAATTCACTTATTATGAGCAAATTAAATTATGATTCTCTTAATAGCGAATCAGTGAGTAGCCCGTGACTTCAACGGTTTATTTAGGCTAGGAATGACAAAGCAAGGCAAGGTGACTCTGTGAATTCCGCTCCCTCGACGCGGGGTGAAGTTTATTTCGAAGTGAGCCTCAACACATAAGTAGACTGTGAACGCCGACTCATCTTGGGGCCGCTTGAAGAAAAACTAACCGATATATCTTCGCTTAAGGAACAATATCGCGTATTTGACAATGTTCTTCCTATCCATAATTTTCCTTAAGACTGGCCTCCCAGCCACGCATGGATATGCAGTCCATCAGAACAGTTTCCGTTGTGCTCATTTTCCTATGCGTACGTATAAAGGGAAATAAACCTTATAAAAATCGTACTGTAGAAGTGCGCAATCACGTCACGTAAACGTACGGTAAGGTTCTTTTCCTTTACAACAAAAATAGTGGTTTATCAACTGGTCTACTACTGAGATTGGCCTTATACTATCCCATCATGTCCAAATATGCTCATGGCTGTGTTTGACGAATCTTGTTTCAGAAAGGACATTGATTGTGAAATGTGGAACAAGAAGGCTGTGAAAAGACAACAGGGTTCCTCTTTGATTAGGTGGTGATTGCTCGTATCCTTTCGCTGATGATTATAAAACATAATATGAAATTAAAGGTGCCATTTTAGTGTATTATCTTGTTTTATTCATTTCCTCAGCAGTTTGGTCAACGTGCCGGGATTATATGAACGACGATGGAAGGAACTGAAAAGCTGAAACTAGAATGCACGAAAATATGGCGGTTATTTTCTAGGCAAATAATGATCTTCAGCAAACTTTGACATACGGGTAACGAGAGATGGTTCTTTCTAGCAGAGTTCAAGACTTGGAAGGCACAGCAGAGGGTTCATTCATCCTGGACGGGATGATAAGCTAGTTACCTTTGGTGAGAGGAGCTGGGATGGAAGATGACGGAAAGGAATTTGGAGCAGTCAAATAGCAGCGGGACAAATGGATAATGGTTAAGAGCATGCATGATCACATTGTAATGGTTATAGCGTCCGCCATGCCAACTTGCTATGGACCGGGCTCGTCACCGTATCGGCCCACCCCCTTACGCTTCGACCACGCCAACACGAGCAACACTAGAGTGCTGGACCGGCCCCTCTCTCTTCTGTCCGTGGTCACGCCGCATGGAACGATGGAAATTACTCGACGATTAATCTGGAGTCTTCCATCTCGCGAGGTTCCTGGATCTATCGAGCATCCGGACTATTCTAGAAGGACCAGCGCAGGTATATAGGAGAGAAACGACCTGCCTGCAGTTAGTGAGTTAGTTTGTTAGTGAGTGAGTGAGTTAGAGCGAGATTGAGTTCGCTGGTGTGAGCTAGCGAAGTGCGCAGTCAGTGTTAGCCTGGGCTGGGGATGTCAGCCTGACGGAGTATCTGCCTGTTGGAGCCGAGGACTTAGTTCGCTGTGAGACGTGCAAGCGTAAACATCGAACGCGCTGTTCTGTTGTGTACTGTGAGGTAGAGTGTTTCGAGTGGTATTAGTACAAAGTGCAAGACAATGGCAAGCTTAAATATTAGGAAGAATACAGTAAAATGTGCATTTCCTGATAAAGTAAACAAACCCGGACCGGCAGAAATTCATGAGCGGATTGAAACAGTTTTAAAATTAAATGTTGACCAAGTGGAAGCAATACAATTGGACAATTTGGAAACAGCAGTGTACATAAAATTAACCAGCAAACTTCTGATGGAGCGCATTCTCACTTCAACAGCAGGAAAATCTCAGGTAAAGGAATTCAATGGTTCACTTTCGGAGGTAATTATCACATGTGCTGATGTGGACACGAAACTAGTACGGATAATGAATCTTCCTATTGAAATGGCCAATGAACGCGTGGCAACTTATTTCAGTAAATATGGGAAAGTTAGGGACATACGTAATGAAAAATGGTCTTCTACATACACATTTAATGTATTTAGTGGCATTAGAGCTATGTGTATCGAATTACAAAGTGCTATCCCGACAATAGTGACAATCGACGGATATCGAGCTCAGGTACTTTATGAAGGACAACCAAAAACATGCTATTATTGTCGTGGTAGTGACCATCTCCGACAAGATTGCCCGGTAAGGCGAGGAGCAACTTCGACAGGTGAAACAGGTAGTAGGCTTATGAGTCAAGTAGTTGCAGGGCACTCCTCTGCCCCATCTCTCGCGAGCGACACAGTTGTAAACACAGGCAGGAGCGACAAGCTGGACTCACGACAGGTTATCGGTCTTGAGTCACAACAAGACCAGACCAGCCGGGGACATAAACAAGATACACTACACGAAGTTCAAGTTACCACAACGGAAGCAGAGATACATTCCCTTCCAAATAACCTTCTAACACATGGACAAGGCAACTCAGTCGATCTGCACGGACCAGAAACAGACACACAACCAGCTCATGTCTGAACTGTAGGACTGGAACAATCTACGGATCACATTCAAGTTGAAGAACACTCACCCCACCATAACACAAATGTCCCTGAACTTACGACAGGAAACGAACTTATTAAATCTGACCTCGTAAATACAGACTTTGACGTAACCAGTTTGTTGGCAGACAAGTTAAATAGTTCTAGTTACCCCAACACTAGCAGTCCTCTGAAGGAAGATATGGAACTAGACACTGATGATAGTAACACCACCGAAAATTTGACAGGTCATAGTGAGACTCCTAAACAGCTGTGGTCAGATGACCTTGAACCCTCGGCTCATTCACTGCTTGACGACATTAGCGAAGTTCCCTCAAGTCAGATTGTTCCGCCAGAGAAAAACGTTAAAAAGCTAAAAACTACCTCGACCACCAAAGATGGCGTCCATAAGTCAGTACAACCTTATATCAGCCCAAAGGATCCTCGACGACAAGGAGGGAGGATAGGTGAGAGACGGTAGTTTGGCAATGTCTGTCAGATCCAAGGGCTCGACAGTTCAGTTTGGTATCCAGATGAATGTTACATTCCTCATGCTATTGACGTACACTATAATGACCTTAAACATTAACTGTATCCAGATAGACAGCAAGCAGCAGCTTCTTAAGAAATTAATTCGTGACCAAGATGTTGATATAGCATTGTTACAGGAGGTTGCTACAGATGATTTACTTCATATATTTGGGTATGAAAGAATAGTAAATATCAACGAGACCAAAAGAGGTACAGCTATATATATAAAAGATACAATTCCCCATACAGCTCCCCTTTTTCTTCCCAGTTCTCGTGGTATCAGTTTCAACATAAAAGGACTTCTAATTGTAAATATTTATGCACCTTCTGGTTCTCAGGCGAGAGCCGAACGAAATGAATTCTATACAAGTGATATCATACATCTAATTAAAAATCATAGAGATCGCATGATTATTGGCGGGGATTTTAATGCAGTTATCAATGCTAGAGATCAGAGCGGGAGTTTTCAGAATTGTATAGCCTTGTCAACTCTAGTGAAAGGGCTCAAACTGATAGACACCTGGGAATTACAAGCATCATCCGACCCGGCTATACATATTTTTGCGCGAAAGGAGCATCGAGATTAGCCCGAATATATGTCAGTCAAAGTCTGCAAGAGCATGTTGGGAATGCTGATGTGTGCCCCGTCGAATTTTCGGACCATGCAGCATATATATGTAAATTAAAGCAATCAGAGCTGGGAGTAGCTCGGGGAAGGGGTGTATGGAAACTAAATGCAAATATTCTCAACAGTGAAGAACTACAGGAACAGTTTTCTGTGCAGTGGCAACTATGGAGGAAACATCATTCACGTTATACAACGAGACTTGAGTGGTGGTTATCCTATGCAAAGTCCAATGTAATCAAATTCCTGAAACGGTTTAGTGCTCAGTATACTCGACAGCTCAATCAAAAATCCGAATTCTTTTACAAGTGTTTACGTCAGCTTTATAGGGAAGATCCCAGGAACCCATTAACATATCTTAGTATCAAGAAAACAAGAGCACTTCTCCTCAAACTACACAGAGAAATGAATGAAGGACTTAAAATACGAGCACGAGATCATCGGAATACTACCGATGAAATGTCATCATTGTACCATCTCATTCGTGAGAGTAAACGAGGCAAACAAAAATATATTTCGAAACTGGCATCGTCAAGTGGTGAGTCTTCTGGGGATGTCAATATCATTAAGAACACAATTGAGCATTCCTTTGCACAATTGTATGAACAATCGAATGATGTTCTTCTTGACAGCAACAGCGCCTTTTTTGATTCTGTTCGAGGAAGACTGACACATGTGCAACAAGACTATCTTATTGAAGAATTGCGGGAGGAAGACATTTATGAAGCCATACAGCGCAGTCTGCCTAACAAATCCCCTGGATTAGATGGCCTTGGACGAAAATTCTACCTGACATTTTGGCCAGTTATCAAGGAAGACCTTACGCTAGCTTTAAATGATTTGTTATATTCAAGACCAAATATAAGTCGCCTAAAAGAGGGATTGATTGTACTGGTACCAAAAAAGCCTAATCCTAAGAGTATAGATGATTACAGACCAATTACTCTGCTGAATTTCGATTACAAGTTACTCACCCGATGTCTTAAACAGCGACTGACCTTCCTTATGTCCGATGCTTTAGGGGCACACCAATCGTGCGGAGCTCCCGGTAGGAGCATTATACACTCAGTATGTGCAATAAGAGACATTATCAGTGATTGTAGGGTCAGAAGACAGTGTAAACAACTAATATCTTTAGATTTCGATCACGCGTTTGACAGAGTGAATCATACCTATTTAATTGCTGTTCTACGTGCAATGGGACTAGACAACCGCTTTATTGGTATCCTACAATATGTTCTTCAGGGAGGTTCTACGAAGGTCCAATTTAATGGTTTTTTTACTAAGGCAATTAACATAAAAACAGGAGTACAACAAGGATGTCCGTTATCTATGTTATTATTTGTGCTATCTCTTGAACCACTATTGAGTAATTTAGCATGTTTACGCGACCGAGATAAGATGGAAATCCTTGCCTTTGCTGATGATGTCACTATCATTGCGGACCGCAGAACAAACGCACAAGATCTCCAAAAAACTATCAGTGACTACTGCAATATATCTGGTGCACAGCTGAACGTTAATAAATCGTGTTTGTTAAAACTAGGAGCAAGCCATATACGTGATAAACCTTTGTTAAACTGGGAAACAGTTCAGAACGAGGTAAAAATCTTAGGCCTTAGTTGTTTTAACAGTATTCACCAAATGATCCAGCGTAACTGGGGCAAAACAGTGAATGTGATACGCGGACTGTTACAGCGAGAAAAATACAGGAATTTATCATTACTGCAAAGAGTTCAGTACATCAATACATACATAATCAGTAAACTGGGTTACATGGGTCAAATCCTACCTCTGCCTCGGGTATCCGGTATTAAGATAATGTCTGCTGTAGGATGGTACATATGGCAAGGTTCAATCCTAAGGGTGAATCGTGATACTTTAACTCTGTCAAGATCTACTGGTGGATTAGGACTCAAGAATATCCAGAACCATGTGACAGCCTTATTCCTCAATCGACACATAAAATTCCTTATTGGTGAAGGCCATCCGTATTCTCAAAATTTTCTCCAACAGTGGTGCAGTTTACAGCAGTTGCCTAACCCTCCCCCTTTCCATGATGTAGATAAATTCGCCCCTCATGCGCGATATTTGAAATATGAAATGAGCTATCTACCACAAACTTTTATGAACAATAACGTGACCTCGAGAAGCATCTATATGTTTCTGCAGCGTAGCCAATATGTAGCTCCCAGGATTCAGCAGTCTATTTTGGTATGCAACTGGAATCGCATCTGGAGGAATATTACGCATCGGGTTCTTCCTCTTGAACTGCAAGCAAAGTGGTATATAGTTGTTCATGATATTGTGCCGACAAATAGTAAACTGTATAATATTCGTATGGCAGAAAGTTCACTATGTACCGTGTGTCGCAGAGGAGAAGACACTCTTCTCCACCGTCTGCATGATTGTGCCCGTGTTACGCAAGCTTGGCGATATGTGACGTACATCATCAAACGGACTGCTCGATCCCAACATTTTGAAGTACCACCGGAATGGCTTGTCCGCCCCACCTTTGGGACAACTTCAGCTCATTTTACATCTGTGCTCGTGTTAGTGCTTGCAGTGTACATGCATACAGTATTAAAAACTCCTGGAACTTGGAACTTTCGACACAATAGTTTGTGTCCAGATATTCAAGATGGTATTGGTCAAGTTTTATCGTCACCAAAAGCTAAATATGTGGGGGAATATAGTCCGTTATTGTACTCAATCATGGAAGACTTATATACTGAAAACAACATGAATAATTAAGCAACTTATTTATTTTTAATGTCTTTTGTAATTTTCCGAAACTTGTGCTACTGTTTCAGCTCGGTAAAGCCAAAAAGAGTGTGTTGCTATTTTATTTTATCATTTGTATTTATTTTCATCCTAACGCTTACATAATAATGCTTTCTAACAAACTTCAATAGTGCCAAGTTATCAAAGCAAAAAGAGACCTTTTACTTTTTCTTACTCTCTATATTTCTACTAAGACATTGTTTGTTAAATTTGTACTGTCATCTATGTCATTATTGGTGTTGTATTCTGTATGTGTACCAACTACGCCGAAGGATTAGGCACAAGAACTATTCCTTGTTTTTACCCAAGACCAGGTCGTTAATGGTCATCAATTAATGTCATAGCAATGTAAGAATGTTCCAGAACTGACAAGTGGTAGTGGAAGTGGAACGGACTTACTGTAGACTAGGAGACATGTAAACCTACCAACTGTAAAACTTGTAAGCATGTATTTGTATCAATTAAAAAAAAGGACTCGTTCCTGTTTCCCTGACGTCGTGTGTGTGAGTCTCTTGGGGCCGGCTGCTGGAGAAGAACCTTGGGTATTCTGGAGCAGCGCGAAGGGAACACTGGGTGACGACGTGTGCAGACTGCGAACGGAGTTCGACGGATTGAGTGAATAGCAGATGCTATACCGACCTGCGTGCACTGCCGTGATTATCGGACTAGCGTGCTACAGTGCGGACTGACGGCGAAGGATAGAACGTGTAGTCGTGCGACGTGGAACCTTGTGTGTGAATGTAGAACTGTGTAGCGTGAGAACAAGTGAGAAACTAAGGCAGAGAGCGCGAACCGTTTAAGTGTGTAACCGTGTACTTGTGTAAGTTGTAAACTCGGCAATCATGTGTGTGTGTATGTGTGTGTGCGTAAATCTGTAAATGTAGTGCGCAGATAATAAATCTTAGAAATAGGACGCTACAAGGTTCTGTACTCATTTATTTACTTATTTACCCCGCCAGCATGTTACAATATATTATAGCGTCGTTGAAGAAACAAAACCTCGTATGTCCCAATGTCCTTCCTATCCATTATTTCCCTTAAGACTGGTCACGCATCCCCGTTACAAATGGATATGCAGTCCATCACAACAGTTTTCGTTGTGTTCAGTTTCCTATGCGATCGTTTAAAGGAAAATTAACCTTAATACATTACACTGTAGGAGAGCGTAAATACGTCGTGCCAAAATACATCCCTACAGTGTGGTACGGTCAGGTTCATTTTCCTTTACACATCAGCATAGGAAAATAAACGGAATAGTATATTTTCATACATGCTCTTCGTCACGTGCTTAATCGACATGGACGTAATGTTAATGTTAAAGGTCATCAAAGCAATGCAGCTATGGAAATGAGGGCAGCAGCAGAGAAGTTGAAGACATCATTTTACGTTGACAGTTATGTCACCAGTGTTGAAAATAAAACACATTTCGAAGTTTGTTGATGAAGCAACAGCATTGTTGTCATCAGCTCATCGATCAGTCCAATGCCGTCTTACGTCTTCGTCACTTTTCCTAAAATGACCCCAAGATGGTAACCAGTTTCTTACAACGCCGCCAAAATAATTATGTTCCAAATTTCGTAATATAAAGTTTCTTCTATTTTCAGATCGATCTGATTCACAATTTTGCTAAGTCATAAATATCAATATATCGTCCTTGATGAAACAATACCTCGTATGTCATAATGCTCTTCCTATCCATTATTTCCCTCAAGACTGGTCACGACTCCCAGCCACACAGCGATATGCATTCCATCAGAACAATGTTCATTGTTTTCATTTGCCTATGGAGACGTGTAAAGGAAAATTAACTTTTAAGTTTATACCCAGTCCTGCCACTCTACTGCCAAAGACTATGTTTTCAAAAACTTTAAAACTGAAGCTCGAATAGGATGAAGACCTTCCTCACTCGTTAGCCTAAATGGCTTCAAAAGTCAAATGCATTGGTTTTCGAATTATCGAATTCCTATGTGGCTCAGCCCAGGGAATACGTTGAACTCACAGGACGCGGTTCTTCTCACATTCTGTAATGGAAATAAGCTGCCCTCGTGAGAAACGGGAACAGTTCAGCTAGCGGAAGCCAAGGGAAGATTATCAACCATACTTCGTCTGTAATTCCTCGCAGTTGCTATAGCGATCCACATATCCACCAGTATTAGAGAAGCATTATGGCTTCACGGTGTTAAAACATATTTCTTTACTTATTCATAAGTGGCACTGGCATGGATCAAAACTACAGGAAAATGGAATAGACTACTTTTGTTGGTAACTGGTGTAAATAGATTCTTCAACAAAAATTTGCAGGCACATTTCCGACCTAATGAATCTGGATGATTTTCTAAAGGGAGACTGTAATTATATGGCATTATTATTTGATAGCAAATGTTGCGAGGGCTCTCAGTAGCTGAAAAAAAGTCGATTCTGAGAAACTTAAAAGAATTATCTCCGATGTAACATGCAGTTCTTCACAGTTCAGCCGTTGTCTTTTATATTTTTCAAAATACATAAAACTTTTTCGGATGATTGGTTGGGTAATGAGTTCTTACACAAATATTCTCAGAATTAATAATGCGTGATAATTAAATTTAAGATGAAAGGAAGCTCACCAGACAGAAATCATCCCGTTGAGATTGGTGAAATAAGGATATCAGACAAAGAATGCAATACCTCTCAAAAGACTGCAGATATTCAAAGATGACAATGGACTTCCGAGAGTTAAGAATACGCTTGACCTTTAGTGAGGGAAGTGAAGGATTTTAATACCCGATTGCCCTTTCCTGTATTCAATCATTGCGGCCAGACCGATCTCAGAAATACACCAGCAGCCGGAACATGGAGGTCTTCAGATTCTGCTATCTTAAGAGAGGACTGATTTATTGGAATAAGAATGTGTGACAAAGAAGAAGTTCGGAACAAAGTGCACCACTTCCCAAAGAGCGATTAAGTAACATATCCGTGCTTGATTATTCAAGACCTTTGTTGTTGCTCTCCGTTGCTGCACTTCTGTTCCTGAAGCGACGCAATATTTTATTTCGGCCGAGTGACTGCTCACCTTTAACTCATCACCTAGCCGAGCGAATAAAGCAAATTGGCTGGCACCACGTAGGAGGTCGGCCATTCCATCATGCTCTCTACATGCGTCGTGCGTTTCGTTCCTCTCGACCTGTCGGAAGACACCATCCTCATCGCCCTTGGCCGGATCGGAGTTTATTGTGCCCTTCGTCACGAAGACACCAAGAACCAACTGGCTGATGAGGTCCTGCTCTACTGCCACACACCTGAGGATGTCTCTACTATTCTACAGACTGGCGCCCGCATCCGTCATATCAACTACATCGTCGAACCCACTCCCGAGCATATTCTTGCCCAGTTTATGGACAGCGACCCACCTGTGTCTACCACCACCGCTCCGCCCGCCACGACCGTACCCCCTCAATTCCCCTCACCACCGCCTGTGTCTTGCACTTCCATTACTTCGGTTACTACTACTACTACTTCTACTACTCCTACCACCACCACCATCGCCACTTTAGTTCATCCCTCCTCCCTGTCCCTAGTTACAACTACTATGTCTCATCCCTCTCCTCTCATGACGTTGCCTCTCCTTCTTCCCCCCCCCCCTCCTCTGATATCGCCCAACCTTCGAACGCTTTGCCTCCACCATCCACCGAGGGACGCTTATCCCCAGCTCCTGTTGGAAACTTGGACACACCGACATCTACCAGTACTCCCACCTACAGCTGTGTAGTCTGCGGTGTGGACCCCAGCATAGCACCAGCTACTATTGTTCAGGACCTCTGCCGGGCTGGGCTTCCAGTGCGCCGCGCCTTCCGGATATACAACGAGGATGGTCCAACCTATCTCATCAGGATTCATCTCCCCACGCAAGAAGACACCGAACGCTTCATCACCACTGGACTTCACATCAACGGCCGACACCATAGAATAGAACCCTCTCGCTCACCTCCCCACACTTCTCCAAATCCCCCGACACAGCGTAACTGTCCCCGGCCGGCCCCACCTCCCACCCCACCTCGTTTTTCATTTCCTCCTTATCCACCCCCACCTCTCCCTAACTACATCTCACCGCCACCTTCCTTTGACCTCCTTCGCTTTATCCTCACTTCCCTGGTTCATTTCTCCTCCTTTTATAATACCCTGGCCCTTCACCTATTTCCCTTACACCTGATTCCAACCCTGCATGCTTACCATCCCCCGTCTCTGTAATTATGTACTACATCGTCTCAACACTTCACCACCTCACCTTTCCTTGCAACTTCCATTTACCTCTCGTCTGCAAACCTTCCTTATAATCTTCACGCCTAACGCACATCCTCTTTCATTAACAGCACCGTAATCATCTCTCAATAAATCCGTCATACCGCTTATCCACCTTTTTCATTTATTGTATCTCCAAGTTTTCTTCACCTCTCTTGGCGTTTAGGCGGGGAATGAAAACATAGGGAAAGAAAGACCTTTGTACCTAAAAAATTGGAAAAGGGTCTGGATGGCCTTGTTCACTTGTGTCGCACATGTAGACCATGTCCAATCTGCCGTAACTGAAACATTTCTGATAAGTTTAAGGTTTTTCGCGTGACAAGGAAAGGTGGGACCAACTTTTAGAGTAGGCAGTAGAATAATTTGAATTGTAAAGGAACTACTTCGAAGGATCATAGGAGAAGCTTCCGTTTATCGTGAAGAGCTGTGAAGCAGTAATAAATTCCAAGACCTTTGCCCTACACTGCAGGCTAAGTACACGACTTGGGACCACTCACACCCGCAAACTTCCTACGAGGAACTCCCAGGAGCTAGATCAGAGATATGGATGCATTGAAGATCTTGTTTGTCGCTGGAGTTATTTAAAGAAGCTGAAAGAAGATTTCATGAGAGGTTTTAAACATAATACTTGGCGTAATGGTCGTCAAAGAGAGAGAGAGAAAGGGGGGGGGGGGGGGACAAAGAGAGAGAGAGAGAGAGAGCAACCAGGTGCACTATGGGTTGTGGTTGAAGTGCATCCCGGAGGTGAACACTTGTGTTGGCTTTGCCCGTTATAGAAGTCACGCACTCCTGAAGATGGCGAACAGCCACCCAAAGGGAGCCATCATAGATGGAAGAAACAATGGGACTACAACAGTTGATCGAAGCATCAAAATCCCGGTTAGACCGGAGATATAAGGGAAGATTATTTTGAGTTCAATTTTGTGGGTGAGGGTGGTATTGCCTGTGTTGCAATAAATTGATTATAATTTAAATTCCAAGACGGCAGGAAGTTAGAGAAAGTATAATGTGGAGCAAGAAGTCCATGTAAAGAGAGTAGCATCTGCAACACTTTCATTTTTTTCGTGGATGTTTTTCTGATGTTTATATGAAACTGAAGTTGATACTTTAGTTAATAATCTTGCTTTCTTCGATTCCTCAACACCTCCAGTACTCGCCACGAATAATTCAGCCGAGTGTGGGCATTGCAGTTCACAGACTGTTACAACCTGCGAACATACATGGGTCATTGGCACATGTCCGCCTCCGTAGCGTAACGGTTAGTGGTATTAGCTGCCCCCCTCGGGCGTCCGAGTTCGATTCCCGGTAAATTTCAGAATGGCAAAAGGGCTGGTATATGGTTGAAATGTTACAAGCAGCTCGCCTCCATTTACAAGTTACGAGAAAAAAGGTTAAAAAATATCGTTCACGGAAAATTAGCGATAATCCTTCCTCTGACATGCAAAAACACACCAAACTTTCACTGCCTGCTAAAACGTGCCATCCTGCTTTCTTAATTCGTAACATGGAAATTAATGCAAAATATTTACAAAATTAATTCGTCAGAATATATTGCTATAGTTGGATTCTGAGAAAAAATATTTGAAATTAGGCTAGGATTATTGGAGGTCGTGATATACAGCAATCCTTTTAAATGTGAGTGTTCAAGACATGGGCGCCCGCAGGATCTTTTCCAGGGGAGGGGGCACATTAACAATTTTCTTGAATATAAAAACTAATATAACATCAGCAACATTAAATTCTTTACAGAAACTTCCAGTTATAACATATGCTAGATGACTGTCAGTAATTTCAGTTTATGAAATAATCTGGTATGATATTAAACAATTGAACATCAACATCTTTAGAATTCCAAGTGCCCCCCCCTTGCCCCCCCCCTTGCGGGCGCCCATGGTTCAAGAGCAGTATTGTGGGCGACCTACAGCAGTAGTGCCACAAAGTTACATTCCATGATTAGTAATTTGCTTTAAATTAGGGAAGAGGTTAATTACTGTCAAAGTATTTCGACGGCTCCGGGAAGAAAGTCGATAAGTCGTTAAAAGTGAAGTTTACAGGAGAAATACTACATTCCAGTCTGTAATATCTGCTCTTTGTTTCACAAGGAAGCAGAAAGTAATATTCAATTTACAGATCTTAGAATTAACACGATATTTATCTAATTTTGCACCGTTTAATTCGTTCCTGCTCTGCTCTCTCATAAGTTATTGAAGTAGAAATATGCAGACAGGTTCATGTAATGACGTTTGTTGAAATATAATCCGGCTCCTTGTCTGAATGGTAAGTTGCGTCCTTCGGTGGAGAAGGATTCGAGTTCGATACTCCACCGTGTTGGGTGTTGCAGCCCCGTCTGACACGGGGACTGGATATTTTTACCTCTTTATTTACACATTACAAACGTGAAATAGTGAATCTATTGATCCATTATTGGGCTGGCAGCAGAAGGGCATCCAATCGGAAATTTAAGTACGAAAAAGTCCGGGAAGGAAAATGAAATTGACGAAGAATATTGTTTGCTGAAATCCAGGCATTCATACAAAATAAAGGTGTGAATAACGTTTGTCCGACTCCTTGGATGAATGGTCAGCATTGAGGCCTTCGGTTCAGAGAGTCCCAGGTTCGTGTATTGCGGAAACATTTAATGAACAGTGGCGTGCAGACTGACCAGTCTATAATGGAGATGTACAATATTCAGAGTGATTCAGCAGCCCCTTTCAATATCGTTGGCTGCAACCCAACTTACGTGCACATGGTTATAGGAGTGCTATTCCCCTGCAGGCGTACTGTATGGTACTAATGTTCAGTGAACACATTTTGCACACGATTCTGAACCCCAGCGAAATGTTATAGCATCCGTTTGCAAAACATGATCCTTTGAAATCATGTATCATCGACCTTTTACCATGTAACTATGTTAATGTGTCGTGCCTCGTGACTGGGTATAACAAAGAGGCGAATCAATGGATAAAACTAGGTAACAGGTAACATGTCTTAAACGCCGAACCGGATGGCTAATGTACTCTGCAGTCGTCGTACTACCAGCATCTTCCCAGCAGTGTAGCGTTGCGCATCTGTTTAGGCATTCGCCTAGCCATCGACTGAATTTGCCTGCGGCAGGTTGAATCCTGTATCGTTCAGATATTTTTGTATCAATATGAAGTTTGAATACGTAAACACAGGCCCACGTTTGCTACATTCAAACAGTACAATGACGCTGTTATTCATCTTTTGCCCTGCGCATACTCCGCTGGTTAGGGCCTGAATGTACTGTAATCTCTGCTCTCATTGGGTATGTTTTCTATAGAGGAATACGCTGACATGCTCCTCATTTATGGGGAAGGAGGACAAAACGCGTGCGAGGCGCTACGTGTGTACCAGGAATGGTACCCGACAGGTGACACCTGGCTGCTACGACATTTCGCCGTGTTGAAAGACGTCTACGGACAACAGGCGTGATTTCCAACCAGCCAGTAGTCCGCGATAGGCCCGTTATATCGGGTGAAATAGAAGAGGCCGTTCTGGAGGCAGCTCGTAATAATCCAGACGTAAATACAAGGGCGAATGCACGACAGGTGAACACCAGCCAGCCGTTCGTCTGGTGAATACTGCATGAACATAAATTTCCCCCATACCATCTTGACCTACACCAAGAGCTCCATGGGCGGGATTTTGAATCTCAAATGGAGTTCTGTCGGTGGCTATTTGGCAGGATAGACAATGATGCAGCATTCGTATCGCATATATCTTTTCTCGTAAGAATCGCGCTTCCACAATAATGGGAACGTCAATCGCCACAATATGTACTATTGGAGTCCGGACAATCCTCACTGGGTGCGACAGGCGGCCCATCAAGTACGATAGGGAGTGAATGTTTAGTATGGAATCTTGGGGGATCGCCTGATCGGACCTTATTTCTTTGAGGGCCATTGGACAGGCCCACGCTACCTGCACTTTCTGCGTCAGGAACTCCCACTGTTTCTGGAGGATGTGCCCTTGTAAGATTGTTTAACGGTGTGGTTGCAACGGGATGGAGCTCCACAACATTCGACTTTGCCCGTTCGTAACCATCCGAACGAGGAACTGCCACGGAAATAGATAAGACAAAGGGGCCCTGTTTCTTGGCCCTGCAGATCACCGGATTTAACGCTGTTAGACCTCTTCTTGTGGGGACATTTGAAGAACGTCGTTTACACTCAAGCGCCGGAAAATCCCAACCAGCTCTGGCAACTCATCACGGACGCCTGAGAAGCAATCGCACCTGGAATGCTTCAGCTGGCAAGACGATCTATTGGACACCGGGCCCGAATGTGCATAAACCTAAACGGTCTCCTCATCGAACATTTGCTGCGATAAAACATTGTCAGGGCAGTTGTGTTACTATTATTTCCGGTCTGTATGTATCCGGCCTGCTAACTAATCGGCCCTTCTTAGGGCCACAAACACATTCGTTCACACACAACTTGCATGAAAGCGGGTATTTAACTTACATTGCGTGCGGTACCTGTTAAACAAATGCAGTGAAACCTGTTCAAGACGAAGTGGTCGGGTTCCAACATTTTTCCGATCTGGACAGGTTTCCGTATTATTCAGGTAAATCAAATACAGTATTTGATGTGACATTGTTATAGGCTACCCTGTTATTATCTGTAAAGACTTAAAATTGAAAGGCATGCTATACAGTGTATGCAAAGTTTCACACTAGGCAACTGTACTTACGTTACAAAGATCTTCCAGTGTCTTATCAATCAGTGAATCTTGATGTAATTCCAGTTCATGGCACACATTTTTTAAACAATTAAAACACTAAAAGTTTAATAACCACATTAAATTAAAAACGAACACTCTAAGGCTACTACAAAACTATTTGTTAATACACACGAATTTATTTCTTGCTGTTGGAGCTCCAAAAGTCAGTTATCTTCACCTGCTTGGTGTTGCGCTGGATTGAACTTTTCTCGACGGATTCATAAACTCGGCATAAATATTCGTATAGTTCAGGCAAATTCCATTTGGAAGCGAATTTTTGTAGACCCCTTACGTGCGCGAGAGCGTCACTAATGTTAGAGATTTCTGGAGAGTCGTCATCAACTTCTGTCTCCTCTTCCTCGTTACTTTCATCATCATTTTGCCCCGTTTTTTCCTCGAGTCTCTCACCAAAGATTTCTGTCGCAAAATCAGCGGTTTGATATGGCGTCGTTGATGTATTGGGCAGCATCCATGTCAAAGTTTCCATATGAACACATGATGATATGGCCTGCACATTGTCTTCCACTTCGTCCAAGAGTTCGTTATCTCCAGTTCTACGAAGAAAATTAGCCTTCCTGAAGCATTTTGTGACAGTTTTCTTGCTTTATTTTCTGTACTGTCATGTGGATCCAGTTCATAGCATCCAGCACAGAAAAAGATTTTGCCACGTCACTGGCACTAGATGCCCCCTCTATCTTCGCAGCTATTGCCTGCAGAACTAGTCTCCTGTAGTGAGTTTTAAAGGTGTAGATAACACCCTGGTCCATGTGCTGAGTGACTCTTGTAGTGTTCGGTGGAAAACATGCTAGTGTTACGTTGGACAATTTAATGTGTGGATGGCATGTAGCATTGTCAAGGAATAGCAACACGTTAGGATTTTCTCTCTTCATTTTCGCATTGAAACTAGTGAGCCATTCCTCCATCAGTGCAGCAGTCATCCACGCCTTTTTGTTTGCTCTCCATATGACTGGAAGGTTACGCGGATATAGATGTATGAAGCACCGTGGCTTAGCTGATTTTATTATCACCAAAGGTTTTTCAAGTTGTCCCGCCATATTCCCCAAAGAAAAACAGTCAACCGTTCTGTAGACATTTTACCGCCTACATATTTTCCCCCGCGCAACGAGAGAGACTTTGAAGGATGTGCTCTATAGAACAAACCCGTTTCGTCTCTCCGTTGTAGACGTCGTTTTGAAGAAACCCGTCCAATAATGCTGTCAATTTTCCTGCCACTCACCAACAACCGTAAGGTTAACATCACTTGCTTCCCCACACACCTGATTCCAAACCATTTTATGCTTATTTCTAAAGCTTTCGAGCCAACCATTTGAAGCCTTGAATTATGGCTTATTCAATTTTTTGGCAAGTTCAGTGGGTTGGCTATGAAGAATAGGTCCATAAATAGGGATTTTCTTTGAACGAGCATTAATAAACCACTCCCACAGCAGCTCATTAATTTCTTCAAACCCTGTTAGTTTCTGCTTCCTTTTCATGTCACAAGTATAAGCCCCCAGCCACTCGCTCATTATGCAACCTTTGCTTTTCAGAGTGCCATACACCTGTGTTTTACCGCAATGAAACTGTAACATTATATCCCGAACACTTCTTTGTTCTTTTTCCTTCATTTATATCACTTTGACTTTATCGCGTAATGAAGCGCCACATTTTTACGAGACATCTTGCACAAGAATAACCGTATTCACTCAACCACTTAGGGGGACTGGAAACAATGCAATAAAACGGAGGTTCTTGCCGCGATTGTCGCCCTCGAACAGACAAAGGTTGTGTTTACCTCCGTGGCATACTGTTGCGAGTTGCTTGAAACTACACACTGTTTTAACATAAAATCTACTTCAGCATAGCCTGCTCAAAATGTGAATTCCGTTTTGAAAACTCATAAACAATTTCCGTTTCCGCGTTGAGCAGTTTCCGTTTTATTCAGAAAAGTAACGTGTAATACATATTATTTCCGTCGGTATCAAGAATATATTCCGTAATATACAGGATTCCGTGTTATCCACTGTCCCATTTGGACAGGTTTCACTGTATTTCCAAAATTTGAAATCTTCACCCCGGACTCGAACCTCCCACCTGACATACAAGCCCGCTCCGCCACCCCTTTACGAACTACACTACGGTTCCGCACGGCACATTGCGCAGCTTGTAGCAAGTATTAGGTTTACTGCGGTCACAATATCAATTTAGCGTTTCACCGGCGTGTCAGGTTCATATGATCTAGAAGGCACACGCATGCCTTCCAGTGTTTAATACGAGTATAACATCACGGCGTCCTATCAAGGTGAGGCGGCAAATACAAAGATATCCGGTTGTGTTGTCTGAGCATACCGGCAGGGCAGATGTTTTCAGGACGGACTGAATATTGTGGGTTGCATAAAACTACATTGGATGGGGCGGCTGAATCACGCTGCATACTTACTTCATCAAAAGTTTACTCACTTGTCAGAGTAGACCGCCTACAAAGCACAGGAAGTAATCGACAGATAAATGAAGTTACCATCCAATTACTTGCTCTCCACAAAGATCACAATTCAAGAGGACGATCAACCTGACAGCTGCCGGGATGTGGAATACGAACAACAGTGAATTTCATTTTCATTTCGAAAGTCGCGCATGTAACGGAACTATGTAAACATGGGTCTTCCTGGTAACATAATTAGGATTTGGAAGAAAAATGGGTGGAATATATTCGTGAGATTGTACGACTCAGCTGCGTTATTACATTATAACTCTCCACCTGGCCACGCTTTCCATCACGAGACCTAAGGTCACCCGCTTTGCCTCTTCGCTGGGCGCCTGCCTGTTCTTGTCTATCGGTTAGTGAATAGTTGGTACTCTCCTCAAACTCCCACAAGAGCAGCTGGGATGTAGGAAATCGCCTATGCTACTTGAGATTTTTGTTTCAGCAAAAGTGATGTAAGAGAGAATCGGAGGCCGAAATCATGTTCTTTCATGAATTAGTTGTTTACGAAAAATACAAATAGAAAGATAAATATTCTGGAAATCACTTTTGCGAACTTTCTTATTTCAACTTTAACTATGGTTCCATAACGGGCCACGTTATAGGACTGGCATAGTTTGTCAATAAAACTAGCTAACTTAATTTATTACCTTATAATGTGGTTCAGTGGAATAAACAATGTGTTTGAATCCCGTGACATGTTGACATTTATGGAACTTTCCTATCATCTTCACATGCCCTTGAACGTTAGTGTACTTCGGGGATTTTAAGGCATCAGTCATACGGCATGTAGTGCCTACGACACACGAGTCATCCATTGTTAAATGAAACATCCTTTTTAAGTGACAAATTGGGGTGTCTAGATCCACGATTTAGATAAATCTACATTTTAAATTCTTTTAATTATATCACTGTTATCTTTCAAATATATTGTAGATGTTTCTGTACGCTTCCAATGGTTGAAGAATTTCGGTAGCTAGTACCTGTTTAACTGATCGATTTCAATTTGATCATTTCTCCCTTTCCTGATATTGAATTCTTTTAACACTTTCCTCACCTTATACTTATCATATTGAAAACTTCAGAGCAATATTTATTTTTGTTACTGTTTCAAAATTCTTTACTCAAAATGTACTCTTCGTTGACATGTTCTTTAGAGAGAGAGGATTTAATTCGAACCTGAAATTTCAAATTTTTTGTCTATCAGTAATTTTACATAACTATCTTTTTTTTGCTAGGGGCTTTACGTCGCACCGACACAGATAGGTCTTATGGCGACGATGGGATAGGAAAGGCCTAGGAGTTGGAAGGAAGCGGCCATGGCCTTAATTAAGGTACAGCCCCAGCATTTGCCTGGTGTGAAAATGGGAAACCACGGAAAACCATTTTCAGGGCTGCCGATAGTGGGATTCGAACCTACTATCTCCCGGATGCAAGCTCACAGCCACGCGCCTCTACGCGCACGGCCAACTCGCCCGGTCATAACTATCTTATTAAGATCAAAATACATTCAAGAAATGATGCCTACTTGTATTTTCATGTTTTCTCTCTCTTCTTTCCTCTATGCTGTACATGGAGAAGTCCATGTCACCCAGCACGACTTGCTCTAAATCCTCTGCGTTCAAATTCCCTCTGCGGTCTCAAAATCAGACGGCCCTCTGATTGCTGGATCGTAGGAGTATGCAGTCCTGAGTATACTTCGACCTTTATTCCGCCTATTAACGCTATATTTACATTTTTCCTCCTTGAATAAGTTTGAAGCTTTGCCTACCTATTAGGAGTACACAAGTTCCTGTCTGCTGACATCAGTGATACGTCGCTCGTCCTATTTAGACACTTTGAACGTTTGAAGGGTAATTACTACATGGTCATAGTAGTGTAATCTACACTCGAGAAAAATCTACGTTCTTTCCCTCATAATAATAATATTTGTATTTAATAAATTGAAGTTTCCACGTATCATTATGTGGTAATATGCTGAATCGTCACGTCATTGATATTGAAGTGGGCGAACCGTTACATGGTAACAAAACTGTTAAAACCTACCCCGTTACATGATATTGAAATCCATGAGGCTAAAATAACGACCCTATAATTATATTTATTTACAGATACATACAGCAGTATTCGGTACTTCATGGTATGATCCAGAACACGTCCGTTTCATTCATAAACCTACCTCAGTCCCTTCGCTTGTGAGAAGCAGTGAGTACAGCACTTCCGGACGAGCAATCGAGCCCAAGTCCTTCTAAATGACTGGAGAGCGACTAGGGAGCCACAATTATTGCGTAACTTATCGTGAAAATGATACGGGAAATAATGTTCTATACGTCTGCCTTAACCACTTTACGAAACGCCGATCATAACTGCTTCTATGGATCGTTTTACTACTGAGAGACAGAAGATTTCCGCTCCAACTGGCTCCTGTGGACAAGACGAACTAAACGTTGAAGTGGAAACAGGGTTCACAAAATGGAACTTTCGAAACATAACGTTGTTCGCCACACACAATGTTTCATTAAACTGGTGGGAATTTAATTAACGTCCTTAATCTCCAGTGTGCAGAACAGACTGTTCCTCGTTAATAGGCAGAAGAGGAAAGCAGATGTAACTCGTTCGAGATATGTGTCCCACACAAATATCTCCAGATTCGTTAGAGTTATCGACATTATATTTTCTTCTCCTTAAATGGTAGTAAAGGTCTCCGGATGGAGATATTGGTACAGAGAATGAACGACGTAGGTTACACAGCAGTGTTAGTTAAATCTGGGGGAGTATCTAATTTTAATGTACAATTATTCCTTTGGGAACAAATCAGTGACACACTTCTGTCTCCGAAAATCGAAAAAGTACTTAGTGGGACGTAAAGCCAATAACGTTATTATTACTATTATTATTAACAAATACATCGCAATTGGGAAATATCGCGGTGGCAATGGTCACTTAGAGTAGTGTGATAATGAAGTTAAAATATAATTACCCGACAGCAACAACAACAACAACAAGAGTAGGTACAACAAGCAATTCTATGGAAAGAAAATATTACAGGAAGTACAACTAGTTTAACATTCTAAATCCAGCATCATCTTATACAAATTAACACATACCTTAATTAATTCAGATGCCTTAATACTGTACTACAGTTTAGAGTGGATCGAGCGCTTGCATTAACATGTGACACCATCACGTAGAAATGGACACACAGTTTACCGAATGCTGGAGTCAATTCTTGAAGGGCAGCTGAATCACGCTGTATACTTACTTCATCAAAAGTTTACTCACTTGTCAGAGTAGAACGCCTACAAAGCACATCAAGTAATCGACCGATAAATGAAGTAACCCTCCGATTACCTGCTCTCGACAAGGATCACAATTCAAGAGGACGATCAATCTGGCTGCTGACGGGATGTGAAATACGAACAAGAGTTTAAAGGCTCTAAGAGAGCTACAGGTAAATGCATTCCAATCATCAATACCCCGATTTACAAACGAATATTTACCATGGTTAGTTTTCTGCGATCTACCTTTTACTTCATGGGGATGATCTGTCCTGCTTATGTAACAGGGCTTATCTAGTCGAAGCTTCAACTCTCTCCCAATCTGGCTTATACATGGCACATGACCGTGTTCGTTTTCTTCTAGTCCCTAGTGTCTCCCATCCAAGATTTTCTATCTTACTTGTCACACTACTTCGAGGATTGAAATCGTTAAGCACGAATGTTGCAGCCTTTCGTTGTGCCATCCGAAGTCCCTTAACGAGTCCTGTTTGGTATGGACTCCATACGGCTGCTCCATATTCAAGGAATAGCCTAATAAGTGATATATAGCCCTGCGCCCTCGCCTGGGAACTGCTGCCCTTTAGCACCCTCATTACGAAGTGTGAGGACTTGTACGCTTTAGTAATTACATTTCCTACGTGGATGTCCCATTTTGTGGATTCCTAGGTACTTGAATTTGTCACTCTCTACCAGAGCGTCCGATCCAAGACAGTATTGAAAATCCCTGCCTATGGATCTTTCCCATTCTTATGAGAGTGCATTTTCGAGAGTTTATTTTCATTTTGTTATCGAGTGCGAACTTATGGAGTGTATTTATTTCGGCTTGTAATAACCTATTATCGCTAGCATTCTGTATTTGTCTGTGTATTATGCAGTCGTACGCAAACAATCTGCATTCACTTCGAATTTCGTTGGGCAGATCGTTGAAAAACGCCGTAAATAGGAGTGGCCCTATAACACTACCCTGTACTACTCCCAACGTTATAGGAACTTCATCGGAGTATTTACTTCCCACCTTTACGCTCTGTCAAATATTCCCGGATCCACATAACTACCCTTTTATCAATGTTCGTTTCCGCCAATTTTCTGATCAGAATGTCATGTTATTAGGCCTACAAATATTTTAAGTATATGTAAGAACAGCTAAAATTAGTATAATAATCATTATTAATAACTCAGTTTCCTGTCGTATTCATTATAATACCAATATCAATCTAGGCTCATAAACAGGTATAATTATCGCCATCGGCCGCTAAAATTGATTACGGTTGAAATTTCCATCGTATTTGATTTTATACCAATATCAATGAGGCAGTTAAACACCTCATATGCGGTAGGCCTATATCTAATTACCTGGGTCTGACATAATTAGTGTTTACTGTGGTCATAATTTTAAGGAAAAGTTCCTTTTTGAATTCCACCTCCAACAAACTCTAACAGTTTAAGAGCTAGACAAGCCTTAAGTTGGGAACTTTTGACGACCATTTACAAGACACATCACAATTACCTGTACTGTATTAGGTCTCAAGCTGCTTGTCGTTTTGATAGGGCAGGAATGTGAGCATTTTTATAATACAGAAAGCATCTGCATTTGAATAGAAAAGCCGCAAAACTTGTTAGTGGGACGTAAAAACAATTACATTAATATTATTATTATTATTATTATTATTATTATTATTATTATTATTATTATTATTATTATTATTATTATTATTATTTTAAGAATGTCTTCCTCTCCATTCTGTATTATTCCGGACTCTGCAGTATTTTTTAAAATAATTTTTAAAAAATAGCATTGAATTTCGCCTATGCACGAACAGAATCAACCATGTACTTAGGTTATACCTTGGCTACCTGAGTTGTACTTTGGTTCCCAAGATAGCTGGTTCGAACCTGCCTGAAGTTAAAGATATTGGAGACCAGCACTTAAAAACATCATTTGTTAATGAACTGCGGAATAAACTCCTACATCCTGCTGTCCCTTAAAGTAAACCGGAATTGACGAGGCTTTCCATTTCATCTTAACCTCTCAGTCATGTCATGGGTAGAAGTGTTTTGTTGGGCAGTGATAACACTCTTCTCTCGGGAGCTCTGACTGTCAGACACAACGCTGAGTGATAACCCCTCATCACCACACCGCTTGTACTCTGCTAACTAGCTCAACCATTAACTCCAGGATAAATCCCCTTCATGAAGGGAATACGAAACTCGGGACTCTAGAACAATTCTAACTAGGGTAGAAGGATTGCTTTGTCGCATTCTTTACGCATACATACACACTGCACCCATATCCTAAATAGGTGAATTATAATTGAATTAACCCTAGAACCGGCAATGTTTATTCCTGTAGTGGCAGTCATATTTGGTAACTTTTACTTGTCCAAATGAAATACAAAATATTTTCAAGATGTGAAATAAATCTGTGAGGTTATATATATATATATACTTTAAGGTAATACGCTGAGGGTGGCCGATGACCTTCGATGTTAGGCCCCTTAAAACAACAAGCATCATCATCAATACACTGAGGATTGTAGTGGTGACACGAAATTGCATAAATGTTTTGAACAGAAAAATGTACAGACTGTTCAATAAGTGTAAGTCCTAAATTCAAAATCATAATAACAATAATAATAATAATAATAATAATAATAATAATAATAATAATAATAATAGTTGCTGCGGGGTTACCCGTGGACTGCAGTGGTGAAAGAAGGTGCGGGCTGGATTGGGTCTAACTACAAGGCCGAAAGATGAATTAAAATTTCAATAAAGGTTATATTTTCAAATTAGAAAACTTAACAAATTTCACATAGAATTTCAACAAATAACAACAAGCCAACAAATCAGGTACAAGACCAGGAAAAGCCAAGATTTAAGACGATTTAACAATCTATGCTTCGAGCCCCAAGTTCTATAATTCCTGAGCTCTCAGCTCACAACCACAAATTACCAAAGGGCAGAAAACCTTTAATTACATGGAGCACTTGCTCCCACCTAGTAATGTCAAGCCTCCTAGAGGCACCTTTCAAAACACCAGAAAGAGCTCACCCGCTCTCAGTCTTTCAAGCCTATTCAAGACAATACCATACTTTACAATCACTTGTCATCAAGGCACAACTTACAAGAATTAAACAGGGGTATCTCGTACCCAGCATACAGGGCCTTAAAAGAAAAATAATAGGTTAATTTAAATGGCCCTAAATGCAGAAAAGGAAAGGAGGCGTGAATTAGCACTCCTAAACACACATTTCAAAACCTAAGAGGCACTAGGCCGATGACACAGGGGCTATTCCCAAGCTAGGGAGGTGACCCGTATAGGAAAATTTTTTAACACATTAAGGAAGAGAAGAAAATCGGTTATGAAAACGTAGTCACCTCAAATCAAAAATGAAGGGGAGCTCGAGAGGGTAAAGCACTCTCTATCCCCGGATTACAGTTAAAGATATATGAAGTTTTACAAGGACGGAAGAATTTTACATATTTCAAGAGATAAGTTACATATTGAAGGTTTCGGACCTGCCCTGCGGGTTAAACTGCTGAGCTAGCAAGAAATAAATATGTTAAACGGCCATTACCTTGTTGAAGAGCGGCTGCCCGAAGGAAGAGGCGCTACCCGCCCCCTGCTACACGTCCATACACTAAGCTAGATGTT
The DNA here is from genome assembly GCF_040414725.1 of Anabrus simplex. Classification (NCBI taxonomy): domain Eukaryota; kingdom Metazoa; phylum Arthropoda; class Insecta; order Orthoptera; family Tettigoniidae; genus Anabrus; species Anabrus simplex. Next base: position 1,119,976,223 of record NC_090266.1, on the reverse strand, counting down.
GTTGAAGTGGCGAAGAGCCGTGAAAATCAGCAGTTTTTAAACGCTCGGGGAAAGTTCGAGACCTTTCATGAATAAAACAGCCACACCCCCTCCATTTTATTGGTCGGTTAAGGTTACACATCAAAATCGAAGAAGACGAACACGATTGGTCAAAAATTAATTAAAGAATTTCGGGATTGGCGAAGTTCAAAACTGGTGGAAGGAAAGATTAATATTGCCAACCTACAAACGAAAGAACAAAATTTAGTAAAGACGAAACTTCTGAATACGGAATTTCTTCAAGAAAGTTCATTCACTTCGCACCAGGGTGCATGATCATATTTTTTTTTTTTTTTTGTAGAGACATCTATAAAAGAATGTCCACACTTCTTGATCAATAGAAAACAAAACACTTTCAAATCCACACGGTATTGACAACTTTGTAGACACAAAATTTTACTGTAGTGACATCTTCTGAGAAACTTATAAGTTAATCCAGTTTTTAAAGTTCGGAGTTTCTCCTGTAGAGGAGGATATATTGGCGCAAGATTTAAACTGCGGCGTACGGGTGTACCTCCCGGTAGAGTAATAATCAAAATTTCGAACATACATACACAAAACTGTAACATGTCGTAAACAAACTAAGATATACAGATTGTCAACCATGTATCCGTAATGCACTACTAAAACTTTCATCAATCTGAGAGGTATATTCTTGAAGATATTAGGAAAAATATACTGGCATGCAAACATTTCGAGGTTCATCATCACTTTCACTTTCCGGTATTTCATGCGAAGAAATAGCTCATAAACATTCCAAATCTGACTCAGAATCTGTTGGTTCATTCTCAACAACCTCAAAGTCAGATGCGTCTTCCAACAAATTTCGACCGAGCTTGATAGCTGCGGTCGATTGAGTGCGGCCAGTATCCAGTATTCAGGAGATAGTGGGTTCGAACTCTACTGTCGGCAGCCCTGAAGATGGTTTTCCGTGGTTTTCCATTTTAACACCAGGCAAATGCTGGGGCTGTACATTAATTAAGGCCACGGACGCTTTCTTCCCACTCCTAGCCCTTCCTTATCCCATCGTCGCCATAAGACCTACCGTATCTGTGTCGGTGCGACGTAAAGCAAATAGTAAAAAAAAAATCGCACTACTTCATTACTAATTTTCCGTAATGAAGTGAAGATGCCATATTTAGACACACAATGTATTGAAATGTATATAATAAAGAAAATAACTATACCAGGCGGCTCACGGACGCCGTATTTTCTACTTATAAATATCCCGCATGTATAAGTGATGTGTGGGGTGTCTACTAACTGATTTTAACAGGGGAACTACTGCCAGCGGGCAGGTTACGTCAGAATATGAAGAGATAAGAAACAGAGTCACACTCGCAGCATGTTACTCAGGGCGGCCGGTCGAATGCATCCGTTCGTAAACATCGTTTTCAACCGTATAGTTCTAGGCTGGTGTATGATACAGCCGCACTATATTTGCTGTCTGCATATCGGCAATGGCTACTGTGATCAGCAGCGGTGAATACATAGACATTATTTTAAAGTGGACTACCTGGTCGGAATGCAACAGAAGCTCCAAACAGACGTACGACTTCTACACACATATATACGAGAGGAGAAACGATCTGGTGCATTCCTTGATTGACAAGTGTGTCTTAATTACAGTGTGTTCTTGTGTTGTGTGTGCAGTTAGGGCTGTTTAATTAACGAACTGTGGATATTGCCTGTAAGAGACAAGGACAGTCCTGTGCGAGTCGAACGAGGAAACTTGTGCATGGGCGCGGAGCATTATCTCTGTCTCCATCATACAACCCTCTTCCCCTCCATCCCCCGGGTTGTGCTCTGACATAGCAAATACGGCGAGTTCTCAATTTGAATCGCGTGCTCGCAAATAACAAAGTAACCTCATTTTCTCCGCCAACTCATCGTTATTAACATAACACGCAGAGCATCCTGATTTTTTTCGTCGGTTTAGTTCTGCTACTCCCCATATGAGCACAGTGTACTGAGCTCAGGCTCACCAGCACACTGTTTGAATGGTGGATCTTGAGCTCAAGATACTGTTTAAAATGTGAGTTCTGAAGCTCACGATACAGTTTGAATGGTGGGTCCTCAGCACAGATACTGTTTAAATGATGGGCTCTTTGCTCATGATGAGAACATGATTCAACCAGTGCGCTGAGTTCAGAACTCACTGTTCAACAATCGGCGGCAGCCGTTCAAGGATTGGTATCATTGAAGAATCAATCTACAGACATAATTTACTGACTCAGCCACATGACGCGTGTATGTAAGAAACTGTTTTCCTTGCAGTAATAACTGTATCTATGCCGGGCCCGTGGTGTAGGAGTAGCGTGCCTTCCTCTCGCCCGAGGGCCCCGGGTTCGATTCCCGGCCAAGTCGGGGATTTTTCTCTCGACCTGAGGGCTGGTTCGAGGTCTACTCAACCTACGTGATTAGAATTGAGGAGCTATCTGAAGGTGAGATGGCGGCCCCGGTCTCGAAAGCCCAGAATAACGGCCGAGAGAATGCGTCGTGCTGACAACACGGCCCCCCGTATTTTGCAGGCCTTCGGGCTGAGCAGTGGTCGCTGAGCAGGGCAGAGCCCTTTCAAGGGCGTTAAGTGCTGTGTTTTTTTTTAAATAACTGTATCTGATGTTATATTTTAAGCTGATCGTTATGTTTCACTTTGCACATTATTTTGAATATTGGAAACGTCTGAGATTCACAAATTATGAACAAAACCACTTTGAACATTCACTTCAGGATAGAATAAGTTCGCCCAACTCGACCACAAGAATCAGAATATAGACATGAAGATAAACTGAGTTGAATTGCTAGCAAAAGTTGATAAAACAGGTTCAGATAGAAAGTGGCGTAACGGTCTTAATTACGGTTGTCTCCATGCGCCACAATAAGCGCTGTAAGACACATGGCTCTTTGACTGACACTCAGTGCACAGTCTGCGTAGCTGTCAGCTTGTACACGGGAGATTGCGGGTACAAACCCCATCACCAGCATGTCATTTTAGTATCTACTGTCTACTAGGCTTCGAGTAAAACGAAACGTTGGAATTGGCGAACAGGCAGGCTGATGGCGTCAAATTAAAATTCCTGCACACAATAGCTGAGGCCATGCGATTATTATTATTATTATTATTATTATTATTATTATTATTATTATTATTATTGTTACCGTGTTTTAGCGGTAGGTAGAGGTGTAAGAAGGTGCGGGCGTGAATGGGTCTCAAACTACGGAATCAAAGTTAATGTAAAAGTTAACAAGGTTATATTTCCTTTTCAATATTAAGTAATAACAAAGAACAGGTACTTAGTAGCCGAAACACAATTTGAAATGTACAATTACAGGGATTACAGAGTTTGGGCTTCGAGCCCTGAGTTCACACTTCTTGAGCAACTAGCCCAACTTTCCGATATACAAATTTTAATAAAGGGGCAGAAGACCCCAATCAAACCCTGGAGCACTTGCTCCAAATTACATAGTAAAGCCTCCTCGAGGCATACAACACTCCGTTTCCAAAAGAGCCACACGCTCTTTAATTTAAGCCTCTCCCAGGCCACACCAAACTCAACCTTCCAGTTGTCCTCAACGGACATAAACACAGGGGTAAAATACTCAATCTACTGAGGTCTATTAAATGAAAAGCAGGTTAATTAAATGACCTCTAAAACAATTTGAGAGGAGGCGAACTTGCACTCCTAATACACTTTGATTTTAAAACCTACTTTGGCACTAGGCCGTTATTACAAGGGCTAATCCCATACTACAGAGGTGACTTAATAGCAATTTACATTACATTACGGAAGAATTGGTTGAGAGAATAAGTTCACCTCAAGACGATGTGAGTGGGAGCTCGAGAGGGTTAAGCACTCTCTATCCCGATATGTCGTTTTAAAATAGAATAGATACCAGTTGTTTTTACATTTTAGGAAAAGGTTACATGGTTGAACGCTTAGAACCCGCCCCGAAAGTTAAACTGCTGAGCAAGAAAAGAAAGACTTTATTAATCGGCCATTACCTTATTGTTGACCGCTGCCGAAGAAAGAGGCGCTTCCCGCCTCCTGCTATGTACTTAATACACTGAAAGATGGAACAGAAGTGGCCCAGAGACCCAAAAATCAGCAGTTTAAATACTCTCGCGGGAGTTTCTAGGCGTTAGGGGAAAGAAAACACCCGCCCACAATGTTTTTATTGGATAGGACCCCGCAACCGATACAAGTTGGGGGAAAATACATCTGATTGGATAGAAATTAATTGAAGTATTTCGGGATTGGATACATTCATAACAAGGGGAAGAAAGGGGTAAATATTGCCAACTTAAACAATGACTGAAAGAAATTTAACAAAGAACAAACTCTTGAAATAAAAATTTCTCCAACAAAATAGTTCTTTGACTCCGCACTAGGTTGCACTATTGTTGATCTTCAGTAGTGTCCTCTAGGAGAGAAAGTTTACACTTCTTACTTCAAGCGAAACAAAAACACATCAAAAGTGACACAGTTCAAAAACTCAAAATTTTCCACGTGGTGACATCTTCTGAGAAAGTAGAGAATTAATAGAGTAGATAAAGTTCAACCTTCCTCCAGAAGAGGAGTTTCAACTGGCGCAACTTTTAAATAACCGGTGTAGAGGTGTACCGCCCGGTACAGACCTCCCCCCCCCCCAAAAGTTCCTCCAAGGGGTAACACAGAAGAACATAAACTTTTGTTTGAAAATAAGTTCCAAGTTTTGATGTTGAGATTAAGATAACTTGCAGAAGTATTTGAGAAATTTCTTAATTCGGTTCCAAAATTTTGTTATTGCAGGTGAAGTAAAGTCTTTATGTTTATAGAAGTTGAATTTCTGAAGATAAGCTTTTAATACTTAAAAGTGAAGGAAAAATTTGCAATGTCCACCAAATATTGCTGTTGAATTCCCAAGTGTAGTTATCTCTTATAGTAACTGTCCATGTAGTTGATGTTGATGAAGTTGGATGGCCGGACCGGCCGTTGCAGCTTGCGTCCAACAGGAGGCCGCTCGGACCCCTTAAGTACCCTGAGATACCGCTCGCCCGCACTATGAGGGGAGCAGAGGTGTTGAAACACGCCGCGCCCGCGGTGAACATATACAGGCTGCGGGCCAGTAGCAGGTCGTGCGCCGCACATCCGCCTTGGCCGGGAGGAGAGCTCCGGCTCGCCGTGCACATGTCGGCCTCGCTGGAGAGGAGGGGGCCCATCCCCATCCCCAGTTGCTGCACGGCGCTGCGCGGCTGCGGGGGCACTGAAACATTAAAGCTAGGCGGCAGAATTGTGTTGGACCATCGTCTTCATTGAGGGTACAGGCATTATGGAGAGGTTGAGGGGCCAGCGGCGTGTAGATATCCATGGCATTAAATATTATGAAGCCACAGTGTAAGGTGGAGCAGGAGACGGGAGCGTGGTAATGGCCGTGGAAAGGACAGAATGGCAGTTTAACGGGTCGGGACAGGTTTTACAAAAATGCTTACATCTGAAACAAAATATTATAGGTAGTGCAGAATGCCTTAAAAGTGAAACTCAAAAAAAAAAAAATATATAACCTTCATATCCTTTCAAAATAATATAAAGCAAGTTAACACAGAAATTACACCGGCTTCACCTGGGACAGGTGAACTCTAAATATCCTCTCGGTGGCTGGATTACTTAACAATAAGGTAACCGGCGTAAGAAAATCGAGAATGATACAAGGCCCCTGAAATCTGGGGGCAAGCTTGCCCTCGGGAACAAAATTTTTGACCATTACTTGGTCACCTACCTTTAAAGGGGTGGGTCTCCGTCCACGATCATACCTTTCCCTAACCTTTTCATGAGATACCTTAAGATTGGCTTTAGCCTTCTTCCAAAGATCTTTAATATTATCCGGATCTATTGTCTCGGGCAGAATGTCACTCAGAGACCAGAGGTTAGAGAGCGGCGTGTTGGGAACAAACTTAAACATCAAAGAAGCTGGAGTAAACTTGTGTGATTCATGAACCGCCGAATTCAAAGCAAAAGCTAACCAATGCAGGGACGTGTCCCACCTAGAATGATCTTCATGATGATAGGCAATAAGTGCGGACCTGAGATTACGGTTAACCCGTTCAGCCAGAGATGGTTGAGGGTAATAAGCAGAAGTGGTTACATGAGATATGGACAAGTCAAAACAGAATTTACGAAAAAGATTTGATGTGAACGCCTTAGCATTATCAGATACAATATATTGGCACGGACCAAAAGAAGCAAAAATAGAATTTAGACAGGTAATGGTGGACTGAGCGGTAGCCAGCTTAGTCGGAAATAACCAAGAAAATCTGGTAAAACCATCTACACATACAAAGATGAATTTGTTGGCATTTCCCTTCGACTGGGGGAAGGGTCCTACATAATCAATATACAGGCGTTCCATGGGGCGCGACGCTTGATGAGAAGACAAAAGGCCTACTTTAGTGGACATGGTGGGTTTACTGATCAAACAAGATTTACAAGCTTTTACAAGTTCCCGAATTTCACCGTCCATACCTTTCCAGATGAACATGTCACGAATCTTTTCACGAGTTTTAAAGATACCCAGATGCCCTCCTAATGGGGTCTCATGATAATGCTTGAAGATCATAGGTACAAGAACTGCTGGAACAACAACTTTCATCATCTTATCATGCCTCGAAGGGCAACATAGAACACCATTCCTCAGAACATAAGGGACAGCATGTTCCCCAGAAGAAAGGGTTTCCATTATCGGAGCCAGCGTCGGATCTTCACGTTGGTATTTCTCAATATCCCTAAAAAGCATGGGAGCATCTGTTAAGATGGCATTAACACCAGATAGTATGGACTCGGAAGGTGATGAACTGTCGACCGGTTCGTGGGTCTCTACGTCGTTATGAAACATACGGCTGAGTCCATCAGCAACAACATTTTCGGTACCTCTGATATGTCTAACATCAAACTGGAAGGCGGAAATACGAATAGCCCAGCGGGCTATACGACCAGTACGACGCGGCCTACCTAAGACCCAGCTTAAGGCTTGATTATCTGTCTCCAGGTCGAATTTGACATGTTCCAGATAGAGACGGAACTTTTCTAAGGCAAATAAGACTGCCAAACCTTCGAGCTCATAGATGGAATACTTGGCTTCTTGAGCCGACAATGTCCGAGACGCATAGGCGATGGGTCGCCTCCCTAGTTCAGTCTCTTGAAGAAGGACTGCCGCTACTGCTGACGACGATGCGTCGGTTTGGACAATGAATTTCTTCGAGAAATCAGGCATAGCAAGGACAGGGGCATTACAGAGAGCTAATTTCAGATCTTCAAAAGCGGCTTGTTGAGAAGGTCCCCACTCGAATTTGATGCCTTTCCTACGAAGAAGGTTTAAGGGCGCCGCTCTATAAGCAAAGTTAGGAATGAACTTTCTGAAGAAATTCACCATACCAATGAACCTGGCGATACCTTTAATGTCCTTGGGAGGTTTAAAATCACGGATGGCCTGTGTTCTAGAATGATCAACTGCTACACCATCGGGTGACACAATATGCCCTAGGAAAGACATAGAGGGCTTAGCGAAGGCAACCTTGGACAACTTAACAGTTAACCCAGCCTTACGAAGGCGATCGAGAACTTCTCGCAGATGATCTAGATGTTCTTCAAAAGTCTCTGAAAATACTACGACATCATCTAAGTAGTGATATAAGTACTCGAATTTGATGTCGGAGAAGACGCTATCTAGCAGCCTAGTGAGCACAGCTGCTCCCGTGGGGAGCCCGAAAGGCACGCGGTTGTATTCATATAAATTCCAGTCCGTGGCAAACGCTGTAAGGTGTTTAGACTCTTCGGCGAGGGGAATTTGATTATAGGCCTGATTTAAGTCCAAGATGGTGAAGAACTTGGCCTTACGAAACCATGAAAAACAAGAATGAAGGTCGGGAAGGGGCACAGATTGTAACACCACCTTCCGATTGAGAGCCCTGTAATCAATGACAGGCCTGAAGCCTCCTTGGGGTTTCGGTACTAGAAAAATAGGCGAAGAATACGCTGACTTAGAGGGCCTAATAATACCGTCCTTCAACATCTGATCGATGATTTCCTTCAGAGCCTTCATTTTAGGTGGAGATAGCCTATACGGTGGAAAACGGACAGGAATCGAATCCGTAACCTCAATTTTGTATTCTATAAGGTCAGTAACACCAAGAGTATCAGAGAACACCTCGGGAAACGACTGACACAGTTTGCGAATACTATCAGCCTGCTCCTCAGGTAGATGTCTAAGGTCTAACAACATCTCATCCTGGGTAGGCGAAATAGAAGAACATGACACAGAATTACACTTTAATAGTGGGATTTTACAACTAGAAGCAAATTTGAATGTGCACGACCTAGACTTGAGATCGAGCACAAGACCAGTGTGAGAAATAAAGTCAGCTCCCAATATAATGGGGCAAGACAATTGCTTGGCCACAAACAATTTAATTTTCCATGTAAACTTAAAAACACGAATTTTGACCAGTAAGGAACCTAGAATTTCTAATGGAGATGAATTAGCCGAAACGTATTGAACAGGAGAAGAGACATAGTCAGGAAGTTTACAAACCGATTTCAATTTAGAATACCATTCAGCCGCAATAATCGAACAAACACTACCTGAATCTAAGAGAGCTGTTATAGGCTCGTTATTTAACTCAATCTTAAGAAAAGGAACAGGTGCGGGGGTATCCGCCGCAATCCTAAGACATTCTTTAGGGCATTCAAAAGATGAATTTGAAGGCTGATCGTTGTCTGCATTTACAATCTGTTTACTAGGGGCTGAGTCTCGGGAAGATGGATTAGTCGACTCAACCGAAGCCACTAGTCACTTTTTATTATTGGCATAGATGGAATTTGCACCAGAAGTTGAGCAGGAGAGGGTGCTATTTGAGTTCGGACAATTCTTGGCGATATGTGAGAAGGCCCCACATTTAAAACAGCCTTGTGCTGAACCAGCTCCATTATTTGCCCTACTACTTTTGACCAATGGACATTTATTGCGAAGATGGTCAGGCGACCCGCAAGCATAACATTTACGGGGTGTGACTGGTCGGCGAGGTGGAGGCCGAGTGTTACTAAAGGAAGGCGGGGGTTCTTTCGCTACACGCAAAGAATCGGCGTATCTAACTCCTTCCGCTGAGACGGCCAACGCTTCAAGTTCAGAAAAAGTTTGCGGGCACGCCGCAAAACACAAGTATGACCTATAAGATGGTGAAATGCCTTCCACAATAGCTTGTACAATTTGGTCCTCAGGGAAGTGAAGAGCAAACACCCTGGTATAAAACTTAATGTCTTGTATGAAATCAGCCAAGTTTTCATCCAACCTCTGTACTCGATAATAGTATTTCTGAATCAGAGATGACCTTGCGCGGGCAGGAATAAAATTAGCAAGTAGATGTGCATGAAAATCTTCGATGGATGATTGTTCAGCTATGGCTCTTACTATTTTGTCGGAGAGAATACCAATAGCATACGGATAGATAATTTGCAAGATTTGACATGGAGACAGAGAAAAAACAAGGGCATGATCCTGAAATTCCACTAGAAATCTTAAAAATGAAATTACATCACTGGTGGTATTAACAGAAAACTTGGATATACCTCTGAGCAACATTGCCAATGGATGAGGCAAGCTACTAAATCCGGGTGACATAGTAGGTAAAGGTTTCAATGGCAAGGAAGTCAATTCAGAACGGATGTTACTCAATGATGCACGACGTTCAGATTCGTTGTCCAATGGGGCAGGGATAGTTTGAGCAGCAACGGTTATCCTATTAACTTCTCCCTTGGGAGGCGCTTCCTCACTACCTGCATTCACTATGGTGGGTTGATCAGATTTGGGAGGAACTTCCCCAGTTAACAATTGAGTGACCTTACTAGATAACTCGGAAATATTTTCCAGGAGCGTACTAGCTTCCTTCCTCTGAACGTCATTCAGTTTTAGAGACAACAGATCGTTAACCCTATTCGAAAAATGATATAGCCTGCCTTGCACACGCTTAATTTGATTTGGAGACGGATCATTTTCATCAAAAAAACTAACTACAGAAGCTAGCCCAGTAATATTCTCCGTGATCGTGGAAAGAGAGTCGTCAATTTCTTTCTCTCCCAAATTGGGGATGGAAATGGGCAAATCAAGGGACTCTCTAAGCTTGTTAGTGTCTATTGCAACCGTGCCTCCAGATTGAACGTTTCTGATAGTTAACTCATATATCAACTCCTCTTTGCGCAAATAGTTAAGGAGGAGAACATCGCGAGGGCCGGGCATGATGACAGAACAATTTTGGAAAACTCAAAAATGCCAGCAACTGAGAAAATGGTTAGAGTTCGGATCAAAACAATGTCTCGCCGTCAAAAGGGGCTAAATTGAGACCCATTCAACCACGCTCTGCTACCACTTGTTACCGTGTTTTAGCGGTAGGTAGAGGTGTAAGAAGGTGCGGGCGTGAATGGGTCTCAAACTACGGAATCAAAGTTAATGTAAAAGTTAACAAAGTTATATTTCCTTTTCAATATTAAGTAATAACAAAGAACAGGTACTTAGTAGCCGAAACACAATTTGAAATGTACAATTACAGGGATTACAGAGTTTGGGCTTCGAGCCCTGAGTTCACACTTCTTGAGCAACTAGCCCAACTTTCCGATATACAAATTTTAATAAAGGGGCAGAAGACCCCAATCAAACCCTGAAGCACTTGCTCCAAATTACATAGTAAAGCCTCCTCGAGGCATACAACACTCCGTTTCCAAAAGAGCCACACGCTCTTTAATTTAAGCCTCTCCCAGGCCACACCAAACTCAACCTTCCAGTTGTCCTCAACGGACATAAACACAGGGGTAAAATACTCAATCTACTGAGGTCTATTAAATGAAAAGCAGGTTAATTAAATGACCTCTAAAACAATTTGAGAGGAGGCGAACTTGCACTCCTAATACACTTTGATTTTAAAACCTACTTTGGCACTAGGCCGTTATTACAAGGGCTAATCCCATACTACAGAGGTGACTTAATAGCAATTTACATTACATTACGGAAGAATTGGTTGAGAGAATAAGTTCACCTCAAGACGATGTGAGTGGGAGCTCGAGAGGGTTAAGCACTCTCTATCCCGATATGTCGTTTTAAAATAGAATAGATACCAGTTGTTTTTACATTTTAGGAAAAGGTTACATGGTTGAACGCTTAGAACCCGCCCCGAAAGTTAAACTGCTGAGCAAGAAAAGAAAGACTTTATTAATCGGCCATTACCTTATTGTTGACCGCTGCCGAAGAAAGAGGCGCTTCCCGCCTCCTGCTATGTACTTAATACACTGAAAGATGGAACAGAAGTGGCCCAGAGACCCAAAAATCAGCAGTTTAAATACTCTCGCGGGAGTTTCTAGGCGTTAGGGGAAAGAAAACACCCGCCCACAATGTTTTTATTGGATAGGACCCCGCAACCGATACAAGTTGGGGGAAAATACATCTGATTGGATAGAAATTAATTGAAGTATTTCGGGATTGGATACATTCATAACAAGGGGAAGAAAGGGGTAAATATTGCCAACTTAAACAATGACTGAAAGAAATTTAACAAAGAACAAACTCTTGAAATAAAAATTTCTCCAACAAAATAGTTCTTTGACTCCGCACTAGGTTGCACTATTGTTGATCTTCAGTAGTGTCCTCTAGGAGAGAAAGTTTACACTTCTTACTTCAAGCGAAACAAAAACACATCAAAAGTGACACAGTTCAAAAACTCAAAATTTTCCACGTGGTGACATCTTCTGAGAAAGTAGAGAATTAATAGAGTAGATAAAGTTCAACCTTCCTCCAGAAGAGGAGTTTCAACTGGCGCAACTTTTAAATAACCGGTGTAGAGGTGTACCGCCCGGTACAATTATTATTATTATTATTATTATTATTATTATTATTATTATTACGGAGTTATCAGTGGAATGCAGAGGTGAAAGAATGTGCGGGCTGGAATGGGTCTAACTACAAGTCCGAAAGATGAATTAAAATTTCAATAAAGGTTATATTTTCAATAGACAACAAGATTTAACAAATTTTCACTAGGTGAAATAACAATTAAAAAACACAGATACACTGATAACTTGACAAACGAAAGCACAAGTTTCGGGGTCTTTACAAGTTCTGGCTTCGAGCCTCAGTTACACAACCCTTGAGCTACTAGCCCAACATTACCAAGGTATACTCATTTACTCATTCAAGGAGCACTTGCTCCCAACTTTTAACCTCAAGCCTCCCAGAGGCACTTTTCAAACACAAGACAGAGCTGACCGCTCTCAGTTTTTCAAGCCTATTAAAGGCAATACCAGACTTTACAAAAACTTGCCATCGAGGTACAAGTTACAAGAATTAAACAGGGGTATCTCGTACCCAGCCTACAGGGCCTTAAAAGAAAAATAAGAGGTTGATTAAATGGCCCAAAATACCAAGATGAATGGAGGCGTTGCTTGCACTCCTACATGAAACTTTATAAAACCTAAGGGGGCACTAGGCCGATGATATAGGGGCTATTCCCAAACTAGGGAGGTGACTCGTATAAGAAAATTTTAATACATTAAGAGTAGAAAATCGGTTATGAAAACGTGGTCACCTCAACTCAAAATGAAGGGGAGCTCGAAAGGGTAAAGCATTCTCTATCCCCGATTTACAGTTAAAGTAATAAGAAACTTTTACATAAGTCGGCATTAAGTTACATTTTTAGATAGGTAGGTTACATTGAAAAGGTTTCGGACCTTCCCCGAGGGCTAAACTGCTGAGCTAGCAAGAAATAAAGATGTTAAAAGGCCATTACCTTGTAGAAGAGCTGCTGGCGGATGAAAGAGGCGCTTCCCGCCTCCTGCTATACTTCCATACACTAAGCTAGATGTTGTACGAGTGGTCGAGAGCCAGGAAAATCAGCAGTTTTTATACTCTCGGTGAAGATTCGATACCTTTCATGAATGATTAAGACACATCCACAGTCGTTTATTGGGTAGCTGACAATTACACATCAACATTGGGGAAGAAAGACGCCACTGGCTGAAAATTAATTGCAGAAATTTACGATTGGCTAATTTCAAAACTGGCGGAAAGAAAGATTAATATTGCCAACCCACACATGAAGGAACAACATTTAGTAAAGAACATACTTATGCATACAAAATATCTCAAAGAAAAGTTCCTTCACTTCACACCAGGGTGCATGATCATAGTTTTTGGTAGAGACATCTGTGAGAGAATGTCCACACTTCTTGATAATTAGTAAAAAAAACAATTCGAAATTAACACAGTGACATCTTCTGATAAACGGTTGAATTAATTCAGTTTTAAAGTTCAGAGTTTCAGCTGTAGAGGAGTACTTTAAGGCGGAAAATTCAAATGTGCGGCGTATAGGTGTACCAACCGGTACAATTATTATTATTATTATCTTCTTTCTTAATCTGTTTACCCTCCAGGGTTGGCTTTTCCCTCGGAGTCAGCGAGGGACCCCACCTCTACCGCCTCAAGGGCAGTGTCTTTGTAACTGTTCTACCCTAAGCTTCTCACTAAAGGAGACGAAAGTTAATACCTTGGGACACATGAATATCAAATAAACTATATGTGGCTTGCCCGAAAATTGCCACGCAAATAGAAACAATTAACATTCTATGGTTTCCCATTTCTCTTTGTAATGTATGGGCGCCAGCGATACAGTTTTAAAAAAAACCTTAAAGCAAAATTTATATTTAGTAGCATAGAGACTTATACTTGAATCACAGGGGTAGGATTTTATATAATTAACCATTAAGTATCGCTTGAGAATGAAAATTAACGCAATATCATTTAAAATGAATGTATTATACAAAAAATGAGATGAATCGGAAAAGTTTCTTAAAGCGTGGAGGGATTTAGAATTTACGTTACTCAAATTACTATTGCTTGCTTTATCTAATTGAAGCTCACCAATTGCAGTTTCCGTTGAAGTCATCTGGTTTCCGTGGTTACTCGTTCTCTTCTTCTCGATGTAGAATTGTCTCCATGGACATCCTTCCTTGTCTGATGTGGTACGGGCTATCTGGACTAGCACTCCCTAATTGCCTAGTCTTTAAATTAGACATTGGCCCTATACTTGTAAAAACTGATCAGCGTTGATCGTATGAAATCAATCAATCAATCAATCAATCAATCAATCAATCAATCAATCAATCAATCAATCAATCAATCAATACTGATCTGCATTTAGGGCAGTCGCCCAGGTGGCAGATTCCCTATCTGTTGCTTTCCTAGCCTTTCCCGAAATGATTTCAAAGAAATTGGAAATTTATTGAACATCTCCTTTGGTAAGTTATTCCAATCCCTAACTCCCCTTCCTATAAATGAATATTTGCCCCAGTTTGTCCTCTTGAATTCCAACTTTATCTTCATATCGTGATCTTTCCTACTTTTATAAACGCCATTCAAACCTATTCGTCTACTAATGTCATTCCACGCCATCTATCCGCTGACAGCTCGGAACATACCACTTAGTCGAGCAGCTCTTCTTCTTTCTCTCAATTCTTCCCAACCCAAACATTGCAACATTTTTGTAACGCTACTCTTTTGTCGGAAATCACCCAGAAAAAATCGAGCTGCTTTTCTTTGGATTTTTTCCAGTTCTTGAATCAGATAATCCTGGTGAGGGTCCCATACACTGGAACCATACTCTAGTTGGGGTCTTACCAGAGACTTATATGCACTCTCCTTTACATCCTTACTACAACCCCTAAACACCCTCATAACCATGTGCAGAGATCGGTACCCTTTATTTACCATCCCATTTATGTGATTACCCCAGTGAAGATCTTTGCTTATATTAACACCTAGATACTTACAATGATCCCCAAAAGGAACTTTCACCCCATCAACGCAGTAATTAAAACTGAGAGGACTTTTCCTATTTGTAAAACTCACAACCTGACTTTTAGCCCCGTTTATCAACATACCATTGCCTGCTGTCCATCTCACAATATTTTCGAGGTCACGTTGCAGTTGCTCACAATCTTGTAACTTATTTATCACTCTATAGAGAATAACATCATCCGCAAAAAAGCCTTACCTCCGATTCCACGAGGAGAAAATTCAGAGAGATGAATTTTTCCATGTTAGTAGAAATCTCAATCCAACGGTACAGACTTGTACCAAATTCCATGGACTTGAACTAAACTGAATATAACACAAGCCGTAAGCTTGTTTCGTCTCACGTAGATCCGATAACATAACCGCAGCTGAGTAAAGTGTTGAAGCGACAACACACTGTACCAAAATAACTATGTCTCGGAGAGACCACACACTGTCTCAAAATCAATAACGTCGTTCGAAGTAGATGTTCACAGTAGAAGTTCTAATAGTAGTTAGGTTCTCAGCAGAAGTAGCGATGCGAGTGAGTATCCGTGACTCCGTGTTAGATAATATCACCGGGCTCTCCCCACTCTTGGTAGCAGCTCAATCTCAGATCTCTATATAACGAAGCATCTGATTCGTAGATCGCATTATCATCTCCCTCTCTTCTTTCTTCTTGACAAGACCAGTAGGCCTGGCGATGATGTAGTCTGCAAGCCTAGCCTTGCACGCAGGTCGCTGTTTACTGCCTTGGCTCATGAGTTTAACCCAATGACTCATGTAATTTTCCCCCGCTAAAAGAATAACCTTTTCCGTATACACAAGTATGAAATGAAATGACAACAACTATGTCTCAACATATTGACCATATTTACAGTATATAATGAATTCCTATCCTACCTAATATAATAATTTAAATAATAAATGATGTTATAACTATATAATATGATTCCTTGTTTACAAATGATTGACGTAGAATAAATATGTTATTACGAATAATTGCCGATGGCGGATAAACTTGATATCAATTGATATCGCGTAAAATGATAGTATATTAAATTAGTCTGGCTGGAGAAGCCTGGACGGTTACATCCCGGAGCGTGAGACAATGGGTCGGAGTATACAACTGGTGAGGATGACCAGTACCTCGCCCAGGTGGCCTCACCTGCTATGCTGAACAGGTGCCTTGCTGGGGGATGGGAAGATTGGAAGGGATAGACAAGGAAGAGGGAAGGAAGCGGCAGTGGCCTTAAGCTAGGAACCATCCCGGCATTTGGCTGGAGGAGAAGTGAGAAACCACTTCCAGGATGGCTGAGGTGGGAATCGAACCCACCTCTACTCAGTTGACCTCCCGAGGCTGAGTGGACCCCGTTCCAGCCCTCGTACCACTTTCAAATTTTGTGGCAGAGCCGAGAATCGAACCCGGACCTCCGGGGGTGGCAGCTAATCACTCTAACCACCACACCACAGAGGCGGACTCCAGGTGATATTCACAATGAATTATTCTGTAGTCGGTGCTTACGTAGCGATAATTATCATGTTTGTTTATTATAACTTCCTTAGAAGAATATCTGAGACTTCAGAAAAATCAAGTCTTCGTATAGGATGCCTAGACAAGTACGAAATGAAATTGAAAATTGGAAAAGGCATAACTCAACAATGTTTCTAAAACCCTCACTGCTCGGTGTAGATTATCCAGGTACATCTAACACCCCTAATTACGCGCTGCTACTTCCTGCTCGAACTTCAAGCTCTTACAACTCTGTATTCACGAGGAGAGCGACAGTTCTCGCTTCGTAAAATTACTGATGTGTTACAGCCTTATGGTCCAGTTTTATGACTTTATTGAACGCTGTAACGGTAATAATTACATGGCATAAGTCATCACATCTGCTATACGGCATTTGCGTACCATAGATTATAAAATACTGTGAAAAACGCTTTACCATCAATTTCGATGTGATGAGACTATACAAAATGGCGGTGAATTGAATCTGTAATTGGCACTAACCTATCACGTTTTCTATGATACCGTGACCACCATTTTCTATCGAAAGAAAATGGCCTCTTGAACCAATAAGGTGCACAATTCCCTACCGACAGCTAAAGGAGTGGCTATGGTTTGTAGAGTAACATTTCGTAAAATTGACTGGAGTATTGGACTCCGCTCTACATAAAATGATATAGTGTTTTTGAGATGGGCCTCACTTACTGCCTCTTGTACCGCTTTTGCATTGTGCGGAGAAGTCTATATCGGACTAACTGCACATAAAATTGCTATAAGACGTTGCGCAAAATAGGACTAAGGGACATCTAAATCTTAGCTGGTTGCATATGTTGGAAAAAACAGGGGCAGCTGTACCACGCGGTATATATCGCCCCTTAGGAAACAATACCACGTATCTGACAATACTATTCCTGTCCAATATTTTCCTTAAGTCTGATCACGCCTCCGGATCACACATGGTTATGTAGTCCATCAGAACAATTTTCGTTGAGTTAATTTTCCTATGAGATTGTGTAAAGGAAAATGAGCCGTAAATACATAATTCTCTAGGAGGGGGTTATGTCATGCAAACATACATTCCTACAGTACGGGCCGAGCTCGATAGCTGCAGTCGCTTAAGTGGGGCCAGTATCCAGTATTCGGACGATAGTGGGTTCGAACCCCACTATCGGTAGCCCTGAAAATAGTTTTTCGTGCTTTCCCATTTTCACACCACACCTTAATTAAGGCCACGGCCGCTTCCTTCCCAGTCCTAGCCCTTTCCTGTCCCATCGTCGCCATAAGACCTATCTGTGTCGGTGCGACGTAAAGCCAATAGCAAAAAAAACCTACAGTACGGGTCAGTAAAGTTCTATCTAGTTCTCTCTAGTGTCTGTTACTTGATTACTTGCTTCGATAACTAGGAAAAAAACAAAGAAAAGCAGCTCGATTTGTTCTGGGTGATTTCTGACAAAAGAGTAGCGTTACGAAAATCTTGCAAAGTTTGGTCTGGGAAGACTTGGAAGAAAGGAGACGAGCTGCTCGACTAAGTGGTATGTTCTGAGCTGTCAGTGGAGAGATAGCGTGGGATGGCATCAGTAGACGAATAAGTCTGAGTGGTGTTTTAAAAGTATGAAAGAAGTTGAAGTTGGAATTCAAGAGAACAAATTGGGGCAAATATTCGTTTATAGGTAGGGGAGTTAGGGATTGGAGGAATTTACCAAGGGAGATCTTCATTAAATTTACAAATTCTTTGCAATCATTCAAGAAAAGGCTAGGAAAACAACAGATAGGAATTATGCAACCTGGGCGACTGCCCTAAATGCAGATCAATGTTGATTGATTGATAACTGAACTGAAATAGTCCGTTGGTGTGTAGTCAATTACTTTACTTTTGTATAATCACACCTTACTTCAATTTAATTGTAATACATGTGTAATTATTGTTCACTTGGTGAAAGTGTTATTGTATTGTATTGAATCCAAATCTCAAAAACTATCATTACCGCAGTTAATTTGTAGACTGTGAACCTTTACATCTCTGTCGAAATTCACTCAGAGACCATCACAAAAACTACCATTTTGTAGCAATTGTTCTCACTTTTGGTGTACCCCCTCTTCCCGCCACATCCAACAAACCCGGGTGCATTTTTGTTGTCTACAACCCCACCTGCCACACTCCTAATTGGCAATCGCCGTTACTGCTGATGAACTGTATATCCACATGTGGCTGGGAGGCGTGACCAGAAAGAGCATTGTGGGATACGCGGTATTGTTTCCTCAGTGACGGTAAGCATGTCACAGTCACATGACCACATATAGAGCACCGGCCGTTGCTGTATTAGTACTATACGGCAATGGCATATGAAGGATGCTACATTCCCGCGTGTCATACTTTGGGGTTCCGTTTAGCGTTCAGTCTTCTGTGAAATGTGAGGGTTGTACGTTTGCCGGCTTACGATCGCGGGCGAAAAGTTGTTTTCAAGCCCCAGATACTCCATTTCCAGGTAAGCTGTTGACTTTGTTTTAACATTTATATTCTTTTGAGGATGCTATGGCTATGAAGATGCCACGAAACGATATTATTTCTAACAAAATTACTAGCAAGGCAGACTGCTGAAGCTTTTTGGGTGCCAAGAGGTACTTTAAGAGGTCGTATGAGAGCACTTAGATTTGATGTGGCTGTGGATCTAAGGGGTCGATGACCTAGATGTTAGGCCCCTTTAAACAACAAGCATCACCATCATCATCATCATCAGCTGTGGATCTAACTCCTCAAATAGGAAGATTTTTTTAAAAAACTTTGATTACGATATGGAAAATCAGTTGGTTACTTATATGAAGGATCTAGATAATAACTTCATGCCCCTGAGCAGGAAAAAAATTTTACAATTAGTATTCGCTTTGTCCGAGCATTTAAAAGTGCCTCACCAGTTCAGCAAGTAAACTAAAATGCCAGAAAGTGCTTTTATTGTGATTATTATGTAAATACTGTACTAAGGAAATTGAAGAAAACACAGCATGCATTATTTGCTGCGAGGCATTTGATTATGAATGGGTGCAGTGTTCGGAATGCAAAGACTGGGCGCATGTTGGATTTGTAGACGAAGGAAATATTTGGTATTTTACTTGTGATTATTTCAAAAAGAAAACTAAACTTGAAGTTGCTGGATGTCAGTTCCAATAATTCTGTATTTTTGAGTTCATTGTTTAGTTGTTTGATGTTAGTAATGCATTGCTAAAAAGTGGTAAATGGCCGGTACTGGAAGATAATTTTTGTAGTCCTTGTAAATTAAGTTTTGTTGTGTATTTTTAAATATTAGAAACTTTTGATAGTATTTTATGGAAATCACACCCTGACATTGTACAAGCATTTAATGAAATACAAGACTCGTGTATTAAAATCTCATGCGACATAGTATTTCAATTTTTATAAGGGGAAAAGTTAAGTTGGCCGGTACTGTAGGACTCTCCCCTACGAATATTTTTTTATATACTCATAACCGGCGTACCAGAAAATTTCAAGTGTTCATCAGCATTGGAATAAACAACCCAACGTGTTTTCGAAGTATAATTTGATAGAACCGTTGATCATCGGTAATTACTAGCAGCAGCGCGAACGTACCCAGAGGCGACATCCTTGGAGGTAGTGACCTGAAAATGTCGGAGGCTGTGAAGTGGGAGGCGGGAAATGGGATGTAGGAGGTGAGAAGAAGTAGACCATTTATATAACCGTGGTATATAGCGGACAGCATGTGATCAGTCTACTAAACGTGTATTGTTTGATTTTCCATTTTAAATATTACTGACATTGTTTACCTCTTCACGTGTGTTTATCATGCATTTATTTCTAACAATAGTCTAATTTCGTGATGTAGCGAACGATCAAGTTATAGATAATAGAACTCAGAGAATTAGAGTTCCTCAAGGCAGTACTCTTGGACCTTTATATTTTCGTATGTATATATGATGTGAGTAAAGAAATGGAATCAGAGATAAGGCTTTTTGTGGATGATGTTCTTCTGTATAGAGTAATAAATAAGATTGTGAGCAACTGCAAAAGCACGTCGACAAAGATGCGAGATGGACAGCAGGCAACGGTATGATGATAAACGGAGTTAAGAGTCACGTTGTGAGTTTCACAAATAGGAAAAGTTCTCTCAGTTTCAATTACTGCGTTGATGGGGTGAAAGTTCCTTAAGGGGATCACTGTAAGTACCTTGGTGTTAATATAAGTAAATATCTTCATTGGGGCAATCACATAAATGGTATTGTAAATAAAGGGTACAGATCTCTGCACATGGTTATGATATGTAGGGGTTATAGTAGGGATGTAAAAAAGAGGAGGGCATATAAGTCTCTGGTAAGACCCCAATTAGAGTATTGTTCCAGGATTACTAGATCCAAAGAAAAGCAGCTCGATTTGTTCTGGGTGATTTCCGACAAGAGAGCAGCGTTACGAAAGTGTTGCAAAGTTTGGGCTGGGAAGATCTGGAACTATCGAATGAAAACTACCGAATTATTCGATAGTCGTCAACTACCGTTACGACCGATTGTTTCCGTTTGCATTCGGTTTTTCATTCGGATCGCAAATTCCAATTGTTACCAGTTGTCAGCACTGAAATCGGCCTCCTCTTTCGCTATGGATTATCGCACCTCCGTTTATCAGTATTTTTGGTTGGTAATACCAGGACGAATAGAAATGTATAGTGTGACGACGTATGCTGGTCGATATGTTCCTTCACTACGCGGCGCTGGTGTTTCAAAATGGGAATTGATGTGATTTAATTCGGAATTTATACCTTGAATAAATGATTTGAAACCATGTATTCATTACTGTGATGTTTGAGGACTGTGCATTGTGTTCACTGGCTGATGACTGTTTTTATGTGCTATATGTAGGTATGTTTGATGCAAATTATATGGTGTTTCATGTTTTGAAAGTAATCTGTGAAAATTACGTAGAAAGTATTTTACAGTTAGTAATGACATAAGGACAACACTTCAGAAATTGGTTCGTCAGTAACGTAATATCTCAAATATTGGTGCTTAGTTGCGCTAAGTGTTCTTTCAGTAATTCGCCACGAAAATGACTGCATATCAAACTCTGTAACAATTGTCAGTTATAACCTTTAAAAAACTGTTTAGTGTACATACTGCGAAATATATCGCAGTAAACATATTAAACCTCTCCAGGCTTACCACATTATTGTTATAAATACGTATAGCATAGACATGTAATATGTCATACACATGTAATATATAATACACATGTAATATATCATATATATGTAATATATCATACACATGTAATATGTCATACACATGTAATATATCATACACATGTAATATATCATACACATGTAATATGTCATATACATGTAATATATAATACACATGTAATATATCATATACATGTAATATATCATACATGTAATATATCATACACATGTAACATGTCATACACATATGTCATACACATGTAATATATCATACACATGTAATATGTCATACACATGTAATATATCATACACATGTAATATGTCATGCACATGTAATATGTCATGCACATGTAATATATCATACACATGTAATATATCATACACATGTAATATGTCATATACATGTAATATATCATACACATGTAATATGTCATACACATGCAATATATCATAACATTTAATATGTCATACACATGTAATATATCATACACATGTAATATATCATACACATGCAATATATCATACACATGTAATATATAATACACATGTAATATATCATACACATGTAATATATCATACATATGTAATATGTCATACACATGTAATATATCATACGCATGTAATATGTCATACACATGTAATATATCATACACATGTAATATGTCATACACATGTAATATATCATACACATGTAATATGTCATATACATGTAATATATCATACACATGTAATATATCATACACATGTAATATGTCATGCACATGTAATATGTCATGCACATGTAATATGTCATACACATGTAATATATCATACACATGGAATATATCATACACATGTAATATGCCATACACATTACTATTCAATTAATATGTTATGCTCAGCTAAATCATGAATCTTACTAGTAACTTCCTCAGGAGATGCTTAATTATCTTTTTTATGATGAATTCCTGATGATTATCAGCACTAACTTTGTGTTATCACCAGCACTAGAGCATACAGAGCTAATATTAGAGGAGTCTCGTATGGAATAATCATGAGTGGAAGGAACATCTAATTTAGTAGATTGGCGTTGATATGGACATTTTTTTGCTAATATGTTTCAGGATAATAACTTTTAATGGCGTGTGGCTTCCAAAAAGGCCTGGTGCAGGTCTTTCAATTTGATGCCGTATGGGCGACCTGCTCATCTGTGAGGATGGGGCGCTACCTATGATGAATTCTAATGGTGAACACGGCACACACACCCAGCCCCTGAGCCATTGGAATGAACCAATTTAGGTTAAAAGCCCAGACCCGACTGGGATTCGAACCCACGATCCTCTGAACCAAAGACCAGCACGCTAACCATTTAGCCATGGAGGCGGATGTTTCAGGATAAATATAATTGAAGATTTTGAAAAATGTGTGGGACTGCTGTGGGATCTAGTTTGCGTCTCACCGGGCAAGTGTCCGTGCGGTTAGTGGTACGCAGCTGTGAGACTGCATCCGGGAGATAGTGAGTTCGCACCCTACTGTCGGCAGCCCTGAAGATAGTTTCCCGTGGTTTCCCAACTTTCACACCAGGCAAACGCTGGGGCTGTTCCTTAATTAAGACCACGGCCACTTCCTTCCCACTCCTAGCCCTTTCCTATCTCATCGTCGCCATAAGACCTGTCTGTGTCGGTGCGACGTAAGGCAAACAGAAAACAAAAATGTTTGCATCTCCGCCTTGGAATTTCCACTGTCATGAAGCTGTCACATCTTTGGATAAGTTAGGCAGTAAAATGCAGACCACATATCCGACTTTTATCACTCAAAGGCAGATCTTGTCGTGGAGTAGCCTTCGACCACTTGGGGAAGAGTTTGGGGTCCTTTGGGGGTGAAAAAAAGAATTGTTTCATTTGACTGTTTATCGCAAGCCGACTTGTAACCCGGGACAAAGCAAGTTGTTGGCTTATTCTCAAGCGGTAGTAAATTGCCAAAGTATACGTCTTACTTCTCAAATACTTCATACTTTTTCACTTTTCAGTTCACGAAAAGTCAACACAGGATATTTTTCCTGTATGAAACTACCGAAAAAGACCAGAAACTGTTTATACACTTCCGCTTTTAGCCGAAAAAAATCGCGCCTACTTGGCCTTAATATCGACAGCAGCGCTGCAGGCCGCGGAGAACATGTACACCGTGTCTGTTAACATGTGATCAGAGGGAGTCGTCACACTATTCATTTATTTTCGTCATGGTAATACTTAAATCAAACCAGTGACTAGACGTAGCGCACAAAGCAAAGTCCAAATTAAAACAAGGAAGAAGAAAAAAAAGAAAAAAGAAGAAGTCAGAGTTGATTAGTAGACTCTATATTCTTTGGCACGCACACCGTGATTGGCGGTAATTATGATATAAACTAATAAAGCAATAATGTGTTCGTATTTATTTCCTCCTTGCAGAAGTGAGCAAACTTGGTTTGGTATAATGATAGATGAAATTTTATTTTATAGACCAACGTACTTCAGTTTCCAATCACTTCACTACAACATTACATTTGTCACTAGTCTCTATATTTCCGCTTATATCACTACCAACAAAACGAACACACTATAAAAATCGGTATTATAATACATCAGTCCACACTTCCACAATCGATCTTTGTAGTACTAGCAAATGACTTATTACTCGATATCGCACCGAGCTCGATAGCTGCAGTCGCTTAAGTGCGTCCAGTATCCAGCATTCGGGAGATAGTAGATTCGAACCCCACTGTCGACAGCCCTGAAAATGGTTTTGCGTGATTTCCCATTTTCACACCAGGCAAATGCTGGGGATATACTATACCTTAATTAAGGCCACGGCCACTTCCTATCCCATCGTCGCCGTAAGACCTATCTGTCTCGGTGCGATGTAAAGCAACTTCCAAAAAAAAAAAGGCTCGTTATCGGTACTACTGCGGTACCAAACGTACATTACTACTTTATAACCCACTTCAAACCGAATGAAAATTATTGAATGTCTTCATTCGATAATCACGCTTCACAGTCGGTAGTTTACCGATAGTTCAAAACATTCGACATTCCCATCACTATCTGCTCAGCTACTGTAAGTGGTATGTCCCGAGCTGTAATCGGAGAGAAGGCGTGGAATGACATTAGTAGAAGAATAAGTTTGATTTGTGTTTTTAAATGTAGGAAAGATCACATACAGCATGTTTGTAAGCTCACCTGACAAAAGAATTAGTCACGCTAGTGTCCACGCACAGATGGATCGTTAAGCCGGTACAGATGGCGCAGCGAAAGAGTCCTGTGCTCAACCCAAGGACACTGCCTCTACGTGATCGCATGACAGTAACGATCAGTGAGACAATGATGTTTCAAGCGGACAGTGTACGTCAACATGTAAGGATGTGACAGAGTGGGAAAAAAGGGGCAATCGGGTTTGGCCGTATCCAAGGCCATACGGTGCGTGAAGTTGCTGGATTTGTTGGTGTTTCGCAGTGGACTGTTCAACGTGTCTACAAGCAGTTGAGCACTACACCTTGTCACGAAACATGACGTCAGAATTGTGGCCGGAAGAAGATTCTGACTGAGAGGGACCGGAGACGCGTTTCCCTGCTTGTGAATCAAAATCGCTTCCAAACCCGACAGGAAATGCTGCAACTAGTGAATGAAGGTCCATCTCAACCTGTTAGCGAGAGAACGTTGCGACGGAAACTGCATGCAGTACCGGGCGAGTTTTCCCCTGCTCGATGCCTTCTTAATTGACAACACGTGGAACGATTGCATTGACGTGTGGACAGACGGTACAAAGACCACAGTAGGTCATGTTGTTGGCGTTGTTACAAGAATCAAGACAGTTTCAAAAACTGCATAAGCAGTCTTTGCTCCTTTCAATAAAAATTAGTGAAGCAGGTGCTAAACAACACTATCACCGGGCGAGTTGGCCGTGCGGTTCGGGGCGCGCAGCTGTGAGCTTGCATCCGGGAGATAGTGGGTTCGAATCCCAACGTCAGCAGCGTTGAAGATGGTTTTCCGTGGTTTCCCATTTTCACACCAGGCAAATGCTGGGGCTGTACCTTAATTAAGGCCACGGCCGCTTCCTTTCCATTCATAGGCCGTTCCTGTCCCATCGTCGTCATAAGACCTATCTGTGTCGGTGCGACGTAAAGCAAATAGCAGTGCATGCAATGAACATTTGGAGTCCGCCACCTCACAAGACGCTATTGTTCACACAGGCACAAAACGATGCGCGTCTTCAATGGGCTAGAAATAATCGAGCGTGGACAGCAGCTGACTGGTGGGACGTAATGTCGTCTGACGAATCACGTTTTTGCCTGTATTCCAATGACGCACGTCGTAGAGTGCACCGAAGGCCAAATGAAGCATTTCATCCTGGACGTGTGCAAGGTCAGGTTCAAGCCGGAAACGTGGCTATGATGTTTTGGGAGTGTTTTTCGTATCAAGGAGCAGCCTGCTCACCGAGGTGACCAGTAACATGAACCAGCATATTTATTTAAACGTTCTGGAATATCAGGTGTTGCCTTTCAGTCAACATCTGCATGATGAGTATGCTATTGATACCCGATTTTTCTAAATGATAACAGAAAAGTTCATCGGGCTGGACTCATATGTGACTGGTTTTATGAACACTTCACCAACCTATTATATTTCGAGTGGCCTGCAAAATCACTTGATTTGAATCCTATTGAAAATCTGTGGGACATGCTGGAACAGCGGGAAATCGTCAACATCAGCATCCACGCAATTTGGTGGAACTGCGCGATCAAATCCTCAGGGAGTGCCTTAAACTGGATGCGACATACCTGCACAAGCTTGGGGACTCACTTCCTAACCGAATCCAGGCGGTTATCAAGTCTAGAAGCGGAGTTACACAGTATTAATGATGCTCGTAGTGATTTCTTCAGTGATGACTAATTCCTTGTCCGGCGATCTTACCTTTTATTGTTCAGTATTTTGACTGAGCGTACCTAAAATCAAATGACACAAAAGGTGAGGAAAGCTTTGTACAGTTTTTTCGATATTTATCTTACCTGAACAAAACTTTAGAAACCCTCTGTTGCATATCACTCATCCCCAGTGTCCTCTAAGACTCCTCAGCTTTTCTTTCTTGTATTAACTTCCACTATTAAACATCTCCTTATATTCCATTTTATTGTATCGATCGTACAAAGCACTTAACGCACCGACTAAATTTGCGTTCTGGTTGGATTCATAGATATTCTAGTACACTAACTATTCTCTCAGTATCCATATTAAATGTTATCACAGCATCATGGACTCCAATCTTTAGACTTCTAGGGCCCGGTTTATTCAATCTCAGTTAAAAAAACACTAACGCACTGTTTATTAACATAGAATTAAAGATTTAGCAACATGTTAAGACTCTTGCGTTTATCCAAATATTTCTTGGGAACTGTTAGCTAACACGGCCTTAACTCTATAAGAGTCACGGTTAGCCAGAATCTAGAAGGTAGTGGCAGTACCATGCAGTTTTTGAGCGCGCTCCGATGCGCGTTTGTTTCAATACAGATGTAAACCAAGGCGCGTGAATTCAATATTTACTATAATTTTTTGTCTTGACCGTGAATTTTATGTTGCTCTACGAACCAGTGTGAAAAAAGCCAAGAAGAGAATGCTTGGTTCAAATTTTTCTTCTTTTGGAAATTATTTCTAAGTATGTACCTATTACAGAAATTAAGCAAACTAATGAATCCGTGCTCAAAACTAAAGGTGACACTTGGCAGAAAAGTTGTAGTGAATTCAATGTGTATAATGACGTTAGCCAACGTACGATCAAGCTACTGAATCAACTGTATGAAAATCATCTCTTCTGTTTCTAACTCTTTCTGGAAACGGCCTATCATGTTCCAAATATTCAAGATACAGAAGTTCTGCATCTAATGCACTTGCCATATTTTGAGTTAACAGAGAATTTGACTGCTTGAACCTGGACAGTTAAGTTAACTGAAAGATTAACATGGTGTTAGTCACCGGGCTGAGTGGGTTGAGGTGCTGGGCTTCTGACCCCAACTTGGCAGGTTCGATCCTGGCTCAGTCCGGTGGTAGGCCTACTTGAAGTTGCTCAAATACGTCAGCTTCGTGTCGGTAGATTTACTGGCACGTAAAAGAACTCCTGCAGCACAATATTCCGGCACATTGCCGTCTCCTAAAACCGTCAAAGTAGTTAATGGGACGTAATGCAAATAACATTATTATTATTATTATTATTATTATTATTATTATTATTATTATTATTATTATTATTATTATTATTATTGTTAGATTGTTAGACTTAATCAATATTGATTAAATGCTAATTTGGTTAAATTCACTGTTAAATTATTTTAACATGCAGTTAAATGTTAACTGAGGTTGAGTAAACCGAGCGTATTCCCACAAGAACATGGTCCTAATTACACTGTTAAAAGTTTTATTAACTTGTCGAGTTCTTCCAAGTAAACCCATTTTCAGCAAAACAGGTGGGGCAAGATCTGTAAGGAGCATTTCTCATTCAGGAAATTCACGTTGAAGCACACAGCCTCGTTCATTCTTCATGCCTTACCACTGCAGCCTGTCTATTTCCGTCCCGCACCATCCTGTAGTTTTCCCTTTCACATTTCTTTTTGCTACTTGCTTGACGTCGCACCGACACAGATAGGTCATATGGCGACGATGGGACAGGAAATGGCTAGGAGTGGGAAAGAAGCGGCCGTGGCCTTAATTAAGGTACAGCCCCAGCATTTGCCTGGTGTGAAAATGGGAAACCACGGAAAACCATTTTCAGGGCTGCCGACAGTGGGGTTCGAACCCACTATCTCCCGAATACTGGATACTGGCCGCACTTAAGCGACTGCAGCTATCGAGCTCGGTCTTTCACAATTTCAACCCCATTATTTTATGGAGATGTTTCCTACACTGTGGTTCTTCAGATAGTGCTGTCAACTAAAACTAGAAGTAAGTTATATTTATAAATGGAGCACGGCTCACTACTGAGCAGCGTGCGAAATCGCGGAGAGGAAGGGAGGGATTTTCCCCCACCGACGATTTTATCTTACAGGTCCCCCTACCACGAAAATTGCCCGGAGGGATTCTTTCATTATATAATAATGAGAAAAATGTAGAATACACATATTTTATTACTGAAATTAATTATGTTTTCTGTACATATTTTCATAAAAATATCAGCCATAATACAAATGACTGCCAGACCATGAGCAATGAAACAAATCGGACCTGCACCCTATTGCTCATGTTTCACTCTGACAAGTCCATCTGAAACCCGGGCAAACATATAAATTATTTGAAGCTCTCCTCCCTTGTCATTGCTCTAAGTAGCTCGAGCTTACACCACTCCTGTACTTCTTGGAGAGGGTAGGTAGCCAACTTAAGCAGTGTACAAACCGACAAATTTGGCCAGTCAACACTTAGCCCTGGTAGAGGAAGGTTCCACCAATAAAGCAATAAATCAGGACAAATCGCGCCTCGTCTGGCCTTTCTTAAGAAAGCGACAGTCTCTTATAAACTTCTCAGCTGATTGGAATAACTTTCTAAAGTTTATCATTATTGTTATAACAACAAAATTCAAACATAAAGATCTAAAATTTACATTTTTCTGGGGGAGGGGGTAATTTACTTACATGGGACTCGTATACCCCCTCCCCTACCGGATACTGCCCGAAATAAACACTTGTATTTAAGCCCTATGTTCTTTCTCCCCCCTTCCCCCACCACTTCTTTCTGATTTCGCACCCTGCTACCGAGTTGTGAACAGGGTGTATGGCCTTTGTAGATAGGAGAGTGTTAAAATGTGTAATATAATGCGATTTTGATCAATGAAAAAGCTGCGCTGAGTTGTACAAGTGCCAAAGAACACTTGAGAAACAAAATCGTAAATTTCTTTTCTTTTTTTACGAAAAGTGAGGTACGTAGCCCGCTTTAAAGGAATGATTCTAGTTGTAGGTGTGATGAGATTGTGGATAAGCATCCAGTTCATTGACCCATGGTGAGCTGATTAATGGAGTGTTGAAAATGGCTTCCTCTTTCGTTAATGTATATCTGAACACGTTCATCCCTTGCAAACAAATCCGCTGGCTGACCATGAAATCGTTCTTGTTATAACGACACCTAAGAATGAAAACCTCGTATGTCTGATTTAACAAATTTTACAGGAGAAGCGAAACAACAGTTTTTCATTCGATTTTCAAGTCTTTCTGAATAGGTTTATTGTTGCATAGCGTCTTAGAAACGCCCGTAATGCACATGCAACTGGACATAGGAGTTTTCCATACTTTGGTGGTTAAGAATTACGAGGTTTTCATTATATTTCAATACATTTTCAGAGACGCTAGTGTAACTGATATTGCGTGACAGTATTAATTAATTCCCGGTTTAGAAAGCTAAGAATAACATTCGAGATTATCCGTCGTGCTGACCACACGACACCTCGTAATCTGCAGGCCTTTGGGCTGAGCAGCGGTCGCTTGGTAGACCATGGCCCTTCGGGGCTGTTCTCCGTGGGTTTTTTATTACTTTATTTATGTGACTGCAACATGCAACAATTTGACAATTACATTTTTCGAGAAAGAGTGTTCAATACTACGTGGCTTTCTAACCCGTCAATGGAGGGCGGTATAATTCAGTTATTCTCTTGTTCGTCTTCCAGCAGCTTGACATAATAGGTCCAAATATCTCCATTTCAGAGGTTTCTATTTTTAGGTGTAGGGTAACTTCACCCGTCACCTGTCTATACGAGAGCGATGACTCGAATGTGTAGACATCTTGAGCTCATTCCCAAAGAGAAGAGTATGTACAGCCAGGAGCACAGAATGTAGCGATAGTGTTCACCCCTCAATATTGGTTTGAAGTATATTACCGCACCGAACACTGACGCATGAACAAAGGTCAATGAGACGTTAAAGCGGAAGAGAAACAAAACGTTAAGCTGAATGGTTGTATTGTAAAGGCTTGTGGAATAGTACTCTGAAGGTGTGGAAAGAGGCCCTGTTCTTGTCTTGTTTTTAAGTCTCTATATTTTATAATAATCTTCTTTGTATACCTGTACTGAAATTTATAATATTCTTTTTGTTTATTATGCTTTTATTTACAGCCTTATAAAAATAAAACTGATGAAAATTATGCGATTTAATTTTATAACCTAACAATCAATCAATCAACCATTTATTGTTGTCTCCCAGGTGGCGGATTCCCTATCAGTTGTTTACCTAGTCTTTTCTTAAATGATTTCAAACATTTCCCTTGATAAATTATATACCACTCCCTAATTCTTTCTGCTTTAAATGAATATGTTCCCCAATTTGTCCTCTTGATTCTTACTTTACCTTCATATCATCAGCTTTCCTACCTTACCCTTATTCGCCTACTAATGTCATTCCACGCCATCCCTCATCTGACAGCTCGAAACATACCGCTTAGCCGAGCAGCTCATCTCCTCACTCCCAAGTCTTCCCAGCGCAACGTTTGCAACACTTTCCTAACAGTACTCACCCAGAACAAATCGTGCTGCTTTCCTTTGGATCTTCTCCGTTTCTCGCAAGTAATCCTGGTGAATATTTCGTACACTGGGACTCTCATTGGGGTCTTACCGGAGACTTACACGCCTTCTCCTTTATATCCTCACTAGAACCCGTAAGTACGCACATAACCACATGAAGAGATCTGTAACCTTTATTTACTATCTCGTTGATATGATTATGCGGTTTCATCGCAATGGAAAGCAGACAAAAAACATAAGCAATTTCCACTACACGGAAGGGGTTGAAATATTTGTTTTCAACTCATTTTCCATCAAGCAACTCGGTATGTAATTAAAGGAAGATATATGCTTAATTTTGAATATTGGATGAGGTTTCTAGCCCACCTCTTCTCTCTCTTGAACTCATTTGACTGAAATTCCCATCTACGAAACGCGAACAAAGAATAGGGTAGGCTGGACTAGTGCGGTGCAAAGGCATTAAAAATTATATTGCCAGCATAAGGCACTGTTTATAAATCGGCAATATTCCACCATACCGACTGTACCTATTAATTTGTTGAATACTGACAATGGGGTTCCCAAACGTTTTCAGCCAAGGAGCCCATTTTAAAGCTAAACTTTCTCGCGGAGCCCCAAGTTCTACCTGTTTATGTTCTATGAGGGATATTACAAACGGTACGTAAACGGATGTACGGTATTCTATTAATACCTAGTAAGATATGTATAGTAAAATAAAAACATTACAGTATTAATTATTAACATTAACATTATTAATTATTTAAATCTACAAAATGATATACAACTCGTTACGATATTTGAAAACTGTTAAAATACGTTAAGTGTACGCCCGAAGTTAGCGTGAACAATGTATCTACTTCCCTCTGCAGAGTTCGTCATTGTATGATGTCACAGAAGTCTGTAGAAGATGCATATCGTCCTCTGCGCCCAAACGAGTTCGATCGATATTTAGTTTTTGTAGTCGTATAACTCGAAAAGGCCGTTTCACACAGGTACACAGAACCAAAAGGCAGTGGGATCAGTTTAGCTTTTGAACTTAACATCGACAGATCCTCCCCTAAATGGGTCCAAATTTCGTGATGTGCCTTGCTGATAAATGATGCCCTACAGCAGCCGTCCGAAATCATGTTTAGCAAGGACCTCATATTCTACCGCAGTGAGGTCTGCTGGTTTTGAATGTGTTGTAATCGATTCCAAAGAGTTCTTTGGTAAGTATGAATTCAAATTTTGAAGCAAATTTTAATGTATTATTTTATTATTGCTGGCAATGATTCATTCATTTTATGTTGTATTCTTCTTATAAGGTCGAAGTCAATGAGCAACACGTCAGATCCTTATTCTCGACACTTTCTATGCAGAATGCTATATTTTTCTTCAGCGCGGCATTTTTTTTAGTTAGCATCGAAAATTGTCTTCCGCTCCCATTCTATGGATTTGCTAAATTCTTTCATTTTCGAACAATGTCAGCCAAATAACACAACTTGAACAGCCATTCTTGATTATTTAAAAAAATGCTAGCAAATTGTTTTCGTCATTAAAAAGTTAAGAAACTTCCATTTAAATGGAGAACGCTTCACTTCATGACATGTGTGTAATAACAGTGACTTGTGCATACTTTCCATATCTTCGTACAGTAGTTTAAGCAGCCTATTATGAAAAGATGTGCCTTAAAGAAGTTGGTAATTTTGATGGTGTTGTTTAGCATCTGCTTCAATAGATTTTACTGCAAGGAGCAAAGACTACTTATGCAGTTTTTGGAACTTTCTTGTAACAACGCCAGCCAGCAACATTGCCTACCATGGTCTTCGTACCATCTGTTCACACGTCAATGCAATCATTCCACTGTTTTCAAATAAGAAGGCATCAAGCAGGGGAAAATTTTCACTGCCACTTGCAGAGGATGGAAGTGACTTTCAGAACTGAATATCTTCACGAAAAGAACCTGAAAATTCGTACCAAACAAACGCCATTAGCACAGCTAATCCGACAACGTCCGTGGATTCGTCCAATAGTAGCGAAAATGTTGTTTGACCATGCAGGATATTACGGAATGTTTAACATCGTTTGACAGATCCTGAATTCAATTACGCACAATGTCATTTGACACTGTAGTTCAAGTAACTTCACTAACAAGAGTTTAAGCAGGAGATTGATTGATTGATTGATTGATTGATTGATTGATTGATTGATTGATTGATTGATTGATTGATTGATTGATTGATTGATTGATTGATTGATTGATTGATTGATTGATTGATTGATTGATTGATTGATTGATTGATTGATTGATTGATTGATTGATTGATTGATTGATTGATTGATTGATTGATTGATTGATTGATACATGGACAATACTGTGGTGCTGCTACGTACTGGTGACTGACGACGATATGACAACCAGAGTAAGGTATTACTGAAAAATTCCGGTTACAAAGCAATGTGTCAAAAAGGGTTATTTGGGCACAGCTCCCTCACAAGTCCGTTAAAGGCGCGATGGTCCTCGCCTAATGTATAAGTAAAGTAGAACTGTTCCACTGGCTTTCTGTATCTTCCTAGAAGGTGGAAGAAATAGTGATATTCTTAACAGAATTGATCATTTCCTTCACCCTTGTGCTAATTAGAATTTCTGCCATGCCAATACATGAGATATATGAGCGACCA
This sequence comes from Anabrus simplex, assembly GCF_040414725.1. Classification (NCBI taxonomy): domain Eukaryota; kingdom Metazoa; phylum Arthropoda; class Insecta; order Orthoptera; family Tettigoniidae; genus Anabrus; species Anabrus simplex. The sequence goes on along the minus strand of NC_090266.1, from coordinate 1,119,942,467 downwards.
CAACCATATGGGACTTCATCGACGCAGGCGTTTTAAGAGATGGTTTACTTTTGCCCTGGTCGAAACATGGATTTGAGCTTTTGGCCTTCCCAAGAACGTGCCCTATATTTGCCACATAAGAAAATAATGCTTTTCGCTTGTTGCTGAAGTCCTTGTTAGACTCATCGATCATCACAGCTCGTGCCCTGTCTCCCGATGTATAGCCGGTTTTCTTCATGGATGCTGTCAGTTCCCTTAATGCACTCGAGAGGGCTTATAGAAATACATTTTCACCCATTATCGATACTTTCTGAGGACTCATCAACACTGTTTAATAATATTAGGACTCTATTTTACACTCGTTTTGAATTTTGTTTCGGGACATAACATCTACAATAGCTAAGGATTATCTTGGAAGATAGCAACAAAAGCTTTCTTCTTTTTCGTTCCAAATCCCTGTGTTGAGCCTACGTAAGGGCTCTGTGTGTACGAGCCTGACATCTATCGGCTAATATTACAAACATAATCTAAAATATACGGTCGCAAAAGGGCGCAATTTAAAATTCCGGATAAAGACGTCTTTCGCTATTTCGGGAGCAGACGAGTCCCAGGTAACAAGTCTAACGCTTGGCTAAGGTTAAACCGAGATCCTAATTCCAAAGAAAATTCAAATCTTCCCGCGGGGCCAAGCTGGGGGCTCAAAACATCGGGTGTTTGTAATGAACGAAGTATATTGAAGCCATGTGCTGTGTAATGACACTTAATGTAATACAAGTAGACAGGGAGGTTCAAACCGTGTGCAGAAACTAAGTAGGGCAAAGAGGGGTTCAGAGAGCCCGGCCGAGCTGGCTTGTGTTCGCCTTCATCACACTAATAATAAAAATAATAATAAAACTAATTCAACTCCTTTTTCAGATCTCTACACATGGTTATGAGGGTATTTAGGGGTTGTAGTAAGGATGTAAAGGAGAGGGCATATAAGCCTCTGGTAAAACCCCAACTAAAGTATGGTTGCAGTGTATGGGACTCTCCCTGAAATTACTCTATTCAAGAACTGGAAAAAATGCTAAGAAAAGCAGCCCGATTTGTTCTGGGTGATTTCCGACAAAAGGGTAGCGTTACGAAAATATTGCGAAGTTTGTGGTGGGAAAACTTGGGAGAAAGGAAACGAGCTGATCGACTAAGTGGTATGTTTCGAACTGTCAGTGGAGAGATGGTGTGGAATGGCATTAGTAGAGTAATAAGTTTGAGTGGTGTTTTTATAAGTAGGAAAGATCACAATATGGAGATGAAGTTGCAATTAAAGAGGGCAAATAGGGGCAAACATTCGTTTATAGGAAGTTGAGTTAGGGATTGGAATAATTTACCAAGGGAGATGTTGAATAAATTTCCAATTTCTTTGCAATTTATTAAGAAAAAACTAGGTAAAGCACACACATAGGGGAATCTGCCAAGTACCTGTAAGAATTATACCTTTATGTTAATTTGGTTTATTTCTTTGTTGCAGAAGTGTTACCTGTTACTCTGTATTAAGATTACTGCTCAGTCAAAGGGGGATAGCAACAGCTGTAACCTTAGTGCGAATTTCTTGGGCTTGAGCTCGAAATATGCTGGATATGATCCTGCTTCAGAGTCTACGATGCCTAGCGATCAGGTACCGACAGGAAGTTATTACGAAATTATTACGATTCATATTTTGAGCTGGGATTGACTAAGTTTGTTCATGCCTCTAATATCTTCAGTTTTTTAGATATAAATATCTTCTTAAAAAAACATTCAACTCCTTTTTCACTCCGCCCCCACCCGTTAGGTTGGTTTCCCCCACCCAAAAAATGCGTGTGTCTTTATTTTTAAAGGAGATCCAAATACCAATTTCCACGTCTGTAACCTTCAGTTTTCAAATATACGTTTCTCCAGAAAAGGAATTCAATTTTTTTTACTTCCTTTCACACTCCCTACTCAATGAATTTTGCAAAAACAAACCATACCCGTTTCTTCCAAATACCGATTATCACGACTGTAACACCTTCAGTTTTTGAGATATATGTATCCTTGTAAAAGGAATTCATCTCCGTTTTCATCCCCCTCCTACAAAGTTGATTTCCCCCAAATGCGTGTTTATTTTTAAAGGAGGTTGAAGAGACAAATCCTCGTATGTTACAACGCTCTTCTATTCCATTATTTTCTTTGAGACTGGTCACACCTCCCGGCCAGATATTGGTATGCCATCCATCAGAAATATTCGTTGTGTTCATTTTACCACGCAGAGGTGTAAAAGAAAATGAACCTTAAATACAGTATATTGTAGGAGTGCGCAAATATGTCACGCAAACATACATTCCTACAGTAGTGAACGGTAAGGTTAATTTTCCTTTACACATGCATAGGAGAAAGAATACAACGAACATTGTTCTGATGGATTGCCTGGAAGGCGTGACCGGTCTTAAGGGAAATAATGGATAGGAAGAACAATTGTGACATTCGAGGTTTTGTTTTTTCAAGGACGATGTGCAATTTCAGCTACATCGTATGTTTCTGAAGACGATGTCGCTGAAATTCGTTTGTGGCACAAGTTGAAGTAAGCGCTAGTTCCGTCAGCTGCTGTGACAGAGAGGGTAGACAGTGAACGCATTGTTGCTCTCTCCCTCCCTTCACTAAGGACAATTTTCTATTTAGCACTTGTCATAACTTAATACACGGAGCTATGCATGTACTTCTGGTAAGATGAAATATCATTTCGATGACCTCGTTCTAATACCACGTAATCCATTATTTTCCTTAATACTGGTCACGCCTCCCTGCTACATATGGATATGCAGTCTTTCAGAACAATTTTCGTTGTGTTCGTTTTCCTATGCTGATGCAGATTGCATTACACTACAAAATCTAATATTAAAATACAGAACAAGAACAATGTGACCAAGGTCAATAGTTGTATGTTCAGTTTACAATCTAAATCCAACTTTCGAGGCTTCCTGGAAAGTAGATTCAAGTGATCTGTCGGTAATGTCTCTCAATGTTTATTGTCAGTTCTGTTCATTTTCTTTTCTAAAATTCCCATGGAGAGGTCTAACCCCCCCCCCCCCCGTCACCACCCTCGTCTACGCCCCTGACACTAGCACCAGCACTAAGGTTAAAGAGGTTGACTGATATTCATCGCGCACAGTATTCGACAGACACCCTTCACTTGGACAAGACCAGAATCTAGAGAAGTGCATCTCTATGAGCGGCATGGAACCCAAAAGCGTTTCATTTTTGAACAAAATAGTTGCACGTGGCGAAAAGTGCACAATATGTGATCTGGTGATGCGTTCCCAAATCCAGCTGGTGTGATGGTAAGTACTGCACCACGTGGTCTAGGGCCGTGTCAACACGCGACCACAGCTCCTCAACCACCACACTCTCCAGATTTACTACTTTCTTTTAAACAGTGGATTTTTATAGGAAAATGGTTCAACAATGAAACAAAAGAAAACAAAAAATTGGCGGTAGGTTGTCATTATTTTAATGGCCGCAGAGTTTTGAGGGTTTGTTTTCCTTGTTTCAGCTAACCTCCAACTGAGCGCGCGAGTCAACACAGCGCCATCTATTACAGAGTATGCGTGTGACGTCACATAATCAGCACTATTTCATAAAACCTACGGTTCAGATTTTCAGTTTGTTTTTGAAACAGGTTGTCTCCTCATTCATCTGTCAATTGAGATATTAAAAATAATCGTAAGCTAAATACTCACGATGATATACGCATTCTATCTAAACACTAAAAGCGTCTTAAAATATTTATTTCCGTGTACCCATTGTCTAGGAACATAAGTCTACGTTCAAGAACACTTCCGTACGGAGGAGGATTGGGAGGGAAATAGAGTAAGTGGCAACGGGCCGGGCAAATTTCCGCTCAAGGTGGTTCCTACTTAATGAACGTGTACTAGAAAACAGTGTACATTCTCTTTCTCATTAGACATTTGAAATCACTTAAAACATTACTTATTTACTCTACTTACCCTCCAAGGTTGGTTTTTCCCTCGGACTCAGCGAGGGATCCCACCTCTAACGCCTCAAGGGCAGTGTCCTGGAGCGTGAGACTTTGGGTCGGGTTATAGGCCTACAACTGGAGAGGATGGCCAGTACCTCGCCCAGGCAGCCTCACCTGCTTTGATGAACAGAGGCCTTGTAGGGGGATGGGAAGATTGGAAGGGATAGACAAGGAAGAGGGAAGGAAGCGGCCGTGGTTCTAAAGTTAGGTACCATCCCGTCATTTGCCTGGGGAAGAAGTGGGAAACCACGGAAAACCACTTCGAGGATGGCTGAGGTGGGAATCGCACCCACCTCTACTCAGTTGACCTCCCGAGGCGGAGTGGACCCCGTTCCAGCCCTCGTACCACTTTTCAAATTTCGTGGCAGAGCCGGGAATCGAAGCCGTGCCTCTGGGTGTGGCAGCTAATCACGCTAACCACTACACCACAGAGGCGGACGTAAAACATTAATAGAGCATTAAACTGATCGCTTATTTCAGCGATACAGCAGATGCTTGAAAACGCGTCAAACACTAAGAAAATGCATTAAATTGATAACATTTTTTAGTGGTACAGTATTTTATTTTCCAGCAGTCACGCAGCGCAGTGGCCTTACCGTTTCACTTCAGCTTCACAGATTACACCGAATATATCCGAATAATTCCGTCGTCGAGTAAATTCCTTGTAGCCCCTTTCTATTTCCGACGGCACCTCGAAAAGTCTTCGATCTTTCGAACACCGTGGCGTTATCGTTACTGAACCGCTGAAGTTTCAGACTCATGGAAGTGGCTCAAGCACAACCAGTGCATCTTAGTGTTATGAATGGTGTTTCTCAGAGGGCCCCTCATGTTGCAATAGCACTTTCTGGCCGATGTTAAACTACCTCACAGCTTATCTCTGCATCACGGTTTCACTACAACCAGCCTCCGGGGAGGGGGAACTTGTTTAATTACTGAAATTATACTGATCACGCATCAATAACATAAACATTTTATTTAACGTACTTCAAGAACATTTCGTAATATTTCTCTGAAGGGGAAATTAAAAATAAATAAATGGTCATCAATAATCACAATTAACAAGATTTCCCTTTCATTCAGAGACAGGTAATAGAAAAATTGGGTAAATACAGATTAAAAGTAGACCTTATAGAAACAAAAGAAACCAACCCCCATGGCGCTACAGCCCCGAGGGGCCTTGGCCTACCAAGCGACCGCTGCTCAGCCCGCAGACCCGCAGATTACTAGGTGCCGTGTGGTCAGCGCGACTCCTCTCGGCCGTTATTCTTGGTTTTCTGCACCGGGGCCGCCATCTCACCGTCAGATAGCTCCTCAATTATAATCACGTAGACTGAGTGGACTACGAACTAGCTCTCAGATCAATGTAAAAATCCCTGACCTGTCCGGGATTCGAACCCGGGTCCTCCGGGTAAGAGGCACGCACCCTACCCCTACACTACGGGACGGCAAAATAAAACCAACACGAAATGTACATTTCCCTTGCATGCCTTTTGTTTGGATTGTTCTGAGTGCACAGTTCTTTCAATATTGTTTTTTATTGATGTAAAGGCAGTCGTCACAACATGCAACGTGCGGGTTGCATATCCAGCTCACTTAGCAATTGGAGCCATATGCTAGTTGCTTTACGTCGCACCGACACAGATAGGTCTTATGGCGACGATAGGACGGGAAAGGGCTAGGAGTGAGAAGGAAGCGGCCCCAGCATTTGCCTGGTGTGAAAATGGGAAACCACGGAAAACCATTTTCAGGGCTGCCGACAGTGGGGTTCGACCCTACCATCTCCCGAATACTGGATACTGGCCGCACTTAAGCGACTGCAGCTATCGAGCTCGGTATAAGCCATATGAAGAGGCAGCTTCCAGGTACGCCTACTCAGCTTCAACTGCAGTCCAAACTGGCCACTTGGCCTTGTGGATCTTCTCGGGTAGTAGAAGAAATCCTCACATTGAATCTTGAAATTCGCTAAAGTGCCCAAATGAGAGGGATCTGTGTTAGGAAGTCTGGCGGCATGTTAAAGAACGATATTGCACGACAATATTCCGACACTTCTGTGGCTCCTGAAATCTATTGCATTCGAATGAACATTAAACCTTCTTGACGTCATTTTCCTACCGCCAAAGGCCCGAGCTGAGTGACTGAGAGGGTGAAGCCCTAGCTGATTGTATCTGAGGATACTCGAATACGCTAGCCTCGTGTAGGCAGATTTACAGGTACGTACAATGTACTCTTCATCATCATCATCATCATCATCATCATCTGTTTACCCTCCAGGGTCGGCTTTTCCCTCGGACACAGCGAGGGATCCCACCTCTACCGCCTCAAGGGCAGTGTCCTGGAGCTTCAGACTCTTGGTCGGGGATACAGCTGGGGAGAATGACCAGTACCTCGCCCAGGCGGCCTCACCTGCTATGCTGAACAGGGGCCTTGTGGAGGGATGGGAAGATTGGAAGGGATAGGCAAGGAAGAGGGAAGGAAGCGGCCGTGGCCTTATGTTAGGTACCATCCCGGCATTCGCCTGGAGGAGAAGTGGGAAACCACGGAAAACCACTTCCAGGATGGCTGAGGTGGGAATCGAACCCACCTCTACTCAGTTGACCTCCCGAGGCTGAGTGGACCCCGTTCCAGCCCTCATACCACTTTTCAAATTTCGTGGCAGAGCCGGGAATCGAACCCGGGCCTCCGGGGGTGGCAGCTAATCACGCTAACCACTACACCACAGAGACGGACACAATGTACTCTTGCGGGAAAATATTCCGACAACTACGCGTCTCCCAAAAGCGTACAGATAATTCGTAGGTAGTAAAGGCATACCTACAAAGTATTTTACAGTCACATGACAGTGTAGTGTGTTGAGAACACGACGTGCCGGCATACCCAGCTTAGATCGCCATCAAATCTTTCTGAATTTCCAACATTTCTTACGTAATCTCTCCACTGTGTGTCTCGTCACGGTCACAATCAATTCAGACTGTTTCTTGAAAGTTCTGCTGAGCTCTCTGCGAGAGAATTATCTATGATTGCATTGGACGAGAAAGAAGAAAAAGCATAAGAACAAAGACGTAAAAAGAGAATATGACGATGACGAATTTTATGCACTCATTTGATGGACGATTAAATGTAATATACATCGTATATAGTAGTATCGTACGTGTATTTGAATTCAATCAATCAATCAATCAATCAATGATCTGCATTTAGGATAAGAAACGTTGCTATCTAAACTGAACCAAGTCTTCTTTTAATGGAGTTAATGAGTGAGAAGTAGAGCTCAAAGCACGTTCCTTACCAGAACTATGCGGTATTTGTTTAAGACGTGTTCTGTTGTGGCCTAAAGTTGGTAATACCTTGCGTCACATTCCAACCTAAAGAAGGAAAATGGCTTGTTATGTTCCCTGCTATGCGTTGGAGTATCAATCCAGAAAAGCTGAATGGTCTCAAAAGACTACTAAAATTCGTTGTACCACTGAAAGCAGCGTCAGAAGAAAGTGCATGTTAAGAGGGGAGGTGACTGCAACAAGGCTCGCAGTCCTTAACGAGGCAATTTCGAGGTTTGTATGTACGCCAGGTATGGAGCATTGATGGAGTAATCCGTGTACAAATAGGAACAAATAATTATAAAGTGTGCACTATGGAATAGTTATATGAACTAAAGTGATATGCTGGAGAAAGTGTGACAACATTTTTGTAACTTTCTTTTTCAGTTTAATTTTAGAGTTATCCTTGTAGTATGCAATAATTTTTAACTTTAACTTTCTATTAGAACGTAATTAGTAATACAGTTTACTTCTGCTTGCCGTAGTGGTAGATTGGTGTTAGTAGCAGTCGACTGGGCCAAGTGCCTTCTTTTTGTCATATTTATTTCCACTTACATTATTGCTATATTGCCATTATCGTATTGATCGCTGTAAATTGTTGTTTTTACTTCCATTATTGTCATAATCATATGTATAAAATTACACGTCCTGACTGACTGACTGACTGACTGACTGACTCATCATCGCCGAGCCAAAACTACTAGACATTAAGAAATACATTTTCGAGGATACATTTATATTAGAGTGTAGGTGCTCACTAAGGAAGGATTTTCGGTTATTCCGCCGCTAAGGGGGTGAAAAGGGGGGGGGTGAAAGTTTTAAATGAGGATATCTATATAAAAAATTTAAAAGTTTACAGACGTAAAAATTGGTATTTAAAATCTCCTTTAAAAATAAAGAAACACATGTTTTTTCTTTACGCAAAATCTCGTTATGGGGGGGGGGGTGAAAAAAGGGGAAAATTGGTTGAATAACTTTTATGAGGATACTCATATCTCAAAAACTGAAGATGTTACAGACATGAAAATTGGTATTTGGAATCTCCTTTAAAAATAAAGAAACACGTATTTTTTGTTCTTGAAAAATCCAATGAATAGGAGATGAACGGCAGTGACAAACGGGGTGAAATTAAAAAAAAAATCTAGGCCTACAAGATATCTCAGACAATTAACAGGTTACAGAGATGAAAATTGGCACTTGGAATCTCCTGTAAAAGTAAAAAAAAAACATAAAAAATTTGTTTTCGGAACATCCACTTAAGGGAAACTGAAAAAGGCGGTGTATTTTCAAAATGGGCATATCTACGGAACATCTCAAAAACTTAACATGTTAAAGATGTGAAAATTGGTATTTATAATCTTTTAAAAATAAAGAAATATGATTTTTTCGGAAGAAAAAGTGACTGAAAAGGGGGTTGATTTTTTTATTAGGATAGTGATATGTCAAAAACTGACGATGTTACAGACCTGAAAATTGGTATTTGGAGTCTTCTTTAAAAATAAAGAAATGCGTATTTCTTTTTCTCGGAAAATCCACTTAAAGGGGGCGAAGGAATTGAAAAATGAGTTGAATTCTTTGTATGAGCATGCTTATATCTCAAAAACTAAAAATGTTGCAGAAGTGAAAATTGGTATATGGAATCTCCTATAAAAATAAAGAAATATGGATTCTTTCGTTTCCCGAAAATCCACTTAAGGGGGTGAAATAATTGAAGAATTAATTGAATTATTTGTATGAGGGTACTTATATCTAAAAATCTAAAGATATTACTGACGTGAAAACCGGTAGGTGGAATATATTTTAAAGATAATGAATTGCGCATTTTGGGGGGGAAAATCAACTTGGGATGGGGAGAGGAGTTGAATTCCTTTTATGAGGATGAATATGTCTCAAAATTGAAGATTTTTGAATTGTGATAAATAGTATTTGGAAGATCCTTTATAAATCATGAAACACGTATTTTTTGTTTTCGGAAAAATTAACTTAAGTGGGGAATGAGAAAGGAAGTGAAAAACATTGAATTCTTTTTATGGAGAAACTTATATCTCAAAAACTGAAGGTTACAGACGAGAAAATTAGTATTTGGAATCTCCTTTAAAAATAAAGAAAACACGCTTATTGAGGGGGGTTGATCAAATTAACGGGCGAGGTTGGGGCAGCTGAAAAATGATTTGAATTATTTTTATGAGGATACTTACATCTCATAAACGGAAGATGTTACAGACATGAAAATTTGTATTTGGAATTTTCTTTCAAAGTAAAGAAATACCTGTTCTTTTGTCTTCGGAAGAACCACTTACGGGGGGAGGACGTGAATGAATTGAAACATTAGTTGATTTCTTTGTATGAGGATACTTATATCTCAATACTAAAGATGTTACAGACGTGAAAAATGGTATTTGGAATCTCCTTTAAAAATAATGAACAACGTATGTTTTTGCTTTCGGAAAATCCATTTAAGGGGCTGAAATGAATTGAAAAAGCGGATGAATTTTTAAAATTATTATCAGTATATCTACAGTATATGTCAAGAACTTAACATGTTAGAGACAAGAAACTTGGTAGTTGGAATGTCCTTTAAAGATACAGGAACAGGTACGTTTTTGTTTTCGGAAAAGGCACTTAACGGGGGTGAAAGGAAGTTGAAAAGTGAGTTGAATTATTTCTGAGGATACTTATATCTCAAAATCTGAAAATGTTACAGACATGGAAATTGGTATTTGGAATGTCTTTTGTAAATAAAGAAACGTGTATTTTTTCAACTTGAGACAAGACTATTTCTCACATGTACATTTCTGTGTCGCATGGTCGTCTTAGCCCCAAAAGGCAATACCTCAAACGTGATTTACAAAGAGTTTCTGGGGTAAATGAAACTCTATTTTTCGGTGAGTTTTTATACTTTAGGGACTTTTAGATGATGTCTTAGTACAGAGCCGAGGAACGATTACTTTTACTAAATTACGAAATCGACGCGAGCGGGTAACTGCTAGTATGTAATAAATGAAATTAATTCCCTATGGATTGATATATATATATCGATCTCTACTCTGTGTATTTGTGCAGTTACATGCACTGTATGATATGACCATCCTTTTAAAGTAAATCAACGCAAATAACAAACATAAATAAGGTAAACTTAATTATGATAGCTAATGTGCGGGCTACTTCTTGCCGTGCAAAATGGCGGGTAGCTGGCTTCAGTCTATTTGCCGGAGTCATCCATCTAGCGGTATATAATGATACTACATCATTGTGAGGGATCAGCGCAAGTTCTGATATTGACTTTGATTGCCGATTTGCCTTAATTTAGAGGCATGGAGGAGCATGTTACATTGGCTAATTATGTTAAAATTCTTAATCTTCAAAGTTATTTTTCCCAAAATGATGTCTTGAAATGTAACTGCGCAGAGAAAAAGTAATCCAGGTGACGTTCCTTAACTGTGAGGAAGAGTAGGTAATCACTTTTATTATCTATACATAGTAGAACTTACCACAAGGATATAGTTAAATAATCTTGTCTATGTATATATATATATAATAACATGTCCTGACTGACTGACTGACTGACTGACTGACTGACTGACTGACTGACTGACTGACTGACTGACTGACTGATCTAAAGTTATGAACTCCTCTCCACACTGTAAGCTTTCCGGCACGCTGCAGCAAGGTCTTACGTCCCGATTGAACCGAGGAACCTTAGTCCTACACAATATAATAGGACCTACATGTACATTTTAATACCAATAGCAAACACTTCAAATCAAGAAGACTATACAATCAGCAGTGATCGGACTATTTCTCAATACAGTATCATAAACAAGATTTTAATGTGTTCGCAAAAGTTTTTATCATATCAAAGTATAAATTCCACAGTAAACACTCCAGATAATGTATAAGACTAATACGCCGTCAACGTGTAGATATCTGTGGACATTTTATATGAACTATTTTAAACGTGACAATTTACGAATGTTATTTAAGCTGTGTATTTTTTTGCTATATGCAAACATATTTACTTGCTTAGTTTTACATATGGCTGATGATGACACTGTATACGTGTCGAAACCGGTACCATTTTAACTAATATGTTGTAATATAACCTATAGTGCAACAATTGTGTATTCAAAAGGTGGAATCTGCTATATTAAATTACTATTGCGACTGACTGACTGACTGACTGACTGACTGACTGACTGACTGACTGACTGACTGACTGACTGACTGACTGACTGACTGACTGACTGACTGACTGACTGACTGACAGATTCATCATCGCCGAGCCAAAACTACTGGACATAAGGGGGGACGTATGCGATATTACAGTATAACAACTTTTTTATTATAACTCAGGGTATTTTAGAGTTAGCTTTACCAAACTTTGTATACACATAAATAGGTGTCAGAGGAATGTTCTCTACCAATACGAAAAGATAATATTTAATATTTTTCAAATTCTGAAAATTCAAAATTTGAAAAGTTTGTCATGATGTAAGGAATATTCACTCAAGAACTGTCTTTGCTATGAACTTGGACTTTGTATATAGACTATAAGAAAGCAGTTGAAAAATTCTCTCGACAGAATTAGTCAGAATGTTTTTGTTTTTTATAAATTATATTTTCAATTCTAGAAAAAAATATTGACCTCTTTTATAGGTATATATAAATGCATAATTTCTTTCCAAATTTATTTAGGAAAATACTGTCCGAAGGTATTGTAGACCTAGTTATTTGAAACAATTGTACCAAATTTCAGTAGAATAGCCCCATTAGTTTAGGAGAAAATGTTCCATATATATTGCAATATGTAATTTACGGGAAATGAAGAAAGAACATTTGAAATGTTATTTACCAGAAACAAACAACTAATGCTGGCCATAACCATATTCCTCTTCTTCTTGTGACTCTTCTAAACCTCTCCTTTTCACCTGTTTCGTTTGCCTGGACGCTTTGATGAGCATTTCCCCTGATAGTTCTGAAGCAGCAATGCGTTGGTCGTCTATCTTTCCCAGACTTGTCCGCGTGTAAGCACCAGCATCAAAACCAAGCCTTTCAAGGACCTTGATTCTTCCGTTATTTCTATCATTGAACACCAAACATGCATCATATGCAGCAATTTTAACAACATCAGAAGCAGCAAATGTTGTTTATGGATACCTTTTCCATATTAACTGGTTGTAACTCTCATTCGCGTTTTGAGTTTTGCCATGGGTGCATTTTTTTAACAGATCTGGGTGTGCTATAATCCGGAATGTGGGCTTGATGGCATTCATTACAGCTTCAGGAAGATTGTGTTTATGTTTATATGATCTTCCTTCTGCCTGTGCTTGTTTATATTTGCACCAGGTTATGCTGCAAAGAGTATGTATTGCATGTTCATCAGTAGAGAGCTTGTGAAAAAATATTGCCCACACTGCTTTTTGCATGGCTTTGACATCTCCAACATTGTATCTTATGGCCTTTCCATAGTAAACCTGCAGACTGTGTATGTCTTTATCTGTGAGCCTGTGTAAGCCTCCAAGTGGTTTCCCATCTTCAAGCTTTTTGCCTTTCAGTTCACGCTTTAATTTCAGCAGTCTACGACCCATCCTTTTCTGAATGTGCCCTACACACTCAAGTTTCTTGATTGGAGCATCTGAACCATAAGGTTCACTTTCAAAAACATATTTGAAACAAGAGGAATCTCCATCTCCTAAATACCTTGTGTATCTTACATTGTGAAGTGTCTGGCTCCTATGAAAAATTAGTTTCATTCCAGCAGGTTCCATTCCACCGCTCGTACCTGAATGGTTTCGGGCACAAAACATTTTATGTTTCTCCAACCACCTTTCTTCTTCCACCTTATCTTCAGATGGTTTCCTCAAGGCACATGCACTGCAGTATTTACTCATTACCTGAAGATCAAGAATTTTTCCAGTATCTATGCTTATTACAGAGGTGACACAGTGAAGGGAGGTGTGGCCACGCTTCATCCAATTACCATCACATGAAACGGCCAGATCAGTAGCAGGACAATCATTATCTACAAGTTCCCTGTTCAAGATAACTACTTCTCTAGCAGCATCAGCCATACTCTCTTTACTTCCTATTTCCAGGGCACCAAAAATGTGATTGTTGAGGGTAGTGAACCTGCTTGATGGTGGCGGCATGTTCATCAAACTACAAAACAAATATGTGCCTTCCCTCCCCACCCCAATGCATCTCATGGCATAGTATAACCTCAAATTTGCTTCAAAAACCTTATTGTGTGAGGTAGATGTATAAAATGGTATATCAGTCTGACAGTTCTCACAAAATAGATGTAACTTGCATACTGCACCGATATTGTCTTCACTGTCAAAGAGTTTCAGTGATGTTTTTCCACAAACAGCACATGCACAAGAAGAAGATATAACACTGCTCAGAATTCCTAAATCTATAAATCTGTAACCACTAGTTGCTTTACGTCCCGTGCTGTCTTCTGAGGATATACGAGATCCATGTTTCTTCTTTGAAGCACTACCATTGTTCACAGGTGAATTTTCAGAGTCATGAGTTAGTTCCTGGTACACGACGTTTGTATTTTCCTTTCGGATTCGTAAATTGCTGGCCTTCTTCACTTTTCTAAAAACTCGCGGACTAAATCTGGGCGTTATAAAAGGCGAAGTAACCCACAAAAGTAATAAAACTCACTTACTCCGCTCACTTCAGAAATTGGTTTATAATCTGGCAACAACAACAATTTTCAACTCTGTTTACAGCGGAAGTGGGCTATGCACACGCGGCAATACAGCGGAAGTTGTCACAGCCTTCTTGATCGCGCAGTAAGAATTGTCTCAACTTTTGCCCGTCCAAATGGACAAAATATTTCAGTTTATGTCATGATGACTACCACGAAGGGGGTGTGGCCTTATCCACGTCGAAACAAAATATTACTTTTGACACACTTGTAGGCTGAATATCATCACGAAACTTTGGGAATATATTGTCAACCTATCTAACTAAATAATAACACTGTTTTCAAAAAATCGCATTTTTGACCCAACATCGCATACGTTCCCCCATAAAGAAATGAAAGTTTGGTGTAGGTGCTCATTAAGGGAGGATTTTTGGATATTCCGTCGCTTAGGGGGTGAAAAAGAGGTGAATTTTTTAAATGAGGATATCTATATCACAAAAACTTAGACGTTTACAGACATAAAAACTGGTGTTTGGAACCTTCGTTAAAAGTAAAGAAACAAGCATTTCTTGCTTTTGTAAAATCCAATTAAGGGGGGTGAAAAAGGGGGGAAATGGTTGAACACCTTTTATGAGGAGACTTATATCTCAAAAACTGAAGATGTTACAGACATAAAAATTGGTATTTGGAATCTCTTTTGAAAATAAAGAAACGTGTATTTTTGTGTTTTTGGATAATCCGATGAATAGCGGGTGAACAGGAGTGACAAACGGGGCGAATTAAAAAAAAAGACTATATCTGCAAATTATCTCAGACACGTAACATATTACAGATTTGAAAACTGGTATTTGGAATTTCCTTTAAAAGTAAAGAAATATAAATACTTTATTTCGGGAATCCACATAAGGTGAACTGAAAAAGGGTGAATTTTTAAAATTAGAATATCTACAGTATATCTCAAAAACTTGCAGACGTGAAAATAGGTATTTGGAATCATCTTTAAAAATAAAGAAACACGTATTTTTTGGTTTTTGGAGAAACCTTAACGGGGTGTGGGAGGATGAAAGAATTGAAAAATAGTTGAATTATTTGTATGAGAATGTACACACACACACACATATATATATATATATACGCCAAAAAATCTAAAGATATTACAGACGTGAAAACTTGTATTTGGAACCTCCTTTTAAAATAAACACGCATTTGGGGGGAATCAACTTTGTAGGAGGGGGATGAAAACGGAGATGAATTCCTTTTACGAGGATACATATATCTCAAAAGCTGAAGGTGTTACAGTCATGATAATTGGTATTTGGAAGCTCTTTTAAAGAAACGGGTACGGTATTGTTTGTTTTTGGAAAATTCACTTCAGTGGGGAGTGTGAAAGGAAGTAAAAAAATTGAATTCCTTTTCTGGAGAAACGTGTATCTGAAAACTGAAGGTTACAGATGTGGAAATTGGTATTTGGATCTCCTTTAAAAATAAAGACACACGCATTTTTTGGGTGGGGGAAACCAACCTAACGGGCGGGGATGGAGTGAAAAAGGAGTTGAATTTTTTCAATAAGATATTTATATCTCAAAAACTGAAGATGTTACAGGCATGGACATTTTTATTTGGAATCTTCCTTCAAAGTAAAGAAACACGTGTTCTTTTGTCTTCGGAAAATCCACTTAATGGGGGTAAATGAATTGAAAAATTCGTTGAATTCTTTGTATGACGATAAGTATATATCAAAAACTCACAGTCTAGCTCGAGCGGTCGAGGAGAGAGGTTGCGTAGTGAAGTGCGTGCTGTAAACATGGTCGGCATTGAACAGTACCGGGCCGCTATTGGGAAATGGCAGGCAAGGCAGAAGCAGGAGACCAGGAATGGATTGGTGATAAGTAACAATGGATTAAAAATGAGTGAAGCGGTGCTGGTAGTGACAGTGATAGCGGTGCTACTGGTTATTGGGGGGGGGGGGTGGAAGTAAACCCAGGCCCAAATACCAGTGGAAAATTTAGTACGGAGGATTTGGCCGCACTCAGGGTGGTTGTAAGTGAAGTTATGCAGGAAAAGTGTCAATGGGATAAGGTGCAGGAAATAAAGGACATGATGGAGGAGCAGAGAAAGGAGATAGCTAACATGAAGAAATGGCTTGAAACGAAGACAGAGGAATCGAGCAGGAGAGTGGACAATAATGAGAAAGAAATCGAGTTATTGAGAGGGGAAGTGAAACATCTGAAAGAGGAGGTGATGAAGATGAAGAAAGAAGCGGAGGGGTACAGGCAGGAGAGATTGGAGAAAGCCATATTTATATATGGAGTTGAGGAAGGGGCGAGGGAGAGCAAGATTGAACTGATATATAAGGTTGTGGAAGTTATACGTGATTCAATGAAGATAAACTTTAGTCAGATGGACATAGACGATGTAGAGAGAATTGGTAAGACTAAAGGTAGGAGGCCAATTAGGGTAAAATTTTTATCTACCCTAATGGCAGAAATTGTGGTAGGTAACAGTAAGAATTTACAGGGACAGAAAATAAGGGTGAAAAGAGACATGGGAAGATAAGGAAGTGAAAATATGAAGATCTTGAATAGGCACCTATGGAGAGCGAGGAACAAGGGGCTAAAGGCCCGAATAAGAGGTCTGAGGTTGGAGGTGACAAACGGGCGATGGGTTAGAGTACATTCAGTGACGAAGCTAAAGGAGATGGACGAAAACGAGAGGGTTGAGGGTGGTGAGAGGACAAGGCAAGATGGGAAGAAGAAAGAAGAAAAGAAGAGGAGGAGGGACGTGGCAGGAGAGGAGAGCATCTCAGAAGAGAATGGGCAGTGCAGCCGGGAGACAGAAGATCAAGATAGTGAAGTGGACGGTGAGAGTGAGCAGCAAGAAACTGGGAGAGTAGAGTGTAGTGTTGCAGTGAGCAAGAAAGGACAAGGGAAGGTGGATTCAGAAGTCCAAAATAGTGAGGGGGTGAGTGGGGGTGAGCAGCAAGAAGCGGTGAGAACAGGGTGCAGTGGTGTAGTGAACAAGAAAGGTCAAGAGGAGACAGATCGACAGGAAGGTAAAAAAAATATGAGTAACGTCAGAAGTAAGAGCTTAAAAGACATATGGGGAAAAGTACGTAAAGGGATGGAGGATACAGAGGACGAGAGGTCGATAACTACTAGAAGTAAGAATAGAGGGGGAGACCTAGAAGGGAAGGAGGGAAAGTTATAACTATATTGGAAAATAGGATGTGTGAATATTGAGGGACTAAGGAACAAATTAGGAAACAAGAAAGTTCGGGAAGTAATTGAAAGTTTTGATGTTGTGGCACTCTTGGAGACGTGGTTGGAAACAGGGAGGGAGATTTCATGGAAGGGGTTTGAGATAAAATATAAATATAGAAGAAAAGAGAGGAATAAGGGACGAGCACCAGGAGGGATGATAGTTCTAATTAGGGAAGAAATTAGTGAAAGAGTAGAGGATATAGAGACCGATATGATGGAAACCATATGGCTGAGATTGAATTTGGGAGGGGGTGAGGGAAGGAGGTAGAAAATAAATCTAGCTTTTGTTTACTGCCACCCTAGTAATTCAGCATATGCAAATAAATATTTTTTGAAGAGTTATTGGGGGATATTGATAGGATAAGGGGAATGTATCCAGGTGAGGAGGATATGTTGTTATTTGGAGATTGGAACGCGAGAATAGGGGAACAGAGCCAAGTTTATAGTAGGGAGGATGGAATGTGTTTGTTGGAAAGTAGAAGGAGTGAGGACAAAATTACAAATAGTTATGGAGAGAAGCTCCTAGAGATGTGTGCTGTGGGAAATTTGTATATTCTGAATGGGTGGATAGAGGGTGACAGGACGGGGAAATTGACATATGTTACTGAGAAGGGTGGTAGTGTGATAGATATGGTTTTAAGTTCGGAAGGGATGACTGAGGAAGTTGTAAGAATGGAAATAAGAGACTGGATTGAATCACACCATTTCCCGGTGAGGGTTATGCTGAAAAGGGAGGAAGAGAAGTGTACAATGAAGGAAGATGAGACAAATGATAAACGAGGGAGTGGTTATAATAAGTATAAATGGACAGAGAAGGTGGGCCTGGATTGGAATAGGGTAGTAAAAGAGGAGTTACATCTTCTGAAATATGGGTGGGAAGGGGCGTTAGAAGAGAATAATACTGATAAAGCCTTGGAATTGTTGCTACATCCAATAAAGATGATAGCACAGAAGGCGAAAGCTAGAAAGGGAAATAAGAAAGAGGGAGAAGAATGGTTTAATAGGGAGTGTGAAGGAATGCGGAGGAAGGTGATGGACGCGTTAGGAGAATATAGAAGGAAAGGTGGGAGCCAAGAAAGGGAGTTTTTCTGTAGATTGAGGAAGGAGTATAAAAAGAAAATTTGTGAGACAAAAAAGACGTGGTTAGAGGAACAAATGGAAGCCATAAATAATGACTGCAAGACAAATAATTTTGAGAGAGTTTGGGATAAGATTAATAAAATTATTAAGGGTGGGAGGAATATAGAGAGAACGAGTATTGAGGAAGTGCAATGGGTCAAGCACTTTGATGAATTACTAGGGAAAAAGGGGGATGAAAGATGGAGAGGTTCGGGAGAAGAAGTAATTTGGAGGAATAGGAGAGTGGCAATTTATGACCTGGATAAAGAAATCACAAGAGAGGAAATCCTGAGTGTGATAAGCAGAGCCAGAGCGAAGTCGGCCGGGGGGTGTAATGGTACAAATAACAAGTTTTGGAAGGAAATTAGTAAAAATGAGATAATGATAGAGGGCATGGTTAAACTATTCAATAGGATATTTGAGGGAGGTAATTACCCTAAGGAATGGGAAACAGGAATTATATGCCCTATATACAAGGGGAAGGGTAGTAGGAACAATGTGAACAGTAATAGAGGTATATCTCTGTTGGATTCTTTGAGTAAAATATATACTGGTGTGTTAGCGAACAGAATAAGCGGGTGGGCGGAAGAAAATGAAATTTTGACAGATTACCAAGGAGGATTTAGGAAAAAGAAAAGAACAGTGGATAATATAATGATAGTAAAGACTATTTTAGAAAAGTATAAGAATATGGCTAGAAGTACGGTTTATGTAGCAGCAATAGATTTTGAGAAAGCTTTTGACAAGGTGAATAGAGAGGCCCTATTAGAGAAATTAGGCAGGCTAGGGATTTCGGAGAAGATGTTGAGGGCAGTGGAAGGAATATATAGGGTTGTCAGGTTTTGTGTAAAATTGGGAAAAGGGAGACTGAGTGGACCATTAGATTCCAAGGTGGGTTTAAAACAAGGATGCAAGTTATCGCCAATACTGTTTATTTTATTTATCAACGATATTTTAGAGGGGTTTGGGGCAGAAAATTGGGCTGTACCAGTAATTAATGGTTTTGAAGTACCAGGACTGATATTTGCGGATGATGTGTTATTGATGACGCTAACCTCAGGGGCGATGAATAGGGCCTTAAAGTCAGTGACGCTATTTGCGAGGAAATGGGGATTGAGAATTAATGGAAATAAGTCTAAAATATTACTAGTACAGGTGGACAAAAGAAGAAAGATAGAAGGTAATTGGGTAATTCAGGGAGAAAGATTGGAACAGGTAAGGAAGTTGGAATATCTAGGAGTTATTTTTAATGATAATGGAACTTGGAGTGACCAGATCAAAAGGGTGGAATATAGAGGATTGGCAGCCTTAGCCTCAGTCAGAAATTTGCTAGTCAAGTACCCGGGGATCAGTTATAAAACACTGAGACTTGTGTTCAGGTCGGTAATCGTTGGGAGGGTATTATACGGCTCAGAAGTTTGGGGGCTGGATGAGAAAAGAGAGGAACTAAGAAGGATTGTTAGTAGTTTTGCTAAGTTAGTAATGGGCTTACCGAGGTGTACCGCAAATATAGGGGCGGAATTAATGTGTGGGGAGGATTTGGAATCAGAGGGGGTGAAAAGAATAGTTAGATACTGGATGAATTTAAAAAGACAGGAAGGTGGGAGAGTATTGCAGGCAGCGTATGCACAGCAATTTAAGAGCATGTATAAGGGTGGATGGTTAGAAAAAAATAAGGGATATTTGGAGAGGATAGGATTAGGACACCTGTGGGGGGAGGTTTGGTCGAAGACAGAAGTGAGAGGGATGAATATACTGGAAAGGAGAATTAGAGATATCCATAGGCAGAAATTATTGGGGGAAAGCAAACTAAGAAATTCACTGACGGTTTTGACGAAAATAGAGGAGATAGCAGGGTTGAATATTAGATTCGTCGATAGGTCAAAACGGTATGGGATGATGTGGTGGCTTTTAGATTTGCAAAGGAATACAGGGTGGATACAGGGGAGGGATAAGACAAGATGTGTACTTTGCGGAGATGTGAATGATGATTTTCACTTGCTAAGAGACTGTGAGGTAACGAGGGGGTTAAGACATGGATTACTGAGTGCCGAGCATCGAGAAATATTGGGTAGAGGGGATGAGAACGCAATCCTGAGATGGATTATTAAACAATGGGAAAAAGGGGGTGAATTGAACAGGTATTTATGTGCGACAAAAAAGGCATGCGAGAGTAAAATGAAGGAGAGTGAGTTAGAGGGTAGGCAGGGGAATAGGGGGGTGGAATAGTTATGTATATAAGGGAAGGGGATAGTATGATAAAATTCTAATGGATTAGGGAATATAGGGATAGAGTACTTAGTTATGTGGAGTTGGGTGATGATACAGGATTGCATGGTCTGTTTGTTTTAAAGTTAGCTGGAATGCAAGTGCTGAAATGCTGAGTGTTGTTGTTTGATTTATTGATTAGGTGTAGGTCAGGAACAATAATGTGACGCAAGTACAGAGCACAATAAGGACACTGGATGAATATGTTTGAACATTGAGGGAGGGACTGCTACAGCTAATGACTGCTAGATATTATTCTTATTATTATTATCCTTATTATTATTATTCTTTATTATTTATTTTACTTTGCATGTGAACATGTATAGGGGCGAAGTCGCCTGTTATGTTCAATAAATGTATGTATATATCAAAAACTAAAGATGTTAAAGACGTGAAAATTGGTATTTGGAATCTCCTTTAAAAATAAACAAACACACATCTTTGGGGAGGGGGGAATCAACTTAACGGGTAGGGAGGTGGGGTTGAAAAAGGAGTTGAATTAGTTTTATGAGGATACTTATATCTCAAAAACTGAAGATGTTGCAGACGTGAAAATTAGTATTTGGAATCTCCTTTAAAAATAATGATATACGTATTTTTTTTGTTTTTGGAAAATCCAGTTAAGGGTCTGAAAAGAATTGGAAAAGCGGGTGAATTTTAAAATGAGTACCGGTATATCTCGATTATATGTCAAAAACATGTTAGAGACAAGAAACTTGGTATTTGGGAAGTCCTTTAAAAATACAGGAACATGTACCGTTTTTGTTTTCGGAGAAGGTACTTAACGGGATGTGAAAAGAAGTGAGAAATTGTTGAATTATTTTTTATGAGGTAACTTATATATTAAAAACTGAAGATGCTACAGACGTGAAAGTTGGTATTTGGAATCTCCTTTAAAAATAAAGAAACATATATTTTTGTTTCCGGAAAATACACTTAGATGGGGGTGGGGTGGGGGAAGGACTGATCATGGGGTTGAATTACTTTTATGGGGATACTTATGTATATCTCAAAAATTGAAGATGTTACGGATGTGGGAGTAAGTATTTGGAATCTCCTTTAAAAATAAAGAAACATGTATTTACTTTTTTCGACTTGAGAGAAGACTGTTTTTCACATGTCGCATGGTCGTCTTAGCCCGAAAAGGTAATTCCACAAACATGGTTTACAAACAATTTCTGGGGTAAATGAAGCTCTATATTGGGCGAGATTTTTTTTCTACGGGCTTTACGTCGCACCGACACAGATAGGTCTTATGGCGACGATGGGATAGGAAAGGCCTAGGAGTTGGAAGGAAGCGGCCGTGGCCTTAATTAAGGTACAGCCCCAGCATTTGCCTGGTGTGAAAATGAGAAACCACGGAAAACCATTTTCAGGGCTGCCGATAGTGGGATTCGAACCTACTATCTCCCGGGCGAGTTTTTATACTTTGGGAATTTTCAGATAAAGTCTTAGTACAATGCCGAGGAACGATTACTTTGATCAAATTACTAAATCCACACGAGCTAAGCCGCGGGTAATTGCTAGTCTCCAATATAACTGAAAACAACGTACATGGAAAAATATAAACTGAAAGTGGAGAAACTGGATTCAACTGCGCTTAGTCCCTCTGTTAACGAAATTGAGACAAACGAACGGGCTCCCCTCTTCCTTCCAAACACTTCTCAAGACCTTTGACTTACTCCACCAATGTCCCTGGGAGCAGCTGTGCAGGCAACACACAGCACATACCGATATTGTCATCTGAGCTTTCTTGCCATTCTCTGTCGACAAGGGACATCATTAACCACCAACTTTCTCAGCACAGTAATGCTTTAATGATTTGCCATATAAACGCTCAATGCCTCCTTGCGGAGGCGTGAATGGACGAAATTAACGTCCTATTTATGCCTCCCAGTTTCCATGCAATATTACCCTAATTTCCGAATTCTGGTTAAAGCCACACCATGCAATAGAAAGACTGCAACTGGCGGGTTATACATTGCTTAGATCCGGCAGGTTAAATAAGCCCTCCGGTAAAACCGCTGAATATGTTATGGCCAGTCTACGCCCTAAAATAATCTGTAGGTCTGCAGGTCCGTACCAGCGAAAACCTGAGTTAATGTTCCTAGAAATAACTGTTAGTGAATTAAAATGGCTTCTGGTTGTAGTATATAAGCCACCGAATGCGCGCCTATTGTACAATCTAAAGACTCAAATATAAGATTCAGCCATTGATTACTCAAATATAATTATAATGGACTATTTCAACATAAACCTTCTTGAACCTAAATATCCTCAGACAATCCAAATTATTTTATAGCTTGCAACGTAACGTTTCTCTCTCTCTCTCTCTCTCTCTCTCTCTCTCTCTCTCTCTCTCTCTCTCTCTCTCTCTCTCTCTCTCTCTCTCTCTCTCTCTCTCTCCTCTCTCTCTGTGTTACACATCACACACCTTAGTTGATCTCATTGCCACCAACCAACCTGCATTAGTTCTTCACCACGGTCAAATTAGTGTCCCGGGTATGTCGCACACGATGCTATATTTATGGCCTATTCTATTAAAACTCCCAAGTTCAAACCGAAAATAATTGCATATCGAAATCTACGAGGAATTGATAAGAATATTTTTTTACACGACGCAGTTGCAGTGCCATGACAGGACATGTTTAAACTTAAAGACATAAATGACAATAGGGCACGTTTCAATCAACATATGACTGAGCTGTACGACAGACATGCCCCTGAAAAGAAAGCTCGAGTTTCACGGAAGCGAGCTTCCTGGCTCTCAGATGAGATTAGAGCACTAATGGATGAAAGCGATGCTCTTTATAGACGACTTGAAAAACATTCCACTCTTGACAGTCTACTTAACTATAAGAGAATGAGAAACGCTACGACCCAACAGATTAGAAACGCAGAACTACGACACGCTCACAATTTAATCCAACCAAATATTTCAACAGCTGTGTTGTGGAAATCCAAAAAGAGCTTTGGCGTTACCAAAGAACGAGATGACGACCAAATAAGTATACCCTTGGAAAATCTGAACGATTATTTTTCGTCTAACTGCACATTAAATGCAGCCCCGGGAACAGGAAATTCTAGACAGGAATTACGCAAAGACGCGTAGACAAAAGTTCTACTTCCGACCAGCAACCCACTCACAAGTTGCTCACAAGGTTTGCTATAAATCGTATAATATCAACGGCGAAAGGAAATGTCAGTATAGGAATAGAGATGATAAAATTATTCTGGATGTGAGATTATCTGCAGTTCCTTTCTTCTTTCTTAATCCGTTTTCCCTCGAACTCAGCGAGGGATCCCACCTCTACCGCCTCAAGGGCAGTGTCCTGGAGCGTGAGACATTGGATCAGGGGGATACAGCTGGGGAGGTGGACCAGTACCTCGCCCAGGCGACCTCACCTGCTATGCTGAACAGGGCCCTTGTGTTGGGATAGGAAGATTGGAAGGAATAGACAAGGAAGAGGGAAGGAAGTGGCCGTGACCTTAAGTTTTAGCTGGAGGACAAATGGGAAACCATGGGAAACCATGGAAAACCCACTTCGAGGATGGCTAAGGTGGGAATCGAACACTCCTCTACTCAGTTGACCTCCCGAGGCTGAGTGGACCCCGTTACAGCCCTCGTACCACTTTTCAAATTTCGTAGCAGAGCCGGGATTCTAACCCCGACCTCCGAGGGTAGCAGCTAATCACCCTAACCACTACACCACAGAGGCGGACTATTACCTGCACTAATTAACATATTTAACTCAACAAACCGCACAGCCACTTGTTCGCTGCCGCAGGTTTTATACGTTGTCAGTTTCATCAGCAGTGTACCTGAAGTCGCTATTGGACTCACATTCCGTATCAAGCACAAAAATCTTCAATATAGTACACACGAAGACTGTTGCGACAATGACTTTCTTAAATGTTTATTTGTACAATTTTTCTTACTGTATTTGTTGTGGTATTTGTATTATTGATGTGGTTTTCGTGTGTTTCGCTCGGCTGCTGTGTTGTACGCCCTTAACAGTGGACTGAAAGGATTGTTGGACTTGTCTTGGCAACAATAATGATTGTAGGTTTGAACTTGAGCTACTATGTTTCGCTTATGGCTCTGTTAGCAATGATCGCCACTCGCTATGGTGTTTCTGAACTTCTGAATTGTATGATGTAAATATGGATAATAAATTAGTATTAATTGTCTTCCGTCTATATTTTACAATCTGAGCTACCAGGGAGATGTTATTTTACCAGCAAACAAAGACTATCCGGAAAAGAACAAAGGTTGGGTATAGATAAAACTACAAAATATGATTCTTTAATCACCAAACATGGTACGTATGGGTTTCAATTGACCAGACTTTCATGAACTATACCTTTAAGTCCAGTTAGGCAAAAATAAACCCCCGTTGAACGATGCCATAACTTATAGCATACAGGAGGAAAGGGCGCGCAGCAGACTTCCCTTCTACTTCCACTTGAACACGTACTACAACCATAAGGGCGAAAACATGCCAATAAGGTCGCAATGGTTGTCGCTATCGATGTCCGCAAACCTCACGACAACGTGTACAGCGGAGAGAAGTTTCAGCACGCTTTGTGGGGCAAAATCTTGGCTTCGATCAACTTAGCGGTCTTTGCTCCGTGAAAGACTACAAACAGAAGTTTATTACACGATTTTTGCAGAGCAGCTCCTAGGAGAGACTACCCCGATTCGGATACATAAGGACATTTATGTCAGTTTTTTATTTAAACTACAGTTGTCATGTTTAAACGTGGTTTATGTCAATTTATACACAAATAATGGACAGTAAAACCTGCCTTTAGCGGAACTTTTATGAACCGGAAAATTGTCCATATCGGAAAATTTCTTCGGTCCCGTGAATTATGGTTTAATATTCATGTGAGTTTACCTGTATTTAGCGGAACCTGTGTGACACGGAAACGGAAGTATATTTTGCTACTATAACGGAAAAATACTTACATTTCCTCCCTAACCCTTTTCAGTACATGTGTATTCTGAACAGATCTAAGATATCGTAGATAGCATTCGACCAGGTAATGTCTGTCTCTGTGGTCGATGCTGTAATTTGGATAGCAGAAGCAGTGAAAGGAGTGTCGCCAAGTACGGTTGTCAATGCTTTCACAAGGCCAAGTTTGTCTCACAACCTGCTCCATGGCTAACTGGTTAGCACGTTGGCCTTTGCTCCGTGTGGTCTCGGGTTTGATTCTCAGCCGATGCAGGCATTTTAACTTTCATATGTTAATTCCAATGGCTCGGGGTCTGTATGTTTGCGCTATCTTCAGCATTAGAACTCACCATAGGTGGACCACATTCTCACAGACGTGCAGGTCTCCTATGCGGCCTACACCGATGTGCTACAACAGGCTCTCAAACATTGATCTAGAAACTCAGACACAGGCGGCGTTAGAAAACATCGAAATGTTCGTCACCCATCACCTCCAAGAAAGGAGAACAAAAATGGATGGTAATGAGAACGAAGAATATGGTATATGTCTACCCAATGCCCTATCAGCATTAAAGGACGTTAAGTATTCTTCGTTTGCGACAAATGACACGAAATTGTTCAACATTACTTGCCATGCCCGCGTTTTTTATTGTCAACCATGCGTAAAATTCTGGATTACTGAAAGAATTAAATGACAGTATTATTATTGCTGTTATTTCTATAAAACGTGTAATGTGTATTAAAGAAGTGTATGTACTACTGTGCACTAAGCAAGGACAGATTTGTGTTAGAGCTGATGAATTTGTATATATAAGTGTCTGGTTAGTGACATTACTGTATCTGCTACCGCCCATAATCATATAAATCTACTGCAGGATTATCTAACTGAGCTTTGGCATTACCAAAGGACGAGACGACGACGAAATAAAAATACCCTTTGAAAAAATTGCTATTATTTTTCGTCAAACTAGACATTAAACGCAGCCCTGAAACAGGAAGTTCTATAGGCCCTACGGGAATTACGCAAAGACATGAACAGACAAGGAAAATTTCTACTTCCGACCAGCAACCCACTCACAGGTGAGATTTGCTATAAATCGGATAAAATCAGCAGCGAAAGTAATTAACAGTCTAGGAATAGAGATGATAAAAATTATTCTGGACATATTACCTGCATTAAACGTAAACTCATCTCCTCATCCCGAGGTGGTGCACCCTCAATGGAGGTGAGCTGCATGTACCATTCCAACCACATACCAGCCCTCTTGCTATTCTTAAATTTGTGGCAGTACTGGGAATCGAACCCGGGCCCCCTAGGACGGCAGCTAATAATGCTAAGCGTTAGGCGGACACATGCACTAATTAACATAATTAACTCTTCCTTTGTAGACAGCACATTTCCCGAAACATGTAAAGCAGGCATAATACGTCCTCTAAAACAAGTAGCTTCCCCTTCTGAACCAGCCGATTAGAGATCTATTTGCATACTTTCTGCTTTATCTAAAGCGCTAGATTTCATCGTTTATAGACAAATAACAGACTACATGACGACTTACAACTTACTCGAACCACTACAATATGGTTTTCGTAAAGCACACAGTACTACAACGGCACTACTGAAGGTCACAGAAGACATTCGAGAAGCAATGGACAATAAGGAAGTGGCAGTTTTAATACTTCTAGCTTTTGACTCTGTTAACACTGACATTTTGCCATGTAAATTGTATTCCCTCCGTTTCTCGGACAGTGCCTTCCTTTGGTTGGATTCCCACCTGCGTGGCGTCGGCTGTGTGTTACAGATAGGATAAACAAACGAACTTGACGATCCGTGTAGTGTGGTGTGCCCCAAGGGTCGGTGTTAGGACCCGTTTTTTCCATTTACTTTAAAGATGTCCCCCAAAACCTAACGCACTGCAAATTTCACATTTACGCTTATGATGCTCAAATTTACCTCCACACATCTCCAGATCAAATATTTTCCGCCATAGAAAACATCAATCAGGATCTCACATCGTTTTCTTCTTGGCCTTTGAGATGAGGTCTTACGTTAAACCCTCCAAAAATGCAACGAAATTACTCGCGAAGATCAATAGACCAGAGATTCCATCCATAATGTTACATAATACCAACATACCATTCATGCCATTAGTAAAACTCCTACGCGTTACTTGCGATGATGACATGTCATGGAAAATGCATATTACGCGCATCACCGAGAAAGGATTCTCTGTATTGCACATACTGCGCTGATATAAATACGTATTTCCTGAAAAACTTTAAAACATGCTGGTAGAAGCTCTAGTTTTTCTTCATTTCGACTATTGTGATGAGATTTATAGAGACGCTCGGTGCAAGTTTCTGAACAGATTTCAACGTGGTCAAAATGCATGTGTGAGATACGTCTGTAACCTACGGTACTATGACCATGTAACTCGTTCATACAACCATCTACATATCTTGGCCCCGACTAGAAATCGGTCGCACTTATGAATACCCTTCATCATTCACATTCATTCTTCACAACCATTTTACCTTACTTCATATTCCAAACACCTCTCATTGTATCATATTCTTAACACTAGATCTACTAATAATTCTATCCTTGCTTTACCTACCCACAGAACTGCCATTTACGATCATTCATTCACAGTACTTGCCTGTTGTGAGTGGAACCTCCTTCCCGAAAATATCAGAGGGTTACGCGCTATTTGCACTTTTTAACAAGCACATTCGAGACATTTTATGCACCAATACGGATGTAAACTTGATACTGCTACTCACAACCATTGTTATGTCATGGATGCCATGGCAGAAATTTGTGTGAAATTCTTATCGTTTATTTTTTCCAGTTTTACGACATTTTACGCACTACGTCATTTTTACACGTAGGATATTACTTTTAATAATTTTTGCTTTTCTTCTTTTTCTTAATCTGTTTACCCACCAGGGTTGGTTTTCCCCTCAGCGAGGGATCCCACATCTACCGCCTCTAGGGCAGTGTCCTCTAGCGTGAGAGGCCCAGGCGGCCTCACGTGCAAGGCTGAACAGGGGCCTTGGGAGGGGGGATGGGATGGGAGGATTGGAAGGGATAGACAAGGAAGAGGGAAGGAAGTGGTCGTGGTCTTAAGTTAAGTACCATCCCGGCATTTGCCTGGAGAAGTGGGATACCACGAAAATCCACTTCGAGGATGGCTGAGGTGGGAATCGAACCCACCTCTACTCAGTTGACCTCACGAGGATGAGTGGACCCCGTTCCAGCCCTCGTAACACTTTCCAAATTTCGTGGCAGAGTCGGGAATCGAACCCGGACCTCCTGGGGTGGCAGCTAATCACGCTAACCACTACACGACAGAGGCGTACATTTTTTTCTATTATTATATTTAATTTATTTCAACTTAATTTAAGGTCATTACTCATCATTTTTGTATTATTATTAATTTAATTTTTATTTAAACTAATTGTTGTAATACAGTGTAATATACGTATATTTCAATGCCTGGTTAGATGGACGAGAAGACCTGAAATCCTTAATCTTTCCTGGTAAAATAAAACATTACAGCTACTAACGGCCAACGACCGTAGCGGTGTTGAAACACCAGATCGCGTGAGATCTCCGAAGTTAAGCAACATTGGGCGTGGTCAAGATTTGGATGGGTTTCCACGCGCTGGTGATGGAGCGGAAAGGAGCTGGCCACTCTACCGTACATGAACTCCGGCTCAAGCACACCGCTGCGGAGATTCAGACCTGCCCTTGGGCAGCATACACCCTTACCTTACTACTAACGGAGTATGTACTTACAATATTGTTGTTTTATTTTTTAACCACCTTTATGAAACGGAATCCTGCATACAGCGGAAAACATTTCCGGTCCCTTGGGTTTCCTCTGAGGACAGGTTTCTTCGCATTATTCAAGTGCAAAATATATTTTGATTAAGTGAATGTGTGTGCTAGAGATTCTTATTAGAAAACTAAGCCTTCATTTCCACTTATACTTGGAATGGTACTAAATCAGTAGAAAAATAGTTTAATTCCAATTAATTTCTTCTTCACTCCCGTAAAAGTAAGTGTGTGAGAAAAAAAAAACATTGAAAG
Organism: Anabrus simplex; assembly: GCF_040414725.1. NCBI lineage: Eukaryota > Metazoa > Arthropoda > Insecta > Orthoptera > Tettigoniidae > Anabrus > Anabrus simplex. The sequence goes on along the minus strand of NC_090266.1, from coordinate 1,119,912,785 downwards.
GTTTGTCACTTTGCACAAAAACCAAACCCCATGGCGGAATTGCCCCGAAGGGCCATGGATTAGTACTCTCGTAGGCCCAGTAGACTTCGAACCAGTCCTGAGATCCAGGTAAAATCCCTGACCGGGCCGGGAATCGAACCCGGGTCTCCGGGTGAAAGGCAGACGCGCAGGGCATGACAAGAGCACTGATGGTTGTGAAGAAGAGTGAGTACAAACTAGATCTTAACATTACTTTAATGTAAATGACAAACCATGCATTTGTGGATGTTAATCGAATTGTTAGTCAGGTTAAGATTCAGGGATGTTTCTACAGTTTAACATAATTTTGCGATTTGGGGATATCTGAAAGTATATGCAGCTGCTTAGAAATTACACCTTCTAGTGACAGATCGGTAATGAAATGCTTAAAATTGATCTCTTCTCTATAGCAGTACGTCCCCAGCCCCCAACCACTGAGGGTGTCCATGATCATGCAGACGTAATGAGAAATGAATGAATGCCGCAAGTTATAATTGCACCATGTGCTATGCGGGGCAACTGTCGCATGATATTCGCTGGCCCATCGAACTCGAATCGCTCAGTTCATATCTGTTACTTCGTTTTTATCTCGGATTATTAGCAGAGAAGTTGAAAATTGGTTCAAAAAGGTTCTTCTCTCTTTATTTGTCTTTTGTGACATCACATAAAAATGGCCGATCTCATTTTTAAATCAGTGTTCACATTGGAGGGTAGATCTGTATAAACTCGTGCTATAAAGTTTGATCAGTGTCAGATTGAGTGGTAGTTCAGACAGTGCTCAAATGAAAATGATAATGAAAATCCACAGCCTGTTCTCAGTCATTCGACCGGGTCAGGAATGGAATGAATAAAGCCCCTGTCTAGCGGCGAGGCGAGGAACTGTGTCGGCTGCCGAAGCCTGTCGCACTGAGGCAAGGATTTATGACTGACAGATGAAATAAACTGATATTGGAGAGCGTTGCAGGAATGAGAAATGGCAGAGAAAATCGGAGAAAATTCGTCCCAACTCCACGTCGTTCACAACACATCTGACTTGGGGTCACCAGGATTTGAACCACGGCACCGAGCGGTGAGTGGCCGGCGCGCTGCCGCCTGAGCCACGGAGGCTCCGCAGAGCTGAACTATCTCTGTTAATTAGATGACAACATTGCTGGCGAAATTTCATGGTCTGTACTACTTTTCGTGCAACGATTACAGATTTGTGCGCGTTTCTCTCAAGTAACCAGCTCCACAGCTGTGTGGTGAGAATAGCTTAAAGATCCTGTTTTCGGTTTAGTCCTCTGGCTAGGATACTGGATGTTTGTGCCTACATCACAAAAACACGTACCGAGCTCGATAGCTGCAGTCGCACTTAAGTGCGGCCAGTATCCAGAAATCGGGAGATAGTGGGTTCGAATCCCACTGTCGGCAGCCCTGAAGATAGTTTTCCATGGTTTCCCATTTTCACACCAGGCAAATGCTGGGGCTGTACCTTAATTAAGGCCACGGACGCTTATTTCCCACTCCTAGCCGATTCCTATCCCATCGTCGCCATAAGACCTATCTGTGTCAGTGCGACGTAAAGCAACTTGCAAAAACACGCAATAGTGAGGACCGTACCCCATCATGTACTAATTCTTGCTTCGAGTGGTTGTACGTTCTATTCGACAAAGACAACGAAATTTTTAACATCACCTGTCCGGCTCCATCGCTAAATGGTTATCGTGCTGGCTTTTTGTCACAGGGGTCCCGGGTTCGATTCCCGGCCAGGTCAGAGACTTTAACCTTAATTGGATAATTCCCTTGGCTCGGGGACTGACTGTTTGTGCTGTCACCGACATCCCTGCAACTCACACACTACATATAACACTATCATCCACCGCAATAACACACAGTTACCTACACATTGCAGATGCCGCCCACCCTCATCGGAGGGTCTGCCTTACAAGGACAGCGCCCTGGTAGAAATAGCCACACGAAATAACAATATTATTATTATTATTATTATTATTATTATTATTATTATTATTATTATTATTATTATTATTATTATTATTATTATTATTGTATCAACTGTCTGCCTTCATCAACAAGGATGCAAAGAGAAACGAATAACATTTCAGCCATAACTTTAGATACATTGCCAGCCTCTGTGGTGTAGTGCTTAGTGTGATTAGCTACCACCCCCGGAGGCCCGGGTTCGATTCCCGGCTCTGCCACGAAATTTGAAAAGTGGCACAAGGGCTGGAACGGGGTCCACTCAGCCTCGGGAGGTCAACTGAGTAGAGGGGGGTTCTATTCCCACCTCAGCCAACCTCGAAGTGGTTTTCCGTGGTTTCCCACTTCTCCACGCAAATGCCGCGATGGTACCTAACTTAAGGCCACGGCCGCTTCCTTCCCTCTTCCTTGTCTATCCCTTCCAATCTTCCCATACGTCCACACGGCCCCTCTTCACCATAGCAGGTGAGGCCACCTGGGCAGGGTACTAGTCATTCTCCCCAGTTATATTCTCCGACCCAAAGTCTCACGCTCCAGGACACTGCCCTTGAGGCGGTAGAGGTTGGATCCCTCGCTGAGTCCGAGGGAAAAACCGACCCTGGAGGGTAAACAGATTAAGAAGAAGAAGAAGAAGAAGAAGAAGAAGAAGAAGAAGAAGAAGAAGAAGAAGAAGAAGTGCAACAAAACATCTGTACAAAAAAAATAAAAAATTACTACACTACAACACAGCCATCAAACTGTATGTAGCCGAAACCCACGTCATAAATTTAAACAAACCAAACAAACCCCATGGCAGTACACCCCTTGAAGGGCCTTGGCCTACCAAGCGACCGCTGCTCAGCACGGAGGCCTGCAGATTACGAGGTTTCGTGTGGTCAGCACGAGGAATCCTCTCGGCCGTTATTCTTAGCTTTCTAGACTGGGGCCGCTATCTCACCGTCAGATAGCTCCTCAATTCTAATCACGTAGGCTGGGTAGACCTCGAACCAGCCCTCAGGTCCAGGTAAAAATCCCTGACCTGGCCGGGAATCGAACCCGGGGCCTCCGGGTAAGAGGCAGGCACGCTATCCCTACACCACGTCATAAATTTAAGAAACATCGAAAAACAAGAGAGGCAAATTGTCAGATAAATACTCGGACCAAAATCCGAAAGTGAAATTTGGACGAAAAGACAACCACATGAAATGTATAATAAAGTCACAGAAAGGTAACAAATACAGTTCAAAAAATGCGATTCAAATTTTACGGGCACATACGCAGAATGGATGACAACAGCCTGACGAAGTATCTGCTAAACCTGAAAACAACGTAACAATTAGGTAGTTGAATTAAACAATCTAGAAAAGAATGATATTGCCGAGGAAACATTCAAGAAAAAATAATTTCGAAGCTAGTAAGCAAATATGAAATTGCAGAGGAACCTTGAAGGAGATATAGAAGATAGACAGAAGAACCCAGAAAGGCTCTCAGTGAACGAACGGATAGATACTGGGAAGAAAGGAATGTATTCCTTCGTTAGGCATAACGAATCAAGAAAAAATAACAGTAATGAGAGTAATAAATAATAATAATATTATTCTTCTTAATCTGTTTATTCTCCAGGGTTGGTTTTTCCCTCGGACTCAGAGAAGGATCCCACCTCTACCGCCTCAAGGTCAGTGTCCTGGAGCGTGAGATTTTGGGTCGTGGTATACAACTGGGTAGGAGGACCATTACCTCACCCAGACTGCCTCGCCTGCTATGCTGAAGAGGGGCCTTGTGGGGGGTGGAAAGTTTGGAAGGGGTAGACAAGGAAGCGCCGTGGCCTTTGCCTGGCATTTGCCTGGAGCAGGAGTGGGAAACCACGGAAGACCGCTCCAAGGATGGCTGAGGAGGGAATCGAATCCCCTCTACTAAGTTGACCTCCCGACGCTGAGTGAATCACGTTCCAGCCCTCATACCCGTTTCTTGATACAGGGTCGGAGATGAGGTAAATTTGTATGATATGATTTACTGCCGGATGCCCTTTCTGTCACTAACGTCATTTCAGTAAATACTGGAAGTCCGGCTCCATGCCTAAATTGTTAGCGTGCTGGCCTTTGCTCACAGGAGTCCCGAGTTCAATTCTCGACAGGGTCGGGAATTTCAGTAACAATTGGTTAATTCCCCCGGTACGGGAACTGGGTGTATGTGTCGTCTTCACCATAATTTAATCCTCATCACGACGCGCAGATCGCCTTAGGCATCAAATCAAAAGACCTGCACCAGGCCTCTCCGGAAACCACACGCCATTATTATTATTATTATTATTATTATTAGTAGTAGTAGTAGTAGTAGTAAATAATGAAGATGAAGTAAATGATGGCGAATGAAAATTAGCTAAGGAGGTGGAAGGAATCGGCTGTGGATAGGAACTGTCCCGCTATTTGCCTGGAAGTGAAAATGCGAAACCACAGAAAACCATTCTCCGGACAGCCGACGGCGGGATTGGAACCCATTCGTTACCCGAATGCAGAGCTTGGCTCCATAGCCTTGGCACATTAATACGCATGCCCACTCCTCTCGGTAATAATAATAATAATAATAATAATAATAATAATAATAATAATAATAATAATAATAATAATAATAATAAATGCGTTCGGTGTTACTTTAAGCTGGGATGACTAGCTCAGCTGTCGGGTACAATCCTGGCACAGTACGGTGGTATTTGAAGGAGCTCAAATAGTCTGTTTCGCGTTGGTAGATTTATTGGCACATAAATGAACTCCTGCGGGAAAAAGTTTTGTCACCTCGGTGTCCTCGAAAACCATGAAAGCAAACGCAAGACCAATAGCATCATTATTATTAGGTTACTTCAAGTATTGGTCGTAAAACACGTCGGGACTTTGCCCGGATTAAGTTCACTAAGAGGGCAATAAATCAACCTGAGTAGCAAGGGACACCATTGCATCGCCAACACTAATGCAGTTCATTCTCACTCTCTCTCGCTATATGTATTTGAACTCCAAGCAAATGCTGAGGTGGAACTTCCGTTCCAACACAATACAAACATGGGAGCACGAGGACTATTCTTCGCAAAGCACTGGTGTCAACTTAAAAAGGAAGGTAACTTACCGGCCACACAGGAATGGCGGCGTAAGAATCGTGCCCTCAGACTACGAAGCTGGCGAATTCGCATAGCCTCCTCAGGACCCTCGATAGCCGAGAAGATGGAAGCGCCCAGCACGAGGAAGAGCACGTAGAAGGCAGCAAGCGCCAGAAGACGCACGCTACTTCTAGTCAGCCCCACTCCCGGGAGTTGCATGGCGGCCCGGCTAACGGCGCTCAGTGTCACGACGCAACTGACGGGACCGTCTACTGTGCATTGCGCGCTGCCTCGGGCCGCTTCGGACCAACTCGACTGCACTCGACGCCTTGCGACGCCTTCCTCATTTACTTGCGCTGCATGTATGAGGCTGCGAAATTCAACAGTTCTCGTACCACTGGTGTTATTCCTTTTGTCCGAATAAGGGTGGTTCGCTATTGCCCCGTGATGATTCCCGGCTACTTCAAGGATGTGAGTGAAGGCTAGAACGGCGTCCACTCAGCCTCCTCAGACCATTTGAGGAACTGTCAGACATGGGAGGTAGCGAACACGGTCACGCTGACCGCTGAGCCAATATCGTCTCTTTTTTCAGTCTTTTACTACAAGGCTGGAAGGTTGTCCCTCAGAAACCTTTCCTAATACCACTGTTGATTTGCACTTCACATTGAGCACCTTTTTTCTTGTTATATTATCACCGTATGCCTTTGCGGGCGAGGTGATTACAGTGCACTATGTCTTCTGGTATGGGCTACAGCAATTTGTTACTTTCATTGACCTATGTCAGTCTTATCCTTGGCTTTGACAATATGAAAGTGACCGAGGTATGATCGATGCTAGTAATGCCATTCCTTATGCAGCCAGTCGGTAATGAATGGTGTGAAAATATCGTTCATAGTGTAACTTGGTGCATGCACTTCAGTGGACTTGGCAGACTGATATGTAATAGCGACTTCTGGCTCAGTGAGGAAAGCAACGGGAAACTACCTCACTCCTCATTTCCCTAGTACACCTCTTCAGTGACACCTAGGCTATCTATGACAGCTGTTGGCGGAGCTGTGGAGAATCAAACAAACCTTTGGACTGAATACCCAAAACACCTGCTGAAAAGGTAAAGTTTGCTCATCGATATTCGGAAGTAAACAAAAGCACCCAGCTTCTACTGTTCCTTCGTGACTGCAAGATGAAACACTCAACAAATCACGTTTAAGGGGGCATTTTACTGAAACTTATGTTTTGTTGTCCTTTTAGTCTTAATTATTGGAAGTTAGGAGTTCGTTAATATGGGTCTATTTCTGACAATTTTAAAATTGTACATACATCGGTCAAATATTTCTGGAAATATGGCATTTTTCAAAAGTAATTAATCAGCAATATGCGTAGGTGGGCTAATGTTTGCTGCAGAAGGTGTGACCTGCCTGTGTGTTCACAACGGCGGAACACCTCCTGGTTGATGGTGAGAGTTTCCGCACCCACATTTCAAAGACCTGAAATCGGTCCATTGTTATTTCATTTTTGTACTATTTCCGGTCTCACTGAGGAACATCATTTTCGGGTTTTGCATGAAAATGTGTGTATTTAGATCATTTTAGAGCTGTTTTCGAATATGATATCAGACTACCTGTAACACCAACAGTTTTTATGTAATTACGTAATTTTGCTTTTTTAACATTCGCGTAACAATATGCACTGATCGATAAAATCAGAGGACGGTCCAGAGAGGGCCAAGTTAAAATTAAAAGTGTACAAAGTTGTTTTTGTTTAATGAAATTAAATCTAACAGCATAGCGTATTATGCTCCGGATCTCCTTTCTTCTATTTGTTGAGCATTGCTTCATTTCCTCATTAAATGTTCTGCAAATCCGTTGTTTATCTTAGTTATCTTTGATTTTACAATAGAATAGTATATTTTTTTGTATGTGTAATATACTGTAATTTCTTTCTTTCTTAATCTGCTTACCCTCCAGGGTTGGCTTTTCCCTCCGACTCAGCGAGGGATCCTACCTCGACCGCCTCAAGGACAGTGTCCTGGAGCGTGAGACATTGGGTCCGGGGTTACAACTGGGGAGGATGACCAGTACTTCGCCCAGGTGGCCTCACCTGCTATGCTGAATAGGGGCCTTAGTGGAGGATGGGAAGATTGGAAGGGATAGACAAGGAAGAGGGAAGGAAGCGGCCGTGGCCTTAAGTTAGGTACCATCCCAGCATTTGCCTGGAGGAGAAGTAGGGAAACCACGGAACACCACTTCCAGGATGGCTGAGGTGGGAATCGAACCCACCTCTACTCAGTTGACCTCCCGAGGCTGAGTGGACCCCGTTCCAGCCCCCGTACCACTTTTCAAATTTCGTGGCAGAGCCGGGAATCGAACCCGGGCCTCCGGGGGTGGCAGCTAATCACACTAACCACTACACCACAGAGGCGGACTATCCTGTAATTTACGTGGCTAAATATAAGAAAGGGCCACGAGCCCTGACTTCGCCACTGCTAAAGTCTAACATAAGTAATAAATAAATAAATAAGAGAAAATGCGATCATTTCTCCGCCCACCCGTGCACTGGCCGCTGTCAGCGGCAGGCGCCACTGTGACTTGGTGAGCGCTAGCTGATTTAGTTGCTAATACATGTACCTCGTATTGCGCGTGGAAGTTGTTTATTTTTAACTTTGTGAATCTGTGAATATCCATGTGGCATTACCTTGATTGAAAATAATGCTTCAGACCTTCACACTGAATAAAAGGAAGGCAATCCGAAGGTCATTGCGTATTGTTTACGCATTTTGAACGGCTGAATCTATTACAAACGCCAGTTCGCCACTCAGAAACCTCGATATTTTCTATTAAAAATGATGAATAAATTTTACCTTCACGACCCTCTTCAAGAAGACTAGATTTGGCGAGATGCCGCTCACGTTGACGACACTAAGTATGATATTTTAATGAGTTTCTATTTTCTGTGAGTACATTCATATTGCTGTGAAGGAGGCATGCCTTCTTGTATTGTAACGGATTGTACTTCGGGTTACAAGGAGCTACAACGAGGCAAGACCTTTCTTTATACCATCCAAAATACAGAGAGACATGTTTTTGAAGTGGAAGAATGTTAGTCCCAAGAAGGACAAAATTCTCACTGGAAAATTCTGTGTCTGATATTCATTTTCATTATAAGTACCGTACATTATTAACGCTGACAAATTTGTGATTAACGGCAGGAATTTCCGCGACTGAGATTATTGTCATTGGCCAAAAGGATGAGGAACACGATAAAATGCAACGACTAGCTTCTAGTGAGCATGCATACCAAGAATGAATCCACAATAACAGTGAGAATACGATAATCTTATCTACGCAGTGGAAGTAGGAGTGGTACTGGAGCAGAAGTTTGAGCGGTGTGTTAATATGTCGGAAATTTTCGAGACTTAAAGCAACTTGTTAAGCGCATCAAAACTCCAGGTCATCATTTTGAAAAAAGAATCCCATTGTGTAACAACTGCTTGCGCTTTTCGGTCCGACCTTGCTCGTTGCGGAGATAATGGCATGAACCCAGTATTATTATTTTAATTTTCTTTTAAAATTTGCTTTACGTCACATCGATAAATGGGATTTATGGCGATTTATGAAATGAAATGTCGTATGCCTTTTAGTGCCGGGAGATCCCAGGACGGCTTCGGCTCGCTAGGTGCAGGTCTTTTGATTTGACTCCCGTAGGCGACCTGCGCACCGTGATGCGGATGAAATGATGATGAAGACAACACATACATCCTGTCCCCGTGCCAGGGAAATTAACCAATGATGGTTAAAATTTCCGACCCTGTCGGAAATCGAACACGGGACCCCTTTGACCAAAGGCCAGGACGCTAACCATGTGCCCATGGAGCCGGATGGTGATGATGGCATAGGAAAGGTCTAGGAACGGGATGGAAGCAACCTTCACCTCATTAGTTACAACCCTAGCTTTGCCTGGCGTGAGAATGGGAAACCACGGAAAACAGGCCTCCCGAATGCAAATTGACGGTTACGTGACGCAAACCACGTAACCACTCGCTCGGTACTCTTCCATAGCTGAATTATTCATCTTGGAATGTGTATATATTACATTAGTAAGAAAATTACCTAGGGTTTTGCATATGAAAGGCCGCGTGTTTGAGATAAGATTGCTCAACAACATAACTTCTTTTTCGTAGAATCTTAAATTGCTGAGCGCAATACTGCGAGCGGCTGAAACAGGTGAAGTGAGCACAATTTCCCTTCTGTACGCCAGTAGGGGTCGTTCGCCCCCCCCCCCTCCCTAGACACACACACTTTGTGGAGAAAACACGGAATATTTATTCCATTTTAGCCACTTAAAACTAGGAATTATTAAAAAAGATCAATTTATACAAACCTCGTTATTTAATACCTAATTCTTTCCCTTAATTTCTCTAAATATTAAGAGAATACTTGGCGGAAATACGCACAAAATGTCATTCGACGCACCTAAACGATTTTTCAGCACCACAGCAATTAGTGGGAACTCGCTCAGCAGCGTGTAGAAGCGCGATTAGTATCTGATGGCACAAAATCTTAGTTGCGCACATGTGTGAGGATGCCATTCCCACCTTAAGGAAGTTGTGGGAAAAGCGCAAGAAACGTAAGGTAAAAGGCACATGGAACTTACCCATGATTGGGTACGGTACAACTTTTAACGGATTACATCTTCCTGGTCAGAATTGTTCTTGGCATTCGATAGTGAACAACTACTGTAATGAATGTGGACGAAATACTGATTTATTTTTTGGAAGTGGAAATAACTTTTGAATAGACACTCCTCAATTTTTCCTTTGGTGAAAATTTTATTTTTTAGTATTGAATACAAATCTAAAAAAAAAAACTATTACTGCTACATTTAAGTTAAGTAGGTAAACTGTCAACTTGTACTTCTCCGTCGAAATTCGCTCAGACAGCAAAAAACGTACTCTTTTGTAGCTACATTGTTTCAATTTAGTTTTCTACTTGTTTGTTTTCTATAATTTACTGTGCCCTCCCCCCCCCCGCCCTCATCTAATTCCCAATCGCCGCTACCGCTGTACGCTATGATTACAGTTTGCTAGGGATGAGCATACATCCCCTGAATAGTATCTACGTTTTATGTTTTTTATTGACCTTTGGCCACATTGCCATTTGGTCATCACATACGTCAATATAAAACAATATACAGTACACAGAGCAATACAGAAAACTTAACAACACATACTACAGTAAAATCAAGGTTTATTTCAACTTTAAAGAAACCGTGTGCATGTTAAGTCCAGTAGAGTCGCTAAGAAGCTCGCCCCCCCCCTCCCCGTAATAATTGAAAATGGGCCCCTCGTTTCCTGATAAGGAAAGTTACAAGTTTATTTCGTAGTACAGGGTCATATATTATTAATGTACCGGGCGGTACACCTCTACGACGCAAGTTCAAATCTTGCGCCAATTGAAACTTCTCTACTGGAGAAACCCAGAACTTTGACAACTGAACTAACTCGGCTGTTTATCAGAAGATGTCACTGTGTGTTGTTGATTTGCTTTTGTTTTTCAGTGATCAAGAAATGTGGACATTCTCTAACAGATGTCTCTACCAAAAACTATGGTAATACACTCTGGTGCAATGGAATGAACTCTCTGGAAGAAATTTTGTAATCATAAGTTTTGTCTTTACTAAATTTTCTTCTGGCAGTGGTGGGTTGGCAATATTAAGTTTTCTTTCCGCCGGTTTTGAATTTAACCAATCCTAAATTTCTGTAATTAATTTCCCACCAATAAGGTGTTTCTCCATTGCCTTGTGTAAAAGTTTTGGCTGTCAACCAATAAAAATTGAGTGGGTGTGTCTACTCATTCCTGAAAGGTCTCGAATTTTTCGCGAGGGTATAAAAACTGCTGATTTTCTTGTCTCCGGGCCACTTCAGTAGCATCTAGCTTAATGTGTAGATATGTAGCAGCGGGCGGAAGCGCCCTGTTCTTCAGGCAGCAGCTAATGGCCTCTTAACATCTTTATTTCTTGCTAGCTCAGCAGTTTAACTCCCGAGGAAAGTTCGAAACCTTTAATATGTAAACTATTAGACATGTAAACCCTTTTCCTGGTAAACTTCAGTTTTCTTGAACTTTAATTCGGGGATAGAGAGTGCTTTACCCTCTCGAGCTCCCCTTCATTTGAAATTGAGGTGACTACGTTTTCGTGACCGTTTCTTCTCTTCCTTAATGTATTAAAGTTTCTCATACGAGTCACCTCCCTAGCTTGAGATTAGCTCCTGTATTATCGGCCGAGCGCCACATATTTTTTAAAAAATTTTAGTGTAGGAGTGCAAGTACTCGCCTCCATTCAATTTTGTATTTTGGGCCATTTATTTAACACGTTTTGTTTTCCTTCCTGAGAAGGCCCAGTAGATTGGGTACGAGGTACCCCTGTGCCATTATAAATGTGCCTTGAGGGCAGTTAGTGTAAAGTCAGGTTATGGCCTCTTAAATAGGCTTAAAAATCGAGAACGGGTCAGCTCTTTTTGGTATTTTGAAAGGCGCCTCGGGGAGGCGTGACATTTTTGATTGTTGGGAGCTAATGCCCCATGTAATTAAGGGTTTTCTGCCCTTTGGTAATTTGTGGTTATGAGCTGAGAGCTCAGACTTTAGGGCTCGTAGCCCAGAATTTGTAAAATTACATTGTACCTGATATTTTTGTTATTACACCTTGTGAAAAATTGTTAAACTTTGTTGTCTGTTGAAAATATAACCTTTATTTACATTTTAAATTCATCTTTCAGACTTGTAGTTAGACCCATTCCAGCCCGCACCTTCTTTCACCTCTGCTGTTCCACAGATACCTCGGAACAATTACAATGAACAACAACGACGTAACTATAATAATAATAATAATAATAATAATAATAATAATAATAATAATAATAATAATAATAATAATTGTACTTGCGAGTACTTGCACTCCTACATGAAAGCTTGTTAAAACCTAAGTGGCGCTAGGCCGATTCAACAGGGGCTATTCCCACACTAGGGAGGTGACTCGTATAAGAAAATGTTAATACAATAGAGAAGAAAATCGGCTATGAAAACGTAGTCACCTCGGATCAAAATGAAGGGGAGGTCGAGGGGGTAAGGCACTCTCTATCCCCGAATTACAGTTAAAGTAACATGAAAATTTTACATCGAAATGGTATAGGTTACATCAAAACGGTTTCGGACCTTCCCCGAGGATTAAACTGCTGAGCTAGCAAGGAATTAAAGATGTTAACCGGCCATTACCTTTTTGAAGGGCTGCTGACTGATGAAAGAGGCGCTTCCCGCCTCCTGCTATTCTTCCATACACTAAGCTAGATGTTGTACGAGTGGCCGAGAGACCAGAAAATCAGCAGCTTTTATACCCTCGCGGAAGATTCGAGACCTTTCGTGAATAATTAAGACACACCCACATGCGTTTATTGGTCGGCTAAAAGTTACAAGTCAAAAATGAAGAAGAAACCTGTGATTGGAGGGAAATTAATTACATAAATTACTGATTGGGTAAATTCAAAACAGGCGGAAAGAAAGGATTAATATTGCCAACCCACCAACGAAAGAACGAAATTTAGTAAAGACAACAACTTATGAATACAAAATATCTTCAAGAAAAGTTCCTTCACTTCGCTCCAGGGTGCATAATCATAGTTTTGGTAGAGACATCTGTGAAAGAATGTCCACACTTCTTGATAATTAGTAAACAAAAACAATTCGAAATTAATACAGTTACATCTTCAGATAAACGATTGAATTAATTCAGTTTTAAAGTTCAGAGTTTCGGCTGTAGAGGAGTACTTTAAGGCGGAAAATTCAAATGTGCGGCGTATAGGTGTACCAACCGGTATAATAATAATAATAATAATAATAATAATAATAATAATAATAATAATAATAATAACAATAATAATAATAATAATAATAATAATATCGCATCCGGGAGATAGTGCGTTCGAACCCACTGTCGGTAGCCCTGAAGATGGTTTTCCGTGGTTTCCCATATTCACACCAGTCAAATGCTTGGGCTATTCCTTAATTCAGGCCGCAGCCGCTTCCTTCCCACTCCTAGCCCTTTTCTGTCCCATCGTTGCCATAAACCTCTCTGAGTCGGTGCGACGTAAAGCCAATTGTAAAAAAAAAATATATGACACTTTTTAAGGCACCGATTCTCTTGTTCGTAGTTTTCCATTTAGCTCAGATTTTGTTAAGAATTCGGAAAGAAAACTTTCTGTGGCTCTCTTAAAAGTACCGTTCTCGGTTCCAATACTTCCCTGGTATTGAGAATGAGAAAGACATTTGCAGGACAGCCAACTTGGGATTTGAACGCTCTGTCTCCCAAGTGCATTGATAGGCTCTGACATAAGTGGGTTGAAGCTTTTTACCACTTAGTCCGGTTTCAGATATGAACTCGGGAGTTGAGTGTTGAGATGAGATTCACATACTAGGGTACACATTTTAGGTCAGTATGCCTTTCCTTAGAGACCAGTGGTGAACTGGGTGAAAATATCTAGTAGTGGAGTGTATGGGCACAATGAAACAGGAAAACATGCATCGCCTACACTGAAGTTGACATAGCACTGTCATGGGCCCCTCACCCCCGCGGGGTCGTTGGGGTCCTTATCGCCGCCACTGGTTAGTCCAAATAGTACACATCGAATAGTATCCATTGGACTGGTCCTAGCAGTGGCCGGCGGACTGAAAACAAGCTCGATGTCGGCATGGGCCGTTTACCTCGGCGACCTTACGAGTACAGTGCTTGCGGTACATTAATTAACACACACACACAATGTGTTCCGGAAGTAGTTTTACTTCACAAGTAATACTTGGAATACTAGCTGAAAGTTCACTATTTTCTATACAATGAGTAACAAACGTAAATTTTCTAGTGTCCCAATGTTATAATTTTTAAAAAGCCGAAAAATGAAGCGAAAGGTAAAACATATCAAAATTCTGCGGTTAAGGCTTCTTCTAGTGGCGTTGATATGATTACTACTAAAAAGGGAAAGGATCTGCAGATGATGAAATATGGATGAGTGCTGCTAGTACTTCAGTGGAAATCTATATATATAAAATAACTTGTCCTGACTGACTGACTGACTGACTGACTGACTGACTGACTGACTGACTGACTCATCATCGCCGAGCCAAAACTACTAGACATAAATAAATTACATTCTGGGGATACATTCATATTAAGATGTAGGTGCTCGCTAAGAGAGGATTTTTGGATATTCCGTCGCTCAGGGGGTGAAAAGGGGGGTGAAATTTTAAAATGAGTGTATCTATATCTCAAAACTTTAAAAGTTTAGAGATGTAAAAACTGGTATTTAGAATCTGCTTTAAAAATAAGGAAACACGTATTTTTTGTTTTCGGAAAATCCCAATAGCAGGGGTGAAAAATGGTGAAAATGGGTTGAATGCCTTTAATCAGAATACTGGTACATATATCTCTGAAACTGAAGATATTACAGACCTGAAAATTGGTACTTATGATCTCTTTTAAAAACAAAGAAACACGTATTTTTTGTTTTTGGAAAATCCAATTAACGGGAGGGTGAAAAGGGGGTTGAATTTTTAAAATGAGTGTATCTGTATCTCAAAACTTTGAAAGTTTATAGATGTAAAAATTGGTATTTAGTATCTCCTTTAGAAATAAAGAAACATGTATTGATTTGTTTTCGGAAAATCCGAATAGGAAGGGTGGAAAAGGTGAAAAATGGGTTGAATACCTTTAATGAAGATACTTAGGCCTATATCTCAGAAACTGAAGATATTACGGATCTGAAAATTGGTATTTGGGATCTCCGTTAAAAATAAAGAAAATACTGTTTTGTTTGTGGAAAATACAATTAATAGGGGGTTAAAAAGGGGGGTTAATTTTTAAAATGAGTGTATATATATCTTGAAACATTTAAAGTGTACAGATGTAAAAATTGGTATTTAGAATTCCCTTGAAAAATAAAGAAACACATTTTTTTCGGAAAATCGCAATAGGAGGGGTGAAAAAGGGGTTGAATGCTTTAAATGAGGATACTTATATCTCAGAAACAGAAGATATTACGGACCTGAAAAATTGGTATTTGGGATCTCCTTTGAAAATAAAGACACGTATTTTTTTGATTCTGGAATATCTAATTAATGGGGGTTAAACGGGAGTGACAAATTAGGGTGAATTCTTAGAAAGACTATATCTACAGTATATCTCAGAAACGTAAAATCTTACAGACGTAAAAATTGGTATTTGGAATCTCCTGTAAAAATAAACATAGGTGTATTTTTTTTGGAAACTCCACTTAAGGGGACTAAAAAGGGGGTGAAATTTTAAAATTAGCATTTCTACAGTATATCTCAAAAACTTATCATGTTACCCAAGTGAAAATAGTATTTTTATCTCTATTGAAAATAAAGAAACATGTATTTTTTGTTTTCTGAAAAAACACTTGGGTGGAGGGGTTACAGATGTTACAGACCTGAAATTTGGAATTTGGAATTACCTTTAAAAATAAAGGAATACTATTTTTTGTTTTCGGAAATCCGCCTAAAGGGAGGAGGGAAATTGAAAAAATTATTTGAATTATTTGTATGAGGATACTATTATCTCAAAAACGAATGATTTTGCAGACGTGAAAATTAGTTTTTGGAATCTGCTTTAAAATTAAACAAACACGTATTCTCGGAAAATCCAATGAAGGGCGGAGTGAAAAATTGAAAAATTAATTGATATAATTGTATGAGGATACTTACATCTAAAAAAACTAAAGTTGTTACAGACGTAAAAATTGGTATTTGGATCTCCTTTAAAAACAACGAAAAAAGCGTTTTGAGGGGGAAATCATCTTGGGGGGCGGGGGTGGAAAGGAGTTGAGTTCCTTTTATATGGTCACATATCTCAAAAACTGAAGATGTTAGAGTCGTGATAATTGGTATTTAGAAGATCCTTTACTATTAATGAGACAAGTATTTTTAATGGGAAATTCACTTAATGGGGGGGAACGAAAGGAAGTAAAAAAAGTGAATTCTCTTTATGGGGATATTTATATCTCAGAACTGAAGGTAACAGACGTGAACATTGGTATTTGGAATCTCCTTTAAACATAAGGAAACACGCCTTCTCTTTTTTTGGGGGGGGGGGTAAATCAATTTAACGCCCGTGGGGAGAAAAGTGAGTTAAGACCAATTGATTTTACTGTTTATAATGTACTTATTCCGATCATAAACTGATCCTTTTTAATCTTTCCTGGGTTCGTTTTCAAGAACCATCTTTTCCTTTGGAGTACATAAAAGATTACAGTAGATTCTCCTGGCATAAAAATAAAAATTTAAACACATTTGAAATAAACGATATGAATGATATGGACCGTGCAATTGTTAACCTCTATAACAAGGTCAATATTTCACGGAAGTATATCATTCGTGTCGCCAGAAATCTCGCGCACATTCCTACGCGCGACGATGGTGCTGGTCACATTGTACGCAATGACAGCGGTAGAGGATGTAATTTACCGCCAAGTAGCGTTCTTGCATCTTTCTGTGGGTTCCAGACCATCAATAATAATAATAATAATAATAATAATAATAATAATAATAATAATAATAATAATAATAATAATAATGTTCTGGACCGTCGTCGGACTGCGCTGGAAACGGATCCTGGCCGGGTAATGACAACGATTGCAGTCCGGCCGCGGATTCAGTACCGGCAAAGCACCCAAGACGACACCACGCCGAATCTCGTCAGCGATTTGATCCAAATTATAATGCTTATAGGAAAAGATGGCAAAGATTTAGAGACCCAACTGGCCGGGTAGAATACCTGGACCTAGCCCGGGAAGTACAAAATCGATTGCTGGAAAGAAAGATTGAAAATGGGAGGAACTTAGCCGTAATCTCTCAGAAAAAGAGTTAGATCACGAATTTTGGCGGATTCTCTCAGAAAACGATTTAGGTCGCGAATTTCGGCGGATTATATATAAAACGTTAAGCATTCAATTATAAATTTCATTATAATACCGTAGCGAAGCACGGGTATCTTGCTAGTTTACATACATAAAAGAACATGTCCTGACTGACTGATTGACTGACTGACTGTTTCATCATCGCCGTGCCAAAACTACTGGACAGAAAGAAATGAAATTTTGGGAATACATTTACATTATATTGTAGGTGTTCACTAAGAGAGAATTTTTGGATATTCCATCGGTAAGGGGGTGAAAAGTGGGGTGAATTCAAAAAATGAGTATATCTATAACTAAAAAACTTGACACTTTAGAGATTTAGAAATTGGTATTTAGAATCCTCTTTAAAAATAAAGAAACACGTGTATTTTCTTAAGGGGGTGGAAAGACGTGGGATACGGGTTCAGTTCCTTTCATCGGGATGCTTATATATAAAAAACTGAATAAATTACAGTCATGAAAATTGGTCTTTGGAATCTCCTTTAAAAATAAAGAAACATGTATTTTTTTTGTTTTCAGAAAATCCACTTAAGGGGGTGATAAAAGTGAAAGTATATGTGCATTTTTAAAATGAGTTAAAATCTACAGTATATCTCAAAACTGAAGAAGTTGCAGACGTGAAAACTGGTATTTTTAATCTCCTTTAAAAAAAGAAACACTTTTTTGTTCTGTGAAAATCCACTTAACGGGCGAATGGGGGGATAAGAAGTGAAGAAGTTGGATTCTTTTTATGAGGATACTAATATCTCTAAAACTCAAGACGTTACAGTCTTGAAATTTGGTATATGTCTATATAAAAGGCAATTGGCACCCACTAAGGAAGGGTTTCAAACAATGCCACCCCTAAGGGGATGAAACGGGGGTAAAACCCTAAAAACCAAAATATTCGTTCCTCCGAAACCATTGACCGCACAAAGTTGAAATGGCACTCAATGATTGCTTCTTTATGTACTTAATGTTAAATAAGACAAGTTTAGAATTAAATTCAGCCCTTAAGGGTAAAATGGGGTTAATACCCGAAAACAGATATATTCCTTTCTCTGAAACACAATATCAATTTCTATGAAACCGTTTGACATACGAGGTTAAAATTTCACATGATGGTTGCTCCTATTTGTTTTAGATTATAAACAAGAAAATGTCTTAAAACAATAGGCTACACCTCTAAGAGGTTTTGGCTGGGGGTGACGACTTATGACGAAATTATTCATCTCTCTAAACCGTTTGAGTATGAATTTGACATTTTAGACGATCCATGGATGTTGTAGGTGTTAAATATGGTATAATTCAAAATATTTCACGTATAAGGATTGGGATTGTGAAGAAGTTGTTTAAGTTATAAAACTAGGCCTCCACAACAGCCAAGGTACTCGGCCGAATTTCCGACTCCTTTCCTTTAATGCCAAAGAAAGTTATTTGTAAAACTCAGGGTTTTAACTGAAATAATCTTGAACCTATACACAACTGGAGGAACAATTTTTGAGACTGTATATCATTAATGGTACCTACGAATTCTTGCACACTTTGAATGTATAATATTTAACGATTTAAGTCTCTCAAAATTACTGATCACTTTCCACAAGATTAATACATATAGGAGACCTAAATAATAAAGACGGTTTCATGTCGATGTTTATCAGATATCGGTGCTCCCCTCTATACACACTACATCCTATGTCATTGATTTATAAATAAGAAGTTGTCTTCAAACAATACACCCGTAAGGGTTTTTGAATGGGGGATGAGGAATTATGACAAAAATAGTCACTTCTATGAAACCGTTTGTATTACGAAGTTAAATTTCAAATCAAAGTTTGAGAAAATTTTTAATTTAAATGAGTGTTAATATCCGAAGACAGATATATTCATTCCTTCCTCCGAAAACGTTTACCTACGAAGAAAAAATTCCAAATAGCGGTATGTATTTTAAATCCTTGGTGTGAATTAGTAAATATTTTGAAACACCCCATCCTTAAGGTGTTAAACGGAATTATCTCCGCAAACAAAATTATTCATCCCTCTAAAATCGTTTAACGTACAAATTTGTAATTTTACGAGAAGGTTTTTCGTTTATGTCCTAGATGTACAATAATATATACTTCAAAATATTTTACCCTAAGGGATTTAGATCGTGGTCGACTCCAAAAAGACCCACAATATCCCTTCTTCTGAAACCGTTTCAGGCACGTTCTTAAAATTTTATATGAAGGGTGGTCTTCTATGTCCTAGATGTTAAAGTAAAACTTTTAAAACATTCACAGCCTAAAAAACGTTAATTCCTCCATTACTATTCGATGTACATCTAAATTTCACAGGTTGATCGCTTTTACATCTTAGATGTTAAATAAGATAGGGTTTTAAAGCATTTCAGTTCTTCTGTACATTGTTCAAATAACTGTTTGATAAGATAATTAATAATCGATCCCCCAAAACCGTTTGGCGTACGAACTGAGGGTGAATTTTACAGGTTCAGTTGACAATAGACTCTCCAAAATGTAAAATTTTGAAAAATAATTTTCAAATTAAAACGGTACCGAAGCACGTGTATATTGCTAGTAGCTAATATTTCCACCACCTTCAATCAAGCTGAAATAGTCGCATGGAAACAGGTCGGCGAAATTAAACGGGAGCATTGTTTACTAGTAAATGACTGTTCAATTAGCGACAGTGATGAGCAAAAGCTTGCTATAAAATTAACAAAGTTACTTAAGTGTAATTTTTGAGGTACTCATGAATAAAATTGCTAACGTAAAATTGAACACATGACCCAAACAGGGGAATAACGTAGTTGCTGGGGGTGGCTTGCATGTCTTTGCATTATTAGTACATTTGTCATGTTTACATAGGATAGGAACTTGCTAAATTCGTTTAAGAATTTTCCTTCATATTATTTATGTATGAGATGTTTAACATTGAATGCTTAGTGTAATTTTGATAGTCATATAACAATGATAACTCTAAAGACTTTAATATTCATGAAAATGTATGGAAATATAAAATTTGTATTTGTTGAAGGGGATATGTAACCTCATAGTACGGCTCTGCTTTTTCGCTTTACTACAAAATATATTTAAACTCTTTTTTGTTTGCGGTATATTTCCCCTTTAGGGAATCATGGGTCCGCCTCTGGATAAAAAATATGTACATTAGAGTAATCGTAAACGGTCAGTTGTCCTAAAATCGATATTTTCTGATGCCTATGTTCACATACAAACACTGCAACTGTTATAGTTTCGTTTTGGAGTGTGCTTTAGATAGTTAATACATATATTTACAAGCGCGAGTCAGTCTCAAAATGGCGAGTTCCTCAAGACGACAGTGTGTAAACAATCCCAATTCCTTTCGTTTCATTTGCGACTCATTGACTATGGAAATAAGAAGAGAGAGCATAACCTCATTCGGTGTCAAGTTAGGCGACCAAGATAAAATGTTTGCACCGCACAGTGTGTTACGGGATTAAGAAAATGGACCCAGGGGAAGCAGAATTCCTTACCTTTTAGATTTCCGATGATGCGACGAGAGCAAACCATTCATGTCAATGATTGTTATTTTTTATGGTAAAAGTTGAAGATGCCTCTGCTTGCGTGACGTAGTGTTTAAAGTGTACTGTCTCTTCTAGTATGGGCTAGAACAGGGGTTTCCAAATGGCGGCCCGCGGGCCGCATGTGGCCCGCGAAGCCATTTTTGCGGCCCGCGAGAGCATTGTAAGAAATAATGTGAAGAAAAGTCACAAAAATATTTATTAGCTCTTTCAAAATCCTATGCATTTTTCTACACCTTATAGGCCCAAGTCAGAACTAATTATTCTTTAATACTATCTCCTCTTTTCAAGTATTCACTTGTTCTCAACAGGTTATTTTTAATTTTAAAGCATTTGAAATCCAAATTTCAAGTTGTAATGTTATTATTTTTGCGTCCCACTGACTACTTTTGATGGTTTTCGGAGACGCCGAGGTGTCCAAATTTTGTCCCACAGGAGTTCTTTTACGTGCCAGTAAATCTACCGACACGAGGCTGGCGCATTTGAGCACCTTAAAATACCACCGGACTGAGCCGAAATCGAACCTGCCAAGCTGGGGTCAGAAAGCCAGCGCCTCAACCGTCTCAGCCACTCAGGCCCGCTCCAATTTCACTCTTTAATGCAATTTTAAAATAATGTTTTAAACAATGAAAATGATCAAACCCTCATCTCAATTGAACTATGCATATTATTTCATATTGGTGCTCCTTACTATTTGCAGAATTTTATGAAAATTGGCCTATTCAAGTGCGGCCCGCGAACATGACTAATATTTCCAAAATGGCCCTCGAGCCCTTACAAATTGGAAACCCCTGGGCTAGAACAATTTTTTACTTGCATTGACCTGTCTCAGTCTCATCCTTGACTTTGACAACATGAAATTGACCGAGGTATGAGCGATGTTATTAATACCCTTTCTCATGCAGCCAGTCGCTGTTACGAATGGTGTGAAAATGTCCCTCATAGGGTCGGTTGGTGCCTGCATATCAGTGGGCTTGGCAGACTTAGCATACCTCAGTGAGGAAAGCAACAGAAAACTACCTCACTCCTCATTTCCCTAGTATGCCTCTTCAGTGACGCCTAGGATATCTGTGATAGCTTTTGGTGGAGCAGTGGAGGATCAAACCAGCCTTCAAGCTGAATACCCAACATACTAAGAGTTCAAAGCCATAACAAGAAAAGTGTTCAGAGCATTGCATATCCAAACCTCAAATCAGCAATGAGACCAATACCACATAGACCTAACATTCCTGTACCTAACCAACCTTCAGCCCTACAATCATCATCATCATCATCATCATCATCATCATCATCATCATCATCATCATCATCATCATCTGATTCTGGTGACTGCGATGAAATCTTGATGACCACAAAATAGCTACAACCAGAGTTGTTTACCCAAAGTGAACTAAACTACTTGGTAAGAAATCTGCATCTCTCAAAGGAGTTATCACAAATGTTGGGTTCTCATACAAGAATAAAAGACTGCTTGTTCCAGGTACAACATTTTCCTGATATCGAACAAGAGAAGATGAAATTTGTAAGTACTTCATTGAAGAGGGGCCTCTTGTTTTCTGTAAAATATTGGAAAAAGCAAAGTCATCTCCGTACAGGCCATGAAGGCCCTTGGAGGAGTGGAAGGTAGAGGCTTCCACTATCCGTAACCTCGGCACTTGATGGGGTAGAGTGGTTAGCTCTACGCCCGGCCGCCTTTGCCCCCAGGAATTATGCTGGTACTCATTTTTGGTGTAGGCTGAGTAAACCTCAGGGCCATATGCACCTCCGGAAGTGGAAATCAAAATATTGAGGGAGTAGTATCAAAATACGGAATTACATACAACAAGAATGAATGGAGGTTATTTATCGATGGAAACCAAAAAAATATCAGAGTTGTACTCTTACACATCACCAGTTTATTTATTCATTCATTCATTCGTTTATCATTATAGACTGTTATGCCTTTCAGCGTTCAGTCTGCAAGCCTCTGTGAATTTACTAAACGTCGCCATAATCCTCTATTTACAACTAGTGCTTTGGCCTCATGTAGTTCTATACCTCTTATCTTTAAATCGTTAGAAACTGAGTCTAACCATCGTTTTTTTCCATGTGAAGAACTCCAAACTAAAGGCACACTTAAAGCCTTTAAAGTGGTGATCCCACTGCAAGACTTACCAAAACTCAACATAGCGGAAGTGTGGCCAGAGGGAGTCATCGTACGACGCTACCGTATTTTTCGCTCCCAAGGAGCAGGAGCCAGACTCGCAGCTCAATCTGCTTCTGTGGAATGTGGAAGGACTGAAAAGCACTCTAGCACTATCTAACAACGATCTTTTGCACACACAAGACATATTAGTCTTCGTAGAAACTCTAGCAACTAAAGCCTGGGAAATAAACGAAATCTACTCACAACATATACCAGCGACGCAAGGACCAAGAGGACGGCCAAAACAAGGAATCTCCTGCTTCTTCAAACCAAAAATGGGAAAAGTGCTAAGCACACATCAGGATCAAGACACACTTGTGATAAATTTCGAAAAACTTTCTATAATAGCCATATACCTTGAACCATTAATGCCAATAGAAGACATAATAACAACCATTATGATTGCCTTAAGACAGGCAACACCAGGACAGAACATTATTATAGCCGGAGATCTGAACTGCAGATTAGACGTTCCAAATCACTGAACAAATGAACTGTTAGATATGATGATAGAGGAGGGATTCATCCTCGTCAATCAGGCGGATGAACGAACGAACTTCTCACACTCAGGATGTAGTACTATTGACTTATTATTCTATAAAGGACCCAATATTACATTGAATAATTATACAGTATGTTATTCAGCAGATGAGACACCCCTAAAGAAACATTGTCCGGTCGTGGCCAATTTTTCCATTCCAAATGTGATGAACAGAATTAAAACCACAGAAATCAAAGTCTCACGATACCTAAGAAACTGCGTATTAAGCCAGAAGAAAGATGAATGGGAAGAATTCGATAATCACATAGAGAGAAATGACATTGATTCGGCTGCCATGACACTGGAGAAAAACGATTCAGTCTGCTATGGTATACAATCAAAAGAGAAGAGCTCGCAAATGATTTGACGCACAATGTTATGAAAAGAGACAGACTACCCTTCTTGCTCTACATACAGCCAAATCTAGCCATAGTTTAGAGGACATAAAATTCTACAGTCAAATCAGAAAATAATATCAAAATCTACTGAAGATTAAAAAAGGATTACATGGAAAAGGAAGCAACAAATATGGTGGAAGAAGCCAGAAAGGACCCGTACGTGGCATTGAGGTCACAGAAATCTCAGAGCAATAGCAAAATAGACATAACAGTTTTGGAAGAACATTTCAACAACATTCTCAACATTCATAAAACCAATACCGCATATGAACCGATCAATGCGAAGACATGTCTAGCGGAAACTGAACCCTTCACGAGACAATAACATCTCTAAATGACAAGAAGGCGTCAGGTCCCGACGGCATATATAATGAACATATCGAAGGCTCAGTTAGCTTATTACTTCAAGCAGTCACAGATATGTTAAACCTATGCTTAAAAGAGGGCAACATCCCAGAAATATGGAGGATCTCGACAATTAAGGTACTGTTTAAGGGGAAAGGTAATCAGTTTGACCCGAACTCTTACAGGGGAATTGCCCTGGAAAAATGCATATTGAAGATACTCACAAGCATTATCAAAAAGCGAATTTCTAAGGAAGTAGAACACGGGATTCCGGAAGAACAATTCGGTTTCCGAAAAGGCAGGAGCACTCTCCATGCCATTAACAACTTAATTGATGATATAGAAGATACATTAAGGCATCCTCAAGGAAAATTCCATGTAGTCTTCGCAGATTACACCAAAGTTCTCGATACAGTAAACAGACGTATCCTAATCTCGAAGCTGGAGACAATAACAGGAAGAAATAAGCTCACTGTACTGATCCATAACATGATGACAGCCAATTTCCAACAGATCACAGATGGCGTAACCACATCGAAAACAATAACTCACACCAACGGCGTCCTACAGGGAGACCCATTAAGCCCCCTACTATTTAATGTCGCCACATAAGATGTTTTACAGATGATTAGACAAGAGACGGAAGATATAAAAATCTATATATATGCGGACGACATGGTCATTGGATCGAATTCCACCTACAACCTGCAAAGAGCCATAAACCAACTTGAGAAGTGGGTACAGGAAAACAAAATGGAAATTAACACCGAAAAAACTGTACAGATGACATTCCGCAACGGAGGCCGAAAAGCTGCGGAGGACGGGATATATCTAGGACCGAAACCTCTTGTGACAGTCAACAGCTTCAAATACCTGGGAGTGACTCTGCAAACCACCGTCAGATCTTTTAGAATACACGTGAAATCCCGCGCAGCATCTGCCACAAAAGCAATTTTTGACATCAAAGAATTATCCAGATTATCATTAACAACCGCTATGGCCTTATTCAACGCAAAAATAGTTCCCATCGCAATATACGGAATAGATATTATTGGGATAAGTTAAGTCTAAAAGATCTAATGACTTTGGAAACAGTTAAATCAAGATTCTTGAAAGCCGCTCTAGGTGTTTCGAAACACAAAGTCGAGGCTAGTCTACGAGCTCGCGAAAGAACCGTTCTTTAAAGAAGAACTGCGTATGAGACTCCCATCTACCGACAGCTCGAATAAATTGCTCCTTGAAAGACAAAAGGAACGAAGAGAAATTTGGCTGGACTTTTATACTACAGAAGCCATGGTAAATAGATCTTGGGCCAACACGAATCAAGACCTCCGACACCTGGCGACCTCAATAGTTGTGCATGGGTACCACCACAAAGTATGCAAGAACAAGCGTTTTCACGATCCCGGGAACAACTGTATATGTGAGTTGTGCGATCAGCCTTGTGATAGTTACCACATTACCACTTGTAAAAAACGCGTAATACCCCTGGTAGACTATTGTGCTTAATTAAAATGTGTACAATCAAAATGCGGGGTAAAGTGTATCGCCAAAACTTATGTAACATATATACACAACTTGTGTGCATTTCTTAATAATAATAATAATAATAATAATAATAATAATAATAATAATAATAATAATAATAATAATAATAATAATAATAATAATAATAATAATAACCTGCCCAGTGTATGGGACGCAGAGCTGACTGCGACCAGGCGGGTCCACAGGTTTCGGATAGTGGGCATCCCTCCAGATATGGAGGGCAGCTGCGATATAAGCAGGGAAACCTGACAAATAAGCAGTCCCGGACCAACAGCGGCATTGCCACCAGGATGTGGTGGGACTATGGAGGGCACCATAGTCTCTAAAAAATGCCACATAAATCCACTGACGGCAATGTGACAAGGCGAGTGAGTGCCGCCTAAAAAGCACTCTGCCATTCCCGTGGCGTCTGTTCCCCATGTTAGGGGCGGCCTGGAAAACTTCTTGGTGCAGCGAACCAAGTCGTAGCAGATGGAAATGCAAATTTCTAGAAGCACAAGCTCTAAACAAGTATCAGTCATGAAAGGTGCAATGAGTAACTCATATCCTCGTGGTGGCGAAGCTACCGAAGCTGGGCATTCGGATCCGGGGGTCCAGCAGCATTGCGCAAATCAAGACCAGTCGGAGGGTCTTAGAATCCCAAAGACAAATCACAAATGTAAACACAGAACGTTCATAGGGACACTGAATGTAAACTCGATGTTGAAAATAGGGAAACAAATGGAACTGACTAAAATGATGGATGAACAAGAGATGAAAATATTAGCTATACAAGAAACAAGATACCGAGACGAAAATACGGTACAAACACACAACTACAGGATTTATAAAGGTAAACCAGCAGAGAAAATACAAAACACTAAAGGTCTTTGGATGTTTGGAACAGCATTTGTACTACACAATTCACTGGCAGACAAGATAACGGAATTCAAATCCACCTCACCAAGGATGTCAACACTAACTTTCAAAAACAAGAACAAGAAATACACAATAATAAATGCACATGCACCAATAAATAAGGACAACCAACAAAATCCACAGAAAGTAGAAAAATTTTGGGAAGGTCTGGAAGAAATCCTAGGAAATACTCCAGAGAAAAATGTTGTAATTCTGCTAGGAGACTTCAATGCACAAATTGGAAGGAATGAACCATCAAGAACCACAGGAAAATTCACGGCTCACAGCAAGACAAACATGAATGGTAAGAGGTTGATAGAGTTGTGTGAAAAATTCAATTTGAACATCATGACTACCAAGTACCAGAAGAAGCCAAAGAAACAAGCAACATGGATATCACCTAACAAGTAATTGGGCGAATTTCAGATTGACCATGTTGCAATCAGTTATGAAAACTCCAGAGAAATTCAAGATGTACATGTAGCTAGAGGAGCAAACTTCGACTCTGACCACTATCTGACAAAAATTAAGATGAAATTAACACCAGAAAGGAGAAAAAGTAGTGGTACAAAAATTACAAGATACAGAATAGAAGATCTGAAGTTCAATCAGCAGACTGTGAATGAATACCAGAACAGGATAAATAAGATTCAAAGTCACAGTTGGACTGAGATGGCAACATCAATACAACAAGCAGCGGAACAAACAATCCTACGAAGTAAAAAGAAGAAACATCCGTGGTGGAATGAAGTTTGCGAAGAAGCACTACAAAGAAGGGCTCAGACATGGAAGAAATGGAACTCAACTAAGAAACCAGAAGACTGGGAGGCATTCAAAGCACAAAGTAAAACAACAGCTAAAACCATAAGAGGTGAACGGAAACATTATGACACACAGCAACTAAAGAAACTAGAAGAAGATTTCGTGAAAAACAATACACGTAATTTCTACCAGACATTCAGGAGGAACTTAACAAGATACAAACCGCCAACCCTATGCTTCAAAGATGACGAAGGAAATCTAATCACTGGAAATGAACAGAATTGCCAACACCTTGCAAATTATTTCCAGAAACTATTGAACTGTAAAAAACCTGAGGAAACTCTAATGTTTGAGAAACCCAAGAACCAGACACCGGACTCAGAACCACCTAATAAAGAAGAAATCAGGGGAATAATAACAGGACTGAAGAACAATAAGACGTCAGGTGAAGATTCAATAGTTGCAGAGTTATTGAAATATGCCGGAGAACACTTAGTGACTCAGCTAGAAGCACTGTTTGAGATTTGGCAGACAGAGAGCATCCCAAAGGAATGGAAGACATCATTAATACACCCGCTGCACAAAAAAGGAGACAGAACAAATGTTAACAATTACAGAGGAATATCATTACCACCAGTTGCCTCTAAAATTCTATCCAAGGCACTACAAAACAGGACTGAAGGGGTAATAGAAAAAGAACTTGGTGAATACCAGGCAGGATTCCGGAAAGGGAGATCATGCAGCGAGCAAATTTTCAACCTAATCTCCATAATACAACTACGTGCACTCACAGCCAAAAATCTAGTGATTGTATTTGCGGATTTTAAGAAAGTCTATGATTCAGTCAACAGAGCAACCTTGATAAGCACGTTAGAAGAGTTTGGGATAGATAAAAAAACTAGAAATTTAATCAAAGAAACCATCACTGACACTACATCACAGGTTAAGTTTATGGGCATGTTGTCAAAACCATTCAAGATCGAAACAGGTGTCCGACAAGGGGACGGGATGTCACCACTCCTGTTTAATGTTATACTTGAAAAAGTGGTCAGAGAGTGGAGGAAGAGACTGACGGAATTAGGGGTGGAAAATGGAATATCACTGGGATGATCTGGAGTCAAAATTGACTGTCTAGCATTCGCAGATGATATGGCAATACTGACAGAAGACACTGAAACAGCCAAGGTACAAATTGAAACACTTCAAGAGACTGCTGTAAAGACGGGACTTCAGATATCCTTCGAAAAGACGGAACTAATGATTCAGGACAAAAAGGATCCGACACAAAATATTGTCACCAAATATGGAACAATTAAAAGAGTACAGAAGTTTAAATATCTAGGGGAATGGATAACCCCAACAGGACTACCAGGAATAGCATTACAGGAAAGGGCAAGAAAGATGGAAGCAACATACCAGTTATGTCGAAATGTCTACAATAAAAAATCAGTTTCATTCACTGCAAAAGTCAGACATTACAACACTGTCATCAAACCAGAAAGTCTATATGCGATCGAATGTATTCGACTGAACAGGAAGGGCTTACTAGAAAACATTGAAAAGACAGAAAGGAAGATCTTGAGGAAGATACTAGGGCCCAGGAAAGTGGGTCAAGAATTCAGACTGCGACCAAATGAGGAACTATACAAAAGGACCGAAAAAATCACAACATCCTTCAAGAAGAGAAGACTCTGCTTCTACGGACACATTAAAAGAATGCCACCAGAGAGAACAGCCAAGCGAATTCTGGAATACATGGAGAACAGGAAGACACAAACTAGCTGGCTTAAAGGGGTCAAGGAGGATATGGAGGAAAATAATATATCACAGCAGGTAGTATACAACAGACAGGAATACAGAAAAATCATCAACAAAATTAAGGGATTCTAAGATCAAAGTAGCAAAAAACGGACCGGCAACAACTGTTCACGAGAAAGTAAAGAAGCCCACTCCGAAAGGATGAAGAAGTACTGGGCCGTTTGAAAGAGGAAGAACCGTAAATGAATGATGCTTAACGTGGTCCATAGTAGACCCATTCGAAAACAAGAAGAAGAAGAAGAATAAATACCTAACTCCACGTCTGTAACATCGTCAGTTTTTGAAATATAAGTATCCCCATGAAAAGAATTCAACCCCATTATCAGTCCTTGCCCATCCCCACCCCCACCTAAGTGAATTCTCCGAAAACAAAAAATACATGTTTCTTTACATTTAAAGGAGATTCCAAACACGTTCACGTCTGTAACATCTTCAAATTTTGAAATGTAAGCATCCTCATAAAATAATACTCAACTAATTTTTCACTTCTTTTCACCACCATTAAGTTCCTTTTCTGAAAACAAAAAAGACTATTCCTGTACTTTTAAGGACTTCCCAAATACCAAGTTTCATGTCGGTAACATGTTAAGTTTTTGACCTGCACTGTAGATATACCTGTACTCAATTTAGAAATTCATCCGCTTTTTCAATGCTTTTTCTGCCCCTTAAGTGGATTTTTCGAAAACAAAAAATATGCGTTTCCTTATTTTTAAAGGAGATTCAAAATACCAGCTTTCACGTCTGTAACATCTTCAGTTTTAGATATATAAGTGTCACCATAAAACTCAACTTCTTCTTCACTTCTTCCCACCCCCTCCACACTTAAGTGGACTTTCCGAAAACAAAGAATACGTGCTCCTTTATTGTTAATAGAGATTCAAAATACCAACTTTCAGGTCCGTAACATTTTGAGTTTTTAGATATAAGTATGCTCTTAAACAGAATTCAACTCCTCCTTTACTTATTCCCCCCCCCCCTTGAATTTCCGGAAAAAAATGCGTGTTCCTTTACATATTAAAGGAGATTCCAAAATCAAGTTTTTACATCTGAAAGAAGTATCCTGATACAAATAATTCAACTATTTTTTAATTATTTCACCCCCTTAAATAAAAGCTTTGAAAACAAAAGAAGACGTGTTTCTTTCTTTTTAAAGGAGGTTCCAAATACCAATTTTCACATCTGTAACATCTTTAAATTTTGAGATCAGTATCTTACTAAATTCCTTTTTACCACCATCCCCAAGTGGTTTTTCCGAAAAAATATTATTTTTGTTTTTAAAAGAGATTAAAAATGCCAATTTTCACTTGCGTAACATGTTGAGGTTTTGTGATATACTGTAATTATGCTCATTTTAAAAATTCACACCCATTTTTAGTTCCCCTTAAGTGGATTTTCCGGAAACGAATTATTTGTTTTTCTTTACTTTTTCAGGAGATTCCAAATACCAATTTTTACGTCTGTAACATGTTACGTTTCTGAGATATACGGTAGATATAGCCTTTCTAAAAATTCACCCCATTTGTCACTCCTGTTCATCCGCCATTAATTGGATTTTTCGAAAACAAAAATAGGTGCTTCTTTATTTTCAAAGAAATTCCAAATACCAATTTTCATGTCTGTAACATCTTCAGTTTATGAGAAACAAGTATCCTCATAAATGTTATTCAACATACTTTTCACCCCTTTTAATGGAATATTCTCAAAAAATACGTGTTTCTTTATTTTTAAACGAGATTCCAAATACCAATTTTCACTTCTGTAACATGCTAAGGTTTTGAGATATGCTGTAGAAACGCTCATTTTAAAAATGTACCGTTATTTTAGTTCCCCTAAAGTGGAATATCCGCAAAACAAATTATGTAAGTTTCTTTATTTTGACGGGAGATTCCAAATACCAATTTTTACGTCTGTAACATGTCACGTTTCTGAGATATACTGTAGACATAGCCATTCTAAAATACACCCCTCATTTTCATTCCTGTTCAGTCCCCATTAACTAGATTTTCCTAAAACAAAAAATACATTTTCCTTTATTTTTGAAGGAGATTCCAAACATCAATATTCATGTCTGTAACATCTCCATTTTTTGAGATATAAGTATTTTCATAAAAGGTATTCAACCACTTTTTCACCTTTTTTCATTCCCATTAATGGGATTTTCCGAAAACATAAAGTACGTGTTTCTTTACGTTTAAAGGAGACTCCAAATACCAATTTTTAATTCTGTAAACTTTTAAGTTTTTCAGATATAGATGTAGGCACTCATTTAAACAATTCATTCCCCCACCTTTTCACCACCTTAGCGACGGAATACCCAAAAATCCTTCCTTAATGAGCACCTTCATTGTAATATAAATGTATACCCTAAATTTCATTTATTTATGTCCACTACTTTGGCTCGGCGATTATGAATCAGTCAGTCGGTCAGGACATGTTATTATATATATACCAGGTGGCTCAAGAACGCCGTACTTTCTACTTACAAATGTCCCGCATGCACAAATGATGAGTGGGAAGTCTACCAGCTGATTTTCACAGGCGCACTACTGCCAGCGGGTACGTTACGTCAGAATATGAAGAGATAAAACCAGCCTCTCCCTCGCAGCATGTTACTCAGCGATACAGGTCTAATACACCCCTTGCAATAGTAAACATCGTTTTCCACCGCATATTTCTAGGTTGGTGTATGGTACAGCCGCAGTGTATT
This sequence comes from Anabrus simplex, assembly GCF_040414725.1. Lineage (NCBI taxonomy): Eukaryota > Metazoa > Arthropoda > Insecta > Orthoptera > Tettigoniidae > Anabrus > Anabrus simplex. Next base: position 1,119,881,010 of record NC_090266.1, on the reverse strand, counting down.
TGCTGTCAGCATATCGGCAATGGATAGTGTGTTCAGCAGCGACAGGTACACAGACATTATTTTAATCTGGACAACCTGGTCGGAATGCAGCCGAAGCTCCAAACAGACGTAGGCTAATGCCCCCTACAAACGTATTTCACCGAACAGTATTAGTTTTTGTTTCATACAAGCAACTCTATTATCGAGTGGAATGTCTACACATGTATAAATTAATATGTCATTAAATTTCCTTTTCTGCATCTTTGGCGAGTTTACAAACAGTAGCGGTGATTAGGGGGTGGGGCGAGGAGGGACAGTGACACCCTCCGCCCACTTTTTGGAGTAAGCATTATATTTTTCCACCTTAGCTAGCTGGAACTAGGAATTATCAAAAAAATATTTGTACAAGCCTTGTTGTCTTATCTGCTAATTCTTTCCTAATTTTTTAATTATTAACATAATTACTGTCGGAAATACGCACAAAATGCCGTTCGTCGCGGCTAACCGATTTGTATAGCGCTGCGACAAGTAGTGGAGACTTTGCATGTGCTGTGAGGAAGGGTAGTAGGGGTACATATTTTTTGACAAGGTCGTGGACACTGAGTTATAATTCACCCGCCTGCCGCGCGCATCCGTCAGTCTGGCAGTCTCGTTTAGTGTCTGTTGGTTTCTTAGTGTGTATTCAAATACTAAATGATTTTAATTGCATAATCATGCCGTACTTCTATTCAATTGCACCGGGCGAGCAGGCCGTGGGGTTAGGGGCGCGCAGCTGTGAGCTTGCACGCGGGAGATGGTGGTTTCGAATTCCACTGTCGGCAGCCCTGAAGATGGAATTCCGTGGTCTCCCATTTTCACACCAGGCAAGTGCTGGCTGGGGCTGTACCTTAATTAAGGCCACGGCCTCTTCCTTTCCACGCGTAGCCCTTTCCTGTCTCATCGTCGCAAATAAGTCGTGTCTGTGTCGGTGCGGCGTAAAGCCAATTCTTCTTCTTCTTAATCTGCTTACCCTCTAGGGTTGATTTTTCCTAGGAATCAGCAAGGGATCCCACCTCTACTGCCTCAAGGTCAGTGTCCCGGAGGGTGAGACATTGGGTCGGTATACAACTGGGGAGGATGACCAGTACCTTGCCCAGGTGGCCTTACCTGCTATGCTGAACAGTGGCCTTGGTGGGGGGAATGGGAGGTTTGGAAGGGTTGGACAACTAAGAGGGAAGGAAACGGCCGTGGCCTTAAGTTAGGGACCAACCCGACGTTTGCCTGGAGGAGAAGTGGGAAACCACGGGAAACCACTTCGAGGAAGGCTGAGGTGGCAATCGAACCCACCTCTACCCAGTCGACCTCCCGAGGCTGAGTAGACCCCGTTCCAGCCCTCGTACCACTTTTCGAAACATCGTGGCACAGCCGGGAATCGAACACGGGCCTCCGGGGGTGGCAGCTAATCACACTAACCACTACACCACATAGGCGGACGCAAAGCCAATTGTAAAATAAATTCAATTTTAATTGTAATTTCAACGGGCGATAATACCAACGTTCCTTTCACTGGGCTAAATTATTTATGTTATTTATTAAGTTAATCTATTTAACCTGTCCCGTGCTTTGTTTGTGAGACCTGGTGATAATTTTAGTATAAAGCATTTAATCACAATCTCAAAAAAGTATTTTTACAAATAAACTACGGGGCAGGTTAATTACATTTACATAATAAATAACATAGCACAAACGAAAGAATTTAGTCCGGTGAAAGTAAAGTTGAAATTACAATTTTTCTTTACAATTGACTTTACGTCGCAGCGACACAGATAGGACTTATGGCAACGATGAAACAGGAATGGGCTACGCGTGGAAAGGAAGAGGCCGTGGCCTTAATTAAGGTACATCCCCAGCCAGCACTTGCCTGGTGTGAAAATGGGAGACCACGGAATTCCATCTTCAGGTCTGCCGACAGTGGAATTCGAAACCACTATCTCCCGGGTGCAAGCTAACATTTACGGGCCCCTACCCGCACGGCCAGCTCTCCCGGTACAACGAAATAGAATTACGGCATGATTGTGCAATTAAAAATCATTTAGTATTTGAATACACATTAAGAAACTAACAGACACTAAACGAGACTGCCAGACTGACGGATGCGCGCGGCAGGCGGGTGAATTATAACTCAGTGTCCACGACCTTGTCAAAAAAATATGTACCCCTACTACCCTTCCTCACAGCACATGCAAAGTCTCCACTACCTGCCGTAGCGCTATACAAATCGGTTAGCCGCGACGAACGGCATTTTGTGCGTATTTTCGACAATAATTATGTTTATAATTAAACAATAAAGGAAAGAATTAGCAGATAAGACAACAAGGCTTGTATAAATATTTTTTTTAATAATTCTTGTTTCAGCTAGCTAAGGTGGAAAAACATATAATGCTTACTCCAAAAAGTGGGCGGAGAGTGCCACTGTTCCTCCTCGCCCCACCCCCTAATCACCGCTACTGTTTGTAAACTCGCCAAAGATGCAGAAAAGGAAATTTAATAACATATTAATTTATACACGTGTAGACATTCCACTCGATAATAGAGTTGCTTGTATGAAACAAAAACTAATACTGTTCGGTGAAATACGTGTGTAGGGGTCATTGGCCTACGTCTGTTTGGAGCTTCGGCTGCATTCCGACCAGGTTGTCCAGATTAAAATAATGTCTGTGTACCTGTCGCTGCTGAACACACTATCCATTGCCGATATGCTGACAGCAAATACAGTGCGGCTGTACCTTACACCAGCCTAGAAGTATGCTGTGGAAAACGATGTTTACTATTGCAAGGGGTGCATAAGACCTGTATCGCTGAGTAACATGCTGCGAGCGAGAGGCTGGTTCTTATCTCTTCATATTCTGAAGTAACCTAACCACTGGCAATAGTGCGCCTGTGAAAATCAGTTGGTAGACATCCCATTCATCATTTGTGCATGCGGGATATTTGTAAGTAGAAAGTACGGCGTTCTTGAGCCACCTGGTATATATATATATATATATATATATATATATATATATATATATATATATATATGATATGAGTAAAGAAGTGGATTCAGAGATAGGCATTTGCGGATGATGTTCTCCTGTATAATAAGTTACAAGATGGTAAGCAACTGCAAAATGTCCTCGATAAAGTTGTGAGATGGACAGTCTGTACAGTACGCAACGGTTTGATGATAAACGGGGTTAAATGTCGGGTTGTGAGTTTCAAAAATAGGAAAAGTCCCTCGGTTTTAATTACTGCGTTGATTTGGTGAAAGTTTCTTATAGGAATCATTGTATGTACGTAGGTGTTAATATAAGGAAAGATCTTCATTGGGGTAATCACATAAATGGGATTGTAAACAAAGGGTACAGATCTCTGCACATGGTTATGAGGGCGCTTAGGGTTTGTAGTAAGGATGTAAAGGAAGGACATATACGTCTCTGGTAAGACCCCAAATAGAGTATGGTCCAGTGTATGGGACCTTCACCAGGATTACTTTATTCGAGAACTGGAAAAAATCCAAAGAATGGCAGCTTGATTTTTTCTGGGTGATTATCGGCAAAAGAGTAGCGTTTCAAACTATTGCGAAGTTTGGGATGGGAAGACTTGGGAGAAAGGAGACGAGCTGCTCGACTAAGCAGTATGTTCCGAGCTGGCGTGGAACGACATTAGTAGACGAATAAGTTTGAGTGCTGTCTTTAAAAGTAGGGAGGATCACAATATGAAGATAAACCTGGAATTTAAGAGAAGAAATTGGGGCAAATATTCGTTTATAGGAAGAGGAGTTAGGGATTGGAATAACTTACCAAGGGAGATATTCAATAAATTTCCAATTTCTTTGAAATCATTTAAGGAAAGACTAGGAAAACAACAGATAGGGATTCTGAGACCTGGGCGACTGCCCTAAAGGCAGATCAGGATTGATTGATTGATTGATTGATTGATTGATTGATTGATTGATTGATTGATTGATTGATTGATTGATTGATTGATTGATTGATTGATTGATTGATTGATTGATTGATTGATTGATTGATTGATTGATTGATTGATTGTAAGTCGCCAATCTTCATTGTTGTACGTCAACCTCCATCACGGCAAATCGGCAGTGGCGTCTTATTTATTTACCACACCACCATAACCATGTTAATCGTGGTAGTATTTATAATATCCCTCACTTGGGATTCCATTAAAAATTCTATGTGATAATTACATATTGTATTATCTGAAAATAATAACACGTTTAAATCCGTCACACGCCGTTCATATTTCTTGAAGGAACGCACTCAGGTTTATAAATATTTACGCGCACACGGACTATTTCATCTACAAGACACCTTGCCTTTTAACTTGTACGCCGCCGAGCAAAGCTCTATGGCACACTTTTGGTAAAGTTGAGTCTTTAATGGAACATTGATGTATTGCATGCCTTACACATCGAAAAGTCACTGAAAGGTCAAATATCCTTCTCTAGGTGGAAGAAAAAGTCAGATATCTGAAGCACTTCAGTGGAATAATGCGGTTTCTCCTCCAGGCAAATGCCGGGATGGTACCTAACTTCAGGCCACGGCCGCTTCCTTCCCTCTTCCTTGTCTATGCCTTCCAATATTCTCATCCCCCCGCAAGGTCCCTGTTCAGCATAGCAGTTGAGGCCGCCTACGCGAGGTACTCGTCATCCTCCCCAGTTTCATCCCGACCCAGAGTCTCAAGCTCCAGGACACTGCCCTTGAGGCGGTAGAGGTGGGATCCCTCGCTGAGTCCGAGGGAAAAACCAACCCTGGAGTGTAAACAGATTAAGAAGAAGATATATTTTTTGGTTTATTGGTTAATTTATGCAAAACTCAATAGGGGGTGAAACTACCCCTATGCTTTAACATTGTATGTCAAAAGGAAATACAGTTTACTGGCACTTCTTTGAATATAGTTGGATAAGTGGTCTTTGATGACCTCACACCAGTAGATCAACAAGGAAATATGACCACTCTTAGTGCACCCGGTACAACCTATTGCAATATATTATATGCACGTCTTATGTCCACATCTTGTAATATACTGAAAAAAATACCCAAGTTATTATCCAACCAGAAAATGCTTGGATTCACATTGTTCGATCTGTATGCGACGAGAGTCAAACGAAAAAGCTTTTGATATTAGTGGCAAACTCAGTAATTTCAGGGTAAGCATTCTGAATCATGTGATCTCCATCAGAAATATTTCGGCATTTTCAGATATAATTCATAATCTGAAATGAATTAAAAACTATTTTCTTCCCAATGAAAATTCATCTACAACAGGCCATTTTAAGAAAATGATAGGCCTACTCTCTAGGATTCTGCAGGCTTGCATGTACTGTATGTCCTAAAATAACCTCATTGTGCAGCATTCGTAATAGTTTTCAGAAAAGGAATGCTTGTTTTCTGTTGCTTATTCAGCAGGGTTATGGCTAATGCAATATTTACTTTTAGAGACAGACACATCAATAGCTTTGAGTAGTAAGAACAATAGCGGTTGCAAAGCATAGCCTCAGCATTTTCCTGCTGAGACAGCACCCGAGGTCATTGACACCATAACGTCATGACCACGTGACCGTGGCGTCGGACCACGTGCTCTTGTTTGTAAACAAAGCCACGTGCTTGGCCACGTGCTTTCTGACACCTGTCAAATTGACAGCTGTCAGCTTGACAGCTGTCATCTTGACGGACCATAACCTCACTTTAAAGGACAACAGAGCATCGCTAACCTCACTGCTGCCATCTTGACGGGGCTAAACCTCACTGTTGCCACCTCATGCATATGGTGGCGGGCAATTTAAAATCCACGTGCTTTTAATAGCTGTCAGGTCTTAACCACGTGGGCGCGGAATTTAAACAAGTGAACTTCGCTAACCTTAGTGCTGCCATCTTGACAGGACCAAACCTCACTGTTGCCACCTTAACTGCATAGGGGCGCTGAATTTGAAAAGTGAGCTGAGGCGCGCAAAAGTGCAAGGCTAACCTCAGAGAATTTTTATGCTTTATTGAATTCGGAGGAGAGGGTAGAGAGGTAGTCCTCTTTTCCCAGCTCCCCTTACAAAAAATAGGGGATGGGTGAGTGAGAGATGTGCTCTCTGTCTCTCCCTAGAGCTCTACCACCGTAGCGATGAGTCCTCTACAAAAAATATTGCTCCGGCTCAGATGCCAGGACATGACCGCCTCTCACGAGGCAAGCGAGTGAAACTGCGTACGCACGCGCCTGCGTGCGTGCGTGCGTGCGTGCGTGCGTGTGTGCGTGTGTGCGTGTGTGCGTGAGAAGTCTTCATTCCCCGCCCGAAGGGCGGGGCGGCCTCCCTAGAGAGTTACGCTCTCTCTCGGGCCAGGAGAGTTGAAGATAACTGAGTGATGCAACAACTGAAGATGGTGGGTAAGCGATTAGACAGACTGAATGACTGTAGAGAGAGGAAGAAGAGAGGGTTTGCTTGGGAGTGAAGTTTTAGTGCAGGGTACCAGGATGCGAATTGAGGGTTAGGAGGTGCAGCGACGTTGTGATGTTGTGGATGGAAGATGTTAAGGATCGTAGGATTTCAAGCATTGAAGGTGCATAGGGGATGTAACTAGGTGGGGGGAAGGGTTGACAGACGAATTGGCGAGGTTGAAAAGAATTGGCTGGCCGGGTGCGACGATGAGAATTGCCGTTGGAATGGTGAACAGGTTGGAGTGAGAAGATGGAAGGCCCCACTTTTCTGCTGAGACAGCAACCGAGGTCATGGACACCATAACGTCATGACCACGTGACCGTGGCGTCGGACCACGTAGATGTAAACTCCGTTGTTTATTATGTGTTGGGCATCTGGGGCGCTCGGGACGTGTATACGAACCATATAGGTTGGGCCGGATGCGTTTTTAATTCGTAAGACGCTACAAAATGGGACGCCTTCAGCTTGGAGGTGACGGAGAATGGTCCGTTCTGAAAGAGCAGGATCCACACCGCGGATTACACAGCTGGACAAGGTGTGAAGAGTAGAAGAAGGCGGCGTCAGCGATGGTGGTGCGGAGGATGCTGGTTCATCGGCAGGTGGAGATGATGAAGGCGGTGCTGCGTTTGTAGACCCTGATAATTCAGCTGTTAGGTATTGAAGCGGGGGTTGTTCAGGAATGGGGGATAGATGGAGGGAAGAACTCATGAGTGGTGAAGGATGGCAGGTGACAACAGTTGTAATTGGAACATAGCAAGAAAGATGGGTGGATGTTGTGGTGGTCGTTGTAACGGCACTGGTGATGGTGGTGGTGGCGTTGATGATAGGAGGAGAGAAAGGGAACAGGAACGGTTGTTGTGATGGTGGTGGTGGTGGTGGTGCTGGTGGTGTGGTTGCTGCGTAGTCGACATACGGAAGAATTAGTTCCACGCGGTGGTGCTGGCGGTTGAGGTAGACTCCGTTGGCAAGGAGGCGTTGAAGGTGGCCTGGCCTGTAGATTTGAACAAAAACACGACATGTGGGAACGTTGTCTTGCAGTATTCTGGAGACGCTATCAGTTGCGACGCCTTTCCATTGGAGTTGTGTTAGGATGACGTGGTCTTCGAGAGAAGGATCAACGTCAAGGATCACACAGTTATCCACGGTGTTGGGGAGGCTAACTTCCAACGAGGTGTCAGCCTATGTGCTTTGTTAAGTCGGCGAGGTAGCAGAAGTAGAGATGTTTAGCCACCCGGGCGAGAAAAAACCAAGAAGAGTTTTGCGGAGAATATCTTAGTTCGCCTTGGAGATGTCGATGAAAGCTCCGTGAAACTGCAACTTGCAGTTGTATTTATACCTACGTTGAAGGGGTGGGGGGATGCATAGATCAGCATGCAGTGTGCGCGCATTATGAAGCGATTGTTGCGCACTCTAGTAAAATAAAATATAAACTCACCTCGAAACTTTTGATTGTCGATGCATGCACATCGTCTGACAATAGTTGCGCACTCTGGTAAATGAAAATATAAGCTCATTTTTTAATTTTTCTATTGTCGACGTGCATGCATCGATTAACAATAGTTGCGCACTCTAGTAAAAGAGAATGTAAGCTCATCTCATATGCGTGCGCATCGTAACGGGATTTCGACAGAAATCGTTATAACGTCGAAACCGTCGGTCGGATTTCGAAAAGTAGTTTCCTTTGGAAACCTATACCGGGTGGTCCACCAGCCCTTTGCGATCCAGTTTTATGCATCCCTTCATATTTACTACAATTCTGAAAGACATCGGTCCCTCTCCCTATACCGGGATAATATAAAGAGATGTGTGTTTACGGCAGAAAAGACAGCAGGCATCGTGAGAGCCACTATTAATTCATTATGGGTACCTCGAATGAACCCGTAAAACGAGTACTGATACGCAGAACACGTACTTCAAAACATGAGGTGGACCTACAGACCGGGAGCACGGTACTGTATTACCTGGGAAGTGGGCGCCGTTGGTTAAGTGTGGCAGTAGCTCACATAGCAAGCGGGCGGAGAGATATGCTTTAATGGACGGCTCTCGAGGTAGGAGGTTCGAATACCACGTAAGAATTTCTTTTTAACAACCATTTGCCTGGGATGTGGTATGGTTGGATACTTAATAGCGTCTAAGGACTGATTTGTTTATTTGACCCTGTAAAAGACCGCATATATCGTTGCATTGGGTATGGTGCTGGGTTGGACAAGGACGTGGAGATGATGGTCTGCGGCCAGTATAGGCTGGGAAATGGGCGCCGTAGGTCAAGTATCGCAGTAGCTCACATGGCTAGTGCGCGGCAGGATGTGTGATAGTTTACAGTGCTCGAGGGTTACAAGGCTATGCAAGTATTTTTTAAGCCAGTTGCCTGGGATGAGGCAAGGTTGTATATTTAATACCAGTTTTTTCACAGACTGATTTGTTTATTTGGCCATGAAAAGGGCGTTGGTATAGACCTTGCTTGATAGAGGCTAGGAAGCATGTGACTGGATTTCAGTTACCCACATTGTTTAACGTAGCACCTGCTCGAACTCACGACCTCCGTGGTCCATACAGAGATGCGCCGATGTTGTAAGGACCGTCCGGCCCGTTGCAACATCTCTGGCGAAACGGATCGGCATGCCTCGGTGATGAGCTGTCCAATGTGACAAGGACTGGCTGGCTCCTGTGCATACACCAGTTGTTTTACACTGCCCCACAGGAATAAATCCAGGGCCGTAAGGTCGGGCGATCTGACGCACCAGGGGACAGGTTCTCCCTTTCCTATCCATTTATTAGGATACGTCGCATGGAGATGGTTCTGGACGACCATCGCCGCGTGCGGTGATGTTCCGTCATGTTGAAACCACATCCTGCAGCGGTCAAGGAGTGGCACATCCTCCAAAAAGGGTGGTAGTTCACCTTGGATAAACCGCAGATAGCGTTGGCTGGTCAGATGGCCCTCAAAGAAATGGGGACCGATGAGGTTATCACACATGATTCCACACCATACATTCACGACCCACTGTGCCTGAAAAGTTGTCTGTAGCACCCAATGGGGATTATCCACACTCCAATAATGAGTATTATGGCGATTAACGGTTCCATTGTTGCGGAATCAACTCTAGTATACTGAACCCTTTGGTCCACTCTGAACGATACCTACCTTCCTTACCTATCAGCAAAATTTCATGAGATCTGTCTCTTGGGTCGTATCGGGTTCTTCGTCACTTGCTGAGGTAAAGGTAGGGTTCAGTAATCCTAATATATCTACTCAAATGATAGGTCTTATTCATAAAATATTTGAATTTTATTTTGGAAAAATGTACTGAAGAAACTAATAATTTGAAATCCATGTATATTTCGGACTCTCTCTTGTCCACTCCACCACAATCATTTTTACACTTACGGGCCGAACGCTGGTTTGAGCCTTTGACTTAACTGCCTGATGGGCATCCTTACTAGGAGCCATTGTCTCAATTATTAATCATTTAAGAACGGAAAGTCTGGAAATCCTTAAATTCGTCTTCCATGTGAGATACATGTACTATCATCATGATTCTTAATGGTCCCGCCCTCGTAACACGAATTCTGGACTCTGGGTATAATTAAGGCAGTCCAATCGGCGTGTGCCATACAGTGGTTATACGGCATAGACCCTTAATTGAATCGATGTGACATGCGACTATGTCATGGACCGACCTCTACACTTCTAAGTTACTTTAAAGTCATTGTGGATGATGACCGCAAGCTAAATTATGCTACAGTGGCATATGGCCCTAATCTAAGTCCCTGAGGTTGATGACCCCATGACCATCCAAGTTTCTAACCTGAAGGCTAAACACAATTAAGTTACATCGGTTGATGACCAAAGTTTCCACTTTACTAATCCCAGCACATTCACTGCTCAATCAAAGTCAAATAATGCAACAACAAGAATGCTCACAATACTTTGTGGCAGTAAAATCCATTACCTTCGGATATGTCCACTTAATCGCGACGTTAACATTTAAATATTCCCAGAATAATAAACTAAGATTTCCGGAATGCATCTCCAAGTTATTTGCTTGCTTTAAAGTTATTTCACAAATGTGGTTCCACTGAATTTAATAATTAAATAAATTAAAAAATGATTTATTGAAATCTTAATGAACAACAAATTCTATCTCCACGGACGAATGGTTTCTTTCACAAGTCCCTACTCAACGTTTGACGCAGTGATATTCAATTCATGTTTAATGTTTATCATCTGGCATTATTTTGTAGCTGGAAAAAATTTGCATCATTCATTTCCAGAGTTTTATCTTGTTTCATGACATCACACTTTAAATCTAACCTAACCCTAGCCATTATTAATACTTAAATAACCCTAATAATCTAGTACAAACCAAAAGTAACTCGCCGTATAATGTAAGCCGATTACGATGTCATATCTTGTCATAACATCTCATAAAGTTTGTGCACCCTCACAAACAAAACAATCATCACTACCGCCACTCTGTATTTTGGACAACCCTGAAATTGGCTAACCTCGCTCATTATACTCTAACTCTAGGGCTTCAAATATACATTACAATCTCAATTAAACAAATTCACAGTATCTAAAAACCTACACGTTATTCCCGGATGAAATTTTAACTAGATCCCGTAGTTATTTAAATCCGCTGCCAAGAATGCAATCTCGTTTCAACGCGTAACACTCTACACACCTTCCGTTACACAGAAACTGTCCCCTATCGATCACCTGGCGGTATCGAAACAGACGACCCTCCACTGTCTGTCAGTTTCAACACGAAACACATGTCATCGGCATAGATAGATAGATAGATAGATAGATAGGTATATAGATAGATAGATAGATAGATAGATAAAGCCTTTATTTTTGTGGCGAAGTTAGGGCTCTTGGCCCTTTCTTACACTTAACCACACGCATATCATTATTATTTCATACAATGACATTGATTAACTTAGAATACCAAGTACTACAAATAACACTAATTTTTAAGACAAAAATATGAATATATACACGCAAAGAAGAAAGAAAGAAAAAGGAACTGCCTACATAATACAGGTTTGAAAAACATTCAATACACAACGAAAGAAATACGAACGTAAAAATACAAGTAAGCTAAATAAAAATATTAAATGAAATTTAACTAATTGTATCCTTACAATACTAGATCTAAGTTAAATACTGTACTTATTACTAGCTATTTTACGCTACTTCTACTTCGTAAATACAATATGGATGATTTTAATTTAATTTAGATTATCATAATAACCCAATATTTTATTTTATTGTGCAATAATCTCATATAATTTACACACACAATCACTCGTTCCACTCATACAGGTACCTTGCTGGAAGCACTTAACGAGGAACTACTGGTTAGAGGTTTTAAATATACTTTTTGATGCAGCATCCTTGATGTCTTTGGGAAGAGCATTCCACCATCCCGAAGCGGTGTTAGTAAATGATCGATGGTATGTGGTTGTTCGGTGGACAGGTATTTCTAGGAGGGACACTGAGCAAGTATCATGGAGATGTAAAGAACCGAGGTGACGAAAATTGCTGGAGAGATAAGCAGGGATGTCTTACGAAAGTACCTGGTACACAAGAGTATTTGAATGTAGTTTACGCCTGTCGTCTAGTCGTAACCAAGATAATTGTTTATAGTAGGGAGAAACTCGAGCGCCATACCGTAAATCCATAGTTTCAAGCTTAATTCTTTTGTTATATAAAATATGTTATAAAATTACACCACAGTAGTCAAAACTGGGAAATAATAATGACTGAACAGGTTGAATTATTAGTGATCGAGGGAATACATTTCTGAACCGTTTTAAGGGGTGCAAGCCACAATAAACCTTTTTGTAGATATTCTTAACTTGCGCTGACCAGTTTAGAGTTTCCGTTATAATAACTCCAAGGTTGGAAACATATTCACAATAAGGTATAACAGTATTATTTAAAGTTATGGGAGGAATACAATTTTGCTTTAAAATGTGAAGATTCTTTGATTTACCGATGATGATGGCTTGCGTTTTATGGGGGGTTTAATTTAAGGTTTTTTAATTGCATAGCCACTAATTTGCTCAAGGTCAGCGTTTACATTACATATTTCTTGTTATATATTATTAGTTCTAGTGTGGTAATAAATTTGCAGATCATCAGCATAAAGATGGAACTTGCAGTGCCTAATTGATCTGGTGATATCATTTATATATAAAGCGAATAGGAGAGGGCCCAGGACTGACCCTTGTGGAACACCAATTTTTTTTTTCGCCATGTTGATTTATTATTATTTGCAACCACACACTTCCGGCGGTTTGTGAGGTAAGAATAGGAAAATTCTAGCACTTTCTGCCTAAAGTGTAAGGACTGTAATTTGGGAAGAAGAAGCAACCTAGGATCGACAGTATCAAATGCGCTACTGAAATCTAAAAGAGTACGTATTGTCACTCGTTTATTGTCGATTGCATATCTAATGCCATCTGTCACTTTCAGCAGAGCTGTCATGGTACTATGTTTTTTCTTAAAGCCTGGTTGGTAAGAGTAGAGTAAAGCATATTTATGTAAGTAAGTAAGGATTTGCTCACTTACCGAGCGTTCCAGCACTTTGGACAGGGATGGTAGGATAGAAACTGGTCGGTAATCTAAAGGAATACTGGGTCCATCCTGTTTTGGGATTGGGATGACGAGGGAATCCTTCCACGTCGTAGGGAAAATTCCTTGGGTTAAAAAGTAGTTAATAATGTGTGTTACGATCGGCAGAAAGGCGCCAATGAAATATTTATAGAAGGACAGAGGTATGCCATCGTGTCCAGCAGCATTTGATCTGAGAGAATACATAACTCGTTTTACGTCATTTATACCAACCTCTTTAAACACAAATGTATCTTGAATTGGCATAAAATAAACATTATTATTATTATTATTATTATTATTATTATTATTATTATTATTATTATTGTTATTATTATTATTATTATGAAAATTATTATTATTATTATGAAAATTATTATTGTTATTATCATTATTATTACTTGTACAGTTATGAAAATTATTATTATTATTATTATTATTATTATTATTATTATTATTATTATTATTATTATTATTATTATTATTATTATTATTATTATTATTATTATTATTATTATTATTATTATTATTTGCTGTTACAGTGGATTCGGCCGACGTGAAGTGTAAAGTCATCAAGGGATAAATTCGGCGCCTGCTTTAATAAAAAATGAAATGGCGTATGGCTTTTAGTGCCGGGAGTGTCCGAGGACAAGTTCGGCTCGCCAGATGCAGGTCTTTTGATTTGAATCCCGTAGGCAACCTGCGCGTCGTGATGAGGATGAAATGATGATGAAGACGGCACATAAACCCAGTCCCCGTGCCAGCGAAATTAACCAATGAAGGTTAAAATTCCCGACCCTGCCGGGAATCGAACCCGGGACCCCTGTGACCAAAGGCCAGCACGCTAACCATTTAGCCATGGAGCCGGACGCCTGCTTTAATAACTTTCGACCTACACCCATCGTTCGTTATTGTTTCCATATTTCTGTCGAGTTCTTGCATTTCGATACTTGACATATGTGTTTTTTTTTGTTTTTTTTTTTTTGCTAAGGGCTTTACGTCGCACCGACACAGATAGGTCTTATGGCGACAATGGGATGGGAAAGGCCTAGGAGTTGGAAGGAAGCGGCCGTGGCCTTAATTAAGGTACAGCCCCAGCATTTGCCTGGTGTGAAAATGGGAAACCACCTAGGCGATGGCAACGGCCAATGTCTGACATATTAAGCTCGATATCCAGTTTTTCTTTAATAGTTGATAATACTTTAGCGTACACATTTTCACTTGGTGCTTCTGGGACGCCATGCAAAATTAGACAGTTTCGGCGGCTATATTGTTCCGCTTCGTCCATCCGTTTACTTTGCTCGTCCAGCTTTTCCTCTATTTTTAAAATATTGTTTTTTATGTCTTTCAGTTCACCAGGCACTTTCTCTTGAAACGCACAGAACTCCTCCTCCAGCCACTGTAGTTTCTCCTCCCGGCTGGCGCTGCTGGTCGCCTCCTTGAGTTGGGCGCGGAAATGCTGCATTGCATCTTCAATTACCGATACCTTTTCAACTACATCCCGTAGTGTCATGATTTGTGTCAGTATTGGACGGTGATTTTTAAAACTATGGAGATTTGGCCGCGAATGGCACTTAGCTGCTCTTTATCTTGCAGATTTACGAGTTTGCCTTGACACACACTTTACACTATGACTGAGCTCTCCGCCATCTTTGTTCAGTCATACATGACTGGCTTCAAAGAATGAACCCCTTTGACTTCGCAAAATAGAACAAAATACGATACTCTGACCTAACCAATATGCACATAGATTTACTTTTAAATGTCCCATAATAATTCTACACGTCACAATTTAATACCGGCACGGATTCTCTCACTCATTTCCATCCTAAACATTATAAAATATTTCTTGGGCTCCCATAAACTCCCGGCATCAACTACAGGCTTCCAATCACCTGATTCGCAAATCCTATCTGAACACTCAAACTCAACGACTCTCGTTGACAAAAGAACTGGAATAAAAATCCTTACTAGAAGCCACGACCCCTAATAACGCACAATACTTTAATAATGAACAACTTCGCATAAAAATGATCTCGTATTTTAAAACTGCATTTTCACTAAAATGACTGACAAATTTACTGTTATTATTGTCACTCAGACACGGTTTGAATGGACATAGAATACGTTATACTTCCTGACAAAATTCACCAAACTGCATTACTCAACACTACACACAGCGCTTCCATCCGATTGAAAATGGGTAACTACGGATCCCCTTTGCACCAATTCCATCAAAATTCCAACTGAAAATTTTTACGTCGAATAAGCATCTTAATTTGACATCACAAAATATAAGCAATAAAATACAAGGAACTGACGATCTACTTTGGACGTGATATCACTTCGAAACCCTCATTAGTAACATTTTACAACATTACACGGCACTCGCAATACTTTAAAAATTTATCCAAGCAGAAAATTAAACAAATGACCCTTTTCGTCATATTCTGACATTCACAAAGAAACATTATGGGTTACCAACTGCGTCATAAATACCCACTTCAAATACATATAAGTCTGACATCATGAAACCAGATATAGTAGGCGGTAAGATGGCGTATCACCTACCTTAAGTCACGCCAGCGTTCATCTTTGGGCTCACCAGCGACCCTCTGTCATTTATTTAACCATTTTTACATTTTTGGCTGTACATTGCATTTTTCTTCCTTTTTCCTGGAAATAAAGCATAAAAAAGAAATGCCCTTCACTTGTCGTTTTTGTTGATCGCACTCGACTGATAGTGTTTCTTACCCGCACACAAATTACTTTCCTTACAACACATAAGTTTATAAATTATTCTTCGGTATCTTGACCGTCCTTTTTATACAATTACTTCTGCTCCACATGGAGTCAAGACCCCAGCCACATCGGCTAAAATCTGTTGGTTGGACTTAGTCTACTTTTGTCGATCGATTTACAGAACAGTTCAACCCTCTGTCTTCAGCCTCACGATACAAAATGCAGGGATTTCAACATGGCGTCCCTTCTATATTTATAGACATTACCCCCCCCCCCCTCTCCATGCATTTTCCCTTTTCCGCCAAGAAAATTTGCGTAACATTTTCGACTTAAATGAACTGTAATTAAAAGAGTTTTTGATGTAACGACATACTTGCTACATTGCTAACAGTAGTGTTCCTGGACATTTAAAATTTATTATTAAATTAACTGGTTAAATGACCTCATGTGATTGGCACTATTTTTGTCGACTTAGCGTGGGTAAGCTAGACACGCGCGTCCTTCTGAAATAATCCCCAGAAATGGCTTAGCAGTCTCAAATCCGTCTTACTAAAGACCAATTGTCTTTTAGATAAACACATGACTCTCATTATATTGCGGTCACCACTAATTCTTTCATTTAATTATATTTATTCAACATAAACTTCCTTCTGTATCTTTCCATTGCCGACACGTGCGGATGACGTCACATCTCAGAGCGTGGGACGGAAAGTAGCTACCTCCTTGCCACGTGTCATTCCCGTGATATCAAGAAATGTTCAAGCTCCTCATTGCAATTGGCATAGGGCCTCATGTAGTAACTTTCATACTTAAAAATTCTTAGGGCACAAATGTCATGGGTTCAATACGGACTCTGGTGTAGCGTAGTTGACTTGCAGTCTGTGCAGTGAAGTGTTCCCCGTCAAACATGCCTCGACAACAGAGAAGAGCACGCTATCAACAACAACTGTCGCCGTTTGAGAGGGCTCGGATAATTGGGCTGTGAGAGGCTGGATTATCGCTAAGGACTGTCGCTGCACGTGTTGGCCAACAGGCATCTACGGTACAACATGTATGGCAGCAGTGGTCAAATGAAGGTACCCACACTCGTAGTCCTGGCACAGGCCCAGCGCGACAGACAACTGTGAGAGAGAATCGCCGCATCATTCGGATGGCCCGGATGGAACCCCATGCAACAGCAGCGCAGCTGTGGCACCCCACGTTACACAACAAACAGTTGGTAATCGCCTGCGTGCAGCTGGCTTACGAGTCCGTGTCTCTGCAGAAAGTGTTCCATTGACCCCACAACAGCGACGTGTAAGGCTGGACTGGTGTCGAGAAAGATCGACGTGGGTCAACGAATGGCATATGGTCGTCTTTAGTGATGAATCGCGCTTCTGTCTTGCCCGCAGTGATCGCCGGAATCGTGTGCGCCGACGTACCGGGGAGAGGGGCCGCCCAGATCTTATTGTCGAAAGGCACAGAGGGCCAACACCAAGCATTATGGTCTGGGGAGCTATTGGCTTTAATGTAAAATCACAATTAGTGCTTGTTGACGGCACTGTGACTGCTCGACAGTACGTTGATAGGGTACTCAATCCAGTGGTTGTCCCTATGATGGTGAACATTTCTAATGGGATGTTTCAGCAGGACAATGCCCGGGTTCACACTGCACGCATCTCCAGAGAAGCTCTCCACGATATCACAACCTTAGAATGGCCCGCCAGATCCCCGGACCTCAGTCCTATTGAGCATGTGTGGGACATGATGGGTAGACAACTGGCCAATCGTCCTCAGCCACCCACAACTCTGGAACAACTGACCCGTGCAGTGCAGCAAGCATGGGCCACAATTCCTCAGGAAACGATCCAGGGCCTTATTGACTCCATGCCTGGACGAATTCATCAATGTATTGCAGCTCGTGGTGGGCACATCCTGTACTGATTGTTGTTGAAACTTGCGGTCAGAGGGGCCTGAAAGTGTAATCATCGAATCACAACCGAACACTCGTGCTGCATGTTCAATTGCAGCAATATAGCACCACTCCTTCTGGGTGTTGCAATTTCCATTTTCTTCAGTGTAATATGAGGGTTAAGCCGGATAGCGTCAGACACGACCTCTTCATTGTCAGCAGACGTCACGAGATGATCTCTAACAGGCCGTGTCCTTCCTAGGGATGCGGTATCCCGCAGGTGTCTTTCGACACTCCGAAATGTCATGCCCGACGGTTGTCGTTTATCCAGATAGCGTTCTTTGTACAGGCGTTGTGCCTGGCATGCATTCTGTCTAGTTTCTCCATTGATAAGTAACATATCCACATACTCGTCACTGGAATACATCTCGAGGCAGTGAATAAACTTTGTGTTGTGAATTGCTTCGAAGGAGGGGAGTTCGCGCAGCTACATACTTACCTGCCATCGCATGTTGTTATCGTTCCAATGGGGCATACGTTGCCCTGCGTGTGGTCTACGAAGCTTAGAACATGTACGACGTAGCTAACTGGCCACAGACGACCATCTCCTCATCCTCGTCCAACCGAGTACCGTACCCAATACAACGATACATACGGTCATTTACAGGGTCAAATAAACAAATCAGTCCTTGAGAGCAATCAAGTATGCAACTTTACCAAATCCCAGGCAACCGGTTGTTAAAAAGAAATCTTATGTGGGATTCAAACCTCCTACCTCAATCACTGTCCGCTATCTCATATCTCCCCGCCCGCTTGCTATGTGAGTTACTGCCACACTTGACTTTTGGCGCCTACTTCCCAGCCTATACAGTACCGTGCCCCTGGTGTGTGCGTCCACCTCCTCTTTCAATGTACGTGTTCTGCGTATCTGTACTCGTTTTACGGGTTCATTAGAGGTACCCAAGAGATTTAATAGTGGCGCTCACGATACCCGCTGTCTTCTAGTCCGTAAACACACATCACGTTATATTACCCCGGTTTAGGGAGGGGGACCGATGTCTTTCAGAATTGTAGTAAATATGAAGCGATGCATAAAACTGGATCGCAAGGAGCTGGTGGACCACCCGGTATAATATCCTTCAATCCAATTAAAATAATTTCAGTTGGTGAAGGTGCGGGCGACGGACTTGAAGGATAATTTTCGAAAACTTTTCACACTGTACACCTTTAAAGCATAAGAAATACGATTACTCCATTGATAAAACCACAAACAGTTCTGCAGACGCAGTGATCAAAAGAAATAGATTTTACGTTCGCCAAAACATTAATCTAATCACTAAACCTTATGTCACACACTTCTCATAAAATTACATTGTACTTAATGAATGTGTGTTGCAGTGGCGGTTCGTACATGAAGGGCTTTGGGGCGTCGCCCCGCCGCCTTTTCAAAAATATTTAACGTCATTTCACTCTGTAATTGATTACATAGTCCGCCTATGTGGTGTAGTGTTTAGCATGATTAGCTGCCACCACTGGAGGCCCGGGTTCGATTTCCGGCTCTGTCACGAAATTTGAAAAGTGGTACGAGGGCTGGAACAGGGTCCACTCAGCGTCGGGAGGTCAACTGAATAGAGTTGGGTTCGATTCCCACCTAAGCCATCCTGGCAGAGATTTTCCGTGGTTTCCCACTTATCCTCCAGGCAAATGCCGGGATGGTAACTAACTTAAGGCCACGGCCGCGTCCTTCCCTGTTCCTTGCCTATCCTTTCCAATCTTCCCATCCCCCCACAAGACCCCTGTTCAGCATAGCAGATGAAGCCACCTGGGCGAGGTACTGTTCCTCCTCTCCAGCTGTATCCCCGATCCAAAGTCTCACGCTCCAGGACACTGCCCTTGAGGCGGTAGAGGTGGGATCCCTTGCTGAGTCCGAGGGAAAAACCAACCCTGGAGGGTAAACTGATTAGGAAAGAAGAAAGAAAAATGTATTTCATAAAGAGGGACAATTGTAGCGAAGTCGAACTTATGTGGTGTGATATTCAGTTATTTTGGCTGTAAACATTTTGCTTTTCTATTTTCAAGAAAATGGGAAAAGCTTTTATGTCGTAACTGCTGTCCAGCAAGTACGATATTTTCGCTGTAGCCTTGTGGTGCTCGGACTGTGGCACCAGAGCCCTGAGTAGGCCCCTAGACTTTGCAAGTGTGCAGGGTGCGGAAAGAGCCTGGAAGGATGCTATCGGCTTGTCAAGGGAAGGAAGAGTGCAGGCGGGTGTAAGCGCTGAATGGCGCAGCCCCCAGCAACATCGCCAACCACTTCACAATGTCCCTAGGCTTTTTCTCCCACGCCTTGCATTAATTGTTGTTAGAAATTAATTCCGTCCGCTTCTGTGGTGTAATGGTTAGTGTGATAAGCTGCCACTCCCGGAGGTCCGGGTTCCATTCCCGGCTCTGCCACGAAATTTGAAAAAGTGGTACGAGGGCGGGAACGGGGACCACTCAGCCTCGGGAGGTCAAATGAGTAGAAGTGGGTTCGATTCCCACCTCAGCCATCCTCGAAGTAGTTTCCCGTGGTTTCCCACTTCTCCTCCTGGCAAATGCCGGGATGGTACCTAACATAAAGCCACGGCCGCTTCCTTCCCTCTTCCTTGTCTATACCTTCCAGTCTTTCCATCCCCTTACAAGCAGTAGCGGCGATTGGGAATTAAACGTGGCGGGGGGGGGGGGGCAAAAATGTACAGACAACAAAAAGTACATGGGTTAGTGTGATATAGCTGGCGTGGGGGGGGGGGAGGGAGGAACACGGCGTGGTGTATGCATGTAAACTGAAAAAAAAAAACTCCATAGTGGGAATTATTTATGCTCTCTCAGCTAATTTCCACACGTTTTACCAACTTACGTGTGGCAATAATTAGAGATTCTGATTCAATAATAGACTATACAATAACAATTTCACCAAAGGAACAATATATACATTTATTACAATTAAATAGAAGTATGGCGTGATTATGCAATTAAAATAATTTAGTATTTGACTAGGCCTATACACTAAGAAACTAATAGACAGTAAAGAGACTGCTAGACGGACGAATGTGCGCGGCAAGTCGGTGAATCATACCGCAGTGTCCATGATCTTGGCAAAAGAATTATACCCCTGGTATCCTTTCTCACAGCATATGCAAAGTCCCCACTACTTGCTGTGGCGCTATGCAAATCAGTTAGCCGCGACGAGCGACATTTTGTGCGTATTTCCGCTAATAATTAACGAAAATAAAGTAAAGAATTAGCTGATAAGAAAACAGGGCTTGTACAAAGTGCTTTTATAAAAAAATTACTCCTATATTCCTAGTTTCAGGCGGCTAAAATGGAATATTTTTTTCTCCACAAACTGAGGGGCGACTGCCCCCTTTTAGCCCCCCCCCCCCCCACCCTTTGTCGCCGCTACTGCTTACAAGGCCCCTGTTCAGCATAGCAGGTGAGGTCGACTGGGCGAGGTACTGGTCATTCTCCCCAGTTGTATTCCCGACACAATGTCTCACGCTCTAGGACACTGCTCTTAAGGCGGTAGGGGTGGGATCCCTCACTGAGTCCGAGGGAAAAACTGTATTTGATATGCATCCGACGGCGGCTTCATATCGAGCTGGCCCGCTTCCAATGCCTTCTCTAAGAAGTTCCGTACAAATCCGAAAGGTGGCAGCACGTATCGCGTAGTCCGTGGCACAAAGCTGTTACCCCGGAATGGTTAATTGACTAACCGCATGGCGCTGTTGACAGTCACACGTGTTACCTAATATGGCTTAATGAACCAAAGAGGCGGCACAATGTTGGCTGGGCGCTACACACGTCCTCATACGACCATCCTAATATAGGGCCTGACAGCGGTTACCCGACAGTCGGATCGTGTGTTGGCTTGTCGGGTGGTGAAAACTTTCAGGCCCTAGATTCCACCATTCTGTCTGTCGAGTCGGAACGTGTGGAACTTCACTACCCAACCGACCCTTCAGAATCATAATTTTTATTACGTCATAATAATTGAACCATTGTTATATTTACGTACTTATATTGTATTTCCGTATGAAATCATTTTGATTACAAAAGTAAAGTATACAGAATAATAGTAAAAATGTATCATTTACTAGGAAATTTTAATTCGTTAGATGTTAGATTACCGAGCTCGATAGCTGCAGTCACTTAAGTGCGGCGAGTATCCAGTAATCGGGAGATAGTGGGTTCGAACCCCACTGTCGGCAGCCCTGAAGATGGTTTTCCGTGGTTTCCCATTTTCACAGCAGGCAAAATGGAATATTTTTTTCTCCACAAATGTTGATGACTCAACAACATAACGAGTATTGTAATTAAGGCCACGGCCGCTTCCTTCCCATTCCTAGGTCTTTCCCATCCCATCGTCTCCATAAGACCTATCTGTGTCGGTGCGACGTGAAACAAATAGCAAAAAACAAAAACAAAAGATGTTAGATTCACGGAATGTTTTCTCTTTAAATTAATTCGGTTTAATTAACTATCGTTGTCGTTTCCATCAGAGGATTCAAACGAATAAAAAAACTTAATTTTGCATTTTTATTTCATTGTATGTGTTTTAATTTTTTAATATAAAGTTTACTTCCTGTTACAGGTTCAAGCGCGTGAAATAACTGGGTCTGGCACTGACCAAATATATACACCAAAATTATGGTATTTCTATTTTTTGACGTTTCTCGATGAGAAAGCAATTGTTGCTGGGGGAACAGAAACATTAGAAGACGACTCAGCACAGGACACTGAGGAGATTGTAAGTGAAATTAGAAAATTAGTTTATTATTCTGCCCATTGCCATTAATAATAAATACAATAATCCTTATAGGACGAACATCAGATTATAGTACAGTAAATAAAACAAAATCTTTTAAATGAAATAATATGTACAGAAAATTAAAAAGGAAAATTGAATAACTGATTAAAATGTACATAGACTTATGTATGTGATTACACAAGAAACATATTAACAAAAATAAATATTTAAGTAATGCAGTAAGTGAAACGTGTTTACTGTAAAACGCTAACATTTTTTCTTGGAACGGCACACTCCCCACATTACTGAAATAGTTGGTGAAAATTTGACGCACTTCCTTTCCTTCTTCATACCGATCTCTGGAGCTAGATTGAGAAAGTTATGTCATTTGTGTCTTTTCCCGCCATTCGCCTGGATAAAATGCACAGTGGTCAATATCCTCTCTATGAAATGATGACTCAACAACATAACGAGTATTTTTGAACAAGAAATTGTGTAAAACACAGCATTATGTCAACTTTTTCCACACTTAAGGATATTATGGTACGGAACGCCCTAAACCTCGATGTTAAAATGCCGAAATCATTCTCCACGACTCTCCTCGCACGAGATTGCCTGTAATTGTAAATGCGCTCTTCGTGAGATTTTTTTTTTTTTTTTTTTTTTGAGGATATGGTTTAAGAAAATGTTTGTTGAGGCCAAACGCACTGTCACCTAGGAATACAGTACATAGGGAACGTTGTTTGTCATTCCAGGTGGTGGGCAAAGAGGCGATAAGCCCACTATATTTTTTAACAGTTTCTTCTACTAAACGGTGTTTTGGATGACTGCAGCATCGGAAGCGCATCCATTAGTACCTGCATGTACATAAGGGAACTCGTATTTCGCATTGACGAATGCATAAAGTATTTTGCTGAAAATTTTTTTGTAGTTGTAGTACAAGCTTCCGCTTTTCGTTGGTTTTACGATCGCAACATGCTTTCCATTTACAGCGCCAACACCATGATTGAAGTTCCACCTCCTGTATGGAAATTCTTGTTCTATTTCTTTCCACCCGTTTTCAGTCGATGTTAAAAAAAGAATAAACATTAACAAAGTGTGGATATTTTTCTCGTTATCACAAATAATTATTATAATATTATAATATGACTTCGCAAATTAATTTGTAACAAAATGTTTTTAACAACAATTTTAAAAATTACAATGACATGTATGATTATCGTAAAACTACTAATTATATTTTTTCAGGTAACTCTTGAGATAGGTGAAAAGGAAGTTTCCACCCCAGCGTCAGTTCAAAATCGGCCAAAAATAATTCGAACTTCGTTCAAAAAATAGATGAGCCTACTGAATACGGCTCATGAGTTGCTGGCTTCTAAAGAAGATAAGTGGGAGGTCATTGGCAAATCTTTAGGCTTACAGCTTAAGGAGTTAAATCCCCATCAACAGGACATTGCTCAAAAATTAATGGCAGAAATAATATTTTATGGTAAACGTGGTCGTTTGCCAGATTACGCTACCATCAATTTAAATCCCCACCAGTCAAATAATTTCCCCCTCCACTATTCTTCACCTTCTCCTTCTAATAAGCAATATCCTTACTCTTCAACTCCCTCGCCTGCGTCATCACATACTCCACAACCACCGAATCCTCCAACCCCCTCCCCCCCCCCCCGCCCATTTTGGTTTTTACAGTATTAAATTAATAACTTTCATAAATTTGTATTTATGTGAAACAGTTGTTCAATCTTTTGTGATTCGTTACTATTTAAAATATATAATTTCAAGTATTTATATATGGGAAAATTTTCTCAAAATACCGCACCAGGAAAAATTGACGTATTAGGCGAATAAGGATGTCGTAATCCACAGAAATAAGGTGTTAAGGCTTTTTATTTTGGTAGACCTGGTTTTGCTTCCCAGGTAGCATCATCACTGCTCTCATTGAGAATTAAATAATCACGGTAGCTGGTTTTGTTCAGAAGAGGGAATTCTCGAAGAGAGCACTGATGATACTCGTTGGGGAGCGAAACCAGGTCTGCTAAAATAAAAAATCTCCTGATTTCTGTGAAGTACAACAATCTTTTTCACCTGATCTACGCCTCCAGCACATTGCACATTAATAACAAAATTGCAATTTATATTACTTTATAAAAGTGTGGTCCGCCTCTGTGGTGTAGTGGTTAGTGTGATTAGCTGCCACCCCCTGAGGCTCGGGTTCGATTCTCGGCTCTGCCACGAAATTTGAAAAGTGGTACGAGGGCTGAAACGGGGTCCACTCAGCCTCCGGAGGTCAAATGAGTAGAGGTGGGTTCGATTCCCACCTCAGCCATTCTGGAAGTGGTTTTCCGTGGTTTCCCACTTCTCCTCCAGGCAAATGCCGGGATGGTACCTAACTTAAGGCCACGGCCGCTTCCTTCCCTCTTCCCTGTCTATCCCTTCCAATCTTCCCCTCCCCACACTAGGCCCCTGTCAGCATAGCTGGTAAGGCGGCCTGGGCGAAGTACTGGTCATTCTCCCCAGTTGTATCCACGACCCAATGTCTCACGCTCCAGGACACTGCCCTTGAGGCGGTAGAGGTCGCATCCCTCGCTGAGTCCAAGGGAAAAACCGGCCCTGGAGCGTGAACAGATGAAGTAAGTAAGTAAGTAAGTAAGTAAGTATGAAAGTGTGAATATAACTGGAATTAACAATACTTTATTGCGTTAGGTCATGTCTTCCTAATCTTCATATCTAAACAAAGGACGTTGAATTAAATAAATAAAATAAACATTATTTTTAACATTAAAAAAAAATTTTCTGTATATCATTACCTGAATGTATTTCTTCAAGGTGTACATGGCGCGGGGCTGCCTGGCGGAGGCGGTAAAGGGGTGCTCGGTTCGCTCGAAAGGACGTGGGTTCGAATCACCGTCGAGAAGTCGTAAAATTTTAGAAACGAGATTTCCACGCCCGGAGGTGCACATGGCCCTGAGGTTCACTCAGCCTACACCAAAAATGAGTACCAGGTTAATTCCTGGGGGCAAAGGCGGCCGGGGGTAAAACTAGCCACTTTACCCCATCAAGTGCCGAGGTTACGGATAGGGGAAGCCTTTGCCTTCCACCCCTCCAAGGGCCTTCATGGCCTGTACGGAGGTGACTTTGCTTTGCTTTGCTTTGCCTTTTTGTTATATACGGCGTCGCAAGTTTCCGGGATAATAGACGAAATTAGATGAGAAGATATTGCTGCACTGAACTTAAGGTCTTCCAGTGATCTACCAGTCGCTAAATAGCGGAGTGTTACGACGAGCCTCTCCTCAGCAGATACGGCTTCTCTCATAACTGTATTTTCTTTCAATAAAAGGTCTGACTATACTAAGGAGTTCCACAAAACAATCTTCATCCATCCTCATGAAATTTCTGAAGTCTTCTGCACCTAACTCTTTCACAAGTTGCATGTGCGTGAAACATTTCCTCTTCTGCAACCACGTCTTGTACCACACTCTTCTTTTCTTTCTTCGTTCAACATCTGAGATAATAACTGCGCACAAAGGTATACCTATCTTTTGATTTCGTGTTTAATACGGTGCCATTTAAGAACACTTTAGCACCACAAGCGCTTGTTCTAAACTGGACTGGTGGTGGTAGCTCCCCCTTGTTTGGTTGGGTAGGGGAGTCGTGTCAGGACGTGTGTAGGAAAGGGCGGGCCCAATCGGTCGGGTAGGGGAGTCGTGACAGGACGTGTGTAGGGGCCTTAACTGAGCACCTGTTAACGTATTCACCGACTGAGGAGCAACTTACATCGGATTTTGATCTGCTGTCAACTCTGTGTGAACACCCAAAGATTGTAAGCACGCGATTCCACTGGTCAACGGCAGTTTCAGTCCACCAAAGGTTTATTTAGTGTCGATGGCCGGTGAGACGGCGTCACCATCCAAGAGGCCCGCCTCCCCCTTCAGGAGAGGAATGAAAACATTTTTATTAGTAGTAGTAGTATCCTTACAAGCAAATTGAACCAAGGCCCCTTGAAAAGGCACTTTGGTATTCTACGAGCCATAGGCTGTGGTGTGAACTCTTTTTTGTATCTGCCCATGGTACAATCAATTTACGTTCCACAACGGAACGCCCTACCCAAAGGAGGTCGTTGACAGTCTGAAGATGAGGTATCCTGTACACTCCTTTTCAGCCAGATTAGAGACATGGCCATAGCTTCTGTCAAAGAGAATGCGAAAATAATAACTATAACTGAGGAAGGTTTGCAATCTTTGATCAGCCATCATTGTGCAGTTGGTAAGAGAAGCACTACCTTCTTTCAGCAATTTAAAAAATGAATGTAATTCATCACTTCTTGGACTTTTTAACAATATGCAAGCAAAGTGACCGACTGTGGATCATGCATCGTTTAGCTGCAAAACAATTCAGAGGAGACAAAATGTAGTCCATTTTCAGCTCTTACACGCCTATGAGAATATAGCAAATCATCCAACTACCTAATTTACTCCTCAGATGAATTGTAGTTGATGTTCTTGATGTTTCGTTGTGAAATATCTTAGTGTACTAGGTGCATTGTGGGGAGAAATATTTCAAGAATGCCTGTGTAGTTTACCTGTAATTATTGTTTCACATGGACTGGGTTGCTGTAGTGAACAAGGTCAGGACTTGATTCCAAAATTAATTTGCCACAACATAATATGCCGATTCTTTTTGCGGATAAAAGAAGTATGGGAAGAAATGCAAGCTTGGACGGCCGCAAAACATGCCTGAATCAAACCAAAGGTGCTCGGGAGAAGTGCTGGTTATATCCATGATTAAGTTAGGCCGGTCAGTATGTATTAAGTGGTTATATAGTAATTACATGTGTATGACATGCGTATTTATAACAATCATAAGGCATCCTGCAGAGGTTTAATGTGTTTATTACGACATGTTGCGGAGGAATTGGCATATCCTTTTCTTTAGAAAGGTTTTATTAATTTATCATACAGCTTTTAGTGCCGGGAGTGTCCGAGGGCATGTGTGGATCACCTGTGCCTATGGCTCGTGTTTGGGTATGGGATGATGTTGATGATGATGATAATGAGGTAGGTAGAGAATGAAATCCAGTGTCAGCGGTGGAGAATAATACCAAAAGGTCTGCTCAAGACTTAACGACACCAACCGGAGGACGAATCACCATCAACGGCGTCATTTATACCCTCACTCCATATGAAGACTGCGGTGGGGTTTGTAATCTAATCCAGGATTTTGGCATCAGTCTAGTGATTAGAAATTGTATATCACCACCATTTCTACCCTGCTGGCCAGCATGATGATGATGATGACCGTACGGCCTCAGCTACCGTGTTCAAGCATTTCAATTTGATGCCACCTACCTATCTGCTCGTCAATTTAGACGTCCCGTTTTACTCTATAGCTCATTCAATGTTAAGAAAACAGCATTGCTCTTACGGACCTACAAGAAGTGAGCACAACCCCTCTGAGTTGCCTATAATTTCTCGTGAATAAGGGATATTATACTGCACTTTGTAATGTATTATAGAAGATAGATAAAAAAAGATGAGATATTTTCGCCCGCGAGTTGTTAAAATAACTACATAACATTTTCTTTTTCATAA
Source organism: Anabrus simplex (assembly GCF_040414725.1). NCBI lineage: Eukaryota > Metazoa > Arthropoda > Insecta > Orthoptera > Tettigoniidae > Anabrus > Anabrus simplex. The sequence continues at coordinate 1,119,852,930 of NC_090266.1, read as the reverse complement.
ATACATTTGTAGGGAGGAAGCACAATGACGGGAACAGCCATCGCTTCGTTGCCTTCCTTGATTTTCCTTCTTCTGGTACAAGCCTCGTGTAGTCCCTCGCTCTGTGAACCGCCCGAAGCTCAATTCTGTAGTGAAGTTATCTACAGTATTTCTTTGTTGCGTGTGTGCTTTTAGGCCTGAAATCAGTCCGTAATTGTCTTGTGTTGAGTGAGGGCTATGCGATAAGCCTACGTGTGTGATTTTTCCTTAAACATGCTCTTTTTTAGAGTCATCTATATTATTTATTTATTACCTGGAGAAATTTATTAAATGTACTAAAATGCATCCCTCACTCATCGAGCCCATAAAAATTATTTGTCTATTTTCTCTCCCGATTGACCTTACACTTCAATGCTGTGGAGTTTTATATGCCGTAGTTTACCTCCGATTCCGTACAAACCAAAAAGAGCCCCTGCAAAACCCCCGTCCCCTTTAGTTCATAAAATTAATTTGTAGCATAGTTCCTTCCACTTTTTATCTTGAACTTAAATACTGAATTTCACAAATTTATGTGCCACTGTTTTCTCGTGATGGCCTTGAGAAGAGTCGTTCGATATGGCAACCCTGTCGTCATAAGAGCAATACTGTTTTCTTAACATGGAATGATTGCAGAATAAACCGAAGCTCTCCTGGTCGTCTATGGCTGATTTCCGAAGAATTTTGTCGGGTGAACACCAAATGTGCCACCAGAGATATTTTACATGCCGAAGTCGTACGACACGGAGTGTTGAATGGACTTTCTTCTGCCCTTCAAAAATCCAAATACCTCTGCGGGTTTGTACCCGCTATCTGGGATCCGAGGTGAGACACTCTACCACTGATCCACAGAAGAAGCTATCCTGATGGTGAATATTGGTTTCACCAACGGGACTCGAGCCGTCTAACCACGATGACAGACCGTATAGACTAGACGCCGATCATGGTCACTAGGTGGTTTCTAAAGGTTATAGCTCATAATTCCAACTGTGTTAGTTAGTTTAGTTGTGAATTGCTAAAGAGATCTCTTAGCTCAACTCGGCATATAATCGTTTGTGATATTGAATAAGATATTGATGAAGGGATATCTGAAGTAATGTTAAATCATTCATAAAAGTTATGCATTTTTTTACAGTTTTCCTTCGAAACAAGGACGACATCAAACACATGTCGCACATAATCACAATCACAGATCAGTAAACAGAAAGCAAAGTCCTGAAACACCACAACGGTGAATACTCCTTTTTAAATTTTTAGTAGAAATTCTGAATTTAGTATCCGCACAAGCACTCTGTATTGAAGGAACTTGTCAATCAAGTCGTCACACTAATTTTTATTTTTATTCCCTTACATGATCCTTGATTCGTCCTGTCGGTACTGTTCCATAATTAGTACTCTGGCCTGTTATCTCGTCCTGCTACTATTTAAATCCTTCTACTGTTTACACTAACCGAGCTGTGATCTTCAGCTGAAACAATTTATTCGTTTTAGAGTCTCGAACTATTCATTTGTATACAGAATGATATGATATCGATATCAGATAATTACGTTGATCATATTTCAGTTGTACTCGTCGTTGTCGTTTTGGCTCATATCGTATGATGTTTCGAGCACTTTGAACCGCACAGTTAGGGATGGGAACGATTTATCGTTTTCTACGAAATACCGATATTTTCGTTTCGAATTATCGACATATCGATACCGAAATTTTGATTCAATTTATCGGCACAATATACCGGATTTTCCACAAAAAGTTTCTTTATTCTTTTAATAACAATAATAATAATTATAATAATAAGAGTTGTTAGACAACTGAAAATCTGAAAAACAGAATTCACGTGTGGTGTCTAGCTTTCGCAGACGACCTGGCAATTCCTTCTAATAATAGGCAAGAAGCAATCCACTCCCTAGAAAACCTACATGAAATTGCAGCCAAAAAAAAGGACTTCAAATATCATATGAAAAACCCAGTGCATGCAAGGAGTCTCTCGGTTTCCTGATGGGCAAGCAATGATGACTAAATTTGGACAAATTTCCCAAGTAAATAAATACCTTATTGAAATCATTCAACCTTCTGGATTAAAGCGTGAATCAAATAAGGATAGAATTACTAAATTACAGAAAGCATATCGAATCACTTGGAACACATATAACAAAAAATCATTATCTCGGAAAAGCAGAACTAAGACATTATAATACAGTAATGAAAGCTGAAGCATTATACGCATCGGAAACCTTAATCATTGGCGGCAGATCACTCATAAAGAATACAGAAAAGCAAGAAAGAAGAATTTTACGGATGAAGAAGAAATCTCATAAAATGTATTGCCATACTGAAAAAATCACAGACACTATCAGGAAAAGGAGGTTGAAATTCTATGGTCACATTCTCAGAATGAACAATGATAGACTGACCAAAAGAATTCTAAATCTTGCCCTCACACTGAAAGTAAAGAACAAAACGCTAAATGAAATAGAATCAGATCTTTGGGAAATCCGCATCAACCAGGAAACTGTTAATAACTGATCTGATTTACATTCATTGTTTCGCGGAGCCAAAAGCTAGAACTAATAAAACCTGGACAGAAGAACGTAAGAAGAATTTCAGTGAGAGTTTGTGGAGATTTTGGAAAGAGAAGAAAGCAAAATCATCAGCTAAATAAGTTCAATCGTGCTCCTCAGTTGGGCATAACGATGTGAAAAATATAATAATAATAATAATAATAATAATAATAATAATAATAATAATAATAATAATAATAATAATAATAATAATAATAATAATAATCAACCAAAATCACACAATAGGAAACAGCCCAGCAACACCTGGTCGCAGAAAGTAAAGAAGCCCATTCCGAAAGAAGAAGAAATACTGGGCTGATCGAAAGAACAAAAAGAACTAGAAATAAATTTCGCTTAACGTGGTCCAAAGCAAACCCTAGAAAAACAAGGAAAACATTGTACATTCATCAAATGGTGGCCCCAGAACTATTGTGGTGAACGGACCAAACAATATATGTTAATACATTTAAAAGTATGAATGATGGTGTAAATTTTTTTACATTACGGTTTTTGTTAAAATATATGAGTAATATTACTCCTCAAAGTTATTTTTATAATAATGCTTTAAGTACATTATTTTAAAATACAGACATTTAGGCAAGGTGTTTAGAAATATTTATTTGTTGGTAATTTTGCTAAGAATACTAATGCAGTAATTAATAATTATATAATATTAATTCCAGATGCTGGGAGCAAGAATGTAAAAGTTACCGAAGCCATCAAGAAAATTATTGTTAAGGATAACCCACCCTTCAGCATTGTGGAGGGGGTGGATTTAAGAAGTCGAGGACATTTGTTGCTCCTCGTAATTCCTTCAGAACATACAACTAAAGAACTAATAGATAAAAAATATGAAGCTTATGTATCCATTATGAAGTACCAGTAACATCTTTAGGTCATTTAGTTTATTTTCCGAGTTGAAGCGTGTTGTTGTTTTCTCTACATTACGTACAGTTTGCCGACGTTTCAGATACAACGCAGTATTCTTTGTCAAGGGACTGAAATACCCTTACTCGATCCGAGGTAATCAGTCTCCCAGGCAGCAATCACACTACAAGAGTGGTTCCTGACCTTGGTCTATAGGCTATATCTAGCCTTTCTGGCTGACGTAAGCCCCCTGGCTGTCTCGTGAGAATTCTGGAAGGTATGTTCACAGCCGGGTAGTGGGGTTTGCGCGCGCCGTTATGTAATAGGAGATTCGACCTGCGTATTTATGTTATGGTCTGTATGTCTTAATCTATGTATGATAGGCATCCAAGAATTACGCGGCAAAATGTACGTAATGTACAGAAAAAAATAGCATGGGTCAACTCGGAAAATAAACTAAGTAATTCTGCACACCGTGGAAGCTTCACCTCTAAGATATCTTTAGATCATGTTGCATTAACAACAGAAATATGGACTGGCATTCAGATGAAAATTTTATGGGTGAATCTGCACTTTACATAGGAGAAGGAATTAAATTCAGTAATTACTGGAGGGTACATGAGCTGAGTGAGCCACACACAGCAGAATATGTAGGTCCGAAATTGAAGTTCAGCATGACTTTGGAGTTCCGAAATAAAACTAGCTGCTGTCGTTAAAGGCAATGGTGGAAATATGGTTAAAGCTGTAGTTAATGCATTTCGAAAAATTCGCCATATACGTCTACCATGCTTTGCACATACCTTGAAAATGGTGTGTGAAAACTCACTGCAAAATTCAGAAGGCGTTAAACAGGTAATTTCAAAATGTAGCGATTTTAGTGTCTTCCTTAAACGTCATCTATGTACAAGTGATGATCTCAGGAACTAGCAACGAAATTCATGAATGTCTGAGGGGATATTGTTGAAACTCATTCTAAATGTAAAAACAAAATGGGACTGTAATGGTGGAGAGATACTTTGAAAACGGCTTAGTAGGACAAGATGTTCTTAAATACGTGTAGGAAGCAAATCAAGTGTGAAATTTGTTCAATTTGCAACGTTCTAAATACTGTCTCCTTGCGTTTAAACATGTTTACGTTGTTAGATAGAAGAGACCGCTGCATTTGTGTCCTAGATTGAATCCTGAACAACATTCAATACAGACCCATGTAGACTTCAATTAACTATCTTCCGTTGTATATTTTTACGATAACGTTACGTACCACAATTTCACGTAAGCAGGATGCTCCTTCTAACATGGGTGACTTAAAAAAAGGATTGCTTATCATTAGCAATATTTCATATGGTTTCAATACGGTACATCGATATATTGTGTACAATCCTCCCCTGCCAACAATGTGACTTTGGCACCGTGGGGAGAATTACGCGTCTCGTTGAATCAGATAGCCGAGCCGCGGGTGCAACCATATCGGATGGGTATCTGTCGAGAGACCAAACTAACGAATGGTTCATCGAAAGGAGAGTAGCAGCCTTTCGGAAGTTCCAAGGGTGACAGTCTAGATAATTGACTGATATGGCCTTGTAATAATACACAATATTGCTTAGCTGTATTGATACTGCTACACTGCTGAAAGCAACGGGATAATACAGCCGTATCTAACTTCCGAGGACATGAAGCTCTCTCTGTATGAATGATGTACAGATGATGGCTTCCTCCCGGGTAAAATATTCCCGAGGTAAAATAGTCCCGCATTCGGCCCTCAGAGTGGGGACTATACGAGAGGGTTCAATCATCAGGAACATGGATACTGACATTCTGTGATCCGTAGCATGGAATGTTAGATGTTCGAATAGTTGTGGTAGGTTAGAAAATCTGAAAACGGAGATGGATAGACTAAAGTTAGATGTAGTTGGTATAAGTGAAGTACGTTGACGGAAAGAACAGTATTATTGGTCAGGCGACTACAGAATAATCAACACAAAATAAAACAGGGGAAATACATTTTCCTACATAAAAACAAATTTCGGATCCCTTCCTAATGCAATAAGTGCTCTAGAAAAATCTCAAGTGCCACTAGTGGAGCAGCTGCAAATTGTGTATAAAGTTGTGAATGATCTGAATCGTGTGTGTGGTAAAGTGGGTGAAGTTGTATCCATGAAATTGAATAAGGTGTTGCAAAAGAACAGTAGGTATAAAACTTTGTGTTCTATTGGCAAAGCATTGTCGGGTGAAAATTTTTCTCTTACCGACTGTGAATTGAATCCGGAGAGTATTTGAAGAATATGCTAGTTCTAAAATATTTCATTTTTTTCACCAGGGGTGCAAAGTGGTATTTACTTTGTTAGTAACAGAAATAATTTAAACTTAATGCATTGTCATCCATTAAAATTCTCTCTCAAATCAGTTAATTGTTTCTTAAAGGATTAATAAATAAGTGACTTACGATTAATTTATAGGTCATTTTTTTTCAAATTTTGTGTCATTTTTTAACCATTTTTAGGTCATAAATGCATTTTTTATTTTGCATTTTCTTGCTATTTTTTGGTCATCAAATGCCTTGCCCTATTAATAACATATGTATATACAGGTTCTCATTGGAGTGCCGGCTGTTTGCCTGCTCTTATGTCCAGCGTTCTACCTAAATAGGAGTGAAATAACTCATTAAACAGATAGATATTAGTGCTGTTTGTAGGGCGCGGGCTGGTGTTCCGCTCCCATGTCTCTGTCGGGGCGGAGGTGGATTGATACGTCCTTGGCCGTCTGGCTGCGTTGCCGTCGTCTTCTTAATTTGTACTTCTTATCAATCTTCCTCGCCTGGTCCCTGGGTCTAGGACAGCTGAAACATATTTACATAGGTGTCTGCAGTGTGTGGGTTTATGTGGTATATAGGTGTCAGCTTGGGGGGGAGGGGGTTGGCTATCTGTCCCTCGCCCACCCAAACCTGTGGCTGAACAGAATGTGCTTCGGTGTGAGATACTTTGTGTAAAGATCGACGTCGTAGCGTCCGATCCCGCTTACTAACGGTTGATATTACTCCATGCATGACTTTCTGTACATTTTCAGTGTCTGTTTACGTATGTGGTGCCTTAATGAGCTGACATTCGAAATACCGCGTAGTTGGCGTATTGGCGTGTCGTAAGGGAGTCTGGCCGCTGCTCGTATGCATTTATTTTGTATTCATTCCAGCTTATCCAGGTTCGTCATTGCAGTGAACCCTACGCTAGGACTGCGTACATGATTATTGGTCTAATTAGGGCCTTATACATGTTTATGGCTACTTCCGCGTTTATAGTGGACTTTTTGTTCAATATAGGATATAGCTGGCTAAGTCGTATGTGTGCTTTTCTTTGGATATCTTCGATGTGGTGTAGCATGGTGAGCTTTCTGTCTAGGACTACTCCTAGGTATTTGGCTTTGTCATGCCATACTATATCTTGGTTGAAAAGCTTTAGCGGTTTTATGTTGACTGGTCTGCGCGTGCGTCTGTTCTTCTTAGTGAACAGCACGGCTTGGTACTTGTCAACATTGACCTTGATGCGCCATTTCGTTAGCCATGGCTTGAGAGTTCTTAGCGCTACTTGAAACCTCTTTCGAGCGCACGCTAGCTGTGGATGTTGAACTGTGATAGGGGTGTCATCAGCGTAGAGGTGTTTCGTAGTGAGTTCTGTAGTAGGCATGTCGTTTGTATACAGGACGAAGAGGATTGGGCCGATAAGGGACCCTTGGGCTACACCCGCTCTCATCCTACGCGTACTTGACAGTGTGTTGTGTACGTCTACTTTGAACTCTCGGCCCTCCAGATAAGATTTTATAAGTCTTATAATAGCCTGGGTGGAATTCGTGGTCTATTAGTTTCGCTAGTAGGCCTTCGTGCCAGACTTTGTCAAATGCTTTCTGGATATCAAGGAAAACCGAACCTGTGACTCTTCGTTTATTGAGACCTATGGTGGCTTGTTCTATGAATCGTGTGAGCAGTTGTGGGGCAGAATGTCAGTTCCTAAAGCCAAACTGTTCGTTGCGAATTATACCTTTTTCCTTGATATGCCTAATTAACCTTTTCAGTAGTATTTTCTCGAATACTTTACTGAGGGCGTCCAGAAGGCTGATGGGCCTGTAGTTGTTAGGGTCTGACTTGTCTTTGCCTGGTTTTCCCATTGTTCAGGGTATTATTGGAGCCTGAAGATTGCATTGAAGATGCTGGTAAGTAGTGTTAGGGCTTTGTGAGTTAATTTCTTAATTATAATATTCTGGATCTCGTCTGGGCCAGGCGCCTTTTTGGGGTTAAGATGACCTATAATCCATTTAATTTCGTGTATATTTGTCCTCTTAACCTCCGGCTTAGGTGCGTTTTCAAGGAATTCTGCTACCTTTGCCTCAGTTTGCCTGATGAAGGCGGGGTCAGATGGTATTTCGTTCGGAGTGAAAGCCGCCTCTATCGAATCCGCTATGATTTCCGCTTTATCACGGTTCTCGTATACCGGTATACCTCGTATGGTAGGGATGCTGTGTGTTTCCCGCGTGAAGTGTCTCGCTAGGTTCCACACTGGCCTGGTGTTTGTGTCGAAAAGTCTGAGGTGGTTGTTCCACTTTTCCGACCTGCATTCCAGTAATTGAGTTTGTATTTCCGTGTTTAGTTCGTTTTTCATCTCGCGATCTACGTCTCTGTGATGTCGATCCCAGTTACGCCTGTGGCTGTTGCGCCTGCGTACTAACTCTTTTATGTGAGCTAGAATCTCGAAAAGAGGGGATTCTTTGTGTTTGCTTAGCGGTATGCTCGCAGTTGTGGCTGTTTGAATTGCTTCTAGTAGGGTTTTGACTGCTTCGTCAATTTGGGCTGTGCTGTCTAATAGCATGCCTTCGCTTCCCTGTAGGAGTGTGTCTAGCTTGCGTTCGAATTTGCCCCAGTTGGCTGCTTTATAGTTGAGCCGGCGTTTGAGGTTTTTCTCATATTCCTCTGGGTTCGCATCTAGTGTAAATATCACTGGTTGGTTCCTCGACCCCAGGTAGTTCACTGCCGTTATGCTGTGGCCTTGAGGAATATGTCGCAATAGGGCTATGTCTAGTATGTCGGATACGTGATCGTTCGGTGCTAGAAACGTGGGCTCGCTGGGGGCTGTTACCACATAGTCCTGGGATAGCATGTGGTTATACAGCCTTGTGCCTGGTGGGTTTGGTTTCAGGCATCCCCAGCTGGCGTTTTTCGAATTTAAGTCTCCTCCTAGCATTGTGTTTCGATTTAGCATAAGTACTGCTTATATGTCCTGAGTGTTTAGGCTTGTCGGTCTGGAGTATGCCGCTATGAAAATTATAATTGTTCCTTGCACTGGTAGGGCTATTCCGCATGTCTCCAGCGTGACCAGCTCTGGCATGTCTACCTCCATGTGCTTGATGCCCTTCCTTACCAGGACTGCCACTCCTCCAACTCCGTTAGCCTTATCACTTCTGTGTATTTTGTAGCCTCTTATGGTGAACTTCCTCCCCGGTGGGAGGAACGTTTCTGTTAGGAGTGCTACATGTATGGTGTTCGCTGTTAGGAAGACGTCGAGTTCATATTTTCTTGACCTGACGCCCTGGCAGTTCCATATTAGAACTCGAAGCCCTTGTGTGTTGTAGGTGTTATTATTATTATGATTATTTTTGTTGGGTTGTTCAGCCATCCAGGGTCAGGAGTTCGGAGTTTGCGTTCGCCAAGTCCCCTAGCCATGGGAGTGATAGGGTCGCGGCCAGCATTTTGGCTATCATAACTCCAGAGGTTATGATCGCGGTTAGGTTCAAGTTCGGAAAGACGTTTTTCAGAATTTCGTCTATCTTTTCCTTGAACACGCTTATTCCCATGTTCCCTTCTGGCTGTTGCACCTGTGTTAGTGTTTCAGGTGTACGTGGTGGGATGGTAGTGGCTGGTGTAGTGGTAGGGGCGGGCGTTGGGAGGGGCAGTGCGGATGCCGGTTTGCTGTCGGCAGGTATCTTGTGGGGGGTGGAGCTGGCCTGGGGCGGGCCCTCAGGTAGCTCGGTGGGAGCTCGCGTGGGCTTAACCTGCCTTTGTTTCTTTACATGGGACTGGCTCTTCTTGTTGTTTTTGCCTGAGGTCTTAGCTTGGACGGTGGTGGGGGCTGGTTGGGCTGAGGGCACGGGGTTACCTCTCATTCGCGGTGGTCTTGTATTTATGTCTCGATGATGGGTTACTAGAATATCCATGGCTCAGCTAGTGCGTCGTATTTCAGAAGGTGAAGGAGAAAACCAGACGAAGAGGGGCCGGCCATACTTTCAGGCTGGGAGTTAGCCCCTTCCAGGGAGTACCGAAGTACTGTAGCTACGGCAGGGATAGCATGTAACAGTATGATTGTTTCATGAGCGTATCGCTTCTTGGACCGACCCTAAGCCATTGTATAGCGTTATTACACATCGTCCGACTCGTTGGCTTAATGGTCAGCGTACTAGCATTCGGTTCAGAGGGTCCCGGGTTCGATTCATTGGTTATTTCCAATGGCCCGGGGGCTGGGTGTTTGTGCTGTCCCCAACATCCCTGCAACTCACACACCACACATAACACGATCCTCCACCACACCAACACTCAGTTACCTATACATGGCAGATGCCCCCCACCCTCATCGGACGGTCTGCCTTACAAGGGCTGCACTCGGCTAGAAATAGCCACACGAAATTATTATATTATTACACATCAAGGTCTCCTTGTTTTGATTTCTAAATCTGTTTACGTGTATTTTATGCCACGGCGACTTGTTTTCTCAATGTCGATATTCGCAGTGGAATCATTAACGCTTCTGGGATGTTTCCATTTTCTGCGCACGAAAACATGAAAAGTAATGTTTTATATAAACATTGTAAGGTCCTGTAATACGGCAGCCAGAAAAAAACTGCGGTTTAAATTTATGTGGCAGTTTGCATATTTATCTGGAAGTTCGATTGAAAACGCGTACTACGGCATTCGTTTGTGTGCAATCTGGGAGAATATTCTCCAGTTTAGCTATGCCGAAGTTGGAGAGGAAGTTAACGCTCTTATCTGAGCGTTTAATCTTATCGGAGACGCTACTGTAAAAATCAAGATGGCTACACATCAAGATGAATCTACAGCTGCATGATGCTATACGAAAAATAAGTTGTTCTATTGTAATCTATGTATATATTGTGCCCTTTTAAAGGCACCCAAATGCGGTGGTCTTCTTTCTTGATATGTGCGCCGGCTGCTCCTGAAAATAATGACATTTAAAAAATACCTACCGCCTCATGTAGACTCTTCTTCCTCAAGGGTGGTGCGTCCTTCGATCCCTCGGGTTTGATGGGCCACACGTCGATCGGGGGTGAGGAAATGATAGATGGGGTAAACTAAACTATTAAATGACGGTAGCCAAAGACTGAATTAAAATTTAAATAAATAAAATGGTTTATTTAACAAAAATTTTGCAAAGTGAAAAAATGAAAGTAAACTGGTGTAAAGTAAACTGATGTGACATGGAATTAAATTTTAAAACAATTGAAAGGTCTGCGTTACAATAAATTAATTATCTGCCTTAATAAATTTGACTGAAGGTCGATTAAATTTTAGTGTTCTGGATTATATCGAACCACTGTCTCCATGACGATGACATGACCACATTTAAACACTGGTCAGAAATACAGTCTGATTTGAATGAATGATTTATAATACCTTGGAAAATGTCATCTCACAATAAATTCAGTGATTAATTAATTAATTTATTAATTCATCCAATTGACATTGACTTTTAGGTGTCTATCAAATATTTAACCCATGTCTAAATTCATTTGGGAAGCACCCAACTCTAAATTAATAATAGAATACACTAACCATGTGTAATAATAAACGAAAAGGAGAGAAAAACAAAACAACAGAACCATGAACATGGTATTTTATCCGTTATATAACCTTTGCCACATATTTAAACTACTCGTGGCTGAAAACAAGAGAATTTATTGAACTGAACATCCAAGTGCTACCACCACTCCTTTAATTTATTAAACCTTGTTCATTTAACTGTGATAGTCTGGACACTTAAAATTACTTAAATTAATTAGGCCAAGTGCCTCAAGTTTACATCTCAAATGACAGCGATCCCTTTACATCGTTAACTTTACCTATTTTGCCGCTGTCTGCGTTTCCATTGCGAACGTGTATTTGTGGTACCAACACTAGATGGAGGCAGATCCCATCGTATTTATCTGGCTCATTTGCGGCATTTGATACAACTGCTTGTTAAAGATCGCTTCATTTGCCTAACTGAAATGTAGTGGATTTCTAAGAATTGGTGATTACAAACTCCTTTCTGGTATGAGCATTCCACTACTATGGTTTTGACTATGAAATAATCGATGATCTCTTACCCTAACACATGAAATCTTATTTACACAAATGAACATGTCAATGGAGAAACACTGCTCCTAAGAAGTACTGAAATTAAAATAACCTGACTACACCTATTTTATTTTACTTACAGACATTAAATCAAACACAATTCACGTATCAGATTTTAGAATAGTACGGTGACAAAATATATACAAAGAAATGATATCATAATAAAAAATCTAGATCCGAAAATTGCTGCCTAATAACATTGAAAATAAAAATGCGCAATGTAGAAGTATAAAATATTACCCTGATCCAAGTAGCAAAATTACGTGAATTTGATGACAATCTTCTAACCTCAGACTAATATGTCTAGACATGACCTTGTTCAATCTTTACGGACAATAATTATTGGTATTATATGTCATCAATGATTATACTTGACTGTCGAAACACGCATTGATCAGTCGTTCTGTTCACAATTTATCTCGGGCTCTCAATTGCATATTTTCCGAGCATTTATTTTCCCTGGAAACTATTTGAAGCAATACAGGCTTTCCGCCTACAACCATAACACATGTCGTCGCATATTTAACACTCTCGGTTAAATTATTCATCTCTCAATTCTATTTATTCATCAATATTCTCGACGTAGTAACTCATAATACGACCTCGATCGTATCTGGCGGGCAAAATAACTGTGTCGTTCACGCATCCATTTATACGACACTATTAATGACATGGTCCAAATATCACATTTTCCATTTCTCAACACAGAACGTCAGGGATATTACTATTACTTTGCTCGTTATTTTGATCATCCACCGTTTCTCATATTATCAAATATCAGAGCTAACTTATCAATGACTTCCTATCACTAATTAATTAACTGAAATAACTATATTGCCTCTCAAAAACACGGCTATCCAAATGTGTAACCACGTTACATAAAGAAATTAACTTTCGCGTATCAACCAGATCGTCGCGAAATACAAAGTATGAGAGCTACCGGAAACGGTCATCTGAATAATGATTACATAACATAACATGACATAATAAACTGAATGCGCTAATAGAAAAATAAACATTTAAACTAACATGGCAGCATCCACAAAATCAAAGCGTCAACCAAATAGCACTCATTACCACAATTATTATTATTATCAACATCACTTTTAAAAAATCTGCACTACACCGTGTAAATTTCTTAGTAAAATAGGATTCTCATATGTCAAAATGACTTACTTTAAGAGAAAACTACGCAAGTAACACTCGCTAACACTTATTTATTATTATTATTATTATTACTACTATTATTATTATTATTATTATTATTATTACCCCAATGTTATAATTACCATCCGATCCCTGAATTATTTACAATCCTATCTAAAATTCTAAACTACATTTTTGATCATCGATTGTTCATAGCGCTAGATGTTTAAATATTTACATTTTGATCATTTACCTTATTTGTGCTGGAGGCAGGTCGGATCATCCTCCGGACCCCGTCATGGTGAATTTAGTACTTCATCTTCAAGCTGATGTTATCCAAGAGGTCACACACACAAACTTGATGCATTTTTACAATATCGATGCACACGTCCATATTTACACTGACTGACAGAGCAAATGCAACACCGAGAAGGAGTGGTTCGAAAGGGATGAAAGTTAGGGAAAAAACAGAGACGGCACGGACGAATAATTGATGTTTATTTCAAACCGATATGCAGGTTACACAATGCGCACGGCATCGACTCAGTAGGATGTAGGACCACCGCGAGCGGCGATGCACGCAGAAACACGTCGAGGTACAGAGTCAATAAGAGTGCGGATGGTGTCCTGAGGGATGGTTCTCCATTCTCTGTCAACCATTTGCCACAGTTGGTCGTCCGTACGAGGCTGGGGCAGAGTTTGCAAACGGCGTCCAATGAGATCCCACACGTGTTCGATTGGTGAGAGATCCGAAGAGTACGCTGGCCACGGAAGCATCTGTACACCTCGTAGAACCTGTTGAGAGATGCGAGCAGTGTGTGGGCGGGCATTATCCTGCTGAAACAGAGCATTGGGCAGCCCCTGAAGGTACGGGAGTGCCACCGGCCGCAGCACATGCTGCACGTAGCGGTGGGCATTTAACGTGCCTTGAATACGCACTAGAGGTGACGTGGAATCATACGCAATAGCGCCCCAAACCATGATGCCGCGTTGTCTAGCAGTAGGGCGCTCCACAGTTACTGCCGGATTTGACCTTTCTCCACGCCGACGCCACACTCGTCTGCGGTGACTATCACTGACAGAACAGAAGAGTGACTCATCGGAGAACACGACGTTCCGCCATTCCCTCATCCAAGTCGCTCTAGCCCGGCACCATGCCAGGCGTGCACGTCTATGCTGTGGAGTCAATGGTAGTCTTCTGAGCGGACGCCGGGAGTACAGGCCTCCTTCAACCAATCGACGGGAAATTGTTCTGGTCGATATTGGAACAGCCAGGGTGTCTTGCACATGCTGAAGAATGGCGGTTGACGTGGCGTGCGGGGCTGCCACCGCTTGGCGGCGGATGCGCCGATCCTCGCGTGCTGACGTCACTTGGGCTGCGCCTGGACCCCTCGCACGTGCCACATGTCGCTGCGCCAACCATCTTCGCCACAGGCGCTGCACCGTGGACACATCCCTATGGGTATCGGCTGCGATTTGACGAAGCGACCAACCTGCCCTTCTCAGCCCGATCACCATACCCCTCGTCAAGTCGTCTGTCTGCTGGAAATGCCTCCGTTGACGGCGGCCTGGCATTCTTAGCTATACACGTGTCCTGTGGCATACGACAACACGTTCTGCAATGACTGTCGGCTGAGAAATCACGGTACGAAGTGGGCCATTCCCCAACGCCGTGTCCCATTTATCGTTCGCTACGTGCGCAGCACAGCGGCGCATTTCACATCATGAGCATACCTCAGTGACGTCAGTCTACCCTGCAATTGGCATAAAGTTCTGACCACTCCTTCTTGGTGTTGCATTTGCTCTGTCAGTCAGTGTATATTAACACTCGCATTTTAACAGTCCTACGAAGAATATTCAATGACACTGCATTGAACACCTGATGTGAAGTGGAAAGTCTGGACTCCGCTACCTGCCTGCTGTCGCCTCTCTCTCTCACCCCTCTCAGTTTGTGTAAAGGATTATTGGTTATTCACCTTCTCTGACCGTAACATTGGACTCAAGGTCTTAGTGCGGCAGCATTCCAATTGTGAAAACAATTTTTTTCTCCCTGTAACTGGCTTGACTAAATTCTGCTCCTTAAATATCTCACTTGCAATAATAGTTCTATGAGAGTGTGGAAAAATTTAAATGTAATGTTCCCGATGATGTGGAGAATTTTATAATAATCGTCCTCCAAAATATGACTTTTCCACGAAATATACAAGCTACAAGTGAAATAGGGAAAATGTTATGCAGCTACGTGTTACGACGAGATTCAATGTTCATCTCGGTCCTAGCACTTTAAGTTCATTCATGGCAAGTGTTGAGAATATAACTACCATTGTCATTTGTTAATTTAATTGCCTGAGTATATCTGCATAATCTAAAGTTGAATAAAAGTTTGTCAAAGTGTTCATTTCGGGTAAGATATTACTCACACAAATAAATACAGTACTCACTCGGATGTCAACTACTGTATAAGACACTGAAGATTCTTACAAGACCGCGAATTCTCAAAGGACTGCGATTCACCACGAGACTGAAGATTTCCTACGAGACTGAGATTTCGTACAAGACTGAGGTTTCGTACAAGACTGAGGTTCACCACACTGGTGTGTTCGTTTTTGTAAACAGTCCTCCCCCACTTTGAAAATAGTTCTGTGGAAGGGATGTGGCGTAATAATCCTGCACTTGGGACCGATTTATCATGGTCCGTAGGTTAGAATTTTAGGAAATGTGCTCAAAACATTCCTAGTTTTGGTCCGATTTATGTGTTACATTGCGTTATGAGAAACGATCACAGGTTATTTCATACGACGTCGCGCGTCACTGGCTCTATTTTCTGTCAGAGTATGGCGCCTTCCCGCCATGACGGTTCATTTCCTGGGCGATACCACTCTTCCATGTAAAGTTGAAAATTTCTTATTTAACCACTGATTAACCACACATTTACACTGATAAATCCTTAAATATTGCTCGGAAGGCAGGACACAATCTTTCCCAGCTACTTCGGTCACCAAATCGCGAAATACTAGTTGTAGATTCCCGCTATGACAAGACATTAAAATTTGCAATTTTGTGATTGGCTGAGACGTTCGCGCTCTTAGTAGTTTGGGTTCTTCCATTTTCTACTAAGGGATGACGGGTATTATTCGTGTCTCACTCGCTCTTCTTGGGCAGGGCAAATTCGGGCGTGCTGATTCACGTGGGAACTGGATAGAAAGTTTCCACTTCTCGTCGGCATCATAAAACATAATTGGACGTACCACTCAGGCTAGCTACTTCCTGTTCGTGCCTTAAGACGTATTCTGTGGATATATTTTCAGTCTGAACGGCGCCCGGCTGTTGCTTTGTGAGACTGCAATCTTTTCCAGCCTACTGCTGTATTCTCATATGCGAATTATTAAACATTTAATTTATGCATTAATTATGCACATTCGCTTATGGGTGCAATATTTTGTAAAATATATCACAGCTATCTTTCTCTCTTTCTTAATCTGCTTACCTTCCAGGGTTGATTTTCCCCCCGGACTTAGCGAGGGATCCCACCTCTACCGCCTCAAGGGCAGTGTCCTGAAGCTTGATATTTTGGGTCGTTGAATACAACTGGGAAAGAGGACCAGTACCTCGCCCAGGCGGCCTCACCTGCTATGCTGAACAGGGGCCTTGTGGGAGATGGGAAGATTGGATGGGATAGACGAGGAAGAGGGAAGGAAGCGGCCGTGGCCTTAAGTGAGGTACCATCCCGGCATTCGCCTGAAGGAGGAGTGGGAAACCACGGAAAAGCACTTCGAAGATGGCTGAGATGGGAATCGAACCCCCTCTACTCAGTTCACCTCCCGAGGCTGAGTAGACCCCATTCCAGCCCTCGCACTACTTTTAAAATTTTCGTGGCAGAGCCGGGAATCGAACCCGGGCCTCCGGGGATGGCAGCTAATCACACTAACCATTACACCACAGAGGCGGACAGGTTATATTTCTTTGGTTTTATAACAACTTGCTGCTAAGTTTTTACAGTAAAGTGATATAAATGCTTGCCAGTTCCTATGTTAACATTGTCTTGGAAAAAAAACTTACTACTTACTAAATTTGCAAAAATAAATCGAATTAATAAAAAATTAATGATCCTACGCCGCATACAGCGGCATTAATTACGAATATGAACTTTACTTTCGCCGAAATGTGCATCCTCATAGTAGCATTAGACCAAAAAACAAAAATTATACCGTGTGGTAGGAATTTTTGTATACGATACAGTACATAACCTGAATCTTAACTTTTGCGTCCAGGTTACATTTTCAGTCTTTTTATTTTCTACAACAATTTCTGAGTTTCGTTGCATAGTTAATCAATTTTAACATTTCTTCGTATGTGCAGATTTCAGTCCTAATTCTATTTTTGACCTGAACTTCCACATTACAGCATAATAAGTCGCATATTGTATTCTAGTAATCGTATCGTAATCTGTTTACGCTACAGGGTCGGTTTTTCCCTCGGACCCTGCGAGGGATTCCACCTCTACCGCCCCAAGGGCAGTGTCCTGGAGCGTGAGACATTGGGTCGGGAGATACAACTGGGGAGGATGACCATTACCTCGCCCAGGCGGCCTCACCTGCTATGCTGAACAAGGGTCTTGGTGGGGGTCGGGAAGAGTGGAAGGGATAGACAAGGAAGAGGGAAGGAAGCGGCCGTGGCTTTACGTTAGGTACCATCCCGGCATTTGCTTGGAGGAGAAGTGGGGAAACCACGGAAAACCACTTCCAGATTGGCTGAAACCCCCCTTTACTCAGTTGACCTCCCGAGGCTGAGTGGACCCCGTTCCAGCCCTCGTACCACTTTTCAAAAATTTCATGGCAGAGCCGGGAATCGAACCCGGGCCTCCGGGGGTGGCAGCTAATCACACTAACTACTACACCACCGCACTAAATTTCACAATATTTTCAGTAACCTTATTTCCAACGGGAGACTATGAAATTAAGGATAGATTATTAAAATCAATCAAAGGCATGTATCTTGACAATTGGGCTGCAGTGAGGTAGAATGAGTTCTTGGTTCAGGGTGCTTACACGGATTAGACAAGGCTGTAATCTTTCACCCTTCTTGTTTATAGTTTACATTAATCATCTGCTGAAGGGTATAATGTGGAAGGGAGGGTTTCAGTTTGGTTTAAATGTAGTAAGTTTTCTGGCCTATGCTGACGACTTGGTCTTAATGGCAGATTGTGCCGAAAACTTGCAGTCTAATATCTTGCAACTTGAAAATAGGTGCAATGAGTATGATATGAAAATTAGCCTTTCGAAGACTAAATTGATGTCAGTAGGTAAGAAATTCAACAGAATTGAATGTCAGATTGGTGATACAAAGCTGGAACAGGTAGATAATTTCAAGAATTTAGGTTGTGTGTTCTCTCAGGATGGTAATATACTAAGTGAGATTGAATCAAGGTGTGGTGAAGCTAATGCAGTGAGCTCGCAGTTGCGATCAACAGTATTCTGTAAGAAGGAAGTCAGCTCCCAGACGAAACTATCATTACATCGATCTGTTTACAGACCAACTTTGCTTTAGGGGAGAGAAAGCTGGGTGGACTCAGGATATCGTATTCAGAAGTTAGAAGTAACAGACATGAAAGTAGCAAGAATGCTTGCTGGTAAAAGCAGGTGCGAACAATGGCAGGAGGGTACTCGGAATGAGATGATAAAGGCTAAGTTAGGAATGAACTCGATGGATGAAGCTTTACGCATAAACCGGCCTCGGTGGTGGTGTCATGTGAGGCCAATGGAGGAGGATAGGTTACCTAGGAGAAAATTGGACTATGTTATGGAGGGTAAAAGAAGTAGAGGGAGACCAAGAAGGCGATGGTTAGACTCAGTTTCTAACGATTTAAAGATAAGGTGTATAGAACTTAATGAGGCCACAGCACTAGTGGTGACGTTTAGTAAATTCACGGAGGCTTGCAGACTGAACGCTGAAAGGCATAACGGTTTATAATGATAATGTATGTATGTATTTCCAACGCAATAAAAATGTTACTACATCTTCCGCACAACAATATCATAGTTAACATCCGCTGATAGTAGGCAAGAATCTGCTAGTTTGCGAAACTGAAGGCTACGTATCTGGATGTTTATCTGACGGTCGTAGTACAGGCCCTACATGTTCTGATGTAATGATGAGTAACTTTCTGTCAAATTCTTTCAAACCTTAAGCTATTGGCTTTGAACATCTCTTTCTGAGCGCAATGTTCGCATGCCCATCGTTAAGTTTTCGTTAAATGTGATACAGAGCAGTTCTTTAATCTTTGATACAAACATAATAAATGACTCTCACTTCTGCGATATCTATGTAGCCTACATGTAATTTGTGTTGTGAACAGATTATTTCGCCCAAAAACCAGAGGCATATTTTGGGATCAAACGACTTGGTGCGCTATTCGGGACATTTTTTGGGCTAGGGGTCCATGTGGAACTAGGGCAGATAATAATTTTGCCTGGACAGAAAACCGGCGTCATGGTTACCAGTGTTTTGACATCTATCAATTATGACTAGACCTGGGATTTTAAGGCAAATACGTATTTTGTTCCTTAAGAAATAACATGAGTGTGATTAGCTGCCAGCCCCGGAGGCCCGGGTTCGATTCCCGGCTCTGCCACGAAATTTGAAAAGTGGTACGAGGGCTGGAACGTGGTCAGCTCAGCCTCGGAAGGTCAAC
The DNA here is from genome assembly GCF_040414725.1 of Anabrus simplex. Classification (NCBI taxonomy): domain Eukaryota; kingdom Metazoa; phylum Arthropoda; class Insecta; order Orthoptera; family Tettigoniidae; genus Anabrus; species Anabrus simplex. Next base: position 1,119,833,260 of record NC_090266.1, on the reverse strand, counting down.
TGCGTAGAGGTGGGTTCGATTCCCCCCTCAGCCATCCTCGAAGTGGTTATCCGTCGTTTCCCACTTCTCTTCCAGGCAAATGCCGGGATGGTACCTAACTTAAGGCCACGGTCGCTTCCTTCCCTCTCCCTTGTCTCTCCCTTCCAATCTTCTCATCCCCCCGCAAGGCCCCTGTTCAGCATCGCAAGTGAGGTCGCCTGGGCGAGGTACTGGTCATTCTCCCTAGTTGTATCCCACGACCCAATGTCTGAAGGGTTGTGTCCCATTTGCTATCAGTCCCATTTGCGATCACAGCAAAAGTTGTCCCATTTGCGATCACTGTAAAATTATCAGCAGCATGTCAGGTTTTTCCAACGTCCATGCAGCAGGGGGACTGCTAATTAGGACGTACTTCACACAACCTCTCTCGTGAAGGTTTCTTGAGATAATATTAGTCTATAGTTTTTAACATACTGTAATTATTCCAGCTGTAGACACCTATCGTTGATGTACCTTTTGTTGTTATGTTGTTATCTGCGTGCTTAATTACGACATGCAGGTCATTGAGACGAAGAAAGGCAACCCTTGTGCTTTATACACCCCATGGATTCTCTTACAGAAATTTATGGAAAAGTCAGGGATTAGAATAATAACAGTAAGGGATGTTTGGTGACATGGATTTTTTATCGCTTGCTTTACATCGCACCGACACAGATAGACCTTATGGCGACAATGGGATAGGAAAGGACTAGGAGTGGGAAGGAAGCGGCCGTGGCCTTAATTAAGGTACAGCCCCAGCATTTGCTTGTTGTGAAAATAGGAGACCGCGGAAAACCATCTTCAGGGCTACCGACAATGGGATTCGAACCCACTATTTCCCGAATGCAATCTCATCTTTTCGCACTATCTTTATAGAATTATCATTTCTTCAACTTATTTTAATCTAAATATTTTCTTAACATTAAGTTCTAGAATCTTATACATTTAATCAGAGCGTACAGACAAAAATTATCATTTTATTTATATAGGTGAAAGTAGGCTGAGTGGCGACGCGTTTTAACGCGCTACGGCTATGGAGCCGTGCTCTGCATTCTGGAAACGCGTGGGTTCGAACCCCACCGTCGGCTGTTCTCAGAATGGTTTTCTGTGGTTTAATATTTTCACTTCCAGGCAAATGCCGGTACAGTTCCTATCCATAGGCCAGAGGTAAGTTCTCCCACCCCTTACCCAATTGTATTCACCGTAACACATTTCATCTTCATTATATTCTCAACTGAGGTTGGTGCCAGGAAAGGCATCCGGCCGTAGAAACATCCCGTATAAATTAATCTCATCCCTACCCGGTGTCAAGAAACGAGACTAAGGGGTAGACATACATACAGATAGATGAAAGGAGGCTAATTATATTTTGAGCAGCTGCTTACTTAACGTGTCAGTTTGAATGTTTGACCAGTTTGAGCATTGTTTAAGCAGTAATTTAATAGTGTCCCCCTATAGTATAAAAAAAGCATAGTCACCTCCGTACAGGCCATGAAGGCCCTTTGGAGGAGCGGAAGGTAAAGACTTCCACCATCGTTAACCTCGGCACGTGATGGGGGAGAGTGGGTAGCTCTACGCCCGGCTTCCTTTGCCCCCAGGAATTAACCTGGTACTCATTTTTGGTGTAGGCTGAGTGAAGCTCAGGGCTATATGCACCTCCGGAAGTGGAAACCTCGTGTCTTAAATTTTACGACTTCCTGACGGGGATTCGAACCCACGCCTTTACCGCCTCGGCCAGGTAGCCCCTTATTGTACAGGAAAGTGTAAGTTAACTGTTAAGTTTCAGATGAGCTACAATTGCTTCAAAAAGGGTAGCATTATCGAAGAAGCAAAGTGTTACAGCAAAATCCTTTGTTTTGAAATTGGAAAGTGTAAAATTCAACGGTTTTAATACGCCCATCTTTTGTCCTACTTCTTAAAACTCATTTAACCGCCTTTACACCCACAACCATCTGGTAACTCTAAATAAAAGATTCATTTGAGTCTTGTTTATTCTCTGTCAGTCCGGAGATTAACGCATCAGCCTCAAACGGTAAATATAAATCATTTAATGGGTTTCAACGTACGATTCGTAAGAATCCTAGTATGTAGTTTCGCTAGTTACTTGAGGGATGTCTTCCGGTACTTGTCCTTCAGTAGGGAATTCCCTCACAGCAACCTGGCTATTTGTATGTCACTGATAAGAGTGATCGCAAATGGGACGACACCGTCTCACGTTCCAGGACACTGCCCTTGAGGAGGTAGAGGTGGGATCCCTCGCTGAGTCGGAGGGAAAAACCGACCCTGGAGGGTAAACAGATTAAGAAAGAAAGAAAGAAAGAAAGAAAGAAAGAACATGAAATGTATTAAATGTGTTGACGTTTCATGATAAATCCCTTACATTTATTGAGTTTTATAGTGCCCTAAAATGCCTATTTGGATTTTTAGAGCCTATTTTAATATTTTAGTGTCTAAAATGTTTATTTTGTACTTTTAAAATACATTTCAACTTTTGTAATATTTACAGTCACATGATGCACACCCCTTAATGAAAAGCAGAACAGCAGAGAGTGGGTTTTTCACAGAAATGTTCCCAGACAACTGTCGCCAACGGAATGCCGAGTGACGGGGGCGGGGAAGATTAGCTCAGGAGAACAAGGAGCAGGTAGTAAGAAGAGACATACTGGGTCAAGTCGCCAGTGAAGAATATCTGTTTAAGTGAATATAGTTCGTCATGCCTTAAACCACAGGCGGGCAATGAGAGAGCTCGCTCCTTGAGTCAACTGCATGATCGCGGACAGAGCCGAGGAGCCGGGAACAGCTGGTGACGTCCTGATCGCGAACAGTCCAGATTGCGAACAAGTGAGAAATACCAAGTTGCCCAACCCGCTTGCCTAGAAATGTTGACTTGGATATGAACAAAATTCTAATTTGACGGGCTGCAGAAAAATTAACCCTCAGTTCGTACACCAAGTTCTGGTACACACAATTGGAATACTGGGTAATACACAAAAAAGTTAAAAGCATGTAAGAAAAAACCCATTTGTTTACAAATAAACTGACTATTTCAATTCTTATGTATTATTTTGAATAATAATAATAATAATAATAATAATAATAATAATAATAATAATAATAATAATAATAATAATAATAATAATAATAATAATAATTCTAAAGGCGCCTTGTCGATGCAACCACTCACTTCTTTCATTGGCATAATAATAATATCGGGCGAGTTGGCCGTGTGGTTAGGGGTGCGCGGCTGTGACCTCGCATCCGGGAGATAGTGGGTTCGAATCCCACTGTCGGCAGCCCTGAAGATGGTTTTCCGTGGTTTCACATTTTCACACCAGGCAAATGCTGGGGCTGTGCCTTAATTAAGGCCACGGCCGCTTCCTTCCAACTCCTAGGCCTTTCCTATCCCATCGTCGCCATAAGACCTATCTGTGTCGGTGCGACGCAAAGCAACTAGCAAAAAAGAAATAATAATTAATAATAATAATAATAATAATAATAATAATAATAATAATAACCTATTAATAATACAACTCTCACTAATCCACCATAAACAACTACCCCTCTAGTTATTTTATGCAATAAAAAAGATAATATTCTAAATGGTAAGATTACCTCAAACTAAATTATTAAACATTTTCAAAGAGAAAAATATTTTTTTTAAATATGGTTAGGTTACCTAAAACATCTCAGTGTACCAGTTAACGTTAATACTACTAGAACAAAAATTACATATGAGACTGTTTTGAAAATTGTATCTCACGTCAACACTAATCTCTTGTTCGCAATCTAGACTGTTCGCAATCAAGACACAACCGAACAGCTGACGTCTATCTAATAGTTTGTGTTGTAAACATTAGATGGCGATATGCTGAGCCAATGAGCAAGCAAAGCCACACCATTGTGCCGGGATGAGCATGTTATGTTTACGCATTAAAATAGCAGTCCGCCTCTGTGGTGTAGTGGTTAGTGTGATTAGCTGCCACCCCCGGAGGTCCTGGTTCGATTCCCGGCTCTGCCACGAAAATTTGAAAAGTGGTACGAGAGCTGGAACGGGGTCCACTCAGCCTCGGGAGGTCAACTGAGTAGAGGTGGGTTCGATTCCCACCTCAGCCATCCTTCAAGTGGTTTTCCGTGATTTCCCACTTCTCCTCCAGGCGAATGCCGGGATGGTACCTAACTTAAGGCCACGGCCGCTTCCTTCCCTCTTCCTTATCTATCCCTTCCAAACTTCCCATCCCTCCACAAGGCCCCTGTTCAGCATAGCAGGTGAGGCCGCCTGGGCGAGGTACTGGTCATTCTCCCCAGTTGTATCCCCGACCAAGAGTCTGAAGCTCCAGGACACTGCCCTTGAGGCAGTAGAGGTGGGATCCCTCGCTGAATCCGAGGGAAAAGCCGAACCTGGAGGGTAAACAGATGATGATGATGATGATGATTAAAATAGCATTGTATGGTACAGTGCGTTGTGTAGTTAAAATACTCATTTTGTAGACGGTATTACTGCTTTCAAGCAAATGTTGGAGGTTTGGCAGCGTCAGATGCTGAAAAGTGACTTATCCCATCTTCCCAAATTCCCAGTGCGTTAATCTAGTTTAACTCAAGATCAGTTGCACACATGGGTCAGTAGATGCAGAGTGGGTCTCGGCCCGTAAGTGGCCACGGCTGGTCCGTGGTCCAACAGCTCTGCACTCTGACCGAAGCAGAGGAGGGGTGGCTACGGATTTACCGTGGCTCTACGCCTCTGCATTCGAGAGACGGGACAGGGCTGGACCTCTCGGCTGGCCCAAACCGTCGGCTGTCCTGAGAATGGTTTTCCGTGGTTTTCCATTCTCCACCACTAAGGCGAATGCCGCGACAGTTCCTAGTATAGGCCACGGCCGCCAACCCCCTCACCTTCAGGGGAGGAATGAAAACAATTTTTTTTAGCAGTAGTTGCAGACATTTTCAGGTACTCTTGGGAATCATATGAAATAATTTTCCATCCGATTTAGAGATCTGGACGATTTATCAATTGATCTGAAAATGTTTGCTGCGCGCTTTTCAGCTGCTGTAGTAATTGATGACGTTCCGTCTGATCTACAGTGCGAGTTGCTCTCAGTTCGATGTGATACTGAACTGAAGTCTAAATATGAATCACGAACAAGCCTATCACTTTTTGTGAACATTTTTCGCAATCAGATTTCCCAAATATGCACCAACTGCTGCTGCTGAGAAGGTTTTCAATCCCCACCGCAGGGTGGGGCGGGCCACCCAGAAGGTTACGCCTTCTCTCTGGCCGGGCGAAGTGAGAGAAGCAGGAGATTTGTAGGATGAAGAAGAGGGGAAAGAGTAGTGAAGAGTAAGTAAGATGTTATCTTGGGGCGTCTTGGTTGGGGGAGATGGCTACGGATGGAGAGTTATACAGGACTGTCGAGAAGGAAGTTTCGCGGAAGTGTAAGGTGGTGAAGTGTTGAAGCGATGTGATAGAGGACAGTTATGAGGTGTCGGAGATGTTCAAGGGTCGGTGGTGGTGGGATGGAGATATTAGCAGAAGAAGGAGTTGGACGGACATAGATAGAGCGCTGGAAGGGAGGATGATCAGGCCGGGTATGGCGACGAGATGTGGAGGGGTGATATCTAGGGCGGGGAGGTGAGCGAGAGGGTTCGACGGAATGACGACGGCCGTAGAGAAGTGCTCCGCTGGAGATCATGTGGGCGACGGCTGCTGCGCTGTGAAGCTGAAGTCTGATTAAATATGTCGGACCGGTGGAGTTGTAGATACGGGACGCCCTCTTGACGGGAATGGCTTGAAGGAGAAGTTGTTCTTGAATGTCGGTTGCCGGGATGAGTGGGCTTACGCCGCGGACAACGCAATTGAGGACATTTTTGTGGCTGATGTGTCTGACGGTGATGGAAGTTGATGAGCGGCTGCTGCTGTTACGACGGACAGTGGTGGTGGTGATGTCGTGGTGGGCAATGCAGATGTAGACAGCGTAGAAGGGCGGGTGAAGTAGCGGGGAGGAATACGTAATAGTCGAGGTGGATCAACAGGAGGTAGCGCGGGGAGAGAGGTTGATAGAAGCGGCGATGAATGGGACGACGTAACAGTTATGATGGAAAGCGAGGACAGGGTGTGAGCAGGGGTCGCAAAGGTAGTGGTGATGATGGTGGTGGTCGTCATAGTGGTTGGTGTTAGGTAGGCTGACATCCAACGAGGAGTCGGCCTATATGATTTGTTGGCTCGGCGCGAGCGGAAAGTAAAGATGTGTAGCCACCCGGCCGATCAAAAATAGTAGGAGTGTCTTCTGCGACGAGTTGTGTTGTCCACTTCAGAGACGTCGATGAAAGACCATGCACCAAATAGCTGCCAAGCTTCTATCAATGAGAAACTGTTCTCTCTAATGAAGATTGTACCGGGCGGTACACCTCTACACCGTTTATTTAAAAGTTGCGCCAGTTGAAACTCCTCTTCTGGAGGAAGGTTGAACTTTATCTATTCTATTAATTCTCTACTTTCTCAGAAGATGTCACCACGTGGAAAATTTTGAGTTTTTGAACTGTGTCACTTTTGATGTGCTTTTGTTTCGCTTGAAGTAAGAAGTGTGAACTTTCTCTTCTAGAGGACACTACTGAAGATCAACAATAGTGCAACCTAGTGCGGAGTCAAAGAACTATTTTGTTGAAGAAATTTTTATTTCAAATGTTTGTTCTTTGCTAAATTTCTTTCTGTTATTGTTTAAGTTGGCTGTATACCCCTCTCTTTCCCCTTGTTTTGCATGTAGCCAATCCCGAATTTCTTTTAGTAATTTCTGACCAATCTGGTGTATCTTCCCCCAACTTGTATCTGTTGCGGGGTCCTATCCAATAAAAACATTGTGGGCGGGTGTTTTCATTCCCCTAACGCCTAGAAACTTCCGCGAGAGTATTTAAACTGCTGATTTTGGGGTCTCCGGGCCACTTCTGTTCCATCTTTCAGTGTATTAAGTACATAGCAGGAGGCGGGAAGCGCCTCTTTCTTCTTCAGCCGTTCAACACCAGGTAATGGCCTATTAATAACTTCTTTTCTTGCTAGGTAGGCAGTTTAACACTCGCGGCGGGTTCGAAGCATTTCCATCATGTAACCTTTTCCTAAAATGTAATTACTCTTTTCATCTTTTTCTTGTAAAGCTACATATTGGGATAGAGAGTGCTAACCCTCTCGAGCTCCCACTCACATTTATTTTGAGGTGAACTTATTTTTTTTCAAACTATTCTTCGTTTATGTAATGTAAAGTGTTCTTCTCTAAGTCACCTCTGTAGTATGGGATTAGCCCTTGCGTTAGCGGCCCAGAGCCAGATTAGGTTTTAAAAACAAAGTGTATTAGGAGTGCAAGATCGCCTCCTCTCAAATTGTTATTTTAGAGGTCATGTAATCAACCTTCTTTTCATGTAATAGACCTCCGTAGGTTGGGTATTTTACCCCTGTGAATACGTCCTTAGAAGGACAGCTTGAAGGTAGAGTTTGGTGTGGCCTTGTGATAGGCTTACAATTTTGAGAGCGGATCGCTCTTTGAAATTTGTTTCTGTATGCCTCGTGCAGGCTTTATGTGTAATGTTTGGAGCCAGTGCTCCTGGGCATGAATGGGGTTTTCTGCCCCTTGGCTAAAATTTTTTTGGAGTAAGGCGGGGCTGATGGCCCAAGAGTTATGAAGTAAGGGCACTGAGCCCGAATCCAGTAATATTGTACCTACATTTTTGCTACTCTGTACCTGTTATGATTGTTATCTCTTGTTTTTGAAAAGAAAATATAACCTAGTTAAATTTTAAATTAATTTTACATTGCACGTTAATTTCGTAGCTTGAAACCCATTCACACCCGCACCTTCTTTCACCTCTACCTACCACGGATATCTCCGTAACAAGTGGTAGCAGAGCGTGGTTGAATGGGTCTCAATTTAGCCCCTTTTGACGGCTAAACATTGCTTTAATTCGAACTCTAACAATTTTCTCAGTTGCTGGAATTTTTTGAGTTTTTTTTTTTTAAATTGTTCTGTCATCATGTCCGGCCCTCGCGATGTTCTCCTCCTTAACTATTTGCGCAAAGAGGAGTTGATATACGAGTTAACTATCAGAAACGTTCAATCTGGAGGCACGGTTGCAATAGACACTAACAAGCTTAGAGAGTCCCTTGATTTGCCCATTTCCATCCCCAATTTGGGAGAGAAAGAAATTGACGACTCTCTTTCCACGATCACGGAGAATATTACTGGGCTAGCTTCCGTAGTTAGTTTTTTTGATGAAAATGATCCGTCTCCTAACCAAATTAAGCGTGTGCAAGGCAGATTATATCACTTTTCAAATAGAGTTAATGATCTGTTGTCTCTGAAGGTGAATGACGTTCAGAGGAAGCAAGCTAATACGCTCCTTGAAACTATCTCTGAATTGTCTAGTAAAGTCACTCAATTGTTAACTGGGGAAGTTCCTCCCAAATCTGATCAGCCCACCATTGTGAATGTAAGTAGTGAGGAAGAACCTGCTAAGGGAGAAGGCAATAGGATAACCGTTGCTGCTCAAACTATCTCTGCCCCATTGGACAACGAGTCTGAACGCCGCACATCGTTGAACAATGTACGTGCTGAATTAACTTCCTTGCCATTGAAACCTTTACCTACTATGTCGCCCGGGTTTAGCAGCTTGCCTCATCCATTGGCAATGTTGCTCAGAGGTATATCCAAGTTTTCCGTTAATACCACCAGTGACGTAATTTCATTTTTAAGATTTCTAGTGGAATTTCAGGATCATGCTCTTGTTTTTTCTCTTTCGCCATGTCAAATTTTGCAAATTATCTATCCGTATGCTATTGGGGTTCTCTCAGATAAAATAGTAAGAGCCATAGCTGAACAGTCATCTATCGAAGATTTCCATGCACATCTGCTTGCAAATTTTATTCCTGCCCGCGCGAGGTCATCTCTTATTCAGAAATACTATTATCGGGTACAGCGCTTGGATGAAAACCTGGCAGACTTCATCCAAGATATTAAGTTTTATACTAGGGTGTTTGCTCTCCACTTCCCTGAGGATCAGATCGTGCAAGCTATTATCGAAGGGATTTCACCACCCTACAGGTCATATTTGTGTTTCGCGGCGTGCCCGCAAACCTTCTCTGAACTGGAAGCATTAGCCGTCTCTGCGGAAGGAGTTAGGTATGCCGATTCTTTGCGTGTCGCGAAAGAACCCCCGCCTTCCTTTAGTAACACTCGGCCTCCACCTCGCCGACCAGTCAATCCCCGTAAATGTTATGCGTGCGGGTCGCCTGACCATCTGCGGAATAAGTGTCCTCTGATCAAGTCAAGTGGGACAAGGAATGGAGCAGGGTCATCACAAGGCTGTTTTAAGTGTGGGGCCTTCTCACATATCGCCAAGAATTGCCCAAACTCAAATAGCACCCCCTCCTGCTCAACTTCTGGTGCAAATTCCAGCTATGCCAATAATAAAAAGTGACTAGTGGCGTCGGCTGAGCCGACTAATCCATCTTCCCGAGACTTAGCCCCTAGTAAACAGGTTGTAAATGCAGAGAACGACCAGCCTTCAAATTCATCTTTTGAATGCCCTAAAGAGTGTCTTAGGATTGCGGCGGATACCCCCGCACCTGTTCCTTTTCTTAAGATTGAGTTAAATAACGAGCCTATAACAGCTCTCTTAGATTCAGGCAGTGTTTGTTCCATTATTTCGGCTGATTGGTATTCTAAATTGAAATCTGTTTGTAAACTCCCTGACTATGACTCATCTCCTGTTAAATATGTTTCGGCTAATTCATCTCCATTAGAAATTCTAGGTTCCTTACATGTCAAAATTCGGGTTTTTAAATTTACATGGAAGATCAAATTGTTTGTGGCCAAGCGTTTGTCTTGCCCCATCATATTGGGAGCGGACTTCATTTCTCACACTGGTCTTGTGCTCGATCTCCAGAGTAGGTCGTGCACATTCAAATTTTCGTCCAATTGTAGAATTCCCTTGTTAAAGTGTAATTCTGTATCATGTTCATCTATTTCGCCTACCCAGGATGAGATGTTGTTAGACCTTAGACATCTACCTGAGGAGCAGGCTGATAGTATTCGGAAACTGTGTCAGTCGTTTCCCGAGGTGTTCTCTGATACTCTTGGTGTTACTGACCTTATTGAATACAAAATTGAGGTCACGGATTCGATTCCTGTCCGTTTTCCACCGTATAGGCTATCTCCACCTAAAATGAAGGCTCTGAAAGAAATCATCGATCAGATGTTGAAGGATGGTATTATTAGGCCCTCTAAGTCAGCGTATTCTTCGCCTATTTTTCTAGTCCCGAAACCCCAAGGAGGCTTCAGGCCTGTCATTGATTACAGGGCTCTCAATCGGAAGGTGGTGTTGCAATCTGTGCCCCTTCCCGACCTTCATTCTTGCTTTTCATGGTTTCGTAAGGCCAAGTTCTTCACCATCTTGGACTTGAATCAGGCCTATAATCAAATTCCCCTTGCCGAAGAGTCTAAACATCTTACAGCGTTTGCCACGGACTGGAACTTATACGAATACAACCGCGTGCCTTTCGGGCTCCCCACGGGGGCAGCTGTGCTCACTAGGCTACTAGATAGGGTCTTTTCCGACATCAAATTTGAGTACTTATATCACTACTTGGATGATGTCGTCGTATTTTCCGAGACTTTTGAAGAACATCTAGATCATCTGCGAGAAGTTCTGAATCGCCTTCGTAAGGCTGGGTTAACTGTCAAGTTGTCCAAGGTTGCCTTTGCTAAGCCCTCTATGTCATTCCTCGGGCATATTGTGTCACCCGATGGGGTAGCTGTCGATCATTCTAGAACACAGGCCATCCGTGATTTTAAACCTCCTAAGGACATCAAAGGTATCGCTAGATTCATTGGTATGGTGAATTTCTTCAGGAAGTTTATTCCTAACTTCGCTAATAGAGCGGCGCCCTTAAACCTTCTTCGTAGGAAAGGCATCAAATTCGAGTGGGGACCTTCTCAACAAGCCGCTTTCGAAGATCTTAAATTAGCTCTCTGTAATGCCCCTGTACTTGCTATGCCTGATTTCTCGAAGAAATTCATCGTCCAAACGGACGCGTCGTCGTCAGCTGTAGCTGCAGTCCTTCTTCAAGAGACTGAACTAGGGAGGCGTCCCATCGCCTATGCATCTAGGACTCTCTCGGCTCAAGAAGCAAAGTACTCCATATATGAGCTTGAAGGTTTGGCAGTTTTATTTGCCTTAGAAAAGTTCCGTCTCTATCTGGAACATGTCAAATTCGACTTGGAGACAGATAATCAAGCCTTAAGCTGGGTCTTAGGTAGGCCGCGTCGTACTGGTCGTATAGCCCGTTGGGCCATCCGTATTTCTGCCTTCCAATTCGATGTACGACATATCAGAGGTACTGAAAATGTTGTTGCTGATGGACTCAGCCGTATGTTTTCTAACGACGTCGAGACCCATGAACCTGTCGACAGTTCATCACCTTCCGAGTCCATACTATCTGAGGTTAATGCCATCCTAACAGATGCTCCCATGCTCTTTAGGGATATCGAGAAATACCAACGTGAAGATCCGACGCTGGGTCCGATAATGGAAACCCTTTCTTCTGGGGAACATGTCGTCCCTTATGTTCTGAGGAATGGTGTTTTATGTTGCCCATCGAGGCATGATAAGATGATGAAGGTTGTCGTGCCAGCGGTTCTTGTGCCTATGATCTTCAAGTATTATCATGAGACCCCATTAGGGGGGCATCTTGGAATCTTTAAAACTCGTGAAAAGATTCGTGAAATGTTCATATGGAAAGGTATGGACGGTGAAATTCGGGAACTTGTAAAAGCTTGTAAATCTTGTTTGATCAGTAAACCCACCATGTCCACTAAAGTAGGCCTTTTGTCTTCTCATCAAGCGTCGCGCCCCATGGAACGCCTGTATATTGATTATGTGGGACCCTTCCCCCAGTCAAAGGGCAATGCCAACAAGTTCGTCTTTGTGTGTGTAGATGGTTTTACAAGATTTTCCTGGTTATTTCCGACTAAGCTGGCTACCGCTCAGTCAACCGTTACTTGCTTAAATTCTATTTTCGCTTCTTTTGGTCCGTGCCAATACATTGTATCTGATAATGCTAAGGCTTTTACATCTAATTTATTTCGTAAATTCTGTTTTGACTTGTCCATCTCTCATGTAACTACTTCCGCTTATTACCCTCAACCATCTCTGGCTGAACGGGTTAACCGTAATCTCAGGTCCGCACTTATTGCCTATCATCATGAAGATCATTCTAGGTGGGACACGTCCCTGCATTGGTTAGCTTTTGCTTTGAATTCGGCGGTCCATGAATCACACAAATTTACTCCAGCTTCTTTGATGTTCAAGTTTGTTCCCAACTCGCCGCTCTCTAACCTCTGGTCTTTGAATGACATTCTACCCGAGACAATAGATCCGGATAACATTAAAGATCTTTGGAAGAAGGCTAAAGCCAATCTTAAAGTGTCTCATGAAAAGGTTAGGGAAAGGTATGATCGTGGACGGAGACCCACCACTTTGAAGGTAGGTGACCAGGTTATGGTCAAAAATTTTGTTCCCGCGGGCAAGCTTGCCCCCAGATTTCATGGGCCTTGTATCATTCTCGATTTTCTTACGCCGGTTACCTTATTGCTAAGTAATCCAGCCACCGAGAGGATATTTAGAGTTCACCTGTCCCAGGTGAAACCGGTGTAATTTCTGTGTTAACTTGCTTCATATTATTTTGAAAGGATATGAAGGTTATATTTTTTTGAGTTTCACTTTTAAGGCATTCTGCCCCTTCTGTAATATTTTGGTTCTAGATGTAAGCCTTGTGTAAAACCTGCCCCGACCCGTTAAACTGCCATCCTGTTCTTGCCACGGCCATTACCACGCTCCCGTCTCCTGCTCCTCCTTACACTGTGGCTTCATAATAGTAAATGCCATGGATATCTACACGCCGCTGGCCCCTCAACCTCTCCACAAGCCTGTACCCTCAAAGAAGATGATAGTCCAACACAATTCTGCCGCCTAGCTTTAATGTTTCAGCGCCCCCGCAGCCGCGCAGCGCCGTGCAGCGACTGGGGAGGGGGATGGGCCCCCTCCTCTCCAGCGAGGACGACATGTGCACGGCGAGCCGGAGCTCTCCTCCCGGCCAAGGCTGATGTGCGGCGCACGACCTGCTACATGCCCGCAGCCTGTATCTGTTCACCGCGGGCGCGGCGTACTTCAACACCTCTGCTCCCCTCATAGTGCGGGCGAGCGGTATCTCAGGGTACTTGAGGGGTCCGAGCGGCCTCCGTTGGACGCAAGCTGCAACGGCCGGTCTGGCCATCCGACTCAATCTACATCAACTACATGGACAGTCACCATAAGCAATAACTACACTTGGGAATTCAACAACAATATTTGGTGGACATTGCAAAATTTTTCTTCACCTTTAAGTATTAAAAGTTTATCTTCAGAAATTCAAATTCTACAAACATAAAGACTTTCATTCACCTGCAACAACAACATTTTGAAACTGAATTAAGAAATCTTGTAAATGCTTCTGCTATCTATCTTCGTATCAACATCATTACTTGGACTTTGTTTCAAACTGATTTCATGTGTCACCCCTGGAGGAACTTTTGGGGGGGGAGGTCTGTACCGGGCGGTACACCTCTACACCGTTTATTTAAAAGTTGCGCCAGTTGAAACTCCTCTTCTGGAGGAAGGTTGAACTTTATCTATTCTATTAATTCTCTACTTTCTCAGAAGATGTCACCACGTGGAAAATTTTGAGTTTTTGAACTGTGTCACTTTTGATGTGTTTTTGTTTCGCTTGAAGTAAGAAGTGTGAACTTTCTCTTCTAGAGGACACTACTGAAGATCAACAATAGTGCAACCTAGTGCGGAGTCAAAGAACTATTTTGTTGAAGAAATTTTTATTTCAAATGTTTGTTCTTTGCTAAATTTCTTTCTGTTATTGTTTAAGTTGGCTGTATACCCCTCTCTTTCCCCTTGTTTTGCATGTAGCCAATCCCGAATTTCTTTTAGTAATTTCTGACCAATCTGGTGTATCTTCCCCCAACTTGTATCTGTTGCGGAGTCCTATCCAATAAAAACATTGTGGGCGGGTGTTTTCATTCCCCTAACGCCTAGAAACTTCCGCGAGAGTATTTAAACTGCTGATTTTGGGGTCTCCGGGCCACTTCTGTTCCATCTTTCAGTGTATTAAGTACATAGCAGGAGGCGGGAAGCGCCTCTTTCTTCTTCAGCCGTTCAACACCAGGTAATGGCCTATTAATAACTTCTTTTCTTGCTAGGTAGGCAGTTTAACACTCGCGGCGGGTTCGAAGCATTTCCATCATGTAACCTTTTCCTAAAATGTAATTACTCTTTTCATCTTTTTCTTGTAAAGCTACATATTGGGATAGAGAGTGCTAACCCTCTCGAGCTCCCACTCACATTTATTTTGAGGTGAACTTATTTTTTTTCAAACTATTCTTCGTTTATGTAATGTAAAGTGTTCTTCTCTAAGTCACCTCTGTAGTATGGGATTAGCCCTTGCGTTAGCGGCCCAGAGCCAGATTAGGTTTTAAAAACAAAGTGTATTAGGAGTGCAAGATCGCCTCCTCTCAAATTGTTATTTTAGAGGTCATGTAATCAACCTTCTTTTCATGTAATAGACCTCCGTAGGTTGGGTATTTTACCCCTGTGAATACGTCCTTAGAAGGACAGCTTGAAGGTAGAGTTTGGTGTGGCCTTGTGATAGGCTTACAATTTTGAGAGCGGATCGCTCTTTGAAATTTGTTTCTGTATGCCTCGTGCAGGCTTTATGTGTAATGTTTGGAGCCAGTGCTCCTGGGCATGAATGGGGTTTTCTGCCCCTTGGCTAAAATTTTTTTGGAGTAAGGCGGGGCTGATGGCCCAAGAGTTATGAAGTAAGGGCACTGAGCCCGAATCCAGTAATATTGTACCTACATTTTTGCTACTCTGTACCTGTTATGATTGTTATCTCTTGTTTTTGAAAAGAAAATATAACCTAGTTAAATTTTAAATTAATTTTACATTGCACGTTAATTTCGTAGCTTGAAACCCATTCACACCCGCACCTTCTTTCACCTCTACCTACCACGGATATCTCCGTAACAAAGATAAATACATCTCTGCGAAGAACTGACGCACATTTCACTGCCGTTCTTCGAATTGCAAGTGCAAGATCGATAGCACCAAATATAACTCGTCTTCTTCAGCGATAAGATACGCACTCCTCCTCATTATCTGCTGAATGAAAGTTCAGATATATAAGAACGCATAGGCCTATGTTTTATTTGATAAATGATATTTATTCATGTAGCTTATTTATTTCTGTACTTAACCTAGAGCTAATTTTTCGTTCATTGTTTATGCTGTGTCATAAACAGGTTTTTATGTTGGCTTATTGCATTTTCAGGACTATAGGTAGCAGTCCAAGGAAAAATGAAATGAAATGAAATTGTATATGGCTTTTAGTGCCAGGAGTGTCCGAGGATAAGTTCCGACTCATTGGTTGAATGGTCAGCGTACTGGCCTTCGATTCAGAGGGTTCCGGGTTCGATTCCCGGCCGGGTCGGGGATTTTAATCGTTTCGGATTAATTCTTCTGGCTCATATTCAGACAACACATCCCACTACCAACCACTACAGAAACATGCAATAGTGATTACATCCCTCCATATCGGGTTGGCATCAGGAAGGGCCAAATCCACATGTGCGACCCCACGGGTGTGGGAAAAGCGGTAGGAAAATAAGTGTGCCCGAGGACAAGTTCGGCTCGCCAGATGCAGGTCTTTTAATCAGAATCCCGTGGGCGACCTGTGCATCGTGATGAGGATGAAATGATGATGAAGACGACATATACACCCAGCCTCCGTGCCAGGGAAATTAAACAATTATGGTTAAAACTCCCGACCCTGTCGGGAATCGAACCCGGAACCCCTGTGACCAAAGGCCAACACGCTAAATATTTAGCCATGGAGCCAGACGTAGTCAAAGGAGTATTTAGTTATCACATGTCAAATTAATTAATTTTGTTTCCTAAGCATAACCCAGTGAAAGGAATATAATTAAACGTATTTACTTAGCACCATAATATAATCCACTGAATAGAATGAGACATTAGACACAACAAAAATATCAAAAGTTTATACTGTTTTATTTCAATACTGGTGTATTTTTTTTACTGCTCTCCTGCATATCGCTTATTTCTTAATTTCCCTTACTTTTATTCATATTTGTGTATACGTGGTTCTATGTGCACCTGTTATTTGTTTTATTATTCTCCAATTTTTATTTTGTGTTACTCCTCCGCTGCAGGAAAAGACTTTTGTTTACCCACGTTCAGTGCAAAGACTCGCACCAGAAGACTCAATTTTCTTTGAATGTAATATTCTTCTATGTTGTATTTCCAGTGCTTTTTTACTCATGTCTGTATCTGTTTTATTGCCAATAAACGGGGGTTTTCGTGGGGGTTCGATCATTTGGTGGGGTGCGGTGCGGGCCACTCTTGCGGGTCCGTCTGTTGTTCGCCTTAAACCAGATTAAAACAAACCTAGTTTAAACTCATTTGGGGAAAACGGCCCTTAGCCTCTGTGCCAAGCTACGTACCTTCCCTTTACGTATGTGCAATACACACTCTCCCCTTCCTTTAAAAATTTTCCCCACTCTTTTCTTTTTCAAAGGCCGAAGAGCTGCTAGTTCAGCTGATGGCCCACCCACCCGTATCTGGGTGGGAATGAAATGACGCTTTGATACGATACGATATCAAAACTTTAAATCTGTTTTGATACGCGGCTTGTCCCCAGTTGTAACGGCAAGCAGCTTATGCAACAATGGCTCATACAATTTCCAGGGACGACTTTTGATGGAAGCATTATTTTCTGCCAGTACTGCAACAGACAGGTATGTGCATATGTCCTAAGTTTCATATTAATCTGAAATTAAGGTTTTGATATTGGCTCCTCTAATTAATTTTACAGACCTCGTCCAGGCAGCCTGGGTTTGATTTCCAGTACCGGCAGTAATTTAAAAATCTATGAGATCTGGAACGGTGTTGACACAGAGTCGAGAGGACAGTTGAGAAGCTACAGTGAGCAGCAGTCACGGAGGCAAGGCAATACGGCTGAGGGATGTGTCATGTTGATCGCACGACCACTCAATATGTGCAGGCTATGAGCTGGGCAGCAACCGTAATTGAAAGTCAAGGCAATTCAAGACCTGTAGTGTTCTCGTTCTTAATTACATCTTGAGTAAAAGTAGCTTAAATGAAATAGTTCAACATTTTATTGAATAGCTATTCACCTTTCCTATTCCTCAACTTAAACTCTAATTTTCATCATGTTATGGTGTTCTAGATTTCACAAGAGAAAAAATGTCATCTTCATCAGCAAGCTGCTATGAAAAGTAACATTAGACAGACTCTGCTTACACTAACTGTATCTCGGACAACCCATAATGGTTTCTATGCCCTGGTTGTAGCAAATATCCCATGAAATGCTGTGCATAATCCGGTTTTAAGAAATATATTTACAGAAATACACCAAGGAGCATATACCATCAGCTTCTTTATTAAAGAAAATCTACTTAGAAAATCTACTTAGAAAAAGTACTTAGATATTTGTTACAATGAGGTCATTTTGTCAATCAGGGAGAATATTGGGGAGTCCTCCACCATATGGTTGTGTGTTGACAAAATCACCGACTCTGTGGGCAGGTACATTGCTAATCTTATAGAAGGAAAACTGGAACTACTGCTCACCTTCTTTGCTCTAAGCAGCTTGAGAAAGTCAATCGTCAAGGCATTGCGTAGTTCATCAACAGGCAGTTCCTATGGTTGTATTTGTACCTTTCCTTAATTCTTGTTACTTGCATGGCCTGTCTTTCATATATTCGCAGAAACATTCGGGCCGAGTTTACTGCGGTACATGCTCTCATTTCAACAATGAAGAAATTGTTGTATAAGAATAGCCATCTTCCGAGAGAAATTCCCCTCTGTTCTACTTCCACCACAACCAATCATCACCCGTTGGGTTTCCTGGATGCAAGCTGCCCTGTATTATGCAGATCATCTTGAGGAAATCATGACTGTGATGTACAATGTGCCTTTAATGGACAACTCTGCGTCTTTGTCGTCTGTCAAATAGCTGCTAAAGAATTATTCCAGTGTTCAAAGAGACATTGCGTATATTAAGGCAAATTTCTCATTTTTTCAGACACCATTCAAAAAATGGAGGCAAAAGGAAACAGTCTCAAACAGTAACTTTCTGTAATTGAGGAAACTGAAAATAATATACAAAGAGCTAGGAGCAAAGTAGGTTCGAACCCCACTGTCGGCAGCCCTGAAAATGGTTTTCCGTGGTTTCCCATTTTCACACCAGGCAAATGCTGGGGCTGTACCTTAATTAAGGCCACGGCCGCTTCCTTCCCACTCCTAGCCCTTCCCTGTCCCATCGTCGCCGTAAGACCTATCTGTGTCGGTGCGACGTAAAGCAACTAGCAAAAAAAAAAAAAAAAAAAGAGCAAAATAGGGGATAAAATAAGAGAGAAGTGAGCTAGTGTACTGCAGAAGAATCCAGGTTATTCAGTGCTCAAAAGGGTACATCAGGCAATGGATGGGGAAAAGGTTGACTTACCTGGTGATATTGAACTGAAAATGTAGGTATATTTTCCTATGCCCCTCTAATATCTTTTTGTTTCAAAGTGATTTTGACAGTCAAAAGACACAGCCTGACTGTGGAAAATTTGGAAAAAAGATTCTTGCTATGTACTGTAATGGAAACTACAACTAAAAGTAGTGTAGGAACGTTCCTCACAAATAAAAAAATTCATTCTCCGTTCGCGTTTACACAGTTATGTGATGCCTACAACGCTGTAAATGTGTTGAGTGATTTTAGTATTAAGGTTTTAGTTCAATTTTGATTATGATCTTTCATGTAATCCGTAACTGTTTTTAATAAATGTCTTTTTAATTCTGTCTTAATTTTGCAGTTATTTCTCTTAAGAATAGGTTTACCACGTTTCATAAAAATAAACAAAGATCCTGTTACTGTTTAAGCGTACGTTATAATATTTGAAAGTCTATTTTCTGTCTATTTTCTAGTTTTTAAAGCATATTTTAAGTGTCTATTTACTCTTTTAAGAGCATAATTGCTTGTTTAATAGCCTATTTTAGGCGCCTACAAGTATTCCCAGGTCTAATTATGACTTAGTTAAAGTCTAGGAAGTATCTCAAAGGCTAAATTTATATGATAATATCCGGCTCCGTGGCTAAATGGTTAGCGTGCTGGCCTTTGGTCACAGGGGACCCGGGTTCGATTACCGGCAGGGTCGGGAATTTTAACCATCAGTGTTTAATTCCGCTGGCACGGGGACTGGGTGTATGTGTCACCTTCTTCTTCATTTGGAGAAGATTCTTGCTATGTACTGTAATGGAAACTACAAATAAAAGTACTGTAGGAACGTTCCTCACAAATAAATACATTCTCCGTTCGTGTTTACACAGTTATGTGATGCCTACAACGCTGTAAATGTGTTGAGTGATTTTAGTATTAAGGTTTTAGTTCAATATTGATTATGATATTTCATGTAATCCATATCTGTTCTTGATAAATGTGTTTTTAGTTCTTTTTAATTAGGCACAGGTCGCCTACAGGTTTCAAATCAAAATACCTGCTCTTGGCAAGCCGAGCATGTACTCGGACACTCCCGGCAATAAAAGCTATGCGCTGTTTCATATATAATAATTAATTACATGTACGTCAAGGTACTATTTATGGTATAAGTTATTAGCAAGCATACTTAAATAATATTGTAACATTTTTCTTAGTCTGATTTTCTTTAAATTGTATATTATAAAAGAATAAATGAACACACTCTCCCCAGTTCATCGTCCGTAACTGGGAAGAAGAGTCATCCATTCATTCCTTCATATCAGGTGCCACATTCACCGAATGGACTGGTCAGCAAGGGACACCTCTGGGATGAATTGGACAGATGGGTGAGATCTGGGAAAATGCTGCCAGTTCTCATACCAGAGCGTTGTGTTCGGGCATCTATTTTTATTTCGGGGCAGGTTGGGTGATTTGTAGATCATTTACTAATTCAAGCCCTTTATTTTTTTATTTTATACAAGGATAAATATATATTTGTGGTCATTTTGAAGTATTTGGATCATAAATATACAGTTAGGACTTTTTGAGAATTGTCAGGTAATCAGAATCATAGTCCTAACATGACATAGAATCTAGATATATGTTAAGTACATATTATATTGAGATACATGTGTTGGCTAAATCTGAAAAGCTGATTGCGGGCTCGTGTTGATGGGCAGACCAGCCTGGTTGACATTCTCATGAACTCGGAATCGTGGGCCTGCAACAGAAGCAACGAGGAAACATTAGGTATATATAACGTGACTTAAGAAACAACTCAAAACTTGCGGTTCTAGTAGGCTCCTTTCATGCAGGAGAAAATTCAATGGAATCCCTCTTTATCCTCCAAATTTATTCTCACACATCAAAATAAATATTGGTCAGATACTCTCGCAGTAGGGCGACAATTAAATGGGAGAGGCACCCTTGCAGTTTTAAATTCTTTTATAGAATATTCTCTCTTCTTGAGTGTTGCTAAAACAGAAAATTATCTACACACTTTATGTCACGTGATGGGTCCTACGCTTTCTTATGGCTGTTGCTCGTTTTCTGTGACTACAGTAAAAACACCGTACTCTAGGTTTTACGGCTATGGAGCCCAGCTCTGCATTCGGGAGGCAAGTGGATTCGGACCTCTCCACCGGCTTTCCTGAGAATGGATTTCTGTGCTTTCCCACTTTTATTTTAGACAGTTGCTGGGATAACGACAGCCGATTTCTTCCACCTCCTTACTCAATAGTAGTAGAAATGGGGGGACGCATCACTTGCACGTGTGCCTTCAACTCGGACTTCTCCTCACCATGACGTCACAAGGCGGGATTTGGAAATTGGGTGTGGTTCTGACGTCAAATGGGGCGTGATGGGGGCGTGGCTATAACGTCACAAGCGCGGGCGATTTGAAAACTGGATGTGGCTGGCCACGTGTGCAGGCTTAACCTTGCAAGGGCGTTAACCTTACATGACATCAAAGGCTAAGCTTGCAGGCTTATCCTCGCGCTGACCACTCATTAACTTAACCTAACCGGCTGCCCTTCCCCACACTAGCTTGTAGGCTTCCGGCGCAAGGGGTACTTTGATGAAGAGCCTTGGATACATGAGTAGGCTTAACCAGCATAGCTAAGAGTGTAGGTTTAACCTCACGGTGGCCATGGGTTAACCTAACAGGCTGCCCTTCCCTACACCAACTACTAGGCAAAATGGCTGTTATGCATGACATATATGGAATGTTATATGCCCGTGCTCTAATGTCACCTTGTGGAGAAGCCCGAATTGAAGGAGCATGTGGAAGTGGATGAGGCTGGAGACCCCTATTTTTAAACTCACAAACACAATTTGATTAGCTCCTCAACTGAGATTAGCGTCAGGAAGGGCATCCGGCCGTAAAAATATGTCACAAATAATATCATCTCACCTCATCCCCGACCCCGTGTCAGGAAACTGGGCTAAGTGGTAGCCTAAGAGGTCACTTCTAAGAAAAAAACCTTAGTAGGTATATCTCTAAGAGTTCTTCGCCCTCCATACTGTTACTGCAGATAAGTTTAGCATTTCTAAATTCACTATAGCACTGTAAGTCACTATCGGCCTAATCCCGCTGCGTGGCTCAGAGCGCCAGTTATTTCCTCTGTATCTGGGACCGTGGTTGAAGTCTCGGCTGAAGGAAAACACATTTCCACTCACATTCGTTTACTCTAACATTTTTCCCTTAGGAATTTAATGTGTACAGAGAAAAAAGTGGAAGAGACTGACATTTGGCTGAAAAGGAAGCGACCGTGACATAAGCTCAGCATTTGACTGGTGACAGTGGAGTTTGAACCCACCATCTTACGAATACAAGCACACAGACACATGGCGTGAAGCACGCAGCCAACACATTCGGTCATAAATATTTCTTGGCTAGTGAATAGTCAGGGGTTAATGTACTCTTTACACATGCATGCTTTTTGATGAAAACTAGGGAACGAATATTTAAGTAAGTAAATATGTTTTTGTTTATAAATAAAAGACTGTAAATGCGACAGAAATTCAGAACTTGAACACTGTAATCTGTATCAATCGGCTCAAGGAGATGTGGAAGTAAACTTGTCTACCACTTTGTCTCACATTACTGTTTCCCAGCTTATTTACAACTGATATGCGTACAAGTTTACACGTACTGTGCTGTTTATTCACATGTACATTCATTATTTCCTGCAAGGAAACAAGGAGGACGTCATGATGCAGGTTTCGTTTACTTTACCTGTCCATAATGTGGTTCTGTTAAATCGTATTTACATTGTCCCATGACAGAACGTGCTGTGAATCACGCATGCACTGAGGTTGATGGCCGTTAGTTTCAGCACATTTTGTAAGATACAGTGAAAATGGTACGTTTATCGTATCATTGTATAGTCAATATGAAGTTAACTGTAACTAACGTAAATAAAAAAAGTACACAGTAATGTGATTGTATACCTATTATCTCCTTAAGCTGGCTTCTCCCACCCCAGGTTCCCTACCTCAAGTTGTTCAGTAGAGCATTCTCTATGTCCTGTTAAATTTTTGCACGATCTTACGGAAACACCCTGCATATAGAAGGCAGCAGATAGCCTCTCTGTGAGCTTCCCCAACATGAAATGAAATGAAATGGCGTATGGCTTTTAGTGCCGGGAGAGTTCGAGGACAAGTTCGGCTCGCCAGATTCAGGTCTTTTGATTTGACACCCGTAGGTGACCTGCGCGTCGTGATGAGGATGAAATTATCATGAATACGACACATACACCCAGCCCCCGTGTCAGCTAAATTAACCAATTATGGTTAAAATTCCCGACCCCGCCGGGAATCGAACCCGGGACTCCTGTGGCCAAAGGCCAGCACGCTAACTATTTAGCCATGGAGCCGGACCTCGACATAAAATACACAGGGTATGTGAACGATCATTAATTCATTCAAAAATGAACTATCTAAACAAACTGCAAATATGAGCTTTTGTCTTCCTGCGTAAAAAATTAAAACATCAACCAACTTGTAAACTGACATATTTAATAAGGTGCATGATATTGAGGAATAATTAATTAATTCACTGAGAGGTCCTGTAAAATTGTTAAGAAAGGCAAGAAGACATTGAAATTGAAAGTTTGATTGCCAGTGGTGTTCATTTGATTAAATATGCAAGACTGTCTTCTTATGATGTTGAACGGTCCTTTTCCCGGTATCGAGCATTGTTTCGACACAACCGACATTAGTTTGTGATGGAAAACTTGGAAAATATTTTCACACTTCATTGTAATACTAAGCTCTTTTAATCCACTTCTGCCTCAAAATGATTGGCGAGTGATATCTTTAAAACTTAAGTGTTTGCAAATTTGCAATATTGAAACCAAAAATATTAAAAAAAAATTATACATATTTTGACCGCCTCTGTGGTGTAGTGGTTAGCGTGATTAGCTGCCACCCCCGGAGGTCCGGGTTCGATTCCCGGCTCTGCCACGAAAATTTGAAAAGTGGTACGAGGGCTGGAACGGGGTCCACTCAGCCTCGGGAGGTCAACTGAGTAGAGGTGGGTTCGATTCCCAACTCAGCCATCCTCGAAGTGGTTTTCCGTGGTTTCCCACTTTCCCTCCAGGCGAATGCCGGGATGGTACCTAACTTAAGGCCACGGCCGCTTCCTTCCCTCTTCCTTGTCTATCCCTTCCAATCTTCCCATCCCTCCACAAGGCCCCTGTTCAGCATAGCAGGTGAGGCCGCCTGGGCGAGGTACTGGTCATACTTCCCAGTTGTATCCCCCGACCAAGAGTCTGAAGCTCCAGGACACTGCCTTTGAGGCGGTAGAGGTGGGATCCCTCGCTGTGTCCGAGGGAAAAGCCGACCCTGGAGGGTAAACAGATGATGATGATGATGATGATAATGATGATGATCTATAGTAAATATGACAGTTGATAAGTAATTGTTTTTGCGCAAATGAAGGGAAAAATTGTTGTTTGAATTTACTTGGAAATGTTTGACAGATTTCCAAGTTCTTTGAAATCCTTTAAGGAAAGGCTAGGTAAAATGATGAGGAGTCTGCCAACTTGGTTACAGCACTAAAAGCAAATCGGTGATCATTGACTTGATATAATCCTTCATAACGTATCAATGATATTATAATGCGTAAAAGAAACCCCTCATCCACATTCCTTTTTCTAACCAAGGTTGAAAAGTCTGAAAAACTTGTATAGAATTACAGGTTATGTCATTGTAAATGTAGGCTAATAAAAGCACTGGCATGAATTCCTCAAAGTATAGACAGTCCTAAATGCAGATCGATGATGATTGCCTTCATATAATTCTTTATAACTCATCAAATATATTATACGGCACGTAATAAATAAAAGAGCATCCCTAATTCTCATTATTCCTGCTAATAAAGCCTTAAAAGTCTAACACCTTATACAAAACTATAGGTTACGTCAGGGCCTCTTAAACGTCCAAAATCTGACGTGTGCAAAATGAGGCGCAGAGGTTCTGTGCACCGTGCATCGGTCCGACTTGGCTCGGCTCAACTCGGCTTGGATGGCGGAGCCCTGCAAAGTAAGTGAGGAAGGCGGAGACAGGTGGAGCGAGAGAGACAGGCGTAGGGAAAGAGAGAGACAGCGCTATTGTTCAAACTCGAGGAGTGGGGGTCTGCACTCTGGTCGAACTGGAGAAGTCGTCTTATGCACCTTGCACAGCTCAATGCACCAGTGCACCCTGGGTTACGTAATAAAAAACTCGTGCCCTCATCCCGAGGTGATGCAGCTCTTTTCAGGCACGCCCTTGATGGAGGTGAGCTGCATGTACCATTTTAAAAACATACCAGCCCTCTCGCCATGCTTAAATTTCTGGTACTACCGGGAATCGAGCCTGGGGCCCCGAGTACGGCAGCTAACAACACTTACCGTTACGCTACGGAGGCGAACGGATTCTTAATCGTAAATGTGGACTAATAGAAGTAAGCTGCTGACTCGGATTTCTGAGTAACTTAACCTGAAACCATTCTATAATTATTAACGTGGAATAATATGAGCAATCGTATTGTTTCGTATTCGAGTTTTAAATATTACTTTGATCAACTTAATTCTTCGATTTTAGGTTATCAGATAACCTCGTAGTGCAGATACCATAAGTAGCCTGGATTCGATCATAGATGCCCTCATCAGCTGATCAATGTAAAGCAAGAGGATTATGAGAATAAAAGCGCCCACGGCCACACACACATACTCTCAGCAAGAATGCGTTGTGATTGGCCAGGTCGTATTATCGTAGTGTTATACCGAGACGCTTGTTGTTTTCGATAGACTAACTTGTTTACAAACATTCTGGCAATTTTTGAAAGTTACTAAAATTAAATATTGCTGTTTTTAGATGTTGCATTGTTTTAGACAAATAATAGAAATCCATTACCGTAAATAAATTGCAAGGAGGGTTGTAATAGAGAAAGATCTCAACGCAACGATACCGTAATTCCTAGACTTTCCAAACGTTAGTCTGTACAGGGAGGTGGAATGGAATGCAGCAGGTTGCAAGCGAACCATCTCAACTAAGTAATAACGCCACCGTAAAAATATGCAAGTTCGCCTCTCTGGTGTAGTGGTTAGTGTGATTAGCTGCCACCCCCGGAGGACCGGGTTCGATTCCCGGCTCTGCCACGAAACTTGAAAAGTTGTACGAGGGCTCGAACGGGATCCACTCAGCCTCGGGAGGTCCACTGAGTAGAGGTGGGTTCGATTCCCCCCTCAGCCATCCTCGAAGTGGTTATCCGTCATTTCCCACTTCTCCTCCAGGCAAATGCCGGGATGGTACCTAACTTAAGGCCACGGCCGCTTTGTTCCCTATTCCTTGCCTATCCCTTCCAATCTTCCCATCCCCCACCTAGGCCCCTGTTCAGCATAGCAGGTGAGGCCGCCTGGGCGAGGTACTGGTCATTCTCCCCAGTTGTATCCCCCGACCCAGAGTCTGAAGCTCCAGGACACTGCCCTTGAGGTGGTAGAGGAGGGATCCCTCGCCGAGTCCGAGGGAAACCGATCCTGGAGGGTAAGCAGATTAAGAAGGAGAAGAAGAAAAATAGATAAACAGTTATGTCTGTTTCATTATCTTCGTATGATTACACTTCTTTATTTTCCTATTTTTCACGCCCGTTCATTTTTATATAAATACATTAATTTTTAAAGTTTAACCAGATCAATTTCCTTGTAAAATAGGTTTTACCTATATTTTCCCTATTCACGTACCTATCAAGATACAGGAGTAACCACACACCCGAGATCTCTAAGAGTTTGTGAGTATTCATCGCCCCGATTGAGCAAAACGGCAAGAAGAACCCGCAAGGGTAAGTTGAGATGGATTGGAGAACTGCGTCTGGCATATCCAAGGACCGATAAATCTAAAAGATAAAAGCCTTACTTTTCAGATAATGTTTGTCTCTGTGAACCTGTTAACATGCATGCTTTACGCTCTCCAACGGGATGCTACATTTTCAATATTCACGTAATAAAATTGAACTTAAACTCAGATTATATATTACATGCGAGCCGTCATCGAGGGTGCGGGTACGCTCCAATGTCGACTAGAAGTTCATTTGGGACCTGCGGATATCCCCAGTATTAGTGGATGACCAGCTTAGCATCGTAAATAAAGAAAGTAATAATAATACCAGGTGTGTGCATAAGTCTTTTCCGGGTTCACTAAGAGATGGCGCCAGCGAACAGTACGGAGCGTATGAATTTGGTACATACGTCAGTTTGTTCGTCTGACATTAACCTAACAACACACTCAAGTTGAGTCCGCCAAACACTAGCGTCTGTATTGTATCGTTCAGTGATCATGTCGCCGTTTGTGCCTGAAAAAGAACATTTGCGACACGCATTGCTTTTCTTATTTAATCAAAAGAAAGAAGGCTGTGAAAAGACAACGTTTGCTGGTAGAAACATATGGTGAACACGCTCCATGGATTCCATGCTTTGTGTCTGGTGGAACCAGAGCGGTGTTCTGTATAATAAACTCTTGAAGCCCGGCGAAACCGTTAATGCACAGCGCTATCGCCAGCAAATGATTGATTTAAATCACGCATTGATCGAAAGACAACCGGAATTGGCCAGAAGACATGGCAAAGTGATTTTGTTCCACGACAATGGAGCCGTCTCACACAGAAAAACCAGTAAAAGACACTTTGAAATCGCTTGGATGGGACATCCTTCCGCACCCGCCATACTGCACCGACCCGGCGCCATCCGACTATCACATCTTCGCATCAATGGTACAAGCGCTCGCAGAGCAGCACTTCAGCAATTTCGCGGAACTTGGAAAT
Source organism: Anabrus simplex (assembly GCF_040414725.1). NCBI lineage: Eukaryota > Metazoa > Arthropoda > Insecta > Orthoptera > Tettigoniidae > Anabrus > Anabrus simplex. Next base: position 1,119,805,793 of record NC_090266.1, on the reverse strand, counting down.
TGGCTCGACGAATAGTTTGCCGCAAAAGACAAGCAGTTTTCTGGCATGGTATTCATAACTTACCTGAAAGATGGGCGAAGTGTGTAGAAGCCGATGGTCGACATTTTGAATAAATAAAAAAATAATTTCCCTTGAAAATTACGTGTTTCCTTTACCACAAAACCGGCAAAAACTTATACATACAGCTGGTTTCGTATATACTGTTTATCGTCGCTGGACAACTGAAACTTCGTAACTCTTCGGAGTAAAGTTTACAGAAGCAGCCCAAAATTGAGCGGTGAGCAATGGCTGGAGAAATGTTCCTGGTATTTTCAGTGCTTAATGATAATCTAATTATTCGACCACTGCAGTTTTCTGTTCCTTTCTCAGGCAATGCGGCAAGCCTTCACAAGACAGATGGAGAAACGGGCTTTTTCATTGCCCAGCAACTATAAATATACGGGTATAATTATTAATGTCCGCCTCTGTGGTGTAGTGGTTAGTGTGATTAGCTGCCATCCCCGCAGGCCGGGGTTCGATTCCCGGCCCTGTTACGAAATTTGAAAAGTGGTACGAGGGCTGGAACGGGGTCCATTCAGCCTCGGGAGGTCAACTGAGTAGAGGTGGGTTCGATTCCCACTTCAGCCATCCTGGAAATGGTTTTCCGTGGTTTCCCACTTCTCCTCCAGGCAAATGCCGGGATGGTACCTAACTTAAAGCCGCGGCCGCTTCCTTCCCTCTTCCTTGTCTATACCTTCCAGTCATCCCATCCTCCATCAAGGCCCCTGTTCAGCATAGCAGGTGAGGCCGCCTGGGCTAGGTACTGGTCATCCTTCCCAGTTGTACCCCCCGTCCCAAACTCTCGTGCTCCAGGACACTGCCGTTGAGGTGGTAGCGGTGGGATCCCTCGCTGAGTCAGAGGTAAAAGCCAACCCTGGAGGGTAAACAGATTGAGAAAGAAAGAAGGAATAATTATTAATGCAGTAATTACCACTGTAATATATCCACTACTACGGAAGAAAAATAGAAGTGAAAAAGTGGATTTCGAAACAAAAATTTAAAAAAAGAGTGATGGAGCATAAGTAACAGTTTTACACACATTAGAATGGATAGTTGCACGACCTCCTCTTAATTTCAGTGTGGTCAGTGAAAATATTTTGCATTGTGAAGAACCAGTTCTCATTGCATTAACAACACCAGTCAAAGAGCCCGGCACCATGGCTAAATGGTTAGCGTGCTGGCCTTTGGTCACAGGGGTCCCGCTTTGATTCCCGGCAGGGTCCGGGATTTTAACCATCATGTTTTAGAATGGATAGTTCGAAAAGGGCACTACGTGTAATGGGAAACAAAAACAATGAGCTGGCTGAACTCTTTTCTGAAATGCTTACCGAAAACACTTACAAGCTACGATAATTTGAACGACTCCGCGTACCCCTAGTGGTACGCGCACCACACTTTGAACACCCCTGCTTTAGATTAATAAGTTAGTAATTTCGCAGTTTAAGGTTTTAAAAATCCCATGTACACTGACAAGGATTTGACCGACAGCCACTTTGGTGAAGTAATTCGCCTATCACCATACGAAGTGTTAGTTGGTCCTGTTTTCGATTGGTTAAAAAATGAAATGGCGTATGGCTTTTAGTGCCGGGAGGTGTCCGAGGACTTCGGCTGGCCAGGTGCAGGTCTCTCGATTTGACGTCCGGAGGCGATCTGCGCGTCGTGATGAGGATGAAATGATGATGAAGACGACACATACACCTAGCCCCCGTGCCAGCGGAATTAACCGATGATGGTTAAAATTGCCGACACTGCTGGGAATCGAAGCTTGGACCCCTGTGACCAGAGGACAGCAGGCTAACCATTTAGCCATGGAGCCGGGCTTTTCGATTGGTGTTGATAATGCAATGAGAACTGGTTCTTCACAATGCAAAATATTTTCACTGACCACACTGAAATGAAGAGGAGGTCGAGCAACTCTTGTAGGAGAAGATTTCGTAGGAAATATCCTGGTGTAATTGTACCTGTTAACCTATAAGTGCGTACCTAACCGAGCAAGTGGCTGTGCGGTTTGGGTCACGTAGCTATCAGCTAGCATTCCGGAGATAGTGCGTTCGAACCCCAGTATCGACAGCCCTTAAGATGGTTTTCCGTGGTCTCGAATTTTCGCAACAGGCAAATACTGGGGCTGTTCGTTAATTAAGGCCACTGTCGCTTCCGTTCCCAGTCCTAGTCCTTTCCTATCCCATCGTTGCCACAAGACCTATTTGAGTCGGTGCTGCGTAGAAAAAGTATGTAGTTGAGGTAAAAAAAAAAATCAAAATGTGCCCCTGTCGGTAGCGCTCAGAAGTGCATGTCCACTTAAAGGACGAACATTTGTACAGAAAAGTTTTGGCTGAGATTAGAACCAAAGCCGTTTAAGTGAGAAGGCATTGACTATGGTGCCTCTTCGTTTCCTGAATGACGTGTTGAAACGGTAGGAGATTTCAGGACTCGAACCTAGTTACGTACTTCTGGTTCTCTTATCGGGTGCGATTCCACCACTCAAGTCCTTAATTTACAGTAATTTGTATATTATTATTATTATTATTATTATTATTATTATTATTATTATTATTATTATTATTATTATTATTATTTATTTATTTCTTTCTTTCTTTCTTTCTTTCTTTCTTTCTTTCTTTCTTTCTTAATCTGTTTACCTTCCAGAGTCGGTTTTTCCCTCGGATGATCTACTGCAAGAGATTAAAGAAGCTAAAACATCTGGTAGTCAAACACACTTTCTGTGGATAAAAGGACACAGTGGAATAAGGGACAATGTAGTTGTAGATCACCTCGCAAAAGGAAGTATAATCAGTGGTACGTTTCAAGGGATCCAGCTTCCACATACTGACTTTATTCCGATAGTTAAAAGAAGAGCCTATGCCCAGTGGAAAGATGAATGGGCAAGAAGTAGCCACCAAAGAGGAACACATCAAGCAACATTGTACACAACAATACCGAAAAAAAACCTTGGTTCTGGAAATACAATATTTCAAGGAGACATCTAACAACCATCATCAGGATGAGGCTTGAACCCGGATGCTACCCTCACCACCTCCACCCCATCGGAGTGACTACCTCGAAAGTTTGCCCACATGACGATTACGATGATACGTATCTGAATCATATAGTCTTGTTCCATGTATGAGCAACAACGAAATAAGTTACTCGCACACTTTCGGTCACTACATATCCCATTCCCCACAACTGTCAACATTATCCTTCAAGACCACGATAACAAAATCTACAGAGCACTGATCCACTTTCTACAAGACATCAATCTAACTACATAAACCCTGATGCAGAAGCCACTAACTGAAATAGTTAATACTGATAATCTCCTAACTATTACCTCCCATTAACTACTACATTTCTAACCATGACTGGCCTCATGGTGAAAAGTCGTAGCATCATCCAAATCCTTATCACCACCAGCTAGCCAAATGGTGTATAACCAAAAGCCATTATTATAAATAAATAAATGGAAAAAAAAATACGCAAGCTCACAGCTGCGCCTCGCTCCGTCAAGCTCGATGAGCGTGGCGGTAGCAACACGAATGCACTTCTCCTCCAGCGTTGATAAACTGACTGGCTCCATCGCTAAATGATTAACGTGCTAGCGTTTAGTACAGGGAGTCGCGGGTTCGATTCCAGGCCGGGTTGGGGGATTTTAACCTCCATTGTTTAATTCCAATAGCTCGGGGGCTGGGTGGGTGTGTACCGTCTTCAGAATTAGATTTCATCATGGGCAGGACGCCATCCTCACAGACACACAGGTCAGGAGCGTATTGTTAGGGCCTGCAGGGCCTGCAATGCAGGCGGGCCCGGGCCTTTAAGGGCCCCCTCAGTCACTTCGCAAACATATATATAATTACAGTCGAACCTCGATATCTCGAACCTCCATTACTCGAATTTTCAGTAACTCGAAAAACTTAAATTTTCCGGACGTTTGTCCTATCCTTCACGTGTATTTATTTCCCTATTACTCGAAATTCGGTTAAACGAATTTCTCGATTTCTCGAAGCAAACATTTCCTCCGTTGAAGCAAAAAAGTACTCTGTAACTCGAATTTTGTGCAGCATTAACTGTGCAATAAAGCATTTGCGGTTTGTGTGGAACAGTCAACAAGTAAAGAAAGGTTCACAGTGATGCTGGGAGCTAACATGACGGGAACCGAAAAACTAAAACTTCTAGTGAACGAAAAATCGATGAAGTCTCGCTGTTTCTCGGGTGTGAATTAATTACCGGTTACGTAAGAAAACAACCCCAATGTCGCGGATGAGAAACTCCATTTACGAATCTCGGCTGCGTGATATTTACAAGAAGTTTCAACGTGAAGGGACGAAAGGTTAACAATAACAAACAAAAGAGACTAACAGATTTTTCCAAAGGTATTAACGGAGGTGTGTTTCTCGTTTCACTGCTGTATGTACTGTATCCTGTGATGCAGTAAAATAGAGTTCGTCTGTATATTTTTAAATACTGTTAAAAATAATGCCGGCACCGTGGTGTAGGGGTAGCGCGCCTGCCTTTTACCCTCAGGCCCCGGGTTCCATTCCTGGCCAGGTCAGCGATTTTTACCTGAATCTGAGGGCTGGTTCGAGGTACACTCAGCCTACATGATTACAATTGAGGAGCTATCTTACGGTGACATGGCGCCCCGGTCTAGAAAGCCAAGAATAACGGCCGAGAGGATCCGTCATGCTGACCACACGACACCTCGTAATCTGCAGGCCTTCGGGCTGAGCAGCGGTCGCATGGTAGGCCACGGTTCTTCAAAGTTGGAATTCAGGAGGACAAATTGAGGCAAATTTTCGTTTATAGGAAGTGGAAGTAGGGATTGGAGTAACTTACCGGGAGTTATTCAATAAATTTCTAATTTCTTAGCAATCATTTTAGAAAAGGCTAGGAAAACAATAGTGAGCCCGCCACCTAGGCGACTGCCGTAAGTGCAGATCAGTAGTGACTGCTTGTGTGTTTGAATCAGTCTAAATGGTTTGTTTTACGATTTGCACGTACAGGAACCGCCATTTGGTTGCATCTAGCAGCAGTTATTATGACACCGCTTGCTTGCCTTGCTGTCTCTCGCAACACCGCGACACGCCTCACAGTAAAGTCCTGCACCAAATGATTTTAAAATAATTCCTACAGCAACGAAAACTGATACCAAAATATCACATTTTAGTTAGAAAATGATACCTTCTGATGTGTAGTGCATTGGAGATCGTATTGTGCACAATTTTTGCTTAACATTTGACTTTTATCACACATTTATTCAACAATGTATAATGCCTATAAGAAGTAGGTAGGCCGGGCTGAGATGCTGGCCATATGACCGCCAGTTGGCAGGTTCGATCTTGGCTCAGTCCGGTGTAGAGGCATGATTTTTCCTATTAATTGATGTTCGATTTCGCTAAAAGGGCCAGACCCCATCGCCTTAATTTCGCTTTAATGCTTTCCTAAGGTTATTCATTAAAAAAAGTTTAATTCGTAATATATGTGAATTATTTATGTGCAAGATAGATAAATAAATAGAAGCAGTATTGATAATCGTTCGTTATTCCTTATGTAATCTTGATTAGAACTATAATATAGCCCAAATCAAGATAACATAACAAATTACACTTTCACCCTATACGGCCATACCATTAAGATATTTTATAGAATATTAATATCTGTCGAAATGAGAAATACCGGTACTGTACTTATTCTGTCATCTGTTTCCTTCCACACATGTGATATTGGAATACAATTTCTTTCTTTCTTTCTTTCTTTCTTTCTTTCTTTCTTTCTTTCTTTCTTTCTTTCTTTCTTTATCTGTTTACCCGCCAGGGTTGGTTTATCCCTCGGACTCAGCGAGGGATCCTACCGCTATCACCTCAAGGGCAGTGTCCTGGAGCTTCAGACTCTGGGTCTGGGTATACAACTGGGGAGGATGACCAGTACCTCGCCCAGGCTGCCTCACCTGTTATGCTGAACAGGGGCCTTGGCGGCGGATGGGAAGATAGGCAAGCAAGAGGGAAGGAAGCGGCCGTGGCCTTAAGTTAGGTACCATACCGGCATTTGCCTGGAGGACCTGGCGAGTTGGTCGTGCGTGTAGAGGCGCGCGGCTGTGAACTTGCATCCGGGAGATAGTAGGTTCGAATCCCACTATCGGCAGCCCTGAAGATGGTTCTCCGTGGTTTCCCATTTTCACACCAGGCAAATGCTGGGGCTGTACCTTAATTAAGGCCACGGCCGCTTCCTTCCAACTCCTAGGCCTTTCCTATCCCATCGTCGCCATAAGACCTATCTGTGTCGGTGCGACGTAAAGCCCCTAGCAAAAAAACAATTTGCCTGGAGGAGAAGTGGGAAACCACGGAAAGCCACTTCCAGGATGGCTGAGGTGGGAATCGAACCCACCTCTACTCAGTTGACCTCCCGAGGCTGAGTGAACCCCGTTCCAGCCCTCGTACCACTTTTCAAATTTCGTGGCAGAGCCGGGAATCGAACCCGGGCCTCCGGGGGTGGCAGCTAATCACACTAACCACTACACCACAGAGGCGGACGAATACAATTTCAAGAACGTTATTTTCCATGAATTTCGCTGCATTTACGCACTTATCGCAAAATTTCGATTTAAACTGGCCATCTCGTTTTAATTCGCTGTAATTCGCGAAAAAACACTAATTTCTAAAAAAGAATCTTTCTTTCTTTCTTTCTTTCTTTCTTTCTTTCTTTCTTTCTTTCTTTCTTTCTTAATCTGTTTACCCTCCAGGGTTGGTTTTTCCCTCGGACTCAGCGAGGGATCCCACCTCTATCGCCTCAAGGGCTGTGTCCTGGAGCTTCCGACTCTGTGTCGGGGGATACAACTGGGGAGGAGGACCAGTACATCGCTCAGGCTGCCTCACCTGCTATGCTGAGCATTGGCCTTGGTGGGGGATGGGGTGATTGGAAGGGATAGACAAGGAAGAGGGAAGGAAGCGGCCGTGGCTTTAAGTTAGGTACCATCGCAGCATTTGGCTGGTGGAGAAGTCGGAAACCACGGAAAACCACTTCCAGGATGGCTGAGGTGGGAATCGAACCCACCTCTACTCAGTTGACCTCCCGAGACTGAGTAGACCCCGTTTCAGCCTTCGTACCACTTTTCAAATTTCGTGGCAGAGCCGAGCGTAATACGAGGACTTGCGACGTCTTCCCTTTCAGAATACCGGGCGAGTTGGCCGTGCGGTTAGGAGCGCGCAGCTATGAGCTTGCATCCGGGAGATAGTGGGTTCGAACCCCACTGTCGGCAGCCCTGAAGGTGGTTTTCCGTTGTTTCCCATTTTCACACCAGGCAAATTCTGGGCTATACCTTAATTAAACGGCCGCTACCTTCCCATTCCTAGGCCTTTCCTATCCCATCATCGCCATAAGACCCGTCTGTGTCGGTGCGACGTAAAACAAATGGCAAAAAAACTTTCAGAATGTGTTTTGTTACAGTGTGAGGTCAAAGAACATCAGCAAACTGTTAGTGATATTATCCTAACCAAGTTCGTAAGACCTCTATTATTTGATATTCCGTTGGCAAGAACACAAAAAAGTACGGTACCACTCCAAGCCTTCCTCCAGGAAAATCTTTAAATTGTGCATGAAGAGGCCAACTGCGACTTCATGCAGGTAATATTGCCGATATTTAATATTACTGATGTAATTTACGAGCTTCAGTGAACATATGACCATACTGCATAGTGTTTTGTAGGCTGTCGTCATTAGAATAAGTTTAGAACATTGTGCGTCTATGTCTGACATCTAGCGGAGGAATTTTGTCGCAGCGTAGTCGCAAAAAGTCTCACATAGAGCAGGCAGTATAGGAGGATCGAGACTCGAGACGGCGGTGTGAGGGAAGCAGATGCTTGCTGGATGGGGCCGCTAGGTGTCGCAGAGGGGCTGAGTAGTGGCGTTGTCTACGAGATATATAGTTGGGGACAAATCATGACGACCTCGCCTCACACCACTACTTTCCAGCGGCAGCTCGGTGTCTATTAGCGACTTACAGGATTTACTACCTCTACTGCAGTCAGAGTTGCCAAATCGGCTACTGCACTCTACACGAAGAAAGGGTAAATACTACAGAGAGTGAAGAAGAAAGTGGTTTGGCAGCCTCTCCAAAACAAACAAGGATCACTTAGAACTCGTTAACTCAGCAGGGTGCAGGGTGCGATTGACTAGTGGCTTCCAGCACGCTTCCAGGAACTGAGGCCGTCATGTTTTGTCCCCAACTATACAAGGCCGGGACATAGCTATACTAATTTGTCGCTGAAAAAGCGGCCCGACCGTGTTCACGGTTTGGGCGCTAGATATCAGGTTTCCGTTCTGTTCTTGGCAGACTTTTAACTTTGTGATATGCGGAGTAATTGTGATGCTGTGTTGATTTTGTGCAATTTATTGTGAATATTGTTTCTGTCGGTGAGTGTCTGTAAGGTTGAGAAGAAGGTGCACTGTTGTGTACCTCTCTGTATTTCGGATGACACTAAAAAAGCATGAAAATTGACGTTCCATAGTTTCCCTTCCGAGTGCGGTTTATGGGAGAAATGGAAGCAAACTATTTCTAGGCAAGGTGATATAAGTTAGTAGGATCTCCTTAGGTACCTAGCAATTCTTCTCATCAAACAGATTTCAGTGTAAGCACATCAATCAAACTTCCTTCTGTTTCATTACGTATCCTGTTCACAAACAGGAAAATGTTAAACGCAGGAAGTGTCCACCTCCCAAAAATGATGTATTGCCATCAAAATTGAGTAAAAGTTCCGATTCAGATAACGATGAACATACCATGTCTTCATACGTCAGCCACAAACGAAAAAGGAATTCAAGTCTCGTTTCTATATCAAGGAAAGTCTACGAGTATCTCTGTTAAATCTCAAAAATATACAGATGAGAAAATGAAATACCAGATTACAGAAAACTATCTGTAAATTGAGAAGTAGGATACGGGTAATGAAATCAGAAAAATAGATTTACGGTATCTGAACTTGACCAAAAAGCAAACCAAATTTCAAAGCATGCTAAAATTGGTCATTTAGGAGCTTTATTCCTATTAGAACGAATTTTACTTTTTTTCTTCTTTCTTCATCCGTTTACCATCCAGGGTCGGTTTTTCCCTCGGACGCAGCGAGGGATCCCACCTCTACCGCCTCAAGGGTAGTGTCCTGGAGCGCCAGACTTTGGGTCGGGGGATACAGCTGGGGAGGATGACCAGAACCTCGCCCAGACAGCTATGCTATGCTGTACAGGGGCCTTGTGGAGGGATGGGAAGATTGGAAAGGACAAGCAGGGAAGAGGGAAGGAAGCGGTCGTGGTCATAAGTTAGGTACTATCCGGGCATTTGCCTGGAGGGGAAGTGGGATACCACGGAAAACCACTTCGAGGATGGCTGAGGTGCGAATCGAACCCAGCTCTACTCAGTTGACCTCCCGAGGCTGAGTACACCCAGTTCCAGCCCTCGTACCACTTTTCAAATTTCGTGGCAGGGCCTGAAATCGAACCCGGACCTCTGGGGGTGACAGCTAATCACACTAACCACTGCACCACAGAGGCGAACACAAATGTAATTTTACGGGAAGAAAAAAGAGAAATACGGTGAAACGACGCTAAATATTTGCGTCCTCTGGCATAGGAAAACACTTACCAGTTACAGAGTTCTGTGATCCTTGCACTGCCTCACTCTACCGTATCAGAAGACGCTAAAAAATTACATAGGAATTTCTAATGGCGAAACGGGCATAACATCGCTCACCAAACAGCGGCTTCAATACGAATGTCAAAACATCAGATGTGCGGAGGTAAAGATTTGATCGCTGATAATTGGTGAAAGGGCCATTAAACCCAATGTTATTTATGACCGCAATCTCGATCCGCTTATCGGATACTCTGAGGCACAATTAAAGGAATCTGTAAGACGTGACAAACTCGCTATCAGATTTCTCTGCTTCTTTCGTGAATTACTTATTTCGTTTAAGCATATGTAAGAAATACGTTGTAGAAAATAAGTCGAACAATTCCTCTTGGTCTATCTTTGATCTCATATCTGTTTGCTGCGTTCTGAAATTACTAGCTTTAATGAATAATTTTATAGTTTTTCATATTCGAACGTGTTTCAATGAGCGAGCGAGACAGATCAGTAAAGAGAACTCTAGCGGCGCTTGTCGAAAGTATCTCGAGGACGAGTATATCTCGTAGGGGGAGGCCTAAGATTCACCGCCATCTAGCACCACGTGTGACGTCACGCAAAGCCGAACATAGCCGACTCCGCTCCGACCCGGAACAGTCTCTTACTGTAGCCCCCGACAGGGGCCAGCGGGTTCGCGCGCACTGGGACTCGCATTAATGTAATACTTTTAGAAAATACTGAAATATACACTTCCACTGTAGTACTCATGATGACATGAGATCTTCTCCAGTGTTCATTATTAAAAGTAACTATAAGTATATTTTAAAATTCGAAGTTCTTTTCCTTTTCAGAGATATAAATACAAAGTACACAATAAATTTGATATTAAATATCACTTTTGTCAGAAACATAATGCTGTTTATTCGTTTAGATACCAGTTCTCAATAAATAATACAACTGTACAAAGATAATGTACACAATTTTATTCATGAGTAGCTAGTTATCTCCCTAAAAAATTTTTCTTTAGTTAATCTCCGTTTCAACGCAAACCTCGTAATTATCTCTGTTTCTGTTTATATCTCCATGACAGTGAAAAGGTAGTGGTGGTGATTATTGTTTTAAGAGAAAATACAACTGGGCAACCATCAGCGCTTAATAAATTGATAACAGGGAGAGGTCCGACACTTCGACAAATGAATGAATCGGCCAAAGAAAGACAAGGGGCACACAAGGCGTGAAAATGAAAGATCCATTCGCAGATCTAATACCGCCGGGGTCGGAAATGAACAAGAGTTGACCAAGAGAGGATGGATAGGACTGATGAAAGTGTGGAGCCTGGCACAACTAGTGGAAGCGATGCCAGGACTCACTAAGGACCAACCCACGCTCCCAAATTGAAAGCCCCGGGGACCCCTTTTAGCAGCCTCTTACGACAAGCAGGGGATACCGTGGATATATCCTACAGACCCTGCAACCTCAGAGGGTACCGAGCGAGTTGGCCGTGCGGTTAGGGGCGCGCAGCTGTGAGCCTGCATCCGGGAGATAGTGTGTTCGAACCCCACTGTCGGCAGCCCTGAAGATGGTTTTCCGTGGTTTCCCATTTTTCAACCAGACTAATGCTGGGACTGTACCTTAATTAAGGCCACGGCCACTTCCTACCCATCGTCGCCATAAGACATATCTATGTCGGTGTGACGTAAAGCAAGTTGTAAAAAAACATCAGAGAGCTCCATGAAAGCCGTTATATATTACGAACAATAAGCCTACACAGTACTTCAGTGAAACTTTAATATTAAAGATTTCTAGATTGGATACTAATTCTGAATTTTAAAAAATAATATGCATAGCTAAGTTATAACAAATAAAAATGTTTATTTAACAGATATTATCCTACGCTGCTTTTAGCTCGGTAGCTTCTGGCCAGCATCGAGACCTCCATTTCAGAGCGTCATAGGTTCGATTCCCGGCCGGGTTGCTTTGTAACTGTGTCTAGTTAATTTAACTCGGGGACGGGATGTTTTCTTTTTTTGCTAATGGTTTAACGTCGCATTAACGCATTTTCAGAGCTGCCGACGGTGGGATTCAAACCCACCATCTGCTGAGGTTGCGGGGTCTGTAGAATATAATATCCACGGTATCCCCTGCTTGCCGAAAGAGGCGGCTAAAAGGGGTCCCAGCGGCTTTTAGCTTGGGAGCGTGGGTTGGTGACCACGAGGTCCTTAGCTGAGTCCTGGCATTGCTTCCACTTAGTAGTGCCAGGCTCCACACTTTCATCAGTCCTGTCCAACCTCTCTTGGTCAACTATTGTTCAGTTCCGACCCCGGTGGTATTAGATCTGCGAATGCTACGGAGTCTTTCATTTTCACACCCTTTGTGATCCTTGTCTTTCTTTGGCCGATACCTTCATTTGTCGAAGTGTCAGACTTCTTCCTGTGATCACTGTTAAGCGTTGATAGTTGCCCAGTTGTATTTTCTCTTAAAACAATAATCACCACCACCTTCTCACTGTCATGGAGATATAAACAGAAATAGAGATAATTACGAGGTTTGGGTTGAAAAGGAGATTAACTAAAGACATAATTTCTAGGGAGATAACTAGTATTCACGAATAAAAACTGTGTACATTTTCTTTGTATAATTTTATTATTTATTGAGAACTGGTAACTAATCGAATCTTCGTTTTACTTTATTATTAAAGTTACACTGAATTTTAAACATATCATTTGCCGTTATGAAAATATTTCTTTTGTAACAGTAAATATTCTTTATTTAAAGAGAGTTTTCCAAGGATTCTGTCTGAAGACAAAAATCTAACAGAACAGTTCTGAATAAAATTATTTTATGGTATATTCCTATCCCGCTGAAGTTCAGCATTATGTTTCTTTTTTTTTTTTTTTTTTTTTTTGCTAGGGGCTTTACGTCGCACCGACACAGATAGGTCTTATGGCGACGATGGGATAGGAAAGGACAAGGAGTTGGAAGGAAGCGGCCGTGGCCTTAATTAAGGTACAGCCCCAGCATTTGCCTGGTGTGAAAATGGGAAACCACGGAAAACCATTTTCAGGGCTGCCGATAGTGGGATTCGAACCTACTATCTCCCGGATGCAAGCTCACAGCCATTATGTTTCTGACAAAGTGATATTTAATATAAAATGTATTGTGTAGGCGTACTTTGTATTTATATTTCTGAAAAACTTCAAATTTTAAAATATACCTCCAGTTATTTTCAATAATTATTACTACTGGGGATGATCTCATGTCATCATTTATAAAATGCGTACTACAGAGAAAGTGTATATTTCAGTATTTTCTTAAATTATGACATTAATGCGAGTCCCATTAAACGCGCAACCGCTGGCCTCTATCGTGTGCTGGAGTAAGATACTGTTTGGGGTCGGAGCGGAGTCGGCTATGTTCGGCTTTGCGTGACGTCACGCGTGGTGCTAGATGGCGGTGAATCTTAGGCCTCCCTCTCGTAGGCAACGGTAGTGGGTTTGCCTGGGCGTGATAGCTCCTCTGTCCACCGAGAGAATGCGCTAGTTATAGCGTGGAGTGCTTCTGTCTTCCGTTGTTATAACTTTTTTTATTGTTAGTTCCAAGCCCGAAAACATGCCATTAATTCTATTTACTAGATTGCTCATCTCAGTCACCGATTTTATTGCCTCTTCCTTTAATGTTCTGTCCATGTTGCTTCTTGAGTTTAACGCTTGTTTCACTTTTTGTAAATGATTTAGTACGACAGTCACTAACTCACTTCCAGCTTCTTCCGCCATCTTGTTATCCCGGCATTTGCCTGGAAGAGAAATGGGAAACCACGGAAAACCACTTCGAGGAGGACTGAGTGTTATATATACTTCTTAATAATGTTCTTGGCTTTACGTCCCACTAACTACTTTTACGGTTTCTGGAGACGCCGAGGTGCCGGAATTTAGTCCCGCAGGAGTTCTTTTACGTGGCAGTAAGTCTACTTACACGAGGCTAACGTATTGAACACCTTCAAATACCACCGGACTGAGCTAGGATCGAAACGGCCGTGTTGGGCTCAGAAGGGCAGCGCCTCAACCGTCTGAGCCACTCAGCCCGGCATATCCGTGTTTATTTTGCAATGAAAGAAACCGTTGCTTATGTATCACCATTTATGACTGCGTTTTGTGTAAAGGTACATGGCCAAAGCAGTTTAGCTATCTGTTATGTTAGCCTAAATAAAATTTGTGTAGCCAGTGAAATGTGAAGTGTCGTATGGCTTTTAGTGCCGGGATATCCCAGGAAGGGTTCGGCTCGCCAGGTGCAGGTCTTTCCATCTGACACCCGTAGGCGACCTGCGCGTCGTGATGAGGATGAAATGATGATGAAGACAACACATACACCCAGCCCCTGGACCATTGGAATTAACCAATTAAGGTTAAAATTCCCAACCCGGCCGGGGTTCGAACCCGGGACCCTCTGAACCGAAGGCCAGTACGCTGACCGTTCAGCCAACGAGTCGGACTGTGTAGCCAGTGAATTTAGACGATAGAGATGTATGCTCAGGCATGCTTGCAAGGGTTGATCTACTTTCATCATCTCCTTGTGAATGGTACTGAAACTCATGAACACGTTACAGCGGTTTTAGACGTTGTAAACTCACATGAAATAGTTACATTAAACTTGGCCTGAATTGTTACTTTCAGTAAACTTCTTTTACTATCAATCTGGGAAAAGAAGAATTGATTCAAGAAGTTGCATTTTTTGTTATGTCAACGAATTGCTTTATGTTTCTACTAGCAAGATACCCGTGCTTCGCTACGGTATTATACTGAAATTTATAATTGAATGCTTATTGTTTTAGATATATAATCCGCCGAAATTCGCGATCTGACTCGTTTTCTGCGAGAATCCACCAAAATTCCCTATCTGACTCGTTTTCTATTAGATTAAGGCACGTTTCCTCCCATTTTTCATCCTTTCCAGCAATCGATTTCGTACTTCCCGGGCTAGGCTCAGGTATTCCTCCCGGTCAGTTGGGTCCGTAAATGTTCGCCATCTTTTCCTATAATCATTTTTAATATGGATAAAATCCTTCAGGAGATCCGGCGTGGTGTCATATTGGGTGCCTTGGCGGCACTGAACCCGCGGCCGGACTGCATTCTTAGTCATTACCCGTCCAGGAGCCGTTTCCAGCGCAGTCCGCACATTTGACGACGGTCCGGAACATTATTATTATTATTATTATTATTACTATTATGTGTTGCTCGAAAGGCTGATGACAGGGAAAACCGGAGTATCCGGAGAAAAACCTGTCCCACCTCCGTTTTTTCCAGCACGAATGTCACATGGAGTGACCGGGATTTGAACCACGGAACCCAGCTGTGAGAGAGGCCCGCGCGCTGCCGCCTGAGCAACGGAGGATACTTATAAGTACATTAAGAACAGTAAAATCAATGGGTTCACCTCCTTCTACACCCCAACGCCGTTAAGTTTATTTACCGCCAACCCCCTTCCCCCCACAAAAAAATTAAAAGAAGGCTTGTTTCTTTATGTTTAAAGGAGATTCCAAACACCAACGTTCACGTCTATTGCCATCAGTTTTGAGATATAAGTATCCCCATAAAAATAATTTATTTTTTTCACTTCATCTCACACTATTCCCCCCCCCCCCCTAAGTGAATTTTCTCGCAAAAAATACTTGCTTCTTTAATAGTAAAAGATCTTCTAAATACCAATTATCACGACTCTAACTTCTTCAGCTTTTGATTTATGTGTCGTCATGAAAGGAATTCAACTCCTTTACACTCCCACCCTCCAAGATGGTTTCCCCACCAAAACGCGTTTTTCTTTGTTTTTAAAGGAGATCTAAATACGAATTTTCAGGTCTGGAACAACTTTAGTTCTTATTAGATGTATGCATTCTCATACAATTAAGTCAATTAAATTTTCAATACTTTCACCCCCCCTCCCCCTCATTGGATTTTCCGAGAATACGTGTTTCTTTACTTTTAAAGCAGATTGCAAATATCAAATTTCACGTCTGTAACATCTTCATTTTTGAGATATCAGTAGCCTAATTAAAAGAATTCAACACCATTTTCAGTCACTTTTACCCCCCCACCACCACCCAAGTGGTATTTCCGAAAACTAAAAATACACGATTCGTTATGTTTAATAGAGATAAAAAAATACCATTTTTCACTTCTGTAACATGTTAAGTTTTTTTAGATATACTGTAAAAATTCTCATTTTAAAATTTCACCCCTTTTGAGTTCCCCTTAAGTGGAGTTTCCAAAAACAAATCACCTATGTTTCTTTACATTTACAGGAGATTCCAAACACCCACGTTTTACGTCTGTAACATTTTACGTTTCCAAGATATTCTGTAGATATAGTCTTTCAAAAAATTCACCCCAATTTGTCACTCCTGTTTAACCGCCATTAATTGGATTTTCCAAAAACTAAAAAATACGTGTTTCTTTATTTTTAAAGGAGATCCCATATACAAATTTTCAGTTCTGTAATATCTTCAGGTTCTGAAATATAAGTATCCTCATTAAAGGCATTCAACCCATTATTCACCCTTTTACACCCCTCCTATTGGGATTTACAGGAAACAAAAAAATACGTGTTCCTTTATTTTTAGAGGAGATTCTAACTACCAATTTTTACATCTGTAAATTTTAAAGTTTTAAGATGTAGACACACTCATTTTTAAAAATTCACCCCCCCTTTCACCCCCCAATATTTGGATCTTCAAAAAACGAAAAAATACGTGTAACTTTACTTTAAAAGTAGATCCCACATACCAATTTTCAGGTCTGTAATATCTTCAGGTTCTGAAATATAAGTAGCCTCATTAAAGGCATTCAACTCATTATTCACCCTTTTACACCCTTCCTATTGGGATTTTCCGAAAACAAAAGAATACGCGTTTCTTTATTTTTAAAGGAGATTCTAAATACCAATTTTTACATCCATACACTTTAAAAGTTTTGAGATATAGATACACTCATTTTAAAAAATAACCCCCTTTTCACCCCCCATTAATTGGATTTTCCAAAAACAAAAAAATACGTGTTTCTTTATTTTTAAAAGAGATCCCAAACATCAATTTTCAGGTCTGTAATATCTTCAGGTTCTGAGATATAAGTAGCCCCATTAAAGTCATTCAACCCCTTTTTCACCCCTTTTCACGATTCCTATTGCGATTTTCGGAAAACAAAAAAATACGTGTTTCTTTAATTTTAATGAAGATTCTAAATACCAATTTTTACATCTGCAAACTTTAAAAGTTTGGAGATATAGATTCACTCATTTTAAAAATTCACCCCCTTTTCACCCTCCCATTAATTGGATTTTCCAAAAACAAAAAAATACGTGTTTCTTTATTTTTAAAAGAGATCAAAAGTACCAATTTTCAGGTCTGTAATATCTTCAGTTTCTGAGATATAAGTACCGGTATCCTGATTAAAGGCATTCAACCCATTTTTTCACCATTTTCACCCTTTTTCACTCCTCCTATTGGGATTTTCTGAAAACAAAAAAATACGTGTTTCCTTATTTTTAAAGAAGATTCTAAATACCAATTTTTACATCTGTAAACTTTCAAAGTTTTGAGATATAGATACACTCATTTTAAAATTTCACCCCCCTTTTCACCCCCTTAGCAAAGGAATATCCAAAAATCCTCTCTTAGCGAGCACCTACATCTTAATATGAATCTATCCCCAAAATTTCATTTCTTTATGTCCAGTAGTTTTGGCTCGGCGATGATGAATCAGTCAGTCAGTCAGTCAGTCAGTCAGTCAGTCAGGACAAGTTATTTTATATATATAGATAATATTATAAGCTTCTGGGGAAAGAAGACAAAGCAGAAAGATGGCAGGAGCATATCCAACAGTTGTATCAAGGTAAAGATGTAGATAATTTGGTTCTGGAACATGAAGAGGCTATTGACGCTGATGAAATGGGAGACCCAATTTTGAGGTCAGAGTTTGACACAGCTGTGAGT
The DNA here is from genome assembly GCF_040414725.1 of Anabrus simplex. Taxonomy (NCBI): domain Eukaryota; kingdom Metazoa; phylum Arthropoda; class Insecta; order Orthoptera; family Tettigoniidae; genus Anabrus; species Anabrus simplex. The sequence goes on along the minus strand of NC_090266.1, from coordinate 1,119,788,163 downwards.
GACCTAAATAGGAACAAGGCACCTGGAATTGATGACATTCCCTCTGAATTACTGACTGCCTTAGAAGAAACCAGCATGGCAAGGTTATTTCATTTAGTGTGCAAGATGTATGAGACAGGAGAAGTCCCATCCGATTTTCGGAAGAATGTTGTTATACCTATTCCCAAGAAAGCCGGTGCTGACAGGTGTGAAAACTACCGCACCATTAGTTTAGTATCTCATGCCTGCAAAATTTTAACACGTATTATTTACAGAAGAATGGAAAAACAAGTTGAAGCTGAGTTGGGAGACGATCAATTTGGCTTCAGAAGAAATGTAGGAACACGTGAAGCAATCTTGACTTTACGTCTGATCTTAGAGGATCGAATCAAGAAGGACAAGCCCACGTACATGGCATTCGTAGATTTAGAAAAGGCATTCGATAATGTTGATTGGACCAAGCTATTTATGATTCTGAAGATGATAGGGATCAGATACCGAGAACGAAGAATTATCTACAATCTGTATAAAAATCAGTCTGCAGTGATAAGAATCGAGGGCTTTGAAAAAGAAGCAGCAATCCAGAAAGGAGTGAGGCAAGGCTGCAGTTTGTCCCCCTCCTTTTCAATGTTTACATAGAACAGGCAGTCAAGGAAATCAAAGAGGAATTTGGAAAGGGAATCACAGTCCAAGGAGAGGAAATCAAAACCTTGAGATTTGCCGATGATATTGTTATTTTATCTGAGACTGCAGAAGATCTCGAGAATTTGCTGAATGGTATGGATGAAGTCTTGGGTAAGGAGTACAAGATGAAAATAAATAAGTCCAAAACAAAAGTAATGGAGTGCAGTCGAACGAAGGCAGGTGATGCAGGAAATATTAAATTAGGAAATGAAGTCTTAAAGGAAGTAGATGAATATTGTTACTTGGGTAGTAAAATAACTAACGATGGCAGAAGTAAGGAGGGCATAAAATGCAGACTAGCACAAGCAAGGAAGAGCTTTCTTAAGAAAAGAAATGGCTCACTTCAAACATTAATATCGGAATTAGAAAGATGTTTTTGAAGACTTTCGTGTGGAGTTGGCATTGTATGGAAGTGAAACATGGACGATAACTAGCTCGGAAAGAAAGAGAATAGAAGCTTTTGAAATGTGGTGTTACAGAAGAATGCTGAAGATGAGATGGATAGATCGAATCACGAATGAAGAGATACTGAATCGAATTGGTGAGAGAAGATCGATTTGGCTAAATTTGACGAGAAGAAGAGATAGAATGATATGACACATCTTAAGACACCCAGGACTTGTTCAGTTGGTTTTTGAAGGAAGTGTAGGTGGTAAGAACGGTAAGGATGGACCAAGGTATGAATATGACAAGCAGATTAGAGCGGATGTAGGATGCAATAGTTACGTAGAAATGAAAAGTTTAGCACAGGATAGGGTGGCATGGAGGGCTGCATCAAACCAGTCTATGGAGACTCAAACACACAACACACAATATTATAAGATGCCTTTGCTGGCAGGACGTAGTGTTTACAGTGCACTATGTCTTGTGGTATGGGCTAGAGCAATATTGTTACTTTCATTGATCTGTCTCAGCTTTATCCTTGGCTTTGACAAAATGAAAGTGACTCAGGTATGAGTGATGGTAGTAATGCCATTCCTTATGCAGCCAGTCCCTGCTATGAATGGTGTGAAAATGTTGCTCATAGGGTCAGTTGATGCATGCATTTCAGTGGGCTTGGCAGACTGATATGTAATAGCAACTTCTGGCTCGGCGAGGAAAGCAACGGGAAACTATCTCACTCCTAATTTCCCTAGTACGCCTCTTCAGTGATGCCTATGCCATTTATGACCGCTGATGGCGGAGCTGTTGAGGATCCAACCAGCCTTCGGGCTGAGGACTAAACATACATACAAAATTATAAGGAACGTAAATATGAATTCACATTACCTTTTATGTATTGTCCAAGGTTCTCGACATTTTTTAGCGTATTTGTCAAATATGCCCTTTGGACAGTTTGGTGGAACTTCAATAAGTCCACGGTGAATCATTTCATCACTGTAGTCGTACTCCAAAGGTTCATCTGTTTGAAGCTCCTCTACAATCTTGTCTCCTCGTATCCAGAGTTCTTTGAGTTCGTCGAGAACGTCCGTTGGTAGCTGAAGCCCATTTTTGAGTCTTATATTTGTACTTCTACAGGACACGTCTTCCACTTGTAACACCGTTACAAGAAGAACAAAATATGCGGTAGGAGACACACACCAGGTATTCATTATAGCTACGACTATGTGTCGAAAAACTGAAACGAAGTTTTTATTTATAGCTGGCTTAATAGCTCATATCAGTCTTAGTTATACAGCCACACATTAGATAAGGAACTGTTTTGATAGTCGTGTCACCTAGCCCTGTAAATAATTATGGAAGTAATGTATTTTCACTTCCAGTCTAAAGTAAAGAGCGGAAGTGGTCAGAAGTTTGTAACTTATCGATTATGTTTCAAATTAAGATAGACCTGAATAATAAACCAACTTAGATTTAAACTGGATGCTGACCAATACAAAGTTCTTATTTTTAAATTCTCTACTTTCGTTTCTTCTTTCTTAATCTGTTTACCCTCCAGGGTCGGTTTTTCCCTCGAGCTGAGCGAGGGATCCCACCTCTTCCGCCTCAAGGGCAGTGTTCTGGAGCTTCAGACTTTGGGTCGGGTAATACAACTGGGGAGGATGACCAGTACCTCGCCCAGGCGGCCTCACCTGCCATGCTGAACAGGAGCCTTGCGGGGGATGGAAAGATTGGAAGGGATAGATAAGGAAGAGGGAAGGAAGCGGCCGTGGCCTTAACTTACGTACCATCCCGGCATTTGCCTGGAGGAGAAGTGAGAAACAACGGAAAACCACTTCCAGGATGGCTGAGGTGGGAATCGAACCCACCTCTACTCAGTTGACCTCCCGAGGCTGAGTGGAGCCCGTTCCAGCTCTCGTACCACTTTTCAAATTTCGTGGCAGAGCCGGGAATCGAACCCGGGCCTCCGGGGGTGGCAGCTAATCACACTAACAACTTCACCACAGAGGCGGACACTTTCGTTTCTTACTGGTCGTTATCAAACGGGGTATTCCACCCTGTTCAAAAAGTTCCCGTACGTTTACTTAAATTCTAGCTTTCCGAAGACTTAGTTTTCATGGTCTCCTGCTTTGATGATACACCATTCCTAACGCGGATCCGTCGTTGGAAGAAGTCCTATAATACTGTTTTCGTGTTCGAGGCACTTCCATTTTCAAATGTTGTTTGATCTACTCTGCTGTTGCACATCTGCGTACTTTCAATGGAGATTTCAACTGTGGAAATAAATAATGATCTGTAGAGACCAGTCCGGCTCCATGGCTAAATGGTTAGCGTGCTGGCCTTTGGTCACGGGGATCCTGGGTTCGATTCCCGACAGAGTCGGGAAGTTTAACCATCATCGGTTAATTTATCTGGCACGGGGTTGGGTGTATGTGTCGTCTTCGTCATCATGTCATCCTCATCACGACGCACAGGTCGCTTAAGGGAGTCAAATCAAAAGACCTGTACCTGGCGAGCCGAACATGTCCTCGGATACTCCCGGCACTAAAAGCCATACGCCATTTCATTTGTAGGAACCAGACTATGGGTGTACAGGAGGAGAAGGACTATAGTCGTCTACTAAAAACCCTACATTCCCCCGTCACTTTGAAGGAAACAAATAGCACTCAAAAGCAATGCAAGTTCGCCCTCTGACAACGGTGGTCTCGGAGGCACCTTGAAGTCAGGTAGCTAACATGCAGAACGCAGGCAGACTGCCCGGGGCGAGTGTACGTGACGCGGAAACCCTGCACCCGGTTTCACCACCCCGCCCGCTCCTTATTTCTTTTAAATATATAGTTCAGACTTTTTACTGGTATTTTTCCAATTCTTTCTTTATTTTCCTTGTTCTTTCTGTTGAAGGACGACAAACACACCCAGTCCCCGGGCTAGTGGAAATAACCAATTAACGTTAAAATCCCTGACCCGGCCGGGTATCAAACCCGGGGCCCCTTGAACTAAAGACCAGCACGCTAACCATTTAGCCATGAAGCCGGCAAGGAAGAGGGGAAGGAAGCGGTGGTGGCCTTGATTATTACTATCCCAGTATTTGCTTGGAGGAGAAGTGGGTAAACTACGGAAAACCACTTTGAGTATAGTTGAGAGGGAAATCGAACACCCCTCTACGCAGTTGACCTTCCGAGGCTGAGTGGACCACGTTCCAGTCAACACATAACGGTAAGATGGGAATAACGGAAGGAGGCTTCTTGGAATAAGGAAATAAAGCCTAAGTAAGTAATGAACTCGATGCATGAAGCTGTACGCGTGAACCGGCTTCGATAGTGGGGTTGTGTGAGGCGAATAGAGGAGGATAGATTAGGTAGAAGAAGAATATAGTCGGTCTTGGAGGGTAAGAGAAGTAGAGGGAGACCAAGATAACGATGGTCAGGCTCAGTTTTTAATGATCTAAAGGTAAGAGGTACATAACTAAACTAGGTCACACGGCTAGTTATAAATAAATAATTGTAGCGATGCTTACTACATTCACAGAGCAGCCGGGCTGAGTGGCTCAGACGGTTGAGGCGCTGGCCTTCTGACCCCAACTTGGCAGGTTCGATCCTGGCTCAGTCCGGGGGTATTTGAAGGTGCTCAAATACGACAGCCTCGTGTCGGTAGATTTACTGGCACGTAAAAGAACTCCTGCGGGACTAAATTCCAGCACCTCGGCGTCTCCGAAAACCGGAAAAAGTAGGGTTTTTTTGCAAGTTGTTTTACGTCGCACCTATTGAGATAGGTCTTACGGCGACGATGGACGGGAAAGGGCTAGGAGTGGGAAGGAAGCGTCCGTGGCCTTAATTAAGGTACAGCCCCAGCATTTGCCTGGAGTGAAAATGGGAAACCACGGAAAACCATCTTCAGGGCTGCCGACAGTGGGGTTCGAACCCACTATCTCTCGAATACTGTAAAAAAAAAGTAGTTAGTGGGACGTAAAGCAAATAGCATTATTATTATTACATACATTGACAGAGGCTTGCAGACTAAGCGCTGAATGGCGTAAAAGTCCACAATGAAGATTGTGTATGTAATTTATACATTTTCTTTATACATAGGTAACCAATAAAACTATGTCTTGCATGTCTTCAAATCTTGCATTACATTATCTTGATATGTTCATCTACTGTAAGTTTGTAGAGCGTGGAATTCTGTTCGTGTTATGGAGATCTAATTTTCGGTGATCACCAGTTAACTGCTTTGAGTCGGCCAACACAAACAGCTCCTGGCCATTCTAATATGTTCACGATGTTAACGTTTGAAATCGACTGAACTAACGCACAACTGCGGTGTCAATTGACGACCTCTGTGTGATTAGCTGCCAACCCCGGAGGTCCGGGTTCGATTCCCTGCTCTGCCACGAAATTTGAAAAATGGTACGAGGACTGGAACGTGGTCCACTCAGCCTGGGAAGGTTAACTGCGTAGAGGGGTGTTCGATTCCCCTCTCAACTATACTCAAAGTGGTTTTCCGTAGTTTCCCCACTTCTCCTCCAGGCAAATACCGGGATAGTAATAATCAAGACCACCGCCGCTTCCTTCCCTCTTTCTTATCCATCCCTTCCGATCTTCCCATCCCCCCACAATGCCCCTGTTCAGCATGGCAGGTGAGGCCGCCTGGGCGAGGTACTGGTCATGCTTCCTAGTTATACCCCCGACCGAAAGTCTCACGCCCCAGGACACTATCCTTGAGTTGGTAGAGGTGAGATCCCTCGCTAAGTCCGAGAGAAAAACCATCCCTGGACGGTAAACAGATAAAGAAAGAGATGCGACAATTGTTGACGGTTTATCTCTTCATAATGGGAACAGCTGTGGTGTGTATATGAAGAGACAACTCAACAGATTGTAATTATTTAATGTGTAGGTTGGTCCGACTACTGGGCTGTATGGTCAACAACAAGGCCTTCGGTTCAGAGGGTACCGGGTTCCATTCTCGGCTGGGTCGGAGATTTTAATGGCATCTGATTAATTCTTCTGGCTCGGGGACTGTGTGTTTGTGTTTGTCCCAACACTCTACTCTTGATATTCAGACAACACACCACAGAAACACGCAACAGTGATTACATCCCTCTACATACTGTTGGCGTCAGGAAGGGAAACTGTCTGTAAAACAACCAAAACCACATGTTCGACACCGTCGCACAGGTTTGGGAAAAGCCAGCTTGTGCTAGCTTGTCTCACGGGCGAGTACATCACCCTTAAGTGTGAATATGCTGCCTCAACTGTGAAGTTCTTCCTAACTCGAGCAGATTTCGAGGAAACAGTGATTCTCTGACAAAAATAAGAAGGTAAATCATGAACATACTGGCAGGGTTTAGGATGAATTGCTGCATGCATTATCTTCGTAACTCTGACAGCAGTTTGACATTTGGCCGAGTGTGGGACTGTCCTTCTTTAAACAATAACATGAAAGAGCAGCTCTCGCAGTGTTTCCAAGCAATAACATTCAAGCGAACCTGTTCATGACTAGTAGAACTACAAATCTTATTTTTTAGGAGAAACAAAATAGCATTTCATAAATAACAATTTCTAGACTTTCCGCACATGAATGAAATCAAATTTATTATTTCATTAAGAATCGAAACATCTCATATACGGGGAATATTTTTTTAAAATGAAACATGCTTAGAATGTTCTTGAAATATCTGTTTACCCTCCAGGGTTGGTTTTTCCCCTCGCTCTCAGTGAGGGACCCCACCTCTACCCCTCAAGGGTAGTATCCTGGGGCGTAACAATTTGGGTGTGCGATACAGCTGGGAAGGAGGACTAGTACCTCTCGCAGGCGGCCTCACCTGTTCTGCCTTGTGAAGTATGGGAAGATTGAAATGAATAGGGAAGGAAGCGGCCGTGGTCTTAAGTTATGTACCACCCCGGTATTTTCCATGAGGAGAAGTAAGAAACCATGTAAAACCACTTCGAGAATGGTTGAGGAGGAATCGAACCCCCTTCTACTCAGTTGACTTTCCAAGGCTAAGTGGACCCCGTTCCAGTCCTCGTACCACTTTCTAAAATTTCCTGGAAGAGCCGGGAATTGAACCTGGCCCTCCGGGGGTGGCAGCTAATAATAATAATAATAATAATAATAATAATAATTGTACCGGGCGGTACACCTCTACACCGTTTATTTAAAAGTTGCGCCAGTTGAAACTCCTCTTCTGGAGGAAGGTTGAACTTTATCTACTCTATTAATTCTCTACTTTCTCAGAAGATGTCACCACGTGGAAAATTTTGAGTTTTTGAACTGTGTCACTTTTGATGTGTTTTTGTTTCGCTTGAAGTAAGAAGTGTGAACTTTCTCTTCTAGAGGACACTACTGAAGAATTACAATAGTGCAACCTAGTGCGAAATCAAAGAACTATTTTGTTGGAGAAATTTTTATTTCAAGAGTTTGTTCTTTGTTAAATTTCCTTCTGTCATGGTTTAAGTTGGCTGTATACCCCTCTTTTTCCCCTTATTTTGGATCTAGCCAATCCCGAATTTCTTTAATTAATTTTCCACCAATAATGTGTTTCTTTTTCCTCTATGTAGGGGTTTCTTTTCCCGAACCAATAAAGATTTTGTGGGAGGGTGTTTTATTTCCCCTAACGCCTAGAATCTTCCGCGAGAGGATATAAACTGCTGATTTTGGGGTCTCCGGGCCACTTCTGTTCCATCTTTCAGTGTATTAAGTACATTGCAGGAGGCGGGAAGCGCCTCTTTCCTCGGCAGCGATCTACTACCAGGTAATGGCCTATTAATATCTTCTTTTCTTGCTAGGTCGGCAGTTTAACTCTCGCGGCGGGTTCGAAGCGTTTTCCATCATGTAACCTTTTCCTAAAATGTAACTACTCTTTTCTTCTTTTCTTGTAAAGTTACATATTGGGATAGAGAGTGCTAACCCTCTCGAGCTCCCACTCACATTTGTTTTGAGGTGAACTTATTTTCTCAAACTTTTCTTCGTTTATGTAATGTAAAGTGTTCTTCTCTAAGTCACCTCTGTAGTATGGGATTAGCCCTTGCGTTAGTGGCCCAGAGCCAGATTAGGTTTTAAAAGCAAAGTGTATTAGGAGTGCAAGTTCGCCTCCTCTCAAGTTGTATTTTAGAGGTCATGTATTAATCTTTTCTCACCTAATAGACCTCAGTAGGTTGGGTATTTTACCCCTGTGTATATGTCCTTTGAGGACGACTTGAAAGTTGAGTTTGGTGTGGCCTGGGAGAGGCTTAACTTTAAGAGCGAGTGGCTCTTTTCTAAAACTGAGAGTTGTATGCCTCGAGGAGGCTTTGCTGTGTAATTTGGAGCAAGGGCTCCAGGGTTTGAGTGGGGTCTTCTGCCCCTTTTGTTGAAATTGGTATATCGTAAAGTTGAGCTAGTTGCTCAAGAATTGTATTTTCAGGGCTCGAAGCCCAAATTCTTTAATCCCTGTAATTGTACATTTCAAGTTGTATTTCGGCTACTAAGTACCTGTTCTATTTGTTGTTACCTAATTTTGAAAAGAAAATATAACCTTGTTAAATTTTAAAATTTAATTTCTCTTTAGTAGCTTGAGACCTATTCACCACCCAGCACCTTCTTTCATGCTTAACTACCACAAATAATAATAATAATAATAATAATAATAATAATAATAATAATAATAATAATAATAATAATAATAATAATAATAGTCTAGTAATAAGAATGTGGCTCCTCGGCTGAGAAGGACTGGGTCTTCCTTAACACAGTACTAGACTCCACCAGGAAACAGCGTAAGACCAAATTACACTGTATTTAAAAGGCTAGACAAACACAATTATTTAGCCTCATTTATTTATTGCAATAAAAAGGAATGCGTTTGTTTTTGTTTCTTTTAGACGCTGCACAAATTATTAAAATGATTTACGGTATATGCTCCAGGAATATTTGAGAATGGCACGTTATTTCCTACGCAGATGCTTGTGATGACATTTTCATAAGACTATTACAAGAACAGAACGTGACATATTTTGCCCTTTACCTTAATGCATCTAAAACTCGATCACGAATGATGTATTCAATTCACCCCGCACATAATATTTTCGTACACTCCAAGTCTGTGAGGAATAAGGGAATCTGGTGAGAGAAATAGAACAATAGGGCCCACTCCTGTTGGGGAGACAGAACAATTTGTCGTGAATGTTGGATTCCATCAAGGATCAGCACTTATCCTAATCATCAATGTACTGAGTGAATCAGCAAGACGTAGGAGTAGCTGGGAGCTCTTATTTGCAGATACAGAAGAAGAATTGCAGGAGAAGTTAGTCACTTGGCAATAAGCTTTGGAGAAGGGTGGTTAAAAATAACCAGCAAGACGTCGGTATTACCTAGGCCAGAGGTGTAACGAATATGATACGAAGAAAACAAAATTGGACCGCCACCCAATAACACATATAATTATACTGTAATGCATTCTATATACCTGTGCTGTAAGATTACAAACTAATTAATGGATTTTGCTTTAAACATTAAATGTTTAATAGGGGATTTAAATTCAATATAAATAAGTATATGCTTCTATTTTTGAATTTTATATTTTTAAACTTCACTGTATTCATATCAGAGTCTAATGAAGTTCGACCATGCGACGTGCTTTCTGGAATGCAAAGGTATTAATGATGAGATGACTGAGTACACTGAGTAGGTCTGGGTCATATCATTTCCCCGAAACGTAACTTATTTATATACTCCATTTTCGACTCAGGATCTTAGTTATTTTCTCCAGTCCTATCTTTTTGATATCGTCGCTTTTTCTCCTTTCCTTCAAAGAGATTCCCATTGCCCGCCATAACATTCTCATTTCCGTCCTATCCCTTCTTCCTCAAAGCCGACTCGACGGATTACTGTCTTGTAATTACTGTTTTCCGTGGAAGACGTATTAACAGGAAGAGTTAAAAACAGGTAAGACGCCATGCATAAGTCTTGAAATTGTGTTTGAGTTAGCTATTACTAAGAGCTTTGTAATCAGCGAGTTTTGCGAGGGAGTGTTGCTGCTCTGTGCTAAACTCAATACCACAGCTGCATACCACTTCCTGACAATGACAACAAAAACATCGTGATATCAAATTCCTCTGCACAATGACATTCGGTTCTATTAATTTACTGTGGCGGAAGTCTATGCAGGTCCCTTAAGCACCGGGCCCGCGACAGGAGGCTGACAACGAGAAATCAATGTAAGCGAAGGGAGATGGTAGAGGGATGTCAGTCCAATTACAAGACAATAATCCGTCGAGTCGGCTTGGAGGAAGAAGGGATAGGACTGAAATGAAAATGTCATAGCGGGCAATGGGAATCTCCTTGAAGGAAAGGAGAAAAAAACAACGATATCAAAAAGATAGGACTGGAGAAAATAACTAAGATCCTGAGACAGTACAAACGGAGGTAGTACGGTCATGAAATGCAATCTGATGTGAGTGCACCAATCCAGAGAACATGGTTTCAAGAATTCCAGGGTACCAGATCTAGAGGAAGGCACAGGATCAAACGGCGAGACGTTGTACAAAGTGACATGCTGACTAAAGCACTCAGCAAAGTAGATACAAGAGATGGAGCAATATGGAGGAGAATGATCATGTCACCCAGCCCCTAATAAGGTATAATGAAAAATATGACGCAGAAGAAGTCTCTGAGCTGTTAACAGATGTTAAAGCTCCCCCGCCAAGACCACATCGTCATGCGTCAAGTAAATTAGGGACACGTATTGTGAAACTTTGTTTTTTTTTTGCTATTTTGCTTTACGTCACACCGACACAGATAGGTTTTATGGCAACGATGGGACGGGACAGGTCTAGGAATGGGAAGGAAGCGGCCGTGGCCTTAATTAAGGTACAGACCCAGCATTTGCCTGGTGTGAAAATGGGAAACCACGGAAAACCATCTTCAGGGCTGCCGACAGTGGGATTCGAACCCAATATCTCCCGGATACGAGCCCACAGCTGCGCGCTCCTAACCGCACGGACAACTCGCCCGATATATTGTGAAACTAGTAACATTAATTACCCCTTGAGGTTATTGTCTCTCTGAATCTTCCATTGTGAAATTTGTTCTCACTAGTTTTTGAATTTGAATTTTTTTGAATTAAAAAAATAGATCTATTCTACAGTATAATTCCCCCTTAGCGGGAATACTTGTATCCCTCGAAGTGTTACATGCATACTTGGAATAAACCCAAACCCCACGGCACTTGCGCCCTTGAAAGGGCTCTGGCCTGCCCAGCGATCGCTGCTCAGCCCGAACGCCTGCAGATTACGAGGGGCCGTGTGGTCAGCACGACGCATCCTCTCGGCCGTTATTCCGGGCTTTCGAGACCGGGGCCGCTATCTCACCGCAATATAGCTCCTCAATTCTACACACGTAGGCTGAGTGGACCTCGAACCAGCCCTCAGGTCGAGAGAAAAATCCCTGACCTGGCCGGGAATCGAACCCAGGGCGAGAGGCAGGCACGCTACCCTTACACCACGGGGCCGGCTGCATATTTGGAATACTAGATTAATACTCAAAAAATTAGTTAATAAATTCAATAAAACAAATAAAATCAAATTCAGTACACTCAATAAAACTCCGTCTTCCTTTCTTAATCTGCTTACCCTCCAGGGTTGGTTTTTCCCTCGGACTCAGCGAGGGATCCCACCACTACCGCCTCAAGGGAAGTGTCCTGGAGCTTCAGATTCTAGGGATACAACAGGGGAGGATGACCAGTACCTCGCTCAGGTGGCCTCACCTGCTATGCTGAACAGGGGCCTTGCGGGAGAATGGGAAGATTGGAAGGAAACGGCCGTGGCCGTAAGTTAGGTACCATCCCGGCATTTGCCTGGAGGAGAAGTGGGAAACCACGGAAAACCACTTCCAGGATGGCTGAGGTGGGAATTGAAATCCCTCTACTCACTTGACCTCCCGAGGCTGAGTGGAACCCGTTCCAGCCCTAGTACCACTTTTCAAATTTCGTGGCAGAGCCGGGCCTCGAACTCAGGCCTCCGGGGATGGCAGCTAATAACACTAACCACTACACCACAGAGGCGGAACACCGCCTTCTAAATAAGCGAAAGTCTTACCTCCTAATGCATCTTCCGAAGTTTAAAAGTAACTTTCTCTATAGGAATAAAGTTTAACTTAATTTTTAGTTTAAAACGTACATTTGTGAACATATTTAGTTGCAAACCTCTAAAGGACTATATTATTGGCCTGTTAGGAAATGTAAGAGTGTCTTTGTTCTTACCTTAATCCTAGCCCTGCCAGAGCATATCTCGACATTTTCTTGCAGCTGCGTCGAAGAATTCAGAGTCCTTGCAATTCTGCGTCAATGGTGGTGTAATTATAATACTTTGTGGTCCAAGAATTTTTATTTCTCCTTGGTCCTTCGATGCTAGTTTATTGTCTTCTCTAGGAGCAACAGATCCTGCATTGACCTTCTTGTTTACATCGCGAACTGAGTGAGCTTGATTTGTCTCAGGAATTCCACGTCTGTACCGGTATTGTCCAGGAGGCTTCGTAGGCCCGGGTAAATACTGAGGTCGACCTTGTCCATACCTGTCTGCACTAGGTCTTAGCACAGCCCCAGGCAGGTACTGATACTGTGGACGGCTAGGACCATGCCCCTTGTCAGGCTTTAGCACAGCTCCAGGCAGATACTGCGGGCGATTTGGACCATTCTGATTGTCAGGGTTTAGCACAGCTCCTGGTAGATACTGCGGGCGATTTGGACCATTCTGGTTGTCCGGGTTTAGCACAGCTCCTGGTAGATACTGCGGGCGGCCATTGTCCGGGTTTAGCACAGCTCCTGGTAGATACTGCGGGCGGCCATTGTCCGGGTTTAGCACAGCCCCTGGTAGATACTGCGGGCGGCCATTGTCCGGGTTTAGCACAGCTCCTGGTAGATACTGCGGGCGGCCATTGTCCGGGTTTAGCACAGCCCCGGGTAGATACTGCGGTGAGTCTGCACGTGGAGGTACAGCGTTCGAGTAGCTATACTGCGGCACAACCAACGTAACAATGAATCCTAATGTAAGGAACCAACCCGGAGGTCTAACCATCGTGATGTTGCGTATTCTTCCAGCGACGAGACTGCAGGAACTGTGGACAGCCGCACATCCTTAAATAACCTTGTCGGTTTCTAAGTTTCCGCTGCCATTACATCATCTTGTTTAACATAGCCAAGCAAATGAACAGGATACGCCTCTCAGAGCAGAAGTGGTCCGCAAATAAAGGTGCACCCACAAAGAAGACGTCCTCCTTGAAATTATGCTTAGCTATATTTCTTGTAATCTCTTAGAAGTGATTTTTGTTTTTTGCATTTGGCTTTACGTCGCACGGTCACAGATAGCTCTTATGGCGAAGATGGGATAGGAAAGGCCTAGCAGTGGGAAGGAAGCGGCCGTGGCCTTAATTACGGTACAACCCCAGCATTTGCCTGGTGTGAAAATGGGAAACCACGAAAAACCATCTTCAGGGCTGCCGACAGTGGGGTAAGTGATTGTTTAACACCTCCTCATGTTCTATGCCAAGTACTTTCCAGCACTGGATTTTATACTTTAATTACGCTGTTTATTTAGACGTTATTCGAAACTTTCTCTCAGAGATACATTTATCGTCTTTAGAACACGTGTTTCTAATTACTGTAGATGACACTGTTCTACAAAGGTTCTATTTCTGGGATGAAAATATGCAATTCTGAAGGAATTTACATTGCTAAATTCAAATCTGAAAATAGAATCGCGCTATCAAGATAGCTTTCCAGTTTTCCATTAATCTGAACATACACATTATATGTGGTAGGTCCGACTCGCTGGCTAAATGGTCAGCGTACTGGCCTTCGGTTCAGACGGTCCCGGGTTCGATTCCCGGCCGGGGCGTGGATTTTGACCTACATTGGTTAATTCCAGTGGCCCGGGGGCTGGGTGTTTGTGCTGTCCCCAACATCCCTGCAACTCACACACCACACATAACACTATCCTCCACCACAATAACACGCAGTTATCTACACATGGCAGATGCCGCCCACCGTCATTGGAGGGTCTGCCTCACAAGGGCTGCACTCGGCTAGAAATATTTAAAAATATTTAAAACATATTTTAGAAAATGTGGTATATATTTTTGCGGAAAATATGGTACTTCTATAAGAAAAGTTGGCAACTTTACTATTTCTGATTTTTTTTTTTTTTTTTTTTTTTTTTGCTAGTGGCTTTACGTCGCACCGACACAGATAGGTCTTGCGGCGACGATGGGATAGTAAAGGCTTCGGAGTTGGAAGGAAACGGCCGTGGCCTGAATTAAGGTATCGTTCCAGCATCTGTCTAATGTGAATATGGGAAACCACGGAAAACCATATTCAGGGCTGCTGACAGTGGGATTCGAACCCACTATCTCACGGATGCAAGCTCACGGCCGCGCGCCCCTACCCGCACGGCCAACTCGTCTGATTCTTTTTCAGACATTGATATTATTGTTCAGATAGTGTGGCATGGTAACCTCGAAATCACAGTGAAACTGCAAAGATTTCTACCGAATTTAAATATATGTATTTGCCTTCTTCAGATATGCCAGGTGAGTATTTCTGTGAATAGTCTCTTCTTTTATATTTCTATTCAATATGTCTGAATGTCTGACAAAGAATAGCGAGCCTGGGCATGTTTCAAGAAAGCAACACAAGACTTCCTTGGAAGTAGAAGAGACCCTTAATACAAAGAATCTGTGAAAGAAATGATCAAAGCTTATAAATACTTAGGAAGCAATATGTCTTTGAAAGTACGTTTCATGGACTCGCATCTAAACTTCTTCCCAGAGAGTTGTAGCGATGTATCAGATGAGCACGGAGAGTTTTTTTATAAACACATAGCTACCATGGAGAAACGGTGCGAAGGGAAATAGGTGCCCACAATGTTAGCCGATTATTCGGGACAAGAAGGATGCTCAATACAACAGGAAGAAATAAGACATGAAACTTTGTGGTGGCAATTTTCTGTCCATATTTTCCTTTTTTATAAACATTCCTGCGAATGACTTAGAAAGTGAGAACATTATGTGAGCACTTCAACTACCAGCTTCTGTTACTCTCCTAATGTTCATACCGGGCGAGTTGGCCGTGTGGTTAGGGGCGCGCGGCTGTGAGTTTGCATCCGGGAGATAGTGGGTTCGAATCCCACTGTCGACAGCCCTGAAGATGGTTTTCCGTGGTTTCCCATGTTCACACCAGGCAAATGCTGGGTCTGTACCTTAATTAAGGCCACGGCCACTTCCTTCCAACTCCTAGGCCATTCCTATCCCATCGTCGCCATAAGACCTATCTGTGCCGGTGCGACGTAAAGCCACTAGCAAAAAAATGTAATGTTTATAGGCCCTCTTAATTGAATTTCTGTCAGTATGTCTATGACTCTAAATTAGAGCTATACATATATAATGATATGAAAATATTAAAAGAAATTACAAATCAGATTACTCTTAAACTATCCCTGATGTATGAAAACTAAAACAATTATTTAATTTATTTTCCGGGTTGAACCGTGTTGTACTTGTACGCATATCACGTACAGTTTGCCGACGTTTCGAATACATTGCAGTATTCATTGTCAAGGCGACTGAAATACCCCTACTCGATCCGAGGTAATCAGTCTCCCAGGCAGAGAGACTGAGAGACTGATTACCTCGGATCGAGTAGGGGTATTTCAGTCGCCTTGACAATGAATACTGCAATGTATTCGAAACGTCGGCAAACTGTACGTGATATGCGTACAAGTACAACACGGTTCAACCCGGAAAATAAATTAAATAATTCTTCACACCGTGGAAGCTTCACTTCTAAGAAAACTAAAACAAGATTTGAATTCAGCGTTAAAATGTCTATAACAATCACACATTTTTTCCTCCAGAAATAGGAATTTTTTTGTAGAACAGTGTAATCGACACCCTGCGATCACAAGTGGTTTAACGTCGTACTAAAATTTCGAAGGCCTTCGGTGACGGAAGGATGGGAAGATAGCGGCCGTGGTTCAGCCCCAGCATTTGACTCGTGTGAAAATGGGAAACCACAGAAAACCATAATCAGGGCTGCCGATGGTGGGATTAGAACCCACTATCTCCCGAATGTAAGCTCACAGCCGCGCGACCCTAACCGCATGGCCAACTCGCTTGGTAGGCATTACTCGTAATTAAAATATGTACATTGTACATGTACACGTTCATCATGTGCTTCAAATGTAAGGCTCAAAATATATTAATGAGAATAGGTACATTACCACTTTTAATATTTGCATTACTTGCAGTTTGATGATTATGAAGATAATGCTTGTTGTTTAAAGGTGCCTAACATCTAGGTCATTGGCCCCTAATGGTAGGAAATGTAATGAAAATTTCATCATCATCATCATCATCTGTTTTCCCTCGGACTCAGCGAGGGATCCCACCTCTACCGCCTCAGGGGCAGTGTCCTGGAGCTTCAGACTCTTGGTCGGGAGATACAACTGGGGAGAATGACCAGTACCTCGCCCAGGCGGCCTCACCTGCTAAGCTGAACAGGGGCCTTGTGAAGGGATGGGAAGATTGGAAGGGATAGGCAAGGAAGAGGGAAGGAAGCGGCCGTGGCCTTAAGTTAGGTACCATTCCGGCATTCGCCTGGAGGAGAAGTGGGAAACCACGGAAAACCACTTCCAGGATGGCTGAGGTGGGAATCGAACCCACCTCTACTCAGTTGACCTCCCGAGGCTGAGTGGACCCCGGTCCAGGCCTCATACCACTTTTCAAATTTCGTGGCAGAGCCGGGAATCGAACCCGGGCCTCCGGGGGTGGCAGCTAATCACGCTAACCACTACACCACAGAGGCGGACTAATGAAAATTTAAAAGTTCAAAATCATCCACTGACCAGAATTCAAAAAGTGATGACAAAGAATGAATGGACGGATATGAATTTAAAACAATCAATGGATCCGACCCGCAATGCCCCACATTCCCAGAGACTAGCATTAAACAATAGTATTACTGACAAAGGTGTTTCTAAAGCACAATACTGAATCGATTATGCCTGTAGTCTAAAGGGGTCCAAAATCCAGGTCATCGGCCCCTCATAATGGTACTTATCGCCAGGAAAGTAGAACCATGGTATTTGCCATGTTGCGGTACTAATCAAGAGTAGCGTAGACTCGCGGTATTCCACATATGGCACTACGCACAGGTAATGCAATGCGCACATTTAATGCCGACCTATGGTGTTTCTCATATTGCAGCGCCATTTACAGGCAACCCAAACCTATGCAGTGTTCCTCACATAGTTGTACTAATCACAGGAACTTGTACTATCCCGTGATATTCTTCACATAGTGGGTACTAATCATAGGCAACCCACAGGGTTTACTTGCAGTTTTGCGCTAGGCGACAAAATGTTTTCACCTGTTTTGTTTCTGTTAGCTCATCTCCTCTCGAAATTTCCTACAGGTTTCTAGGTTGTTTGATAGTAGGTTTAATGTTTCTGAAATAACTACAATTGTTTCACATCTCTACAGTATTACAAAGAATGTTATGAGGACAAAACATTCTCACTCAGTGAAGTCCCTGTATGTTTAATATCACACTTACAGAAGAGCGTTTACGACGACGATGAGATAGGAAGGGGCTAGGACTAGGAAAGTGGCGGCATGGCCTGGTGTGAAAAACGGAAACCACGGAAAATCACCTTCAGGTAAATTTGACACGAACTGATTATCTCTCGAATGCAGGTGTACAGCTACACGACCCGCATAGCATACTATCTCACTCCTCGCCTCATCACTGCACCGTAGTGGATTTTTAACTTTATTTCACGATTCAACAAGCGTCTGGGTTAATTACTGGAAGCAGTCCGACTCGTTGGCTGAATGGTCAGCGTACTGGCCTTCGGTTTAGAGGGTCCCGGGTTCGATTCCCGGCCGGGTCGGGGATTTTAACCTTCATTGGTTAATTCCAATGGCCCGGGGGCTGGGTGTTTGTGCTGTCCCCAACATCCCTGCAACTCACACACCACACATAACACTATCCCCCACCACAATTACACGCAGTTACCTACACATGGCAGATGCCGCCCACCCTCGTCGGAGGGTCTGCCTTAAAAGGGCTGCACTCGGCTAGAAATAGCCACACGAAAATATTATACTGGAAGCTAACAACGACAGTAGTGACGATTAGAAGTGCGCGACAGTAGTGACGATTATAAGTGGGTGGACGGGCAAAAAATGTACAGACAACAAAAAGTACCTGGGCTTGTGGGATATAGAGGGCGCAGAGGGTCGCTGGGTACATATATATCAAAACTGGGAAGAAAAACTACAAAATGGTTTCTTTATGCTCTCTGACTGAATTTCAACAGCGAGGTTAAGGCTGACAGTTTAACATTTAAGTGCGGTAATAATAGCTTTTTGAGATTTTAATTCAGTATTGTAGAATAAATCTTTCACCAAAGGAAAAAAATATTACACATGTATTACAATTAAATGGACGTACGACGTGATTATACAATTAAAAATCGTTTAGCATTTGAATAAGAAACTAACACACACTAAAGGGGCTGTCAGACTCACGAATGTGCGCGGCAAGTGGGTGAATCATACCTGTGTCCATGACCGTAGCATAAAAAAATTAAAGAAAACTTACCCCTGTTCCCCTTCCTCACAGCACATGCAAAGTCTTCACTACTTGCTGCGGCGCTATACATATCGGTTAGCCGCGACTAAGGACATTTTGTACCTATTTCCACTAACAATTTTGTTAATAACTAAAGAAAATAAAGGAAAGATTTAGCTTATAAGATTACAGAGGTTGTACAAATTGTTGTTTCAATAATTCCTATAATTTCTAGGTTCACCCGGATAAAATGGAATAAAAATGCAATGTTTTCTCCACAAAATGGGTGGTGGTGGAGGGGGCGGGTAGTTGTCTCCCCGAAAATGGTTTTCCGTGGTTTCCCATTTTCACACCAGGCAAATGCTGGGGCTGTACCTTAATTAAGGCCACGGCCGCTTCCTTCCAACTCCTAGGCCTTTCCTATCCCATCGTCGCCATAAGACCTATCTGTGTCGGTGCGACGTAAAGCCCCTAGCAAAAAAAAAAAAAAAAATGTCTCCCCTAATCGCCGCTACTGAACACCGAGCTGCTTGCCGTCTCGTGAGAAATCTGTGAGAAAAAGTTAATTCAACGGAGGGGGGCGACGAGCAGATCGCGCAAGTTCATCTTACTACGCGTTACATTGAATTAAAAGCAAACAATTTGCAGTCGAGAGAAGCAACGTAATGATAATGGCATGTGGCCCCCAAAGAGGCCTGGTACAGGTCTTTCGAGCTGACGCCGTGTAGGCGACCTGCGCGTCTATGAGAATGTGGCCCTACCTACGATGAATTCTAATGTTGAAGACGTCACACATACCCGGCCGCCGAGCAATCGGAATTAACCAATGAAGATTAAAATCCCCGAACCGGCCGGGAATCGAACCCGGGACTCACTGGACCAAATCAATCAATCAATCAATCAATCAATCAATCAATCAATCAATCAATCAATCAATCAATCAATCAATCAATCAATCAATCAATCAATCAATCCTGATCTGCATTTAGGGCAGTCGCCCAGGTGGCAGATTCCCTATCTGTTGTTTTCCGAGGCTTTTCTTCAATGAATGCAAAGAAATTGGAAATTTATTGGTCATCTCCCTTGGTAAGTTATTCCAGTCCCTAACTCTCCTTCCTATAAATGAATATTTGCCCCAATTTGACCTCTTGAATTTCAACTTTTTCTTGATATTGTGATCTTTCCTACTTTTAAAGACGCCACTCAAACTTATTACCACTTAATCGAGCAGCTCGTCTCCTTTCTCCCAGTTCTTCCCCGCCCAAACTTTGCAACATTTTTGTAACGCTACTCTTTTGTCGGAAATCTCCCAGAACAAATCGAGCTGTTTTTCTTTGGATTTTTTCACTTCCTGAATCAAGTAATCCTGGTGAGGGTCTCATACACTGGAACCATACTCTAGCTGGGGGTCTTACCGGAGACTTATATGCCCTCTCCTTTACATCCTTACTACAACCCCTAAATCCCTCTTAACCATGTGCATAGATATGTACCCTTTGTTTACAATACCATTTTTGCGATCACGCCAATGAAGATCTTTACTTATATTAACACCTAAATACTTAAAATGATCTCCAAAAGGAACTTCCATCCCATCAACACAGTAATTAAAACTGAGAGGACTTTTCCTATATGCGAAACTCACAAGCTGTCCTTTGACCCCGTTTATCATCATACCATTGCCTGCTGTCCATCTCACAACATTATCGAAGTCATTTTGCAGTAGCTCACAATCTTGTAACTTACTTATTACTCCATACAGAATAACATCATCTGCAAAAAGCCTTATCTCTGATTCCACTTCTTTACTTATATCATTGATGTATATAAGAAAATATAAAGGTCCAATAATACTGCCTTGAGGAATTCCCCTCTTAATTATTACAGAGTCAGATAAAGCTTCGCCTACTCTAATTCTCTGAGATCTATTTTCTAGAAATATAGCACCCATTTAGTCACTTTTTTGTCTCGTCCAAATTCACTCATTTTTGCCAGTAGTCTCCCATGATCCACCTTATCAAATGCTTTAGACAGATCCATCGCGATACAGTCCATTTGATCTTCTGAATCCAGGATATCTACTATATCTTGTTGGAATCCTACAAGTTGTGCTTAAGTGGAATAGCCTTTCCTAAACCCGAACTGCCTTTTATCGAAACACTTATTAATTTTGCGAACATGCCTAAAGGCCAGCACGCTAACCATTTAGTCATGGAGCCGGACAGAAGCAACGTAAGACTGCATTTCAATGAAGACGGGTCAGTGCCTTGTCATTTAGGATATAAATGTGAAAACTGAGATTTCAGCGCACTCTTTAGTGCCGAAATAACTTGTAACAACGCTACAAAACGCAGAGCTGAGGGGCATCCTTTCTCCATGGAGATGTCGGCATGATCTATGATTGTTTCGGAGAAACATATAAAGGGCAGATGGAATGTGACGTGGTCGGCGTAATGATTCCCTAAACCTTCTTACTTGCTCCCTTTCTCGCCATCAGTCAAACACACTAACGAAATGCTGGGACTATAGCTTAATTAAGGACACAGTCATTTCCATCCCAGTCGTAGCTCATCGTTACTATAAAACCTGTCTGTGTCGTGCGATGTAAACAAATAATAATAATAATAATAATAATAATAATAATAATAATAATAATAATAATAATAATAATAATAATAATAATAATAATAATAATAATGAAACGGTGTATACAGCATATTTCCGAGCAGAAGTTGCCTACTGTGGGGTTCTCGCATGCAAGCTGACAGTTACACGCCTCGAATCTGCTTGGTCCAGAGAGTAATGAGCCCCGCTGGTGTCTTACTGTATTTGTAGAAGGCCAACGCAACAACCAATGGGATCACTTCAGTGGAGTTTACCTCCTTAATATGTTGAATTTTTGCAGAACAATTTCTCGGGGTTTAATGTTGAAAATTAACTTTAACATTCGGGTAACTTTTAAATTTAGAAAAGCTATGGAAAAAGATTCTCCCACAAGCTGGAAAATTTATATCGTTACATACTCATGTTGCGTTACTATTGAGGCCCAGTTCTGAACTCCTCTCCCCATCTCGGCTCCCTGGACGAGTTTCTATATGGGGTGCATAGAAGTGCTTCAGTAATTTCCCATGTTTATACCTAGCTTTGTACATCGCCACATTTCAACTTTAGGTAGAGATAGCGACGGTACGTTTCGTCCGTGAAGACCACGGCGTGGAGAATGTAGTACATGGGGTTGCTTTACTGCCGGATGTGACGACTAATCCAGGGAGCAGTAGGAAGCTGCGGCTAGATAATATCAAAGGATGGACAGGACATACGTCCGGGAGACCAGACATTAGGAGGAAGTAGAGATGCTGTGTGGCCAACAACCTCACACAAAGGCAGCCTTGAAGTTGTAGAGGGACACTTAACATTAGCGGCTTCCAATGGCACTGTCCTGTCAGCTAAAGAAGCTATCTCTACCGTCAAACTACTGTACAGTACTTCCTTTTCACCAAGTGACGATATCGAAACTAAGTTACCGTAAAATGTTTCGAAGCATAGTCGCTTCCTAGAGAAATACATTTTAAGTGTCCTAATAATTCCCATACTGTCGATGCTTTTCCTTTATTAAAAGACACACATTGGAAAAATGAGTATTTGTTTTTAGAATAGGGAGACAGTACTCGAAGCACGCACGTATTGCTTTTAGATACGCTTAAGTCATCGTGGAGGAGTAAATACAAGCTCACCGGACAAAATAATGGGTCACTCCTGGAGAAATTACAAGCATCACTAAGTACCATGTAACT
This sequence comes from Anabrus simplex, assembly GCF_040414725.1. Classification (NCBI taxonomy): domain Eukaryota; kingdom Metazoa; phylum Arthropoda; class Insecta; order Orthoptera; family Tettigoniidae; genus Anabrus; species Anabrus simplex. The sequence continues at coordinate 1,119,765,723 of NC_090266.1, read as the reverse complement.
CCGCCTCTGGACTTGATAACCGCCTGGATTCGGTTAGGAAGTGAGTCCAGAAGCCTGTGCTGGTACGTCGCATCCATATTTGGCCTCTCGCTGTTGCTTTGATCGCGCAAATCCACCAAATTGCGGGGGTGATGATGCCGGCGTTTCACCCGCTGTTCCAAAATGTCCCACAGATTTTCAATGGGGTTCAAGTCAGGTGATTTCCCAGGCCAATAGATATGTAATAGGCTGGGGGAGTGTTCATAAAACCAGTCACATATGCATACATCCCAATGAACTTCGCTGTTGTCGTCTTGAAAAATTGGGGTTTCAATAGCATACTCATCATGCGGATGTTGACTGAAAAGCAACACATGATCATCCATAATGTTTAAACAAACATGCTGGTTCATGTTACTGGTCACCTTACCGAGCGGGCCCAATCCATGATACGAAAAAGACTCCCAAAACATCACAGACCCGCCTCCGACTTGAACCTGACCTTGTACACACCCAGGATTAAATGCTTCATTTGGCTTCGGTACACTCGACGACGTGCGCCATTGGAATACAGGCAAAAACGTGATTCGCCAGACCACATTACTTTCCGCCAGTCAGCTACTGTCTGTGTTGGCTGATTTCTAGCCCATTAAAGACGCGCAGCTTTATGCGCCTGTGTGAGCAATGGCCTCCTGCGAGGTGACCGACTCCAAATGTTCACTGCATGCAGTTCCCGTTGCAATGTTCTCTCGCTAACAGGTTGGGATAAACCTTCATTCACTGACTGCAGCAATTCCTGTCGGGTTTGGAAACGATTTTGATTCACAAACGGTGAAACGCGTCTCCGGTCCCTCTCGGTCAGTTTATTTTTCCGACAACAATTCTGACGTCGTGTTTCGTGACAAGGTGTAGCACACAACTGCTTGTAGACATGTTGAACAGTCCGCAGCGAAATATCAACAAATCCAGCAACTTCACGCACCGTATGGCCATCGGGACGGCCAAACAGGATTACCTCTTTTGGCCACTCTGTCACATCCTTACATCCACACATGTTGACGTACACTGTCCGCTTGAAACATCAATGTCTCACTGATCGCTACTGCCTTATGCTCACGTAGAGGCAGCGCGCGTGCGATTGATTACGACACTCGTTCGCTGCGCCATCTGTACAGACTTAAGGATCCATCTGTGCGTGCGCACTAGGGTGACTAATTTTTTGTCCGGTGAGCTTATTTGGCAACAACGCGTGTTTGAAGTATCCCTCCTGCATCACTTAGTGAAAAGGCCTGGGAGTGGGTCGCTTTTAGGCGGGCTGGGGTTCCAATGGGTATGGCGGCATTCTCAATTGGAGGATGGACAGCATAATCGTGGAAGAGACTCTACCAGAATCTGCTTTCTCAATTGGAGAATATTAGACGACTATACCAGAATCTGTATTCTCAATTGGAGGATGGAAGACGACTGTACCAGAATCTGTATTCTCAATTGGAGGATGGAAGACGACTATACCAGAATCTGCATTCTCAGTTGGAGGATGGATGACAGCTATAACAGAATTTGCATTCTCAGTTGGAGGATGGAAGACGGCTATACCAAAATTTGCATTCACAATTGGAGGATGGAAGACGACTATACCAGAATCTACATTCTCATTGGAGAATGGACAACGTAATCAGGGAAGGTGGCCATACCAGTATCTGCATTCTCAATTGGAGGATGGAAGGCAACTATCTGCATTTTGAATTGGAGGATGGAAGATAACTATACCAGTATCTGCATTCTCAAATGGAGGATGGACAACGTAATCATGGAAGACGATAGGAACGATACAAGTCAGCAACAGGGATGATGGAGTGATGTGGTGACGTATTGTACGCGAGATTCCACAACATTTTAAACAGCATAGACGAAGACACAAATCCGATAAGAGATCATAGGAAAGAAGCAGGAAATAGGAAATAAAATAACCGCCAAGGTTTAGTACTACAACTACAACAACAACAACAACAACAAACATAAGCATCGGTAGAGCTGATGTGCCTGAGTTGATTTTCTCAGTCAGGGCGAGTGAAGTAGCTATAAGGCGGAGCTAATGTTAGTTGGTCTACGCGACTGCAGTACTGCATATCGTAACAAGAAACAGCTTGTGCTTCTGTACATAATTCGAATACACATTAATGCGATTATTATTGGGTGCTCTATATAATGTAGTGAAATACTCTTTACAGCCGTCAGTTGATCAGAAAATTGCAACAGGTTGGCACCCAGTTTCTCGTAAGAGGAGCAACGAAAAACGCGAGTGCGTGGTCATCAAGAACACTTTTATCTTCAGATTTTGTGAAGATCATCCTTAACTTCAGTTCATCAAATGCAAGTACACATTTACGGCGATTTTCGTCGCTTTCCTCAATATCTCTACAGATAGCTGCCATGGCATGAGGATTTACACCATAGTTACATTTGAGTCCACGAAATGATTTTCTTAATAATGATAGTGATGGCAATGGAAGAAGCTGACGATTTTTGCCATTTTCATACCATTTTCTGGATTTTATGAAGAAGAGCATACTTTCCAAACTAAATTCAGGCTCATAAGGCACACCACGCGATTTATAAATGCTTTTCAGTCATGGTACGAATTACAAGATTGAGTACAATAAAGCCGGCCTAGTGGTCATGATCGTTAACGCGCGAAATTTATATGTTATGGCACTGTGGTTAGCCGGTTTGCTTCCCGCTGGTCGAAACTTTTCACCATCAGAATGTTGGCCGGCAGATTGCGTGCCGAAAGCCTGGATTCAATGCCAAAACTGTCCGCAGGGCTCATATGGATGGACGGTATACGTCGCTGTTGATGGTGAATCGTCCGTCGGATGGGGACGTAAAGACTTGAGCAGACTCACTGGTGTTATTCGACAGGAGTAGGTCATGTAATAATAATTTTATTTTGATTTACGTCCCACTAACAACTTTTGCGGTTTTCGGAGACAAGGAGATGCCGGAATTTTGTCCCGCAGGAGTTATTTTACGTGAGAGTACTTTTACCGACACGAGACTGACATATTTGAAGGTTTTGAGCATCTTCAAATACGGTACCATTGGAAATGAGCCAGGATCGAACGTGCCAAGTTGGGGTCAGAAGGCCAGCGCCTCAAACGTCTGAGCCACTCAGCCCGGCGGCACCGAGTTCTACTCTCCCCTTTCATACTATATGTATCACGTATTCATTTCATCTCATTAGCTCCTCTGATGAGGTTGATATCAGGAAGGGCACCGGAGATTCATCTCACTTCATAGCCAACCCCGTAGAGAAACGGGACAAAGGTTGGACATACAGATTTGAGCACAATAGACCTTAATTTCGCTAATTATTTTGCCTTATTACAACGTTTCCTCCTGTCTTAAATGATGAAGCGTTCTAAGCTTTTCACTTCCCTGCGCGGTCGTATCACTTCATTTCCAAAGTTTTTAGGTGACGGAGAATTACCACAATTAAATACGATGTTAGCATCTTTCGATTCTGCCAACCGCCCCCCAGTTCTTATGTCACTTTTTATTTGTTTGGTTTGTAAAGAGCGATTTATCAGGGTTCTCCTTTTACGGGGTTCGAAACTCAATTAGCTTGGTACTCCCGGAATATTATGTGGCACAGCATTCTCCACCAGTTGCGAACCAATTCCACTATTTTTCCATCTCTATTAAGGGTAACCGCTTTGATCAGCATGTCGTAACTAAAATGTATGACACACACACGATCGTTCACACTTTTGCTTAGGTCTATAAATGTGCCTGCCATCCCTTTTACTATACCCAGATTTACAACCTGGCATATTCACGATAATAACCACGTTTACCCTGTTACCACCGCTCACTTAACACGTAAAGAAAATTTCACCATCTAAGGCCCGTATTCACTAAGACGAGTAAAAGCTTTTATCTTCGTTCAAAGCTAAGAAAACCGACATAACAGTTACATTAATATTCACCAACAACATTATCTCGGTTTAAAATTTTACCGGAGAAAGGTTGGCCAACAAAACGGGAAATCTGAGGGAATAGCCATTCAAGATGGCAGCCCGTAGACGGCTGGAGTGGGTAAGGTAAAGGTTATTCTGCCCGAAAGCAGGTCCGAACCTCCGCAGAGGTGTTCCTGAGCCGGAGTTTACGTGCGGTAGGGTGGCCAGTTCCTTTCCGCTCCTCCATTCCCTTAACCCCCACCAACAGCGCGTGGCAACCCATCCAACTCCTGACCATGCCCAATGTTGCTTAACTTCGGAGATCTCACGGGATCCGGTGTTTCAACACGGCTACGGCCGTTGGCACGGCTGGAGTATTTAACTTAAAGAGAAAACCAGAGCGACGAGGAAGATTACGGAGATTATGCAATAAAACGTCCTACAAGGATAAAAATAATTAATTAATAGAGAAATGTACACTCAAGTTTGAGGATAAAAATAATGAACCACAGTGGAACCTCGAAATTTCGAATCACCTCGAGAGCTAAATTTTATTTCTAGTTGTCGAAATTTCGAGATATAGAGAATAACGTTTTTGAGTATGCATTGCACATAATTGAATGATACGTATCTATGAGCTTATACTGAACACATTATTTTTAACAGCTTTTAAAAAATATACAAACACACTCTATGTTACGGCATCACTTTAATTATTAACCTCATTATAGTAACTTTTCAGAAGACAGGATTCAGTACATACAGCAGTGAAACAAGAAACGTACCTCCGTTAACACCTTTGAAAAAAAATCCGTTAGTCTCTTCTGTTCGTTACTGTTAACCTTTCCTCCCTTCAGGCTGAAACTTTTTTTCAATACCACGCAGCCGAGATTCGTAAATGTAGCTTGTCTTCCGCGACTTCGGAGGTTGCTTTCGTACATGACCAGTAATTAATTCACCCCCGAGGAACAGCGAGGCTTCGCCGATTTTCCGATCACTAGAAGTTTTAGTTTTTCGGTTCCCGTCATATCAGCTTCCAGCATCATTGTAACCCTTTCCTTACTTGTTAACTGTTCCTCACAAACCACAAATGCCGTATTGCACAGTTAATGTTGCACAAAATTCAAGTTACAGAGTAATTTTTGCTTCAAGGGAGGAAATGTTTGCTTCGAGAAATCGAGAAATTCGTGTAATCGAATTTCGAGTGCAGAATAGGACAAACGGTCGGAAAATTTAAGTTACTTCGAGATACTGAAAATTCGAGTAATGGAGTTTCCGAGATATCGACGTTCGACTGTAAATACTTCGCATAGTACGAAGACACTGATTTTGAAACACATTTTACGTTATCTAAAGCTTCGACAATGTTAGTGTTATCCATGTACGAACATGACCTTGAATGTTCATCACATAGGTAGGCCTAAGAAGAATTCTTGGTTATAACTTATATCTTGTACGGTACACGACTGAATGGCTTTTTAATGAAGAATTAAAGAATACTGCCTTATTTTTTGAGTGAAATATAAAATGTACAGCCTATAACTCGTTTTCTTATTCTCGATGTTTATGCTTTCTGCCACCAAATTCAATAACAATTCAGTCTCTTAGAAAGTCATATTAGGCTTCCTTCTTTGTTTATGGTCAATAGCGAACATAATTTATGATAAATTATTTGGAAACCCCGAATGAAATCAAAACTTGCTTACATTCCGATAGCGGCAGCAGCACGTAGTCATTTGTTTTCCGTGCGTTAGTGTGAACGATTTAAGGTTCAAATTGTTGTATCCACGAACACGCACACACGAAATGCTGTCTGTCGTGTACACTATTTTATTTACAAGTCATTTCCACAAATTCTGTACACACAACTAATAAACTGCCGTCATAAACAAAACACTACTACGAAGAATCAGAAGAAGACTGCAACAGATGCATGTCAACTACCAACCCAACAAAACCAATTCACATACTTGACTTCAGGCTCTCGGTTAACACGACTACCACACAAGTCTCATGAAAACAACTCAACTCTTACTCACAAGACTGCCTCTTTATATACGTTACCTTGCCAGGCTTCTAGAAGAATATGACATAACATATTTTTCTCGTAAATTCTAGAGCCTCCAATAATCTATTTGCAATGAATAGAATTTTCTATACAATTCTAGTCGCAACATGCGTTGTTCTGGACTTATTATAGTGTATTGCACAATATGGCAGTGGATTATACATCATATATAAAGGTAATAATAAATTATGTACTATTAATTACGTGTTCTTACATTTAAAAAAACTCATATTAATATATACAGCAAATGTTTCATGACATAACGTCACAAATAATACGATCGTGATTTATACCAAGTAAAGTCCGGACATAACTACGTAAATAATAATACTAATACATATAAATAACTTCTTAGCCACACCTCACAAGTAATAATCCTAATAATAATAATCATCATCATCGATATTTGCATTATTTACCCATGGGCTAGAGAATATTATTTCCAAGATATATTAGTCAAAATTCAGATTGAAACGAACACTTAGTTTTGGTAAACCGAGGTAATGAATTCTGTGGTGAATACAGAAGTGAGCGTTATCCGAGATAATGCCATTATGCGAGTTTAGAAAATCTTAAGATAACAACAAAAGTAACTGACTTTGGTGCATATGGGCCTAATGCAGTGTGCCGCGCCTACAAAACAGTGCGCTCAACCGCTACTCGTTCCGACCAAATGATGCGTGGGGCGCATGGTGTTGAAATATGGAACTACATTCTCAGGACAACGGAGGTGGAACATACAGACCAGGGGGAGCCTTACGGAAGTTCCAACACTTGAAAATTTACTCGCCCTGCCTCAGCCAACAGCTGCATTCGGAACGTATCATGAGGTGACACATAGTCTTCAGGTTATCCGCGACGCTGGAACGCTAGGGCCATGGCCTTTTTAAGGTATAGCTTCTGTGTATGAGAATGACAACCCATCATCTCCCGAATGGACAACCTATACCGCTTAGCTAACTCGCCCGCTGGCCTTCTGAGCCCCGTCGGTAGATGCAGAGTGAGTCTCGGCCCATAAGTGGCCACTGCTGCGCCGTGGTCCAACAGCTCTGCACTCTGACCGGCCAACCGAGCAGAGGGGGAGGGGGGGGGGGGTGGCCACGGTTCTACCGTGGCTCTACGCCTCTGCATTCGGGAGCGGGACAGTGCTGGACCTCACGGCTGGCCCCAACCGTCGGCTGTCCTAAGAATAGTTTTCCATGGTTTTCCATTCTCCTGCACTAAGGCGAATGCCGGGACAGTTCTTTTTTTGCAAGGGGCTTTACGTCGCACCGACACAGATAGGTCTTATGGCGACGATGGGATAGGAAAGGCCTAGGAGTTGGAAGGAAGCGGCCGTGGCCTTAATTAAGGTACAGCCCCAGCATTTGCCTGGTGTGAAAATGGGAAACCACGGAAAACCATCTTCAGGGCTGCCGATAGTGGGATTCGAACCTACTATCTCCCGGATGCAAGCTCACAGCCGCGCGCCTCTACGCGCACGGCCAACTCGCCCGGTAGGGGACAGTTCTTAGTATAGGCCACGGCCACCAACTCCCTCACCTTCTCCGAGCATCTCCTTCTCCGTAACAAATCTCCCGGCCTGAGAGACGGTGTCGCCATCTAAGAGGCCCGCCTCCCCCTTCAGGGGAGGAATGAAAACATTTTAGTAGTAGTAGTAGTTCTGAGCCCATGTCGAAGGGTTCGAACCCGTCTCAGTACGGTGGTATTCAACCTAGACTATACGCGTCAGCCTCATGGTGGCAGATAGGCCTATGCTGGCATGCAAGAGAACACATGCGGAACAAAATTCCGACATTGCGACATCTCTAAAAATCGTAAAAGTTGTTAGTGGGACGTAAGCCAATATTACGGTATTTTATAAAATTATTTAATCATACAATTGGCTTTACGTCGCACCGAAATGTATAGGTCTTACAGCGACGATGGGATAGGAAAGGCCTAGGAGTGGGAAGGAGGCGACCGTGGCCTTAATTCAGATCCAGCCCCAGTTTGCTTTGTGTGAAAATGGGAAATCACGGAAAACCGTCTTCAGGGCTGCAGACAGTGGGGGTCGATCTTACTATCTTACCGGATGCAAGCTCACAGCTGTGCGCTGCTAACCGCACGGCCAACTCACCCGGTATAAAATTATTTACTATGAAAACAAGATACAGTCGACTCAGATACGGGGTCGGGGATGAGGTGGGATGAATTTATTTGACATGACCTTACGACCGGATGCCCTTCCTGACGCCAAACTCAGTTGAATATTAATGTTGGTGAATGAAACTGGGTAAGGAAGTGGAAGGAATCGGTTCTGGCCCATGAATAGGAACTGTCCCGGCATTTGCCTGTCAGTGAAGGTGGTAAACCACGCACCACCATTCTCAGGCCGGGCTCGAAACCGCGCGTCTCTCGAATGCTCCACAGCCGCAGCCCGTTAACACGCGTCCACAACGCTCGGTAATTCATACAAATCACTTCTTTATTATACATTTTGAACAAGGAATTTATTATTATTTTGTAATAATGAAGTACAATATTAAGTTAATTACAGTGAATATTAATAAAAATTAAACACATTAATCTAAACTCTCCTTCCACACTATATAAATGAAATGGCGTATGGCTGTTAGTGCCGGGAGTGTCCGAGGACATGTTCGGCTCGCCAGGTGCAGGTGTTTCGATTTGACTCCCGTAGGCGACCTGCGCGTCGTGATGAGGATGAAATGATGATGAAGACGGCACATACATCCAGTCCCAGTGCCAACGAAATTAACCAATGATGGTTAAAGATCCCGACCCTGCTGGGAATCGAACCCGGACCCCTATGACCAAAGGCCAGCACGCTAACCATTTAGCCATGGAGCCGGAGTCCACACTATATACGTACAACATATCTCATATAAACCAAGACCGTCGAAGCGGCGTTTTTACTCTCCGATCCGTGAGTAGCAGTATGGGAGGCGCGCGCATAATTCTTGACCTTGCAAGCGGCCTGCACGTGTTCGACCTGGCAAGCATCAGTCGCCAGTCTGAATCTAGCTGTTAACATGGTGAGACAGTTATCATTGCAACACCGTATTTTCGTATGTAAAAGTTCCGGTTTCATCTCAATGGTCGTGTGATCAGTCATAACTCTCGCTATTGGTGTGCAGAACATCCTAATGTTGTTTATGAAGTCCCTCATTATGACAGGAAAATTGGTGTTTGGTGCGCTGTTAGTGCAAGACGATTAATTCGCCTATTATTTTTTTGGAGATGACGGTAAATGCAGAGAGGTACCAAGATGACATTTTGACGCCGTTCTCCCGGGCGAGTTGGCCGTACGGTTAGGGGCGCGCAGCTGTGAGCTTGCATCCGGGAGATAGTAGGTTCGAACCACACTGCCCATAGCCCTGAAGATGGTTTTACGTGGTTTCCCACTTTCCCACCAGGAAAATGCTGGGGCTGTACCTTAATTAAGGCCACTGCCGCTTCCTTCGCACTGTGAGACGTAAAGCAAATTGTACAAAAAAAAAAGACGCCATTCTTCCATCAGTTAAAGGAAGAAGAAAAATTACGTGGGGAATTTCAACAAGATTCATGTACTGAACAAATCCTCGCGCGTTGGAGGAACTGAAAGAAACAATTACGAATGAAATCAGAAACATAACAGTGGCAGAACACATTCGTGTTATCCAGAATCTGGGTACCAGATACAATGCCTGTATAACCTAGGAAGGACGACACTTCCAGTATCTTTTATAAGGTAAGTTTTTATATAATATTGTATACACCAGGGCCTCTCAAACGCCCAAACTCTCACGCGTGCAGAGCGAGGTGCATAGGCTCTGTGCACTGTGCATCGGTACGCTTCGCCTCAACTCGGCTTGACTCGGATGATGTAGTGTGCTGAGAGCGACGAAGCGTTTGGTGGTAGACGACGTGTATATCAGTGAAATAGATAAGCGCACGACAACAACATAATAATGGAGCAACCTGTTTCGAAGAAAGCAAAGACTTCCGAAAGTCCATTTCAATCGAACTGGGAACTTTCGTATTTTATTTTGTTTGTTTGTCGTGACGATAACGTCAAATGCTTAATCTGTGGGACGATAATTACGTGCGTAAGAAAATCATCTATTGAAAGACACTACAACAGACTACATTCGGAAAATTATTGTGAAATCATAGGAGACGTCAGAGAGAAAGAATTAAGGAAGTTGAAACAGCTTGAAGAAGAGCATTCTATATCCACAAATGAGTTTTGTTCCAGTACTGTAGCATTTTCATTTTGGTTACGGGTTCTGCATTTTTTAAAATTATGTTTACATTCCTCTCAAACATGCATGTGTATTTCTAATTCACTTTTTTAATTTTTTTAATATTACTGGTAACCTTGTCCCATACAACTGTGCGTCTCCGCTCACCACACGTAAACATTTCGCAGTGGGGGAGAAACAGTAGTGAAGGTGAGGAACGCGGAGACAGGCCGAACGGGGAGACAGGTGTAGGGAGAGAGGAGTGGGGGGTCTGCACTCTGGTCAACCAAGCGAAGTCGTCTTCTGCACCGTGCACAGTGCATGCACCACGCGCGTGCACCCTGAGAGGCCCTGGTATACACGCTTAAAGCAGGGCGGCCGCCTGCGACATAAGTTCGGCTGACGCAGCTCCCGTAGCTCAGAGTAAAAACACCGTGCGTTCGGTCTTAGTTTATATGAGAGGCCCTGTATTGGGAGAATGGCCTGCTCTCAATTCGGGAAAATACCACTGCATCATACCATATGCATGTCTTTAGGTCCGCGCGAGGACTGTGTGTCTTGAAACACAGTTAGGTCGACAGTGAATTGTAATAGTTTCACTTACAGGAGAATTCACCTGTAAAATCTCACTTGAATTTTCAGGCTCTTCTTGACAGCGTGAATTTTAAAAGAAAATGGGTGGCACTTAGGAATAGAAAGAAGCGCGACTGTCCAGGAACGACAGTGAGTAAACATGGGAAAAAGCGAACGTCTTGGTGGAGTGATGAATAATTGATGGCAGCTAAAAGGAAGTCGTATCAGGAATGGCTCCAAATATGGACTAATGCAGACAGGGAATTGTACGTAGATGAAAGAAACAGAATGAAACAAATATTTGTTAAATTCAAGAAGTCATGGAAATATTTCGGCAGTAACCTGGAAAGGCTAGGTCAAGCGACAGGGAAACCTTTCTGCACAGTAATAAAGAATTTTAGAAAGGATGGAAAAAGGAAATGAATATTGTTTCCGGTACCTCAGGTGAACATACAGTAGATTTGAGGTAAAGAGAATCTTTTGAAAATCTTCTCAACGTAGAAGGAAATCTTCCTGGTGACGTCGCGAGCAATCGAGATCATGGGGAGGTGGACAAAGATGTCAGTGAATTTACGCTTGAAGGAGTGGAAAGTATGGTAAACTCCATTAACACAAAGCAGCATGAACAGATGAAAGTATGGGTGAAATATTGAAATAGACTCGGAAGGCAGGGATAAAATGGCTTCATGCAGTAATAGGATTAGCATGAAGTGTTAGTAAGTACACTTATCTATAAGCAAGGGAACCGAAAGGATTGCAACAACTATCGAGGTTTTTCATTGATCAGTATACCAAGCAAAGCGTTAACTGGCATTTCGGAAGAGAGGGGGCGGTCAGTGGTTGAGAGTAAGTTTGATGAAAACCAGTGTGGTTTCAGACCACAGAGGGGCTGTCAGGATCAGATTTTCAGTATGTGTCAAGTAATTGAAAAATGCTACGGGAGGAATAAAGAGTTATGCGTATGTTTCATAGATGTAGAGAAAGCATAATATGCATATCACGACAGAGTACCGAGGGAGAATATGTTGGACGTGCTGGGGAAATATGGGATTTTGTGTACGTGTATCAAGGTGTATCAAGGCGTATCAAGGTAAAGACGTAGATGATAAAGTTCTGGAACAAGAAGAGGCTGTTGATGCTGATGAAATGGGAGACCCCATTTTGAGGTCAAAATTTGACAGAGCTTTGAGAGACCTGAATAGGAACAAGGCACCTGGAATTGATGACATTCCCTCTGAATTACGGACTGTCTTAGGAGAAACCAGCAAGGCGAGGTTATTCCATTTAGTGTGCAAGATGTATGAGACAGTAGAAGTGCCACCCAATTTTTGGCAGAATGTTATTATACCTATTCCCAAGAAAGCCAGTGCTGACAAGTGTGAAAACTACCGCACCATTAGTTGAGTATCTCACGCCTGCAAAGTTTTAACACGTATTATTTAGAGAAGAATGGAAAGAAAAGTTGAAACTGAGTTGGGAGATGATCAATTTGGCTTCAGAAGAAATTTAGGAACACTGAAGCAATCCTGACTTTACGTCTGATCTTAGAGGATCGAATCAAGAAGGACAACCCCACGTGCATGGCATTCGTAGATCTTGAAAAGGCATTTGATAACGTTGATTGGACCAAGCTACTTGAGATTCTAAAGGAGATCGGAATCAGGTACCGTACCGAGAACAAAGAATTATCTACAATCTGTATAAAAATCAGTCTGCATCGATAAGAATCGAGGGCTTTGAAAAAGAAGCAGCAATCCAGAAAGGAGTGAGGCAAGGTTGCAGTTTGTCCCGCCTGCTTTTCAATGTTTATATAGAAAAGGCAGGAAAGGAAATCATAGAGGAATCTGGGAAGGGAATCACAATCCAAGGACAGGAAATCAAAACCCTGAGTTTTACTGACGATATTTTTATTTTATCTGAGACTGCAGAAGATCTGGAGAAGTTGTTGAATGGTGTGGATGGAGTCTTGGATGACGGTACAAGAAAATAAATAAGTCCAAAACAAAAGTAATGGAGTGCAGTCGTACGAAGTCAGGTGATGCAGGACATATTAGATTAGGAAATTAAGTCTTAATGGAAGTATATGAATACTGTTACTTGGGTAGTAAAATAACTAACGATGGAAGAGGTAAGGACACAAATTGCAGACTATCACAAGCAAGGAAGGCCTTTCTGTCGAAAAGAAATTAGCTCAATTCGAACATTGATATACGGATTAGAAAGATGTTTTTGAAGACTTTTGTCCGGAGTGTGGAATTGTATTGAAGTGAAACATGGACGATGACTAGTTCAGAAAGAAAGAGAAGAGAAGCTTTTGAAATGTGGTGTTACAGAAGAAAGCTGAAGGTGAAATTGATAGATAGAATCACGAATAAAGAGATACTGAATAGAATTGGATAGGAGATCGATTTAGCTAAATTTGACCAAAAGAAGATATAGGATTATGATGATGATGATGATGATGATGATGATGATGATGATGATGATGATGGTTGTTGTTTAAAGGGGCCTACCACCTAAGGACATCGGCCCGATATAGGATTATACGACACATCTTAAGACACCCAGGAGTTGTTCAGTTGGTTTTCTGAGTGAAGTGTAGGTGGTAAGAACGGTAGAGGTAGACCAATGTATGAATATGACAAGCAGATTAGAGCAGATGTAGGATGTAGCAGTTACGTATAAATGAAAAGATCCCAGGATACAGTGGCATGGAGCGCTGCATAAAACCAGTCTATGGACTGATGACTCACACACAACACACTGTAGGTTATTAAAAGCAATCAAAGGCATGTGTGTTGACAATTGGGCTGCAGTGAGCATTGATGGTATTTATTTATTTATTTATTTATTTATTTATTTATTTATTTATTTATTTATTTATTTATTTATTTATTTATTTATTTCGATGAATATTGAATTTTCACGACCACATTGTAATCGAAAGCGACTTTCAACCTATTAGGTCGTGTTACGTACATTTAGTACGTGATGAAGAGATGTTAAGTGTGATGGTAGTAGTACCAGACCTGTAGCTTAGATCCTTTCCAACAGAACAAAGATGGCCTAGGCCACCATAGCTCAATTGGTAGAGCAACCGACGCGAAATCGGGAGGTTGTGGGTTCGGATCCCACTGGTGTCTGGTTGGCCATTTTTGTTCTGTACTTAACATCTCTTCATCACGTACTAAATGTACGTAACACGACCTAATAGGTTGAAAGTCGCTTTCGATTATTTATTTCGACTTTCCCCAACTTGAAATTGGCCCCGTGTACAAAGTATACCGAAAGCGATAAATTTTAACAGTAATTCTGAGGAGTTTAATTGCATAATGACTGGTTAGTGATGTGCCATGTCAGAGGCATGAACTAGTGACCCAGGCACGTCATCATCATCATCATCATCGACATCATCATCTGCAGTTTCCAGCTGTTGACCGGGTCTGCTTACCCAGGCACATATATTTAAAAATTAACATATTTTGTATCTGTTGCCTTTGCTGGCGAGATTTAGTGTCTACAGTGTACTGTGTCTTCTGGTATGGACTAGAATACATTTTTTACTTTCACTGACCTGTCTCAGTCTCGTCCTTGGCTTTGACAATATGAAAGTGACCGAGGTATGAACGATGCTAGTAATACCATTCCTTATGCAGCCAGTCCCTGTTATGAATGGTGTTAAAATATTGCTCATAGGGTCGGTTGGTGTATGCATTTCGGTGGGCTTGGCAGACTGATAGGTAATAACAACTTCTGGTTCAGTGAGGAAAGTAACGGGAAACTATCTCACTCCTCATTTCCCTAGTATGCCTCTTCAGTGACACCTAGGCTATTTATGGCAGCTGTTGGTGGAGCTGTGGAGGATCAAACCAGCTTTCGGGCTGAATACCCAACATACATTTTGTATTTGGTGCTCGCTGTAATGGGAGAAAGACGCGTGAAGCTAAATGACATGGAAATGTCCACGGTATGAAGGAGTGTGATGAAGATTACTGTAAGAGAGGAACAGAAATTAATCGGGCTCGAGGAGTACCACGTGATAGCACCGTGGGGGGTGAAAGTCGCACAAAGTTTTTCCAAGGCTAACCAGCCCAGCGTGACGAAAAATTTAAATTAAATTAAATTAGCACCTCGATGTACATTGTAACTAGGTAAACAAGTGTCAGAATATGCATCCTCATAATTTAGAAGAAATATTGACCAGAAGAGATGTGCTACATATTCTAGATTTAAGTAAACTACGCAGTTGTGATACTATCATATCCAGGAAGCGTCACTACGCCATATGCAGACCAGATGACCTGTACGGGAGTTCCCTGCCTGCCGCAAATGCAGGGATGATGCTATTGCCAATTGCAGGAAAATACACGATCGAATTCGTTTCCGCATACGATCAAAAATCGTAAGAACGTACTGCCTCACTGATATTCGTAATATCCTCTATCGGAAAGGTTCCCCGGTCAGCCATCTTGCCCCAGGGTTATTAAAAGAAGTGCGGCCAGTATCCAGTACTCGGGAGATCAAACCTGCCACGTTGGGGTCAGAAGGCTAGCGCCTCAACCGTCTGAGCCACTCAGCCCAGCAGGATTACAAAGATCGCACTTGTGATTTGCACTAAACTGAACTAAATTAACTCACTCAGATCGCTTCCTATGCTAGTCACCATTAATATTGTAAATATTACATCCTATTCTAATAATTTATTATTTATTTACAAGCTACGCATTCATAACTGCTTATTATGGGATAATGTGGTCATTTGATTACTGCACACCGAGCTCGATAGCTGCAGTCGCTTAAGTGCGGCCAGTATCCAGTAATCGGGAGATAGTGGGTTCGAACCCCACTGTCGGCAGCCCTGAAGATGGTTTTCCGTGGTTTCCCATTTTCACACCAGGCAAATGCTGGGGCTGTACCATAATTAAGGCCACGGCTTCTTCCTTCCCACTCCAAGGCATTTCCTCTCTCATCGTCGCCACAAGACCTATCTGTGTCGGTGCGACGTAAAGCAGCTTGCTTGGTTATTAAAAGTAGGAGACAACCCCGCATCCAAGGTCAGTCGTTGGGGAGACGTGTAGTTATCTCCACGTTGGCCGGACGCGATAGTTTGTTTCTTTGTGCGGTGCTAAATGGAAACAATAAACAAAAATACTGTGCTTGACTACATTAAATTATTTAGAAACTCTTCGCGACGTACCTTTGTGATAGCTTCGAATTTTGTAAATTTACTTAGACGTGTGAAGCCGGAATTATTAATCTCAGTCTGGTGGTGGAAACAGTGCCGACCATACAAAACAAAGGAGTCTAGCGTGGGCTAGCTAATTATTCAAAGATAATAAAATAGTTCCCTAACACTAAAACCGCACCAAAAAACAGATAACTACGGATAAATTCAGTGTGGGACGATAGTCTTGATATCATTGTGTGATGTTACTTGAACATGTGACTAACTTTCTGTTGTAAATGAAACAGTTTTCATTCAGTGGAGAACCAGGCGCGAACCATGAACTAGCAGGCGGCAGCTCAGCTGTGGATCCTTGTTATCCTAAGGACAAATGCGGGCGGAATGGAGTGCTAAGCCTTCTCAGAATGGCCCGTCCCGAACGGAAAGCACAGTGCAGTAAGGTGTTAGTTTTTTTTTTTGCTTTACGTCGCACCGACACAGATAGGTCTTATGGCGACGATGGGATGGGAAAGTCCTAGGGATGGGAAGGAAGCGGCCGTGGCCTTATTTAAGGTAGAGCCTCAGCATTTGCCTGGTGTGAAAATGGGAAACCACGGAAAACCATCTTCAGGGCTACCGACAGTGGGGTTCGAACCCACTATCTCCCGATTACTGGATACTGGCCGCACTTAAGCGACTGCAGCTATCGAGCTCGGTGTGCAGTAATCAAATGACCACATTATCACACAATAAGCAGTTATGAATGCGTAGCTTGTAAATAAATAACAAATTATTAGAATAGAATGTAATATTTACAATATTAATGGTGACTAGCATAGGAAGCGATCTGAGTGAGTTAATTTAGTTCAGTTTAGTGTAAATCATAAGTACGATCTTTGTAATCCTGCTGGGCTGAGTGGCTCAGACGGTTGAGGCGCTAGCTTTCTGACCCCAACGTGGCAGGTTTGATCCTGGCTCTGTCCGGTGGTATTTCAAGGTACTCAAATACGTCAGCCTCGTGTTCTAGATTTACTAGCATGTAAAACAACTCCCTCGGGACTAAATTCCGGCAAGTCGGCGTCTCCGAAAACCGTAAAAGTAGTTAAAGGGACGCAAAGCAAGTAACAATATTATTCTTATTTATAATCCTTTCTTTCTTTCTTTCTTTCTTTCTTTCTTTCTTTCTTTCTTTCTTTCTTTCTTTCTTAATCTGTTTACCCTCCAGGGTTTGTTTTTCCCTCGGACTCAGCGAGGGATCCCACCTCCACCACCTCAAGGGCAGTGTCCTGGAGCGTGAGACATTGGGTCGGGGATACAACTTGGGAGCATGAGCAGTACCTCGCCCAGGCGGCCTCATCTGCTATGCTGAACAGGGGCCTTGCGGTGTGATGGGAAGATTGGAAGGGATAGACAAGGAAGAGGGAAGGAAGCGGCCGTGGCCTTAAGTTAGGTATCATGCCGGCATTTGCCTGGAGGAGAAGTGGGAAACCACGGAAAAACACTTCCAGGATGGCTGAGGTGGGAATCGAACCCACCTCTACTCAGTTGACCTCCCGAGGCTGAGTGGACCCCGTTCCAGCCCTCGTACCACTTTTCGAATTTCGTGGCAGTGCCGGGAATCGAACCCGCGCCTCCGGGGGTGGCAGCTAATCACGCTAACCACTACACTACAGAAGCGGACTTTAATCCTTAATTTTTAAATTCTTAGGCAATTTTCATCTTGATGTTTAAGTTTTGAGAATGCAGTGGATGGAAAGTTTAAGATTAGGAGCATTTAGATTTTTGAGAGTTGAAAGAATAGTGAATTGGGAAAAATGTCATAGTAACTGCATGTAATTAGAGTTTCATTTGTGATTCTTTTAGAAAATCTGTAGGCTGGATCAGGAAAGAACTCAATTTGTAATGTAATTGGAAGGAGTTTTGTAGTATAGGTTATTTGGTTGATGCTGTGTGGTGTACTATAACGACGCCGGGATTCGAACAAAGTCCACCATCTAGGTAAGAACCTTCCAAAAGGAATCACATCTTATTTTCATTTTCTCTTGTCCCCTGTATTTACAGAAGTCATTTTCTGAAAGTAATGACAGTTCCTTTTAGTTTAAAAGATTTGTTTTCCTTGTGTGTGCTCGGGTAATGAAACCTGGACTATACCTATTGTGACTTAGTCAGTATGAATTGGATAGCGAGACTGGCCCATTTTGACGACGTGATTATGAAAAGATGTTATTTATATCCTGCCAGATGTGTTGGCAGTGACATTTGTGTGAGTTGGGGTTTAAGAAAATATGTCAATAGAATGAAATGTTAAAAGTATCATACGAGCACTTCACGGAGAGTTGATTTTTAAATGGATCTTTGAGGTGAAGAAACAGGGCCAGGTCTATTGTGTTTCGAGCTACAGCTGAATGGCTCTCTTAGGGAGGGACAGTAATAGGAATAGGCCCTACACCATTATCAAGTTCGCATTATAATCTACATCTTGAAACTTTTTATGCCAGAAGATGGTTGGGCCGTAAGGCCATGAAATTAATTATTGAATGGTACGGGGCAGGAACCCCTTTTCTTAAATAAAGTAATTAGGGCTTCTTTTCCAGCGACCCGCCATTACGGTAGATGATCAATGTTTCGAATCCCCGGAAAACCAACGTGAAGACGCCCAGGTTTCTTTCACATGGACGGTATTTTTTTAGTTCCATTGTGTTTGTGTTGAAAATTGTTCTCGTGATGTGTGTTTGTTTTCGTGAGCGAGTTTTGGCCTCGCCAGCATGTAAGAGTCCTAGGTTCGTAGTTCCGTGACCTAAGGATTTTGCTGGTATAATTGAAGTGTATTATGGCCTTTCATTTCGCTCTTGTGGTGTTAATAGTAGGTAAGCATTAACTACTCAAATAGCATCAATGATTATTCTTGTTTATGTGTAACTTTGTTCTCCTGTCGGTGGGAGAGTAATAATTAGGGTTCGTCAACGCATTCATAGTTACGAATGTTACGATATTTCATTGGTTTACTAATGGAAACGTACTCATCTGAGATAAGCTCGAAATCGTCTAGTGATTTGAAATTTTTCTTTTGCCGGAGGGCCAAACACTCCGGACAACGGTCCTAATGACCGATGTAAATATTATGTAAACTTATGCTATGATTGTGCCCTCATTTACAGTATTTGTCACCAAGGCCATTCTATGTCAGTTTTGCGTATTCCAAGAATTTCATTTGCCGTATTTTAGAGCATCCCTAATAATCTTCCGCCCCTTTATTCCTGTAAGATAGATATATTGTTACGAATAAAACTCCATCTGTTTCATTGCTCTAATTTATTTCAGGATGACCCAATAAATACACACACGTATTTAAACACGCACAATTGTAACCAGTTATGAATGACCACACTTACTAATTACAAGTCTACTCACAAGTCCTTCTTCCGTATGACACCGCAGGTCGTCCAACCCGTTGTTACCTGGGGATGGCTAATCCTTACCTTCACTTCTCCAAGTCCAGTCAACTCATACAGCAGCTGTGTGTAGACCTCTGGATTTGAACACAGTGCCACTGTCTACATTACACATGATGACTGTTCGTTGGTTCGACTCCACAGATAGTCCAGTGATTCACAGAGCCACACGCAGTGAACAACTAAACAGGTCAACAGCAGAACGATACTCACAACAGCGAAAATAACACAGGTCCATTTACCTTCACACTCGCGATAGCGGCTTCCCTCGCTGAGACTCAGTTCACAGAAATACACGAACACACAATACAGTCTTCCGTTCTGTCGTCTACAGTCCAAGCGCTCGCGTGTCTCTCCGACACCACAACAACAGCTCCTCGTTCAGACCTCGGTGGGACACTAGCGACAGCCAACACCTCTGTCTCCCTCAGCCCAGCCACCGAACCCCAACACACCGAGTCTCACACCGACTCTACCTCGGAGCCCAACTGTCACTCCGAGTCCAGCAATGACTGACTGTCCGCGGCTAGCCTCCCCTTTTATAGCTTGGCTGATTTGAGCCAGACATTTCGCGAGGGTACTAGAGGCAGAACATTCCCGTCGAATGTCCAAGAAACTCACAGGTGAGCCGGCCGACGAGAACAATACACAGAAAGGCCGGCACCACCCTACAAGCCCCAGGTCGTGTGAGTCACTCGCCCCTAGTACCGAAAGGGGCTGGCACGTAACAATATGTTTCCTAGACTCGAATATACCACGCCGGGAATCAAGATCATGGGAGCGCAGAAGTTTGTGTCCGAATCCCGCACAGGCATTGGGCTTTGCCACGTGTTTTGTCAATGATCCGCTCAGCTTTACCTTAAGTGGTGGTATCAAACCCCAGGCCCCAATACGGTTCAGTACATTTGACATATTTATGTTGTTTCAAAGAGTTCGGGAAATATGGTTCTTCAGGATTGAATATGTCAAGGTATTAAGTTGCAGGGAGGGATTCAGGTAGGTGAAAATGTAGTAAGCAATTTGGCCTATGTTGACGACTTGGTCTTAATGGCAGATTGTGCTGAAAGCCTGTAGTCTAATATATTGGAACTTGAAAATAGGTGCAATGAGTATGCTATGAAAATTACCCTTTTCAAGACTAAACTGGTCGATAGGAAAGAAACCTAAGAGAACTGAATGTCAGGTTGGGAATACAAAACTGAAATAGGTGGATCATTTCAAGTACTTAGGTTGTGTATTCTCTAAGGATGGCAGTATATTAAGTGAGACTGAATCCAGGTGCAGCAAAGCTAATGCAATGATCTCCCAATTCCAGTTAGTAGTATTCTGTAAAAAGGAAGTCAGCTTCCGAAAAAAAGCTTTCTTTGAACCTGTCTCTTTTCAGACCCACCTTGTCGAACAAAAGTGAAACCTGAATGGACTCAGGATATCTTATTCATAAGTTAGAAGTAACATACATGGAAGTAGCGAGAATAATCGCTAGTAAAATTAGGAGGGAACAATGGCAGGATGGTAGACTACTTGTAATAAGGAGACAAAGGCTAAGTTAAGAATGATCTTGAACGATCAAGCTGTACCTATAAACCGGATTCGTTTGTAGGGTCGTGTGAGGCGAATGGATGAGGATAGGTCCTAGGAGTCGGTCATGGAGGGTAAGAGAATTATAGGGCAACCAAGACGACGATGGTTAGACTTAGTTTCTAATGGTATAAAGGTAATATGACCTTTTCGAGGGAGTGATTAAGGGAATGATTGATAATCCAGAAGTCATTGTGATGGAAAGATTAAAGTAATGCAAAGAACATAAATAAATCTATATTTATAGACTACTGTGGTTGACACTCTTGAAATAAGAGTAGTCAGGTTTGACGTCACTTTACTCAAGAAGAATTCGTAATTTGGTTCCTAATAAAGAAGAGAAAATAAAGGAATAAATCTATCTTGAAATATAATTTTTAAATAGACGTGGTGTTAATATCAGTTGAAGATATGAAGAATGCCGTAAAATTAATACGAATTGTAAATAATTTTGAATAGACCCAATGACTTATATACTTCGATTCTAGCAGCTGAATGAGAAAGATGCTTCATTGTGTCCAGATTAAATACACGTATTACGATAAATTTGTGAACTCCTGATGTCTAAAATTGCGCTAATATTGGACATTCATGAAAGAATGCTCAACTGAAACTGCTATATTACCAAAAAGGAAAAATAATTCAAATAAATAGTTACTTTAAAAGAGATCTTTTTTTGCTACTTGTTTTACGTCGCACCGACACAGACAGGTCTTATGGCGACGATGGGATAGGAAAGGGCTAGGAGTGGGAAGGAAGCGGCCGTGGCTTTAATTAAGGTACAGCCCCAGCATTTGCACGGTGTGAAAATGGAAAACCACGGAAAACCATTTTCAGGGCTGCCGACAGTGGGGTTCGAACCTACTATCTCCCGAATACTGGATACTGGCCGCACTTAAGAGACTGCATCTATCGAGCTCGGTTTAAAAGACATCATGCTAAAGAAAGGGTAGTCATGCAATGTATATTCTGTCAAATATAAGTGTTGTAACGAAGGGATCGTCATAAGGCGAGGATATTTATATAACAGAGTTGAGGTTATTCTGAAGTTACATGATTTTTTGTTAATTCCTAAATGTTTGAGTTTGAGGTACGATGTCATGATACCAAAAGATTAACGTCGAGTGTCGTAAGCGAGAAGGAAATTATAATGTCTTATGACAACTTAATGTGCAAAAAAATTTACTCTAAATTGGTCATGAAGAAGGCCAAAAGAAAGATGACGTTTCCAGACATGCCGAGAGACCAGATGCTGCATTATGTGAGCATTTCTACGAGGTCTGTAAATAAAGTAGTAGCAATATTTATATTTTATCAAGGAACGAGTGTCTGGCCTAGGTTGCTACTAGTTTATTTACAGCCCTCGCATTATTTTGTGAAGACATTTTAAACATTACTTGTCAAACATAATTTTCTATATTTTAGAGTGTATTTTCCTTATTTTTTGGGTCATTTACAGTAATTAAGTCGTTTTGACATTTGTAAGTGTATTTTCAATATTATTTACGTCGTCATTGTCCGGACCTTGCTGATGACAATTATCAGAGAAAATAATAATAAGTGAATTAGCATCCGGAAGTAAAGAAAGATTTTAACTAACGACATCCCGTGGACTCAATATGATATGCGTTTCTTTGTAATTTCTTACAGGCACGGCTCTCTTGCATAGTTTATTTGGTAAGTGCCTACTCATAGTTTTCTTCGTGTATGTGTGTCATTTGCATGCATATTTCTTTCATTATTTTATCCAAGAACGAACCTTGATAGTTCATTTTGTGTAGCGATATTGATGTTGTTTTCCTTTTACAGAATATTACAGCGGCGTTGTTGTCTTTTTTGTGTTTTATGTGGGCAATCTGCTCTCAAGTGCAGGTATACTTAATTCTCAGCATTTATGCTTACTTGGAAGTGATTTTTATCTAAGAGAGGAATCTATTTTCCCGAAATAAAACGAAAGGAATTTCACATCTTATATTCGACTAACATTAACATAATACAGAGTTTAGATTATTTGGCGGTATACAAATATACATTATTAACTGACTTCTGTTAGGCCATATTTTAGTAAAACCCTGTCCTTGTTCAGATTGCCATTTATTTAAAATATTTGTTCGACTTTAGGTTATTGGAAGTCATTTACAAAAACACACTTCGAAGCACGATAGCAATCGATATTTGCGACAACAACATTCTTAATCGATCGAGTTAAGTATCAATAATAATATCTTATTAATGACTGAGAATTGTCTTAGCCATACAATTAATGTAATTTTCACCGATATTTCATTTTTATTAAATAAATTAAATTAAAGAATCTTTTATTTTTCCGAAACAGACCTTCTTCTTCTTATTCTTCTTCTTCTTTTCCTACCCCTTTTCTCACATGTGTGGGGTCGCGGGTGTGAACTGCATCGCACATGTGGATTTGGCCCTGTTTTACGTCCGGATGCCCTTCCTGCCACCAATCTTATATGAAGGGTTGCAATCACTATTGCTTGTCTCTGTGGTGGTTGGTAGTGTAGTGCGTTGTATGAATATGAAGAGGAGTGTGTTGGGACGGACACAAACACCCAGTCCCCGAGCCAGAAGAATTACTCCGAAGCGATAGATATCCCGACCCGGCCGAGAATACAACCCGGGACCCTCTGAACAGAAGGCCAGTACGCTGACCATTCAGCCAACGAGTCGGACCTTTCCAAAACAGACCAATAATACTTTATTTTATTGATTTAAGTAAGATGTTTAACTCGATTCATGATTAATAGGATTATTTACTACCTGAATACATTCTAGAACCCCAATCAAATCTGGTATGATCTCATGATTATTACCGATTCATATCTATGACTTTCTGAGCTTAGCTGGTATAGTAATATTCTTTGTAACTTGATTTGAGGCGAGTCGTATATCACATGATAGATAGGAACGAACCCTTGAACCTAGACACCTTACTACCGAGATATTCTTAAATGGGTACAGTAACAGGTATGGTGCGATACGAGGTCACAGAGCTAGTTACAAATAGTGGATTGTGGAGGAGTTTAGTAAATTCATAGAGGCTTGCAGAGTGTTCGCTGAAAGGTATAACAGTCTATAATGAAGATGTATGCATGATCTTTAATTCTTTCTTAATCTGTTTACCCACCAGGGTTGGTTTTTCCCTCGGACTCAGCAAGGGATCCCACCTCGACCGCCCCAAAGGCAGTGTCCTGGAACGTGAGACTTTGGGTCGGGTATACAACTGGGAAGGAGGACCAGTACCTCGCCCAGGCGGCCTCACCTGCTATGCTAAACAGGGGCCTTGTAGTGGGATGGGAAGACTGGAAGGGGTAGACAGGAAGAGGGAAGGAAGCGGCCGGGCCTGAAGTTAGGTACCATCCCAGCATTTGCCTGGAGGAGAAATGGGAATCCACGGAAGACCACTTTGAGGATGGCTGAGATGGGAATCGAACTCACCTCTACTCAGTTGACCTCCCGTGGCTGAGTGGACCCCGTTCCAGCCCTCGTTCCACTTTTCAAATTTCTTGGCAGGGCTTTATCGGGTTGCCTATGAAACCGGTTGCGGCTCAGTATTGCTACTAATAGGTACAGTATATACTTTATCTCTGTTCCCAGGGCAGCTTGGTGGGGCTAACGCAGTGGCTATCTGCGTTTCACGAGGACTAGCGTCCGGCTCCATGGCTAAATGGTTAGCGTGCTCGCCTTTGGTCACAGGGGTCCTGGTTTCAATTCACGACAGGGTCGGAAATTTTAACCATCATTGGTTAATTTTGCAGGCACGGGGGCTGGGTGTAGATGTTGTCTTCATCATCATTTCATCCTCATCACGACGCGCAGGTCGCCTACGGGGTCAAATCAAAAGACCTGCACCAGGCCTTTCCAGAGGCCGCACGCCATTATTAGGAGGACTAGCGCACGTCTTAATTTGTTTCAGCGGGTTTTGTTTGTATTTTTTACAATTTGCTTTACGTTACGACATGGGTCTTATGGCGACGATGGGATAGTAAAGAGCTAGGCGCGGGAGGAAGCGGCCGTGGTCTTAATTAAGGTACAGCCCCAGCATCTGCCTGGTGTGAAAATGGGAATACACAGAAAACCATCTTCAGGACTGCCGACAGTGGGATTCGAACCTAATATCTTCCGAATGCATGCTCACAGCTACACGACCTTAACCGCACGGCCTACTCGCGATATTGGAATACACATAGTTTTATCACGAAACAGGAAAGGGTGAGTTTTTTCATCACAGGATGTTAGATATGAACCTGGTTAATTGGGCCGCATGTCCTTGACAAGCTGTGATAACAGTTATTAGGTTAACAATACTTCAGCTTGGACCGGAACCAAGTGCTAATTAGAGGTGATAAGTTAACCTTGAACAATATGCTGATGATTATGTACTGGCACCTAAGTGAAACAGTTACTACATGCGTATTACTGCCATAGACGGCACGACGTTTCCAATCCTATTTTACTACGTGCAGAATACCTACATTTTAATATTTGGAGAAAAACATCAAGATATATTGATACATTTTAACCCTAAATCACTAATATACGACGTAAGTTCTAAAAGTTATCTGTGAATCCTTTAAAACATCAATGCAGCCACCTTCAAAGGAAACCCCGTAGGTGACAACACATTTGCCAGCGCTGGTAACATTACTGGTAGTACTCATAGAAGCCATCCTTAGGCCTGGTAGGGCAGTTCAGCACCCACTTTCGTGTTCGGAACAGTTTTCTGCACACGTGTCGCGTAATTTGTTGAGAAATAGAGAAAGAATCGTCGCAGCCGTTCTATCTCTCTGTGCAATGCAATCTTTAATTTTCTATCGGTCTGTCTATCTGGCTATGTACGGTACGAATGTATGCATGCAAAGCGTGTGTGTTTACATATGTATTTATAAAAGCACCACGAGAATATAGCTAAACAGAATTTAAAGAAAATCTGTCTCTAAAGTCAGGCAATAAAGCAGTACAGTCTAGGACAGGGGTGCTCAGCTGGGCACCCGTTTGAGGCTAGCCAAGTGCGGCCGGGCCGACGTGAATTAAATGCGGGCAGCATACGTCACAGTGAAGCGAGAGAGCGAACGTACTTTGTAGGGAAGGGAACAGTGACGTTCAATTGCATTTCGAAGCTCTTCTCCACTACTCAGCGAAATACTGAATGGGGTACAGTATTTAAGAAAAAGAAACCACTATAATCGCAAGAAAACCGAACATTTTAAGATATTCCGGTTTGATTTATACTGCGATAGATATTAACAGTCGGTTTTATTTTCTTGTATTTATACATTCAAAGAAAACTAACATGTTATAATTTTTGTGTTACAATTTACAATTAATCGTACAGTTTACGATTTACAATTCCTTGGATGGGAATGACAGTATTTCCATTTGTTAGAAAGTAATATTTCTGTTATTAATTCAGCAAAAAGTAATATATTTGCATAATTTAACAAATTTACCGCTTGATTTTGCACAGTGATGTAGTGTTGTTTGAATTTCCCTGTTCACAGAATTTTAAAATAGTATTTAAAACTTGGCAGGCATCAGATGATAATAGCTAGCTTCTATGGCGAGGTATTTCATCACGAGTGGGGACATAGATATTTACTGTCCAAAATCAAAGTACAACAACAGTGTAAATGAATCTACCAAACAGATGTACAGTATGCCATCAAATAAATAACCTAACTGATGTTATTCCCGGTAAGCATGGTTGGATTGTTGGCGAGTTTGTCAGATAATTTGAACTCAAGCCACAGCCTATGCACCTTTAACTCTCTATTATATTAGAAATCCTTCTAAGCACCTCTTAAAATGTTATAGTGAAAATTGTAGTTCATTACGTACATTATCAAACTGTTTGAGGATATAGGCCTAACTCTTTATTGTATCAGGTCAAAATACATAAACTGCATTGAACATCAATAACTTACTTCCTACAACGTAAATTGAAAATGGCGTGTATTTCTGCTCTCTTCCTTTCATTATTTTCTGCCTCCAATTCAAATTCAAGTATCGCCGCAATGATCGAGGGTGACTGGGAGAACTTCGCATAGCCTTCGTGGTTTGTGACGTAACCACAACGTCACTGTGGCTGATTAGCATACGCTCATCGCCTGCCTGTCCGCCCGCTTACAGTGCTGGGCACCCGTGGGACGAAATGCCCAGCGTGAGAACCTCTGGTCTAGGCTATAAATAATTTTATTCACGCTGGGTGAAATGGTAGCTTAGGGGAAGGCCTAAAACGTATCTCTCAAATATCGATAAATACGACATAACAAAAGTTATAGAGAGTACAATTTCCGATCATTTATGTCTCCTACAGTTTTAATAATAATAATGTTATTTTCTTTACGTCCCACTAACTACACTTACGGTTTTCGGAGAAGCCAAGGTGTCGGAATTTAGTCCCGTAGGAGTTCTTTTACGTGCCAGTAAGTCTACCGACACGAGGCTGACGTATTTGAGTACCTTCAAATACCACCGGACTGAGCCAGGATCGAACCTGCCAAGTTAGGGTCAGAAGGTCAGCGCCTCAACCGTCTGAGCCACTCAGTCCGGATCCTATAGCTTTACTGTATCGCCTGTGATAACATAAATATTCTTGAATTTAGAATTGTATTGCTTACCGATAGTCCATATGAACGCCGAGCATTATATTGTTCAGTCACGCTAACTGGTTGTGGTGGTGGTGGTTTTTGTTGGGATTGTCTTAAGTTGAAAGTCTGCGTGGTCATTAGCCCATATAGACAAGGGAAATGATTATCAAAACGAGAAAAAATCGTGAAGGAACGTACACTTGATGAATAAGGCAAGAGGAAGTCATGAATGGAGACAGACGAAATGCATTGAATGCCGTAATGTCACAGAGTCCTGCGCTCGTGTCACGTAGTTTATTGAGTTTGTGATAGCATGCGCAGTTTCGGCAGCTCTTGTCCTACTCTGCGCCCAACAACTTCTCAATGTCTCCTGCGATACCTCTCTTACCTCAATTTCTGATTCATAATGACGCATCTTCAGACGTTTCCTCATCCTCATAAGGGAAACAAATGTCTCAGGAGGTGACGGCGAATAACTAGGTCAGATGCTGAAACACAGATGTTCCATGTTTGGGAAGAAACTCTGAGATCAGATGGGGCTAATGTGGTGGTGCGATATCACAGTGATCTTACCAAAGGTCCACTGCGCACTTCGCCACATCACAGGCCGTTTACAATGAATGGGCCGGGGGCCCTCACAAGTGCCGTAAAATAGCTAGATAGAGCTTCCTTTTAACTACACCGAAGAAAATGGAAATTGCAACACCAAGAAGGAGTGGTGCTACATTGCTACAATTGAACATGCAGGACGGGTGTTCGGTTGTGATTCGATGATTACACTTTCAGGTCCCTCTGACCGCAAGTTTGGACAACAATCAATACAGGATGTGCCCACCACGAGCTGCAATACATTTATGAATTCGTCGAGGCATGGAGTCAATAAGGCCCTGGATCGCTTCCTGAGGAATTGTGGCCCATGCTTGCTGCACTGCATGGGTCAGTTGTTCCAGAGTTGTGGGTGGCTGAGGACGATTGGCCAGTTGTCGACCCATCATGTCCCACACATGCTCAATAGGACTGAGGTCCGGGATCTGGCGGGCCATTCTAAGGTTTTGATGCCGTGAAGAGCTTCTCTGTAGATGCGTGCAGTGTGAACCCGGGCATTGTCCTGCTGAAACATCCCATTAGCAATGTTCGCCATCATAGGGACAACTACTGGATTGAGTAACCTATCAACGTACTGTCGAGCAGTCATAGTGCCCTCAACAAGCACTATTTGTGATTTCACATTAAAGCCAATAGCTCCCCAGACCATAATGCTTGGTGTTGGCCCTGTGTGCCTTTCGACAATGAGATCTGGGTGGCCCCTCTCCCCGGTACGTCGCCACACACGATTCCGGCGATCACTGCGGGCAAGACAGAAGCGCGATTCATCACTAAAGACGACCCTATGCCATTCGTCGACCCACGTCGATCTTTCTCGACACCAGGCCAGCCTTACACGTCGCTGTTGTGGGGTCAATGGAACACCTTCTGCAGGGACACGGGCTCCTAAGCCAGCTGTACGCAGGCGATTACCAACTGTTCGTTGTGTAACGTGGGGTGCCACAGCTGCTCGAATTTGCGCTGCTCTTGCATGGGGTTCCATCCGGGCCATCCGAATGATGCGGAGATCCTCTCTCACAGTTGTCTGTTGCGCTGGGCCTGTGCCAGGTCTACGAGTGTGGGTACCTTCATTTGTCCACTGTTGCCATACACGTTGTAGCGTAGATGCCTGTCGGCCAACATGTGCAGCGACAGTCCTTAGCGATAATCCAGCCTCACACAGCCCAATTATCCGAACCTTCTCAAACGGCGACAGTTATTGATAGCGTGCTCTTCTCTGTCGTCGAGGCATGTTTGACGGGGAACACTTCACTGCACAGACTGAAGTCAACTACGCTACACCAGAGTCCGTATACTGGAGTTGATTTCTCCGCGACCAATCACGTCTACATGGCATCGTTCCATATCTTGAAAATCAACACAAACGACCAATGCCTTCATGGTGTTGCAATTTCCATTTTCTTAAGTGTATGTTGTTTTCAAGAAAGTCGGTCAGCAATGGATCTCAGCGGCCTAGAAAAGGTGGAACTCACCACGATCGTACTCTGGCGTTAGCCTTGTGAAGGTCTCCGAAGTGTCTTTTCCCAAACGCTCAGAGAATTGCAGAATATTTGCATGTTACCCATGTTCCTTACAGCAGAGCTCTGAACTAACCATGTGCGTCTAGTGCTACTAACTTTTGTGAAAACATCACTATACTGCAGATTTGTACGGAAACATACTGTATACCTAACAAAAATATTCTATTGAACAGTAGTGTCTAAAATTCCGCGGATATAGTCAAAGTGCATCGATAGACAGTACTTACAGTACTGTAACAAATATATTTATGAACATCGGCGAAAACCTTCTATATGCCATGAAGGCCTTGGATGAGTGAAAGGTAACGGTTTCCACTATCCGTAGCCCCGGAACTCGGTGGGATAGAGTGGTTAGCTCCACGTCCGGCCGTCGTTGCCCCCAGGATTTTTTTTTGCTAGGGGCTTTACGTCGCACCGACACAGATAGGCCAACTCGCCCGGTACCCCAGGAATTAACCTGTACTGAGTTTTGGTGTAGGCTAAGTGAACCTCAGAGCCTCATGCTCCTTCGGAAGTGGAAATCTCGTTTCTCACATTTTTCGACTTCCCGACGGGGAATCTAACCCCTGTCCTTCCGAATGAACCGAGAACACCTTTATCGCCTCGACGTGTTAGTGCGATGTTATACGACTTTACAAGGAGATTTCAGTATTTCTTCCAGATCATTGCAGGTTACATGCAGATAGAAATTTTGATCAAGTGACAACAGAATTATCAACACAAATTCAAATAGGAGAAAATTTAGGGGTTCGTTTAGTAATGAATAAGAACATAGGGCAGCGGGTAAGTTACTACGACCAGCATAGTGAAAGGACTTTGTGGGGAAAACATTTTTATTCCACTAGGAATTAAGAAAACAAGCATACTGTAGAAGCCCTGTTGTCTTATGAGCTAATTCCTTCCTTTATTTTCCTTAATTATTAACAAAATTATAGCAGAGATGCGCAAAAAATGTCGCTCGTCGCGGCTAACCGATTTGTATAGCGACACCGCAAGTAGTGGAGATTTTGCATGTGCTGTGAGGAAGGGTAGCATTTGTATATTTTTTGCCAAGGCCATGGACACTTAGGTATGATTTAACCACTTGTCGCGCGCATTCGTCAGTCTGGCAGTCTCTTTACTGTCTGTTAGTTTCTTAGTGTGAAGTCACATACTAAACGATTTTTAATTGCATAATCACGCCGTACTTATATTTAATTGTAATATATTTGTAATATTGTTCTTTTGGAGAAGCTTTTACTGTATAGTATTGAATCAAAATCTCAAAT
This sequence comes from Anabrus simplex, assembly GCF_040414725.1. Taxonomy (NCBI): domain Eukaryota; kingdom Metazoa; phylum Arthropoda; class Insecta; order Orthoptera; family Tettigoniidae; genus Anabrus; species Anabrus simplex. Next base: position 1,119,734,722 of record NC_090266.1, on the reverse strand, counting down.
ACTATTATTACCGCACTTAAGTTGGTAAAGTGTCAACCACCGAGCTCGATAGCTGCAGTCGCTTAAGTGCGGCCAGTATCCAGTATTCGGGAGATAGTAGGTTCGAACCCCACTGTCGGCAGCTCTGAAAATGGTTTTCCGTGGTTTCCCATTTTCACACCAGGCAAATGCTGGGGCTGTACCTTAATTAAGGCCACGGCCGCTTCCTTCCCACTCCTAGCCCTTTCCTGTCCCATCGTCGCCATAAGACCTATCTGTGTCGGTGCGACGTAAAGCAACTAGCAAAAAAAAAAAGTGTCAACCTTTACTTCTCTGTCAAAATTCGCTCAGAGAGCATTAATAACTTACCACTTGGTAGTTTTATTCTTCAGTTTTGATGTATTTACCCCGTGCCAGCCTTGTGGTGTAGGGGTAGCGTGCCTGCTTCTCACCCGGAGGCCTCGGGTTCGATTCCCGGCCATGTCAGAGATTTTTCTCTCGACCTGAGGGCTGGTTCGAGGTCCACTCAGCCTACGTGATTAGAATTGAGGAGCTATCTGACGGTGAGATGGCGGCCCCGGTCTCGAAAGACCAGAATAATGGCCGAGAGGATGCGTCGTGCTGACCACACGACCCCTCGTAACCTGCAGGCCTTCGGGCTGAGCAGCGGTCGCTGGCTAGGCCAAGGCCCTTTCAAGGGAGTTAAGTGCCTGGGGTTTGGTTTTGTATATACCCCCGCCCGGTATATCCCACAAACCCTGGTACTTTTTGTTATCTGTACATTTTTTGCCCCCCTACTTCTAATTCTCAATCGCTGCTACTGAAGTAATCCAGGACATTACACTGACAAACAGCAGAATGGACCATATTCCAGTGATGGCTACAGATTTATGCACCTTCTGTCAACACAGAGACACAATTCAGCATAGACTTACGACTTGGGAGAAGATTCGACAGATATGGAACAAACTTAAACATGTACTGCAGTGCATCATCAGACTTCCTAACTAGTATATCATACCTACATATAGCCTGCAACCACCTCAACTGAAGAGTGCCGCAGTGGTACTCTTAGGTTGTTATGTGGACTGCGCGCTGAATCTTCTGGGCCTGTCCGAGACAGGTGGCTGTGTTTTAATGTGTCCCGAAATCGAGAGATAGCAGGGAGAAAATTTAGAGCAGTTAGTAGTGTCCTGTAAGTGTTAGATGTTCCAAGAGTAAATTATTATCGCTGACGTTGAATATGAACATTACAAAGTGTTATTAAAGTGATCATTAAAATCTGTAAAAAAAAAAAAAAGTTTCTAAAAAGTTAAATGTGTGGAAATACATCATTCATAAATCATAAAGACTTAAATTACTGCCATAATCACCCACATCAAAATTATGTTCATCATCTATCACCACGTCCGGCTCCATGGCTAAATGGTTAGAGTGCTGGCCTTTGGCCTCAGGAGTCCCGGGTTCGATTCCCGGTAGGGTCGGGAATTTTAACCATCATTGGTTAATTTCCCTAGCACGAGGATTGGGTGTACGTGTCGTGTGTCGTCTCCATCATCATTTCATCCTCATCACGACGCGCAGGTCGCCTACGGGAGTCAAATCGAAAGACCTGCACAAAGCGAGCCGAAGTCCTCGGACACATCCCGGCACTAAAAGCCATACGCCATTATTATTATTATTATTATTATTATTATTATTATTATTATTATTATTATTATTATTATTATTATCAATCACCACGTCACCCGCATAACTAAAACAACATGGAATAGAGAAAGTTAAAGAAGTGAAAGTGGTAGAATGCCAGTCTTGTGGAATCTTGGGTTTAGACTTGGGAGAAGAGCAGAAGAATGTCCATGGTGACACATTCAGGAGATGATGGATATCGGAGACTCTGTACAACTCTCAGCGGGGTCGTCCACGGCAATAGAGGCCATGCGATTATTATTTGTTATTTGCAATCGTTTATTGAAGGGTTTCAATGCATCGTTTGCCACGATGTGAACATACTTTTTTCGCAGTTATTTTAAAGCTCCCGCTCCTAAGACCGAAACAGAATTTATCCGAGACGGAAATGATGTATTCTTAACTCGTAATAATATTATTTGACCTCAACCAGGATGCAGGAAAGAATTTCTCGGGAGTTGTACCTTACCTCAGTGCTTACTTTCCCCGCAACTGACGTCACCACTCACACAAACGACAAGACTGTGTACGGCTTCTTCAAAAGCCACTCAGCTGTTAAATCACCTTGAACGTTTCGTCAAAAGTGATACGTGGAACTCGGGGAAGTTCTTTTCACACAAGGCGAACCTAATATGGTCAGGAGGGGATTTATGGCTGTACGTACACTGAAATAGGTGCTACATCCATCCGTCCATCCGTTCCTCCGTCCATACCGGTACCTTAAGAGTCCACACGTTCAGGCATTTATTTTGGATAAAATAGGCCCTTAAAATTTAGGAAATAGGCAGTAAAATAATTAAAATAGGCATTTATAATGACAAAAAATGGGCACTAAAATAATAAAGATGGTTTAATGTAAGTTACTTAACGCACATCTGCATCACATTTTACTACATAATCTTAAGTCCCCCTGTGGGTGCAGGTGGTAGAATAACATCAATGGTATCCCTAACCAGTCGTAAGAGGCGACTAAAAGGGGTACAGGGGCTCTCAACTTGGGAGTGTGGGTTAGCGACCACAGTTCACCTAGCTGAGTCTGGCGTTGCTTCCACTTATTTGTGTCAGGCTCCCCTCTCTTATCTTTCACGCCCGAACTCGCTTGGTCAACTCTCGTTCTTTTCCGACCCCGACGGCATTAGGTTTCCGGATCTTAGAGAATTTATTATTTCCACGCCGTTCGTGGCCCTTTCCTTTCTTTTGCCGATAGCTTCATTTTTCGAAGTTTCAGAACTCTTCCATTTCACTTCTAATTAGTGAAATGAAATGGTGTATGGCTTTTAGTGCCGGGAGTATCCGAGGACATGTTCGGCTCGCCAGGAGCAGGTCTTTTGATTTGACACCCGTAGGGGTGATGGGGATGAAATGATGATGAAGACGACACATACAACCAGTCCTAGTGCCATCGAAATTAACCAATGATGGTTAAAATTCCCGACCCTACCGGGAATCGAACTCGGGACCCCTGAGGCCAAAGGCCAGCACGCTAACCATTTAGCCATGGAGCCGGACACTTCTGATTAGTGTTCATAGAAGATGGTTACGAAGTCCTTCTTTCTCTTAAAACAGTAACCTTATGTAGCAGGAACGGGAACCGGCAACCCTCTTCACCAGTTGGCTTCTAGACTGAGTTTTCGGCAGGGATTTTTGTAATATTAAAATATCGTTGTCCGCCTCTGTGGTGTAGTGGTTAGTGTGATTAGCTGCCACTCCCAGAGGCCCGGGTTCGATTCCCGGCTCTGCCACGAAATTTGAAAAGTGGTACGAGGGCTAGAACTGGGTCCACTCAGCCTCGGGAGGTCAACTGCGTAGAGGTGTGTTCCATTCCCACCTCAGCCATCCTGGAAGTGGTTTTCCGTGGTTTCCCACTTCTCCTTCAGGCAAATGCCGGGATGGTACCTAACTTCGGGCCACGGCCGCTTCCTTCCCTCTTCCTTGTCTATCCCTTCCAATCTTTCCATCCCCCCGCTAGGTCCCTCTTCAGCATAGCAGGTGAGTCCGCCTGGGCGAGGTACTGGTCATCCTCCCCAGTTGTATCACCGACCCAGAGTTTGAAGCTCCAGGACACTGCCCTTGAGGCAGTAGAGGTGTGATCCCTCGCTGAGTCCGAGGGAAAAACCGACCGTGGAGGGTAAACAGATAAAGAAGAAGAAGGGAACGTCAGATGGAGCTGTAGAATAACTACCGATGAGGGTATAAAATGAAGAAGTCTTTCTTTATCTACCTTCTTCAAAGGTGCTGTAGACAGTGGCGGTACGCACTACCGGCGTCTTTTTCTCGAAAGAAACAATAAATGAATGAGATATTATTCGGAAAAATGAAATGGCGTATGGCTTTTAGTGCCGGGGGTGCCCGAAGATAAGTTCGACTCGCCAGGTGCAGGTCTTTCGATTCGACACCCGTAGGAGACCTGCTCGTCGTGATGAGGATGAAATGATGATGAAAATGCCACATACACCCAGCCCCCGTGCCAGAGAAATTAACCCAATGATGGTTAAAATTCCCGACCCTGCCGGGAATCGAATCCAGGACCCCTGTGACCAAAGGCCAGTACGCTAACCAGTCCCGGTTGGGGCTAACAATGAACCTTTACGAACTTGCACCAGTTATAAAAAATCCATTGAAGATGCTTTATTTCACGAAGGCCTCGAAGGCTTATCTGTAGGAAATATATCTGCAATCGAGGCACATCGAGAATATTCCTTCCATATTGAAGCTGCAGACTACGAGGACAATGTTCACATGGTTGTATGACAAAACAAATATCTCCTGCCTTCCCCTACTATGACTGAAGTTTCATTCCTAGTGGCGCAACGAAACATCAATGCAGTTGGGTCCGAGGATTAAGGGGCCCGCTTATGCCGCCCACCCACCCTCCACACACAAATAAAATAAACAAATACATGCATACATTTACCCAGTGCCACTCGGTATGGGAAACCCTGGAACGACCTGGCACTCTTCACAAGTATTTTGTGTCCGCAATCGAGACTATTCGCAATCGCGACGACACCGCTGGGGCTGTACTTTAATTAAGGTCACGGCCTCTTCCTTCCCTCTCCTAGTCGTTTCCTATCCCATCGTCACGATGTTTTCGCAGAATGTGCCGAAAAAATGTCTTTTCCAGAGCAGGTAAGTAGAGGACACGTCAGGTGGAGCTGCGTTGAATCTGGCACAGCCGTTCTCGTAACTGGAGCGGCTCGCTCTCTCACAAAGAGCTGCGCGAAGTTCTTACAGGCCGGGCGAGTTGGCTGTGCGGACAGAGGCGCGCAGCTGTGTCCTTGCATCCGGGATATAGTTCGAACCCCATTGTCGGCAGCCCTGAAGGTGGTTTTCCGTGGTTTCCAATTTTCACACCAGGCAGATGTTGAGGCTGTACCTTAATTAAGGCCACCGCTTCCTTCCCACTCCTAGGCCTTTCCTATCCCATAGCCGTCCGACTCGTTGGCTGAATGGTCAGCGTACTGGCCTTCGGTTCAGAGGGTCCCGGGTTTGATTCCCAGCCGGGTCGGGGATTTTAATCTTAATTCCAATGGCTCGGGGCTGGGTGTGTGTGGCTTATTCAGCATTAGAATCATCCTAGGTAGGATCCTCATCTTCACAGACATGCAGGTCGCCTAATAGGCCGTCTACGAGAAAGAGATCCGCAATAGGCCTCTCCGGAGGCCATACGCCATTATTATTAATATCCCATAGCCGCCAGATCTATCTGTATCGTTGCGACGTAAAGCAGAGTGTAAAAAAAAAATCTTACAGAAACTAATAATAGTGACAATTTGCATCAAAATATCGTATTTCAATTTAAAAAGCACATTTTTTCACCTGTAGTGTACCTGTTAACGTACTAAGCATAATTTGTTTTCGAGGATTAACTTCTGTCATACATTTATTCGACAACAATGGAATGATTCAAATTTCTAAAGGCAATATAATTAGTCGGTGTAGTAACGATCAAACAGTTTTGAACGATTGCGATTGTCTCTCGTGTGGTGTAATAGTTTCAAATGTTGTTTGCGAGTTATTGGTGAGATTTGTGCGATATCTTGAGAGGCCCAATTTTGTTTTCTGCAGTGGGGTGCGTATCAGAGGCGGTGCGTCATTAAGGGCTAAATGGGCTTAGCCCCACCAGATTTTTTGACATAAACCGTCTTACTAATAAAAAGTCCTTATACAGTTGTTTAACACTTGTATAGTTAAACAGTGAATAAACCATGTATAAGCGTTTTATATTTTTCTTACTAATAAACGTGGTATACGCATTGTATTACTATACAGCACGTATACACTCGTTTCAAGGCGTAGGAATCTCTTCCTGCAGTTCACTGGCGTTTTTCGCACGTTCACCGCCTTTATGATCGCTTCTGCTGGTTATCTACGGGCAAAACCAACGAGCTAGAATAACATAGAGGGGCAGTATACATGACATCAGCGCTCCCTGCTTGAAGCAAGTTGATAAGGGGCAGCCATGTTAACGGTTGTCAAAATAAAAGCGAACTGGCGCGAGAGCATATGTTGAGGTGACAGGGAGATCGTGCATGCCAATTTAATTCCCTAAGTTTTAAGAAGTGAAAAGATAGATTGTCGCTTTCAAGAATGCCAGCCGTAAGCTCAGCGTATGGTTGTACTAATCGGAGTAATAAAACCAAGGATATATCGTACTTTAAGTAAGTATTACTGAATTATAGCCGAGATTCCTTTTTGTAATTTCTGTTTGTAATTAAATCCATTTTATTGTTTACTTAGCTAAAGTACGGATAGCCACGGTAATTATTTGTCGAATTTTGTTTCAGATTTCGTTTAAAGAACAAGGAATTAACTGAACAATGCGTTGTGAGGGCGAAAAGAGATAAATGGTATCCCACTCAATTCAGTTGCTTATGCGCTGTACATTTCCAGCCCTATTTAATTTTCATTCACATTTACAAATAAAGGAAATGGAACGCCCACCACCAAGAAAACGTAACCACAAAAAATAACTTATTTCGTTCAAACGTACACGAAGTATGATAAATACAGCATTTTACTGCTATTTTTGAAATGTATACAGCCTTTATTGTAGATGTCTGTTGCCTTGGTTTTTAAAACTATGCCACACTTCATAATGGACAACTTTCAAGCTAGTAATCCCAGTATGATATGGTAATGGGAGAAACATGATATCCCCCCTATATTATAATACATAATTACACTAAACGATTATTGTGGTAAAGTATACATGGGCCGCCTCTGTGGTGCACTGGTTAGCGTGAGCAGCTGCCACCCCTGGAAGCCCGGGTTCGATTCCCAGCTCCGCCACGAAATTTGAAAAGGGGCACGAGGGCTGTAACGGGATTCTATCAGCCTGGGGAGGTCAACTGAGTAGAAGTGGGTTCGACTCCCACCTCAGCCATCCTCGAAGTGATTTTCCGTGGTTTCCCACTTCTCCTCCAGGCAAATGCCGGGATGGTACCTAAGGCCACGGCCGCTTCCTTCTCCCCCCCACAAGGCCCCTGTTCAGCATAGCAGGTGCAGCCCTCCCTCACAGTTGTATCCCCCGACCCAATGTCTCACGCTCCAGAACACTGTCCTTGAGGTGGTAGAGGTGGATCCGTCGCTGAGTCCGTGGGAAAAACCAACCCGGGAGGGTAAACAGATTAAGAAAGGAACACAGTACTCATGAGGATGCAATAATTTTAAAAATATTAACAGAATGAGGTTGTAACCTATTATAGGTCCCTATGATTTTAAGGTTTCCTGTCATAAATATTTATGTCTATCGTTTTTATTCGAATTTACGCTTAACCACAACAGCCAAGCAGGGTAACGCTCTTGTTCCGATTTCGAGGCCTATTTGTATGTCAGTGTGCGATGATTTCGAACTACCCTACAATCAACTGATCGTGATGTTGGCCTCGTGCCGCAATATGATGAAGTGGCGGTATTCTCTTTCATGCTTCAAGCTTTCGGCAACGGATTTTAATTCTCCCCCAGCGATTCTAAAATGCGCATTTTCTACACTTTTCGTCATTTAAAGGCCATGCCCCCTTGCTTGTGTGACAACAGGAAACATGGCGGACGTTCGTTCTATTAGGTTCACCCAGGCAGCGCTTCCGCCTCTCTATGTTATTCTAGCTCGTTGGGCAAAACTTTGCGGAAAGTCGCTCAGAAGCACGGCATATCGAAAAGGCAGTGTCAACACAAAGTGAGTCAGCTGGAAATTGGCTTATACTGATATCAACATTTCTTCAGCTTGCTTGTGTAATGAACGCCAAAAAATAAATGGAAAAGGTTAAGAAAAGATCAATACCTCCTAACTGGGATAGTACGGAAAACGTAGGCAATTGTAATTGAATCAGCGAGTTGAAAAGTGTACACATTCCAAAATTCTTACTTTTCAGGAAAAAGGAAAACCTGTTTTGTAGCTAAAAGAAAGGTTTGATCAAAAAAGTTTCTATTAGGCATTTATACATCATATTTCTGCGCATTCAAGTACAAAGTATGGAAATCATATTACATACGGCTTACAAGTTATACCATTTTTTATGTCGAGGAATATGTCCCTTTTTAGGGTACTCAAATTTGATAAAGATCTTTGTAGAGGCAGATAATGTATAATAAACTCGCAATTTCAAAAGTCTATTAAGCAGTAACACATTATTACCCAGAAATACACCCAACCATCATTTCTTTTATCGTTATTCATTCTCATTCCTTGAGACAGCTGGAAATGGGCTTATATTGATATCAACATTTCTTCAGCTTGCTTGTGTAATGAACGCCAAAAAAGAAATGGAAAAGCTTAAGAAAAGATCAAAAGCTCCTATATGGGATATTTCGGAAAACGTAAGCAATTGTAATTGAATCGGCGAGTTGAAAATGGTACGGTACACATTCCAAAATCCTTACGTTTCAGGAGAAAGGAAAAACTGTTTTGTAGCTTAAAAAAAGGTTTGATCAAAAAAGTTTCTATTAGGCATTTATACATCATATTTCTGCGTATTCAAGTACAAAGTATGGAAATCATATTACGTACGGTTTTCAAGTTATACAATTTTTTATGTCGAGGAATATGTCCTTATTAATCCTACTCAAATTTGATAAAGATCTTTGTAGAGGCAGATAATGTATAATAAACTCGCAATTTCAAAAGTCTATTAAGCAGTGACACATTATTAGCCAAAAATACGCCCAACCATCATTTCTTTTATAGTCATTCATTGTCATTCCGTCTCTTTAAAGTGTTTTACTTTACGAAGATGTCTAGCCTCCATAACCGCTGAACGGTGTATGTCTTCTATGTTTAAAATACCGTGAAGATCATCAAACGTTATCGTCCATTCTTTCAATGCGTGTTCAATGTTATATGGATAAATCGAATATTTCACAACAATTATATTACTGTTGACAATAAATACCACGAAAATAAACTGCTCACTCGTTTCTTCTTCCGCTACTCGCTGCTATACAGCGCTTATACAAGGGTCCTGGTCTGTATAAGCAATTCAATGAATAACTATAACAGATGTATACCTACACAGGAGGCTTATACGCGGTTCATTAGTAACGAATTTCACATAAACGGTGTATAAACCTTGTATAAATGTTATACACCGTTTATTAGTAAGACGGAAAGAGTTTAGAAATGTTGTATTATTTATTATATTTTAGATAATTAATTTAATGAGATCAAATATGTATCCGAGTATCACTGTCTAGAAGTAATTAACGATGAGAAAACGAAAGTATAATTGTATTACATGTTTCGTACACAGGGGCTAATTCGCTCTCAGTCCTCACAGTGGGTATTGGTAACTGTGTTGAAGATCAGGAATGAAAGTTTCAATGTATTTCCAAATTTCAAGCTGGGGGCTAGCTTTGACATGCCCGCAATAACAAAGAACAATATAGACGAAGCTGTAGCGGCGGGCGTTACGGCGATGTTATTGCAAACTCACATGTATTCTTCCAACCTCATGTAACATGTTCCTGTGATCAGTCACAGAGTGAAGCTTTCGACACGTTTCGAATTTTAGTTAACAGTTCGCTTTTAGCAGTGAGAGAGCATGAGTTCTGGATAGTTTTTGTTCAACCGTGATTAGTATGTAGCGTTTAAAATAGTGAATAGTTTGTACCGCAGAAGAATCGACAAGCGCATAAGTGAGGTAGGTCCTTACTTTTAATTTCTTTTATTATTAGCATGCATGGATCGCCTCTGTGGTGTAGTAGTTAGTGTGATTAGCTGCCATCCCCGGAAGCCCGGGTTCGATTCCCAGCTCTGCCACGAAATTTGAAAAGTGGTACGACGGTTGGAACGGGGTCCACTCAGCCTCGGGAGGTCAACTGAGTAGAGGTGGGTTCGATTCCCATCTCTGCCATCCTGGAAGTGTTTTTCCGTGGTTTCCCACGTCTCCTCCAGGCAAATGCCGGAATGGTACCTAACTTCGGGCCACGGCCGCTTCCTTCCCTCTTCCTTGTCTATCCCTTCCAAACTTCCCATCCCCCACCAAGGCCCCTGTTCAGCATAGTCGGTGAGGCCGCCTGGGCGAGGTACTGGTCCTTCTCCCCAGTTGAATGCCCCGACCCAATGTCTCACGCTCCAGGACACTGCCCTTGAGGCGGTAGAGGTGGAATCCCTCGATGAGTCTGAGGGAAAAACCAACCCTGGAGGGTAAGCAGATTAAGAAAGAATTAGCATGCATTAGAATGAAGCGTGCTTAACTGTACTGATACTGCCAATAAAAATGTAATATCAAGGTTTAATATGGTTGTATATACAACAGCAGAAGTAACAAAAACTACATTAATAATAATAATAATAATAATACGCATATTAGCCCCACCTGCCATTTGAGCCACGAGCCGCTACTGGTGCGTATCATTTTCGTTTTGCCTCTGTTCCTTCTAAAAATCTGGTAGTTCCTTTTATACTCTTAAATGAAAGTTTGACTAAATTTTTATCTTTATCATTTGAACATTATTTCCCTTAATACTAATTTACGGCTGTCTAGTTTAGATAACTCTTAAATCCCTTGTCTTACTACCTGTATTTTAATGTATCAAGGTGCAGCCCTAAGTGTAGCTTTCCTGAGTTAGCAGGGAATCGAAATTTGCTGCGAAATTTTTAATATTTCTTGTAATTTTTTGTTTTGTTTTGTTTTCTCGTTTTTTTGTTGGTTTTTTTTTTCGTCATTGATTTATACAACATTTCGGTGTTAGTCTATTGCTACACATCGAAGTTCATGTCAAAATTCAATACAGTTCAAACACGGAGTAAATTTTAATCGTTGTTCTTTTCAATCTCATTAACTTAATTTTATTTGTATTTTTAGAATTGCATCTTTAAGAGCATTTTTTACCCAGAAACGTTTTGAAAAGCGGCAGAGGGAAAGAGTCGTATACTGGAACTTTAAATACTACCTAATCCATTGTATGGCCTTTGGCAACACAGAAAAAGAAAAAGATAAACTTAAGTAACATTATATAGTGATGGACTATGGTTGGGGTCTTTTTATAAAAAAAATATAAACAGTTAATTGGTCAAAATACATACAATAGTTCGCTATGGGCTTTACGTCGCACCGACACAGATGGGTCTTATGGCGACGATGGGATAGGAAAGGGCTAGGAGTTGGAAGGAAGCGGCCGTGGCCTTAATTAAGGTACAGCCCCAGCATTTGCCTGGTGCGAAAATGGGAAACCACGGAAAACCATCTTCAGGGCTGCCGATAGTGGTATTCGAACCTACTATCTCCCGGATGCAAGCTCACAGCCGCGCGCCTCTACGCGCACGGCCAACTCGCCCGGTACAATAGTTCGTTCAAAATTCCCATTAAGTGGCATTCGGTCTGAATGAAGTGAAATAAACTAAACGTTATCTCCGTCCAGGTCTTACAGGAGTGTTCATAACCTCGACACTTGGTGGGAAAGTACTTATTTCTGTTGCAGGCTGAGTGAACTCGGGGCGGTGCTCGCCTCTAGAAGAGGAAGTCACTCCTTCCGGATGAGTAGAGTTCAGCCTTGGCTAGGCAGCGCCCATTTCCTGAGGGGTGCCACATCTCAGCACATTACTTGCACTTCGTTCTTCATAAAGTAAATAAATACGCACGAGTAAATGGTGGAAATACCAGCCTCGTGGATTAGGGGTAGCGTTCTGGTTCAAATTCCGGTCAGTTCAGAGATTTTTACCTGGATCTGAGAGCTGGTTCGAGGTCCACTCGGCCTACATGATTACAGTTGAGGAGCTATCTGACGGTGAGATAGCGGCCCCGGTCTAGAAAGCCAAGAATAATAGCCGAGAGGATTCGTCTTGCTGACCACACGATACCTCGTAATCTGCAGGCTTTCGGGCTGAGCAACGGTCGCTTGGTAGGCCGTGGCCCTCCGAGGCTGTTGAGCCATGAGGTATGTTTAGATTTTAAATGGTGAAAACAGAACTACAACAGATATTGAACTGCTGCTGTTATTATTAATACGCAGTCCATTTCTGACCCAGTCGAATGACTCGAAACAGGCTGCGGATTTATTATATGTTAATATGTAACTAACTTCAGTTTAAGGGGGCGCTTTCCTTTGACCATATGAAGAAAGAAACAAACAAAGAAAGATTTTTCTTTTTAGAATTTGTTTCACGTCGCACCGACACTTATAATTCTTATGGCGAAGATGGGATAGAAAATGCCTGGGAGTGGGAAGGAAGGAGCCGTGGCCTTAATTAAGGTACAGACCGAGCATTTGCCTGTCTGAAAATGGGAAACGACGGAAAACCATCTTCAGGACTGCCGACAGTGGGGTTCGAACGCACTACCTCCCGGATGCAAGCTCACAGCTGCGCGCCCCTAACCGCACGGCCAACTCGTCCGGTAAATGAAAGAAAGAAAGAAAGAAAGAATGAAAGAAAGAAATATACAAGAGCAACATATATTCAAGCGTAAGTACTGAGCAGTAGACGTTAGTGTACCTTTCTTGATATGGAGGTGCGAATAATATTAAGTACCATTTGAGCGGGTGGGAGGTGGGGGTGTCATATTGTCCTCCCCCTCCTGTTAAATGGATAAATATGCACAGTAAGATATATTCATTTACGGGAAAGTGCATCAATAGACTCATGTGGAATTACATAAGTCTGGTAGACGCGTATTTCACGTAAAAAGGAAAAGAGGCGTTCCTGACGAAATAAGATTTATTTCTTACCTTCATTCCCAGATTTCCCTGCAGATCCCGAGAATATCCATCCTCTGTCCTTCAGGACATTTGGTGTGGGTTATCCGGACTCGTGGACTCAAGTTGTGTGGGAAGGCGCCAGTTTTGACTTCTCTTGCAGCTGTGTCCTTCTGATCGCGTTGGTAGCGCTGGAAGGACGTTGGGGACGCCGTCGTAATGATAACGCACAGCACGCAAATGGCTATACAGGTCGTGACTACTGAGGATACCATGGTTGCTGTAGTAGCCACCTCTCCTTCACACTCACTTTTATACTCCTACGATATCACACTTCTTCCCAGGGTTAACTTATCAAACGTCCTCTGTTTGTCGTCATTAGCAATTCGCGGAAACTGGCTGATACAAGCACAAGTGCGTAGTGCACAACCCCTTTTGAATGGCAGATATGATGATAACAGATTCTTATTGGATCACACGCTTTTGCAAGAAGTAACATCCTGTGTCCCCATGTGTGCCGTCAACTTCTTGGAACGTATGACTATGCAAGACGTCATCAGCTGTCCGCGATGAAAACGCGGTTTGTTAGCTCACATGTGGGAGGTGTTTGCTACCGTGCAGTAGTTGAGGCCAACTTATTTCGACTCACGAGGAAATTACTAACGTTTCCAGCTTGAATATAGTGCTACAAATACTCACTACTTTTGAACTTCTTTTCGCTTAATATTTGTGCCACCTTATGATATAATATGGCAGATTTGGTAAAGTCCTTTTCTGAAAATGAAAAAAAAGGAATAAATATCCACAGCCTGTTTCCAGTTATTCAACCGGGTCAGGAATGGAATGAATGAAGCCCCTATCTAGCGGCGAGAGTAGGAATTGTGCCGGCTGCCGAAGCCTGTCGCACTCGTCTAGGACAATGGTTAATGAATGGCAGATGAAATGAAATGATATTGAGGAGTGCTGCTGGAATTAATGATGACAGGGAAAACCGGAGTACACGGAGAAAAACCTGTCCCGCCTCCGCTTTGTCCAGCACAAATCTCACATGGAGTGACCGGGATTTGAACCACCGAACTCAGAGGTGAAAAGCCGGCCCGCTTCCACCTGAGCCACGGAGGCTCAGTAAAGGCGTTATCGAAGTTCTTCAATTCTGCGGAACAAAAATGTAATTTTCCGTCCTCTAATTGAAATCATGACAAGATGTAGTCTTGGTTTTAGCACATGTACGAAAGCAAATACAATTTCTGCAGTGAAGTAGAATAAAATAGAAGGCAGGTCTACATAAGGACGCGGAACAAATATTATGTCGAAGCAAATTGGAAAAAGAAAGCACAGAGCGTAACGTGGTGACAGGTACGCCATAAAATGATTCATGAGTTAAAGTAGTCCGCCTCTGCGGTGTAATGGTTAGTGTGATTAGCTGCATCCCCGGAGGCCCGGGTTCGATTCCCGACTCTACCACAAAATTTGAAAAGTGGTGCAAGGGCTGGAACGGGGTCCACTCAGCATCGGGAGGTCAACTGAATTGACGGCGGGTTCAATTCCCTCCTCAGCCATCCTGGAATTGATTTCCCGTAGTTTCACATTTCTCCTCCAGGTAAATGCCGGGAAGGTACCTAACTTAACGCTACGGCCGCTTCATTCCCTCTTCCTTGTCTATCAAACCTCCCATCCCCCCGCAAGGACCCTATTCAGCATAGCAGGTGAGGCCGCCTGGGCGAGGTACTGGTCATCCTCCCCAGTTGTATCCCTCGACCCAGAGTCTGAAACTCCAGGACACTGCCCTTGAGGCGGTAGAGGTGGGATCCATCGCTGAGTCCGAGGGAAAAACCGACCCTGGAGGGTTATCAGACAAAGAAGAAGAAGAAGAAGAAGAAGAAGAAGAAGAAGAAGAAGAGTTAAACTGAGATTAACTGAACTATCTTCATCTCCATACATACATACTGGGACCTTTCCCACCATCCCCCATAGCTCATGGTACCATGTGCCAACAAAGAGGTGACCCTGTCGGGTCATGAACACATGGCACCACGCTCCACGGAAGGCGATGGTCAAGGGACCTTTTTCGGCCTGTGACGATTCCCTCTCATTGGGATTGAATAAGTAATCCACTCACATGAGAGGTCAACGCCCTGCGGCCTAGCAAGGTCAACTGCTAACTCTCCCGTTCCTAAGATCTGAACCCCGGCTACTCAGAGTCGCAGACCGTCCGCGGCGATAAAAATAAACTATCTTACAACTAACTTAAAGGCATAACATGAACGGAAGAGGTTCTGGATGCTAATTATCGGCAAAAATTAGGCACGAATAAATTTTCTGATTATTTAATTCACTCCCGTTGAACATATTTACAATCTATAACCTTGAACTTCAACGTTAAATTACATCATAGAATTTTAATACCAACCACGGACAACCTTGTCCGGGCTGCCACCCAAGTGAAGTTTTTATTCCCATCATTATAAGATTCATAATGTGGTCTATTGACATACACTGTTGAAATTTATAACACAAAAAAACAATCACCTATTCGGATTAAGCACATGGGTGTTCACATTTAACTTCAAACAACTCGGAGAAATTTGAGTTGCGTTTATTACGCTCTTGGTTGATCAACTTGGTTTCGAGTTTGCGGACACGATTATTTTACCTGCTGAGTACGGTAAACACTATTATAATGAACCAAACTTTTTACAAAATTTTATAAGGAAACTATGATGTTACGGATATAAATATTCCCGGGATTAATTCCCAAATTACATATTTAAAACACAGCAAGTTACACTAATTTACTCTAAGATTAGAGTGGCCACCTACATCGAACATAACACGAGAAATATAATATTTAAAGATATTTAAAAAAAATCATAAAATGATAAACGACTTCACGGCGTCGCAGCCTCTCGCAAAAACATGAAATGCACATAATTCTTGTTACTGCTAATCACCTCATTTGAGGACTAACTATACACATTCTAGGGCCTGAACCCTCCACTCAAACGAACTACCAAAGGATTTTTCACGAAGCCTCAATTAAACAAATCAATTAGCATCAAAACAACATCCTATTTACACTATTATCACACCTGGAAGAGAAAACACAAATATAACATTTTCCATACATGGTAACTGCATCTGGATTACCATTAGCCGTCGTTTGTGTGACTGACTCCCTTTTGTCATGTCCGAGGTACGAACGGGAGACCAACAGGTCTCTCGAGTCGGGGAACCTGAAAAATCAAGACCCTATCTATCGTTTCTCCATGTGTATGAACTAAGTGTTACTGCATTCATTCTTTCTTAGCCGTATTAGATTGTGGTAATCGATTAACAAAAAAAAAACCTTTACTAGCAGAGCGAAAAGGGATTGAGGAAATACACTTCCTTGAGACGGACGGCCATACATTTGCCTTTTCAGCAGTTCTGGTTTGACCCGTCAAGCGAGCTCGACCCTCCCGGGGAAGGCTGCCATAAATTCCCTTGTCAACCGCCCTCATGCCGGCCACATACTTCTTTCTTTAAAAACCCAACATTAGTGCGTTTACAAAAGCCTATTCAGTGGGCCAATTTATTCACGCGAACAAAATAACACATACAAACAGGTGCATAGAATTATGCTCAAACCCGCTCAGGTATTCTTCATCAGACCAATCTCTCAACTTTTGGGCCGTTACATGATTTTACTCTCTCTCTCTCTCTCATAGGAGTCCGGAGTTCCATCCTCGTGCCTCCCATAGTAAAACTACCACAATCCACGGGCTAGCAAACTAGAGTTTAATAACCTCACAGAATTTACTAATAACAAATAGCCATAATACTCACAATAATGATAATAATAATAATAATAATAATAATAATAATAATAATAATAATAACAATACGGACTATGTACCTGACATGAAGTTATAATTCTTTAATAGATCGGCATAAGATTATCCGACCAAACTGATTAATTTAAATGAAATCAAATGGACTACCAAAAAGGTATTTAAGCAATCACACAAAAAAAAAAATATTTTCTTTAACGGGGCACTAGCTATAGTTGGTAGGGTGGACATTTGTACCTCGGTGCCATGACTCTTCACACACATATTGGACAGCAACGCCTTACATTATCATGCATAAAATCCAACTACTTTACATTAAAACGAGTACTTCATCTATCCAACTTTATCTGGTTCACAGGATATATGGCAATGATTCTTACGTCATCTTAACCTGTCTTCTTCCACATATCTCTCCCAGAATGAAGGCTCCTTTGTTACCTCAACGAAATTAATTAACCTTTTCCCCCCGTCTCCTCTGACAGTACTCATAAAACAAGGATATAATCATGCTCGTGCAATACAGACAACTAGATGGGAAATTCATACTCTATTCCTAATTTGTTTCCTTCCCAAACAATTTTAAAAGGTTAAACTAAAATGAAAATACCGACCACTCTAATCTTCCTATAATTATTCAATTTAACATCATCCCATGCTATTCCTATATTCTGACATGATTTATCTACAGGGAATATCAATATCATAAGATCATAATTTTGTACTCAACATGTTGGTCCGTTGTCCATCGTCCGTCACTCGAGCCCCGAGGAGGGCTGCCTTGTAGGTCTTAACCCATCCTGCTGAAGTGGGAGATCGCTGGTTCAAGACGTTCCATGATGCTCCTGGAATAATCCATAGCGTTGGGGTTTGACCACTGAAATGACACTGTTTACACTTTCTTTTACAAAACTTCCTCCACTCGCGTTACAGGCAAATTTTTCCCTTTTATTGGTATGATTGCGATCTTTTGCGGAATGAAAGTTGCATATTTATTAATTTGATGCCGGACGCAGCTATACTACCTCAGTCCGACAAAGAAAGTACAGAAATCACGGTTCCGTCACTGCAATAGTTTATTAAACTGAATTAACGTGACATTGGGTTCCTATATTTATTTCAAAACCCTGTCTCGTACGTCTGTTTCTCTGTACTTCTACAATTACGCCGTCATTCAGCACGATAACTTGGTACTTGTTTTCTGTTTATATCATATTACACGGAATTTCGTGCTACCTTTTTTTATATGTCTACCTTCACAAAATTCAAATTATTCCTCACACACCACGGACTCTCTTTACCACGGGAGATGAATTGAAGAATTGTTTTCTCCGTCCGAGATTCGGCACATCACGGCGTCACAGTTTCGCGATGCGAACATACGACGTAATTCACGTAATTTTGTGGCGCGTTGCGAACAATCTGTAATTCATACAGCACTATCGCTCCGTTAAGTTCTCTACCGACAATTCGTATGAGAAATTATACATATTTGCACTCCCGTTTATATCAACATTTCTATACAAAGAAAAGGCAAGCCCGACCACAAATCGGCCGTGTGGTCACCTCGTAGACTCCTCAAAGACTGGCCTCCACCCTCATATGTGCAGGCAAATATAAAGGCTCTCTAGGGTGGGGAATGCTTCGGAGACATCTTCCTCCTACACATTTTAGTTTTCCAGATCCACAAGGCTTACGAATCCCAGCGGTGCGGCAATTTGTGTGGCCAACTACTCCGAAATACACGCTGTTATGCGGAACTCGGGATGATCGGTGGATTTGTCGTAATTAATTCCAATACAATCGGGGTGGGGGTAGTATTCGCTAAGAGTATTTGGCGACCCTGTAGGCGTGGGGACGCCGAGGAAATTACGTAACCATTTGAAGATGCATATTCGTAGGTGAGATTATTCTACCTTGATTTTTAATTTTTCCATTCATCCAATAATCCTCTTATTACTCTGCCGTATGTTTTCTGGTTAGTTTAGCCTTTATTGAGCAGAAAATACCCCTGAAATCGCCCCATCGCTTTGGCATCGCCGGACGTTGGCTTTTGTTTTCAATATGGAGTCAGCAAAATTGTATTCTTCTTCCCCTTTTTCCATGATACGCGCGCAGTTCGGGAGTTTTTCTAAGCCACCCCCTGGGAGATCTAGGCGCCTCTCTGTCGCGAAGTGTTATGCAATATGACGCTACTGCCAGCATCCAAACAAAGGAATCTACAAGCCTACTAATTCCTTAAATATATGATTCTGAATAATTATTCATGTGACTATACGGTCACATCTGCCCCTCCATTGGTTTCAAGAAATTTGGAACGGAGTTACGAATTTCTTGATTTTAAAATTTTGCTTTAAGGAACGTCTCCTCCGTGTGTACTTAATCTTTGAGTCTCTAAATTCAGCCAGGCATTTTCTCTTTTGAGAAGGAAACATATCCGTCCCAAGGCTTCACGCTTCTGATACAATCCTAGGCATTCTTCACAACACTGGTCATCTTGGTTCTCCTGCTCGACCGTTGACATCACGTGGACCATTGCATCCTCTTGAACGTCCTCTTCCTCGTCCAATGGATCCTCATCTTCTTCTCTCTCCAGATCCTCTTCCTCTTCTTCGGCGTTCTCATCCACCTGATTTGCGTCTATTCTGCCGCTTCCTGGAGGATGGTATACTTTCAAATTTGCGGCGTTGTATACTGTCTCAGTTGTGCCGTCCATACTCTGGACCTTGTACGAGTTATTATCGAGATTTTCGATGACCCTATACGGCCCAATGTATAGCTCCGCAAATTTGTGATAGATTTTATTTGCGGGATCGGAGATCGCTGGTCGTTTAACAAGGACGAGTTCACCAACTCGTAGCGGCCGATGGTACCTTTTCCCACGCAGACGTCGTAATCTCTTTTCCGCCTGTTCCTTCAAGTATTCTGCCGTCGTTTGGATGCAGAGTTCCGCGGATAAGCGGGGGTCTTGGGGACATTGGATCACGTTCACCCAGGGTCTCTTGGGCACTTCATCGAAATGAACGACGCTTGGGATCATCCCAGTTGATTCGTGGACTGTCCCATTAACACACTCCTCAATGATAGGGAGGACGTCCACCCATCGCCAATGTTGACGGGAACAGTAGATTCGGCAGAATTTTCCTATTTCCCGCATGATCCGCTCAGCTGGATTGGATTCGGGATGGCGAATCGAACTCAAATGATGCTTCACCCCTAGCCGTTCAATATCCCTTTTAAAAGCTCCGGAGGTAAATTGGGAACCGTGGTCTGTTAAAATATACTCCGGTTTACCCATCCTCGGAATGATTTTATTCTTTATCTGATTTATGACAGCTCTGGTATTTGCTTTTTGTACAGGGCAAAGTTGGATGAACTTCGAAAAAACATCGACGCACACCAAAATATGCTGCATTCCGCGTCGTGCCTTGGGCAAAGGACCATAAAAATCTAGCGCGAAAAGCTCTTTGGGCTCCTTCGGCAACAAAGGTCGTGGCAGTTGTTTCAGCAAAAAGGTGTTGTGTTTCACCCGCTGGCATATATCGCATGTCATCAATACACGGCGGACAATCTTCCTCAAATTTGGCCAAATGAAGGTTTCCTTTAACGTAGATACAACCTTGTCGATCCCGGCGTGACCAATGGCTCGGTGGGCCAACCAGATTAAGTCTTCATGTAATACGGGCGGCACTACAATCCTGTATCGAGTGTGGTTATCATCGACAAATCTGTGTAGAATCCCATTGAAGTAATTGTATCGTTCTGCCCTCTTCTCTATTTCTGAGTACTCGGCGGTACCTGGTTGTATCTTCCGCTTGAAGAACTTGATCAATTTCCCTGTTTCCGGATCTCTTTCTTGCTCCTCCCCTATAGTCCTCAACTTCTCTAGCGTGGCCTGGTCTTCATCTTCTAGTTGGATGTGGAAAATGGAAGTTTCGCTGGGGTCCGGGTTTCGACTCAATGCATCTGCGATAATGTTGTTTTTCCCAGCACAATGCTCTACTGTTAAGTCATACTGCTGGACGAAAAGACACCAACGATTGACCCTTTCGCTCGTCATTGTCGACTTGAGCATGAACGTTAACGCCTTATGGTCCGTCCGTAAGACAATGGGGAAACCGTAGATATACTTTCGCCAATGACCTAGGGCTGTGACGATGGCCAACATCTCGAGTTCAGTCACTGTGTATTTGAGCTCGTGAGTTCTCAATTTTCGGCTCATAAATGCCAGATATGTGATCTTTGGTCGTGCCTCCGGGTCTTCTTGGTACAACACGGCACCGACCCCAATTTTCGATGCGTCCGTTTGCACGATGAATTTCTTTGAATAATCTGGGTAACCTAATTTGACGCTGTTGGCGAGGAGTTCCTTCGTCTTATCGAAAGCAGTTTCGCATTCCTCGTTCCACTTCCAACGGTTATTTTTCTTTAGCAAATTTTGTAGGGGTGCTACGACTTCGGTATACCCAGGACAATGATCAGAAAAGAAGTTACAGATCCCTAGAAATTGCCGAACATGCTTGACCCTAGTTGGTCTTGGAAAGTTTTGGATTGCTTGAATTTTTACGGGGTTTGGGATCACGCCATCGGCATCAATCACGTGTCCCAAAAATAAAATACTCCTTTGACAAAACTGTGACTTTGACAGGTTGACTTTAAAGTTGTTTCGATCCAGATCGAGCAAGAGTTTCCTGATCTTCTCGAGATGATCCTCGACTGTCTCAGACGCCACCAGAATGTCATCAATGTACCTTACAGTGAATGCTTTTACCTCGTCGCTAAGATTTCGATCGAGAGCTCGGATAAGAGCGGAACCCGCGTTCATAATGCCGAACGGAAGCCGGTTGAAGACGTACGTCGTTTGGTCAAACATAAACCCAGTCAAAATTTTGGTCTTCGGGTCTAACTCTACGTGATGAAAAGAGGAAGTTAAGTCGACCCCAGAAAACAATTTCATATGCCGAAATTTCTTCAGGATGTCCTTGATACAGGGGGCTTGATCATACTCGGGGACTAAGCGCTTATTAATGGCCCTCGCGTCAAGGCAAACGCGAAGGGACCCATTCGCTTTCTCCACGATTACGAGTGGGTTCAGAAAAGGTGTTGGTGACTTCATAATCAA
Source organism: Anabrus simplex (assembly GCF_040414725.1). Taxonomy (NCBI): domain Eukaryota; kingdom Metazoa; phylum Arthropoda; class Insecta; order Orthoptera; family Tettigoniidae; genus Anabrus; species Anabrus simplex. The sequence continues at coordinate 1,119,712,972 of NC_090266.1, read as the reverse complement.
ACCACTAGCCTCCATCTCGCTAATTATTTGACTGACTTTGTCATGATACTTTTCTGGTACCGGATACGGGCGTTGCTTAAATGGTTCCCAACTGTTTACTACCAAGGTATACTGGAAATTTGGGATCTTCCCCGGTCTTGAACCGAAAACTTCTTTGCATTGCTCTAAAATTTTGAGTAATTGATCCTTCTCATTTTCCCCAATTTTGGCTTCATGAATTTTTCCTTGAATGGTTGAATCCAACGATGGTTCCTCTTCTGTTTCCAATGCGGCGATTGTCATTCCAGATTCCTCAAAAACGTTGTGGCACATTCCGTCCACTCCTATCCAGTTTTCCTCTCCCTCCGTGTTTCCTGAACAGAGCTGCGTCATCCAAATCCTTTCCTCGGTTTCTAAGTCTTCACAATCATTTAACTTTATCTCAGTTTGGGCCGAATCCAACTTTAAACAAATTTCGTTTGTTTCCATATTGATATGGGCTTTATATTCCCTTAGGAAATCTGAACCGATGATAACATTATATTCCATTTTGGACAAAACAATGAACGGGTGGGAAATAATATCCTTCCCAATCTCCAGATCCAAATACGCTTGACTATTGCAGATCGTGGTCCTGTCAGGAATTACCCCACGAACTTTGACATTTGATATTGGGATAACCGGGATTTCATTCTTGGATTGAAGTTCTTGTAATAGTATTCTAGAAACGACGCTCACGCTGGCTCCCGTATCCACAAGACAACGAACTCGGACCCCATGAACTCTGATATAAATCACAGGCAATTCCCTCACGACCTTGATGTCGGTTTGAAACTTATCTTCCAATAACTCATCAGATTGTACAACCCACGTGTCGATCGTGATCACTATCCATGACAATGTTTGAGGGTCGATAGCCTTCGAAATTTCGGCTATCTCCTCATCTAGTACTTCGGCTTTTTTTTTAGACGATCTCCCTCAGTTGCCTCATATTCTGGCGCACGGGGATCTAATCTACTTTGACTTGCATTGTGTTGTTGCAATGCAAGGCTTTCAGCCCCTTTACATTCGGTCGTCTGAGTTAATTGCCTAATGGGCTGCTCCCATATGTCCTTAACATTTTTTGATGCATTTAGCTCCCGGACGTACTGTTGTGACTCCCTTTTTCTGTCCTGAAGGTCGCCCTGGTAGTATTCCCTACGCTGTTGGGAATTTCCGTCATTGCGCGGTTGCCATTTTGGATATGGTCGACGCTCTCTATTATTACCATTTTGCTTATAAGCCGGTCTATCATATTTACGTCTGGACTCTTCCCATGGTCGAGACCTCCACCTCGCATCTCTTGGGTTTCGGTTCCCAACGTACAGCTCCCGTGTACTTGTTCCCTGATCTTTCTGGCTGGTTGGATTAGCACTCCCTTGGCAATCCAAAACGTTGACCATCTCTGTCTGCCTAGTTCGTATATGCTGCCCACTGGACGTTTGGTCAAGGTGCCGCAACACCTGTTCCATTTCCACCGCCGTCTTTACGTTCGCGGCTATTAACATGCGTTGAACGTCGGCGGGAAATTGCTTACTAATGGCTGCCATTAGCTCAATTTCTGCCGGGGGATTGTCTAGTTCTCTCATCTTGACTAGCTGCCCAGTGAAGTACTCACAGAAGCGCGTTGGGCCAGTCATGGAGTACCGACGAGAGTACAACTCCAATCGCAACCCCTGTTGAGTCTGCATTCCCCAATACTTATCCAGAAATGCCCTTTTAAAGCTCTCATATCCATCAAAGCAGTACCGGAACGCTTGGAACCAAACGAGGGCCTGGTCTTCCAAAAACCTTTCCACAACCCTCAATTTTCGCTCTGGCGTTATCCGATTATCGGCCATATATCCGTCCATTTCGAGCAAAAATTTCTTTGGAGTCATGTTTCCCCCAGGTTTAAACCGTTTCGGCTTATCTTCCGCCATCTTCATCATATTGTAAATGGGTATTGGTTCAATGGGAATTGACGTCGAATTGTGCATTGGCGTTCCAGATAACTGTTCCTGACTGGTATTAATCCTAGCAAAAAGACCTGTTCCTTCCGGCTCCATCTTCATTTCGAAAGGGTTAACGGGGCTCGATTTTATCGGACTGAACTCCTTTCCCTTTCCGTGAAAATCCTCCCGTACTTTCAATTTTCCTACCTCTTCTCTCAACTCTTGGATGAGGTTTTCATGGGTATCTACCCTAATTTTCGCCTTCTGGATTTTATGGGACCAATCCTCGATTCTATCTGATATTTGGTCGTCCCTCTTATGAACCTCTTCTCGGATCGAAATTATTTCTTCGGTCGTTATTTCTTTGACTTTGGATACCTGCTTCTCTATTGACTCAGCAAATTCCTTACGCACCGCCACGGCTTGATGTTGCACATCACATAGTTTGCTCTGAGCCTGACATATCTCCCCCTTAGTTGCTTCAATCTCCCTACTGGTAGTTTCCTGATATGCCACTGTCGCTCTAATGTGTTCCTCGAGTTGCTCCGCCATACTGATAGTTTGGGCCTCAATACAACCTACACGCTCAACCGCTGTGTTGATCATCTTGCCAAAAATGTCCTGTTTTTCCTCTACACCGTCTACTCGCGCTCCTAATTTCTCGGTAACCTTCTCACAACGTTCTCGATCGACTTTAAGTTGGTCAACTAGTTCGTTCTGACGTTCAGTCATTCGCTCGAACCGCTCCTCAAAGTCACCTAGCCGTTTATTGATCTCCTCTCTCCCTTCCTTGCATTCCTCCTGTACCTTATCTATCATTTCTTTAATGTTTCCCTGAATATCCTCACTCTTTTGATTCAGTTTTTCCGTAATACTTTCTCGAATGTCCTCACTAGTCTCATTTAGTTTCGCCTGCATGTCTTCGTTATTTTCACGCATCATTTCTTTCATACCCTGCATGTCTTTCTGAATGTCCTCGCTATTCTGATTAATTTTCGCCAAAATGCTTTCGCTATTAACGCGCATCATCTCCTGCATCCATTCTTTCATCTGTTCTAATTCCATTACGAACACAATTTTCATTAAATGAGCCCCCCTTTAGACTCGAACTTAGGACCTGGGTCAATTAACTCGAAACCAAGTTTTCTTCAAGGTTGTTTCCCCACTCAACTCCGAAAATTTCTACAATTTAATAGAATTAAGTCCAAAACGTAGCCACAAAAAAGGAAACGCTAACTCGAAGTTGCCTAACTTTTACACCCCTGTTGCACCGGGAGCATAATCAAAATTAAAGAATGTAGCCATAATACTTAACGATAAAATTTTGAATACATTACCTATCCGAAATAAAATACCAACACAGGTGGTATATGCCAATAAATTAGGTCATCCTTCCAGCATTGAGGCAGATACACCTGATACAATGGGTAATATCGTCCCAAGACTTTCCGTCTGAAGCCTAATCTACTGCATCTTCAGAATCACCTCAAAGGCCTGAGGTCACCTTGGCTACTCCACGGAGAATCTAACTCGTCACATGAATTAACACTCACTATTAGCAATGAGGCCTATTGCAAGTAGTACCTCCTGACTAATACCCATGAATATGGTTACCTGAAGGGTATCGATATTCGCTTTCCTCAGATTCGGGAAAATCATTCCATTGTTTCCCGGATTCAATAGAATCCTTTATTAATTTCTGGGTACGTCAATTGCTATGAATGACCGTCATGGTTATTGCCGTAGTAATAATAATGATAATAATAATAATAATAATAATAATAATAATAATAATAATAATAATAATGATAATAACCATGACATACGACAATCTTCGCCGTACACGTACAAATTAAATTTTACTGTCACTCGTCATTCATTTTCACCTATTGGTCCAATAATGTGCATCCAGTAATATGAACTAAATCAGTTCTTTATCATAATTGGTCATTCCTACAAATTTTAATTCTGGCATTACCATGCCATGCGCCCATTTTTCAGAAAATAAAAAAAACCGAAAATGCCTACCGAAAAAACCGAAAAATCCTACTGGAAATGCCGAAAATGCCCCACGTTGGGCGCCATATGGGACCTTTCCCACCATCCCCCATAGCTCATGGTACCATGTGCCAACAAAGAGGTGACCCTGTCGGGTCATGAACACATGGCACCACGCTCCACGGAAGGCGATGGTCAAGGGACCTTTTTCGGCCTGTGACGATTCCCTCTCATTGGGATTGAATAAGTAATCCACTCACATGAGAGGTCAACGCCCTGCGGCCTAGCAAGGTCAACTGCTAACTCTCCCGTTCCTAAGATCTGAACCCCGGCTACTCAGAGTCGCAGACCGTCCGCGGCGATAAAAATAAACTATCTTACAACTAACTTAAAGGCATAACATGAACGGAAGAGGTTCTGGATGCTAATTATCGGCAAAAATTAGGCACGAATAAATTTTCTGATTATTTAATTCACTCCCGTTGAACATATTTACAATCTATAACCTTGAACTTCAACGTTAAATTACATCATAGAATTTTAATACCAACCACGGACAACCTTGTCCGGGCTGCCACCCAAGTGAAGTTTTTATTCCCATCATTATAAGATTCATAATGTGGTCTATTGACATACACTGTTGAAATTTATAACACAAAAAAACAATCACCTATTCGGATTAAGCACATGGGTGTTCACATTTAACTTCAAACAACTCGGAGAAATTTGAGTTGCGTTTATTACGCTCTTGGTTGATCAACTTGGTTTCGAGTTTGCGGACACGATTATTTTACCTGCTGAGTACGGTAAACACTATTATAATGAACCAAACTTTTTACAAAATTTTATAAGGAAACTATGATGTTACGGATATAAATATTCCCGGGATTAATTCCCAAATTACATATTTAAAACACAGCAAGTTACACTAATTTACTCTAAGATTAGAGTGGCCACCTACATCGAACATAACACGAGAAATATAATATTTAAAAATATTTAAAAAAAATCATAAAATGATAAACGACTTCACGGCGTCGCAGCCTCTCGCAAAAACATGAAATGCACATAATTCTTGTTACTGCTAATCACCTCATTTGAGGACTAACTATACACATTCTAGGGCCTGAACCCTCCACTCAAACGAACTACCAAAGGATTTTTCACGAAGCCTCAATTAAACAAATCAATTAGCATCAAAACAACATCCTATTTACACTATTATCACACCTGGAAGAGAAAACACAAATATAACATTTTCCATACATGGTAACTGCATCTGGATTACCATTAGCCGTCGTTTGTGTGACTGACTCCCTTTTGTCATGTCCGAGGTACGAACGGGAGACCAACAGGTCTCTCGAGTCGGGGAACCTGAAAAATCAAGACCCTATCTATCGTTTCTCCATGTGTATGAACTAAGTGTTACTGCATTCATTCTTTCTTAGCCGTATTAGATTGTGGTAATCGATTAACAAAAAAAAAACCTTTACTAGCAGAGCGAAAAGGGATTGAGGAAATACACTTCCTTGAGACGGACGGCCATACATTTGCCTTTTCAGCAGTTCTGGTTTGACCCGTCAAGCGAGCTCGACCCTCCCGGGGAAGGCTGCCATAAATTCCCTTGTCAACCGCCCTCATGCCGGCCACATACTTCTTTCTTTAAAAACCCAACATTAGTGCGTTTACAAAAGCCTATTCAGTGGGCCAATTTATTCACGCGAACAAAATAACACATACAAACAGGTGCATAGAATTATGCTCAAACCCGCTCAGGTATTCTTCATCAGACCAATCTCTCAACTTTTGGGCCGTTACATGATTTTACTCTCTCTCTCTCTCTCATAGGAGTCCGGAGTTCCATCCTCGTGCCTCCCATAGTAAAACTACCACAATCCACGGGCTAGCAAACTAGAGTTTAATAACCTCACAGAATTTACTAATAACAAATAGCCATAATACTCACAATAATGATAATAATAATAATAATAATAATAATAATAATAATAATAATAACAATACGGACTATGTACCTGACATGAAGTTATAATTCTTTAATAGATCGGCATAAGATTATCCGACCAAACTGATTAATTTAAATGAAATCAAATGGACTACCAAAAAGGTATTTAAGCAATCACACAAAAAAAAAAAAATTTTCTTTAACGGGGCACTAGCTATAGTTGGTAGGGTGGACATTTGTACCTCGGTGCCATGACTCTTCACACACATATTGGACAGCAACGCCTTACATTATCATGCATAAAATCCAACTACTTTACATTAAAACGAGTACTTCATCTATCCAACTTTATCTGGTTCACAGGATATATGGCAATGATTCTTACGTCATCTTAACCTGTCTTCTTCCACATATCTCTCCCAGAATGAAGGCTCCTTTGTTACCTCAACGAAATTAATTAACCTATTCCCCCCGTCTCCTCTGACAGTACTCATAAAACAAGGATATAATCATGCTCGTGCAATACAGACAACTAGATGGGAAATTCATACTCTATTCCTAATTTGTTTCCTTCCCAAACAATTTTAAAAGGTTAAACTAAAATGAAAATACCGACCACTCTAATCTTCCTATAATTATTCAATTTAACATCATCCCATGCTATTCCTATATTCTGACATGATTTATCTACAGGGAATATCAATATCATAAGATCATAATTTTGTACTCAACATGTTGGTCCGTTGTCCATCGTCCGTCACTCGAGCCCCGAGGAGGGCTGCCTTGTAGGTCTTAACCCATCCTGCTGAAGTGGGAGATCGCTGGTTCAAGACGTTCCATGATGCTCCTGGAATAATCCATAGCGTTGGGGTTTGACCACTGAAATGACACTGTTTACACTTTCTTTTACAAAACTTCCTCCACTCGCGTTACAGGCAAATTTTTCCCTTTTATTGGTATGATTGCGATCTTTTGCGGAATGAAAGTTGCATATTTATTAATTTGATGCCGGACGCAGCTATACTACCTCAGTCCGACAAAGAAAGTACAGAAATCACGGTTCCGTCACTGCAATAGTTTATTAAACTGAATTAACGTGACATTGGGTTCCTATATTTATTTCAAAACCCTGTCTCGTACGTCTGTTTCTCTGTACTTCTACAATTACGCCGTCATTCAGCACGATAACTTGGTACTTGTTTTCTGTTTATATCATATTACACGGAATTTCGTGCTACCTTTTTTTATATGTCTACCTTCACAAAATTCAAATTATTCCTCACACACCACGGACTCTCTTTACCACGGGAGATGAATTGAAGAATTGTTTTCTCCGTCCGAGATTCGGCACATCACGGCGTCACAGTTTCGCGATGCGAACATACGACGTAATTCACGTAATTTTGTGGCGCGTTGCGAACAATCTGTAATTCATACAGCACTATCGCTCCGTTAAGTTCTCTACCGACAATTCGTATGAGAAATTATACATATTTGCACTCCCGTTTATATCAACATTTCTATACAAAGAAAAGGCAAGCCCGACCACAAATCGGCCGTGTGGTCACCTCGTAGACTCCTCAAAGACTGGCCTCCACCCTCATATGTGCAGGCAAATATAAAGGCTCTCTAGGGTGGGGAATGCTTCGGAGACATCTTCCTCCTACACATTTTAGTTTTCCAGATCCACAAGGCTTACGAATCCCAGCGGTGCGGCAATTTGTGTGGCCAACTACTCCGAAATACACGCTGTTATGCGGAACTCGGGATGATCGGTGGATTTGTCGTAATTAATTCCAATACAATCGGGGTGGGGGTAGTATTCGCTAAGAGTATTTGGCGACCCTGTAGGCGTGGGGACGCCGAGGAAATTACGTAACCATTTGAAGATGCATATTCGTAGGTGAGATTATTCTACCTTGATTTTTAATTTTTCCATTCATCCAATAATCCTCTTATTACTCTGCCGTATGTTTTCTGGTTAGTTTAGCCTTTATTGAGCAGAAAATACCCCTGAAATCGCCCCATCGCTTTGGCATCGCCGGACGTTGGCTTTTGTTTTCAATATGGAGTCAGCAAAATTGTATTCTTCTTCCCCTTTTTCCATGATACGCGCGCAGTTCGGGAGTTTTTCTAAGCCACCCCCTGGGAGATCTAGGCGCCTCTCTGTCGCGAAGTGTTATGCAATATGACGCTACTGCCAGCATCCAAACAAAGGAATCTACAAGCCTACTAATTCCTTAAATATATGATTCTGAATAATTATTCATGTGACTATACGGTCACAATACATACATACATACATACATATATACACACTACTTCATTATAGAATGCTATGCCTTTCAGCGTTAAGTCTGCAAACCTGTGTAAACTTACTAAATGCCACCATAATCCTCTACTTGTAATGATATTAATAATAATGTTATTTTGCTTACCGGGCAAGCTGGCCGTTAGATGTGAGCTTGTGAGTTAGTGAGTTCGAACCCCATTGTCGGCAGCCCTCAAGATGCTTTCCCATGGTTTCCCATTTTCACACCAGGCACTCTTACGACTTTCGGAGACACCGAGGTGCCAGAATTTAGTCCCGCAGGAGTTCTTTTACGTATCAGAGAATCTACCGACCCGAGGCTGACGCATTTGAGCACCTTGAAATACAACCGGACTGAGCCAGGATCGAACCTGCCAAGCTACATTTGTAACTAGGTTTGTAGCCTCGTTTATTTCCATACCTGTTATCTTTAAATCATTAGAAACTGAGCCTAACCATCGTTGCCTTGTCTCTCTCTACTTCTCTTACCCTCCATAACAGAGTCTATTACTATCCTAGGTAAACCATCTTCCTTCCTCCACTTGCTTCACATGACTCCACCACTGAAACCGGTTAATGCGAACAACTTCATCAATCGAGTTTATTTCTAACTTAGCCTTTGTCTCCTCATTCCGACTATCGATCTGCCATTGTTCCCACCTGTTTGTACCAGCGATCAATTTCGCTAATTTCATGTCAGTTACTTATAACGTATGGATAGGATATCCTGAGTCCATCCAGCTTTCACTCCCGTAAAGCAAATTTGGTATGTAAACGGACCAATGAAAAGATAGTTTCGTGACTACCTTTCCTAAAGAATACTGTTGATCACAACTGCGAACTCAGTGAATTAGCTTTCCTGTACCTTGATTCATTTTCACTTACTATACTATCATCCTGGGAGAATACACATCAGAGGCGGCTCGTACTGAATTATATTGGTGGTTAGCATGTAACTGTTAGGTCGATCTGCGTATCATTAAATATTAAATTAGGGTTCTCTCCTTTCGTTAGGACTTGGAATGTAGAATTTCTAGGCATTCTATGGACTTAGTGTAAAATCCCTCTCGGGTACTATCTAAAATGAAAGGACGCACGAGTGTGCATCTTCGTTTCCCTTATTCACTTTGTTTTTTGGCGACTTGGTTTCCTTATTCTAATTGTCTCTACCTTGTTTTCAGACATGCACTTTCCTTCCTAGTAACCAAGTAGCATGGCTTATCTTTTGTGTCACCGGACCTTATGCTCTATTAAGTTTTATTGACAAGACTTGTACTGGGGGTGCTTGAGTGGGTTCAGCCTCCCTTTCATTTTGTTCTTGGCCTTTCCATTAACGTGCATTTTCCCTTTCTTGGCCACGTAGTATGAGCATCGGCTGCTGTGTTCTGCATCTGTCAATCCGTTATTTCGCGTAGCTCTCCTATGAAATAAGGGTAGCAAGTGTAAAAAAAAAATTCAGCTTTAAAGGTAGCATGAGGTGTTCTGGCGTAAATTCATTAATCTAATGTGAATTTGAGGTCCATTAAGGCATTGCAAACGGTAAATTGTAAATTGCTGTTGAGGATTCGAGGACCATATGATATGTAACTTCGAATTCTGAGGGCTCAATTCCCCTCTTGGTAACTTTGTCCTGGAAGATCCTGCTTCTTCCTTTTCGAACAAAGTAATGTTCTATATTCCCTCTGCTGGGGGACTTCATTTTTCAAGGCTAGTTCCTCTCTAATCCCATTTATGCCAAAGACTTGTATTTTTATAAGACCTATTGTTCTGGTTTCGACTGTAAGTCTTGTACGAAAATGGGAGTACTTTCTCCCCTGTTGTGAATTAGCTAAGTTCCTAAGCTTGTCTATTATTTATTCGGTTGTTAAATCTCTATTTTTTTGTTGTTGTCTGAAGATATGCAAGGGAAAGAAGAGAAAAGAAAAGAAATGGAAGAAAAAATAGTTTCTGATAATTGGCTATATTTTTCGAAATTCAGTCTTTGGTTCATGCTTTATCCAGCCACTTATCCCCCATGCTTCTATCCCTCTCTGATCCACTGAAAGCTTCGTCACAATAATAATAATAACAATAATAATAATAATAATGATAATAATAATAATAATAATAATAATAATAATAATAATAATAATAATAATAATAATAATAATAATAATAATAATAATAATAATAATTTGCCGAAGTAGTATTATAGTGTAGTTTTTGTCATCTAGATGCTGCCTGATGACACGTAACACGATAAAAATGCTATAAAGCTTGGAGCTTCACGTTCATCAGAAGAAACCATCATCATCATCATCATCTGTTTACCCTCCAGGGTCGGTTTTTCCCTCGGACTTAGCGAGGGATCCCACCTCTACCGCCTCAAGGGCAGTGTCCTGGAGCTTCAGACTCTTGGTCGGGGTCTACAACTGGGGAGTATGACCAGTACCTCGCGCAGGCGGCCTCACCTGCTATGCTGAACAGGGGCCTTGTCGAGGGATGGGAAGATTGGAAGGGATAGGCAAGGAAGAGGGAAGGAAGCGGCCGTGGCCTTAAGTTAGGTACCATCCCAGCATTCGCCTGGAGGAGAAGTGGGGAAACCACGGAAAACCACTTCTAGGATGGCTGAGGTGGGAATCGAACCCACCTCTACTCAGTTGACCTCCCGAGGCTGAGTGGACCCCGTTCCAGCCCTCGTACCACTTTTCAAATTTCGTGGCAGAGCCGGAAATCGAACCCGGGCCTCCGGGGGTGGCAGATAATCACGCTAACCATTACACCACAGAGGCGGACAGAAACCATGATAATGCAAATAATAATGATTAGGTATTAATTAATAATATTTATTAAATTCAAGTTTATGTTCAAGATATAACGATTTAAATATACATAGTACAACAACCCTTCAGCAACATGGTTAAAATTAGGCTACTAAAAATGTAAGAAAATTGAACTCTCTTCTTCTTTGTCTAAAATGTTCATCGTTCTTGTTGTTCCCAAAATCTTCAGCGGGAACTCAATTTCTTGCCACTGTAATGTGATGTAACGAACAGGTAATTCGTCGTGCCGCATTGCACCGGACAGCCGGTCTGAAACCAAACAATCATGTCACAAGAAATACACAGAGGAACGTATAAATAGTTATTTATTACCATGTCTGATTATGCTGGATTGATATAAGTCAAGTCGTTGATATCTCTTGCCAGTACCTTGAACAGAATACAGATACAAATGGTTATCAGTTTACGTAAAATAAAAGTATACTTTGAAAGGTTTTAAGGTTTGTCTGTTTGGTTTTCAATAACCGGAATCTTTGTCAGATGTGAATTTTGTTTTCAAAATTCTTTACTTTACAAAACTTGTTTGAAAACAATGCTAGCAGTTATAATGTAATTATCGTTTTCTTTTTGGCCGTATGTGTCTTTAACACAAACATAAATATCACTGAATCTGCGAACTCGTGAAAAATCTACGTGATAAAACAGGTTCTGGTAAATAAAATCCTGCCCTTTGAAACGTCTGACTTTGTCATTTATTAATGGTCAAAGTGAAGGATACTTTTATTGAGAACTGTTTCCTTATCATTTGGAAAGGCACGGTTGGATCAGAAGTTGTTACGTTAATGCGGGGTATAAGCACAGTTTTATCGGAGTGAATGAATTTAGCAGTGATGATGTTCTCGCCTAAGTCAGTTACCACTATTCCCACACCATTAATTAATCCCTGATTTGTGTTAAGATTTTTAAATAACATAATAATAGCATTTTCTTTAAAAGCAATTTATGAGATGATAAACTGAACGGATTTAAGGAGTTCATGATTTCCATGGGGTACTATTGAACGTTGTTTATTTCTTTATGTTGGACAGAATCAGAACTCTCCAGGTAACAAATTGGAAATTACATATTCATTAATTGTTGTATAATTATCATTTTTGGACAGGAAATCTCCGTTGACTAGAGCTGCGAAACATTATATTCATTGATTTCTGTATCAATGAATATGGTGGTAATAATACTATCGTATTTACAATAACTATGTTTCGGAATTTTGATCGTTTCATTGTAGTAATGTTACCCAATTTAATAACCGTTCAGTGAAAACGGGATCATGGTTTGTCCTCATATTTTGAGTCAAATTATGAATTCTAACATGAGAACATAAGGGTGATTCTTTAACTGTATTTTCAACGATGGCTGTTCTACTGGCATGTCTTTTTTGCTAGGGGCTTTACGTCGCACCGACACAGATAGGTCTTATGGCGACGATGGGATGGGAAAGGCCTAGGAGTTGGAAGGAAGCGGCCGTGGCCTTAATTAAGGTACAGCCCTAGCATTTACCTGGTGTGAAAATGGGAAACCACGGAAAACCATTTTCAGGGCTGCCGATAGTGGGATTCGAACCTACTATCTCCCGGATGCAAGCTCACAGCCGCGCGCCTCTACGCGCACGGCCATCTCGCCCGGTACTGGCATGTCTAACAACGGGTAACACCTGACGGAAATCTCCAACAAACAGAATTATTTTGCCTCCATAAGTGAGATTATTATTCATGATGTCCTTTAAAAGTCGATTGACAACGCTTAGGGCGTTTTTGGAGCCAATGAAATCTCGTCCCAAATGATGAGGTCTGAGTCACGAAGAAGTTGTGCACCCTTGCTGTGGGGGCGAATCGATGAGACCGATGTATTCAAGATGGGTACAGGTAGTTTGAAAATCGAATCTGATGTGCACCCCCCTGGTAGGAGATTGGCGGCAATACCTGTCCATGCAACTGATAAAAGAAACTAGTTTTCATCTCGTAAAATATGGCACAATGTTTGGTAGAGAAATGTTTTATCTGAGACCCCCGGTCTGTCAAGTCTGTCAATGAAGTAACAATTGGGAATTTTATGTCTTACTGAATGAAACTTTGTCTCAGCTATTACCTTCTGTTCTACGTTTAGCTTTTCATAAGCTGTCTTACCGTTCCTACGTTCTTCTCCTACGTTGTAAACTTTTGTTGTATGTTGTGCGATGATCACAAGATTTGCCATGATATTTAAGTAGTTCTCCAATTCTTGCAGTGTGAGGTTGTAGGCTTCAGGTAGGGTGTGCTGTCTCTGAAAATCTTCTGAAAGTTCGTCCTGAAATGTTTTCCACAACTCAGGTATATTGGCAGGAGAACAGAATATGCAGATGATAGCGAAAAGCAATCTCAATTGCGTTATCATTTTTAGTCTGGCAGCCTCCTGCAGGCATTCTTGCCATTCGGCATCGTTAGTGATAAGCGACATGTTTCTGCAGCTTGTTAAATGAGTTGCACAGTATTCCATCAATTGTGCGTAGATCGTCAAACGACTGTGGTCTTTTTACGTGCAGAAGTAGTACTCGGAGGTACATCTCGGCCAGACTGACAGTATAGATCCGTCCAAAGTATTTGTGTGTTTTTTGAAGAATGTTCTATTGTCCTTTAGACCACACATAATATAGTGGGATATCGCTGTAAAGGTACTTGCGGGCGGTAATATTCTGATTGCACAATTCAAAAAATGCCATGAGTTTGGAGTCCCTATGAATGTTACCATTAGCTTCGTATCCGGCCTTAATGTACACCATTTGTTCTTCCGGTAAGTGGACAGGGAGTCGCTCGACTGTATGTGATCGTTGGAAAGGTTGGCGTTCGTGAAATAGCCATATAGCCTCTGGTGGGCTCACATAGTGACAGTTCAAATAAATGTTCAGTTTGTCAACGGTGAGTTGTTTTTGACCTTCAGAAACTGTACGCTGCGCAGTCATGTCTTTTATGCACGTATTTGTACAAATATTTAACAGATTTGATTGAAGAACAATGATTGAGATTGATATGACAACGGGATTTTCTACTAAGAAATATACAGCATGGTACAGTCCACCGAACTGTCATTGTAACACCGTTATCGCGTAGTAGAGTAGCCATTAACATTTATTTTAGTTCCCTCTTGAAAAACGTTTGGATAATTTTAATACATTTTTGTTCTTGCATGCATGGACTGTTTGGAGTGTTAGTACCGCAAGACCATGTACCATGCATTCCTGAATAAGTTCAAGAAGTTGAGGGACTGTTTCTTTATCTGGAATTTCTGCACAAATTGAAATGCACCAGTTCTTTTAAAACAGATGACAAAATCAACATTGCCTGGTGGTGTTCCGTCAACAGTGACAAAAGCAGCAGCCACCTCATTGACTGTAGGTGCACTAGAGCTTCGAGGATGAAACGCATTGCTAATAGTGAATTGTCATTTAAAATCAGATATAGTGTCAGCTACATCTTTTATGTGTTAAAACAACTATGTATAAGGATTATGTATATCAAGAATTACTTGCAATGTAACCATTATTTCTTTACAACAGATTCTATTGGCTTCATCCTCTATACGATATTGAAATGCAGTATCAAAATCTATAGTGAAGAGGCCAGCTTACGTTGGTGCAATCCCTGCAGGAGAATGAAGACTTCCTACACCTGCCCATGTAATTTAAAAAATAATGGAGCTATGCCAGGAATTTCAACTGAATTAATCTGAACTGAAGCAAATGCCAGAGCATTGTTAAATTGTGTAATATTTTCTAGGTAGTTCTTAGTATAGTCATCATTCTGCTCTATGAGGTTTTGAAGCTCTGCACGACGTTTAATGGGCTCTAAATTAACCTTTCCCTTGTGGCAACACATGGTAGCTGAATTGTCACTGAACTCCCTTGCAAACAACCTTGCAAACGAATATATGCACTTTTTTATCAATATCACCAACACTGTGTGTTGGCACTTTGTCTTTTGGGTAAAGATGAGCAGAACAATATGTTTTCGGAAGTTTATACAGTTGCCCTCTTTCACTGTTGTTTTGATGGCGGTGAAGTTAGTAACTTGTTGAAACAAAGTTGTTATCTTGCACTAACTATTGTCGTTGAGCTTTGAATCTGTCTTTTCTGTGATTGCGCTGAGCTTCTTTACCTTTCTGAAGTCGAAATTGACTTTATTCGTCACTTATGGAATTTCTTCTGCTCCAATCTGTGACACGTTCCAATGGTGTGGAACGCCCACTGGTTGGAAGTCCGGTTAAACAGATTGTCAACAGATGGTACCTTCTACATTCTTTATGAAAATAAGGCTTTCAAAATAATGAATTTTACGAACAAATTATTTTTAAACTATTTGTTTATTATTCATCATTAGCGGGGAACGTAATCTTCAAAATGATGGCTGAATCATTAATTTTTAAAATGTATTAAGGAATATATGGCGTAGTGACAAAAAACCTTTGGGAAATAATACGCAGTTCAAGAAATGAGGGGAACATGTTTTTGAACGTATGCCATGCTCCACAAAACAATACCTCACACCCAGGTACATTACCAACTAAACCTTAATTATTTACCGTTGAAGTATACAAAAGAACATCGATGGATTCGCGTTCATTTTCAGAACACAAACGGAAATGTCCAAATAGGGGCGAAAACAAAGTGATAACAGTCCTTCAGAGTGGATTTTTATCACAGTCGGAGAGCTTCAGCATGGTGTATGTCCTCCACGAGCGTTTATCACAGCTTGGCACCTACGTGGCATGCTCCGTATAAGTCGACGCAGGTGACGTTGCGGCATCAGGTCCCATTCTTTAATGAGAGCCTGCTCGAGGTCTTGGAGAGTCTGTGATGGAACAGGACGCCCACGATCAATTCTGTCAAGCCTATCCCACATATGCTCGATGGGATTATTTTTTTTTTTTGCTAGGGGCTTTACGTCGCACCGACACAGATAGGTCTAATGGCGACGATGGGATAGGAAAGGCCTAGGAGTTGGAAGGAAGCGGCCGTGGCCTTAATTAAGGTACAGCCCCAGCATTTGCCTGGTGTGAAAATGGGAAACCACGGAAAACCATTTTCAGGGCTGCCGATAGTGGGATTCGAACCTACTATCTCCCGGATGCAAGCTCACAGCCGCGCGCCTCTACTCGCCCGGTGCTCGATGGGATTAAGGTCGGGACTCACTGCTGGCCATTCCATCTCTTGAATGTCCAGTTTTCGCAAGATAGCTCTGATGATGCGCGCTACGTGAGCCCTGGCATTGTCGTGCATGAGTACGAATTCAGGGCCAACACCGTATGCAACAACCAACACTTTATGTAGCAGTATCTGCTCGACGTGTCCCGCAGCGGTAAGATTGCCACGGACGACGCCAAGGTCCGTACGGCCATCAATACTGATGCCACCTGACAGGTCTTCATCCTCCGACCTACTGTCCTATGCGTCATCCAGCTTTCAGATTCAGGTTACTCATGCAAACACGTCTTCGCATCAAGTGTTGATGTTACAACGGCTTTCCCCCACAGTGACAACTCCATTAAATGAATGTTCCTAATCAGATGAAAACATACCTACCGAGCTCCACAGCTGCAGCCGCTTAAGTGCGGGCAGTATCCAGTTTTCGGGAGATAGTGGGTTCAAGCCCCACTGTCGGCAGCCCTGAAGATGGTTTTCCGTGGTTTCCCATTTTCATACCAGGCAAATGCTGGGGTCGTACCTTAATTAAGGCCATGACCACTTTCCTTCCTACTCCTAGCCCCTTCCTGTCCCCTCGTCGCCAGAAGACACATCCGAGTCGGTGCGATGCAAAGCAACTTGTAAAAAAAAACCGTATCTATACACACAATTATCAATGATCAGCATTTAGAGCTGTCGCCCAGGTGGCAGATTCCCTATCAATTGTTTTCCTAGTCTTTTCTTAAATTACTTCAAAAAACTTGGACATTTCACGGTATTCAAGGTTTTCTTATTCAACATCTGTTTAGTTAAATTAATGCTTCAGTCAGCTCGCTTACTCACTGTCCCCGTACACCGGTGATCTCGTGATTCGATGATCGAAGCCTTATGCAATGATGCGACGTACGAACTGAGAGAAAACTGAGAGGTTCTTCCCAATATAAAACAGATCAGCTTGAGTGGTCATGAGCATGACTCATAGCCATAGGGTAGGCTAAAGAGCTGAGTTGAATTACGTCGAATGCCAACTACATTATAATAAATTAAGATTCATTAAAGATATAATAGTATACCTACATACTAAAAACCAAAGTCTTCTCCGTACAGGCCACGAAGGCCTTTGGAGGGTTGGAAGGTAAAAGTTTCCAAAGTACTCATTTTTGGTGTAAGCTGAGTGAACCCCGGGGCCATATGCACCTCCGGAAGTGGAAATCCTATTTCTTAAATTTTGCGACTTCCTGACGGGGATTCGAACCCACGTCCTTCCGGGTAAACAGAGCATGCCTTTACCGCCTCGGCCAGGGAGCCCCTTACCTACTTGCAGGCTACTTCGGAATTATGTTTTGACTGCCATTTTAACACTGCAAAAAAATCCAGTCCGCCTCTGTGGTGTAATGGTTAGTGTGATTAGCTGCCACTCCCGGAGGCCCGAGTTTAATTCCCGGCTCTGCCACGAAATATGAAAACTAGCACGAGGGCTGGAACGGGGTCCACTCAGCCTCGGGAGGTCAAATGAGTAGAGAAGGGTTCGATTCCCTCCTCAACCATCCTCGAAGTGGTTTTCCGTGGTTTCCCACTTCTCCTCCAGACAAATGTCGGGATGGTACCTAACTTAAGGCCACAGCCGCTTCCTTCCCTCTTCCTTGTCCGTCCCGACCAATCTTCCCATCCTCCCGCAAGGCCCCTGTTCACCATTTGTATCCCCCGACCAATGTCTCACGCTCCAGGACACTGCCTTTGAGGCGGTAGAGTTGGGATACCTCGCTGAGTCCGAGGGAAGAACCAACCCTGGAGGGTAACCAGATTAAGAAGAAGAAGAAGAAATAACTCCAACTATTATTTAAACCTCCCTGTAACAAAAGGACAGTGAATGCAAGTGCGCATTATTTTCAAAGGAGCTGGGAGCGAGACTCCGTTATAGCGTACGATTCCTTCAGTGAGCCATGAACCCATGACCCTGTATATGTCTTCCGCAGCGTAAATTCGGCTCCCCGCCAATGTCCTGTGTTCCGACAACGAACCGTGTGTGTGATATGTCTCACTGATCCGTGAGTGTACCAATCAGCAGCACTGTCTGCTGCAAGCCAGATGAAATCGTGTGCCGTGAGCTCGCCGTTACTGCGATTCGACAATCGGACAATCGAATGAATCGGTACACTGCAGTCAACACTACACACTTCAGCATTTCTTCCCCACCGTCCGATCAGTTGATCTCGCCTTCACAACCAAAGTTGACGGAAGACGGAAAGTAGACAAACGTGAGAGCCTCCGGTGAATTGTTTTGAGTTCAATGATTGCCATCAACGAAGAACTGCTCTTTGAAGTCGTAAAAAAGCATCCTGCTCTGTACAGACAGAATGAAGGAATGCCAGGTGGTAATTTTTCCAGGTATATTTTATATAAAAAATATTTCTACCGTTGTATGCTATTGTGTCCGCCTCTGTGGTGTAGTGGTTAGCGTGATTAGCTGCCACCCCCGGAGGCCCGGGTTCGATTCCCGGCTCTGCCACGAAATTTGAAAAGTGGTACGAGGGCTGGAACGGGGTCCACTCAGCCTCGGGAGGTCAACTGAGTAGAGGTGGGTTCGATTCCCACCTCAGCCATCCTGGAAGTGGTTTTCCGTGGTTTCCCACTTCTCCTCCAGGCGAATGCCGGGATGGTACCTAACTTAAGGCCACGGCCGCTTCCTTCCCTCCTCCTTGCCTATCCCTTCCAATCTTCCCATCCCTCCACAAGGCCCCTGTTCAGCATAGCAGGTGAGGTCGCCTGGGCGAGGTACTGGTCATACTCCCCAGTTGTATCCCCCGACCAAGAGTCTGAAGCTCCAGGACACTGCCCTTGAGGCGGTAGAGGTGGGATCCCTCGCTAAGTCCGAGGGAAAAACCGAACCTGGAGGGTAAACAGATGATGATGATGATGATGTATGCTATTGTACTAAATACTACTAAGGCAGAGTGTTTTCTTTACAACTGGCTTTATATCGCACCGACACAGATAAGTCTTACGGCGACGATGGGAGAGGAAAGGGCTAGGAGTGGGAAGGAAGCGCCCGTGGCCTTAATTAAGGTACAGCCCCTGCATTTGCCTGGTATGGAAATGGGAAATCACGCAAAACCATCTTCAGTGCTGTCGAAAGTGGTGTTCGAACCCACGATCTCCCGGATGCAAGCCATACATAAGTACTAAACTTCTAGGATGTATCGTGCATGTTGACTTCGTAGCCGAACCGGTTTAGGGGATGGAGTACAAGGCGTATGAGTATCTGTAGCGCAGTGCTTCGAATGCAGATTATGGTAATTTTTTTCAACGAAAGTGGTGCTCCATTTTAGCTGGTATACAATAATATTCAATATTTTTTCCTTCTTCTTCTTCTTCTTCTTAATCTGTTTACCCTCCAGGGTCGGTTTTTCCCTCGGACTCAGCGAGGGATCCCACCTCTACCGCCTCTAGGGCAGTGTCCTGGAGCTTCAGACTTTGAGTCGGGGGATACAACTGGGGAGAATTGCCAGTACCTCGCCCAGGCGGCCTCACTTGCTATGCTGAACAGGGGCCTTGTGGAGGGATGGGAAGATTGGATGGGACAGGCAAGGAAGCGGGAAGGAAGCGGCCGTGGCCGTAAGTTAGGTACCATCCCGGCATTTGCCTGGAGGAGAAGAGGGAAACCACGGAAAACCACTTCCAGGATGGCTGAGGTGGGAATCGAACCCACCTCTACTCAGTTGAACTCCCGAGGCTGAGTGGACCCCGTTCCAGCCCTCGTGGCAGAGCCGGGAATCGAACCCGGACCTCCGGGGGTGGCAGCTAATCACGCTAACCACTACACCACAGAGGCGGACAATATCTGTTCCTATAGGTTTTATATGGTGCGCTCTTACATGGCGTCTTTCCCTTACGGATGGGTGGGGGAAGGACTGGGAAGGAAATCAGCTTTGGTCTTTTACTAAGGTACCGTCCCGGCATTTGCTTGGTGGTGAAAATGGGAAACCAAGGAAAACCATTTTCAGGACGGCCAGCATGGGATTCAAATTCACAATCTCCCCAGCCCAACACACATAAATAATAATCAACACCAACGAGGTCACATCACAGCACTTATTGACTTCCTCACGATGTATTCCTATGAAAAGTACGTTGAGTTGACCGCTAATTTATGGAGAAAGTACGGTCGAATTAATATATATGCCACGTGCTCCGCGATGGTAAGAAGTTAAATGAACACTGTAAAACATTATTGAAGACTTGACACGGATATCACATTTCGATCACGAAAGGCCATACTTAAGTAATAAACCTTTAGCAAGCGTCTTGTACGTTGTATCTGTGGTTGAGTCGGATAGGGGCCGGTGACACAAGTTGTCAGAATACCGATATTGCAGTGGTTCGATTCCGACCTTATGTGTGTTTTTCGTATTTTTGACCGACAGGTAGTGCCCCAGTTTAACGGACACACAATGTTTATACACACTTGACGAGGTCACATCACAGCACGTATTTATTCACGCACGATGTATTCCAGTGACGAGTACGTTGATATGTTGCTCATTTATGGGGAAACAAAGCAGAACGCAGTGCAGTCGCAACGTCTCCATCACAAGCGTTTTTCTGATAGAAGACTACCGACTACCAATACGTTTCGAAACCTTGTGATTGAAGGTTGCGGTCGACTGAAACGCTCGGAAGGGTAACTTCTGTTAGAGATGCTCCTATAACGTCTGCTCCAAATGAAGAGGCTGTTTTGGACGAGTACTCGGACACTGCCATTCATCAGTCATGCGTATACTGCATAACAATACATTTCACCCATACCATTTGCAGTTACACCAGCAGCTGCACGGACGTGATTTCGATGCGCCATGGGGGTTCGGTTTTTCACATAAATAATTCACAAATTAAATTAATGAAACTTTTATGACTCATTTTAGGACATTATTAAAGCGAAATGCCGCCTCTGTGGTGTAGTGGTTAGCGTAATTAGCTGCCACCCCCGGAGGTCCGGGTTCGATTCCCGGCTCTGCCACGAAAATTTGAAAAGTGGTACGAGGGCAGGAACGGGGTCCACTCAGCCTCGGGAGGTCAACTGAGTAGAGGTGGGTTCGATTCCCACCTCACCCATCCTCGAAGTGGTTTTCCGTGGTTTCCCACTTCTCCTCCAGGCGACTGCCGGGATGGTACCTAACTTAAGGCCACGGC
This sequence comes from Anabrus simplex, assembly GCF_040414725.1. Lineage (NCBI taxonomy): Eukaryota > Metazoa > Arthropoda > Insecta > Orthoptera > Tettigoniidae > Anabrus > Anabrus simplex. Next base: position 1,119,691,581 of record NC_090266.1, on the reverse strand, counting down.
CGTTTCCTTCCCTCATCCTTGTCTATCCCTTCCAATCTTCCCCTTCCTCCACAAGGCCCCTGTTCAGCATAGCAGGTGAGGCCGCCTGGGCGAGGTACTGGTCATTCTCCCCAGTTATATCCCCTGACAAAGAGTCTAAAGCTCCAGGACACTGCCCTCGAGGCGGTAGAGGTGGGATCCCTCGCTGAGTCCGAGGGAAAAAGCCGAACCTGGAGGGTAAACAGATGATGATGATGATTAAAGCGAAATTCAAGCGATGAGAGAAACCATATTTCGAGAAATAACGCAAGAATGCCCTTTCGTTTCGCGAAATCGTGCATAAATTAATTCGAAAGGTCATGTCTAATAATAGTAGGCCTCCTGATATGAAAGATAAGAAAAGACGCTGTTGTTTTGAATTCCAGTTCGTATTTCAGATAATAATGATTCCGAAGAAGCAATGTGATCAATCACATTTTTGGTAAGGAGATAGGAAATTCCACCACACTTCGAGCAGTCCGAAAAGTGAACAAACATTTTGACGAAATGTGACAGGAAGAGCAGCTATGTCAGAGAGAGTTTCTGAGTATCACTGCGTTCAGTGGGTATTTGGACACAGCTTCAGCTCGACTAAAAATAGTTTTGAGGGAATGAATAATAAATATTTGTTCAAAATTATTTCACCAAAGATTCCAAATTCTGCTTCGGACAAAAAGATTCATAAAGCAGGAGGAGCTTTACAAATTAGTGTGAGGAAGATTTATCCTTTGAACTCTCAGACCAGGTAGTAGGTTTCAGAAGCGGTCTGAGAAAATAAATCGCCTTGATAACCTCTGTAGATAGCTGCAAGTACCCCAGATGGCGTTTTCACCTGTCTGCCTGTTTATTCCGTCGAACGATTATTTTTGAAATTGGAACTTATAAAGAACTATCTACGAAATCCAAGACAGGCACAGTGAAGCATCGAAAGAGAAACGGATAGATCCACTGATGTCAGTGAAATCACGTCATATGACCTACTTTCATTACACTATAATGTGAGAAGAATCAAATTTTAAACATAATTTATAAAATCAAAACATAGAAGCGTGTATTTGTCTACAGTAAGTTTTTATTTAATCTCTGCAAAGTATTTCACTATGAAAACAAAATCTAATAATTTATTTGTTTTGTAATCTTACACGCCGAGCTCGATAGCTGCAGTCGCTTAAGTGCGGCCAGTATCCAGTATTCGGGAGATAGTATGTTCGAACCCCACTGTCGGCAGCCCTGAAGATGGTTTTCCGTGGTTTCCCATTTTCACACCAGGCTGTACCTTAATTAAGGCCACGGCCGCTTTCTTCCCACTCCTAGCCCTTCCCTGTCCCATCGTCGCCATAAGACCTATCTGTGTCGGTGCGATGTAAAGCAACTAGAAAAAAAATGTAATCTTACAGTAAGTATTTTGCATATATTAAAGGGATATATACTGCATTAAAGTTATGATTGTATCTGCTGTAGTGTCCGACTCGTTGGCTGAATGGTCAGCGTACTGGCCTTCGGTACAGAGGGTCCCGGGTTCGATTCCCGGCCGGGTCGGGGATTTTAACCTTAATTGGTTAATTCCAGTGGATCGGGGGCTGGGTGTTTGTGCTGTCCCCAACATCCCTGCAACTCACACACCACACACAATACTATCCTCCACTACAATAACACGCAGTTACCTACACATGGCAGATGCCGCCCACCCTCATCGGAGGGTCTGCCTTACAAGGGCTGCACTCGGCTAGAAATAGCCACACGATAAAAAAAATCTGCTGTAGTTAAATGTATCTATCCCATGACATTGCTTTGGGGAATGCTTGGCATTCTTGTCCATTTCCGGTACCTCTCGTGTCAGGCAGCACCTTATTATAGCCTTCAGTCCACGATTAAAATTATCGAGCGAGTTCGCTGCACGGAACGGATCACGTAGCTCTCCTCTTACATCCAGGAAATGTTGGATTCGAACTCCGCCATCCGCAGCCTAGACGATTATTTTCAGTGGCTTCTAATTTTTACACCAAGCGAATGCTAAGTTTGTACGTTAATTTCGTATCCTATCTCAGTCAGTGCGACGTTAGAACATCACCACAAAATGAACTAGCCTGGAATGGAATCCAGGACATCTTCTTACGAGGAAGACAATAAACTTACGCCATGAGGTTGCATCAACTGACAAGAAATGCACATAAGTGACTGTTAAAATGGATACGAATACGTTCTAGTTGTTCTCTCGCAGGTACTTGAATGAATGTTGAAAACACGTTATCCACAGTAAGTAATTCCATTTGCAACGTCAGTTCATAAGAGACGTTTCAAGACTGATTTCCCAAGTCAAGTCAAGATTTGTCCAATGGGCCCAGAAGAAAAAAATCATTCTCCTAATACAGAAGGTCGTTCGGGATCTCTGGTGACGAGTTTGAAGGCCGCTGGCGGCGCTGTTATCAACTTGAGCACGTCGAAACGGGGAGTGATGATTCATGTCAGTACTGAGAACGTGTGTGTAGAAATGAAATGTCGTATGGCTTTTAGTGCCGAGATATCCCAGGACGGGTTCGGCTCGCCAGGTGCAGGTCTTTCTATTTGACCCCCGTAGGCGACCTGCGCGTCGTGATGAGGATGAAATAATGATGAAGACAACACATACACCCAGCCCCCGTGCCATTGGAATTAACCAATTAAGAGTAAAATCCCCGACCCGGCCGGAAATCGAACCCGGGACCCTCTGAACCGAAGGCCAGTACGCTGACCGTTCCGCCATCGAGTCGGACGTGTGTACAGAGTTTCGTGACATTAGCTGCAAGGATGCCGAAGCGGATTGACCCTTACTTGGAGGATTACATTAACAGCCCTTCCCGATGCTAAATATAATTATTCTGCAATCCAAGCAATGTGCAAGAAGCGTGATTTCTTGAATATCATAGAATGGGATCAGTACTGTATTGAATAAAAAAGTCAAAGGCCGACTGGGCGTAATTCCAGAGGGGTAAAAACAGACAAATCCACGACCAGCCACCAGTCGTACACTAGAAGTGAGGAAAGTGAAGGCCCCTGTCTCAGGTTTGTAACCCACTCAGCGAAGGACTATCGCAATGAGAAAAGCGGCATAAGCGCCGCGTTCACAAGCTGTTGCTCGTCACATTTCGAAACGTCGCACTAACGCAATAGAGCTGAATGAGGGCGATCCGGCAGGGGACAGATGGAAAAATATGGTGACATTAGACGAAGCATGTGTGTACCTTAGTGACTGTAACCAACCACGCTCGATTTACTACCACTCTAGAGACAAAACAAATTATCAAACATGGTATAATGAATGCCAGGAAAGTTTTCTAAGGGGTTTCATGTTGGCCGCTGGATACTGCTACAGTGGCATGTTAACCATTCGCCGTGTCACTGATAATGTGAAGGTGTACTCCACATACTATGAGCAAGAGGTTTTAACACCCATTTAAACACAGATATCGCAGCAAAAAATCAGGTATGGTGTACATCAAGATAAAGCATCCAGCCAACACCTCTCGTTCGACTCGTCTGTTCTTTTGAGAGAATGGAAATGGAAACTGGTGAAGGCACGTGATGGGTCATCCGTGGACTTCTGTGCATTTGGACCCCTAAAATGGGCCTTAGGAAATAGACATCCACGCACTATCAATGGCCTCTGGAAAGCCTGTTAGGAGGAATGGGATAAGATAGACATGCTAGCTTTGCGAAAAGTCTGCTGCAATGGAAATTACATTGTCGGGCTATAGCTAGAAAATCTTGCTTTCCAATTGAGCATGATCCTTAATTACCCTTCAAACATCGTCCCCAGAGATCCCGAACGACCTTCTGTAAGCTTCGTTTTTTTCAGAATCTAACCCAAATGAAGTGTAACAAGAAAATGTGTAGTTTATGTGACGGTCAGTAGACGTGATCGTAGCCACAGAACCTACAGTTTAATGTGAAACTAGACCCACAGGGACATGGCCATTCATTTAAAAAAAACCATAAGAATTCGAACTCACTCCGCCTTTGTGAAATATTTACAGTTATTGTCAGTTTTACTCACCATTAGGAATTCAAAATACATCCTTCCATAGATCTCTGTATTCAAGGCTGTTTTCATGTTTCAAATAATGCCTGTGCATAGGTCTGTGAAGGATTCTCTTTAGGGATCGCTGGGAACATCTCGGGAATCTGTGTCTCTTTCCTGGAGACAGAGGTAAAGAGTCCGAGGAGTGCAGACACAGACATAACACAAGCATCACAGCACACAATACGATACACGCTTTGAAGCACCGATCCATGTCCACAACCAGCATTACCAAGCAAGTTTCATCTAATTATGTATTCTTTCAGAAAAACTGAATGAGTTCGAAAGACAAATATCTGAACCAAATACTGTTCTGCACGACGTAAGTTACTGAAATACTGAATAACACATATTTGTTGATCCGATCAAAAAATGAACTGCTGAATAATAAAATGTCATCGGAACTACAAGTAACAAATATATATGTTTCTAGTCTAAATACTGAACCACGGAATAACAAATACAGTATCACTGAATTAAGAAATAGTAACCATCTGCTTATTGGACCAAAAACTTAACTACCGAGTAAGAAATGTCTGTTTGTCTAGACCAAACAGTGAACTACCCAATAACAAATGTCCGTTTATCTAGATCAAACACTGAACTTCCGGATAACAGATACGTTTATGTGGACCAACACTGAAGTATGGAATAATAAGTCTCTGTTATTTAGTCTAAATTCTGCGTTTCGGAATAGCAAATAATTCATATCTACTCCAAACAATTTATATCATATACAAATATTTTTAAACTGCGGAATATTAAATATATATTTTTCTGCTCCAAACCCTTCGAAGTAGAATATCAGCTATATATGTATCAGCTCCAATCACTACGAATGGCACATTCCGAACGAGCCCTCCGGTATTTTTAGTCCGTACACACTGAATCACGGAATCGAAATAGTCCAAACATTTTTTAAGCACCGGAACTTAAATAAACGTCTGTGTTACTGACTCTCAAGTAGCTATTTATCTAATCCTACTGCCCCCTTCTCTTCTCCTCGCCTACCATCTTCATATTCTTTACGTAAGCGGTGACAATGCCATACCTTATCCCAAACCTTGCACATTCATTAATATGCTGATCCATGATACATGCTTTGAAGACGGTATTACGTCAGACTAAAGTCACATAACAAGCATCGTTCAGCATAAGTTCACCTATTGGCGTCAATCGTTCCATACGCAATGGGAACTCTACATAGTCTGAATGACAGGATTATTACAGAATTAGTTCTAATGTAATAAGCGATGTAACCATAGAAGTTGATTCAGTAGTTAAACATCTCCTTACGTCTGTCTCATTTAGGACGTGAAATACACATATATTTCATCCCTTTAATTGCTATTTTGAAATAACAACTTACTCAACACCTTACACTTCGGAGTAATTCCAGAACAATCAGCTACTAAAGTGGCAAACTAATTCAATAACCAACACCACACTTATGACTGCTATGAAATAAGGAAATAAGGATCTTGAATTACAGAATTATTAATTAAGTCATAGGAGGCGGGTACTGGCGAATACTAGTGTGGATCAAGGTTTGATACATTACAATTTGGTGGTTACATTACTCTTGTAAAAGACAATGTGTACGTAACAAACATAAGGAAATGTTCGAGGAATCTGTGGAGTGTTTGAAGAAGAAAAAACTTTCCTTGAATGAAATCAAAGTAAAAGAAATTTATTCATTTATTTATTTATTTATTTATTTATTTATTTATTTATTTATTTATTTATTTATTTCCTTAATTGTAGGGTTGCCACTAGGACAAAATATACTTCATTTTTCAATACACTGCTTAACAGGATATAATAAATACAATGTAATAAATCATATGAGCATTGAATATGAAATGTAATTTACATACAGTGCAAAAAGGAGTTAAGAACCAATTTAGGATTTGTTCCTCGGGCTCCCACCATTTTCTTGCTAGTTGCTTTACGTTGCACCGACACAGATAGGTCTTATAGTGACGATGGGATAGGAAAGGCCTAGGAGTTGGAAGGAGGCGGCCGTGGCCTTAATTAAGTTACAGCCCCAGCATTTGCCTGGTGTGAAAATGAGGAAACCACGGAGACCATCTTCAGGGCTGCCGAGAGATGGGATTCGAACCCACTATCTCCCGGATGCGAGCTCACAGCCGCGTGACCATGACCGCACGGCCAACTCGCCCGGTGTTCCCACCATCAAGCCTGTGACTGATATATTTTGCAGTCCATATTTTTCTTTATAACACGAGACCGTAGAGTCATAAATACTCTTCTTCTCTAAATCCACTTCTTCCGGTTGACCAGAATGCGATTCCAATCGCACAATTGGGTCAATGTTCATCAATGAAGGTCAACAGTAATATTTCGGTGAAACTGCTGGAAATTTATTTGTGTCGTCAATATGCATCATAAACATAAATTGGCAAAAATGTCTTACGGGTAATCCCAAATAGATAAATTAAGGATTTTTCTCTTTAAATCAAGAAAAAGCTCTGATTTTAATGTTAAAGTTTGTATAACCTCAGAAACGTTTTTTGAACTGTAATAATTTAAAGTTAACAGGTTTTGCAAATGGAAGTCAGATTTGGCAGGTTTTTCATCTGCCTCGACGGCCATCTTGATCACGTTCTGATTTTCAAAATCTGACGAATTTGACTTACAAAACTCGCCAGAAAATTTTGTGAGGACCGACTTTCTTCTTTTTTGAACTCATTTTAAGTGTTATAAAATGCAAGAGACTGCAATATTACAATATTTTTGGAACGAGTAACTAGGGAGTGCTAGCCAAATGAAATAAGTTAAAATAAATAATCACAAAATATTTAACATCAAGTAGTGTTTGTCCACGTTGAAATCAACCCTTCTTACAGTATAATTATATGCACACATTAAACAATTTAGCCCCTGCTTCAGCTGAACTCTGAAGAAATTAGAAAGTTGTAGGAAACAATAAAGTAAAAGTCTAGTAAAATAACTAACAAATGAACTCTTTTCATGGTACAGTTATCATGATGACTTAAATTTAACTAAAAAATCGTACTTTCAGAATAGAATAGAGAAATGCCAATCAATGTTTTTCGGAACTCAAAACTTTTACGATCATGACGAACAAAAATGTTAACTGAAAACCTTAGTAAAGAATTCGAAAAAAAGAAAGCAACCAGAAGTAGTTAAAAACTGAGAAAGTAATGAATTCAAGAACTTTCATTACAGTCATAGTCGAATGTTCATTTTGAAAACGTACTGACAATGTTAAGCGTCTATCAAATCAAACTCCTCTCCATCCTAGTTATCTTCATTGCCATGTGGCCAGTTCTGTTCCTTGAAAAATTCCAAAAATACCTTGAATTATTCGGCTTCTCCCAGTTGTTTATGCAGTGTTTTTTGGATAATAATTCGAGGTCATTCAGTTTTGGCTTTTCGGGATGATGCCCTTGGAGGATTGAATTAGAGAGAAGTTTCTTCTAAGCAGACTTCCCTATTTTGTTCAAGATCTTCGGCTGTCCGGATTGGAAATTATAAAGAATTCTACTTGAACGAGGCAAAGAGTCTTATTGTTCTTCGCTATCGTAAGTCTCTTAGCTTTCCGATATCCACTGGAAATGCCACTGTCCGATTTTCTCCAATGTACTGTCTTACCAGTGTTTACAGTCTTACAGTTCCTGTCTTAGAATTATAACATTTTAGCTTGTTCTTTAATTATATTAATGCAGGTATCAGGATGCTTCACGTGGTGTTAAGGCTGTTTTGAAACGATCAAATTTAGCGGGTTTTGCATATACATCCTAACGAGCGCGCATGCTGCTGACGGTATATAATTTAGTAGGTTTTGCAAATTCATGTTTTCAGCTGGTTTTGCATCTGCGACCATCTCAGTTTTAGCAGGTTTTGTAAGCTGTCCTAACATTCTTTGGCCCATTTCAAGCTATTTTATAAGGGGTTGTAAATGGAAAATTCCACATTCATGTAGAGGGCGCTGTGAGCTTTACTTTGGTAACTCCAGTAACTCCAATTCAAAAAAATATATATATATCGTTTAGCAGGATTTGCTAGAGGGCGACTCATTTAGATAGTACATTTAACTGGTGCACTGTCACTGGAAAGAATGCCACTTCCCTCAGTTTCCATTATTCATTCTGTACTTGACGTTAAATAAAATATTTCTAATCACTCAGTAAAGGAGAAAGTGCATTCGTACAGCACAAGAAAGGCACACCTCGTGTTAGATTAAACTACCACAAACGTGTAACAAGCGTCCCGTAGAGTACGAATAGTTTTTAAGGATAGTATAAGACTTGCTAAGAGAGCGAACAGTATGTACTATATATACTAGGTGGCCCGCGTGCGCTGTACTTTCTGTATACTAACGCCCCCATGCAATAGTGATGCACGGGATGCCTACTAACTGATTTTCACAGGGGTACTACTGCCACCAGGCCGTTTACGTCAGAATATGAAGAGATAAGAACTGGACGGTCGCTCGCAGCATGTCCTTCAGCGCTCCCAGTCTAATGCAACCCGTTGCATTAATAAGCCTCGTTTTCGACCGCATAGTATTAAGCTGGTGTGTGATACAGCAGAACTACAGTACATTTGCTGTCTGCATATCGGCAATGGCTACTGTGAGCAAAGACGAATTTACATATATAATTTTCATCTATGGAGAATCTGGTCGGAATGCAGCCGAAGCTCGCAGAAGGTATGCACAGGAGTTTCCAAATAGAAGTCCGTCTTCTATATACTGTACGTACTACGCCGAAGAGCTGCAATTAAGATTGTTCAAGGCACACACCAGCAGGTCTGTGACAATGCCGACGTTGTGCAGAATGTACTGCAATACATGGAACCCAATCCTTCACATGGTAGCTGAACTTAACCTAACTGTGATAATAACATTAATTATAATAATACAAACCATCATTGTCACAAAGTACAAATGTTTAATGTTACTTAGGGAAAGAATAATTGCGAATGACCTAAGAGTATCCCGAACGTCAATACAAAGGATCCTAAAAGAGAGAAAATGGTACCCATATAAGTCTCATCCACACCAGCAACTCTATGGAGACGGTTTTGATCGCGGAGAAACATATTGCCCAAGAATGGCCGCGGCATTACAGCAAGATTCACATTTTATCCGGAATATCCTGTGGAGGGATGAATGTTACTTACCGAATGATTCCATCGTTAATACTCATAATCTCCATTATTGGGCTCCAGAACCCCCCCCCCCACTGTGTTTGAGCACAGTATATGCAACTCCAGTGGGAGTGGGGGGGGGGGTGTTAATGTGTGGTGTGGTATTCTGGGAAACAACGGCACTGGGCCTGTTTCCATAGCCTCTAGGGTCACCGGTAGACGTTATCTGAAATTTTTAGAGACCGACATGTCTCTAGAAATCCTTCTAGAAGATATTTAACTGCAGCTAATACTGCAACATTGGTTCCAGCTTGATGGTGCACCACCTCACTACTAACGAGCAGTTAGGGAACATCCTGATGCTCGATATCCTGAATGGTAGATAGGTCGTGTTGGACCCTGGCAGAGCCACTACGATCTCCTGATCTCACCATTCTGGACTTTTTTCTCTGGGGAAAATCAAATCGAAAGTGTACGAAACTGAGCCAGAAAATGCTGAGCTGGGCTGATTGGCTCAGACGGTTGAGGCGCTGGCCTTCTGACTCCAACTTGGCAGGTTCGATCCTGGCTTAATCTGGTGGTATTTGAAGGTGCTCAAATACGTCAGCCTCGTGTCGGTAGATTTACTGGCACGTAGAAGAACTTCTTTGGGAAAATATTCCGGCACCTCGGCGTCTCCGAGAACCTAAAAAGTATTTAGCGGTACGTAAAGCCAATAACATTATTATTATTATTATTATTATTATTATTATTATTATTATTATTATTATTATTATCAAAATGCTGAACAATTACAACAACGAATTCGTGAGGCCTGTGCTGCAGTGACACCTGAAATGTTGAGACGTGTCCATGCAGACACTACGAGAAATGTTCAGCACTGCCTTCACCATCAGGGATATGTTTTTGAGCATATCAATTATGAAATGAAATGGCGTATGGCTTTTAGTGCCGGGAGTATCCGAAGACAAGTTCGACTCGCCAGATGCAGGTCTTTTGATTTGATGCCCGTAAGCGACCTGCGCGTTGTGATGATGATGATGATGATGATGATGATGATGAAATGAAGATGAAGACGACACATACACCCAGCCCCCGTGCGAACGAAATTAACCGATTATGGTTAACATTCCTTACCCTGCCGGGAATCGAACCCGGGTCCCCTGTGGCCAAAGGCCAGCACGCTAACCATTTAGCCATGGAACCGGACTATCTATTATGATTAGATGAAAAAGTAAATTTGCTGGTAGACCCAAGTGTGACATTTTTAACTTTCTGAGCTTTGAGGCTATAATGATATGTATTAGGTTTTGTCTCATACAAACGACTCTTGTATGTCCACACGTGTATACATTAATAAGTTATTAAATATTATTTTCTGCATCTTTGACGTATTTACAAATGCACCCAGTTATAGAACGTGTGCAGTAAAATGACTGCTATTTGTTTCTCAACGTCCGAGATACAGCTCGTTGTAGTGCTCCTTCAAAAACAAGTGATTAGGCATCCCATGCATCACTATTGCAAGCGGGACGTTTGTAAGTAAAAAGTACGGCGCTCGCAGGCCGCCTGGTTTATATCAAAATGAGGAAAATTTGGTGGACTACCACATAGAAATGTGAAAATGTATTTTCCTTCTCATTGTATAATCATCAATATCATTTCTCCTTCCCTGCATGGGCTGTTGATCCCCCCCTCTGATTTACACTTGTCTTTCGTCCACCCCTCTTTCACCCCACATATAAATCCGCTGTCGGTTCTAGCTGAGCGAACGCGGGACCTAGGTGGTCCAGTACGCTAGGCACCCTTCTACGTGTAAAAAGGTTTCATTGTACAACTACGACTACTAAATGTTTTCATGCATCACCTGATGGGGGAGGCAGGCCACCTAGACGGTGACGCCGTCTCTCAGGCCAGGAGATAGGCGGTGAAGGTGAGGGTTGGCGGCCGTGGCCTATACTAGGAACTATCGCGGCATTCGACAATGGAAAACCAGGGGAAATCATTCTCAGGACAGCCGACGGTGGGACCCAGCCCCTCCCCGTCTCCCGAATACAGAGACGTAGAGCCTTGCGTTTATCAGCCTTTTATTTATAGACGTGTGCTTTGAAACATGGCTTCATCAATAACAGCGCCTTTGAATGATTGGCTGGTTGGTTGGTTGGTTGGTTGGTTGGTTGGTTGGTTGGTTGGTTGGTTGGTTGGTTTCATAAATATGAGATGCCTTCTCGTTAATGTTAATTAACTTTCCTGGCTGTAACAATGTCACTTTTCATTTTTGAACAGCGGACATGAATAACCTGGGTTTTTCATTGTTGGCACCAATGATGTTTATAGTTATTACTAAATTATTTCTCATTTTATCGTCTAGAAATATCGGGATTCACATTATTCTTTCCTGTTTCTCTCTAGAGTCTCAGTTCATGAAATACAAGAATGTTTCAATGAACTGGAAACTGAGGCTGTCGTTTTGGGTACGACTCTTTCTATTCAGCCCCTGAAGAATTACTTGGGGTCAGATCAAGAGAGTGGGGACGAATCTGCACAAAATATTGCATTACTCATCGGGCAATAATTTAGACACGAACGATAAATTCTTAAAAGTTCGACCTCTTTGGAAGATGAGAATGAGCGGTGGCTAAAATTCTATTTCAATTACTTAAATATCTGTGTTGATGAGGCTGTGGGAAACAAGCCACTAAACAACATACGATAGGCGAACTAATTAGCTATAGCGCACAAGCAATCGTCGTGGATAGGTTCCTTGGACCGATCCATGTCAAGGAGCCGGTAGAGGTGTGGGCGGATCTGTACTTCTGGACGTGGTAACCTTAATACCGAATTACGTTTCTCATGTCTGATGATTTTACCGTTTCTGCTTTCCCTGATTTTATTTAATAAATCATATGTGAAGTCATTCAAGCGTTTAATTTCACGTAGTTAGATCTTATTTGTTCCCGTAACCATGTCAGCAAGTGACGAAGAACCATTACAATCCCTGAGAATGCAAGAGTTAACTCCTAGATGTCACCGATTAAGTCAGGTATACTATCAGTGCTGAGTGTTTACGATGTAAGGGTTCAGTATTTAAAATTTTAGGGTTACTTTGCATTACAACGAAAGTTGAATATGAATATTTTAATCAATTTCTCGTTCAGGTTTGATAGAATACTGTCCTTCTCAGTCCTCGTTCACATCGATATGCAGACTACAGCCCAGAGACATTGCAAGAGTGCTGGGAAGACATCAGAAGAGGAGTCCTTCATGGCGAAAGGCCTCAGAACACTACACAATATCCTTCAGGACAATAGCAAACAAACGTAAAGGGAAATATGTAAAAATCACCTGGGAAGCCACCAATTTTCTCCATCGATGAAGAAAATACTTCTCTAAAACATATTGAACTAATGACTGAAATGGGTTCCCATTAACAGCGAATGTTCTATGCCGCAAAATATTACCTCGATCGCGTTGGTCGCTCTGTGAATAGATTTAAAATTGTCCCGGAAAAGAATGGACGAAACCATTCTTGCAGAGACACGCTGTGTTGTCTGAAGGATTTGTGACTAGCATCCAGGAAAGTCGAGCAGCTATCGAACAAAACATTATTACAGAACACATTAATAATTATCAATTATCAATATTTAGATTATAATCTAAGTGTTGTTCTGCAAGATGTTACACCTGACAGTATCTGCAATTTCGATGAAACTAAAATTTCAGGTTATCCTGGACAAAAGAAAGTGTTGGTTCAATGAAGGTTGAAGTGTCCCAAGAGAACTTTCAATTTCCCAAAAAGCAGGGTTTCTGACATGTTTTGTGATAATGCGGATGGTGAAATGCTACACCCTATGTGGTCTACAAGGCTGAACAAAACTGGACAACGTGGATGGAGGGAGGACCCAATGGTTGCCGCTAGGTGTCCATCATGTGATGCCTTTTATTTCTTGCCATACAGTTGGCCATTCCATACTGTAACTTTGCAACTAGTCACATTATTCATTGAAATATATAGAAAAGTAAGCAATGGTGCAAACTTACCTGTTCATATGGGTTACATTGCATCAGTATTTAGATCACAATAAAACTTGTAATAGAATTGCTACTAACCAACACCACCTTTTTAGGAGTTGTATAGATTTTCCGGCGTAGTAATGTCTCTGAAACAGTATTTTTCTTACTAACTATAAAAAGTAATGCAAAATATACCCATTTTATGGTATTTAAGTTTCTATACACCAGTCTGTGTGTAAATTGAACGACCCTTATTTAACACTAGACGTTAAGTTCATCGGATCATCTCCAGACGACTACAGAGTACGGTATGAAGTGAAGGAATACGTTAATATAAAAATATTTAATTGTATAAAAATAGTTTGTACATTAGAGTATATAGATTCTAGGAAACGCTTTGCACTTAGATGACGACGCCAGTTCTTTTAGCTGATCCTCGTGAAAACCTGAAACAAGAAATTAGAACATACCATCACACACTAATGTAGTATCCAGTATGTAGTATTAGAGAAGAGGACAGGACGATAAGAGGAGAAAGAACACCTCAGTGAATATGGGCGCACAGTTGAACGCAGTTGGACGTCTGCCACTTATATGCTTTATGCCAGTGTATTTGTGCTGCTGGTGCCGTCGTTCTAGATAGTCCCACACGACTAAAACACACATACCACACAGTATCTGGTTACACTCGTATCCGTTTCAGGAGGTGCTCAAAATGTCATCCTTGCACCCGGACGCAAAGTGTAATCTTGCTCAAAGCTGTAGATCAGAGATTGTCCTTAATAAAGTGTGTTTCACTTAGCTGATGGTAACTAGGGAGATGTTACCGTACAAACATGTGGCCATGTGTACAGGCAATTACACCAATGACGGAGCGTCAACATACCTCCGCAGTTATCTCGTGAACGGTTCAATTGCGACCCCATGCTTACTGAGATGTTTTTATTGACATATACTTACTACCGTTGGCTTATGCCAACGTCTGATATATACTAATGGTATATTACAAATTATCACCATGAAGCCCATGTACCCTCCAAACCTCAACCGATCTGCTCAGTCGGGGACTGGCCTCGAGATAGAGCTTATCACTTTACTGAACCCGAATTTTCCGCTCTTTGGAGCATCGTTGACCGTTTTTTGCTTGGGCACGAATAAAACTTTTGGCATTGGACTTGCAATTTGAGAAATGCGTCAACCTTCCTGATGAAATGAAATAGCGTATGGCTTTTAGTGCCGGGATGTGTCCGAGGACTTCGGCTCGCCAGGTGCATCTTTTTATTTGGCTCCCGTAGGCGACCTGCACGTCGTGATGAGGATGAAATGATGTTGAAGACGGCACGTACACCCAGTGACAGCGGAATTAACCAAGCCGGGAATCGAACCCGGGATTAAGAGAAATCTTATCCGAAACCACCATTCCACACAGATCTTTTGAGAAAACTGACAGTCTGAAAGATGTCGAAGGTTCGATTGTGAACCCTTGCTTTCTCAAAAGTTTGCCGACCGATACTGTTCTCATGTTGCGGTGCTTTTGTACTTGAAATCGTCTCCCTGCTCTAACTTTAATTTCACACACTTTGCGGGAAATTATTTTCCGTCGGTACAAAAATATTACACTGCAAACTCTTTCACAAAGTATTTTACTACGCGCTTTCACTACACTCAGTTTTGCCACGTTGATGTTCAGTAAGACTAAAAAGATCAAGCAACAGTGTCCGCTACCTGAGATTTGCGGCGGACACCACCTAACTTCTAAAATATAACCGAAATACGACATTAAGTTAAACCATTAATATTGCCAAAATATGACAAAACTATTAAAATGGCCTAAATATGAATTTATATGCTGTGTAAAATCGACTTATATATAGTCAAAAACATAAATTTCCTGTTTAATTTCAGTTTAGAACGAAAGTGAAGTGAAAGAAATAACATGACGTTTCCTAAATGACACTTTCGACATAACAGATTTGAGGTTCAGAAGTTACGATAGCTTGCTGGTGTTATGAGAAGGCTATAATAATTCTGTTCCAGCCTGCCACAAACTATTCAACACAAATTAATTATTCGATGAAAAGCAATCAATTAAAAATGAATGAACTGTCTCATGAACATTTCACAAAGGAACTATACGATTCAGGTAATTCTCAATAGAACATAACTAAATCACAATGAATTTCTCTACGGATCTTCTTAGACCATTTCAGGCAGAACATCATCAATGTTAGATGAACAAGGCAAATTTTGATACGTTTGATACATGCTGGGAATAACGTTCTTGGAACACAGTTTTCCCAAATCCCTGTACTACTTTTCAGACACTGGAATCAGATGTTCATGATTTTTTGTTGGTGGAGTTGTTATTGATGAACTTGGTCATCTCCATCGGCATAGTGAAGAATTTTTTTGTACTTGCTTTACGTCGCACGGACACAGATAGGTCGTATGGCGACGATGGGACAGGAAAGGCCTAGGAGTAGTGAGGAAGCGGCCGTAGCATTAATTAACGTACAGCCCCAGCATTTGCCTAATGTGAAAATGGGAAACCTCGGAAAACCCATTTTCAGGGCTGCCGACAGTTCTGTTCGAACCCAATATCTCCCGGAACCAAGCTCACAGCCGCGCGCCCCTAACAGCTCGGCCAAATCGCCGGTTAGTGGAGAATGAATGGAGCTGCTGTAGTCCAGGTGCAATGCGATCTCGTGAGATCCTATTTGCAACAAACGTGACTTCATATTTGCTACCTTTTGTGGTGTGTTGTCATCGGTAAAATTAAGACACCATTTTTCTAGTCTTCAAAATCATAATTCTGTAGTGCAACAACGTAATAGGGAAGAAGTTTATTTCTTGCCAAGGATAAAATTGTCCATTGTGACGGTGCCCAAAATAATTTCTTTTCTTTTTATTAGT
This sequence comes from Anabrus simplex, assembly GCF_040414725.1. Lineage (NCBI taxonomy): Eukaryota > Metazoa > Arthropoda > Insecta > Orthoptera > Tettigoniidae > Anabrus > Anabrus simplex. The sequence goes on along the minus strand of NC_090266.1, from coordinate 1,119,675,440 downwards.
AGTCATTGAAAAGTGCACCGAGTCAACATACAGTACATGCATGTGTGGTCTTGTAAAAGGTTAGTTTTATATTGTTCACACTTCGTGACCCTTGCACAATGTGTAAATCATCACCAACGTCTGCTTCATGCGATAGCTATCACAGCAGGACGGTCACTGGTCTCCATGCGAGCGAGCTTCCTTCACTCACATTACGGATGTAGCAATAGACAGTTAAATTTCACCTTCATACACAATATAATTATACAGCGATTCTTCGTGTATGGTATTGTGATAGCACACATGTCACAGCGTGTGATTATTATTATTATTATTATTATTATTATTATTATTATTATTACTATTATTATTATTATTATTATTATTATTATTATTATTATTTTGCTATGGGCTTTACGTCACACCGACACAGATAGGTCTTATGGCGACCATGGGATAGGAAAGGCCTAGCAGTTGGAAGGAAGCGGCCGTGGCCTTAATTAAGGTACAGCCCCAGCATTTGCCTGGTGTGAAAATGGGAAACCACGGAAAACCATTTTCAAGACTGCCGATAGTGGGATTCGAACCTACTATCTCCCGGATGCAAGCTCACAGCCGCCTCTACGCGCACGGCCAACTCGCTCGGTATTATTATTATTATTATTATTATTTATTATTATTATTATTATTGTTATTATTATTATTATTATTCAAGTTCGGTAATCGGCCAACTAGGGACCACGATAAGCCTCACTTTGCATTCTGGCATTTGTTCACTTTTCGCTTAATCCACATCATCTTCATTAGCTCACTGTGTTTAGCACGATGTTCTTCTGTCCATTTGGCACCAGTTGCCCGGTTTTCGTCCCGGAAAGTCCCAAAAGTCTTGATGGCTGCTCTGAAAAGATTTCGGTCTTGTGCATCTTCTGCTTGTATGCCCAGTTCTTTAAGATCTTTCTTGACATTAACGTACCATGTCATTGCCGTTTTTGGTTTTGAGTCAAATATACCGAAGATACGTTTCGTCCATCGAGAGTCGATCATCCGTCCTATAAGACCGTGAAAGAGAACTGCCTTTACGCGAGTATACTTCTTGCCTGTATTTTCTAATTTAGATGTCATGTTTGTAGTTTGGGCCAAGTATGGTGTGTAGGATCTTTCTTTCTTTCCTCCCTAAATCCCGAGCAAACATTTCTCGGACAGGATAAGGCATTCAGATGCATACAGCGATACTGGTTTGATGACAGTGTTACCGAGCTCGATAGCTGCAGTCGCTAAAGTGCGGCCAGTATCCAGTATTCGGGAGATAGTAGGTTCGAACCCCACTGTCGGCAGCCCTGAAAATGGTTTTCCGTGGTTTCCCATTTTCACACCAGGCAAATGCTGGAGCTGTACCTTAATTAAGGCCACGGCTGCTTCCTTCCCACTCCTAGCCCTTTCCTGTCCCATCGTCGCCATAAGACCTATCTGTGTCGGTGCGACGTAAAGCAATTAGCAAAAAAAAAAAGATGACAGTGTTGTAGCGACGAATTTTTGTGTTCAGAGAAAAGCACTTTTAGTTGTATATGTTGCGGTATTACTATTATTATTATTATTATTATTATTATTATTATTATTAATTATTATTTATTTTTTACTATTTGCTTTACATCGCAGCGACACAGAAAGGTCTTATGGCGACGATGGGACAGGAAAGGGCTAGGAGTGCGAAGGAAGCGGCCGTGGCTTTAATAAAGGTACATCCCCAGCATTTGCCTGGTGTGAAAATGGGAAAGCACGGAAAACCATCTTCAGGGCTGCCGACAGTGGGGTTCGAACCCTGTATCTCCCGAATACAAGCTCACACCTGCGTGCCCCTAACCGCAAGGCCAACTCGCTCGGTGATTATTATTATTATTATTATTATTATTATTATTATTATTATTATTATTATTATTATTATTATTATTATTATTATACCGAGGGATATCTCTGCTGTCAGTAGCATACAAAGTGCTGTCAAGGATTTTACTGGACAATGTAGAAAGCCAATGTGATCGAACGATTGGTGAATATCAAGGAGGATTTCGGCGGGGACGGTCTTGTACCGAGCAGATCTTCAACCTAAAAACCATTCTCCAACTAAAACAAGTAAGGAGTATGAACATCGCTGTGGTTTTCGTCGACTTTAAAAAAGCTTATGATTCTATCGACCGCCGGACACTCTTCTCCGTACTGCAAGAACGAGGTGTTGATTACAACACACGCACCCTCATCCAACAGACTCTTACGGATACAACATCTAAGGTGAAGTTCAGGGGAGAACTATCTCGGACTTTCAAGATAAAAACTGGAGTACGGCAGGGTGATGGCCTCTCACCCATTCTGTTTAATCTAGTGCTTGATAAAGTCATCAAGAACTGGGAATGTACACTGAGGAATCTAGAAATCAAACCAGTTGCCATTGGAGCCGGGACTCGAAAGATTGAGATCAGGTGCCTAGCATTCGCAGATGACATTGCAATCCTAACCAACAACTCTAAGGATGCTGTCATTGCTATTGAAGCCCTGCACGAGATAGCGGTGAAGGCTGGATTACACATATCGTATGACAAAACTAAGTACTTTGAGACTCGGCATCCCGATAACCCCCCTTTGACGACCATACATGGAACGATTGGGAAAGTCAATCGCTTCCGCTATCTTGGTGAATGGGTCCACCCCAATGGTAGAGACGGTACATCCATCCTAGAAAGATGTAACAAACTCAATGCAGCGTACCAACTATCCCACAACCATTATAATAAGAGGTGCATTTCGAAAAATGCTAAGATCTGTCATTACAAAACTGTTGTCAGACCACAGTTTTTGTATGCCTCAGAGACCCTCCTGATGAACAAAAAAGGCACCTTGGATGATCTAGAGAAAGTCGAAAGACGTATCCTCAGGAAAATTCATGGACCGAGATTGCTCCCAGATGTAACCTACAGACTTAAATCGAACTCTGAGCTGTATCGACAGTTAGAATCAGCCAATACCAGCATGCGACGTAGGAGGCTTAAGTTCTATGGACACCTACAACGAATGGACAGCAACAGGCTTACCAAGAAGATCTTTTCTTTGGTTAAAAGCTACAAGACTGGAAGCTTGTGGCTTAATGAAGTACAGAAGGACTTGGATTCGGCTGGGATTTCAGATATTGATATAGAAGATCGTTCCAAATTTTGTGCTATGGTACAGTCTTGGACCCCACCACCTAGAGTTCCTAGAAGTCGGAAGCCCCTTTCACAGGAGAGAAAGGAGAAATTATCAGCAGGGCTCAAGAGATATTGGGAACAAAGAAGAGCATCGAGGAAGAACTAGTCACCAGCGCTCCTTAGTGGGCTTAAATCAATAATAATACCTGGGGTACAGTATCCATCTTTGAGTATTCCCTGAGCTGTTATCTACTATGTCCATCTCTGTTTAAGACTCTGAACTTGGTGATAGTGTAATAGATTTTTCTTCAATGTTTAGATGGCTCTGCCATCGATATACAAGGGGCCTCTATAGGGCAAAGCCCTAATTTATCCTGAAAGAAAATTTGTATCTCTATGTTTGTAAACTTAATGGCACGCTGTTGTTATTTTTTTGCCGGGCTGAGTGGCTCAGACGGTTGAGGCGCTGGCCTTCTGACCCCAACTTGGCAGGTTCGATCCTGGCTCAGTCCGGTGGTATTTAATGGTGCTCAAATACGTCAGCCTCGTGTCGGTAGATTTACTGGCACGTAAAAGAACTCCTGCGGGACTGAATTCCGGCACCTCGGCCTCTCCGAAAACCGTAAAAGAGTAGTTAGTGGGACGTAAAGCAAATAACATTATTATTAATTATTTTTAGTTCCGAAGTTTCTCTACCACCTCTCTTAAATCTATCAGCCTATCTTAAGTTAATGTTTCTGACCAATCTGGGTCTCTCTTGATTAATGGAAGCCGTCCAATCCGATCCTTGGATTGTAAACATCCAGATCTTTCGGGTTCTCTATGTATATAAACTGAGGCACTTACACCCTCAATGTCTTTCATTGTTGTTGTGATTTTGTGCGTGTCATGACGGAGAAGAGAGAGGGTTCTCCTTGGGGATGGCTGGAGGTGGAGGTTTCGGCTTGAAGGAAGTTCCAACTAATAAGGTATGCAGAATAAACTTAACTATGTGCACTTAACTGCGAATGAAGTGTACGGAAGAGTTCCGCAGCTTTCATTTAATTGTAACGATTAGGGCTTTCTTTTCTCATCGTAATGTAGGTTGGTCTCCGGAATTAAATAATTATTTCCCTTATGGGAAATTGGTTGAAAGTAAAAGAGGGCGAGTGGTTGCCCTCGTAATTCTCCCATGCTAATTGAATCGGATGACTCTAAAACCGAACTCTTTTTTTTTCGGCGTTAAATGTGTCTCCTACTTAGTTACCCCGTAGTATGGGATTAGCCCGTGCTTCATCAGGCCATCAGCCCACTTAGGGTTCGAATCTTTTCATTTTGGAGTGCTTGATGTCCGCCTCTTTCCTAATTAGTTATTGGCGTATTGTAAATATTTCCTCTTCTAAATTTGTTTTACTGTGGCAAAGTAGTATAGACCTTTGGTCTCTGTATATTTCCTTGAAGGGTAACCTTAGTAAATAAGCTACACTACCACTCATTAATTTCAATACACCCTGGTATTTCAGATTTACAACACAAATCAAACGTTATTTTTCACAAAAGATAATTATAATAGCTTGCACATATATAATACAATCACAATTATTATATTTTACTTTCATCAAAGTATCCTCCTTTGGATTTGATGACTGCCTCACAAACTCGAGGCATGCGGTCACACAGTTTTTGTAGGTATCGTGAATCTGTATGATTCCACACATCCTTAAAAATATTTCACAGATGTTCCTTGCTGGATATATTAACTTCCCTGATACGTCTGTCCACTTCATCCCAGACCATTTCAATGGGATTGCAATCGGGGATTGCAAGACGGCCATGCCATATATTTCAATACTTTCTGTTTTTCCTTTGATGCAATGTAGTTCGTACAGTATGTCTACCGATGTTTTGGGTCATTATCCTGTTGTAAGGTGAACCCTTTCCATATTAAGGGCAATCCACTTGGTATTGCATGATACTGAAGTATGCGACGGCACTGCTTCTGATCCATACATCCATCTATTTTCACAATCTCGCCGAATCCATCTCCGACAAAACATCCCCAAACCATACTAGAACCTCCACCGTGTTTAACTGTAGCTAGAACACACTGCTGGGCTATCATTTCCCCTACAAATCGGCGAACAAATATTCTCCTTCTGGTTCCAACAATCTCGAACATCGATTTATCGGTGAATAACACCTTCGTCCACTCTTCCCATGTCCAACTACGACGTTTTCTAGCCCATTCAAGTCTCTTCTGTTTATATATGGGCCTTAGAAGGGGTTTCCTTGCTGCGACACATCATTTCAAGCCGGCTTCAATTAGTCTCCTTTTTACTGTTGCAACAGATATTGTTGTCTTGTTCATTTCTACCAATTCTGCACGAATTTGGGGCGCTGTTTTGAATCTCTTTCTCTTACTGGTAATTTTGATATATTTATCATCACTTTTAGTTCTTTTACGAGGTCGACCTGGTCATGGTATGTCCTTATTGCTACCTGTTGTCTTCTGGCGGTTAAGGATGTATTGCACTCGCCCTATAGACACACTACACTGTTTTGCAATTTGGCGAACAGATAAACCTGCTTGGCTTGCAGCACGTTTTTCTACGGATATCTCCACTCGTGGAGTCATACTAGCGATGTGCACACTTCAACTGTCACGAAGTCCGACTCGTTGGCTGAATGGTCAGCGTACTGGCCTTCGGTTCAGAGGGTCCCGGGTTCGATTCCCGGCCGGGTCGGGGATTTTAACCTTCATCGGTTAATTCCAATGGCCCGGGGCTGGGTGTTTGTGCTGTCCCCAACATCCCTGCAACTCACACACCACACATAACACTATATTCCACGACATTAACACGCAGTTACCTACACATGGCAGATGCCGCCCACCCTCATCGGAGGGTCTGCCTTACAAGGGCTGCACTAGGCTAGAAATAGCCACACGAAATTATTATTAACTGTCGCGAAGGAACTGACATGCAGGAACCACATGGTATGTATCGTACCAATGCTTGCCGTTCGCTGCAGATATCACATCACTGCAGGGAACAACACAAGGTGCACCAAATGCGGCATCCGTCGGCAAATAGGTAAACAAACATATCCGATAGGTACATAACGTTTATGTACACTACATTGTTTGTTAGATATTATTGTATCTCCATGATCACAAGCAAAAATCATGACATGTGTACAACTGTTGTACTATTCCTTTGCTTCCTCTACCATATCCACGGTATTAGACCATATCTACAGAGAACTAGATGTCAGTTATTTGGTGTATTGAAATTAATGAGTGGTAGTGTAGGTCTGTGTACTTTAACGTAATAGGTGAATTTTTATCACTAATGTAAATTGAAAGACTGTATCTATAGGCCATTATGGAGCGCATCTCATACAAGAATTGTAAAATGGGTTGTGACCCATGTTCGGAAGTGTAATAATGGAGACGTGTTCACTTTCTCAAGTTTTGGTGACGATTCTTGTTGTTTAAAGGGGCCTAACATCCAGGTGATCGGCCCTCTCAAATTTTAAGGCTAGCCTCTACTTGAATTGGGAATGAATCAACTCGATATTAACATTGTCATAATTGTAGTTGTTAGGAGTTAATAGGCTCATGTTGTACCGGTGTTAGGGCTTCTTAGCTCTTACATTGTTTTCTCGAGCTGAGGAGCTCCAGTATTCTTTCTAAGTTGTAAGGGTTTATCGAGCAACCTTGCTATTCTGAGCATTGTAAACTTACTGTGATTAAATCAAAGCCTATTAGAGAAGAAAGAAATAAATTTCTTGAATTTTGTTTCTTTAACTTATTCTTTAAATATTGCTTGTCTGCTCATTCGACCCAGGCACTTCCTATTCCTATGTGGGCCACGGAAACGCGGTAACAATTATTATTATTATTATTATTATTATTATTATTATTATTATTATTATTATTATTATTATTATTATTATTATTGTATAATCTAGTCGAAAATATAATTCAATTAAGCTCATTGATAACAACGATCAATGCGAACGTTTACTCGGGTGTAATTTTTCTGTAAATAAGTTATTTCTTTCTTTCGTCCTTTTCAACAGGCAGTCACTGTAAGGTTTCTGATCAGTTTAATAAATAACAACGAACAACTAGAGTTCTATGTTAAATATGTTACCTTGCTGTATTGTATTCAGACCAGACATATTCGATCGCCTTCAGCAACTGTTCATTATCAATTCGTAATCATGAGTTGTTAATTCTGTTCATAACTACTCTCATAATCATGAAACAAGTGACATAATAACCTAACATGAATTAATTAAATACCACAACAGAAATCATTTTAAGTAATGACTGTTAGCTGTCTGTATGATATGAAGCTTGAATCTCACTTGGAACAAAATATATACTTTCTTCAGTTTCTCGCAATTTAGTTTCCTGCGTTGAACAAACTACATTTTGAGGGAAAATGCAAAATAATGGCATTATTTTCAAAACTACTCAATATTCAAGGGGCGTATCTCGCCAATAAATAGCTGCAGGTCATGTTCGTATAGCTGTTACTTCTAATAATAATAATAATGTTATTTGCTTTACGTCCCACTAACTACTTCTTAAGGTCTTCGGAGACGCCGAGCTGCCGGAATTTAGTCCCGCAGGAGTTCTTTTACGTGCCAGTAAATCTACCGACACGGGGCTGTCGTATTTGAGCACCTTCAAATACCACCGGACTGAGCCAGGATCGAACCTGCCAAGTTGGGGTTAGAAGGCCAGCGCCTTAACCGTCTGCGCCACTCAGCCCGGCACTGTTACTTCTAGCAGAGAGTTAAGTATCCTTACGAAATATCTACTGACTATGCCGAAATTCGATGCCGCAACCTACTTTCGGAAAATGTAACATTAGTCATAGTAGAAGTGTTAGTAGAGGAAGATCTTACCATCCAAATGGAATTCTTCAGTACGGTCCGTAGTAAAGTGGGTATAGATTTAATGGACGTGAGGGTGGTCTGTAGGTTTCAGTTGACACTGGTGATTCGTTGTATTCTGCTGAGTAAGTCGGATGCGAGATATGTACTGTTATGATCTCCTGGCCTTCGTTATATGCTAGTGATTGGGACTCTTGTTCGTTATTATACGCCGGGGTGTATGAAGCGTAGGTTTGGATGGGGTCCGCCATAGCACTATATTCTACTGTATTCTGTATGCTGTATTCTGGCAAAAGTGAAAAATAAATTGGTTCATATGTTGGGAATCTGGTGTATTCCGGTGAATATGACGAGAAAATTGGCTTCGATGTCTCTAATTTGCTGTATTCCGATGAATATGCCGAATAAATTGGCTTCGATGTCCCTAATTTGCTGTATTCCGGTGAATATGACGAATAAATTGGCTTCGATGTCTCTAATTTGCTGTATTCCGGTGAATATGACGAATAAATTGGCTTCAATGTGTCTAATTTGCTGTATTCCGGTGAATACGACCAATAAATTGGCTTCGATGTCTCTAATTTGCTGTGTTCTGGTGAATATGACGAATAAATTGGCTTCAATGTGTCTAATTTGCTGTATTCCGGTGAATATGCCGAGTAAATTGGCTTCGATGTCTCTAATTTGCTGTATTCCGGTGAATATGACGAATACATTGGCTTCAATGTGTCTAATTTGCTGTATTCCGGTGAATACGACCAATCAATTGGCTTCGATGTCTCTAATTTGCTGTGTTGGGGTGAATATGATGAATAAATTGGCTTCAATGTCTGTAATTTGCTGTATTGCGGTGAATATAACGAATAAATTGGCTTCAATGTGTCTAATTTGCTGTATTCCGGTGAATATGCCGAATAAATTGGCTTCGATGTCTCTAATTTGCTGTATTCCGGAGAATATGACGAATAAATTGGCTTCGATGTCTCTAATTTGCTGTATTCCGGAGAATATGACGAATAAATTGGCTTCGACGTCTCTAATTTGCTGTATTCCGGTGAATACAACCAATCAATTGGCTTCGATGTGTCTAATTTGCTGTGTTCCGGTGAATATGACGAATAAATTGGCTTCGATGTCTGTAATTTGCTGTATTCCGGTGAATAGAACAAATACGTTGGTTTATATGTTGATGATATGCTATATTCTGGTAAATATGACGAATAAATTGGCTTCGATGTCTGTAATTTGCTGTATTCCGGTGAATATGAAGAATAAATTGGCTTCGATGTCTGTAATTTGATATATTCCGGTGAATATGACGAATAAATTGGCTTCCATGTCTCTAATTTGCTGTATTCCGGTGAATACAACGAGTAAATTGGTTTAGATGTCTCTAATTTGCTGTATTCCGGTGAATACGACCAATAAATTGGTTTAGATGTCTCTAATTTGCTGTATTCCGGAGAATACGACGAGTAAATTGGTTTAGATGTCTCTAATTTGCTGTATTCCGGAGAATACGACCAATAAATTGGTTTAGATGTCTCTAATTTGCTGTATTCCGTTGAATATGACGAGTAAATTGGCTTCGATGTCTCTAATTTGCTGTATTCCGGTGAATACGACGAGTATATAGGCTTCGATGTCTCTAATTTGCTGTGTTCCGGAGAATACGACCAATAAATTGGTTTAGATGTCTGTAATTTGCTGTATTCCGGTGAATACGACGAGTAAATTGGCTTCGATGTCTGTAATTTGCTGTATTCTGGTGAATACGACCAATAAATTGGTTTCGATATCTGTAATTTGCTGTGTTCCGGTGAATACGACCAATAATTTGGCTTCGATGTCTGTAATTTGCTGTGTTCCGGTGAATACGACCAATAAATTGGTTTCGATGTCTGTAATTTGCTGTGCTCCGGTGAATACGACCAATAATTTGGCTTCGATGTCTGTAATTTGCTGTGTTCCGGTGAATATGACCAATATGGTTTCGATGTCTGTAATTTGCTGTGTTCCGGTGAATACGACCAATAAATTGGTTTCGATGTCTGTAATTTGCTGTGTTCCGGTGAATATGACCAATAAATTGGTTTCGATGTCTGTAATTTGCTGTGTTCTGGTGAATACGACCAATAAATTGGTTTCGATGTCTGTAATTTGCTGTGTTCCGGTGAATATGACGAATGAATTAGCTTCGATGTCTGTAATTTGCTGTGTTCCGGTGAATAGAATGAATATGTTGGTTTGAATAGCTGTAGTTTGCTGTATTCCGGTGAATATAAGAAATAAATTGGCTTGAATGTTTGTATTTTGTTGTATACCGGTGAATGGCATGTATGTGTTGGCTTAGTCGATAGTAACGAACAATATGTCGGTGAAGGAGGTGCGTGTATCCTGTGAGCCGCCTGTTCGATAACAACGGGGTAATGTAACATATTTACTGATACAGGTGCTGATAGTTTGTTCCGCATCCACAGCGACTGATAAGGTTGAAGATGCATTGGTAGTAAGAGAGTTGACTTATGGTATATGGGTTTATGATGGTACAAGATTAAAGGCTTGTGTGCCTTATGGGCAAGTAGACCGAGCAATTTCAGTATTTTTAAGGCAGGAAGAAGAAGGAGGATAATCCCAAATTTAGCGAGATGCTTTAGACCGTAAAGAATGTGTTTGGCCACTCCTTTGCCATGTTCGTGAAGCAGGTATTTTTTGTGAGGCAATGGCTCATAATACTTTATGAATGTTTCCCGTGCTTCCCCCTGATACAAGTGACTCGGGTTAGCAGGTACGGAGCCTGTGTGATATTCGTCTGTAAGAAGGGACTCAGATCCGCTTGTTATGTTCTGTTCAGAGGAAGCAGATGTTCCGCAGCCAGGTTCTTTTTCTGTAATGTAGATAAGTACAGGAATGCCCGGTGGCCGTGATGGTTCGGAAGCCTTCCTCACCCCGTTGTGCTGATCTTCCTCATCTCTGGACACGAAGCTGTCGGTTCTCTTCTCCATCTCCGCATGGACCTGAAAGGAACAGAGTCATATCAAAGATCGGTAAAAATAAAGTGGATACGATTAAGGAACCACTCCCACCCCGAAGATATCTAGAAATTCAGAGCTCGACATTGGGGCTGAGCAGCAAGCGTAAGAATTTTCTTATCCCAAAGCGTGGACTTACAAGTTTCTCGAATATCCAAATTATCTTTTACCATCAAACTTCGAGAAGGTATTTAGACGAATTTTCGAGATAAGCATTTATCATTTTATTGCTTTTACGTCCCACTAACTACTTTTTCGGTTTTGAGAACCACCGACGTATCGCAATTTTCTCCGCAATTGTTCTTTTACGTGCCGCTATATCTGCTGACATCTGGCATCTGGTCTCAGCCTGGTCATCAATAAAAGGATCCCGCTATTTGGGTCTGGTACAAACACAGTACAGTAAATAATGGTATTAGTTTTACGTTTATATTTCGGAGATGGCAAGATGTAGGAAGTTTGTCTCACACGGGCTCTTTTAAGTGCCAGTAAATCTATCGACATGTGACTGGCGTATTTAAGCACCTTCAAATACCGCAGGATTTCGCCATGGTGAAACCCGCCAAGTAGAGTTCACAAGGGAGCCCATTTCCAGTAAAATACGATCTGGGAGTTGAAGCTGTAAGGATCAACACAAGTCAGGATCAATACGAATACAGTAACCTATTATCGGTACGTGGTAAACCATGTGCCCAGTAGCAGAAGTTGTCCGGATCAATACACGCTAGGATTAATAAGAACACAGTATCCTACTGACAGTATGTGGTAGAACACGTGCCTAGAAAAAAGTACACTTAAATAAATACAATTACTACCAATATACACTGTTGTGCAAAACTGAAGGACGAAAGTAACTTCGCATGTTCGCATGTAACAAAACTCGATGAAACTTGAACCATACATAGGAAGAAATGCTACAGTTTGGTACGATTGGCAACTGAAAGGAATATGCGATGAGACGAACAAAAATGACACAGTTATACAGAGACAATCAATTTCACGTAGTCACTGCGACTCACGATGGTCCCCTGGGCATCACAAAAGAAGGGATATGGTCTTTAAAAGGGTGTGTGATCATCGCGGAAAGCGATGCAGGCTCTGCAACGTGTTCCCATGCTGGCCACAAGTTTGGTAAGGAGTTCTTGTGGTAGGGCGTTCCATTCCTCCACCGGCGCAGTTGACAACTGCTAGATGGTCGTTGGTGCATGCGGACGTGCTGCAATACGTCTGTCCAACATATCCCACACGTGCTCGATGGGATTTAAGTTGGGGGAACGGGCAGGCCAGTACATTCGCCGTATATCCTCTCGTTCCAAGAGCTCCTCCAGCTGCGCTGTTCGAAGCGGTGATGAATTGCCATCCATAAAAGTGAAATCAGGGCCGAATGCACCCCTGAAAAGACGCACATGGGGAAGGAGTAGACCGTCACAATAGCGTTGACCGGTGAATGTACCCCGTTCAAAGAGATGGTACGCCCATGCCATATTATGCCTCCCCACACCACAACACTTGGACCACCGAAATGATCATGTTTGACAATGTTCCTGGGTGCATTACGCGTTCCCAACTCCCTCAAGATGAGGGCACGTCTACAATCACTATTCAGACAGAATCTACTCTCACCTGAGAAGAGCACGTGACCCCACTCCTCATCGGTGCAGACCTTGACACCATCGCAATTGTTACCGCCGATGTGCGGGTGTCAATGGAACACGACGTAATGGTGCCACTATGGAGCGTGAGAGTTGCTGCAATTGCGCCCACTGTTTGACGCGAGTCTCTTCTTGCATATTGCACTACGCAGCGGTCATCTGTTGGTCTAACTGACCGCGTTTGACCCCTCATCTCCTTAATGCAGCAGTGCCTGTGGTTCGGAATGCTCTCCATTCACGCGAAACAATGCTGTGAGCAATACCAAACTCCTGGGCTACACACGTCAAACATCGTCCTACTTCCAGTTCACCTGTTGTCTCCGGGCTATGTTGTAATGAATAACACCACCACAGTGTACTGTAACAGCTCGCTAATTGGTTCACACTGTCTTGTCCCGTTCCTTCAACTGCCTGGTTTTGACGCTGTAGTCGCGCTGACCTCACGCCAGGATTCTATGCACGCACGGGCAACATGTTACCTCACTTTAATTCATTTCCACCGAATAGTTGATATGTTCTGTTGTTTTATTCATATCATATTTACGTTTTGCACAGCAGTGTATTAAGAACATAGTGTCTGTACGTACGTTCGTTATTCCTTTGCACTTTTGGGAGGTTTGATATTATATATGATCACTATCATTTCTAAGGTTTCACCTGCCTGTCTGTTATTCGGTTAGGATTTATTAAATGCAAAAAGTGCCAATCATTTCTCACAAAACTAGGCAGTATTAAATTAGAGACATCTGAAATTTCCCTGTACAGTACTTAGTTTTATCTCAGTACCTGAAATAGGAGCTGAGAATGATATTATTAACCTGGAGAATACAAAAAGTTCAGCGAGTCCCTCTTCAGCCACCGGTACGACACTTAGGTTTTTGTTTGTTACTTCTTGTATTCTGCTCGCCGTGTAGAATGCATAGACGTTGGAATTATCACCCTTCACATGTGTGCAGTACTAAGTGCGGGATTTTTCTTTTCTGATCCTCGCTTGACTGATATCTTTGAATTTAATTTACTAACACCCTCACCTGCGCTAACTCTCGGGCCATACGTATTATTTTGAGACTTCGGTTTTAGTGGTGCACCTTTGGAGGCGCCGACGCGGTATATGCCCATTCTTAACGACTTTCTGAGGACTACTTGTTTCTTTGCTCTTTCTGAACTTATTCAACTTCCCTCAACACAAGCCAGCATGATCCAACATACCGAACGAATTTCGACACCGTATCATTTTCCACGGGCAAAGACTAGTGTTATTTGCTTTAAATCCCACCACCTATTTTTACGGTTTTCAAAGACGCCGAGGTGCCTGAATTTAGTCCAAGTGTTCCTTTACGTGCCAGTAAATCTACCGACACGAGGCTGGCGTATTTGAGCACCTTCAAATACCACCGAACTGAGCCACGATCGAACCTGCCAAGTTGGGGTCAGAAGGCCACCACCTCAACTGTCTGAACCACTCAGACCGGCAAAGGCTAGTGTTAACTAAGTAGTATATCCATATTTACTAAATGTATGTCAGACTCGTTGGCTGAATGGTCAGCGTACTGACCTTCGGTTCAGAGGGTCCCGGGTTCAATTCTCGGCCGGGTCGGGGATTTTAACCTTCATTGGTTAATTCCAGTGGCCCGGGGGATGGGTGTTTGTGCTGTCCCCAACATCCCTGCAACTCACACACCACACATAACACTATCCTCCACCACAATAACACGCGGTTACCTACACATGGCAGATGCCGCCCACCCTCATCGGAGGGTCTGCCTTACAAGGGCTACACTCGGCTAGAAATAGCCACACGAAATTATTAAACTGAATGTATTGTTACGAATGTCGCTCTAACTTAATTGTTGGATGGCCCAGTTAGAACACACACAACCATGAATGACCACACCCCTTTAATTACTGTCCTCCTCACAGCAATGTTATCCTGACTGACAACACACTTCAACTCCAGTCACCCCGCGTAGCAGCTGGATGCAGGCAGACCACAGCACACGACGACCGTTCATTGGCTGGACTCCAGAGAAAGTCCGCCACTCACACAGTCAACACAGATGATTGACGTGGCCGCTCCAGATAGTGAACTACCTAACACTGACCAACAAACAACAACAGGTCAACAGTGCTAAGCAGCATCTCACAACAACATAACTGCACCAAACTACTCACACCAAATATTCCAGACACAGGCTCCTAATCGGTCTACAGACCACGGTAGTACATACACAGTACTCCAAGGCAGTACTCCACTCAGTAGCCTACATGACGATACTCTGACTCCGGTGGGACACCGACGAAGGCGAACACTGCCGCCGTGCCAGTTCAACTACTCAGTAGTCCATCCGCGGCAAGCCTCCTTTTCATATCCTGGTGATAGACTACTAGAATCTTCCAGACACGGCTAGAAGAGGAATCCCGTGCCTGAAGGCCACGAGGAAATCAGACGAAAGCACAATAGAAGGAGAGGCCGGCTGGGAGGTCTCCGGTCTGACTCACTAATCCATTACAAGAAATACCGAAGGGGCTTACGGCAGACTAGCACGTAAAGGATTTTTGTTATTCCATTGATAACATTCGCTTTTCGCTCAACATTCTTCTTACAACACATTCCGACTGAAGGTCAAGGGTATCCGACGTCTATATATATAAAATAACTTGTCCTGACTGACTGACTGACTGACTGACTGACTGACTGACTGACTGACTGACTGACTGACTGACTGACTGACTATCTGATTCATCATTGCCGAGCCAAAACTACTGGACATAAAGAAATGAAATATTGGGTATATAATCATATTGCGATGTAGGTGCTCGTTAAGAGAGGATTATTGGATATTCCTTCGCTAAGGGGGTGAAAAGGGGGGTGAAATTTTAAAATGAGTGTATCTATATCTCAAAAATTTAAAAGTTTACGGATGTAAAAATTGGTATTTAGGATCTTCTTTAAAATTAAGGAAACACGTATTTTCTGTTTTCAGAAAATCCCAATAGGAGGGGTGAAAAAGGGTGAAAAGGGGGTTGAATGCCTTTAACCAGGATACCGATACTTATATCTCACAAACTGAAGATATTACAGATCTGAAAATTGGTACTTTTGATCCCTTTTAAAAATAAAGAAACACGTAATTTTTTGTTTTTGGAAAATCCAATTATTGGGAGGGTGAAAAGGGGGGGTGAATTTTTAAAATGAGTGCATCTATATCTCAAAACTTTTAAAGTTTACAGATGTAGAAATTGGTATTTAGAATCTTCGTTAAAATAAAAGAAACACGTATTTTTTGTTTACGGAAAATCCCAATAGGTGGGGGTGAAAAGGGGTGAATAAGGAGTAGAATGCCTTTAATGAGGCTACTTATATCTCAGAAACTGAAGATATTATAGTTCTGAAAATTGGTGTTTGGGATCTCCTTCAAAAATAAAGAAACATGTATTTTATGTTTTTGGAAAATCCAATTCATGGGGGGGGGGTGAAAAGGTGAAATTTTTAAAATGAGTGTGTCTATATCTCAAAACCTTTAAAGTTTATAGATGTAAAAATTGGTATTTAAAATCTCCTTTAAAAATAAAGAAACAAGTATTTTTTGTTTTCGGAAAATCCCAATGGGAAGGGTGGAAAAGCCTTTAATGAGGCTACTTATATTTCAGAACCTGAAGATATTACAGACCTGAAAATTGGTATTTGGGATCTACTTTAAAAATAAAGAAAAAGGTATTTTATTGTTTTTGGAAAATCCAAATCATGGGGGGTGAAAAGGGGGGTGAATTTTTAAAATGAGTGTGTCTACATCTCAAAACTTTAAAAGTTTACAGATGTAAAAGTTGGTAATTAGAATCTCCTTTAAAACTAAAAGAACACGTATTTTTTTTCTGTAAATACCAATAGGAGAGTTGTAAAATAGTGAATAATGGGTTGAATGCCTTTAATGAGGATACATATATCTCAGAAACTGACGATATTACAGAACTGAAAATTTGTATTTGGGATCTCCTTTAACAATAAAGAAACACGTATTTTTTGTTTTTGGAAAATCCAATTAATGGCGGTTAAACATGAGTGACAAATTAGAGTGAATTTCTTGAAAGACTATATCTACAGAATATCTGAGAAACGTAAAATGTTACAGACGTAAAAAGTGAGTACTTGGAATCTGCTGTAAATGTAAAGAATCATAGGTGATTTGTTTTTGGAAACTCCACTTAAGGGGAACTAAAAAGGGGTGAAATTTTAAAATGAGAATTTCTACAGTATATCTAAAAAAACTTAACATGTTACAAAAGTAAAAAATGTTTTTTAATCTCTATTAAAAATAAAGAAACGAGTAGTTTTAATTTTCGGAAATACAACTTGGGTGGACGGGGGTAAAAATGACTGATAATGGTGTTGAATTCTTTTAATTAGGCTACTGATATCACAGAAATGAAGATGTTACAGACGTGAAATTTGATATGTGGTATCTCCTTTACAAGTAACGAAACACGTATTCTCGGAAAATCCAATGAAAGGGGGGGGGGTGAAAGAATTGAAAATAATTGACTTAATTGTGTGAGAATACATACATCCAATAAATCTAAAGTTGTTGCAGACTCGAAAATTGGTATTTGGATCTCATTTAAAAACAAAGAAGAACGCGTTTCTGGGGGGGGGGGGACCATCTTGGGGGGCGGAAGTGAAAAGGAGTTGAATTCCTTTCATGAGGACACATACATCAAAAACTGAAGAAGTTAGAGCCGTGATAATTTTTATTTAGAAGATCCTTTACTATTAAAGAAACAAGTATTTTTTGCCGGAAAATTCGCTTAGGGGAGGAGAGGAGTGTGAAAGGAAGTGAAGAAAAGTGATTTTTTTTATGGGGATACTTATATATCAAAACTGAAGGTAATAGACGTGAACATTGGTGTTTGTAATCTCCTTTAAACATAAAGAAACGCGTCTTCTTTTAATTTTTTGGGCGGGGGGGGGGGATTAAAGAAAACGGCGGTGGGGTATAAAGTGAGGTGAGACCAGTTGATTTTACTGTTTATAATGTACTTATAAGTAGCCTCCGTTTCTCAGGCGGCAGCGCGCCGGCCTCTCACAGCTAGGTTTCGTGGTTCAAATCCCGGTCACTCCATGTGACATTCGTTCTGGACAAAACGGAGGCGGGACAGGATTTTCTCCGGATAATCCGTTGTTTCCTGTCATCATTCATTCCAGCAACAATGTCCAATATTTCATTTCATTTGTCATTCATCGATCATTCCCCCAGAGGAGTGCTACGGCAGCCGGCACAATTCCTATTGTCGCCGCTAGATGGAGCTTTATTCATTCCGTTCCTGACCCTGTCGAATGACTGGAAACAGGCTGTAGACTTTCGATGAACTTATTCTGATCATAAACCGATCATTTTTAATCTTTCCTGGGTTCGTTTTCAACAGCCATCTTTTCCTTCGGAGAACGTTCTTAGATTACAGTAGACTCTCCTGGCATATAAATAAAAATTTAAACACATTTGAAATAAACGATTGGAATGAGATTGACCGTCTAATTGTTCACCTCTATAATAAGGTCAATAATGCACGGAGGTATGTCATTCGTATCGCCAGAAATCCCGCACAATTGCCTACGCGCGACAATGGTGCTGGTCACATTGTCAACAATGACAATGGCAGCAGATGTAATTTACCACCAAGTAGAGGATTTTAATCTTGCTGTGGGGTCCAGAACATCTATAATAATAATAATAATAATAATAATAATAATAATAATAATAATTGTACCGGGCGGTACACCTCCACGACGCAAATTATAATATTGCGCCAGTTGAAACTCCTCGACAGGAGAACGCCTGAACTTTAACAAACTATATTAATCCGATGGTTTCTCGAAAGATGTCACCACAGTAAATTTGGTAATTTTGAAGTGTCTGAACGGTGTCTATGTCGACTTGTGTTTGTTTCCTTCGGATCAAGAAATTTGAACCTTCTCTAACAGATGTCTCTACCAAAACTAAGATCGCACTCTGGTGTAAAGGAATGTACCTTCCTGAAGAAATTTTGTATTCATAAGTTTTGTCTTAACTAAATTTTGTTCTGTCAATTGTAGGTTGCCAATATAATCCTTTCTTTCCGCCTGTTTTGAATGTAGCCAATCAGGAATTTGTGTAATTAATTTTCCACCAATAAGGTCTTTCTTCTTCGTCTGCTGTATTAGTTTTTGCTTCTATCCAATAAAATTTTGTGGGCGGGTTGTAATCATTCATGAAACGTCTCGAATTTTCCGCGAGGGTATATAAACTGCTGATTTTCTGGTCTCCTCGCCACTTCAGTAACATCTTTCCTAGTGTGATTATGTAGCAGGGGGCGGGAAGCGCCTCCTTCTTCGGGCAGCAGTTCATCCATAAGGTAATGGCTTTTTAATGACTTCATTTCTCGCTAGCTCAGTAGTTTAACCCTCGGGGCAGGTTCGAAACTTTTCTCATGTAACCTATATTTAAAATGTAATAGACACTTGGTAAAACTTCGTCTCTTTAACTATAAATTGGGATAGAGAGTGCTAAATCCCTCTCGAGCTCCCACTCCTATTGTTTTGAGGTGACTTTGTTTTCACAACCGTTTCTTCCTTTCTTAATGTAATAAAGTCTTCTTATACAAGTCACCTCTTTAGTATGGGATTAGCCCTTGTGTATGCAGCCTAGTGCCAAATAGGTTTTAAAAGTGTATTAGGAGTGCAAGTTACGCCTCCAGTCAAGTTGGTATTTTGGGCTATGTAATTAACCTGCTTCTTTACTGAATAGGCCCAGTAGGTTGGGTATTTATTACCCCTGTTCTTGGTATGCCTTGAGGGCAGTTTGAAGAATAGTTTGATGTGGCCTTTGATGGGCTTGAATCTTGAGAGCGGGTTTGCTCTTTCTTAAATTTGGTTTCTGTGTGCCTCGAGGAGGCTTAATATGGTAATCAGGAGCCAGTGCTCCTTGGCATGATTGGGGTTTTCTGCCCCTTTGTTTGAACTTGGTATATAGGTAAAGTTGGGCTTATAGCTCAAGGTTCGTGAGTGTCGGGCTCGAAGCCCAAATTTTGTAATGAACTAAAATTGTACTTTCTTAATTTGTTGATCTGCTACTTGGTACCTGTTATATTCTGTTATTTATTTATCTTGAAAAGAAAATATAACCTTTGTTAAAGTTTTAAATTAACTTTAATTTCGTAAGTTGAGACCTATTCCACCCAGCACCTTCTTTCACCTCTGCGGTTCCACAGATACCTCGGAATAATAATAATAATAATAATAATAATAATAATAATAATAATAATAATCATAATAATAATAATCCGGCCGCGGGTTCAGTACCGCCAAGGTACCTAAGACGACACCACGCCGGATCTCCTTCAGGATTTGATCCATACTAAAAATGCTTATAGGAAAAATGGCAAAGATTTAGGGACCCAACTGACCGCGTGGAATACTTGGACCTAGCCCGGGAAGTACGAAATCGATTGCTGGAAAGAAAGCTTGAAAACTGTGAGGAACTTTTCCGTAATCTCTCATAAAACGAGAAATATCGCGAATTTCATTCAATTATAAATTTCAGTATAATACCGTAGCGAAGCACGGGTATCTTTCTAGTCTATATACACTGACTGACAGAGCAAATGCAACACCAAGAAGGAGTGGTCAGAACTTTATGCCAATTGCAGGGTAGACTGACGTCACTGAGGTATGCTCATGATGTGAAATGCGCCGCTGTGCTGCGCACGTAGCGAACGATAAATGGGACACGGCGTTGGCGAATGGCCCACTTCGTACCGTGATTTCTCAGCCGACAGTGATTGTAGAACGTGTTGTCGTGTGCCACAGGACACGTGTATAGCTAAGAATGCCAGGCCGCCGTCAACGGAGGCATTTCCAGCAGACAGACGACTTTACGAGGGGTATGGTGATCGGGCTGAGAAGGGCAGGTTGGTCGCTTCGTCAAATCGCAGCCGATACCCTTAGGGATGTGTCCACGGTGCAGCGCCTGTGGCGAAGATGGTTGGCGCAGCGACATGTGGCACGTGCGAGGGGTCTAGGCGCAGCCCGAGTGAAGTCAGCACGCGAGGATCGGCGCATCCGCCGCCAAGCGGTGGCAGCCCCGCACGCCACGTCAACCGCCATTCTTCAGCATGTGCAAGACACCCTGGCTGTTCCAATATCGACCAGAACAATTTCCCGTCGATTGGTTGAAGGAGGCCTGCACTCCCGGCGTCCGCTCAGAAGACTACCATTGACTCCACAGCATAGACGTGCACGACTGGCATGGTGCCGGGCTAGAGCGACTTGGATGAGGAAATGGCGTAACGTCGTGTTCTCCGATGAGTCACGCTTCTGTTCTGTCAGTGATAGTCACCGCAGACGAGTGTGGCGTCGGCGTGGAGAAAGGTCAAATCCGGCAGTAACTGTGGAGCGCCCTACCGCTAGACAACGCGGCATCATGGTTTGGGGCGCTATTGCGTATGATTCCACGTCACCTCTAGTGCGTATTCAAGGCACGTTAAATGACCACCGCTACGTGCAGCATGTGCTGCGGCCGGTGGCAATCCCGTACCTTCAGGGGCTGCCCAATGCTCTGTTTCAGCAGGATAATGCCCGCCCACACACTGCTCGCATCTCCCAACAGGCTCTACGAGGTGTACAGATGCTTCCGTGGCCAGCGTACTCTCCGGATCTCTCACCAATCGAACACGTGTGGGATCTCATTGGACGCCGTTTGCAAACTCTGCCCCAGCCTCGTACGGACGACCAACTGTGGCAAATGGTTGACAGAGAATGGAGAACCATCCCTCAGGACACCATCCGCACTCTTATTGACTCTGTACCTCGACGTGTTTCTGCGTGCATCACCGCTCGCGGTGGTCCTACATCCTACTGAGTCGATGCCGTGCGCATTGTGTAACCTGCATATCGGTTTGAAATAAACATCAAATATTCGTCCGTGCCGTCTCTGTTTTTTCCCCAACTTTCATCCCTTTCGAACCACTCCTTCTTGGTGTTGCATTTGCTCTGTCAGTCAGTGTATATAAAGTAACTTGTCCTGACTGACTGACTGACTGGCTGACTGACTGACTGACTGACTGACTGATTCATCATCGCCGAGCCAAAACTGCTGGACACAATGAAATTAAATTTAGGGGATACATTCATATTAATATGTAGGTGCTCGCTAAGAGAGGATTTTTGGATATTCCGTCGCTAAGGGGATGAAAAGGGGGGTTAATTTTTCAAATGAATAAGTCTATATCTCAAAAACCTAAAAGTTTATAGACGTAAAAATAAGTATTTGGAATCTCCTTTAAAAATGAAGAAACACGTATTTTTTTTATTTTCGGAAAATCTCATAAAGGGGAGTGAAAAAATGGGGAAAACTGGTTGAACACCTTTTATGAGGAGACTTATATCTCAAAAACTGAAGATGTTACAGACATGAAAGTTGAAATTTGGAATCTCCTTTGAAAATGAAGAAACACGTATTTTTGCGTTTGCTGATAATCCGATGAATAGGGGGTGAACAGGAGTGACAAACGGGGTGAATTTAAAAAGACTATATCTGCAAATTATCAAACTGATACTTAGAATTTTCTGTAAAAATCAAGAAATATAAATATTTTTTCGGAAATCCAGTTAAGGGGAACTGAAAAAGGGGGTGAATTTTTAAAATTATCGCATCTACAGTATATGTCAAAAACTTAACAAGTTGCAGACGTGAATATTGGTATTTGGAATCTCTTTTAAGAATAAAGAAGCACACGTATTCTTTGGTTTTCTGGAAATACCCTTAACGGGGGGGGGGGAGAATCGAAAAATTAGTTGAATTATTTGTATGAGAATGTATATATAGGCCTACACCAAAAATCTAAAGGTGTTACAAACGTGAAAACTGGAATTTGGAATCTCCTTTAAAAATAAAACAAACACGCATTTGGTTCGGGAATCAACTTGGGGGTGGGGGGATGAAAACGGAGATGAATTCTTTTTACGAGGATACATATATCTCAAAAACTGAAGATGTTGCAGTCGTGATAATTGGTATTTGGAAGTTTTTAAGGACACGGTTACTGTTTGTTTTTGGAAAATTCACTTGAGTGGGGAGTGTGAAAGGAAGTAAAAAAGTTGAATTCTTTTTCTGGAGAAACTTATATCTCAAAAATGAAGGTTACAGACATGGAAATTGGTATTTGGAATCTACTTAAAAAATAAAGAAACACGCATATTTTGGGTGGGGTGAAACCAACTTAACAGGCGGGGGTGGAGTGAAAAATGAGTTGAATCCTTTTCATGAGGATACTTCTATCTCGAGAACTGAAGATGTTACAGACATGAAAATTTGTATTTAGAATTTTCTTTCAAGGTAAAGAAACACGCAATCTTTTGTCTTTGGAAAATCCACTTAAAGGGGGGGGGGCGAATTAATTGAAAACTGAGTTGAATTCTTTATATGAGGATACTTATATCTCAAAAACTAAATATGTTACAGACGTGAAAATTAGTATTAGGAATCTCCTTTAAAAA
Organism: Anabrus simplex; assembly: GCF_040414725.1. Classification (NCBI taxonomy): domain Eukaryota; kingdom Metazoa; phylum Arthropoda; class Insecta; order Orthoptera; family Tettigoniidae; genus Anabrus; species Anabrus simplex. Next base: position 1,119,652,186 of record NC_090266.1, on the reverse strand, counting down.
TAAAGAAACACGCATTTTGAGGGGTGAGAAATCAACTTGGGGCGGGGGCGGTGGAAAAGGAGTTTAATTCCTTTTTATGAGGTTACATATATCTCAAAACTGAAGATGTTACGTTCGTGATAATTGGCATTTGGAAGATTCTTTATAAATAAAGAAACAATTTTTTTTTTTGTTTTCGGAAAAGTCACTTAAGCGAGAGGGTGAAAGGAAGTGAAAATTTTAATTATTTTTATGAAGAAACTTATATCTCAAAACTGAAGGCTATACATGGGAATATTTGTATTTGGAATCACCTTAAAAAATAAAGAAACACGCATATTGGAAGGTGGGGGGGGGGGGAGATCAACCTTACGGGCTTGGGTGAAAAAAGGTGTTGAATTCTTTTTATGAGGATACTTACACCTCAAAAACTGAACATGTTAGAGGCTTGAACATTTGTATTTGGAATCTTCTTTCAAAGTAAAGAAATACGTGTTCTTTTGGGGAAGGGGAATCAATTAACGGGTACGAAGGGCGGTGAAGATTGAGCTGAATTACTTTTATGAGTATACTTATATATAAAAAACTGAATATGTTACAGACGTGGAAATTAGTATTTGGAATCTCCTTTAAAAATGAATAAACACGCATTTGCTTTTTCGGAAAATCGACGTAAGGGATGTGGCGTTGAAAATAAGTATGTAAGTAAGGAGTTGAAACATGTTTATAAGGATACTTTATCTTAAAATATGAAGCTGTTACAGACGTGAAAAATGGTATTTTGAATTTACTCTCAAAATAAAGAAACGCGTATTTTTTGATTTCGGAAAGTCCACTTAAGGCGGGAGAGGGGTGGAAAGAAGTGAAGATGAAGAAGTTGAATTATTCTTATGAGTATACATTTATCTCAAAAACTGAAGTTGTTACAGACGTATAGACATGAAAACTGGTATTTGGAATCTCCTTTAAAAATAATATAACACGTATTTTTTGGTTTTCGGAAAATACAGTTCCGGGGCTGAGAAGAATTGGAAAAGCGGGTGAATTTTTAAAATGAGTACCGGTATATCTACATTATATGTCAAAAACTTCACATCATAGAGACAAGAAACTTGGTATTTGGAAAGTCCTTTAAAATACAGGACCGCGCGAGTTGGCCGTGCGGTTGGCGGTTAGAAGCGCACAGCTGTGAGGTCACATCTGGGAGATAGTTGGTTCGAACCCCATTGTCGGCAGACCTGGAGTTTTTTTCCGTAGTTTCTCATTTTCGCACCAGGTAAATGCTGGGGCTGTACTTTAATTAAGGCCACGACCACTTACCTCCCGTACCTAGGCCTTTCCGGTCCCATCGTCGCCATAAGGACTATCTCTGTCGGTGCGACGTAAAGCAAATAGCAAAAAACTACAGGAGCCTGTACTCTTTTGTTTTCGTAGAAGGCACTTAACAGGGGCTGAAAACAGGTGAAAAATATTAGAAATTTTTTTATGAGGATACTTATATCTTAAAAACTGAAGATGTTACAGACGAGAAAATTGGTATTTGATATGTCCTTTAAAAATAAAGAAACATGCATTTTTGTTTTCGGAAAATACACTTTGATTAGGTGGGGGAAGGACTGATCAAGGGGTTGAATTCCTTTTATGGGGATACTTATGTATATCTCTGAAACTGAAGATGTTACAGATGTGGGAATGGGTATTTGGAATCTCCTAGAAAAATAAAGACACATGCATTTACTTTTTCGACTTGAGAGAAGACTGTTTCTCACATGTACAGTTCTATGTCGCATGGCCGTCTTAGCCCCAAAAGGTAATACCACAAACATGGTTTACAAAGAATTTCTGGGGTAAATGAAATTCAATTTTTGGGTGAGTTTTTATACTTTAAGAATTTTCAGATAATGTCTGAGTACAATGCCGAGGAACGATTACTTTGATCAAATTACGAAATCCACGCGAGCGAAGCCGCGGGTAATTGCTAGTAGAATATAAAAGCATCTGGGTTACAGAAATTAAGCGATATGCATGAATACCACACTTATGTTTTATATACTAGAATAATGAATCCAAGAGAGTGAGGAATAGAAGAAAAAGAAGAAACTGTAAAGTTTCTCAGCGAGTACAAACACTTCATTTCCCAAATCCACAAATATTTTTGTCAGCTTTTTCACGTTGCAAGAAAGGAAGGTTTTTGGGAATGTAGCAGCTGTGACGGTCAGATCTACTCAGCCTACAGTACGCGAGAACAGTTGATGTGCTACCTGCATTCCCTGTTTCAAACTGACCATAAGTCACGTCATAATCTGCAGGACTTCGGGCAGGGCGTACATTATACGCCAAGCCCCTCAGGGTTGTTGCACCATGGTCTTTTCCCTTTGTGGAAATAACAAAGCTTGGAAGCACATTTACGGATAATGAAAGGGACACTCGCGAGGAATGTCTAAAGTAAAGTTGTACACACCTCAAAATGCTGACTAGTCAGAAGTAATTTGGTTATGAGAAGGAGATAGTCTACAGTTTACAGTACACTGTGATCTACAGATAACTAGTCACAGATACTTTAGCTCTGAGAAGAGGGTAGTCTACTGTTTGTAGCACACTGTGATCTACAGCCGACTAGTCACAGTTTAGCTCTGAGAAGAGGGTAGTCTACAGTTTGTAGTACACTGTGATCTACAGCCGACTAGTCACAGTTTAGCTCTGAGAAGAGGGTAGTCTACAATTTGTAGTACACTGTGATCTACAGTTAACTAGTCACATATAGTTTAATTATGAACAGCAAGTAGTCTACAGTTTGTAGAACACTGTGATCTACAGCCGATTAGTCACAGTTTCGCTCTGAGAAGAGGGTAGTTTACAGTTTGTAGTACACTGTGATCTACAGCTGACTAGTCACAGTTTAGCTCTGAGAAGAGGGTAGTCTACAGTTTGTAGTACACTGTGACCTACAGCCGACTAGTCACAGTTTAGCTCTGAGAAGAGGGTAGTCTACAGTTTGTAGTACACTGTGATCTACAGCTGACTAGTCACAGATAGTTTAGTTATGAGCAGCAGGTAGTCTACAGGTTGTAGCCACTGTGGTCTACAGCTGACTAGTCACAGTTTAGTTATGAGCAGCAGGTAGTCTACAGGTTGTAGCATACTATGGTCTACAGTTAACTAGTCACAGATAGTTTAGTTATGAGCAACAGGTAGTCTACAGGTTGTAGCACACTGTGATCTACAGCTGACTAGTCACTGATAGTTTAGTTATCAGCAGCAGGTAGTCTACAGGTTGTAGCACACTGTGATCTACAGTTGACTAGTCACAGTTTAGTTATGAGCAACAGGTAGTCTACTGTTTGTAGCACACCGCGATCTACAGCTGACTAGTCACAGTTTTGTTATGAGCAGCAGGTAGTCTACAGTTTGTAGCACACTGTGGTCTACAGTTGACTAGTCACAGATAGTTTAGTTCTGAGTAACAGATAGTCTACAGTTTGTAGTACACTGTGATCTACAGATAATAGTCACAGATAGTTTAGCTCTGAGTAACAGATAGTCTATAGTTTGCAGTACACTGTGATCTACAGATAACTAGTCGCAGATAGTTTAGTTCTGAGTAACAGATAGTCTATAGTTTGCAGTACACTGTGATCTACAGATAACTAGTCACAGATAGTTTAGCTCTGAGTAACAGATAGTCTATAGTTTGCAGTACACTGTGATCTACAGATAACTAGTCGCAGATAGTTTAGTTCTGAGTAACAGATAGTCTATAGTTTGTAGCACACTGCGATCTACAGCTGACTAGTTACAGTTTAGTTATGAGCAGCAGGTAGTCTACAGGTTGTAGCCACTTTGGTCTACAGCTGACTAGTCACAGATAGCTTAGTTCTGAGTAACAGATAGTCTACAGTTTGTAGTACACTGTGATCTACAGATAACTAGTCACAGATAGTTTAACTCTGAGTAACAGATAGTCTACAGTTTGTAGTACACTGTGATCTACAGATAACTAGTCACAGATAGTTTAACTCTGAGTAACAGATAGTGTACAGGTTGTAGCACACTGTGATCTACAGCTGACTAGTCACTGATAGTTTAGTTATCAGCAGCAGGTAGTCTACAGGTTGTAGCACACTGTGATCTACAGTTGACTAGTCACAGTTTAGTTATGAGCAACAGGTAGTCTACTGTTTGTAGCACACCGCGATCTACAGCTGACTAGTCACAGTTTTGTTATGAGCAGCAGGTAGTCTACAGTTTGTAGTACACTGTGATCTACAGATAACTAGTCACAGATAGTTTAACTCTGAGTAACAGATAGTGTACAGTTTGTAGTACACTGTGATCTACAGTTGAGTAGTCACGGATAGTTTTAGGAGTAATAAAGTGAATGGTCTGGACTGTCTTTCCTAACCTTTCGTCGTTTAATGAGGGCCGTAATTGTTGTATTAATTTAAAATGCTCTGCTATGGTCAGTGAACAGAAGGTAAAGATAATGCAGTTCTATTTGCAACTACTGTACGCTGTGAGCTGTCTGTATCTTGAGAGTAAAAACTGCCCGTTCAGTAGGCAGTGAATTGAAAGAAATTACCAGAAGCAGATTTTTCTCTAGAAAGTGGAAAATACCAGGCACTCCATTGTTGGCCAGTAAGATTAGTGGAACATGTGTATGTTTATCTCGGTCTTCAACTCCGAGCAAGAGCCACTGTGTAGGATGTCCAGCGCTAGTTACCATAGACTTGCCTCAATAAAGGATAGACAAGGCCCGATTGGAGGTTACATCCTGTAACTTGATGTCCATTCGATTCTGATATTCTAATATTCACATGACGATTTAACATCTGCAGAATCATTTCACTTAGGTGTAAAACGTATATCAGTCTTTTGGGTGCCCAGCGTTCTTCTTCATGGGGTCGCCACTTAATATGGATTTTCCCCGTGCTATATTGTGTGTTCCCGAGGGATGTTTATTTATTTATTTATTTATTTATTTATTTATTTATTTATTTATTTATTTATTTGTAAGTACACAGGCTCTTCGCCCAACTAAGTGACTTCTTATCAATGAAATAAAAAGTTAACCATTAAAGAACAAAATGAAAATGTATTGTAGTATTGTATGCCGTTCCCGTGGTGTAGGGGTAGCGTGCCTGCCTCTTATCCGGAGGCCCAGGGTTCGATTCCCGGCCAGGTCAGGGATTTTTACCTGGACCTGAGGGCTGGTTCGAGGTCCACTCAGCCTACGTGATTAGAATTGAGGAGCTGTCTGACGGTGAGATAGCGGCCGCGGTCTAGAAAGCCAAGAGTAACGGCCGAGAGAATTCGTCGTGCTGACCACATGACACCTCGTAATCTGCAGGCCTTCAGGCTGAGCAGCGGTCGCTTGGTATGCCAAGGCCCTTCAAGGGCTGTAGCGCCATTGGGTTTGGTTTAGTTTGTAGTTATTGTATATGATACCACTTACAATTTAGAAGAATTGAATAAAGCATAAGGTAATCGAAAGCAAAACAGAAACAATGAAATCAAACATGAAACACAAATATGTACACTGGGTAAAATGATGAGAACCAGAAGTAAAGGCGGACTTTTTCATCATCCGATTCGTCAATTGTACCGACTTCATTTGTTGCAGTATTATAAAGCATTGTCATTTTTACGAAAGGTATTTTGACCTTTGAATATGAAATAGTTAATGCTAACGAGATCTTATTTCAGAAACATGGATTGAAATGTGGCTTAATACGTCCAAATAATCATTTTTCCTTAATATGTGTATAGATATTCAGGAGTGTCTGATTTTCAATGAAGGGAATTCAAATATATTCCTCAATAAGTGTGTCCGTGTGTTGAAAGGACGAAGAGTTCAGTACCTGTAGAAGAGTCGCCCAGCACACCAGTCCCAGCGCCCAGTAGAATGCATGACCAAGCATTTTGAAGAGTGTCAGCTGGTTTGTTTGGATAAGCTTCTATATATAGGTTAGTGACGTCAGTGGAGTTACGGCAATGAGTTGTTGTTACTCCGGACCTTATGTCACTCATCCCAGGGCAAAACAAGATAAGTTAAAAAATTAAATTCTCAGGAGAAGCATTTTTTTTTTGTTTTTTAAACAATACGAAATCACCGATTCACCAAATGTTGTCAAACCATTCAGTGTTACATGAAACAGCTTTTTGAATAATGGTTTTGGTTTGATTTTGTTTAATTCAAAAATGAATTAAGTATCCGCTTTTGATCGTGAGTGAAACTAACTTGACCCCTACTGACCAGCATTATTTCCTTATGTGGACCAATAAAAACCAAAGCGTGTATGCCGCATTTGTGTATTGTTAGCTAGTGGGATTTAATAATTCTCTTTAACAGAAGCAGCCGCGTAAATTCACCGCCAACAATTCATTTACATGATAATAATATCCACTGAAGTCAAATAAATATTAAAGTTTATTTAAAGTTATTTGCTTTACGTCCCACTAACTACTCTTTTACGGTTTTCGGAGACGCCGAGGTGCCGAAATTTAGTCCCGCAGGAGTTCTTTTACGTGCCAGTAAATATACCGACACGAGGCTGACGTATTTGAGCACCTTCAAATACCACCGGACTGAGCCAGGATCGAACCTCCCAGTTGGGGTCAGAAGGCCAGAAAGTGTATTTATTCCAAGTGTTCAATACATAAAAAAGATAATGAATTAAATAAAATTACGTGGACATGTTTCGCCCTTTAATTATGGGCATCTTCAGCCTTAATCTCAAACTGAAAATTGATTAATCAGGTACCTGATTGTAATTAACTTACATATGAATGTGAAGGAAGTGTTGGAAATGTGCGAAATGGTTGACAGAATTATAACATGTAATAATATCCACGTCCACAATAACAACAGATAATGTATTACGCATAAGACAAACTGACTTGTCTGGTTGAAGCCACTTTGATTAACGATATTCAGAATATTAACAAGATAACTCGACTTATCTCGTTCTTTTGTATTATTGAATTCTCTGGAAGTAAAGTTTGGCTATTTCTTCAATATTATGATGAAATGACTCAGCTTGTTAGTGTCAAAGGATAGAGAGCATTGACCTTAGTAAGTTACTGCAAAGCTGTATATAAATGAAAAAAAAAAATTGACTTATCTGGTTTTTCCCCGGGATGAGTGATTTAGTGCTCGTCTGCGTGTAGTATGATGATTGAATGATGGTGATGATAATGAGGCAGGGAGAGAGCAAAACACACTGATGGTACATAGTCTACTCCTGTCGAATAATAGTACGGGCGTTGCTCAAGACTTACCACCACCTCTTGTACACTGCCGACGAAAGTGGATCAGGTAGGTCATGGTAATAAATGAAATGGTGTATGGTTTTCAGTGCCGGGAGTGTCCGAGGACAAGTTCGGCTCGCCAGGTGCAGGTCTTTTGATTTGAATCCCGTAGGCGACCTGCGCATCGTGATGAGGATGAAACGCTGGTAAACACGATACATACACCCAGTCCAAATGCCAGCAGAATTAACCAATGATGTTTCTTTTAAATTATTAACAAATACATCGCAAATGGGAAATATCCTGGTGGCAATGGTCACTTACAGTAGTGCAATAATAAAGTAGAGTTAACATAATCACCAAGCCGCCGTAGCTCAAGCGGCAGCGCATCGGCCTCTCACCGCTGGATTCCGTCGTTCAAATCCCGGTCAGTCCATGTGAGATTTGTGCTGTACAAAGAGGGGGCAGGACGGGTTTTTCTCCGGGTACTCCGGTTTTCGCTGTCATATTTCATTCCAGAAACACTGTCCAGTATCATTTCATTTTATCTGTCAGTCATTAATCATTGCCCCCAGAGAAGTGCGACATGCTTCGGCAGCCGGCACAATTCCTATTATCGCCGCAACATGGGGGCTTCATTCATTCCATCCCTGACCCGGTCACTGACTGGAAAACAAGCTGTAGGTTTTCTTCTTCTTCTCTAATATAATCACCCAACAACAACAACGAACAACAAACAACAACAAGAGTGCAACAAGCATTTCCATGGAAACCAGTTGCATAGTATTATTTGAAGTAATTCCACATACTGTATATGAGTTGACTATGTTTGTAAGTATAGGAGATATTATAAGTAGAATTTTGTAAACAATATAAATTTATTAAGGATGATCTGTTCGTTTAATAGAAAAAATGTTAGCATAAATTGTATATTAGTGTATTCTAGAATTGTTAATTTAAAATTTAGTGCTTGACAATAATGTATTTTAGTGTACCATTTGCCACCGAGGTAGACACCTCATTTGCAAATAAAGAGATTTTATATTTTTTTTTATAAAGAAAATATTACAAGAAATACTACTAGTTTAACATTCTAAATCCAGCGTCATCATACTCAACTTAATTATTTCCAGTACTTAACATTGTCCGATAAGTGCGGGGACCAGGGGGATCGCCACGTAGTGCGCAAGCAAAGTCCAAAAATAATACGAAGAAGATGATGATGACCGTGCGGTTAGGGCGCGCATCTGTAAGCTTGCATCCGGAATATAGTGGGTTCGAACCTCACTGTCGGCAGCCCTGAAGATGGTTTTCCGTGGTTTCCACTTTTCACAGCAAGCAAATGCTGGGGCTGTAGCTTAATTAAGGCCACACCTAGGCCTTTCCTATCCCATCGTCCCCATAAGACCTATCTGTGTCGGTGCGACGTAAAGACAATTGTGAAACTTCCTCACTTCATATTTCTGACTTCATGATATAGATAACATAGCGCTGGTATTTCACTCCCGTTTATTTCTACATCCTTGTAGGAAGAAACTGCAGGGCTGTTGTTATAGGAGTTTTCTTTCTATGGGTAGGTCTGCTAAACTGAAATGCATTCCTCCAGGGGTAGTGCCCTCTTTTGTTGGTTGGATTCGAACCTTTGATCTCGGACGCCATCACTGATCTCCCTATAAAGCTAATAAACCAGTGAACCGTGGGTACGACCGCTGGTAATGCTGCATTATTCAAAAATTTTAATTTAATAATAATAAGAATAATAATAATAATAATAATAATGGTGGATGATATCTGTATAGGCTTTGTGGTGACAAAATGAGGATGAAATTTTGTAAACCTGTCACATACATCGGGGATTCCCAAACCTTTTGTGTCTCAGACCCCTTTAGTATATCGCATTCATCTCCAAGCACCCCCTCGCCACAGAACATAATAGGCCTACTGAATTCCCTGAACGAAAACAGAATTTTGTAACGTTACCATCTTTGATTGTGTATGAAAACCTACAACCTGTTTTCCAGGGATGGAATGAATGAAGCCCCATCTTGCGGTGAGGATAGGAATTGTGCCGGCTGCCGAAGCCTGTCTCCCTCCTATGGAGCAATGATTAATGGCTGACAGATGAAATAAAATGATATTGGAGAGTGTTGCTGGAATGAACGATGACAGGGAAAACCGGAGTACCCGGAGAAAAACCTGTCGCGCCTCCGCTTTGTCCAGCACAAATGGAGTGACCGGGATTTGAACCACGGAACCCAGCGGTGAGAGGCCGACGCGCTGCCGCCTGAGCCACGGAGGCTAAAAATTGTAAGTATTTAAAGAGCTATATATTATTGTACACACACACACTTCATAGACTATTTTACTAAACTTAGGAACATATTGTTGTATAAGTTACATACAGAATATGTAACTCTTGGCCGATAAACGGTACAAGTTGGCAGTACTGTGTCTTGTGAAGACCTCGTAACACAACTCCACGTCTATGATCAACTTTTGGGTCCTGGATATTCTCTATGCCCTACAATTTCTAGATAGGAAATACTGCGTTTACTGCTTCCCGTCACAACATACCTGTGCGAGTGTACCTTTTCTGCTCTCACACAAATGAAAACGAAGTACAGAAACGGAACTAATGCTGAGGCTGATCTTCGGTTCGCGTGATACGCTTGTAAAACAGCACCATCCGTGCCATTGAGTCTACGACTGTACCAAGTGAATTTTCTCAAGTACGCTTCCAGACCCAGACTGTTGTAATTATTTATTTATTTATTTAGTTATTTATTTATTTATTTATTTATTTATTTATTTATTTATTTATTTATTTATTTATTTTTGCTAGGGGCTTTACGTCGCACCGACACAGATACGTCTTAGGGCGACGATGGGAGAGGAAAGGCCTAGGAGTTGGAAGGAAGCGACCGTGGCCTTAATTAAGGTACAGCCCCAGCATTTGCCTGGTGTGAAAATGGGAAACCACGGAAAACCATCTTCAGGGCTGCCGATAGTGTGTTGTAATTATTAGCCAAGTGTCACAATGTTTTATAATTTCTATGCCTGTATAAAGTATCTTTATGTAGTTGGAGTTACATTTACATTTAAAGAAAAAGAAAAGTAAATATGTCCGCCTCTATCGTGTAGTGGTTAGTGTGATTAGCTGCCACCCCTGGAGGCCCGCGTTCGATTCCCGGCTCTGCCACAAAATTTGTAAAGTGGTACGAGGGCTGGAACGGGCTCCACCCAGCCTCGGTAGGTCATCTGAGTAGAGGTGGGTTCGATTCCCACCTCAGCCATCCTGGAAAGTGTTAAAGAAAGAGTACTTAACGAGGAAAGGTAAATGAAATCGCAGAAAGTTCAGAACATACACCTACAATATCCTTAAGACGACTTGGACAAGAAGCTGGGGATTCGAAGAGTTCAGCATGACGGGCTACGAAAATGTTAAAGTTGAAACCATACAAGGTAACTGTAGTACACGAACTGCGTGATCCTGATGAGCGGGTGCGTTTTTGTAATTGGATGTTGCGAAACGTTCTTGATGAAATAATTGATCCACGCATAGTTTCGACGCAGAATAACATATATTGGAGTACAGGAAAAACCCATCGCATATACGAAATTCCTCTACATGAGGAACGGATCGGAGTAGGTCCGCAGTGAAAGGATACAGAATTATAGGACCTATCTTTTTCAGGGCACAATTAATGCACAAACATACAGGGATAATATACTGAACCGTACTGTTCATGGGCCAAGAGTATTGATTTTAGTATTGGATATTGGGATTATATAAGACCACCCACGAAGTCATTGTCTTAGAGTATATTTTATAAAAGAGTCCAGAAGAAGCGTTCTTATGTGAAGTGAGCTAGAGCGTCATTATGAGAAATCTCCAGAACCTCATTAAAGGGAGTTATGTCCCAAGCCAAGCCTCTTAATGAAGATTGGGGACGCTTCCTAGATCCCGGCAAAACCTACATTAGGAGGGAAGAAAGAATTAAATTAATATCTTTGGTTACGGAAGAGTTGCATTGGATTTGAGACAAGAATTGCAACCTGCATAATTTCTGCTTAATTTTGATAGGCATTAGGGCTGCAATCATAAATGCATTCGTTAAATAGAGCACTGGAAGTACTTTGTGCGGGAAAACTTCGAGTCGCGGGCGCGCGTATCTTGCACGCGATCAAGCGGCGTGGTGACGCTAAACTGGATTATAAAAATAAGGCTGCCTGGCATATCAAGCTCATTCTTTGACCAGAAGGCGGCGAGAACGAGTCATCATACTGCGTGTTGGTACGGAGAACAACGCTTTGTCTTCGAGCTGCACATACTACTAGTACTACTGTAACTGCGAGGAAGTAAGTAATCAACTTGAATATTCAGCTGAACTCTTGATTTTACTTGTGAGGATATGCTATGGGGAGATGAGGTATTGCCTGTAAGAGACTGATGAACTAGTAGCTTCATATTTCCGTGAGGTCAAGGTATAACTGACGAACGGCTAGAATTAATATTGGCTCAGGGTAATTCAAGAACTACCTGTTGTCCGAGTGAAGGGATGAAATAACAGTGACTTAGAGTCGTGAAGAAACTATTGTGTACCAGGTTTAACATTCTGAACAAGACTTGGTCAATGTAACGTGTGAGACACAATAGTAGTGGAAACAGGCATCGAGTTTGGACAGTCTGTAATGAATGAATTTGTTTCCAGTTACCCCAGCATCAAGTCAGAACGAGTTTTGGACATCATCATTGCGAGGAAGCCACAACCAGGAGCTGAAGCCAACACGACAACGGGCATCGATCTAGGAACGTTGGGAGCACCTGATCAGCGCGACGTCGAAGGGGACATCTTTCAACTATCTAAGGAGCTGTACGAAGGAGTCACGCAAGAAAGAATGTCTCCAAGTGGTCAACAGTATCTGATGCAAGCGCCGCAGTCTGCCATGATGTGGTAAATTCAGTGGTCCACAGGGAGGGCCGCTCCGTCATGTCATCAATAACATAAGGTCAGAGCTTTCCAATTCTGTTTCAAGCATGTCATTTAAATTTAGATAGGAATCGGGGGGCCGTCAGTCAACAGATTAATTAGAATAGGAATATTTCTTGGTAATATAGAGCTAGGCCTCAAGCTCGAACCCCGTACATTAGGGTAGATGATTGTTTGTAGATTCCTTGTTGGTGTGTTTGTTTTTCCTTTTATAGTATTATATTAGCGTACATGTTATCTTTAGGGGTCAGGTCGAACTCAGTTTGGTCATAGTAGATTATTCTAACAGGCAGGCACTTTTTATTGTGTCGCTTTCAGGCATTTGTCTCTGCAGACGTAGACGTGTATAGTTGTGACCAGGATGGAGCCCATAATCCACCTAGCTTCACTTATAGAGCGAGCGAGTCCGAATATGTGAGAGATATGAGCATTATGCCGATAGCCAACTGTATGTATTGATATGAGGAAGCCCAGCACAGTTAGAGAGTGTATTTGATGTATTGGAGAAGCCTATTATGGCCATGTGACTATCGATTAGTGATTTGTGTTTTTGTAGCACCAAGGTTGAGCCCATGAGAGGCGGAAGTAAGATTTGTGATAGTGCGGGAGATATTGAGATAAGGGCGGATAGCCCAGGTATATTTAAAAGAGGGCTTTTAGCAGCAGATTACGTAAGGTGTTTTTGAAAGGCGAGATTTTTTTTTTAGCCTGCAGCCCAGCTGAGCTCATAAATTATGTGGACTGTCGCGTGTGAAGTGGTCGGAGAGTGAGGGTGCTGTGCCTGACGTCACAGTCTTAAGAATTGGTCATGTTGCCGTCTGCAGCTCGTCGAGTGTGGTTAGAGGAAGGAACGACCGTGATGTTTTGAAAGCAAGGAGATGATTTGTTTTAATGTTCTATTTGCTCTACGTTAATTTTTACACTGGCCCGTTTGATATTGACACCCTTGGATATGTTGGTTGTGTTCTTTTTATATTGTTTGTTGATGAATATTATACGCCTTACTCTTCATGGGACTAGGGTTCGTGACCGAGTCAGGACACTGTACATTAGGTGTTGATTTTTGTTTGCACCGGGGTTCGATGGTACGAGGCATAGTAAATTTTATGGGAATTACTGTTAGATGTGTATTTCAGCAGATATCCGTTTTTCTAGATGTCGTTACTTATACGATTGTAACATGCTTGTTACAGCACAGCTGTTTTCGTGAAGGCAGTGAACTGGTTGTCATCGGCTCAACATTATCTTGACCCAAGCATTTTAAAAGCTCTTATTTTTGTAAATTAATTCAATTTTATGTAATAAATCCCTGTTTGTTAAACTTTGAATGCAGCGATGTTTTCTGTTAGATATTTTCTTATTTTAATTTAGCGAATTCTTACCTGATTAGTCACATTTCCTAGTATTGTATCTTTTGTTGCCCACTTATCCCCATGTTATCCCTGAGAAGAGCGCTCTTATCCGGCTGAGCGAAGAAATGTGTTCAGGTAAGGCTATGTGCACCAGCTCACATTTGTGAGAGTTCTTTCACTTCTGTACTCTGGGTTCGAGACCGGCTTTCGCCTGGCCGGAACTTCAGAGTCCTGAAGGGCACAATACACAAACCATTTTTTGACGAACTGACTGACACTGATTGTCGAAATTGATATTTTCAGCAAGACTCTGTTACGGCGTATACAGCTAATGACACATTAAACTTAATTGTTTGCAGACCGTTTAGTTAGTACGGACTTATGGCCGCCACGGTCCCCAAGATTTATGTTTGTGACTTTCATTTATGGGGGAGCTTAAAAAATAAAGTGTATGCAAGAAACCCTCGCACGCTGGACGAACTGAAAGAACATATCCGGAGAGAAATAGCCTCAATTACTGAAAACAATCTTATGCGTGTGAATCGGAGTTTCCTAAGTCGATGCCAGAAATACGTGGATGAAGGAGGAAAACATTTCCAACATCTTATATCATAAGGTACGAGCTTACTTTGTTCATTCTTAATTACTAATTTTCTTAATTTCAATTGTTATGTCATGCTCGGATAAAGTGATCGAAGTGCTGTCCTTGTTGCTATGTCGCGGAGCGGAGAGTGGTGAGTGCACCTGCCGGCCAACCGATGAGAGAAACTCGCTGTATATCAAAACATATGTTTGGGGCACACAGTTCCTCGGTGTACGGCTAATGAAACTGTATTTCTTTGTAGCCAGTTTGGTTTTTAATTCTTCTTTCTTAATCTGCTTACCCTCCAGGGTCGGCTTTTCCCTCAGACTCAGCGAGGGATCCCACCTCTACCGCCTCAAGGACAGTGTCCTGGAGCTTCAGAATCTGTGTCGAGAGGATACAACTGGGGAGGATGACCAGTACCTCGCCCAGGTGGCCTCACCTGCTATGCTGAACAGGGGCCTTGATGGAAGATGGGATGATTGGAAGGGATAGATAAGGAAGAGGGAAGGAAGCGGCCGCGGCTTTAAGTTAGGTACCATCCCGGCATTTGCCTGGAGGAGAAGTGGGAAACCACGGAAAACCACTTCCAGGATGGCTGAGGGGGGAATCGAACCCACCTCTACTCAGTTGACCTCCCGAGGCTGAGGAAACCCCGTTCCGGCCCTCGTACCACTTTTCAAATTTCGTGGCAGAACCGGGAATCGAACCCGGGTCTCCGGGGGTGGCAGCTAATCACACTAACCACTACACCACAGAGGCGGACTCGGTTTTCCATACTTCTTAAAAATGTACCTTTGTACTATGTTTTCAGAGTGTTTGAAATCGATTGCCTTGAAAACGGTGAACAGATATGACCAGAATCACATAGGTCTGAGACTGACATCCTTGATGATTTCGACGATGCTCTAGACGGCAATGAAAATACCAACGTTGTTGAAGAAAATAATGTGACAGAATATATATCTTCCCTTCATGCTTCAGATGAACTTATTTTCACATTGGCAGAAGAATTAATGAGATCCTGCGTGTGATGAGGACTGGATATCCCATCAACACGCAGAGGAATCCGCCTTTCTATGGCGTAAACATTGGCATTTATGATTTCCAGTCAGCCAACACTAGTCAGCCTCAGGTCTGTAACATGTAACGCCAGTCCAAAGAGTCTAAAATCACTATTATTTGGAGTGAACAAAATATATTCGTATTCATAAAACATACGCTGGTGTTGTGTCCAAATTTGGAAAGTGAACCTTATAAACCAAAAGGTAAGATTCTTTTTTAAGGCGACACTCCGGAGATAAAAATCGATATTTTGGTCATTTTGGTGAAGTTTCTTTAATGACCGAAACTGAAAGGATTGCGTTTCTTTTTTCTTGTCACAAATATATTCCGCTGAATTCAAACAATTTGTCAGTGTGATGATGCTTTGTTTGCCAATTGTAATATTAATTTAAATCCCATTATACTTCCATAATATTCTTCCAAATGTCACAAAATTCGTATGGTATATGTATCACAGCTATATTAAGAAACCTGCGTATAGAATTTTTGATTGCAGAATTTTTCAAGTAGTAGGGATTCTTAAGTCCAAAATTTAGAACGTAAAAATTACACAAACTTTAGTACGATATATCTCCTTATATAAATTATGTGCAGAAAAATCCATTCGTAGTGCCTTTAAAAGAAGTATCATCTAGCTAATTACGAATTTACATTAACATGTTATTTAAATTTCATAAAAAATGGAATTAAATATTTCAAAGAAATATTTTGGAAAAACTATTCATTGTATATTAAAGAAATGTTCGTGGTATCTCTACTTTTATGTAGGTGACATTCCCACAAAGTTTCGTGAAAATCCATGCATTAGGTAGAAATGTCTTTATCTCCGGAGTGTCACCTTAAATGTATCCGACTCGTTGGAATGGTCAGCGTACTGGCCTTCGGTTCAGAGGGTCCCGGGTTCGATTTCCAGCCTGGTCGGGGATTTGAACCTTCATTGGTTAATTCCAATAGCCCGGGGACTGGGTGTTTGTGCTGTCCTCAACATCCCTGCAACTCACACATCACACATAACAATATACTTCACCACAATAACACGCAGTTACCTACACATGGCAGATGCCGCCCACCCTCATCGGACGGTCTGCCGTACAAGGGCTGCACTCGGCTAGAAATAGCCACACGAAATTATTATTACCTTAAATGTGACCATTTAATTTTATTTCATTCCCAGTGATTGCAGTGCTGTTGTAATTTGCAAATTTATATTCACGTATTGAAAGTAATCCGTTTCATTGATTTCATGAGATTTTAAAATAAATCGTAAGTGTGAATATGTAAAGTACGTGGGGTACTCAGTGCGATTAGTGTCACTGAAATATAGGTATACGTTTCCAGGGTCAAGAAAGTTTAACAGTCTCCCGTTGGAATCTCAGAAGAGAAGAAAATTCTCCCCAAAACGTAAAGAAATTATGCTTGTTTTCTTGACGTGTCTAAGGGAACAATTTACTGCAAGTCTGAATGAAGAAAGAGAGAAAGCTTTATTTATTTATTTATTTATTTATTTATTAATTTATTTATTTATTTATTTATTTTTATACAATTTGCTTATGGTGACGTTGGGATAGGAAAGTGCTAGGAATGGGAAGGATGCGACCGTGGCCTTAATTTAGGTACAACCCCAACATTTGCCTGGTGTGCAAATGGGAATCCGTGGAAAACCATCTTCAGGGCTGCCGACGGTGGGGTTCGAACCCACTATCTCCTGAAGGCAAGCTCACAGCTGCGCACCATTAAACGCACGGCCATCTCTCCCGGTAGGAGAGAAAGTTTTGCTAGTGGCTTTACGTCGCATCGACACGGGTAGGTCTTATGACGACGATGGGATAGGAAAGGCCTAGGAGTTGGAAGGAAGCGGTCATGGCCTTAAGGCACAACCTCAGCATTTACCTGGTGGAAAATGGGAAACCATGGAAAACCTCTTCAGGGCTGCATACGGTGGGGTTCGAACCCACTATATCCCAGATGCAAGCTCACAGCTGCGTGCCCTTACCCGTACGACCAACTCTCCCGGTAGAAGATAAAGTTGAGTGGAATCAAGTAAGAATGATATCTGCTCGGAAAGAGGAACGTAGGGCATTATTCGACAAAACCTCTCACATTGAGGTGGTAGTTATTAAGAATAAGAAGGAAAACACACAGTGAATTCCTATAAGTTTCAAGAAGGTTGCCTCAGAACTACCACCGCATTACCATGATTTCTACAAAAATATGTTAATTTTGGGGACAGCAAGGATGACGATGATAATGTTTTTTTTAAGGGGTCCGCCTCTATTGTTTTAGACTTTAAAGTAATAAATGTGACATTGATGCTACATCTTGTAAATCTTCATAAAGGCCAAAGTGGCGATGGCCAAGTACAAGTTTACATCAGTCACAGGAGTGATACCTCTTTCTTCTTGGCCTTTATGTGGATTTAGCCCAGTTTTACGGTCGGATCCCTTCCCTGACAGCTTGAGCTTTTAACGTTTTAACTCGTAGTCTACCATTCATGTGAATTCCGGATTAGGGAGTTTTCATTATAATGGCACGTCCCCATTTCCTACTGCTAGTCACAATCGAGTTGGAAATTTTTCATAATAAAAGCAGGCCCCCATTTTCTACTGCTAGTCTCATTCCAGTTGGGGAGTTTTCAACATAATTTCAGGTTCCCTTCCTTACAGCCGGACATAATTAAATTATACTGCCATTCAAATTATGCTGTCCGAGGTGGTTGTTGAAGTCAACTTTTTATGAAACTCCATTGTTAAGTACATTCTTCGTTCGCTCCCGTGGCAGCAGGAGAGCTTACACGTTAACAGGCTACGTATAACTGGCCTTGGGAATAACAATCATTACTTAAATCCACACCAGAAACTTCAAAGACTGTCCCTGAGTTTTGTTCATTGTCATTGCGAAGCATAGTTTAACCGGAAACTGCAGTCGTTTGAATAATAAGTGGCAGCCTGAGGAAATCAGAGGAATGCTGTGGGATGAACACTTTCTCCCGCACCGCATCCCGTGAAGATGGTTGCTTCGATTACGTTACTATACAAAGACTTTACTTGCAGTCTGATGCCATTACCAAGCTTAGGAGATATCAGATTCCGTAGCAGCTTTACAAGTGCTCAAACTTTCAGACTGAGATGGTGAGGTGGAAAACCTGGTGGATTTAAACTGTGGAGGAACTGCACCTCGTCCTCTATCTCCACCACGGAGTCCAGACTTAATCTCACCAGTATCCAGTATTCGGGAGATAGTAGGTTCGTATCCCACTGTCGGCAGCCCTGAAAATGGTTTTCCGTGGTTTCCCATTTTCACACCAGGCAAATGCTGGGGCTGTACCTTAATTAAGGCCACGGCCGCTTCCTTCCCACTCCTAGCCCTTCCCTGTCCCATCGTCGCCATAAGACCTATCTGTGTCGGTGCGACGTAAAGCAACTAGCAAAAAAAAAAAAAAAAACTTAATCTCACCATCTTAGTACAAATTTTGTTGGAAGTTTTGCTGCGGTGTCGTTCTTAGGCGTGAGTATAACTATTTCCTTAAACCAATTCAGCCAGCAAGTCAGTGCCGTACATTAAGTAAGACAGGAAATAAGAAATAAACAGGACCCATCTCCCTTCGTGTGTACAACACGGTGAGGTACCATTACGTTACCAATAGCAATGAGCTCCATGGTTAATGAATTATATTATGGAAAAGAAAAGGAAAATAGAGTCCGGTATGAGGAACAGGAATTACAGTATGCAGGAGCTGTAGGAAAACCTAGCGTTGTGAGAACAATGGCACTGAAGAGATGGGAAATATTAAGAATAAACGAGAAGAAGGTAAGAACATGTGTATGACGGATGAAAGTTACTTAAATGAGCCTTATGAAGCAATATTAAGCTCTATAATGGGACGGAGAAACACGTCTGATCGTAGGCCTACTGCTGTAAATGAGACAGCTGCACGCATAAGTTCAACTGTGCTTTTCTAGGTATAGAAGATAGATATGGAAAAGAAAAAGAAAGTAGAGTCAGCAATCGGTAACAGGGACTAAAGTAAACAGAAAGGGGAACAATAGTAGACAGGAACTCTAGGAAAGCCTGGTAGAACAACTATAGCGTTGTGACCGAGCAAGTACCCGCTCGATTTGGGCTTTGCATTCTGGAGATAGTGGGTTCGAACCCCACTGTCGGCAGCCCTGATGATGGCTTTATATGGTTTCCCATTGTCACATGAGGTAAATGCTGTGACTGTACCATAATTAAGGCCACTGTCACGTCCTTCCCACTCCTAGCATGGTCGCCATAAGACCAATCTGTGTCGGTGCGACGTAAAACAAATTGAGAAAGAGGAATGCCTATTGAGTTTTCAGCTGCTTTTGGTAACGATTCGTTGATTTTTTCCCATGCGTTCAACCCCCAATTTTGGTAAGTGTTCCTTGTAAATTTTCTAATCTTCCTTAAGGATTTCTGTGTCAATCCTCGATTTCCCATGTACTCTGCATCGAACCCTGTAAGTCTGAAATTCAACTTTAATTTCCGTGAAATAGTGATGTCAGTCAATGTTTAAACTTTTCTCGATATCTCTTCTAATGCGACCGAGCTCGATAGCTGCAGTCGCTTAAGTGCGGCCAGTATCCAGTAATCGGGAGAGAGAGAGAGTTCGAACCCCACTGCCGGCAGCCCTGAAGATGGTTTTCCGTGGTTTCCCATTTTCACACCAGGCAAATGCTGAGGCTGTACCTTAATTAAGGCCACGGCCGCTTCCTTCCCATTCCTAGGCCTTTCCTATCCCATCGTCGCCATAAGACCTATCTGTGTTGGTGCGACGTAAAGCAAAATAGCGAGGAAAAAGTCTTCTATTGCGAGTTATTGCAACATGGTCTGTCTGAAATTCTCCTAACAATAGATTAAGGGAGGTCCATATCTTTTCCGTTCGGAGGACTCTCAAATAAATAGGAGTTTTGGACTGAATTGCTTGTAAAATGTTATTAATCATTCCCATTATTATTATTATTATTATTATTATTATTATTATTATTATTATTATTATTATTAACCTTGTCACAATTCATTGCGCTGATATGCATAAAGATGAGGTTCTGGGATCGAGTGAATGTTTAATATGGATTATTCAATTTGAAGTGGAACGGGAGGTTACATCATCAGCTGTAGTTGTTAGCTTAGTCTTCATGTCAACAAACTCATGTATGTCATGGCTAAGTGTGTTGCCTAAGGTTTAGAGCTGCGATGGAATATTATAAGAATTACACACCGTCAGAATGAAGAAACTGTTCTGTTTATTTACAGTCATATTTAGCAATTTGCAAGCTCGCCGATTTGTACATAGACCGTATGAGTTTCTCGGTACAATCATGTCTGAATTGTACGTGGAAGAGATTTAGAAAGGCTTAATTACAACACTTCAGTAATATGCGTTGAAAAATGGTTCAGTTATGAAATGGCAAGCACTTGTTTTAAGCGTTTATTTCTTCTTGGCACTGTGGCTTCGTCTGCTTCTGTGTTTCCTTTCAGTTCACGTAACCTCTTTAGACTCGAGACAAGACGAAGTGAATTATCAACACATTACGGTCTAATAGCTCAGGTTAAAAATGGAAATCATTTCACAGGTACATCTTGAGCAGTACGGCGGATGACATTGTTTAGAAATTGTAGGTATCCCAGAAGTGCATAACGTGGACACGTTTGAAGTTGTAAAGAACAAAGGTATCTCCCTAGATATGAACATTGAACCAACAATCATTGAGATTTCTCACCGCATCAGGAAACAACCACACGAGCCAGCGCGAGGATTGCTGTGAAGTTCGTGCAACGAACTGATAAAGGACAATTCTTGCAAAGGCGAAAATATAAATGCAATTTCAACATCGTGATGGTAGGTTATGGTTCCAACAAACCAATTTTTGTTAACCACAGTCTAACAACATGTCGTAGGTCCATTTTTGGTCAGGCGAGAAAGTTGAGACGTAAAATGAACTGTGCTGTTCTCTGGGTTGACAGGTCTGGTACAATAACATTGAGAAAGAAAGCAGAAGACAGACATGTCTACGAGTTGCTGACAACCGAAGACCTTGACAAATTCAGATAAATGAGACGGCTGAGGACATGTCTCTTAGGGTTTACTATCAAAACGTCTGAGGACTGAATAGTAAAACATAAGTATATTAACTTAATACGCATTGTTCATTTGATGTAATTATGCCTTTTCTGAAGAAACCTAGTGTTTACTGTGCACTATGTCCTCTGGTGTGGGCTAGAGCAATTTTCTTGCCTTCATTGATCTGTCTCGGTCTGATCCTTGGCTTTGACAACATGAAAGTGAGTGAGGTATCTGAATATTCATCTCGGTTAGTGATCTTTGAGGAGCAGGGCCACGGGTGCAGACTGAGATGTCGGAAAATTAAATGTACATTTCCTTAGTACTGTGGACCCGACCGACAGAGAACTACCATTTTTTAAAATTCTGAGCAATGTACAGACAAAACTAATATTCTTTATGTATAGATACCTGTAGGGGATTTCAATATTCCAACAGTTTGGGGTACAGGTTACGATTTTATAGCGGGTGGACCTTGTAGTAGAGTTCTTGTAAATTTTATGTCATTGTATAACTTGTCATCCCATAATAATAATCGCAACTTCAATCAAAGAACACTAGACCTTGTATTCATAAATATAAATAATACCAATCAGTCTTTAGGGAAAGGGATCCTTTTGTACCAGAAGATGTTTACCACCCTGCACTAAGTTTAGTCATCACCTACAATCTAGTAGTAAGGGTACATATAGTACTATCATGCGATGTTGAAAAAGCTTTGGGGGCAAATGTTCGCATAAAAATATATTAATTCAAAATGGAAATATCCTTGCTGGTTTGATAAAAAGTATTGTTACCAAGCTCGATAGCTGCAGTCGCTTAAGTGCGGCCATTATCCAGTAAGCGGGAGATAGTGGGTTCGAACCCCACTGTCGGCAGCCCTGAATATGGTTTTCCGTGGATTCCCATTTTCACACCAGGCTAATGCTGGGGCTGTACCTTCGTTAATGCCACGTCCCCTTCCTTCCAATTCATAGACCTTTCCCATCCCATCGTCGCCATCAAATCTGTGTCGACCGGGCGAGTTGGCCGTGCGCGTAGAGGCGCGCGGCTGTGAGCTTGCATCCGGGAGATAGTAGGTTCGAATCCCACTATCGGCAGCCCTGAAAATGGTTTTCCGTGGTTTCCCATTTTCACACCAGGCAAATGCTGGGGCTGTACCTTAATTAAGGCCACGGCCGCTTCCTTCCAACTCCTAGCCCTTTCCTCTCCCATCGTCGCCATAAGACCTGTCTGTGTCGGTGTGACGTAAAGCCCCTAGCAAAAAAAAATATATATATATCTGTGTCGGTGCGATATAAAAGCAACTTGTAAAGGAATAATAAATCATCAATGCTTTAAAACTTAAAGATTATCACCGGAAAAGAATGACGTACAATCAATCGGTCTTGAATCTTACAAAGAGCTAAGAAAAATGCTAAAATTATGAAAGACAGGAGTTGCCGAAATTACATAAAATAGATCCAGGGAATCTTAGGTAATAATGGAAAATCTTCCTGAAATTTTATTAGAAACACAAAAAAAGGTAGCAAAAATCAGAGCAATCAAATATTGACATACAGAAGAAATCAGCTGAACAATTCAAGGGATATTGCAGATTGCTTTGCTGCCTGTTTCCAAAGTATGTATTTACCACAAGTTGCAAACTACATCATTCAAGCAGAAGGAACTGGTCCTAGAAGTTATTCTCCATTCTTGAATAATGTGACTGAAAATAAATATAAAATGGCTGCCAAACACGCAAGTCCCGGGCATTCAGTTGGTTCTGATGGCGTTCCACCATATGCAGTAAAGGGCTGTTCAGATGTGCTCAAGGAACAGCTGTGACTAATATTCTATGTGATACTGCAAATTCAAACTTATCCGTTAATTTGGAAAACTCTTAGGATAGGCCCAATTTGCAAATCTGGAGATAGGAATACAATTGAAACTTATAGATCTGTATCAATTGTATGCGCACCCGCAACGATATTTGAAGTTATTCTGTACAATAGAATAGTCTATTTAGACGTGTTCAAAGCTACATAATGGATAATCAATGGATAAATGTTAGCTCGAACACTACTAATTTAATACACTTTGTGCAGTACGTAATTAATGCATTTCATAACCGCAGCCCTGTTCATTGTATCTTTACAGATTTCGCGAAAGCATTCTTCTTCTTCTTCTTAACCTGTTAACCCTCCAGGGTTGGTTTTTCCCTCGGACTCAGCGTGGGATCCCACCTCTACCGCCTCAAGGGCAGTGTCCTGGAGCGTGAGACATTGGGTCGGGGGATACAACTGGGGAGAATGACCAGTAACTCGCCCAGGCGGCCTCACCTGCTATGCCGAACAGAGGCCTTGCGGAGGGATGGGAAGATTAGAAGGGATAGACAAGGAAGGGGGAAGGAAGCGGCCGTGGCCTTATGTTAGGTAACATCCTGACATTTCCCTGGAGGAGAAGTGGGAAACCACGGAAAACCACTTCCTGGATGGCTGAGGTGGTAATCGAACCCACCTCTACTCATTTCACCTCCCGAGGCTGAGTGGACCCCGTTCTAGCCCTCGTACCTTTTTTCAGATTTTGTGGCAGAGCCAGGAATCGAACCCGGGCCTCCCGGGGTCGCAACTATCCACACTAACCACTACACCACAGAGGCAGACTTGCGTGAAAGCGTTCGATAGAATAAATCATGGCGTATTCATTCAAAAGCTCTATGATTTTGGCCTCTGCGAACTGCCATTAAACCTGGTAGACGACAATAAGACAAAAGAACTGCATTTTTTTTGCTAGTTGCTTTACGTCGCACCGACACAGATAGGTATTATGGCGACGATAGGATATGAAAAGCCTAGGAATGGGAAAGAAGCGGCCGTGGCCATAATTAAGGTACAGCCCCAGCATTAGCCTGGTGTGAAAATGGGAATCCACGGAAAACCATCTTCAGGGCAGCCGACAGTGGGGTTCGAACCCACTATCTCCCACTTACTGGATAATGGCCGTACTTAAGCCATCGAGCTCGGTGGAGCATTAACAATCAGCTAGCACTGAATATAAAGAAATGGTCATTTTCATCAGCAAAATTTACATTAGATTATAATAAGCGATTAACGAAATAAACTTGAAACAAGTTATGTCTATCAAAGACCTGGGAGCTTTTTTAACACATATCATGTGTTCTGCAGAAGACCTATTTCTGCCTTAATTCGGCAATTAAAATCGTAGATTAGTGCTACTAGGACAACTTAATTGTTTACGAGAAGTAAATCCATCGACTATCTCTTCAAAATTTTGGTTCGTAGCAAGTTAGAAAATGCTCCATATTTGGCATCCGTATTACGAACCACTGAACGGAGCGCTTACGCGGATAACCTAGCAATAGTTACTCAGCAATCCATTGTGAATGAAACAGAAGCAATTCTGAACAGAGACCTTGTCATTTTGAGCGAGTACTTTGATAAGTGGTGTTTGATACCTAGCACCAGCAAAACGGAAACCTGTCTCTTTCACCTTAATAACAGGCAGGCGAACGTTACTTTAAATGTTTCCCTCGACAACTCTCCCCTACCACACAATTCTAACTCCAAGTACCTTGGAGTAACTCTTGATCGGACGCTATCCTTCAGGAAACATTTAATGAATACCGCTACTAAACTGAAGACCAGGAACAATATCATTCAGAAACTTGCAGGTTCTACATGGGGAGCATCAGCATCCACTCTTAGGTCGTCAGCACTGGGACTGGTATACTCTACAGCCGAGCATTGTTCTTCTGTTTGGTTGAATAGCCCTTACGTTAAGAATAGTAGTATAATTGGGTGGTTCGGCCGCCTCCTCCTCCTCCCGCGGCGCGGGAAATTTGAATTCTGGCGGGAAATTTGAATTTTGGCGGGAGATTTGAATTTTGGCGGGAGATTTGAATTTGTAAACAAAGCCACGTGCTTTTTGACAGCTGTCATCGACAACAACGCATCGCTAACCTCACTGCTGCCATCTTGACGGGCCTAAACCTCAGTAGTGCCAACTTAACCTAACTAGCGTGAGGTAAACAAAGCCACGTGTTTTTTGACAGCCACGTGCTTTTTGACAGACAACAACGCATCGCTAACCTCAGTACTGCCATCTTGACGGGCCTAAACCTTAGTGGTACCAACTTAACCTAACTAGCGCGTGGTAAACAAAGCCACGTGCTTTTTGACAGCTGTCATCCGCCATCTTTAATCCAGAGAGAACAGTGCTGCCCTCTTTAGCTACTTACCTTTGACAGCTGTCATCCGCCATCTTTAATCTAGAGAGAACAATACTGCCCTCTATGTGGTGGCGGCAAATTCCACGTGCTCTTGTTTGGAAACAAAGCCACATGCAGCTGTCATCCGCCATCTTTGAGCACCGTGCTGCCCGGTGGCGGAAAATTCCACGTGCTACGCGCAGCTGTCATCCGCCATCTTACATCGCAAACCTCAGTGCTACACTCTATGTGGTGGTGGATAATTTAAAAAGAAAAATTCTACAGCAGCCATCTCTCGACGCTAATTGCACAAGATGGTGGCTATACATGACTCCTTAAAGGTGCATATGCAAGATGATCGCTATACATAGACGCCCTTGGGATGCTTGCGCAAGATGGCGGTTATACATGGCTCCTTATGAGGGATGCTTGCGCAAGATGGTGGTTGCTCTTATGAGGCGGCTTAAGGATCCATGGCTAGAGACGCCCCCCTAAGGATGCTTGCGCAAGATGGCGGACGCAAGATGGCGGCTATACATAGCTCCTTATGAGACAGCCAGTACTCGATACAACACGTGATCAGAACATTGATTGATGTGTTCAGAACACAAAATAAGTAGAATCGAACACTGTACTCGATACAACATGTGATTAAAACATTGTTTGGTGTGTTCAGAACACTACATAAGCAGAATCGAACGCTGTACAACATGTTAGGGGATACCTTTGTTCTAAGAAGATCAGATTGAAACATAACAAGACTAGAATTGAACACTGCACTCGATGTCTTTACATGTGAACAGAACAATGATTGATGTGTTCAGATCACTAAACAAGTAGAACCGAACACTGTACAACATGTTAGGGGGATACCTTTGTTTAGATTGAAACATAACAAGACTAGAATTGAACACTGCACTCGATGTCGTTACATGTGATCAGAACAATGATTGATGTGTTCAGATCACTAAACAAGTAGAATCGAACGCTGTACAACATGTTAGGGGATACCTTTGTTCTAAGAAGATCAGATTGAAACATAACAAGACTAGAATTGAACACTGCACTCGATGTCGTTACATGTGATCAGAACAATGATTGATGTGTTCAGATCACTAAACAAGTAGAACCGAACACTGTACAACATGTTAGGGGATACCTTCGTTTAGATTGAAACATAACAAGACTAGAATTGAACACTGCACTCGATGTCGTTACATGTGATCAGAACAATGATTGATGTGTTCAGATCACTAAACAAGTAGAACCGAACGCTGTACAACATGTTAGGGGATACCTTTGCTCTAAGAAGATCAGATTGAAACATAACAAGACTAGAATTGAACACTGCACTCGATGTCGTTACATGTGATCAGAACATTGATTGATGTGTTCAGATCACTAAACAAGTAGAACCGAACACTGTACAACATGTTAGGGGATACCTTTGTTCTAAGAAAATTAGATTGAAACATAGCAAGCCTAGAATCGAACATTGTTTGATGTGTTCAGTACAACTTCAATGATTAACACACACACTGTACACATATCGCATAGCTATCTCGCCTAGTATGAAAATCAAAAAACACACTGTGCACATATCGCATAGCTAACACTTCAAATGATTTGCTTAGTACAAAAATAAAAAATAAAAAAATCTATACCGCGTCAGTACAACTTCAATGATTAACACACACACTGTGCACATATCGCATAGCTATCTCGCCTAGTATGAAAATCAAAAAAACACACTGTGCACATATCGCATAGCTAACACTTCAAATGATTTGCTTAGTACGAAAATAAAATAAAAAATCTATACCGCGTAGCTAACTCGTTCATCACACTGCTAAGACGCTTAGTAATTGTGAATACACTCATACGAAAATCAAGAAAGCACACTGCGTAGCCAACTCGCTCTGCTCACTCGCTTAGTAATTACAACACACACGGATAAGAATGTTGTGCGATACTACATACTTACATGTTTTTTAAGGGGGGGTGAAAGATCATAAAATTATATGTACACATGTTGTCTCCTCCAAGTTGTAAGACGAAATAGACGCAGTACTGCGAGTTTCCGCTCTAGCTCGCGAACGGAAGTAGCATGATATCTCAGCAAAAAATAATAAAAAATACGCGTGAGCTTGCAAGTCAGACACAATGATGGATACCGCGATTCAAATCCTGGCAACTTATGCCCGTCAGGAAGGGCATCCGGCGAGCATCTAGCTGTAAATCCCCGATTCTCGACAGATTCTTAATCCCAGTTCTTTGACGTCAGGAAGGGCAACCGATTGAAAACAATAGTGTATGATGTAAGAGGCTAGATACTGCTAGTTTTGCGTCAGGAAGGGCAACTCAACAAATTCTTGCGATTTAAAATCCTAGTCAGGAAGGGCATCCGGCTGTAGTGATACAGCGATTTAAAATCTAAGAAAATCCTAGTCAGGAAGGGCAACCAGTCGTAAAACTATGGTGTATGATCTAAGAGGCGGGGTGTGCAAAAAAGCTAGCAATAAGTAAGGGCTGTTGATGGGGGCGTTAAACCTTGTGCAGACTCCTTCGAAAATGATTTTTTGAGTACAAGACGTTGAGGGTGATTCATCTGTCAGATGGAGGCATTAAGCCTTGTGCAGGCTTCTTTGGTAGGAGTAGGCTATGTGCCGGCACCGGGATATCTAGTTATAAAACCCGCTATAACAAATTTATCGCGTATACTGCGATTTAAAATCCTAGTCAGGAAGGGCAACCGGTCGTATAAAACTACTAAGAGGCGGGGTGTGCAAAAAAAAGCCAGCATTAAGTAAGGGCTGCTGATAGGGGGTGTTAAACCTTATGCAGACTCCTTCGAAAATGATTTTTTGAGTACAAGACGTTGATGGTGATTCATTTGTCGGATGGAGGCAATAAGCCTTGTGCAGGCTTCGTCGGTGGGAGTAGGCTATGTCGGGATATCGATTTAAAATCCTAGTCAGGAAGGGCAACCGGTCGTAAAACTATGGTGTATGATCTAAGAGGCGGGGTGTGCAAAAAAGCGAGCATTAAGTAAGGGCTGTTGATAGGAGGCGTTAAACCTTGTGCAGGCTCCTTCACCAGGAGAAGCCTACATGTCGGTACCGTGCAGGTTCTTTCGATAGGAGTAGGTACTGTGTGTCTTTTAACCTCTCCGTACAATCATGATAGTTTACATTAGGAACTTACATAGGCTAAATGCTACACATTCCGTGGCAGAGCCGGGAATCGAACTCGGACCTCCGGGGGTAGCAGCTAATCACACTAACTACTACACCACAGAGGAGGACTATTTCAGAATATTTTACAACCTTAATTGGTACTGTGTTTTAAGAGCTTACATGGGCTGAATGGTACTCAGCTAAGAAGACGTTCGTGAGTTACAAGTCGCTTATCAGCACACCGTGTTTTCGTTCAAGGTTACACAAGCCGGAAGATACGTGTACAATTTCAGCCAAAACATGCATTCCGCTGCTCGCTCTGCGCTGATACGACTTCAAGGACAGTAGAACAAACCTATAGCCTACAGTATGCATGCCTCTCACCCGGTAGTCTCGGGTTCGATTCTCTTGGGAATAAAAATGTGTTTAAATCGCAAGAATTTGTTGAGTTGTCCTTCCTGACACAAAACTAGCAGTATCTAACCTCTTACACTATAGTTTTCAACCGGTTGCCCTTCCTGACAACTCGGATTAAGAATCTGTTTTGTTTTAAGACTAGTTGTCCTTCCTGATGCAAAACTGACAGTATCTAAGCTCTTACATCATACGCTATTGTTTTCAACCGGTTACCCTTCCTGACAACTCGGATTAAGAATCTGTCGAGAATCGGGGGTTTTACAGCTAGATTTTAAATCGCAGTATCACGAACTATTGTTTTACTGCCGGATGCCCTTCCTGACTAAGATTTTAAATCGCAAGAATTTGTTTTAAAACTCAAGTCTTGTTATGTTTCTTTCGTAATCTGCAAGGCTAAACAAGCATATCGCTGAACACTCTTGCCTTTACGATGCGTGTTCGATAATTGTTTTCAACCAGTTGCCCTTCCTGACGTCAAAGAACTCGGATTAAGAATCTGTCGAGAATCGGGGGTTTTACAGCTAGCTTAGATTTTAAATCACGAACTATTGTTTTACTGCCGGATGCCCTTCCTGACTAAGATTTTTAAAATCGCAAGAATTTGTTGAGTTACCGTTCCTGACGCAAAA
Organism: Anabrus simplex; assembly: GCF_040414725.1. Lineage (NCBI taxonomy): Eukaryota > Metazoa > Arthropoda > Insecta > Orthoptera > Tettigoniidae > Anabrus > Anabrus simplex. Next base: position 1,119,622,451 of record NC_090266.1, on the reverse strand, counting down.
CTGGCGGTATCTAGCCTCTTACATCATACACTATTGTTTTCGACTAGTTACCCTTCCTGACAACTCGGATTAAGAATCTGTCGAGAATCGGGGATTTACAGCTAGATGCACTTCTTAGATTTTAAATCGCAAACTATTGTTTTACTGCCGGATGCCCTTCCTGACTAAGATTTTAAATCGCAAGAATTTGTTGAGTTGCCCTTCCTGACGCAAAACTAGCAGTATCTAGCCTCTTACACTATGGTTTTCGACCGGTTGCCCTTCCTGACGTCAAAGAACTGGGATTAAGAATCTGTTTTGTATTAAGACTAGTTGTCCTTCCTGACACAAAACTAGTAGTATCTAACCTCTTACATCATACACTATTGTTTTCAGCCGGTTGCCCTTCCTGACGTCAAAGAACACGGATTAAGAATCAGTCGAGAATCGAGGGTTTTACAGCTAGATGCTCTTCTTAGATTTTAAATCGCTGTATCACTACAGCCGGATGCCCTTCCTGACTAGGATTTTAAATCGCAAGAATTTGTTGAGTTGCCCTTCCTGACGCAAAACTAGCAGTATCTAGCCTCTTACATCACACACTATTGTTTTCAACCGGTTGCCCTTCCTGACGTCAAAGAACTGGGATTAAGAATCTGTCGAGAATCGGGGATTTACAGCTAGATGCTCGCCGGATGCCCTTCCTGACGGGCATAAGTTGCCATGATTTGAATCGCGGTATCCATCATTGTGTCTGACTTGCAAGCTCACGCGTATTTTTTTTTTTTTTTTTTTTTTGCTGAGATATCGTGCTACTTCCGTTTGCGAGCTAGAGCGGAAACTCGCAGTACTGCGTCTATTTCGTCTTACAACTTGGAGGAGACAACATGTGTACATATAATTTATGATCTTTCACCCCCACTTAAAAAACATGTAAGTATGTAGTATCTCACAACATTCTTATCCGTGTGTGTTGTAATTACTAAGCGAGTGAGCCGAGCGAGTTGGCTACGCAGTGTGCTTTCTTGATTTTCGTATGAGTGTATTCACAATTACTAAGCGTCTTAGCAGTGTGATGAACGAGTTAGCTACGAGGTATAGATTTTTTTATTTTATTTTCGTACTAAGCAAATCATTTGAAGTGTTAGCTATGCGATATGTGCACAGTGTTTTTTTATTTTCATACTAGGCGAGATAGCTATGCGATATGTGCACAGTGTGTGTGTTAATCATTGAAGTTGTACTGACGCGGTATAGATTTTTTTATTTTTTATTTTCGTACTAAGCAAATCATTTGAAGTGTTAGCTATGCGATATGTGCACAGTGTGTTTTTTGATTTTCATACTAGGCGAGATAGCTATGCGATATGTGTACAGTGTGTGTGTTAATCATTGAAGTTGTACTGAACACATCAAACAATGTTCGATTCTAGGCTTGCTATGTTTCAATCTAATTTTCTTAGAACAAAGGTATCCCCTAACATGTTGTACAGTGTTCGGTTCTACTTGTTTAGTGATCTGAACACATCAATCAATGTTCTGATCACATGTAACGACATCGAGTGCAGTGTTCAATTCTAGTCTTGTTATGTTTCAATCTGATCTTCTTAGAGCAAAGGTATCCCCTAACATGTTGTACAGCGTTCGGTTCTACTTGTTTAGTGATCTGAACACATCAATCATTGTTCTGATCACATGTAACGACATCGAGTGCAGTGTTCAATTCTAGTCTTGTTATGTTTCAATCTAAACAAAGGTATCCCCTATCATGTTGTACAGTGTTCGGTTCTACTTGTTTAGTGATCTGAACACATCAATCATTGTTCTGATCACATGTAACGACATCGAGTGCAGTGTTCAATTCTAGTCTTGTTATGTTTCAATCTGATCTTCTTAGAACAAAGGTATCCCCTAACATGTTGTACAGCGTTCGATTCTACTTGTTTAGTGATCTGAACACATCAATCATTGTTCTGATCACATGTAACGACATCGAGTGCAGTGTTCAATTCTAGTCTTGTTATGTTTCAATCTAAACAAAGGTATCCCCCTAACATGTTGTACAGTGTTCGGTTCTACTTGTTTAGTGATCTGAACACATCAATCATTGTTCTGTTCACATGTAAAGACATCGAGTGCAGTGTTCAATTCTAGTCTTGTTATGTTTCAATCTGATCTTCTTAGAACAAAGGTATCCCCTAACATGTTGTACAGCGTTCGATTCTGCTTATGTAGTGTTCTGAACACACCAAACAATGTTTTAATCACATGTTGTATCGAGTACAGTGTTCGATTCTACTTATTTTGTGTTCTGAACACATCAATCAATGTTCTGATCACGTGTTGTATCGAGTACTGGCTGTCTCATAAGGAGCTATGTATAGCCGCCATCTTGCGTCCGCCATCTTGCGCAAGCATCCTTAGGGGGGCGTCTCTAGCCATGGATCCTTAAGCCGCCTCATAAGAGCAACCACCATCTTGCGCAAGCCTCCCTCATAAGGAGCCATGTATAACCGCCATCTTGCGCAAGCATCCCAAGGGCGTCTATGTATAGCGATCATCTTGTATAAACACCTTTAAGGAGTCATGTATAGCCACCATCTTGTGCAATTAGCGTCGAGAGATGGCTGCTGTAGAATTTTTCTTTTTAAATTATCCACCACCGCGTAGAGTGTAGCACTGAGGTTTGCGATGTAAGATGGCGGATGACAGCTGCGCGTAGCACGTGGAATTTTTCGCCACCGGGCAGCACGGTGCTCAAAGATGGCGGATGACAGCTAACAGAACTTTTCAAATTACCCGCTACTACAGAGAGCAGCACGGTGCTCTGTTCATTAAAAGATGGCGGATGACAGCTAACGAAATTGCCCGCAGCACGGTGCTCTGTTCATTAAAGATGGTGGATGACAGCTAACGAAATTGCCCCGCAGCACGGTGCTCTGTTCATTAAAGATGTCGGATGACAGCTAACGAAATTGCCCGCATGATAGTGCTCCGTTGGTTAAAGATGGCGGGTGATAGCTGTTAAAAGAGCATGTGGCTTTGTAGAGCACGTGGAATTTGCCGCCACAACAAAGAGGGCAGCACTGTACTCTGTTGCTTAAAGATGGCTGTCAAAAAAAAGCGCGTGGGTTTGTAAAGCATGTAGAATTTGCCGCCACCACATAGAGGGTAGCACGGTGCTCAAAGATAGCTGCTGTCAAAAAGCATTTTTCAAATTATCCGCCACCACATTTCAACTAAAGATGGCAGCACGGCGCTCAAAGATGACGGATGATAGCTAACAGAACTTTTCAAATTGCCCGCTACTACGTGCTTAAGGTAGTAGCCATAAAGAGGGCAGCACTGTTCTCTCTGGATTAAAGATGGCGGATGACAGCTGTCAGAAAATCACATGGGTTTGTAAAGCACGTGGAATTTACCGCCACCACAACGAGGGTAGCACGGTGCTCAAAGATAGCTGCTGTCAAAAAGCATTTTTCAAATTATCCGCCAGCACATTTCAACTAAAGATGGCAGCACGGTGCTCAAAGATGGCGGATGATAGCTAACAGAACTTTTCAAATTGCCCGCTACTACGTGCTTAAGGTAGTAGCCATAAAGAGGGCAGCTCTGTTCTCTCTGGATTAAAGATGGCGGATGACAGCTGTCAGAAAATCACATGGGTTTGTAAAGCACGTGGAATTTACCGCCACCGGGCAGCACGGTGATTAAAGATGGCTGCTGTCAAAAAAGCACATGGCTTTGTTTCCAAACAAGAGCACGTGGAATTTGCCGCCACCGGGTAGCACTGTTCTCTCTGGCGGATGACAGCTGTCAGAAAAGCACATGGGTTTGTAAAGCGTGTAGAATTTACCACCACCACATAGAGGGCAGCACGGTGCTCTCTAGATTAAAGATGGCGGATGATAGCTGACAAAAAAGCGCATAGGTTTGTTTCCAAACAAGAGCACGTGGAATTTGTCGTCACTACATAGAGTGCAGCACTGAGGTTTGCGATGCAAGATGGCGGATGATGTACCACATTTCAAAGGTAAGTAGCTAAAGAGGGCAGCACGGTGCTCAAAGATGGCGGATGACAGCTGCACGTGGCTTTGTTTCCAAACAAGAGCACGTGGAATTTGCCGCCACTACATAGAGTGCAGCACTGTGGTTTCGGATGCAAGATGTCGGATGACGTACCACATTTCAAAGGTAAGTAGCTAAAGAGGACAGCACGGTGCTCAAAGATGGCGGATGACAGCTGCACGTGGCTTTGTTTCCAAACAAGAGCACGTGGAATTTGCCGCCACCACATAGAGGGCAGTATTGTTCTCTCTAGATTAAAGATGGCGGATGACAGCTGTCAAAGGTAAGTAGCTAAAGAGGGTAGCACTGTTCTCTCTGGATTAAAGATGGCGGATGACAGCTGTCAAAAAGCACGTGGCTTTGTTTACCACGCGCTAGTTAGGTTAAGTTGGTACCACTAAGGTTTAGGCCCGTCAAGATGGCAGTACTGAGGTTAGCGATGCGTTGTTGTCTGTCAAAAAGCACGTGGCCTTGTTTACAAATCTGTCAAAAAGCACGTGGCTGTCAAAAAACACGTGGCTTTGTTTACCACGCACTAGTTGGGTTAAGTTGGTACCACTAAGGTTTAGGCCCGTCAAGATGGCAGTACTGAGGTTAGCGATGCGTTGTTGTCTGTCAAAAAGCACATGGCTGTCAAAAAACACGTGGGTTTGTTTACCTCCTGCTAGTTAGGTTAAGTTGGCACTAGTGAGGTTTAGGCCCGTCAAGATGGCAGCAGTGAGGTTAGCGATGCGTTGTTGTCGATGACAGCTGTCAAAAAGCACGTGGCTTTGTTTACAAATTCAAATCTCCCGCCAAAATTCAAATCTCCCGCCAAAAATTCAAATTTCCCGCCAGAATTCAAATTTCCCGCGCCGCGGGAGGAGGAGGAGGCGGCCGAACCACCCAATTATACTACTAAGAATATTGATGTTGTTCTGAATCAGACGATGCGCATTGTCAGCGGCGCCGTCAGATCTACTCCTCTTTTCTGGTTGCCAGTCTTGAGTCACATAACACCTCCAAGGATTCGCAGACAAAATAACCTAATTCGCGAGTTCAGGAAGATAACAATGAACCCAAGTCTTCCCATTCATGAAGACATGGTTGTTAGGTATGGACGTCTGAAGTCAAGATCTCCACCAATTCAGACTGCAAGGAAACTCATCAATAGGAACTTTAACGGTTCTGATGAATGGCAATTGGAGTGGACCAACTCAGCTCCAGATGAATGGCAGACCTCTTTAGTCTCCAACACCCACCACCTGGTTTTAATCTCCCCAGAAGAACTTGGGTTCTTCTCAACAGAGTCCGTAAAAATCATGGACGATGTGGGTCATTGTTGCATATGTGGGGTATGTGCTCCTCCCCTGAGTGCGACTGCAGTGAGAAGAAACAGACCATCCGTCATATTGTCACCGAATGTCCTAGGAGGTCATACTCCGGTCAGCTAAAGGAGTTTGTGTGTGCTTCTGAAGGGGTTTTACAATGGTTCAACAGCTTGGATTTAAGTTTATGAACTGTTTTAGAGATTGGTTGATTGTTTAATGTGTTATATTGTTTGTTATATGTTTGAATATTTGTATGTAGAGTTATGTACTAGCCATAAGCTAAATAAATAAATAATTCTGAAAATGTGGCCAAGGAACTGGAGATAACAATCACTCACACGGGAAGATAGACGTTTCTTGATGCTCAGTTCGTTCATAGTTGGAACATTATCAATCAATCAATCAATCAATCAATCAATCAATCAATCAATCAATCAATCAATCAATCAATCAATCAATCAATCAATCAATCAATCAATCACTACTGATCTGCAGTTAGGGCAGTCGCCCAGGTGGCAGATTCCCTATCTGTTGTTTTTCTAGCCTTTTCTTAAATGATTTCAAAGAAATTGGGAATTTATTGAACATCTTCCTTGGTAATTTATTGCCATCGCTAACTCCCCTTCCTATAAACGAATATTTGCCTCAATTTGTCCTCTTGATTTCCAGCTTTATCTTCATTTTGCGATCTTTCCTACTTTTAAAAGACACCGCTCAAACTTATTCGTCTACTAATGTCATTACACGCCATCTCTCCACTGACAGCTCGGAACATACCACTTAGTTGAGCAGCTCGTCCCCTTTCTCCCAAGTCTTCCCAGCCCAAACTTAGCAACATTTTTGTAACGCTACTCTTTTGTCGGAAATCACCAGAACAAATCGATCTGCTTTCCTTTGGACTTTTTCCAGTTCTTGAATCAAGTAATCCTGGTGAGTGTCGCATACACTGGAACCATACTCTAGTTGAGGTCTTACCAGAGACTATATGCCCTCTCCTTTACATCCTTACTACAACCCCTAAATACCCTCATATCCATGTGCAGAGATCTGTACCCTTTATTTACAATCATATTTATGTGATTATTCCAGAGAATATCTTTCCTTATATTAACACTTATGTACTTACAATGATCCCTAAAAGGAACTTTCACCCCATCAATCCAGTAATTAAAACTAAGAGTACTTTTCCTATTTTGAAACACACAACCTGATTTAACCCCGTTTATCATCATACCATTGCCTACTATCCATCTCACAACATTATCGAGGTCATTTTGCTGTTGCTCACAATCTTGTAACTTATTTATTACTATGTACAGAATAACATCATCTGCAAAAAGCCTTTTTTCTGATATCACTTCTTTACACATATCATTGATATATATTTAAGAAAACATAAAGGTCCAATAATGATGCCTTGAGGAATTCTCCTATTAATTATTACAGGGACAGATAAAGCTTCGCCTAATCTAATTCTCTGAGTTCTCTTTTCTAGAAATATGGCCACCCATTCAATCACTCTTTTTTCTAGTCCAGTTGCACTCATTTTTGCCATTAGACCTCCTGAATCCAGAATATCTGCTATATCTTGATGGAATCCTACAAGTTGAGCTTCAGGGGAATAACCTTTCCTAAACCCAAACTGCCTTCTATCAAACCAGTTATTAATTTCGCAAACATGTCTAATATAATCAGAAAAAATGCTTTCCCAAAGCTTACATACAATGCATGCCCAACTTACTTGCCTGTAATTTTCAACTTTATGTCTGTCACCCTTTCCTTTATACACAGGGGCTATTATAGCAATTCTCCATTCAATTGGTATAGCTCCTTTATGCAAATAAGTACTTCAGTTATGGTACTGTATTCCAACCCATTGTCCTTAGTATATCCCCATTAGTTCTCCTTTCCGTACAGGGTACATGTAGCATTCTACGCCAACACTACATCTCAAAGGCATCAATTCGATGTTTGTCTCTAGCGTTCAGTGTCCAAGTCTCACAGACGTACAAAAGGACTGAGAACACTAGCGATTCCACCAAGCGCATCTTCGTTGCTTCTGATACTGCCCGGTTCTGCCAGGTCTTGGTGGGTTTAACCATTGCAGGACGACCTACGACAATTCGTCTTTTGATCTCCTTTTCACAGCTTCCCGTGTCATTGATGACTGATCCCGGGTTTACGAATTCCTTTACTATCTCCAGGTCCCTTAGACATCCTGTAAGTTGGATTAGACCTTGGCGATCAAGTACAATTAGTTTAGTCTTTTTCATGTTTATCTCTAGACCATAGTGAACACCAATATTCTTCACTCTTGTAAACAAGTCAGCAAGTTCCCCTTCACTTCCACCTGCAAAGAGCACGTTGATAATTTATCTGCCGCCAATCGAGATTCCACCACTCCAACCATCGAGAGTTCTTTGAAGACACACTCTGCATAGACATTGTGGAGTTGAGGTGATAACATACAACCTTGCCTTACTGCATTTCGTCACATTGAAAATGCCCGAGAGATCACCATCCACTTTTATGGTTGCTCCATGGTTTTTATAGAGACCATTCAGTAACGATATCAAATGCAGAATAACCCCAAATTAATTTAGCAGCTGCCATAACTTATCCCACATAACAAAATCAATAGCCTTTTTGTAGTCAAGGTAGCAAGAAAAAAGGCAGAGGCACATAACTCACGACTTTTCCCAATTATCTGCCTCGTGTTGAGGATTGACTCTCGTGTTCCTTTACCTGCGACAAAGCCTGCTTGTTACGCGGGTATCTGAGGATGCATGCGTTGATTTATTATGTAAATCAGGACGTTGCTTGCGTGTTATATTAATGTAATAGTACGATAATTGGAACAATCCCTTACGGACTCCTTTTTGTAAAGAGGGATTAGTACTGATTTTGTCCAGTTACTGGGCCATTGAGCAGTTTTCCACACTGTATTACATACTGAACGTAAAACACGCATGCCATCCTCCCCCATCACTTTCAGCATTTCTCCGGAAATGCCATCACTACCTGGGGCTTTGTTGTTCTTCAGATGATTGACGGTGTTACGATGTTTTGTGGATGTGCAGAGGTGAAAGAAGGTGCTGGGATGAATAGGTCTCAATATACGAAATTAAAGTTAATTTAAAATTTAACAAGGTTATATTTTCTTTTCAAGATCAAGAAATAACAAATATAACAGGTACTCAGTAGCCTAGCAACAAATCAAGAATGTACAATTACAGTTGTTACAGGATTTGGGCTCCGAGACCCAGACACACAATTCTTGAGCAATTAGCCCAACTTTACCCAAATACAAGGTTTGACAAAGGGGCAGAAAACCCCAATCATACCAAGGAGCATTTGCTCCCAATTACCCAGTTAAACCTGCTTGAGGCACACAGAAAATACCATTTAAGAAAGAGCAACCCGCTCTCAAAGTTCAAGCCAATTCAAAGGCCACTCCAAACTCCACTTTCAAGCTGCCCTACGGGCACACAAGAACAGGGGTAATGATACCCAGCCTACTGAGGCCTATTCCATAAAGAAACAGGACAATTACATGGTCCCAAAATATCAACTTGAGCGGAGGCGTAACTTGCACTCCTAATACACCATTCTAAAAACCTATTTGGCTCTAGGCCGCTTATGCAAGGGCTAATCCCATACTACGGAGGTGACACGATAGGAAAACTTTATTACATTATGAAACGAAGAAAAACGGTTGAGAAAACGTAGTCACCTCAAAAACAATATGAGAGGGAGCTCGAGAGGGATAGGCACTCTCTATCCCGATTTGTAGTCAAAGAGACAGAATTTTATACCAAGTGTCTTTTACATTTTAAAGGAAAGTTACATGATAAAAGCCTCGAACCTGCCCCGAGGTTTAAACTGCTGAGCTAGCAAGCAAAGAAGTTATTAAAAGGCCATTACCTGATGGATGAACTGCTGCCCGAAGAAAGAGGCGCTTCCCGCCCCATGCTATATAATCACACTAGGAAAGATGTTACTGAAGTGGCCCCGAGACCAGAAAATCAGCAGTTTATATACCCTCGCGGAAAATTCGAGACGTTTCATGAATGAGAACCCCCCCCCCCCTCAACTTTATTGGCTAGGATCAAGCAACATATCCATATCGGAGAAGACACACATTATTGGTTAAAAATTAATTAAACAAATTCGGGATTGGCTAAATTCAAAACAAGCGGAAAGAGAAGTGTTATACTGCCAACCCAAAAATGACTGAAAGAAATTTAACAAAGAACAAACTTATGAACACAAAATTTCTCAAACAAAAAACAGTTCCTTCACTTCGCACTAGGGTGCACAATTGTAGTTCTTCAGTAGTGCCATCTAGAAGAGAATGTTCACACTTCTCACTACAGAGAAAACAAATATAAATCGAAAAAGACACAGTTCAGAACTCTTCAAAATTTACAATAGCGACATCTTCTGAGAAACTTTAGAATTAACATGGTTGTTAAAGTTCAGGCTTCCTCCAGTAGAGGAGTTTCAACTGGCGCAACGTTTGAATTAGCGGCGCGGAGGTGTACCGCCCGGTACAGACGGCATCCTCGGTGTCATCGAAAAGATTATCAGGTTCCTTGTCATACCTCATAGAAATTTCCTCTTCGGCAGATTTTTTTCTTTTGCAATAGAACGTTTCACAGTATCGTATTGTTTCATTCTTATCAGCAATATTACAGGCTTAGAAATACTCTGTTACTCTGTTTAATTGAGATCAAAGAAACAAAATGATCGTTGCAAAATTGTTTAGGCTACCTATGTAATGTTTCAGAACCATTTTTTTTTTTTTTTTTTAATTTTACCTTCCCCCCATCATTCAAATCAAAATGTCGTTAATAAGTTCCGGAAAAATGCTCACGGATGGGCGCCGAACGCTACGGACTGGGGGGTGTGGACTCATCACGATGATCAGAGGTTCTCCTGTAGTTGAATTAAATGGCTAGTCTGTTCTTCCACATCCTTCGATATTTTTCTTTCTTTCTCTCTTTCTTTTTTAATCCGTTTACCCTCCAGGGTTGGTCTTCCCTCGGACTCGGATCCTAACTCTACCGCCTCAAGGGCAGTGTCCTGGAAGGTGAGACTTTGGGTCGGGGTAAAACTGAGGAGTAGGACCAGTACCTCGCCCATGCGGCTTAACCTGCTGCTGAACAGGTGCTTTGTGGAGGATGGGATGACTGGAAAGGAAATACGAGGAAGAGGGAAGGTAGCGGCCGTGGCCTTAAGTTATGTTCCATCCCGGCATTTGCCTGGAGGAGAGGTAGGAAACCACAGAAAACCACTTCGGGGATGGCTGAGGTGGGACTCGAACCCCCCTCTACTCAGTTGACCTACCGAGGCTGAGTGGAGCCCGTTCCAGCCATCGTACCACGTTTTAAAATTTCTTGGCACAGCCAGGAATCAAACTCGGGCCTCCCGTGGGGTGGCAGCTAATCACACTAACCGCTACACCACAGAGGCACACAAGAAAACTCTCTACTGAATTTATTTTCCTAGGTTTAATATGACCTCTGTGATGTAGTGGTTAGAGTAATTAACTGCCACACCGGAGGCCCGGGTTCGAATCCCGGCCCTTCCACAATTGTATCTCCGACTAAATGTCTCACGCTCCAGGCGGTAGATAAAGATTCCCTCGCTCAATCCGGAAAAAACCAACTCTGGAGGGTAGTCAGATTTTTTAAAGATGTCCCAGTTTGTGTTAATGATTATAACAACATTTTAAGTCAAACTTTCATCTCTATGTAGATTGACTTGACTAACGCTATTAATTTTACTTGAAAATAAGTAGGTATTTAATATTTATTAGATAACCTTGAAGCCACTCTGTCGACTCTACAAGAAATTTCACTGTCTGACTCTTGTCAGCGGTAGACAAGCCAATTCTGTGTAAACAAAAGAAAAGGCACGAAGGCTTTCAACTTTTTATTTTATTAGATTTCATTCAGAAGAATTCTAACGCTATGTGACTCATTATGAAAGATCCTACATACCAGCAGTGTGACCTACGAAACTGTAAAAATCAGTGAAAACAGGACACTTGAAGACACTTAAAGCGGAATAATTTTGTATTCAGTATTGTTCAATCATTGCACGGAGGTAGCAGAGTTGCCAAGAAAAGTCTACACTCTAGCGAAAATTGGCAGAGGGAACAAAGCTCCACTTGAGACAGTGCAACAGTACAACAGAGCTACCTTTTCCTGTTACTGACATTCTTAAGCAGGCTTCAAGAAAATTACTTGGATGTTCTCAAACATTTAAGTCAAGTTATAAATGGAAGCGAAGTAGAGACTGTCAGTGTAAAATATGTTATCGTCGTAAGTTTTGGCACTTTCCACAAGAAACTTTTCTTTTGTATTTCTTTTGTTTTTTATTTATTTATAAAATGGAAGATTCAATAAACAAATATATACAAGTAAGAAGTGCCTTTTTTGTAGATACATATTTGAAAAGTCTCTCATTTTTCCAAATTTTCCATGTGCTTTTTACTGTTCCAATGAATTCAGCAACCTGTGAGAGGTTTCTTACAAGTAAAGACATACTGCAGGAACACGGTCTTCCGGGAGAGGTATCAAGAGTATTACTGATGTTCCCATTTCAAAATAAGTTAATTGATGTAATTCAAATCGAAAGAGAAGACTGGTCAGATTATGCAAAATAAGGGCATAAGTCCATTGAACCTGGTTCTGAGGAAACTGAGAAGAAGTATTTGTATCCTGCGTTATTGCATTATGGAAGCAAAAACCTCTTGTAATAAGTTTGGCTACTTCTGACCGACCTATATAACTCCAAAAATTGAATATAAAGTTCATTTTTTATACATATGGTTATGTTTAAAGTGCATTGACTTACGTCATTTTAGCAATTCATGCAGTTTTGCTTATTGTATTTGCATTTTGAAAAGTGTCATTGTTTGAAAATTAGACTTTATTTGGGATATTAAACAGAGTATGTATTGGTAATTGTAGTATATAATGCGTTTACATTAATAGAAACCCAGTCATTCTCTGAAAATTAAAAAAAACAATTTATTTTTGAAAGTACGGACATTTTCTAAGCCGACATACTACACACTAATACTGAAATATCACCAGAATAGATAGAAAGATAGCAGGAAATATTTACATTACCCATTCCTCCTTAATATCAATACAGAATGGTTTTTAGTGTTACCCTCTTTATTGTTTTAAATATGACCATTAAAACCTTGAATAGTATAATGAGCCTTCATCACCCTCATCCTCCGAACCATCCACATAGTTCCATTTTAGAATATCTTTATAAAATCGTCTTCCTCTATATCCCGCGGGATGTATGGTAGGAGCTGCTCAATATCCTTCAACTTTTTCGTGTGGATGGGAACAGAACCCTCAGGGTAGGCCAAGTTATTTGGAAGCGTAATGTCTCCTACACTTCGCTGAATTGGTTTTAAATGTGTGTTAACTCCCAATGTAGGGAGTAGGGAGAAACAAAAACACATCCAGGACTTACTACCTTTTAACACTCCATGAAAGAACTGACTACCCCGAATAAGCTCGAGGTTTTATCCAGATTTAATGCCTTTTAACACTAAAGGATGAGCAACAGATTCATATAATTATATAAGCGAAAATCGCCAAAATATGGAATTACGACCTTTTATCAATTCACGATTCAATTATGTGTGTAAATGTTCTTTGCTTTACGCAGAATATTAGCAATAATTTTGTGGTCGCAAATTGCTCTCGAAAGGGAGGACCCATGCACCACCCGGTAATCCCTGCCGCAACTCCTCCCTCCCCCCCCCCCCACACACACACACCAATCAAAATGCTCAAATTACGCCCGTGACCGGCAGGGTTGGCATTTACAACAGTTGGCTTTACGTCGCACCGACACAGATAGGTCTTATGGCGATGATGGGAGAGAAAAGGCCTAGAAATTGGAAGGAAGTGGCCCTGGCCTTAATTAAGGTACATCCCCAGCATTTACATGGTGTGAAAATGGGAAACCACGGAAATCCATCTTCAGGGCTGCCGACAGTGGGATTCGAACCCACTATATCCCGCAAGCTCGCAACCGCACACCCGTAACCGCACGGCCAACTCGCCCGGTCGGCAGGGTTGGAGAGGTGGTGGTATACTGTTTCCAATCTCTAGATTGCCTGCCTTAAAGCCTGTATTCGGCGTCGTTCATAAGGTGTGCGAGCATATGACAATGTTGATGGTGTTTGGTACGGCTTTGGGCAGACAGGAGTAGGCTTCGGGCTGACACCGGATTTCACCCTCTCTCTACCTCATTATCATCATCATTATCCCACATCCAGACGAGCAGGTCAAGTAGGAAGACCTAAAGGTCCTCTGACACTCCCGGCACTAAAACCCATTGTTCCCTCCTTAATCAGTTTACCCTCTACGTTTTTTTCCCTCGGACTCAGCGAGGGATCCCACCTCTACAGCCTCAAAGGCAGTGTCCTGGAGCGTGAGACTTGGATCGGGGGATACAACTGGGGAAGATGACCAGAACCTCGCCCAGCCTGCCTGTGGCCTTAAGTTAGGTACTATCCCAGCATTTCCTTGGAGGAGAAGTGGTAAACTACGGAAAACCACTTGTAGGATGGCTGAGTTGGGAATCGAACCCGGGCCTCCGGGGGTGGCAGGTAATCACACTAACTACTACACCACAGAGGCAGTACTAAAAGCCATACGATAAGTAAATAAATAAGTACCGGATATGTCACCTTAAGAACAGTAAGTTCCGTCCACACCTGAGAGCAGGGGACAACAATTCCAGACTGAAAAATCACTGAGAACACACGCATTTACAAATAAATGGCTGGGAGAAACTGAATTATGGAGTTGGCTTGACTCGTCAAGAAGATACATTTAAAGCTAAGTGGAAATAGAAAGAAGAGCCGAACGTGTCCTCCGACACTAGAGTGTGACAAAATATTAAATGCTAGTAAAAGTGAACAGGTCCGCCTCCGTGGTGTTGGGGATAGTATGATTAACTGCCACTCTCCGAGTCCCGGGTTCGATTCCCGGCTATGCCACGAAATTTGAAAAGTGTTAACAGGGCTGGAACGGGGTCCACCAGTATCGGGAGGTCAACTGAGTGGAGGGGGGATTCAGTTTCTACCTCAGTCATCCTGGAAGTGGTTTTCCATGGTTTCCCACTTCTCCTCCAGGCAAATTCCGGTATGGTACCAAACTTAAGGCCAGGGTCGCTTCCTTCCCTCTTCCTTGTCTATCCCTTCCGATCTTGCCATACCCAAAGTCTCACGCTCCAGAACACTGCCCTTGAGGCGGTAGAGATGGGATCCTTTGATGAGTCAGAGAGAAAAACCAACCCTGTATGGTAAACGAATTAAGGAAGAAACATTGAACAGTTGAAGCACAAGAACACCTTATGTATATTTGGTATTCAGCCAAAAGGGTGGTTTGATCCTCCACAGCTCCGCCAACAGCTGTCACAGATAACCTAGGTGTCACTGAAGAGGCATACCATTGAAATGAGAGTGAGGTAGTTTCCCGTTGCTTTCCTCACTGGAACAGACATTGCTATTACATATCAGTCTGCGAAGCCCACTGAAATGCATGCACCAACCGACGCCTTGAGCTACATTTTCTCACCATTCACAACAGGGACTGGCTGCATAAGGAATGGCATTACTGGCATCGCTCATACCTCGGTCACTTTCATATTGTCAAAGCCAAGAGACAGAAACTGAGACAGGTCAATAAAAGTAACAAATTTATTTTTGCCCATACCAGAAGACATAGTACACTGTATGCATTACATCCCACAAGCAAAGGCGTAGGGCATAATAGAAATGAAGAGAAACTGAATGGTACCAGTTAAATATACTGTAATCAGTGAACCGTTGCTGAGTTAAGATTAACCTTGACAGCTGTGGGACATAATGTCAGTTCTAATTCCATGGAATATACCTTTAAAATGGCTCTAACCCTTTTTCCAAATTCAAAAGTACAAGCTGGTTTTGAAATGCAACTCACTGCATTAACGAGTATAGTCAAGATACTTCTGCCGGGCTGAGTGGCTCAGACGGTTGAGGCGCTGGCCTTCGCAGGTTCGATCCTGGCTCAGTCCGGTGGTATTTGAAGGTGCACAAATACGTCAGCCTCGTGTCGGTAGATTTACTGGCAAGTAAATGAACTCCTGCGGGACTAAATTCCGGCACCTCGGCATCTCCGTAAAAGTAGTTAGTGGGACGTAGAAACAAATAACATTATTATTATTATTATTATTATTATTATTATTATTATTATTATTATTATTATTATTGTTACGGAGTTATCCGTGGTAGTTAGAGGTGAAAGAAGGTGCGGGCGGGAATAGGTCTCAACTTACGAAATTAAAGTTAACTTAAAACTTTAACAAAGGTTATATTTTCTTTTCAAAATCAACAAATGACAACAAATAACAAAGATGTGACAGGTACCAAGTAGCAGGTTAACAATTTAAGAATTTACAGAGCCCCAAGATATATTTCTGAGCTCTCAGCTCACCACCACAATAGTTACAGGGCAGAAAACCCCTAAGTACAAGGAGCACTTGCTCCTAATTACAATGTTAAGATGAAAAGAGCAGACCCGCTCTCAATTTTACCAGCCTGTCAAAGGCTACAACCTTCATTCCTAACTGCCCTTAAGGCACACATACAGTGAAACGGGGGTATCTTGTACCCAACCTACAGGGCCTTCACATGAAGAAAACAAACACTGGGTTAATTAAATGGCCCAACAAACCAACTTGGCTGGAGGCGTAGCTTGCACTCCTACATGAAACTTCTTAAAACCTAGGTGGCACTCGGCCAGTTATACAGGGGCTAATCCCATACTATGGAGGTGACACGATAAGAAAATTTTATTACATTACGAAGAAAAGAAAAACGGTTATGAAAACGTAGTCACCTCAAAACAATATGAGTGGGAGCTCGAGAGGGTTAGGCACTCTCTATCCCAATTTGTAGTTATAGAGACGAAATTTTACCAAATGTCTATTACATTTTAAAGATAGGTTACATGAGAAAAGTTTCGAACCTGCCCCGAGGGTTAAACTGCTGAGCTAGCAAGAAATAAAGTTATTAAACGGCCATTACCTTGTGGATGAACTGCTTCCCGAAGAAAGAGGCGCTTCCCGCCCCCTGCTACATTATCACACACTAAGCAAGATGTCGATTGAGTGGCCCCGAGACAAGAAAATCAGCAGTTTATATACCCTCGTGGAACATTCGGGACCTTTCATGAATGATAACGACCCGCCCACAAACGTTAATTGGTCGGCGAAAAATTACAAGTCAAAACTGAAGAAGAAATCTAGGATTGGTGGAAAATTAATTTAGAAAATTTAGGATTGGCTGAATTTAAAGCCGGCGGAAACAGAGATCAATATTCCCAACCCAAAAAATGAAAGAAAGAAATTTAACAAAGAACAAACTTATAGATACCAAAATTCCTTCAAAACAACAGTTCCTTCACTTCGCACTAGGGTGCACAATTATAGTTCTTAAGTAGTGCCATCTAGAAGAGAATGTCCACACTTCTTGATACGGAATAAACAAACACAAATCAAAATAGATACAGTTCAGAACACTTCAAAATTACCAAATTTACAGTAGTGACATCTTTTAAGAAATAGTAGAATTAGTTCAGTTTTCAAGGTTCAAAAATTCTCCTGTAGAGGAGTTTAAACTGGCGCAATATTTGAATTCGCGGCATGGAGGTGTACCGCCCGGTACAGACCTCCCCCCCCCCCCAAATGTCCTTCCAAGGGGTAACACAGAAGAAAACCAAAATTTGTTAACAAAAGTTCACGTTTTGCTGATGAGTTGCTGATTTTAGAAGAGAGAAATCTAATTTTGCAGTAGTCGAAGGTCTCAGAAGTTATTTGATATAAGTGGGATTAAATAAAATCCAGTTTTGGAATTTCTTAGTAGTAGCTTTTGATGAAAGGTCTCTATGGTAGTAGTAGTTGAATTCCAAAGGAAAACTTTAATTCTTGGGAGAAAACAATTTTTTTCTAAGTCCACCAGATGTTGATGTTTAATCCAAAAACGTAGTAATTGAGGATATGGCATGTCCACGTAGCTGCATAAGTACATTAGTTGCCGATTACTTTGACGGCCAGACCAGCCGCCGCTGCTTGTGTCCAGAGGAGGCCGCTCGGACCCCTCAAGTACTCTGAGATACACCTCTCCCGCTACTATGAGAGGGGTAGTGGTGGTGAAGCACGCCGAACACGCGGCGATTGTTTACAGACCGCGGGCAGTTTGCAGGTGGTGCACCGCACATCAGCCTTGGCCGGGAGGAGGGCTCCGGCTCGCCGTACACTGGTTGACCTCACTGAAGTAGAGCGGGCCCGTACTCCACCACAGTGGCGGTACGGCGCCGCACGGCTGCGGGGGCACTGAAACATTAAGATCTCGGCGGCAGAATTTTGTTGGACCATGATGGTTTTCGGGTACAGTCTATGTGGTGAGGCTGAGGGGCCAGCGGCGTGGAAGTTTTTATTTCATTTTAATTTGCCACTGGTGTGGTCTGGATTAGCAGGAGACGGGAGCGTGGTAATGGCCGAATATGCAGGACAGCAGAGTAACTATGGGGAAGGTTTTACAAGGTTTATACAAAGCAGATTCAACCAAATATAAAAATATACGGGGCAGAAGGCCTAAAAATGAAATTAAAAATATAACCTTCAGGATTCTTACAAAATTATAAGCACCAAGTTAGCACGGAAATTACACAGGTTTCACCTGCGACAGGTGAACCCTAAATATCCTCTCGGTGGCTGGATTGCTTAGTAACAACGTCACCGGGGTAAGGAAATCTAAAATTATGCACGGCCCATGAAATCTGGGGGCAAGCTTGCCCGCGGATACAAAGTTCTTGACCATAACCTGGTCGCCTACCTTCAAATTGGTGGGTCTCCGTCCGCGATCAAATCTTTCCCTAACCTTTTCATGAGACACTTTAAGATTGGCCTTAGCCTTCTTCCAAAGATCTTTAATGTTCTCCGGATCTATTGTCTCAGGTAGAATATCACTAAGAGACCAAAGGTTAGAGAGCGGCGAGTTGGGAACAAACTTTAACATCAACGAAGCGGGAGTAAACTTATGAGATTCATGAACCGCCGAATTCAAAGCAAAAGCTAACCAATGCAGGGACGTGTCCCACCTAGAATGATCATCATGATGATAGGCAATAAGAGCCGACCTCAAGTTACGATTGACCCGTTCAGCAAGAGAAGTTTGAGGATAGTAAGCAGAAGTAGTTACATGAGAGATGGACAGATCAAAACAGAATTTACGAAATAGATTAGATGTGAAAGCCTTAGCATTATCAGACACTATATATTGGCAAGGACCAAAAGAAGAAAAAATAGAATTCAAACAAGAAATGGTGGACTGAGCGGTAGCCAGCTTAGTCGGAAATAACCATGAAAATCTAGTAAAACCATCTACACACACAAGGATGAATTTATTGGCATTCCCCTTTGACTGGGGGAAGGGTCCAACGTTGTCAGTATACAGGCGCTCCATTGGGCGCGACGCTTGATGAGAAGACAAAACCCCTTGCTTAGTAGACATGGTGGGTTTACTAAGCCAACAAGATTTACAAGCTTTAACTAGTTTACGAATCTCACCGTCCATACCATTCCAGATGAACATCTCACGGATCTTTTCACGGGTTTTGAAAATGACTATATGCCCCCCACTGGGGTCTCATGGTAGTATTTGAAGATCATAGGTACAAGAACAGCTGGAAATACAACTTTCATCTTTTGATCATGCCTCGACGGGCAACATAAAACACCATTCCTCAATACATAAGGGACAACATGTTCCCCAGAAGAAAGGGTTTGCATGATAGGGGCCAGCGTTGGATCTTCACGTTGATATTTCTCAAGATCCCCAAACAACATGGGAGCATCAGTTAAAATGGCATTAACCTCAGGTCGTATGGACTCGGAAGGTGAAGAACTATGAACCTGTTCAAGGGGCTCTACATCATTGGAAAACATCCGGCTTAGTCCGTCTGCCACAACATTTTCAGTACCTCTGATATGCCTAACGTCAAAATAGAAGGCAGAAATTCGGATGACCCAACGGGCTATACGACCAGTACGACGCGGCCTACCTAAGACCCAGCTTAAGACATGGTTATCAGTCTCCAAGTCGAACTTGACATGTTCCAGATAAAGGCGAAACTTTTCTAGAGCAAACAAGACAGCCAAACCCTCAAGTTCATAGATGGAATATTTGGTTTCTTGAGCCGATAGAGTCCTAGAGGCATATGCGATAGGTCGCCTCCCTAGTTCAGTCTCTTGAAGAAGGACTGCAGCTACCGCCGACGACGACGCGTCGGTTTGGACGATGAATTTCTTGGAGAAATCGGCCATGGCCAGAACAGGGGCATTACACAGAGCTAATTTAAGATCTTCAAAAGCGGCTTGTTGAGAAGGTCCCCACTCAAATTTGACGCCTTTCCTACGAAGAAGGTTCAAGGGCGCCGCTCTGTTAGCGAAGTTAGGAATAAATTTCCTGAAGAAATTCACCATGCCAATGAATCTGGCTATACCTTTGATGTCCTTAGGAGGTTGGAAATCACGGATTGCCTGTGTTCTAGAATGATCTACAGCGACATCATCGGGAGACACAATATGGCCTAGAAATGTCATGGAAGGCTTAGCGAAGGCTACCTTGGACAACTTCACAGTTAACCCAGCCTTACGAAGGCGATTGAGAACTTCTTTCAGATGATCTACGTGTTCTTCGAAGGTCTCCGAAAATACGACTACATCATCGAGATAATGATACAAGTACTCAAATTTGATGTCGCAGAAGACCCTATCTAGCAGTCTAGTAAGCACAGCTGCTCCCGTGGGGAGTACGAAAGGCACGCGGTTGTATTCATACAAATTCCAATCCGTGGCAAACGCTGTCACGTGCTTGGATTCCTCTGCTAACGGTATCTGGTTATAAGCTTGGTTGAGGTCCAAGATGGTGAAGAACTTAGCTTTACGAAACCAGGAAAAGCAAGAATGAAGGTCAGGAAGGGGCACAGATTGTAACACTACCTTCCGATTGAGAGCCCTATAATCATTCACAGGCCTGAAGCCACCTTGGGGTTTCGGAACAAGGAAAATAGGCGAAGAAAACGCCGACTTAGAGGGCCGAATAACACCATCTTTTAACATTTGAACGATGATCTCTTTCAGAGCCTTCATTTTGGGTGGAGATAGTCTATCCGGTGGAAATCTCACAGGGATAGAATCAGTAACCTCAGTCTTATATTCGACAAGGTCAGTAACGCCAAGAATATCGAAGAAAACATCTGGAAACGACTGACACAGCTTACGAATACCATCAGCCTGCTCCTCAGGTAGATGTCTAAGATCTAACAACATCTCATCCTGGGTAGGCGAAACAGATGAACATGACACAGAACTACATTTCAATAAGGGGATTTTACAATTCGAAGCAAATTTGAACGTGCACGACTTGTTCTGAAGATCGAGCACTAGACCAGTATAGGACATGAAGTCTGCTCCCAATATAATGGGGCAAGACAAGTGCTTTGCCAAAAATAGTTTAACCTTCCAAGTAAATTTAGAAATACGAATTTTGGCCTTTAAGGAACCTAAAATTTCTAATGGAGAAGAATTAGCCGAAACATATTGAACCGAAGACGAGCAAAGATCAGGAAGTTTACAAATAGATTTTAATTTAGAGTACCATTCAGCCGAAATAATAGAACAAACACTGCCAGAATCTAATAGAGCAGTTACCGGCTCATTATTCAATTCAATCTTAAGAAATGGAACAGGTGCGGGGGTATCCGCCGCAATCCTAAGACATTCTTTAGGGCCTTCAAAAGATGAATTTGAAGACAGAGTTTTCCCTGAAATTTCGACATGATTACTTGGGGCTGAGCCTCGAGAAGAAGGGTTCGCCGACTCAGCCCAAGCCACTAGTCACTTATTATTATTGGGCTTGGTGGAAGTTGCACCAGAAGTTGAGCAGGAGGGGGTGCTGCTAGCATTAGGACAGTTCTTGGCAATATGTGAAAACGCGCCGCATTTAAAGCAGCCTTGGGATGAACCTGCTCCATTATTTGTCCTACTAGATTTGATCAATGGACATTTATTGCGAAGATGGTCAGGCGACCCGCAAGCGTAACATTTACGGGGTGTGACGGGTCGGCGAGGTGGAGGCCGAAATCTACTAGAGGATGGAGGGGGTTCTTTCGCGACAGGCAAGGTATCGGCGTATCTAACTCCTTCGGCTGAGACAGCCATAGCCTCTAACTCAGCGATAGTTTGCGGACGCGACGCAAAACACAAGTATGATCTGTAAGGTGGTGAAATACCTTCCACAATAGCCTGTACAATCTGATCTTCAGGGAAGTGAAGAGCAAACACCCTGGTATAGAATTTAATGTCTTGTATGAAATCAGCAAGATTTTCATCCAGTCTCTGTACTCGATAATAGTACTTCTGAATTAGAGATGACCTAGCTCGAGCTGGAATAAAATTAGCTAACAGATGGGCGTGGAAGTCTTATATGGATGACTGTTCAGCAATTGCCCTAACTATCTTGTCTGAGAGAACACCAATTGCATAGGGATAAATGATCTGCAAAATTTGACACGGAGAAAGAGAAAAAAACCAGGGCATGATCCTGAAATTCAACTAAAAACCTTAAAAATGAAATTACGTCACTGGTAGAGTTAACAGAAAACTTAGAAATACCTCTGAGCAACATTGCTAATGGATGAGGCAAACTGCTGAACCCTGGTGACATAGTAGGTAAAGGTTTAAGTGGCGAAGAAGCTAATTCAGAACGTGCATTATTCAAAGAGGTACGTCGTTCCGATTCGTTGTCTAATGGAGCAGAGGTTAGTTGGGCTCCAACAGATTTAGTATTTTCTTCCCCGGTGGGAGAACGCTCCTCGCTGACAACGTTTACCAGAGTGGGATTATCGGTTTTGGGAGGCACTGCCCCCGTTAACAGAAGGCCAACCTTACTGGATAACTCGGAAAGATTTTCGAGGACGGCACTAGCCTCCTTCGCTTGAGTATCATTCAATTTAAGAGACAATAGATCACTCACCCTATTGGAAAAATGGTACAATCTAGCTTGTACACGTTTAAGTTGATTAGGTGATGGATCACCCCCTTCAAAAAAAACTAACTACTGATGCTAGCTCAGTAGCATTATCAGTGATCGTGGAGAGAGCGTCATCGATCTCCTTTTCTCCCAAGGTCGGGATGGTAATAGGTAAATCAAGGGAGTCTTTTACCTTATTAGTATCTACCGCAACCGTGCCTCCAGATTGAACATTTCTAATGGTTAATTCGTAAATTAACTCCTCCTTGCGCAAATAGCCGGGATGGAGGACATCGCGAGGACCGGGCATGATGACAGAACTTTACAAATTTGGAAAAAAGCAAAAGAAAACCAGCGACTGAGAAAATTGTTAGAGTTCAAAACAAGGTAAGTCTTAGCCGTCAAAAGGGGCTAAATTGAGACCCATTCAACCACGCTCTGCTACCACTTGTTACGGAGTTATCCGTGGTAGTTAGACGTGAAAGAAGGTGCGGGCGGGAATAGGTCTCAACTTACGAAATTAAAGTTAATTTAAAACTTTAACAAAGGTTATATTTTCTTTTCAAAATCAACAAATGACAACAAATAACAAAGATGTGACAGGTACCAAGTAGCAGGTTAACAATTTAAGAATTTACAGAGCCCCAAGATATATTTCTGAGCTCTCAGCTCACCACCACAATAGTTACAGGGCAGAAAACCCCTAAGTACAAATAGCACTTGCTCCTAATTACAATGTTAAGATGAAAAGAGCAGACCCGCTCTCAATTTTACCAGCCTGTCAAAGGCTACAACCTTCATTCCTAACTGCCCTTAAGGCACACATACAGTGAAACGGGGGTATCTTGTACCCAACCTACAGGGCCTTCACATGAAGAAAACAAACACTGGGTTAATTAAATGGCCCAACAAACTAACTTGGCTGGAGGCGTAGCTTGCACTCCTACATGAAACTTCTTAAACCCTAGGTGGCACTTGGCCAGCTATACAGGGGCTAATCCCATACTAAGGAGGTGACACGATAAGAAAATTTTATTACATTACGAAGAAAAGAAAAACGGTTATGAAAACGTAGTCACCTCAAAACAATATGAGTGGGAGCTCGAGAGGGTTAGGCACTCTCTATCCCAATTTTTAGTTAAAGAGACGAAATTTTACCAAATGTCTATTACATTTTAAAGATAGGTTACATGAGAAAAGTTTCGAACCTGCCCCGAGGGTTAAACTGCTGAGCTAGCAAGAAATAAAGTTATTAAACGGCCATTACCTTGTGGATGAACTGCTTCCCGAAGAAAGAGGCGCTTCCCGCCCCCTGCTACATTATCACACACTAAGCAAGATGTCGATGGAGTGGCCCCGAGACAAGATAATCAGCAGTTTATATACCCTCGTGGAACATTCGAGACCTTTCATGAATGATAACGACCCGCCCACAAACGTTTATTGGTCGGCGAAAAATTACAAGTCAAAACTGAAGAAGAAATCTAGGATTGGTGGAAAATTAATTTAGAAAATTTAGGATTGGCTGAATTTAAAACTGGCGGAAACAGAGATCAATATTGCCAACCCAATAAATGAAAGAAAGAAATTTAACAAAGAACAAACTTATAGATACCAAAATTCCTTCAAAACAACAGTTCCTTCACTTCGCACTAGGGTGCACAATTATAGTTCTTAAGTAGTGCCATCTAGAAGAGAATGTCCACACTTCTTGATACGGAATAAACAAACACAAATCAAAATAGATACAGTTCAGAACACTTCAAAATTACCAAATTTACAGTAGTGACATCTTTTAAGAAATAGTAGAATTAGTTCAGTTTTCAAGGTTCCAAAGTTCTCCTGTAGAGGAGTTTAAACTGGCGCAATATTTGAATTCGCGGCGTGGAGGTGTACCGCCCGGTACAATTATTATTATGTCCGACTCGTTGGCTGAATGGTCAGAGTACTGGCCTTCGGTTCAGAGGGTCCCGGGTTCGATTCCCGGCCGGGTCGGGGATTTTAACCGTAATTGGTTAATACCAGTGGCCCGGGGGCTGGGTGTTTGTGATGTCCTCAACATTCCTGCAACTCACACACCACACATAACACTATCCTCCACCACAATAACACGCAGTTTCCTACACATGGCAGATGCCGTCCACCCTCATCGGAGGGTCTGCCTTACAAGGGCTGCACTCGGCTAGAAATAGCCACACGAAATTATAATTATTATTATTATTATTATTATTATTATTATTATTATTATTATTATAAGAAGGCTTACATTTTTAGCGGTAGGCTACCGGTGGACAAAAGACATATCAGGGGCAAGAATTTGTGCATTTTAGTTAGAGCAAACAGTGATATAAATATATATTTTTGGTGATCGTTAAAATAGATGCAGATGGCATGACCGCAAATAATTTGTGCGAAGTACTTAGAAATATTTAGAGAGCAACAAAGTGTCTCTCAAAGTGTTGAGTATGTGACATCAGCAGTGATGAGGGTAACTAATCACCAATTCTACATTAATAACCATTTGATTCTCGTATATGAGCATGCATTCCTTTTATGTAGGCCTGGCCTAGGGTAATTATTTATGAAATTTTAAACAATTCAATAATAAGATGAAAATTTCAACTCGGGATTGACTGGGTTTCGAACCCCGGCCTTCCGGGAGAGAGGCCAGCTCCTAAGCCACTGAGCTAATCATGTCCCTCATTTTTTTAACAGCTCATGATGTGCACTAATTTCAACCATGTTAACATATTAGCGTCCCAGAGCCGGGCTGAGTGGCTCAGACTGTTGAGGCGCTGGCCTTCTGACCCCAACCTGGCTCAACCTCGTGTCGGTTGATTTACCGGGGGATCTAAAGCCGCTATTAGCCGAGGGCGACTAGTGGCGCAACTTGTGAATAATTGTTCAGTTCACATCGAGGGAACAGTCACGAGAGAGAGAGAGAGAGGGAGAGAGAGAATGGTGTCCTATGATCTTCTTCTCCTTGATCTTCTATGAAAAAATTGAAAGCCGAAGGGTTAGGAAAATGCGAAAACATCCTTGTCTGTTTCTCGACTGACTACAGGATTGTATTATACATTTCTTAATGATCTAACTGCGGGCTACAGGAAATTTTTCAGTTGTCGTCGCATGTCGAAATCGTCATTTTACTCATTTATAGGCTACATAAAATAAGATATAACAGGAAACGACACACGACTAAACGAGCGTTTTCCAGCAGGAGAAAAAGTGTTCCACACACTGAAGTAAGTCATGCCGTAGTCGTTAGTTGGTTTCTCATAATAAATATTTTACAATTATCCGTAATTTTGAAAAAGCGTGTTGTTCGAATTCATCACAAATTATTGTACGGTAGTTAATCATTAGTAACTGACTCATTAACTCCTTTGATGAGATTGACGTCAGGAAGGGCACCTGGTCGTAAAAGCAAGCTTCATACCCGAACCGTATACATACATACATACATACATACATACATACATACATACGTACCTTAGTTACTGATGGTGTCATGGTTGTTGCGCGCTAAGTAATTCTCCCTAACGGAATATATTTAAAATAATTCTAATTAGAAAAACATGAATGTTATTTAATATCAAATTATTTCTGTAAAAATATTTACTTTACGATGAAAATAATTTTAGTAACTAGTCTATATATATAAAATAAGAGTTTTGTCTGTACATTGCTCAGAATTTGAAAAGAATGGTATTTCTGTATCGGTCATGTCCACAGTAACAAGAAAATGCATTTTTTACTTTTCCGTAATTTCTGTCTGTCTGTCTGTCTGTCTGTCTGTCTGTCTGTCTGTCTGTATGTATGTATGTACACGCATCACGAGAAAACGGCTGAAGAGAATTTGATGAAAATCGGAATGTAAAGTCGGGAGATGAACCGCTACAATCTAGGCTATAAATTATTTTATTCACGCTGAGTGAAATGGTAGTTTAGGGGAAGGCCTGAAATTTAATTCTCAAATATTTATGTTATTAGTGATCGTGTCTTAATGAAAGTCGCTAGACAAAGATGGGAAATAAGTCGCTTAGCAGTTGACCTCCCGAGGCTGAGTGGACCCCGTTCCAGCCCTCGTACCACTTTTCAGACTTTGTGGCAGAGCCGGGAATCGAACCCGGGCCTCCGGGGATGGCAGCTAATCACGCTAACCACTACACCGCAGAGGAGGACCTTTATTTTCTTTAATTAACGAAATTATTACCGGAAATACGCACAAAATGTCGTTCGTTGTGGCCAACCGATTTGTTTACCGCACAGCATGTAGTGGAGACTTTGCATGTGCTGTGAGGAAGTGTAGTAGGGGTGTATATATACCAGGTGGCTCACGGACGCCGTACTTTCTACTTATAAATGTCCCGCATGCATAAGTGATGTGTGGGGTGTCCACCAACTGGTTTTCACAGGGGAACTACTGCCAGCGGGCAGGTTACGTCAGAATATGAAGAGATAAGAAACGGAGTGTCGCTCTCAGCATGTTACTCAGCGCTATTGGCCTAATGCACCCCTTGCATTAGTAAACATCGTTTTCGACCGCATAGTTCTAGGCTGGTGTATGCTACAGCCGCACTATATTTGCTGTCTGCATATCGGCAGTAGCTAGTGTGATCAGCAGCGGTTAATACACAGACATTATTTTAATCTGGACAATCTGGTCGGAATGCAACAGAAGCTCCAAACAGACGTATGCCTTCTACATACGTACTTCACCGAACAGTATTAGTTTTTGTTTCATACATACAACTCTTCCATCGAGTGGAATGTCTACACGAGTATAAATAAATAAGTTATTACATTTCCTTTTCTACACCTTTGGCGTGTCTACAAACAGTAGCGGCGATTAGGGGGTGCGGCGAGGAGGGACAGTCGCTCCCCCCCCCCCTCCACTTTGTGGAGTACACATTATATTTTCATTCCACTTTAGCCAGCTGGAACTAGGAATTATTTTATAAAGCTGTTTGTACAAACTTTGTTATCTTATCTGCTAATTCCTTCGTTTATTTTCTTTAATTATTAACATAATTACTGACAGAAATACGCACAAAATGTTGTTCATCGCCGCTAACCAATTTGTATAGCACTACGGCAAGTAATGGAGACCTTGCCTGTGCTGTGAGGAAGGGTAGTAGGGGTATATATTTTTTGCTGAGGTCGTGGCCACTGAGTTATAATTCACCCACTTGTCGCGCGCATTCATCATTCTGGCAGTCTATTTAGTGTCTGTTAGTTTCTTAGTGAGTATTCAAATACTAAATTATTTTTAATTGCATAATCATGCCGTACTTCTATGTAATTATACCGGACGAGGTGGCGGTGGGGTTACGGGCGTGCAGCACTGAGTTTGCACTCGGGAAATAGTAGTTTCGAATCCCACTGTCAGTATCCCTGAAGATGGTTGTCCGTGGTTTCCCATTTTCACACCAGGCAAGTGCTGGGGCTGTACCTTATTTAAGGTCACGGTCACTTCCTTTCCACGCGTAGCCCTTTTCTGTCTCATCGTCGCCATAAATCCTATCTATGTCGGTGCGACGTAAAGCCAATTGTAAAAAAAATATTCAGTTGTAATCGTATTTCAACAGGAGCTAATACCAACGTTCCTAAGTTATTTCTTTGTGTACTGTTATTTATTAAGTAAATGTCCCGTAGTACGTTCGTGAGACCTGGTGAAAATTTTATTATACAGCATTGTAACGGTTCAAATCCCGTTACAAGGTGATATCTGTATTTTATTATTATTATTATTATTATTATTATTATTATTATTATTATTATTATTATTTTATCTGTGATATTATTACTATTATTGTAATTATCATTCTTATTCAATTCAATTTTGCAATGCTTGTCGCTTGCAGGATTGTATTTAGATGTATGCATACAGTATATTCGTATGTGTAGAATAACGCTCAAGACATGTACAGTGAGAATTGTTAAATATCAGATGTTGGATATGACATTGCTATATTGTGCAATACTGCTGGTGATTCTGTCAAGTCATCGCCACGTCATGGCTACGTCATCGTGCTCACTTAGCACTGAGTTCTGTTCCTTTGATTTTCTTAGGAAGCCCCAGGGGATTTCACCATTACATGTAATATCTGTCGCGTTGTGGGAATAGGTCATTGTTATTTCTGGAGATTACGTAGGTGTGCCATGCAACGTCTATAAAAGGTGACTTCTTATTGTAGCGTCAGTCATTAGTTAAACGGAAGCTGAACAGGGAAGAAGTCAAATGGATAAGTGGACAGTCATAATTCTACTGGAAGCAGAGGCCACAGTTGGTCATTAAGGGAACGAGATGGAGAAGACTCAGTGAAGCATTAGTCTTTGGTCATTGAGAGAGTGAGGCCAAAGTTGGTCGGTCACCTAGTCGAAGATACGGACTCAAAGGCTTACCATGGAGTCATCGAAGGATACCACTTGCAATGAAGTAATATCATCCAGACTTACAAAGAAGTCATATGATATGGAGAAGAAGCAGTCACATGGATACATCACCAAATTAGGCGTTTTCCACTCAAGCACTGTGCAAAGGATCACAGGCATATAATAGCTTAATTTTGTGTATATCTGATTCATTTAGTGCTGTTTATATAGTGGTGTTTAGTGCTTGTTGGTAGAAATTGGGAGTAGTAATAATTATTTAAATTTTGTAACAAGTAATTCAGTTGGTCTTCAGTAAATTACGTTTTCTAGGTTAAGTAGGCTAGCTAGGTGCACCTTGTTTCGAATTTAGCTTTAGGTAATACTTTAGGTAACAATATTAACTTTAAAAATATTTGTAAATATCTGTAGATTCGTTGGTTGTACTTACAAAGGCAGATTATCATAAGGAATAGTACCGTAACTTCTGCAGCAACTTCTCCGGTATTTCGTATAGATATACGTTCAAACTATCGCGAAAGTAATAATTTACTACATTAAAAAAACACGATACGCCTGTAAACTTCCATTTAAAAAGAAGTTAAAGAGATTACACGGTAATAGTTAACAGTCGTATTGTTATTGATTATTGTCGCTCCTCATATTCAAATATTGCATTGTTGGCTACAGTCGTGAACAAAGGGTGTAGTGTAGTCAAGTAAATATAAATAAAAATCATCTGACCTTGTATTCCATTCATTTGTACTTCTGAGTAGGTAGTTAGTATCCGTAATTTATATTTCGCTCTCTCGATCTTTCAGTATTTATGAGCGGTTAGCTAATAATAATAAAGTTCATATATCCCAGTAATTGCAGTTCAAGTCCCTGGAGTAGTAGTAGTAGTAGTTTTGATAGAAATATTTGAGAAATTATTGTGGACAACCTCGTATTTTTCAGTAGGCCTAATTAAGGACACTTTTTTTTCTCCGTCCCGTGGAGTAGGGAAAATAATAGTAATCCACCAGCTGTAATAATCACATAACAACATTTCAGTAGAATTGTAGTGAAGATAAGGTATAATATATTAGATAGTATCTTGCCAGTTATATTCGTGTTTTTCTTCGTGTACGGCAATCCTTTCGATACTTAAGCATTTAACCAAACGCAGTGTAGTGTAGTGTAGATACATTGTAGTATAGATACAGTATATTTAGATAGTGCCGTATCTTGCGTGCTATATTCGTGTGTTATCTTTCGTGTATATCTATTAGACCGTAATACTAATAATAATTTGTCTAAGCATTTAGCTTCGTTGGTAATCTTTGAGTACAGTAGTTCTTGCAAATTTCATTTCTGTTGTGCTTAGTAGTGACATACGGTACGGTACCGGTATCGTAATTAGGATACGTCTGAAAGTAGTTTAAAAATTACTGTAGTGTACTGTACAGTAGTATACGAGTAATATCCTATTAGAATTTAGTGTGCTTATTTTATTATTGTAAAATATTTGTGAAGTACTGGTGTGGTAGAGGTATCCGTAGAAACTCTTACTAAAATATTGTTGAAATTAGGATAGGCTTAATTGCAGTTTGGAATTGTGTAGTTCTTGTGTATTACTTTCGATATTCAGTAATTAACAGCAGCTTTTATCCTGTTAGGGGTTGTAGGATAAAACAAATTTAAAAAAAATAATAATAGAGCTCGACTAAGTAGTATTGTAGTGTAGTCGTATATTAATTACCTTATTGTTGTGTACTATCCCAGACAAT
This sequence comes from Anabrus simplex, assembly GCF_040414725.1. Taxonomy (NCBI): domain Eukaryota; kingdom Metazoa; phylum Arthropoda; class Insecta; order Orthoptera; family Tettigoniidae; genus Anabrus; species Anabrus simplex. The sequence continues at coordinate 1,119,591,828 of NC_090266.1, read as the reverse complement.
ATATCCCTCCGTTCATTTATTTTTTTGCAAATAAGTTATTTTATTTTTTTAATTTAAAATTTTCCCCCCGTAAAGAATGGCTAAGGAGCGCGAGTGTACTTATTGTGGGTGTGGTGAGGCATTGAGGGGTATGAGGGAGGAGTTGGAAAGTTTGAGGGAGATAATTAGGATTCTCACAGAAGATGGGAAGGAAGATAGGACTCCCTCAAACAATGTACAGGTTACAGTAGGTGTACAAGAGGGAGGGGAAGGAAAGGGAGGAGTTGTAGAAGACAGGTGGTCTAATGTTCTAAGGGGAAGGAGATTGCAGGCCAAGGGCTCTATTCAGGATCAGAATTCAGGACAGGTGTCTGTGCGAAATCGGTACGAGTCACTCCAGGTAGAACAACAGAGGGAAGATGAGGGACAGGGAACTGTTGCTGAGATGCGTGGAAGTAGGAGGAAGGGAAAAGGTAGGAAAGGGAAATGTAGAGTAGAGGATAGGAAAAGACAGGTGGAACGGGGTCATGGGAAGGAGAAAAGGGAGGAGGAAGTAGCTTCTGCAGCTATCAGGAAAGATAGGGCTGACCAGGAGGGGAGGGGATCAAATGAGGTGGGTAGGGTTGAGGCTCTGGTCATGGGGGATTCCATCGTTAGACACGTGGGGAAAGTGTGTGGAGGAAAGGGTACCAGGGTAGAATGTTATCCAGGAATTAGGTTGAGGCAGATGTTGAGGAAAGTAGAAGAGAGGGAGGAGGGGAAGGAGAAGGTGGTAGTGTTTCACGTTGGTACCAACAACGTAAGGCAAGCTGATATAAGTACCAACATAGTTGGAGATGTGTGGGATCTGGTAAATGCAGCACGGGTGAAGTTTAAGAAAGCGGAGATTGTTATTAATGGAATACGGAGGGATACTGACTGGAGGGTGATTGGGGATTTAAATGAGACTATGGAGTGGGTATGTGGGAAACTGGGAGTGAAATTTCTAGATCCTAATGGGTGGGTAGGAGAAAGGGATCTGCGCTCAGATGGCCTTCATTTAAACCGCAGTGGTACGTATAAGTTAGGAAATTTGTTTGGAAGGGTAATAGGGAGGTACATTCAGGAAAACGGGATGGCCTAGGGAGCGGTGATAAGGGAACAGGGAACTGGAAATCAAGTAGGGATGACATAAAATTGTTAGTGTTGAACTGTAGAAGTATTGTAAAGAAAGGAATAGAATTAAGTAATTTAATAGATATATATTTACCAGATATTGTAATAGGAGTTGAATCATGGCTGAGAAATGATATAATGGATGCAGAAATTTTCTCACGGCACTGGAGTGTGTATCGTAGAGATAGGATAGGAAAGGTGGGAGGGGGAGTTTTCATTCTGGTGAAAGAAGAATTTGTAAGCTACGAACAAGTTAAAGATGAGACACATGAAATTCTAGGTGTAAGGCTCATTTCTAAAGATAATAGGCAACTTGATATATTTGGAGTGTACAGATCGGGAAACGGTAGCACTGATGCGGATTCGGAATTATTTGATAGGATAGTCAGCTATGTGGGAAACGACATGGAAAGAAATGTGATTGTAGCGGGAGATCTGAATTTGCCAGATGTCAATTGGGAAGGAAATGCGAACGACAGGAAGCATGACCAACAAATGGCAAATAAGTTAATATGGGAAGGACAGCTGATTCAGAAAGTGATGGAACCAACCAGAGGGAAAAATATTTTGGATGTGGTGCTGATAAAACCAGATGAGCTCTATAGGGAAACTGAAGTAATAGATGGTATTAGTGATCATGAAGCTGTTTTTGTGGTAGTTAAAAATAAATGTGATAGAAAGGAAGGTCTTAAAAGTAGGACTGTTAGGCAGTACCATATGGCTGATAAAGCAGGTATGAGGCAGTTTCTAAAAAGTAACTATGATCGGTGGAAAACGGTAAATAAAAATGTAAACAGACTCTGGGATGGGTTTAAAGAAATTGTTGAGGAATGTGAAAACAGGTTTGTACCTTTAAGGGTGGTAAGGAATGGTAAAGACCCACCTTATTATAATAGAGAAATAAAGAGACTAAGAAGGAGGTGCAGACTGAAAAGAAATAGAGTTAGAAATGGCTGTGGAAGTAAGGAGAAATTGAAGGAACTTACTAGAAAATTGAATCTAGCAAAGAAGGCAGCTAAGGATAACATGATGGCAAGCATAATTGGCAGTCATACAAATTTTAGTGAAAAATGGAAGGGTATGTACAGGTATTTTAAGGCAGAAACAGGTTCCAAGAAGGACATTCCAGGAATAATTAATGAACAAGGGGAGTGTGTATGTGAGGATCTTCAAAAGGCAGAAGTATTCAGTCAGCAGTATGTAAAGATTGTTGGTTACAAGGATAATGTCGAGATAGAGGAAGAGACTAAGGCCAAAGAAGTAATAAAATTTACGTATGATAACAATGACATTTACAATAAGATACAAAAGTTGAAAACTAGAAAAGCGGCTGGAATTGATCAGATTTCTGGGGATATACTAAAGACAATGGGTTGGGATATAGTACCATATCTGAAGTACTTATTTGATTATTGTTTGGCCGAAGGAGCTATACCAGATGAATGGAGAGTTGCTATAGTAGCCCCTGTGTATAAAGGAAAGGGTGATAGACATAAAGCTGAAAATTACAGGCCAGTAAGTTTGACATGCATTGTATGTAAGCTTTGGGAAGGCATTCTTTCTGATTATATTAGACATGTTTGTGAAATTAATAACTGGTTCGATAGAAGGCAATTCGGTTTTAGGAAAGGTTATTCCACTGAAGCTCAACTTGTAGGATTCCAGCAAGATATAGCAGATATCTTGGATTCTGGAGGTCAAATGGACTGTATCGCGATTGACATGTCTAAAGCATTTGATAGGGTGGATCATGGGAGACTACTGGCAAAAATGAGTGCAATTGGACTAGACAAAAGAGTGACTGAATGGGTTGCTATATTTCTAGAAAATAGATCTCAGAGAGTTAGAGTAGGTGAAGCTTTGTCTGACCCTGTAATAGTTGAGAGGGGAGTTCCTCAGGGCAGTGTTATCGGAACTTTATGTTTTCTTATATATATAAATGATATGAGTAAAGGAGTGGAATCGGAGGTAAGGCTTTTTGCGGATGATGTTATTCTCTATAGAGTGATAAATAAGTTACAAGATTGTGAGCAACTGCAACGTGACCTCGAAAATATTGTGAGATGGACAGCAGGCAATGGTATGTTGATAAACGGGGCTAAAAGTCAGGTTGTGAGTTTTACAAATAGGAAAAGTCCTCTCAGTTTTAATTACTGCGTTGATGGGGTGAAAGTTCCTTTTGGGGATCATTGTAAGTATCTAGGTGTTAATATAAGGAAAGATCTTCACTGGGGTAATCACATAAATGGGATTGTAAATAAAGGGTACCGATCTCTGCAGATGGTTATGAGGGTATTTAGGGGTTGTAGTAAGGATGTAAAGGAGAGTGCATATAAGTCTCTGGTAAGACCCCAACTAGAGTATGGTTCCAGTGTATGGGACCCTCACCAGGATTACCTGATTCAAGAACTGGAAAAAATCCAAGGAAAAGCAGCTCGATTTGTTCTGGGTGATTTCCGACAAAAGAGTAGCGTTACAAAAATGTTGCAATGTTTGGGTTGGGAAGAATTGAGAGAAAGAAGAAGAGCTGCTCGACTAAGTGGTATGTTCCGAGCTGTCAGCGGAGAGATGGCGTGGAATGACATTAGTAGACGAATAGGTTTGAATGGCGTCTATAAAAGTAGGAAAGATCACAATATGAAGATAAAGTTGGAATTCAAGAGGACAAACTGGGGCAAATATTCATTTATAGGAAGGGGAGTTAGGGATTGGAATAACTTACCAAGGGAGATGTTCAATAAATTTCCAATTTCTTTGAAATCATTTCGGAAAAGGCTAGGAAAGCAACAGATAGGGAATCTGCCACCTGGGCGACTGCCCTAAATGCAGATCAGTATTGATTGATTGATTGATTGATTGATTGATCTACAGTAAACACCAGATTTAAGGAATACGTCGTAATTACACTCAAAGTGTTGAAGGTACAGTCAAGTGAAACAGTGAGGGATATATTTTGTACAAATTGTTAAATGTCCGGTCAAGAAGAATTCAAATTCATGCCTAGTTTCTTTCAGTTGCAATGTCATAATTTCATATTCTCATCTGTTTTATCGCAACAAGACTCACTATTTTTTATATATTATTTAAAGAATATATTTTGTTCTATCAAACGAATTCATAGTTTTATTTCAATGACAGTAAAATATCTTAAACTCAAAATTAATGGGGAAACCGAACGCCAATCTCCTTTTCCCAGAACTTATATGGTATGTTGTCAAAAGTAAGCTTATTACCCCACACCCTAGAGATAGTCAAGATTCTCATTCTATTATTGCTGCACTGAGTGGTAGCTGGCGGCCTTCAAATAACGTATGTGTAAGTAAGCAGGTAAGAAGTAATTGTGAGTCCAGGGTTCGACGATTGTGTATTTTATTTAATGAATGTTAATTTTCATAATTTTCATGTTAAATGCAGATATTCAGATTTTTCAATATAAAAGCAGTCTTAAATGTTTCAAAAGATAGTCAGCGAGTCACGAACATGTTTACAGCATTGAATCAAAATCTCAAAAATCTATTATTACGAATAGGCCTAATCCACGGGGCTGATTAATTACATTTACTTATAAACAAGCATAATACAAACGAAATAATTTAGTCCGGTGAATGTACAGTTGGTATTCTCTCGCGCTGAAATTACAATTACAATTAAATATATCTGTTTATACTATTGACTTCATGTCGCACCGACACAGAAAGAACTTATGGGAAGGAAGCAACCGTGGCCTTAATTAAGGTACAGCCTCAGCGTTTGCCTGGTATGAAAATGGGATACCACGGAAAACCGTCTTCAGTGGTGTCGACAATGGGATTCGAAACCACTATCTCCCGAGTGCAAGCTCACAACTGCGCGCCCGTAACCCTACGGCCAGATCGCCCTATACAATTACATAGATGTACGGCATGATTATGCAATTAATAATCATCTAGTATTTGAATACACACTAAGAAACTAACAGACAATAAAGAGACTGCCAGACTGACGAATGAGTGCGGCAAGCGGTTGAATTATAACTCCGTGGCCACGACCTTGGCAAAAATTTGTACCCCTACTACCCTTTCTCACGGCACATGCAACGTCTCCACTACTTGCCGTAGCGCTATACAATAAAGGAAAGATTTATCATATAAGACAAAAAAGATTGTACAAATAGCTTTTTAAAAATAATCCCTAGTTCCAGCTGGCTAAAAGGGAATAAATGTCATATTTACTCTACAAAGTGCGGATGGGATCGACTGTCCCTCCTCACTCCACCCCCTAACCGCCGCTACTGTTTGTAGATACGCCAAAGATGCAGTACATGAAATCTAATAACTTATTAATTTAGACACGTGTAGACATTCAACTCAATAAAAGAGATGATTACATGGAACAAAAACGAATACTGGTCGGCGAAATGTGTGTGTAGAAGGCGTACGTCTGTTTGGAGCTTCTGTTGCATTCCGACCAGGCTGGCCAGCTTAAAATAATGTCTATGTATTCACCGCTGCTGATCACACTAGACATTGCCGATATGCAGACAGCAAATATAGTCCGGCTGTACCATACACCAGCCTAGAACTATGCGGTCGAAAACGATGTTTACGAATGCAAGGGATGCATTCGACCGGCAGCGCTGTGTAACATGCTGCGAGTGTGACTCTGTTTCTTATCTCTTCATATTCTGATGTAACCTGCCCGCTGGCAGTAGTTCACCTGTGAAAATCAGTTGGTAGACACCCCACACATCACTTATGCATGCGGGACATTTATAAGTAGAAAGTACAGCGTCCGTGAGCCACCTGGTATATATATACTAGCAAGATACCCGTGCTTCGCTACGGTGTTATATTGAAATTTATAATTGAATGCTTAACGTTTTATATATAATCCGCCGAAATTCGCGATCTAAGATTGAAAAATGAATATATATTTAACATAGCAGATCGCTTTGGTTTTCGCTGACTTCACTACCGCCCGTTTATGTGACTAGTAAATGGCTCCGATCTTAAAGCCCGCACCTTCCTTAATTCCACTTCCGTTGCCAATTCTTGGTGCAGTAAGTTATTCCAATCCCTAACTCCCCAACCTATAAACGAATATTTGCCCCAATTTTTCCGTTTGAATTCAAATTTTATCTTCACATTCTGATCGTTCCTACCTTTGAAAACACAACTCAAACTTATTCGCCTACTAATATCATTCCACACCATCTCTCCACTGACAGCTGAGAACATACCTCTTAGTCGAGCGCTTCTTATGCAAAATATTAGAAGACAAAATTTCGTAGTAGACATCGGCTCCTAACAAGATATCGATAGTAGAGGGCTGGTTAAATGTCCTATCACTCAAAATAATATCACGAGGAATAACCCAATTGGAACAATCAATTTCCTGCGCAGGAAGTGGACTTGACATTGTGTTCAAGACTGCACAGTATAATCTGATACATTGGAGAATCAAACAAGGTTATATGTGGAACTTACATGAGACACATTCGCATTGGCTTTACCAACAATAGATAGACAACAAGCCCTTGTACGGATACCAAGTTCCTTGACAAGGTCCGAAGTCACAAAGGATAATTGATTCGCAGAGTCTAACAAAGCTTTAACTAGTACAATCTCTCCTGAACTATCTTTTACTCCTACACACGCTGTGCTCAGCAAAACATTAGACCCTAGTCCTGAGACGACCTTTATAGCGGTGGGTGAAACAATTGCAGAACTTGTAACATTAATATTATTGTTTTTATTGGGACTTGTTTGTTCCTTGTGAACCAATAAGTTGTGGGGCCCATTACACTGGGGGCACTTGTTTTGCTTACACTGTTCAGAAATATGAGAAGCAGAAAAACAAAGATAACAAAGTTTATTTTCCTTCACAAACTTGCGACGACGATCAATGTTTGCTTGTTTGAACTTTCTACAATCAGCAATGCTGTGATTATCAAGTTTGCAAAACCTACAATTCAAGGAAGTGCTATTTTTGGTAATGTGAAGTGCTTTTAGGTTGGATTTTAAGTCTATTTTTGCTCAATAAAAGGTTTCTTGCATTCTGTTAGCTCTAATGTTTGACATTTTCTTTCCAAGAAATCAATTATATTATTTAGTGTGGGAATATCAGTGGAGGAAAATTTGTTTTCCCATTCACTTCTATGGTTGGACTTGATGTTATTTAGAATCAATTCTTGTAGCAAAATTTCATGAATTGGAACTTGACCCTCCAAACTGTCAATAGCACTAAGGTTAGATTTTACTTGGTTTATCAATTTGCGATATTCAACGGAAGGTCCACTAGTACAATTGTGGAGATTGAGCAAATGTTTTACGTGCTGAGAAACAATCAATCGTTTATTATTGTACCTTTAATCAATTAAATTCCAAGCAACAGTGAAGTTCTCCGCGCATATGGCTAGGTTATCCAACAAATCCCTAGGTTCGCCTTGAAGAGACGACAATAGGTAGTGTAGTTTTTGCACATTGTCAATGTGGGTATTGTTAATAACTAAGCTTTGAAAGGTGTTCCTGAAACTCAAGTATTTTGTCAAATCTCCTTTAAAAACAGGCAGTTCAATGAGAGGGAGCTTCAAGCTACAGTTGGATCGAGTAGAGTTATCAGAGACAATAGATGTGTTACTAGGACTCCTGGGTCTTTCAAACGAACAAAGCAATTCTTGAATCCTACCAACTATTGTATCATACCTGTTTTCAAATTCATTATGCTCTCTGAAGTGAGTTTTGATAGATTTAGAGTCTAATTCACTTTCTAAATACTCCCTAACTGCACTGAATTCCTTCCAAATTTCTGGCAAACTATTCTGGTTGGAAATCAGTTCGTAGTGGTTGATGTTATCTTGCTTCAAGTAATTTTCAAGGTGAGTTAATGACCTTTTAAGTAGACCACGTTTTTGAACAGCCTTTGCTCTGGATTCAAACACCATGATGAATAGTTCGGGTGATCAATTATTGACAAGATAATAATAGAAATCTATCTTACAACTGTGGTGACTATGCAAACTATAAGCTCTATATTCACTTCACTGCATTCATTTTGCATTGTTAGAATGAGTGACAGTCTTTGAATGGAACCAGCAATGTAGGTAGACGCACAAAAGCATGAAATAACGTATAATAAACCACGTACGTTCTAAAATATGTAAAATACACAAAGCGGCCCAACAAATTATCAGCACGAAAGCTTATAATGCCCATGAGAAATCAAGACAAATCTGTTAATTCTATACACGGAAAGTGCTAGCAGTAGGGTTAGGATATTAGGCAGGATGTCCACCCTAGTCAAGATAGAAACAAAAAAGGTAAATCTCACAGACTTACAGTACATAGCGGTGCTGTATCATTAATCATCACTACCACTGGAATCACTCCTTGACTGGAACCACATGGCCAAAGTGACTGGAAAGTCCAAAGGATGACGTCTGCGATGTAATGTTCGCTGGAGTCCATATTCCAAGCAGCATTTAACATCTCGAACATTAAGGTATCAGATACAAGCTGGCGTAAACAGCTCACAAGAACAAATGCGTTAGCACGTGGTAACATTCCACAGATTGTTAACGAGCGATATCAAAACAGTTCCAAAACAATGTAGACTTCGTTGAAATCTCAATATGACGAATTCAAACATGCGTAGTAATTAGTTTTAAGCACGATATTCTGGTGCTTCAGTACAATAACTGTTCACGATGCTTTTCGCGCCAAGCTCGTTGCTATGTTCAAATGGCGGTTGCAGGCAGCAATACATGACGATAACAATTTTATGGTGACTAGCACGACTAGCACAATGTTTAAAGTTCCCAATGATTCTCATCGCGGCCCAGAAGGACCAACATTTTATGTTGCGTACGACGAAACAACATATCGGCCGCACATAACAAAGTTCAGTTCCATAAGCGCACAAATACAATTTTAAAACAAGTCAGATGGAGCACCAGACTGCCCCAAACGAGCAAACACAAACACATCACTCAGAGGGTGATTCAAACATTTTTTACACATGAATAAAACACTGCACATTTACACACATGTACAACAAATTTCAGAGGTACACCAAAATCCGTGTACTGCTGCCGGTCGCCATGTTCGGTGTGTCTGTATAAAACAAAACGCAGCACCACATTGCCAACTGTGACAAATGAAATGCGGCAGGCGTTTACCAACACAAAAGCCGCAACACCTCCCACTGGAGTAGTGTATGCTGTGCTCGAACCCAGTGGGGGTTTGCTGGAGCCCCAAAACTGGAGATTGTGGGAGTTGACGATGGAATCATTCGAAAAATAACATTCATAGCTTCACAGGATATTTCTGATAAAATATGGATTTTATTGTAATGCCGCGGCCATTCTTCGGCACCATGTTACCCTGCGATTAAAATCATCTCTATAGATTTGCTGATGTAAGTGCGCCTTATATGGGTGCCATTTTCTCTCCTTCAGGATCCTTTTTATTGACGGTTTGATACCCCTAGCTCATCTGCAGCTCTTCTTTGCCCTAAGTAACATTAAACATGTGTACGTTGTAACAATGATGGTTTGTATATTATTATTATTATTATTATTATTATTATTATTATTATTATTATTATTATTATTATTATTATTATTATTATTATTAAGGGGCGGATTTTAATGACCTAAAATTCTTCGAGTAATGCAAACAAATATGACCCAAAAACCTTTAATATATGACCGTAAAAGTAAAAAATAAAACCTCCCATTATAATTGATTAATTTAGGTCTATAAATGAATATTTGTCAGTTTTGTTACATTCAGTTCCTGTTAATCACAAGGTTCTTTTTTATCTTCTGATATGGCAGCATACGTATCCTGAGAAATCAAGGTATAATTAGCAACGGATGGTGATCTGATCGAGTATTTAACTAGTTCTGAATCGGCAAATTTCTATAAAAATGACAATGAAAATATCCATACCTGGTTTTAGTATTCCATTCCGGCAGTGAAATTGCACTGGATGATCAGTGCATTTCCAAATTCTCGAACTCGAACCCTCTTCGGTAGTCAGGAGAAACTCCGCTGGACGTCACACGATGTTACTGGGGCAAATTTGAACAAGGTTATGTCCTCCGGAGAAAACTGCTCTTGAAAATCCCCAAATGTTGTATGGTGTCAACAAAGAATGTCAATTATCTTACAAAGCACAGAATAACCTTCATTTGAGAACAACACTCTTAGCAATTTTTCAGAAATTTGTTCAGCCACGTCACCTTTCCCTTTCTTTTAATCACGCTCAAGGTTCTTCACAATATCCAACGTGTCACTTAGTGAAAGCTCCACAGTTTCAAGACGAGTGATTGCTCTTGGTATCACACAGAAATTCGATGATATGAAAGCCAAATTTACGACCAAGCTGGCAGAAGTGAACAACTTTTGCACAATCCTGACAGATGATGAATCGCAAGGATCAAATTTCTGAACAACCGCCTTGAAGGAATCATAATTGCTGATAATATTGAACAGCGTCGAGCCAAGTTCCCCAACGAGTAAGGACAGGCTGAGGTGGAAGAGGCAGAGTAGGAGCAGTTTCTTTCAACTTTTGAACTCGAAGGGGAACCTTCAGGAATAATATTTTGCCATTTACAATTAACTTATCTACTTCAGGGTAGTTGATCCGAACCTCTTCGGCCGCCCTATGCTAAGCATGGACAAGGCACGTTACGTGGACCACTTTTTTTTTATAAAGTAGATTTAGGACTTTGGCTGCCTTCTTCATGTACTGGGCGGCGTCAGTTACAAGAAGTAGTATGTTGTTTCTTTTTCCCCATCTGCCCACAGTAACTTCATAGCATCATCAAACAGCGCTGCACTGGAGGAAAGATTTACTTTCTCTAAAACCGCACACGTCAGGAGAAACACATTACCGGGCTTGTCATCTTTCAGAATGTCAACAATTACGTTAGATACGTACCTGTCATTTAAGTCAGCTGTTTCGTCCAATGAAACCCATATCTTGTTATTGAGAACTTCAAATCGTATCTCCTTTAAAACATCTTCATAGAGACTCGAGATGTAAAATGTTCTCAAAGTTGATTCATTTGGAATAGGTTGTCTGATATACTTCTCCATGAAGGACCTGAAGCTGGCTGGTACTGTTCAGCTTTTCAAGGGAATATTTGAAGTAAATAATAATTTCGTGTGGCTATTTCTAGCCGAGTGCAGCCCTTGTAAGGCAGACCCTCCGATGAGGGTGGGCGGCATCTGCCATGTGTAGGTAACTGCGTGTTATTGTGGTGGAGGATAATGTTATGTGTGGTGTGTGAGTTGCAGGGATGTTGGGGACAGCACAAACACCCAGCCCCCGGGCCTTTGGAATTAACCAATGAAGGTTAAAATCCCCGACCCGGCCGGGAATCGAACCCGGGACCCTCTGAACTGAAGGCCAGTACGCTGACCATTCAGCCAACGAGTCGGACATATTTGAAGTAACCATCATCTTGCAGAGATCCTTACAGAATTCCGGTCTGTTGACTGACGGAGCAGTAGCCGCACACGGCGCCCTTTCAAAAAGCAAACGCTGCCTATTATCTGCCGCGGAAGATTTTATTAAGCACTTCTGATGTTTAGTTGCAGCGCTGTGTTGTTGGACATTAAAACGCTTCTGAGCACATAACTTCACTTCATACAGTTTACAATATAAAATAACACTATAACTACTAAAATTCTGCTCTCTAAATTCCCTAACAAACTGCCTTAATTTCACACTCTCTGAGCAGGTCGGTTTAGGCATGTTGAAACTACACTGAAGAAGTGGTTCCAAAACAACAAGGCAGACAGTCCTCTATTTTCTAGGAAACAGAAATACCAGTTCATTAGCTACGTATGCACCCCAGAATGCCTTTCTCCTGAGTATTGTCAATCACTTTGTGCTCCTCATTAGGAAAATCCAAGAAGATCCCTTGTTCATAATTCAATTTACGCGCTACCTGCCCATTCCCGCATACAGAGTAATATTCAGTCCACAAATAAACTCCCTAACTATTACAGAAGATTTCCTCGCTGAACAGCATTCCAAAAAAATTCACTCAGTATTGAACCCATAATTCTACGATGAGAAAAATATTTTTTATTTTTCTCAATATTTTTTTCAAATCAACAAGCTACTTTTATTTTCGAGAGCAGCCATGTTGCGCTCCCAGAGCCTCGCTGTCGCGTGGGAAAGATCTCACCCGCGGTAAGCTCGTGAAATACCGTGACACCTCGGCGGACTTCGAGTGCCCAATAATTCTTCAAATTCACGGAATTCTGCGTAACGAGAGATTTTGGCAACACAGAAAATACAGAAATAAATAATCTAAATTATTCTTAAACCCTACGTGAAGACAGAGCCCCCAGGGTAAAATATAAATGCAGTTAAGCCTAAGTACAAATCAGCGTCAGATCAGTGGACTAGCTCCACGTGCCAAGGTCAATGGATGAAGAAAACCCGCGAAACGCCCGGGCAGAAATAATTTATTTCGCCTGTTGCGAGTGTGGTAAAATTATGAGATTAACATCTAAAATAATTACAAGTCTGTCCGGAATTCTGGAACAAGTCTCATAAAAATCGGTCTATTGGACAAGAAATTAGCAGATTACGCAATCAAGCTTAGTAGTATGTGTGGCGTCACTCGTAAGACTATAAAAGGAACCCCCCCCCCCACTGCATATTTTTCAGTGTCGATCTGGTTTTTGAAGCAGCGGTAGCTTACGCCCGTCGTCAGCAGAAAATTGGACGAGATTGATCTATGAATAACTTAGTACATGTTCGTGGCTGAGGTCCACATATTCGGTTAGAAAGGGAAGGTGACAGAAACTTTCTGAACTTTTGCCGACAAACTGTGAAAGTATAGGCGTCTGTTAAAGTACATAGCAGATATTATTATATCACCTCATGTGCGTTTGAAAGTGTTAAGGGAGTTAGGAAGCTGGTCAGAGTAGTTCTGATTTCGTTATCTGTTGAACACCTGTTGTTTGGGGTGACAGAGAGACGACTCTGGGAAGAAGGTAGACAGTCGCAGTTGACTGCAGAACGCGGGAGGTTTGTTGTACAAATTATAACTAGGAAAGTGCGTGATTTGTGTTTGTAATTTAATATCGTGTGAAAAGGCAGTGTCTGTAAGATTGATATGTTGGAGAAGATGATGTTATTTGTACCAATGTGCAGCTAAAAGCACGAGGTCAGCTGGCGACAATGTAGCCAGAATACTGGAGATGACGCCACTTGCAGGTCTGTCTATATTTGTATTATGTTGTAGTTAGATTTTATTGTCTGTCCCAACAAATTTTTCAAGATGATTGTAGGGTTCATATTTGTAATTATCAGGCGAAAAGTGTTATAATTTTGGTCAGCGTGTGAAAACTTTTAGTTTGTAAAATTTCACGTCAAGAAACTATAAAATGCGACGTTTATGTCTGGTGTTAATGTTCTATGAGATATTGTCCAAAGTGAGGAAAATTAGGAAAGCTATAATGGTAAAATAGTCGTGGCGAATGTCTTAATTTCAAATATCAGTTGACTTCAGAAATGCTTGTCTATAATAATAATAATAATAATAATAATAATAATAATAATGTCTACCGCGGGATAAAGAAATTTTCCTATGTTAAAATTGCATTTAACCAGTATGTGTTACAAGGATCGCAGGCATTTAGATAATTCCAGCGCAATTCGATAGAGTTATGTTTTATTCATGGGAAGTAAAATTTTGTGACATCGTGTATGTCAATGATATGGAAAATCGCGGTGTGTTTTAATTCTCGAGGTTCGAAAGTTGTAGTAACAGTAAAGTAAAGAGGTGTATTTTATAATGGTTGTTGTTTTCACAAGAGGATTGAAATATGAAAAGGGTCTTCGAAATATAAGAAAAATGGATTGAGAGCGAAGAATTTATATATGTGGAGATGAGAGGGATAGGAATACTGAAGATGAAAGGGAGCCTGGATTTTAAGTAATACCGCTGGGATAAGGCGAGGAGAATGAATTTTGAGACAGGCTATGTTTGCCGAGGAAGGAGTTGTGATACAGGCTGTATTGTGGCAGGCTGTAGTGTTTTCCGCTAACAATCCGAAAATTGAGACGACTACTGTGTGAGGCACCGTAGATTTCTAGTAAGATCCCCAGTGAAAACGATTCTAGTAAAGATTAAAAGTCTTGGTAGTAAAAGTCAAAACATTAAGATAATGTGACCTCAAGGATAAAAGAGCACTTAGAATACGCGGTGGGTGTTGTGTGACCGTGTGAATTTATTGAATTTCGTTTCACTGGATAGTCATAGATATAAATATTTGGAATTGATGGTAGGCGATTTGAGAGTTTCCAATGCGGTAGTGATGATTACTATTTTTGAATACATCCACTAAATGGTAGACGTGTGTTGGAATTATTATTTCTTCCCTAAATTTTCATTGCACAGGCTGAGATTGTGTTTGAGTTGGAGAATTGTTCGTCACGTATATTTATTTTTCGAGCTCACGTTCTGTAACGAGATAGAAACTTACTGCATTTTTCAACTTGCATTCGTTTAATAGTAAGAGACGTTGTTCCGCTGTGTGTTATTAATCTGACCAGGTTTACATTTGAAATGTCAGAGTTTGTTTGAAATTATCAGTTCGCCTGATATGCTAGGGGATGCGTAGTACGACCCATTTTTACGCCCGACCATAGATTTAGGACGTCACATGTTATCCTTGGAGGATACTGATGATGAGACGTTCTAGTTCACGCTCGACGATAGGATTCGGTGGGTATCGTGTACATAGAGATTAGTGTTATGATGTACAGATTTTAAGTGAGCCCGACGATAGGTCTGGGATGTCAGCTGTACATACTCAAGTCTCAGATTAGATGTTTTTTTTATTGTTTGCGAAGTGACTTGGACGAAGGTAGCATCTACAGTAAAATATGAAATGTGAAGAGGGTTAGATCGGTAATAATGAGGCCAACTTGTGCGCAGCTCCAAACAGCTGGAAGGTGCTCCTTAAGATATGGGACCGTTATCGGCGAATGAGGGTTGCCCAAACATTGGATATCGACCTGATGGAGATTAAATATGTTACTGTAATTCTCCATGCGTGTTGAGTTTTAATGACTTCGATATGTTATTTTATTTTACGGACTTAATTGTTTTGTCGTTCTGACGTCCGTTTCGTTTTGATAGTGTGCATATTGACACTCAATGTATTAGTGTGAGACTTGAGCTGCGAATGCGGTTTCGATTTGCCAGCCAGTAGTATTATTTTATTTTCAATCTTTGTCGTTCTTTCACTTTTATACGTATTTGAATTCGATTAAGTGATCACTTTATAGGTAATGTGTTGGGACAAACAATAAGTAGATGGATCTGTAATGGTAGTCATTGTTTGAGAAAGGAAAGAATTCCTTTTGTTGTATTTTTCAATGTGGACTGGTAATTTTATTAAGCGTAACATAACCATTTCTAACCTGAAAATCGGTTTGATAATAATACTTTTCAAGTGATTTACCACTTTTTGATTAACTTCAGAGTTTGGCATTTCTTCTAAATGCGTAATGAATAAGTGTTTCCTGCATTTCGCAGTTTTGTTCCTTCAGAACGACGTAACGTAAGATCCTCGCGGATCATGTTGTTGTTGGTTCCCTCCGAACAGCTGTTTGGGTGATGCACATTTAGCATCGGGATTATCTTATCACTTAAGGGTGTCATGAATGACAAATACATGGTGGAATTTTATTTCAATTGTGAATGATGCTGTTAACTCGTAGTGAACACCATGCTTTCCCATAATATTTCGCAACCTATCCAAAGCAACTGATAGTCAATTTGGTTCGATTAAGGGTCCATTCGGCGGGTGTTCCGTATCCGTAAGCGTATTCGACTGGTGGATAACCTTAATTGAGAGGAAATCAGGCGTTCTACTTGTTGAAAGTCAGATTTTCCACGGATCGTGTGGATTAATTCTCAGTTCTTGTTTGGAATGATAGGTGCCCGGTTTTCAGGTCTTTCCTTTTTCAGTTTTTCCGTTTCGCTGTCCACTAATTTATTACTTTCTCCGAAGCAACCCTTCGATATTGTGAGAAATAAATCAACGCTATGCAATGTGACTGCGTTTGAAACATTCAATAATAAAGGATTTATAATTTTTTTTCAAGGATTAATATTAAAATAATAATGTTGTCGTGCCATTTCGAGTTTAATAAAAGTTAGTAAGCACATATTTGCTCCTCATTTCAAGTAGTTAGGCTCTCTTATGAACCCCATCGTTTGGTTAAGATCGTGACCGAATTTATTCCCGCAACGACCCATGATTTAAGAGTTCTATATTGTTCTACTGTAGCAGCCGTGGCCGACCAACGATGGAATGGTAAGAACAAGGGTTCAGTATGAAAATCCTTAGAATATGACGGAAAATATGACTTCATTGCGCGTCAAGCAGAAATATGACCAAGTTCTTAAATGTGTCCAAAATATGACTTTTCAAGCAAAAATACGACATGTCATTAAAATACGCCCATTAATTATTATTATTATTATTATTATTATTATTATTATTATTATTATTATTATTATTATCACAGTAAGGTGAAGTTCAACTTACCATGTGAAGGATGACGTTCAAAGTATTGCAGTACATTCTGCACAACGTCAACATTCTTACAGACGAGTCTGTCCCTGCTGGTATGTGCCTTGAACGATGCATTGCAGCTCTGTTCGACTAAATGAGTGTTTAGAAGGCAGACGCCTATTTGGAAACTCCTGCGCATACCGTCTGCGAGCTTCGGCTGCATTCCGATCAGATTTTCCATATATTAAAATTTTGTGTGTGAATTCGTCGTTGAACACATTTGCCATTACCGATATGTAGACAGCAAATACCAGCCTAGTACTATGCGGTCGTAAAGGAGGCTTACTACTTACTGCAAGGGGTTGCATTAGACAGGTAGCGCTGAGGAACATGCTGCGAGTGACGGCCCAGTTCTTATCTCTTCATATTCTGACGTAACCTGCCTGCTGGCAGTAGTTGCCCTGTGAAAATCAGTTAGTAGACATCCCGTTCATCATTAGTGCAAGCGGAACATTTATAAGTAGAAAGTACGGCAGCTCGCGGGCCGCCTGGTATATGTTTTTATCTTGCATGCGAAGCAAAAGTGGCGTGCTCAGTTCATTAGAAAGGCGGTCGGTTCGATTCCCTATCAGAAATATGGCAAATTTAGAAAGGAGACCTCCGCTTCCATTTCTGGAGAAGAAGATTTCCCTGGGTTTCATAAGCCTGCTCCAGAAAAGATCATCAGTTTAAATCCTGTGGGCAATGGTGTACGGCCATAAAAGTAACCACTGCTTGGCCTTGTATGTTGGTATCGAAGTTAAAGACTCGATCTTAAAATTGTATTCGCTGGTACACATAGTTCTGAAACCCTCCGCATGATGCCACTACAACAGAATCTTGGTCATCATGCACGTACTACCCTCTGTCATCTGTCAGCAACTTGGAGAATGTTGGAATATCCAAGATTACAGCGAGTGGCAACCACGGATTACCCCCTGGAGAAAAGCCAACGTGACTATAGCGACCAATGCCATTGGGGTGATCTACTTCCAGTGCTTGAGTAGTGGCTGACTAAGATTCATTCATTGTGTGTTTTGTTTCTGTGCTAATCCACATGCACGGTGATTTCTTTTTTGAGCATGTGTGGTATTAACGACGGATGAGTCTAAATCGGATATACTTGCCAACATGTTTGAAAAGTCATTTACCACCCGTTCGTTTGATGAAAAGATTCAAACAGAGCCGGGAGACCTCTTCCTTCCCTCACAAATTTGGACCAACAATTGGAAGCCCGTTCATTCCAGAAATTTACAGTAAAGCTGTTTGGGTCTGTAGCTCTCAGTCACTAAACAAATTGTTCTGTTAGCCTTGCTTATTGGAACAACAAGAAACGTAAATATGCAGATCTAAACAATCTGCACACTGCTATTGCGAGGCACGAGAAATCAGATTCTCATACCCACGCATGGATATCCTTAGGTACCTTTGGTAAAACAAGTATAGAGTTGCAGTTGAATAAGCAGAAGCAGGAAAATGTTTTAAGTTACAACGAAGCCGTTAAGAAAAATCGGGAAATTCTGAAACCACACTCTCTGGTGACATGCTTTTTGAGAAAGCAAGTGTTACTGTTCCATGGCATTTTTAACAGTTCTTCTAAGAGAACTGAACTGCTGGACAGTTTTCTGAAGAAAAAGTTTCCTAAGCTAGCTTCAACAAGGTGGAACTATTATAGTTGTTTAGTACAGACCAAACCAAACCAAACCAAACCCCATGGCACTACAGCCCTTGAAGGGCCTTGGCCTACTAAGCGACCGCTGCTCAGCCCGAACGCCTGCAGATTACGAGGTGTCGTGTGGTCAGCACGACGAATCCTCTCGGCCGTTATTCTTGGCTTTCTAGACCGGGGCCGCCATCTCACCGTCAGATAGCTCCTCAATTCTAATCACGTAGGCTGAGTGGACCTCGAACCAGCCCTCAGGTCCAGGTAAAAGTCCCTGACCTGGCCGGGAATTGAAACCGGAGCCTCCGGGTAAGTGTCAGGCACGCTACTCCCTACACCACGGTTAGTACAGACCATCGCAGAATATTGTGCTCCTCTCCAAGAGCTTTATGTAAGTATTTTGGAAGAACCTTGAGACTGGGATAAAATTACAATCAATGAGGCAAGCGGATTTCTTGCGAAGTTAACGGAATTTCAGTTCAATTTTCTCCAGAATGTTTTTATGGAATATTTTCATTGACATGTTACGTATAACATTGCATTTTGTACCAGACAAGTGAATTATTTAGTAACAGAAGTATCAGTAATGCGGAACGGTGCATTTTCTAACGTCTGGGACAGAACAAAAGAGAAATTTGGTCCACTAAGGGAAAGAAGAAAGGATGAAACGTAATTATCGGTTAACGATGAGGATATTATTCTAGCACATTTAGAATATTGCTTCTGTTCGTTAGGAGAATTGTTCTTCATTGAAACGATTGAGTGTAAGAAATTTTCATTTTTCTGACGATTTTCTTAAAGAGTAATTCAGTAAGTTGATTGAAGTCTATGGGAAATATTTTGATATAGTATGACTTAAAACCCAACTTAGGGCAGTGTTTACTTCTGAACACTTCAAAGATAAGACTGTCGCTGTAATTCACAAGTTCCTATTGATCAGTGGTCTCCATAGTGGTCTTCTTGGGCTTTATAAGTTGTGCACATTGGTTACAACTATTCCCGCTATATCATCATCTGTAGAACGCTCTTCCTCTAAAGAGAATAAAATCTTCCGTCCGCAATTCTCAAAATCAGAATCGTCTCTCTACATTAGCAATGATGTCTATAGAGAAGGATCTTCTTGTTGAGATGAAAGTGCGTGAGGAGTTCTACATTGACGTCTTATCTTAATCTGTTTACCCTCAAGGGTTGACTTTTCCCTCGGACTCGGCGAGGGATCCCACCTCTACCGCCTCAAGGGCAGTGTCCTGGAGTTTCAGACTTTGGGTTGGGGATACAACTGGGGAGAATGACCAGTACCTCGCCCAGGCGGCCTCACCTGCTATGCTGAACAGGGGCCTTGTGGAGGGATGGGAAGATTGGAAGGGATAGACAAGGAAGAGGGAAGGAAGCGGCCGTGGCCTTAAGTGAGGTACCATCCCCGCATTTGCCTGGGGGAGAAGTGGGAAACCACGGAAAACCACTTCCAGGATGGCTGAGGTGGGAATCGAACCCACCTCTACTCAGTTGACCTCCCGAGGCTGAGTGGACCCCGTTCCAGCCCTCGTACCACTTTTCAAATTTCGTGGCAGAGCCGGGAATCGAACCCGGACCTCCGGGGGTGGCAGCTAATCACGCTAACCACTACACCACAGAGGCGGACTACATTGACGTCACCAAGGAATTCTGCAAAAAGAATCGCGGGCTCCAATTCACCTACATGTAATTACGGTGAGTAGCATTGGAATGTATTTAATACCTTGTGCTACTGCATGGTTACTAGATACATGTCTTGGTGGAGGAACCAGGACCCGCCACTGGTTTTCAGAGACACCGATAACAGGATACCGACTTCAACGTAATACAACCTACATTATTTGGACTCAGCTAACACTGATTTACAAGAGGGAGATATCTGACATGATGTTTACTGTTTCCGGTGCAGTTTTTCATGCTGATTTCAAATCTGAAAACCATTTTGTTCTATCATGTTAGATTGCGAAGATGCTGACAAAGTTTTATTTTTAATGGAACAGCGTTCATCGAGAATTGTTTTCACAGTTTTTCATCATTTTTCCTTCAAAGCCGAATATTTTCATTTGCTTCTTCCTTATTGTCATTTACAGTGGACATTATGTGGCCCAGAGGTTGCATAAATTCACCAGATCTGTATTGCTACACTGCCCTTGAGGCGGTAGAGGTGGCATCCCTCGCTGAGTCCGAGGGAAAAGGCGAACCTGGAGGGTAAACAGATGATGATGATGATGATGATGATGTATTGCTACGTGTGCGTCTGTGTAACAAACAAATCCAATACGAGCCATGTGGTGCATGTACCATGTTCATTGGTACTCCATGTAGCAATCAATGCTCTAGTGAATCTTCTGTCTACGAGCTGGTTTCCTTGATGCAATGTTAAACATTCGCAGATGGTTCATGTCACATATCTCAAGAACGGTGGGTGATAGAGACAAATGGCTTGCATATTTTGCACCAACATGTTTCCTTTGGCCTCTGTGGTGTAGTGGTTAGTGTGATTAGCTGCCACCCCCGGAGGCCCGGGTTCGATTCCCGGCTCTGCCACGAAATTTGAAAAGTGGTATGAGGGCTGGAACGGGGTCCACTCAGCCTCGGGAGGTCAACTGAGTAGAAGTGGGTTCGATTCCCACCTCATCAATCCTGGAATTGGTTTTCCGTGGTTCCCACTTCTCCTCCAGGCGAATGCCGGGATGGTACCTAACATAAGGCCACGGCCGCTTCCTTCCCTCTTCCTTGCCTCTCCCTTCCAATCTTCCCATCCCTCCACAAGGCCCCTGTTCAGCATAGCAGGTGAGGCCGCCTGGGCGAGGTACTGGTCATTCTCCCCAGTTGTATCCCCGACCAAGAGTCTGAAGCTCCAGGACACTGCCCTTGAGGCGGTAGAGGTGGGATCCCTCGCTGTGTCCGAGGGAAAAAGCCGATCCTGGAGGGTAAACAGATGATGATGATGATGATGATGATGTTTCCGTTGTCTTAGAACACGTGTTGGTTTACCAAGATATCCACTCGATGCTCAGGTTGCTGCAGCCTTTGTCAACTAACAAAGGGGCATTCCCTACTCGACACCACCGATTTCGCTCAAATTTATAGAACATGCAGGGCCTGGCTAGAAATGGAAGTACCCTAAGTGGGAACTCCAGATGGCCAAGAGTATAGAAAATAAAATTAAAAATGTTGACGCGGCTCACGCACCGTGTAAGCCACTTACGTTAGTAAGCAGGCGGAGCAGTTGTTGGCATAGCGGTAAGAGCTCGAACTGGTAATTTGATGGTCGTGGGTTCGACTCGCTGTGTGGAGACCGATTTTCTTCTGTCATCTTTTATATTATTCTTTTTCCAATTACGCAAAGAGGTGAATAATTCATTTTATGTATGTATTTATTTATACGCAAAATGCATAGAAAAGGTAAAAAGAATTGGGATTTCACTGTCACACTTTTTTCTACCTGCGTCAGGAATATATTGTTTGTGTACAGCCGCCAGGAGCAACCTTCACTTCGTTCGTAATCTGTTTACCCTCCAGGGTCGGTTTTTCCCTCGGACTCAGCGAGGGATTCCACCTCTACCGCCTCAAGGGCAGTGTCATGGAAATTCAGACTTTGGGTCAGGGATACAACTGGGGAGAATGATCAGTAGCTCGGCCAGGCGGCCTCGCCTGCTATGCTGAACAGGGGCCTTGTCGAGGGATGGGAAGATTGGATGGGACAGGCAAGGAAGAGGGAAGAAAGCGGCCGTGGCCTTAAGTTAGGTACCATCCCGGCATTTGCCTGGAGGAGAAGTGGGAAACCACGGAAAACCCCTTCCAGGATGCCTGAGGTGGGAATCGAACCCACCTCTACTCAGTTGACCTCCCGAGGCTGAGTGGACCCGTTCCAGCCCTCGTACCACTTTTCAAATGTCGTGGCAGAGCCGGGAATCGAACCCGGACCTCCGGTGGTGGCAGCTAATCACGCTAACCACTACACCACAGAGGTGGACAACCTTCACTTGTCAGGTTAAAACGAATCTTACAGCGAAACTACTATTCACGTTTACGGCACATTCCCCAAGGAAGCGAGATAGCCAATAAAGGAGAAAAAAGAAGAATTTCTGTTTGAACACGTCGGGAAAGCTCGCAACTACAAATTTTCTACAATTGTGCGCTCATTAAGAAAATGACGTCCTATATGCCTATATGCCTTATGGTTCATGTTTGTGGGTTACTGTAGTCACGTCCTAGTTCCTGAACCATGGGCAACGGCTGAGTGGCCTAGTAAGTGGTCCTGAGAGTCGGGATATCAGTTGCTATGGAATGGGAGTGGGCATCTCGGACATATTCTGAGTCATGGCCCTCCTTGCGCTCAGGCGGCTAGGACTGTACAATTCACCGGTGGTCCATAACCCGTTAGAGAGATCCTCACTTGGACTATGTGCAAGGGATGCCGGAAAAGTTTGAACACAGAAATTACCGAACACATCATTAAAGCGGAAATTCGCGCACACTAGGGGTTATTGCTACCTGATTAGGATTTCCCAGATCTTGGCAAATATTTCGTTGCTGGAAATATGCGAACACTATCCTGAGAATCCCATCTACCCTGGATTAGCTTTCCGATTTTAACATCGACATTGTATTTGCAACCTCCCATTCCATGTCACAAACATCTACCAGGTAATTTTGTAACTAATGCGAATAATAGTGAGGATTTCCGCTGCGGCCGGTTTCATCGCCAGTTCGGCGCGCGTACCCGTACTTTTCTTGACTTTACTTTTAACCTTCATAGCGTTAGCAATATTAAATATGGAAGTTGTTACCACGATCAAGGGTAGGCCCTCCGCTCATTATAATGGTTACGCGTACGAAAGTATAGAGAAACAAAAGCAAGTGGTGTTACTTAGGCCCTATGTATAAATGACGAAGCATACAAAAGCCGATTTTAAACGACAAACGTATGAAAACTGACGAAGATGTCAAAAACCAGCGTTTCGTCTTAGGTCTGACACTAGATGACGAAGCCCATAAAGGCTAATTTTAAACACGCCAAAATATTAGATGATAATTTTGACAGTCCAATGCCTGTATGAAGTGTGATGGAAATCAGTTTCATTTTCAGGGGTAGCTTATATTACATGTCTTGTTTCTTATTTTCAAAGACAGTGTTCGCAAATTTCCGGCAACGAAATATTTACCAAGACCTGGGAAACCCTAGTCAGGTAGTAATAATCCCTAGTGTGCGCGAATTTCCACTTTAATGATGTATTCGCAAATTTCCGTGTTCCCACATTTCCGCACACCATGTGCAAGTAGGGTAGCATCCTGCTTCATGAATTTACCGAGCTCAGAACATTTTAAGCAAGCCTCGGACTTATGGGAGTAATGGAGTCCCACTCCCATTTGACAGGCGAGGGACTCCTTGGAAACAACTTGGCGAACGAAACGGAATTCGATGGGGAGCTATCAATATTAATGGGGCTTATGGAAGAAAGTAGAACTGGCTGAGTCAGCAAAGGGGATGCATCCGGATGTGCTAGGAGTAAGTGATATTCGGGTAAGGGGAGATAAGGAGGAAGAGATAGGAGATTATAAAGTGTACTTGACGGGTGTTAGAAAGGGAAGGGCAGAGTCTGGGGTAGGGCTCTTTATCAGGAATACCATTGCACGCAACATAGTTTCTGTTAGGCAAGTAAATGAGCGAATGATGTGGGTAGATTTGTCAGTTGGAGGAATTAGGACAAGAATTGTGTCCGTGTATTCACCATGTGAGGGTGCAGATGAGGATGAAGTTGACAAGTTTTATGAAGCATTGAGTGACATCGTGGTCAGGGTCAACAGCAAGGATAGAATAGTGCTAATGGGCGATTTCAATGCGAGAGTTGGGAATAGAACTGAAGGATACGAAAGGGTGATTGGTAAATGTGGGGAAGATATGGAAGCTAATGGGATTGGGAAGCGTTTGCTGGACTTCTGTGCTAGTATGGGTTTAGCTGTTACGAATACATTCTTCAAGCATAAGGCTATTCACTGCTACACATGGGAGGCTAGGGGTACCAGATCCATAATAGACTATATCTTAACAGACTTTGAATTCAGGAAATCTGTTAGGAATGTATGTTTTTTGCGGATTTTTCGATGATACAGACCACCTTCTGATCTGTAGTGAACTAAGTATCTCTAGGCCTAGGGTAGAGAAAGGGAAATCTGTCTGCAAACGAATCAGGGTAGAAAATCTCCACGACGAGGAAATTAGACAGAAGTACATGGATATGATTAGTGAGAAGTTTCGAACAGTAGACAGTAAGCAGGTTGAGGATATAGAAAGTGAATGGGTGCATACAGGGATGCTGTAGTAGAAACAGCAAGGGAATGGCTAGGAACAACTGTGTGTAAAGATGGGAAAATGCGAACATCTTGGTGGAATGATGAAGTGAGAGCAGCCTATAAACGTAAAAAGAAGGCTTATCAGAAATGGCTCCAAATAAGGGCCGAGGCAGACAGGGATTTGTACGTAGATGAAAGAAACAGAGCGAAACAAATAGTTGTTGAATCCAAAAAGAAGATTTTGGTGTTGTTGTTTGAGTCATCAGTCCATAGACTGGTTTGATGCAACTGCCCATGCCACCCTATCCTGTGCTAACCTTTTCATTTCTACGTAACTACTGCATCCTACATCTGCTCTAATCTGCTTGTCATATTCATACCTTGGTCTACCCCTACCGTTCTTAGCACCTACACTTCCTTCAAAAACCAACTGAACAAGTCCTGGGTGTCTTAAGATGTGTCCTATCATTCTATCTCTTCTTCTCGTCAAATTTAGCCAAATCGATCTCCTCTCGCCAATTCGATTCAGTATCTCTTCATTTGTGATTCGATCTATCCATCTCACCTTCAGCATTCTTATGTAACACCACATTTCAAAAGCTTCTATTCTCTTTCTTTCTGAGATAGTTATCGTCCATGTTTCACTTCCATACAACGCCACGCTCCACACGAAAGTCTTCAAAAACGTCTTTCTAATTCCGATATCAATGGTTGAAGTGAGCAAATTTCTTTTCATAAGAAAGCTCTTCCTTGCTTGTGCTAATCTACATTTTATGTCCTCCTTGCTCCTGTCATCGTTAGTTATTTTACTACCCAAGTAACAATATTCATCTACTTCCTTTAAGACTTCATCTCCTAATTTAATATTTCCTGCATCACCTGCCTTCGTTCGACTGCACTCCATTACTTTTGTTTTGGACTTATTTATTTTAATCTTGTACTCCTTACCCAAGACTTCATCCATACCATTTAGCAGCTTCTCGAGATCTTCTGCAGTCTCAGATAAAATAACAATATCATCGGCAAATCTCAAGGTTTTGATTTCCTCACCTTGGATTGTGATTCCCTTTCCAAATTTCTCTTTGATTGAACATCTTCTCAATGTAAAAGGAAATCATCCTGGTGGTGTTTCAAACAGCCAAGCTCATGGGAAGGAGGAAAGTGATGTTGGTGAATTTATGCTTGAGGAAGTGGAAAGGATGGTAAATAAACTCCATTGTCATAAGGCAGCAGGAATAGATGAAATTAGACCTGAAATGGTGAAGTATAATGGGAAGGCAGGGATGAAATGGCTTCATAGAGTAGTAAAATTAGCGTGGAGTGTTGGTAAGGTACCTTCAGATTGGACAAAAGCAGTGATTGCACCTATCTATAAGCAAGGGAACAGGAAGGATTGCAACAACTATCGAGGTATCTCATCGATTGGTATACCAGGCAAAGTATTCACTGGCATCATGGAAGGGAGGGTGCGATCAGTCGTTGAGAGGAAGTTGGATGAAAACCAGTGTGGTTTCAGACCACAGAGAGGCTGAAAGGATCAGATTTTCAGTATGCGCCAGGTAAGTGAAAAATGCTACGAGAGGAATAGGCAGTTGTGTTTATGTTTCGTAGGTCTAGAGAAAGCATATGACAGGGTACCGAGGGAAAATATGTTCACTATACTGGGGGACTATGGAATTAAAGGTAGATTATTAAAATCAATCAAAGGCATTTATGTTGAAAATTGGGCTTCAGTGAGAATTGATGGTAGAATGAGTTCTTGGCTCAGGGTACTTACAGGGGTTAGACAAGGCTGTAATCTTTCACCTTTGCTGTTCGTAGTTTACATGGATCATCTGCTGAAAGGTATAAAATGGCAGGGAGGGATTCAGTTTGGTGGAAATGTAGTAAGCAGTTTGGCCTATGCTGACGACTTGGTCTTAATGGCAGATTGTGCCGAAAGCCTGCAGTCTAATATCTTGGAACTTGAAAATAAGTGCAATGAGTATGGTATGAAAATTAGCCCCTCGAAGACTAAACTGACGTCAGTAGGTAAGAAATTCAACAGAATTGAATGTCAGATTGGTGATACAAAGCTAGAACAGGTCGATAATTTCAAGTATTTAGGTTGTGTGTTCTTCCAGGATGGTAATATAGTAAGTGAGCTCGCAGTTGCGTTCAGCAGTATTCTGTAAGGAGGAAGTCAGCTCCCAGACGAATCTATCTTTACATCGGTCTGTTTTCAGACCAACTTTGCTTTACGGGAGCGAAAGCTGGGTGGACTCAGGATATCTTATTCATAAGTTAGAAGTAAGGGACATAAAAATAGCGATAATGATTGCTGGTACAAACAGGTGGGAACAATGGCAGGAGGGTACTCGGAATGAGGAGATAAAGGCTAATTTAGGAATGAACTCGATGGATGAAGCTGTACGCATAAACCGGCTTCGGTGGTGGGGTCATGTGAGGCGAATGGAGGAGGATAGGTTACCTAGGAGAATAATGGACTTTGCTATGCAGGGTAAGAGAAGTAGAGGGAGACCAAGACGACGATGGTTAGACTCGGTTTCTAATGGTTTGAAGATAAGAGGTATAGAACTAAATGAGGCCACAACACTAGTTGCGAATCGAGGATTGTGGCGACGTTTGGTAAATTCACAGAGGCTTGCAGACTGAACGCTGAAAGGCATAACAGTCTATAATGATAATGTATGTAATGTATGTATGTATGTATATGGCTTTTGCATATAAATAAATACAATAAATAAAAATAAATGAATAATATAAAAATTGAGAACACTAATCTCCACACGGTGAGTCGAACCCACGACCATTGAATTTCTAGTCCAAGCTCTTACCGCTACGCCAACGACTGCTCGGCGGGCCCTCCAACGTAAGTGGCTTATACGGTGCGAGAGCCGCGTCAACATTTTTATTTTTATCTTTATTTTCTATACGCTTGGCCATCTGGAGTTCCCACTTTGGGTACTTTCATTTCTAGCCAAGCCCTGCATGTTCTATAAATTTGAGTGAAATCGGTGGTGACGAGTAGGGAATACCCCCTTGTAAGCTATTGAAATAAGAAGTTTCTCATTAAATACGTGCGCACGTAACTGGAAAATCAAGGGGCAGGAAAATGGTTTGAGGAACTCTAAATATTTATAAAACTCATGTGATTATTTTTAACAAATTTATTAATAAAACATGTCCTTTTATCGAACATTTTAACGAATACAAAATTGTGAGTCTTCTGACATGGGCTTTACAACTGTTAGATAAATAACATTGAAGTATTGCGACAATCATAAACAACTACTGTAATTCACAAGTTCAGTCATTCCACACCGCAAAGTTCGAACCGCATTCTCCTTGACACACCCAACGAGATGTCTAAGAGGTAAGGAGAATTTTATGAGCGTACCGAAAGCTCCTTATTAAAGATATGGAGCCCGATTAACACATAGAAAACGTTTGCACCAGATGCTACTTTAAACCTTTCTGGCTACGAACAAATTCCCCACCACATATTCCAGATTTAAGAATGCCTTTCCTCTACAACTTCAGTGAATTTAATCGGATCATAACTTGTTCAAAGAAAATACATTTCGTCAAAACAGAATCTTCTTTGCACACGTTCCGATATAGAGGGTAGTATTTCTGAAACACGCAGTACCCCTATTTCCTTAACACAATACTCATAGCCCTGTTCCGACACTCATTATTTTACTACCAATCATAATCAACAATATATTTCCTGTTTTACTGTAACACCTCCTTAAAAAAATTGAGCACGCCTCCGTAGTGTAACGGTTAGTACTATTAGCTACCGGTTTAGGGGGCCCGGGTTCGATTCCCGGTACTGCCACAAATTTAAGAATGGCAACAGGGCTGATATGTGCTTGAAATTTAATTATAATAAATACGTGGCAGAAACAGTTGGTTTGAAGTTTGTTCTTTAAATCCACTGACAGCTCTTGACGTGTTTCAAGCATTCTAAACTTCAGACTAAGTAAGCGCCAAGTTTAGGATCTCGCAGTGCAAGAGCAACGGCAATAAGAAAACTTGGAAGAAATGGAAGAATAACGTAAAAAGCCCCACTGTCGGCAGCCCTGAAGATGGTTTTCTGTGGTTTCCCATTTTCACACCAAGCAAATGCTGCGGCTGTACCTTAATTAAGGCCACGGCCGCTTCCTTCCCACTCTTATGCCTTTCCTATCCCATCGTCGCCATAAGACCTATCTGTGTCGGTGTGACGTAAAGCAAATGGCAAAAAAATAACGTAAAGCATGTGCGCAGCAAAGAAGAGTGCCACCCATTCGATGTCGAAGGTACGTCAGCCAGAAACTTGACGAATCTGCTGAGGTATCAACTAACTACTATTAGACGGTATTTGGAGACGCTGAGTTGCCGGAATTTGGTCCCCTAGGAATTCGTTCACGTGCCAGTAAATCTACCGATATGAGACTGACGTATTTGAGCACCTTCAAATACCACTGGACTGAGCCAGGTTCGAACCTGCAAATCAGCACAGAAAACACAATGTCATATGTTCAGTTCTATTCCAGATTGGAGTTATGGCACTGTACACATGCATGGACCTCGCTTCCTCCACAAGGTACACTTGATAACTCAATTTCAGCTACATATGGAGTTAACGCACTTTACCCACCCACTCGCCAAATTTCAACAACCCCTTGACCACCGGTGTATGGTCAGTCCAAAACTTCTTCACTACTTGGTGCCAAATGAGTTATCAACTATCCCACGACTATTTGACGTATGATTAGTGAATAACTTCTTCACCATTCGGTGCCCGGTGAGTTATCAGTTATCAACAATCTCTTGACCATTTGACATATGGTCAAAACGTTCTTCACTACTTGGCATCTGGTGGTTGTCAACAACCCCTTGACTATTTGAGGCATGATTAGTCAAAAACTTCATCACTTCATAAATTACTTCATAAATTACTGAAGAACCACAGAAGTACTATCATCTACGTTTATAATAACTGGCCGAGAAAATCACTCCCACTCCCCTAAGGAAGAATACTGAGAATCTCAGATCAATGATTTTGAGTTATCAACAATCCCTTAACAGGTTGGGGTATGGATAGTCAGAAACTTCTTCACGATTCGTTGTCTGGCGACTTTACAACAACCTTGGTACCTGGTGAGTTAGTCAACAACTCTTTCATCACCTAATACAGAATTTACTTATACAACTAGATTTAATGATAGCATCTGGTGCAGAATTTACTTATACAACTAGATTTACTGATAGCATCTGGTGCGGAATATACCTCTGTGATGCAACGCACCGTAATAATTTAGGACGGAGTTTCTCTCCTCGCCTGCAGAGAAAACGCCCAATCTTGTATGTGAAGATGTATCTGTTCACGAGATAACACAGATAGGGGTTTATTTGAATGGACTCTAAGCCATCGACTGTCCTGGCATGTAGTAGTTCATCCTACTGTTTACTGGAGACTTGCTGAATTCTTTAGATGCTTGTCGTTTAGAACCCACAGGAACTTTCATCTTTCCAGGTTCAGCCATTTTGGGTGAACTTTCTGCACATTCTTCCGGGTTCTCTTCTTCTCCGGGCATCTTGCCGTCGTTGGGAAGTGGGATGCCGATGGAAGTAGGCTCTTGATCCATATCAGCTCTCATGGACCATTGACGCATTTGTGGCATCATCATAGTACCACCTTGCTGATCACGTGCTTTATTCTGAAATGCAGAAGTACATAGAATAAATTACTGAAGAACCACAGAAGTACTATCATCTACGTTTATAATAACTGGCCGAGAAAATCACTCCCACTCCCCTAAGGAAGAATACTGAGAATCTCAGATCAATGATTTTGACCGTACTTTGTTATTGTATGGAATTCCACTTCTTTACACAGTACGTCTTAAATTAATAAGATATTACGAATACACATATTTAAGTCAAACATAAAAGAAACTTCGGTATCACATGAACTACTTTGTTGTATGGTACACAATGTCCCTACAATATTCACGTTAGTGTACTGTAAGTTTCTCGAGTGATCAACTGCAATACATGCGTATATTAATTCTGATTCTGGCCTAGATAGATTTTTCTTAAAATACTTGACTTTGAATCAGAATTTTGTCTAATTGTAAAGCCATTCTAATGATAGTTTGCTCTTCCTAAAGATCCACAATCCATGTCGTCAAACATTTATTTTGTATTATTTGCTTTACGTCCCACCGACACAGATAGGTCTTGTAGAGATGAGGAGATAAGAAAGGGCTATGAGAGGCAAGGAAGTTACCATGGCCTTAATTAAGGTACAGCCCCACCATTTGCCTGGTTTGAAGATGGGAAAACAATGAAAACCACGTTTAGGGCTACTGACAGTTGGGTTCGACCTCACTATCTCCCGAATGCAAACTCACCGTAACGACGGTCGCCTTTTTCCCACTCCTAGCCCTTTCCTATCCCATCGTTGCCATAGGACGTATCTGTGTCGGTGTGACGTAAAGTAAATAGTAAAAAAACAAATAAAATTGTTATTAGCAGGCTTCTCTGTGCTTTCCTCCGATTAAGCCATTATTTTGAAAGTATTTTGCAACTTGAGTGTAGACAGGACAATACTGGATAATATGACATGTATTTGAGATAAGTAACAGATTTGTTTCCTAACGAGGGATATTCGCAAAGTGCCTGAAAGTTCAGCTGTAAGCAATTGAAGGGCTTATTTCCAAAGTGACACATTGAAAGTTTTAGCACCTACAATGTAGCCTAACCTACGCCGATCCGCATAATTTGCATTTCCAGCCCCGCTTTAGTTCGAAAGTGACGTAAATTCAAGAACCTTCCCCCACATTTTGCTGGATTTATTTTGCACTAGGATTTTAGCCACCAGGACAAGCATAGTTTGTTTAAAGTGTTGCAACTGCATAGAAAAAAATGGAGTCTCTTATCGTACTGGGAATCCATTTATTAAAAAATTGCATTTCGTGAAAAATTCCATTGCTTGGAGTTGCGTCACTTTGGAAAGAAGCCCTTCAATTTTAGCTGCCCATAGTGATAAGTATGCATGTTTATTTTGTTCAGTTCCCAACTGTGTAAATGTGCTTATTGTCGTTTAAAAAGAGATTTCTACATCAAGGCCGACAGGCATGTTTAATTATATGTATATGTAAGGACAGCTAATATTAGTGGAATAATCATTCAATATTTAGATTGATGTTCTCACGGCCCAACTATAGATATGATAAAAAGCTTTCGGATCTTTGCCGAGTCAGGAAACAAGGTGAATTCCATCTGCATTCTAATCTTCATAATTAGAGAAGTCTTGCTCGTGAACGGTCAAGATTTTCTTCTGAAGACGTGGAGCAAAAAGTTCACTGCGAAACGTAAAGAATTTCACCTTGTTTTCTCGGCACGGCAAAAGCTTATTATCATGTCTAGAATACTCGTTACCGAGCTCGATAGCTGCAGTCGCTTAAGTGCGGCCAGTGTCCAGTATTGGGGAGATAGTGGGTTCGAACCCCACTGTTGGCAGCCCTGAAGATGGTTTTCCGTGGTTTCCCATTTTCAAACCAGGCAAATGCTGGGGCTGTACTTTAACTAAGGCCATGGACGCTTCCTTCCCCCTCTTAGCCCCTTCCTGTCCCATCGTCGCCATAAGACCTATCTGTGTCAGTGCGACGTAAAGCAACTTGCAAAAAACAAAAGAATACTCATTATTATTATTATAGCTGAGTTCCCAGTCGTTTTCGTTATTATATCACATTACCGCCACGGGCTGTAAGAGCTGTGCCGGCAGTTTCAATTGGAAACACGAGGTGCATAACTCTCAACACATACCCTACACCGCTGCTGCAAACGCTTCTTTGGTGTCAGTCCTGCCCATTGCAAAATACTTGATGACTCGAACGCGAGCTACCCCGAGGCTGCGTCTTCTCGTCAGTTCAGCTGAGAAGCTGTTCATATGAGAGGTAGTGGCCTCGGTCAAACACGACTGTAATACACATGGAACTGCTAATATGAGAGGTAGTGGCCTCGGTCAAACACGACTGTAATACACTTGGAGATGTTGATATGAGTGGTAGTGGGCTTGGTCAAACACGGCTGTAATACACTTGGGGCTGCTAATATGAGAGGTAGTGGCCTCGGTCAAACACGACTGTAATGCACTTGGAGATGTTGATATGAGTGCTAGTGGGCTCGGTCAAACACGGCTGTAATACACTTGGAGGTGTTGATATGAGAGGTAGTGGCCTTGGTCAAACACGACTGTAATACACTTGGAGATGTTGATATGAGAGCTAGTGGGCTTGGTCAAACACGACTCTAATACACTTGGAGCTGCTAATATGAGAGGTAGTGGCCTCGGTCAAACACGGCTGTAATGCACTTGGAGATGTTGATATGAGAGGTAGTGGTCTCGGTCAAACACGGCTGTAATACACTTGGAGGTGTTGATATGAGAGGTAGTGGTCTCGGTCAAACACGACTGTAATACACTTGGAGGTGTTGATATGAGAGGTAGTGGCCTTGGTCAAACACGACTGTAATACACTTGGAGATGTTGATATGAGAGGTAGTGGTCTCGGTCAAACACGACTGTAATACACTTGGAGGTGTTGATATGAGAGGTAGTGGCCTTGGTCAAACACGACTGTAATACACTTGGAGATGTTGATATGAGTGGTAGTGGTCTCGGTCAAACACGACTGTAATACACTTGGAGGTGTTGATATGAGAGGTAGTGGCCTTGGCCAAACACGACTGTAATACACTTGGAGATGTTGATATGAGAGCTAGTGGGCTTGGTCAAACACGACTCTAATACACTTGGAGCTGCTAATATGAGAGGTAGTGGCCTCGGTCAAACACGGCTGTAATGCACTTGGAGATGTTGATATGAGAGGTAGTGGTCTCGGTCAAACACGGCTGTAATACACTTGGAGACGTTGATATGAGAGGTAGTGACCTCGGTCAAACATGGCTGTAATACACTTGGAGCTATTGATAAGAGAGGTAGTGGTCTCGGTCAAACACGGCTGTAATACACTTGGAGCTGCTGATATGAGAGGTAGTGGTTATTTTCTAAGTTACTGCCATCAGTGACGCAGTCGGTTAGTGGTGCTAATATCGGATTTTTCTACTTTAAGGGTATTTGGAACACCAAAACGTATGAACATTTTAATTTCTATTTTGTTGAAAATTTTGAATTTTTAATCCATGATAATTTTCCTTTTATCAGTTTCATCAATTTCTTTTATACATCAACTGGAAATATTTAAACAATACATGTGTTTCACGCATTAACGCTGTGCCGCAACAGTTATTTCCCGTTTGATATTTTTTAAATACCGTAGGAACATTCTCTCAGCCTTTTTTTCAATGCAGGGACTTCTGCATCTGCTGAAATGGTATTTTGGTGATAGGTTATATATTAGAGATTTTATCAGAAGATATTTGGGAAAATGATTCAGGAAAAAATCACAAATAAATAGTTGCTGCTAATATAGGATTTTTCTATGATGATGATACTTGTTGTTTAAAAGGGCCTAAAACCTACTGTATGTCATCGACCCGGATTTTTCTACTTTAGGGGGATTTGGAACACATAACTGTATGATAATTCAAAATCAAATAAAAACTATTTTTTTTAATTAGTCATTTTAGTATCTAGGCAAGATATATCCATGCAACTTGTAAAATATGTAACTTCAACAGGTAACATTGTGAACATAAATCATCAGACAATTTGTACACAGTTTAAAGCACACATCCTTTTTAGTCATTATTTCCCTTGTTCAGCGGGTGAACTGGCACGTGTGTGGTGGTCTACAGTTCGAGCCAGTTGCGGTTTATCATGGAATCTGTAGAGTAAAATTCTCAGGGAATTTCTAACTCCTTTTTCCCGTCTCTGTCTGAGGAGATCCATCTCATGGAATGTGGATGGTAGGTGTCTATTCAGTCGGAGGTCTTCTATTAGGAACGTTTGTCTTATCATTTCATAGTCAAGTCTCGAAGGCGAGCGGTATGACACTCCAAGGGCCTTTTTCAAGAAACTTGCTTTGAAACATTGTGGAGATTTGAGATCCGATACTCTTAGATGTTCCCAGTACTACACCGTCTGCAAGCACGGGTTCTATTTTTGCTCGGAAATGTCTCATGACTCTGGGTCGGTAGATGCAGAGTGGGTCTCGGCCCCGGCTGGTCCGTGGTCCAACAGCTCTGCACTCTGACCGGCCAACCGAGCAAAGGAAGGGTGGCCACGGCTCTACCGTGGCTCTACGCCTCTGCATTCGGGAGACGGGACAGGGCTGGACCTCACGGCTGGTCCCAGTCGTCTGCTGTCCTGAGAATGGTTTTCCGTGGTTTCCCATTGTCCTGCACTAGGGCGAATGTCGGGACAGTTCCTAGTATGGGCCACGGCCGCCAACCCCTCACCTTCTCGGAGCATCTCCTTCACCGTAACAAATCTCCCGGCCTGAGAGACGGCGTCACGGTCAAAGAGGCCCGCCTCCCCCCTTCAGGGGAGAAATGAAAACATTTTCGTAGAAGGAGTCATGGCTGTTTCGAGGGCGCGTAGTTAGGTTTTCCATTCCTTACATAGTTCTGATAGCAGCTGATGTCTCTTCTGTGATGTGGAATGTACTGTAAGTGATGATCCGGTGGATTGAAGTGTCATTCCCAGGTAGAGCGTCGTTGCGCCTATAACATAAAATACTGACAACAAATTCAGTCGGATGTTCAGACAGACATCGGCAAGTTGTCCGGCTTCATGGCTAAATGGTTAGCCTGCCGACCTTTTGTCTAACGGGTTCCGGGTTCAATTTGCGGCCGGAACGAGGATTTTAGTATTAATTGGTTATTTTTTCTGGTTCCATCCTTACAGATGCGTAGGTCTTCTACGCGAAAGACCTGCACCAGCCCTCTCCGGAGGCCACACGCAATTCTGTAGAGTAACCACTCAATAGAAACAATGTAGGAGCACATACCGCGAGAACAGCACAGTTATTGCAGTTCGCGTTGATGCGAAATCACGCACGATCATAGGGAACAGCTGGCAAAGTGA
This sequence comes from Anabrus simplex, assembly GCF_040414725.1. NCBI lineage: Eukaryota > Metazoa > Arthropoda > Insecta > Orthoptera > Tettigoniidae > Anabrus > Anabrus simplex. The sequence continues at coordinate 1,119,556,091 of NC_090266.1, read as the reverse complement.
CAGCGCGTTGGAACTTGTTCATTGGCTTGATGAAGTTCACCTTCCTATTCTTCCAAAATCTCTTCATGAACTCACTGTGTTGCCTCTTCCGTTCTTCTGACCACTTGCACCAGTCCTGCTGCTACTTTTGACCACAAATGTATATTTATTGAGGTCCTGATGACTTGACGATTTTTCATGATGTCTTCCCCGATGTACAATTCATTCAGGTCTCCTCTCGTTTCATCCAGCCAATTTATGCTCCAGTTTTGAGAATTTGTTACAATGAACAAACTTTTTGTGAGTTTATTATTATCCATCCTTAAAATGTGTCCAAACAACTTCAAACGTCTCCTCCGTACAGTATTGTTGAAACGATCTGTGTGTCTATAGAGGTCTGCAGTTCGCCTTTTGATCCAAATACCATTTTCGTTTATGGAGCCGAAATTTTTTCTAAGCATTCTACTTTCCTGTTTTTCAATACCTGCAATTTTAGAATGACCTCCTAAAGATAAGGTTTCTGAAGCATGTAGAGCTTTCAGTAGAATAACTCTTTTGTAATGTTTCAATTTAGCATTACGTGACATTACTCGTTTGTTGTAGTGATCCCATGTCAGTCTAAATGCCCTCGGAAGTTTTGAGGCCCTGTCTGTATTGGCCAAACTGTCTAATTCTCAAGGTGTTTAAAATAAGATACCACCGGGCGAGTTGGCCGTGCACGTAGAGGCGCGCGGCTGTGAGCTTGCATCCGGGAGATAGTAGGTTCGAATCCCACTATCGGCAGCCCTGAAGATGGTTTTCCGTGGTTTCCCATTTTCACACCAGGCAAATGCTGGGGCTGTACCTTAATTAAGGCCACGGCCGCTTCCTTCCAACTCCTAGGCCTTTCCTGTCCCATCGTCGCCACAAGATCTATCTGTGTCGGTGCGACGTAAAGGCCCTAGCAAAAAAAAAAAGATACCTGTGAAATTGTCCGATATGCCGTTTCAATTTGATTGCACTTTATCTGAAAATTCTGCATATACTTGGTTTTCTCGAATTATTATTATTATTATTATTATTATTATTATTATTATTATTATTATTATTATTATTATTATTATTATTATTATTATTATACCGAGCTCGATAGCTGCAGTCGCTTAAGTGCGGCCAGTATCCAGTAATCGGGAGATAGTGGGTTCGAGCCCCACTGTCGGCAGCCCTGAAGATGGTTTTCCGTGGTTTCCCATTTTCACACCAGGCAAATGCCGGGGCTGTACCTTAATAAAGGCCACGGCCGCTTCCTTCCACTTCCTAGGCCTTTCCTATCCTATTGTCGTCGTAAGACATATCTGTGTCGGTGCGACGTAAAACAAATAGCAATATTATTATTATTATTATTATTATTATTATTATTATTATTATTATTATTATTATTATTATTATTATTTATCTGTTTATCCTCCAGGGTCGGTTTTCCCTCGGACTCAGGCAGGGATCCCACCTCTACCGCCTCAAGGCAGTGTCCTGGAGATGATGATGATGACTATGATGATGATGATGATTATTATTATTATTATTATTATCATCATCATTAATTCATACATCTTCATTATAGGCTGGTATGCCTTTCAGCGTTCAGTCTGCAAGTCTCGTGCATTTACTATGCTCCGTCACAAACATCTAGGCCTATCTGTAAGAACTCTGTCGCCTCGTTTAGGTCTATAGCTCATTAGATACTGAGCCTAGCCATCTCCCTCTACTTCTCCTGGGCAGGGATGGCGAACCTATGACACGCGAGCATGACTTTGTGGCACTTCAGACAACATACTAACATATTTTAATTTTTTTAACATGTAATAAATAGGTCGAAAATCTAGCAACATAGCATATTTTAACAATATACTTTAATAAAGAAGTAGGTCTCAATTAATTATACGGCCATATTATTTACAAATTTGATTAGGATAAAGCAAAAAAGTTATTCTCCAAATTTACCTGGTTTTGAAAAGTGATTTTCAGTTATGTTTGCAAAATAAAATCTTTCAGTTGAATGGATTTATATGTAATGCAATCTAATACCTAAATGAAGTCAAATGAGAGGTTTCGTGATTATTTTAAAGGAAAATAACCGATGACACGCTAGACAGTAAAAATTAATTAATTAATTAATTAATTAATTAATTAGAACTCAATTGACACGCTAGTCGCAAAAGGTTTGCTATCTCTGTCCTAGGTAACCTTACCTCAAACATTCGCCTCACATGACCCCAACAAAGAAGTTGGTTTATGCGTACAGCTTCATCAGCCGAGTTCCTTCGTAACTTAGCCTTCATCTCTTCGTTCCGAGTGCCCTTCTGCCATTGTTCCCACCTGTTTGAACTAGCGATCTTTCTCGTTACTTTCATGTCTCTTACTTCTAACTTAGAAATAAGATATCCTGTATTCAGCCAGCTGTCGCTGCCGTAAAGCAAAGTTGGTCTGAAAACAGACCGATGTAAAGATAGTTTTGTCCGGGAGCTGACTTCCTTCTTAGAGAACACTGTTGATCGCAACTGCGAGCTGACTGCATTAGCTTTATTGCACCTTGATTCAATCTCACTTACTATATTAATATCCTGAAGGAACACACATCCTGAAAGAAAACCTACGACCTGTTTTCCAGTCAATGACCGGGTCAGGAATGGAATGAAGCCCCTAACTTGGCGAGGATACTAATCGTGCCGGCTGCCGAAGCCTATCGCACTCAACTGGGGCAATGGTTAATGACTGACAGATGAAATTAAATTATAGTGGAGAGTATTACTGGAATGAAAGATGACAGGAGAAAAACCTGTCCCGCCTCCGCTTTGCCCAGCACAAATCTCACATGGAGTGACCAGAATTTGAACCACGGAACGCAGCGGTGAGAGGCCGACGCGCTGCCGTCTGAGCCACGGAGGCTCACTAACACAGATCCTAAATACTTGAAATTATCTATGTGTTCCAGCTTTGTATCCCCAACCTGACCTTCAGTTCTATTTTAAGTCTCATCATTTAGTCTCGGAAATGTTAATTTTCATATCATACTCATTGAACCTACTGCTTGCAGCTACGAAATGTAAGAGTCAGTATTCTCTGTGTGCTATTTTGTAAAGTGTGTGAGCTTCTGTTCTCATGTAGAGTAAATTACTCTGAGCTGTTGAGCTGTTTCTAGTAAGTGATCTCCGAGCTCCCTTTCGGTGTTTAAATTTCCCAGTTTTTTTAAATTTTACTGAGTCTTACGTTCTACCTGTTGCTTGAGCTTCCTCCTCTCTTGCTATTGCTTATGTGAAAAGAAAGAAAATACACATTTCTCAAATTTTGATAGGTTTTCTCGAACTTTATTTTTGTTTTTCCTTGTCCAGCCATTCACCCCTCACGCTTCGTCCCCACTGCGAACTACGGATAAGTCCATAACAATCATTATCGTATTCTTGCTGTTGACCGTGACTACGGCGTCATGCAGTGTATTATGAAAACTGTTAACTTCATCCTCATCTGCACCCTCACATGGTGAGTAAACAGAGACCGAGCGAGTTGGCCGTGCTGTGAGCTTGCATTCGGCAGATTGTGGGTTCGAACCTCACTGTCGGTAGTCCTGAAGATGGTTTTCCGTGGTTCCCATTTTCACACCAGGCAAATGCTGGGGCTGTATCTTAATTAAGGCCACGGCCGCTTCCTTCCAACTCCTAGGCCTTTCCTACCCCATCGCCGCCATACGAACTATATGTGTCGATGCGACGTAAAGCAAATAGCAAAAAAAAAAAAAAAGTAAGCCATCGATATTCTCCCATCTCTTCCTCGTTATGTCCCCTTACCCGAATATCATTAACTCCTAAAAATCCAGGTACATCCCCTTTGCTGACTCAGTAACTACTGCTATCTTCATTTCAAAAACCCCATTAACATTGATAGCTCCCATCGTATTCCTGTTTCCAAGGAGTCCCTCGCCTATCAGTGGGAGTGGGATTCTGTTACTCCCATAGGTTCAAGGCTTGTTTAAAACGTTCTGAGCTCGGGAGGTTATGTGAAGCAGGGTGCTAACTTACTTGCACATAGTCCTCGTGAGGATCTCTCGTCTAACGGGTAAGGCGCCATCGATGGATTGCACAGTTCTAGCCGCCTGAGCACGAGGAGGGCCATGACTCAGAATAGATGGTTACGTCTCAAAACTCACGAGTCTCAAAACTCATGGGCTATAATTAGTAACAAACAGTATCAAAACTCACGAATACAAACTGGTAGCTAAAGTAAACATTCTAATGAGTCTCAAAATTCACGAATCCGGACAGCAGGTGCTCGCGATAACTGCAGGAGGGTTGAGGTGCGCGGTGGCTCACGCTTCCCTTCAACCCATGTTTTTCCACCGACTTAGGGTAGTCACCCAGGTAGCTTATTGCCTGTCAGTGGTTTATCTAGTCTTTTTAAAAAGTCATTTAAGAGCCCATGGGGCCCCTTTTTAGTTGCTTATTTCGACAGGCAAGGGATACTGTGAATGTTATTCTGCCACCCCATCCCAGAGGGGAAAAATAATGCTCAGTGAATCAAAGAGGCCGAGGTGTATTATTATCATTATTTTTAAAATATTTTGTTGTTGCCTTAAAATTAATATAATGCATTTTTCCTTTTCACATAATTTATAATAACGACGTGTGGGCTCCGGAGAAGTCTGGTGCAGGTTCTTAAAGTTGACACCGTATAGGCGACCTGCATGCCTGTGAGGATGGGGCCCTGCCTACGATGATGTCTAATGCTGAAGACGGCACGAACGCCCAGTCCCCGAGCCATAGGAATTAACTAATCAAAGTTAAAATCTCCCACCCGACCGGAAACCGAACCCGGGACCCCCTGGACCTGTTGGAGCAAAGGCCAGCATCCTAACCATATTAAAGTAGGTACAGGATATTACCCGCTGCTAGTTAAAAGAAACTGTCAGTTGGTAGTACTGGGGCTTAGTTCCATAATGCGGCCAGCAAACGGCATTCACTTGAATAAGGAATGTTATTTATAGATATTAGAGATCAAGATATCCATAGCTAAATGGTTAGCGTGCTGGCCTTTGGTCACAGGGGTCTCGGGTTCGATTCCCGGCAGGGTCGGGAATTTTAACCATCATTGGTTAATTTCACTGGCACTGGGGCTGGGTGTATGTGTCGTCTTCATCACCATTTCATCCTCATCACGACGCGCAGGTCACCTACGGGTGTCATATCGAAAGACCTGCACCTGGCGAGCCGAACATGTCCTCGGACACTCCCGGCACTAAAAGCCATACGCCATTTCATTTCAGAGATCAAGACAGTTAATTCACTCATTTAGTTTAAACATTTGGAGATTCATTTGGAAAAAGGCGTATTTATATTCGTCAAAAGCGTTCATCTATTCGCTTACTTCAATCGGTTATCTACCAGACACGTTTAAACCAAAAAGAAAAATATTCATGAAGCATCTCATTATTCTGCGCGATATAACTGAATGGTATTTGAAACTCATTCGATTATTTGATTTGATTATGGAAGTTATTTGATTATTAAAAGTATTTCATTATCCCATCACTAATAGGGTGGACATTTATCCATTCAAAGAAGAACTGGCCCTGCTAGTGAGTTCTGAGACAGGCTCAGGTAGGGAAACTTGCTCTTACTAATCCTAATCCAGGAATTCGTGAGTTTTGAGATTGGCCCAAGTAGGGAAACTTGTTCTTACTAATCCTATTCCTGGAATTCGTGAGTTTTGAGACTGGCCCAGGTAGGGAAACTTGTTCTTACTAATCCTATTCCTGGAATTCGTGAGTTTTGAGACTGGCCCAGGTAGGGAAACTCGTTCTTACTAATCCTATTCCTGGAATTCGTGAGTTTTGAGACTGGCCCAGGTAGGGAAACTCGTTCTTACTAATCCTATTCCTGGAATTCGTGAGTTTTGAGACTCGTGAGTTTTGAAACTCGTGAGTTTTGAGACGACACGGAATAGATCAGAGATGACCACTCCCACTCCATACCAACTCTCAGGACTACTAACTAGGCCACTCAGCCATTGTCCATGGTTCACGAACTAGGACGCGACTACAGTAACAAGTGCCACGAACCACGTACTTATTACTATTATTATTATTGTTATAGCCACATACTGTGAATATTACAAGTAACTGCGCTGGATGCAGCAATCGAGAGAATGAGAAAGACACTAGGCGTTGTTTGCTCTACGGCCGTGAAATTCAATTCAGCATTTCTGTGATCGTCCGCCTCTGTGGTGTAGTGGTTAGTGTGATTAGCTGCCATCGCAGGATGCCTAGGTTCGATTCCCGGCTCTGCCACGAAATTTGAAAGGTGTTACGAGGGCTAGAACGTGATCCACTCGGCCTCGGGAGGTCAACTGAGTAGAGAGGCGTTCGATTCCCTAGTCAGCTATCCTCGAAGTGGTTTTCTGTGGTTTCCTCCACCCCATTTGTATTCCCCGCCCCAAAGTCTCACGCTCCAGGATACTGTCCTTAAGGCGCTAGAGGCACTGAGTTCGAAGCAAAACAAACCCTGGAGGGTAAATGGATTAAGAAAGATTGAATTTCTGTGATCACTTTTTTACGGGGCGAGTTGGCCGTGCGGTTATGGTCGCAGAGCTGTGAGCTTGCATCCGAAAGATAGTGGGTTCAAACCCCACTGTTGGCAGCCCTGAAGATGGTTTTCTGTGATTTCCCATTTTCACACCAGGCAAATGGGTACCGGTACCTTAATATTAAGGCCATGGTCGCTCCCTTCCAATTCCTAAGGCTTTCCTATCACATCGTCACCACAAGACCTATCTGTGTCGCTGCGACGGAAAGCAAATAGCAAAAAACTTTTTTTTTTTTTTTTTTTACAATTTGCTTTATGTCGCACCGACACCGGCGACTATGAGATAACAAAGTGCTAATAGTGGGAAGTAAGAGGCCTTTTCCTTAATTAAGGATCAGTCCCAGCATTTGCCTGGTGTAAAAATGGGAAACCACGAAAAACCATCGTCAGGGCTACCAAATCTTGGGACTTAACCCATTCTGTCCCGAATACAAGCTCACAGCCGCGCGACCCTAACCGCACGGCCAACTTGCTTTGTCTGTAATCATTTAAATTACAGGTGTTTCAGTTAAGTATAAAAACATTTTAGCCTTAAGACTAGACCCATAATATTTATTGTACAGGTAGAGTTGTGTGACCAACCAAACTTCCCCGACTGCTAGTTCTAAGTTCGACCGCACCGTCTGCAGCCCTTGAGACGACTATTTTTTTTTAATTTTTCCTCCCTTCACTCTCACTACACCCCCAGTCCCAGCCGTTCCAATGTCTGGTTCCATGACTGACAGATCAGCTTCTAGGCCTTCCTTCCTCAGGCCCCTCAGTTCGATTCCCAGCCCACTACACTATCCTCGTCGGCGAAACCTATTGCATATGAGTTTATCGATGAAAATGAAATGTGCACACCAGCGCCTTTTTTAATGCATCTGAAGTAATGAACGATTTATACCGTCCTTATTTTTACGCACAATAATATTGATCATATCTTTAATCTATATAAATAAAAATGAATCGCTAAATGTGTTGCTAAACGCAAAACTCTGGAACGGCTGGACCAATTCGGCTAATTATTTTTTTCAAATATTCGTCGAAGTCCGAGTAAGGTTTTTACGAAGAGAAAAATTGCGAAAAATGGCAGGAAAAACGCAAAAGCCCCATTTCTTTTTTTTCATTCATACTGTTCGTCTCCTTTTCCTTCTCCCACGTTTGCGCTTAGCGTTGTCCTCTAATCCAGCGCATTTGCCAAATGTCCGTAAATCTGAATGTTATCGGTTAAAATGGGTGAATATCGGATTATGTACAAAATTTCAAGACGCATTTGATGCCGTTAACAAAAAACGGTTTACAAAATAATTGAGTGTGAAAATGTTAAAATAATGGAATGTTACCTCAAATGCAAAATCTTTATTGCATGGAACTTATCATGTCATAACTCCTATTTTATATTCACTATATTTGTAATTTTTTCACTGCTGGTAAAGGAAGATTTCAGCTCGACGTAGATAAGTTGAATTTTAATTTAAATGATAAGAACATGCACTGTTTGTGTTTCTTTTCAGTCATGTACAGAGATTTTTATATGCAGGCACGAAAAAGCCAGTCGCTGGCCAACTTCTTTGCTATTGGATTTGCATAGGTGGCCAAAGCGAGGCAAATAGTCTTCGGATATGGAAGTTATTTATACAGATCTACGCTCCAGACAGTCGCATGCAGTGTCGTGTTTTGTCGTAGTTGGAGACCTTTGTCTACCCTGATTGTTTTTAAATCTTCGCTTCTCAACAAACAAGTTCATCGATTTCTTTGGTTGATTGATTTATTTTGTGTGTGCTTCCATACACAGTATACTCATTTCAAGACTCATGCCGCCTATAAGACGCGGGCGGAGCAACTTCAATCGAAGAACTCGAAATGCTACAAGCCAAGCTAATTTTCAGTCTAATCGAACTGCACAACAACGTGAAGAGCGAAATGAAACTGAAAGGATTCGAATATCACAAACCCGTGCAGCGCGTGGTTCAACTAATAATCTTGCTAGTTTGAATCGAGCTGCTTTCAGTTACAATGTTTCAATTGACTACAGTGCCTATCAATGCATTTATGAACTCAGTTTGCCAATGTTGTAAGGCATTGAAATACAAAAATGAAGCCGCTGGATCGTGTTGCGCAAATGGCAAAGTGAAATTAGTACCATTGATTCCACTCATTGGTTTCAGGAACAGGAACAGATTCCATACATTTCCTTACAAATATCCAAAAATATAACAACTGTTTTCAAATGACCCCATTTGGGGCAACATAACATATAACAAGCAGACTTATCCCCCATATTGCTTTGTTTACCTTATTTTATAGTTTTTGTGACAAAAATAATAAACCTGTCCTTCTTAATTTACAGATACAAGGCCAAATATATCACAGAGCAGTACGGACTGAATTTGAGTTCGTTCCATTATCATTTATTTTTGACAGAACGACGTCTGTCGGGTCAGCTAATAATAATAATAATAATAATAATAATAATAATAATAATAATAATAATAATAATAATAATAATAATAATAATAATATATAATAATATAATAATATATATAATATAATATATTATATTATATTATATTATAATATATTATTATTATTATTATTATTATTATTTTGAGCATAGAGACAGACATCGGAAACGACGAGAAAAAGGAACGCAAGGTGATAAGGAAAATATAGGAAAATTGCAGGCCCCAGAACTGACAGTCGAATAGTAAGCAGGTAATACACAGCAACATTAGAAATGTCAGATCAAAGTTTTATGCACTCAAAAAAATGGAATCAACAAAAACTGGAATTCTATGAAAACAGAAGAAAATCAAACAACAGACTGGATCGGCGAAATGTAAAACGAGCTTATATTAGCCGGCATCCCTCAATGTTCAGATCTAACATTCACAAAATTTAAAGTTGACCCCAACGGCGAAGAAAACTGCCTGCAATACTTGGACCTAAGAGAGAATAGGAACCCAGAGCAAAAGAAAGAAAGAAAGAACATTGGGCGGAAAGGAAGGCTACTAAGTACTTTGTGTAGTCCTAACGCTAGAACTATTTTAACAGACACTGGTGTGTCTTTATAGTTCCAACAATCTCAGCAATCTCTTTGAATCATAACACACAACGAAAGAATTTTGTATCTGTCTGGATCTCATGAATTGTGCACTAAATTTGAGATTGCTGCGAAGTGTTGTGGAACATTTGCAGTAATGCAATAGCAGAGTTGCAATAATGGATACAAAATACGAAGCCATCTTCCCTCAAACCACGAAAGCCCTTGGAGGAAGTGCACGACCCGCATCCTCAGCACGAAGTGGTAAAGAAATTAAGTAGTCTAAACTCACTCACCATTCTTTCACTCCAGCAAATAAATTCCATCTGTCATAAATTCCTACCCTCATCAATGTAACCACTAGTTGGTTTGCCAGTGTTCTAGGAAAACAAATTTATTTTATGTATTTAAATTCAAATTTCTATTTTCATACGTGTACTTCTAGGCATAGGATGGAACAGGAAGTTCCTAGTATATAATTTGTCAAAACTGTAGAAAGTATTTACCTTGTATCATAAAAAGACAGTTTGCCCATATATTCTTGTATGGTACAAATCAAATCAAAATAAAGTTGTAAAACCCTTAGCCAAGAGGCCAAATAAACCTCCCATCTCCTCCGAACACGCCCGCATCACTTGGCCAGGAAGAGAATGGCGGAAACCTCTAGTTGGCCCACCCCCACCCTTAAGGGTGATGGTGATGTTGATATATTCTAAGAGGTACATGTGTGTAGCCTGCATAAGGAGCGATTATTGTACAAAGTTCACATTTTTCCTTCGTCTATTTAAGGTCGTCATTAATCCAGTTTTAGTTACGTTTCCCACTGAAGTAGTTCAACTTCCTGGCTGAGTGGCCTAGTGCTCAGAGAGCCCCGAGTTTGAGGCTCGGGATCTCAGATGTCACAGCACACAAATTAACTTCTCCGGGACAAAATTCTGGTATCTCGGCGTCTCCGAAAACCGTAAAAGTAGTATAGTGGGGCGTAAAACCAATAACATTATTATTATTATTATTATTATTATTATTATTATTATTATTATTATTATTATTATTATTATCATTATTGATGTTATTGATGGTATTGCTTTAACGTCGCTTTGACTACCTTTACGGTTTTCAGAGACACCGTGGTGCCGGGATTTTGTCCCGCGGGATATCGTTTACGTGCCAGTAAATCTACGTACACGGGGGTGACGTATTTCAGCACTTTCGAACATCACCGGACTGAACCAGGATCGAACCTGACAATTTCGGCTCAAGAAAGCCAGCGCCTTAACCGTCTGAGTCACTCAGCCCGGCATTATTATTATTATTATTATTATTATTATTATTATTATTATTATTATTATTATTTTACAAGTTGCTTTACGTCGCACCGATGCAAATAGGTCTTATGGCGACGATGGGACAGGAAGGGGTTCGAACCCACTAACTCGCGAATAGTGAATACTGGCCGAACTTAAGCGACTGCAGCTATCGAACTCGTTACTATTATTATTATTATTATTATTATTATTACTATTATTATTATTATTATTATTATTAAGGCTCCACGTTACATGCACAAGAATTGAACTTACTGTGACCTTCCTCCAGACAATCTGAGAAATGTTCGTTATATCACCATTAAGTAGTGCTCCAATTCTAAACCTTATTTTTATTAGTAGGAATAAATAAAACGTGCCAGGACTGAAGAAGGCCAGTTCACGACATGCAAATTCTCCATTATTTTAAATCAATGGATTATCGGAATACTTACCGAAGGGTGAATTGGTCCTGGTGTAGAAGAGCCCTCACTGCTCTTTGGAGATGTCTTCTCCTTCTTGTCCTTCTCCTTGTCCTTCTTTTCATCTTCTTGCGCTGTTGCACGATACGAGCCATAAGGGTAACCTGGAGCAGGTCGCATGAACAGGTGTAACATGGCGATGGGGTTCGGTGGGGGTGCAGCGTACGGGGGTTCAACATGGCAGTTCAAAACGAGAGGGGTTAGAGGGTGGTATGGAGTGGGGTAAACTGGGGGATAAGCTGGAGGATGAGCTTCAGGATACGCTGGAGGATGAGCTGGTGGATAAGCTGGAGGGTGAACTGGGGGATAAGCTGGAGGGTGAACTGGGGGATAAGCTGGAGGATGAGCTGGTGGATAGGCCGGAGGGTGAACTGGGGGATAAGCTGGAGGATGAACTTCAGGATAGGTTGGAGGGTGAACAGGAGGGTAGTAGGGAACAGGAAGAGGTTTAACGGGAGGTGAAGGATGAGGTACAATGTATGGAGCATAAATACCGCCATGATGACCAGGTGGGTAGTATGGAGACGGGCCATACACGGTTCTGGGAGCAGAACTTCCAGAACTTGGTGCAGGTTTTTCAGTTTTCTGCTCATGGCTGCCACTTTCTTCCTTAGGTTTCTCAGTGACTGCTTTCGTGGTCTGATCTGGTGTTGTAGCCGGCGGTGGTGGTGGACTGGTGGTAGTTGCGTGATGTTTATGCTCGTGTTCACTGTGGGTTTGATGCTCGTCAGCTCTGCCATACGGTGGACTGTATCCTCCTGGATGCTGTTGAACCGAGCTGCTGGAAGCCACAGACGATACAACTCCTTTGTGTGGAGGCTCACACACGAAGAAAGGAGCTTGTGTGGGAACTTTGGGACGAATTTCTATACAGAATGGTGGAGCGTGAACGTAGGGTGGGGAGAAATGTGGGGGTGGGTGTGGTGCTGTATACGTGATGTGAGAGCTGGCGTATGTTGGACCAGGAGGCACATAGGCAGGTTTAGCCACGTAACTATGGACGTGTGAGACATGGTGGGTAGCGGGATACGGCTCTAGAGGATAGGGAGGCTCTGGGGGAGTGTACGATTTTTTGGCTCGATCCCTACTGGCGTCTTCTTCAGTCTCGGCTGGATCGAGCTCCGGTTTGGACTCGGCGGGAAGGACACTGTCCTTCACCACTTGCGATGAGTCTTCTTCTTTCTCCAGGCTCTCCGTACTACTGCTCAAGAGTTCCTTCAATTTGCTGATGTTGACTTCCTGACTCGCCGGGGGGTCTTCAGCGCTCCACACCAGCGGAGTGAACGTAAGTGAAACAAGCACAACAGTGAAAAACTTCATCCTGACCGACTCTACCAGGGAACACCTGATACCTGCTCAAGACAGCGCTTTTTAAACTGGCAGTATGTCGTCAACCGGAAGGGTGGGGGTAACAATCAAACACCATTTATGTAGGTCAAAACATTGCGCCTTGCCTTATGTCACAGATGCCAAGTAATATTATTTCTTTCAATTACAACAGTAATATACAACATGAAATCACTAGGATACGTGGTAGAAGTCAAATACATTTCATTCGCACGGAGCGAATTGGTTGTGAGCTTGCATTCGGGAGACAATGCGTTCAAATCCCACCTGCCACAATCCTGAAGATAATTTTCAATGGTTTACAGTTTTCACAACAGGCAAATGCTGGGGCTGTGCCTTCATTAAGGTCACAGCTGCTCCTTTCTTTTATCCGAACATCTTCGATGTGTTAGTGGATATTAAACCACCAGCCAGTAATAATAATAATAATAATGTTGGGTATTCAGCCCGAAGGCTGGTTTGATCCTTCACAGCTCCACCAACAGCTGTCATAGATAGTGTAGGTGTCACTGAAGAGGCATACTAGGGAAATGAGGAGTGAGGTAGTTTCCCGTTGCTTTCCTCAACGGGCCAGAAGTTGTTGTTATTACATATCAGTCTGCCAAACGCACCGAAATGCATGCACCAACCAACCCCATGGGTGATATTTTTACACCATTCATAACAGGGACTGGCTGCCTAGGTCACGTTCATATTGTCAAAGCCAAGGAGGAGACTGAGACAGTCAATGAAAGTAACAAATTTACTCTAGCCCATACCAGAAGACATAGTGCACTATAAACACTACATCCCACCAGCAAAGGCACAATAATAATAATAATAATAATAATAATAATAATAATAATAATAATAATAATAATAATAATAATAATAATAATAATAATACTTTAAGCGTGTGATCACCGGAAATGAAGATATCACCTTTTATAAGAGAACTTACATTCGTATGGTACTGAGTTAAGGTGACCGATCTCCTGAGCAATCATCTCTGTCTTTAGCTATGATCACTAATTGTCACCTTTTATATACGAACACTTACATTCGTATGGTACTGAGTTAAGGTGACCGATCTCCTAGCAATTGCCGTTGTCTTTAACCCAATCAGTAGCACGTTATGAACACTTGTTCAAGACAAAATTACAACCCGCCGGACTCCATTTATTATTTATTTTATTATATTATATTATTTATTACCGCCTCAAGGGTAGTGTCCTGGAGCTTCAGACTCTGGGTCGGGGGATTCAACTAGGGAGGATGACCAGTACCTCGCCCAGGCGGCCTCACCTGCTATTCTGAACAGGGGCCTTGTGGGGGGATGGGAAGATTGGAAGGGAGAGACATTGAAGAGGGAAGGAAGCGTCCATGGCCTTAAGTTAGGTACCATCCCGGCATTTGCCTGAAGGAGAAAGGGGAAACCACGGAAGATCACTTCCAGGATGGCTGAGGTAGGAATCGAACCCACCTCTTCTCAGCTGACCTCCCGAGGTTGAGTGGACCCCGTTCCAGCCCTCGTACCAATTTTCAAATTTCGTGGCAGAGCCGGGAATCGAACCCGGGCCTTCGGGGGTGGCAGCTAATCACACTAACCATTACACCACAGAGACGACCCTGATGTAATTCAGAGGTTTTACATTGTATTTGAGGGGGGCCCGAATGTTTGTTTTGACATTCGTTACCACCCTGACCACTATCAGTAGCCTCTCTTCAGCTTCTACGCGTAGTAAGGGAAGATTAGGTACTTGTGTATTAGGCAGCGCATTCAATCAATCAATCAATCAATCAATCAATCAATCAATCAATCAATCAATCAATCAATCAATCAATCAATCAATCAATCAATCAATCAATCAATCAATCAATCAATCAATCAATCAATCAATCACCACTGATCTGTGTTAGATTCTCTGTCAATTGTTTACCTGGTATTTTCGTAAATATGGTTTCCTTCTGGGAACCTTAATTGTGATATTTCGTTGAAGTTGGAATCTTCCTTGGTAAATCATTCCAATCCCTAACTCCTCTTCCTATAAACAAGTATCGTATATGCCCCGATTTGTCCTCTTGAATTCCAGCCTTAACTTGATCTTTCGTGCTCTTGAAAACCCCACTGAATCTTATTTGTCTACAAATGTCATGCCAAGCTATCTCTCCAATGACAGCTCGGAACATGCCGCTTAGTCGAGCAGCTCGTCTCCTCACTCCCAAGTCGTCCCAGCCCAAAGTTTGCAATATGTAACACTACTCCTTTGTCGGAAATCACGCAGAACAAATCGCGCTGCTTTCATTTGGATACTTTTTTACTTCTCGAAGGAAATAATCCTGGTGAGGGTCCCGTACAACGGAACCACACTCTAATTGTTGTCTCACATCTTGACTACAACCCATAAATACTCTCATAATCATATGAAGAGTTCTGTACATTCTTATTTACAACCTCGTAAATATGACCCCAGTGAAGATATTCCCTAGGCCCTTTCACCCTATCAAGACATTAATTAACACTGAGAGGAGTTTTACACTTGGTCAAACTTACAACCTGACTTTCAATCCTGTTTACCATCATACTATTGCCTACTGTCCATCTCACAAAATTGTCGAGGTCCCTTTGCAGTTTCTCATAATCCAGGGACGTATCATTGAAATTAAGAGGTGAATGCCTTGTGGGATTCACCTCTTAATCATTACAAGATCAGATAACGCTTCACCTAATCTAGCCTAGTCCAACAGACTCCCGTGATCTATCCTGTCATAATTCCGGGATAAGACAGTAGCAATACGGACCATTTGACCTTTTGAATAGTAATTTCGCAATCGTTTCTAATAAAATAATTATTAACTATTTCTCATAGATGTCTTTACCTCGTGTTTACACTGCACTATGTCTTCTGGTATAGGCTAGAGCAATTTTGTTACTTTCATTGACCTGTCTCAGTCTTACTCTTGGCTTTGACAATAAGAAAGTGACTGAGGTATGAGTGATGCTAGTAATGCCATTTCTTATGCAGCCAGGACCTGCTATGAATGGCGTGAAAATGTTGCTCATACGGTCGGTTGATGCATGCATTTCAGTGGGCCTAGCAGAGTGACATGTAATAGCAACTTCTCGTTCGGTGAGGAAAGCAACGGGAAGCTACCTCACTCCTCATTTCCTTAGTACGCCTCTTCAGTGATGCTTAGGCCATCTATGACAGTTGATGGCGGACGTGTTGAGGATCCAACCGGCCTTAGGGCTGACGACTGAACATACACATACACATACACATTTCCCATAGGCCTACCTTACACGCAACACACTGGCCTGTAATTATCCACTTTACGTGTATCACCTTTTCCTTCGTACGCTGGGGCTACTATACCAAGTCCCAATTAATTTGGTATAGATTCTTCATGCATTATTTTGTAATGGTCCCACACCTACATTTCGTTTGGTTTACTTCACATTTTCTTTAATTGTCCCCATTTTCCGCCTTAACGAAATTTCCCTCCCAGGGTGAAAAAGAATAAACGATTACGGACTTACACCTCCACCGACATCCACCCAGTCGTACCAACCCTCCGATCGTGTGCTCAAAATGCTCATCTATCGCGTAAAAACTTAATTATTTGGTAAACAGTTACAGTGAAGAAGAAAATGGGCATAAACTTCTTTCGTAGGAAACTGAACTGTAAGTGAATTTGGCAGGCTCCATTTTGAAGTAGACTTAATGGTCCTGGCCGTATAATTTTTGGACTCGCTCTGCTGAGATTAGTTTATTCTCTACATATAAGCAATCTTTCTCCCTTTAGAATCAGTTGTGTCCAATTTAAGAGGATACTTGCATTACGCCAAAGATGTAGCCGCGCTGAAACGCTGGGTTCCGTGTGATCTCGGAAGTTAAGCAACATGGTCAGCCGTGTGAGGAACTAGAGCTCCGGCTAAGCCGGGGAGTGATGAACTTGCCAGATTTCACTGTAATCAACTCGTGCATTAACAAGACGCAAGTTCTTCATATTATACGTGTTAACTTCCCACGCGTTATACAAGTCATATATTAATTTCTCAAGATCGCCGACAATTTTCTGCAATGAAATCGTTGACAAGTATTTGGGATATGCGAGTTATGCGCAAGCATTACACTGCAGCGTTATCACATTCCTCTGATTACATAAGTAATACGAAATTCCTCCACTCACGTTGTCACACGTGCTTCCTCACGTATCAGTGTACCCCAGCTCGTAATGCTGAGAATAAGGAAGCCCTTAACTAAATGATTACAATTTCTGACGTCTTTGCGAGACTCTGTTCAAAAGAATGATGAGGGATAGAATCATCACTTCTTCGCGAACGGAGACGTGAAAAAAAAAGGCTGATATCATACATACATACATACATACATTATCAAGCAATCAGTTAACATCGATCTGCGTTTATGGCAGTCGCCCAGGCGGCAGATTCCCTATCTGTTGTTTTCCTAGCCTCTTCTTAAATGATTATACAGAATTTGGAAATTTATTGAACATCTCCCTTGGTAAGTTATGCCAATCCCTGAATTCCCTACCTATACAGGAATATTTGCCTCAATTTGTTCTCTTGAATTCCAACTTTATCTTCACATTGTGATCTTCCCTACTTTAAAAAACCCACTCAAACTTATTCGTCTACTAATGTCATTCCACACCATCTCTCCACTGACAGCTCGGAACATACGGTACTACTTAGTCGAGCAGCTCGTCTCCCAAACTTTGCAACATTTTCGTAACGCTGTTCTTTTGTCGGAAATCATCCAGAATAAATCGAGCTGCTTTTCTTTCGATTTTTCCAGTTCTTGAATCAAGCAATCCTAGTGA
Source organism: Anabrus simplex (assembly GCF_040414725.1). Taxonomy (NCBI): domain Eukaryota; kingdom Metazoa; phylum Arthropoda; class Insecta; order Orthoptera; family Tettigoniidae; genus Anabrus; species Anabrus simplex. Next base: position 1,119,538,516 of record NC_090266.1, on the reverse strand, counting down.
GGGTCCCATACACTGGAACCATACTCTATTTGGGGTCTTACCAGAGACTTATATGCCCTCTCTTTTACATCCTTACTACAACCCCCAAATACCCTCACAACCATGTGCAGAGATCAGTACCCTTTATTTACAATCATATTTATGTAATTACCCTAATGAAGGTCTTTTCTTATAGCCTATTAACACCTAGGTACTTACAGTACAATGATCCCCATAAGGAACTTTCACCCCATCAACGCAGTAATTAAAAGTGAGAAGACTTTTCCTATTTGTGAAACTCACAACCTGACATTTAACCCCGTTTATCATCATACCATTGCCTACTTTCCATTTCACAACGTTGTCGAGGTCTTTTTTGTAGTTGCTCACAATCTTGTAACTTATTTATTACTCTGTACAGAATAACATCATCCGCAAAAAAGCTTTCTCTCTGATTCTACTTCTTTACTCATATCATTTATATATATATATAAGGAAATATAAAGGTCCACTAACAGTCCAGTATAGACTGTTATTCAGTCTGCAAGCCTGTGTGGATATACTAAATGCCTCCGTAATCTTCTATTTGTAACTATCACTGAGGCCTCTTTTAATTGTGTGCTTCTTACCTTTAATTCCTTAGAAACTTAATCTATCATCGTATTTGTCTCCCTCTTACCTTCCATGGACGAGTCCATTGTTCTCCCAGGTAATCTACCCTCATCCATAAGCCTCACATGACTCCACCAACGAAGGTGGTAAATACGTATACTTTCACGAATGAGCCATTAACTCCTTATTCCGAGTACCCTTCCGCCATTGTTCCCACCTGTTTCTTCTGGCGATCATTCACGTTAATTTAACGTATGTTACTTCTAACTTATGAACAAGATATCCTGAGTCCACCCAGCTTTCACACCCGTAAAGCAAAGTTGGTCTGGAAACAGATGTAAAGACCGTGAGCTTACTCCTTCCTTACAGAATATTGTTGATAGCAACTGCGACCTTACAGTTTTAGTTTTACTGCACCTTGATTGAATTTCACTTACAGTACTATCATCCTGGGAGAACAAACACCCTACATTCTTGAAATGACCTGTTCCATCTTTGTATTCCCAACCTGACATTCAATTTTATTAGGTTTCTTACCACTGACATCACTTTAATCATAAAAGAATCACTTTAATATTATATTCATTGCACATAAGTTCATGTTCCAGACTTTTAACATGGCAGCTAGCTGCTTTCTCTCGGGCAAACTTTCTCTCGCAAAAATTGTAAATCGCAGGTCTTGTAGTGCTTGAAGTATTAAACACGTTATTAGATTCGTGCTGAAGTTAAACTTGTGCAGTTAACTAAACTATCAGTGTTCTTAATAACTAAGGTAGGGGGGAGGGGCAAACTCCGTCCCCGCACCTAATTCCGTCCCCCCTAGGGATTTCCAGTTTACACGGTTGGTAACCTAATGTTTAGTCGCGCGCACACGCGTATCCTCATCCCGTTGTCTCTTGTGAGAGTTGGTTGTATGCACCACGTTTAGTTTCCGTGTAGAAGGAGGATTCATTTTTCATGCTGAGGTGAGTTAGTGCAGCATTCAAATTAAGAGTCTGTTATTCCTAGAGTGAGCACTGATATGCGTATAAATTAATGAACTGCATTTCAGTCGTATGGTGTAGTTCCTGGCGTGTAATCGCTACAGTGAGGTGGTTGGCGTGAGTTACTGTGGCGGTCATTATAATGGATCAGGAAATGTTCGTAATTTCGTCCCTCGTCATTTTTTGGTTTTATTTATGAAAATTATTATTATTTTCAGATGGGAAAACGCAAGCAAAGGAATAAGGAGCCCACGAAAAAGGGCTATTAAGGCAGTGAGGGACAGGATAATGGGCTACAAACGTGCAAGTAAAGCGTTTAACATCCTACGAGCAACGCTGAAAGACTGTGTTAAAAAGAATACCAAGAAAATATTTATAAACCGCCTTCAAATAATTCATTATAGGGAAAGTGTTTGGTAAGGTTAGAATGGAAAAATATACTAACATGTGTTGTACTTTTCTTAAATTTGGCGGGGGGGTGGGTGAAATTACGAACACATTTTTGGTAGTTTACATTTTGTAGTGTTTATGTTTATGTCAAATATTACCACCTTATGTTATAACATTTTCATTGTAACTTTCCCGTAAGTGGAGAATATATTCAGTAATATATATACCAATTTCCAGCCTTGTCCATAATAATCCTGAATATCTACGAGTCCAAATCTGCTAAAGGGACGAAATATGCCACCCCCCGCCCCCGCTTTCATTATGGCTCCTAAGAAGCGTCTGCTAGCCAGCAGGCCATAGCCGAGAAGTTACAGCCCCTAATGTCACAGTTTCGGGAACTAATAGCGGAGTACGAGGAAACTGTCAAACACTTACAAGGTCATCTTCAGGCTAAGGGCAGAGAACTTGCGAAAATCAAAAGTGTTTTTAGAAACAAGCAAGATACCAGAGGCTTTTGACATTCCGGAAAAGGAAAGGGAAGACTCCGATGCCGTCGCAATATGCATTGCCAAAGACGTTTGGTGATTTCTCCGTCGCGTTTCTAGGGTAACGTTAAGAGCTATGCAATTTAATACAGTCTTGCTCACAAAGTGCACTCTACCTAACCTACAATTCCGTAGCGAAGCACGGGTACACCAGCTGGTATCTATATATATAAAATAACATGTCCTGACTGACTGACTGACTGACTGACTGACTGACTGACTGACTGACTGACTGACTGATTCTTCATCGCCGGGCCAAAACTACTGGACATAAAGATGAGAAATTTTTGGGATGCATTTATATTTGAGTGTGGGTACTCACTGAGGAAGGATTTTTGGATATTCCGTCTCTGAGGGAGTGAATAGGGGGGTGAATTGTTTAAATGAGTATATCTATATCTCAAATACTTACAGCCTCCGTGGCTCAGGCGCCAGCGCGCCGGTCTCTCACCGCTGGATACCGTGGTTCAAATCCCGGTCACTCCATGTGAGATATATGCTGGACAAAGCGGAGGGGGGTCACGTTTTCCTCCGGGCAATCCGGGTTTCCCTGTCATCTTTCATTCCAACAACACTCTCCATTAACATTTCATTTCATCTGCTAGTCATTTATTATTGCCCCACAGGGTTTCGACAGGCTTCGGCAGCCGGCACATTCCCTATCCTCGCCGCTAGATGGGGGCTTCATTCATTCCATTCCTGACCCGGTCGAATGACTGGAAACAGGCTGTGGATTTTCATTTCATCTATATCTCAAAAATTTATAAGTTTACAGACGTAAAAATTCGTATTTGGAATCTCCTTTAAAAATAAAGAAACACGTATGCTTTTTGATTTCGGGAAGTCCCATTAAGGGGGTGAAAAAAGTGAAAATGGGGTTGAATACCCTTTATGAGAATACTTATATCTCAAAAACTAAAAATGTTATACAGACATGAAAATTGGTATTTGGAAACTCGTTTAAAAACTAAGAAACAGCTGTTCTTTGTTTTTGGAAAATTCAATTAATGGGAGTGACAATGGGGGTGAATTTAAAAAGTAAATCTCAGAAACGTAACAGGCTACAGATGTGAAAATTGGTAGTTGGAATCTCCTGTAAAAGTAAAGAAACATGGATAATTTGTTTTCGGAAAATCCACTTACGGGGAACTGAAAAAGTGGGTGAATTTTTAAAATGAGCATATCTACAATATATCTCAAAACGTAACATATTGCAGACGTAAAAATTTGTATTTTTAATCTCTTTTAAAATGAAAGAAACAAGTAGTTTTTGTTTTCGGGTAAGTCAGTAAAAATGGGGCTGATTTTTTTTGTATTGTTAGGATAATGGCTACTCAAAAACTGAAGATGTTACAGACGTGAAAATTCATATTTGGAATATCCTTTCAAAACAAAGAAATAGGTTTTGTGTTTTCGAAAATCCACTAAAGGGGGGTGAAAGAATTGAAGAATTAGTTTAATTCTTTGTATGAGGATACTCAGTTCTCAAAAACTAGCTATTTGCTTTAAGTCGCACCGACACAGATATGTCTTACGGCGACAATGGGATAGGAAAGGCCTAGGAATTGGAAGGAAGCGGCCGTGGCCTTAATTAAGGTACAGCCCCGGCATTTGCCTGGTGTGAAAATGGGAAACCACGGAAAACTATCTTCAGGGCTGCCGACAGTGGGGCTCGAACCCACTATCTCCCGATTACTGGATACTGGCCGCACTTAAGCGACTGCAGCTATCGAGCTCGGTAATTCTCAAAAACTAAAGATGTTGCAGACATAAAAATTGGTATTTGGAATCTCCTTTAAAAGAATAAAGTAATATGCATTCTTTCGTTTTCGGAAAATCCTCTTAGGGGGAGGTTTAAAGAACTGAAAAATTAGTTGAAATATTTGCATGAGGGTACTTATAACTAATAAAAACTAAAGGTGTTGCAGACGTGAAAATTGGTACTTGGAATCTCCTTTAAAAATAAAGAAACACGCATTTTAGGCGGAAATTCAACTTGGGCGGCGGGTAGGGGGGAGGTGAAAAAGGAGTTGAATTGTTTTTTATGAAATAGGCAATTTGGGTGCAATATACCTCAAAAACTGGAGATATTACAGTCGTGATAATTGGTATTTGGAAGTTCCTTTATAAATATAGAAACACGTGTTTTTTGTTTTCGGAAAAGTCACTTAAGGGGGGTTAAAGAAAGTTTAAAAAAATTGAATTCATTTCATTGGTATTCTTATACCGGTATTACAAGCACAGAAGGTTACAGACGTGAAAACTGGTATTTTGAATGTCCTTTAAAAAGAAAGAAACACGTATTTTTTGTTTTCGGAAGTTCACTTAGCGGATTAAAAAGAATTGAAAAAGCGGGTGAATTGTTAAAATGAATACCGGTACGCCTACAGTATATGTCGAAAAGTTACCATGTTACAGAGAGGAAACTTGGTATTCTGAAGTCCTTTAAAAATAGAGCAACATGTCTTCTTTTTCTTTCGGAAAAACATTTAAGTTGGTGAATAGAAGTGCAAAAAGATTTGAATTACTTTTTATGAGGATATTTACATCTCAAAAACTGAAGATGTTACTAATTGGTATTTGGAGTTTCCTTTAAAAATAAAGAAACATGCATTTTTGAGTTTTCTTCGGAAAATACATTTAGGTGGGGATGAATAATGGCAGACGGTTTAGTTCAGCTGACGACAGCATAGGATAAAGAATTATGATTTTTAGTGCCGAAAAAGGTAGAGAAAGTCTTAGACATTATGCGCATTATTATTATTATTATTATTATTATTATTATTATTATTATTATTATTATTATTATTATTATTATTATTATTATTATTATTATTATTATATGACACTTTCGAGAGTTGCAGCAAACAGTTATACACCATTGACGCAGACCCTTGAGGCCGGAGTGATGAAAGCAACGTTTATCCAGTCGTCTTTGCGTTCCTGCCTAACAAAAAGAAAGAAACTTATATTCGATTATTTCACGTTATCTTGGAAGCTGTTCCATCAATGGAATCCTAAGAAAATCACTATTGACTTCGAAGCAGCTGCGAGAAGTATTTCCGTCAGCAGAGTTAAGTGGCTGTTTCTTTCATATGAAGCAATGTCTGTGGAAAAAGGTACAGGAACTTGGCCTGACGAGCGAATACAAGGAAAACGAAGATATACGCCTCTACATCCGAATGTGCACTACTCTGGCATTTTTTAAGCCAGATGACGTCAGTGAGTGATGGTTGGTGATACATTCTCATGCTCATTCTACAGAAATACTTACTGGCTTCTTCGACTAATTTGTACGTGTATGGCTTGAAAACAGCGAGATACCAATCACTGTGTGGATCTGGTACAAAAAAAGCGACATCGAACAACAAATGCTGTAGCGGGATGGCATCACAAGATCAACTCTTTAGTTGGAAATCCACATCCTCGGTTAGACGATTTGGTGGTTTGTTTAAAGAAGGAAGCAGAAGCGACGAACTGCATGTACCTGAAACTGGAGCTCAATCTTGAAGGTAAGAGGAGAAAGATGAAATATGTGAAGAAAGATGACAGGATTGAAAGAACTCCTAAGAAATATGAAGAAACTAGCGATAGCACGTCCTGCTTAAGGGCAGAAAATCTTGCACAGAAAATCTTGCGTAATCTTCTTGCTGCTTTAGGTTCTCCTAATGTAAATAGGTATGTACAAAGGAACAAAATTATAACGACGCTTACCTAAAGCCGACAAAATAATTTACGAAGCTTAGTTACAGCTGATTTTAAACACGCGAAAATGATTGTATTAAAATAATTTTGCCAGTCCAAAGCCCGGATGAAGTATGATACTAATCAGCATTTTAAAACATATAATTTACTGTCGACCAAATTATTGTATGTACTCGAGTTTGGAGGTTTTGACCCCCTGCGGGTAGGGGACACAGACGAAGAATACATCCACGGTACCCCCTGACTGTCGTAATAGGTGACTAAAAGGGTCCCGGGGGCTCACAACTTGGAAGCGTGGATTGGCAGGATCGAACTCGCCAAGCTGAGGCCAGAAGACCAGCGCCTCAACTGAGCCACTGAGTCCGGCATTTCTAATTCTTTCCCATCCCATTTTCTCCGAAAAATATGTTAATGTGACGTTAGACTACCGTAATTAATTAATTAAATAAATAAATAAATAAATAAATAAATAAATAAATAAATAAATAAAATAAATTTGAATTAATTAACGATGGATTAACTTTTATTTTTTCTAAAAATGAAGGACTGGTGCAGAATAAAACAGTGTCTCTTGTACCCTGGCCGACCTTTAATTATTCCACCATAAATAAATATGAAACTTATTTTTTGAATTAGCCTCTGATGTTTGTATATAAAATACACTTTGTGTTGTATTACAGTTTAAATATCAAATATACCAGCTTGTATATCTGCGAGAATGTATATCGTAGTAGCCACGAGACCTTTTCGCGGTGTTGGTGATTACTGTTTTTGTGAGAAAGTAGAATGGTGTCACGATCCTCCCTTAAAACTAACCAGAAAAGAAAGTCGAATAGATCCGACTCTCTTTTAGGGAAAAAGAAGGGAAAAGCCACGAAGCACGTGAAAATGTAAGACTGTCTGGGCTTGGCAAATATCGTACCGTTCGGGTCGGAAGAGAAGAAGAGTTGACCAAGAGAGGACGGGTAGGAAATAGAATAGAGTATATTTTTTATCATCTAAAGAACTCTATGTTTCCAAAAACATGGCATGGCTTGTTCTCCTTCAGACACACCCAGGTGACGATTTCATGTTGACTTTCCCTATACTTTATGTATATATAACCATTTGCGTTATTAGTAACTGTCAAATACATTACACCTTACAACAGTAAATAATTACACCAGGAAGTTTCGATATAGAATTGTGTTTGTGTCTGAAGGTATCAGTCTCTAAATAATGCCCACGAAAGAAAAATGTTGATCTGCAAGGAGAGAGCAGGAGATCAGGCAGGTTAGCGGGGATATCCTGAGAATATACTAATGAGACCCACCCCCTGCTGCAGTGACCGCAAATGTCCTGTGATAATTGGGGAATTTCTGTGACTGGGGACAAGTTTACCTCATTGACCGCAATTGTCCGTGACCGCAAATGTCCGGACACCAGAGGTGGGATCCCTCGCTGAGTCCGAGGGAAAAACCGACCCTGTAGTATAAACAGATAAAAAGGAAGAAGAAGAGTAAAATGGTCGTTTAGGGGAAGGCCTAAAATTTAATTCTCAAATACTTATGTTCCTATAGATAAATATTACATAACTAAAGTTATATAGAATTAAATTTCCGATCATTTATGTTTGATACATTTTTATCGTACCGTCTATGATAACAGAGATATTCGTGAATTTCGATTTTTGTTGCTAAGTCCATATCAACGCCGAACTACGAGAAAATGGGTGAACAGATTTTAATGAAAATCGGTATCTAAAGTCGGGGAAAAAGTTGTTACAGTCTAGGGTATGAATATGTTCATTCACTCTGGTTGAAATGGTAGTTTAGGGGAAGGTTACTTAAATTTCATTTTTTGAATACCTATGTTATTGGTCCTATCGAAAAGTATTACATACCATAACACAAGTTATACACAATACAAGTTCCAATCATGTATGTCTTATACAGTTTTACGGAACCGACTATGATGATAGAATAATGACTTTAGACTATTGCTGCTTAGTCAGGAGCTCTCTGGCCGAGGCGGTAAAGACGTGCTCGGTTCGCCCGGAAAGACCTGGGTTCGAATCCCCGTTAGGAAGTTGTAAAATTTAAGAAACGAGTTTTCGACTTCAGGAGGTGCACCTGGCCCTTTGATTCACTCAGCCTACACCAGAAATTAGTACCAGGTTAATTCCTGGGGGCAAAGGCGGCCGGGCGCAAAGCTAACCGCTCTACTCTATCAGGTGCCGAGGTTACGGATAGTGGATTTACCTTCCACCACTCCAAGGGCCTTCATGGCCTGTACGGTGATCACTTTGCTTTTGCATTTTGTTACTTAGTCCATATCAACGCCAAGCATTGTTAACATGGAGATACTGTTAACTGGCGACGATTTTTGTCATGATTGTCTTAAGGTGTTAAACCACGTGGTCATCGGTCAATATCGACAAAGAAAAATGTGAAGATGATTATAAAAATGAGAAAAACTCTTAAAGGAACGTTCGCTTGAAGAATAAGACAATAGGAAGTCATGAAAGAAGGAAGGACTCCCTTTATATTAGATGCCCTAATATCCCAGAGTCAGAAGGAAACTAAATATGAAGGCGTACAATATCGAAAGCTCATAAAGGTGATCAACAATAACAATACATTGACCACTCCTGTGATGTTATTTTTCTCTTCTGCTGCCACTCATCTCTAATGGATATGATTACTGCTGCGTCCCGAGTAAAATAGCATGCCTGAATATTGGCGGAATGTAGCTGGGGAGTGCACATGCTATATGATTGCCCCTTCAACGGCGGCTACTGCAGCTAGTCTCCAATATAACTTAGGATAACCCACTTGAAAGTGGAAAAACTGGATTCATCTGCGCTTAATCCCTCTGATAATGAACTTGATGTGACAAACGAGCAGGCCCAAACCACACCACGTAACTGAACGACTGCAACTGGCGGGTTATACATTGCTTAGATGTTAATAATAATAATATTATTTGTTTTACGTCCCACTAACTACGTTTCACGGTCTTCGGAGACGCCGAGGTGCCGGAATTTAGTCCCGCAGGAGTTTTTTACGTGCCAGTAAATCTACCGACACGAGGTTGTCGTATTTGAGCACCTTCATATATCACCGGACTGAACCAGGATCGAACCTGCCAAGTTGGGGTTAGAAGGCCAGCGCCTCAACCGTCTGAGCCACTCAGCCCGGCACTTAGATGTTAGGCCCCTTTAAAGAACAAGCATCATCATCATCAAGCTTAGATCCGACCGCTGCATACGTTATGACCAGTCTACACCCTAAAACAAAGTGTAGGTCTTCAGGTCCCCAGGTCCGTACCAGCGGACATGTTTCCGCAAAATAACCATGAGCGAAGTTAATTGTCTCCTGGGTGTAGTGCGTAAGCCACGGGATGCGCCCTGGAGACCCAAATACTCTCCTCAGACAACCCAATTTTTAAATTATTTTATTGCTTGCAATTTATCTCAGTGCTACACGTCGCGCACATTAATTGATTTGCACTAATGAAACTGAATTAGTTCTTCACCACGGTCAAATTGCTATCCAAGGTATATCGCGGCATGATGCTATATTTATGCACTATTCTATTAAAAGTCCCAAGTTCAAACCCAAAATAATTTCATATCAAGATCTACGAGGAATTGACAACAATAAACGTTTACAAGACGCAGTTGCAGTGCCGTGGTAGGACTTATTTAAAAAGACATAAACGACAAAGTGACTCTTTTCAATCAACATATACCTGAGCTGTACGATAGACATGCCCCTGAAAAGAAGGCTCGAGTTTCGCGGAAGCCAGCTCCCTGGCTGTCAGATGAGATTAGAGCACTAATGGCTGAACGCGATGCTGCTTATAGACAACTTAGAAAAGAATTGCACTCTTCGCAATCTACTTTCCTATAAGAGACTGAGAAACGCTACGACTCAACAGATTAGAAACGCGAATCTGCGATACGACCACAGTTTAATTCAACCAAACGTTTCAACAGCCATGTTGTGGAAATCCATAACGAGCTTTGGCATTACAAAAGGACGAGAGAATGACGAAATAAATATACCCTTGAAAAACTAAACGATTGTTTTCCATCAAGCTGCACATTTTAAAGCCGTCTACATGGACTTAGTATACTGGTGCAACCGAAGTCTCAACAAAGATAATAATGCCCATTTCGGCCATTAATTATTCCACCTCGTCGTAACCTATCTTGTTTAAAAATGCTCCTATACTCACATACCCTAGTCTCCATTCTAGTTATTTTTTTATTTTGACCATCTGACAGGTTGGTAGCCTCGGTTTTTTGTTACCCCTCGATTTCTCTACTTCTAAAATACTGCCCTCTATTGAACTAAAAATGTCCGTGTCCATAGTTTCTCGCTGGATTGCCATTTTTGGACAACAAGTCCTTTAAACTTTAACCTCTGGCCACTGTTTCTCTCCTCCTGTCTCTGTCCCTTTGCTGGCCCTTGTACGTGACTCGAACCAGCAGTCGGCTAGTCCAACGCCTACCACTTCTGTCTGTTCACTTTCTTTCGCCGACCTTGCAGTGCACTGAACCTCTCTGCTATCTGCAGTATCACCTGTTGCTGCACAAGCGCTATTATTACTCGTAGCAATCTTGCACATTCCTCCATCTGTCGTACGCGCCACACTTCGCTGTTGCTTCTCATCCATTTTTTCATCTGCTCTAGTGCCCAAGCTCGCCCTTGTATGTACGCACTAAGTCCTGAGTTCTTTGATCTTCCTGCATGTAAACGCAGAATTCTCTGCTCCGTGATGGTATCTTTGCCCATGTTAATTTTGACTTGTTTTCCCTTCGCTCTCTCAATTCTGTTCACGTCATTTATGTCTAATTCACTGCAATATAACTTCATACGGTTTTGTATAACGTCCAACATCTTACTCACTGTATCATGAAAATTTTCAGTTTCACTCTCAGGTACACCGTAAATAAAAATATTTTCCTCCTGGTTTCCTGGTTGACCATACTTCCTTGCCCCTTTACATGTCTCAATTCCTCCTCCAAAACCTTTACTTTGGCTTCAACATTTCTAATTCACCATTATTCTGCACAACCCTCTATGTTATTATTCTCAGTTCCCCATTTACACATTATTTTATCTCCTTCATTTCGTTACACTGATCCCGAATAAGGTCTCTAGTTTGCTCCGCCTGGCACGCTTCTCTATTTCTTTGATATTCACCATTCCTTCCCAGCCAACTGATCCCACTCGTCCGGAACTAGGATTTACCTCTACACCCCAATCACAAGAACATCAGTGATACCTGCAATACGTGCTGTTGCCATTTAATTTTCGCATATGCCGCACTCTCACACTTCACACGTCCGTGCCATCGACCTATAGTCGCATTATACTGTTGAGTAGTAATAATGATATTCATCGCTCAGTACTTAAACACTAATACATCTCGCTTCGCTTGCTCGATTACAACTGACACAGGCCCATCCTTTTTAGGTGATTGTTGATATGGTGATCATGGCTACAGGGCCTTCAGTTTATGTGCCTTTGATATGATGAACATAGCCACAGGACCTCCAGTTCTAAGTGACTGTGTACATGGTGATCAAAGCCACAAGACCTCCAGTTGTACGTGACTGTGTATATGGTGATCATGGCTACAGGGACATCAGTTTATGTGCCATTTGATATAATGATCATAGCCACAGGACCTCCAGTTCTAAGTGACTGTGTATATGGTGATCATGGCTACAGGGCAGTGGCGGCGCGTTCTATATGTTCAGTGGTTCAATGAACCCCCTAGAAATAGATAAGTCTAGGTAAAATGATTTGTCAGAGCCTATTTGCTCTGTATATCAGCGCGTGTAGCGGTATTTTTGACATCAACACTCGGTTGCTCTCCGGAACCAGCGAAGAGGTTCAATTTCGTGACTGAACTCGCGGGGCCGTGAGACGTAAGGAGGGTGCGCATGGCGAGGGGTTGTGAGGAGCAGGGAAAACATAGCCCAGGAATCGCTGGCAACTGGACCAGCGATAGACACAGTTACATCGAGCAGTTCCGAAATTAGCCGAAGCATTGTCAGAGCGCGCGGTTAAAATTTGCCGTATGTGGTAGGTTTTGAAGGGAATTTAATTTTGGCGAATTTGCCTTTCTGATGTTATTAACCGCAGCGAGCCAGAATATTTTGCTAACTACGGTTTGTATAGCATCAATAGGCGTAAGTAGCCTAAGTTTATGTAATCAAATGAAACTTTTCATTAGTAATACGTGTTTTATGAAAAGTAAACAGCAAAATACGTCAACAAATAAATAACAGTAGTCTACCTAACACGTTCTTGAAGAAGTTATTCCTACGTAAGCAACGTCTTCAAAATGAGGGGAAATTGGATCAGCTTAAAGTAATTGCTCCTCATATCCTCTGCCTTTCATTCTTCATTGTTTTGGTAACTTCTTCGAGCTGTAGCCGTGTCTCTGCAAAGCAAAGACATATTTCTAATCAAGCAATGTCACTATTTTACATCTATGTAAACATCAAGTAACAATAATAATCTGAACACGTTATTTTCCACAGCAGTGAACCCCCAGACGTTTTATCCACGCGCCGCCACTGCTACAGGGACATCAGTTTATGTGCCATTTGATATGATGATCAAAGCCACAGGACTTCCAGTTGTACGTGACTGTGTATATGGTGATCATGGCTACAGGGACATCAGTTTATGTGCCATTTGATATGATGATCATAGCCACAGGACCTCCAGTTCTAAGTGACTGTGTATATGGTGATCAAAGCCACAGGACCTCCAGTTCTAAGTGACTGTGTATATGGTGATCATAGCCACTGGACCATCAGTTTTATGTGACTATGCATATGGTAGTCATAGCCACAGGACCATCAGTTTTATGTGACTGTGCATGTGGTAGTCATAGCCACAGGACCATCAGTTTTATGTGACTGTGCATGTGGTATTCATAGCCACAGGACCATCAGTTTTATGTGACTGTGTATGTGGTGATCATAGCCACAGGACCATCAGTTTTATGTGACTGTGCATATGGTAGTCATAGCGACAGGACCATCAGTTTTATGTGACTGTGTGTATATGGTGATCGTAGCCACTGGACCTCCAGTTCTACGTGACTGTGTATGTGGTGATCGTAGCCTTGGGACCATCAGTTCTGCGTGACTGTGTATATGGTAGCCATAGCCACAGGACCATCAGTTTTATGAGGAATCCTATTTACATGGGTATGACTTTCCATTTCAAGAGTCCCACATCTGTTGTCCAGGATTCCAACCACGGCCGCTTTGGTGGGGCGCCAGCACTACGCCAATCGGCTGCCAAGTACCTTTTAATCTTAAGTTTCTGTTTTTTTTATTGTAATGTTCCTCTTAATGTAGCACACGTCTGTTTATATATTTCTTACGTCTCTCTATTTAAAATCTAATACAGTAGTAAGTTACACCCAAATTGGAAGTTAAATCTAGCGTGTGATCTTTTTATAAACCCTGGTCTTAGAGCTCTACGGTTTCTATCTTTAGGTTCTTCTTCTGCTAACCGTCGCTCTGAAGGTGTGGTAAATATCCTGGGACTCAGTTCAGTATGAAATGAGTGATATCGGATAGAAATGTTTAAGGCGCGAATGGAACAACCACCCTCCTTTATTATAATTTATTTAGCGTACGGCTTTTCCTGCCAGCTTGCTAGGTGCCTCCCATGGGTAACCTGCGCTTTTGGGTGTGGGATGACGACTATGTTAATGAAGGTAGGCGATGTCAGCACGTAACCCACTCTTGTGGAAGATACCAAGGGGTCTGTTCAAGGCTTAAAGTCCCCAATCGGCCGATGAGTCACCATGAACAGCGTCATATGCCCTTATTCCAAATGAACACTGCGGAGAGCTCTGGAATTGAATTTAGGCTTTTGGAAGGCAATCTACTGATTAGAAATTGTTACCACCACCTTTCCTACCCTGTCGACCAGCATTCTGATGGTGATTTTTTCCACCAGTGGGGCTTTAACAGACTATCTACGGTGTCACAACAAAGAGAATTGACGTTTTAGCGCACGTACCCTAAGTGGACTTTCTTATATTTCAAGTCTCAAGACATACGACCATTTAGGTTCTTCATCCATGCATCCAAGGCCGAGTTTACTCCTTCACTTTATCAATTCTTCCAACGTAAGGTTTGATCTTTGAAACATGCTGTTTAATCTATTATTCAACACTTCAGCTGCGTTTGTAGTCTCTTGAGTCAGTTCCATAGCATATATGATTCTGCTTATTTTCCACATATTTTTTGTGAAATAATGAAATAACTATCAGTTTCACGTTTTCGGGATCCTGAGAGTAGATCTCCAGCCAGCCATCGCAGACATCATCAGGCTCCCTTCCTATCCCATTGTTGCCATAAGACCTATCTCTGTCGGTGGCACATAAAGTAAATTGAAATTATTAAATTATTCTCCACAGGCACATTTTCATGTGGATATAGCATCCCTTTTTCAATAATTATCAAGTAAATACTTCTTTTCGCTTTGAGTTTTAATCATCATCATCATCTGTTTACCTTCCAGGGTCGGCTTTTCCCTCGGACACAGCGAGAGATCCCACCTCTACTGCCTCAAGGGCAGTGTCCTGGAGCTTCAGATTCTTGGTCGGGGATACAACTGGGGAGAATGACCAGTACCTCGCCCAGGCGGCCTCATCTGCTATGGTGAAGAGGGGCCTTGTCGAGGGATGGGAAGATTGGATGGGACAGGCAAGGAAGAGGGAAGAAAGCGGCCGTGGCCTTAAGTTAGGTACCATCCCGGAATTTGCCTGGAGGAGAAGTGGGAAACCACGGAAAACCACTTCCAGGATGGCTGAGGTGGGAATCGAACCCACCTCTACTCAGTTGACCTCCCGAGGCTGAGTGGACCCCGTTCCAGCCCTCATACCACTTTTCAAATTTCGTGGCAGAGCCCGGAATCGAACCCAGGCCTCCGGGGGTGGCAGCTAATCACGCTAACCACTACACCACAGAGGCGGACTTGAGTTTTTACTCCAATATTTGTGGGTAGGAGAGAATGCAAGAACACGTCAGTATGTTACCAGTTTCTCGAACTCTTTACATGGAGCTGAAAGAAGGAGTTATCGACCTCTGCCATAGACTTCCGGCCCTCGGTAACTCTGAAATTACACCGATTGTAGTAAAATGCATGAGGCACTGCTTTAAGGATGAGATGCTTAAATAACGAAGAGTTCGATGCAATTTCAACACGCTTGACCTGGCTTACACATACAGCAACCCAGTATACGTAAATGATGGTTTATGTGTGAATGTAAAAACTATTGACCAAGGGAAGGGAAGTGAAATGACAAAAGAATATGAAAAAGTTCTGGACTAAGAACGGAAAGATATGAATAAGGAAGCACGACAACTCACAAGTGATTCACAGCAGCAACGAAGAGAATTTCAACAAAGTTCATTCTTAACGTGCATGGCTACCATGAAAAGTCCGGATCCATGGCTAAATCGTTAACGTGCTGGCCTCTAGTCACAGGAATCCCGGGTTCTATTCCCGGCAGGGTCGAGAATTTCAACCGTCATTGGTTAATTTATCTGGCACGGGGGCTGGGTGTATGTGTCGTCTTCATCATTATTTCATCCTCATCACAACGCGCAGGTCGCCTACGGGCCTGAAGTCGAAAGAACTGCACCTGGCGAGCCGAACATGTCCTCGGACACTCCCGGCACTAAAAGCCATACGCCATTTCATTTTCACCATGAAGAAGAACATTTAACAAGTTACTACCAGAAGGCTATGAACAAAAGCAAACAGATACTGTACTGTCAAATAATTGTGATATTGTTTGGTTATCAGATACATGGCCAGTGGATGGCGTAAACAATTCTGCATTCTCTGCTGATAGAGATCCTGTATACAGAAAATATAGGAGTTTTCGTCAACTTCTAGGTAGGACGGGGGAGGTGTTCTGATAGATATAACAAATACACTGCATTCGCAACAAATGTCAGTGCTAAAGCCACATGTAGAATCTCTATGGATGAAAACATACTTTAATAACAATAAATTTTTATATGTGTCATGTATTTTTCTCCTAATTCCAGTCAAGAGATGTATAGATGATTTCTTGGGAAAATAGAAGGAACGTACAATTTTGTTTAACTGTTCTAACATTATTATTATTATTATTATTATTATTATTATTATTATTATTATTATTATTATTATTACTATCGACGACTTTAATTTAGCAGAGATAACGGATGGTACTTATAATCTTCTTGAATGTTTATAGACAAGCGTTACAGAATTTCTGAACAATATTAAAAACAAGAACGGGAAAACTTTTCATCACGTAATTATTCCTCTTAATTGCTTGGAAATTCGGGATGAAACTGACCCATTAGTTAACAAAGACGATCGTCATCCTTCACTGAATATTGTGCTTAAGTATGAAAAAAATTCACACTTCTCATACAATTTCCACGTTCAAACGTTCACACAATGTCTGGTTTACTAAGTCCATAATCTTCTCCTTCTTCCTCTGCTTTTTCTACATCTGTGGAGTCGCACATGTGTATTTGACCATGTTTTACGGTCGGATGCCCTTCCTGACGCCAATCCTACATGGAGGAATGCAATTACTATTGCGTGTTTCTGTGTGGTGGTTGATAGTGTAGTGTGTTGTCTGAATATAAAGAGGAAAGTGTTGGGACAAAAACAAACACCCAGTCTCTGGGCCAGAATAATTAATTCAGTGAATGAGTCGGACTTCACGAAGTCCATAATATCAATTTAAAACTGAAATAAAAACACAGACATGACATTAAATACCATCTGAAAAAAAGTTACTCATCTGTAATCTAACATTAAATCCGATATCAATGTATCCTACGAAGATTATACACCTCGCTCAGAGATTATTATATTAAAATATAACCAAAATTTCCGGAATTTCTGAACAAAAGACTATAACTTAACTATCAGTATTAACACATGTAAAACAATTAGTTTCATTTGACGAAAATCTAGCATCAGCTATCAATAAGAAATCGAGAGCAAACCGCTACTTGTATCCAGTGAAGTATGTGATTTTAAAACTCACGTAAGAAAAAAAGCAAAACTTTTTTTTTTTTTTTTTGCGAAAATGGCATATAATGTTAAAAATTAATTTAAATCACGAGATATAGCCAGTTGCTTTGTTAACTATTTTCAGTCAGTATGCTAGTACACAATTACTAATTACAATACTGGTATTAACAATAATGCTTCTGAGGGTAATTATTTTTGTAAATTGTTTGGACATAAGTCCGCCTCTGTGGTGTAGTGGTTAGTGTGATTAGCTGCCACCCCCGGAGGCCCGGGTTCGATTTCCGGCTCTGCCACGAAGTTCGAAAAGTGGTACGAGGGCTGGAACTTGTTCTACTCAGCCTCGGGAGGTCACCTGACTAGAGGTGAGTTCGATTTCCACCTCAGCCATCCTGGAAGTGGTTTTCTGTGGTTTCCCACTTCTCCTCCAGGCAAATGCCGGGACGGTACCTAACTTAAGGCCACGGCCGCTTCCTTCCCTCTTCCTTGTCTATCCCTTCCAATCATCCCATCCCCCCGCAAGGCCCCTGTTCAGCATAGCAGGTGGAGCCGCCTGGGCGAGGTACTGATCATCCTTCCCAGTTGTATCCCCCGACCCAGAGACTAAAGCTCCAGGACGCTGCCCTTGAGGCGGTAGAGGTGGAATCCGTCGCTGAGTCCGAGGGACAAAAACCTACCCTGGAGGGTAAACAGATAAAGAAGAATACGAAGAAGTTTAGACATAAATAAATAAATAAATAAATAAATAAATAAATAAATAAATAAATAAATAAATAAATAAATAAATAAATAAATAAATAAATAAAATTACAGTCATTTGGCAGTCATCAAAAACTGGAGGCAAAAAAGTCAGCGGGACCTGATGAACAGTTTCATACGTCTGTAAAGCATGCGGAGGGTATCTATGTAAACCATTAACGGTGAGATGTAATCTCATCCTTCCGGACAAACGGAAAGCAACGCCAACACTTAAAGCCGGGAACGCACTTCAAATTAACAACTATAGACCAGTAGTATTTTCGTCATCACCAGCAAAGATACTTGAGAGCATAATGTATTGTCATATGTTTCATCAAGTCAGGTCCGTCATTTCCTTGAATCAATTCGGCTATATACCAAATACGCCTGCGATATCCAACCTGATTAATTCTACGCAATTTTTATCTACGGAACTTGACAAGAAAGGACAAATAGATGTCCTATATACGTATTTTCAAAAGGCATTCGATAAAATGGATCGCGATGACTTTATAATGAAGTTATCAACGTACACTTTTCTGAGTCATTACTCAAACTACCGGCGTCTTATCTCAAGAACAGAACACAAGTCGTAAATTATAAAATGCACCTATCTCATAAGTTCGCCATTAATTTCGTACTTTTATAGTGATCGAACTTGACGTCATTATCATTGTATATTTGTTTTGAATGGCCTCTCCGAAAAAGCATTTTTATTTTTCGATATGTTATTGTTATCCGATGACGTAAAGTTATTTAAGACAATCAGAAGTAATTATGACCGCGTCAAACTTCAGATGGACTTGAACGAACTAAATAAGTAAACAAAAGACAATAACTTAATTTTCAATATTAATAAATGTAAAACAATTAGTTTCGTTGGACGAAAATCTAGCATCATCTATCAATAAGAAATCGAGGGCAAACCGCTACTTGTATTTAGTGAAGTAAGTGATCTAGGAGTTACATTTACCTACGACCTAAATTATAAAACTCATGTAGAAGATATTGTCAGAAAAGCTCACAAATATTTGGGATTTGTTATCAGGAAATCCTTCAGTTTTTTCTTATAGAAGCTTTATAATATTCTATAAGCTATTGTAAGATCATGACTAGAATATGCCTCGAATATATGGAACCAGTACACTGTGAATTATGTCGATCTAATTGATAAAGTGCAAAGACAATTGTTCAGATATGTTAAGAGGTTTGATTATTAACCCTACTAATAATTGCAGTCCCTAACAAAATGCTATTGATGCGAGGAAATTGTCACACAGAGGAAATTGTCAGGGTACGTATTTCCTTCATTATGTAATGAATAAGAAAATTGACGATAGTAAAACCAGAAACAGAATTAACGTATATCTTCTTGAAGCAACTCCCAGTAGGTTCCGAAATATATTATTTATACCGAAAACAAATAGAGATTCACACGAGAATTACCCTTTATACAGATTTATGGCTCAGTATAATCAAGTGCATCATGTCGGAAAAAGTTTACTTCATCCTGTGATAGTGTGTTACAGACGTCTTGATATAACTGACGGTATCCAGTTTTATATCATTTCCCCTTCCTCTATCTCTTTCTTTTTAATTAAGTTCTATTGTTAGTTCAAACCATTGTATTACTTGTTATTAATATTCAAATAGTAGTGGGCATTGCAATTCGGAAACATGTAATGTTCACAACAATGCTTAAAATAATAAGTAAGTAAATTTCTTCTACAGCCGGGAAAACTTCTTCCAGAGCCGATATCGATGACACTTCAAAATTTTAAATGTACCGTAGTTTTCATGAAACAGCACTACAAAGGCAAAATTTGTACTAAATATGTGACGTCACACGCATACTCTGTTATAAGATGGCGCTGTGTTGACTCACGCACTCAGTTGGAGGTTAGCTGGTCGTTGTGAACATATCGTGGTCAGTTGTATGGAATAATAACTCTAATAATGGAAAAGAAAGATTAACGTCAAACGCATACTCTGTTATAAGTAGAGCCTGGGTTATATGTAATATAAAAATGAGAAATATGTGCATAATGAAATGGCGTATGACTTTCAGTGCCGGGAGATCCCAGGACGGGTTCGACTCGCCAGGTGCAGGTCTTTTGATTTGACGACCGTAGGCGCCCTGCGGGTCGTGATGAGGATGAAATGATGATGAAGACAATACATACACCCAGCCTCCGTGCCAGAGAAATTAACCAATGATGGTTAAAATTCCCGACCCTGCCGGGAATCGAACCCGGGACCCTCTGAATCGAAGGCCTCAGCGCTGTCCATTCAGACAAGGAGTCGGACTAATCACAAGTAACGTAGACTCACGGTGTTCCACAGATTGTGGTACTAAACACAGGGACCCGTACTATCCCGTGGTGTTCCTCATTTAGTGGCTACTAATCAGAAGGAAACGCCCAGACCGTGGTGTTCCTCGAAACGCAGACCCAGATGCTGAAACACCCCTGCGAGGATAGCCTCTTTTTATCTGCTTGGGGCAGTGCCGGATTAAGGTGTTTGGGGGCCCTGGGCTATTTAAAAATGTGGGGCCCCTTCTTCGTAACATCGCGTAAGACTAGCATACTGAAGTCGTTATAGAACTACTTCCACTAAAATTGATGAATAGGGAAGTGTTGAAATAGACTACAATTTTTCTCTATTTTTCATGTTACCCGTAAAACGGGTATACTTTGCATATTCAGGGGTTACTTTGCATCAAATGTGAAAAAAGGTATACCCCATCTGCTGGACCGAAAGCTAACTAAAGTCAAGTAAGTTAGTTTTGGTATATTCCAATAGTTGGAACTTCAAAGCATGCCTTGAACAACTTTAATAGATTTTCCCGCCATTTTCGTTGCTCTATTTTCATGTCTTCATTGTAGTGACCATAAACTACTAAGAAATTAGTCTGAAAAATGCATCAACATCGTTAATATTTTTGTTTGTTTTGAGGTATGTGTTGCAATAATATTTGCTAAATTTAATCGAGATTTTCACTATTGCCTATAGAACTGCTATATAAGTTTCCTATAATGTAATTTTGTGTAATTTTCGAATGAGGTTATGAATTCAAGATTTTGGGGTTACTTTGCATCACAACAGAAGTTATGTAAAGTAACCCCCTTTCGAAAAAAATAATGAATATTTTAGTGAGCTTCTCATTCAGGATACTGTCCTTTTCAGTCATGGGGCGAACACACAAAAGGAAACCTGTTTCACGTCGATATGCCGACTACAGCTCAGAGACATTGCAAGAGTGCTTAGAAGACATCAGAAGAGGCCATCCTTCATGGTGGAAGGCCTCAGATCATTATAATATACCCTTCAGAACAATAGCCAACAAACTGAAAGGGAAGCACGTGAAATCACGAGGGAAGCCACCAGTGTTCTCTGTAGATGAAGAAAATACTTTTCTAAAATACATTGGTGTAATGAGTGATTTTTGGGTTCCCATTAACAGCGGATGATCAATGTTATGCGGCAAAATATTACCCCGATCGCGTTGATCGCTCTGTAAAGAGATTTAAAAACAATCTGCCCGGAAAAGAATGGACGAAGTCATTTTTACGGAGACATCCACTCTTGTCTGAAAGATTTGCACCTAACATCAAGAAATGTCGAGCAGCTATCGTTGAAAATATTATTACAGAATACATTGATAATCTAAGAATTGTTTTGAAAGACAAAGACATGATCTGGAATTTCGATGAAACTAATATTTCAGATAATCCTGGGCGTAAAAGCGTATTGTTTAAACGAGGGGTGAAGTATCCTGAGAGAATTTGCAATTTCTCCAAAAGCAGTGTTTCTATCATGTTTTGTGGAAATGCGGCTCGTGGACAACTTGGACGGAAGGAGGACCCGATGGTTGCCGCTACAACAATTCTTCGTCTGGATGGTTTGATGCTGCCACTTTCAGTGACTGGTTTGAGATTCTCCTCCTTCCTAAATTGAGAAGATTATCAGGGATGAAAGTTGTGAACGGCGACAATTTGTCAAGTCATCTTTCCGTCCCAATTTTTCAGAAATGCCGGGACGAAGACATACATTTTGTGTGTCTCCCGCCAAATAGCACTCATATCACACAACCGCTAGATGTATCTGTCTATCATCCACTGAAAGTTGCGTGGAGAAAAGTGCTGTCAGATTGGAGGGACACGAAAGAGGGAATGAAGCACAATATTCTACTAAAGCAACACTTCCCTGCATTGCTGAGACACACTCTTAAAATGTTAGCACCAAACATAGCAAAGAATTTGCAGAGTGGGTTCTTGAAATCTGGGATTGTGCCGTGTGACGAGGAACCACTGCTCCGGCGACTGCCACAAAAAGTAGCTGATGAAAAGGCAGTAAGTGTAGCATTTTTAGATGTCTTAGAAAACACCAGAATGACATGCACAGGGAATGGCAACGTGAAGAGAAGGAGAAAGATTGACGTTCCTGCTGGTAAGAGTGTTGCACATGGAGAGCTTGACCAACTGGAATGTGCACCTCTAACAAAAAGAAACATTCCAAAGAAGAAGCAAAGAGTGGAGAAAATTTATTCTTCTGAATCCGGTGAGGAACAAGATGATGATCCCATATATCAGGATTCGTCAGATGAAGAAACCTGGGACACGTTATCGACGCAAGCAGCTGGAAACGACTGATGAACAGGACGAGATTTTAGAGCAAGAAGAACCCAGCTTCCTGCCTGTGAATCGTCAAGTTGGGGCATTTGTAGTTACTCGTTACCACAGTGATTTATATCCTGGAGTAATAGAGAGTTTCAATTAAGAAGGGGATGAGGTTAGTGCAATGATAAAATCTCTGAAATTATGGAAGTGGCCCGCTCAAAGTGATAAACTATGTTATTGGAGGAATAGACCTCCCAAAGAGACTGGGTAAAAGGGGAATTTTTCGAATTCCTGAACTCGAAAGGAAATTCTGAAATTGAAGGCAGTTAGTGCAACTTCGTACACAGTATTTGCTGTTTTAATTGTATTTTCTGATTAGATTTTTTTAAAGATTTGGATTACAATAAAATTCCTTCCTTCTATAAACTTAGTTATTTTTCATGTGAAACCTTATATTATTATCTATAATATGACGGCCCTTTATTTTTTGCCAGAGAACTGGTCATTCCATACTGTAACTTTGCATCTGGTCACATTATTCATTGAAATATACGGACATATAAGCAATGATCCAAAGTTACCCGTTCATATGGGTTACTTTGCATCAATGTTTAGATCGCAATAACACTTATTATAGAATTGTTAGGTCATTACATTACACACACGTGCATTCCGATTAATCCACACACTACCTTTAAAGAGTTGTATATATTTTCCGGCGAAGTAAATTCTCTGAAACAGACTTTCTTCTTACGAACTATAAAAAGTGATGCAAAGTATACCCATTAATATTTCATAATGCCAAAACGTATTTTACATTTGTCTCATCATCACTATCAAATCGACATACAAAATAGAACTTACGTTTTTTGGCACCACTAGGATATTTTCTATCCATTTTACAAGAACATTACAGTTGTAACTTACGAATGGTTCAATAATCAGAGGTGAACTGGAAGTTCTCTTCCTGATGCAAAGATGTAGTAATACATGCGCATTCCACCGTGCTTCTCCTGTCCCCTCCCGCTCACATCCTAGACCTCTTCCCCCCTTCCCCCCCTCTGCCCGTACTCGCAAGCTGCCAGATTTAAATGTTCGTCAACAATAACCTTTACAATAATTACAGTGCGTAAGTAGCGAGGATTCGTGTCTCCGGACGGTAATTGATTCTAGCAGTGATGCAATACTGTACTAACGCGGACAGCTGATAAGAGGGAAGGAAGAGAACGTGTTCAATATTTTGCGAGCGTAAATATTCATATACATGGACGGAGGTGGAGCAGCAGGCCTTTTTATACAATTTTAAGTTCGACCAAGGACCGGGGCCCCTTGGCACGCAGGGCCCGGGGCTGCAGCCCCTTTATCCCCCCCTTAATCCGGCCTTGGCTTGGGGTGTTCCAACCGAACCTGGACAGAGGCGAGCCTTCATCATAGTAGCGGATACTATACATGGGTACTGTGAACCCATAGTGATCCACCCACAAACCCATGGTATTACTCACATAGTGGTACTAACCGCAAGAAAAATCTACTCATGGTGTTCCTCGCGTGGTGGTACTAATCACAGGTAATCTCATGGTTCAAAATTCAGCATCCCTCGGTGGCCCCTTTTAGTCGCCTCTTACGACAGGCAGGGGACACCGTGGATATATTTTTCATCTGCGTCCCCACCCACAGGCGATGGTATGGATTTTAAATTATATTATTTTATTCCCTAATTCTAAATAAATTTACTCATCTTCAGGACCATGAATACTGTGACCGTATCCAGGTCTTGGTTGACTGAATATGGGTCAGTGTGTTACTGGGGTTCGCTTTGTCGGCTGAGGCGCGTGTGGCCTTGGCCAAGTGATAGAGAACCTGTTTCTGACTTGAAGGGGGTAGCTGGCTGACTGGGAAAAATTAATAAAAATAAAAGCGGGCGAGAGATAAAAAACAACCAGAGTGTGTTCATCTGCAATCACATAGACTTGTAATAAATGAAATATTTATAATATCTTTGGTGGCGTGATACGCATAATTAAGAAGGTACACTTGAATCATATTTGACTGAACCGTGTTAATAATGTCACGTGTGAATTATAAAAATTAACAACTGAATTTTTACTTCATTTCAACGGTATTTCGGCTAGAAATGATGGTGAAATTATTTAATCAAACCCCAGAAGAATTCAGTACTTGAGTTGACTTCACTTCCGACAACGAGTGCCACGCAACGATATTTAAGGCAAGTCATAAGAGTACAAGTTCCTGATTTACTCACTGCAGTCACTTCGTGTACTTCGCTAGCGGATTTCAACGCAGAACGTCAGTGGAATACTATCATCAGGGATAGTGGACTCATTCCTGTGTTCGACGCTTTCTACAATTGTGCAAATCTACGACCTGAGTTAGTGCAATAAACAGACGTCGAAATAGCAGATAAATTTTTAAAGTACGTGTTCTTTTCATCCTAAGTTACATGTGTGCTCAGGATTTCTCCTAATACATTTGGTACAAGTTTCAGCAACCTTACGGGAGTAAACGTGGAAGAGGACCTCTACGTTATCACCGCCAGAAGATGGAAGTTCGTGCCAGGGACTCCACACATTTCATCATGAAGTTCTAAGCCCATTGACCAGCGTCGGCAGCGGCGAAATGCAGGGAATTTCACCTTAGAATGGGTGATTGAGGACCCCGGACTTCGAGATGTGAAGAAAACTAAATAAGTTAAGTCGACAACGTCTTATTTATATGTGTTGTATATAGCTCTTTATTTCTACCCTTAATCTTTCTTTAGATTTGTTCTATAATATCTAGTTGATTTATTTTCACGATATTTCACTGGTTATTTCTTAGATGTGAGATAGGACTTGTAGCTAAATTTGCATACCTGCTTGATTCATGACCACGTGTTGTCGAATTTGAAGATGATGGATCAGTTGAAGTTATCCATGTGTTATCGGAACCCTCCATTCTCATTGTACGAATTTCATTATGACAGTGAGTTAATCTGTGTCAGATGAATTTATCGAGGTGATATTTTCCCAATATTTTTAACATTTTCATAGTAAATTGGATTTTTACTCGCACCTCATATTTACTATAGCATGCCATCTGGATATTAATTCCGAATCGAGTGTATGCATTTACTTAGAGTACATGCATTGTGGTATATGTTAACTAATGGATTAGTTAATCATCGAGACAAATTTAATGAGGATATGACTTGTTTTGGGACGATGACAGGTCCTTATAATTTTCATGACTACACATGCGTGATAAGTGGCTATGATGAGTTAGGGTCGTCGTTATAATGTTGTACTGTACGTGTAATTTATGAGGAATTTGTACGTACGATATGAATCTTTGTGAAATTGAAATTTTACGTGTTAATGTAGTAATATTTTTATACATGATGTTGCTCATGATATAATGGAAATATGGAATCTTCGAGATTTTACGAGGTGTAGTTAATATAGTAATGTCTTCTGATGATAAGGACAATCTTATGTTGATCGATGTACTCCATAATTCAGGATAATATCCTAATAGTGTTCATGAAAGTCAGTAATTCTAAGTTTAAGGTACGTGTAAATCTTACTGGAGGACCTTAAGTCAGGAAAATAGATCCTCAATTGAATATCCTGATAATGTTACAGTTCGGAACCAGGCATGCTCACTTTTCGATGTCTTATTTCGTACTCACGTGGAGACTTTATCTGTTAACATGATGAAACGAGCTAATGGGAGAGTGGTGAGATTGGTTAACACCCTATGATGATGTGTAAATATTGTAGATATTTCTTTCTTTAGCATTTTTCAGTAGCTAGTTGTAGATTTAGAGATTTTCTAGTGGTAAGACATTTATTTTCTGTGCATTTGTGTTGTGGTGATGTGTGACACTTTGATGGTGTTAATTCATTATGTGGACAGGATTTTCATGTATTTTTTCCCTATTTATTGATTTTTCCAAAGGGTCATAATGCTAATTTTTGTTCATATAATGACCAAGCGATAATAAGTTTTGTTATTGGTTCTCACGAGGGGATAAGTGGGAAGACGTGAACAGATATACTCGACGTCTCGAATTAACTTTCAGAAAAAAAAGGCAAATTCAAATTTTCATTTAAATGTTAACAAAAATTTTGATGAACAGAATTTCACTCATATTTTGTCAAGGTATTAAAGTAACTAATCTTGGATATTTTCTGTTGTACACTTTATTAAAATTAATGCATTTTTCCAGATTGTTCGAGGAATTCTACGCAAGACCTCACTTTCCTAATCAATCAAACTTTAAATTACTAAATGAATGTTTTCAAACGAAGAAAAAGTAATGTTATATTCAACACTCTGTTAGAATGTTAGTGAAAAGTAAGTTACGTGTACCATCCCATTTGTTAATATTCTTTTCTGTCACATCAAGAGCAATAGTAATTAACGTAACGTAGCGATCATTTCCATTATCATAGATGTCAGGGTGGCAAATATTTTATTTTCTTTGAATAAAAGTGTGATATGTTCTCTATACTCAAAACTTCTTATTTTCCGAACCTTATGTCAATCCTGCCACTTGCATTTTTTTAAGTCAGCGGTCCTGTGAACTGAACACCCCTGGGGTGTCTCTTGTTCGCCGGCAGACCTAGTATGGGGACAATACCAAACATACTTTCACCAACGGCTCAGTAAAAGTGCTCCGCTGAACTCGACCGCCTCAACTCTGGGACACTCTCGATAAACCACTTGACGCTCGACTTTTAGAAACTCTAGCAAGCCGCTTTATTCTCTCAAATGTATTTTTGATCAATTTGAAACTATTTATTGTCCATATTTCGCGACATTTTACGAATGAATGAGATTTTCGCACGTTTTAAAAATTATTTATGATCAGCAACAGCATAGCGCCGAATTATAAAGGTCTTTGATATGTAAAATAGTAATTATTTAACTAACATGAGAAATATATAAACATTAAAAAGGAACACAAATATACACAAAATAGACTGCACAAGTCTAATGCAACTGAATCCACAATATTTTACATATTTACATAAGTAACGACATAACCAAATGAAAATTCACTTGAATACAAGAGAAGAGACAGAGAAGATACGGAAAAAAGAGCCGGGAGGAAAAATATGGCTAAGTTGTGTGATAAAAATAATGAAAGAAGGAAGTATATGATAAGAAAATGTCTAGGTTCCTGTTGAGAGATTATACATTGTTGGAATACGGGTGGAGATGGATTTTTGGGTTTAAAAAAAGCCGGGAGCAAGGAATATGTAACTTTAAAGTTTTTCAGTATGACGAAAACTCTATAACACACATATAACACTATAACATACCTACAAAAACCACACATACTAATAAACAAGGAATGCCATGCTTCCTTCTACAAGAACATCCTCAGATTCTATCAAATCCTCTAAATCATGCGGATATGCGTACAGTATTGTTTGCGTTGCGTAAACTTGTCAATGATTGTGAACTGGTGATGTTACGAACAAGCTTATTCCCTAAGACATAAGTATGCGACTACCAAGTAAGTGACCGTGCGTTTGGGATCGCGCAGCTGTGAGCTTGAATTCGGGAGAGAGTGGGTTCGAACCCCGCTGTCGGCAGCCCTAAACATTGTATCCGTGGTTTACCATTTTCACACCAGGTAAATATACCTTGATTAAAGCCGCAGTCGTTTCCTCCCCACTCCTAGCTTTGTCGTTTCCCATCGTCGCTGCAGGATCTATCTGTGTCGGGATGACGTAAAGCAAATTGTAAAAATAAAAACAATATAAAGATAGAAATTGTTTTTCCAAGGGTATGAATAATATTCCAAAGTAAGATCAGATTGTTAGTCTGAAGGAAAAATCATGAGAAAAATCTTAGGCCCTGTGAAAACAACAGAAGTATGGAAATTAAGATCTTATGATGAAATATAGAAAACATAACAGGAACCGTCAGAAAAAGGAGATTGCAATTTTTGGACATATTTACAGAATGGATGGTCCCAGATTAGCAAAAATGATTTTCAAGTACTTTTGGGACAAAAAGGCAACAACTAGCTGGATTCAAGAAATAAAGAAAGTTTTGGAAAGATATAATATAAGAGAAGAAGAAACTATGGACAGAGAGATTTTTGGAAAGAGGGTAGTAAGTATGGAAGGATTCCAAGGAAGATTGAACAAGAAGCCTGGTGCGAAGTGGTCCGAGGACAGAAGGAAAGAGCATAGTGAAAGGATGAAAGAATATTGGAAGGAGCGGAAGAGAAAACAACAAAGTATGAAGAACTGAAGTGAAATTGACACGTGGTCCTTAGCAGGCCTCGTCGGAAAGAAGAAGAAGAAAAAATATAGAAATCCATTCAGGTTTTTTAAAGGTTATTCCAGTGAGACTCAACTTGTAGGATTCCAGCAAGATATAGCAGATATTTTATATAGATTCAGGTCAATTGGACTGTATCTCTATTGACATATCCAAGGTTTTGAAGGGTAGATCATGGAAAATTACTGACACAAAAGAGTGGTTGAGTGAGCGGCTACATTTCTAGAAGATAGAACTCAGAGAATTAGAGTAGATAAAGTGTTACCTGTTAACATTGATACTTTCACGGCCCGTACTTGTAGACACGATAAACTGTCCCCACTATTACACCATGGGGTGTGCAAAATTCCCTGTACTTCTGGCAAGGTATTCATTGGCCAAACATGCCGGTCCATTGGTACTCGCATCAAGGAACGGCAAAGTGATATCCGTCTCAACCAGCCAGACAAGTCAGCAATAGCTGCGCACGCCCTATCGTCGGGTCATGTTGTCGTGTTCCAAGTTGTTCGAGCTCTTACCCACACTAAACATTACAGGTCTAGGATTATACGGGAAGTGGCCGTGGCCTTTATTAAGGTACAGTCCCAGCATTTGCCTGGTGTGAAAATGGGAAACCACGGAAAACCATATTCAAGGCTACCGACAGTGGGATTTGAAACCACTATCTCCCGGATCCAAGCTCACAGCCTCGCGCCCCTAACCGCATGGCCAACTTGGCCGGTTTTCTTTGTTTTCTAATATTTAAAAGTCTACTTCTGCAAGGACAGTTAAAGGATATGTCAAATTCACCTTTAATAACCCGAAGATTTACGAAATCACCAACTTATTCAAGAAACACAACACCAAAATAGCCTTCTCAACCAATAACAACACGAAAAATAGGTTCTTTAGTCACAATAAAGCTAATAAACTTAATGATGACGAATTTCAGGAATCTGGTATTTATAAGCTAACTTGTACTCAATGTAAAAAACTTACGTGGGACAATCTGGAAGGAACTTCTTAATTAGATATCAAGAACACGTCAGTGCTGAAAAATACAAAAGATTCTCTGCCATGGGATCCCATATGAAAGAGTCCAACCACAAATTCACCAATATCAGACAGGATCTTCAAATTATCTGTATGATAAATAAAGGAAATCTAATGAACAACCTGGAAAACATCCACATCGTTCTTGATAAATTAGAAAACGGTGAAGAAAATCTTAACGAAAATAACGAGCAAAAAACATCTTATACGAGAATATTAATAAATACTTGGAATGGGTAGACATAAAACAGGCAAGACTAACAAGAAATATAATCAAACACGATAACGCAGAAGCACAGCCCAATCTCCCTCCTCCCTCACATGATATTTTAGATGACGACAAAACTCTACTTCCCTTCTCTCCAGAGCTTTGCATGAACTGTCAGGCTGTGTCACATCGTTACTTCACCAAGTAGCGTTCAAAGACAGACCCTCTAGACAGCACAGAATAAACATCTTTTCCAAACAAGAACGAGAGGCAAGATGTCCTGTTATGATGACCTCCATTTTTTAACAAAGGAATCTCCAAAGAACTTTTATTATTTGTGCTTATTGTCCTAATGTATTTTCTTCTCAATCCTTTCTTTATACAGCTGAAGAGGACCACTAAGTGGTCCAAACATGTCCTGTAAGTGCTAATTTATATTCAATTTTGCCTGAGGCAATAATAAAGTATCGATTAGGTGGTTATTTATATTAACTTCTTGAGCAGCGATATAGTCAAAATATCGTGTGAAAGAGTGTTACGTGTTAGTTATAAGCAGTATTTAAGGAATATGTGTACCTCAAGAATAATGAAGAAACAAAATCGTTGTAAAATGGGTTACTAAATCACCATGGCTGCTTCCTCGGACGGAGATGACTTGTTGCTAATGTAAGTACCATTTTTGTATGGTTACGTAGAACCTAAAACATCCCTTTAATATAATTTAGATGTAGTTAAGCGAGTCGTAGATGTAGATACGGGAACACAGTCAAATTTATTTAGGGTACTGCATTCGTATTCATTGTTCTTAGGAAATATTATTATTATTATTATTATTATTATTATTATTATTATTATTATTATTATTATTTAATTATGGTGTTACTTCAGGCTTTTTGTAATAGTTTCCACGAGTATTTAAAGTATAATCTCATTATTGTGCGATGCCGAAAGCATGTTTATTTGGAGATAATTGGAAGGATCGGCGTATAAAAATATTATTATTATTATTATTATTATTATTATTATTATTATTATTATTATTATTATTGCTAACGAATTAATAATGTTATTTTGTAAGCAGACTAATATACCGAGTGTTGGTGGTAATAATTCAATTAAATGCTATAATTTGAATCTGCGCGACTCATCGCCATAATTTCAGTAAGGTGAGGCTGAAAGATTTTTTTTTTTACATCTTAATAAATAATTGGGTGATAAAAGTTACTATGAGAAAATTTATGTCTTTAGTAAGAGTTATTTATTGGTGAGTGAAAAATGCGATGTTGGGTGAGAATAGCCCTCAGTGAATTTATAAGGTCCATTGGTAACGGAACTAAGTGATACGTAATGTTATTCTCAAGAGGAAAAGTGAAAGATTTATGTATATTTGTATGTAGACTGGAAATAAAGGAAATCAATGTTGCTGCTGAGATATAATGAATACCGGTATATTGAAGCCGAGATAATTAAGTATTGAGAAATATATATGAAGATAAACCAGTCAGAATATCATCTGATTGAAAGGACCAAGTGATGTTTTGTGAGTAGAATTGTGATACGACATCGAGTGATGACAGGTAGAATTCTATTGGATAGTTAGAATGCCACTGTAATATTGTATTGGCAGGACAAACACCCAATTAGTCTATTAAGAGTGTTAGATTTTGTTTATTTTCAGGAATAAAATTTGGTGCGTGACACTACGGGATATTATTATTATTATTATTATTATTATTATTATTATTATTATTATTATTATTATTATTATTATTATTATTATTATTATTATTATTATAAAAAAGGTTAACTTTTTATTTTGTATTATGATCCTTAGTAAAGACATGAACCCTATTTTATGCTTTCATCGTATGCTACAATTAAATAAGCCACGAAATTAATTGTTACATGGTCGTGGTTAATGGTAGAATTTCAGTGAAAAATACTATATGGACACTGAAATTAACCAATCCTTATGTGAAGTTTGTGAACCTGAGTAATAATTTTCTTTTGGAGAAATGGTTGGTATATATCGATCTTTTCTGTGCATATATCAATCTTTCCTGTACATTTTGTAAATAATTAATTAATGATAGTTTGCTGTTATGATTAACATGAGAGGCTAGTACATTTGGCTGTGTTTTCTCGTTCATTGTAAATAGTATCATATTATAGGAGATATTTTTTAAGTGGGAGAGTATTTTCTCTTTCATGTAACATAGAATAAGATAAGGTAAAGACTCGCGTACAAAATAAAGGAATGTTTCGGGATTCTAAAGCAACAACAACAACAATCATTTAAATTTGTCAGGTTACTGGACGAATAACTTGAATTAACATTTATGTGTTTAGAAAGAGTGTGTCATGGAACACGAATTATACTTATTTCAAAGAAATTCAGTAACTAAGTCGTGATAATAAAATAACACTGTATTATTATTAATAATATTTTAAAAAAACACGCCCAAGGCAATTGATATTTTTTTGCACAGTGTACAAGTTCTTTTTCCTTTTGAATTGAAAGAAATCATGGATATCATTATGTTAAACAATAATTCATTTAAATATATAAATGAAGGTAAAAATGTAATCACCAGAGGAATGCTATGATAAAATGTGAATGTTGTGAGTTACAAACTATACATACACAGTGGTAACAAATGATGGTGGACATTAGTGGCTACATTTCATTACGATGATGATAAAGATTGTTATTATTATTATTATTATTATTATTATTATTATTATTATTATTATTATTATTATTATTATTATTATTATTATTATTGTTACCGTGGTTTGGTGGATCAGCAGAGGTGAAAGAAGATGCTGGGGTGAACAGGTCACAAAATACGAAATTAAAGTTAATTTAACAAGGTTATATTTTCTTTGCAAAATCAAGAAATAACAAGAGTGGCAGGTACAGAGTAGCAAAGCAACCAAGCAAAAATGTACAATTACAGTGTTACAGGATTTGGGCTCCGAGAGCCAGACACGTAATTCTTGAGCAATGAGCTCAACTTTACTATATACAAGATTCAACAACGGGGCAGAAGACCCCAATCATGCCCTGGAGCTCTTGCTCCCAATTACACAGTAAAGCCTCCTCGAGGCACGCATAAACAAATTTTAAGAAAGAGCAACCCGCTCTTAAGTTCAAGCCTATCAAAGGCCACGCCAAACTCCACTTTCAAGCTGTCCTCCAAGTACATGAAAACAGGGGTAAAAATACCCAACCTACTGAGGCCTATTAAGTAAAGAAACAGGTCAATTACATGGCCTTTAAAAATACCAACTTGAGAGGAGGCGTTCTTGCAGTCCTACTACACTTTATTTAAAACCTACTTGGCGCTAGGCCTCTAATGCAAGGGCTAATCCCATACTAAAGAGGTGACTTATAGAAGGAGACAATTTACATTACATTAAAGAAGAAACGGTTGTGAAAATAAGTTCACCTCAATGCAATAGGAGTGGGAGCTCGAGAGGGTTAAGCACTCTCTATCCCAATATGTAGTTTAAAAAGAGTGTCTACATTTTAAAGGAAAGTTACATGGTAGAAGGCTTCGGACCTGCCCCGAGAGTTAAACTGCTGAGCTAGCAAGAAAAGAAGTTATTAAACGGCCATTACCTGGTGGTTGAACTGCTGCCCGAAGAAAGAGGCGCTTCCCGCCCCCTGCTACGTACTTTACACACTGACAGATGTTACTGAAGTGGCGCGGAGAGCCGAAAATCAGCAGTTTATATACCCTCCTGGAATGTTCGAGGCGTTTCAGGAATGAAAACACCCGCCCGCAATCATTTTATTGGCTAACAACGAAAACCCCTTACACTAGATGAAGAAGAAACACATTATTGGTGGAAAATTAATTACAGAAATTCCTTATTGGTCAAATTCAAAACTGGCGGAAAGAAAGGGTTAATATTGCCAACTTAAACAATAACTGAAAGAAATTTAACAAAGAACAAACTTATGAATTCAAAATTTCTCCAAAAAACACAGTTCTTTCACTTTGCACTAGGGTGCATAATTGTAGTCCTTCAATAGTGCCATCTGGAAGAGAATGTCCACACTTCTTACTACAGGCAAAACAAAAATACATCGAAAACGACCCAGTTCAGAAACTTCAAAATTTACCAGTAGGGACATCTTCTGAGAAACTTGAGAATTAACACAGTAGATAAAGTTCAGACTTCCTCCAGTAGAGGAGTTTCAACTGGCGCAAAGTTTGAATTAGCGGCGTGGAGGTGTACCACCCGGTACAATTATTATTATTATTATTATTATTATTATTATTATTATTATTATTATTATTATTTTGTTATCATTATTTTAGTATGTCACCAGTGTAATTTACAGGTTATTTGGAAGGCCTAATGAGGCATGATATCAATCATCTAAGACAGTCAGTTGTGCATTTAATAAGGAAGTAGAAGATTTAATTGTAATTTAATTAGTTAAATATTAACATCTATTTTTTTAGTAACTTCTAAAATGTTTTGTTATCAATTTTATTGAATCTGGTGAACGATTATTAGTATTTTTAATGATTGATTTATGGACAGCCACTAAAATATTAATTTAGTAAAATTTATATTATTATTATTATTATTATTATTATTATTATTATTATTATTATTATTATTATTATTATTATTATTATTATTATATGTCCACTAATTATTATGTTTATCCAGGTTATTTATACACCATAATCATATTATTGTGTATATCTGCGTTTATATTTACAAATTTTAAATAACAGATTTGGTAATTAATTCTCAAATTTCGTAATTAATAAATTAATTATTTCAAAAATTATTTAGTGATGGGGTAACTCATTTCAGCTTATAAACAATATACTTTTGGTCGTTGTAACAATGTAATATTATGATCTGAATCTGAGTTAACATTACATTAATTTATATTAATTAATTTTCTTCATTTTTCTTAAATTTTATAAATAAATATTTTGTACATAATTTATATAGTGAGTAGACTATCCTTAGTATCCCTATGCATCCCTACTCGACGACGGGGACTGAGCGCGCCTGGGACAGAGATCTCACATCTTCGGTAAGTACATTCTTTTCAGGGGCAGCCGTGGCAACATTGGACAATAGGCCAACACCGAAGAAGCTCTGCAAGGGTGCAATACTACCATCCTGGGAGAATGAAATGATTCAACTCTTTCGTATTCCCTTCCTAACATGCTGTCATCTTATATTTCTTTTTTTCTGATATCACCTTAGTCTTAGCAATGCTAACTTTTAATATCATACTCACTGCACCTCTGTTCTAGCTCCAAGCAGGCGTCCAGCACACCAAGTCGTCCGTACAGACCAAATTGCTTACTATATTTTCACCCAACTGAAACTCTCTCTGCCATTTTATACCTTTGAGTAACTGACCCATGCATACTACAAACAACAAAGGTGAAGGAATTTGGCCTTTATTCACGCCTCGTAACTACTTTTAACAAATAACCCATTATATCATGCATTTATATTACAGACCGATTGCCTACATAAATGTCTAAGATTGTCTGTGATGATAACCAGCACCTAATTCCTTAACCCCTCTGTGCGGCTAATATGTTTCCCGTTGGTACTCTATCTTATGCCTTCTCTAGATGTATGAAAAAAAAGGCAATTCTTAATTTCTCTCGTCGCATTTATCAATTACTTGATGCATACTGAAAATCTGGTCCTGACAACCCCTCTGTGGTCTGAAACCACTTTCTTTGCTCATTACCTTTACGTCGCACCGACAGAGATAGGTCTTATGGCGACGATGGGATAGGAAAGGGCTAGAAGTGGGAAGAAAGCGGCCGTGGCCTTAATTAAGGTACAGCCCCAGCATTTACCTGGTGTGAAAATGGGAAACCACGGAAAATCATCTTCACGTCTGCAGACAGAGGGGTTCGAACCCACTATCTCCCGGATGCAAGCTCACAGCTGCGAGCCCCTAACCGCACGGCCAACTCGCCCGGTGAAACCACTTTGGTTTTCATTAAATTTACTCTTTCCATTAATCAGACCCTCCTTCCAAAAATAATGGAGAACACCTTGCTTGATATACTGATCAAGAAAATACCTCGATAGTTGTTTTTTCCTTGCTTACACATAGGTGAACATATCTCCTTCACGTCCCATGTTAGTCGTATCCTAACATGCATACAAAGTTAAAATTAGAGAACTACTATCAACAGGCCTAAGGGATGGAAGAGAAATCACTTCTGATCTCATGGTATCCATGGCTTTCTTACATTTTAGGTGGTGTATTCTGTGTTCTCTCTAGTTCAGTGTTAAGGAGACGAGCTATTCTCACCGATTTGCGGACAAAGTTTGTGAATTAATTTTTGGCACTTGACTCGTTACTTGACCATCTTTATCAACCACAGGGTCTCTCTTATAAACCCAGACCGTCCAGCGGCGTTTCTACTCTCCGAGACCTAAGCAATTGTACGGGAGGCGCGCAAGTAGCGTGTACGTGTTCGAACTGGCATCAGTAGCCAGTCTCAATCTCAGCTGTTAACACGGTGAGACAGTTATCATTGGAACATCGTATTTTCGAAAGTAAAAGTTCTTTTAAGTAAGAGTCGACTCGAAGGGTACGCGATGCATTTGCTCAGCAATTTCCCGGTGAAGTGCCACCTTTTTGAGCACAGATTCACGTAAACGTAAATAAATTTGAAACTACTGGCTCAGTGCTCAATAAAAAACATGCGCGCCCAAGAACAGTTTTAACAGAGTACAAGCTAGATGACAGTGGTGCGAGTCTTGAACGGTCACCGAATAAATCACTCACAAAATTAGCACAAGTAGGGGTTTCGATTTCTTCTGCACACAGAGCTACGAAGCTGTTACACCTCAGACCGTACGGGTTTACACGCGCCCATTGTTTAAAACCTGCTGAATCAGCCACAAGAGTGATATACTGTGAGTGATATCTTTCATCACTGAATGATCGTTTATTCGACCCGCAGCTTGTATTCTTTTCGGATGAGGCCTGGTTTTATCTTAATGGTCGTGTGAACAGTCATAACTCTCGCTATTGGTGTGCAAAAAATCCTAATGGTATTTATGAAGTCCTCATTATAAAGGACATTTCCAGCATCTTTTATGCGGTAAGACTTCATAAAAGATTGTATACACCCTTAAAGCAGGGCGGTCGCGCGCGATGTAAGTTGGGCTGAGGCAGCTGCTGATGAGCTGAGAGCAAACACCGTGCGCTCGGTCTGGGTTTATAAGAGAGACTCTGTATTTGCTTTTTCTCTAGCGTTTATAACTTAATATATGCTAATGGCGAAGATGGTTATAAGAAAATTTCACCACTAACGGAATTTTAACTTTTTGGCGTCTGACCCGTTATTTACATACATGATTATATTGTCTTCCTCTGTTATCCCCAAATTTGACAACGTCCTACGGAATCGTCCCTAGACCAAAAGAGTTGTTATCCAGGAAATAGTGCTATCTTCCGTCCATCAGAGAACTGTCAGCTCGACCACAGAAAACGGAAGGATGAGTGAGTGCAGGAAGCTGAGTGCGGTTTGTCCTGGGTGTGATGAATGCCATTTCGCCATTCCTAAATAGAGGAGTGGGCTTATGAGTTATCCAACACTTCCTTTGTTTTAAAAATTGTTTTCTTAAGTGGCTACAAGAATACAGAATCACTTCCCGGACAGTCAGTGAGCAGGAAGTTGAAGGATGGGCTCTAAGCACAATCCTCTCTTCTACAAGATACTAGTTCTTCTCACGAAAGCAACTGCGGTTCGAGTCCTGGCAAACAGATGTAGGAGTTTTGAAATAGAATGTCCCTCCCCTGTTCGTCAGATACCGCGTAAAACTGGAGGTCACGTAGCTTACTGATTTCATTTTCAAATTAGAAGGCTTCAATATCTTCAGCTGATTGCTAAATATCAGTCCTAACTTGGTCTAAACTGAAGTAACTAAAGAATGTCCAAAAGTTTTACTGCATTTTAGAAAAGCGTTTTTAATTGCCAGCCATACACTTTAGAGACGCTCGGGGCTGTATGTTGAGTGCGGAACCTCTATCAAGTAATTTATATCTCCTGGTAACCGGTCGTACGAAGACTTTCCCAGACTTGATGAATCTTCTTCTTGTAACCTGCAGCACGAAGACCTTCCCAGACTTGTTACATGTTCTTGTTGTAACCTGTAGTACGAAGACCTTCCCAGACTTGTTACATGTTCTTCTTGTAACCTGTAGCACGAAGACCTTCCCAGACTTGTTACATATTATTCTTGTGACCTGTAGGACGAAGACCTTCCCGGACTTGTTACATATTATTCTTGTAACCTGTAGCACAAAGCCTTCCCAGACTTGTTACATGTTCTTCTTGTGACCTGTAGGACGAAGACCTTCCCAGACTTGTTACATGTTCTTCTTGTAACCTGTGGCACGAAGATATTCCCAGACTTGTTACAGGTTCTTCTTGTAATCTGTAGCACGAAGACGTTCCTAGATTTGGTATATGTTCTTGTAACCTGTAAGACGTTCCCAGACTCAGTACATGTTCTTCTTGTAACCCGTAGCACGAAGACGTTCCCAGATCTGGTCCATTAGGATCTTTTACAACTTATTTGAAGATGCAGGAACAGACACTGCTCTGTCCATGGATAGTTTTGGGCTCATTCCCTTATTTAGAATGATACTATCCAGAATCGCCCAAGAAGTATCGATTGTCGTTGTTTCAGATGCAATGGGAGCATACGTATTTTCTTCAACACGAATTCAATATGAATACGGAACCCACTAGACTGAAGACTGCTACGCTGACTACCCTGCCAAGAAGTCAGAGTATACATCTTGAAATTACATACGTTAATACACACATCTTAATTATAGACTATTATGCCTTTCAGCGTTTAGTCTCCAAGACTTTGTGAATGTACTAAACACTGCCACAATCCTCTATTTGTAACTAGATTTGTGGCCTCCTTTCCTTCTGTACCTCTTATCTTACAATCATTAGAAACTGTCTCTAATCATCATCGTCTTTGTCTCCCACTACTTTTCTTACTCTCCATAAGTCCATTATTCTCTTAGGTAACCTATCCTTCTCAATCACTTCACCTCAAGTGACCCCAGATATCCTGAGTCCATCCAGCTTTCACTCCCGTAAAGCAAAGTTGGTCTGAAAACAAAGCAGGGTAAAAATAGTTTCGTCCTGGAGCTGACTTTCTTCTTACTGTTTATCGCAACTGCGAAACCTGACTGCATTAACTTTGAGCCACCTTGATTCAGTCTCACTTAGGGTACAGCGGGGCTATTCAGCCCAGTGAGCAGCCATCTTGCGCATGTGACCCCTCCCTTTGTGTTCGGAGTGGCCACTAGTCTCTGTGCTACTAGATCTATAGCCTTTATTTGAGACTAGCACTTTGAGTGTTGGGAAACAAAGGAAGAATACTTGTCTTTATAAATAAATGTTGTGCTTGCAACTTAAGCCATAGCATCCAAAATAGTGGCTATTTTCCCCCGAAAATGAGGCACCTGGTAGTCTGAAGGTTTACATATCGGAAGAGTAAGTAACGCATTTCCTTTGTCATAGATCTCGCAAGCCATGCTTTTCTAAATG
Source organism: Anabrus simplex (assembly GCF_040414725.1). Lineage (NCBI taxonomy): Eukaryota > Metazoa > Arthropoda > Insecta > Orthoptera > Tettigoniidae > Anabrus > Anabrus simplex. Next base: position 1,119,498,734 of record NC_090266.1, on the reverse strand, counting down.
CCAGTATTTGGGGCTCCTCCGCCCAGTCAACACTCCTCTTTTCCTTCGCCATTATTATTATTATTATTATTATTATTATTATTATTATTATTATTATTATTATTATTATTATTATTATTATTATTATTGTTACGGAGTTACCCGTGGAGCAGAAGAGGTGAAAGAAGGTTCCGGGGTGAATGGGTCTAACTACAATGGAAAGAATTGAATTTAAAACGTAAACTGAAGGTTATATTATCTTAAATAACAAAATTTTCATAACAATGAAATGTCAGGTACACTGACAAATTCTAGACAAGACAAGAAATCCAAAATTTAGTGACTGTTAAAAATAAACTGGGCTCCGAGCCCCTCGCTTTACAGTTCTTGAGCTCCTAGCTCAAATTTACAAAAGCACAAATTTACTCAAGGGCAAAAATCCCTCAATACATGGAGCGCTTGCTCCCAACTCACAATATCAAGCCTCCCAGAGGCACTTTTACAACACTAGAAAAGAGCTGACGTGCTCTCAGTTTTCCAAGCCTATTCAAGGCGATATCAGAAAATTACAATCACTCGCCATCAAGGCACAACTTACAAATTTGAAACAGAGGTACCTAGTACACAACCTATTGGGCCGTTGCGGAAAGAATCAGGTTAAGTAAATGGCCCGAAACACAAATTGAATGGAGGCGTGTACTTGCACTCCTAGAAATGAATTCTTAAAACATATATATATATTGCTAGTTGCTTTACGTCGCACCGACACAGATAGGTTTTATGGCGACGATGGGACAGGGAAGGGCTAGGAGTGGGAAGGAAACGGCCGTGGCCTTAATTAAGGTACAGCCCCAGCATTTGCCTGGTATGAAAATGGGAAACCACGGAAAACCATTTTCAGGGCTGCCGACAGTGGGGTTCGAACCTACTACCTCCCGAACTTAAAAATTAAAGGGCACTAGGTCGATGAAACAGGGGCTATTCCCAAACTATGGAGGTGACTCGTATAAGAATAAATTAAGACATTACAGAAAGGATGAAAACCAGTTACAAAGCGTAGTCACCTCAAACCAATATGAAGGAGAGCTCGAGAGGGTACATCACTCTCTATCTCCGATTTACAATGAAAGCTTTTATGAAGTTTTTACATTAGCCGGCAGAAAGTTACATTTTTAGAAAATAAGGTTACATAGTTAAAGTTTCGAACCTTTCCCTCGGGTTAAAATGCCGTGCTAGCAAGGAATAAAGATGTTATGTGGCCATTACCTTGTCGGTGTACTGGTGCCTGATGAAAGAGGCGCCTCCCGCCTCCTGCTTGACACACACACTCACTAAGATGACGATGAATTGGCCAAGAGACGTGAAAATCCGCAGTTTACAAACCCTCGGGGAAAGTTCGAAACCATTCACGAATAAACCAGCCACACCCTCTCAATTTTATTGGTGGATTTAAAAGTTACACTCAAAATCGGAGAAGAAGGCTGTGATAGGTTGAAAATTAATGACAGAAATTTGGGATTGGCTAGATTCAAAACTGGCGGAAAGAAAAGATAAATATTGCCAACCCAAAAATAAATGAGCATCAATTAGTAAAACAAACTTATGGATACAAAACTTCTTTAAATCAAAAGTTCTTTCACTTCGCACCAGGGTGCATGATCATAGTTTTTCAGCAGTGACATCTGTGGAAGAATGCCCAAACTTCTTGATGAATGGTTAACAAAACAAGTAGAAATTCACACAGTCCAGGAAACTTCAAAATAACAAAATTCCATCAGATATTAGTGGTGACATCTAGTGAGTAAAGTTTTAAGTAAGTCTAGTTTCAAGTTCACGGTTTCTCCAGTAGAGGAGTTCTTTTAGGCGCAAGATATCAATGCGCGGCGTTGGGGTGTACCTCCCGGTACAATTATTATTATTATTATTATTATTATTATTATTATTATTATTATTATTATTATTATTATTATTATTATTATTATTATTATTATTATTATTATTATTATTATTATAATATAGCATCTCTTATCAAGGACCTGGAATAAATGAGCAACAATCTGACACGGTTTCTAAGGTTTCCAAGGCGCAGGTATGTTTCCATTCATCTCCTTGACCATTCGTGAACACAAAATTTCAACTTCAGAGTATTTCAACCAGTCATTTGTGAGCAGGCTACTAGTTCAACAAGCGACACTTCATAATCTCCGACGCCACCTGATTTACCAACAATAGGAGAAGTAGAGAAAAGAAGTCGCCCTTCTGCTCAGTAATTCTAATGTCCGGCTCCATGGCTAAATGGTGAGCGTGCTGGCCTTTGGTTACAGGGGTCCCGGATTCGATTCCCGGCGGGGTCTGGAATTTAAACCATCATTGGTTAATTTCGCTGGCACCAGGGCTGGGTTTATGTGTCGTCTTCATCATCATTTCATCTTCATCATGACGCGCAGGCCGCCTACGGCGTCAAATCAAAAGACCTGCGCCTGGCGAGCCGAAGTCCTCGGACACCTCCCAGCACTAGAAGCCATACGCATTTCATTTCTGTAATTCTAATTGCAGAAAAAAAGAGCAATCAATCAAAGAAGGGCAGAATAACTCAGAAAACCAAACACCTGACATCAGACACGAACTTTCGAAGAGGTAAGGGAAAACCGGAGTTTAAAATTCGGTAAGGGAAATAAAGGAAAGGGTAAACAAACTTTGGGGATCTACAGAGAGTCCGACCAACCAGAAAACACACCATGTGGATTTTGTGGCATAACTTTCTGTTCCGCTCACTCATATCAAAGTGTGGCTGGATATAATGCCAGCACTGTAGAACATGTGTGGATGTTTGTGCTACAGAAAGGACAAAATTCATTCGTAGCAAAAAGCCCTTGAGAAAAAGACGTTACCTTCTGTGAGAAGAATAGCCCCATGCTTCGGCGTAATAGCCCCACGTATACTGTAATTTATTTCTGCTTCGATTCATATTTTAATTTGACCACGCTGTACATTCTAATGTCAGTACAGTACTTTTTCAATAAATGTTTGTGATGAGGGATATGCAAGGTGTGTTTTGTTGTGAGTCCCATGTTAGGATAATGAATGTTTTTTATTTGTTTATAGTCTAATGCTCAAAATGCGAAATGAACCGAATAACCCCGCCCTACCCTACTATAATACTATCCTGGAAGAATACACATCCTAAGTACTGTACTTCTGTTCCAGCATTGTATTTCCAACTTGACATTCAGTTCTCTTAGGTTTCTTACCTACTGACATCACTTCTGTCCTAGAAAGGCTAATTTTCATATCATACGCATTGCATCCATTTTCAGGTTCCAAGATATTAGACTCCAGGCATTCAGCACAATCTGCCATTAAGACCAAGTCGTCGACATAGGCCAGACTGCTTACTACATTTCCACCTAACTGAATCCCTCCCTGCCATTTTATACGTTTCAGCAGATGATCCAAGTAAACCATAAACAACAAAGGTGAAAGATTACAGCCTTATTTAACCCCTGTAAGAACCTTGAACCAAGAACTCATTTCATAGTCAGTTCTCACTGAGGTCCAATTGTCAACATAAATGCTTTTGATTGCTTTGTTAATCTGCCCGTAATCACATAGTCCCCCAGTACGGCGAACATCGTTACCATCGGCACTCTGACATATGCTTTCTCTAGATCTACGAAACATACTTTGTAACTGTCTATTCTTCTCGTAGCATTTTTCCATTACCTGGCGCATTCTGAAAATCCGATCCTGGCGGCCCCTATGAAGTCTGAAACCACACTGGTTCTGATTTGCCATTTCTTGATGGATGCAGTACTTTTGCACCTTGTCTCTTGGCACAGCCCAGAACAAAACGTAGCTTCTGGTGAAATCCCAGCCTCGCCCATGGCTGTGACGATATGGAAGCTGCTGGGGTATGGGTAATGACCAGACCTCGGATTTTTAGGCGTTAAAATTCGTATTTTAGGTGCCTAAAATAGGCTTTCAAATATGTAAAAATAGGTTCTAAAAATATGTTTTAGGCAGCTTCAATTTTACGTATTTTAATAAGCACTTATCAATTAAAATACCACTTTTATCTTTCTAAATTGATAATAACTATAAATGCATACAAGCAATAAGGCAATAACATGTTAATACAATATTTCACATACACAACGGTTCACCACATTTTTGAGTTTTTATCTCCAAATAATTAAAACATTGAATTACAAGCACGTTACTGCCCATAATTTGATGCACAGTAAATCACTAGCACTTTTTCTAGATTTTCTTTTGTGAAACTACACCGTTTGTCTGACAACACTAGCTTATAGGCTGAGAAAGTACGCTCAACGTCAACAGAGGTTACAGGGCTGTATTTGAATTTTGGTACAAGACGTGGGGAGCTGTTACATCCAACGTTAGTTTTGCCAATCAAAACATCAGCCACAGCACGAAGCGTTGACAGTCCTGGGTTCTTCTGCAGTACTTTATTAAGCTTGTCCCGAATTCTATCCCCAGCGGGGCCTGGAGCTAAGCTGATTTTTTCTTTGACCTCTCCTAGCAAATCCAATTGTTCGTAAACAGCTTTCCCGGAAGACTCAAATGCAGAAATAACAGGGACCAAAAAAGTATAATGGGACCTGATGTAGGCAAATTCTTGAGAAATGGTTACTTCCTTTAGAACATTTTTGGCCGAAGTGATGCACATGGCATCTTCATTTAGGGCGAGAACAAAACTTCTGATTGCATCAAAATGTTCGCTGCAGTATACAGTGGCCTGAAGCCAAGTCCCCCAGCGCATAAGGATGGGTTCTGGTGATAGTGGAAGTTCAGGTAATTCATTGCGTAACAACTGGATTCGTGTGGGAGCCTTTACAAAAATGTTCTTAGTGGAGGAGATCATCTTGTTGACTCGAGGAAATTCGGCACGTATCTGCTCAGCCACGCGATTCACAACATGAGCAAGACAAGTGACGTGAATCAAAGCAGGGTAAAATACTTTCAGCAACTTAACAGCAGCAATCATGTAGGCGGCTGTATCAGTAAATATAAGAAGCACCTTATTTTCGTCCATGTTTTTGGGGAAAAGCACCTTGAGACCTCTATTTACAAACTGAGCAACTGTCCCCTGATCGGTTTTAGTTAACTGTCTGCTGCAGATCAAATATGACGAATACGGCGTGTCGGGGTCTAATTTTCCGACTATTAAGTGGGCAATATAACGACCTAGAGTGTCAGTAGTCTCATCGACAGAGATCCAGATGTGTGAGTCTCCTATATCTTACCCTATCCGCCTGACTGTGTCTTCATAAAGAGTGTCCAGGTAGATTTTTCTTAAAGTTGATTCGTATGGAATGTTCCGATGACAATATTTTTGTTAAAAACTTTTGAAGGAAGAATTTTGGAGTGAGTTGAAGGAAATATTTGCCGACAAAAGAGCTCTGCATAAGTCCGCATGGAATTCGTCTTTGCTTCCCTTATTTAGCGATTCCGTTGTTAGTAATCCTTGTTTAAGATTGCATTTTCTTTGCAGATTTTCCTGATGTTTAATCCTCTGGAAATTTTGACTAAGTTGCGATCGCTTTTCACTGGACACCTTGAAACAACGCCAACTATAAATAGTCGCAAATATTGTGTAAACCGTGCAAGTATATAGGACAGATGAAAATATACACAGAAGACTATTCAGATTCATAGGGCCTTGTAGCGTTTCCCGATCCCTCCAGTAGACATGCACCCTGGACCTTTAAGTGACGCAGTAGAAGTAATAATTCCACGTGACTATTCCTATCCTGGTCCAGCCTTTGTAAGACAGACCCTGCAACGAGGGTGGGCGGCATCTGCCTTGTACAGGAAACTGCGTGCTTTTGTAGTGGACAATAGTATTGCGTGTGAGTTTCAGGAATGTTTCGGACAGTACAAAAACACAGGCCCCGAGTCAGGGGAAATAACCATTTAAGGTTTAAATCTCTGATCCTAATAAATGCCTATTTTAATTACAGTACTACCTATTTTCAGTATTTCAAGTGCCTTTTTGCCTGCCTATCTTAACCAAAAATAAATGCCTAACTTCCGGGTTCTACTGATATAACTAGTGAATTTATTATTCACATATTATGAATCTTGATACGGCTTTATGATGCTTTAGCACTTACCTCTTAAAGTTTCCTTCTTCTATGCAAACTGATAAAAGAGACTTACAACACTAAACACATGTTATTTCCACTCCGCCATTTTATTCCCTTGCTGTTTCTACTACAGCACCAATTCTCTTTCTATATCTTGAACCTGCTTACTCTTTATTGATTGGAAATTTTCACTAATCACATCCATGTACTTCTAATTACCTCGTCCTGGAGATTTTCTACTCTTATTCGTTTGCAGACAGATTTCACTTTCTCCACCCTAGATTAGAGATTCTTAGCTCACCACGGATCAGATGGTAGTCTGTATCATCAAGAAATCCCCGGAATACCTGCTCTTTCCTGACGATTTGCTGAGTTCAAAGTCGGTTAATATATAGTCTATTTAACCCCACCAACCTGACCCCAATGTTTGGGAAGCCAGCCTCTGCCTGTCACAAGTCAGGACCAAGGGCGAGTGATAGAGGAGTAACACCTCTTAAAAAACCTTGGTCCTGTTGACCCGGCTGGTAGTCGCATGTAAGGGTCCCTTGCCAGGGTTAGAGTGAAGACCTCAACGGGAGTGAAGGCGAAGAAGAAGGACTTCAGAACGGTGGAACTGACGCACGAGGCAACCCACCTATTCGGGATTAATAGAACAGGATTACAGAGAAGACCTCATTGGTAGAGAAGGCGGAGATAATAGGTTTCAGTACGGCGGAACTAGCGGAAGAGACAACTCAAAAAAGAAATCCACTTCGAGTCTGTCTTGAAACAAGCGGTTAAGTGGTCAGCGTCTGTTCACCAAAGGTGCGGCTGGAAACTTCTTCTCGGAGCTAACAACCTCGAGCAGAATCTTTAGAGGACTTGTTCCCCTAACCCAACAATCAATCAAAGATGGATACGCACTTTGTAAGAGATTTTACGCCAGGGAGTAACCAGTCTCCAATTTCCAAGGAAATGTAGGCATTCCGATTTTGGGAGCCTACAACAATGTGCGAAGGATGAGTCGGAGCATCCTGAAACCTGCCTTAAGCAAGAAACACGTAAAATTAAATATAGGAACATAAATTATCTGCCAACCTTTAATGTAAACTCACTTTTGAAAACAGGAAAACTTAAAACTTTAACGGATTTTATAAAGGAGAAAAAATATTTTGATAACAGCATTAAAATTTAACATTAACAATTAACATCCTTTGAGTCAGAAGGATTCAGGGTATTCAAGGGAAAACCTGAAAAAACAGTTATGAAGAATGTACCTTAATTCGGAACAAGGTTCGATGTAAACCAAAACATATTCACTCAGTACTGGAATTTAAATCCGTTAATGAAAGAATTTCAACACTCACCTTTAAATCAGTAAAAAAAGTTTACAATATTTTAAATACACACGCACCAACAAATGAAAAAAAAAATAGAACGCAGAAAAATCAGGCAGAACATTTTGGTAAGAACCGTCAAACACCTTAGATCAAATTCCATCCAAGAACACAATAATATGGCTTGGAGACTTTAATGCTCAAATCGGCAAAGAACGTCATTATCGATCCATACTAGGCGAATTCCCTGCACATAACCAATGCAAATGGAGAAAGACTCATTAGTAAATGCAGAGAACATGACATAGTCCTAAAATCTACATTCTTCAAAAAACTACCTAGGAAACAAACTACATTGGTACCCCAAAACCCAATCTGTGGTTGACCATGTAGCTATAATCAGACAGTCGACAACGGAGATACTCAATGCAAAGTTGCTAAGAACGCAGGTTTAGATTCAGACTACTATCTACCTCTCATTGAATTCCTAATAGGCCAATATATAGAATAAAGGGTCAATATCACCCCCAAACATTAGCTGAAGAAAACTATTTCCAAACACTTTGGAAAACAGAGCACCCAAAACGTGGGCACAACTTCAAAAAAGACATAGTATAGACAGCAGAAGAAACCATTCTCCTTAGAATAAACGAAAACATGCCTGGTGGAATGATGAATGTGATGAACTAATCGTAAAAGGACAACGAACTTGGAACATCTGAATGCAAATAAAAATGATACGAATTGGAAAATCTTAAGGTAACCCAAATTCTTGAACCAAACGGTCTCAGAAAATCAAAATACAACATATGAGAGACCAACTAACATCAACGGAATCAAACATCAAACAGAACAACGCAAGCGACTTTTACAAAACCTTCAAAGGTAATTTGAGGGAATACACTCCTCCAAGTCCACTTTTCAAGATCCAAACACACAGAAAACTGCGTATAATAACGCTGAGAATTGCAGAATATTTGCAGAATACTTTGAATAACCACATAACTGCGATCCACCTAAAGAGAAATATAATTTTGATACCATAATCCCAATACCACCGGACTCAAAGCCAAAAATAGTAAAAGATATAAAAGAAATCATAAAAGAACTTAAAAATAACAAAGCACCTGGAAAAGACAATATAGTTGCTAATTATGAAAATACTCAAGTGACAATATTATACTATGTTTAACATAAATCATCAATGAAGTTTGGAAAACAAAGAGTTTGCCATCAGAATGGACATCCGCTACATAAAAAAGTGAAGAAAACAGACCCTAACAACTATAGGGGAATCTCCCTCCTGCTTGTGACCTACAAGATCTTGTCCAAGGCTCTTTTAAAAAGAGCAAAAGAAATACTCTACCCACAACCAAGAGAGTATCAGGCAGGATTCAGAAAGGGACGGCCATGTGCAGAACAAATGCAAAACCTACAACCTGTTTTCCAGTCAGTGACAGGGTCAGGGATGGAATGAATGAAGCCCCCATCTTGCGGCGAGGATAGGAATTGTGCCAGCTGCCGAAGTCTGCCGCACTTCTCTGGGGCAATGATTAATGACTGACGGATGAAATGAAATGACAGTGGAGAGTGCTGCTGGAATGAAATATGTCAGGGAAAACCGGAGTACCCGGAGAAAAACCTGTCCCACCTCCGCTTTGTACAGCACAAATCTCACATGGAGTGACCGGGATTTGAACCACGGAACCCAAAGTGAGAGGCCGGCCCGCTGCCGCCTGAGCCACGGAGGCTTTGCAGAACAAATATTAAACTTAAAGAATTCAATAGAAATGAGGAAAATCAGGAACTTGAAATATGTAGTTACTTTTGTGGATTTGAAGAAAGCCTATGATTCAATTGACAGAAATACACTAATTGATATTATAAAGGAATTAGGACTTGATAATAAAAGAACCGAAATAATTAAAGCAACATTAATAAACACAAAGTCCAAGTAAAATTTAGAGGGGGGGGGGGGGGGAGATCTCAAAACCTTTCGAAATAAAGTCAGGTGTAAGGTAGGGAGATGGTTTGTTGCCTCTACTTTTCAGTTCTGCGTTAGAGAAGGTACTTCGAGAATGGAGGAAAGCAAGTAATACTAAAGGTATTCAACTAGGAAGAAATCTAAATAAAATCACTATATATTGTCTAGCTTATGCGAATGACATGGCATTAATTACTGACTCACTAGAAAATGCTCAAGAACAAATCGGAGATTTACAAAAACCAGCATAAAAAGTAGGATTACGAATTTCATTCGAAAAAACGAAGTTCATGACAAACATTAGTGACGACCCCCAACATATCACAACTCATAACAACACAATATGTAAAACAAACTGCTTTAAATACCTAGTAGAATGGATAACGAACAACACAAAGGAAAAGACAGCCATAGAAAGCAGAGTATGCAAAACGGAAACGATGTTTCATGCGACAAAAAAAATGTATATAACAAAAAATCCTTATCCTGGAACACGAAATAAAGACATTACCAAACAGTGGTCAAACCCGAAACTCTATATGCAGTAGAGACACTGAAACTAACTAGAACTGGATATCTCGAAAAACTAGAATAAGTTGAAAGAAGAATTTTGAGAAAAATACTAGGAGCTCAAAAAAGATTACATAATACAGGTTAAGGCCAAACTGAGAGCTGTATTTGAAAGTTGAAAAGGAACTGCTGTAATGAGGAAGAGAAGACAACAGTCTTTTGGACACATTTATAGAATGGAAAGCAACAGACTAACTAAACAGATCTTCAATTTACTGAACAGTTACAAATCCAAACCCACATGGTTTTTTGAAATTGAAAAAGATATGAAGAACGCTGAAATTAAAATAGACACAATAGAAAACAGAAAACTTTTTAGAGAAGTAACTAAAAAGGCAGGATTTCAGAAGAGATAAAAAACGACAACTAGAAGAAAATGGACTCAAGAAGAGAAAGAACGACACTCTCGGAGGATGAAGGAAATTTGGAAGCACAGGAAATCGAATACAATGAAAAATATCCAAAGTTGATTTATCATACACTCGAAATGGGTTATTCAAAAGAAGGAGAGGAAGAATAATATAGTCTATTATGGATCTGGTGCCCATGTGTAGCGCTGAAGAATGTATTCGTAACTAGCACAGAAGTTCAGCAAACGCTTCCCATTCCCATTAGCGTCCATATCTTCCCAACATTTACCATTCATCAAAATCAAATTAAAATCAAAATCACTTTATTTGCAAATGAGGTGTTCACCTCGGTGGCGAAAGGTACACTAAAATGTATTATTATCAAGCACTGAATTTTAAATTAACAAGAGAAGAAGAAATTTTCCTAGAATACAGTTTTATATATTTTACACTAACAGTTTTTGTATTAAACACTGTAAATGTGGAATTGCCTCAAATAATACTACGATATACTAGTGCTATAAAATTAAAATTTACATTGCATTTATTTATTTATTTATTTATTTATTTATTTATTTATTTATTTATTTATTTATTTATTTATTTACTAGCGAATGTACCCGTGCTTCGCTACGGTATTCTACATTGTATTCGAATAGCGAAGTAAATAGTGTACATGCAGTAAATAAGATTGTTTTAAAATTGCATGTCTCTTAGCGTTATCCGAGAAAGAGCATGGGGAGGTCCCCGTACGTTGTTTCCAATGTAAAGTGTTTGCTACGGATTTGTGATATAACGGCAGGCTCACTTGCCTACTGGCATTCACAATCGAGTTGGGAAGTTTACATTATAATTGCAGGCCCCATTGCCTGCTACGCGGACAGAATCGATTTGGGGAGTTTTCGTTAAAATGGCAGCCCCCCTTTCCTACTTCCAGACAGATTACAGTTGAGGTGTTTCTATTATAATGGCAGGCAATTACCCTACTATCACTCGAAATTGAGTTGTGCAGTTATCATTATAATGCCAGGCCCATTTTCCTACTGGCAGCCAGCTTACTGCCAGTCACACCAAGTTGGTGAGTTTCCATCAAAATAGCAGGCCACTATGCCTAATGCCAGTCACATTTTAGATGAGGACATTTCTTTATAATGGCGGGCACCCTTGCCTACTGCCAAACACAATCGGGTAGGGGAGTTTTAAACAAAACTGCATGCTCACTTGCCTTCTGCAAGTCAAATCGAGAAGGGAACTATTCATTACAATTGTTGGCTTTCCTTACTAATGACAGTTACACAGGAGATGGAGAAGGAACCCTTTCCTACTGCCAGTCAAAGTCGGTGTGGGGAGTACTGATTACAATAGCAGACCCACCCTTTCTCGATCGCTAAAAATCGACATCAGTGAATATATATAGATCGACATACGAAAGTATATGCGTGTTTACAATATTGAAGACCTTCATTTACAGATTAACTGCTACTAAACGTACGTCATAACGACAAAGGATTATACCATAAGACACGCCGGATTTAGTGGCCTAAATGGCTGTTCCTATGATATGTCATCTATTCTTGGGTCAGATTGAGTTAGAAACGTGGAACAGGGTAAAGGTTTTGTAAGATTATCTCACATTACATTACTTTTCGGATACATACATAGCATTTGGCTCACATATGGCTACTGGGTGGGCCAATTTTCGTGAAGAGTTTAATGATTCTGTATTTCATATAAGTAATTGAAAGTATGAATTATGCATGTGAAAATTCCAAATTGACTTAACATCGATTAAAGAGAAAAATCAAACGTAAAAGGGATACAGATACGGCAAAAAGTCATAAGACCACGGTTATAGATCATTCCAAATTGAACGGAGATTGTGCAATCCGTTATGTGATAGGAATTTCCGAAGGTCTGCACCATCATTAAAATTGCCTGCATATTTCGATATTCTTCGGGGATAAAAAGTGAAAAATTTAATGATCTTGGATGTTTTCCGTTCGTTACAGGCTAAAACGTATAATTTTGTCAAATTTCAATTATCTTCTTTTTCTTCTGGCAGATTATGGCGCAATTTGGATTTTGGGCGAGGAGGGTAAAAATTAGTACTTTCAGGAAACTAAACCAAAAATTATGGAGATGGTCATTATTACCCCTTAAACGGAAAGCTGTACGAAAATTTCGCAAAAATAGTCAGTGTAGAGGCACACAGTCGTTACGATTTGATTTATATAGATAAGGAATCTGCTCCATGTAAAACACCTTTTGGGCTATGTCCGCTGGACTTAACCTGCAAAAGTGACCATTCATGGTATCTCCCTTAGTAATCGTCCTGACGAAAGAATGCACATGAAAAAAAGGTTTAGAGGTGGAATTCCATCACGTTTGGTCGATTTCCAGTCAGGTTGGTCTTGTTCTGTATATGTTGTGGAAGAGTAAAATCACCATTTCGGTTCCCTATAAACCGCCAGTCCATTCCGGAACATGAAATGTTATTTACGTTTAAAACCTACCTTTGGACAGGTGGATGCTAAATATAAATTTTGGTTCGAATGTCTTCAGTAGTTTTCAAATTATAAGGAGTACGCTTTACACGCACCCGCTCGGGAGTTAAGTCCGATGGGACTTGTACAGAAAAACGGTCCGTTAATGATATCTCCCTTATTAATCCTCGTATCGAAATGATGCACATGAGAAAAAAGGTTTAGAAATTATTGTCTACCAAGGTAGGTAGATTTCCATTAAGTTTGGTTGTGCATATTTTGTGAAAGTGCAAAATCACTGTTTCGGTTTCGTATAAACCCCCAGTCAATTCAGGGATTTAGAAACAATATTTGCCCTAAAACCTATCAAGGACAGGTGTATTCTAAATATGAGTCTTGGTGGAAATACGTCCAGTAGTTTGTAGCACTCGCGTACATACGGCGTAATTAAGGAAGAAATAATACAGTTAAGAAAGTTGAAAGTAATAGAAAATGGATTATAACTGAGGACAGCCGGATAACGACAAATATGTAAATGCCAAGTGAATGTATTGGAAAATCAAATGCCCCTCAATAAATTATGCTAGTGTGAGTAATGGATATAATAAAGCGGTAACAGAGGAGAAATTTAGGTCAGTGATTCTTAGGTAAACAAATAATAAGAAGATGACTAATGGTGTTATTACTTAATCTATTCGAGGGCGGTTATAATATCCAACGATATTCCGCCAATATCCCGCAGATAGGCCGATTGACGCCTCTCTTGCCTTTTACGCAAGGAACAACCACGAATTTAAAAGCATGATGAGGAAAATGGCAATACGTTACTTCCCTGCTGGCATGCAGTCAGAGACGTTGCCATGGTAACCTGTAGGTTCGTTGTCGGTCTGTCGGTCACTCAATGCAGAGCATGATACCAGCGGAAAATTGTAAATTTCTCCGTCATGTGAAGAGTAAGGTAAATTATGCACATAACGAAAGTTGTTTATAATGAAGAGACGTTTCACGTACGGTAAACGAAGTTTACAGAAAATCAATAGTATAAGAGAAAATGGAGGAAAACCATTCTGGTTTTCCTATAAACCACCCGTCTATTCAAAGATTTTAAAATAATATGCATATAGAAACCTTCCCCGAGATGAGTATACTCTAAATATGAAGTTTGGTTGAGATCTATCCAGCCGTTTCGAAGTGATGGTGGAAAAACCATTCAGGTTTTCCTATAAACCCCCCGTCTATTCAAAGATTTTAAAATGATATGCATATGGAAGCCTTCCCGGGGATGAGTATACTCTAAATATGAAGTTTGGTTGAGATCTATCCAGCCGTTTCGAAGTGATGGTGGAAAAACCATTCTGGTTTTCCTATAAACCCCCGGTCTATTCAAAGATTTAAAAATAATATGCATATCGAAACCTTCCCCGAGATGAGTATACTCTAGATAAGAAGTTTAGTTAAGATCTATCCAGCCGTTTCAACGTGATGGTGGAAAAACCATTCTGGTTTTCCTATAAACCCCCCGAGTATTGAAAGATTTTAAAATGATATGCATATCGAAACCATCCCCGGGATGAGTTTACTCTAAATATGAAGTTTGGTTGAGATCTATCCAGCCGTTTCGACGTGATGGCGGAACAGACAAACAGACAAACAGACAAACAAACAGACACGAAACGTAAAAACCACCGATTCGGTCTTGAGTTGACCTAAAACGGATAAATATCTGAAAAATTGGCAAAACAAAAGAAATTACAGACAGCGGACCCCTACAATTTTATTTATATAGATTTATTTATTTATTTATTTATTTATTTATTTATTTATTTATTTATTTATTTATTTATTTATTTATTTATTTATTTATTTATTTATTTATTTATTTGCCCATTTTTGACCTGCTGCGTCTTAGCCAGAGTCCCTATTGCCACCGTTTTTCAGAGCTGCTGAAGGGCCTTCACAGCTACCGTAGCGGTTACAGGGCCCTCGAAGTCCCCATTGTACTTCACCCCTACAGGCAGTCCCGTACTTCGGCTGTCCAATCTCCATAGACGAGGGGATGGAATTAATTTATTCACAAAAAGAAAATATCTATATAAATAAAATTGTAGGGGGTCCGCTGTCTGTAATTTCTTTTGTTTTGCCAATTTTTCAGATATTTATCCGTTTTAGGTTAACTCAAGACCGAATCGGTGGTTTTTACGTTTCGTGTCTGTTTGTCTGTTTGTCTGTTTGTCTGTTTGTCTGTTTGTCTGTTCCAACATCACGTCGAAACGGCTGGATAGATTTCAACCAAACTTCATATTTAGAGTATACTCATCCCGGGGAAGGTTTCGATATGCATATCATTTTACAATCTTTGAATAGACGGGGGGTTTATAGGAAAACCAGAATGGTTTTTCCACCATCACGTCGAAACGGCTGGATAGATCTCAACCAAACTTCATATTTAGAGTATACTCATCCCGGGGAACGTTTCGATATGCATATAATTTTAAAATATTTGAATATACGGGGGGTTTATAGGAAAACCAGAATGGTTTTTCCACCATCACGTCGAAACGGCTGGATAGATCTCAACCAAACTTCATATTTAGAGTATACTCATCCCGGGGAAGGTTCGATATGCATATCATTTTAAAATCTTTGAATAGACGTGGGGTTTATAGGAAAATCAGAATGGTTTTTCCACAATCACGTCGAAACGGCTGGATAGATCTCAACCAAACTTCATATTTAGAGTATACTCATCCCGGGGAAGGTTCTGATATGCATATCATTTTAAAATCTTTGAATATACGGGGGGTTTATAGGAAAACCAGAATGGTTTTTCCACCATCACGTCGAAACGGCTAGATAGATCTCAACCAAACTTCATATTTAGAGTATACTCATCCCGGGGAAGGTTTCGATATGCATATCATTTTAAAACCTTTGAAAAGACGGGGGGTTTATAGGAAAACCAGAATGGTTTTCCTCCATTTTCTCTTATACAATTGATTTTCTGTAAACTTCGTTTACCGTACGGGAAACGTCTCTTCATTATAAACAACGTTCGTTATGTTCATAAGTTACCTTACTCTTCACATGACGGAGAAATTTACAATTTTCCGCTGGTATCATGCTCTGCATTGAGTGACAGACAGACCGACAACGAACCTACAGGTTACCATGGCAAAGTTTCTGACTGCATGCCAGCAGGGAAGTAACGTATTGCCATTTTTCTCATCATGCTTTTAAATTCGTGGTTGTTCCTTGGGTAGAAGACAAGAGAGGCGTCAATCGGCCTACCTGCGGGATATTGGCGGAATATCGTTGGTTGTTATAACCGCCCTCGAATAGATTAAGTAATAACACCATTAGTCATCTTCTTCTTATTTGTTTACCTAGGAATCACTGGACCTAAATTTCTCCTCTGTTACCGCTTTATTATATCCATAACTCACACTAGCATAATTTATTGAGGGGCATTTGATTTTCCAATACATTCACTTTCCATTTACATATTTGTCGTTATCCGGCTGTCCTCAGTTATAATTCATTTTCTATTAGTTTCAACTTTCTTAACTGTATTATTTTCTTCCTTAATTACGCCGTATGTACGCGAGTGCTAGAAACTACTGGATGTATTTCCACCAAGACACATATTTAGAATACGCCTGTCGTTGACAGGTTTTAGGGCAAATATTGTTTCTAAATCCCCGAACTGACTCGGGGTTTATACGAAACAGAAGCAGGATTTTGCACTTCCACGAAATATACACAACCAACGTTATTTTAAATCTACCTGCCTTGGTAGAAATTAATTTCTAAACCTTTTTTCTCATGTGCATCATTTCGATACGAGGATTAATAAGGGAGATATCATTAACGGACCGTTTTTCTGTACAAGTCTCATCGGACTTAACTCACGAGCGGGTGCGTGTAAAGCGTATTCCTTACAACTTGAAAACTACTGAAGACATTCGAACCAAAATTTATATTTAGCATCCACCTGTCCAAAGGTAAGTTTTAAACGTAAATATCATTTCATGTTCCGGAATGGACTGGCGGTTTATAGGGAACCGAAATGGTGATTTTACTCTTCCACAATATATACAGAACAAGACCAACCTGACTGGAAATCGACCAAACGTGATGGAATTCCACCTCTAAACCTTTTCTTCATGTGCATTTTTTCGTCAGGAGGATTAATAAGGGAGATACCATGAATGGTCAGTTTTGCAGGTTAAGTCCAGCGGACATAGCCACAAAGGTGTTTTACATGGAGCAGATTCCTTATTTATATAAATCAAATCGTAACGACTGTGTGCCACTACACTGACTATTTTGGCGAAATTTTCGTACAGCTTTCCGTTTAAGGGGTAATAATGACCGTCTCCATAATTTTTGGTTTAGTTTCCTGAAAGTCCTAATTTTTACCCTCCTCGCCCAAAATCCAGATTGCGGCATAATCTGCCAGAAGAAAAAGAAGATAATTGAAATTTGACAAAATTATACTTTTTAGCCTGTAACGAACGGAAAACATCCTAGATCATTAAATTTTTCACTTTTTATCCCCGAAGAATATCGAAATATGCAGGCAATTTTAATGATGGTGCAGACCTTCGGAAATTCCTATCACATAACGGATTGCACAATCTCCGTTCAATTTGGAATGATTTACAACCTTGGTCTTATGACTTTTTGCCGTATCTGTATCCCTTTTACGTTTGATTTTTCTCTATCAATCGATGTTAAGTCAATTTGGAATTTTCACATGCATAATTCATACTTTCGATTACTTATATGAAATACAGAATCATCAAACTCTTCAAGAAAATTGGCCCACCGAGTAGCCATATGGGAGCCAAATGCTGTGTATGTAGCTGTCACATAATTATCCGAAAAGTAATGTAATGTGAGATAATCTTACAAAACCTTTACCCTGTTCCACGTTTCTAACTCAATCTGACCCAAGAATAGATGACATATCATAGGAACAGCCATTTAGGCCACTAAATCCGGCGTGTCTTATGGTATAATCCTTTGTCGATATGACGTACGTTTAGTAGCAGTTAATCTGTAAATGAAGGCCTTCAATATTGCAAACACGCATATACTTTCGTATGTCGATCTGTATGTATTCACTGATGTCGACTTTTTGCGATCGAGAAAGGGTGGGTCTGCTATTGTAATCAGTACTCCCCACACCGACTTTGACTGGCAGTAGGAAAGGGTTCCTTCTCCAACTCCTGTGTAACTGTCATTAGTAAGGAAGGCCTACAATTGTAATGAATAGTTCCCTTCTCGATTTGACTTGCAGAAGGCAAGTGAGCATGCAGTTTTGTTTAAAACTCCCCTACCCGATTGTGATTGGCAGTAGGCAAGGGTGCCCACCATTATAAAGTAATGTCCTCATCTAAAATGTGACTGGCATTAGGCATAGTGGCCTGCTATTTTGATGGAAACTCACCTACTTGGTGTGACTGGCAGTAAGCTGGCTGCCAGTAGGAAAATGGGCCTGGCATTATAATGATAACTGCACAACTCAATTTCGAGTGATAGTATTGTAATTTCCTGCCATTATAATAGAAACCCCTCAACTGTAATCTGTCTGGAAGTAGGAAAAGGGGGCTGCCATTTTAACTAAAACTCCCCAAATCGATTCTGTCCGTGTAGTAGGCAATGGGGCCTGCAATTATAATGTAAACTTCCCAACTCGATTGTGAATGCCAGTAGGCAAGTGAGCCTGCCGTTATATCACAAATCCGTAACAAACACTTTACATCTGAAACAACGTACGGGGACCTCCCCATGCTCTTTCTCGGATAACGCTAAGAGACATGCAATTTTAAAACAATCTTGTTTACTGCATGTACACTATTTACTTCGATATTCGAATACAATGTAGAATACCGTAGCGAAGCACGGGTACATTCGCTAGTTTACAATAATCTGCACTGGTCGAATGCCCTCTAACATTTCATTCCTTTTCTCTGTTCCTGTTTATTCTCTTCTCGAATATCTGTACAGATTTTGGAAAAGGATCAAACACTATCCCTCGTAAACTGCTCCACTCCTTCACGCCCTTCCCATGAATGTAAATTTACCCCAATCATTTCTGCTAAAATCCCTTCTAATTTTAAACTTGCGGTCAGCCCTGCCGATATACAGTAATTATTTTCCAACTGAAGCCTCTCACGGATATCTACCCATGCTTCTTCTCCTGTATAGGCTCTATATAATCCTATAAATCTAGTTTTCTCCCTTCTCTTACTTAATGTTTCCCACCTAAGTTTCTCTGACATTTCTGATACACTACTTTTTCTCCTGAAAGCCCCTGTTACACATTTTGCTGCTTTCCTCTGCACGCCATCTATTTCTTTTATTAGGTATTCCTAGTGAGGACCCCAAATAATGGACGAACCATACTTAAGGAACGTTTCTCTTTTAATTCTTTGCTGCACCCTTTAAATAGCCTCATTTTGATGTGTAACGATCTGTATGCTTTTCCAGCAATGTCATTAACATGACCCTTCCAGTCCAGATTACTTTCAAATCTCACCCCTAAGTATTTGCACTTGCCATCTTTTGAGATAATTACCTCATCCAAAGTATATTTAAATTCAGTTTTAAAGCTCCTGTTTGTAAATGTTGTAACAGTTGATTTGCTTCAATTAACTTTCATATTATTCTCTTCAACCAATTGTTTGATACTGTCAAGGTCCCTTTGTAATTCTTAACAATCCTCAATGTTATTTATTTACCTGTAAACAATTATGTGATCTGCATTCAAACTTATTTTTGATGTTATATTGTTCCCTAAATCGTTTGCGTATATTAAGAAAAGTAACGGACCGATTATACTACCCCGTGCAATTCCCTTCCAAACTTTCTCTTCCTGTGATACATTATTTCCTACTTTGAATTTCTGAACCCTTGAATTTAGAAATGATCTTATTCATCACATAACCGTTATGTCCAATCCTATTCCCTCCAGTTTTTTTAAAAATAATATTCCATGTTCCACCCTATCAAAGGCTTTGGAAAGATCTATGGCTATGCAATCTAACTGGCTTCCTGAATCCAAGCGATCTGATAAGTCCTGCTGAAATCCCACTAGTTGTGCCTCACAAGAAAATTTCTTTCTAAATTCATACTGGCTCCGCATGAACCAATTTTTATCATCACATACCCCTCTGATGTAGTTTGCTATTAAACTCTCCAGTATTTTACAAACTACACTGGTCAGGCTGATTGGTCTGTAGTTCTCAGGTTTCCTTTTATCACCCTTTTCTTTATAAATTGGTATTATTATAGATTCGTTCCATTCCTTTGGTATTACACTATTATTTATGACATAGTCAAAGAGAAATTTTAAATAAGGTACTATGTACCACCCCATTGTCTTCAATATTTCCCCAGTAATTTGATCACTCCCTGCTGCTTTTCCTTGCTGAGGTAGTTGGATTTCTCTGAAAATATCTTCATTTGTGAATGAGAAGCTTCTAGTTTCCTTATGTGTCCCTCCCGCTCTATCTTCTGTTTGGGTTTCCAACCTCTGACAATCTTCTACTGAATCTCTGAATTCCCTACTAAATAGATTTGCTTTCTCAATATCTGTAAAAAGCGTTCACCCCCTTATGGAAATATTTCTCTATCACCCACCCCTTCTCTAAACCACGATTCCACTCGTATCACCACATCAGTCCCATAAGATTCCATCAATGTACCGAATTTTAATTGTTTATTTACTACACTCTGACAGTTTACCAAGAGCAATCTCAGACCCCATTCCTCCCTAAAACTTGACTGTAGCAATTGGGTAACTTGAGAATACTTACTTTCCTGAGTTTGGTTTTCTAGTTGACTGAGCCAGCTTGAAGTACATCTGGCTCTTTCTACTAGTTTTCCTGGTCGGTATTGTAACTCAATGGAGTTGCCTTTTTTTTTCAGTACATATCTTATGATTAATGAAATCAAGCACAATATTTGCAATTATTTTCATTTACCTGAATTATTTAGATGAAGGCCATG
Source organism: Anabrus simplex (assembly GCF_040414725.1). Lineage (NCBI taxonomy): Eukaryota > Metazoa > Arthropoda > Insecta > Orthoptera > Tettigoniidae > Anabrus > Anabrus simplex. The sequence goes on along the minus strand of NC_090266.1, from coordinate 1,119,477,926 downwards.
CTTTGTGTAACAGTGTCTCTCGAAACTGCTGCATTCGATTCGATTACCTGAGTATTACAAAACTCCTTCAGTTCTACTGTAGCCTACTTCCAACTAACACATTGAAATCACTCATTATCACTGTCCTATCTATGCCCTGAGTACAAAATCACTCAGTGCTTCATAAAACCTGTCACCTTAATCCTTAATCCTTCAACTGTCAAATCTTTACACATCATTCGCTCATTTACGTGCCTAAGAGGAACTAAATTGCAACCATTAGTGTTCTTGATTAATAGTACTACCCCACACTCTGCCCTTCCCTGTTAAGACTTTATAATCCCCTGTATCTTCCTCGTTATCTCCCCTTACCAGAACATCATTAACTCCTATCACATCCAGACGCATCCTCTTTGCTGACTCAGTCAGTTTCTGCTTTCTTCCATAAGCCCCTTTAATATTTATAGTGTCCGACTCGTTGGCTGAACGGTCAGCGTACTGGCCTTCGGTTCAGAGGGTCCCGGGTTCGATTCCCGGCCGGGTCGGGGATTTTAACCTTAATTGGTTAATTTCAATGGCACGGGGGCTGGGTGTATGTGTTGTCTTCATCATCATTTCATCCTCATCACGACGCGCAGGTCACCTACGGGTGTCAAATAGAAAGACCTGCACCTGGCGAGCCGAACCCTTCCTGGGATATCCCGGCACTAAAAGCCATACGACATTTCATTTCATATTTATAGTTCTCCATCGGATTCCATTTCTTTCACCAAGTTGCTTCCAAGGAGTCCCTAGCCTATTAGATGGAAGTGGGACTCTGTTACTCTCACAGTTCAAGGCTTGCTTAAAACGTTCTGAGTGTGCTCGGTAAAAATTCTGTGAAGCAGGATACTACCCTACCTGCAAACAGTCCCAGTGAGAATCCCTCCTCTAACGGGTTAGTATAGTCCTCGCCTGAGCACAAGGAGGGCCATGACTCAGAATATGTCTGAGATGCCCACTGCTATTCCACAGCAACTGGTATCCCGACTTACTAGGGCCACTTACTGGGCCACTCAGCCGTTGTCCATGGCTCACAAACTAGGGCGTAACTACAGTAACCCACACCACGAACCATTCATACTGATTTAAAATAATACATTATTAGGATATGAGGAAAATGGGGTGTGGAGGAGTAACGACTTCAGCATCCTAGTAAAATTACACCACATTGATTAAAATAGCTTTATTAGGCAATTAGGTGATACATAAGCATTTTAACAAACAAATATTTTCAGGGATTTTTAGTAACGGAGGTAAATGTGGATTAATGAGGTCTGGGGAATGCCCTTGCACATGCTTTTTAAACTATGAAGCGAACACCAACTTATGATAATCTACTTATTGCGCTGTTACAGCACTAGTGATGATTATGGTGATGATTTTGGTCCTCTCTATAGAAGACTATTACTAGCAGCCAAGTATTTAAAAGAATATCTTGAAAGGACTTCTCCGGTTCAATGACCTCCTTGTCGATAACAATTAGAATGAATACAATCTGATAACACTCACACTTCCCCTTTCCGTGAGTCAGCCAAAATTCTGAATCATTTGTACCATTCCTACTTTTAGTAGGACACACTTTAGGCGCGAGAATAGTTTTGAGGATATTTCTCCATGAAGGCCCCTGGAGGAGTGGGACTTGGTACTCATTACACTGAGGTAATCTGGGCTGCCGGATGGCTGACGTCTCAACTGTTGGAGTTACTCGAGCCGGTACTTCACATCCGTGCGTGCGTTCTTCTGAGCGTCTCCCCCGGAGAGCGGTACGCTTCACAACTCCCAACACCATAAAGAATACGGCCCATTAAGACTTTCCAATCCAGTTTTCCCCAATGGCCTAATTATATTTTAAAATTTTTAGTGCATTTATAATTTACTATGAAACCATGTGACATCATAGTAATTCACCTAGTAGTAAAGGAGAATGTTCAAGATTGAATGGATATACAAGACATATTGACATATATTGCACAGATTTTCACTTCAGATTCTGTTAGAACGGAGAGTATATAAGGACAAAAATCATGTGACGTAGCTGGAGGAAAATGTCAGGTTCTGTAAAGTATCTTCTAATACTTAAATTTATATTTTTTTTTTCAGAGCACCGAAGAACTGAATCTTCCTTACGATAATCCTTGACGTCACTGCGATACACCGGCATGGATGTCTGAAAATACCAAATATTTGTGGCACCATATTCAGGATGGAAACGTTAATCATTTTTTGAAATACTGTTGACTGGAAAGCACACAAGTTTGAAGGCAGAAACATTAACTCTCTGTCCTAGTCCAAGTCTGGAGATCATGATGAGGATGTTAACATGGTTGCCGAAAAACGCAAAGTAAGAACACGTGGAGATTATTCTCTACCACTGGCAACAGTTTCAGGAACAACACTTGCTGCTTGAGGGGTGAACTGAATTCGCGTTCTTCCTGGTGATTAGATATCCGAGACCTGTTGCCGCAGCCTGAAAACAAGCAGAAGCACATTATGTCTCCATCGTGTCAGTGTGTTTGTCAAGACATCAAGAAAATCTGTAAATACAGTAGAACCTCATTAATCTGGACCCCGTTAGTCCGGACTTCGCTTAATCCGGACAGCCGTTTTATAATAATAAATATATACATCCAATTACGTTATAAAGCTGAGTTACGAGCCCAATGTTGTAAACGACGCAGAGGAGGAGATCGTTGAAAGTGTGATCGCTGCAGAAAGCTCTGAGACGGATGAATATGACCAGGATGAAGCAGGTGATATTATCAACCCTAAGTCAAAACTTAGTGAAATTAAAGACCATGTAAACATTGTCAATAAATACGTGAAAATAACGATGAAAACATATCTGCATGTTACGAATATTAGAGGCATCTGCATGAGTTGATTATTAAAGAAATTAATGTCAAAGGAAGAAACCAGTAAACGTGTCAAGTGTGGTCAATGAAGGTGTACCTTGATTACCATGTTCTAATTCTGTACTGCACTAGTTATTCAGTATTCTGTAGGGCCTAATACTGTATTGCATTATGTCTTGTATACTAAATAATATTTTTATTTCTTAAACTTAAAATAGTGTACTGTACTCGTTCTGTTTACTGAACAGAGTGTTTAAATACGCACCGTGGCTCATTTCATAAATTATTTTGTTTAATCCGGAATTTCGCTAATTCGGGAAACCTAGAGCTCTAATTGGTCCGGTTTATAAGGTTCTACTGTAACAATATTTGTGAAAAACTTAACTTCATAACATTTATTATTCATATTTAACCGTGCGAAAAATATTAAGGGATATATTCGCAATAGTTCACATTGAGCTGTTACATACTGACTAGCCGATAAATGAACAGACGTTTTCTCTCCTAAAACATGGCATGCAGCTTAGTTGAGTCACAGACTATAGCTTTGATTGCTTCTTTACGTAATTCAGGCACTTTCGTAAAACTAAACCTACATTTTCAGCGACGTACCGTTAGAAACATTTACGACATGTATAAACAACCACAGGACAGCGTACAGGAGTTACTTTTCTTGGTTTAATGTCGCACTAACACATCAAACGGTTTTGGCGACGAAAGGAGGGGAAAGTTCTAGGACTGGGAAGGTAGCGGCCATGGAATTAATTAAGGTACAGCCTCAGCATTTACCTGTGTAAAATGGGAAATCACAGAAAACCATCTTCAGGCCAAAGGTGGGATTCGAGCCCACTATCTCCCGAATGCAAGCTCACAGCTATGCGACCCTCACCGCACGGCCAACTGCTCGGTACATACAGGATATATTACAACAAGAAAACACACAAATTCCCTTGTATTGAACACAGTATAACTCACGAGTGACGTCGCTAATATCCATCTATTTATTATATTCTAATGAAACTACCACTCGACGATTCACTGTCATTTTCCGGACAGTCGGAAGTTCGTTCCTGAGAAAGAACCTATGGACTTTCGTATGAATACCACTTAGAATAAAATCAGAGTATTGTGACAACGAACTATCTTCCCTTTGTACGCCGGTCGACTTTTCATTGGAAACTTAGTTTTGCCGTGCAGTTTAAATTCGGCGCTAGTAGTGTAAATACAGTGCGTATAAACGCCAGTCTTGTGCGCGGTACTATTAACCTCTTCTTTCACTGTCCACTCCGGATTCTCATCCGGTAAGCTACTGTATATGTTCAAAACCATTTGCTTCGACTTAGTTTTACATTTCTGCCCACTTTTATTGGTTTTAAAGTATTTTACAGGTGACTGAAACGTTCCTCCCATCTGGCAGCCAGTATTGACCTGTTCCATCTTCAACATCGTAAAAGTTATGCTAACTAACCAGTAAGTTGTAACAATGGAATTAACTCGAACAGAGCAATTATTAGCTATCAAGCTCATGTTAAATAATTTTATATTTTGCTACAAATACCACTGCGAACAATAACCTTTCACAGCCATGTACATATGAAACATAAGACTTAGTAACGAAACCGATTAACATACAACGTGTGCAATATTTTCTACGTTTTTACAGGAGAAAATTTGTAATTGGTCAAGACAGTTCTCCAGAATATCTAACCAAACTGAGGAAAGCTCCTGACTTCAAAAACAAGCTACAAACTTACAACTATTTACCACTGCGGAAGCCTCCTTACTAACCTAAAGCCTGGCGAACAATAAAGGGACCGCTTATAACTTGAATTGACTGACAGTACAGAATTGCTTCTAACATATTACGCATACGGAATACGTCCTGAAGTCGCAGTGAAGTGGTGTGTACGGCTGAAGTGCAGTAATGTACTTAGAATTGCTCCTTACACACTACACATGCGGAATACGTCCTGAAGACGAGCCTGTAAAGCACATTCAGTGAGAGTGCACTAGGAGAGATGTATTCCACCACTGATATAAATGTCTGCCTGTGAAGCACATTCAGTGACAGTGCGCTAGGAGAGATGTATTCCACCACTGTTATAAATGTCTGCCTGTGAAGCACATTCAGTGAGAGTGCACTAGGAGAGATGTATTCCACCACTGTTATAAATGTCTGCCTGTGAAGCACATTCAGTGAGAGTGCACTAGGAGAGATGTATTCCACCACTGTTATAAATGTCTGCCTGTGAAGCACATTCAGTGAGAGTGCACTAGGAGAGATATATTCCACCACTGTTATAAATGTCTGCCTGTGAAGTGTATTCAGTGACAGTGCGCTAGGAGAGATGTATTCCACCACTGCTATGAAATGAAATGTCTGCCTGTGAAGCGTATTCAGTGACAGTGCACTAGGAGAGATGTATTCCACCACTGTTATAAATATCTGCCTGTGAAGCGTATTCAGTGACAGTGCACTAGGAGAGATGTATTCCACCACTGTTATAAATGTCTGTCTGTGAAGCACATTCAGTGACAGTGCACTAGGAGAGATGCTATATATTTCTGCACGTGAGGCACAGTGACAGTGCACTGGGGGAGATGTATTCCACCACTGTTATAAATGTCTGCCTGTAAAGCACATTCAGTGACAGTGCACTAGGAGAGATGTATTCCACCACTGTTATAAATGCCCATTGGATGCCCATTCTCTGTTAGACTTCCCCCGATCTACTTCAGGCAAATGTCGATTTGGGGTCTTGTTACGGATAACTTCCTAATCTACCACATTCTAGTGAAGTTTGGCGATCAACTTGGCGTTCTTATCCGTACTACTCCCCGAAATAATAATAATAATAATAATAATAATAATAATAATAATAATAATAATAATAATGATAATAATAATAATAATAATAATAATAATAATAATAATAATAATAATAATCTAATGACTATATTAGAGGACGATCGGGAATTTGGGAGAAGAATCGTACCCGAAGGGGAGAGACAGAGCAGCAAGTAACATTGATTTCGCAGCCTAGTCTCGATTTACCCGCTGATGTGTACGTAAACCTTTACGGAAGTAGCCCATGCTATAGCAATGTTTAAATTCCGAGAACGGAAAAACTTGGAAGAAAATTATATTTCATGCTGGGTTTATTCCTGACTGCCCTGTAAACATTTTTTTTTTTTTGCTAGTTGCGTTACGTCGCACCGACATAGACAGGTGTTATAGCGACGACGGGATAGGAAAGGCCTAGGAGTTGGAAGGAAGCGGCCGTGGCCTTAATTAAGGTGCAGCCCCAGCATTTGCCTGGTGTGAAAATGGGAAACCAAGGAAAACTATCTTCAGGGCTGCCAACAGTGGTATTCGAACCCACTATCTCCCGGATACAAGCTCACAGCCGCGTGCCCCTGACCGCACAGCCAACTCGCCCGGTAAACATAAAATAGAAAGGAAAAAATCCTAACAGCTAATCCTGCGCAATGGCCTGTCACCACCACAACACTCCAAGCAACTTCAATCAATCAATCAATCAATCAATCAATCAATCAATCAATCAATCAATCAATCAATCAATCAATCAATCAATCAATCAATCAATCAATCAATCAATCAATCAATCAATCAATCATCATTGATATTCATTAAGGGCTGTCACCCAGGTGGCAGATTCCTAATCAACTATTTACCTAGTCCTTTCTTAAATAATTTCATAGAAGGAAATTCATCGAACATTTCCTTGATACATTATTCCTCCCTGAAATGAAAACCAACGACCTGTTTTCCAGTCATTGACCGGGTCAAGGATGTAATGAATGAACCATGTACAGGCTATTAGTACAATGGGGTCGTCACACCCAAAGTGATTTATTAATGACTGGTAGATGCTATGCAATGATAATGGAGAGTGTTGCTGGAATGTAAGATGACAAGGAAAACAGGAGTACCCGTAGAATAACCTGTACCGCCTCCTCTTTGTCCAGCACGAATTTCGCATGGAGTGACCGGGATTTAAACAACGGTATCTAGCGGTGAGAGGCCGACGCGCTGCCGTCTGAGCCACGGAGGCTACATTATTCCTCCCTATAAAAGAATATTTCCTCCAATCTGTCCTCTTGAATTGCAACTTTATCTTCACATCATGGTGTTCCTACTTTATGAAAGCTCCACTCATGCTTATTCGTGTACGTATGTCACTCCACACGATCTCTCCACTGATAGCTCGGAGCATACCGCTTAGTCGAGCAGCTCGTTTCTTTACTCCCAAGTCTTCCCAGTCCAAAGTTTACAACATTTTCGTAACGCTACTCTTAAGTTAGGAATCATCCAGAACAAATCGTGCTGCCTTCCTTTGGATCCTTTTCCAGTTCGCGTATTAAGAATCCTGCTGCGGGTCCCATACATTGGAACTATACTCTAACTGGGGTCTTACCAGAGACTTATACACCCTCTCCTTTACATACTTATTACAATACACCGAGCGAGTTGACCGTGCGGTTAGGAGCGCGCAGCTGTGTGCTTGCATTCTGGAGACAGTGGGTTCGAACCCCACTGTCAGCAGCCCTGAAGATGGTTTTCCATGGATTCCCATTTTCATATCAGACAAATTTTGTGGCTGTACCTTAATTACGGCTACGGCCGCTTCCTGCCCACTCTTAGCCCATTTCTATCTCATCGTCGCCATAAGACCTATCTGTATCGGTGCGGCGAAAAGCATTTTTTAAAAGAAAAAACGCTACAACCCCTACGTACACACAAAACCATTTGAAGAGATCTGTAAGCTTTATTTACAACCTCCTTTATTTGATTTCCCCAATGAAGATCCAAGTACTCCTCGGTACTTACAGTGATCCCCATTCACCCATCAACACAGTAATCAAAACTGAGAGGCCTCTTCCCCTGGGTGAAACTCACAACCTGACGTTACCATCATACCACTGCCTGCTGTGCATCTCACAACATTGTCCAGGTCTTTTTGCATTCGCTCACAATTCTGTAACTTACTTATTACTCTAAACAGAGTAACATCATCTGCAAAATACCTTATCTGTCATTCCATTTCTTTGCTCATATTATATAGTATATGCATGTCAATGTGGTGGAGGATAGTGTTATGTGTGAGTTGCAGAGATGTTGGAGACAGCACAAACACCCTGCCCCCGGGCCATTGGAATTAACCAATGAACGTTAAAATCCCCGACCCGGCCGGGAATCGCACCCGGGATCCTCTGATCCGAAGGTCAGTACGCTGACCATTCACCTAACGAGTCGGACATATATATATGAAAACATAAAGTTCCAATAGTACGGCCCTCTGGGACTCCCTTACAGAGTGATCAGCTAGACAATACGGCAAGTCGCGTGAGTTGCCAAGTGCAGACACTAAGCTACATATTGTGAAATTGGTCAAAGGTTTGAAAATGTTAATATGTATCACAAAAATATTCGTTTTTCTGCTCTTTCTAAAAATGTACAGCTTTGTATATTTATCTTGTTTCGTTTTAGAGGATTATAAAATGTAATTGATTACTCGTCATATTACTACCATACAACCGTTTTAAAGGGATGTTTTTCCATATTTTACTGATTCTAAAAACAAATAACTCTGGAAGCTTTTAAGACAAATTCATGATTCTCTATTTAATGAAAGACAAAAAATATTGAAATACTGCTACTACATTTTATAATTTCATTCTAAGGAAATTTACCAAAACTCCCCTTAATCTACATATACCACACATTTTTTAAAATGTCGATCTTTGTATAGTTCTCCCATTTTTCTGTCAGCTTATTATGAGTTCTTTTTACTAGATGTGGTCACATAAAAAACGACGCTGAAGTAGAGAATTCATCACTAATTGTCCATTTGCATGGGAGTTAGGATTAAATTAATTAAACAGTGTAAGTTTTAACTAACGAATGAATTTATCATTGGATCTACATGTTTATCAGAAACTGAATCCATTCTACATTTTCTAGACCTAGACAAAAAAGCAATAATTTACTTTTAGTATCTACTGGCACTTCGTTGTGGAAGCATAGACGTATTGGTGGCTGGCGGTCTATTCATGTGGGTGTGTAAAATTTCTCTCCTCTATACTGACGTCCTCTGAGTGGCTCAGACGGTTGAGGCGCTGGCATTCTGACCCCAACTTGGCAGATTCGATCCTGGCTCAGTCCGGTGGTATTTGAAGGTGCTCAAATACGTCAGCCTCGTGTATGTAGATTTAATGGCATGTAAAAGAACTCCTGTGGGACTGCATTTCGGCACCTCGGCGTCTCCGAAAACCGTAAAAGTAGTCGTTAGTGGAACGTAAAGCCAATAACATTATTACTTACTTGACTTGAAACTGAAATAACTGACACAACATCATCATCATCATCATCATCATCATCATCATCTGTTTACCCTCCAGGTTCGGCTTTTCCCTCAGCGAGGGATCCCACCTCTACCGCCTCAAGGGCAGTGTCCTGGAGCGTGAGACTCTTGGTCGGGGGATACAACTGGGGAGAATGAGCAGTACCTCGCCCAGGCGGCCTCACCTGCTATGCTGAACAGGGGCCTTGTGGAGGGATGGGAAGATTGGAAGGGATAGGCAAGGAAGAGGGAAGGAAGCGGCCGTGGCCTTAAGTTAGGTACCATCCCGCCATTCGCCTGGAGGAGAAGTGGGAAACCACAGAAAACCACTTCCAGGATGGCTGAGGTGGGAATCGAACCCACCTCTACTCAGTTGACCTCCCAAGGCTAAGTGGACCCCGTTCCAGCCCTCGTACCACTTTTCAAATTTCGTGGCAGAGCCGGGAATCGAACCCGGGCCTCCAAGGATGGCAGCTAATCACGCTAACCACTACACCACAGAGGCGGACTAATGACACAACAAACAAACAAAAAGAGAAAGGCATTTATTTCTGTTTTTCTAGATTTGTAATATTTCAATTTTTCAGTTTTTCGGGTATTTCTCAAATAAAAGTATAATTTCAGCACACGTATGACAGCAGTGCAAAGGAAATTATAAAATTTCAAATCCCTGCGTTTCAAAAACACTGAGAATTTTCCTTTTTTTAAATCTTACGTGAAATGGTTGTTTAAGTCACTGCGTTAGCACATGGAGCATGTGTATTGTTTAACCCTCTCTTTCCCAAGAGCCAAAGTGCCGGTACGGGGAGAACTTCAAGAAAGTCGTGGAGTACAATGATATTGGTGTATTATTCGATGCCAAGTTAACATTCCGAAGTCATATTGAAAGAACAGCTAACAGCGCTTATGAAATGCTAGGATTCGTCATGTGTAATGTAAAATCATTTAGCGGCCAGTATCCAGTAATCTGGAGATAGTGGGTTCGAGCCCCTCTGTCGGCAGCCCTGAAGATGGTTTTCCGTGGTTTCCCATTTTCACACCAGGCAAATGCCGGGGCTGTACATTAATTAAGGCCACGGCCGCTTCCTTCCAATTCCTAGGCCTTTCCTATCCCATCGTCGACGTAAGACATATCTGTGTCGGTGCGATGTAAAACAAATAGAAAAAAATCATTTAGTGAAATAACAACAATGAAAAATGAAATGGCGTATGGTTTTTAGTGCCGGGAGTGTCCGAGGACAAGTTCGGTTCGCCAGATGCAGGTCTTTTGATTTGACGCCCGTAGGCGACCTGCTCGTCGTGATGAGGATGAAATGATGATGAAGACGACACATACACCCAACCCCCGTGCCAGCGAAATTAACCAATTATGGTTAAAATTCCCGATCCTGCTGGGAATCGAACCCAGAACCCCTGTGGCCAAAGGCCAGCACGCTAACCATTTAGCCATGGAGCCGTACATAACAACAATGATTGCACTCTACAATACGTTATTACGCTTTACTGTTATATGGAACACATCTATATACAATATATACAATAAGAGTTTTGTCACCGAGCTCGAAAGCTGCAGTCGCTGAAGTGCGGCTAGTATCCAGTAATCGGGAGATAGTGGGTTCGAGCCCCACTGTTGGCAGCCCTGAAGGTGGTTTTCCGTGGTTTCCCATTTTCACACCAGGCAAATGCCGGGGCTGTGCCTTAATTAAGGCCACGGCCGCTTCCTTCCACTTCCTGGGCTGTTCCTATCCCATCGTCGCCATAAGACCTATCTGTGTCGGTGCGACGTAAAGCAAAAAAAAAAAAGTTTTGTCTGTACATTGCTCGGAATTTAAAAAGAATGTTATTTCTGTATCAGTCATGTCCACAGTAACAAGGAAATGCACTTTTTACTGTCTGTCTGTCTGTCTGTCTGTCTGTCTGTCTGTCTGTCTGTCTGTCTGTCTGTCTGTCTGTCTGTCTGTCTGTCTGTCTGTCTGTCTGTCTGTCTGTCTGTCTCTCTGTCTGCAGGCGCAACACGAGAAAACGGCGGAGGAAAATTTATTGAAAATAGGTATGTAAAGTCTGGGAATGATCCAATACAATCTAGGCTATAAATCATTCTATTCACGCTGAGTGAAATGGTAGTTTAGGGGAAGACCTAAAATTTAATTCTCAAATATTTATGTTATTAATGATCCTATCAATAAATACTACATAGCTAAAGTTATATATAATTCTATTTCTTATCATTTATGTCTTATACATTTTTATCGTACCGGCTATGATAACAGAGATATTCATGAATTTGTATTTTTGTTGCTAAGTCCGTATCAACACCGAACCATGAGAGAATGGATTAACAGAATTGAATGAAAATCGGTATATAGAGTCGGGGAATAAGAAACTGCAGTCCAAGCAATAAACAATTTCATTCACCTTGGATGAAATAGTAGTCTAGGGAAAGGCCCCTAAAATTTAATTTTTAAATACCTATGTTACTGGGCCTATCGAAAATTACTACATAACAAATGTTATAGAGAATACAATTTCCTATCGTTTATATTTTATTCAGTTTTACCGTACTGACTATGATATGAGTGGTATTTCAGAGTCGGAAGAAAACTAAATGTGAAGGCCTACAATATCGAAACCTCATAAAATTGATCAACAATATCATCACATTGACCATTGTTTGTTGTGATATTCTTTGTCTCTTATGCTGCTACTCATCTCAGATAGATGGGATTATTGCTGTGTACCGAGTATAACTGCCTGCCTGAATATTGGCGGGAAATAGATGTGGAGTTAGATAACTTTAGATAACTTTCTTCTTTAGCATGCCATTCCTCTGGTTCATACATTTTCTGATACTGCTGGTACGTAACACGCTGGTTTATCATAGTGTTGCAGCTATTTGATCCCTACTCTGACGTGCTGATTGGAATGATCAGTATGCACAGTTAACGGAATAATGGCAGGGGCTCACTTATGACCTACTCTAGAATTACAATTTCGGCCTATTCCAAATTATAGCATCACAATTCAATAATAACTCAAAATTTAACCGTGAAAATAGTCGTTTCGTAAGAAAAGCTTTCTCGTCTTCCCTTTTATTAAACTGTACATTCATTTTATTCCAAATTAGCAGCGAAGAGGGGGTTTTCTCCTCTGGCTTGGAGGAAAAATTTGACTCCAAGTCAGATAGATTTTTCCCCGCCAGTGTAGTGAATTGAGATTTTCCGACTCGTCGGGTACTCCTATTAAACAGAGGTGCAAACGGGCATAGATTTTGCCAACGGGCATAGATTTTGCCCTGGGAATCTACGCTATTCGCCCACCCGCCCCCCTCCCCCAAAATTAAAGTGTATTCACGGCTCACAGCTTGTCTCCGGCCTGGTCATTCCAGCTCTGGAACTTTGGACTGTTAGATCGGAAGCATAGTAGACTGCTGTTCGTTAAAAGTGAGAAAATGTGTGGGTTTTCATTTGAACGTGTAAGTTATTTCATATGATAGCATTCCTTTTAATCGCGACATTCCTACTGGCGACATATGACCTATGTTGATTTCAGTTGGGAAAACCACTAAGACAGTCTTTCTGAGGATGTAAAAAGGCAGGTGGAGAGTGAATGTCTGCCATTATAATGAAAACTCCCCAATTTTATTGTGACTGATAGTAGGCAAGAGGGCCTACCTTTATAGAGAAAATTCCCTAACCCAGTCTTCACATAAGAAAATACGTTTGATGACTTCCCCGTCACGTTTCTAGAGTATAACGTTAAGAGCTATGCAGTTTTATACAATCTTACAACGTGTACACTACCTAGCCTAGAATTCTGTATACAATGTAGAATTCCGTAGCGAAGCACGGGTACATCAGCTCATGTAACAATAAAGTGATCGAAATAATAGGAAAAGTCCAGAAACGTTTCTTAAAATTTCTATAGATGAGAAGTTATAGTGATTTTTTCTTAATATAAGCTACGAGTGCCTTCCCATACAGTAGATGCCAATTTCAAATCTCTTAAATCACGCAGAATTTGATGCGATATGATATTTATGTACAAAGTTGTAAATGGCATACTTGATCATTCGTATTTTCTTTCATTATTACAATGAAATGTTCCACAGGCAAAAACACGAGTTTCATTTACGTTCTACTGTGAAAATGTGAAAACTAAACACTTCACAGAATATACAATAAGTATAACAGAATGGCCTTGAAAAATATGAAGCTAGATTTCTGCTGCAACGAGCAAAATTTTCTCCATCAGCTCAGGCTCATGATTTAGGCACTAAAATGTTTCACATTAGATCGATTATATAGTAGTTAATTTAGTACTGATTACTACGCGACGTTGTTACAATCCTTGCCGTCATTATGTTCATTTCTTCATTTCTCACTATCATTAACCCAATCTCATTATCATGATCATCATCAATAACACAATTATTTATTATACGTACTGTTATATTTTAAATTTGTAAGGTATATTGTAATATTAGAGGTATGTTCTCTGTTGTACGCTTTTCTTCTTCTTCTTCTTTATCTGTTTACTCTCCAGGGTCGGTTTTTCCCTCGGACACAGCGAGGGATCCCACCTCTACCGCCTCAAGGGCAGTGTCGTGGAGCTTCAGACTCTGGGTCGGGGGTACAACTGGGGAGGATGACCAGTACCTCGCCCAGGCGGCCTCACCTGCTATACTGAACAGAGGCCTGGTGGGGGGTGGGGAGATAGGAAGGGATGGACAAGGAAGAGGGAAGGAAGCGGACGTGGCCTTAAGTTATGTACCATCCCGGCATTTGCCTGGAGGAGAAGTGGGAAACCACGGAAAACCAATTCGAGGATGGCTGAGGCGGGAAGCGAACCCACCTCTACTCAGTTGACCTCCCGAGGCTAAGTGGACCCCGTTCTAGCCCTCGTACCACTTTTCAAATTTCGTGGCAGAGGCGGGAATCTAACCCGGGCCTCCGGGTGTGGCAGCTAATCAGGCTAACCACTACATCACAGAGGCGGACTGTATGTTTTTCATCAAAATAAAATATCACAGACGAATTAAAAATACTCCCACTTTGAGATATTAACCAGTCAAGGGGTAGTCAAAATTCAAAATAAATTTTGAAATATATTTTTTTCCTAACTTCTTGTGTTCTATATGCTGTAGAAGCAAACACGCTGGTACTCACCTAACATCATTGGTCAGCATGTTCCGTGGGGTCGTCCATGGGCTGCCTCTTGAACTGTTTCTGCTTTCGAGGGAATTGCTCTTCTTTCTTCTGGGGGGTCTCTTTCTCCTCCATCTTATCTTGAGGTGCCTCTCTCATGTCCGCCTTGTTTCCTCGTTGTTCGTTTACAACTGAAGAGGAGAAGGTAGATGGCATCATAGACTCGTAGTACTTGGGCTCCATCAGCAGGACACGCTCCTGCGGAAAGTCATCTTGAGAGGCGTAAGCGAACCGTTCAGCAGGCGCATAGAAGTATTGGCCGGGGCCTGCAGGGGCCTCCTGAATACCCCATTGGTACATTCTGTTTGGCACCATAGAGGCGTAGAGTACCACATCATCCGCTAACATCCTCTGGTATGCATCAGTCTCCCGTGCTGGACGATCCACTGTCAGACTCTGAGAGAGATATGGGTCAAATTCATCTTCAACAGTGACGAAAGGATAACAGTCTCTGTCTCCGTATGTAGGTACCCTTCTTGTAAGACGGTCATGACTGGCATAGGGCGAACCGTCCGTCCACCACGAAATAGGATACCCTAGAGTGTGTGCCAGACAGGCCAACAGGCTGCAACATAACAGTAGACTCTTCATGGTACAAACTCGATTAAGCTCCTCGGACGAAACTGCCACCTTTATACGGGCCGCAGGTTGTTGAGCAGTCGCAATCACATTCCTGCTTATCGCGAACTCATAACACAGAAACACAGCTTTGATCCTTGCACGGTAACATTACGTCATTCAAAGGCGACTGTTATGGCCATGAACTCATAAAACAATAACAACGAGTTGCTAGCTCCCCATATTGTTTCCACTATTCTGATTAACCAAATATATTTCGACACAAGGACGTTACGTGGGTGGTAATTCGAGAATGAATAGACTATCGCAGTAGCCTTTAACCATGGTGCTTCTACCACTGGTGATATATAACAATTTGGTCAGAAGTAAATAATAATAATAATAATAATAATAATAATAATAATAATAATAATAATAATAATAATAATAATAATAATAATAATAATAATAATAATGTCATTGGATTTTTACGTCCCACTAACTACATACGGTTTTCGGAGAGGCCGAGGTGCCGTCATTTAGTCCCGCAGAAGTTATTTTACGTGTCAATAAATCTACCGACACGAGGCTGACGTATTTGAGCAGCTTCAAATACCACCGCACTGAGCCAGGATCGAACCTGCCAAGTTGGGCTCAGAAGGCCAGAGAGCGTCCGAGCTACTCAGCCCGGCATAATAATAATAATAATAATAATAATAATAATAATAATAATAATAATAATAATAATAATAATTTGATGTGTTTATTGCTAGCATGGTGCAGACCCTCCGACGAGGGTGGGCATGCTATAGTGTAAGGGTGAGTGTTGAGTATGATGTATGAAGTGTAGGAATGTTGGCTACATCAGAAATTCCCAGTCCCTGAACCAAGGAAATGAACCACTTAAAATCCCTCGACCTGGCCGGTAATAGACCGCAGGACGCTGACTACTCAGCGATGGAGCCGGAGGTGAAGAATTATAATTTATGGTTTGAAAATATTTTACCAAAGTACATCCGTGTAAACAGTACCTTGTCTAAAGCATGCAGACAATAGACGTAATTCTTGATATCTTATTTTCAGGCGACGCGTGATTTTAAGTTTCTGTTATCAAGTATTTTATTTTATTTAGCCATAAATACGAGTTATTACTAAATTCTAGTCCGACTCGTTGGCTGAATGGTCAGCGTACTGGCTTTCGGTTCAGAGGGTCCCGGGTTCGATTCCCGGCCGGGTCGGGGATTTTAACCTTAATTGGTTAATTCCATTGGCTCAGGGGCTGGGTGTTTGTGCTTTCCCCAACATGCCTGCAACTCACACACCACACATAACACTGTCCTCCACCACAATAACACGCAGTTACCTACAGATGGCAGATGCCGCCCACCCTCATCGGAGGGTCTGCCTTACAAGGGCTGCACTCGGCTAGAAATAGCCACACGAAATTAAATAATTTTACTAAATTCTACAGTTTTTATTTTAGAATTGGCTTTACTTCGCACTGGCATGGGTTGGTGTTATAGTGATGGGATAGGAAAGGGCTACGACTCCTTCGCTGAATTGTTAGTGTTAAGGCCTTCGGTTCAGAGGGTCCCGGCTTCGATTCCCGGCCGGGTCGGGATTTTAATCACCCTTGATTAATCCTTCTGGCCCGGACGCTGGATGTTTGTGTTTGTCCCAACACTTTCCTCTTCATATTCAGACAACACACTACACTACCAATCACCACAGAAATACGCAATAGTGATTACATCTCTCCATACAGGTTTGAGTCGGGAAGGGCATCCGGCCGTAAAACAGGGCCAAATCTACATGTGCGACGCAATTCACACCCTCAACCCACATGTGTGGGAAAAGCTGTAGAAAGAGAGGAAGAAGAATAAGAATAAGAATAAGAAGGAGGGATAGGAGTGGGAAGGAAGCGGCCGTCGCCTTAACCTTTAAATGCACAACATTGCATATGTGAAAAGGAGAATTTACTTGCTTGTTATACCTCCTTAACGATATTACAAGTGTGCTTTTACTTCTACCTTGCAGACAAACTCGCTAGGGGTCGTTAGTGTATTAAAAATAAAGAATCTTTTATTTTACTATTTTTCTTGCTAATCACCTGGAGTGAAATGTAAACTTTAAACAGTTAAGGTAGAACAGATAAAATGTTCACATCAGAGAATTTGTGAGCCTGGACATCCCTAAGATTGAAGTGTGGCAGTAGTTACAGCAATCGTACAGCTTTGCATATACCGGTACGCAAAACATTCTAAACTTTTTAATATTTTGACTGATCCAAACAAATAAAAAATATTTATTTTGACAAATAATTCTTAAAATATTTTTCTGATAACAATGTAATACTTTTGGAATGAAAAGTCATCATATTTAAAAGAAACAATAAATTTTGCCTTTCAGGGTTTTAATTAAGGTACAGCCCAGCATTTGCCTGGTGTGAAAATGGGTTTAAAATATTTTTGTAAATATTAATATGGGGTACGTACTGACAGGAGACTCGGTTCACACAGTTTTTAACAGCACACCATTAAGATTTTTGACTGGACTAAGTAAGACTAATTCGAAACCTTCTCCATACAGATCATGCAGGCCCTTCGAGAAGTTGAAATAGGGTAGATACTGTTTGCCCCTAGGAATTAATCTGGTACTCAGTGACTCTGTGGACCATGTGCTTCTCCAGAAATTGAAAACTCATGTTTAAATTCTTTAATTTCCTTACAGGGAATCGAACCCACGTCGTTCCAAGTGAACCGAGCACGACTTTATCGCCTCGGCTAGGTGTGATTGAAGTGGTTCGAGTATATAATACTACTGCAAAGAATAAACAGTGTACCGAAACAGTCAGCAGGTGGCAGCTGCTGGAAGTCGTAACCCAGCGATGATATAACGGGGAATGTTGGTATGAAGAATGCAGTCTTTATCTGATCAATTTTAACAGGAAACAACTGAATGGTTACCTCGAATAAAGATCTAACCTAACCATTCCCGAGTTGTGGTCCGCGGACCTCTGGGTGCCCGCGACGATAATCCAAGGCTTCCGCAATAATAATGTAAGTTGTAAGTAATTAAAGAGCGAAATTTTATTGTACACACACAATTCATTGACCGTTTTACCAAATTTAGTAACTATATCTTCACTGTTTTGTAACTTACATAAAGTATATGTAACTCTTAACTTGACGATAGATGGCACAAGTTAGCAGTGGAAGAAGAAGAAGAAGAAATACTACAAGCCAGTGTAAGTGATGTAATTGTGAGACACTTGAAATTGCTAGTATCCACACTCAGAACATATTTTCTGCCTCTGGTTGAGATAATAATAATAATAATTTCGTGTGGCTATTTCTAGCTGAGTGCAGCCCTTGTAAGGCAGACCCTCCGATGAGGGTGGGTGGCGTCTGTAATGTGTAGGTAACTGCGTGTTATTGTGGTGGAGGGTAGTGTTATGTGTGGTGTGTGAGTTGCAGGGATGTTGGGGACAGCACATACACCCAGTCCCCAGGCCACTGGAATTAACCAATGAAGGATAAAATCCCCGACCCGGCCGGGAATCGAACCCGGGGCCCTCTGAACCGAAGGCCAGTACGCTGACCATTCAAGCAACGAGTCGGGACATTCCGTTGACTGCACCCGACGGGTCACCCATGGACTTCTGTGCATCGGAACTCCTAAAAAGGGCGCTGGGGAATAGACCTGCACGCACTATCATTCACTGTCATTGGCCTCTGGAAAGGAGCAGTGGGGTAAGATAGACATGCTAGTTCTGCGAAAAAGTCTGATGCAATGGAAATTACGGGCTGTAGCTACAGCTACAAATGCTGGCTTTCCAACTGAGCATGATCGTTGGTGGAGACATGGCTTTTCATAAGCCAATTATCCTTCAAACATCGTCCCCAGAGATCACGAACGCCCTTCTGTATAATGTAAATAATAAGCTTTCAAGAATGACAGAGCTAATTCTAGGCTCGATAATTATTATGTATTTTTGCCATGGGTGACCCGTCGGGTGCAGTCAACGGAATGTCCCGACTCGTTGCCTGAATGGTCAGCGTACTGGCCTTCGGTTCAGAGGGACCCCGGTTCGATTCCCGGCCGGGTCGGGGATTTTAACCTTCATTGGTTAATTCCAGTGGCCCTGGGGGGGGGGTGCTGTCCCCAACATCCCTGCAACTCACACACCACACAGAACACTATCCTCCACCACAATAACACACAGTTACCTTCACATGGCAGATGCCACCCACCCTCATCGGAGGGTCTGTCTTACAAGGGCTGCACTCGACTAGAAATAGCCACAGGAAATTATTATTATTACCGGAATGTCAGTAAAACGAATTGCACCAATTCCAGTTTCCATCTCCATTCTCTCTAAGAATAGACTAGTCGAACGAGAGGTGTGGCTGGGTGTTTTTTCTTGATGTACCCCATACCTGATTTTTCGCCCTCCCATACAGTGCTGGGATATCTGTGGTGTAATGGGTGTTAAGACCTCTTGCTGATAGTACGCAGAGTTCACCTTCACATTATTAGCGACACGGCGAATGGTTAACTTGCCACTGTAGCAGTATCCAGCGGCCATCATGAAACCCCTTGGAAAACTTTCCTGGCATTGTTTATATAATGTTTGATAATTGGTTTTGTCTCAATTGCGGTAGCTAATCGAGCATGGTTTATTACAGTCACTAAGGTACACATATGCTTTGTCTATATCTCCGCGTTTTTCCATCTGTCCCCTGCCAGATAGACCTCATACTTCTTGCGTTAGTGCGACGTTCCGAAATATGACGAGGCAACAGCTCCTCGGTGCTTATGCCGCTTTTCTAATTTCAGGTCCTTGTTGATTATGGTGTTAACTGTTGAAACATACATCCCCAACTTACGTGCGAGAGTTCCTTTGGGGGAGGGTTACCACCAGAGACGAGGGCCTTCACTTTCCTCACTACTTCTAGTGTACGACTGGTGGCTGGTCGTGGATTTGTCTGTTTTTACCCCTCTGGAATTACGCCCAGTCGGCCTTTGACTTTTTTATTCAATACAGTACTGATCCCGTTCATTGATGTCAAGAAATCACGCTTCTTGCAGATTGCTTAGATTGCAGAATAGCTATATTTAGCATCGGAAAGGGCTCTTATGTAGCCCTCCCGTAAGAGTCAGTCCTCGATGCCACGGATGCAAGTAATGTACCGAAACTCTACACACACTTTCTCAGTACTGACGTGAATCATCACTCCCCGTTTTGACGCGCTCAAGTTGATAACAGCGACGCCATCGACCTTCAAACTCGTCACCAGAGATCCCGAACGACCTTCTGTATATATTTCTAGTCCTTCGTCTAATTTCATGTAGGTTGCATTCCTTCGTTTCCCTTCCGAAATTCAATTCTTCCCTCATTAGCCCACATGCTGTGTTCCTCTTCTGTCTTCATATATTCTATGACGTCCTTAATTCTAGCGTTCGGCTTTCCGAGCACATTGTTGATTTTGTCGTGCCACCCTTCCACAGCGTTGGTGGCTCTATGCTGCCTCATGTAGCAACTCCAAAGCTGGACTGGGACATAACAGTTTTCCAACGATCTTTCCCAAAAAGAATCAAAAATCTTAGAAACCTTTGCGACCTCAGGTGCTTGAAAACGTATTTCAAGCCAGTCATCAAGTACACCTTCAGGACGAAGGAAAGCCAGAGGGACACACATTATAATGTTAAGTCTCACTTCTTCATTGTCCGGCTCCATGGCTAAATGGTTAGCTTGTGATCACAGGGGTCCCGGCTTCGATTCCAGGCAGGGACGGGAATTTTAATCACAATTGGTAGATTCCACTGTCACGGGGCTGGATGTATGTGTCGTCTACATCATCATTTCATCCTGATCACGACGCGCAGGTCACCTACGGGAGTCAATTTGAAAGACCTGCACCTGGCGAGCCGAACATGTCCTCGGACATTCCCGGCACTAAAAGCCATACGCAATTTAATTTCATTTACTTATTCATTTTCCCTGCATTTGTGGGTTAATCCCAAATCTTGTCCTCTCGAGTAGTCAGATTTCTTGGATTCCATGGTGGAATAATCTCAAGTAGGTGGCGAAAAAGTCGGATATAACTATATGTCTCTCCTCTTTCGTTCGATCGTTCGTTCGTTCCTTCTTTCTTTCGGGAAGAGTGTAAAAGTCACTTGGCAGACGTTTGTTTCAACCTTCGAACTTCCAAAGTCCTATATATTTGAGAGAACTGCTTGCTACATCTCTTGAAGGTTCTGTCCATATATTGTCTTATTTACTCTTTAAAGCTTGCTTTTCCACTAAAAATTACAGTCCTTTCTCCTACGTTATATTATTCCAGAAGGAAACTACTGCCATCATTCATAGTTCGGATTTCTGCCTGAAGTACCAGTTTCTGGGATGATTTCGGTGATTTTTTCGGTGATTGCATAAAATCCTCTGCTCAGGCATTTCCGTGATAAACTGATAACCTCTGTTATGGAAGTCGACAAATGTTTCTAAGCAGAATTTAGAATTGAAATCTCTTCCTCGCCTGCTGTCTTCTTCACCCGATTTAGTTTTCTGCAGGCTAATTCTAAGTGACCGGCATCCGAAACTCCACAATGATGCTCAACACCACCGTGTTTATCTCTGTATTGAGTAGCGCCCTATCTTCTCTAGGCCTACCTATGAGCATACGGTCGTTGATGAAACATAATACAAACACATGATGATAGGCTGTCACTCGTTTTCCTCAGATGTTAGTGGCGAGTGTATTTGTTTTTAGGTGACTGTGGAGACCAATCCTCGAGCCACAAATTCTTCCGGCGTGGTGGTAAACATTTCCAGCGATGATATCCAGTTGTTGAGGGTTATTCATCCTGAGAAACGCCCGCTTTTTCTGAGCAATTCTCTTCTCAGTTTCAAATCTCCGGCGTTGTTGTTCGAAGTTCTTACGACCTGCGTGGATAAGACGTCGCTATATCAGGCGGTTAGCCGCTTTTGTTTCCCAGTTGATGTGGGAATTCTTCATGATTGACTTTAGTACGTCCCTGAAACTATTTTGTTGTCCACCCTGGTGTCGACGGCCACCCTACACTTGCTTTAGGAGGCGAAAATCAGGCATACAAATGACACGACTTGTCCAACGAAGTCGATGTTTCATGATCATAGCCTCAATGCTGATGGTACAGGCTTCTTCTAAGTTACTGACGTTAGTTCGGTGATCTTGCCATTTAACCCTAAGAATCATCCTGAGACTGCGCTGATGATATTTCTGCAGGCCTTCCTGTGCCTCCTGTAAGTGGTCCAAGTTTCACACCCATAAAGGAGTGTGGTATTACATTAGCCTGGTACACATGAAGTTTTGTCTGAGTACTGTTGTTATGGTTATCAAAGACCCTTTGTCGTAGACCACCGAATGCTGCACCAGCACAATTCAGGCGATATTGAATTTCAGCATGTACATTAGCATTTGCTGAAAGGTGACTATCAAGGTAAGCAAAATTTTGGATGTTCAGCAATATCTTTTCGTGGACTGTGATGGTAGGAGCACTAGCATTGGCTTTGGGTGCATAATGAATGAAGCAAATAGATCGGAATAACGCTAAGCTGAAGGTGATTGAGGGGAAGAAATGTTTGCCGGTTTCTCAACATTGATCTCTAAAAACGTGTAATCCCTACGGAAATACGTGTTTTATTGTGCTATTAATGTTACTAGTGTATGTCCCGTTAACTACTTTTGCGGTTTTCGGAGCTTCATTTATGACTTGGAAAATAAACCATCCTGTATGCAGGGTGTAATCCAATTATCGGAGCCCGCGATAAAATACCATCATCTTTTGACGGATCATGATCTACAACGTGGAGGCTCCTTTCAAGACATTTGGGCCTCGCTACTTGAGCCTTTTCAATCTGAATGAACATGGCCAACACTTATTGGACAGACTGTGCGCAGGGTAGGGTGCCTTCTTCTTTCCACTTTCCAAGGGATGGGAACAACCTTCAAGTTTTCAAAAAAAGGACTCTCACACTTACGTTCGGTTACCAAATAATCACCTTTTATTTAAAACAGTTTTAATTTTAGACGCAAATTTCAACGATATTTACATCCCCAATATGTAGCAATATATGGGCAGTGCCAGTCCCGCGTGACGTTTTGAAGAGTGTTGCCACACTCCTTCTGAGAGTAGCCTATATCGTCGCTCGCACCGCAGCATTTTTATGAGCAATACAGATGGCATTTCATAAAAGTGAAAGACTTGATAATTGATATTACTTTTGTATAAGATAACATCATTTTCCTCCTCTGCGAACCATGTGACCTTGCCGCGGTGGGGAGGCTTGCGTGTCCCAATGATGCAGATAGCCGAGCCGCAGGTGCAACCATATCGGATGGGTATCTGTTGAGAGACCAGACTAACAAATGGTTCATCGAAAGGGGGGTAGCAGCCTTTCGATAGTTGCAAGGGCGGCAGTCTAGATGATTGACTGATACGGCCTTGTAATAATACTCAACATGGCTTAGCTGTGTTGATACTGCTACACGGCTGAAAGCAACGGGAAACTACAGCCTTAACTAACTCCCGAGGACATGCAGCTCTCTCTGTATGAATGATGTACTGACGATGGCTTCCTCCCGGGTAAAATATTCCGGAGGTAAACTAGTCCCCCATTCGGATCTCCGGGTGGGGACTACACGAGAGGGGGCGATCATCAGGAAGATAGATACTGACATTCTGCGAGTCGGAGCGTGGAATGTTAGAAGTTTGAATCGTTGTGGTAGGTTAGAGAACCTGAAAAGGGAAATGGATAGGCCAAAGTTAGATGTAGTCGGTATAAGTGAAGTACGTTGGCAAGAAGAACAAGATTTTTGGTCAGGCGACTACCGAATTATCAACACAAAATCAAACAGGGGAAATGCAGGAGTTGGTTTAATAATGAAAAAGAAAATATGGCAGTGGGCAAGCTACTACGACCAGCATAGTGAAATAATTATTGTCGTCAAGATAGACACCAAACCAATAACCACCACAATAGTGCAGGTCTATATGCCTACTAGTTCAGCGGATGATGAAGAAATCGAAAGAATATATGAGGAGATAGAAGATTTAATACAATATGTCAAAGGTGACGAGAATCTAATAGTGATGGGAGACTGGAATGCAGTGGTAGGCCAAGGAAGAGAAGGTAATACAGTAGGAGAATTTGGATTGGGTCAAAGGAACGAAAGAGGAAGTCGGCTGGTTGAATTCTGCACTGATCATAATTTAGTCCTTGCCAATACTTGGTTCAAACACCACAAACGACGGCTGTATACGTGGACGAGACCTGGAGACACCGGAAGGTATCAAATAAACTTCATTATGATTAGGCAGAGATTCAGAAACCAGGTGTTGGATTGCAAAACTTTCCCAGGAGCAGACGTGGACTCTGACCATAACTTGTTGGTCATGAAATGCCATCTGAAGTTGAAGAAATTGAAGAAAGGAAAGAATGCAAAAAGATGGGATCTAGACAAGTTGAAAGAAAAGAGTGTGAGGGATTGTTTCAAGGAACATGTTGCACAAGGACTAAATGAAAAGGCTGAAGGAAACACTATAGAGGAAGAGTGGAGAGTCATGAAGAATGAAGTCAGTAGGGCTGCTGAAGAAATGTTAGGAAGGAAGAAAAGATCAACTAAGAATCAGTGGATAACTCAGGAGATACTAGACCTGATTGATGAACGACGAAAATACAAGAATGCTAGAAATGAAGAGGGCAGAAAAGAATACAGGCGATTAAAGAATCAAGTGGATAGAAAGTGCAAGGTAGCTAAGGAAGAATGGCTGAAGGAGAAGTGCAAGGATGTCGAAGGCTGTATGGTCCTGGGTAAGGTAGATGCTGCATACAGGAAAATCAAGGAAACCTTTGGAGAAAGGAAATCTAGGTGTATGAATATCAAGAGCTCAGATGGAAAGCCACTTCTAGGAACGAAGACAAAGCAGAAAGATGGCAGGAGCATATCCAACAGTTGTATCAAGGTAAAGATGTAAATAATTTGGTTCTGGAACATGAAGAGGCTATTGACGCTGATGAAATGGGAGACCCAATTTTGAGGTCAGAGTTTGACAGAGCTGTGAGTGACCTCAATAGGAACAAGGCACCTGGAACTGATGACATTCCCTCTGAATTACTGACTGCCTTAGGAGAAACCAGCATGGCAAGGTTATTTCATTTAGTGTGCAAGATGTATGAGACAGGAGAAGTCCCATCCGATTTTCGGCAGAATGTTGTTATACCTATTCCCAAGAAAGCCGGTGCTGACAGGTGTGAAAACTACCGCACCATTAGTTTAGTATCTCATGCCTGCAAAATTTTAACACGTATTATTTACAAAGAATGGAAAAACAAGTAGAAGCTGAGTTGGGAGAAGATCAATTTGGCTTCAGAAGAAATGAGGCACACGTGAAGCAATCCTGACTTTACGTCTGATCTTAGAGGATCGAATCAAGATGGACAAACCCACGTACATGGCATTCGTAGATCTAGAAAAGGCATTCGATAATGTTGATTGGACCAGGCTATTTATGATTCTGAAGATGATAGGGATCAGATACCGAGAACGAAGAATTATCTACAACCTGTATAAAAATCAGTCTGCGTGATAAGAATCGAGGGCTTTGAAAAAGAAGCAGCAATCCAGAAAGGAGTGAGGCAAGGCTGCAGTTTGTCCCCTCTCCTTTTCAATGTTTACATAGAACAGGCAGTAAAGGAAATCAAAGAGAAATTTGGAAAGGGAATCACAGTCCAAGGAGAGGAAATCAAAACCTTGAGATTTGCCGATGATATTGTTATTTTATCTGAGACTGCAGAAGATCTCGAGAAGTTGCTGAATGGTATGGATGAAGTCTTGGGTAAGGAGTACAAGATGAAAATAAATAAGTCCAAAACAAAAGTAATGGAGTGCAGTCGAACGAAGGCAGGTGATGTAGGAAATATTAGATTAGGAAATGAAGTCTTAAAGGAAGTAGATGAATATTGTTACTTGGGTAGTAAAATAACTAACGATGGCAGAAGTAAGGAGGACATAAAATGCAGACTAGCACAAGCAAGGAAGAGCTTTCTTAAGAAAAGAAATTTGCTCACTTCAAACATTGATATCGGAATTAGAAAGATGTTTTTGAAGACTTTCGTGTGGAGCGTGGCATTGTATGGAAGTGAAACATGGACGATAACTAGCTCAGAAAGAAAGAGAATAGAAGCTTTTGAAATGTGGTGTTACAGAAGAATGCTGAAGGTGAGATGGATAGATCGAATCACGAATGAAGAGATACTGAATCGAATTGGTGAGAGGAGATCGATTTGGCTAAATTTGACGAAAAGAAGAGATAGAATGATAGGACACATCTTAAGACACCCAGCACTTTTTCAGTTGGTTTTTGAAGGAAGTGTAGGTGGTAAGAACGGTAGGGGTAGACTAAGGTATGAATATGACAAGCAGATTAGAGCAGATGTAGGATGCAATAGTTACGTAGAAATGAAAAGGTTAGCGCAGGATAGAGTGGCATGGAGGGCTGCATCAAACCAGTCTATGGACTGATGACTCAAACAACAACAACAACAACATCATTTTGAAAATGATGAAATGGCACATAATGTGTTGAATACTAGTGAGCATCAACATCATAGAAACTAGCAGGTCTTGATCATGCACTAAGTGAAAATAGTTCACATCATAAAAAACGTACGGCAGGCTACTCATGCACTCACAAACATAAAGTTTTAAATTAATTTCTAACGGAGGTTCAACGCTTACTTCAATACTTCAGGTCGATAGGACGGCATGTTGTGGCATCAAAAATATCTATCACAGCATCGTAGAAATTAGGCCTCTTCATTAAGTGACTCGGAAACTTCTTCTCAATCGTAGCCAAAGAAAGTGCAGAGAGCCTGTACTTGTGAATTTCTTTGGAAGGTGTGCATCCCTTTTAAGACCGAGAAGCTCCTTTCAGCGGAAGAGCTAGTTCCCGAGATGTTGAGAAGGATGTCAATCAATTTCATTGCTTCTGGATATGTTTTCTTAAGACCACTGGTGTGCAAATATTGGTAGAGGTCATATGCATTATTTTTCCCAAGGTCCGGCTTCGTGTAGAGGAGAGACAGTTCACTTTTAAGTTTCATGCAGTCAAAATTTCGTCCATAGGTCTTCACTAACGACTGATAGACATTGTTCGGGAACTCCTTCGCGAAATTGTTAAACTGGTCAATATCAATTAACTGAATCAGCTCCAGCTTGTTAATATCAGAAAATCTATCTGATAGTTGCACGGTTGTGATGTCAATTATTTCCAAATACAATCGGAGATACGATGTTTTCTTAGTTCCTACAAAATCAATTCTCTGGCGCTTTTGAGGGTAATCTTGCCTCCCTTCATTGTCCTGCAACATTGACCACATAGTTTGAAAATTACTCCTGGTTGTCTGCAAAAACGCTTTAAATTGCTGGATCTCTTTGTAGCAGGAGGCAATATCACATATTTTCTTCTGAAGGATCTGATACAGAACATCAGATTGAGGAAGCACTTCAGCAAATAAATTTAATAGGAATTAGAAATCAAAGTCTTTCAGGGTAACATAGTAACCCTTAGATTGAATTCTGGTTCCACCGTCCCATTCGTCTGCGTTATCTTTCATTTCTCTGAAGAATTCAATCCATCGGGTAGACATTACTGCTGGTAATCGTCTCTGTATTACTTTGTCAAGAGCAGCGGTCCTTTTAGAGTATGATGAAAAAACCCTGCACCGAGCTCGATAGCTGCAGTCGCTTAAGTGCAGCCAGTATCCAGTAATCGGGAGACAGTGGGTTCGAGCCCCACTGTCGACAGCCCTGAAGATGGTTTCCCTTGGTTTCCCATTTTCACACCAGGCAAATGCCGGGGCTGTACCATAACTAAGGCTACGGCCGCTTCCTTCCACTTCCAAGGCCTTCCCTATCCCATCGTCGCCATAAGAGCTATCTGTGTCAGTGCGACGTAAAGCAAAATAGCCAAAAAAACCTGCTAACCCGGATGTCTGAAAAAATGCCTTGCATTCCTCGATGTGGTTAACAGATTGCTGTAATACCAACTTGAGCCTATGCCCATAGCTGTGAACAAATATAGTCAGGTCATATTTATCCCTGACTAACTTCTGCAACCTACTGTGCTGTCCTACCATCACTGCTGCGCCATCAAATGTTTCTGCTACTAACATTTCACCACACTGAAATTCTTGTAACACTCCAAAGAGATATTTAGAAGGAGAAACAGCAGAACGGTTACCGCTTACATCACTGAATCTCAAAAATCTCTCTTGAATTTTGCCTTCGGGACTAACATATCTAAATACAATCGAGAGTTGTGCTCTGTTAGAAACGAATGTACTTCCCTCCAAGACAACGAAAATAAAGTTTGCTTTCTTAACCTCGTCTTTAATTTCGCTGGTCATAAAAGTAGCAATGGCTTCAATAATATCATTTTGTATGTCAGATTAAATCCCTGATAAAACTGTAGATGTTTCTAAGTGGTGGTGTTCATTAAGCTTTATATTATACATGAACATTCTGGGCCCGCCAACTCACTTATTTTCGAGGTGGAAGCGACAGCACTCATTTTAATGTTTAATACGTTGTGCAGTCCTTACATAACATAAATTAAATATAAATTCACACTTTAACAAAATAAGTTACATCGTATTATAATAGAAAACCATAACACAATAATATAACAATGCACTCTTGAGCTCGGCGGAACGAATGGACGGAGCAGCTCAGCTTCGACGTTATAAGCTTTTGATTCCACTTTCCACTGTGGTAACACGACCGGAGAACGTAGCAGGATACATCTCAGTGTAGAGGGGAAAGAGGCCTTAATTTCGTTGGTCATAAAAGTAGCAATGGCTCCAATAATATCATTTTGTATGTCAGATTAACTCCCTGATAAAACTGTAGATGTTTCTAAGTGGTGCCGAAATACGTCATCTTTCTTAGCAAATAGTGCTAGTAACTCCCTGTAATTACCTCTGTTATCGGATTCTTCAGTTTCTCGATGACCCCTAAAAGGTAATCCTTGCTTTGAAAGAAAAAACACAGTATCTATTAAAGTGTGGACAATGTATCAGTTATTTTTTACTAGCTCATTATGCTCGTCAGTTTTCTTTCTGTAAGCTGTACTCAAACAGAACTCTATTCTGGACTTTCCGAACTGAATCCTATCGGCAACAGCGTTGATGTGTGATTGAGACACCTCATGGCGTCTCTTTAACACTCTCAAACTATCTAAATTGTCCACACCGTCTTTATTCTAAGCATTATTTTCTGAGGAAAATAGAATACATGGCCAACAATACAGTTTATTAATTTTTGCACAACCACATAACCAGTTCAGATTTATGTACCACGAGTCATGAAAATATCGTACTGTTCTTTCCTATTCCTTGAATAAATTTTTGGGAGAAGCCGTGGGTCTACCTTTTTCAGTTATGTTTTTCTTTTCTTCAAAAGTTCTTAACGAAAACGGCGTGTTCATTAAGCTTTATATTATACATGAACATTCTGGGCCCGCCAACTCATTTTCGAGGTGGAAGAGACAGCACTCATTTTAATGTTTAATACGTTGTGCAGTCCTTACATAACATAAATTAAATATAAATTCACACTTTAACAAAATAAGTTACATCGTATTATAATAGAAAACCATAACACAATAATATAACAATGCACTCGTGAGCTCGGCGGAACGAATGGACGGAGCAGCTCAGCTTCGACGTTATAAGCTTTTGTTTCCACTTTCCACTGTGGTAACACGACCGGAGAACGTAGCAGGATACATCTCAGTGTAGAGGGGAAAGGGGCCTTGCTTGGCGCAGGCGCAGTAATACTCGCTTCGCTGTTAGAGGAGATTCAAAGCATAACCACTGCATGGAGTGGTAACAGCCTCTCGCTCAGCTTTGACGGTGGCAATATGATGCAATAGAGTTCTCACGACACGTCCAGGCGAAGAAACAAAAATTTTAAATATTAATATTAAAGAATATTCGATATTCGATACTAGCACGCTTCGCCAATGGCCAGTCCCAATGTCGCTCTTAGGGTCGATTCAGTCTCCGTACGCCTCTTGAATGATGCAGGGCCAGCCTTCCTTTCCTTGCCTTTTCCCCCCATCTTATCTGTGATCGGACCTTCTTCCTCATGAGGACGGATGTATTCACTAATAATAATGTTGATGGTTTGAAGTCCAGCTAACGACGGTTTTATTATTTTCGGAGACGCCGAGGTGCCGAAACGTTGTCCCTCAGGAGTTCCTTTACATGCCAGTAAATCAACCGACATGAGGCTGACCGGAATGTGCTGGTTAGTAGTGTGTATTGACCACTACGCTGACCACTCAGCCAAGGAAAAAATTAAATATCATGACATTATTAAGAATACAGCGAGGATGTTGTCGTTATATCCCCAGCATTGACAGCCGTAAAGATGCCTTTGCGTGGCATCACCATTTTCACATCAGGTAAACGCTGCTCCTTCCTATCTGATAATCCGCTAGAAACCTACCTGTAGACTTACTATTTGCATAGAATAGAATAGAATAGAATAGAATAGAATAGAATAGAATAGAATAGAATAGAATAGAATTCCTTTTGGTTGATGATGCGACGATCTGAGGTCGTCTACAGTAGATGTATTCAGTAGGACCCCATCCCTAGAAAAATAAAATAATAATGTTCCACAATGTAAGGCTAGGTTTACAATAGCAAGCAACTTGCGCAAGTTATTGCTGAAAATTGTTGCAGGGCACTTGCTGCTGGGATAACACTTCGTGCAAGATAATTAATCAAATTACTTGCACAAGTTTTTCACAAGTAACTTGCAGCAATAACTTGCAGGTACTATTTACATTGCTTGCAGTGCCAGTCAACCAAAATGGTGACATACATGCAGATCAGATCTGCTACAGCTCTCTTAATTCGTATGAATAAGGGAAAAAGAGGAGAGTTAAGATGGTTTAGGTGAGGGACTGGATACTCAGAAGACCACAGTATGGAGCCTACAATTATCTGTTGCAAGAACTGACAGTAGAGCATGCGGATAGCTTTCAAATTTTTTTGTAGAATGTCTACAAATGATCTGGAGTGATTATTTAAATTAATTAGAACGAAGTGGAGAGTTTCTGCATTATTTTTTGCTAGAGATCAAACTCATAATAAACGGGTCCGTCCATTTCATACCCGCGGTAAACGACAAAGAGATAAAAATCTGTCCGGTAAAACACAGAATATATTATTTCACTTTCTAATTCAGGTATTTAAACTGTCTACGTTTTGGCAACTTTACATTCGTTGCACGTGTGCATATTTTATGTCATGTGGTAGTCATGTGCTATTACTAGCCTCTGGATTAAAATGTTCCAACGCCTGGTCCAAAAATGCAAGTGGCTTATGTGAAGTTCCGTCGAAATGCCACTACGTTACGCGATAGTTTAAACATGGCGTATTTGGGGACCTGCCCCAACCAAACTCACCTCATCCCCTAAATAAGACAGGTGTGAAATTCCATAAAATCACAACCCAGAACTCAATGCACAGTGCATTGACATCTCAGCAAGCAGCTTCGTTAATACATATCCTGTAATGGGAACAAAGTTTCCACAACCCCGCTCTCAGACGCACAAAAAGAAACAAAGAAATAGACTTAACTTTGCTAAGGAACATACCTTGTTCGAAATCGTTGCTTTGCTATGAATTTCATAGCTAAAAATTAAGGCCATTGAGAGTCCGCTGGTATCCCTGAGGAGCAACTTTTTATTTTTACAAGTTTCTTCACTTTCTGGGAAAACTGCGTTTTCAGGTTGTACCATTTTCTTATTTCCTTCGGTGGCGTGTTAAAGTCCTCCGCATTGGTACTGAAAGCATTGGGTGTCTTAATTCAGCCTTTGAATTCACTGCTGAAAACGTCCCAATTTGTTTTGGAAAGATCTCTATTTTTTGTATTAATTTACCAGTGTCCTTCCTGGACCATTGAGTATATGTGTGGTGCTTGCATGAATTTAATTACGTTTTCTAAATTAAATTGCAATCGCCTATACAGAGAAATGAATGTGTGAAATGTGATCACACCGATCACCTAACCAACTTCCGCCTTCCACTTGCACAAAATATGATCCGATTCTATCCATGCAAATACCACAACATAGTTGGTCGTGAATTTCATCACTGTAGAAACATTCGGCCACAGCATAAAACTAGATGACGTTCAGAAATTTAGTGATATTTCGAGCTTACACCTACAGAATGAAGATGTCACTGTCTTAAATGACAAATAGTAATTCTACAAGGTGAGGTACTTGACTGTGGTGATGACAGAAAATCAAACTTATCCCATAGCATTTTTAGACAGCCTCACACAATCAGAAACGTATCCGCGTGAATTAAACTTGAATAATGGCTCCACAATAATACTTCGAAAACACTGAAGCACTAAGGAAACTCTGTGCAATCAATGGTGCCCTCAGATCAGTAACAAAACTAGTAAACAACGTTCCGATTGTATTTATTTGGTTACGGATTGGTAAATTGACGAAGCCTTTATCTCTGTTCTCACTGGATCATCGCAAGGAAACCCATGCTTCGTACCGAAAGTCATCTTAGCTCCTACCATTTAAAGTAAAGCTCGAACTTTCGTTTACCGTACCATAACGTTGCCTACGCTATAATAGAAGGCCTGGACAAGCCGGCACATTTCTGGGCGAACAAAGTAGTTCAGGCAATGGCCGCTTGGATCGCGTTTATGTTCTGTTGTTCTCGTGTTCTGTCTATATCCTTATATTGAAGATTCATACAATAACGCAAAATGATACATTTTTATTATCACTATGCCCGGTATGAATCAGATATAAATATATAAAACAACTTAGAACACACTACACTTCATAGATGTATTTCATGTTGCACTCGTTTATAACACAAGAATAAAGAATAGGGATATACGCCTAAATAGAAGTACTCACCGGATTTTTCCCTATTCCTATAATTTCAACAGTTTTCTGCTCAGAGGCTTGCTCTTGAATTTGTTTAATAAATCGCAGTCATTAGTCACTTTGCATTGTTATCAAGAACAGACCTGAAAAATGTTGTAAGTATAACGTATAGGGATGTGTGCTTGATCACAGTCGCGGCACTGAAACGTCTCTTTAAACTTTGGAGCGGTCAGGAATTTCAGCTTTCGGACAAGGTTACATTTTCCGAGAAATCCTAACGCCCGCGTTGTAAACATTAACACATTTTTAAGAAGAAGACGAATTTGCGTCGGTACTTTGTCGGGGAGCAGAATTTCCCTTGCAGTACTTACACTGTAATCCGATTCCACGAAGAAGCTACATATTCTGGAGTTATCATTAGAAGCCCAAAGAGATTCTTTTCTGCTGCCCTGTCGAGAAATACCAAGCCTCCATTTCTCCCGTAAACTCTGATCTTTAGGAAAAATATGAAAATTTCGTATATTTGTGTATATTTCTTCGCTGTGTCAGATGTGCAATTAGGCACGCAACAATAAACCATTTTAACCTACAGAATGGAAATAGAAACTTGACGGTGATTGGGCCCAGGGTCTCTGAACTTTGGAGCATGGGTTGGCGACCACAGGCCCTTAGCTGAGTCCTGGCATTTCTTCCACTTACTTGTACCAGGCTCTTCACTTTCATCTATCCTATCCGACCTTCCTTGGTCAACTCTAGTTCTTTTCCAACTCCGACGCTATTAGGTTTCCGAGGGCTAGAGAGTCTTTCATTTTCACGCCTTTCGTGGCCCTTGTCTTCCTTTGGCCGATACTTCCATTTTTTGAAGTGTCGGGTCCCTTCCAGTTTTTATCTCTGATTAGTGTGTTGTATAGGGGATGGTTGCCTAGTTGTATTTCCTCTTAAAACAATAATTACTGTTTCGGGGATACCCGTGGAGCAGAAAGAGGTTAAAAGAAGGTGCCGGGGTGAATGGGTCTATCTACAATATCAAAATTAATTTAAAACTTGAACTGAAGGTTATATTTTTCATAAAACAACAACTTAACAATTTTCACTTGGCGAACATAAAAACATATCAGGTACAATTCCAATCTTGAAACCAGATTAGGAAAAATCCAAGATTCAGAACCTTAACAATTTTGGTGTTCAAGCCCCTAGTTTTACAATTTTTAAAATGGAAGTGGTATTACTTAGTTAAGGGCAGAAATCCCCTAATTCAATAGCACTTGCTACCTAAATCACAATCTCAAGCCTCCCAGATGCATTCATTAACCTTACAAAAACTTTGAAAAAGAGCGAACAGGCTCTCAGTATCTTCTAGTCTCTTAAAGGCAATATCGGAAAATTACAATTACTGGCCCCTCAAGGCACAACTTACAACTTGAAAGATAATGTAATTCAGGGGTATCTAGTACCCAACCTACAGGGCCTTTGTGAAAGGAACAGGTTAAGAAAATGGCCCGAAACACAAACTGAATGGAGGCGAACACTGCGCTTCAAATAATGAAAAATTAAAACCTACAGGGCTCTCGGCCGATGAAGCAGGGGCTATTCCCAAACCACTGAGGTGGCTCGCATGGAAATCACTTTATTACAGGAAGAAAACCATTACAAAACGAAGTCATCTCAATCCAAGATGAAGGAGAGCTCGAGAGGGTACTTTACTCTCTATCCCCGGTTTATAATTAAAGATTTTATGAAGCCAAAAGAAAAGTTACATTTTACAAAAGTAGGTTACATGGTTAAAGATTCGGACCTTACCCTTTGTAATGGTTCATATCCCGTTACAAGGTGTCGTGCGGCCGAGCGGTGTGTCGCTTGTCAAATTGGTGTGGGAGCTGGATGGGTGGTCTCGGAGAATACTAAGTGAAAACAGCTTCTGAAATCCTTTCTCCAAAATTAATATCTCTGTATATTGGCTTCTTCTTATTTACAACATTTACACGTTATAATAATCTCTTAGGTAGCATGGAAAACACGTTGCTTTTTCTGATTTAATTCTCTCTATCAGACTCTATACTGCCAATATTTCTAGTCTCCCTGAGACTGCATTCTATCTCTTGAATAACTGGTTACTGCTTCTAAAGTTCCTTGGAGTACAAGCTCGACTCAAACCCTGACGTCTTAATATCTCTCTTACTACATAGCGGTATGCTAACTACTTCTTAGCTGACCGTCTCTCTTCTCAAGACTTACATGACTTGCCTGAGAAGCTCTGCTGGAGATGACCTTCCGGACAATACTCGCCGGTAGAGAAGAATCTCCGTACGTGACCTAATGGAGAAGACTGGAGAAGACACCTTATCTCCTCTAGCTACCCTCTTTATACTCTGTGCGCGGCTGACTAATTTGTTATTCCCGATAGCGGTGCCTTTCTTAAGATTGCCGCAAAGTTATCTGTCTATAGCTTCCGGTCCTTGTTTGACTCGGTTTCCCTTTCACTATTTGCTTCTAATGAGCAATCGCTGCCTGGCTGTAGCAAACACGTTTTTCCATGCGTCATGTACAAATATGTTATTTACATAGATTTCTGCTGGTTTCAACAACTCTGGCTCCGTGCTGGCGGTGGTTCGGTCGACTGACAGAACAAAGGTAATATCTGTATTTTATTATTATTATTGCATCTGTGATATTATTATTATTATTATTATTATTATTATTATTATTATGTCCGTATTATTATTATTATTATTTCATCTGTGAGATTACTATTACTTTGTTATAATTATTATTCAATTCCATTATGCAATGCTTGTCGCTTGCGTATTTGTAACTGAGTGTATGCATATATACGTATATGTAGAATAACATTAAATACCTGTACTGTGAGAGTTTCGATGTATCAGATGTGGATGTGACGTTGTTATATTGTGCTATACTGTTGACATTTCTGCCAAGTCATTGCCACGTCATGGCTACGTCATCGTGAGCTTTTAGCAATGCGCTCAGAGACTCAGCCGCCCCAGGGGATTTCACCATTACATGCAACGGTTTGAGGCGTTGTGGGAGTATGTCATTGTTATTTCTGGAGATTACGTAGCTGTGTCAACCAACGTCTATAAAAGGTGGATGCATATTGTAGCGTCAGTCATTATTTAAACGGAAGCTGAACAGTGAAGAAGTCTACTAGATGAAGAGGCCTCAGTCGGTCAGTCAACGAGTGTGAACGAGAGATGGAGAAGACTCAGTGAGCCATTAATTATTGGTCATTGAGAGAGTGGGGCCAAAGGTTGGTCGGTTACTTAGTTGAAGACACGGACGCAAGGGCTTACCATGGAGTCAGAGAGGGATACCACCTGCTATGAGGTAATACCATATTGACTTACAAAGAAGTCAGATGATATGGAGAAGAAGCAGTCACAAGGATGTATCACCAAGTTAGGCGTGACACATCTACAGTAAACACCAGATCAAAGGAATACGTCGTAATTACACTCAAAGTATTGAAGGTACAGTCAAGTGAATCAGTAAGGGAAATATTTCGTATAAATTGTTAAATGTCCGGTCAAGAAGAATTGAAATTCATGCCTAGTTTCTTTCAGTTGCAATGACATAATTTCATATTCTCATCTGTTTTATCGCAGCAAGACTCACTATTTTTATATATATTATTTAAAGAATATATTTTGTTCTATCAAACGAATTCATAGTTTTATTTCAATGACAGTAAAATATCTTAACCTCAAAATTAATGGGGAAACCGAACGCCAATCTCCTTTTCCCAGAACTTATATGGTATGTTGTCAAAAGTAAGCTTATTACCCCACACCCTAGAGATAGTCAAGAGTCTCATTCTATTATTGCTGCACTGAGTGGCAGCTAGCGCCCTTCAAATAACGTATGTATAAGTAAGCAGGTAAGAAGTAAGTATGAGTACAAGGTCCGACGAGTGTGTATTTTATTTAATGAATATTAATTTTCAGATTTGCCATTTTAAATGCAGATATTTCAAATTTTTCAAGTTAAATGCAGTTTTATAATGTTTGTAAAATTAGTCAGTAATTTCGGAAAGTTTCACCTTGGAATAATTTGCGGCTACAGCAAGAAAGATGGAATTATGTGGCCATTACCTTATAGATGTTCAGCTGCCGACGAAAGAGGCCGCTCGCCTCCTGCTAAACACACACACACTCAGATAGACGTCGATCAATTGGCCAAGAAACGAGAAAAGCCGCAGTTTATAAACCTTCAGGGAAGGTTCGAGATAATTCAAGACTAAACCAGCCACACCCTCTCAATTTAATTGGTTGAGTTCAAAAGTAACACTCAGAATCGAACAAGAAGCCTGTGATAGGTTGAAAATTAATTACAGAAATTTTTCATTGGCCAGATTCAAAACTGGCAGAAAGGTAAAGGAAATATTGCCAACCCAAAAATAAATGAACATCAATCAGTTACCAAAACCTAGAAATACAAAACTTCTTTAAATTATAAGTTCTTTCACTTTGCACCAGGGTGCATGATCATAGTTTTTTGGTAGTGTCACCTGTGGAGAAATGTCCAAACTTCTTGATGAATAGCAAACACAACTAGAAGAAATTCAGTCAGTTTAGGAAACTTCACAATAACAAAATTACTCAATATTTTAGTGGTGACATCTTCTGATTAAAGTTCCAAGTTGGTGTAGTTTCAGTTTCACTGTTTTACCAATAGAGGAGTTCATTTAGGCGCTAATTTTGAATGCGCGGCGTTGAGGTGTACCTCCCTGTACAATTACCACCACCACCTTGACAGTAATTTGGAAGCACATAACTAAAAAAAATTAAATGTATCTCAGCAACTATCCATATATTGCACATCGTGAGATAAAATAAATTTAAAAAATGACAAAACTCTTCATATTTCATGTTAGATAAGGCCGTAGCTTATAAAATGAAGTTTAATATGTTATTTCTCATAAAACATGTTGCAGTAACACACGTAATCATAGAATTCGCGCCAAACAACAGAACATAAAAGCGAACCTAGCTGTGGAAAAGAGAAAAATTATTAGCCCGCTTTTAATGCAAGAAATTGGCTTTCTCTCCAGGCCTTCTAGTATCTAGTAGGCTTTGACCAAAACAACACTCAAGGTCAAACAATAGAGTAGGTTCTCTGTATGGAGAGATAGTTTTCATCATGAACAGTTTTATGTACTTTTATCTAGAGCACTTAGGCAAAATGATGTCAGTATTGATTGATGTCAAGGTTCAGATGTTTAACGGATCAAATCAAGGTTTTAGCTCAGTGAAATTAGAAAGGTGTTAAATAAGAATATAGTGTAAATAAGAGAGACAGTAAAAATATTAAGAGATGCTTCAAGATGCCTCTACTGCGTAAGTGATAGTCCCTACTTCAGACTTCCGTGTTTTAGGCATTAATTCGTTAAGTAATGCTGATGCTATCCACGGCATTTTGTCACATAAGGAGTCCGACTCGTTGGCTGAACGGTCAGAGTACTGGCCTTCGTTCAGAGGGTCCCGGGTTCGATTCCCGGCCGGGTCGGGGATTTTAGCCTTAATTGGTTAATTCCTACGGCACGGGGGCTGGGTATATGTGTTGTCTTCATCATCATTTCATCCTTATCATGACGGGCAGGTCGCCTACGGGCGTAAAATAGAAAACCTGCACCAGGCGAGCCGAACCAAGGCCAACTAGATATACAGGCCATAAGGCTCCCCCTCCACTTCGGGCGCTACGTCACACTAGTCGCCAGCCGCTTCACTTCTCACCAGTGACTTATAAGCTGATCTGAACTTCGCAGCAGTGAGGCTATCGATGGTGTTGAATGATTTAAACGTCCGACTCGTTGGCTGAATGGTCAGCGTACTGGCCTTCGGTTCAGAGGGTCCCAGGTTCGATTCCCGGCCGGGTCGGGGATTTTAACCTTCATTGGTTAATTCTAATGGCCCGGGGGCTGGGTGTTTGTTCTGTCCCCAACATCCCTGCAACTCACACACCACACATAACACTATCCTCCACCACAATAACACGCAGTTACCTACACATGGCAGATGCCGCCCACCCTCATCGGAGGGTCTGCCTTACAAGGGCTGCACTCGGCTAGTAATAGCCACACGAAATTATTTAATGATTTAAACGTGTGTGAACATTGTGAATTATGGCCACGTCGTGTTGTATACCTGGTTGTAGAATAAACTACAGTTCAAAACAGCCTAATATTTCAGTGTTTAAATTTCCTACTGGCGTGTTTCGAAAACAAAAGTGGATCATAGCTATCCATCGAACCGAATTCATCCCTTCAGCAAGCTCAGTTGTGTGCATAATACACTTCGACGAAGTTTCGTAATTAGGGACGATTCCGTTAAAAGACCTGATGAGTCTCTTTTAACTGTAAAACCTAACCATTTAAAACTCTCAAACGATGCTATTCCTAAGTTTTAAAATGTGCCTGCCTATCTGTATAAAAAATCTTCCAACAACGAGCAAAAATCCTATTCAAAGACAAGAAGAAATTGAAAAACGGGAAGAGGAAGGAAAGAAAGAAAGCTGAGGAAGAATATGACAGGATCAAGGACTTCGACGACGTTCAGGGTAATTTCAGTATTAAACGCAAATTAGATTTGGACAAAGTTTCCGTCAACTTTAACAGCCAAAGTCTGTATTTTCAAAATGTATGTGACTGAGGAAAATATTCCGAAAATTGGTACTTCCTTAACATTAACCGAGGCTCTTGATTTTAAATCCATTAAACATGATATTTTCATGAGTTATAACCCTGATATACGTGCATTAGGTGATGGGGGCAAGATATTAAAATGGTCAAATTAGAAAAGTATTTATAACTTCCTGTTTAGACCTGCTCGTAACTCAAAAGTGACTGTCCACGACAAAATAGAATCTGTACACAAAATAATCGATGAAATTGAAAGTGAAGTTAATGAGTGTATCATTACTGATAAATTATATGTTTTTAAGGAACAGTTAAATATAGCCTTTGCAAAGAAAGTATCTTACTCCTGTATTCTAATAACATGGTTCACTTCAATATTTTTCGCATTTCCTGGGGCGTAAAAGAAGATAAGACAGTCAACGTTTCTTACAATGCCCCACTTGGTTATTCACAGTCTTTTACTGCAAAACTAGGCACGGGAAATTCGGGTATTGATGATTCACATTGGAATTACTTGAAAAAAGAAACTAAAATTGTTAAAGGAGCATGAAATATTTTGTAACTTGTTGAATGGAGTCTACATAAAACGTGAGCTGAACTATAAAGGAGGAAAGGTTTTATTTTTGTTTTTGCCAGTGGCTTTACGTCGTACCGACACAGATAGGTCTTATGGCGACGATGGGATAGGAGAGGCATAACAGCTGGAGGGAAGCGGCCGTGGCCTTAATTAAGGTACAGCCCCAGCATTTGCCTGGTGTGAAAATGGGGAAACTACGGAAAACCTTCTTCAGGGCTGCCGACAGTGGGATTCGAACCCACTATCTCCCGATGCAGGTTCACAGCCGCACGCCCCTAACCGCACGGCCAGATCGCCCGCTAGGAGGAAAGGTAGAGGGAGTTGCTTTTAGTAGTAAAAGCGGAGAAAATAACACTACATTAGCTACAACTGCACAAACGTTTATGTTGTCATCCAGTCTTGAAAAAAATAAAGACGTTGTTGATTTGTTTCCATGTAAGAACCTAATATGACATTTCTTAGAAGAACTAACTTTGCAAGTCTTTAAAGTATTAACAGATAGTCCAATAGCTTATAAGGTAGAATGCATAATTTCTAATAATAGCAGGAAAATGTTTGAAAAGCTGTGCAAAAGCAATTTACAAACCACTTTTCAAAATCCATTTGACGAAACACACACACACACAAAATTGTTTGATACTGGTCATTTATTTAAAATCTTAATAAATAACTGGCTTAATCAAGCTGACAACTTATCCTGACTTTGACAACTCTGAGTCAGACAAAAAAATGTCTGAGTCTATCTAGTGCGGCCTTGGCTTGCTCCTGCCCTGTACCAAAAGGTGTTGTACCAGACTCTTTTAGAGCTACAAAATGTAAACCTGTATACTAATGTTTTTACATGAGGATTCTCAGAGAAAAATTCTGACTTCGCTTGTCAACAATGTTCTGGAAAACGAAAATGTTTAAACATGCTGTGATTAAATAAATAGTTTTAAACATTTCGTTGACAGATGTATATACATCTTTTGTAATATATTATTGAATAACAATAGAAAAGTTACCGTAGATAAACTCATCGCTGAGAAGAAGAAATCCTCAGGAAAATAAAAATGTATAAACTGAGACCTTAGGAATTCTTAGGTAAGTTTTAAGTTGCAGCTTAATTTCTAAGAAAGGTTTCAGACTTTTGTTGTGAATTGCCATCATGCATTTTCCTAGTAACATTAAAACTTTTTGTGTACGTATTATGCGTTCTAATCTTTTAAAGATACCGTGTTGAGTTACAAGTGACAAATGTCATCATAATTTTACGTAAAGAAATGTACATGTACTGCCCTTCCAGTTTTCTCCCCGCATAAAACTCCTGTAGTATACAAGCCTAAGTAAAGCCACAATTGAAGGAGTGTTCAATTTTATCGTTAAGGTTGAATAAATGAACAATATCATGGTGAAAGTGAGAGCGGGCCCTACACTGCCATGCTGAACGCCAGCCACTAGCGTGACGTCACGGTCCGAGCCTTGTGGCCTGTCTATCTAGTGCGGCCTTGGCCGAACCCGTCCTGGGATATCCCAGCACTAAAAGCCATACGACATTTCATTTTTGTCACATAAGGAATATGTCAAGATGTAGGTGAGGTGGAAAGCATTTACACTAGGAACATTTCTTCCCTGTCGTAGACAGGCTTTCAGTTAGTATGTACACTTCAGTACAGACATACATATGTACATATACACATAAATACATACATACATACATACATGTGATTTAATGTTTATAACGTTGCACTTTACATCCAAAATGCTTTTTTTTCCTGCTAAAAGCTTTACGTCGCTTTACACAGACAAGTCTTATGGCGACGATGGGATAGAAAAGGGCATGGAGTGGGAAGGAAGTGGCCGTGGCATTAATTAAGGTACAGCCCCAGCATTTTCCTGGTGTGAAAATGGGAAACCACGGAAAACCATCTTCAGGGCTGCCGACTGTGGGATTTTGCTATTTGCTTTACGTCGCACCGACACAGATAGGTCTTATGGTGACGATGGGATATGAAAAGCCTAGGAATGGGAAGGAAGCGGCCGTGGCCTTAATTAAGGCACAGCCCCAGTATTATTTGCCTGGTGTGAAAATGGGAAACCACGGAAAACCATCTTCAAGACTGCCGACAGTGGGGTTCGAGCCCACTCTCTCCCGATTACTGGATACTGGCCGCACTTAAGCGACTGCAGCTATCGAGCTCGGTGACGGTGGGATTCGAATCCACTATCTCCCAGATGCAAGCTCACAGCTGCGCGCCCCTAACCGCACGGCCAACTAGCCCGGTACATCCAAAATGATAACTGCCTTAAATAAGCGTTAATTATTATTTAGTAGATATAGAAAAGGCATTCGATAATGTTTAATGGACCAAGCTATTTGAGATTCTGAAGGTGGTCGGGATTAGATACCGAGAAAGAAGAATTATCTACAATCTGTATAAAAATCAGTCTGCAGTAATAAGAATCGAAGACTTCGAAAAAGAAGCAGCAATCTAAAAAGGAGTGAGGCAAGGCTGCAATTTCCCCCTCCTTTTCAGTATTTATATAGAATAGGCGGTAGAGGAAATCAAAGAAGAATTTGGAAAGGGAATGATATTCCAAGGAGAGGAAATCAAAACTTTGAAATTTGCCGATGATATGGTTATTTTACCTGAATCTGCAGAAGATCTGTAGAAATTGCTGAATGGTACGACACGGTCCTGGAGAAGGAGTACAAGATGAAAATACATACAGTGAGTCACCATATGACATGTGACAATCTGAACATTATATTTGTATTTTTTTATACATACAGAAAAGAAAGTTTGACAATACAAAACCCCAATGTTTCCACTATGGTTACATAATAATACAAGTGTCACAGAACAAAAATGACATGTAGATAAAAAATAAGTCGTCACTTTATCACATAACAAAACCACTTTAATATTCGGACACAAGGATCATAATGACCGAAACTGTAGCGTACTTG
Source organism: Anabrus simplex (assembly GCF_040414725.1). Lineage (NCBI taxonomy): Eukaryota > Metazoa > Arthropoda > Insecta > Orthoptera > Tettigoniidae > Anabrus > Anabrus simplex. The sequence continues at coordinate 1,119,434,768 of NC_090266.1, read as the reverse complement.
GCGGCATTGCCACGGCTTTCAGTCGTTGTGGCATAGAACAAACTAACTTTTCCGTGTCCTTAGGGATAATATTAGCCCATTCTGGTATAAGGTTTCGTTGCAGTTCCTTCTTTGACGTTATCCTGGAATTCTTCACTCTCTTGTCAAGTTCACTCCATAAATTCTCAATGGGATTGCGATCCGGGATCTGGGGTGGAGTTTCAAGCACCTTTAGGCAGTTCAACAACAGCCACATTCGGACATTCCAAGCTTTCATTATCTTGATAGAAATGAAAAATGTCCCTTATCCCAAGCTTTGTTGCACTTTGGTGTAAATTCTGCTTCAGGATGGCTAGATACTGTTTAGGGTCCATTGTATGTTCAATAAACGACATTTCACCCACACCAGCGGAAGAAAAGCACGCGTATACCATTGCATTCCCGCCTCCATGTTTGACAGTTGGTTGCAAATGTTTCGGTTTTAATTCTTCATTTGGTTTGCACCAAGCCATTCTCCTCCCATCCGATCTATAAATATTAAATTTGCTCTCATCACAAAATAACACATGTTTCCACCATCCTGTGTCCTTGTGTACATATTACAAGGCAAACTTCATTTTTTACTTCGGTTCACTTCACTGATATATGGCTTTTTCCTCGACACCCTCCCGTTATATCTGGCCTTTCGAAGAGTCCTGCGCACAGTTTCAGGGTGCACTGGTTTACCAGCTTCTTCTTCTAATTCCCGTGCAGGTTGTGGCACACTCAGTTTAGGATCGTTCCCTATTTTTCTTAAGAGAAGTCTCTCTCCACGATCAGTTAGCTCTTTCAGTTGACCCGTTTTGCGGTTCAGACGCAATCCTGTCCTCTTCTTTAAATCGCCGCACAATGTCATTGGCAGTACTCTTACTCATGCATAGAGGCATGATTTTTTCGCATTAACGATAAACGCGACAAAAAATATTTTGAAGCGATTTTGCGATATCTTTACGAATCATATGTTTGTGCTTAAGAAAATATGGAAATTATGTTCGCGAATTAAAGCGAATTAAAGCGATAAGGCCATTTTAAAGCGAAATTCAATTATTTCGCGATAAGCGCGATATTACAGCGAAATCTGTAGTGAATAACGAGCTTGACATTTTGTTCCAAGATTATGTATGAAAAGAAAAGGTAGAGCGAAAAAAATTCATCAACAGGAGAGAAATATGTTATCATTAATGTCCTGGAAAATCTCTTTAAGACATGGCATCAAAGAAAAGTTGTTGGCTCCAGGTTTCTTGCCAAACGAAATGTTTGGTTTGTTGTTCTTGTGGTGGCTAGTAATCCCACCCCAGCCTGTCTCCTCACGGCATTGTGCAATCCTGGAATCCCTAATGACGTCTACACGCAGCACAATTGATTGGTGTATTTCGGCTTCGTGGTCAGGTAAAATTAAGAAAGTGATCACAGACAGTAGTGAAGATGGGTCGCTTGACAAGTGTTACGGTGCACAGCAGAGCTAAACATTTTGCGAGTGAAGGTTTATACGTTTCGGAAAGCAATATTTTAATGTGTAAATTTTGTAACGTTCGTATCGAGTGGGAAAAAGAAGATACTGTCTGAAAACTTTGTTTTAAAAATAAGGAACATTCAGAACGTAAATTTAGCACTCCAACAGTGAAACGGCAGGCAACAATAGAAGTCTCACTAGATATGCAAAAGAAAGCTAGGAGTGAAAAAAATAGAATTTATTCACAAAACAACAGCCATGCCACTCAAAGCTGGAGAAGGTAGACGACCCTGCAGTCCGGAAATGGCTTCAAAAGTATGTACCAGATATGTATAATCTATCAATTAAATCTCCACAATTACGATCAGTGATAGTAATTAAACCTTTAATGATTACTTTTAGAATTTAATTAAAGCGAAATTAAAGCGATACGGAAATATCTATTTCGCGAAATAACGCGAAAATTAGTATCCTTCCCGCGAAATCGTTCAAAAATTAATGCGAAAAAATCATGCCTCTACTCATACACAACATTTGCGCAATATCTCTGCAATTACGCCCCTTTGCATCGTGGAGAACAACCAGTTGACGCTGCTCAAACGTGTTTCTGCAGTGAAGTTTTATTTTATTTCGTGCGGCTATTTCTAGCCGAGTGCAGCCCTTGTAAGGCAGACCCTCCGATGAGGTGGGCGACATCTGCCAATGAGGTGGGCGACATCTGCCATATGTAGGTAACTGCGTGTTATTGTGGTGGAGGATAGTGTTATGTGTGGTGTGTGAGTTGCCGGGATGTTGGGGACAGCACAAACGCCCAGCCCCCGGGCCATTGGAATTAACCAATTAAGGTTAAAATCCCCGACCCGACATCGAACCCGGGTCCCTCTGAACCGAAGGTCAGTACGCTGACCATTCAGCCAACGAGTCGGACAGCAGTGAAGTTTAGGGAAACGTATCCTACTCCTTACGTTTCTCCCTTGCCGCAATTGAGTAAGGTAGTCACGTGCAAATGGAGTAACGGCAACGTGTCCGAATAGTAAAGTGATGTGTAGTATCTCATGATTTCCTTTTCTATCACTATCAGAACACTTCACCAATTCGCCTGACATTTAATTTTGTTGTGGTGCGTGGGGTATATACTCATGAATTTTTGAACGTGTGTTTGTTGTATATACATTTGTTTGCGAACGCATTATGTCAGGAAGCATTCCCGCCATTATTCGCTATTTGTTTTATGTCGCACCGACACAGATAGGTCTTATGGCGACGATGGGATAGGAAAGGCCTAGGAATTGGAAGGAATCGGCCGTGGCCTTAATTAAGGTACAGCCGCGGCATTTGCCTGGTGTGAAAATGGGAAACCACGGAAAACCATCTTCAGGGCTTCCGACAGTGGGGCTCGAACCCACTATCTCCCGATTACTGGATACTGGCCCCACTTAAGCGACTGCAGCTATCGAGTTCGGTAGGAAACATTCCATCATTGGTGTTGTCTGAATATTAAAGTGACCCACTGTAAGTCCAAAACAAAAGTAATGAAGTGCAGTCGAACAAAGTGAAGAAATATTAGATTAGGAAATGAAGTATTCAAGGAAGTATGTGAATAACTAATGATGGCAGAAGTAAGGAGGACGTAGCATGCAGACTAGCACAGGTTAGAAAGGCCTTTCTTAAGGAGATAAGTTTGCTCAATTCGAAACACACATAGGAATTAGAAACAGCGTGGCATTGTATAGAAGTAAAACATGGACGATAACTAGCTCAGAAAATAGAGAACAGAAGCTTTTGAAATGTGGCGTCACAGAAAGTAAAACATGGACGATAACTAGCTCAGAAAATAGAGAACAGAAGCTTTTGAAATGTGGCGTCACAGAAGAATACTGAAAGAAGAACACAAAACTAAAACACATATTTCGTTATTCACTGATATGTAGTACGGGAATTTAATAACAATATCATTAATAATTTCGTGTGGCTATTTCTAGCCGATGAGGGTAGGCGGCATCTGCCATGTGTAGATAACTGCGTGTTATTGTGGTGGATAATAGTGTTATGTGTGGTGGGTAAGTTGTAGAGATGTTGGGGACAGCACAAACACCCAGCCCCTAGGCCATTTCCCGACCCGGCCGGGAATCGAACCTGGGACCCTCTGGACCGAAGGCCAGAACGCTGACCATTCAGCTAACGAGTCGGATAACAATATCATTAATCCGGTGCCTGTCCGTCCAACCGTTCTCAACTTACGAGCGGAAGCAGTAACTGCTCGTGACGTCATTGCGCTGCACTTGGCAGTCTTAATACTGCACAAACTCGGACGCCCCATCTGCTACTGCCGCGTTCTTCTATTGCCAATGTTAGTGGACTTATTCTGACTTTCTTTCTTTTTTCTTTCTTTCTTTCTTTCTTTCTTTCTTTCTTTCTTTCTCTTAATCCTTTTACCCTCCAGGCTTGGCTTTTCCCTCGGACTCAGTGAGGGATCCTACCTCTACCGCCTCAAGGGCAGTGTCCTGGAGCTTGGATTTGGGTGGGGGGGATAAAAGTGGAGAGGCAGACCAGTACCTCGCCCAGGCGGCCTCACCTGCTATGCTGAACAGGGGTCTTGCGGGGGATGGGAAGATTGGAAGGGATTAGCAAGGAAGATGGAAGGAAGTGGCCGTGGCTTTAAGTTAGGTACCATCCCGGCATTTTCCTGGAGGAGAAGTGGGGAAACCACTGAAAACCACTTCCAGGATGGCTGAGATGGGAATCGAACCCACCTCTACTCAGTTGACCTCCCGAGGCTGAGTGGACCCAGTTCCAGCCCTCGTACCACTTTTCAAATTTTCGTGGCAGAGCCGGGAATTGAACCCGGGCCTCCGGGGTGGCAGCTAATCACACTAACCACTACACCACAGAGGCGGACCGTTGTAAATAGCATTCGTCCGTATCAGTTTGAGCCAGAACGAACGACGTTTGCTGATATCCATCTTGACATGGATATACTAAACCAGGGTCAGCCAACTGGCTGGCGTGTGGTGTAAGAGGGCCCGTGTGACGTCGGAGAGCATATGTGACGTATGAACACAGAAGGTGGGGAGACGCTGTCGTAGAGTGAGACGAAGAGACAGCCTCGCTTTGTAGTAAACACGTGCAGTGCTATACGTAGTGGTGGTGGTAGTGGTACAGTACGTATGGATGAACCGGGCACATCACGGTGCAACAAGCTACCTACCCCTCCGATCTTTTTATCTTTATGGAAAGATCTATATTTATTTGTTGAAAAGATAGGAATGCTACAGATAAATGTTTAGTTTGTATATGTAGAAATAAAGTTGCTTTATAACTCTTATGCTACTTCATGACAAAGTTACGTTACAAAAAATATGTAGAGAGAAATATGTACTACACATGCCGCATTGTACCTGCAGCTCTTGGGCCTCCCCCTACGAATGACGTGTTTCCCCTCGCCCCTCTAGCCTTCACTTCTCAGTTACAGTACTAACTCGTAAGTACTTCGTTTCGCTGCCCGACCAGAGTGTGTGACGTGTTACCTGACATCACACGTACACGCAGTTGGCTGACCCTGGTGTAGACCTAAATGTAATGAGCGTACCATCGTGGATACGAATGAAGAAAGTGTATGCTGTTGTGAATTAGACAATGTAAAAGCAGTAAAATCGGTTAAATGTATGTGTTTACAAAAAATACCTCGTTTACAAGGCTTGTTTTAGACCGTGAAGTGTTGACAATGACAAGGCAAAGAATGTTTACTCACAACTTTAAATCCGTCAAATAGAACTTGCCGTTTTATTTGTTACAAGCAGTTCACTTCCTGGGTAAAGTAATGGACTGCATTTGGTGAAAAGAACAGAGTTGTCATACCATCATGTGTTGTCAACACCATAAGGAACTTGATGGCACCTATGTGGGCATCAGGTTGTAAATTAAAACAGTAGAATTACGTGAGAGTTAGCTAAGATTGTTTAACGTGTAAACTGAACTCGAGTCCTCGTCATGAGATAATGCAGCTCTTTTCACGCACACCACCAATAGAGGTGAGCGGCATTTACCATTTCAACCACATACCAGCCCTCCTGCCATTCTTAAATTTCCGGCAGGACCGGGAATCGAACCCAAGCCTCCGTGGATGTCCGCTAATAATGCTAACCGTTACACTGCGGAGGCGAGCATGTAATGTATGATAAATATACATAATATGTTATTTTGATATGCTGCACGGTACCTCATTTATTGTTGTAAGTGAAATCATTAGAAGGTCGCCTTTATCAGGTCGGCCTTGGAAGGCTGAGGTATTGGAGCGATGTTTACAGGCAGTGACAAATCCATTGAGACTCTGCTATAGTTAGTTTTGTCTTTCTTTCTTTCTTTCTTAATCTATTTACCCTCCAGGGTTGGTTTCCCCCCGGACTCAGAGAGGAATCCCACCTCTACCGCCTCATGGGCAGTGTCCTGGAACGTGAGACCTTGGATCGGGGATATAACTGGGAAGGAGGACCAGTACCTCGCCCAGGTAGCCTCACCTACTATGCTGAACAGGGGCCTTGTGGGTGGGATCGGAAGTTTGGAAAGGATATACAAGGAAGAGGAAAGGAAGCAGCCGTGGCCTTAAGTTAGGTACCATCCCGGCATTTACGTGGCGGAGAAGTGGGAAACCACGGAAAAACACTTCAAGGATGGCTGAGATGGGAATCAAATCCACCTCTACTCAGTTGACCTTCCGAGGCTGAGTGAACCCCGTTCCAGCCCTCGTACCACTTTTCAAATTTTGTGGCAGAGGCGGGAATCGAACCCGGACTTCTGGTGGTGGCAGGTTATCACACTAACCACTATACCACAGAGTCGGACATAGTTTGTAAGAGGTTTATTTTGTTCATTATTGCCTTCTTCCACCCATCGCTTGACTCCTCATATTTCTGATTTATCACCCAGGTTCATGTTCATTTTGAGTACTGAGTTTTAGTACCGGCTTTCAGTTTATTGATAGTCCAGTGCAGCAATCAGTGACCTGAGCTGTAAGCGGCTGTACGAGAAATGAACTGTTTTAGAAGAGTATTTCAAACGAAGTCCGCCTCTGTGGTGTAGTGGTTAGCATGATTAGCTGCTACCCCTCGGAGGCCCGGGTTCGATTCCCGGTTCTGCCACTGAATATGAGTTGTTCGAGGGCTGGAACGGGGTCCACTCAGCCTCTGGAGGTCAACTGAGTAGAGGTGGGTTCGATTTCCAACTCAGCCGTCCACGAAGCGATTTTCCGTCGTTTCCCCACTTCTCCTCCAGGCAAATGCCGGGATGGTACCTAACATAAGGCCACAGCCGCTTCCTTCCCTCCTTGTCTATCCCTTCCAATCTCCCCATCCCCTCCCCTGCCCCCCACAAGACTCCTGTTCAGCATAGCAGATGAGGCCACCTGGGCGAGGTACTGGTCCTCCTTCCCAGTTTTGCCCCCTGACCTAGAGTCTGAAGCTCCAGAACACTGCCATTGAGGCGGCAGAGTTGGGATCCCTCGCTGAGTCCGAGGGAATAGCCAACCCTGGAGGGTAAACAGATTAAGAAAGAAAGAAGATTTCTAATAATAATAATAATAATAATAATAATAATAATAATAATAATAATAATAATAATAATAATGAGGATATTTGCTTTACGTCCCACTAAATACTCTTTTACGGTTTTCGGAGACGCCGAGGTGCCGGAATTTAGTCCCGCAGGAGTTCTTTTACGTGCCAGTAAATCTATCGACACAAGGCTGTCGTATTTGAGCACCTTCAAATACCACCGGACTGAGCCAGGTTCGAACCTGCCAAGTTGGGGCCAGAAGGCCACCGCCTTAACCGTCTGAGCCACTCAGTCCGGCCAAAGAAGATTTCAAACGAAGGTTGTGATAACTCTCTAGGCTTCCAGTGTGAATGTTATGTTTTATATGTTCTACATCCTTTAAGAAAGATTCATATGAAACGATTTTCTTGAGTGCTTCATACGTACTTGAATTTCCTTTCATCCACAACTTTCATTCTTTCTTCCTCTTCTGTTAATGTGTCCTCTTTCAAAATCCTACCCAACTGATATAAACCTACGAGGCGACTTACTTCAATTTGGAAATCTATGGAAATGGGTTTTTCTCTCTATATATAGTTTTTGTTTCTACTCGTTGTGTTGTTACAGCCGTACACACTACCGGTAGCCATTTCGACAATCAGTCATTACACTCGATTATAATAAACAAGACTTCAAATGAACGGAAGTGTGGGAGCGCACGTACTAATAACAATCAACTGGATGGAGCGGTTAGCTCACTCAGCGCTTAAAGCACGGTGACGTCAGAGCTACTCGTGTTATCGGCTTGCGGAGCAGCGCACAGCAAAAGCAAAAATATAGTTAAACACTGCCCGATGCACTCTTTGATTCTGAGGCAATTTTTTGTTTTGTTTGTTCTTGTTTTGGTCACCTTGAAGGTGGGATAGATCGAATCAGCAATGAAGAGTACTAAATCGAATGGGTGAGAGGAGATCGATTTGGCTAAATTTGAGGATAATAATAATAATAATGTCCGCCTCTGTGGTGTAGTGGTTAGCGTGATTAGCTGCCACCCCCGGAGGCCCGGGTTCAATTCCCGGCTCTGCCACGAAATTTGAAAAAGTGGTACGAGGGCTGGAACGGGGTCCACTCAGCCTCGGGAGGTCAACTGAGTAGAGGTGGGTTCGATTCCCACCTCAGCCATCCTCGAAGTGGTTTTCCGTGGTTTCCCACTTCTCCTCCAGGCGAATGCCGGGATGGTACCTAACTTAAGGCCACGGCCACTTCCTTCCCTCTTCCTTGCCTATCCCTTCCAATCTTCCCATCCCTCCACAAGGCCCCTGTTCAGCATAGCAGGTGAGGCCGCCTGGGCGAGGTACTGGTCATACTCCCCAGTTGTATCCCCCGACCAAGAGTCTGAAGCTCCAGGACACTGCCCTTGAGGCGGTAGAGGTGGGATCCCTCGCTAAGTCCGAGGGAAAAACCGACCCTGGAGGGTAAACAGATGAATAATAATAATAATAATAATAATAATAATAATAATGTTATTTTTGGTTGATTGTCTGATCATTGATCAATGTTCTGACCGTGATCAGGATTTACAATTCCAGATGTGACCTGTAGAAAATAGAACAACTGAATTGAAATAAGCACGACGTATCACTTGGCCAATCTTCAATAAGAAATCTCTCTCGATAAATGCAAAACACAACAACTCCGTTATTAAACTTGAAGCAACCTATGCTAGTGAAACCCTATTCAATTTGAACACCAAATCAACAACAGATAAATTACAGAAGACAGAAAGAAGAATCCTTAGAACAATCATAAACAAAACACACCAAGTAAATGGACTATGCCGCCTCTGTGGTGTAGTGGTTAGTGCGATTAGCTGCCACACCCGGAGGCTCGGGTCCCATTCCCGGCTCTGTCACGAAATTTGAAAAGTGGTACGGGGGCTGGAATGGTGTCCACTCAGCATCGGGAGGTCAACTGAGTAGAGGTGGGTTCGATTCCCATCTCAGCCATCCTGGAGGTGTTTTTCCCGTGGTTTCCCACTTCTCCTCCAGGCAAATGCCGGGATGGTACCTAACTTAAGGCCACGGCCGCTTCCTTTCCTTCCCTCTTTCTTGTCTATCACTTCCAAATTTCCCATCCCCCCGCAAGGCCCCTGTTCAGCATAGCAGGTGAGGCCGCCTGGGCGAGGTATTGGTCATCCACCCCAGTTGTATCACCCGACCCAGAGTCTGAAGCTCGAGGACACTGCCCTTGAGGCGGTAGAGGTGGGATCCCTCGCTGAGTCCGAGGGAAAAACCGTCCCTAGAGTGTAAACAGATAAAGGAGAAGAAGATGGACTATGGCTATTATTACCTAATGAAGTTGTATACCAGGAAACTGGGTCAATAATAGACACAATATGGAAAAGGAGGGTTGCATTTTTCTGCCACACATCAAGACTACAAGAAACCAGTGTACTGTAACATCTTTTCAAGTACTTTTTGAAAAAGAAAAAACCAAGAATAATTAGTTCAAAGAAGTCCAAGATGATTTCGATGAGTTACGCTTGACAGTACAGCAAATTGAAGACCGAGAAGAGAAGAGGATCATGATAAGCAGCGACCGAAGGCTTAAACTAAAAACTTTTACACGCAAATAGGAAGTGCAGCCAGTTCGGAAAGAATGAAGCAGTTCTGGGAGCAGAAGAATGTGGGCGTAAAATACTTTTTTTTTTAATAATGTTATTGACTTTACGTCCCACTAACTACTTTTATGGTTTTCGGAGACGCCGAGGTGCCGGAACTTAGTCCTGCAGGCGTTCTTTTACGTGTCGGTAAATCTATCGACACGAGGCTGACGTATTTGAGCACCTTCAAATACCACCAGACTGAGCCAGGATCGAACCTGCCAAGTTGGAGTCAGAAGGCCAGCGCCTCAACCGTCCGAGCCACTCAGCCCGGTACAATTTGAAGAGAAGAGATAATACTCGTATGTGACGGCACATCTTAACACACCCAGGAAGTGTTCGGTTAGTTTTTGAGGAAAGTGTAGGTGGTAAGACCGGCAGCGGTAGACCAAGGTATGAATATGAAAAGCAGATTAGAGCATTAGAGTATTTACGTAGATATGAAAAGGTTAGCACAGGACAGGGTGGCATTGAGGGCTGCATCAAACCGGTCTATGGACTGACGACTCATACAACATGCTATTTAGTTCTAGATTGATCGCGTGAGGAATAAGAACCGCGCAGGAGGTTGTATATGTCATATCGGAAGGCAGCTTATCTGAGTTTTGTTTCGTTTCTGACGTGGTCTAAGGGGTTCTTGAACATTCTGCGTTTCATCTCTTCTCTGTAACTGGAAAGTGTTATTGTGCCTCCCCTCTGGGTTCCCAAGAGGTGCTCGTCAGCCATGTACAAACATTTCCTGAAAAAATACTGTTTTGAAATTGTGATAAGGTAAGGTAAGGGTTATTCTGCCCGAAGGCAGGTCCGAACCTCTGCAGAGGTGTTCCTGAGCCGGAGTTTACGTGCGGTAGGGTGGCCAGTTCCTTTCCCCTCCTCCATTCCCTTACCCCCCACCAACAGCGCGTGGCAACCCATCCAACTCCTGACCACGCCCAATGTCGCTTAACTTCGGAGATCTCACGGGTCCGGTGAAATTGTGATAAATTCAAGAAAATTGAAGAGTAGTGATACATAAGGTAACATCAAAGTTACCTTTTCATGGTGGTGGTGTCCGCCTTTTTCGAGATTCAGACAAAGTAGCTGCTGAAATCCTAGTAGGGCCTAACGTAAGACATCAATGACGGGAATAAAATAAAATTTTTCGAAAGCAGTTCCATGCTAATATCTCAAACCTTTATTTTTAGCATTACGTACTTTAACGTGATCCTTGTTGGCACAGGCCCAGCAAAACGAAGTCTCAGCATCATTTATGACATTCAGTGCGTCTGAATGTTATGAAAAGTGCTAGTTCGTTGTGTAATAGGACTTCCCGGCCTAGTGAGGAAAGAAATGACAGAATACCCCCATTCTTCATCATGGCTTATACGCCTAACTAGGACGCCGCCATCGGTTTTGGTTGTTTGCCTACAACCGCATAAACAGTGAGGATCCAGTCACACTGCAGGCTGAAGACTTTGAGGTCAAGTATTAAGAGTGCATGAATACGACACAAATTTCCACTATCTTTCTTTCTTAATCCGTTTACCTTCCAGGGTTGGTTTTCCCTCGGACTCAGCGAGGGATCCCGCCTCTACCGGGCAGTGTCCTGGAGCGTGAGACTATGGGTCGGGGGATACAAATTGGGAGAAAGACCAGTACCTCACCCAGGAGGCCTCACCTACTAAGCTGAAGAGAAACCTTGTGGAGGGATGGGAAGATTGGAAGGGATAGACAAGGAAGAGAGAAGGAAACGGCCTAGGCCTTAAGTTAGGTACCATCCCGGCATTTACCTGGAGGAGAAGTGGGGAAACCACGGAAAACCACTTCCAGGATGGCTCAGGTGGGAATCGAATCCCCCTCTACTCAGTTGACCTCCCGAGGCTGAGTAGACCCCTTGTTCCAATCCTCGTACCGCTTTTCACATTTCGTGGCAGTGCCGGGAATCGAACCCAGCCTCCGGGGGTTGCAGCTAATCACACTAACCACTACACCACAGAGGAGGTCCATTCCGACTATCATCAATTAAAATGAGAGAAGACAGGATTATTATTATTATTATTATTATTATTATTATTATTATTATTATTATTATTATTATTATTATTATTATTCTTTTATATCGAGGAAGAAGAAGAAGAGCAATAATAATGTCATTAGATTTACGCCTCACGATTACATTTACGTTGTTTAAAGACGTCGAGGTGCCGTATTTTTTTCCCGCATGTTTTCCCTTATGTGCCCATAAATCGGGTCGAATTCCGCTGCAGTCCATGCGTACTATTACAGTGTTTACGTGTGTAATAGGTCTATGTATTATTAGAACCTACTTGTCTGTTGCTAACAGGGTGACTGTTTTTCCTTTTCTTCTTGTTTCAAATTTGAGTAATATCAGTTCAGAAGTATCGTTTGTGTGAGTGTAATTTTGTGTGTGTGTCCTAAACGACCCACCTGACACGGATCAGGTAATTAATTTTATCTTACATACATGCTACGGCAACGCCCCTCCGATGACTTCCGACTTGCTTTAAGTACCAAGAAAAAAAAGCCCAAAATTCACAATAAATTTTGTCGCCACTACAACCTGTGAACACCCACTCAACAAGCAACTGCCGCGATGTCGTACTACAGACACAGCCAAAGCCAGGTCATTCTGACTGAATTCAACCCGCAGTGTAAAATAATGCGTCTTACTACATTCTACAGAAGAGTCCGACATGCTTGTTGATAGCACAAATAGTTCACTTCAACTGATGCCATAAAGAGTTCTGATTCACCAGAAGGTACAATTTTGGGGAGAAATAAATACGCGTAGTGTAAAAATTATTGAAACAGTAACAATTTTTAACAAAAATCTATATATATATATATAAAATAACTTGTCCTGACTGACTGACTGATTCATCATCGCCGAGCCAAAACTACTAGACATAAAGGAATGAAATTTTGAGGATATATTCATATTAAGATGTAGGTGCTCGCTAAGAGAGGATTTTTGGAAATTCCGTCGCTAAAGGGGTGAAAAGGGGGTGTGAAATTTTAAAATGAGTGTATCTATATCTCAAAACTTTAAAAGTTTACAGATGTGAAAATTGGTATTTAGAATCTTCTTTAAAAATAAGGAAACCAGTATTTTTTTATTTTCAGAAAATCCCAATAGAATGGGTGAAAGAGGGTGAAAAAGGGGTTGAATGCCTTTTAATCAGGATACCGGTACTTATATCTCAGAAACCGCAGACATGACAGACCTGAAAATTGGAACTTTTGTTCCCTTTTAAAAATAAAGAAGCACGTATGTTTTGTTTTTGGAAAATACAATTCATTGTGGGCCTGAAAAGGGGGTGAAATTTTAAAATGAGTGTATATCTCAAAACTTTTAAAGCTTATAGATGTAAAAATTGGTATTTAGAATCTCCTTTAAAAATAAAGAAACACATGTTTTTTGGTTTTCGGAAAATCCCAATAGGAAGGGTGGAAAAGGGTGAAAAACGGGTTGAATGCCTTTAATGTAGCTACTTATATTTCAGAACCTGAAGATATTACAGACCTGGAAACTGGTGATTGGGATCTCCTTTTAAAAATAAAGAAACACGTATTTTTTTGGTTTCGGAAAATCCAATGAATGGGGGGGGTGAAAAGGGGGCGAATTTTAAAATGAGTGTATCTATATCTCAAAACTTTTAAAGTTTATAGATGTAAAAATTGGTATTTAGAATCTCCTTTAAAAATTAAGAAACATGTATTTTCTGTTTTCGGAAAATCCCAATAGGAAGGGTGGAAAAGGGTGAAAAAAAGGCTGAATGCCTTTAATGAGGCTACTTATATTCCAGAACCTGGAGACATTACAGACCTGAAAATTGGTATTTGGGATGTACTTTAAAACTAAAGAAGCGGGTATTTTTTCGTTTTTGGAAAATCCAAATAATTGGGGGGTGAAAAGGGGGGGGGTGAATTTTTAAAATAAGTGTGTCTACATCTTAAAACTTTAAAAGTTTACAGATGTAAAAATTGATATTTAGAATCTCCCTTAAAAATGAAGGAAAACGTATTTTTTGTTTTCTGTAAAACCCAATAGGAAGGGTTTAAAAGGGTGAATAATTGGTTGAATGCCTTTAATGAGGATACATATATCTCAGAAACTGAAGATATTACAGAACTGAAAATTTGTATATGGGATCTCCTTTAAAAGCAAAGAAACACGTCTTTTTTTGCTTTTGGAAAATCCAATTAATGGCGGTTAAACAGGAGTGACAAATTGGGGTGAATTTTTTGAAAGATTATATCTACAGAATATCTGAGAAACGTAAAATGTTGCAGACGTAAAAAGTGTGTATTTGGAATCTCCTGTAAATGTAAAGAAACATAGGTGATTTGTTTTTGGAAACTCCACTTAAGGGGAACTAAAAGTGGTGAAATTTTAAAATCAGAATTTCTACAGTATATCTCAAAAAAGTTGACATGTTACAGAAGTGAAAAATTGTATTTTTTATCTTATTAAAAATAAAGAAACGTGTATTTTTAGTTTTCGGAAATACCACTTGGGTGGAGGGGGGGTAAAATTGACTGAAGATAGTGTTGATTTCTTTTAATTAGGCTACTGATATCTCAAAAATGAAGATGTTACAGACGTGAAATTTGATATTTGGAATCTGCTTTAAAAAGTAAGGAAACGCGTATTCTAGGAAAAATCCAATGAGGGGGGGCGGGTGAAATTAACGAAAAATTAATTGACTTAATTGTATGAGAATACTTACATCTAATAAAAACTATATTTGTTACAGGCGTGAAAATTGGTATTTGGATCTCCTTTAAAATCAAAGATAAACGTGTTTTGGGGGGGAATAATGTTGGGAGGGGGGAGTGAAAAGGAGTTGAATTCCTTTCATGAGGACACATAATCAAAAACTGAATTGGTATTTAGAAGATCCTTTACTATTAAAGAAACGAGTTTGTTGCAGGAAAATTCACTTAGGGGGGGGGGGGGGAGTGTGAAAGATGTGAAAAAAGTGAATTATTTTTATGGGGATACTTATATCTCAAAACTGAAGGTTATAGACGTGAACATTGGAGTTTGGAATCTCTTTTAAACATAAAGTAACACGCCTTCTTTTCTTTTTTTGCGGAGGGAGGGGGGAATGAAACTAACGACGGTGGGGTGTAAAAGGAGGTTAGACCAATTGATTTTACTGTTTATTCATTCCATTCCTGACACTGTCGAATGAATGGAAACAGGCTGTGGATTTTCGATGTACTTATTCTGATCATAAACCGATCATTTTTAATCTTTCTTGGGTTCGTTTTCAATAGCCATCTTTTCCTTGGGAGAACGTTCTTAGATTACAGTAGATTCTCCTAGCATATAAATAAAAATTAAAAACATTTGAAATAAACGATAGGAATGAGATTGACTGTCCAATTGTTCACCTCTATAATACGGTCAATAATGCACGGAAGTATGTCATTCGTATCGCCAGAAATTCCGCGTACTTGCCTACCCTCGACAATGGTGCTGGTCACAATGTCAAAAATGACAATGGCAGCAGATGGAATTTACCGCCAATTAGCAGTCTTGCATCTTGCTGTGGGGTCCAGAACCTCTATAATAATAATAATAATAATAATAATAATAATAATAATAATAATAATAATAATAATAATAATAATAATAATAATAATAATAATAATAATAATAATAATAATAATAATAATAATAATAATAATAATAATAATAATAATAATAATAATAATAATAATATTCTGGACCGTCGTCAAATGTGTGGACCGCGCTGGAAACGGATCTAGACGGGTAATGCACCCAAGAAGACACCACGCCGAATCTCCTCAAGAATTTGATCCATATTAAAAATGCTTATAGGAAAAGATGGCAAACATTTAGGGACCGAACTGACCGGGTGGAATACGTGGTCCTAGCCGGGGAAGTACGAAATCGATTGCTGGAAAGAAAGATTGAAAAATGGGAGGGAACTTGCCGTAATCTCTCAGAAAACGAGTCAGATCTCGAATTTTGACGGATTATGTATAAATCGATATCCATTCAATTATAAATTTCAGTATAATACCGTAGCGAAGCACGGGTATCTTGCTAGTCCTATAATATATATATTTTTGGTCATGTACGTTCTTGTAGCAAATACATAATATGAATGTCCGATCATATGTAAACGTTATATAATTAGAGACACTATAATAATGATAATAATTTCGTTTGGCTATTTCTAGCCGAGTGCATCCCTTGTAAGGCAGACCCTCCGATAAGGGTGGGCGGCATCTGCCATGTGTAGGTAACTGCGTGTTCTTGTTGTGGAGGATAGCGTTATGTGTGGGTGTGTGAATTGCAGGGATGGTGGGGATAGCACAAACACCCAGCCCCCGGGCCACTGTGGCTATCATTACGATATAAAAAACCGAACGAGTAGCCGTGTGGTTTGCGTCACGTAGCTATCAGCTTGCGTTCGGGAGGTAGTGGTTTCGAACCCCACTGTCGCAACAATGAAGGTGGTTTTCCGTGATCTCCCATTTCCATACCAGGCAAATGCTGATGCTGTACCTTAATGAAGTTTAAAATCCCCGACCAGGTCGGGAATCGAACCCGGGACCCTCTGAACCGAAGGCCAGTACGCTGACCATTCAGCCAACGAGTCGGACATTAGAGACACTAAACTAAATACAGTATATTCATAATAAAGAAAAATTAAAGAAAATGTTGAATATAAATTCCAAACACTGGCACAGTATGTATTCGAAGACCCTCAGTTCACAGGAAATTTCAGTCGCTTAAATCCACAGGGCAATGATTAGAGCCCTGCGCGGATATACAAAGTCATATCCGCATCCGCACTTCCTTCATCCGCACGCGCATCAGCATCCGCGAATGGATATCTGCATCCGCAAAATGGTTATCCGCGGATAATTTAAATACTTAACTGCAGTACCGGTGTAAGTTATTACACCCAAGGTAGTGAAACGGAAAGATCTGTTAACATAATACAATAGTCGCACCAGACTCTACAGTCACAGCCCCTTCTTGTTCCAAAACCATATCATCTATAAGTCTTTTACCTTGATACAACTGTCGGATATGTTTCTGCTTTGTCATCTTTCCTTAGAAGTGATTTTCCATCTGAGCGCTTATTATCCTTACACCTACTAGTTTTCAAAATGTCTCCTTTATTTTCCTGTATGCAGCATCCACCTTTCTTACAGCCATAACAACTTCCAACATCTTTGAACTTCTCTTTCAGCCACTCTTCCTTAGCTGTTTTGCACTTTGCGTCTACTTCACTATTTAATCGCCTGTATTATTTTCTGCCCTCCTCATATTTTGCATTCCTCTATTGTCGTCGTTCGTTAATCAGACCTAATATCTCCCGAGTTGTTCGCTGATTCTTAGTTAATTTAATTTTCTTCAGCAGGCCTACTGGTCTCATTCTTTAAGACTGTCTATTCTTCATCTGTTGTGTTTCCTTCAGCCTTTTAATTTAGTCCTTGTGCAACATGTTCCATGAAACAATCCCTCACATTCTTTTCTTTCAACTTGCGTAGATCCCATCTCCTTGCATTTCTCCCTTTCTTCAATTTATTCAATTTCAGATGGCATTTCATGGCCAACAAGTCGTGGTCAGAAACCACACAAGTCGTTCTAATAAAGATAGTTGGAGATTTACTGCCACCAGAAACCAAAACGCCTTCAAAAACTCTGGAATTCATCGGAAAGAGACATACGGGACGATCGAAGGAATGGTTGGGCCCCATATAGGTATATTCTACAACCACACACCCAACATAGTGTATCACTAGGCGAGAAAATTGCTAAAGAGAGAATGCTATTATTATTATTATTATTATTATTATTATTATTATTATTATTATTATTATTATTATTAACAGGCGTCATTGAGACCGGATGACTCATTGTTTCCGTTCTGAATATTTCACCACTATGTAACAGCCCACGTTAGTTCGACAGGAATTCATGACGCAGCGACATACATTCCATGCCTGTCGTGTTTACTGGACGCAGGTGCGAAATCATAGAACTGTTCTTTAGCGGAAATCCGTAATTAATGAACTCCAGAAGCTTCCTTGTGAAACACCTAAGAATGGGCTGTAAGCAAAAGCAAACCTGAAGAATTGTATGATGGTATATAATTTCGTATTGTTTTATTTTACTTTACTTTGCTTTACGTCGCACAGACATAGATGGGTATTATGGCGACGGTGGGATAGGAACGGGCTAGAAGCGCAGAATGAATCGATCATGACTTCATTAAGATACAGCCCCAGCATTTGCCTGGTATGGAAATGGAAGATCACGGAAAACCATCTTCATTGTTGCGACAGTGGGGTTCGAAACCACTACCTCCCGAACGCAAGCTGATAGCTACGTGACGCAAACCACACAGCTACTCGTTCGGTTTTTTATATCGTAATGATAGCCACAGGACGTTCAGTTTTACATATCTGTGGACATTATTATCAGAGCCACGGGTCCTCCTGTTTTATATAACTGCTGATATGATTATCATAGCCACGGGCCCTCCAGTTTGATATAACTGCTGATATGATTATCATAGCCACGGGCCCTCCAGTTTCATATAACTGCTGATATGATTATCATAACCACGGGCCCTTCAGTTTCATATAACTGCTGATATGGTTATCATAGCCACGGGCTCTCCAGTTTCATATAACTGCTGATAAGATTATCATAGCCACGGGCCCTTCAGTTTCATATAACTGCTGATAAGATTATCATAGCCACGGGCCCTCCAGTTTCATATAACTGCTGATATCATTATCATAACCACGGGCCCTCCAGTTTCATATAACTGCTGATAAGATTATCATGACCACGGGCCCTCCAGTTTCATATAACTGCTGATAAGATTATCATAACCACGGGCCCTCCAGTTTCATATAACTGCTGATATGATGTATCACACACACAAAAAATTTGCTAAATTTCTACAACTGTTAACTACTTTACACTGAGATAATACCGAGCTCTTGGAACAGCCAACAACTCGCTGGAGCATCCAACAATGCAGGCTTTTTAGTCAATAAACTTTGTATTAAGCTGAAATTTCGATTATATCACATGTCATGGGTCTTTTACTGCTTAGGATGATGATGGTTGAACATTGGGAACCTTAGTTGTGTCTTTCGAGTGTGGGTGATTTCGCGATAGTGATTAGATCACGCATGATTATTTATTTTATTTTCAGTTGTATTATTTTACGACAAGTTAACACGACAAAGATAATTTTATGTGTTACTTATTTTCAGAACTTGGAGCTGATAATTCTATTTATGTCAAAGAAAGAGTTCATAAGTTGTATTTTATTTTCACCGTTGTCAGACGGTTGTGTTAATTGGTTTACTTGCCACTCATAGACATGGTTTTAATAAAATTAAGTCGTGTGTTTATTGGAGTATTCCATTGTAAATTTATTCCGAGCATGATCTTAAAGTTAGTCATTTAATTGATTTTAAGTAATTTTTCAAGGATCTTATTAAATAATTTTTATCAGTTGAACAGTTTCATTTTATATGCGCGTTTAAGCATTTTTAATGTAAGAATATTTTCATGGTGTCAGGTTATGACATAACATGATACAATAACTTTTATTTTGTAATCGTATGCTATTAGACTTTCGTAGCAGCATGTTTTGCGGATAAGCATGTTAGTTTATCAAATAATAATGTGTAACATTTCATAACCTATTCAAGTACAACTGGAGGATGCTTCGATTCGATTATGGAATCATCCAGTGATTGTGTGATATCCTGCGCGGTATTTCAGTCGGTGAATAAACTCAATTGTCCGCCTCTGTGGTGTAGTGATTAGTGTGATTAGCTGCCAGCCCCGGAGGTCCGGGTTCGATTCCCGTCTCTGCCACGAAATTTGAAAAGTGGTACGATGGCTAGAATGGGGTCCACTCCACCTCGGGAGGTCAACTGAGTAGAGGTGGGTTCGATTCCAACCTTAGCCATCCTGGAAGTGATTTTCCGTGGTTTCCCACTTCTCCTCCAGGCAAATGCCGGGATGGTACTAACTTAAGGCCACGGCCGCTTCCTTGTCTATCCCTTCCAATCTTCCCATCCCCCCGCAAGGCCCCTGTTCAGCATAGTAGGTGAGGCAGCCTAACCGAGGTACTGGCCATCCTCCCCAGTTGTATACCGACCCAGTGTCTGAAGCTCCAGGACACTTCCCTTGAGGCGGTAGAGGTGGAATCCCTCGCTGAGTCTGAGGGAAAATCTGACCCTGGAGGGTAAACAGATAAAGAAGAAGTAGAAGAATAAACTCAAGTAGAGAAAAATTCGAAGTTCTGTCACTGAAACTTAATTTTCATGGATCAAATTAATTAACCAACGGTATTACTTGGAATCCGAAATAATAATATTCATGTCTTACTAAAAATAATCATGCCTTACATTTTAACAATGACATTTTATATTCTGTTCAACCCAAGAAGTCAATGAAAGCGAATTATAAGGAAGTACTAGGTTTACTTATTTTCGAATTAATTTATAATTATCATCTGTGTTTTTAATTCCCTTTGTTTGGTGATGCTTCATATCATTCGAGTTTTCTATGATGATTTTATTTTGATTTAATAAACTAGAGCCAGTATTTTCTTGCATTTTATTTCAAGTAGTTGATATGTTTTCGTTTCACCGTCGAAAATGTCAACAAGTGACAGAAGAGCCCGTAA
This sequence comes from Anabrus simplex, assembly GCF_040414725.1. NCBI lineage: Eukaryota > Metazoa > Arthropoda > Insecta > Orthoptera > Tettigoniidae > Anabrus > Anabrus simplex. Next base: position 1,119,414,394 of record NC_090266.1, on the reverse strand, counting down.
ACCATCTGAGATTACAAGAATTCACAAATGCATATCACCGACGTAGCCGAGGTAAAAGACTAAAGTGTGCTGTATGTGAAACTCTTTAAAGCCTCCGTACATCAGCAACAGCCAGCCAGAGAGATGTCATCCTCGTCGTTCTTGACCGAGGCCACTGCCTCCTCTGTTGGTGATTGCTCTCTCGGTCTAGTCTTTAAATAGCACCGGGCTGAGCCCATCACGCAACACGGCAAATACAGAATAAAGCAGATCACATTTAATTTTAATTTTCATCTGGGCCTTATTCCGCATTTCATTCGCGAAGGTATTTAATACAGTCTTGTGCATATTAATGTGAACAGAGATACAAATTTATTTTAAAATTATTTTACAAATCATCAAAGTTACTTCTAATTAAATAATGTTTTATATGTCCACCCTTGGCTTTAATTCACATTTCTACTTGTTTCAGCATAGAGTAAATGAGTTACTTACATATTTATCTTATTTCTTGGTCACCAAACCACACTTTCACTACAGCACAACGAATCTCCTTTTCGACATTCAGTTCCTCAGGCAATCTCTTCAGTTCCGGGCAGCTTTTCTCTCTAACATTGAGATGTGCTTGTCGCTGTTCATCATTCCATCAACAGGAACCAAACACTTAGGGCCCGTGAATGTAAAACAGCCCCAAAACATATTCTTTTGTGGAAACTTTACTGTCTGTCTCATGTGCTTCGGCAATATCTTCTCATTATTGCTTCTACTTCCATGTGAGATGTTGCAACCTTGCACTTCAAAATGACTTTCATCCCTTAATGGCACACTTCGCCACTCTTCTTGTGTCCATTTCGGATATTTTGTTGCCCATTCCAGTCTCTTTTTCTTCATACGACAAGTTAATAGCTGTTTTCTGATAGATATTCGAGCTTTCCTTCCAGCTTCTAAAATCCGCCTAAGACTGTTGAAGCATCAATTTTTACTCCAGCACACTGCAAATCTTTCCGCACACCAAAACTACCAAGGATTGATTTTGCTTCTTCTGATAAGCTAGGCATCATCTTTTCTCGAGGTTTTCCGTTTTCGGCCATATAACCCTTTCCTTTGTGGTGAAATGGACCCACCGGGCGAGTTGGCCGTGCGTGTAGAGGCGCGCGGCTGTGAGCTTGCATCCGGGAGATAGTAGGTTCGAATCCCACTATCGGCAGCCCTGAAAATGGTTTTCCGTGGTTTCCCATTTTCACACCAGGCAAATGCTGGGGCTGTACCTTAATTAAGGCCACGGCCGCTTCCTTCCAACTCCTAGGCCTTTCCTATCCCATCGTCGCCATAAGACCTATCTGTGTCGGTGCGACGTAAAGCCCATAGCAAAAAAAAAAAAAAGAAATGGACCCAGTCTCATTTTCCCTCCTATTTATATTGCAAAACAGCACCCAAACTTACACTACATTCAGCTGATGTTTGTTCTTGAGTCATACAACTAAATTCATGGAGGGTTATAATCGTGCTTCTCTTCTTTGGTATGACATCCATTCTGATTAAATATACTCACTGAATGCAGTTTCAGATAGCTACAAACACATGCCAAGTAGGAACTTTCAAACACAAACAATAAGAGCATTAACTACAATAACCGCCGCCTCTGTGGTGTAGTGGTTAGCGTGATTAGCTGCCACCCCCGGAGGTCCGGGTTCGATTCCCGGCTCTGCCACGAAATTTGAAAAGTGGCACGAGGGCTGGAACGGGGTCCACTCAGCCTCGGGAGGTCAACTGAGTAGAGGCGGGTTCGATTCCCACCTCAGCCATCCTCGAAGTGGTTTTCCGTGGTTTCCCACTTCACCTCCAGGCAAATGCCGGGATGGTACCTATCTTAAGGCCACGGCCGCTTCCTTCCCTCATCCTTGCCTATCCCTTCCAATCTTCCCATCCCCCTACTAGGCCCCTGTTCACTATAGCAGGTGAGGCCGCCTGGGCGAGGTACTGGTCATACTCCCCAGTTGTATCCCCCGACCAAGAGTCTGAAGCTCCAGGACACTGCCCTTGAGGCGGTAGAGGTGGGATCCCTCGCTCAGTCCGAGGGAAGAGCCGAACCTGGAGGGTAAACAGATGATGATGATGATGATGAACTACAATAACCTGCCTCAGCAATGGGTATCCATACTGTTGTCAAGAATTGGCGGGAAACAGTTGTTACTTCTTCTTCTTCTTATTATTATTATTATTATTATTATTAATCGGTTTACCCTCCAGGGTTGGCTTTTCCCTCGGACTCAGCGAGGGATTCCACCTCTACCGCCTCAAGGGCAATATCCTGGAGCTTCAGACTCTGGGTTGGGGAATACAACTGGGGAGGATGGCCAGTGCCTCGCCCAGGCGGCTTCACCTGCTATGCTGAACAGGGGCCTTGGTGGGGGATGGGATGATTGGAAGGGATAGACGAGGAAGAGGGAAGGTGGCCTTAAGTTAGGTACCATCCTGGCATTTGCGTGGAGGAGAAGTGGGAAACCACGGAAAACCACTTCTAGGATGGCTGAAGTTGGAATCGAACCCACCTCTACTCATTTGACCTCCCGAGGCTGAGTGAACCCCGTTCCAGCCCTCGTACCACTTTTCAAATTTCGTGGCAGAGCCGGGAATCGAACCCGGGCCTCCGGGGATGGCAGCTAATCACACTAACGACTACACCACAGAGGCGGACTTAATGCAAGTATTAATGACGTTAAAACGGATGATGATGTTATTTACGAGTTATTCATAATGGATAAGCTCGTGAAATTGCTAAACACGAGACATAATGGTAGTAAACAGTAGTGACTGCGATCTGACGAGTGAATACATTAAACGGTCTGCAGATTTTTCAGGTAAAAACAAATAAGCAAGAACAAGGTAGATGTCATCAAAAGTGACGTAAATTATCGTACGATAGGCAATATTATTAGGGAAATCCTCTCCACAATTTCAAATATTCAATTTTCATTTACTTTTAGTGATTTACTTTGTCAGCGTCAAAGTGTGCCTATACCGGGGTGTCAGGAGTTCTTTAAGCCAACGACCCTCAAACGTCCCTGACTTCAGCCAAAAAACGTGTCTCATGATATTGAGTACGGTATGGATGTTTCAGTAACGAAATACAAAATGATCGCAAGTAAAAGTCCTTCCCAGCATGGCGCACCCCGCAAAGGACGTGAGCTGCATGTACCTTTCTTACCACATACCGGCCATCCTTTCTTTCTTTCTTAATCTGTTTACCCTCCAGGGTTGGTTTTTCCCTCGGACTCAGCGAGGGATCACACCTCTACCTCCTCAAGGGCAGTGTCCTGGAGCGTGAGACTTTGGGTCGGGGGATACAACTGGGGAGAATGACCAGTACCTCGCCCAGGCGGCCTCATCTGCTATGCTGAACAGGGGGCTTGAGGGGGGATAGGAAGGTTGGAAGGCACAGGCAAGGAAGAGGGAAGGAAGCGGCCGTGGCCTTAAGTTAGGTACCATCCCGGCATTTGCCTGGAGGAGAAGTGGGAAACCACGGAAAACCACTTTCAGGATGGCTGAGGTGGGAATCGAACCCAACTCTATTCAGTTGACCTTTTGACCTCCCGAGGCTGAGTGGACCCCGTTCCAGCCCTCGTACCACTTTTCAAATTTCGTGGCAGAGCCGGAAAACGAACCCGGGCCTCCGGGGGTGGCAGCTAATCGCACTAACCACTACACCACAGGGGCGGACACCGTCCCTCCTGCCAATCTTATGTTTCTAGTAGTACCGGGAATCGAACCCGATCCTCCAAGAACAGCAGCTGATAGTCACACTGTGGAGGTGGACTTATTTTCTGCACTTATTAATGTCGACTTACGAAATGCGAGGGACCTGTGTCAACTCTACTTCTCATATAAACCCATAGAACGTTTTATAAGAAAATCCTTACTTAAAAACATTGTTCAATATTCAAGTTATGTGTTTAGAGCACTCTGTGGCACACGTATGGTGTAAGCTATGTGCATCTCCAAAATTCGAATTATTGTTTCTAAGTTCTTCGACTTTCTTGACGGGAAATGAAATCCATATACTCCCGTGTGGCTTACGAAATGGATATCCTTAGGAACATAGGACCAGATTAGGTCGTTTGTTCCTTTCCTGATTTATGTTATAGGCAAAATACTTGTATTTATGCGCGTTCTAACAAGGGGAGGCTATGGCGCATGGGTGGACCGATTCGATCCATCTTTGGTACTCATTCAGCACATGACCAGGAGAATAACAGGTCCAGGTAGTAAGGCGCAATTCTCACCCCTTTCCAAGAAATTAATTAATAAACATTCCCAGTGCGCTTATGTGCAAGCTATGTTTGCTTGAAATGCAACGAGTTCGTGGCGCAGCCGCAGAAGCTACACGTCGTAAGCGGGGGAGCGGTGGATCGAATCCCGCCGATGGTCGTTTTTTAAAATATTCATGGGATTTCATGTGATTTCTTTTTCATCCAAATTCCATTTACGCATTTTGGACCTAAGATTTTCCTGAGAATTTTTTCTTTATTGTTTTTCGATCACCTTTATTCGAGATTTTCCACCAATTATAATAATGTCAGATCCATAAAGTGCTTCTTTTTTAACTTCTTCATCTTAATCTGTATATCCTCCAGGATCGGTTTTTCCCTCGGACTAAGCGAGGGATCCCACCTCTACCGCCTCAAGGGCAGTGTCCTGGAGTTTCAGACTTTGGGTCGGAGGATACAACTGGGGAGAATGACCAGTACCTCGCCCAGGCGGCCTCACCTGCTATGCTGAACAGGGGCCTTGTGGAGGGATGGGGCGATTGGATGGGACAGGCAAGGAAGAGGGAAGGAAGCGGCCGTGGCCTTAAGTTAGGTACCATCCCGGCATTTGCCTGGAGGAGAAGTGGGAAACAACGGAAAACCACTTCCAGGATGGCTGAGGTGGGAATCGAACCCACCTCTACTCAGTTGACCTCCCGAGGCTGAGTGGACCCCGTTCCAGCCCTCGTACCACTTTTCAAATTTTCGTGGCAGAGCCGGGAATCGAACCCGGACCTCCTGGGGTGGCAGCTAATCATGCTAACCACTACACCACAGAGGCGGCTTTCCTTTTTAACTACTGTGTTATAGTGTCGTAATTTTGCCTGTTTTGAAATAGTTCTCTTATTGTATCTGTTCAAAGTTATTTTGTATGATATTTGAAGTGTTAGAGCCTCCGTGGCTCAGACGGCAGCGCGTCGGCCGCTCACCGCTCGATACCGTGGTTCAAATCCCGGTCACTCCATGTGAGATTTGTGCTGGACAAAGCGGAGGCGGGACAGGTTTTTCTCCGGGTACTCCGGTTTTCCCTGTCATCTTTCATTCCAGCAACACTCTCCATTCTCATTTCATTGCATCTATCATTCATTAATAAATCACTTTGGGAGTGGCGACGCCATCGTACTAACAGCCTATATCTGCTTCATTCATTACATCCCTGACCCGGTCAATGACTGGAAAACAGGTTGTAGGTTTTCATTTTCAATTGAAGTATTGCAATTCTTTCTTTGTTAGCTTACTGATTTAATCCTGCCGGTTCAATAATTTCACCTAGACACTTAAATTTGTCTACCGGAGCGATTTTTCCATATTTGGTGATAAACGGTTGACTGTTGAAACCTGATCTAGTCCCTTTCATATACTTTGTCTTTTCATAAGAAATTTGGAGTCCTGTTTTGGCTGCTATTTCACGGAGTTTTTCTGCAGACTGGATTTCTTCCTGTGTGTTCGATAGGATAGCAATGTCATCAGCAAATCCTAGGCAATTAAGGCGAATTTTATTTTGGATACATCTACCAATATTCATACCTTTAGTTTATTATTATTATTATTATTATTATTATTATTATTATTATTATTATTATTATTTTCTTCTTCCACTTCTTAATCTGTTTACCCTCCAGGGTCGGTTTTTTCCCTCGGACTCAGCGAGGGATCCCACCCCTACCGCCTCAAGGGCAGTGTCCTGGAGCTTCAGACACTGGGGAGAATGACCAGTACCTCGCCCAGGCGGCCTCACCTGCTATGCTGAACAGGGGCCTTATGGAGGATGGGAAGATTGGAAGGGATAGACAAGTAAATGGGAAGGAAGTGGCGGTGGCCTTAAGTTAGGGACCATCCCGGCATTTGCCTGGAGGAGAAATGGGAAACCACGTAAAACCACTTAAAGGATGGCTGAGGTGGGAATCGAACCCACCTCTACTCAGTTGACCTCCCGAGGCTGAGTGGACCCCGTTCCAGCCCTCGTACCACTTTTCAAATTTCGTGGCAGAGTCGGGAATCGAACCCAGGCCTCCGGGGGTGGCAGCTAATCACAGTAACCACTACACCACAGAGGCGGAATTATTATTATTATTATTATTTATTATTATTATTATTATTATTATTATTATTATTATTAATATTATTAATATTATTATCAGTAGTAGTAGTAGTAGTAGTAGTAGTAGTAGTATATCTGGTCTCATAACGAGTTAGTTATCCATTAGTCTCTTAACGTCTTGCATTTCCCAACAGACGAATACAACATAGTCATCTTTGTTTAACAAAACAACAGAGGAATGTGATGACAAACATAAGAAGTGCCACTTGCGCAAAATGGAAAGCGTATGACATATTGTGAACGTACCCATGGAACTTAGTGTGCGTCACGAAAGGATAAAGGAGGGTTATTCTAGTTCTATTTGACAAATGGGAAAGACAGATTTCTGAAAAAAAAAATATCTTCATGAGAACAACGTGCAACACAGTGATGAAAGAGCTCCACCTCAGAAGGCCCGAGCGAGCTGACCGCGCTGAGAGGGTCGCGCAGCTGTGACACATTCGGGATATGGTGGGTTCGAATCTCCCCCGTCCGCAGCCTTGAGGGTGGTTTTCCGTTGTTTCCTATTTTCACACCAGGCAAATGTTGGAGCTGCCCTTTCCCATTCCTATCGTTGCACCACCAAAAATCTCAGACGTCATTAAACCACTCACAAGGGGAGGTCACAGCTAAACTTACTGTACTACACCTAGGATAAAAAGCAAGCTAAAAGAAAAGAAAAGGGATGATAATTTGTGTATTGAGTATAAACATTATTAGCTTTAAGTATGGTATGTAGCAGTTACTTTAATGCAGTTATCAAATAAATGAAAAGCGGTAAACGAATGCTCCCTCCCCGGTTTCAGGCAATCCGGAACTATGGAATTCGATTCTATTTTATAAAGGCGTGTTGACATTGAATTTATAATTAACAGTCAAATGACTACTAGCGCATCTAGTGGAATGGAGTTAAATATCCACCAAGTGTAGTGTTCAAATAATCCACCTAGCTGCGCTGCGAGTCACAGCATTTGAAAGTGGGTTTTTCGTTATGATGCTGCATTTACTCATGTATATTTATTCCTTGACATAATAATAATAATAATAATAATAATAATAATAATAATAATAATAATAATAATAATAATAATAATAATAATAATAATAATAATAATAATAATAATAATTGTTCCGAGGTATCTGTGGAACAGCAGAGGTGAAAGAAGGTGCGGGCTGGAATAGGTCTCAACTACCAAATTAAAGTTAATTTAAAACTTTAACAAAGGTTATATTTTCTTTTCAAAATCAACAAATGACAACAAATAACGAAAGTGTAACAGGTACCAAGTAGCAAATCAACAAATTAAGAAATTATAGATTACAGTCGTTACAAGTTTTGGGCTTCGAGCCCCGTTTTACATTCCTTGAGCCCTCAGCTCACAACCACAAATTACCAAAGGGCAGAAAACCCCTTCATACCAAGGAGCACTCGCCCCTACTTACAAGGTTAAGCCTCGTAGAGGCACGCAGAGATCAAATTAGGAAAGAGCAGTCCCGCTCTCACTTTTACAAGCCTATCAAAGGCCACAACACTCTTCACTCCTAACTGCCCTCAAGGCACACATACAGTGAAACAGGGGTATCTTGTACCCAACCTACAGGGCCTTCACATGAAGAAAACAAAACACTGGGTTAATTAAATGGCCCAAAATACCAAATTGAAAGGAGGCGAAAACATGCACTCCTACACAAAGTTATTAAAACCTAAGGGGCACTAGGCCGATCATACAGGGGCTAATCCCATGCTAGGGAGGTGACACGTATGAGAAAACTTTAATGTTTTAAGGAAGAGAAAAAAAAACGGTTATGAGAACGTAGTCACCTCAATTTCCAAATGAAGGGGAGTTCGAGAGGGTAAAGCACTCTCTATCCCCGCTTTACAGCAAAAGAAATTTATATGTTTTACATAGACAGAAGAGAATTTACGTTTTAAAAGGTAGGTTACATACTAAAGGTTTCGAACCTTCCCCGAGAGTTAAACTGCTGAGCTAGCAAGAACAGAAGATGTTAACAGGCCATTACCTTGTAGATGAACTACTGTTTGAAGAAAGAGGCGCTTCCCGCCCCCTGCTACATATTCACACGCTAAGAGAGATGTTACTGAAGTGGCACCGAGACAAGAAAATCAGCAATTTATATACCCTCGTGGAACATTCGAGACCTTTCAAGAATGAGTTAACACACCCCCTCACATTTACTGGATAGCTTAGAGCAACATATCTATGACGGAGAAGACATACATGATTGGTTGGAAATAAATTAAAGAAATTTGGGATTGGCTAAATTCAAAACAGGCGGAAAGAAAGGATTTATATTGCCAACCCACAAACCACAGAACAAAATATAGTAAAAACAAAACTTATGAATTCGAAATTTCTTCAAGAAAGTTCATTCCTTCGCACCAGAGTGCGTAATCATAGTTTTTAGTAGAGAACGTCCACACTTCTTGATCAGTTACCCACCAAACACATCAAACTTCACACAGAGCCATCTTCGGAAAAACTGGTGAGTTAATACAGTTTGTTAAAGTTCAGGCTATCTCCTGTAGAGAAGTTTCAACTGGCGCAATATTTGAATTAGCGGCGTGGAGTTGTACCACCCGGTACAATAATAATAATAATAATAATAATAATAATAATAATAATAATAATAATAATAATAATAATAATAATAATAATAATAATAAAGTAATGATGATATTGTTTAGCCTGCTGTCTACTGTGTGAAAAAATGCACTATTATGAGCCTAAATATGGTATCTGCTAGAGCAGTAATTGACTAAACCTACCATATTGTATATTTAATTGTCACTAGGTGAAATGAGAAATCCTTATGAGAATTCTGCTGACAGAAAATCTTTCGTCAATGAATAATAGAGATAAATTTTTCGGTAACCAGAAATAATTTCAAAAAAAGGAAATAGCTAAGCAACCGCTCTATACCACTTATCATAAAAGCAGGTACGTGTGAAAACAGGTTTTCAATTTGTTAGTTTTATAAAACTTACGAACGTGGGATAAGGAAGGTTGTTGTAAGGAGTGTTTGCTCGAAAACGTAGGCGATTTCCTTCTCATTTTAGTCTGCTAATCACATACGGTATAGAGTACAACAGGATTAGTTAGGCTACATGTGAAAACTCGTGTCCTCATCCCGGGGTGGTGCAGCTCTTTTATGCACACCCCGATAGAGGTGAGCTCCATGTACCATTTCAACCACATACCCGCCCTCCTACCATTCTTAAACTTCTGGCAGTACCGGGAATCGAACCCGGGCCTCCAAGGTCCTAATAGTGCTAACCGTTACGCTACTAAGGGAGACAGCTACAGGTAAAGCAATTAGTCGAGGGTTGTGAGGTTTAAGGTTGGAGATCTGATTATTGGAACTAGTATGGTACCAGTATCGTAACTATTCCGTCGAAATTCATGTTAAACTGGCGGTACCGTAAGCTACTTTCTCTAATGATTCTATTTTCATTCTGACTGAACGGTACCAGCACATTTTATGTTGTTTTTTTTTTGGCTATTTTGTTTTACGTCGCACTGACACAGATATGTCTTATGGCGACGATGGGATAGGAAAGGCCTAGGAAGTGGAAGGAAGCGGCCGTGGCCTTAATTAAGGTACAGCCCCGGCATTTGCCTGGTGTGAAAATGGGAAACCACGGAAAACCATCTTCAGGGCTGCCGACAGTGGGGCTCGAACCCACTATCTCCCGATTACTGGATACTGGCCGCATTTAAGCGACTGCAGCTATCGAATTTTATGTTTTACTCTTCATTTCCCTCCTACGGAAGTTGGATCCTGTGGACTGTGTCGACAGCCTAGGACCAACTCCTGTAGGTAATATGACGAAACAAGCTCAATGAGAAGGAATCTCTTCAAAAGACAGTATTTACACCATCAAGATATCACCCAAATTTTAGAAGTGAACAAATTAATATAACACACTATAAGGTGACCAGGCGTCCCGACTCGGCCAGGTCAGTTCATGCCCCTCGGCCCGTCAGTTATGCCAAATACAGTAGAGACAATACGCGACACTGAGCGAGATATCGAGGGACAGCTATTGGAGCTCTCTCTAGCGAGTAGACCTGAAAACTACTGATTCTGTCATAAGAGCACGTGTATTTTTGTGTGAAGTTTTGGTGTTATTTATGCATTTTCAGTGAGTTGACATAATTAAATAGTAGCGTGTGTCATTCCTTGATATCTCCTCTCAACATGAAGGGGAAGGTATGTGCTGTGTTTGGCTGCAGTAACTATGAAGTAGAGAAGAATTCGCGGTCATTCTTCAGGTACCCTCGTGACAAGAAAATGTAAGTAATATTGTGTCTGCATATATATCCTTCCAGTGACAGAGATCTTTATATTACTTCATAATCTTCTGACCTGCTCGACCCATATTTTAACTGGCTTAAAATGTAATACGCATAGGCCTATTTTATTGTATAGTGCAGCAGTTAACCTTCAATACCGATGTGCTGTTGTAGGTGTGATATGTGGGTTTTGAAATGTCACAGAAGTGATTTGGATAAGGTGTACAAGAAAGAAGGGAGGTTACGCTTATATAAGAATTATAAGATCTGTTCAGATCATTTCCAGGCCAGCGACTTTAAAAATCCTCGACAATACAGCAGCCAAGGGCATGTTACATTTTTACTCTAATTGTACGTAAATATTCCTCAAAGCATCACTATCGACAACATTTTCATACTTTTCTTTCTTTTATCCCTCTTCTCAGATTAAAGCCGGGATTTTATAGATTTTCTTTCTGTTAGTAGGCTTCATGTTAAGAGGAAAATTGTCCAGCTATTAAATGTTAATTAATTGCTTAATATGTGCAAGGAATGTGCCGATATTTTTATTGACAAGTGTCTTAATGTGATGATACACTGTTTTTAAGTGAGAAAAAAAGACAAATCCAACCATAAGAGTTCAGGCAGGAATGCTAAAGCTAAAAAAGTAATGCTTAAATGAAAGTTCAAGCCATTTCACAGCAGTCCATTTCACATCTTGTTTATATGTCTAATTTCAGTCATGAATAATAACCTTTTAAATAATTCTTCATTCATTTATCCAGAATTGCTTTAGCAACTTCAAAGTTAATATCTCGATAACACTTTCTTTCTAGACGTAATTTATTTATCCATTTCCGTATATACATTTCCATTGATATTTGAATTTAGCGCGATTTTTTCAGGTCAAGTCACTAGGAGCGCCACCGTCGAATTGTCTCCCATTTTAGCAAGATTAAATCCGTAAGTGTCGCGTATTGTCTCTACTGTATTTGGTTATGCCCGGGCTCCGGGACGCTTGGGCGTTCCGGTTTTCCGAATTCAGTTTCAGATCAAACGACTCGTCTCATCCAAGCAAATACTGTATTATAGTATTTCTACCATCGGATAATTTGTCATAATTTCTTGGTGCGTACAAATACGGCAATCAAACGTGAGCTTCCTGTAGGCTACTGAATAAGGTACCGGTACAGTACTGGTATGGATGTATGAGAAAACTCAAATAAAAGTAGATGAAAGCAGTTCTGATGCCTGATGGTTAAAATGAATTTGAAATACAGTTACATGGACATAATCCCATTATTTTTTAAAATGTTCACCACAAACGTACGCCCAAGAAACTGGAGATGGACTGTAAATCGCATAAGCTACATACGTAGGTACTTTACTACTAGCAATTGCAATATAAGAATACGATAAAAACAATTGCAAAAGATATGTACCTATATATTATAAAGTTTCTACCAATCTATCTGTCGTTAGCTGCAATAATATAGTACACACTGACTATTGAGCCTTGATCAGACTGTACTATTATACGTAGAAATGAGGCTTGGGGCTGTGGGGGCTTAGTGATTGCAGTTGGTCGTTCGGTCCCATCTCGCCCGTGAGGAATATGGTCATCTAAACCCACGTGCTGTATAGCATCACAAGTCTGATGATCACACTTCAATAAATAGAAGGAAGTCTTTCTCGTACCGTACTACTGGTACCTAATGGATACATACTTACTACGGTACCTACCTTAAATACATAGCCTAAAAGCTATGGATTCAGGTTAGGCCTACTTTATATTATATAGGATTCAGTTTGTCCTTTTGAATCTTGGTACTTTTCTAGTGTTTTACTGGGATATCCGTTGTGGGGATTTTGTGAACACATTACAGCGGAAATAACCTCATACGAACAATTCGTTAATAATGTTCCCATTCACGCATGTCAACTGCACTCTTTTCTTAACGCATTCTGTACGTCCTTGTTAATCAGATAATCTTGGTGTCCTACTGTATAAGAATTGTGTGCGTGTGTGTAACTAGTACAATATTTATAAGTATTGTGTCAGGGTGACAAAACAAGTCCAAATCCATTTCAAGATCAAGAACAAGAATATTCCCATTCACGCAGTTCAGTCACTACAATATTTTCTTCGCTTTCATATATTCATTGACCTCTCTCAGTCTCATCCTTGGCTCTGAGGAAGTCTACACAGGACTGGAAGGCATGATATCGTACTATTTCAGGAATAGAGTTGTTTTCGATCGTACGAGACGTGATAAAGGTCGATTTCATTGAAGAAGAGAGAGTTATGATTAGACCATTAGACCATTGAGTAAAGGGGGAATATAACCTTCCAATGTATGTCAGGATGAAGTCGGTAAATACATTGGAAGTTTATGATGAAAATAATGTCGATGAAATCTTATGTCCGATCATCATACGCCCAGGAATGTATGAGTTCAGGTGACTTGTCTAATTATGTGAACGATAGGCGGCAGATTGAAGGTATCGGCGAAATGATGATTAGCTCTAAACCCCGTGGTGCCTCGCAAAATGTCAGTAAATAATAAGACGTTGTGGATCACAATGTAGAACTAAATAAATATTACACGTCCCTCAAGTAAAACTTGCTAAACTGTGTATAAATGGCGGAAAACATCATTGTAGAAAGATACCGAAGGCCATGGAAATGTATTGAATTAATCGGAATAAGCAGAGTTCATATGTGAGGGCCATACCTTGCTCATCTAGTCTCGTACGATTCAACGATCGAGATTGAGGACGAAATTGTCGATTAATAACCTAAAATACGATGCAGTAAATTGTTAAACGAGTTCCTTTGCCGACATAAATGATTTGTACGGGATCACTACGCATTATGTGTCATGTGTTTTTAATTGTCAAGAACATATGGGAGCTGGAAGTACAGAAGAATCCTAAAAATGCAAACCGTCTGTAATTATTATATTGTAATGTAAAAATTTGTTTTCTGATGAGGGTGATTCTCAGTCTGGTTGTATCTTGGAAGGATCAGAGCTACTGAATACGCAGAGAGAGAGATTGTATAAGGCTAAACATAACGCGATATTGGCATATCATAGAGAAATAACATATTGTAAAACAAAATATATTTTGTTCTGACAGAACGTAAAGGCAAGTGTGTTGCTCGAAATTTGTAATTATACTAATGCATGTAACCTTGTTCTAATAGGTATTTTAAGTTTCAGGTGATATGGAATCAATGAATATTGGATGTGGTTATGAAATGACAACAAATTCCAACATGAGCAGTTAAAATAAAGGGACCTCAAAGGATCTGGCGAGAGATATGATGGATTCCAATGGCTGATAAAATATAAGAACTGGAAGACGAGAGGTGTCATCATCATGGAGCTCGACTAAGGATGAGTACTTGAATATTGTCTCTTTATTCCGCAAGTAATTGCTTTCTTAAAATGTAGTGATTTATGTCGATTTATGACATGTAATGTTACGACTTGAAGGCGATCGTTCCTTTCATTAATCATTGCGTTGCGTCAAACAAGATCGTTGCATTTGGTGTGGTAGTTCAGTTTATGTTGCGATATAATATACGATAGGTCGTGTGACTTTTTAAAATGTTTTTCTGGCAAGGTTATACGAAATGATTTTGGCATCGAAGGTGTTTGTGTCATAATGGTGTCATTGTGAAGATTGTCCATTTAATTCGTAGCTCGAAATACTTCGGAAGAGCCTAATAATCGTGATGTGCGCAGTTTTAAGGTCATTAGTAATCATGCGCTTGTACAGGACACAGTGTTCGAGAATGTAATCGCGATGTTGTCGTGGTGATATTGTGTTAATACGGCAATAAGATTAGTAGTCTTCGACGTGAAAATGCCTGAATAGATTGTTTAAAGGTAATGTGGAGTCGCTGTGCATGACATTTGAGTGATATGATGAGGTGTTTAACATAATAGGGTCTTTGAAAAATATGTACATGGTTAATGTAATGTGAATTGCTATAGATGTGTCATTGGGATTGCGTATTCTTAGGATGATGCGATATGAAAGTCCTAGTGAAAGTTATTATGTTAGGAATTGAGTCGGTCATGCGTGTGAATTTCAACGTCGTTATGATGAATGAAATAATTGTTTAGGCATGAAGCCGTGTTTAGAATGATTCTTAAGATTTCGTTTCGAGAACACTGATAGAATGGTCGTCAAACTTATCCCAATTAAATACAAGGTAGGCAAGCGCGCTCGGTATTAATGGGAACGTTTAGGATCTTCACGAAATGAATAATGTCGTATGATTTCGGATCACGTTAAAAAGGATATGATCTTCGACGGTGAGTAAATCAATTCTTTCTGCTAGTCGTATATATTCTGTAGATCATTTGAATTGGTGCCTAGAGCTGATGTAGTTATTTCAGGCTGAACTTCGTAGAGGACTCCAGAGGTGCGGAATCAACGTAGTTAGAGAAGATTATTGTAGATGTTGTAATATTTCTTGATGTCCATTATCTAGGTGCAGACGTTGGTGAATGTCCGAGAGGATCGAACTTATTTCTCACTTGTATCATGTTGATGGATGATGTATTATGGTGTAATCCCATGTCATTCGAACATTTTCTTGCATGTGCGATGATTATGAACATAACTTATCGGTGTTTTCAAGTTGTTAAGTAGAATTTTCCCGACAATTAATACAATGATTTATGTACCGGGCGGTACACCTCTACACCGTTTATTTAAAAGTTGCGCCAGTTGAAACTCCTCTTCTGGAGGAAGGTTGAACTTTATCTACTCTATTAATTCTCTACTTTCTCAGAAGATGTCACCACGTGGAAAATTTTGAGTTTTTGAACTGTGTCACTTTTGATGTGTTTTTGTTTCGCTTGAAGTAAGAAGTGTGAACTTTCTCTTCTAGAGGACACTACTGAAGATCAACAATAGTGCACCCTAGTGCGGAGTCAAAGAACTATTTTGTTGGAGAAATTTTTATTTCAAAAGTTTGTTTCTTGTTAAATTTCTTTCTGTTATGGTTTAAGTTGGCTGTTTACCCCTCTTTTTCCCCTTGTTTTAGATTTATCCAATCCCGAATTTCTTTTAGTAATTTCTGACCAATCTGGTGTATTTTCCCCCAACTTGTATCTGTTGCGGGGTCCTATCCAATAAAAACATTGTGGGCGGGTGTTTTCTTTCCCCTAACGCCTAGAAACTTCCGCGAGAGTATTTAAACTGCTGATTTTTGGGTCTCTGGGCCACTTCTGTTCCATCTTTCAGTGTGTTAAGTACCTAGCAGGAGGCGGGAGCCGCCTCTTTCTTCGGCAGCGGTCAACAATAAGGTAATGGCCGATTAATAAATTCTTTCTTTTCTTGCTCAGCAGTTTAACTCTCGGGGCGGGTGCGAAGCGTTCCACCATGTAACCTTTTCCTAAAATGTAACTAGTCTTTTCTTCCATTCTATTGAAAGCTACATACTGGGATAGAGAGTGCTAACCCTCTCGAGCTCCCACTCATAATGTTTTGAGGTGAACTTATTGTTTCTCAACCTATTCTTCCGTAATGTAATGTAAATTGCTATTAAGTCACCCCTGTAGTATGGGATTAGCCCTTGTAATAACGGCCTAGTGCCAAGGTAGGTTTTAAAATCAAAGTGTATTAGGAGTGCAAGTTCGCCTCCTCTCAAATTGTTTTAGAGGTCATTTAATTAACCTGCTTTTCATTTAATAGACCTCAGTAGATTGGGTATTTTACCCCTGGGTTTGTGTCCGTTGTGGACAACTTGAAGGTGGAGTTTGGTGTGGCCTGGGAGAGGCTTAAATTAAAGAGCGGGTGGCTCTTTTGGAAACGGAGTGTTGTGTGCCTCGAGGAGGCTTAACTGTGTAATTTGGAGCAAGTGCTCCAGGGTTTGATTGGGGTCTTCTGCCCCTTTGTTAAAATTTGTATATCGGAAAGTTGGGCTAGTTGCTCAAGAATTGTGAACTCTGGGCTCGAAGCCCAAACTCTGTAACCCCTGTAATTGTACATTTCAAATTGTGTTTTGGCTACTAAGTACCTGTTCTTTGTTATTACTTAATATTGAAAAGAAAATATAACCTCGTTAAATTTTACATTAACTTTGATTCCGTAGTTTGAAAACCCATTCACGCCCGCACCTTCTTACACCTCTACCTACCGCTAAAACACGGTAACAAGTGGTAGCAGAGCGTGGTTACATGAGAGATGGACAAGTCAAAACAGAATTTACGAAAAAGATTTGATGTGAACGCCTTAGTATTATCAGATACAATATATTGGCACGGACCAAAAGAAGAAAAAATAGAATTTAGACAGGTAATGGTGGACTGAGCGGTAGCCAGCTTAGTCGGAAATAACCAAGAAAATCTGGTAAAACCATCTACACATACAAAGATGAATTTGTTGGCATTTCCCTTCGACTGGGGGAAGGGTCCTACATAATCAATATACAGGCGTTCCATGGGGCGCGACGCTTGATGAGAAGACAAAAGGCCTACTTTAGTGGACATGGTGGGTTTACTGATCAAACAAGATTTACAAGCTTTTACAAGTTCCCGAATTTCACCGTCCATACCTTTCCATATGAACATTTCACGAATCTTTTCACGAGTTTTAAAGATACCCAGATGCCCTCCTAATGGGGTCTCATGATAATACTTGAAGATCATTGGTACAAGAACTGCTGGAACAACAACTTTCATCATCTTATCATGCCTCGAAGGGCAACATAAAACACCATTCCTCAGAACATAAGGGACAACATGTTCCCCAGAAGAAAGGGTTTCCATTATCGGAGCCAGCGTCGGATCTTCACGTTGGTATTTCTCGATATCCCTAAAAAGCATGGGAGCATCTGTTAGGATGGCATTAACCTCAGATAGCATGGACTCGGAAGGTGATGAACTGTCGACCGGTTCGTGGGTCTCGACGTCGTTATGAAACATACGGCTGAGTCCATCAGCCACAACATTTTCAGTACCTCTGATATGCCGTACATTGAATTGGAAGGCAGAAATACGGATGGCCCAACGGGCTATACGACCTGTACGACGCGGCCTACCTAAGACCCAGCTTAAGGCTTGATTATCTGTCTCCAGGTCGAATTTGACATGTTCCAGATAGAGATGGAACTTTTCTAAGGCAAATAAGACTGCCAAACCTTCGAGCTCATAGATGGAATACTTGGCTTCTTGAGCCGACAATGTCCTAGACGCATAGGCGATGGGTCGCCTCCCTAGTTCAGTCTCTTGAAGAAGGACTGCCGCTACTGCTGACGACGATGCGTCGGTTTGGACAATGAATTTCTTCGAGAAATCAGGCATAGCAAGGACAGGGGCATTACAGAGAGCTAATTTCAGATCTTCAAAAGCGGCTTGTTGAGAAGGTCCCCACTCGAATTTGATGCCTTTCCTACGAAGAAGGTTTAAGGGCGCCGCTCTATTAGCAAAGTTAGGAATGAACTTTCTGAAGAAATTCACCATACCAATGAACCTGGCGATACCTTTAATGTCCTTGGGAGGTTTAAAATCACGGATGGCCTGTGTTCTAGAATGATCGACTGCTACACCATCGGGTGACACAATATGCCCTAGGAATGACATAGAGGGCTTAGCAAAGGCAACCTTGGACAACTTAACAGTTAACCCAGCCTTACGAAGGCGATCAAGAACTTCTCGCAGATGATCTAGATGTTCTTCAAAAGTCTCTGAAAATACTACGACATCATCTAAGTAGTGATATAAGTACTCGAATTTGATGTCGGAGAAGACCCTATCTAGCAGCCTAGTGAGCACAGCTGCTCCCGTGGGGAGCCCGAAAGGCACGCGGTTGTATTCATATAAATTCCAGTCCGTGGCGAACGCTGTAAGGTGTTTAGACTCTTCGGCAAGGGGAATTTGATTATAGGCCTGATTTAAGTCCAAGATGGTGAAGAACTTGGCCTTACGAAACCATGAAAAACAAGAATGAAGGTCGGGAAGGGGCACAGATTGTAACACCACCTTCCGATTGAGAGCCCTGTAATCAATGACAGGCCTGAAGCCTCCTTGGGGTTTCGGTACTAGAAAAATAGGCGAAGAATACGCTGACTTAGAGGGCCTAATAATACCGTCCTTCAACATCTGATCGATGATTTCCTTCAGAGCCTTCATTTTAGGTGGAGATAGCCTATACGGTGGAAAACGGACAGGAATCGAATCCGTAACCTCAATTTTGTATTCAATAAGGTCAGTAACACCAAGAGTATCAGAGAACACCTCGGGAAACGACTAACACAGTTTGCGAATACTATCAGCCTGCTCCTCAGGTAGATGTCTAAGGTCTAACAACATCTCATCCTGGGTAGGCGAAATAGAAGAACATGACACAGAATTACACTTTAATAGTGGTATTTTACAACTAGAAGCAAATTTGAATGTGCACGACCTAGACTTGAGATCGAGCACAAGACCAGTGTGAGAGATAAAGTCAGCTCCCAATATAATGGGGCAAGACAATTGCTTGGCCACAAACAATTTAATTTTCCATGTAAACTTAAAAACACGAATTTTGACCAGTAAGGAACCTAGAATTTCTAATGGAGATGAATTAGCCGAAACGTATTGAACAGGAGAAGAGACATAGTCAGGAAGTTTACAAACCGATTTCAATTTAGAATACCATTCAGCCGCAATAATCGAACAAACACTACCTGAATCTAAGAGAGCTGTTATAGGCTCGTTATTTAACTCAATCTTAAGAAAAGGAACAGGTGCGGGGGTATCCGCCGCAATCCTAAGACATTCTTTAGGGCATTCAAAAGATGAATTTGAAGGCTGATCGTTCTCTGCATTTACAATCTGTTTACTAGGGGCTGAGTCTCGGGAAGATGGATTAGTCGACTCAACCGAAGCCACTAGTCACTTTTTATTATTGGCATAGGTGGAATTTGCACCAGAAGTTGAGCAGGAGGGGGTGCTATTTGAGTTCGGACAATTCTTGGCGATATGTGAGAAGGCCCCACATTTAAAACAGCCTTGCGCTGAACCAGCTCCATTATTTGCCCTACTACTTTTGACCAATGGACATTTATTGCGAAGATGGTCAGGCGACCCGCAAGCATAACATTTACGGGGTGTGACTGGTCGGCGAGGTGGAGGCCGAGTGTTACTAAAGGAAGGCGGGGGTTCTTTCGCTACACGCAAAGAATCGGCGTATCTAACTCCTTCCGCTGAGACGGCCAACGCTTCAAGTTCAGAAAAAGTTTGCGGGCACGCCGCAAAACACAAGTATGACCTATAAGATGGTGAAATGCCTTCCACAATAGCTTGTACAATTTGGTCCTCAGGGAAGTGAAGAGCAAACACCCTGGTATAAAACTTAATGTCTTGTATGAAAACTTGGCTGAATTTAAATGAGAAACAACGGAATATTGAGACATATTTGAGTAGGAATAATTCTTCGATACGGGCGATTTAGCAATTCCCAGTTACCTGTTTGAGAAATGTGTGATGGACGATAAGATTTATTTACATTAAGCCTTCAGCACTGGGACACTTGTCTCTTTTATTTTCGATTTTAACTGATGATATTGTGAGAATACATTAATAAGAGCAGGAAGTTAGGCATTTTATTTTTCTGATTAACGTAATGTTCAATTTCTATATCCGTTTGTGTTGCTTCAATTTAATTATTATGTAGTTGTCATTTGAAGTTATTTTATTAATCATTAAACGGAAAATCCTTCCATGAAAAAATATTCTCAGCGTTCTCATTTGTCGTAGTGTAAGGAATATTAAGATAACTACTTGATTTAGGATAGAAACAATAATCAATTCTTCATGTCAAATATGCCAATATCTTAAATATTTTTGATATCCAGTTATGGGATAATTACCTAACTGAAGGTAGAAAATAATGATTACTCCTTCACGTCAACCGTACCAATATCAGTCCACCGTAAGACCTGTGACCCTACTCGTCGAACTTGCACGTCCCTAGAGTGGAGTTTTCATGGATCACCGACTGTTTTTCTTGCCGTCGCGTAACCCAGCATTAAGAACCCCGAAATGAGGTGTACATGAAAGGTCACAATACATACATACATACATACATACATACATACATACATACATACATACATACATACATACATACATACATACATACATACATACATACATACATACATATACCTAAAACCAAACAAACTCCATGGCACTACAGCCCTTGGAGGGCCTTGGCCTAACAAGCAACCACTGCTCAGCCCGAAGGCCTGCAGATTTCAAGGTGTCGTGTGGTCAGCATGATGAATCCTCTCGGCCGTTATTCTTATATACATACATAGGCCTACTTACATTAAGACATCATATAGATTCTGCACCGCATAAAAACAAACTGAAGGAACACAACATTGTTTTAACCTATGCCAGGTTAGGAACCTTCAACTTGCCCAGTTCCAATCCCGCCCAATAAGCTAAATGTAAGGTCCTTGAAACACAACACCACGTCCACCAGTAATCATGTTAGATGACAGCCTTTATTGCTTGTAACTCACGTAGGCAAGTAGGAAAAATCTCTAGGAATTCAGACACGGCCTGTTGAGGCGGAAGCATCAATCAAACAATAAGTCATTCACTACCCATATACATTCAGGGCTGTCGCCCATGTGGCAGATTCCCTATCCGTTGTTTACCTACTCTTTTTTTTAAATGATTTCATGGAATATTTAGACTGATTCTTTCATGACCCATAATTTGGTGGCAAAGTTCTCTGCAAAACCTAAAGGATCCCACCTTGCTTTCTGACATGGCGAAAGTCTCCAATTTCACACAAGTTAGGTATTTATCAAACATTACATACATTACTTGTAATAAGAACATTTTCCTTGGTAAATTATTCCAATCCTTAATCCCTTTTCCTATAAACAAGTGTTTTCCCCAATTTGTCCTCTTGAATTCCTATTTTGTTTCCATTTTATGATATTTCCTACTTTTAAAAACCTCAAGCTTATTCTGCTACTAATGTCATTCCATGCCATCCCTCCACCACTGACAGCTTGGAACATACTGCTTACTCAAGCAACTTTTCTCTTTACTTCCAAGTCTTCCCAGCCCAAAGATTGTAACATTTCGTAACACTACTCATTTGTCAGAAATCGCTATGAATCCTGCTTCTTTCCTTTGGATCTTTTCCAGTTTTTGTATCAAATAATCTTGGTGTGGGTCTGATACACTAGAACCATGCCCTAAGTGGGTGTTAACAGAAACTTATACACCCTCTCATTTACATCATCATCATCATCATCATCATCATTTTCGTCTCCCCTTGACCAGCTCCTGCCACGTCGGGATACTGATGGCACTTCTCCAATGTTGCCTCTCCTTTCACCATTCCACTTCAGTAGTTGAATTCCAGTCCATTCTTTTTTTTCCTGTACTGAACTTGATAGAGTCCATCCATCTTGCTCTGGGCCTCCCTCTTAGCTGCTTTCCTTCTATCTTAGCCTCCAATACTTGTTTTAGTATCCTTCCCTCCTCCATCCTCATAATATGTCCAAACAATCTCAATTTATTTTTCCTCCATTCTATCACTCAGTTTTTCTGCCCCTAAATCTTTTCTGACCTCAACATTTGTTGCTCTGTCTCTCCTTGTCTTCCCTACCATACTTCTCAGGAACTTCATCTCACTGGCCTGAATTTTACTCTCATTTCTTGCTGTTGAATTCCAAGTCTCTGATACATGTACGTTAATATAGGGGTACGTTATAGTACATCTTGTACATTATCTCTTTATATGTAAAAGGAACTTCTCTGTTCCACACCAGGCTCCTTACATTCTGGCAGAAGGTATCTCCTGCTTGTACCCTTCTGCTGCTCTCCTTATCCAACCTTGCATCTTACATTATTTCACTTCCCAAATATTCGGAGTATTCAACAACCTCAAGGTTTTGTCCCCTGATACTAGCAATTCCTTTTCCTTCTTTTTCTCCTCATGTCATCACCACTGTTTTTCTCTTCTCCACACTGATTTTCATACCATATTTCTCAATATTGTCATTTAAAGCCTCTAGTTGGATTTACACTTCTGTACTGTTGACTCCCCAGATCACTATGCCATCTGCAAACAACAATATTTTCATATGCCCTCCATATCTTGCCTTTGTTTACTTTAGGATTTCATCCATAAACATCAGAAACGTAAGTGGAGACAATACACTTCCCTCTCTTAGTCCAGTTTGGTTTCTAAACCAATCTGTTCTCCTTACTGGAGAATGGACACAGCTGAAACAATTCTTATACATTGCTTTCACTAGTTCCCTTGATTGCCTTCCACATTCTTTTTTTTTTGAAGTGTTTCCCACACCTTTTCTCTGTTAACACTGTCATATGCCTTCTCTAGATCAAGGAGTACCATCACCCAATCTTGTCCATATTTCCACTGTTTTTCCATCAGTAATCTCACAATGTTAAATCATTGATCTGCCCTGTCGAAATCCAAACTGTTCTTCTTCTAAATTTCTTTCCACCCTTCCTCTCATCCTCCTTTCCATGAACCTACTACGCTGGCATAGCAGGGGGAGAGGTGATACTCCCACGTGGTGCATCCCAGGTGACGGATAGGGGGGGTCCTAACCGGCTTGCCGGCGGACTTGAGGGAAATAAAATACCTCTCGCGGACCAAACACACAACCCCGCTGTGGGTGGGGGACGCAGACGAAGAATACACCCACGCTACCCCCTGCCTGTCGTAAGAGGATGTACAGCTCGGCAACCATACTCTATTATCACTAATCAGAAGGAAAATGGAAGTGGCCCAGCACTTCTTTAAATGAAGGTACTGGCCAATGAAAGACAAGAGTCGTGAAGAACTTGAAAATGAAAGACTCCCTAAATCTTGCTAACCTAATACCATCAGGATCGGGAAAGAACATGAGTTGTTGATGAAGGGAGGTAAGAATGGGAACATGAAACTGAGTAAGTGGAAGCAATGCCA
Source organism: Anabrus simplex (assembly GCF_040414725.1). Taxonomy (NCBI): domain Eukaryota; kingdom Metazoa; phylum Arthropoda; class Insecta; order Orthoptera; family Tettigoniidae; genus Anabrus; species Anabrus simplex. Next base: position 1,119,390,758 of record NC_090266.1, on the reverse strand, counting down.
GACTCAGCTACCAGTACCATGGTTGCCAATCTACACTCCCACATTTTGAGTCCCTGGTCCCCCCTTTTAGTTACCTCTTATGGCAGGCAGGAGATGCCATGGATGTTAGGCAGGGGATACCATGGATGTTATTCTACCTTCCTCACCAACAGGGTTACATGGTCGAGAATAGAGCTGGAATAAACATGTGATGGCGAAGGGGTTAAAGAATTTCCACTTCCCTATTTGAATAAATGTTTTGACTTGGTTATCCTAATAATAATGAAAACGTGAATGTGACATGCAAACTTTGCTTGGGAGCAATCATTTTGAATGTTTCTTAACCCTCAAGCACACGTGCCAGATTCTAGGACACAGACACACTCTTGATGTGCTTTCCACCCTGATAAATGTGAATTACTGTAGTAATTGGATATTTTAAGACAGATTATGTGAAAATGACTCTTTCTGCAACATGTAGAGGCATACTTCCTTTGAAACTCCTCCCTGCTGTTTTTACAAAATGAATCATGCATACCTCGTTTTTTCATTTATAGTTTTGCATGTTTCTAATAAATGTGTTTTAGATCCTAGTAAAATATTTAGAAACCTACTTTTTGTCTTTTCCGAGGGCAAACTTCACAGAGACTGGAAGTTCTCAGTTGTTTCTTGAGGGAATGTTCAACTTCAGTACCACTGATGCGCTTCACCGCTGCCTTCAGATGAACAGGTAGAGTCTGTATAGTAGCCCGAGATACTACATGTGCTTTCATGAACTGCACATCTCATTCTTTGAGAAATGATCTTCTGACTATTGTATTCTCAAGTCCAGTATTGTTACTGTAAAAAAAATAAAAGCGTTTATGGCTGCAACATTTAGCATTCCAAAGAAATATTGTAAGTGGCCAATGTTTACACTTTCTAGTGTAGATACAGTATACGTTCCACTGAGCTTGTCAACGACATCAGTACCGCCCTTATTTAAATGTAATCACCGAGCTCGGTAGCTGCAGTCGTTTAAGTGCGGCCAGTATCCAGTATTCGGGAGATAGTAGGTTCGAACCCCACTGTCGGCAGCCTTGAAAATGGTTTTCCGTGGTTTCCCATTTTCACACCAGGCAAATGCTGGGGCTGTACCTTAATTAAGACCACGGCCGCTTCCTTCCCACTCCTAGCCCTTCCCTGTCCCATCGTCGCCATAAGACCTATCTGTGTCGGTGCGACGTAAAGCAACTAGCAAAAAAAAGAAAATTAAATGTAATCAGTGATCATGACAGGTTTCTGTTAAACACTAGTTCCAGGATCGATTTTGTCCTCATGATGCATTGTCAAGGCGACCACAACTACTTTTCCTGGCTTTGAAACATAAGAAGTTATGGACATGTCCTTAGAAAATGCAAAGAGGCTTGAATATTTCTCCTTGTGCTTTTTCTCTGTTAGTTCCCTTGGCAGATCCCATTTACTGAGGCACATAGTTCCATTGCAAGTGAGATTGTGTTCCTTCAGCAAGTCCTTAGTGAGAGGAACACTCATAAATCAGTTGTCTAAAAGTATGTTCCGTCCACTGCCATTGATGGGGCCAATTAACCGTTTCACTACATCAGCTGCAGAATTTGATACTCAATATGGTCCTTCTAACTGTACGCCAATATACACTTCCATATTACAAGTGTAGAACCACCGAGAGTCTGCCAGTCCAAAAATCTTGATACCATATCTTGCAGGCTTACTCTTTATGTACTGCCAGAATGGACATTTTTCTCAAAAAGGTTCTAATTTTTCATTCTGAAGGAGAGAATCTATTCTGAAAATTCTTGATGATCATTTCAAAAACATATCTTATGGGAGCCAGTTTATCCACCTTTCTTCGCTCTTCACAAGTGTTGATATTGTCGAATCACAAGCACCTTAGTAGGAAGTGAAATCTATTTATTCTCATAGTTGCAGGAAACAATTCAACTCCCCTGCTGTCATTACTCCACAGTTCTTTGGTGTCCAAATTATTCAATCTCATCACACCGGCAAAATAGAGCAGTTCCAGCCAGCGAGGCTTTCAATTCGTCTCTGTCAGCATCTCGAACTCATGTGTACTTTCCGCTGACAGAGTTTATGTAGATATTGGTGCATGTAACAATGCTGTCAAGAATATAATCATCTATCATACATGACCAGGCATCAGTGGGTGTTTTTGCCATCTTAGCTGCAGTTTTCACTGCTGGCAGACGTGTGATGACAATATTTGCGGCCCTCGTTCTAACATTTTGTGGTGGGGATGTTTCCATCCTTTCCTTTGTAAAAGTCTATCCTCTGAAGTAGAGGTAAATCATCATCCCCCTCACTTTCACTGGCTAAATCTTCACTTTCACACTCTAGCTCAGTTTCTGTTATCATGCTCACTTTCATTTAAAACATACTCTTCTTCATCACTACTGTCATCTGGAATTAAATCTTCATCACTATCTATGGAGTCAAATAGATTCCTTATTCTCTCCTGGCCTAGCTTAAAGCTATCCATTCTGTACTGCTTTCTGCTCATAAAATATTGTTCATACTGAAAATAAAATAAAATTTCTACCCAGAAATGAAGTCCACATTTTTACTACAGTAACACTACCACAACATGCCTAAATAAACTGCAGGGAAGGAAAAACACAATGGTGGATATTTACTTACCACAACAAAGACAAGCACGTGAAGAGAATGCCTGCACTTCACCTAGGAGTGACTGCTACTTTCACAAACACAAACACACGCGGAAGGTGGAATCCACCCCAGACAGCGATTTACAATGTGCACTGTTCGACTGTCTCACAGGAACTGGTTGACTTTGAGTGAAAACGTGGTGGAGAACCAGCGGGAGAGGTAAAAGGGTGAGCGGGTGAGTTGGCCGTGCGGTTAGGAGTGTGCAGCTGTGAGCTTGCATCCGGGAGATGTTGGGTTCAAACCCCACTGTCGGCAGCCCTGAAAATAGTTTTCCATGGTTTCCCATTTTCACATCAGGCAAATGCCGGGGCTGTACCTTAATTTTTTTTTTTTTTTTTTGCTATGGGCTTTACGTCGCACCGACACAGATAGGTCTTATGGCGACGATGGGATATGAAAGGCCTAGGAGTTGGAAGGAAGCGGCCGTGGCCTTAATTAAGGTACAGCCCCAGCATTTGCCTGGTGTGAAAATGGGAAACCACGGAAAACCATTTTCAGGGCTGCCGATAGTGGGATTCGAACCTACTATCTCCCGGATGCAAGCTCACAGCCGCGCGCCTCTACGCGCACGGCCAACTCACCCGGTGTGTACCTTAATTAAGGCCATGGCTGCTTCCTTCCCATTCCTAGTCCTTTCCTATCCCATCATCGCCATAAGACTAATCTGTGTCAGTGTGACGTAAAACAAATAGCAAAAAAAAAAAAAGTAAAAGGGCGGAGACAGCGCAGAAAACTTATTTGTACATTTCAAAAGGAAATAAAATGGCCTGGGGTGGATTCCACCCCATACACGTGTGTCTGAGGGTCAAACTCACCTAGTGCTGAAAACCATGTAATGTCACTGTGCTAAAAAACTCAAAATGGAGTAATGTATTTTCCTTTGCAAACTTTGGTATCATTCCATCCACACATAATATAATGGCATTGATTCCCTAAAGACTAATGTTTTATGAAGTAATTGTAATTTTACTTCTTAAGTTACTTGTTGAAAAAGTACACTCCCTGACAAAAATATTCAAGCAACCAGAAGAAATGATGGAATGTCAATGCACCTTCGTACACATATGCACCATCAGCAGGTATGCAAGTGATTAAAGTTGTAATTATCTGTGACAGGTAGAACGGCCACCCGAGTACATTAGTGCTGTTCATGTTTAGTGTTGTTACCAGGCCTGGCAGGGTATATAAGAGGCGTGAACAGTGTCAGACATTGAGTGATCACTGTGAAGGACACGGAGATGTCGCGTACTCGTGTGAGGCGGCGTTATCAGCGCCTGACAGAGTTTGAAACGGGCCTCATTGAGGGTCTCCATTTGGCCGGCTGGTCAAATTGTTCAATATCCAGATTTGTGGGACATTCGGATGTGACAGTGGCCCGATATTGGACTCCACAGCATGAACGGCTACGTTTGGAGTAGTGCCGTGACCAAGAACAATGGACTGCTGATGAATGGTGTCGCATTGTGTTCAGCGATGAATCCCGGTTCTGCACTACCTTGGATGGCCATCGTCTGAGAGTTTAGTGGTGACCTGGGGAGAGATCCCATTCTTCCAATGTTTTGGAGAGGCACAGCAGTGTTATTCCTGGCATCATGGTGTGGGGAACCATCAGGTATGACTTCAGGTCACGGCTGGTAGTTATTGAGGGAACTCGGACTGCTGAGCGGTACGTCACAGACTTCCTACGTCCTCATGTGTTACCTCTCAAGTGACAGTAACGTGATTCCATTTTTCAACAGGACAATGTTTGTCCACACATGGCACATGTGTCTATGAGCTGTCTGCGTGATGTTGAGGCACTCCCATGGGTAGCAAGATCCCCAGATCTGACCCCGATAGAACATGTGTGAAAACAGGTCAGATGTCAACTCTGTCCCAAAGCCAGTATCCAGGATATCAAGGACCAGTTACGACAGTTATGGGCCAGTTTGCCTCAGAAGATTGTACAACAAGTTTATGACACCCTTCGCAACAGAATCAGTACATGCATCTAGGCCAGAGGGGTGTAACATCTTACTGATAAGTGGGCTCATACTGCCAAGTTCTTTTTAAATTTTACTTGATTTTGTAATCACTAAAAGTTTAATGTGTTCAGTTGCTTTCCATATACAGTTTATTCAAATTATGACAATGTAGGAGTATTTAAATTAATGATGATCCCAAAAATCAAAAGCATTCATAGTTATGCCTGTTCAGATAAGATCCTAGAGCCTGTGTTTCTTGCAGATTTTTTTCATTTTTTAGCATTTTTTTCACCTGTGTGTAGGAAATGATACACAAATTTTTCACAATTCTTTTGCCTTGTGGATTAAATAGGGGGATATAAAAGGCTAAGGGAGTTATCCCTGAAAGAAAAACCTCACCTTGTGTTAGGCCCAGCAAGCCTGCAAGGGGAGAAAATTGCCAAATCGCTTTCAACATTAAAATGAGCCTTGGATGTAAAAAAATCCAAGACATAGACCTCCTTATATGTATGATTCTTGTAAGGACGATGGTGATAAGCTGGAAATTAAATGGAATTATTCAAGGAAGAAAACTCCTGGAGGGGAAAGCATATTCAAAATAGCAACATTAAATACACCCTGACTGTTAATTGCGGGAAGCTTATAGATCTCATGGAAAGAAGAAAGATTGAGATCCTTGGACTGAGTGAAACAAAGGGGAAAGGGAAAGGAAATAAATAGCTATAGAAAGGTTGCACACTCTACTGGCATGTAAATAAGAAGGAATGGTCTGGCATTCCCAATCTACAAGAACATCAGTGTTGTGGCTGATAATGAGTTTGTTAATGAACTAATTATTTAGCTATATCAGAAATTCATTGTTCAGGTTTATGCTCTATAGATTGGGTGTAGACAAGAAGAGAAAGATGACTTTCTTCAAGTATTAGAGGACCACGTCAAACAAGATAATACTCTTGTTACGGGAGACCTAATTGCTCAGGTGGGAACTGTAAGAACAGGGTATAAGGCAGTGATCAGTCCTCATGGATATGGAAATAGTAACCACGAGGGTGAATTTCTCCTTGAATTTTGCATACAAAACAAACTAGTAACCAAGAACACCTGGTTCAAAAAGCAGCGAAGCCATAAGATCCAAAGTACAACTGGAATGGAGAGCAGAAATATCTTATTGACTATGTCATTACAGACAGAGAGGCTGGAACATTTATTAGAGACTGCCCGAAGAAAGTCTATGTAGTGGCCACAGGTTGCTTAGTAATCACCTTAGGAAACATCACGGTAAAAAAGATGAATACCAGGCATAAACCCAGGATAAATGTTGGGGAATATGAAAAACTTACTTTTATTTTGTACTTTTCCCATCACTGATTGTTATCAATTTAAGTTGACTGAAGAGTTTGTAGGTACGGACAAGTGCAATTATTTACTTTGAATATTTACTCATTTTTATCACACCTTTCTTTTTAATGAATCAGAAAAGAACAAAGAATCACTTTACAATCCATTCAGAGAAAATAATAAATCTAATCTCACTGTTTTCCCTATGAATCTATATATATATATACTGACTTTTTTTCTTGGTTTCTAAAGCTCACGCCAGTCATTGTAATTCTTATAGGGATGGCAGTCATCATACGCCCAACAGGGTCCTACACTACTCCCCTTCCAGTAACTTAAGTTACGAAAAGATTTCAAGATACTTGGATGGAAAGCGGATGAAATGGCGTATGGCTTTTAGTCCCGGGAGTGTCCGAGGACAAGTTCGGCTCGCCAGATGCAGGTCTTTTGATTTGACTCCCGTAGGCGACCTGCACGTCATGTTGAGGATGAATTGATGATGAAGACGACACATACACCCAGCCCCGGTGCCAGCGAAATTAACCAATTAAGGTTAAAATTCCCGACCCTGCCGGGAATCGAACCCGGGACCCCTGTGGCCAAAGGCCAGCACGCTAACCATTTAGCCATGGAGCCGGACAGGAAAGCGGCTAACATGTCTGGAACGATTAACCCTTTTTCCTTCATCCAGAGGCAAGTTCTTTGATGTCAGTTGTATCTGATCACCACTTGAAGTTCTTGATGATGATTGAGATGTGGTTGGGAGACCTTCCACTGGAACGTCAGGCAATGTGTATGTACAAATTATGTGCCTTGATTTTTATGACTGCCTTTCACTGGTTTTAATCTTGCTATTTGTTGTCTGTCGATGGATAATTTGTACCTCTTTGATCTTGATTGCAAGGGTAAAATATTTATTTGATTTCTCGATTACCCTATATGGTCCCTCATAAGGCTTTTCAAGAGATGACTTGATGCTATCTACTCTGACAAAAACAAATCTGAAATTGTGAATATCTTTATGTACAAATTATGTGTCTCAATTTTTACGATTGCCTTTCACTGGTTTTAATCTTGCTATTTGTTGTTGTCCGGTCTAGAAAGCCAAGAATAATGGCCGAGAGGATTCGTCATGCTGACCACACGACACCTTGCAATCTGCAGCCTGAGCAGTGGTCGCTTGGTAGGTCAAGGCCCTTCAAGGGCTGTAGTGCCATGGGGTTTGGTTTGGTTATTTGTTGTTGTAGCTTACTGATAAAAGGTGGAGGTTCTTCTTGGTGTGTTGAATCATCAAAGAAATCACCAGATAGCCTGATTGTTAAGCCATAAACCGTTTGGGAAATAGAACAGTTTGTTTCTTCTTAACAACACATTTTAGGCCTAAAAGGACTGTAGGCAGCATTTCCGTCCATCTCGCCACACTGTGAGCTCTGATAACAGCTCTGCGATGAAAACATTCAATTTTCCCTTTACTTTGTGGATGATAGCAGTTGTATGATTGAGTTTGCATCCACACAGCCCTGCAAGTGACTGGAAATGTTCAGATTGAAAATGTTTCCCTTGGTCTGAAATGATCTTGGAAGGAACACCAAATCTTGCTATCCAATTGCTATAAAATATTTGTGCTAATGATTGTGCTGTGATATTTGTTAGAAGTACTACTTCCATCCACCCAGAAAATCTGTCAATACAACTGAGATATTATATGAAACCTTCAGAAGGTGGTAAAGGTAAAGGTAAAGGTCCAATTAGGTCCACATGAGCAGTACCTATTGAATTGCTGATCTTCTTTAGAAAATATACCTACAGGGGACTTGGTGTGTCTGGAGACTTTGCTTCTTTGACAGCTTAGACAGGATCTGGCCCAGAGAGTTAGGTCTTACTTCATATTACTCCAGATTACCTTGCATGTTACTAGCTTCATGGCCGCTCATACACCTGGGTGTGATAAGCTGTGGTAATGATGAAATAGTTGACGACGAAAGTTGCAAGGTATGTATGGTCTGATGAAAGATTGTCACACCATCACGATTTCCAAGATGGTAATGGATATTTCTTGAACTTAAGGAAAGTCTGAGGGTTTAATTGCAAATTCTTGAGTTCTTCATCTTCTTCCTGAGCTGCTGCAATTTCATCATAGTTTATTATCGACATCTCCTCTAGTCGTGACATGTTGTCAGCTACTATATTGTCCTTTCCTGAAATGTGAATTTTGTCTGTTGTATATTGTGGTATATATTGCAGGTGACATTGTATAAGTGAAGCTTTTTCATTATTTTCCTTATAGGCAAATGCCGAAAGTTTGTGATCTGTGAACACTGAAAGTTTCCTGCCTTGCAATAAATGCCTGAAATATTTTATTGGCAGGTATATTCCTAAGAGATCTTTGTCATAGGTACTATACCTTCTCAGAGTTTCAGTGATTTTCTTGGAAAAAAATCCAATTGGTTTACAACAGTTATTTTCATATAACTGTAATACAGAACCTACTGCCGAGTCAGATGCATCAAGGGAACAGTGCTAACTGATAGTTAGGATTGGGAAATGTTAATGCAGCATTTGCCAGGTCCTTCTTGCATTGTTGAGCTTCTTCTGACCAATCTATCTTCTCATTGTCATTCTTCTTTGATCCTTTAAGGAATTCATTTGAAAGTGCTTGATTGTTGGCTGCTTTCTTGATATGTTTTCGGCAGAAGTTGATCATTCCTAAAAATTTCCTAAGTTCTCAAACCATTGGAGGAAGCTTGTAATTTTGGATTATTTCAACTCTTCCTGGCTGTGTGCCTGCTGATGTAATCAGATAGCCCAGGAATTGAATTTCATGTACTCCTAATACTGGTTTACTTAAATGAATACTAAGGCCATAATCATTCAGTCTTTGAAACACCAAGTTCAAATGCCCAGTATGTTGCCCTGGAGAGATTCTGAGGCTATCAAGATGCCATATCAATGTTGGCAAAATAATCATCAAGTCCTTGTAAAATACCATGAATAAATCTTTGAAAAGTTGATGGGGCATTCCTGAGTACATAAGGCATACAATTAAATTCAAAAAGGCCAAATGGTGTAGGTATCGTAGATTTTTCTTTATCTTCCTCTGCTAATGGAATCTGTAAAAAAAAAAAAAAAAACGCTTGGAACATGTGTAATATCTTGAAAACCATTTTGCCTTGTAAGATGTAATTGAAATCATCAATGTGAGGTATGGGGTAACGATCGGATATGGTACGCTCATTAAGTCTACGATAGTAACCACACACATGCCACGTTCCATTCTTCTTTGTAACAAAATGCGCTGGGCTTGACCATTGCGACATTGAAGGCTGAATTATGTTGTGATCCAACATGAATTGGAATTCCCGTTTTACAATGGCTACTTTTTCACGATCAAGATGCCTAGGCTTGGAAAATACAGGAGGCCCTTTGGTAGTAGTGATAAAGTGCTTCACATCATATTTGATATCTTTAGGAGTCATTATTGGTTTAGTTATGTCAGGATATTTCTGTAATAAGTCATAAAATGCTAAACTCTCTTGCAAAGTACTAACTGTATCAAAGTCGGATATAGCAGCTATATCAGCCATGACACTGATTTTTGTTTTGCCAAACTGATGTAAGAAAATCTGCTCACAATACACCTTTGGTTGCTTTTACTATAACAAATGGCCATTCAAATATTCTTTTTAAGCCTAGATCAATGTTAATTATTTTGGTGGCAAAAGTTGTTATCTCTGTGCCATTAGCAGCATAAAGCTTAAAATCTGATGATACATTTTTAGAATTACTATTAGCTGGTAAGACAGAAATATCTGCTCCACTATCTGTTAGAAATTTTTGACCAGAATGTCGATCTCGATCTTGAATAAACAATTGAACATTCCGGCCTACCTGAGGTACGACGGCAGAATGTGAGGCCGCTACTAATTCCGCCGGCTGGTTTTGTCAGGATATTTCTGTAATGAGTCATAAAACGCTGAACCCTCTTGCAGAGTACTAACTGTATCAAAGTCGGATATAGCAGCTATATCAGCCGTGACACTGGCAAGATGGGGTGCACTCCTCTCGCCTACATTTGGTACCAAATCTGAAGCGGTAGTAGCAATATTTACCATCTCTGTCAAACTTTGGCTTACCCCTACCCTGACTGCAAGATCTTGGGTGGTAGTATCTTTTTCTACTGCAGGACTGTCTTGTACGTTGCAGGTCTCATTCTAATTCTTCAACCCTGACCAGTAGATCTTGCATCATTACGGCTGAGAGTATAGGTGCGCTTGGTGTATTGGCTTTTGAACTTTAGGTGCATGGACTTCTTCAACATACTTCATCTCACAAATCCGATCTGTGCTACCTTTTCCAAATCCTCATTATTTGATATTACCAAAATATTATGTACATTTATTGGAAGCTTGTCAAACCACAATGTTCTTAAAACCTTATCTGAGATGTTGGTACCAGCTAGTCCTTTCATTTTTCTGAGAAGCTAACTTGGTTTCATGTCACCTAACTGCATTTCACTTATAAGCTTCTTCATCTCCTTCTCTTCACTCTCCTTAAAAACGGTTTGCAATTCATTCCTTGGCTACAGTGTATTTATTTGAGTCCTTACTTGCTACTAAATCCCAGATGTTCTCTACGAACCTTGGTTCCAGCTGAGCGAGTAGATAATTAAATCTTGATGACTCAGTAGTTATTCCTGTGATCTTAAACTGAGCTTTGGCTTGACAAAACCAAATGTCTGGTTTATCAGTCTAGAAGGGACTTTCTGCTAACTTTTTCAACTTCACCTTTCAGTTGCATTTCTACTCCCTTGCCATCATGCAGCACGTTGGGGTCACCACTTATGTAAGTACGGTCAAGAGCAATTATTTACCTTGAATAATAACCAATTTCTATTACACCTTTCTTTTTTAATGAATCAAAAACAAAACAAGGAATCACTTTACAATCCATTCAGAATCCAAGAAAATTATAAATCTAATCTCACTGTTTTCCCTAAGAAACTGTATATATAGACTTTGTTTCTTGGTTCCTAAAGCTCACGCCAGTCATCGTAAGTCTTGTGAGGTGTCTTGGATGGCAGCCATATTAAGTCCAATAGGGTTCTACAAGTTTAAGATGAATACCAGACATAAACCCAGGATAAATGTTTGAGAATTTGAAAAACTTACTTTTATTTTGTACATTTCCCATCTGTGATTGTTATCAGTATACACTGAGTGGCCAAAAGTCATAGGAAGACACTGAACGTGGTGTTAATAATGAGTTGCTCCTCCGTAAGCCCTCAAAATCACAGTAATACGGTGAGGCATTGACTCTACAAGGTGTTGGAATCATTCTGAAAGTATCTTGCGTTGCTACCCACAATTGGTCTTGTGTAGTTGGTGCGGGGTTCATGGAGCATACACCAACATCAACAGCATCCCATAAATGCTCAACTGGATTAAGATCGGGGGATCTGGATGTCCAATCCATGGTTGTAACTTCACTAGAGTGCTCCTCCAAACACCTGCATGCCACCACAGAGTGGTGGCGAGGCGTATTGTCCTGTTGAAACATGGCATCCCCATCAGGGTACTCTAGGGCCAGAAAGGGATGCAGATGGTCTGAAAGAATGTCCACATAATGTGCACCTATCAGCGCTCCCAGCAGTCGGACAATGGGACCTAGTTGCGACCATGAGAATGCCGCCCAGACCAGAACTGAGCCACCTTCCGCCTGGACACAACCTTATTGACACGCAGGATCCATAGCTTCATGGGGCATATGCCACACACTCACACACCCATCAGCTCGGAACAATTGGAACCAAGATTCATCAGAACATACCACACCCTGTCACTGTACCATGATCCATTGCTGATGTTTGCAGGCCCATGCACGTCGTTGAGCTCTGTGTCAAGATGTCAGCAAAGGGACACGAGTTGGTCATCAGCTGGTAAAGCCTGTGTGGTGCAGTTGCTTCTTTACAGTCCTGGTAGAAATGGGTTCCTGACTCCAACATTCAAGTGGGCAGTGATCAAACTCACAGTAGCCCATTGAGTGCCCAGTATAGTTCTGCGGAGGCGACGAGATGTCCTTTCTTTAAACACCTGTGGTCTTCCCGTGTGGCAGTTAACGCGGGTGGTAACATCCTCTCTACAATATTAAAGATCCACCCTCGGCACTGTTGACCTTGGAAACCCAAATTCACGTTTATTCTCTACAATGCTATGAATTATGCGCCATGCACCTGATGATCATCCCACATTCAAAGTCGATTAACTCACAACATGTTAACATCTTCATGACACTGGTGTCTGTGACAGAGTGCTCAGCTACACAGCAGCTAGCCACAATGCTCAGGGGTCATACACAGCACATTTTCTAATGGGGCACCCCTTCCCGTGACTTTTGGCCACTCAGTGTAAGTTGACTGAAGAGATTAACACGTTCAATTGCTTTCCATATGCAGTTTATTCAAACTATGAAGGAATAAATGCTGCCCCAGAGGCGTGCGACAAGCTTCGGGAGCTGGTACAGTTCCTATCCTCGTCGCTCGATGGGGGCTTCATTCATTCCATTCCTAACCCGGTTAAAACTGGAAACAGGCTGTGGATTTTCATTTTCAAGGAATAAAGGCCCTGGAGAAAGAAGACAAAAACATCACTCGGAATTACCATGAGATGAGATGGGACAGTATTTTGAAAAATGATCTAATGGTGAAAATTTAAATATCAGACAACAGGACACTACGGCAAAAGAAAATATTCAAAAATGCAGAGCCCCCTATAACATGGACAAAAGTGGAAAATTCACTGAAGAAACTGAGTAAAGCCAAGGCAACAGGCATAGATGAGGTAAGCGCTGACATTATCAAGGCTGCTGGAGTGCAAGGATTGTAGTGGTTGTTTACAATCCTAAATACCATTTGGAAAGTAGGAAAACTACCCAAAGACTGGACTAAAGGAGCCATTGTCCCTCTATTTAAGAAAGGAAACAGACAGAAACTCAGCAACTACAGGGGCATCCTCTTCTGTCTCATGGACTCAAAATAATGGAACAAATCATAGAACAGAGATTAAGAACCATCATTGAATCGCAGCTTGAAGAGGAGTAGTATGGTTTTAAAAGGAATAGGGCTACAACAGATATATTTTCTGTAAGGATGATCATGGAGAAGCACTGGGAAAAAGGAAAAGATGTCTTCTTCATTTTCCTAGATATTGAGAAAGCTTACAATAATATACAGAGACAAAAAATCTGGGAATGTCTTGGGAGTATATCTCTATCATGTGCTATAATTAATAAAGTCAAAATGCTGTAGGATTATTTCCAGAGTTGTGTCCAAATAGGCAATGGATATTCAGAGTGGTTTGAGACTAGACAGGGTGTACAATAAGGCAGCACACTATCGCCACTTTTATTCATCACTGTAATGGATGAAATAATGAAAAGTGTTGAGAGACTCAACAACAACTCTAAGTTTAAAGCTCTTGCTTTTGCACATGATGTTGTGATAAGGGGTGATGGTGAGGTTGAAGTACAACAGAAGCTGAATGACTGGAATGCTATATTCAAGCAATTGGGTCTCAAGATAAGCAAGTCCATTGCCTGTTAGTCAAGAGAACATTTGTACTAACATCATTCTGGATGGATCAAAGTTGGAACAAGTACATCAGTTCTGCTATCTTGGCAGTATAATAATACAGTAACAGATAGCCAATCATCTTCAGAAATCACTAGTAGAGTACAAATCGAGCACAGTTTTATCATATTGGGAGAAGAATTCCTTGGGATTAACAAGTTCCAAAAAGATCAAAATTAATACTCTACAGAAGCTTATTTGTACCATTTGTCACATACAGTCTAGTAACCTGCATTAAAATAAACAGATATATCAGCAAACTACAAGCAGTGGAAATGAAGTTCTTGAGAACTGTGGTTCAGAATACATGGAGGGACAAAATAATGATACACCATCTTGTCCAAGCGAAATAACCTTTTAGTGAGATCTGTGTCGAAAACAGGTTCGAATGGTCTGGTCATCTCAAAAGAATTGACCCACAAAGAACAGCTAAAGTGTGGTTTGAGAATGAACTCCAAGGTGAAAGTTCAAGACGTCGGCCAAGGAAGAGCTGATTCGATCAGATTAGAATAATCTAGCTGGGCAAGGTCTGGATTTGCAGCAGTTTATGAAAGTAAATGCTTATTATAATCTATAAATTTCATTTTTGTTCCATATTGAAGTGCTAATATACTTGATATATAGTATTGAAAAAAAATAGTATTTGAACAATTCTCCCTGCAATTACACTTATTTTCATTGCCCTTCCATCTCTTCAACTTCTCTATCTTGTCAATTTATTTCTTATCATATGTAGTAAATGCCTACCTGGACAGAAATAAATAGACAATGATCATTCACTGCATCCAGGAAACTGGAGCTGAGTCAAGATGATGAGAAATAAATAATGCCATGTGGCCTCTGGAGGCGACCTGCGTGTCATGATGAGGATGAAATGATGATAAAGACAGCACATACACCCAGTCCCCGTGCCAGGGAAATTAACCAATTATGGATAAAATTCCCGACCCTGCCAGGAATTAAACTCAGGACCCCTGTGACCAAAGGCCAGTACTCTAACCATTTAGCCATGGAGCCGGACAAGATGGGTATTTTTCAAATTGTAACATTATATATACAAGCATTTGTGTAAAATTCAGGATCCTTGGAGTCACATACAGTATATGTGCTTATGTAACTTACTTGTGAAAAGATATATCTATGAAGTCCAATTTTAAAATCTTGAGTAATAATAATAATAATCATATGTCCTCAGCTACCTTGTGCAGACATTTCAATTTGACACCATCTGGCTGTCTGCTCATCAATTTTGACATTCCGTTTTACTCTAGGCCCACTAGATGACAGACAGAGTAAACCTCTGTAAATCTCTCTTGGGTATCTGTGGCTGAGATGTTAATGAATTTTGTTGGGTAAACACCAAATGTGTCACCAGAGATCTTTTACATGCCAACATCATACGACATGGAGTGTCGAATGGACTTTTTTCTGCCCTTCAAAAATCCAACTACCACTGCCGGGTTTGAACCCGCTATCTTGGGATCCAGGGGCCGACACTCTACCACTGATCCACAGAGGCAGGAGGAGTCCGAGATCTTGAAGCAATTCGAGGCTTCGTCTCGACGACGCAGGCATTCCGAGGCATATGAAAACCAATGACATGGTAACAACGATAATAATAAGATAATCTTGAGTTAGCAGCCAAGAAAAGACAATGGAAAGCTATGAAAATAATAACAGAAGAAAAGCAATTGTGCAAGCAAGTATTTTTCTTCAAATATTACAAGTTCTAACTTATTTTCATGTTCACAGAATCCTGCAGTTTTAAAAGATATTAGAATATTGTAACACACACTATTGAAGAAATTTTGGTATACATAGACAAAAATCTGCCACAGCTGACTCACTCACATACATTATATACAGTTGTGGAAATCAAATGCAGGTGAGTGTAAATCTAAATTTAGGGAAAATTAAAATTGCTTTGAAACGTTCGCTTAAAACATTCAGAGATTGGTCTTTCCTCTGTCATCAGGCCTTTCACAATTTCAAAGTGATTGAAAGCTAAGTCAAGAAGCACAAGCATGTCAGCACAGGGAAGCAACTACCGGACACATTGCTTTTACCTTCAAACTGGTTACTACTTTCATCTCGTGATCATAGCCATAACTATAGACTCCCAAGACAGCCTCGAGAGACCTCCAAGGCCGAACATCCACAGCAGTCTCTCATAACGCGGCACAGCTTCCTCCTGACTGCTGCAGCAGTCAACCGGAGTGAAAGGGTTAATGAACTTATCAGTTTTAGCTGAACATATTTTAAATGTGCCAATTTTATCACTGTATATGAATTACCGGTAACTGATCTAATTTATAGCTGAGCAAATCAAAAAGTGAAAATAAGTTGATTCCACACCAGACATTCAGTTGTCCTTTGTACCAATTCAATGCCTCGAAGTATGTGATAAAGCTGGAGAACGATTCATTGATGTCGTACTATTTGAAACTTTTCTTGAGATGAGACAGTGATTAAACTTCTTGATGCAATGAGGTAGAAAATTTTAAAAAACTATGTTTGCCATGGCTGGAAAATAATATAAGAATTGCATTATGCAGTATAGCAAAATTTGTGTCTTTTTCAGTGCACAGTTTATAGTGAAGTAGTAAAGTGATGCTATTTACTGCATTTCCTTTACCCTGAACCGGAAGGTAGCAAGCAAAAACAAATTAACTAAAATCTAAGATTTTAAAATTTACTCCAAAATCTTGATAATTTTCTGGATGGTTTGGCTAAAAGAAAAGGAAAATATGACGTGAGGAGATTTGGATGAAAAGCCACCTACTATGAGAGAATAAAAATCATTTCATACAAAGATGGAAAAACCATCTATGATGACTATTGTGTGCAAATCTGCTTTTTAATGAATTTACAAGTTTAGCCAGACATTACCATCAATTTCAGTAAATTTATGTAATATTCTGCCATTTCTGGATATCTTCTCTACTTTTATTCATTTATGAGAAAAAATATTACATTTACAAGAAAGAAACTTTTACCACCAAGCACGGTATGTAAGGAGGGAAGGAAGAACAGAGTGTCTGAGTGAAGTGGATTGTATTTCTTGTCCTAGTCCATTTTCAAACTATGCAAATGCTGGGGCTGTACCTTAATTAAGACCATGGCTGCTACGTTCCCTCTCCTAAGCCTTTTTTCTATCCCGTCGTTGCCACAAGACCTATCTGTGTCGGTGCGATGTAAAGCAACAAAAAAAGAATTGCAAATGGTGCTCGGTAAGATACATGGATCATCGAACAGTTGTGACATTAAGATATAATATAAAATTAAGTTCCCACAAGAGAACCATTATAGTTTTGCTGATTGTGAATATTAAAAGTACTGTACAGCCAGTACAGGCTGTATGACGGGAAAAACTGTCCAAATGAAGAACAACTCGAATTAGAGAAAGAAGATATGGTTTGAGGGGAAGATAAAGGGGATACTATACTGAGAAGAAAGATCAAGGTATAACTGAATAAGATGAAAAATAGAAAGGCAATGGGAATAGACCTATAAAACATTCCTCTTGAGCTGTTAAATTTGTTAAATAATGAAGGAACGAAGAAAGGAGTTGACTGCACTATGTAATCAAATATACGTGACAGGAAAATGACTGAAGGACTTTAGTGAAATCATCTTAATCCCTACAGAAAAGAAAAAGAACAGCAAAAATGCGAAGAACCTCATTTCACATGCAGCCAAAGTCTTACTGAGAACACTCAAGAGAGCTGAATAACTTTATATGTGAAGAACAGTTTTGTTTCAGGCGAGGAGTTGGAACAAGAGATGCCATTGGGCTGCTGAGGGTGATAGAAGAGAGGGGCATAGAGAAAAACTGGGAGGTTTATGCTGTATTCATTGATCTTGAGAAGGCTTTTTGACTGTGTCAGATGGGGCAAACTGATGTCAACACTAAAGAAACATGGAGTTGATTGGAGGGATAGAAGGCTAATAAAGAACTTGTACTTAAACAAGAGAACAAAAGTAAGAATAGGAGATGAGTGAAGTTGAATTAGGAATAGGTGTAAGACAGGGATGCTGTTTATCACCAATACTGTTCTATATTTATCTAGAGGAAATAATCAATGAAAGTTATCATGGAGAAGGTGGAGTTTGTGTTGGGGCTATGAGAGTAGAGTGTATAAGATTTGCAGATCAATCAATCAATCAATCAATCAATCAATCAATCAATCAATCAATCAATCAATCAATCAATCAATCAATCAATCAATCAATCACTACCAGTGGCGTATCCTGGTATCAAGACGTGGGCTACCACTAGACTTAAGCTACCCCTTTTCGATAGTTGGTTTAGGGAACATCAAGCCTTAAGCATTTTGAGCTGCATCCAACAGCCAACGGAGCTGCCCGCTGTGTTGTCAAGGCTGCTTCACAAGCTACTGCCCTGGCCTCTGCCACAGCCAATACTCAACACCTGATCAATCGAGTTGGTAGCCTAAGGTTTAGCAAATTGAAGTCCAGCTTTGAGGCTAAATGGATAGAATGCTTGCCTTTGGTCCGACGGCCCCGGTTCAATTTTCAGAATCAACCCCCTCATACTGTTAATTCCCCTGGCTTGGGAACTGGGTGTTTATGACGTCATCGCCATTCATTTTATCCTTATTAGGTCACCACCAAGCCTATGTAGATGCCATGCACCATTATTATGGTTATTATTATTATTATTATTATTATTGTTATTCTTCTTATTATTATTATTATTAACATCATCATAATCGTTAAATAATAATGTTGAATTTTACAGCGGTCGTACCCATCGTTCAATGGTTAATTATCTTCCTCGGAAGATCAGTGGTGGTGTCCGACCCATGATCACGGGTTCGATTCCAGCCAACAAAAGAGAACACTAAACCTGAAAGAATGCGTTTGATTTTAGCAGATCTACCAATAAAAAGAAACTATATTACTCCTATTACAGCAGCCCTGCAGTGTCTTCCTACAAGGATGTAGAAGTAAACGGGAGTGAAATACCAGCACTCCGTTATCTATATATTTAAGACAGAAGGATGAGGTGAGGAAGTATATACGATGAGTAACGCATGGTGATAGCAGTGGCGATCTGACGGACCGAAGCCTAGCACAGCTATCCTCCGCCGGTCCCCGCGCCTGTAGGCAGACAGCAGCAAGCCGCGTGAGGCGAGTCGATGGGAAGGGACGAGAGTCTGGGCTGCAATATCAGTCTCCGAAGCCTTGTTCTCAGAAATACGTGCGACGTGTTTTCTCATTGCTTTCAAGGTTTGCAAATGGAACAATGTGTCAGATGCTTACAATATAATGTGCTTTAGATTTCCATCGCTCGCATTTGAGGTTTGGGCTTCACTGATAGCCTTGGTAGCCCTCAGTATACGCCACTGATCACTACTGATCTGCATTTAGGGTAGTCACCCAGGTGGCAGCTTCCCTATCTGTTGTTTTCCTAGCTTTTTCTTGAATGATTTCAAAGAAATTGGAAATTGATTGAACATCTCTCTTGTTAAGTTATTCCAGTCTCTAACTCCCCTCCCTATAAACGAATATTTGACCCAATTTTTCCTCTTTAATTCCAGCTTTATCTTCATATTGTGATGTTTCCTACATTTAAAGACATGCCATGTGTAGGTAACTGTGTGTTATTGTGGTGGAGGATAGTGTTATGTGTGGCATGTGAGTTGAAGGGATGTTGCGGAAAGCACAAACACCCAGCCCCCGGGCCACTGGAATTAACCAATGAAGGTTAATGGATGGAATTAACCCTCTGCCCGAGGTCCCGGGTTCGATTCCCGGCCATGTCTAGGATTTTTACCTGGATCTGAAGGCTGGTCCGACGTAGGGATGCCATCTGTCCCGTACTGTACGGGACATCCCGTATTTGAGGTGAACATTTTGCATCCCGTATTATGAACTGTTGTCCCGTAAAAACGAACGTTTGTCTTTTTAAAAATCCGTATTTGATTTGAGTGCCATTGAAGTTCAAAGCAGCTCCATTATATTTTTTATCTTTGGAACCTCAGAAGAAGGAAATCCATTTCTAATAATGTTTTTCTGCTTGTTTTTCATACCTAATCCATTGTAGTGTATGTAGGCCTACTGTTAACAGGATGTAAGTTAGTTTCTTTTACGAATTTCAATAATTATCTTATTCTGTTAATGAAGCTAATTATAACCTAATTGAAATTGGTACCTTGCATTCCGGAGATAGTGGGTTCGAACCCCCACTGTCGGCGGCCCTGAAGATGGATTCCCATTTTCACATCAGGCAATTGCTATACCT
Organism: Anabrus simplex; assembly: GCF_040414725.1. NCBI lineage: Eukaryota > Metazoa > Arthropoda > Insecta > Orthoptera > Tettigoniidae > Anabrus > Anabrus simplex. The sequence goes on along the minus strand of NC_090266.1, from coordinate 1,119,370,882 downwards.
TAATTAAGGCCACGGCCGCTTCCTTCCCACTCCTAGCCCTTTCCTATCCCATCGTCACCATAAGACCTCTCTGTGTCGGTACGACGTAATGCAAATAAAAAGCTAAAAAGGGGTACGTATGGTATTTATGAACTATCCCTTATTTTTGCGAAAAATCCCGTATTTTTAGTTAAATGTCCCTTATATATTATATATCAGAGTGACAACCCTAGTCCGAGGTTCACTCAGCCTAGAGTTATCTGACGGTGAGATGGCGGCCCCGATCTAGTAAGGCAAGAAAAACTGGCCGAGAGATTCGTCGTGCCCACCACATGACATTTCATAATATGCAAACTTCCGAATCTTCTTTAAAAATAAAGAAACATGCATTTTTTGTTCTCGGAAATTTTTTTCGTAATGTGGCTAAAACTAAGTGAAAAGACGTTGAATACGTTTTACGAGGTTACATATATCTCAAAAAACTGAAGATGATGCAGTCGTGAAAACTGATATTTGAAATGCCTTTTAAAAATATATAAACAAGTTTTTTTGTTTTCGGAAAATCCACTTAAGGGGCGGGGTGGTGAAAATAAGTGAAGGAATTCAATTGTTTTTATGAGGATGTATATATTTCAAAAACAGAAGATGTTACAGTCTTTGAAACTGGTAATTGAAATCTCCTTTAAAAATAAAGAAACGTGTCGTTTTTGGTTTTTGGAAAATCCACTTAAGGGGGTGCAAACAATTGAAAAAGTGGGTAAATAAGTGAAGGAGTTTAATTCTGTTTATGAGGATACTTCTATCTCAAAAACTGAAGACGTTACAGACATGAAAATTGGTATTTGGAGTCTCATTTTAAAAAGAAACGCGTCATTTTATCGAAAAATCCACTTAAGGGGATGAAAAGTATTGAAGAAGCGGATGAATTTTTTTTTTTTTTGCTAGTTGCTTTACGTCGCACCAACTCAGATAGGTCTTATGGCGACGATGGGACAGGAAATGGCTAGGAGTGGGAAGGAAACGGCCGTGGCCTTAATTAAGGTACAGCCCCAGCATTTGCCTGGTGTGAAAATGGGAAACCACGGAAAACCATTTTCAGGGCTGCCGATAGTGGGGTTCGAACCTACTATCTCCCGAATACTGGACACTGGCCGCAATTAAGCGACTGCAGCTATCGAGCTCGGTGATGATATATTTATTTATTTATTTATTTATTTATTTATTTATTTATTTATTTATTTATTTATTTATTTATTTATTTATTTATTTATTTATTTATTTATTTTAATGAGTGTGTATATCTACAGTAAATCCCCAAAACTTAACATGTTACATATGTGAAGATTGATACTTGGAATGTCCTTCAAAAATACAGGAAGAATTATTTTGTTCTGTTTTCGAAAAAGCCACTTAACGGGGATGAAAAAAGTGAAAAATGAGTTGAATTATTTTTATGAGGATACTTCTATCTCAAAAACTGAAGATGTTGCAGACGTAAAAATTGGTATTTGGAATCCCATTTAAAAATTTTTAAAAAAACATATGTTTTTGTTTTCGGAAAATCCACATAGTTGGAGCGGCAGGGAAAGGACTGATAAAGTGGCTGGATGCATTTTATGGGGATACTTATATCTAAAAACTGAAGATGTTATAGACATGGAAATAGGCACTGGAATCTCCTTTAAAACTAAAGAAACGCGCATTTTTGCGTTTTCGACTTCAGAGAGGACTGTTTCTCACAAGTACAGATCTATGTCGCATGTTCTAGAGTTATCTCTGCCAGTAGCCTGGTCAACTTAGCCCCAAAAAGCAACACCACAAATGTGGTGTACAAAGAGGTTCTGGGGTAAATGAAAATCAGTTTTTCTGTGAGTTTTTATACTTTAAGGATTTTCAGATAATGTCTTATTGCAGTACCGAGGAACGATTACTTTTATCAAATTACTAAATCCACGCGAGGGAAGCGGCGGCTGACAGCTAGTCAGATATAGAACACTTCGCACGGACAAACTTCTGTTAAAGCACGCGCCAAAACGAAAGCTTACGCACTTTTGTGCAGAAATTAAAATTCTCAGGGTGACTAGTTCAGACAGCGTATTCACTTTCAAGGTTCACAACGCACAATTTTTCTTACTTCACCTTTTTTTAAACTAGCCGCAAGACACACAGGGAGAAATAGGCTTTCTAATGGCGAAGGAAATACCGAAATTGGTTGTATGGCTCACATGTCTTCTCCTTTTATAATATTAGTATTGATTTGTTATTGGTGCCTTTCATGGCTCTCATAAGACCAAGCGAGTTGGCCGTGCGGTAGGCTCGCGCAGCGGTGAGTTTGCATTCGGGAGATAGCGGGTTCAAATCCCTCCGTCGGCAGCCCTGAAGATGGTTTCCGTGGTTTCCCATTTTCACACCAGGCAAAGATTGGAGCGGTACCTTAATTAAGGTCACGGCCGAATCCTTCCCACTCCTAGCCCTTTTCTATCTTGTCGTCTCCATAAGACCTATCTGTGTCGGTGCGACGTAAAACAAATTCTCTCTCTGCTATCGCAACCATACAATCGGATTCCAGCAAGATATAGCAGATATCTTGGATTCAGGAGTTCAAATGGACTGTATCGCGATTTACCTGTCTAAGGGAATTGATAGGGTGGATCATGGGAGACTACAGGCAAAAATGAGTGCAACTGAACTAGACAAAAGAGTGACTGAATGGGTTGCTATATTTCTAGAAACCTGGCGAGTTGCCCGTGAGATTAGGGGCGCGCGCTGTGAGCTTGCATCTGGGAGATAGTGGGTTTGAACCCCGAAGATGGTTTTCCAGTTTCACTCTAGGAAATAATTAAGGCCGTGGCCGCTTCCTACCCAATCCTAGTCGTTTCTCACCCTTCCGTCGCCGAAAAGCTACCATGTATTAGAGCGACGTTAAGAAAAGAGAAAAGAAAAGCAAAATGACTCTCAAAAGCGTCACTATTCGACATGAGAAATCGCCGCTCACTCGTAGAACTCGTAGGCTGATAACCCATAAAATGGTATCATTCCACCTGCCATATGACTTGCAGAAACAACAAACAGATCCCCCCTCCATCTGCATACGTACCCTTGTGTCAGCGTTGGTCTGGAGTGACGTTAGAGAGTCCAAGTTCGCGGATTCGGTCAACAATCTTGGCATCTCATGTCATTTTCATTGTCATCCGAAAAAATTAACTCAGCCGTCCAGTAGAATTCCACTTTCGTTACTAGATTGCAGCAAAAACGAAATTATGAAATTGGTTGGGAAACCGCCTATATGGCACCACTTGAGAAGATCTGCCACCCGCTAAATGAGGCTATAGGGTTATTATTCTTATTCTTATTATTAATTCTTTTATTCTTTTTTCCTTAATCTGTTTACCCTCCAGGGTCGGTTTTTTCCTCGGACTCAGCGGTGGCGTGCCAGATGCGACCGTGCCGCATGCGACCCGTGCCACTAGCGACCGCATAATCTGTAACCGTGCTGGATGCGACCGGCGTTGTCAAGCAAATTGTCATTTGATAAGCTTTGTCATCACCCAAGATAAGGTAAGCTAAATCAGAACCAGAAAAAGTTAGAAAAATGGCCAAAAATTCAGAACACTCCTTACGGGGTAGGGAATGAAATTGTCTTTGTTCTGCTCAACTACTAAACCGCAAACTGTGCACAACATTAATGTACACTGAATTAGTCATCGGGAAATACAACCTATACAGCTCGTTACTGAGAACAATTCGAACGATTGCATGAAAGGCTCACAAATCATAACGAATGAGTACATTTCTTAAGAAATCTCGAGGTATTAGGCTACTGGATTAATATTTCTCGGATGATTTCCTTCCATTCTCAAAAATTATCAGAACACAGACCAGCGTCTAGTAGGACCAGCGTAATTCGTAAGGTCCCATGTTGTAATGGTTAGCACTCTTTACTCCGAATACAGCGATCCTTTTTCAAACCTCTGTGGGACCTAAAATTGCCATTTCAATATATTACTAGTTTATTAATTGTAGGATGTTTTCTTTGCATTGTCAAACATTATCGAAGCACTTCCGAATGTCGACTAGGAACTTCCGTAACCGTCAGGACCCGTGGAGTAATGGTTAGCACTCTGGACTTTGAATCCAGCGATCCGAGTTGAAACCTCGGTGGGACCTGCAATTGTTATTTCAAGATGTTATTATTCCATTAAATCTTGGACGTTTCTTTTCCATTCTCATACATTATCAAAAAAAAAAAAAAAACCGGGCGAGTTGGCCGTGCGCGTAGAGGCGCGCGGCTGTGAGCTTGCATCCGGGAGATAGTAGGTTCGAATCCCACTATCGGCAGCCCTGAAGATGGTTTTCCGTGGTTTCCCATTTTCACACCAGGCAAATGCTGGGGCTGTACCTTAATTAAGGCCACGGCCGCTTCCTTCCAACTCCTAGGTCTTTCCTCTCCCATCGTCGCCATAAGACCTATCTGTGTCGGTGCGACGTAAAGCCCCTAGCATTATCAAAATATTGAGGAGCGTCCAATAGGACCAGCGCAGTCCGTAAAATCCCCTGGTGTAATGGTAAGCACTCTGGAGCACTCTGGACTCCGAATCTGGCGATCCGATTTCAAATCTCGCGGGGGACCTAGTATGTCATGTCAAGTCATTACTAGTTTATTAATTGTAAGATGTTTTCTTCCATTGTCAAACATTATAAAAACATTGACGGTTGTCGATTAAGAAATACCTTATCCGTCTGGTCCCATGGTGTAATGGTTAGCACTCTGGGCTTTGAATCCAGTTCAAATCTCGGTGGCAACTGCAATTTTATTTTCGAGGTATTACTGGTTTCATATTTCCCAGGTGATTTCATTCCATTCTCAAATTTATCGGAGTATTGATGAACATCTGGTAGGAACGAAGCTGCACTTTAGGCCCCATGGTGTTGTAGTTAGCCATCTGGAGTACGAAATCAGCGATCCAAGTTCAAACCTCGGTGGGACCTGGAACTTTAATTTCCCGTTAATACAAATTTCTTAATTATCGGATGATTATCTCATTATCATCATCATCTGTTTACCATCCAGGGTCGGCTTTTCCCTCGGACACAGCCAGGGTTCCTACCTCTACCGCCTCAAGGACAGTGTCCTAGAGCATCAGACTCTTATTTGGGGATACAACTGGGGAGAATGACCAGTACCACTCCCAGGCGGCCTCTACTGCTATGCTGAACAGGGCCTTGTGGAGGGATGGGAAGATTGGAAGAGATAGGCAAGAAAGAGGGAAGGAAGCGGCCGTGGCCTTATGTTAGGTAATATCCCGTCATTCGCCTGGAGGAGAAGTGGGAAACCACGGAAAACCACTTCCAGGATGGCTTAGGTGGGAATCGAACCCACCCCTACTCAGTTGACCTCCCGAGGCTGAGTGGACCCCGTTCCAGCGCTCATACCACTTTTCAAATTTCGTGGTAGAGCCGGGAATCGAACCCGGGCCTCCGGGGGTGGCAGCTAATCACGCTAACCACCTCCAGGCAAATGCCGGGATGGTTCCTAACTTAAGGCCACGGCCACTTCCTTCCCTCTTCCTTGCCTATCCCTTCCAATCTTCCCATCCCTGCACAAGGCCCCTGTTCAGCATAGCAGGTGAGGCCGCCTGGGCGAGGTACAGGTCATACTCCCCAGTTGTATCCCCCGACCAAGAGTCTGAAGCTCCAGGACACTGCCCTTGAGGCGGTAGAGGTGGGATCCCTCGCTAAGTCCGAGGGAAAAACCGAACCTGGAGGGTAAACAGATGATGATGATGATGATCGATGAACAACTTTTAGGAACGAAGCTGCACGTTAGGCCCCATGGTGTTGTAGTTAGCCCTCTGGAGTACGAAATCAGCGATCCAAGTTCAAAACTCGTGGGGGGCCTAGTATGTCATGTCAAGACATTACTAGTTTATTAATTATAAGAGGTTTTCTTCCATTGTTACATTATAAAAACATTGAGGTTTGTCGATTAAGAAAACGCCGTATTCGTCTGGTCCCATGGTGTAATGGTTAGCACTCTGGGCTTTGAATCCAGCGATCCGAGCTCAAATCTCGGTGGGACCTGCAATTTTATTTTCGAGGTATTACTGGTTTCATATTTCCCGGATGATTTCCTTCCATTCTCCATCTTATCGGTGTATTGATGAACATCTGGTAGGAACGAAGCTGCACGTTAGGGCCCATGTTGTTGTAGTTAGCCCTCTGGTGTACGAAATTGTAAGATGTTTTCTTCCATTGTCAAACATTATGAAACATTGACTGTTGTCGATTAAGAACCAGCTAATTCGTCTGGTCCCATGGTGTAATGGTTAGCACTCTGGACTTTGAATCCAGCGATCCGAGTTCAAATCTCGGTGGGACCTGCAATTTTATTTCCGAGGTATTACTGTTTTCATATTTCGCGGATGATTTCCTTCCATTCTCAAACTTATCGGAGTATTGATGAACAACTGGTAGGAACGAAGTTGCACGTTAGGCCCCATGGTGTTGTAGTTAGCCCTCTGGAGTAAGAAATCAGCGAACCTAGTTCATAACTCAGTGGGACCAGGAACTTTAATTTCCCTTTAATAGAAAAATCTTAATTCTCGGATGACTATCTACAAATCTCGAACATTATCGGGCCACTGACGAACATCTATTACGAACTACGCTGTTCATTAGGTCTCATGGTGTAATGGTAAGCACTCTGGACTCCGAATCTGGCGATCCGATTTCATAACTCGCGGGGGGCCTAGTATGTCATGTCAAAACATTACTAGTTTATTAATTGTAAGATGTTTTCTTCCATTGTCAAACATTATAAAATCATTGACTGTTGTTGATTAAGAAGCACCGAATTCGTCTGGTCCCAATGAGTAATGGTTTGCACTCTGGACTTTGAATCCAGCGATCCGAGTTCAATTCTCGGTGGGTCCTGCAACTTTATTTTCGAGGTATTACTGGTTTCATATTTTCCGGATGATCTCCTTCCATTCTCAAATTTATCGGTGTATTGATGAACAACTGGTAGGAACGAAGCTGCACGTTAGGCCCCATGGTGTTGTAGTTAGCCCTCTGAAGTACGAAATCAGCGATCCAACTTCAAAACTCGTGGGACCAGGAGTTTAATTTCCAGTTAATACAAAATTCTTAATTCTCGGATGATTATCTACAAATCTCAAACATTATCGGGCCACTGACGAACATCTATTACGAACTGCGCTGATCGTTAGGTCTCATGGTGTAATGGTTAGCACTCTGGACTCTGAATCCAGCGAGCCGAGTTCAAATCTCGGTGGGACCTGTTATTTTCATTTCAAGATATTTCTAGCTTATTAATTGTAGGGTGTTTTCCTTCAAATCTCAAACATTATCGAAACTGCGAGGAGCGTCGGGTAGAAACAGCGCAGTTTGTAAAGTCTCACGATGTAACGTTTTTAGCACTCCGGACTCTGAATACAACGTTCCGAGTTCAAATATCAGTGGGAACTGCAATGTTACTTTCGAGGTATTACTGGTTTTATATTTCTCGGATGTTTTCCTTCCATTCTCAAACATTAGCGGGACAATGAAGAACATCTAGTATGAACCGCGCTGCCGTTGAAGTCCCATGGTGTAATGGTTACCTCTCTGAACTCAGAATAGAGCGATTCGTGTTCAAATTTCTGTGCGACATGTTTTTTCACTTCTATATATTCTGCTTAACTCCGCCTCAATGGCAGTGTCCTGTGCGTCAGACTCGTTGACGGAGGATACAACTGGGGAAGTTGTCCAGTACTTCGTCTAGGCGGGCTCACCTGCAATGCTGAACAGAGGCCGTGTGGGGGGATGGGATTAAGGGTTGGACAGGGAAGTGGGAAGGAATCGGCCGTGGCCTTAAGTTAGGTACCATCCGGCATTTTCATGGAGGAGAATTGGGAATCCACAGAAAACCACTTGCAGGATGGCTTGGGTGGGAATCGCACCCACCTCTACTCAGTTGACCTCCCGAAGCTAAGTGGACCCCTTTCCACCCCTCGTAAAACTTTTTCAAACTTCGTGGCAGATGCGGCAATCGATCCCCGGCCTCTGTGGTGGCAGCTAATCACACTAACCAGTACACCACAAAGGCGGTCATCCAGTTATTACTAGTTTATTAAGTCTAGGACGTTTTCTTTCCCTTCTGAAACATTATCGAAACACCGACGAGCGTCGAGTAGACCAGCGCTGTTTGTAATGTCCCATGGTGTACTGGTTTTAGCACTCTGGATAAGATCTGCCACTCGCTAAATGAGGCTATAAGGTTATTATTCTTATTCTTATTATTAATTCTTTCATTTTTTTTTCCTTAATCTGTTTACCCTCCAGGATCGGTTTTTCCATCGGACTCAGCGGTGGCGTGCCAGATGGGAGCGTGCCGCATGGGACCCCTGCCACTAGCGACCGCCTAATCTGTAACCGTGCCGGATGCGACCGGCGTTGGCAAGCAAATTGTCATTTGAAAAGCTTTGTCATCACCCAAGATAAGGTAAGCTAAATCAGAGTCAGAAAAAGTTAGAAAAATAGCCAAAAATTCAGAACACTGCTTACGGGGTAGGGAATGAAATTTTCTTTGTTCTATTCAACTACTAAACCGCAAACTATGCACAACATTAATGTACACTGAATTACTTATCGGGAAATACAACATATACAGCTCGTTAAGGAGAACAATTCGAACGATTGCATGAAAGGCTCACAGATAATAACGAATGAGTACATTTCTTACGAAATTTCGAGGTATTAAGCTACAGGTTTAATATTTCTCGGATGATATCCTTCCATTCTCAAAAATTATCAGAACACAGACCAGCGTCTAGTAGGACCAGCGTAATTCGTAAGGTCACATGTTGTAATGGTTAGCACGCTTTACTCCGAAAGCAGCGATCCTTTTTCAAATCTCCGTGGGACCTAAAATTGCCATTTCAATATATTACTAGTTTATTAATTGTAGGATGTTTCCTTTGCATTGTGAAACATTATCGAAGAACTTTGAGTGTCGACTAGGAACTGCCGTAATCATCAGGTCCCGTGGTGTACTGGTTAGCACTCTGGACTCCGAATCTGGCGATCCGATTTCAAACCTCGCGGGGAGCCTAGTATGTCATGTCAAAACATTACAATTTTATTAATTGTAAGATGTTTTCTTCCATTGTCAAACATCATAAAAACATTGACGATTGTCGATTAAGAAACGCGTTATCCGTCTGGTCTCATGGTGTAATGGTTAGCACTCTGGGCTTTGAATCCAGCGATCCAAGTTCAAATCTCGGTGGGCCCTTCAATTATATTTTCGAGGTATTACTGGTTTCATATTTCCCGGATGATTTCCTTCCTTTCTCAAACTTATAGGAGTATTGATGAACATCTGGTAGGAACGAAGCTGCACGTTAGGCCCCATGGTGTTGCAGTTAGCACTCTGGACTACGAAATTGTAAGTTGTTTTCTTCCATTGTCAAACATTATAAAATCATTGACTGTTGTCGATTAAGAGCAGCTAGTTCGTCTGGTCCCATGGTGTAATGGTTAGCACTCTGGACTTTGAATCCAGCGATCCGAGTTCAATTCTCGGTGGGACCTGCAATTTTACTTCCGAGGTATTACTGGTTTCATATTTCCCGGATTATTTCCTTCCATTCTCAAATTTATCGGAGTATTGATGAACAACTTGTAGGAACGAAGCTGCACGTTAGGCCCCATGGTGTTGTAGTTAGCCCTCTGGAGTAAGAAATCAGCGAACCTAGTTCATAACTCAGTGGGACCAGGAACTTTAATTTCCCTTTAATACAAAAATCTTAATTCTCGGATGATTATCTACAAATCTCGAACATTATCGGGCCACTGACGAACATCTATTACGAACTACGCTGTTCATAAGGTCTCATGGTGTAATGGTTAGCACTCTGGACTCTGAATCCAGCGATACGAGTTCAGATCTCGGTGGGACCTGTAATTTTCATTTCAAGATATTTCTAGCTTATTAATTGTAGGGTGTTTTCTTTCCAATCTCAAACATTATCGAAACTCCGAGGAGCGTCGTGTAGACCAGCGCTGTTTTTAATGTCCCATGGTGTAATGGTAAGCACTCTGGACTATGAATCTGGCGATCCGATTTCATAACTCGCGTGGGGCCTAGTATGTCATGTCAAAACATTACTAGTTTATCAATTGTAAGATGTCTTCTTCCATTGTCAAACATTATAAAAACATTGAGGGTTGTCGATTAAGAACCGCCTTCTACGTTTGGTCCCATGGTGTAATGGTTAGCACTTTGGGCGTTGAATCCAGCGATCCGAGTTCAAATCTCGGTGGGAACTGCAATTATAATTTCGAGGAAGTACTGGTTTCATATTTCCCGGATGAATTCCTTCCATTCTCAAACTTATCGGTGTATTGATGAACATCTGGTAGGAACGAAGCTGCACGTTAGGCCCCATGGTGTTGCAGTTAGCACTCTGGAGTACGAAATTGTAAGATATTTTCTTCCATTGTCAAACATTATGAAATCATTGACTGCTGTCGATTAAGCAGCATGCATTTCGCCTGGTCCCATGGTGTAATGGTTTGCACTCTGGACTTTGAATCCAGCGATCCGAGTTCAAGTCTCGGTGGGACCTGTAATTTTCATTTCAAGATATTTCTAGCTTATTAATTGTAGGGTGTTTTCTTTCCATTCTCAAACATTTTCGAAACTCCGAGGAGCGTCGAGTAGACCAGCGCTGTTTTATAATGTCCCATGGTGTAATGGTAAGCACTCTGGACTCCGAATGTGGCGATCCGATTTCATAACTCGCGTGGGGCCTAGTATGTCATGTCAAAACATTACTAGTTTATTAATTGTAAGATGTCTTCTTCCATTGTCAAACATTATAAAAACATTGAGGGTTGTCGATTAAGAAACGCCTTTTCCGTCTGGTCCCATGGTGTAATGGTTAGCACTCTGCGCTTTGAATCCAGCGATCCGAGATCAAATCTCGGTGGGACCTTCAATTATATTTTCGAGGTATAACTGGTTTCATATTTCCCGGATGATTTCTTTCCATTCTTATCTTATCGGTGTATTGATGAACATCTGGTAGGAACGAAGCTGCACGTTAGGCCCCATGGTGTTGCAGTTAGCCCTCTGGAGTACGAAATTGTAAGATGTTTTCTTCCATTGTCAAACATTATAAAATCATTGACTGTTGTCGATTAAGATACAGCTAGTTCGTCTGGTCCCATGGTGTAATGGTTAGCACTCTGGACTTTGAATCCAGCGATCCGAGTTCAAATCTCGGTGGGACCTGTAATTTTACTTTCGAGGTATTACTGGTTTCATATTTCCCGGATTATTTCCTTCCATGCTCAAATTTATCGGAGTATCGATGAACAACTTTTAGGAACGAAGCTGCACGTTAGGCCCCATGGTGTTGTAGTTAGCCCTCTGGAGTACGAAATCAGCGATCCAAGTTCAAAACTCGTGGGGGGCCTAGTATGTCATGTCAAGACATTACTAGTTTATTAATTATAAGAGGTTTTCTTCCATAGTTACATTATAAAAACATTGAGGGTTGTCGATTAAGAAAACGCCGTATTCGTCTGGTCCCATGGTGTAATGGTTAGCACTCTGGGCTTTGAATCCAGCGATCCGAGCTCAAATCTCGGTGGGACCTGCAATTTTATTTTCGAGGTATTACTGGTTTCGTATTTCCCGGATGATTTCCTTCCATTCTCGATCTTATCGGTGTATAGATGAACATCTGGTAGGAACGAAGCTGCACGTTAGGCCCCATGGTGTTGTAGTTAGCCCTCTGGTGTACGAAATTGTAAGATGTTTTCTTCCATTGTCAAACATTATGAAAACATTGACTGTTGTCGATTAAGAACCAGCTAGTTCGTCTGGTCCCATGGTGTAATGGTTAGCGCTCTGGACTTTGAATCCAGCGATCCGAGTTCAAATCTCGGTGGGACCTGCCATTTTATTTCCGAGGTATTACTGGTTTCATATTTCGCGGATGATTTCCTTCCATTCTCAAACTTATCGGAGTATTGATGAACAACTGGTATGAACGAAGCTGCACGTTAGGCCCCATGGTGTTGTAGTTAGCCCTCTGGAGTAAGAAATCAGCGAACCTAGTTCATAACTCAGTGGGACCAGGAACTTTAATTTCCCTTTAATACAAAAATCTTAATTCTCGGATGACTATCTACAAATCTCGAACATTATCGGGCCACTGACGAACATCTATTACGAACTACACTGTTCATTAGGTCTCATGGTGTAATGGTAAGCACTCTGGACTCCGAATCTGGCGATCCGATTTCATAACTCGCGGGGGGCCTAATAGGTCATGTCAAAACATTACTAGTTTATAAATTGTAAGATGTCTTCTTCCATTGTCAAACATTATAAAAACATTGAGGGTTGTCGATTAAGAAACGCCTTATCCGTCTGGTCCCATGGTGTAATGGTTAGCACTCTGGACTCTGAATCCAGCGATCCGAGTTCGAATCTCGGTGGGACCTGTAATCTTCATCTCAAGATATTTCTAGCTTATTAATTGTAGGGTGTTTTCTTTCCATTCTCAAACATTATCGAAACTGCGAGGAGCGTCGAGTAGAAACAGCGCAGTTTGTAAAGTCTCACGATGTAACGTTTTTAGCACTCCGGACTCTGAATCCAACGTTCCGAGTTCAAATATCAGTGGGAACTGCAATGTTACTTTCGAGGTATTACTGGTTTTATATTTCTCGGATGTTTTCCTTCCATTCTCAAACATTAGCGGGACACTGAAGAACATCTAGTATGAACCGCGCTGCCGTTGAAGTCCCATGGTGTAATGGTTATCTCTCTGAACTCTGAATAGAGCGGTTCGTGTTCAAATTTCTGTGCGACATGTTTTTTTCACTTCTATATATTCTGCTTAACTCCGCCTCAATGGCAGTGTCCTGTGCGTCAGACTCGTTGACGGAGGATACAACTGGGGAAGTTGTCCAGTACTTCGTCTAGGCGGGCTCACCTGCAATGCTGAACAGAAGCCGTGTGGGGGGATGGGATTAAGGGTTGGACAGGGAAGTGGGAAGGAATCGGCCGTGGCCTTAAGTTAGGTACCATCCGGCATTTTCATGGAGGAGAATTGGGAATCCACAGAAAACCACTTGCAGGATGGCTTGGGTGGGAATCGCACCCACCTCTACTCACTTGACCTCCCGAAGCTAAGTGGACCCCTTTCCACCCCTCGTAAAACTTTTTCAAACTTCGTGGCAGATGCGGCAATCGATCCCCGGCCTCTGTGGTGGCAGCTAATCACACTAACCAGTACACCACAAAGGCGGTCATCCAGTTATTACTAGTTTATTAAGTCTAGGACGTTTTCTTTACCTTCTGAAACATTATCGAAACACCGACGAGCGTCGAGTAGACCAGCGCTGTTTGTAATGTCCCATGGTGTACTGGTTTTAGCACTCTGGATAAGATCTGCCACTCGCTAAATGAGGCTATAGGGTTATTATTTTTATTCTTATTATTAATTCTTTCATTCTTTTTTCCTTAATCTTTTTACCCTCCAGGATCAGTTTTTCCATCGGACTCAGCGGTGGCGTGCCAGATGGGAGCGTGCCGCATGCGACCCGTCCCACTAGCGACCGCCTAATCTGTAACCGTGCCGGATGCGACCGGCGTTGGCAAGCAAATTGTCATTTGATAAGCTTTGTCATCAACCAAGATAAGGTAAGCTAAATCAGAGTCAGAAAAAGTTAGAAAATAGCCAAAAATTCAGAACACTGCATACGGGGTAGGGAATGAAATTTTCTTTGTTCTATTCAACTACTAAACCGCAAACTATGCACAACATTAATGTACACTGAATAACTTATCGGGAAATACAACATATACAGCTCGTTAAGGAGAACAATTCGAACGATTGCATGAAAGGCTCACAGATAATAACGAATGAGTACATTTCTTACGAAATTTCGAGGTATTAAGCTACAGGTTTAATATTTCTCGGATGATATCCTTCCATTCTCAAAAATTATCAGAACACAGACCAGCGTCTAGTAGGACCAGCGTAATTCGTAAGGTCACATGTTGTAATGGTTAGCACGCTTTACTCCGAATGCAGCGATCCTTTTTCAAATCTCCGTGGGACCTAAAATTGCCATTTCAATATATTACTAGTTTATTAATTGTAGGATGTTTCCTTTGCATTGTGAAACATTATCGAAGAACTTTGAGTGTCGACTAGGAACTGCCGTAATCATCAGGTCCCGTGGTGTACTGGTTAGCACTCTGGACTCCGAATCTGGCGATCCGATTTCAAACCTCGAGGGGGGCCTAGTATGTCATGTCAAAACATTACAATTTTATTAATTGTAAGATGTTTTCTTCCATTGTCAAACATCATAAAAACATTGACGATTGTCGATTAAGAAACGCGTTATCCGTCTGGTCTCATGATATAATGGTTAGCACTCTGGGCTTTGTATCCAGCGATCCAAGTTCAAATCTCGGTGGGACCTTCAATTATATTTTCGAGGTATTACTGGTTTCATATTTCCCGGATGATTTCCGTCCATTCTCAAACTTATAGGAGTATTGATGAACATCTGGTAGGAACGAAGCTGCACGTTAGGCCCCATGGTGTTGCAGTTAGCATTCTGGACTACGAAATTCTAAGATGTTTTCTTCCATTGTCAAACATTATAAAATCATTGACTGTTGTCGATTAAGAAACTGCTAGTTCGTCTGGTCCCATGGTGTAATGGTTAGCACTCTGGACTTTGAATCCAGCGATACGAGTTCAAATCTCGGTGGGACCTGCGATTTTACTTTCGACGAAGTACTGGTTTCATATTTCCCGGATGAATTCCTTCCATTCTCAAACTTATCGTTGTATTGATGAACATGTGGTAGGAACGAAGCTGCACGTTAGGCCCCATGGTGTTGCAGTTAGCACTCTGGAGTACGAAATTGTAAGATATTTTCTTCCATTGTCAAACATTATGAAATCATTGACTGCTGTCGATTAAGCAGCATGCAGTTCGCCTGGTCGCATGGTGTAATGGTTAGCACTCTGGACTTTGAATCCAGCGACCCGAGTTCAAGTCTCGGTGGGACCTGTAATTTTCATTTCAAGATATTTCTAGCTTATTAATTGTAGGGTGTTTTATTTCCATTCTCAAACATTATCGAAACTCCGAGGAGCGTCGAGTAGAACAGCGCTGTTTCATAATGTCCCATGGTGTAATGGTAAGCACTCTGGACTCCGAATCTGGCGATCCGATTTCATAACTCGCGTGGGGCCTAGTATGTCATGTCAAAACATTACTAGTTTATTAATTGTAAGATGTCTTCTTCCATTGTCAAACATTATAAAAGCATTGACGGTTGTCGATTAAGAAACGCCTTATCCGTCTGGTCCCATGGTGTAATGGTTAGCACGCTGGGCTTTGAATCCAGCGATCCGAGATCAAATCTCGGTGGGACCTTCAATTATATTTTCGAGGTATAACTGGTTTCATATTTCCCGGATGATTTCTTTCCATTCTTATCTTATCGGTGTATTGATGAACATCTGGTAGGAACGAAGCTGCACGTTAGGCCCCATGGTGTTGTAGTTAGCCCTCTGGAGTACGAAATTGTAAGATGTTTTCTTCAATTGTCAAACATTATAAGATCATTGACTGTTATCGATTAAGCAGCACGCCGTTCGCCTGGTCCCATGGTGTAATGGTTAGCACTCTGGACTTTGAATCCAGCGATTCGAGTTCAAATCTCGGTGGGACCTGCAATTTTACTTTCGAGGTATTACTGGTTTCATATTTCCCGGATTATTTCCTTCCATTCTCAAATTTATCGGAGTATCGATGAACAACTTTTAGGAACGAAGCTGCACGTTAGGCCCCATGGTGTTGTAGTTAGCCCTCTGGAGTACGAAATCAGCGATCCAAGTTCGAAACTCGTGGGGGGCCTAGTATGTCATGTCAAGACATTACTAGTTTATTAATTATAAGAGGTTTTCTTCCATTGTTACATTATAAAAACATTGAGGTTTGTCGATTAAGAAAACGCCGTATTCGTCTGGTCCCATGGTGTAATGGTTAGCACTCTGGACTTTGAATCCAGCGATCCGAGTTCAAATCTCGGTGGGACCTGCAAATTTATTTCCGAGGTATTACTGTTTTCATATTTCGCGGATGATTTCCTTCCATTCTCAAACTTATCGGAGTATTGATGAACAACTGGTAGGAACGAAGCTGCACGTTAGGCCCCATGGTGTTGTAGTTAGCCCTCTGGAGTAAGAAATCAGCGAACCTAGTTCATAACTCAGTGGGACCAGGAACTTTAATTTCCCTTTAATAGAAAAATCTTAATTCTCGGATGACTATCTACAAATCTCGAACATTATCGGGCCACTGACGAACATCTATTACGAACTACGCTGTTCATTAGGTCTCATGGTGTAATGGTAAGCACTCTGGACTCCGAATCTGGCGATCCGATTTCATAACTCGCGGGGGGCCTAGTATGTCATGTCAAAACATTACTAGTTTATTAATTGTAAGATGTCTTCTTCCATTGTCAAACATTATAAAAACATTGAGGGTTGTCGATTAAGATACGCCTTATACGTTTGGTCCCATGGTGTAATGGTTAGCACTTTGGGCGTTGAATCCAGCGATCCGAGTTCAAATCTCGGTGAGAACTGCAATAATTTCGAGGAAGTACTGGTTTCATATTTCCCGGATGAATTCCTTCCATTCTCAAACTTATCGGTGTATTGATGAACATCTGGTAGGAACGAAGCTGCACGTTAGGCCCCATGGTGTTGCAGTTAGCACTCTGGAGTACGAAATTGTAAGATATTTTCTTCCATTGTCAAACATTATGAAATCATTGACTGCTGTCGATTAAGCAGCATGCATTTCGCCTGGTCCCATGGTGTAATGGTTAGCACTCTGGACTTTGAATCCAGCGATCCGAGTTCAAGTCTCGGTGGGACCTGTAATTTTCATTTCAAGATATTTCTAGCTTATTAATTGTAATGTGTTTTCTTTCCATTCTCAAACATTATCGAAACTCCGAGGAGCGTCGAGTAGACCAGCGCTGTTTTATAATGTCCCATTTTGTAATGGTAAGCACTCTGGACTCCGAATCTGGCGATCCGATTTCATAACTCGCTTGGGGCCTAGTATGTCATGTCAAAACATTACTAGTTTATTAATTGTAAGATGTCTTCTTCCATTGTCAAACATTATAAAAACATTGAGGGTTGTCGATTAAGAAACGCTTTATCCGTCTGGTCCAATGGTGTAATGGTTAGCAGTCTGGGCTTTGAATCCAGCGATCCGAGATCAAATCTCGGTGGGACCTTCAATTATATTTTCGAGGTATAACTGGTTTCATATTTCCCGGATGAATTCCTTCCATTCTCAAACTTATCGGTGTATTGATGAACATCTGGTAGGAACGAAGCTGCACGTTAGGCCCCATGGTGTTGCAGTTAGCACTCTGGACTACGAAATTGTAAGATGTTTTCTTCCATTGTCAAACATTATAAAATCATTGACTGTTGTTGATTAAGAAGCTCCGAATTCGTCTGGTCCCAATGAGTAATGGTTTGCACTCTCGACTTTGAATCCAGCGATCCGAATTCAATTCTCGGTGGGTCCTGCAATTTTATTTTCGAGGTATTACTGGTTTCATATTTTCCGGATGATCTCCTTCCATTCTCAAATTTATCGGTGTATTGATGAACAACTGGTAGGAACGAAGCTGCACGTTAGGCCCCATGGTGTTGTAGTTAGCCCTCTGAAGTACGAAATCAGCGATCCAACTTCAAAACTCGTGGGAACAGGAGTTTAATTTCCAGTTAATACAAAATTCTTAATTCATCATCATCATCATCATCATCATCTGTTTACCCTCCAGGTTCGGTTTTTCCCTCGGACGTTGCGAGGGATCCCACCTCTACCGCCTCAAGGGCAGTGTCCTGGAGCTTCAGACTCTTGGGCGGGGATACAACTGGGGAGTATGACCAGTACCTCGCCCAGGCGGCCTCACCTGCAATGCTGAACAGGGGCCTTGTGGAGGGATTGGAAGATTGGAAGGGATAGGCAAGGAAGAGGGAAGGAAGCGGCCGTGGCCTTAAGTTAGGTACCATCCCGGCATTCGCCTGGAGGAGAAGTGGGAAACCACGGAAAACCACTTCCAGGATGGCTGAGGTGGGAATCGAACCCACCTCTACTCAGTTGACCTCCCGAGGCTGAGTGGACCCCGTTCCGGCCCTCGTACCACTTTTCAAATTGCGTGGTAGAGCCGGGAATCGAACCCGGACCTCCGGGGGTGGCAGCTAATCACGCTAACCACTACACCACAGAGGCGGACCAAAATTCTTAATTCTCGGATGATTATCTACAAATCTCCAACATTATCGGGCCACTGACGAACATCTATTACGAACTGCGCTGATCGATAGGTCTCATGGTGTAATGGTTAGCACTCTGGACTCTGAATCCAGCGATCCGAGTTCAAATCTCGGTGGGACCTGTTATTTTCATTTCAAGATATTTCTAGCTTATTAATTGTAGGGTATTTTCCTTCCATTCTCAAACATTATCGAAACTCCGAGGAGCGTCGAGTAGAAACAGCGCAGTTTGTAATGTCCCATAGTGTAATGGTAAGCACTCTGGACTCCGAATCTGGCGATCCGATTTCATAACTCGCGGGGGGCCTAGTAGGTCATGTCAAAACATTACTAGTTTATAAATTGTAAGATGTCTTCTTCCATTGTCAAACATTATAAAAACATTGAGGGTTGTCGATTAAGAAACGCCTTATCCGTCTGGTCCCATGGTGTAATGGTTAGCACTCTGGACTTTGAATCCAGCGATCCGAGTTCGAATCTCGGTGGGACCTGTAATTTTCATCTCAAGATATTTCTAGCTTATTAATTGTAGGGTGTTTTCTTTCCATTCTCAAACATTATCGAAACTGCGAGGAGCGTCGAGTAGAAACAGCGCAGTTTGTAAAGTCTCACGATGTAACGTTTTTAGCACTCCGGACTCTGAATACAACGTTCCGAGTTCAAATATCAGTGGGAACTGCAATGTTACTTTCGAGGTATTACTGGTTTTATATTTCTCGGATGTTTTCCTTCCATTCTCAAACATTAGCGGGACAATGAAGAACATCTAGTATGAACCGCGCTGCCGTTGAAGTCCCATGGTGTAATGGTTATCTCTCTGAACTCAGAATAGAGCGATTCGTGTTCAAATTTCTGTGCGACATGTTTTTTCACTTCTATATATTCTGCTTAACTCCGCCTCAATGGCAGTGTCCTGTGCGTCAGACTCGTTGACGGAGGATACAACTGGGGAAGTTGTCCAGTACTTCGTCTAGGCGGGCTCACCTGCAATGCTGAACAGAGGCCGTGTGGGGGGATGGGATTAAGGGTTGGTCAGGGAAGTGGGAAGGAATCGGCCGTGGCCTTAAGTTAGGTACCATCCGGCATTTTCATGGAGGAGAATTGGGAATCCACAGAAAACCACTTGCAGGATGGCTTGGGTGGGAATCGCACCCACCTCTACTCAGTTGACCTCCCGAAGCTAAGTAGACCCCTTTCCACCCCTCGTAAAACTTTTTCAAACTTCGTGGCAGATGCGGCAATCGATCCCCGGCCTCTGTGGTGGCAGCTAATCACACTAACCAGTACACCACAAAGGCGGTCATCCAGTTATTACTAGTTTATTAAGTCTAGGACGTTTACTTTCCCTTCTGAAACATTATCGAAACACCGACGAGCGTCGAGTAGACCAGCGCTGTTTGTAATGTCCCATGGTGTACTGGTTTTAGCACTCTGGATAAGATCTGCCACTCGCTAAATGAGGCTATAAGGTTATTATTCTTATTCTTATTATTAATTCTTTCATTTTTTTTTCCTTAATCTGTTTACCCTCCAGGATCGGTTTTTCCATCGGACTCAGCGGTGGCGTGCCAGATGGGAGCGTGCCGCATGCGACCCCTGCCACTAGCGACCGCCTAATCTGTAACCGTGCCGGATGCGACCGGCGTTGGCAAGCAAATTATCATTTGATAAGCTTTGTCATCACCCAAGATAAGGTAAGCTAAATCAGAGTCAGAAAAAGTTAGAAAAATAGCCAAAAATTCAGAACACTCCTTACGGGGTAGGGAATGAAATTTTCTTTGTTCTATTCAACTACTAAACCGCAAACTATGCACAACATTAATGTACACCGAATTACTTATCGGGAAATACAACATATACAGCTCGTTAAGGAGAACAATTCGAACGATTGCATGAAAGGCTCACAGATAATAACGAATGAGTACATTTCTTACGAAATTTCGAGGTATTAAGCTACAGGTTTAATATTTCTCGGATGATATCCTTCCATTCTCAAAAATTATCAGAACACAGACCAGCGTCTAGTAGGACCAGCGTAATTCGTAAGGTCACATGTTGTAATGGTTAGCACGCTTTACTCCGAAAGCAGCGATCCTTTTTCAAATCTCCGTGGGACCTAAAATTGCCATTTCAATATATTACTAGTTTATTAATTGTAGGATGTTTCCTTTGCATTGTGAAACATTATCGAAGAACTTTGAGTGTCGACTAGGAACTGCCGTAATCATCAGGTCCTGTGGTGTACTGGTTAGCACTCTGGACTCCGAATCTGGCGATCCGATTTCAAACCTCGCGGGGGGCCTAGTATGTCATGTCAAAACATTACAATTTTATTAATTGTAAGATGTTTTCTTCCATTGTCAAACATCATAAAAACATTGACGATTGTCGATTAAGAAACGCGTTATCCGTCTGGTCTCATGGTGTAATGGTTAGCACTCTGGGCTTTGAATCCAGCTATCCAAGTTCAAATCTCGGTGGGCCCTTCAATTATATTTTCGAGGTATTACTGGTTTCATATTTCCCGGATGATTTCCTTCCATTTTCAAACTTATAGGAGTATTGATGAACATCTGGCAGGAACGAAGCTGCACGTTAGGCCCCATGGTGTTGCAGTTAGCACTCTGGACTACGAAATTGTAAGTTGTTTTCTTCCATTGTCAAACATTATAAAATCATTGACTGTTGTCGATTAAGAGCAGCTAGTTCGTCTGGTCCCATGGTGTAATGGTTAGCACTCTGGACTTTGAATCCAGCGATCCGAGTTCAAATCTCGGTGGGACCTGCAATTTTACTTCCGAGGTATTACTGGTTTCATATTTCCCGGATTATTTCCTTCCATTCTCAAATTTATCGGAGTATTGATGAACAACTTGTAGGAACGAAGCTGCACGTTAGGCCCCATGGTGTTGTAGTTAGCCCTCTGGAGTAAGAAATCAGCGAACCTAGTTCATAACTCAGTGGGACCAGGAACTTTAATTTCCCTTTAATACAAAAATCTTAATTCTCGGATGATTATCTACAAATCTCGAACATTATCGGGCCACTGACGAACATCTATTACGAACTACGCTGTTCATAAGGTCTGATGGTGTAATGGTTAGCACTCTGGACTCTGAATCCAGCGATAAGAGTTCAGATCTCGGTGGGACCTGTAACTTTCATTTCAAGATATTTCTAGCTTATTAATTGTAGGGTGTTTTCTTTCCAATCTCAAACATTATCGAAACTCCGAGGAGCGTCGAGTAGACCAGCGCTGTTTTTAATGTCCCATGGTGTAATGGTAAGCACTCTGGACTATGAATCTGGCGATCCGATTTCATAACTCGCGTGGGGCCTAGTATGTCATGTCAAAACATTACTAGTTTATCAATTGTAAGATGTCTTCTTCCATTGTCAAACATTATAAAAACATTGAGGGTTGTCGATTAAGAACCGCCTTGTACGTTTGGTCCCATGGTGTAATGGTTAGCACTTTGGGCGTTGAATCCAGCGATCCGAGTTCAAATCTCGGTGGGAACTGCAATTATAATTTCGAGGAAGTACTGGTTTCATATTTCCCGGATGAATTCCTTCCATTCTCAAACTTATCGGTGTATTGATGAACATCTGGTAGGAACGAAGCTGCACGTTAGGCCCCATGGTGTTGCAGTTAGCACTCTGGAGTACGAAATTGTAAGATATTTTCTTCCATTGTCAAACATTATGAAATCATTGACTGCTGTCGATTAAGCAGCATGCATTTCGCCTGGTCCCATGGTGTAATGGTTAGCACTCTGGACTTAGAATCCAGCGATCCGAGTTCAAGTCTCGGTGGGACCTGTAATTTTCATTTCAAGATATTTCTAGCTTATTAATTGTAGGGTGTTTTCTTTCCATTCTCAAACATTATCGAAACTCCGAGGAGCGTCGAGTAGACCAGCGCTGTTTTATAATGTCCCATGGTGTAATGGTAAGCACTCTGGACTCCGAATCTGGCGATCCGATTTCATAACTCGCGTGGGGCCTAGTATGTCATGTCAAAACATTACTAGTTTATTAATTGTAAGATGTCTTCTTCCATTGTCAAACATTATAAAAACATTGAGGGTTGTCGATTAAGAAACGCTTTATCCGTCTGGTCCAATGGTGTAATGGTTAGCACTCTGGGCTTTGAATCCAGCGATCCGAGATCAAATCTCGGTGGGACCTTCAATTATATTTTCGAGGTATAACTGGTTTCATATTTCCCGGATGATTTCTTTCCATTCTTATCTTATCGGTGTATTGATGAACATCTGGTAGAAACGAAGCTGCACGTTAGGCCCCATGGTGTTGCAGTTAGCACTCTGGAGTGCGAAATTGTAAGATATTTTCTTCCATTGTCAAACATTATGAAATCATTGACTGCTGTCGATTAAGCAGCATGCATTTCGCCTGGTCCCATGGTGTAATGGTTAGAACTCTGGACTTTGAATCCAGCGATCCGAGTTCAAGTCTCGGTGGGACCTTCAATTATATTTTCGAGGTATAACTGGTTTCATATTTCCCGGATGATTTCTTTCCATTCTTATCTTATCGGTGTATTGATGAACATCTGGTAGGAACGAAGCTGCACGTTAGGCCGCATGGTGTTGCAGTTAGCACCCTGGACTACGAAATTGTAAGATGTTTTCTTCCATTGTCAAACATTATAAAATCATTGACTGTTGTCGATTAAGAAACAGCGAGTACGTCTGGTCCCATGGTGTAATGGTTAGCACTCTGGACTTTGAATCCAGCGATCCGAGTTCAAATCTCGGTGGGACCTGCAATTTTACTTTCGAGGTATTACTGGTTTCATATTTCCCGGATTATTTCCTTCCATTCTCAAATTTATCGGAGTATCGATGAACAACTTTTAGGAACGAAGCTGCACGTTAGGCCCCATGGTGTTGTAGTTAGCCCTCTGGAGTACGAAATCAGCGATCCAAGTTCAAAACTCGTGGGGGGCCTAGTATGTCATGTCAAGACATTACTAGTTTATTAATTATAGGAGGTTTTCTTCCATAGTTACATTATAAAAACATTGAGGTTTGTCGATTAAGAAAACGCCGTATTCGTCTGGTCCCATGGTGTAATGGTTAGCACTCTGGGCTTTGAATCCAGCGATCCGAGCTCAAATCTCGGTGGGACCTGCAATTTTATTTTCGAGGTATTACTGGTTTCATATTTCCCGGATGATTTCCTTCCATTCTCCATCTTATCGGTGTATTGATGAACATCTGGTAGGAACGAAGCTGCACGTTAGGCCCCATGGTGTTGTAGTTAGCCCTCTGTAGTAAGAAATCAGCGAACCTAGTTCATAACTCAGTGGGACCAGGAACTTTAATTTCCCTTTAATACAAAAATCTTAATTCTCGGATGACTATCTACAAATCTCGAACATTATCGGGCCACTGACGAACATCTATTACGAACTACGCTGTTCATTAGGTCTCATGGTGTAATGGTAAGCACTCTGGACTCCGAATCTGGCGATCCGATTTCATAACTCGCGGGGGGCCTAGTAGGTCATGTCAAAACTTTACTAGTTTATAAATTGTAAGATGTCTTCTTCCATTGTCAAACATTATAAAAACATTGAGGGTTGTCGATTAAGAAACGCCTTATCCGTCTGGTCCCATGGTGTAATGGTTAGCACTCTGGACTCTGAACCCAGCGATCCGAGTTCGAATCTCGGTGGGACCTGTAATTTTCATCTCAAGATATTTCTAGCTTATTAATTGTAGGGTGTTTTCTTTCCATTCTCAAACATTATCGAAACTGCGAGGAGCGTCGAGTAGAAACAGCGCAGTTTGTAAAGTCTCACGATGTAACGTTTTTAGCACTCCGGACTCTGAATCCAACGTTCCGAGTTCAAATATCAGTGGGAACTGCAATGTTACTTTCGAGGTATTACTGGTTTTATATTTCTCGGATGTTTTCCTTCCATTCTCAAACATTAGCGGGACACTGAAGAACATCTAGTATGAACCGCGCTGCCGTTGAAGTCCCATGGTGTAATGGTTATCTCTCTGAACTCTGAATAGAGCGGTTCGTGTTCGAATTTCTGTGCGACATGTTTTTTTCACTTCTATATATTCTGCTTAACTCCGCCTCAATGGCAGTGTCCTGTGCGTCAGACTCGTTGACGGAGGATACAACTGGGGAAGTTGTCCAGTACTTCGTCTAGGCGGGCCCACCTGCAATGCTGAACAGAAGCCGTGTGGGGGGATGGGATTAAGGGTTGGACAGGGAAGTGGGAAGGAATCGGCCGTGGCCTTAAGTTAGGTACCATCCGGCATTTTCATGGAGGAGAATTGGGAATCCACAGAAAACCACTTACAGGATGGCTTGGGTGGGAATCGCACCCACCTCTACTCAGTTGACCTCCCGAAGCTAAGTGGACCCCTTTCCACCCCTCGTAAAACTTTTTCAAACTTCGTGGCAGATGCGGCAATCGATCCCCGGCCTCTGTGGTGGCAGCTAATCACACTAACCAGTACACCACAAAGGCGGTCATCCAGTTATTACTAGTTTATTAAGTCTAGGACGTTTCCTTTCCCTTCTGAAACATTATCGAAACACCGATGAGCGTCGAGTAGACCAGCGCTGTTTGTAATGTCCCATGGTGTACTGGTTTTAGCACTCTGGATAAGATCTGCCACTCGCTAAATGAGGCTATAGGGTTATTATTTTTATTCTTATTATTAATTCTTTCATTCTTTTTTCCTTAATCTTTTTACCCTCCAGGATCAGTTTTTCCATCGGACTCAGCGGTGGCGTGCCAGATGGGAGCGTGCCGCATGCGACCCGTGCCACTAGCGACCGCCTAATCTGTAACCGTGCCGGATACGACCGGCGTTGGCAAGCAAATTGTCATTTGATAAGCTTTGTCATCAACCAAGATAAGGTAAGCTAAATCAGAGTCAGAAAAAGTTAGAAAATAGCCAAAAATTCAGAACACTGCATACGGGGTAGGGAATGAAATTTTCTTTGTTCTATTCAACTACTAAACCGCAAACTATGCACAACATTAATGTACACTGAATAACTTATCGGGAAATACAACATATACAGCTCGTTAAGGAGAACAATTCGGTAGGAACATCTGGTAGGAACGAAGCTGCATGTTAGGCCCCATGGTGTTGCAGTTAGCACTCTGGAATACGAAATTGTAAGATATTTTCTTCCATTGTCAAACATTATGAAATCATTGACTGCTGTCGATTAAGCAGCATGCAGTTCGCCTGGTCCCATGGTGTAATGGTTAGCACTCTGGACTTTGAATCCAGCGATCCGATTTCAAATCTCGGTGGCACCTGCAATTTTACTTTCGAGGAAGTACTGGTTTCATATTTCCCGGATGAATTCCTTCCATTCTCAAACTTATCGGTGTATTGATGAACATCTGGTAGGAACGAAGCTGCACGTTAGGCCCCATAGTGTTGCAGTTAGCACTCTGGAGTACGAAATTGTAAGATATTTTCTTCCATTGTCAAACATTATGAAATCATTGACTGCTGTCGATTAAGCAGCATGCAGTTCGCCTGGTCCTATGGTGTAATGGTTA
Source organism: Anabrus simplex (assembly GCF_040414725.1). Lineage (NCBI taxonomy): Eukaryota > Metazoa > Arthropoda > Insecta > Orthoptera > Tettigoniidae > Anabrus > Anabrus simplex. The sequence continues at coordinate 1,119,344,908 of NC_090266.1, read as the reverse complement.
GCTCTCTGGACTTTGAATCCAGCGATCCGAGTTCAAGTCTCGGTGGGACCTGTAATTTTCATTTCAAGATATTTCTAGCTTATTAATTGTAGGGTGTTTACTTTCCATTCTCAAACCTTATCGAAACTCCGAGGAGCGTCGAGTAGACCAGCGCTGTTTTATAATGTCCCATGGTGTAATGGTAAGCACTCTGGACTCCGAATCTGGCGATCCGATTTCATAACTCGCGTGGGGCCTAGTATGTCATGTCAAAACATTACTAGTTTATTAATTGTAAGATGTCTTCTTCCATTGTCAAACATTATAAAAACATTGAGAGTTGTCGATTAAGAAACGCCTTATCCGTCTGGTCCCATGGTGTAATGGTTAGCACTCTGGGCTTTGAATCTAGCGATCCGAGATCAAATCTCGGTGGGACCTTCAATTATATTTTCGAGGTATAACTGCTTTCATATTTCCCGGATGATTTCTTTCCATTCTTATCTTATCGGTGTATTAATGAACATCTGGTAGGAACGAAGCTGCACGTTAGGCCCCATGGTGTTGCAGTTAGCACTCTGGAGTACGAAATTGTAAGATGTTTTCTTCCATTGTCAAACATTATAAAATCATTCACTGTTGTCGATTAAGCAGCACGCAGTTAGCCTGGTCCCATGGTGTAATGGTTAGCACTCTGGACTTTGAATCTAGCGATCCGAGTTCAAATCTCGGTGGGACCTGCAATTTTACTTTCGAGGTATTACTGGTTTCATATTTCCCGGATTATTTCCTTCCATTCTCAAATTTATCGGTGTATTGATGAACAACTGGTAGGGACGATGCTGCACGTTAGGCCCCATGGTGTTGTAGTTAGCCCTCTGGAGTGCGAAATCAGCTATCCAAGTTCAAAACTCGTGGGGGGCCTAGTATGTCATGTCAAGACATTACTAGTTTATTAATTATAAGAGGTTTTCTTCCATTGTCATACATTATAAAAACATTGAGGTTTGTCGATTAAGAAAACGCCGTATCCGCCTGGTCCCATGGTGTAATGGTTAGCACACTGGGCTTTGAACCCAGCGATCCAAGTTCAAATCTCGGTGGGACCTGCGATTTATTTTCGAGGTATTACTGGTTTCATATTTCCCGCATGATTTCCTTCCATTCTCCATTTTATCGGTGTATTGATGAACATCTGGTAGGAACGAAGCTGCACGTTACGCCCCATGCTGTTGTAGTTAGCCCTCTGGAGTACGAAATTGTAAGATGTTTTCTTCCATTGTCAAGCATTATGAAAACATTGACTGTTGACGATTAAGAAACAGCTGTTTCGTCTCGTCCCATGGTGTAATGGTTAGCACTCTGGACTTTGAATCTAGCGATCCGAGTTCAAATCTCGGTGGGACCTGCAATTTTACTTTCGAGGTATTACTGGTTTCATATTTCCCGGATTATTTCCTTCCATTCTCAAACTTATCGGAGTATTGATGAACAACTTGTAGGAACGAAGCTGCACGTTAGGCCCCATGGTGTTGTAGTTAGCCCTCTGGAGTAAGAAATCAGCGAACCTAGTTCATAACTCAGTGGGACCAGGAACTTTAATTTCCCTTTAATACAAAAATCGTAATTCTCGGATGATTATCTACAAATCTCGAACATTATCGGGCCACTGACGAACATCTATTACGAACTACGCTGTTCATTAGGTCTCATGGTGTAATGGTAAGCACTCTGGACTCCGAATCTGGCGATCCGATTTCATAACTCGCGGGGGGCCTAGTATGTCATGTCAAAACATTACTAGTTTATTAATTGTAAGATGTCTTCTTCCATTGTCAAACATTATAAAAACATTGAGGGTTGTCGATTAAGAAACGCCTTATCCGTCTGGTCCCATGGTGCAATGTTTAGCACTCTGGGCTTTGAATCCAGCGATCCGAGTTCAATTCTCGGTGGGTCCTGCAATTTTATTTTCGAGGTATTACTGGTTTCATATTTTCCGGGTGATCTCCTTCCATTCTCAAATTTATCGGAGTATTGATGAACAACTGGTAGGGAGGAAGCTGCACGTTAGGCCCCATGGTGTTGTAGTTAGCCCTCTGAAGTACGAAATCAGCGATCCAAGTTCAAAACTCGTGGGACCAGGAACTTTAATTTCCAGTTAATACAAAAATCTTAATTCTCGGATGATTATCCACAAATCTCAAACATTATCGGGCCACTGACGAACATCCATTACGAACTGCGCTGTTCGTTAGGTCTCATGCTGTAATGGTTAGCACTCTGGACTCTGAATCCAGCGATCCGAGTTCAAATCTCGGTGGGACCTGTAATTTTCATTTCAAGATATTTCTAGCTTATTAATTGTAGGGTGTTTTCTTTCCATTCTCAAACATTATCGAAATTCCGAGGAGCGTCGAGTAGACCAGCGCAGTTTGTAATGTCCCATGGTGTAATGGTAAGCACTCTGGACTCCGAATCTGGCGATCCGATTTCATAACTCACGGGGGGCCTAGTATGTCATGTCAAAACATTACAATTTTATTAATTGTAAGATGTTTTCTTCCATTGTCAAACATCATAAAAACATTGACGATTGTCGATTAAGAAACGCGTTATCCGTCTGGTCTCATGATGTAATGGTTAGCACTCTGGGCTTTGTATCCAGCGATCCAAGTTCAAATCTCGGTGGGACCTTCAATTATATTTTCGAGGTATTACTGGTTTCATATTTCCCGGATGATTTCCGTCCATTCTCAAACTTATAGGAGTATTGATGAACATCTGGTAGGAACGAAGCTGCACGTTAGGCCCCATGGTGTTGCAGTTAGCATTCTGGACTACGAAATTCTAAGATGTTTTCTTCCATTGTCAAACATTATAAAATCATTGACTGTTGTCGATTAAGAAACTGCTAGTTCGTCTGGTCCCATGGTGTAATGGTTAGCACTCTGGACTTTGAATCCAGCGACCCGAGTTCAAGTCTCGGTGGGACCTGTAATTTTCATTTCAAGATATTTCTAGCTTATTAATTGTAGGGTGTTTTATTTCCATTCTCAAACATTATCGAAACTCCGAGGAGCGTCGAGTAGACCAGCGCTGTTTCATAATGTCCCATGGTGTAATGGTAAGCACTCTGGACTCCGAATCTGGCGATCCGATTTCATAACTCGCGTGGGGCCTAGTATGTCATGTCAAAACATTACTAGTTTATTAATTGTAAGATGTCTTCTTCCATTGTCAAACATTATAAAAGCATTGACGGTTGTCGATTAAGAAACGCCTTATCCGTCTGGTCCCATGGTGTAATGGTTAGCACGCTGGGCTTTGAATCCAGCGATCCGAGATCAAATCTCGGTGGGACCTTCAATTATATTTTCGAGGTATAACTGGTTTCATATTTCCCGGATGATTTCTTTCCATTCTTATCTTATCGGTGTATTGATGAACATCTGGTAGGAACGAAGCTGCACGTTAGGCCCCATGGTGTTGTAGTTAGCCCTCTGGAGTACGAAATTGTAAGATGTTTTCTTCAATTGTCAAACATTATAAGATCATTGACTGTTATCGATTAAGCAGCACGCCGTTCGCCTGGTCCCATGGTGTAATGGTTAGCACTCTGGACTTTGAATCCAGCGATTCGAGTTCAAATCTCGGTGGGACCTGCAATTTTACTTTCGAGGTATTACTGGTTTCATATTTCCCGGATTATTTCCTTCCATTCTCAAATTTATCGGAGTATCGATGAACAACTTTTAGGAACGAAGCTGCACGTTAGGCCCCATGGTGTTGTAGTTAGCCCTCTGGAGTACGAAATCAGCGATCCAAGTTCGAAACTCGTGGGGGGCCTAGTATGTCATGTCAAGACATTACTAGTTTATTAATTATAAGAGGTTTTCTTCCATTGTTACATTATAAAAACATTGAGGTTTGTCGATTAAGAAAACGCCGTATTCGTCTGGTCCCATGGTGTAATGGTTAGCACTCTGGACTTTGAATCCAGCGATCCGAGTTCAAATCTCGGTGGGACCTGCAAATTTATTTCCGAGGTATTACTGTTTTCATATTTCGCGGATGATTTCCTTCCATTCTCAAACTTATCGGAGTATTGATGAACAACTGGTAGGAACGAAGCTGCACGTTAGGCCCCATGGTGTTGTAGTTAGCCCTCTGGAGTAAGAAATCAGCGAACCTAGTTCATAACTCAGTGGGACCAGGAACTTTAATTTCCCTTTAATAGAAAAATCTTAATTCTCGGATGACTATCTACAAATCTCGAACATTATCGGGCCACTGACGAACACCTATTACGAACTACGCTGTTCATTAGGTCTCATGGTGTAATGGTAAGCACTCTGGACTCCGAATCTGGCGATCCGATTTCATAACTCGCGGGGAGCCTAGTATGTCATGTCAAAACATTACTAGTTTATTAATTGTAAGATGTCTTCTTCCATTGTCAAACATTATAAAAACATTGAGGGTTGTCGATTAAGATCCGCCTTATACGTTTGGTCCCATGGTGTAATGGTTAGCACTTTGGGCGTTGAATCCAGCGATCCGAGTTCAAATCTCGGTGAGAACTGCAATTATAATTTCGAGGAAGTACTGGTTTCATATTTCCCGGATGAATTCCTTCCATTCTCAAACTTATCGGTGTATTGATGAACATCTGGTAGGAACGAAGCTGCACGTTAGGCCCCATGGTGTTGCAGTTAGCACTCTGGAGTACGAAATTGTAAGATATTTTCTTCCATTGTCAAACATTATGAAATCATTGACTACTGTCGATTAAGCAGCATGCATTTCGCCTGGTCCCATGGTGTAATGGTTAGCACTCTGGACTTTGAATCCAGCGATCCGAGTTCAAGTCTCGGTGGGACCTGTAATTTTCATTTCAAGATATTTCTAGCTTATTAATTGTAATGTGTTTTCTTTCCATTCTCAAACATTATCGAAACTCCGAGGAGCGTCGAGTAGACCAGCGCTGTTTTATAATGTCCCATTTTGTAATGGTAAGCACTCTGGACTCCGAATCTGGCGATCCGATTTCATAACTCGCTTGGGGCCTAGTATGTCATGTCAAAACATTACTAGTTTATTAATTGTAAGATGTCTTCTTCCATTGTCAAACATTATAAAAACATTGAGGGTTGTCGATTAAGAAACGCTTTATCCGTCTGGTCCAATGGTGTAATGGTTAGCACTCTGGGCTTTGAATCCAGCGATCCGAGATCAAATCTCGGTGGGACCTTCAATTATATTTTCGAGGTATAACTGGTTTCATATTTCCCGGATGAATTCCTTCCATTCTCAAACTTATCGGTGTGTTGATGAACATCTGGTAGGAACGAAGCTGCACGTTAGGCCCCATGGTGTTGCAGTTAGCACCCTGGACTACGAAATTGTAAGATGTTTTCTTCCATTGTCAAACATTATAAAATCATTGACTGTTGTCGATTAAGAAACAGCGAGTACGTCTGGTCCCATGGTGTAATGGTTAGCACTCTGGGCTTTGAATCCAGCGATCCGAGCTCAAATCTCGGTGGGACCTGCAATTTTATTTTCGAGGTATTACTGGTTTCATATTTCCCGGATGATTTCCTTCCATTCTCCATCTTATCGGTGTATTGATGAACATCTGGTAGGAACGAAGCTGCACGTTAGGCCCCATGGTGTTGTAGTTAGCCCTCTGGTGTACGAAATTGGAAGATGTTTTCTTCCATTGTCAAACATTATGAAAACATTGACTGTTGTCGATTAAGAAGCAGCTAGTTCGTCTGGTCCCATGGTGTAATGGTTAGCACTCTGGACTTTGAATCCAGCGATCCGAGTTCAAATCTCGGTGGGACCTGCCATTTTATTTCCGAGATATTACTGGTTTCATATTTCGCGGATGATTTCCTTCCATTCTCCATCTTATCGGTGTATTGATGAACAACTGGTAGGAACGAAGCTGCACGTTAGGCCCCATGGTGTTGTAGTTAGCCCTCTGTAGTAAGAAATCAGCGAACCTAGTTCATAACTCAGTGGGACCAGGAACTTTAATTTCCCTTTAATACAAAAATCTTAATTCTCGGATGACTATCTACAAATCTCGAACATTATCGGGCCACTGACGAACATCTATTACGAACTACGCTGTTCATTAGGTCTCATGGTGTAATGGTAAGCACTCTGGACTCCGAATCTGGCGATCCGATTTCATAACTCGCGGGGGGCCTAGTAGGTCATGTCAAAACTTTACTAGTTTATAAATTGTAAGATGTCTTCTTCCATTGTCAAACATTATAAAAACATTGAGGGTTGTCGATTAAGAAACGCCTTATCCGTCTGGTCCCATGGTGTAATGGTTAGCACTCTGGACTCTGAATCCAGCGATCCGAGTTCGAATCTCGGTGGGACCTGTAATTTTCATCTCAAGATATTTCTAGCTTATTAACTGTAGGGTGTTTTCTTTCCATTCTCAAACATTATCGAAACTGCGAGGAGCGTCGAGTAGAAACAGCGCAGTTTGTAAAGTCTCACGATGTAACGTTTTTAGCACTCCGGACTCTGAATCCAACGTTCCGAGTTCAAATATCAGTGGGAACTGCAATGTTACTTTCGAGGTATTACTGGTTTTATATTTCTCGGATGTTTTCCTTCCATTCTCAAACATTAGCGGGACACTGAAGAACATCTAGTATGAACCGCGCTGCCGTTGAAGTCCCATGGTGTAATGGTTATCTCTCTGAACTCTGAATAGAGCGGTTCGTGTTCGAATTTCTGTGCGACATGTTTTTTTCACTTCTATATATTCTGCTTAACTCCGCCTCAATGGCAGTGTCCTGTGCGTCAGACTCGTTGACGGAGGATACAACTGGGAAAGTTGTCCAGTACTTCGTCTAGGCGGGCCCACCTGCAATGCTGAACAGAAGCCGTGTGGGGGGATGGGATTAAGGGTTGGACAGGGAAGTGGGAAGGAATCGGCCGTGGCCTTAAGTTAGGTACCATCCGGCATTTTCATGGAGGAGAATTGGGAATCCACAGAAAACCACTTACAGGATGGCTTGGGTGGGAATCGCACCCACCTCTACTCAGTTGACCTCCCGAAGCTAAGTGGACCCCTTTCCACCCCTCGTAAAACTTTTTCAAACTTCGTGGCAGATGCGGCAATCGATCCCCGGCCTCTGTGGTGGCAGCTAATCACACTAACCAGTACACCACAAAGGCGGTCATCCAGTTATTACTAGTTTATTAAGTCTAGGACGTTTCCTTTCCCTTCTGAAACATTATCGAAACACCGATGAGCGTCGAGTAGACCAGCGCTGTTTGTAATGTCCCATGGTGTACTGGTTTTAGCACTCTGGATAAGATCTGCCACTCGCTAAATGAGGCTATAGGGTTATTATTTTTATTCTTATTATTAATTCTTTCATTCTTTTTTCCTTAATCTTTTTACCCTCCAGGATCAGTTTTTCCATCGGACTCAGCGGTGGCGTGCCAGATGGGAGCGTGCCGCATGCGACCCGTGCCACTAGCGACCGCCTAATCTGTAACCGTGCCGGATGCGACCGGCGTTGGCAAGCAAATTGTCATTTGATAAGCTTTGTCATCAACCAAGATAAGGTAAGCTAAATCAGAGTCAGAAAAAGTTAGAAAATAGCCAAAAATTCAGAACACTGCATACGGGGTAGGGAATGAAATTTTCTTTGCTCTATTCAACTACTAAACCGCAAACTATGCACAACATTAATGTACACTGAATAACTTATCGGGAAATACAACATATACAGCTCGTTAAGGAGAACAATTCGGTAGGAACATCTGGTAGGAACGAAGCTGCATGTTAGGCCCCATGGTGTTGCAGTTAGCACTCTGGAATACGAAATTGTAAGATATTTTCTTCCATTGTCAAACATTATGAAATCATTGACTGCTGTCGATTAAGCAGCATGCAGTTCGCCTGGTCCCATGGTGTAATGGTTAGCACTCTGGACTTTGAATCCAGCGATCCGATTTCAAATCTCGGTGGCACCTGCAATTTTACTTTCGAGGAAGTACTGGTTTCATATTTCCCGGATGAATTCCTTCCATTCTCAAACTTATCGGTGTATTGATGAACATCTGGTAGGAACGAAGCTGCACGTTAGGCCCCATAGTGTTGCAGTTAGCACTCTGGAGTACGAAATTGTAAGATATTTTCTTCCATTGTCAAACATTATGAAATCATTGACTGCTGTCGATTAAGCAGCATGCAGTTCGCCTGGTCCTATGGTGTAATGGTTAGCTCTCTGGACTTTGAATCCAGCGATCCGAGTTCAAGTCTCGGTGGGACCTGTAATTTTCATTTCAAGATATTTCTAGCTTATTAATTGTAGGGTGTTTACTTTCCATTCTCAAACCTTATCGAAACTCCGAGGAGCGTCGAGTAGACCAGCGCTGTTTTATAATGTCCCATGGTGTAATGGTAAGCACTCTGGACTCCGAATCTGGCGATCCGATTTCATAACTCGCGTGGGGCCTAGTATGTCATGTCAAAACATTACTAGTTTATTAATTGTAAGATGTCTTCTTCCATTGTCAAACATTATAAAAACATTGAGAGTTGTCGATTAAGAAACGCCTTATCCGTCTGGTCCCATGGTGTAATGGTTAGCACTCTGGGCTTTGAATCTAGCGATCCGAGATCAAATCTCGGTGGGACCTTCAATTATATTTTCGAGGTATAACTGCTTTCATATTTCCCGGATGATTTCTTTCCATTCTTATCTTATCGGTGTATTGATGAACATCTGGTAGGAACGAAGCTGCACGTTAGGCCCCATGGTGTTGCAGTTAGCACTCTGGAGTACGAAATTGTAAGATGTTTTCTTCCATTGTCAAACATTATAAAATCATTCACTGTTGTCGATTAAGCAGCACGCAGTTAGCCTGGTCCCATGGTGTAATGGTTAGCACTCTGGACTTTGAATCTAGCGATCCGAGTTCAAATCTCGGTGGGACCTGCAATTTTACTTTCGAGGTATTACTGGTTTCATATTTCCCGGATTATTTCCTTCCATTCCCAAATTTATCGGTGTATTGATGAACAACTGGTAGGGACGATGCTGCACGTTAGGAACCATGGTGTTGTAGTTAGCCCTCTGGAGTGCGAAATCAGCTATCCAAGTTCAAAACTCGTGGGGGGCCTAGTATGTCATGTCAAGACATTACTAGTTTATTAATTATAAGAGGTTTTCTTCCATTGTCATACATTATAAAAACATTGAGGTTTGTCGATTAAGAAAACGCCGTATCCGCCTGGTCCCATGGTGTAATGGTTAGCACACTGGGCTTTGAACCCAGCGATCCAAGTTCAAATCTCGGTGGGACCTGCGATTTATTTTCGAGGTATTACTGGTTTCATATTTCCCGCATGATTTCCTTCCATTCTCCATCTTATCGGTGTATTGATGAACATCTGGTAGGAACGAAGCTGCACGTTACGCCACATGCTGTTGTAGTTAGCCCTCTGGAGTACGAAATTGTAAGATGTTTTCTTCCATTGTCAAGCATTATAAAAACATTGAGGGTTGTCGATTAAGAAACGCCTTATCCGTCTGGTCCTATGGTGCAATGGTTAGCACTCTGGGCTTTGAATCCAGCAATCCGAGTTCAAATCTCGGTGGGAACTGCAATTATAATTTCGAGGAAGTACTGGTTTCATATTTCCCGGATGTATTCCTTCCATTCTCAAACTTATCGGTGTATCGATGAACATCTGGTAGGAACGAAACTGCACGTTAGGCCCCATGGTGTTGTAGTTAGCCCTCTGGGGTACGAAATTGTAACATGTTTTCTTCCATTATCAAACATTATAAAATCATTGACTGTTGTTGATTAAGAAGCACCGAATTCCTTTGGTCCCAATGAGTAATGGATTGCACTCTGGACTTTGAATCCAGCGATCCGAGTTCAATTCTCGGTGGGTCCTGCAATTTTATTTTCGAGGTATTACTGGTTTCATATTTTCCGGGTGATCTCCTTCCATTCTCAAATTTATCGGAGTATTGATGAACAACTGGTAGGGAGGAAGCTGCACGTTAGGCCCCATGGTGTTGTAGTTAGCCCTCTGAAGTACGAAATCAGCGATCCAAGTTCAAAACTCGTGGGACCAGGAACTTTAATTTCCAGTTAATACAAAAATCTTAATTCTCGGATGATTATCCACAAATCTCAAACATTATCGGGCCACTGACGAACATCCATTACGAACTGCGCTGTTCGTTAGGTCTCATGCTGTAATGGTTAGCACTCTGGACTCTGAATCCAGCGATCCGAGTTCAAATCTCGGTGGGACCTGTAATTTTCATTTCAAGATATTTCTAGCTTATTAATTGTAGGGTGTTTTCTTTCCATTCTCAAACATTATCGAAATTCCGAGGAGCGTCGAGTAGACCAGCGCAGTTTGTAATGTCCCATGGTGTAATGGTAAGCACTCTGCACTCCGAATCTGGCGATCCGATTTCATAACTCACGGGGGGCCTAGTATGTCATGTCAAAACATTACAATTTTATTAATTGTAAGATGTTTTCTTCCATTGTCTAACATCATAAAAACATTGACGATTGTCGATTAAGAAACGCGTTATCCGTCTGGTCTCATGATGTAATGGTTAGCACTCTGGGCTTTGTATCCAGCGATCCAAGTTCAAATCTCGGTGGGACCATCAATTATATTTTCGAGGTATTACTGGTTTCATATTTCCCGGATGATTTCCGTCCATTCTCAAACTTATAGGAGTATTGATGAACAACTGGTAGGAACGAAGCTGCACGTTAGGCCCCATGGTGTTGCAGTTAGCATTCTGGACTACGAAATTCTAAGATGTTTTCTTCCATTGTCAAACATTATAAAATCATTGACTGTTGTCGATTAAGAAACTGCTAGTTCGTCTGGTCCCATGGTGTAATGGTTAGCACTCTGGACTTTGAATCCAGCGATCCGAGTTCAAATCTCGGTGGGACCTGCGATTCTACTTTCGACGAAGTACTGGTTTCATATTTCCCGGATGAATTCCTTCCATTCTCAAACTTATCGGTGTATTGATGAACATCTGGTAGGAACGAAGCTGCACGTTAGGCCCCATGGTGTTGCAGTTAGCACTCTGGAGTACGAAATTGTAAGATATTTTCTTCCATTGTCAAACATTATGAAATCATTGACTGCTGTCGATTAAGCAGCATGCAGTTCGCCTGGTCGCATGGTGTAATGGTTAGCACTCTGGACTTTGAATCCAGCGACCCGAGTTCAAGTCTCGGTGGGACCTGTAATTTTCATTTCAAGATATTTCTAGCTTATTAATTGTAGGGTGTTTTATTTCCATTCTCAAACATTATCGAAACTCCGAGGAGCGTCGAGTAGACCAGCGCTGTTTCATAATGTCCCATGGTGTAATGGTAAGCACTCTGGACACCGAATCTGGCGATCCGATTTCATAACTCGCGTGGGGCCTAGTATGTCATGTCAAAACATTACTAGTTTATTAATTGTAAGATGTCTTCTTCCATTGTCTAACATTATAAAAGCATTGACGGTTGTCGATTAAGAAACGCCTTATCCGTCTGGTCCCATGGTGTAATGGTTAGCACTCTGGACTTTGAATCCAGCGATTCGAGTTCAAATCTCGGTGGGACCTGCAATTTTACTTTCGAGGTATTACTGGTTTCATATTTCCCGGATTATTTCCTTCCATTCTCAAATTTATCGGAGTATCGATGAACAACTTTTAGGAACGAAGCTGCACGTTAGGCCCCATGGTGTTGTAGTTAGCCCTCTGGAGTACGAAATCAGCGATCCAAGTTCGAAACTCGTGGGGGGCCTAGTATGTCATGTCAAGACATTACTAGTTTATTAATTATAAGAGGTTTTCTTCCATTGTTACATTATAAAAACATTGAGGTTTGTCGATTAAGAAAACGCCGTATTCGTCTGGTCCCATGGTGTAATGGTTAGCACTCTGGACTTTGAATCCAGCGATCCGAGTTCAAATTTCGGTGGGACCTGCAAATTTATTTCCGAGGTATTACTGTTTTCATATTTCGCGGATGATTTCCTTCCATTCTCAAACTTATCGGAGTATTGATGAACAACTGGTAGGAACGAAGCTGCACGTTAGGCCCCATGGTGTTGTAGTTAGCCCTCTGGAGTAAGAAATCAGCGAACCTAGTTCATAACTCAGTGGGACCAGGAACTTTAATTTCCCTTTAATAGAAAAATCTTAATTCTCGGATGACTATCTACAAATCTCGAACATTATCGGGCCACTGACGAACATCTATTACGAACTACGCTGTTCATTAGGTCTCATGGTGTAATGGTAAGCACTCTGGACTCCGAATCTGGCGATCCGATTTCATAACTCGCGGGGAGCCTAGTATGTCATGTCAAAACATTACTAGTTTATTAATTGTAAGATGTCTTCTTCCATTGTCAAACATTATAAAAATATTGAGGTTTGTCGATTAAGAAACGCCTTATCCGTCTGGTCCCTTGGTGTAATGGTTAGCACTCTGGGCTTTGAATCCAGCGATCCGAGTTGAAATCTCGGTGGGAACTGCAATTATAATTTCGAGGAAGTACTGGTTTCATATTTCCCGGATGTTTTCCTTCCATTCTCAAACTTATCGGTGTATCGATGAACATCTGGTAGGAACGAAGCTGCACGTTAGGCCCCATGGTGTTGTAGTTTGCCCTCTGTGGTACGAAATTGTAAGATGTTTTCTTCCATTGTCAAACATCATAAAAACATTGACGATTGTCGATTAAGAAACGCGTTATCCGTCTGGTCTCATGGTGTAATGGTTAGCACTCTGGGCTTTGAATCCAGCGATCCGAGTTCAAGTCTCGGTGGGACCTGTAATTTTCATTTCAAGATATTTCTAGCTTATTAATTGTAATGTGTTTTCTTTCCATTCTCAAATATTATCGAAACTCCGAGGAGCGTCGAGTAGACCAGCGCTGTTTTATAATGTCCCATTTTGTAATGGTAAGCACTCTGGACTCCGAATCTGGCGATCCGATTTCATAACTCGCTTGGGGCCTAGTATGTCATGTCAAAACATTACTAGTTTATTAATTGTAAGATGTCTTCTTCCATTGTCAAACATTATAAAAACATTGAGGGTTGTCGATTAAGAAACGCTTTATCCGTCTGGTCCAATGGTGTAATGGTTAGCACTCTGGGCTTTGAATCCAGCGATCCGAGATCAAATCTCGGTGGGACCTTCAATTATATTTTCGAGGTATAACTGGTTTCATATTTTCCGGATGAATTCCTTCCATTCTCAAACTTATCGGTGTATTGATGAACATCTGGTAGGAACGAAGCTGCACGTTAGGCCCCATGGTGTTGCAGTTAGCACTCTGGACTACGAAATTGTAAGATGTTTTCTTCCATTGTCAAACATTATAAAATCATTGACTGTTGTCGATTAAGAAACAGCTAGTTCGTCTTGTCCCATGGTGTAAACGTTAGCACTCTGGACTTTGAATCCAGCGATCCGAGTTCAAATCTCGGTGGGACCTGCAATTTCATTTCCGAGGTATTACTGTTTTCATATTTCGCGGATGATTTCCTTCCATTCTCAAACTTATCGGAGTATTGATGAACAACTGGTAGGAACGAAGCTGCACGTTAGGCACGTGGTGTTGTAGTTAGCCCTCTGGAGTAAGAAATCAGCGAACCTAGTTCATAACTCAGTGGGACCAGGAACTTTAATTTCCCTTTAATAGAAAAATCTTAATTCTCGGATGACTATCTACAAATCTCGAACATTATCGAGCCACTGACGAACATCTATTACGAACTACGCTGTTCATTAGGTCTCATGGTGTAATGGTAAGCACTCTGGACTCCGAATCTGGCGATCCGATTTCATAACTCGCGGGGAGCCTAGTATGTCATGTCAAAACATTACTAGTTTATTAATTGTAAGATGTCTTCTTCCATTGTCAAACATTATAAAAATATTGAGGTTTGTCGATTAAGAAACGCCTTATCCGTCTGGTCCCTTGGTGTAATGGTTAGCACTCTGGGCTTTGAATCCAGCGATCCGAGTTGAAATCTCGGTGGGAACTGCAATTATAATTTCGAGGAAGTACTGGTTTCATATTTCCCGGATGTTTTCCTTCCATTCTCAAACTTATCGGTGTATCGATGAACATCTGGTAGGAACGAAGCTGCACGTTAGGCCCCATGGTGTTGTAGTTTGCCCTCTGTGGTACGAAATTGTAAGATGTTTTCTTCCATTGTCAAACATCATAAAAACATTGACGATTGTCGATTAAGAAACGCGTTATCCGTCTGGTCTCATGGTGTAATGGTTAGCACTCTGGGCTTTGAATCCAGCGATCCGAGTTCAAGTCTCGGTGGGACCTGTAATTTTCATTTCAAGATATTTCTAGCTTATTAATTGTAATGTGTTTTCTTTCCATTCTCAAATATTATCGAAACTCCGAGGAGCGTCGAGTAGACCAGCGCTGTTTTATAATGTCCCATTTTGTAATGGTAAGCACTCTGGACTCCGAATCTGGCGATCCGATTTCATAACTCGCTTGGGGCCTAGTATGTCATGTCAAAACATTACTAGTTTATTAATTGTAAGATGTCTTCTTCCATTGTCAAACATTATAAAAACATTGAGGGTTGTCGATTAAGAAACGCTTTATCCGTCTGGTCCAATGGTGTAATGGTTAGCACTCTGGGCTTTGAATCCAGCGATCCGAGATCAAATCTCGGTGGGACCTTCAATTATATTTTCGAGGTATAACTGGTTTCATATTTCCCGGATGAATTCCTTCCATTCTCAAACTTATCGGTGTATTGATGAACATCTGGTAGGAACGAAGCTGCACGTTAGGCCCCATGGTGTTGCAGTTAGCACTCTGGACTACGAAATTGTAAGATGTTTTCTTCCATTGTCAAACATTATAAAATCATTGACTGTTGTCGATTAAGAAACAGCTAGTTCGTCTTGTCCCATGGTGTAAACGTTAGCACTCTGGACTTTGAATCCAGCGATCCGAGTTCAAATCTCGGTGGGACCTGCAATTTTATTTCCGAGGTATTACTGTTTTCATATTTCGCGGATGATTTCCTTCCATTCTCAAACTTATCGGAGTATTGATGAACAACTGGTAGGAACGAAGCTGCACGTTAGGCACGTGGTGTTGTAGTTAGCCCTCTGGAGTAAGAAATCAGCGAACCTAGTTCATAACTCAGTGGGACCAGGAACTTTAATTTCCCTTTAATAGAAAAATCTTAATTCTCGGATGACTATCTACAAATCTCGAACATTATCGAGCCACTGACGAACATCTATTACGAACTACGCTGTTCATTAGGTCTCATGGTGTAATGGTAAGCACTCTGGACTCCGAATCTGGCGATCCGATTTCATAACTCGCGGGGAGCCTAGTATGTCATGTCAAAACATTACTAGTTTATTAATTGTAAGATGTCTTCTTCCATTGTCAAACATTATAAAAATATTGAGGTTTGTCGATTAAGAAACGCCTTATCCGTCTGGTCCCTTGGTGTAATGGTTAGCACTCTGGGCTTTGAATCCAGCGATCCGAGTTGAAATCTCGGTGGGAACTGCAATTATAATTTCGAGCAAGTACTGGTTTCATATTTCCCGGATGTTTTCCTTCCATTCTCAAACTTATCGGTGTATCGATGAACATCTGGTAGGAACGAAGCTGCACGTTAGGCCCCATGGTGTTGTAGTTTGCCCTCTGTGGTACGAAATTGTAAGATGTTTTCTTCCATTGTCAAACATTATAAAATCATTGACTGTTGTTGATTAAGAAGCTCCGAATTCGTCTGGTCCCAATGAGTAATGGTTTGCACTCTCGACTTTGAATCCAGCGATCCGAGTTCAATTCTCGGTGGGTCCTGCAATTTTATTTTCGAGGTATTACTGGTTTCATATTTTCCGGATGATCTCCTTCCATTCTCAAATTTATCGGTGTATTGATGAACAACTGGTAGGAACGAAGCTGCACGTTAGGCCCCATGGTGTTGTAGTTAGCCCTCTGAAGTACGAAATCAGCGATCCAACTTCAAAACTCGTGGGAACAGGAGTTTAATTTCCAGTTAATACAAAATTCTTAATTCATCATCATCATCATCATCTGTTTACCCTCCAGGTTCGGTTTTTCCCTCGGACGTTGCGAGGGATCCCACCTCTACCGCCTCAAGGGCAGTGTCCTGGAGCTTCAGACTCTTGGGCGGGGATACAACTGGGGAGTATGACCAGTACCTCGCCCAGGCGGCCTCACCTGCAATGCTGAACAGGGGCCTTGTGGAGGGATTGGAAGATTGGAAGGGATAGGCAAGGAAGAGGGAAGGAAGCGGCCGTGGCCTTAAGTTAGGTACCATCCCGGCATTCGCCTGGAGGAGAAGTGGGAAACCACGGAAAACCACTTCCAGGATGGCTGAGGTGGGAATCGAACCCACCTCTACTCAGTTGACCTCCCGAGGCTGAGTGGACCCCGTTCCAGCCCTCGTACCACTTTTCAAATTGCGTGGTAGAGCCGGGAATCGAACCCGGACCTCCGGGGGTGGCAGCTAATCACGCTAACCACTACACCACAGAGGCGGACCAAAATTCTTAATTCTCGGATGATTATCTACAAATCTCCAACATTATCGGGCCACTGACGAACATCTATTACGAAATGAGCTGATCGATAGGTCTCATGGTGTAATGGTTAGCACTCTGGACTCTGAATCCAGCGATCCGAGTTCAAATCTCGGTGGGACCTGTTATTTTCATTTCAAGATATTTCTAGCTTATTAATTGTAGGGTATTTTCCTTCCATTCTCAAACATTATCGAAACTCCGAGGAGCGTCGAGTAGAAACAGCGCAGTTTGTAATGTCCCATGGTGTAATGGTAAGCACTCTGGACTCCGAATCTGGCGATCCGATTTCATAACTCGCGGGGGGCCTAGTAGGTCATGTCAAAACATTACTAGTTTATAAATTGTAAGATGTCTTCTTCCATTGTCAAACATTATAAAAACATTGAGGGTTGTCGATTAAGAAACGCCTTAACCGTCTGGTCCCATGGTGTAATGGTTAGCACTCTGGACTTTGAATCCAGCAATCCGAGTTCGAATCTCGGTGGGACCTGTAATTTTCATCTCAAGATATTTCTAGCTTATTAATTGTAGGGTGTTTTCTTTCCATTCTCAAACATTATCGAAACTGCGAGGAGCGTCGAGTAGAAGCAGCGCAGTTTGTAAAGTCTCACGATGTAACGTTTTTAGCACTCCGGACTCTGAATCCAACGTTCCGAGTTCAAATATCAGTGGGAACTGCAATGTTACTTTCGAGGTATTACTGGTTTTATATTTCTCGGATGTTTTCCTTCCATTCTCAAACATTAGCGGGACACTGAAGAACATCTAGTATGAACCGCGCTGCCGTTGATGTCCCATGGTGTAATGGTTATCTCTCTGAACTCAGAATAGAGCGATTCGTGTTCAAATTTCTGTGCGACATGTTTTTTCACTTCTATATATTCTGCTTAACTCCGCCTCAATGGCAGTGTCCTGTGCGTCAGACTCGTTGACGGAGGATACAACTGGGGAAGTTGTCCAGTACTTCGTCTAGGCGGGCTCACCTGCAATGCTGAACAGAGGCCGTGTGGGGGGATGGGATTAAGGGTTGGACAGGGAAATGGGAAGGAATCGGCCGTGGCCTTAAGTTAGACACCATCCGGCATTTTCATGGAGGAGAATTGGGAATCCACAGAAAACCACTTGCAGGATGGCTTGGGTGGGAATCGCACCCACCTCTACTCAGTTGACCTCCCGAAGCTAAGTGGACCCCTTTCCACCCCTCGTAAAACTTTTTCAAACTTCGTGGCAGATGCGGCAATCGATCCCCGGCCTCTGTGGTGGCAGCTAATCACACTAACCAGTACACCACAAAGGCGGTCATCCAGTTATTACTAGTTTATTAAGTCTAGGACGTTTTCTTTCCCTTCTGAAACATTATCGAAACACCGACGAGCGTCGAGTAGACCAGCGCTGTTTGTAATGTCCCATGGTGTACTGGTTTTAGCACTCTGGATAAGATCTGCCACTCGCTAAATGAGGCTACAAGGTTATTATTTTTATTCTTATTATTAATTCTTTCATTTTTTTTCCTTAATCTGTTTACCCTCCAGGATCGGTTTTTCCATCGGACTCAGCGGTGGCGTGCCAGATGGGAGCGTGCCGCATGCGACCCCTGCCACTAGCGACCGCCTAATCTGTAACCGTGCCGGATGCGACCGGCGTTGGCAAGCAAATTGTCATTTGAAAAGCTTTGTCATCACCCAAGATAAGGTAAGCTAAATCAGAGCCAGATTAGAAAAATAGCCAAAAATTCAGAACACTGCTTACGGGGTAGGGAATGAAATTTTCTTTGTTCTATTCAACTACTAAACCGCAAACTATGCACAACATTAATGTACACCGAATTACTTATCGGGAAATACAACATATACAGCTCGTTAAGGAGAACAATTCGAACGATTGCATGAAAGGCTCACAGATAATAACGAATGAGTACATTTCTTACGAAATTTCGAGGTATTAAGCTACAGGTTTAATATTTCTCGGATGATATCCTTCCATTCTCAAAAATTATCAGAACACAGACCAGCGTCTAGTAGGACCAGCGTAATTCGTAAGGTCACATGTTGTAATGGTTAGCACGCTTTACTCCGAAAGCAGCGATCCTTTTTCAAATCTCCGTGGGACCTAAAATTGCCATTTCAATATATTACTAGTTTATTAATTGTAGGATGTTTCCTTTGCATTGTGAAACATTATCGAAGAACTTTGAGTGTCGACTAGGAACTGCCGTAATCATCAGGTCCCGTGGTGTACTGGTTAGCACTCTGGACTCCGAATCTGGCGATCCGATTTCAAACCTCGTGGGGGGCCTAGTATGTCATGTCAAAACATTACAATTTTATTAATTGTAAGATGTTTTCTTCCATTGTCAAACATCATAAAAACATTGACGATTGTCGATTAAGAAACGCGTTATCCGTCTGGTCTCATGGTGTAATGGTTAGCACTCTGGGCTTTGAATCCAGCTATCCAAGTTCAAATCTGGGTGGGCCCTTCAATTATATTTTCGAGGTATTACTGGTTTCATATTTCCCGGATGATTTCCTTCCATTCTCAAACTTATAGGAGTATTGATGAACATCTGGTAGGAACGAAGCTGCACGTTAGGCCCCATGGTGTTGCAGTTAGCACTCTGGACTACGAAATTGTAAGTTGTTTTCTTCCATTGTCAAACATTATAAAATCATTGACTGTTGTCGATTAAGAGCAGCTAGTTCGTCTGGTCCCATGGTGTAATGGTTAGCACTCTGGACTTTGAATCCAGCGATCCGAGTTCAAATCTCGGTGGGACCTGCAATTTTACTTCCGAGGTATTATTGGTTTCATATTTCCCGGATTATTTCCTTCCATTCTCAAATTTATCGGAGTATTGATGAACAACTTGTAGGAACGAAGCTGCACGTTAGCCCCATGGTGTTGTAGTTAGCCCTCTGGAGTAAGAAATCAGCGAACCTAGTTCATAACTCAGTGGGACCAGGAACTTTAAATTCCCTTTAATACAAAAATCTCAATTCTCGGATGATTATCTACAAATCTCGAACATTATCGGGCCACTGACGAACATCTATTACGAACTACGCTGTTCATAAGGTCTCATGATGTAATGGTTAGCACTCTGGACTCTGAATCCAGCGATACGAGTTCTGATCTCGGTGGGACCTGTAATTTTCATTTCAAGATATTTCTAGCTTATTAATTGTAGGGTGTATTCTTTCCAATCTCAAACATTATCGAAACTCCGAGGAGCGTCGAGTAGACCAGCGCTGTTTTATAATGTCCCATGGTGTAATGGTAAGCACTCTGGACTCCGAATCTGGCGATCCGATTTCATAACTCGCGTGGGGCCTAGTATGTCATGTCAAAACATTACTAGTTTATTAATTGTAAGATGTCTTCTTCCATTGTCAAACATTATAAAAACATTGAGGGTTGTCGATTAAGATCCGCTTTATACGTTTGGTCCCATGGTGTAATGGTTAGCACTTTGGGCGTTGAATCCAGCGATCCGAGTTCAAATCTTGGTGAGAACTGCAATTATAATTTCGAGGAAGTACTGGTTTCATATTTCCCGGATGAATTCCTTCCATTCTCAAACTTATCGGTGTATTGATGAACATCTGGTAGGAACGAAGCTGCACGTTAGGCCCCATGGTGTTGCAGTTAGCACTCTGGAGTACGAAATTGTAAGATATTTTCTTCCATTGTCAAACATTATGAAATCATTGACTGCTGTCGATTAAGCAGCATGCATTCCGCCTGGTCCCATGGTGTAATGGTTAGCACTCTGGACTTTGAATCCAGCGATCCGAGTTCAAGTCTCGGTGGGACCTGTAATTTTCATTTCAAGATATTTCTAGCTTATTAATTGTAATGTGTTTTCTTTCCATTCTCAAACATTATCGAAACTCCGAGGAGCGTCGAGTAGACCAGCGCTGTTTTATAATGTCCCATGGTGTAATGGTAAGCACTCTGGACTCCGAATCTGGCGATCCGATTTCATAACTCGCGTGGGGCCTAGTATGTCATGTCAAAACATTACTAGTTTATTAATTGTAAGATGTCTTCTTCCATTGTCAAACATTATAAAAACATTGAGGGTTGTCGATTAAGAAACGCTTTATCCGTCTGGTCCAATGGTGTAATGGTTAGCACTCTGGGCTTTGAATCCAGCGATCCGAGATCAAATCTCGGTGGGACCTTCAATTATATTTTCGAGGTATAACTGGTTTCATATTTCCCGGATGATTTCTTTCCATTCTTATCTTATCGGTGTATTGATGAACATCTGGTAGGAACGAAGCTGCACGTTAGGCCCCATGGTGTTGCAGTTAGCACTCTGGACTACGAAATTGTAAGGTGTTTTCTTCCATTGTCAAACATTATAAAATCATTGACTGTTGTCGATTAAGAAACAGCTAGTTCGTCTTGTCCCATGGTGTAATGGTTAGCACTCTGGACTTTGAATCCAGCGATCCGAGTTCAAATCTCGGTGGGACCTGCAATTTTATTTCCGAGGTATTACTGTTTTCATATTTCGCGGATGATTTCCTTCCATTCTCAAACTTATCGGAGTATTGATGAACAACTGGTAGGAACGAAGCTGCACGTTAGGCCCCATGGTGTTGTAGTTTGCCCTCTGTGGTACGAAATTGTAAGATGTTTTCTTCCATTGTCAAACATCATAAAAACATTGACGATTGTCGATTAAGAAACGCGTTATCCGTCTGGTCTCATGGTGTAATGGTTAGCACTCTGGGCTTTGAATCCAGCGATCCGAGTTCAAATCTCGGTGGGACCTGTAATTTTACTTCCGAGGTATTACTGGTTTCATATTTTCCGGATTATTTCCTTCCATGCTCAAATTTATCGGAGTATCGATGAACAACTTTTAGGAACGAAGCTGCACGTTAGGCCCCATGGTGTTGTAGTTAGCCCTCTGGAGTACGAAATCAGCGATCCAAGTTCAAAACTCGTGGGGGGCCTAGTATGTCATGTCAAGACATTACTCATCATCATCAGGCTCGGTTTTTCCCTCGGACTTAGCGAGGGATCCCACCTCTACCGCCTCAAGGGCAGTGTCCTGGAGCTTCAGACTCTTGGTCGAGGGATACAACTGGGGAGTATGACCAGTACCTCGCCCAGGCGGCCTCACCTGCTATGCTGAACAGGGGCCTTGTGGAGGGATGGGAAGATTGGATGGGATAGGCAAGGAAGAGGGAAGGAAACGGCCGTGGCCTTAAGTTAGGTACCATCCCGGCATTCGCCTGGAGGAGAAGTGGGAAACCACGGAAAACCACTTCCAGGATGGCTGAGGTGGGAATCGAACCCACCTCTACTCAGTTGACCTCCCGAGGCTGAGTGGACCCCGTTCCAGCCCTCGTACCACTTTTCAAATTTCGTGGCAGAGCCGGGAATCGAACCCGGACCTCCGGGGGTGGCAGCTAATCACGCTAACCACTACACCACAGAGGCGGACTAAGACATTACTAATTTATTAATTATAAGAGGTTTTCTTCCATAGTTACAATATAAAAACATTGAGGGTTGTCGATTAAGAAAACGCGTAATCGTCTGGTCCCATGGTGTAATGGTTAGCACTCTGGGCTTTGAATCCAGCAATCCGAGTTCAAATCTCGTTGGGAACTGCAATTATAATTTCGAGGAAGTACTGGTTTCATATTTCCCGGATGTATTCCTTCCATTCTCAAACTTATCGGTGTATCGATGAACATCTGGTAGGAACGAAACTGCACGTTAGGCCCCATGGTGTTGTAGTTAGCCCTCTGGGGTACGAAATTGTAACATGTTTTCTTCCATTATCAAACATTATAAAATCATTGACTGTTGTTGATTAAGAAGCACCGAATTCGTTTGGTCCCAATGAGTAACGGGTTGCACTCTGGACTTTGAATCCAGCGATCCGAGTTCAATTCTCGGTGGGTCCTGCAATTTTATTTTCGACGTATTACTGGTTTCATATTTCCCGGATGATTTCCTTCCATTCTCCATCTTATCGGTGTATTGATGAACATCTGGTAGGAACGAAGCTGCACGTTAGGCCCCATGCTGTTGTAGTTAGCCCTCTGGAGTACGAAATCAGCGATCCAAGTTCAAAACTCGTGGGACCAGGAACTTTAATTTCCAGTTAATACAAAAATCTTAATTCTCGGATGATTATCCACAAATCTCAAACATTATCGGGCCACTGACGAACATCCATTACGAACTGCGCTGTTCGTTAGGTCTCATGCTGTAATGGTTAGCACTCTGGACTCTGAATCCAGCGATCCGAGTTCAAATCTCGGTGGGACCTGTAATTTTCATTTCAAGATATTTCTAGCTTATTAATTGTAGGGTGTTTTCTTTCCATTCTCAAACATTATCGAAATTCCGAGGAGCGTCGAGTAGACCAGCGCAGTTTGTAATGTCCCATGGTGTAATGGTAAGCACTCTGGACTCCGAATCTGGCGATCCGATTTCATAACTCACGGGGGGCCTAGTATGTCATGTCAAAACATTACTAGTTTATAAATTGTAAGATGTCTTCTTCCATAGTCAAACATTATAAAAACATTGAGTGTTGTCGATTAAGAAACGCCTTATCCGTCTGGTCCCATGGTGTAATGGTTAGCACTCTGGACTCTGAATCCAGCGATCCGAGTTCAAATCTCCGTGGGACCTGTAATTTTCATCTCAAGATATTTCTAGCTTATTAATTGTAGGGTGTTTTCTTTCCATTCTCAAATATTATCGAAACTGCGAGGAGCGTCGGGTAGAAACAGCGCAGTTTGTAAAGTCTCACGATGTAAAGTTTTTAGCACTCCGGACTCTGAATACAACGTTCCGAGTTCAAATATCAGTGGGACCTGCAATGTTAATTTCGAGGTATTACTGGTTTTATATTTCTCGGATGTTTTCCTTCCATTCTCAAACATTAGCGGGACACTGAAGAACATCTAGTATGAACCGCGCTGCCGTTGAAGTCCCATGGTGTAATGGTTATCTCTCTGAACTCTGAATAGAGCGATTCGTGTTCAAATTTCTGTGCGACATGTTTTTTTCACTTCTATATATTCTGCTTAACTCCGCCTCAATGGCAGTGTCCTGTGCGTCAGACTCGTTGACGGAGGATACAACTGGGGAAGTTGTCCAGTACTTCGTCTAGGCGGGCTCACCTGCAATGCTGAACAGAGGCCGTGTGGGGGGATGGGATTAAGGGTTGGACGGGGAAGTGGGAGGAATCGGCCGTGGCCTTAAGTTAGGTACCATCCGGCATTTTCATGGAGGAGAATTGGGAATCCACAGAAAACCACTTGCAGGATGGCTTGGGTGGGAATCGCACCCACCTCTACTCAGTTGACCTCCCGAAGCTAAGTGGACCCCTTTCCACCCCTCGTAAAACTTTCAAACTTCGTGGCAGATGCGGCAATCGATCCCCGGCCTCTGGGGTGGCAGCTTTTCACACTAACCAGTACACCACAAAGGCGGTCATCCAGTTATTACTAGTTTATTAAGTCTAGGACGTTTTCTTTCCCTTCTGAAACATTATCGAAACACCGACGAGCGTCGAGTAGACCAGCGCTGTTTGTAATGTCCCATGGTGTACTGGTTTTTAACACTCTGGATAAGATCTGCCACTCGCTAAATGAGGCTATAGGGTTATTATTCTTATTCTTATTATTAATTCTTTCATTCTTTTTTCCTTAATCTGTTTACCCTTCAGGATCGGTTTTTCCATCGGACTCAGCGGTGGCGTGCCAGATGGGAGCGTGCCGCATGCGACCCGCGCCACTAGCGACCGCCTAATCTGTAACCGTGCCGGATGCGACCGGCGTTGGCAAGCAAATTGTCATTTGAAAAGCTTTGTCATCAACCAAGATAAGGTAAGCTAAATCAGAGTCAGAAAAAGTTAGAAAAATAGCCAAAAATTCAGAACACTGCTTACGGGGTAGAGAATGAAATTTTCTTTCTTCTATTCAACTACTAAACCGCAAACTATGCACAACATTAATGTACACTGAATTACTTATCGGGAAATACAACATATACAGCTCGTTAAGGAGAACAATTCGAACGATTGCATGAAAGGCTCACAGATAATAACGAATGAGTACATTTCATACGAAATCTCGAGGTATTAGGCTACTTGTTTAATATTTCTCGGATGATATCCTTCCATTCTCAAAAATTATCAGAACAC
Source organism: Anabrus simplex (assembly GCF_040414725.1). Lineage (NCBI taxonomy): Eukaryota > Metazoa > Arthropoda > Insecta > Orthoptera > Tettigoniidae > Anabrus > Anabrus simplex. The sequence continues at coordinate 1,119,320,070 of NC_090266.1, read as the reverse complement.
AGACCAGCGTCTAGTAGGACCAGCGTAATTCGTAAGGTCACATGTTGTAATGGTTAGCACGCTTTACTCCGAATGCAGAGATCCTTTTTCAAATCTCCGTGGGACCTAAAATTGCCATTTCAATATATTACTAGTTTATTAATTGTGGGATGTTTCCTTTGCATTGTGAAACATTATCGAAGAACTTTGAGTGTCGACTAGGAACTGCCGTAATCATCAGGTCCCGTGGTGTACTGGTTAGCACTCTGGACTCCGAATCTGGCGATCCGATTTCAAACCTCGCGGGGGGCCTAGTATGTCGTGTCAAAACATTACAATTTTATTAATTGTAAGATGTTTTCTTCCATTGTCAAACATCATAAAAACATTGACGATTGTCGATTAAGAAACGCATTATCCGTCTGGTCTCATGGTGTAATGGTTAGCACTCTTGTCTTTGAATCCAGCGATCCAAGTTCAAATCTCGGTGGGCCCTTCAATTATATTTTCGAGGTATTACTGGTTTCATATTTCCCGGATGATTTCCTTCCATTCTCAAACTTATAGGAGTATTGATGAACATCTGGTAGGAACGAAGCTGCACGTTATGCCCCATGGTGTTGCAGTTAGCACTCTGGACTACGAAATTGTAAGATGTTTTCTTCCATTGTCAAACATTATAAAATCATTGACTGTTGTCGATTAATAAACAGGTAGTTCGTCTGGTCCCATGGTGTAATGGTTAGCAGTCTGGACTTTGAATCCAGCGATCCGAGTTCAAATCTCGGTGGGACCTGCAATTTTACTTCCGAGGTATTACTGGTTTCATATTTCCCGGATTATTTCCTTCCATTTTCAAATTTATCGGAGTATTGATGAACAACTGGTAGGAACGAAGCTGCACGTTAGGCCCCATGGTGTTGTAGTTAGCCCTCTGGAGTACGAAATTGTAAGATGTTTTCTTCAATTGTCAAACATTATGAAAACATTGACTGTTGTCGATTAAGAAACAGCTATTTCGTCTGGTCCCATGGTGTAATGGTTAGCAGTCTGGACTTTGAATCCAGCGATCCTAGTTCAAATATCGGTGGGACCTGCAATTTGATTTTCGTGGTATTACTGGTTTCATATTTCGCGGATGATTTCCTTCCATTCTCATACTTATAGGAGTATTGATGAACAACTGGTAGGAACGAAGCTGCACGTTAGGCCCCATGGTGTTGTAGTTAGCCCTCTGGAGTAAGAAATCAGCGAAGCTAGTTCATAACTCAGTGGGACCAGGAACTTTAATTTCCCTTTAATACAAAAATCTTAATTCTCTGATGATTATCTACAAATCTCGAACATTATCGGGCCACTGACGAACATCTATTACGAACTACGGTGTTCATTATGTCTCATGGTGTAATGGTTAGCACTCTGGACTCTGAATCCAGCGATCCGAGTTCAAATCTCGGTGGGACCTGTAATTTTCATTTCAAGATATTTCTAGCTTATTAATTGTAGGGTGTTTTCTTTCCATTCTCAAACATTATCGAAACTCCGAGGAGCGTCGAGTAGACCAGCGCTGTTTGTAATGTCCCATGGTGTAATGGTAAGCACTCTGGACTCCGAATCTGGCGATCCGATTTCATAAATCGCGTGGGGCCTAGTATGTCATGTCAAAACGTTACTAGTTTATTAATTGTAAGATGTCTTCTTCCATTGTCAAACATTATAAAAACATTGAGGGTTGTCGATTAAGAACCGCCTTGTCCGACTGGTCCCATGGTGTAATGGTTAGCACTCTGGGCTTTGAATCCAGCGATCCGAGTTCAAATCTCGGTGGGAACTGGAATTATAATTTCGAGGAAGTACTGGTTTCATATTTCCCGGATGAATTCCTTCTATTCTCCATCTTATCGGTGTATTGATGAACATCTGGTATGAACGAAGCTGCACGTTAGGCCCCATGCTGTTGTAGTTAGCCCTCTGGGGTACGAAATTGTAAGATGATTTCTTCCATTATCAAACATTATAAAATCATTGACTGTTGTTGATTAAGAAGCACCGAATTCGTCTGGTCCCAATGAGTAGTGGTTTGCACTCTGGACTCTGAATCCAGCGATCCGAGTTCAAATCTCGGTGGGACCTGTAGTTTTCATCTCAAGATATTTCTAACTTATTAAGTGTAGGGTGTTTTCTTTCTATTCTCAAACATTATCGAAACTCCGAGGAGCGTCGAGTAGAAACAGCGCAGTTTGTAAAGTCTCACGATGTAACTTTTTTAGCACTCCGGACTCTGAATCCAACGTTCCGAGTTCAAATATCGGTGGGACCTGCAATGTTAATTTCGAGGTATTACTGGTTTTATATTTCTCGGATGTTTTCCTTCCATTCTCAAACATTAGCGGGACACTGAAGAACATCTAGTATGAACCGCGCTGCCGTTGAAGTCCCATGGTGTAATGGTTACCTCTTTGAACACTGAATAGAGCGATTCGTGTTCAAATTTCTGTGTGACATGTGTTTTTCACTTCTATATTTTCTGCTTAACTCCGCCTCAATGGCAGTGTCCTGTGCGTCAGACTCGTTGACGGAGGATACAACTGGGGAAGTTGTCCATTACCTCGTCTAGGCGGGCTCACCTGCAATGCTGAACAGAATCCGTGTGGGGGGATGGGATTAAGGGTTGGACAGGGAAGTGGGAAGGTATCGGCCGTGGACTTAAGTCAGGTACCATCCGGCATTTTCATGGAGGAGAATTGGGAATCCACAGAAAACCGCTTCCAGGATGGCTTGGGTGGGAATCGCACCCACTTCTACTCAGTTGACCTCCCGAAGCTACGTGGACCCCTTTCCACCCCTCGTAAAACTTTTCAAAGTTCGTGGCAGAGCCGAGAATCGAACCCGGGCATCCGGGGGTGGCAGCTAATCACGCTAACCACTACACCACATAGGCGGACAAACGCAAACTATGCACAACATTAATGTACACTGAATTACTTATCGGGAAATACAACATATACAGCTCGTTAAGGAGAACAATTCGAACGATTGCATGAAAGGCTCACAGATAATAACGAATGAGTACATTTCTTACGAAATTAATATTTCTCGGATGATTTCCTTCCATTCTCAAACTTATCGGAGTATTGATGAACATCTGGTAGGAACGAAGCTGCACGTTAGGCCCCATGCTGTTGTAGTTAGCCCTCTGGAGTACGAAATTGTAAGATGTTTTCTTCCATTGTCAAACATTATAAAATCATTTACTGTTGTCGATTAAGAAACAGCTAGCTCGTCTGGTCCCATGGTGTAATGGTTAGCACTCTGGACTTTGAATCCAGCGATCCGAGTTCAAATCTCGGTGGGACCTGCAATTTTACTTTCGAGGTATTACTGGTTTCATATTTCCCGGATTATTTCCTTCCATTCTCAAATTTATCGGAGTATTGATGAACAACTGGTAGGGACGATGCTGAACGTTAGGCCCCATGGTGTTGTAGTTAGCCCTCTGAAGTGCGAAATCAGCTATCCAAGTTCAAAACTCGTGGGGGGCCTAGTATGTCATGTCAAGACATTACTAGTTTATTAATTATAAGAGGATTTCTTCCATTGTCATACATTATAAAAACATTGAGGTTTGTCGATTAAGAAAACGCCGTATCCGCCTGGTCCCATGGTGTAATGGTTAGCGCACTGGGCTTTGAATCCAGCGATCCAAGTTCAAATCTCGGTAGGACCTGCAATTTTATTTTCGAGGTATTACTGGTTTCATATTTCCCGGATGATTTCCTTCCATTCTCCATCTTATCGGTGTATTGATGAACATCTGGTAGGAACGAAGCTGCACGTTAGGCCCCATGCTGTTGTAGTTAGCCCTCTGGAGTACGAAATTGTAAGATGTTTTCTTCCATTGTCAAACATTATAAAATCATTGACTGTTGTCGATTAAGAAACAGCTAGTTCGTCTGGTCCCATGGTGTAATGGTTAGCGCTCTGGACTTTGAATCCAGCGATCCGAGTTCAAATCTCGTTGGGACCTGCAATTTTACTTTCGAGGTATTACTGGTTTCATATTTCCCGGATTATTTCCTTCCATTCTCAAATTTATCGGAGTATTGATGAACAACTGGTAGGGACGATGCTGAACGTTAGGCACCATGGTGTTGTAGTTAGCCCTCTGAAGTGCGAAATCAGCTATCCAAGTTCAAAACTCGTGGGGGGCCTAGTATGTCATGTCAAGACATTACTAGTTTATTAATTATAAGAGGTTTTCTTCCATTGTCATACATTATAAAAACATTGAGGGTTGTCGATTAAGAAAACGCCGTATCCGCCTGGTCCCATGGTGTAATGGTTAGCACACTGGGCTTTGAATCCAGCGATCCAAGTTCAAATCTCTGTGGGACCTGCAATTTTATTTTCGAAGTATTACTGGTTTCATATTTCCCGGATGATTTCCTTCCATTCTCCATCTTATCGGTGTATTGATGAACATCTGGTAGGAACGAAGCTGCACGTTAGGCCCCATGCTGTAGTAGTTAGCCCTCTGGAGTACGAAATTGTAAGATGTTTTCTTCCATTGTCAAACATTATGAAAGCATTGACTGTTGTCGATTAAGAAGCAGCTGGTTCGTCTCGTTCCATGGTGTAATGGTTAGCACTCTGGACTTTGAATCCAGCGATCCGAGTTCAAATCTCGGTGGTACCTGCAGTTTTATTCTCGAGGTATTACTGGTTTCATATTTCGCGGATGATTTCCTTCCATTCTCAAACTTATCGGAGTATTGATGAACAACTTGTAGGAACGAAGCTGCACGTTAGGCCCCATGGTGTTGTAGTTAGCATTCTGGAGTAAGAAATCAGCGAACCTAGTTCATAACTCAGTGGGACCAGGAACTTTAATTTCCCTTTAATACAAAAATCTTAATTCTCGGATGATTATCTACAAATCTCGAACATTATCGGGCCACTGACGAACATCTATTACGAACTACGCTGTTCATTAGGCCTCATGGTGTAATGGTAAGCACTCTGGACTCCGAATCTGGCGATCCGATTTCATAACTCGCGGGGGGCCTAGTATGTCATGTCAAAACATTACTAGTTTATTAATTGTAAGATGTCTTCTTCCATTGTCAAACATTATAAAAACATTGAGGGTTGTCGATTAAGAAACGCCTTATCCGTCTGGTCCCATGGTGCAATGGTTAGCACTCTGGGCTTTGAATCCAGCGATCCGAGTTCAAATCTCGGTGGGAACTGCAATTATAATTTCGAGGAAGTACTGGTTTCGTATTCCCCGGATGTATTCCTTCCATTCTCAAACTTATCGGTGTATCGATGAACATCTGGTAGGAACGAAACTGCACGTTAGGCCCCATGGTGTTGTAGTTAGCCCTCTGGGGTACGAAATTGTAAGATGTTTTCTTCCATTATCAAACATTATAAAATCATTGACTGTTGTTGATTAAGAAGCACCGAATTCGTTTGGTCCCAATGAGTAATGGGTTGCACTCTGGACTTTGAATCCAGCGATCCGAGTTCAATTCTCGGTGGGCCCTGCAATTTTATTTTCGAGGTATTACTGGTTTCATATTTTCCGGGTGATCTCCTTCCATTCTCAAATTTATCGGAGTATTGATGAACAACTGGTAGGAAGGAAGCTGCACGTTAGGCCCCATGGTGTTGTAGTTAGCCCTCTGAAGTACGAAATCAGCGATCCAAGTTCAAAACTCGTGGGACCAGGAACTTTAATTTTCAGTTAATACAAAAATCTTAATTCTCGGATGATTATCTACAAATCTCAAACATTATCGGGCCACTGACGAACATCTATTACGAACTGCCCTGTTCGTTAGGTCTCATGGTGTAATGGTTAGCACTCTGGACTCTAAATCCAGCGATCCGAGTTCAAATCTCGGTGGGACCTGTAATTTCCCTTTCAAGATATTTCTAGCTTATTAATTGTAGGGTGTTTTCTTTCCATTCTCAAACATTATCGAAACTCCGAGGAGCGTCGAGTAGACCAGCGCAGTTTGTAATGTCCCATGGTGTAATGGTAAGCACTCTGGACTCCGTATCTGGCGATCCTGTTTCATAACTCGCGGGGGGCCTAGTATGTCATGTCTTAACATTACTAGTTTATTAATTGTAAGATGTCTTCTTCCATTGTCAAACATTATAAAAACATTGAGGGTTGTCGATTAAGAAACGCCTTATCCGTCTGGTCCCATGGTGTAATGGTTAGCACTCTGGACGCTGAATCCAGCGATCCGAGTTCAAATCTCGGTGGGACCTGTAATTTTCGTCTCAAGATATTTCTAGCTTATTAATTGTAGGGTGTTTTCTTTCTATTCTCAAACATTATCGAAACTCCGAGGAGCGTCGAGTAGAAACAGCGCAGTTTGTGAAGTCTCACGATGTAACGTTTTTAGCACTCCGGACTCTGAATCCAACGTTCCGAGTTCAAATATCAGTGGGAACTGCAATGTTACTTTCGAGGTATTACTGGTTTTATATTTCTCGGATGTTTTCCTTCCATTCTCAAACATTAGCGGGACACTGAAGAACATCTAGTATGAACCGCGCTGCCGTTGTAGTCCCATGGTGTAATGGTTATCTCTCTGAACTCTGAATAGAGCGATTCGTGTTCAAATTTCTGTGCGACATGTGTTTTTCACTTCTATATATTCTGCTTAACTCCGCCTCAATGGCAGTGTCCTGTGCGTCAGACTCGTTGACGGAGGATACAACTGGGGAAATTGTCCAGTACCTCGTCTAGGCGGGCTCACCTGCAATGCTGAACAGAGGCCGTGTGGGGGGATGGGATTAAGGGTTGGACAGGGAAGTGGGAAGGTATCGGCCGTGGCCTTAAGTTAGGTACCATCCGGCATTTTCATGGAGTAGAATTGGGAATCCACAGAAAACCACTTGCAGGATGGCTTGGGTGGGAATCGCACCCACCTCTACTCAGTTGACCTCCCGAAGCTAAGTGGACCCCTTTCCACCCCTCGTAAAACTTTTTCAAACTTCGTGGCAGATGCGGCAATCGATCCCCGGCCTCCGGGGTGGCAGCTAATCACACTAACCAGTACACCACAAAGGCGGTCATCCAGTTATTACTAGTTTATTAAGTCTAGGACGTTTTCTTTCCCTTCTGAAACATTATCGAAACACCGACGAGCGTCGAGTAGACCAGCGCTGTTTGTAATGTCCCATGGTGTACTGGTTTTAGCACTCTGGATAAGATCTACCACTAGGTAAATGAGGCTATAGGGTTATTATTCTTATTCTTATTATTAATTCTTTCATTCTTTTTTCCTTAATCTGTTTACCCTCCAGGATCGGTTTTTCCATGGGACTCAGCTGTGGCGTGCCAGATGGGAGCGATCCGCATGCGACCCCTGCCACTAGCGACCGCCTAATCTGTAACCGTGCCGGATGCGACCGACGTTGACAAGCAAATTGTCATTTGATAAGCTTTGTCATCACCCAAGATAAGGTAAGCTAAATCAGAGCCAGAAAAAGTTAGAAAAATAGCCAAAAATTCAGAACACTGCTTACGGGGTAGGGAATGAAATTTTCTTTGTTCTATTCAACTACTAAACGGCAAACTATGCACAACATTAATGTACACTGAATTACTTATCGGGAAATACAACCTATACAGCTCGTTAAGGAGAACAATTCGAACGATTGCATGAAAGGCTCACAGATAATAACGAATGAGTACATTTCTTACGAAATCTCGAGGTATTAGGCTACTGGTTTAATATTTCTCGGATGATATCCTTCCATTCTCAACAGTCAAGTTTTAGGGAGGAAGGAGGTCTGAGATTGCTCTTGGTAAACTGGCAGAGTGTAGTAAATAAACAATTAAAATTCGGTACATTGGTGGAATCTTATTAGACGGATGTGGTGACAGGAGTGGAATCGTGGTTGAGAGAAGGGGTGGGTAATACAGAAGTATTTCCAGAAGGGTATACAGTGTATCGTAGAGACCGAGGAGATAAAAAAGGAGGAGGGGTATTTATTCTGGTGAAGGAAACTTATTGTTCGCATGAATGGTTTACTGATGAAAGGGATGAAATATTAGGGATAAAATTAGTTTGTGATAATATGAAGGAGGTAGGAATTATAGGAACATATAGGCCTGGAAGAGAGGAAAGAGATATGGAAATATTTGAGAAAATAATAGATTATACTCATAAAAACAATAATGATACGGTAATAATTGGGGGAGATCTAAACTTGCCTGAAGTTGAATGGAATGGAGCTGCAAGTGAAGCCCATGAACAGAAACTGGCAAATAAGTTAATTTGGGAGGGAGGATTTACACAAGTAGTACAAGAACCAACTCGTCTCAATAACTTGCTAGATGTATTCTTGGTTAAACCATGGGAAATTGTTGATAAAACTGAGGTAATTGAAGGAATAGGTGACCATAAGGCTGTAATAATGGATGTAGGATTCGTACCAAAAATGCTTAATAAGAGGGTCACAAAAGACAAGAAATTATACAGAAAAACTAAAGTTGATGAATTTGGGACTTACCTTAAATCACAATTCAGTTGTTGGATAAGTGAAGGGAATAATGTGGATACACTTTGGGCTAAATTTAAAGGAATAATTTGGGAAGGAGAGAAGAGATTTGTACCTGTTAAGAAGGGTAAAATGACCTCAGACCCTGTTTATTACACAAGGGAAATAAGAAAATTAAAAAGAAAATGTAGAATAGTAAACAGGAAAATCAAAGAAGGTAGGGAGAATAGAGAAACTAGAAAACAACTAATGAGGGAACTGAATAGAGTGAAAAAGGAACCAAAAGAGAATTATATGAATGGCATTCTTCAAGAGGGTAATGACCACAAAGGGAAATGGAAAAAGCTGTATTCATATATTAGGAATCAAAAAGGAAAAGGAATCCAAATTCCTACAATGGTGGGAGAAGGGGGTGAACACTATTTAACAGATACTGAGAAAGCAAACCTCTTTAGTAGGGAATTCCGAGATTCAGTAGAAGATTGTCAGGACTTGGAAACCGTAACAGAAGATGGAGAGGGAGAGACACAGAGGGAAACAAGAAGCTTCTCATTCACAAATGAAGATATTTTCAGAGAAATCCAACTGCTTCAGCAAGGAAAAGCAGCAGGAAGTGATCAAATTACTGGGGAGGTATTAAAGACAATGGGGTGGTATATAGTGCCTTATTTAAAATTTCTCTTTGACTATGTCATAAATAATAGTGTGATACCAAAGGAATGGAAGGAATCTATAATAATACCTATTTATAAAGGAAAGGGTGATAAAAGGAAACCAGAGAACTACAGACCAATCAGCCTGACCAGTATAGTTTGTAAAATACTGGAGAGTTTAATAGCAAAGTACATCAGAGGGATATGTGATGATAAAAATTGGTTCATGAGGAGCCAGTATGGATTTAGAAAGAAATTTTCTTGCGAGGCACAACTGGTGGGATTTCAGCAGGACATATCAGATCAGTTAGATTCAGGAGGCCAGTTAGATTGCATAGCCATAGATCTTTCCAAAGCCTTTGATAGAGTGGAACATGGAATATTATTAAAGAAATTGGAGGGAATAGGATTGGACGTAAGGGTTATACGTTGGATAAGAACATTTCTAAATTCAAGGGTTCAGAAATTCAAAGTAGGAAATAATATATCACAGGAAGAGAAAGTCTGGAAGGGAATTGCACAGGGTAGTATAATCGGTCCGTTACTTTTCTTAATATACGCAAATGACTTAGGGAACAATATAACATCGAAAATAAGATTATATGCAGATGACATAATTGTTTATAGGGAAATAAATCATATTGAGGATTGTTCAGAATTACAAAAGGACCTTGACAGTATCCAGGAATGGGTTGAAGAAAATAATATGAAGATTAATGGAGCCAAATCAACTGTTACAACTTTTACAAACAGGAGCTTTAAAACTGAATTTGAATATACTTTGGATGAGGTAGTTATCCCAAAAGATGGCAAGTGCAAATACTTAGGTGTGAGATTTGAAAGTAATTTGCACTGGAAGGGTCATGTAGATGACGTTGTTGGGAAAGCATACAGATCGCTACATGTCATATTGAGGCTACTTAAAGGATGCAACAAAGAATTAAAAGAAAAATGTTACTTAAGTATGGTTCGTCCATTATTGGAATATGCAAACAGTGTTTGGGATCCTCACCAAGAATACCTAATAAAATAAAAATAAAAAAATTATCAGAACACAGACCAGCGTCTAGTAGGACCAGCGTAATTAGTAAGGTCACATGTTGTAATGGTTAGCACGCTTTACTCCGAAAGCAGCGATCCTTTTTCAAATCACCGTGGGACCTAAAATTGCCATTTAAATATATTACTAGTTTATTAATTGTAGGATGTTTTCTTTGCGTTGTGAAACATTATCGAAGCACTTCGAGTGTCGACTAGGAACTGCCGTAATCATCAGGTCCCGTGGTGTACTGGTTAGCACTCTGGACTCCGAATCTGGCGATCCGATTTCAAACCTCGCGGGGGGCCTAGTATGTCATGAAAAACATTACAATTTTATTAATTGTAAGATGTTTTCTTCCATTGTCAAACATCATAAAAACATTGACGATTGTCGATTAAGAAACGCGTTATCCGTCTGGTCTCATGGTGTAATGGTTAGCACTCTGGACTTTGAATCCAGCGATCCGAGTTCAAATCTCGGTGGGACCTGCAATTTTACTTTCAAGGTATTACTGGTTTCATATTTCTTCTTTTTCTTCTTCATCATCATCTGTTTACCCTCCAGGTTCGGTTTTTCCCTTGGACTTAGCGAGGGATCCCACCTCTACCGCCTCAAGGGCAGTGTCCTGGAGCTTCAGACACTTGGTCGGGGGATACAACTGAGGAGTATGACTAGTATCTCGCCCAGGCGGCCTCACCTCCTATGCTGAACAGGGGCCTTCTGGAGGGATGGGAAGATTGGAAGGGATAGGCAAGGAAGAGGGAAGGAAGCGGCCGTGGCCGTAAGTGAGGTACCATCCCGGCATTCGCCTGGAGGAGAAGTGGGAAACCACGGAAAACCACTTCCAGGATGGCTGAGGTGGGAATCGAACCCACCTCTACTCAGTTGACCTCCCGAGGCTGAGTGGACCCCGTTCCAGCCCCCGTACCACTTTTCAAATTTCGTGGCAGAGCCGGGAATCGAACCCGGGCCTCCGGGGGTGGCAGCTAATCACGCTAACCACTACACCACGGAGGCGGACGTCAAGACATTACTAGTTTAATAATTATAAGAGGTTTTCTTCCATTGTCATACATTATAAAAACATTGAGGTTTGTCGATTAAGAAAACGCCGTGTCCGTCTGGTCCCATGGTGTAATGGTTTGCACTCTGGGCTTTGAATCCAGCGATCCGAGTTCAAATCTCGGTGGAACCTGCAATTTTATTTTCGAGGTATTACTGGTTTCATATTTCGCGGATGATTTCCTTCCATTCTCCATCTTATCGGTGTATTGATGAACATCTGGTAGGAACGAAGCTGCACGTTAGGCCCCATGGTGTTGTAGTTAGCCCTCTGGAGTACGAAATTGTAAGATGTTTTCTTCCATTGTCAAACATTATGAAAACATTGACTGATGTCGATTAAGAAACAGCTAGTTCGTTTGGTCCCATGGTGTAATGGTTAGCACTCTGGACTTTGAATCCAGCGATCCGAGTTCAAATCTCTGTGGGACCTGCAATTTTATTTTCGAGGTATTACTGGTTTCATATTTCGCGGATGATTTCCTTCCATTCTCAAACTTACCGGAGTATTGATGAACAACTGGTAGGAACGAAGCTTCCATTCTCAAACTTACCGGAGTATTGATGAACAACTGGTAGGAACGAAGCTGCACGTTAGGCCCTATGGTGTTGTAGTTAGGCCTCTGGAGTAAGAAATCAGGGAACCTAGTTCATAACTCAGTGGGACCAGGAACTTTAATTTTCCTTTAATACAAAAATCTTAATTCTTGGATGATTATCTACAAATCTCGAACATTATCGGGCCACTGACGAACATCTATTACGAGCTGCGGTGTTAATGAGGTCTCATGGTGTAATGGTTAGCACTCTGGACTCTGAATCCAGCGAACGGAGTTCAAATCTCGCTGGGACCTGTAATTTTCATTTCAAGATATTTCTAGCTTATCAATTGTAGGGTGTTTTCTTTCCATTCTCAAATATTATCGAAACTCCGAGGAGCGTCGTGTAGACCAGCGCTGTTTGTAATGTCCCATGGTGTAATGGTAAGCACTCTGGACTCCGAATCTGGCGATCCGATTTCATAACTCGCGGGGGGCCTAGTATGTCATGTCAAAACATTACTAGTTTATTAATTGTAAGATGTCTTCTTGCATTGTCAAACATTATAAAAACATTGAGGGTTGTCGATTAAGAAACGCCTTATCCGTCTGGTCCCATGGTGTAATGGTTAGCACTCTGGGCTTTGAATCCAGCGATCCGAGTTCAAATCTCGGTGGGAACTGCAATTATAATTTCGAGGAAGTACTGTTTTCATATTTCCCGGATGAATTCCTTCCATTCTCAAACTTATCGGTGTATTGGTGAACATCTGGTAGGAACGAAGCTGCACGTTTAGGCCCCATGGTGTTGTAGTTAGCCTTCTGGGGTACGAAATTGTAAGATGTTTTCTTCCATTATTAAACATTATAAAATCAATGACTGTTGTTGATTAAGAAGCACCGAATTCGTCTGGTCCCAATGAGTAATGGTTTGCACTCTGGACTTTGAATCCAGCCATCCGAGTTCAATTCTCGGTGGGTCCTGCAATTTTATTTTCGAGGTATTACTGGTTTCATATTTTCCGGATGATTTCCTTCCATTCTCAAATTTATCGAAGTATTGATGAACAACTGGTAGGAACGAAGCTGCACGTTAGGCCCCATGGTGTTGTAGTTAGCCCTCTGAGGTACGAAATCAGCGATCCAAGTTCAAAACTCGTGGGACCAGGAACTTTAATTTCCAGTTAATACAAAAATCTTAATTCTCGGATGATTATCTACAAATCTCAAACATTATCGGGCCACTGACGAACATCTATTACGAACTTCGTTGTTCGTTAGGTCTCATGGTGTAATGGTTAGCACTCTGGACTCTGAATCCAGCGATCCGAGTTCAAATCTCGGTGGGACCTGTAATTTTCATCTCAAGATATTTCTGGCTTATTAATTGTAGGGTGTTTTCTTTCCATTCTCAAACATTATCGAAACTGCGAGGAGCGTCGAGTAGAAACAGCGCAGTTTGTAAAGTCTCACGATGTAACGTTTTTAGCACTCCGGACTCTGAATCCAACGTTCCGAGTTCAAATATCGGTGGGACCTGCAATGTTAATTTCGAGTTATTACTGGTTTTATATTTCTCGGATGTTTTCCTTCCATTCTCAAACATTAGCGGGACACTGAAGAACATCTAGTATGAACCGCGCTGCCGTTGAAGTCCCATGGTGTAATGGTTATCTCTCTGAACTCTGAATAGAGCGATTCGTGTTCAAATTTCTGTGTGACATGTGTTTTTCACTTCTATATATTCTGCTTAATTCCGCCTCAATGGCAGTGTCCTGTGCGTCAGACTCGTTGACGGAGGATACAACTGGGGAAGTTGTCCAGTACCTCGTCTACTCGGGCTCACCTGCAATGCTGAACAGAAGCCGTGTGGGGGGATGGGATTAAGGGTTGGACAGGGAAGTGGGAAGGAATCGGCCGTGGCCTTAAGTTAGGTACCATCCGGTATTTTCATGGAGGAGAATTGGGAATCCACAGAAAACCACTTCCAGGATGGCTTGGGTGGGAATCGCACCCACCTCTAGTCAGTTGACCTCCCGAAGCTAAGTGGACCCCTTTCCACCCCTCGTAAAACTTTTTCAAACTTCGTGGCAGATGCAGCATTCGATACCCGGCCTCCGGGGTGGCAGCTAATCACACTAACCAGTACACCACAAAGGCGGTCATCCAGTTATTACTAGTCTATTAAGTCTAGGACGTTTTCTTTCCCTCCTCAAAAATTTTCGAAACACCGACGAGCGTCGAGAAGACCAGCGCTGTTTGTAATGTCCCATGGTGTAAGGGTTTTAGCACTCTGGAGAAGATCTGCTACTCGCTAAATGAGGCTATAGGGTTATTATTCTTATTCTTATTATTAATTCCTTCATTCTTTTTTCCTTAATCTGTTTACCCTCCAGGGTCGGTTTTTTCCTCGGACTCAGCGGTGGCGTGCCGATGGGAGCGTGCCGCATGCGACCCGTGCACTAGCGACCGCCTAATCTGTAACCGTGCCGGATGCGACCGGCGTTGACAAGCGAATTGTCATTTGATAAGCTTTGTCATCACCCAAGATAATGTAAGCTAAATCAGAGCCTGAAAAAGTTTAAAAAATGAGCAAAAAATCAGAACACTGCTTACGGGGTAGGGAATGAAATTGTCTTTGTTCTGTTCAACTAATAAACCACAAACTGCGCACAACATTAATGTACACTGAATTACTTATCGGGAAATACAACCTATACAGCTCGTTACGGAGGACAATTCGAACGATTGCGTGAATGGCTCCCAAATAATAACGAATGAGTACATTTCTTACGAAATCTCGAGGTATTAGGCTACTGGTTTAATACTTCTCGGATGATTTCCTTCCATTCTCAAAAATTATCGGGACAGAGACCAGCGTCTAGTAGGACCAGCGTAATTCGTAAGGTCCCATGTTGTAATGGTTAGCACTCTTTACTCCGAATACAGCGATCATTTTTCAAATCTCTGTGGGACCTAAAATTGCCATTTCAATATATTACTAGTTTATTAATTGTAGGATGTTTTCTTTGCATTGTCAAACATTATCGAAGCACTTTCGAGTGTCGACTAGGAACTGCCGTAATCGTCAGGTCCCGTGGTGTACTGGTTAGCTATCTGGACTTTGAATCCAGCGATCCGAGTTGAAACATCGGTGGGACCTGCGATTGTTATTTCAAGATATTAATATTTCATTAAATCTTGGATGTTTCTTTTCCATTCTCATACATTATCGAATCACTGAGGAGCGTCCAGTAGGACCAGCGCAGTCCGTAAAATCGCCTGGTGTAATGGTAAGCACTCTGGACTCCGAATCTGGCGATCCGATGTCAAAACTCGCGAGGGGCCTAGTATGTCATGTCAAAACATTAGTAGGTTATTAATTGTAAGATGTTTTCTTCCATTGTCAAACATTATAAAAATATTGACTGTTGTCGATTAAGAAACACCTAATTCGTCTGGTCCCATCGTGTAATGGTTAGCACTGTGGACTTTTAATTCAGCGATCCGAGTTCAAATCTCGGTGGGACCTGGAATTTTATTTTCGAGGTATTACTGGTTTCATATTTCCCGGATGATTTTCTTCCATTCTCAAACTTATCGGAGTATTGATGAAGAACTGGTTTGAACGAAGCTGCACGTTAGGCCCCATTGTGATGTAGTTAGCCCTCTGGATTACGAAATCAGCGATCCAAGTTCAAAACTCGGTGGGACCTGGAACTTTAATTTCCCGTTAATACAAAAATCTTAATTCTCGGATGATTATCTAAAAATCTCAAACATTATCGGGACACTGACGAACGTCTATTACGAAACCAGCTGTTCATGATGTCTCATGGGGTAATGGTTAGCACTCTGGACTCTGCATCCAGCGATCTGAGTTCAAATTTCGGTGGGACCTGTAATTTACATATCAAGATATTTCTAGCTTATTAATTGTAGGGTGTTTTCTTTCCATTCTCAAAAATTATCGAATCTCAGAGGCGCGTCGAGTAGAAACTGTGCAGTTTGTAAAATCCCACGATTTAATGCTTTTAGCACTCCGGACTCTGAATCCAACGTTCCGATTTCAAATATCGGTGGGACCTGCAATGTTTATTTCGATGTATTACAGGTTTTGTATTTCTCGGATGTTTTCCTTCCATTCTCAAACATTAGCGGGACACTGAAGAACATCTAGTATGAACCGCGGTGCCGTTGAGGTCCCATGGTGTAATGGTTACCTCTCTGAAATCTGAACAGAGTGATTCGTGTTCAAATTTCTGTGCGACCTGTAATTTTCATTTCTATATATTCTGCTTAACTCCGCCTCAATGGCAGTGTCCTGGAGCGTCAGACTCGTTGTCGGAGGAGAAAACTGGGGAGGATGTCCAGTACCTCGTCCAGGGGGCCTGACCTGCTATGCTGAACAGGGGCCGTGTGGGGGGATGGGATGTAGGGATGGAGAGGGAAGTGGGTAGGAAACGGCCGTGGCCTTAAGATAGGTACCATCTGCATTTGCATGGAGGAGAATTGGGAATCCACGGAAAACCACTTCCAGGATGGCTTGGGTGGGAATCGCACCCACCTCTACTCAGTTGACCTCCCGAGGCTAAGTGGACCCCGTTCCACCCCCCGTAAATCTTTTTCAAACTTCGTGGCAGATGCGGCAATCGATCCCTGGCCTCCGGGGTGGCAGCTAATCACACTAACCGGTACACCACAAAGGCGGTCATCCAGTTATTACTAGTTTATTAAGTCTAGGACGTTTTCTTTTCCTTCTCAAACATTATCGAAACACCGACGAGCGTCGAGTTGACCAGCGCTGTTTGTAATGTCCCATGGTGTAAGGATTTTAGCACTCTGGAGAAGATCTGCCACTCGCTAAATGAGGCTATAGGGTTATTATTCTTATTCTTATTATTAATTCTTTCATTCTTTTTTCCTTAATCTGTTTACCCTTCAGGATCGGTTTTTCCATCGGACTCAGCGGAGGCGTGCCAGATGGGAGCGTGCCGCATGCGACCCGTGCCACTAGCGACCGCATAATCTGTAACCGTGCCGGATGCGACCGGCGTTGACTAGCAAATTGTCATTTGATAAGCTTTGTCACCACCCGAGATAAGGTAAGCTAAATCAGAGCCAGAAAAAGTTAGAAAAATGGCCAAGAATTCAGAACACTGCTTACGGGGTCATCATCATCATCATCTGTTTACCGTCCAGGTTCGGCTCCTCCCTCGGACTCAGCGAGGGATCCCACCTCTACCGCCTCAAGGGTAGTGTCCTCGAGTTTCTGACACTTGATCGGGGATACAACTGGGGGGAATGATCAGTACCTCGCCCAGGCGGCCTCACCTGCAATCCTGAACAGGGGCCTTATGGAGGGATGGGATGATGGAAGGGATGGACAAGGAAGAGGGAAGGAAGCGGCCGTGGCCTTATGTTAGGTACCATCCCAACATTCGCCTATAGGAGAAGTTGGAAACCACAGAAAACCACTTCCAGGATGGCTGAGGTGGGAATCGAACCCACCTCTACTCAGTTGACCTCCCGAGGCTGAGTGGACCCCGTTCCAGTCCTCGTACCACTTTTCAAATTTCGTGGCAGAGCCGGGAATCGAACCCGGGCCTCCGGGGGTGGCAGCTTATCACACTAACAACTACACCACAGAGGCGGAGAAGATATTAATATTTCATTATATCTTGGATGTTTCTTCTCCATTCTCATACATTATCGAAACCCTGAGGAGCGTCCAGTAGAACCTGCGCAGTCCGTAAAATCCCCTGGTGTAATGGTAAGCACTCTGGTCTCCGAATCTGGAGATCCGATTTCAAAACTCGCAGGGGGCCTAGTATGTCATGTCAGGACATCACCAGTTTATCTGTCTGGTGCCATGGTGTAATAGTTAGCACTCTGGTCTTTGAATCCAGCGATCAGAGTTCAAATCTCGGTGGAACTTGCAATTTTATTTTCGAGTTATTACTGGTTTCATATTTCCCGGATGATTTCCTTCCATTCTCAAATTTATCGTAGTATTGATGAACAGTCCGCCTCTGTGGTGTAGTGGTTAGAGTGATTAGCTGCCACACCCGGAGGTCCGGGTTCGATTCCCGGCTCTGCCACGAAATTTGAAAAGTGGTACGAGGGCTGGAACGGGGTCCACTCAGCCTCGGGAGGTCAACTGAGTAGAGGTGGGTTCGATTCCCACCTCAGCCATCCTAGAAGTGGTTTTCCGTGGTTTCCCACTTCACCTCCAGGCGAATGCCGGGATGGTACCTAACTTAAGGCCACGGCCGATTCCTTCCCTCATCCTTGCCTAGCCCTTCCAATCTTCCCATCCCCCTACAAGGCCCCTGTTCACCATAGCAGGTGAGGCCGCCTGGGCGAGGTACTGGTCATACTCCCCAGTTGTATCCCCGACCAAGAGTCTGAAGCTCCAGGACACTGCCCTTGAGGCGGTAGAGGTGGGATCCCTCGCTAAGTCCGAGGGAAAAGCCGAACCTGGAGGGTAAACAGATGATGATGATGATGATTGATGAACAACTGGTAGGAACGAAGCTGCACGTTAGGCCCCATGGTGTTGTAGTTAGCCCGCTGGAGTACGAAATCAGCGATCCATGTACAAACCTCGGTGAGACCTGGAACTTTAATTTCCCGTTAATACAAAAATCTTAATTATCGGATGATTATCTACAAATCTCAAACATTATCGGGCCACTGACGAACATCTATTACGAACTGCGCTGATCGTTAGGTCTCATGGTGTAATGGTTAGCTCTCTGGACTCTGAATCCAGCGATCCGAGTTCAAATCTCGGTGGGGCCTGTAATTTTCGTTTCAAGAAATTTCTAGCTTATTAATTGTAGGGTGTTTTCTTTCCATTCTCAGACATTATAAAAACTCCGACGAGCGTCGAGTAGAAACAGCGCAGTTTGTAAAGTCCCACGGTTTAATGTTTTTAGCACTCCGGACTCTGAATCCAACGTTCCGATTTTAAATATCGGTGGGACCTGCAATGTTAATTTCGAGGTATTACTGGTTTTATATTTCTCGGATGTTTTCCTTCCATTCTCAAACATTAAAGGGACACTGAAGAACATCTAGTATGAACCGCGCTGCCGTTGAGGTCCCATGGTGTAATGGTAATCTCTCTGAACTCTGAATAGAGCGATTCGTGTTCAAATTTCTGTGCGACCTGTAATATTAATTTCTAAATATTCTTCTTTTTCTGCATATTCTACTTAACTCCGCCTCAATGGCGATGTCCTGGAGCGTCAGACTCGTTGTCGGAGGATACAACCGTGGAGGTTGTCCAGTACCTCGTCCAGGCTGCCTCACCTGGTATGTTGAACAGAGGCCGTGTGGGGGGATGGGTTGGAGGGATGGACAGGGAAGTGGGAAGGAATCGGCCGTGGCCTTAAATTAGGTACCATCCGGCCTTTGCATGGAGGAGAATTGTGAATCCACGGAAAACCACTTCCAGAATGGCTTGGGTGGGAATCGCACCCACCTCTACTCAGTTGACCTCCCGAGGCTAAGTGGACCCCGTTCCACCCCTCGTAAAACTTTTTCAAACATCCACTAACCAGTACACCACAAAGGCGATCATCCAGTTATTACTAGTTTATTAAGTCTAGGACTCTTTCTTTCCCTTCTCAAACATTATCGAAACACCGACGAGCGTCGAGTAGACCAGTCTGTTTGTAATGTACCATGGTGTAATGGTTTTAGCACTCTGGATAAGATCTGCCACTCGCTAAATGAGGCTATAGGGTTATTATTCTTCTTACGGTGTTATCCGTGGAAGTTAGAGGTGAAAGAAGGTGCGCGCTGGAATGGGTCTAACTACAAGTCCGAAAGATGAATTAAAAATTTAAATAAAGGTTATATTTTCAATAGACAACAAGAGTTAACCAAAGTTTACATAGAATTTGAAAACTGAACAAGTCAACATCAAGCCAAAATCAGGTAAAAAGAAATCACAAGATTTAGGGGGTTATTAAAAGATCTGGGCTTCGAGCCACAAGTATAATTTCTGAGCTCTCAGCTCACAATCACAAAATGCCAATGGGCAGAAAACCCTTAATTACATGGAGCATTAGCTCCCGACTTTACATCTCAAGCCCCTCTAAGGCACTTTTACCACAACACCATAAAGAGCTGACCCGCTCTCGATCTTTCAAGCCTATAAAGGCAATAACAGACTTTTACACTAACTGCCATCAAGGCATAATAAAGAAAGAGGTGTATCTCGTACCCAATCTACTGGGCCTTAGTGTGCAAAAACTAGGTTAATTTAAATGGCCCAAAACAAAAAGGATGGAGGCGTGAATTTGCACTCCTAAATCTACATTTTAAAACCTAATTGGCTCTAGGCCGATACACAGGGGCTAATCCCAAGCTAGGGAGGTGACCCGTATGAGAAAAATTTAATACATTAAGGAAGATAATAATAATGTTATTTGCTTTACGTCCCACTAACTACTTTTTAAGGTCTTCGGAGACGCCGAGGTGCTGGAATTTAGTCCCGCAGGAGTTCTTTTACGTGCCAGTAAATCTACCGACACGGGGCTGTCGTATTTGAGCACCTTCAAATACCACCGGACTGAGCCAGGATCGAACCTGCCAAGTTGTGGTTAGAAGGCCAGCGCCTTAACCGTCTGAGCCACTCAGCCCGGCTCATTAAGGAAGAGAAGAGACGGTTACGAAAACGTAGTCACCTCAGTTTCATATGAAGGGGAGTTCGAGAGGGTAAAGCACTCTCTGTCCCCGAATTAAAGTTCAAGAAAACTGAAGTTTACCAGGAAAAGGGATTACATGTTTAATAGTTTACATATTAAAGGTTTTGAACCCTCCCCGAGAGTTAAACTGCTGAGCTAGCAAGAAATAAAGATGTTAAAAGGCCATTACCTTGTTGAAGAACTGCTGTCCGAAGAAAGAGGCGCTTCCCGCCCCCTGCTACATATTCACACACTACGCTAGATGTTACTGAAATGGCGCGGAGACAAGAAAATCAGCAGTTTTTATACCCTCGTGGAAAATTCGAGACCTTTCAGGAATGAGTAGACACACCCCCTCAATTTTATTGGTTCACTAATAATTACACATGGAAATTCGAAGAAGAAAGCAATGACTGGAGGAAAATTAATTACAGAAATTACGGATTGGCTAAATTCAAAACAGGCGGAAAGAAAGGATTAATGTTGCCAACCCACAAACCACAGAAAAAATTTAGTAAGGCAAAACTTATGAATACAACATTTCTTCAAGAGAGTTCATTCCATTGGACCAGAGTGTATTACCATCGTTTTTTGCCAGAGACATCTGTTAGAGAATGTCCACACTCCTTTATCACTGAAAAACGAAAGTAAATCAAAAACACTCAGTGACATCTTCTGATAAAGCGTAGAGTTAGTTCAGTAGATAAAGTTCCGAGTTTCTCCAGTAGAGAAGTTTCAATTGGCGGAAGATTTGAACTGGCGTCGTAGAAGTGTACCGTCCGGTGCAGACCTTCCCCCCCAAAAGTACTTCCAAGGGGTGACATAGAAGAAGAAAACAATGTTTTCATAACAGAAGTCCAAGTTTGTTGCTGATTGGTTGAAGAAGAATTTAGCAGAAAAAATACAATTTTTCAGTAGTCGGAGGTCTCTTAATTTGTTTGATATTGATGGGTGGGACTAGTTTAAATCCAATTTTAGAATTTCTTTGTTGTTGTAGAAATGCAAAACAAAACATAAATTCATGGAAGTAAAATTTTTCTAAGTACACCTAAGGTTGATTTGGAGCAATATTAATTGCAGAAATAAGGTGTCCATGTAACTGTTGAAATACAGTCGATTGGAGCCCTGCAAACGAAGCAGACGTGTGTGCGGAGTGCTGAGTGTTGTGGCGTAAGCATAATGGGAATAAGCATAGAACTCTACCGAGCGGTCATCGGCCGATGGAACAATCGAATAAAATATCAGGTATGTGGTTTAAAATGTGATATAAAATACTCTGAAATCGTGCTGGCAGCGTTAGTGATTGCTGCATTATTAGTAATTGGAGGAGTGGAAAGCAATCCTGGGCCACTGAATTGGGAAGATATAGCTAAGATCAAGGAGGTGATAAAAGAGGGCAGCCAAACAGACACAACGAGGGAGCTCATTATGGCACAGAATAAAGATATTCAGGATATGAAAGACAGCCTTCGGGGTGATATGGCAGGTATAAAAGAATCTCTAGATAAATACCAGGAAGAAATGAAAATTGCTAAGGAACACCGACTGGTATTGGAGCAGCGCACACGGGAGCTGGAGATGCAGGTCCGGAGTTCAGTGCTTGCCCAACGTAGCAGATGTCTGGTCATACATGGGATTAAGGATAATAGAAGCAAGGACAAACTGGCGTTACTAGATGCTGTGTTGGACGTGTTCACACAAGGAGTGAAAGTAAATTGCACGGAATCCGATGTGGACGACGTGCAGAGAATAGGAAGGATCCAAGGGAATAGACCGATTAAAGTACAATTGGTATCTGGAATGAAAACCCACCAAATTCTCCGGAATGCCAGGAATTTAAAAGGGACGGAAGTCTGGATCCAGAGAGACCTGGGAATTGAAGCAAGGAAAGAGATGAAAATCCTACGATTCCACTTGGGGAGAGCAAGAAGAGAGGGCCTTACAGCGTTTATTAGAGGCAAGAGACTATTCATCACAGGCGATGGCTGGAGAAAGAACTACACGCCATCCCAGCTGGAAGCCCTGGCGCGAGGAGGAAGTGCGGTACCGGCGCAACACGGAAGAAAGAATGATGACGTGCAGGAAACAGGAGCAGAGCTCGTGTCGCCAAGGTTGCTGACACCTACTGACAGTGAGGGCGTTGCCACTACTACGGAGAGACGACCTGTAAGTAAATGTTTAACACCTGATGAGGAACCGGGTAATAGCTCGTGTACTACTCCGGTAGCTGAAAAAAGCAGCTGCAGGACAGAGGACGATAAGAAAAAGAAGCAGGGACAGAGCTTAAAGGACTTATGGGCTAAGAAGGGAGTGTTCTCAGATGGAAAAGGTAATAAACGGGAAGGAAAGAAGTTAGGGGAAATTTATAGTTCCCCTCATGGAAGTATAGTACAAATTGATAAAACAATAAACACACGTAGTAAAACCGGTAGTGTCTCAGATAATAGGAAAGTGAAATAACTAGCATTGAAAATTGGTTTTGTAAATATAGAAGGCATATTAAGTAAACTGGGGAATGATGGAGTGTCTGAGCTTGTGGACAATTTTGAGATATTTGCTTTTTTAGAAACATGGATGCCGGAAGGAAAGATTTTAACATGGAAGGGCTATGTTACGAGAAGTGTAATAAAAAGAAAACGAGGGACTCGAGGGAGAATTCCGGGCGGAATAACACTTCTGATAAAGGAAGAGTTTAGTAGTCAGATAGAAGAATTGCCTAACGATATGCAAGATGTAATTTGGATCAAACTTAAACTGGAAGGGAGTAAACAGAGAGACATATGCTTAGCCTTTATATATAACCATCCGATGGGGTCACCATATACCAATGTGAACTTTTATGAGGATTTAATAGAGGAGATTAACCTAATGAGAGGTAAATATGAAGAAGCAGGAATCATTATGTTGGGGGATTGGAACGCACGAATTGGAGAGTCAATTCCCGCATATAGTAAAGAAGGAATAGAGCCAATGAGAGGTAGCAGAAACAGTCGGGATAAGGAACGTAATGTATATGGGGATAAACTACTAGAACTATGTACCGCAGATAATTTATATATTCTAAATGGATGGTGGCGGGGAGATGAAACGGGAAAGCTAACATATATTACAGCGCAGGGAGGTAGTGTAATTGATTTGGTTGTGTGTACGGGAGATATTTTAGAGATGGTAAAGGAAATAGAGATATTAGAATGGGCCGAATCACATCATTCCCCGGTATCTGTTACCCTAGAAGTGTATGAGAAAGAACAGGAGGAACGTAACACTGTAACAGAAAAAGATAATATTAGGATAATTAATAAATATAAGTGGTGCAAGAATACCCCAAAAAGAGTAGAGTCATATTTAAAGGGAGAAGAATTCCAGATAATTAAGAGTGGAATAGAGGTTGCTTTACTGAGTAGTAAGGTGGACTTAGCGGTAGAACTGGTAGAGAAACCCTTTAAAACTATAGCTCATGTGAAAAGGAAACAGAATAATAATAATAAAGATAAAAGGAAAGGATGGTACAATGATGTGTGTAAAACAAAGAAAATGGAGGTGATTAGAGCCCTAAAGGCATATAGAAGAGAGGGGGAGCCTAAGGTTCGGGCACACTATTGTAAACTAAGAAAAGAATATAAAGTGTTGTTAGTAGAGCAAAAGAGGATATGGCAACAGGAGGAAGCAAAATTAATAAACATAGACTGTAAGAATAATCAAAGTGATAAGGTATGGAATAGAATTAATAAAATAAGTAGAGGTGAGAGAGGATATGCCAATGTTAAAATTGAGAATGGAGTCTGGATTGATTATTTTAATAAATTGCTAGGAGGACAGGATACTTGGATAAATAATAGAACATGTATGGATATCTCGAGGGGCTTAGAGATTTGTATCCCCTGCTTAGATGAAGAAATAACAGAATGTGAGGTTTTAGAAATGATTAGAAAGGTCAGATGTAGGAAAGCGGGGGGCTTCAGTGGTATAACTAATGAATTTTGGAAAGAAGCAGTAAAAAGTCAACAAATGCTGGAAATATTAGTAAAATTGTTCAATAGGATATTTGATTCTTTGGAGTTTCCTAAGACATGGCAGACAGGTATAATATGTCCAATTTACAAGAAGCGTGGGGAGAGAAGTAATCCAAACAACTACAGAGGTATAACACTATTGGACTCCCTAAGTAAATTATATACAGGCATTCTGGCAAATAGACTGATGAAATGGGCGGAAGAATTCTCCATCCTCTCGAAATATCAAAGTGGTTTCAGAAAACGCAGAAGAACAATAGATAACATCATGATTGTAAAAACAATAATAGATAAGTATATAAAACCGAAAGCAGGAAAATTATATATATCTGCTATAGATTTTGAAAAGGCCTTTGACACAGTCAGCAGGGGTGCATTGTTCGCAAAATTACGCCTATTATTGTTATCTAGTAAGATGGTACAAGCATTGGAGGCAGTTTACCGAAGGGTGCAATGCAGTATAAGGGTAGGTGATGGGGTAGCATGTGGTCAAATAGATTCTTTATTGGGTTTGAAACAAGGATGTAAGCTATCTCCTATTTTATTTCTGTTATTTATAAACGATATATTAAACGGACATGGAGGTGATATCTGGATGAGTCCAGTTTTAGTAAATCAAGAAATACCAGGCCTAATTTTCGCGGACGATGTCCTGCTGATGACGTTAACGGCCGGAGGCATGCAAAAGAGCATTAATGCTGTGACAGAGTTTGCTAAAACGTGGTCATTAAAAATTAACATTTCCAAGACGAAAGTTCTGATCTGTAAGAAAGGCTGTAAACGAGCGAAGAATGAACAATGGACGATTGATGGTTGTCAAGTAGAGGTCACAAATAGATTAGAGTACCTGGGAATATATATAGCAAACAACGGGAAGTGGATCCATCAAACAAAACAAGCCAAATGGAAAGGTCTTGCAGCATTATCAGTAATTAGAATTCTTGAAAATAAATTCCCAAATATAGACTAAACGATTCAGAGAAATGTCCTGCAAGCCGTAGTTAAAAATCGAATGCTTTATGGAGCTGAGCTATGGGGTGTAGAGAAAGAGTGTGAGATGCTGAATCAGGTTATAAGTAAGTTCTCTAAAATTGTAATGGGGTTACCAAATTGTACAGCAAATTGTGGAGTAAGATTAATATGTGAAGAAAATATCCAAGTAGATGTTCTTAAGAGAGTTCTGAAATATCTGTTGAGATTGAAAGGAAGAGAGGGTGGCGAGCTTCTGCAGATCGCATATCAACATCAGAGAGATAATATCCAGGGAGAGTATTGGTTAACGAAAATCAGAAGTATATTAGATAGGTTGGGATATGGAAGTTATTGGGAGAGGTTGGAAAGATCAACGAATAAACTAATCATTAGACGACTCAGAGATATTCAAAGACAGTGGTTGGTATCCGAGTGTAGAAGCAAGGCGACCCTCTCAGAGTTTATTAGGATAAGGCAGGATATGAACATAAATATTGTGAGTGTAAATAGAAGAGAAATCAGGGGTTTGATATGGTGGTTAATGGGAATTTACAAGAATAGGGGATGGATTAAAGTGAAAGATGCAACAAGGTGCCTTCTCTGTGGTGAAAACAGAGAAGAATTTCACATGTTGAAATCATGTAAAGAAACCATAGCGGTGAGAAGGAAATTTTTGAATAACAAGGAACAATATATGATAAATGAGGATGAGAATGGCTATAGGATTATTAAGATGATAAGCAAAGAATGGTATAAACCTGGTAATCTCAGTAAACTGTTAATTGTAATTAGAAATTCATGTAGAAGAGTGTTGAAAGAGCCTACAATGAGGGTAGGTCATATTACGGATGGATGATTGTATTGCGAACCGATTAGTTAAGAAATTGCCAATAGGGCTATGTAGTAAAAGGAATATTAGTATATGTAGCACTGTAAAGTCGATATGTTAGTAAGCCATAACGTAATTAACTGTCAAACTGTTTGTAATGAGACAGGGCCCAATGGATATAATGTTTCATCCTCAGCTGCTGGCGATCCGTGGCTGTAGGTTGATAACATTCACTCATTCATTCACTACTCATTCCACATATTATTCATTCAATCATTTATTTAATTCATAACAAGGGCTCTCTCCCCAGTTACTGGTTATCCGTACTGGGAGGGATGAGTATTTTTTCCTAACATGCATGCATGAATATCCATATACCCATTCATAAATCCATCCATACGTGTTATCTCAATACAGTTAGGGAATTGGTAATTAATTTATTAATTCATTTATTCATACACTCATGTAGATAATCGTAGGCGTGGCCCTTGCATGTGGAATGGCGATCCGCCTGTGCAAAGGGCACTATTTTAGATATGAAATCATAGCCAATTAATTAATTCATTCATTAATTCATACACTTATGTAAGGCTATAACCGAAGTAGGACGGGATAGGACGGGCCTATCCCAATCGAATATGTAGAGTGATCTAAATGCAACAGAGAAAGAAGAATAGGGAGGGGGCACATGAGGTGCGGGATTTCCGCTTACGTGTGCCTCGCAGAAATTAGGGAATGGTGAGAAATTAGTGTTTGACAGCTATTAGATCAGGTGGGGTCTTCTGTTTGGGCCTCAAGGGAAAGGGCCGGACGTGTTATCCTTGGGAAGGTGGCTCCTTTTTCTCACCAGGGGTGGATAACACGACCGGGCAGTAGTCATGCATAATCCCGTCCATGCATTTATCCTGCCAACCGAATGCTCTCTCCTCAGTTGGTGGCTATCCGTGACTGGGAGGGAAGTGTTCATTCATTTATTCATGCATGCATGACAATATTATTCGGTCATGGAATCATTAAAAAAAACTCATTCATGCATTTATGTACACCTATGTATAGTGTCTGTGAAAATGGAGGAGAACTCTGTACAGACTTATGATAAATAAAAAATAAAAAAGTATTAACTGTTGAAATACATTAGCTGCCGATTAATTTAGACTGCAAGACCTGCCGCCGCTGCTTGTATCCAGAGGAGGCCGCACTGACCCATTAAGTACACTGAGATACCTTTCTCCCGCTACTATGAGAGGGGTAGTCATGGTGGAGCACGCCGCAGATGCGAAGTTTGTTTACAGTCCTCGAGTAGCTTGCGGGTGGTGCGCCGCACATCAGCCTTGGCCGGAAGGAGGGCTCCGGCTCGCCGTACCGTGGTTAACCTCACCGGAGTGGAGTGGGCCCGTACCCCACCTCAGTGGCGGTACGGCGCCGCACGGCTGCGGGGGCACTGAAACAGTAAGATCTCGGCGGCAGAATTTGTGTTGGACCATAATGGTTTTAGGGTACAGTCTTTGTTGTGAGGCTGAGGGGCCAGCGGCGTGGAAACTTTTATTTTATTTTAATGCCACTGGTGTGGTTTAGCAGGAGACGGGAGCGTGGTAATGGCCGAATTGACAGGACAGCAGAGTAACTATGGGGAATGTTTTACAAGGTAAATAAACAAACACAGAGCAGAAGGCCTTAAAAATAGCCCCCCCCCAAAAAAATATAACCTTTGGGGTTCTTACAAAATGTTAAAGATCCAATGAGCAAGTAATTTACACAGGTTTCACCTGAGACAGGTGAACCCTAAAGATTCTCTCGGTGGCTGGATTGCTCACTAACAATGTAACCGGCGTAAGAAAATCCAAGACGGTGCACGGCCCATGAAATCTGGGGGCAAGCTTGCCCGCGGGAACAAAATTCTTGACCATAACTTGGCCTCCTACTATGAAATTGGTGGGCCTCCGTCCACGATCATATCTTTCCCTAACCTTTTCATGAGAAATTTTAAGATTGGCCTTAGCCTTCTTCCAAAGATCTTTAATATTATCTGGATCTATTGTCTCATGTAGAATATCACTAAGAGACCAAAGGTTAGAGAGCGGCGTGCTGGGAACAAACTTAAACATCAAAGAAGCTGGAGTAAACTTATGGGATCCATGAACCGCCGAATTCAAGGCGAAAGCTAACCAATGCAGGGACGTGTCCCACCTGGACTGATCTTCATGATGATGGGCAATAAGAGCCGACCTCAGCTTACGATTGACCGGTTCAGCTAGAGATGGTTGAGGATAGTATGCAGAAGTTGTTACATGTGAGATAGATAGATCAAAACAGAATTTACGAAAGAGATTAGAGGTGAAGGCTTCAGCATTATCAGAAACAATATATTGACACGGACCAAAACAAGCGAAGATGTAATTTAAACAAGAAATGGTGGACTGAGCGGTAGCCAGCTTAGTCGTAAATATTTTTTTTTGCTAGTTGCATTACGTCGCACCGACACAGATAGGTCTTACTGCGACAACGGGACAGGAAAGGGCTAGGAGTGGGAAGGAAGCGGCCGTGGCCTTAATTAAGGTACAGCCCCAGCATTTGCCTGGTGTGAAAATGGGAAACCATGGAAAACCACTTTCAGGGCTGCCGACAGTGGGGTTCGAACCTGCTATCTCCCGAATACTTGATACTGGCCGCATTTAAGCGACTGCAGCTATCGAGCTCGGTAGTCGGATATAACCATGAGAATCTAGTGAAGCCATCTACACACACAAGGATGAACTTGTTGGCATTCCCCTTTGACTGGGGGAAGGGTCCTACGTAGTCGATGTAAATACGTTCCATGGGGCGTGACGCTTGGTGAGAAGACAATAGGCCTAGCTTAGTGGACATGGTGGGTTTACTAAGCCAACAAGATTTACAAGCTTTTACCAACTCCCGGATTTCACCGTCCTTACCTTCCCAAATGAACATTTCTCTGATCTTTTCTCTAGTTTTGTAGATACCTAAATGCCCACCTAATTGGGTCTCATGGTAGTACTTGAAGATCATAGGTACAAGAACAACTGGAACCACAACTTTCATCTTTTGATCATGCCTCGATGGGCAACATAAAGCACTATTCCTCAATACATAAGGGACGACATGTTCCCCAGAAGAAAGGGTTTCCATGATAGGGGCCAGCGTCGGATCTTCACGTTGATATATTTCAAGATCCCTAAACAACATGGGAGCATCCGTTAGAATGGCATTAACTTCAGGTAGTATGGACTAGGGAGGTGAAGAACAGTCTTCCTGTTCAAGGGGCTCTACATCATAAGAAAACATAAGGCTTAGTCCGTCAGCCACAACATTTTCAGTACCTCTAATATGCCTAACGTCAAACTGGAAGGCAGAAATTCGGATGGCCCACCTGGCTATACGACCAGTACGACGCGGCCTAGCTAGGACCCAGCTTAAAACTTGGTTATCCGTTTCCAAGTCGAACTTGGCATGTTCCAGATAGAGGCGGAACTTTTCTAGAGCAAATAAAACTGCTAAACCTACAAGTTCATAGGTGGAATACTTGGATTCTTGGGCCGATAATGTCCTAGAGGCATAGGCGATGGGTCGCCTCCCTAGTTCAGTCTCTTGAAGAAGGACTGCAGCTACCGCCGACGACGACGCGTCGGTTTGGACGATGAATTTCTTAGAGAAATCGGGCATAGCGAGGACAGGGGCATTACAAAGGGCTAATTTGAGGTCTTCGAAAGCGGCTTGTTGAGAAGGCCCCTACTCAAATTTGACACCTTTCCTACGAAGTAAGTTCAAGGGTGCCGCTCTATTAGCGAAGTTAGGAATAAATTTCCTGAAGAAGTTCACCATGCCTACGAACCTGGCAATACCTTTGATGTCCTTGGGAGGTTTGAAATCACGGATGGCCTGTGTTCTAGAATGATCTACAGCGACACCATCGGGCGACACAATATGCCTTAGAAATGACATGGAAGGCTTAGCGAAGGCAACATTGGACAACTTCACAGTCAACCCTGCCTTACGAAGGTGACTCAGGACCTCTTTCAGATGATCTAGATGTTCTTCAAAGGTCTCAGAAAATACGACGACATCATCAAGATAATGGTATAGATACTCAAATTTGATGTCGGGGAAGACCCTGTCTAGCAGTCTCGTAAGCACGGCTGCACCCGTGGGGAGCCTGAAAGGCACGCGGTTGTATTCATACAAGTTCCAATCAGTGGCAAACGCTGTAAGAGGTTTAGATTCCTCAGCTAGATGTATCTGGTTATAAGCCTGATTGACGTCTAAGATGGTGAAGAATTTAGCTTTTCGAAACCATGAAAAACAAGAGTGAAGGTCTGGAAGGGGCACAGATTGTAACACCACCTTCCGTCCGACTCGTTGGCTGAACGGTCAGCGTACTGGCCTTCGGTTCAGAGGGTCCCGGGTTCGATTCCCGGCCGGGTCGGGGATTTTAACCTTAATTGGTTAATTCCAATGGCACGGGGGATGGGTGTATGTGTTGTCTTCATCATCATTTCATCCTCATCACGACGCGCAGGTCACCTACGGGTGTCAAATGGAAAGACCTGCACATGGCGAGCCGAACCCTTCCTGGGATATCCCGGCACTAAAAGCCATACGACATTTCATTTCACCACCTTCCAATTGAGAGCCCTGTAATCAATCACAGGCCTGAAGCCACCTTGGGGTTTCGGGACAAGAAAAATAGGCGATGAATACGCCGATTTAGAGGGTCTAATTATGCCGTCTTTCAACATCTGATCTATTATTTCCTTCAACGCCTTCATTTTAGGTAGAGATAGCCTATAAGGAGGAAAACGGACTGGAATTGAATCCGTAACCTCAATCTTGTATTCAATGAGGTCAGTAACACCAAGAGTATCAGAGAATACCTCTGGAAACGACTGACACAACTTGCGAATACTATCAGCCTGCTCCTCAGGCAGATGTCTAAGGTCTAACAACATCTCATCCTGGGTAGGCGAAACAGATTAACATGATACAGAACTACATGATAACAAGGGGATTTTGAAATTACTGTCAAACTTGAAAGTGCACGACTTGCTCTGAATGTCGAGCACTAGACCGGTGTGAGACATGAAATCGACTCCCAATATAATGGGGCAAGACAAGTGCTTAGCCACAAACAGTTTTACTTTCCAAGTAAATTTAGAAATACGAATCTTGGCATTTAGAAAACCTAAAATTTCTAATGGAGATGAGTTTGCCGAAACGCATTGAACCAAAGACGAACAATAATCCGGAAGTTTACACACAGATTTTAATTTGGAATACCATTCAGCCGAAATAATGGAACAAACACAGCCTGAGTCTAAAAGAGCAGTTACAGGCTCATTATTTAATTCAATTTTGAGAAATGGAACCGGTGCGGGAGTATCCGCCGCAATCCTACGACATTCCTTGGGACCTTCAAAAGATGAACTAGAGGAACGAAATTTTCCTAAGCTTTCGGCAGGTTTAGTTGGGGCTGAGCCTGGCAAAGAAGAGTTAGTCGACTCAGCCGAAGCCACTAGTCACTTTTGATTGTTGGTGGAAGTTGCACCCGAAGTTGAGCAGGAGGGAGTGCTATTTGAATTCGGGCAATTTTTTGCAATATGGGAGAAAGCGCCGCATTTAAAACAGCCTTGAGATGACCCTGCTCCATTCTTTGTGCCGCTAGATTTAACTAAAGGACACTTGTTCCGCAGATGGTCAGGCGACCCGCAAGCATAACATTTACGGGCAGTGAAGGTTCAGCGAGGTGGAGGCCGAAAATTACTAGAGGATGGAGGGGTTTTTTTTGCGACACGTAAGGTGTCGGCGTATCTAACCAGTTCGGCTGAAACAGCCATAGCTTCCAACTCGGTAAAGGTTTCCGGACGCGACGCAAAGCACAGATATGACCTGTAAGATGGTGGAATTCCTTCCATTTCCACAATGGCCTGTACAAATTGATCTTCAGGAAAAAGGAGGGCAAATAGTCTGGTGTAGAATTTGATGTCTTGAAAAAACTCGGCAAGGTTTTCATCCAGACGCTGTACTCGGCAGTAGTACTTTTGAATTAGCGATGACCTAGCTCGAGCGGGGATAAAATTTGCTAGAAAGTGTGCATGAAACTCTTCAATAGTTGATTGTTCGGCAATTGCCCTAACTATTTTGTCAGATAGAACAACAATTGAATAGGGATAAATAATCTGCAGAATTTGACACGGGGAAAGAGAAAAAACAAGAGCATGATCCTGAAACTCAACAAAAAATCTTAGAAAGGCAATAACATCACTGGTGAAATTGACGGAGAACTTCGAAATACCTCTGAGCAACATTGCTAAAGGATGGGGCAAACTGCTGAAGCCAGGTGACATAGTAGGTAGAGGCCTCAGTGGCGGAGAAGCTGATTCAGACGGTGCATTATTCAAAGAGGTACGACGTTCAAACTCATTTTCTAATGGGGCAGAGGTTTGTTGAACTCCTACTGATTTCCTATTTTCTTCTCCTTTAAAAGAGTCTTCCTCGCTAACTACGTTTACCGTAGCGGGTTGGTCGGTTTTGGGAGGGTCTGCCCCAGTTAACAATAGGCTAACCTTACTGGACAAGGTGGAAAGGTTTTCGAGAAGAGCACTAGCCTCCTTCCCTCGAATGTCCTTCAACTTTACAGACAGCAGATCGTTAACTCTATTAGAAAAATGAAACAATCTAGCTTGCACACGTTTAAGTTGAATTGGAGAAGGATCATTTTCTTCAAAAAAACTAACTACGGATGCTAGCTTAGTAGTATTGTCAGTGATCGTGGAGAGAGAGTCGTCAATCTCTCTCTCTCCCAAAGTGGGGATGGAAATAGGTAAATCAAGGGACTCTTTAAGCTTGTTGGTGTCTACCGCAACCGTGCCCCCAGATTGCACATTTCTAACTGTTAATTCATAGATTAATTCCTCCTTGCGCAAATAGCCAGGATGGAGGACATCGCGAGGGCCGGGCATGATGACAGAAAATTTTACAAATGTAGAAAAATGGAAAGATTCCAGCGACGGAGAAAATTGTTAGAGTTCGACTCAAAAGCAATGTTTAGCCGTCAAAAGGGGCTAAATTGAGACCCATTCAACCACGCTCTGCTACCACTTGTTACGGAGTTATCCGTGGAAGTCCGAGATGAAAGTAGGTGCGGGCTGGAATGGGTCTAACTACAAGTCCGAAAGATGAATTTAAAATTTAAATAAAGGTTATATTTTCAATAGACAACAAGAGTTAACCAAAGTTTACATAGAATTTGAAAACTTAACAAGTCAACAACAAGCCAAAATCAGGTACAAAGAAATCACAAGATTTAGGGGGTTATTAAAAGATCTGGGCTTCGAGCCACAAGTATAATTTCTGAGCACTCAGCTCACAATCACAAAATACCAATGGGCAGAAAACACTTAATTACATGGAGCATTAGCTCCCGACTTTACATCTCAAGCCTCTCTAAGGCACTTTTACCACAACACCATAAAGAGCTGACCCGCTCTCGATCTTTCAAGCCTATAAAGGCAATAACAGACTTTTACACTAACTGCCATCAAGGCATAATAAAGAAAGAGGTGTATCTCGTACCCAATCTACTGGGCCTTAGTGTGCAAAAACTAGGTTAATTTAAATGGCCCAAAACAAAAAGGATGGAGGCGTGAATTTGCACTCCTAAATCTACATTTTAAAACCTAAGTGGCCTTAGGCCGATACACAGGGGCTAATCCCAAGCTAGGGAGGTGACCCATATGAGAAAACTTTAATACATTAAGGAGGAGAAGAGACGGTTACGAAAACGTAGTCACCTCAATTTCACATGAAGGGGAGTTCGAGAGGGTAAAGCACTCTCTGTCCCGGAATTAAAGTTCAAGAAAACTGAAATTTACCAGGAAAAGGGATTACATGTTTAATAGTTTACATACTAAAGGTTTCGAACCCTCCCCGAGAGTTAAACTGCTGAGCTAGCAAGAAATAAAGATGTTAAAAGGCCATTACCTTGTTGAAGAACTGCTGTCCGAAGAAAGAGGCGCTTCCCGCCCCGTGCTACATATTCACACACTACGCTAGATGTTACTGAAGTGGCGCGGAGACAAGAAAATCAGCAGTTTTTATACCCTCGTGGAAAATTCGAGACCTTTCAGGAATGAGTAGACACACCTCCTCAATTTTATTGGTTCACTAATAATTACACATGGAAATTCGAAGAAGAAAGCGATGATTGGAGGAAAATTATTTACATAAATTACGGATTGGCTAAATTCAAAACAGGCGGAAGGAAAGGATTAATGTTGCCAACCCACAAACCACAGAAAAAATTTAGTAAGGCAAAACTTATGAATACAACATTTCTTCAAGAGAGTTCATTCCATTGGACCAGAGTGTATTACCATCGTTTTTGGTAGAGACATCTGTAAGAGAATGTCCACACTTCTTCATCATCATCATCATCATCTGTTTACCCTCCAGGTTCGGTTTTTCCCTCGGACTTAGCGAGGGGTCCCACTTCTACCGCCTCAAGGGCAGTGTCCTGGAGCTTCAGACTCTTGGTCGGGGATACAACTGGGGAGTATGACCAGTACCTCGCCCAGGCGGCCTCACCTGCTATGCTGAACAGGGGCCTTGTGGAGGGATGGGAAGATTGGAAGGGATAGGCAAGGAAGAGGGAATTAAGCGGCCGTGGCCTTAAGTTAGGTACCATCCCGGCATTCGCCTGAAGGAGAAGTGGGAAACCACGGAAAACCACTTCCAGGATGGCTGAGGTGGGAATCGAACCCACCTCTACTCAGTTGACCTCCCGAGGCTGAGTGGACCCCGTTCCAGCCCTCGTACCACTTTTCAAATTTCGTGGCAGAGCCGGGAATCGAACCCGGACCTCCGGGGGTGGCAGCTAATCACGCTAACCACTACACCACAGAGGCGGCTCCACACTTCTTTATCACTGAAAAACAAAAGGAAATCAAAAACACTCAGTGACATCTTCTGATAAACCGTAGAGTTAATTCAGTAGTTAAAGTTCCGGGTTTTTCCAGTAGAGAAGTTTCAATTGGCGCAAGATTTGAACTTGCGTCGTAGTGGTGTACCGCCAGGTACAATTCTTACTCTTATTATTAATTCTTTCATTCTTTTTTCCTTAATCTGTTTACCCCCCAGGGTCGGTTTTTTTTCCTGGGACTGAGCTGTGGCGTGCCAGATGCGACCGTGCCGCATGCGGCCCGTGCCACTAGCGACCGCCTAATCTGTAACCGTGCCGGATGCAACCGGCGTTGACAAGCAAATTGTCATTTGATAAGCTTTGTCATCACCCAAGATAAGGCAAGCTAAATCAGAGCCTGAAAAAGTTAGAAAAATGGCTAAAAATTCAGAACACTGCTTACGGGGTAGGGAATGAAATTGTCTTTTTTCTGTTCAACTACTAAACCGCAAACTGCGCACAACATTAATGTACACTGAATTACTTATCGGGAAATACAACATATACAGCTCGTTAAGGAGAACAATTCGAACGATTGCATGAAAGGCTCACAAATAATAACGAATGAGTACATTTCTTACGAAATCTCGAGGTATTAGGCTACTGGTTTAATATTTCTCGGATGATTTCCTTCCATTCTCAAAAATTATCAGAACACAGACCAGCGTCTTGTAGGATCAGCGTAATTCGTAAGGTCCCATGTTGTAATGGTTAGCACTCTTTACTCCGAATACAGCGATCCTTTTTCAAATCTCTGTGGGACCTCAAATTGCCATTTCAATATATTACTACGGTAGTTTATTAATTGTAGGATGTTTTCTTTGCATTGTCAAACATTATCGAAGCACTTTCGAGTGTCGACTAGGAACTGCTGTAATCGTCAGGTCCCGTGGTGTACTGGTTAGCACTCTGGACTTTGAATCCAGCGATCCGAGTTGAAATCTCGGTGGTACCTGCGATTGTTATTTCAAGATTTTAATATTTCTTTAAATCTTGGATGTTTCTTTTCCATTCTCATACATTATCGAAACACTGATGAGCGTCCAGTAGGACCAGCGCAGTCCGTAAAATGCCCTGGTGTAATGGTAAGCACTCTGGACTCAGAATCTAGCGATCCGATTTCAAATCTCGCGGGCGACCTGGTATGGCATATCAAGACATTACTAGTTTATTAATTGTAAGATGTTTTCTTCCATTGTCAAACATTATAAAAACATTGACGGTTTTCGATTAAGAGATGGGTAATTCGTCTGGTCCCATTGTGTAAAGGTTAGCACTCTGGGCCTTGAATCCAGCGATCCGAGTTCAAATCTCGGTGGGACCTGCAATTTTATTTCCGAGGTATTACTGGTTTCATATTTCCCGGATGATTTCCTTCCATTCTCAAACTTATCGGAGTATTGATGAACATCTGGTAGGAACGAAGCTGCACGTTAGGCCCCATGGTGTTGTAGTTAGCCCTCTGGAGTACGAAATCAGCGATCCAAGTTCAAACCTCGGTGAGACCTGGATTTTTAATTTCCCGTTAATACCGAGCTCGATAGCTACAGTCGCTTAAGTGCTTCCAGTATCCAGTATTCGGGAGATAGTAAGTTCGAACCCCACTGTTGGTAGCCCTGAAAATGGTTTTCCGTGGTTTCCCATTTTCACACCAGGCAAATGCTGGGGCTGCCGATAGTGGGATTCGAACCTATCTCCCGGATGCAAGCTCACAGCCGGGCGCCTCTACGCGCACGGCCAACTCGCCCGGTGCACCTTAATTAAGGCCACGGCCGCTTCCTTCCCACTCCTAGCCCTTTCCTGTCCCATTGTCACAGTAAGACCTATCTGTGTCGGTGCGACGTAAAACAACTAGAAAAAAAATTCCCGTTAATACAAATATGTTAATTCTCGGATGATTATCTACAAATCTCAAACATTATCAGGCCACTGACGAACATCTATTACGAATTGCGCTGTTCCTTAGGTCTCATGGTGTAATGGTTAGCTCTCTGGACTCTGAATTCAGCGATTAGAGTTCAAGTCTCGGTGGGACCTGTCATTTTCATTTCAAGATATTGCTACTTATTAATTGTAGGGTGTTTTCTTTCCATTCTCAAACATTATCGGAACTCCGACGAGCGTCGAGTAGAAATAGCGCAGTTTGTAAAGTCCCACGGCTTAATGTTTTTAGCACTCCGGACTCTGAATCCAACGTTCCGAGTTCAAATATCGGTGGGACCTGCAATGTTAATTTCGAGGTATTACTGGTTTAATATTTCTCGGATGTTTTCCTTTCATTCTCAAACATTATCGGGACACCGAAGAACATCTAGTATGAACCGCGCTGCTGTTGAAGTCCCATGGTGTAATGGTTATCCCTTTGAGCCCCATGAAAAGAAGTTAAAGTTGAAAATTTATGTTATTCACAAGATGACTATACAATAGGTACACAGAATCATAAAGCACACTCAGTTTGTTCGTTACAAATATAGGGTGTCCATACCAGGTGTGGTGGGAATATAGTGCACTTTTTCACTTCTTGTGATACTCGCCAAAACAATTTATTTTATTGTTCAGGCACAAACCTACGTCACATACAAGACATACCCATTTGGTTTGGTGGGGATTTGATGTAGTACTGCAATGAGCATAGCGTCGTGATTTACATTTAGTTGGCATGTGGTTAGCTTTGTCAAATCGCATTTCTGGTGCCATGTACTTCTTGAATTTGTTCTCCACGCGTGGGGTTTTCTTGCCTGTAGTTGGAGTTGATCCGGCCCCAATCATTCCTGCAACCACTGACATTCGGACATTTTTCAGTTAGTGTAGCACCACCTTCACTTCTCTCCTTGAACATGATTTAAGCATTCACAATGCATACATCAACGAAGCGCCAGGATATGTGCAACCACCATCTCTTACCTTTACGGTTTACTTCATATACCGACTTCAGAATGTCAGCCTTGTCCACAAACCCCATACCCCATGTTCGAGTTATAATCTGAAACCATTACCGCACAATTGACAGTAACTGTTGTTCCATCTTTCATTTTTCGTGAAACGGTAGTTTGCTGCGACGGGTCATGAAAGTTTTAAAGAAAAAGGATTCCTTTCTTGTCCTTCCAAATAAATGTCACAATGGCACTACTAGTATATCTAAAATCAGAAGTACCATGTTCCAGTTGTTTTTCGTTTACTAAATCTTTTGGCATTTGTACTCTGCCCTTCCTCACCGTACCACAAACATAAACTTTTTTCCTTGCAGAGTTAGCATTAGTGCTACGGAGGTGAAATAATTGTCAAAGTAGACCTGGTGGTTACGTCCCTCGAGCTTGGCAGTGACCCACTGGTTTCAGGTTGAAACCACGTATATTTCACATAGAAATAGAAAATATTTCTATAATTATAAACTGAAATACCCACAAACTTGTTAATTAGGATTTCAGTAATAAGAAAATGAACAAATACTTACGGTTCACTACCACACAAGTTGTTATTTATAATCGTAATGAAGAGCAAGTAGGCAAGACGCCATTACATGAATACCTCCATGAACAAAACACTGTGCGCCAACTGCAAAACAACTTCAGCTCCCTTAGATATGTGAAACAGCCAGCAGATGGCTCCAGTTAACAGAGAGGCAACCCGGTTTCTTATGAAAAACAGCAGGAAGCCAGGCAAGTGAACTTCTAAACATGGTTTCACTGCAAAACCACTAGTACAGTAAGGGTTATCTCTCTGAACTCTGAATAGAGCGATTCGTGTTCAAATTTCTGTGCGACCTGTAATTTTCATTTCTAGATATTCTTCTTCTTCTTCATATTCTGCTTAACTCCGCCTCAATGGCAGTGTCCTGGAGCGTCAGACTCGTTGTCGGAGGATACAACTGGGGAGGATGTCTAGTACCTCGTCCAGGCGGCCTGACCTGCTATGCTGAACAGAGGCCGTGTGGGGGGATGGGATGGAGGGATGGACAGGGAAGTGGGAAGGAATCGGCCGTGGCCTTAAGTTAGGTACCATCCGGCATTTGCATGGAGGAGAATTGGGAATCCACAGAAAACCACTTCCAGGATGGCTTGGGTGGGAATCGCACCCACCTCTACTCAGTTGACCTCCCGAGGCGAAGTGGACCCCGTTCCACCCCTCGTAAAACTTTTTAAAACTTCGTGGCAGATGCGGCAATCGATTCCTGGCCTCCGGAGTGGCAGCTAATCACACTAACCAGTACACCACAAAGGCGGTCATCCAGTTATTACTACACTGACTGACAGAGCAAATGCAACACCAAGAAGGAGTGGTCAGAACTTTATGCCAATTGCAGGGTAGACTGACGTCACTGAGGTATGCTCATGATGTGAAATGCGCCGCTGTGCTGCGCACGTAGCGAACGATAAATGGGACACGGCGTTGGCGAATGGCCCACTTCGTACCGTGATTTCTCAGCCGACAGTCATTGTAGAACGTGTTGTCGTGTGCCACAGGACACGTGTATAGCTAAGAATGCCAGGCCGCCGTCAACGGAGGCATTTCCAGCAGACTGACGACTTTACGAGGGGTATGGTGATCGGGCTGAGAAGGACAGGTTGGTCGCTTCGTCAAATCGCAGCCGATACCCATAGGGATGTGTCCACGGTGCAGCGCCTGTGGCGAAGATGGTTGGCGCAGGGACATGTGGCACGTGCGAGGAGTCCAGGCGCAGCCCGAGTGACGTCAGTACGCGAGGATCGGCGCATCCGCCGCCAAGCGGTGGCAGCCCCGCACGCCACGTCAACCGCCATTCTTCAGCATGTGCAAGACACCCTGGCTGTTCCAATATCGACCAGAACAATTTTCCGTCGATTGGTTGAAGGAGGCCTGCACTCCCGGCGTCCGCTCAGAAGACTACCATTGACTCCACAGCATACACGTGCACGCCTGGCATGGTGCCGGGCTAGAGCGACTTGGATGAGGGAATGGCGGAACGTCGTGTTCTCCGATGAGTCACGCTTCTGTTCTGTCAGTGATAGTCACCGCAGACGAGTGTGGCGTCGGCGTGGAGAAAGGTCAAATCCGGCAGTAACTGTGGAGCGCCCTACCGCTAGACAACGCGGCATCATGGTTTGGGGCGCTATTGCGTATGATTCCACGTCACCTCTAGTGCGTATTCAAGGCACGTTAAATGCCCACCGCTACGTGCAGCATGTGCTGCGGTCGGTGGCACTCCCGTACCTTCAGGGGCTGCCCAATGCTCTGTTTCATGCAGGATAATGCCCGCCCACACACTGCTCGCATCTCCCAACAGGCTCTACGAGGTGTACAGATGCTTCCGTGGCCAGCGTACTCTCCGGATCTCTCACCAATCGAACACGTGTGGGATCTCATTGGACGCCGTTTGCAAACTCTGCCCCAGCCTCGTACGGACGACTAACTGTGGCAAATGGTTGACAGAGAATGGAGAACCATCCCTCAGGACACCATCCGCACTCTTATTGACTCTGTACCTCGACGTGTTTCTGCGTGCATCGCCGCTCGCGGTGGTCCTACATCCTACTGAGTCGATGCCGTGCGCATTGTGTAACCTGCATATCGGTTTGAAATAAACATCAATTATTCGTCCGTGCCGTCTCTGTTTTTCCCCAACTTTCATCCCTTTCGAACCACTCCTTCTTGGTGTTGCATTTGCTCTGTCAGTCAGTGTAGTTTATTAAGTCTAGGACGTTTTCTTTCCCTTCTCAAGCATTATCGAAACACCGACGAGCGTCGAGTAGACCAGCGCTGTTTGTAATGTCCCATGGTATAATGGTTTTAGCACTCTGGAATCTGAATCCAGAGATCCGAGTGCAAACCTTTTGAGAAGTGAAGTTTTCATTTCCAGATATTACAAGTTTATTAGTTGTTTATTAGTTTATTTCCATTCTCAAACATTATCGAAACACTCTTGAACATGTAGTAAGAACGGCGCCGCTCTTGAAGTCCCATGGTGTAATTGTTACGACTCTGGACTCTGAATCTAGCGATGCGATTTCAAACCTCGCTGGGACCTGCAAAATTAATTTCGAGCTGTTTTCATATTTCTCGGATGTTTTCATTCCATTCTCAAATATTACCGAAACACTCTTGTACATGTACTAAGAACGGCGTTGCTGTTGAAGCACTCTCGGCTCTGAAACCAGCGATCCGAGTTCAAATCCCGTTGGGGCCTGTGATTTTCACTTCAAGATATTTCTAATTGACCGCCTCTGTGGTGTAGTGGTTAGCGTGATTAGCTGCCACCCCCGGAGGCCCGGGTTCGATTCCCGGCTCTGCCACGAAATTTGAAAAGTGGTACGAGGGCTGGAACGGGGTCCCCTCAGCCTCGGGAGGTCAACTGAGTAGAGGTGGGTTCGATTCCCACCTCAGCCATCCTGGAAGTTTCCGTGGTTTCCCACTTCTCCTCCAGGCGAATGCCGGGATGGTACCTAGCTTAAGGCCACGGCCGCTTCCTTCCCTCTTCCTTGCCTATCCCTTCCAATCTTCACATCCCTCCACAAGGCCCCTGTTCAGCATAGCAGGTGAGGCCGCCTGGGCGAGGTACTGGTCATACTCCCCAGTTGTATCCCCCGACCAAGAGTCTGAAGCTCCAGGACACTGCCCTTGAGGCGGTAGAGGTGGGATCCCTCGCTAAGTCCGAGGGAAGAACCGAACCTGGAGGGTAAACAGATGATGATGATGATGATGATGATATTTCTAATTTATTAATTGTAGGGCTTTTTTTTTACATTGTCAAACATTATGCAAACACTGACGGGCGTCTAGCAGGTACACCACCGTTCGCAAGGGCCCAAGGTGTAATGGTGTAATGGTTCGCACCCTGAGCTCTGCATCAAGCAATCCGATTTCAAAGCTCGAAGCGTCCTTAAAACGTAATGTTCAGGTATTATTACTTTATTAATTCTAGGAAGTTTTCTTTCGTCCGTCTCTGTGGTGTAGTGGTTAGCGTGATTAGCTACCACCTCCGGAGGTCCGGGTTCGATTCCCGGCTCTGCCACGAAATTTGAAAAGTGGTACGAGGGCTGGAACGGGGTCCACTCATCCTCGGGAGGTCAACTGAGTAGAGGTGGGTTCGATTCCCACCTCAACCATCCTAGAAGTGGTTTTCCGTGGTTTCCCACTTCTCCTCCAGGCAAATGCCGGGATGGTACGTAACTGAAGGCCACGGCCGCTTCCTTCCCTCTTCCTTGCCTGTCCCATCCCTTCCCTCTTCCTTGCCTGTCCCATCCAATATTCCCATCCCACCTGTTCAGCATAGCAGGTGAGGCCGCCTGGGCGAGGTACTGGTCATACTCCCCAGTTGTATCCCCCGACGCAAAGTCTGAAGCTCCAGAACACTGCCCTTGAGGCGGTAGAGGTGGGATCCCACGCTTAGTCCGTGGGAAAAACCGACCCTGGAGGGTAAACAGATGATGATGATGATGATGATGATGATGAAGTTTTCTTTCCATTCTCAAACATTATCGAAACACCGAGGAGCATCGTGTAGAAACAGCGCAGTTTGCAATGTCCCATGGTGTATTATTTTTAGCACTCCGGACTCAGAATCCGAATTTCGAGGTATTACTGGTTTCTTAATTCTCGGATGTTTTCCTTCCTTTCTCAAACATTATCGGAACACTGATGATCATCTAGTAGGAACGAAGCTGCTCTGTATGTGCCATGCCGAAATGATTAGCACACAGGACTCTGAATTCATGTTCAAAGTTCAAACCTCGGTGATACCTGGAAATTTAATTTAATTAAATGTTACTTTTATCTCGTATGATTTTCTTCCATTCTCAAACATAATCGGAACACAGGCGAGCGTCTAGTAGGACCAGCGTATTTCGTAAGGTCCCATGGTGTAATGGTTAGCACTTTGGACTTTGATCCATCGATCCGAGTTCAAATCTGGGTGGGACCTGCAATTGTTAGGAACAGCGCAGTCTGTAAGATCGCCTGGTGTAATGGTAAGCACTCTGGATTTTGCATCCAGCGATCCGGGTTCAAATCTCTGTGGAACCTAAAATTGCCATTTCAATATATTACTTGTTTATAAATTGTGGGATGTTTTCTTCCATTGTCAAACATTATCGAAATATTGACAAGTGTCGAGTAAGGAACGCACCATCCGTCAGGTCCCATGGTGTAATGGGTAGCACTCTGGACTTTGAATCCAGCAATCCGAGTTCAAATATCGGTGGGACCTGCAATTTTATTTTCGACGTGTTACTGGTTTTATATTTCTCCTATGTTTTCCTTCCATTCTCAAGCTTTTCGGAGCATTGATGAACATCTGGTAGGAACGAAGCTGCACGTTAGGCCCCATGGTGTTATAGTCAGCCCTCTGGAGTCCGACATCAGCGATCCACATTCAAACCTCGGTGGGACCTGGAACTTGAATTTCCCGTTAATGAATATTTTTTAATTCTCGCATGATTATCTACAAATCTCAAACATAATCGGGACACTGACGAACATCTATTAAGAACGGCGCTGCTCTTGAGGTCCCATGGTGTAATGGTTAGGACTCTGGATTCTGAACCCTGTAATTTTTATTTCAAGATTATTAATTGTAGGGTACGAAAGTTCAAAT
This sequence comes from Anabrus simplex, assembly GCF_040414725.1. Taxonomy (NCBI): domain Eukaryota; kingdom Metazoa; phylum Arthropoda; class Insecta; order Orthoptera; family Tettigoniidae; genus Anabrus; species Anabrus simplex. The sequence continues at coordinate 1,119,276,216 of NC_090266.1, read as the reverse complement.
AAAACCTACATTACTTCAAACTCACACACACACACAAACAAACAAACAAACACACAAACAAACACACACACGTAATATCTAAACCCAATTCAAGAACCCGTTGAAATATGTCAGTGTAATTGTATAATTTGGAATGCTATAAACCGAGGTATTCCTTCCCCAAAGAAAACGTAGATGGGTCATAAATAGGCATAACGCAAGAGATACTTCAAGGCCAAAATCCTAAAAATTTGGGGGAAATGTACAACCAGGTAATCTTCTGCTGAATACTAGAATAACACAAGTTCGGTTACATTTTAACAAGGATTTTTTGTTTTGCAGTTAACTGCTCTGTAACTACAACTCTTGCGGATCATCAGGGCCATTAACTGGATTTTCGGGAAACAGATATGTCAGAGCAGCATCTTCTTCAGTTGCTTTTCAAGAACTTTCCTGTGAAGTACCAGTACGGAGTGCAATGTCTTTTCAACAGCAGCTGCTGCCCACTTCTGGGGGAACTCCTTGTCTTACAACACGAAATATGGTGATGCGTTTACGTCTTTTCCTAAAATATATCCATATATGGACCTGCGTTTCCATGTCTGAGAGAAAGTACCAAGCAGGTTAGGTCAGTGCGTTGCAGCACAACTAGTTACAGCTACTTCGGTAGGCTGCTGGGTTCGAATACCCCGTTAGCCATCCTCGAAAATGGTTTTTCGTGGTTTCCCATTTACATCTTCTGGAAAATGCCTCGATGGCACCTTCCTCCAATCTCTAGCCCGTTCAATTATACTCACAGGCAACACCCTCACACAGCATACATCCTCGGACACTCCTGGCACCAAAAGCCAGATGTTAAAAAAATAAAATGTTAATCAATCAATGATTTGTTGTGTCTTCTAGTGAGGAGTGTTGTAGCAGGTATATGCCCTACAGAGAATAGCTGACATTGGAAACGTCATGGCTACGCGTGAAGCTGGTGGGTCTAGGCCTGATCTTCGTACAGAGGACCGCATATTGGAATTTACTGCAGAGGACCCCCCAGCAGGAATACTCGCCAGATCGCGGCAGTGATAGGAATGGACCGTCCTACGAACATAACGGGAAGACCGGCAACACCAGTATCATTTGCAGTGTGTTCAGCACTATGGGAAACAAATTATGCACCGCAGATAGCCTTTTGTGAATAGGTCCATCTTCAACCCAAAGACTTCATGAATCATATTTTGTTCACTAATGAGGTCTCGTTTACGAGGAATGGCAGCTTCAGTTTTGACAACACGCATGTGTAGTCCAAGCCCCATTCTATGAGACTTTTCCACCACCACGTTCGGTTTTCCCATTAATGTTTGGACAGGGATTTTGGGGAGCATTATCTGAGGATCTGTGGTATTACCTCCTAGAATGGCTAGCGTATCTTATCTACAGTTTCTAGAAGGCACTATACCATTACTACTACTAGAGGATGTTCCACTCCATACGCGACGGAATATGTGGTTGCAATATGATGGAGCACCCCCCGCACATTACCAAGGCAGTGCGCCGTCACCTGGACGCCGCCTATCCACAGCGATGGATTGGCCGACAAGAAGTCCCGATCAAAACCCCTTAGATTACTTCTTTTAGGGGTTCATGAAATCTGAGGTTTATCGCATCGCAGAGAAGTAGAAACTCTGCGAGAGTTCCGGGAATGTGTCTTAGAAGCTGCTCAGGACATCAGACAAAACAACGAGGTACTGAGGCGGGTTCAAGAGAATTTTCTCCGAAGGTGCCGAGCATGTATTACCGCCAATGGTGTTTTCGAACACTGCTGTAACAATGAAAACCATTTCCCACGGCCAATCTGGTCAAGTGTGATATTCTCTAAAAGGCACATAAACGCTTTGTCGTTGTTCTAATGTTTTTCTATTAAAAAGTAAATACGCTTATAGTTTTACGTGACTTTTACTTTTGTGATCATAAGCCACAGGACCTCCATTTTTATGTAAAATCCGACCCATAGGACGTGGCATTTCATTTCGTAAATCCCACACGTATTGGCCGGGAATCAAACCCGGACTACCTTGGTGAGAAGCGAGCAGTAATGCCACTGGGCTCGTTTCTATTACTCCCCATGTTACCCGGTTTTTACTGCGGGTCAGGGTTTTTAGCAGATTTGGCAGACTTTTACGGCTGGATGTTTTTCTTGACGTCAACCATTAGAGGAGAAATGCTATGTATTAATGTGGTGGTGGTGGTAGTGGTCATTATCAGAGAGAAAGAATGGAAAGCATCCGACACTGCGAAAAATGAAGATATCAGCGAAAGAAAGACAAAGGCCACGAAGGGCGTGAAAGTGAAAGACTCCCTAGGCCTGGAAAGTTGTTATATCGTCGGGGTCGGAAAATAACAAGAGTTGACCAAGGGAGATGGGATAGGACAGACGAAAGTGAGGAGCCTGGTGCAAGTAAGTGGGAGCAGTGCCAGGTTAAAATCAGTGCCTCGTGGTCGCTAACCCACGCTCCCTAGTTGAGAGTCTCTTACGACAGGCAGGGAATGCCCTGGATGTTATTCTCCTGCCCCCACCCACAGAGGGATGTGGAGTTAGATAACTTTCTTCTTTAGCATGACATTCCTCTGGTTCATCGATTGTCTGATACTACTGGTACGTAACGCACTGGTTTATCATAGTATTCCACGCATTTGATCCCTACTCTGAGGCGCTGATTGGGATGAGAAGTGTGCGCACTTAAAGGAATAATGGCAGATGAATGTTCACTGCCGTCTGCGGCCTGGTCATTCCAGGTCGGAAACTTTGGATTATTAGATCGGCAGCATAGCACTGTTCGTCAGAAATGAGAAAATGTGTGGTTTTCTATTTGATTGAGTATTTCATATGATAACATTGCTTGTAATCGCGACATTCTTACTGACTTCATTGTAATGACCTATGATGATTTCAGTTGGGAAAATCACAAAGACAGCCTTTCTCAGGATGTAAAAAGGCAGGTGGAGAGTTGAGTGCCATTACCATCAAACTGTCCAACTCGACTGACTGGCAGTAGGAAGTGGGCCTAGCATCATAATAAAAACTCCCCAAGTTCACTGTGACTGATAGTAGGCAAGAGGATCTGCCAGTATAATTACCTAACCCAGTCTTCACATGAGAAAAGACGTATGGTGACCTTCCCGTTGCTTTTCTGGGTAACTTTAAGAACTACATACGCAATTTAACATAATCTTACTCACAACGTGTACAGTACTTAACCTAGAATTCTGAATACACTGTAGGATTCCGTAGTGAAGCAAGGGCACATCAGCTAGTCATATTTAAATTTGTTTCAGAATCTAATTAAGCTGCACCGGGGACTCCGCAATTAAGGTTAAAGCCCTTTCAGAAAACAATCGGTATTGTTTGGTAACAAAACACACGAGTAGCGTTACGAAAATGTTGCAAATCTTGGGCTGGGAAACTTAGAAGTAAGAAGACGAGCTACTCGACTAAGCTGGAAGTTCCGAACTGTCGTTGGAGAGATGGCGTAGAATGGCATTAGTAGATGAATACATTTGAGTGGTGTTTTTAAAAGTAGGAAAGATTACACTATGAAGTTAGGATTCAAGACGACAAATAGGGGCAAATATTCGTTTATAAAACGAGGAGTTAGGGATTGGAATTATTTACCAAGGGAGATGTTCAATAAATTTCCTAATTCTCTGAAATTATTTATGACTTAGGCCCACTTACTTATCGTGTCCTATTAGTGCCGGGAGTGTCCGGCTCCATGGCTCAATGGTTAGCGCGCTGGCCTGGGTTCGATTCCCGGCAGGGTCGGGAATTTTAACCATCATTGGTTAATTTCGCTGACACGGGGGCTGGGTGTATGTGTCGTCTTCATCATCATTTCATCCTCATCATGACGCGCAGGTCGCCTACGGGAGTCAAATCAATAGACCTGCACCTGGCAAGCAGAAAGGAAATGGCGTATGGCTTTTAGTGCCGGGAGTGTCCAAGGACATGTTCGGCTCGCCTGGTGCAGGTCTTTCTACCTGACGCCATGGGTGGCCTGCGCATTTGGATGTGAGATTATGATAATGAGGTAGGGAGAGAGTGAAACCCGGTGTTGGCACGTAGCCTACTCCTCTGGAATAACACCAAGGGGTCTGTTCAAAGCTTTACGTCGTCATCCGACGGACGAACCACCATCAACGGCATCATTTATTACCTCACTCCATTTGAACAATGCGAATCTAGTGTTTGAAAATTGTATACCACCATCTTTCCTATCCTGCCGGCCTACATTCTGATGGTGATTTTTTTTTTCATCCAGCCTAAGTGGTTCAGATTGTTGAGATGCTGGTCTTCCGACTCCAACTAGGCAGGTTCGATCTTGGCTCAGTCCGGTTGATGTTTGAAGGTGCTCAAATACGTCAGCTTCGTGTCGGTGGATTTACTGGCACGTAAAATAACTCCTGCAGGACTAAATTATGGCACCTCGGCGTCTCCTTAACCAGAAACATAGTTACTGGGACGTAAAGCTAGCAACATTATTATAATTATTTTTTCGTCCAACAACTCTCGAACCGGCTAACTACGGCGTCAGAAAAGACTAAGTTAGTAACTGATAAGCAATCTGCCACTTGTTGACAGCCCTAAATGCAGATCAATTGTGATTGATGGGTCGCATGCGGCACGTTGAAAATCCACTCGGTCGCTAGCGGCACGATAATGGCCGGGTCGCATCCGGCACGGTCGCTTCTGGCACGTAACCGACTCAGCGAGGGATCCCACCTGACCGCTTCAAGGGCAGTGTCCTGGAGCGCGAGACGGGGTGGGAGATGATACTGAGGAGCAGGACTAGAACCTCGCCCAGGCGGCCTCACTGCTATGCTTCCTTGCGGAAGGATGGGAAGTTTGGAAGGGACAGGCAAAGAAGAGGGATGGAAGAAGCCGTGGCATTAAGTTGGGTACCATCCCGACATTTGCCTGGAGGATAAGTGGGAAACCACAGAAAACCACTTCGAGGATGGCTGAGCTGGGAATCGAACCCACCTCTACTCAGTTGACCTCCCGAGGCTGAGTGGACCCCGTTCGAGCTCTCGTACCACTTTTCAAATTTCGTGGCAGAGCCGGGAATCGAACCCGGGCCTCCGAGGATGGCAGCTAATCACTCTAACCACAACACCACAGAGGCGGATATTATTATTATTATTATTATTATTATTATTATTATTATTATTATTATTATTGTTATTATTATTTCTAATATTATTAATTCTTTCTTTCTTTCTTTCTTTCTATCTTTCTGTCTTAATCTGTTTACCATCCAGGGTCGGTTTTTGTCTCGTACTCAGCGAAGGATCCCACCTCTAGCGCCTCAAGGGCAGTGTCCTGGAGTGCGAGACTGGGACGTTGGATTCAAAGTGGGAAGGAGGACCTGTGCCTCGCCCAGGCGGCCTCACCTGTTATGTTGAACAGGAGCCTTGTGGACTGATAGGAAGATTGGAATGGACAGGCAAGGAAGAGGGAAGGAAGCGGCCGTGGCCTTAAGTTCGGTACCATCCCGGCATTTTCCTGGAGGAGAAGTAGGAAACCATGGAAAACCACTTCGAGGGTGGCTGAGGTTGGAATCGAACCCACTCTACTCAGTTGACCTCCCGAGGCTGAGTGGACCCCGTTCCAGCCCTCGTACCACCTTTCAAATTTCGTGGCAGAGCCGGGAATCGAATCGGGCCTCCGTGGTTTTCAGGTATTCACACTAAGCACTACACCACGGAGGCGGACTCTTTAGTTAATTTATTTATTCATTCATTCAATTAGGCCATCTTAGGACCACACGAAACAGTTTTCTTCTTCTTGTCTTCCCAAAACTGATTCCTTCCTCGGTGTCGTTTTCTTTTTCCATTCATTTAGTGCCTGATTTCTTCTTGGCTTTCTCTGAAAATTTGCCTTCAAATATTGATTTCCTAAATTATTTTCTCTTTGCAATTTGTCCTTTTTTCAATGTTGAGCATTTCTTCTTAGGTTTCCTTGAAAAATGCTGGTTTAGTTTTTTTTTAATACTGTTCAAAAATGTCTTTTGTTAACCTGTTTTTGTCATTTCTGTACACGTGACGAAATAATGTCCTTTTTCTGAAAACATGATCTTTCTTTTTCTGATGGTGTGTATGAATCTTGTTCTTGTGTCAGTTTGCATTTGCTATTCTCCCAATAATAATAATAATAATAATAATAATAATAATAATAATAATAATAATTGTTACCGTGGTTTAGTGGATTAGCAGAGGTGAAAGAAGGTGCCGGGGTGAATGGGTCTAACTACCGAATGAAAGTTAATTTAAAACTTTAACAAAGGATATATTTTGAGTTTTAAACAATCAATAATCACAAAACTTAACAACTTTTAACTAGTTGAGGTAACAATGGTATAGCGAATAAAAAAAACAAGCTTAGAAAAAAACAAGATTTCAACTTTTAACACACTTTGGCTACAAGTCCCTAACTTTGCAACGTTTGAGCTTCCAGATCAAAATTCACAGAGGAGCATAAATTTACAAAGGGGCAGAAGCCCCTAATACCAGGAGCACCAGCTCCGTAATTAACAATGTCAAGCCTCCTAGAGGCACTTTTACAACGCATAAAAGAGCTGACCCGCTCTCAATTTTTCAAGCCTATTAAAGGCAATACCAGACTTTACAATTAATTGCCATCAAGGCACAACTTACAAAATGAAACGGGGGTATCATGTACCCAACCTACTGGGCCTTAGCAGAAAAAGAACAGGTTAAGTAAATGGCCCGAAATACAAAAGGAATGGAGGAGTGAATTTGCACTCCTACATGTAACTTCTTAAAACTTAAAAGGCACTAGGCCGATGGAACAGGGGCTATTCCCAAACTATGGAGGTGACCCGTATAAGAAAGAAATGTAAAACATTAAGGAAGAGAATCAGTTACCAAAACGTAGTCACCTCAAACCAAAATGAAGGGGAGCTCGAGAGGGTAAATCACTCTCTATCCCCGTATTACACTTACAGATTTTATGAAGTTTTTACATAAAACGGCAGAAAATCACATGTTGGAAAGATAAGTTACATTGAAAAGGTTTCGGACCTTTCCCGCGGGTTAAACTACTGAGCTACCAGGAAATAAAGATGTTAAACGGCCATTACCTTACTGAAGACCTGCTGCTTGATTGAAAAGGCACCTCCCGCCTCCTGATACACGTCTACACACTAGGTTAGATGTTGATCAAGTGGCCAAGAGACGTGAAAATCAGCTTTTTGCTAGTTGCTTTACGTCGCACCGACACAGATAGGTTTTATGGCGACGATGGGATAGGAAAGGCCTAGGAAGTGGAAGGAAGCGGCCGTGGTCTTAATTAAGGTACAGCCCCAGCATTTGCCTGGTGTGAAAATGGGAAACCACGGAAAACCATTTTCAGGGCTGCCGACAGTGGGGTTCGAACCTACTATCTCCCGAATACTGGATACCGGCCGCACTTAAGCGACTGCAGCTATCGAGCTCATTGTGAAAATCAGCAGTTTTTATATCTTTGGGGAAAGTTCGAGACCTTTCATGAATAAAACAGCCACACCCCCTTAATTTTATTGGGTCGCTTAAAGTTACACACCAAATCGAAGAAGAAACCTGTGATTGGTAGGAAATTAATTACAGAAATTCTTGATTGGTTAAAATCAAAACAGGCGGAAAGACTGGATAAATATTGCCAACCCAAAAATGAATGAACGAAATTTAGTAAAGAACAAACTTAGGCATATAAAATTTTTTCAAAAAAGTTCCTTAACTTCGCACCAGGGTGCATGATCATAGTTTTTAGCAGAGACATCTATGAGAGAATGTCCACAGTTCTTGCAGAACGGAAAACAAAACAAGTAGAAATGTACACAGTTCAGGAAACTTCACTATAAAAAAAATTACTGTAGTGACATCTTCTGAGAAAATTTATGAGTTGGTCCAGTTTTTTAAGTTCAGAGTTTCTCCTGTAGAGGACGATTTATTGGCGCAAGATTTAAAAGTGCGGCGTAGGGGTGTACCGCCCGGTAGAGTAATAATAATTGAAACGGCATATGGGAAAATTTCACAGTTATCTTATTTTAAACGCCTTGGGGAAATACTTCTTCCTTCGGGATTAGACAGTTTGGCCAATACAGAAAGGGCCTCAAAACTTTCAGAGGGCGTTTAGACTGACATGGGATCACTACAACAAACGAGTAATGTCACGTAATGCTAAATTGAAACATTACAAAACAGTTATTCTACCGGAAGCTCTACACGCATCAGAAACCTTATCTTTAGGAGGTCATTCTAAAATTGCAGGTATTGAAAAACAGGAAAGTAACATTCTTACAAAAAATTTCGGCCAAGAAAATAAAATTCGTGTCAAAAGGCGAATTGCAGACCTCTATAGACACACAGATAGTTTCAACAATACTTTACGGAGGAGACGTTTGAAGTTTTTTGACACATTTTTAGGATGGATAATAATAAACTCGCAAAAAGTTTATTCATTGTGATAAATTCCCAAAACTGGAGCTGGGGGAAACAAGAGGAGACCTGAATGAATTGAATATTGGAGAAGACATCATGAAGAATCGCACAAAGTCTTCAGGACCTCAGTAAATAAACACACATTTATGGTCAAAACTAGCAGCAGGGCTGGTACAAGTGGTCAGAGGAATGGAAGAGGCAACACACTGAGTTCATGAAGAGATTTTGGAAGAATAGGAAGGTGAACTTCATCAAGCCAATGAACAAGTTCCAACATGCTCTATGAATGGGCATAACGAAACAAGAAAAAGAAGAAGAAGAAGATATTTGATGTTACTATTCCTTTAGATGCTGTAAAGTAAATTTATTGTTTCTCATTATATTCTAGTTTCAAATGTTGCACTGGGCTTGCAGTTTATCAACCACTCGAGACTGACTTATGTTTGTCGCCACGCTATGACGCCTCTCAGACATTCCACTTTCTCATCTCGTTCCTCTCAACGAATTTGGCGCCACCACCTAAGCACGTGTACTCTTCCCAATTTCATGATTCTCACGCTTCGGCACAGACGTGAGGGACAAGGAGAGAACTGTATTGAATTACATTTTCTGAAGTTATTTTTGCATTTAAAACCTATGACACGCAAACACCATTTGTATGGCACGCCAGAAAACATACTAAAATATTTTTAACGTTACGTTTTAATAAAGAAGTATGTTACATTTTATTGTATGGCCTATTTTTTACAAATTTTATTATTTTAAAGTGGAGCCTCCATGGCTCAGGCGGCAGAGCGCCGACCTCTCACCACTGAGTTCCATGGTATTACGTATGGAGGCTTAGGGAGCATTTTCACGCCCTTCGTGGCCCTTGTCTTTCTTTGGCCGATATCTTCATTTTTCGAAGTGTCGGAAACCTTCCATTCTTTCTCTCTGATTAGTTCTATATAGAGGATGGTTGCCCAGTTGGCTCCTAAAACAATAATCACAACCACCACCACTCCATGTGAAATTTGTGCCGGACAAAGCGGAAGAGGGACAGGTTCTTCTCCGGGTACTCCGGTTTTTCCTGTCATATTTCATTCCAGCAACACTCTCCATTAACATTTCATTTCATCTGTCAGTCATTAATGAAAATCCACAGCCTGGTTTCCAGTAATTCGACCGGGTCAGGAATGGAATGAATGAATGAATGAATGAATGAAGTCCCCCGTCTAGCGGCGAGGATAAGAATTGTGCCGGCTGCCGAAGCCGGTCGCACTCCTCTCGGGCAATGATTAATGAACGAAAGATGAATTGAAATGATATTGGAGAGTGTTGCTGGAATGAAAGATGACAGGGAAAACCGGAGTACCCGGAGAAAAACTTGTCCCGTCGCCGCTTTGTCCAGAACAAAAGTCACATGAAGTAACCGGGATTTGAACCACAGAACCCAGCGGTGAGAGGCCGGTGCGCTGCCACCTGAGCCATGAAGGCTCATCTGTCAGTTATTAATCATTACCCCATAGGAGCGCGACAGGTTTCGGCAGCCGGCACAATTCCTATCCTCGCCGGTAGATTTTGATAGGTTAAAGCAAAAATAATATTTTATTCTTAAAATTTACGTGTTTTTAGAATGCAATTTTCAATGATGTTTGCAAAATATGTTCATAAATCTTTCAGTCGAATGGATTTATATGTAATGCAATCTAATACCTAAAAGAAGTCAAAGTCATGATGATTTGTCATCATCATCATCATCATCTGTTTACCCTCCAGGGTCGGCTTTCCCCTCGGACACAGCGAGGGATCCCACCTCTACCGCCTCAAGGGCAGTGTCCTGGAGCTTCAGACTCTTGGTCGGGGATACAACTGGGAAGAATGACCAATACCTTGCCCAGGCGGCCTCACCTGCTATGCTGAACAGGGGCCTTGTGGAGGGTTGGGAAGATTGGAAGGGATAGGCAAGGAAGAGGGAAGGAAGCAGCCGTGGCCTTATGTTAGGTACCATCCCGGCATTCGCCCGGAGGAGAAATGGAAAACCACTTCCAGGATGGCTGAGGTGGGAATCGAACCCACCTCTACTCAGTTGACCTCCCGAGGCTGAGTGGACCCCGTTCCAGCCCTCGTACCACTTTTCAAATTTCGTGGCAGAGCCGGGAATCGAACCCGGGCCTCCGGGGGTGGCAGCTAATCACGCTAACCACTACACCATAGAGGCGGACATGATGATTTGTAAAAGGAAAATAACCGATGGCACACTAGACAATAGACAATAATAGATACGACATTAATTGACACACTAGTCGGAAAAGGTTTGCTATCAAAAGAAAAAAAAAAGAGCTCATGATGCTACAGCCCCGAAGGGCCATGGCCTACCAAGCGACCGCTGCTCAGCCCAAAGACCTGCAGATTACGAGGTGTCGTGTGGTTAGCACGACGTATCCTCTCGGCCATTGTTCTTGGCTTCCTAGACCGGGGCCGTCATCTAGCCGTCAGATAGTTCCTCAGTTGTAATCACTTAGAATGAGTGGACCTTGAGCCAGCTTTCAAATCAAGGTAAAATCCTTGTTCTGGTCGCAAATAGAACCAGGGGCCCCTGGGTAAGAGGCAGGCACGCTACCCCTACACCACGGGGCCGGCAAAAGGTTTGCAATCCCTGCACTGAAATATACGTAAAGTAATTGAGGTTCAAAGCTAGGAATTTCGTAGGACGTGAGAGTGATTGCCATGTGGCCGCGCCGCATGCGTTATATAGTTGGGCCAAAATACTCCTTCCATCTTTATTAAAAACTGAAGTTCTTTAACCCCCACTCATGACACTACAGCCCTGACGGGCCTTGTCCTACCAAGCAACCGCTGCTCAGCCCGAAGCCCTGCAGATTACGAGGTGTCGTGTGGTCAGCACGACGAATCCTCTCGACTGTTATTCTTGGTTTTCTAGACCGGGGCCGTCAGATAGCTCCTCAATTGTAATCACGTAGGCTGAGTGGACCTTGAACCAGCCCTCAGGTCCAGGGAAAAATCCCTGTCCTGGCAGGGAATCGAACCCGGGGTCTCGGGGTAAGAGACAGGCACGCTATCCCTACACCATGAGGCCGGCGAAACTGTTCTTTACTCTGTTCAAATTCTGTTCAAATAGCGAACTACTATAATCGCAAACCGTGCACAACATTTAATTATGTACACTGAATTAGTCGTAGAAAAATACAGCCTATATAAGCCTTTACGGAGAACAATCCCAGCGATTCCGTGAAAGGTTTATAAATAATAATTAATGAATACATTTCTATGACTAAAGTTTAAATAAAACATGCATACATTACATCACACACGAAAGTAATAACCAAAACTAACTCAAGAACTAACTCGTCGTTGAAAACTAAATCAATGTAATGTATAATTTGGAATGCCATAAACAGAGGTATTCCTTCCGCAGATAAAACATAGATGGGTCATAAATAGACCTAATGCAAGAGATATTTTAAGGAACCCTAAAAATGTGGGTGGGGGGATGTACAATCAGGCAATTCTGAATACTAGAATAACGTAAGTTTAGTTATATTTTAACGAAGATTATATTTTTTCAGTTACCTTATCTATAATCATTATCAGTCCCTGGACTTTCTGGAAACAGAAATGACAGAACAGTATCTTCCTAAGTTGCTTTTGAAGAATTTATTGCGAAGTACCAGCACTATGCGCAATGTCACTCGAACCACTCTTATAAGCAGCTACTGCTCCTACTTTACGTAAGACTCCTGGGGAAAACTGGTAGTTTTTACAACACGAAATATGGTGAAGCGTTTAGGTTTTTTCCAACAACGTGCCCATATATGGAGTATGTCTAGGTGAACGTACCAAACAGGTTATCTCAGTGCGTTACGGCTACTGCGCAAGACGGCTGGGTTCGAATCCCCCGTCGGGCATCCTGGAAAATTGTTTTTCGTGGTTTCCCATTTTCATCTCTAGCCAAATGCCGGGACGGTACCTTTCTCATGGTCATGACCACTTCCTCCCCATTCCTAGCCCGTACAATTACACCTGCACCCACAGACAACACCCTCATACAGTGGTAGTCTACACGTAGCTCACTCCCATGGGGAGCAGCAGCTACAAATCTGTCAAGCCTAACATGTCCTCGGACACCCCCGGCACTAAAAGTCACGCTGAAAAAATAAAATAAATAAATTTGAAAACGTTCAAAATAACCATAAGAGATACTTTGAAGTTTCGTGAGATCATGTTACATTCCATTATATACAGGATGGAAGGTAAATGATGCACCAAATTAACACAATAGATCTTGGAGAGAGGACCACAATGCCGTAATTTTCAGGTCTGTAGCTTGCACCGTTACACTAAGACTTGGGAGTGAGGAGACGAGCTTATAGAATAAGCGGTATGTTCCGTGGAGAGATGGCGTGGAATAACATTAGTAGACGAAAAAGTGATGCTTTTAAAAGTAGGTAAGATCACAATACGAAGATGAAGTTTGAATTCAAGAGGACAAATTGGGGTAAATATATGTTTGTAGGAAGAGGAGTTAGGGATATGAATAATTTACTAAAGCGATGACCTTCGATGTTAGGTCCCTTTAAACAACAAGCAATTTACCGAGGGAAATGTTCGATACATTTCCAAATTCTCTGAAATTATTTAAGAGAAAAGTAGGTAAACAGCCGATAGACAATCTGCCACTTCGGCGACGGCCCTATATGCAGCTCAGTGGTAACTCCCTGATTGATTGATTGATTGATTGATTGATTGATTGATTGATTGATTGATTGATTGATTGATTGATTGATTGCGGCACGATCCTTAATCCACGTTGTCGCTAGCGGCACGATTTTGGCGTGGCTGCATCCGGTACGGTCGCTTCTGGCAAGCAACCATCGGTCCATCGCCACTAAGACACAACTTATTGTCATCGCCTTCAGTCGTATGCGAGACATGCAGCTGTGCTTATTATTATTTCTTCATTCGTTCTGATCCTCGTTTCCTTTCGTTTTCCGAGATAATAGGTTTGGTGTTCAATGTAGATTTGTCTTGGAACCTTATATTTTCGTCTTTAGTTTTTATTTTAGCTGTAGGTTCGAATCCCACTATCGGCAGCCCTGAAGATGGTTTTCCGTGGTTTCCCATTTTCACACCAGGCAAATGCTGGGGCTGTACCTTAATTAAGGCCACGGCCGCTTCCTTCCAACTCCTAGGCCTTTCCTATCCCATCGTCGCCATAAGACCTATCTGTGTCGGTGCGACGTAAAGCCCCTAGCAAAAAAAAAAATATTTTAGCTGTTCGATCGAATAGTGATTTTCTGTCATTTTTAATTCTGCTAGGTCTTTTTCAGTTTCTTTAAACCAGTTAGGTTTTGTTTTGCAGTTACGGAAGAAGTCCAAGATTTGTTTATTATTATTATTATTATTATTACATATATACTTCTTCGTTATAAACTGGTAAGCTTTCTTTTTTTTTTTTTTTTTTTTTTTTGCTATTTGCTTTACGTCGCACCGACACAGATAGGTCTTACGGCGACGATGGGATAGGAAAGGCCTAGGAATTGGAAGGAAGCGGCCGTGGCCTTAATTAAGGTACAGCCCCGGGATTTGCCTGGTGTGAAAATGGGAAACCACGGAAAACCATCTTCAGGGCTGCCGACAGTGGGACTCGAACCCACTACCTCCCGATTACTGAATACTGGCCGCACTTAAGCGACTGCAGCTACTGATAGACGATCTACTTCACCGGATGTTCTAGGATTTCAGCTAACGCCGAGTTTCTACATCGAAAAAGGAATGTATCGGTAAAAGTGAAAACGAAATTGAAAGACTCCCTAATACCGCCGGATCAGAGGAGAATAAGAGCCGGTCAGGGAAGATGAAATTGAGGAGCATGGCACAATTAAGTGGAAGGAATGGCAGACTCAGCTAGAGGACCTGTAGTCGCCAATCCACGCTACCAAGCTGAAAGCCCCTCGTTGCCCTTTAAGTCGCCTTTTACGACAGACAAACAATACCGTGGGTGTACTCTATTGCCCCACTTCACAGGAGGAAGTCTCAGGAAGGAAGGTATATACCGTACAAGAAGGTTGGGGTTTCCCCTGAGGTCGTAAGAGGTGACAAATGTGGGTAACTTCACACGGGTTCTCAACTTGGGATACCTTTCTGACCTTCCGTTAATTCTTGTTGTCGTACTAAGCCGACGATATTTGATTGCGACGCCTAAGGAGTCTTGAATTTTCTCGCCCCTCCCTTTCTTTTATCATTACCTTCATACTTTGAAAGGCTGTACCTCCTCCTTTTTTCTTCTGATTAGATATAGCAGGGGATAGTTATCTAGTTTTACTACCCCTAAAACAATAATCATCACCCCACTAAAGGGTGAGGACGAGTAAGAAGCAACCTACACCATAAACAAGTGTCAGGTTAATTTCTGGCGCCAGACGCAGCCAGGCATAGAGATAAGAGCTCTCTCTCCTACTAGTGCCGAGGTTACGGTTCTTTTCCTTCAATTCCTCCAAAGGTCTGCATGGACTGGGAGATGACTTCGCTCGTGTACAGGTTGTACAATGTTATCTCTCGATGTTGATTATATACAGTATAGATGTTTAATTGTTACTGTACCTTCATTAAAAATGTCATTTTTCAAAACATCTTTACTTCGAAATATTACGTACGTATTTTAAGACATGCAGCCTCCGTGGCTCAGGCGGCAGCGCATCGGCCTCTCACTGCTGGGTTCCGTGGTTCAAATCCCGGTCACTTGACGTGAGATTTGTGCTAGAAAAAGCGGAGGCGGGACAGGTTTTTCTCCTGGCACTCCGGTTTTCCCTGTCATCTTTCATTCCAGCAACGCTCCCCATTATAATTTCATTTCATCTGTCAGTCATTAATCATTGCCACAGAGGAGTGCGACAGGCCTCGGCGGCCGGCACAATTCCTATCCTCGCCGTAAGATGGCGGGCTTCATTCATTCCATCCATCCCTGACCCGGTCAATGACTGGAAAACAGGTTGTATGTTTTCATTTTAAGACATGATAAGACTGTTTTGTAATTGGATATGAAAGCGTATTACTACAATCGGATGTCTTTGCAAGCCTTATACTGTATATATACAGGTACTGCAGAACTGATTCCTTCCCTTGTCAGAAGTATCACAAGGAAACGCTGCATACGATATATGAATGGTTCAAGGGTCGACGAAACGATTAGAAACGCCCATTTGGGAAAAACTACGTGAGTCCACGAAGTTTCAGAAAATGTGTGAATAGTATAATCTTGGTTGTTAATATTCAAAGTAAAATGTCCAGATCTTTAAAACCAAAACTGAAGAACAAATTCAGGCTACGCCTGCTTAGGGTTTGGGTGAGTTTAAATAGCGAACATAGATACGAGCAACTGTCAATTAACAAGAAGACCGACGCAACGTGAAAAATTCACCTCGAAAGAATCTCAAGGGTTCTACGATAATTATTAACAACCCCACACTTGCCTGACGACGATGATGACGATGACGGTGACGAAGTTAATAACTAGGACATTTTTATTTGTGATAAGTATTTTGGCGCAAATCTAAGATGAGAAACGTTTTTACGCCGTGAAATTTGTTAATATTTCTTTTCAGAATAATAATAATAATAATAATAATAATAATAATAATAATAATAATAATAATAATAATAATAATAATAATAATTCTGTGAAAATAATTCCTTAACTTGGATAAAACAAATAGTTAATGCAATAAAATCACATACGAATAACACAGACGTAGGCTAGGCTACGGTATGTAACAAGGAGATGAAATATTGTACGAAAGACAGAAGGTTGAAGAGGTTCAGGATCTCTCCGATGAGAAAAAGAGTGTGTCGGTGTGACGTAAGGCAAATACCAAAAAAGAACAAAGTATTCTCGGCAGAAGAACGAGCAACGGATGAAGGAGTACTGGCGAAAAAGGAAAGAGATAGAGAACTTACGAAAATAATGAAAGTTGTGTAATCGCAACCCATGGGTGGTTGAAACGAAACTAATAATAATAATAATAATAATAATAATAATAATAATAATAATAATAATAATAATAATGTTCGACTCATTGGCTGAATGGTCAGCGTTGAGGCGGTCTCGAGTCTCGAGTTCGATTCCCGGCCGGGTCGGAGATTTTAATCGCGTCTGATTAATTCTTCTGACCCGGGGACTGGGTGTTTGTGTTTGTGTTTGTCCCAACACTTCCCTCTTCATATTCAGACAACATACCGTACTACCAACCACCACAGAAACACGCAATAGTGATTACATCCCTCCGTATAGGGTTGGCGTCAGGAAGGACATCCGTCCGTAAAACAGGGCCAAATCCACTCGTGCGACACAGTTCGCAACCGCGACCCCACAAATGTGAGAGAAAGCGGTAGAATAATGATCATGATAATAATAATAATAATAATAATAATAATAATAATAATAATAATAATAATAATAATAATAATAATAATAATAACAATAATAATACCGGGCGACTTGGCCGTGCGGTTAGGGGCGCGCAGCTGTGATCTCGCATCCGGGAGATAGTGGGTTCGAACTCCACTGTCAGCAGCCCTGAATATGGTTTTCCGTGGTTTACCATTTTCACACGAGGCAAATGCTCGGGCTGTACCTTAATTAAGGCCACGGCCACTTCCTTCCCGTTCCTAGGCCTTTCCTGTCCCATCGTCGCCATAAGACCAATCTGTGTCGGTGCGACGTAAAGCAATTAGCAAAAGTAATAATAACAATAATTTACAAAATGAAGTAATGTGAAGGAGTTAAGTGTAGGTAAATTATTTCCTACAGGATTCTGTGAAAATGCCACGACTTGGATCAAACAAATAGTTAATGCAATAAAATCACGTAAGAATAACATAGGTCCGCCTCTGTGGTGTAGTGGTTAGCGTGATTAGCTGCCATCCCCAGAGGCCCGGGTTCGATTACCGGCTCTGCCACGAAATTTGAAAAGTGGTACGAGGGCTGGAACGGGGTCCACTCAGCCTCGGGAGGACAACTGAGCAGAGGTGGGTTCGATTCCCATCTCAGCCATCCTGGAAGTGGTTTTCCGTGGTTTCCCACTTCTCCTCCAGGCGAATGCCGGGATGGTACCTAACTTAAGGCCACGGCCGCTTCCTTTCCTCTTCCTTGCCTATCCCTTCCCATCTTCCCATCCCTCCACAAGGCCCCTGTTCAGCATAGCAGGTGAGGCCGCCTGGGCGAGGTACTGGTCATACTCCCCAGTTGTATCCCCGACCAAGAGTCTGAAGCTCCAGGACACTGCCCTTGAGGCGGTAGAGGTGGGATCCCTCGCCAAGTCCGAGGGAAAAACCGAACCTGGAGGGTAAACAGATGATGATGATGATGATGATGAAGAATAACATAGACGTGCGGTATGGAACAAGAAGATGAAATATTGTGAATTTTCTCTAATGGGATTGAACTTTCATCATGTTTTCATTTTCCATATACATTTTTGGAAAGTAAAGTGTCTGTCTGAAAGGATAACATCATGACTTACAACGTTCAAAATTCATTTTTCTCTATTTTTGAGACCCTCACTGTTCTTCCCACTACGCCCCCCTCCCCCCTCCCCAATCCTTCACATGCAATTAAACAGAGGGATGACAGGTGTAACTTTCACGTTAAGGAACCACACAGTCGGTATTCAAGATTAATTATAGATTGATCCAATGTATGTCTACACAAGGGGTGTAGACTAGACGAAATCAGCTCTATGCTATTCTGTATAGCAATTTTCTTCGAGTTAGCCCATCGTTCTATTAGACTGTATTGACGATTGTGGATCCGCTCAGTTTACCCATTCCTCCACTTTACACGTATTGCAACGAATACCTGCAGTACATACATCCTATTAAGGGGCTTGGCCTGCCAAATCAGATGGCCTGCAGGTATTTGTGTTTCACGTGAAATGGTTTGCCGTAGTTTCCCATGGTCACATAAGGCAAATGCAAATTCAAACGTAGTCTGGTGTGAAAATGGGAAACTACGGGGTAAAATATTTCTAAGTAGTATTATACATAAAGTCCACCTCTGTGGTGTAGTGATTAGTGTGATTAACTGCCAACCCCAGAGACCCAGGTTCGATTCCCGGGTTCTGCCATGAAATTTGAAAAGTGGTACAAGGACTGGACTGGAACTCAGCCTCGAGAGGTCAACTGAGTAGAAAGGGGTTCGATTCCCTCTTCAGCCATCCTCGAAGTGGTTTTCTATGGTTTCCAACTTCTCCTCTAGGCAAATGCCGGGATGGTACCTAACTTAAGACCACGGCCGCTTCATTGTACGATCTTCCCATCCCCTACAAGGCCCCTGTTCAGCATAGAAGGTGAGGCCAACTGGGCGTGGTACAGGTCCTCCTCCCCAGTTGTATCCCCCTGCTATGTGATTAAGAAAGTACATGCAGCTCACGTCCATTGGGGATATGCCTGAAAAGAGCTGCTTCATCTCAGACGAATTTACCTTTTTTAAGAAAGAGCTGAAGTAACTTGCTATTATCACAGTTAAAAATAATACGTGTGGAAGAGCATTCACAAAATTTTCTATATTAAAGCTATAATTTCGTAACTCAACAACTATGAATTCACTTATTTTTTCATATAGAACAAAACGTTGTCTTGTCGGGAACGCATCAAAGAGACCTAGGAATGTAGGACTAATTCCTGGTGATAAGACACCTTATTTAATTAATAAGGTTGTTTCCCATGTTTAAACTTCACATAATAATAATAATAATAATAATAATAATAATAATAATAATAATAATAATAATAATAATATCACAGCCTCAGCTACCGTGTGCAGCTATTTCAATTTGACGCCATCTGGCTGTCTGCTCGTCATTTCGACGTTCTGTTTTACTCTAGGCCTACTAGATGGCAGACCGAGTAAACCGGGTCTCTGTTGGTCGTCTGTGGCTGAGATTTAATGAATTTTGTTGGGTAAACACCAAATGTGTCACCAGAGATATTTAACATGCCGACATCGTACGACATGGAGTGTCAAATGGACTTTTTTCCGCCCTTCAAAAACCCGACAACCTCTGCCGGGTTTGAACCTGCTATCGTGGTATCCGGAGGCCGACACTCTGCCACTGATCCACAGAGGCAGCTTAAACTTCATATGAACAGAATACAATATATTTCTGTATGTTTAATTTGATGGATTGTTTTATAAACTTGGTGAATGAGGTACAAAGTTTGAAAGAGTCCAGGTGTGGAATATAGAATAGTAGTTTCTAAATAGTCATGGCGCGTGGCCTCCAAAGAGGCCAGGCCCAGGTCTTTCGAGTTGACGCCGTATAAGAGACCTGCGCTTCTATGAGAATGGGGCCCTACCTACGATAATTTCTAATGATTTAGACGGCACACGCACCCAGCCCCCGAGCCATCGGAATTAACCAGTGAAGGTCAAAATCCCCGACCCGGCCGGGAATCGAACCCGGGACCCACTGGACCAAACTCCAGCCCTCTTTTTCGGGAGGCTCCGGGTTCAATTCCCGGTTTGTTAGGAACTGTTATGTGGAACTGAGGGCTATTCAACGTCCATTCAGCCTACGTGAGAAAAATTGAGTATCAGATAGCGCGCTATAGCGGTCCTGGTCTAGAAAGCCAAGAGTCAAGTCGTAGTCTGCAGGCTTTCGATCTGAGCAGCAGTCGCTTGCTAGGGCTGGTTTGGTTTCTATACGGTGAGATGTTACAATTCTTAATTTAGACCTACGTCCGCCTCTGTGGTGTAGTGGTTAGTGTGATTAGCTGCCACCCCCGGAGGTCCGGGTTCGATTCCCGGCTCTGCCACGAAATTTGAAAAGTGGTATGGGGGCTGGAACGGGGTCCACTCAGCCTCGGGAGGTCAACTGAGTAGAGGTGGGTTCGATTCCCACCTCAGCCATCCTGGAAGTGGTTTTCCGTGGTTTCCCACTTCTCCTCCAGGCAAATGCCGGAATGGTACCTAACTTAAGGCCACGGCCGCTTCCTTCCCTCTTCCTTGTCTATCCCTTCCAATCTTCCCATCCCCCACCAAGGCCCCTGTTCAGCATAGCAGGTGAGGCCGCCTGGGCGAGGTACTGGTCATTCTCCCCAGTTGTATCCCCGACCCGATGTCTGAAGCTCCAGGACACTGCCCTTGAGGCGGTAGAGGTGGGATCCCTCGCCAAGTCCGAGGGAAAAGCCAACCCTGGACGATAAACAGATTAAGAAAGAAAGAATTTAGACCTACGCTGGTCAGTCGTACTGTAGTCCTTATAAAGATCTCTGTTTCGCAACTTTTCACCACGCCGGGAAACATCAACGTATTAGACCAGACATGAGAAGGATTCTATGTAACAGGCATCTCCTTTTATTCCATTGGTGAAAATTATGGCTTCTGCAGACCACCGGGATAGACGGTGATGCACTTGAAATAGAGCAGGAGTTCGCTTGGCGCTCGATGTGACATCTTTATGAGGCGCCAAGCCAACACTCCATAGCGTTCTTTTCACCCTCTTCTAACCCTCAACAGGCTTTTGCAACATGACCAGACCTCACATCACGGATTTTTTTGACAGATGGGGATGTTCTAATCCTCTCAGCGGTGGTATCAAGGATTATTATTATTATTATTATTATTATTATTATTATTATTATTATTATTATTATTATTATTATTATTATTATTATAGCTCCCTCTGACGATCAATGGTAGAGTGCCGGCCTCAGGATCCCAAGATCATGGGTTCAAATCTGGCAGAGGTAGTCGGATTTTTGAAGGACATAAAAGTCCTTTCGATACTTCCTGTCGTACGATGTCGGGTTCAAAAGATGTCTGGTGACATATTTGGTGTTAACCCGACAAAATTAATTTTAAAAACTCAGCCATAGATCGCCCAGGACAGATTCGTTGAAATCGACCGCAGATAACCTAAAATGCATTAAATTGAAATGCCTTCATAGATTATTATTATTATTATTATTATTATTATTATTAGTAGTAGTAGTAGTAGCAGTAGTAGTAGTGTTATTATTTTCTTCTTCTTTTCCGAATTTGGCCACCTACGGACCGCTTCTCTTCTCTTCTCTTCTCTTCTCTTCTCTTCTTTTCTTTCCCCAAAAGCTCTTTATTCTTTCGCTTCTCATCTTTCTCTCCTCTTCAGAAATGATCCGTTGGGGCCTCCGTTTTAGTGGTTTCTCTTCAAATGATTTTAGACTCTGGACTCTTCTATTGTGGATCATCTGCAATGAAATTCCAACTTCTTCTGCATCCTTCTTGACCTCTTCTACCCACTTGGAGGTGACCTTTAACCTCATGATGTATTTGAAGATGCTTTTGGTCAGCCGTTTGTCATCCATTCTTACCAGGTGTCCGTAGAATTTCACCTTTCCTTTCCGCACTGTGTCCGTGATCTTTTCAGTGTACTTGCAGAGCTCCTCATTTGCCCTTTTCTTCCAACAATGTTGCCAACTTAGCGGATTTTTCCGCTAAATTTGGCGGAATTAGAAGACTGTAGGAGGAGAAATATATCATTTAGCAGAAAGCGGATTTTTTGGCGGAATTCTAGATTTAACATAGCGGAATTTAGTGTTTTATCCATTTTACGTTTTTTTTAAAATGTGTACTCCAGTCTGTCTCTAAGCTATTCCGTATTTTTTGTCAGGAGCTAGCAGTCACACGAGAAAAACTTGCTATTTGGATTTGATGTTATGAGATCATGGTATCATAAATTTGTAATGCGTGGGAAAAGGGCACTTATCTCTTAGTTGACGAATGACGACAGCTAATGAAACTGTGAGAGAGTAGCATTTATATTTATGCTGTGAAGGAAGACCGTTTCTAATGAACTGGCCTGTTCTATGTGTGGCTGTTGAGGTAGGGGATTCACCTAGTTTGCACCCGGCAGTAAAACGCCTACAAGTTTTAGCTCGCCGGCTCGCAGGCAGGGGATTAATCCCAGTGAAAATCACAGATCAGGTGAGTGCAGATATTTACTTGTATTATTATTATTATTATTATTATTATTATTATTATTATTATTGCTCGTTTTTATTGCTCATTATTTGAGATCGGATTCCTTGGCGGAATTTTAGCGAATTTTTAGTAGTATTTAGCGGATCTTGAAAATATAAGTTGGCAACACTGAGAAGTCCCATCAGTTGTGTTCTGTAATCCCAGTAGCGATGGGTCGAACCAGTTCATTCCTATGAACTACTTCACTCATTCATACTCTTTACTGTGAGTCGTTCAAATGAAGTAGTTCGTTCATGAAGTAGTTCATGAAGTAATGAAGCCTCATGAAGCTGCTGAGTATGTCGTTCACGAGCGACTTCGTTCACAGTGTCTCACTCACTCAATAAAGCTTCATAATACTTAATATTACCAACAGATGGCAGAGCTATGCAATTATGGACCAAATGGCTGACCTGCTTACAGCGTCTAGATGATGGTTGATACCCAGAGAGCTGCAGTCGTTTAAGTGCGGCCAGTATCCAGTATTCGGGAGATAGTAGGTTCGAACCCCACTGTCGGCAGCCCTGAAAATGGTTTTCTGTGGTTTCCCATTTTCACACCAGGCAAATGCTGGGGCTGTACCTTAATTAAGGCCACGGCCGCTTCCTTCCCACTCCTAACCCTTCCCTGTCCTATCGTCGCCATAAGACCTATCTGTGTCGGTGCGACGTAAAGCAAGTAGCAAAAAAAAAAAAGATACCCAGAGACAAGCAAAAGATAAACAGAGAAACCTGTCTCATATAAAGAAAGTGATACATTTAATTAGGCTCGTCTTAATTCGCGCAATGCGCTGAACAGTTTCTTTATCTGCCACGTGGTAACTTTATTAGCTGTACTCAGGCAGGGTTACCAACGTTATTCATCATATCATAACATATTTTATTCTCTTAAAATTCAATCCAAAATAGAATGAATATGATTACCACTGCCATAAATGTCAATTTATCTACCTTGATTTATCTTTCATTAATTTTCTTTTTGATTTTATTTTTGCCAGGAATAATAATCCTTGAAATTCAAAAAGTTAATTGTCATATTGGGCCGTTGGTACCATTTGAGGTAAAATCCCTCTTTCTTGTATTCTGAAAGCAGTTTCTGTATCCCTTCACTGTTATACAATGGCTAACAACTCGCGATCGCGGAAAAGTAGTGAAATTTGGGGTTTCTTCGCCGATTTAGGTGATGGGAAATCTAAGTGTAACTTTTGTTCGAAACAAATTTCGTACAAAGGAGGAAATACATTTAATCTTGCTCGTCATGTTCGCATGATGCACCCAACAGTGTCTTTATCTGCCAGGCGTTTAGCGCCTCCTAGTACTGCACCTGTCGGTATTTCTTCAGAAGATAACCAGGATGATCCACACCCAGCAACATCAACTGCCAGCATCGAACAGCAGTCAGTGCCACGGGATAACAGTGCCACTTCAACAACAGTAATCCGTCCCCAGAATCAAGGAACACTATCCATGTATTTTTCAAAGCCTCTGTCAAACAAAAGAAATCAGGAGATAGATTTCGCACTCCTGGAGACTGTGGTGAAAGATTATTTGCCCTTTAGCATAGCTGAGAGCAAACATTTTCAAAAGTTCGTGGGTAAACTGAATGGGGCTTATAGAATGCCTGCGCGGAAGACCCTTTCCAACACACTTCTCCAACAACAATACGTCATGACGAAGGAAGTGGTGAAAACCAAAATTCAGTCTGCAGAAGCTGTTGTATTGACAATGGATGGGTGGACTTCAGTTAAAAATGAGAGCTACTTGTCAGTGACAGCACACTACATTAAAGACCTGAAGCTGGAATCGTCCCTCCTAGAGTGCTTTAAGTACGACGAAAGACACACGTCAGAAAACCTCGCCGAAGAACTGCGACGTGTTACTTTGGAATGGGGCATTCAAGAAAAAGTCGTGTGTGTAGTTAGTGACAATGCTCCTAATATTAAGGCAGCAATACGACTCACAGCTTGGAAACACATCCCCTGCTTAGCACACACCCTAAATTTGATTGTTCAGAATGGGTTGCAGTACATTGAACCCATTCTGAACAAAGTGAAAAAAATTGTTGAATTTTTTAAAAGAAGTTCGCAGGCCAGCATGAAGCTCAATAAAATGCAGGAACAGTTGAAAGAGCCGGTCCTAACGTTAAAACGGGATACTATCACAAGGTGGAATTCAACCTTTGATATGCTACAAAGAATAGTTGATGTCAAGAACTCCCTGATGTCGGTTATAACCATAAATTACCCTGATCTTCCAAATTTGACCACAGACGACATTGCAAGCATAACACAAGCCTGCGAAGTGTTGAAAGTTTTCAAAGATTGTACTGAGGAAATGAGCAGTGAAAGACTGGTCACTGCGTCAAAAGTTATACTCCTCAGTCGGTCGTTGAAAAGATGGTGTTGCAGATTTGCCAATAACCCTGAAATTCGTGGTGATGTGAACCAGATGGCCGAGAAGCTAGTGGAGGAGCTAAATCGGCGATTTCACAACATAGAAGAAAATACCATTTTTGCAGAAGCAACGTTATTGGACCCCCGGTTCAAATTACATGGATTTTCTAACAAAAACTCTGCTGAGAAAGCGAAACAAAACCTGATAGGGTACTGTGAGAGATATGTGTCGGACACATCCACTGCCACTGCAGAAATTCCAGTTCCACTCGCCGAATCTACTTCTTGTCTCTGGGTTGAATTCGATGAGGTGGTTTCCAGGCTGCAGAATAATCCACATCCCAAAGCTGCTGCCATAGTGGAAGTGGATAAATATTTGCAGGAGCCCCTGTTACAGAGGCAAGGAAATCCACTTCAGTGGTGGTCTGAACGGCAGTCAGTGTACCCAGCACTCTTTGAACTGGCTAAAATTCGGCTGTGTATTGTTGCAACCTCCACGCCATGTGAAAGAGTGTTCTCGAAGGCCGGACACCTGATAACAGACAGAAGGAATCGCCTGACTGGGAAAAGAGTGGAACAAATCATGTTTTTAAATGTAAATCTCTGAACATTTGCTTGAGAAGTGATATGAAGTCCGTTCATTTTTATTTTTTATTTAATTAGTCTATTCCCCAATGTGAATTTTTTAAAATTATTTAAGTGTTGTGTATATGATAAACATTCCTACAAGGAAGATACCGGTACTCCTTCTGTTGTGGATTCAACGCATTCTTTACTTTTAAGAAGTGATACAAAGTACGTTCATTTTTATATTTTTATTTAATTAGTTTATTCCTCAAGTCCACTTTTGTTTTATTAATTAAGTGCTGTATATGAGATTAACACTCATGCAAGAAAGATACTCTTTCGGCTGTGGATTCAACGCATGTTTTACTTCCAGATTCACAAGGTAAGCATTTTATTTGCATATCTGCTGTGCTTACTCTGTCGGACTGTCACTGTCTTCGTATATATCTTTAATAGTGTAATAACACAGTTGACAGGTAGGATGGTTCCGGGAGTGAAGGAGGAAATGAATGATGTAGATAATCAGAGCGGGGAAGAGAGAGAGAGTGAGCAAGCGACAGACGAATCGAATGAGCTGTGAATGATATGAAGTTTGTGAACTGTGAATGATATGAAGTGTGAGAACTGTGAAGTGTTTGAACTACCAGTTCATTGAGAATGAGTGGTTACTTCACACTTCATAGGAGTGAAGCGTTCATTTTGAACGACTCATTCACGAGCTACCCATCACTAAATCCCAGAATTTTCCTCAGAATCTTCCTTTCCTTATTTTCGAGTTCTTGCAGCTCCCCTTAAAAAAAAATTAAAATCAGGCGCTCTGAAGCGTACAATCCCTCCGGTTTTATAACTGAGTTATAATGTCGGATTTTGGCCTTGTAGGATATTGCCCGTTTGTATACCTGTTTTGTGTTAGCTTGTAGGCCAGATCTAATTTTCTGGATCTTGCCTTGTTTGCCTCTTTATCCAACCCGTTGAGTTGGATCCATTCACCCAGGTATTTGAACTTTCTTATCATCATCATTATCAACAAGGGTTACTATATTTGAAAATGAAGAAATCGGGGGATAGTATACCGTTAAGTTTAAAAACGGGAAAGGGAATTTATATCGAGAGGTGTATTTCATATATTTTTCGCTGACTTGGACACTTTTCTTTTTTTTAGAAAATCTGTTTTAGAGACAATGCTGTATTGTACTGTACAAATATTACATTTTTCATGTTGTACAGTACACTTAACAACCATTTTCAACTGTGAGCTTATTTCGCTTGGCTGTCCACTGAAAATTTAGAAGTGAAAATATTCTCTCTACAGCTGCATTATGCCCCAGATTGTCCTCTTGAACTCCAACTTTGTTTACCTTCATATTAGGATCTTTTTCTACTTTGTAGAACTGTACCACTCTTAACAATTGAACACAATCAACATTGTTGAACATGTAATGGTGCCAGTTCTCTGTAACACTTTTCCCTACTAAAGTTGCACAGTTCATCTTGCAGTAAGTTCTAAAACAATAATTATTAAATTAACAAGTATAATAGTCATTCGTAATAAAAAATACCACATTTTTTCAACTACTTACTAGTTTGACTCTGTTTTCAACTCTCTAGAAGGGGCAGATATGGTAGACATGGTACTCAGATCTATAAAAATAAAATGGAATAAAATACAAAAAGTGAAGAATTGGCTAGAAGGCTAGATGACAGTAGGTAGTTGTATTCCTCTGTACTGACTGCTAGGGATCAAAATAAATTAAAATGATAAATATATGAAATAATTTGGCCAGACCCGCGGTGTAGGGGTAGCGTGCCTGCCTCTTACTTGAAGGCCCCGGGTTCTAATCCCGGCCATATGAGGGCTTTTTGCCGGGCTGAGTGGCTCAGACGGTTGAGGAGCTGGCCTTCTGACTCCAACTTGGCAAGTTCGATTCTGACTCAGTCCGGTGGTATTTGAAGGTGCTCAAATACGTCAGTACCGAGCTCGATAGCTGCAGTCGCTTAAGTGCGGTCAGTATCCAGTATTCGGGAGATAGTGGGTTCGAGCCCCACTGTCGGCAGCCCTGAATATGGTTTTCCGTGGTTTCCCATTTTCACACCAGGCAAATGCTGGGGCTGTACCTTAATTAAGGCCACAGCCACTTCCTTCCCAGTCCTAGCCCATTCCTGCCCCATCGTCGCCGTAAGACCTATCTGTGTCGGTGCGACGTAAAGCCAATAGCAAAAAAATACGTCAGCCTCATGTCGGTAGATTTACTGGCACGTAAAAGAACTCCTGCGGGACTAAATTCCGGCACCTCGGCGTCTCCGAAAACCGTAAAAGTAGTTAGTGGGACGTAAAGCAAATAACATCATTATTATTATTATTATTATTATTATTATTATTATTATTATTATTATTATTATTATTATTGAGGGATTTTTACCTGGATCTTAGGGCTGTTTTGAGGTCCATTCAGCCTACGTGATTATAATTGAGAAGCTATCCCGACCCCGGTCCAGAAAGCCAAAAATAACGGCCGAGAGCATTTGTCGTGCTGACCACACGACACCCCATAATCAGCATCGGGCTGAGTAGCGATCGCTTGGTAGGCCATGGCTCTTCGGGGCTGTTGCGCCATGAGGTACGACACGAGGCTGACGTATTTGAGCACCTTCAAATACCACCGGACTGATCGAACCTGCCACGTTGGAGTCAGAAGGCCAGAGCCTCAACCGTCTGAGCCACTCAGCCCGGCAAAAATCCCTCATATGCTGGGGATCTAGCAAAAATGAACAGGGTCTGGGGGAAGGGTCTCTAAAACGTGTTGTCCCCGGTAAAAACGGGTAATATGGTAACCCCATGACCAACCAAAGATAACGATACGTTTCATTTTACGAATGGACAGTGTTGCCAGATCCTCCAGAACACGAAATTAGATGACAATCTTCCGAATTTTTTACGTCCTCACTTTACAGATACAAGCTACTAGGCAGAAGTATTCTTTTTGTTTTTTGCTATTGGCTTTACGTCGCACCGACAAAGTAGGTCTTATGGCGACGATGGGACAGGAAAGGGCTAGGAGTGGGAAGGAAGCGGCCGTGGCCTTAATTAAGGTATAGCCCCCAGAATTTGCCTGGTGTGAAAATGGGAAACCACGGAAAACCATCTTCAGGGCTGCCGACAGTGGGGTTTGAACCCACTATCTCCGGAATACTGGATACTGGCCGCACTTAAGCGACTGCAGCTATCGAGTTCGGTACAGAAATATTTTACACTACTGCACATCAA
Source organism: Anabrus simplex (assembly GCF_040414725.1). NCBI lineage: Eukaryota > Metazoa > Arthropoda > Insecta > Orthoptera > Tettigoniidae > Anabrus > Anabrus simplex. The sequence continues at coordinate 1,119,247,527 of NC_090266.1, read as the reverse complement.
TACAGTATTATTTGCTTAACTTCCCTTCAACTCTTAGGAGAATTTAGGATGCGATGCTGATATATTACCTAGGGAATGAGTTATTTAACGTGCGAATGGTCTGGATTTCTCTCATATAAGCACTCTTTATAACAGCCGTCTGAATCGACATGACTTACCACATACAGTACTTCCAAGGGGCAATCGAAGAGTAAAATCCTGCTAAGTTTTCGAACTTGGAACGATCTTTCCACATCTGCTGAAGAACTACATCTCTGAGGAAAAGGAGAAAGAGGAAGAGAAGTGGGACGATGACCTATGGGTTAGGCCCCTTTAAACTACAATCATCGTCACCGTAAGAAAAAAGGATATCCTCTGTTGAATGAATGACTGAAAGTTATTCAGTGTTATCGCTCAATGTTAATTGTACGACCATGTAATTTTCTGTTAAATAACAAAAACTAACGTATTTATGATGTTGTTGATGATGATGCTTGTTGTTTAAAGGAACCTAACATCTAAGGCAGGGTCAGCCAACTGCGTGTACGTGTGATGTCAGGTAACCACTGATCTCTATACATGGATGGCTGGTAGCTTGGGTAGCAGTAAGCCGAATAGAAGATGACTGGCGTAGTAAGATGGCAGCGAGCGAACGGTGCAGTAGACAACGAGGAGCGCGCTTGCTTTGTTCATGCTCAGTTCAGTGACGCCAGGCCTCTTGATTGTAGTTCCACGGGTGTTCTGTGCTGTGTTATTACAATACCACACACATTTACAAAGGAATTAAGATGAAATACATCAATGAGAAATCACTAGTTTAGATATTTAACTCGCTGAATTGAAACCACAGATTACTTCTGCATGTTAGTAAAATATAAACAAACAAGGGAGCCATGCTTGTACTACTACGATCAACACAAATACGAATTCCTAAATGTACAAATACATAATATATTTAAACCATTAAAGTATACGTGTGTGGCAGATATAAATTGAGTACTATTTGGAAGAGGTACAACATTCTCTCCGTCAGTTCAAATTACAATATTTCCTAACATAACGTAATTGTATTGATTACGTAGTAAACAAGTGACTGTCAGCATGCCGAAGTGTACTTCTACGGCAAATACGCCGCGAAATACTTGAATATCCAGCGAAAAACACACAGTAAACTATCATTATGCCGTTACAGGTGAAGTGGGTGTAGTTCTGGGCTTTTAAATGTCTGCGGGCTCATATTAAATGGCTTCTACAAGCTTTAAACAAGCCGGAATTACTAAAACAAAAACATTTTTTGAAACAGGAAGAATAGGGCTATTTTTGTATGAATAAAAAGAAAAACAGAGTTTTTGGCTCAAAATACGAAAAATTCAGTCATACCTCCCCTTAAAAATGCATAATTTCGCGGCATACATGTATAAAATTTACAGCAACTTTTCCAGAAACTGTTTTTCACTCCAATTGCATTACCGATCGCTAATTGCATGTATTCAGCACCTAAGTTAATATTTGTCGGCCGTTATTATACACTAATTGTTATTGCTATCCCGGAGTTTTACTGACCTCGGAATGACTTGTCGGAGTTCCCAATAATGAAGAAGTGATGACAGGCCGGCCACAGCTGCCCACTTCAGAAAGATATCGTCAAACGTCACAACACTACAGCTGAGAATTTTACGAAAAAGTTCTGTAAAACGCTCAATTAGAGTCGCTAACTTCTAGATTTATGTACACATGTTTACAAAAGACTGCTTTATGTTACAGTGTTCATGACTTTTAGGAGCACAGTACATAAGATATCCCTACAATTCCATGGGGGAAGCTGAAGTAGCGCCTCACCCCAGAAAACATATTACGAGCCAGCCTACAAGAAAGAAAAATATGTCTTTAAAAAAAATACTCATCATTTGGTGCCTAAACCCACAACATGTGAGGAACAATACATACATACATACATACATACATACATACATACATACATACATACATACATACATACATACATACATACATACATACATACATACATACATACATACATACATACATACATACATGCGTACATACATACATACATACCTTAAATGAGACTCTGATCTGGAATGAGCATATAACCAATGTGTGCAGAAAAGTGCATGCATCTATTTATCCTTTGAAGCGTCATAAAAATGTTCTCCCACTGGACCTTAAATTAAAACTCATACAAATACTTCTATTTCCAATCTTTGACTACTGTGACAGTTTATTGACTGATCTAACCTGTGAACAAGCAACAAAGCTACAACGTGTACAGAACTCTTGCATTCAATATGCCTTCCAGCTCCGACATGATGTTCATATAACACCATACTACAAAAAGTTGGGATGGCTACGTTTAAATGACCGTAGAAAAACGCACCAAATGACGCTCGTCTATCAGTTGCTTTCTTCAAACAGCCCCACCTACCTATCGTCCAATTTTAGGCTTCTTTCTTCGTTCCACGAAATTAACACTCGTTCCGGATCACTACTTGAAATAGTACCGCATCGAGCGAATACCTACAGCCATTCATTCCTGGTCTCTGCTACGAGGTTATGGAACACTATCCCGGATGATATTAAAAAGTCTTGCTCGTCTAGGACATTTAAAACAGCCTACCATAAATTCCTCCAGAGTACATACAGTTGACTCGAATGAATGTAAGAGTGAATGACGTGTGAATGAAACCAAAAATGATGTACTAGATTTAAGTTCTTAGGCTATCCCATTTACGTTCTTACTACTCTCATTTAAGGCTATAGACTGTTCGTAGATATAGACTACAGAGTAACATCGATTTTAGTACACTCAGATCGCAACATACTAATATTCAGTTAATTTATTTTAGCCTTATATTTGAATTTTTCCTTTAAGCTAGTTGTGGATATATTCTTTAGGTTATAAGTTGATATATTTTTTGTTATTATCCACTCTCTATTTATCCTATAATTTTTCATCAGTAGTAACCTTAATTGTATTATTGTAACTCCTTATCTGACTTAAACATCTCAATAACAGTAATTGATTACAATGATATTTTAGATTAATACTGTAAAAATAAAAAAAAATTGTAAGTGGTTAAGTATAAGAGAGGGCCAAGAGCCCTAACTTCGCCACTTAATAAAGACACAAATACGAACATACATACATACATACATACATACATACATACATACATACATACATACATACATACATACGTATTCATTATAGAATATTGTGCCTTTCAGCGCTCAGTCTACGAGCCTCTGTGAATGAACTAAACGCTTCCTCAATCCTCTATTTACAACTAGTTCTTTGGCCTCGTCGAGTTCCACACCCCTAATCATTAAATAATTCAAAACCGAATCTAATAATCGTGATTCAATGAATCGAATACCGCATACGTGACCTTCAGACAAGGAGCCAGACATCTTACTAATGTAATAGGAATATAGTGTCTGTCTGTACAATCGTTTTTGGAATTATTGCCAATGTATTTCACGATGGAGAGACAATGTCTATCATTTTGAAAGTTTTGTATGTCCATTATTCGATTTGGACTGAAAAGACGCAAAAATTGCTAACCCATATTTAATGAAATTTGCCAGTATGACAGACAACCAGAATTTTCCAACACTGGGCTTTATCTCAAGGCGTTCAGTAGGAGCTGAGAAATAACATTTTCAATACCGCCTCTCAAACAGTAATATAAGAAAATCGCCCCAAGTTTAAGTATTCAATACCACTGCGTTATTAATTATTACATACTCCCTATGAGTCCAGTCAGTCGAAAGAAATACCCATCAGTTAATCCCCAAAACAAAGGAACTCAGAAAGAAAGGGAAGCAGAAATTATTTCTCCTCAACCCCTTCCAGCTTTTTCTTTACCACCGTTACTTCTGATTTAACTATCCTGTTGTTCAGTTCTATTTGGGCCATTCATTTTGTGTACAATGTGTATTTGTAATGTGTTTCATATTATGAAAGAATCAACGACCACCCACTGTAAGCCATGTGTTCTATATGAAGGATATAGGTACCTTGTGATAGTACATATATCACACCCTCGCACTCTATTCATAAGTAAGATCTATTATTATTGTCATTATTCGATTTTATTATTATTATTATTATTATTATTATTATTATTATTATTTCATTTGTATATTTGTTCTTAATAGTTTAAGCTGGAAGGTCTCTATATGTGATATGAGTAATTTGTTTTGTACAAACGGATTGGAAAATAGTGCTATTTTCAACTCAGAAACTTTGTATGAGTCATGTTGAACAATCCAGAGTCCGTTGATGTTGTTATTGTCTTGGAACCAGGGAGAGGTTCAGGACGTGGTCTTCATACGGCAAGAGGATCTTCTACTCGTGATTGAATGGTCAGAATCAATCTAGACGTATTATGTGAGAGGAAGGGGAAAACTGAGGTATATTTGTGAGAAAACGGCGGAGAGCACTGAACATCAAACTTCGGTAGAGAAGACTTGACTTAAAACTTCGAGAGGAGGTGTAACTTTGGTGGAACGTGGTCTCATTATGTTTGTGGAATGTAAAGTGTGGTACTAACCTACAACTGTGGAGTGCTTAGGCACTTGGTATTTTATCACTTGTGGCGCCTTGGTATTATATTTTGGTGAAAGCTATGGTGTACTGTATCTCAGACTTTCCAGAATTTGTTTTGGAACGACAAGCGTGTGTTGCTCAAATGAATCTATCTTTAAACCAAGGGTTAGAATCTGTGAATACAGAATTATAAGGTACAGTATCAATGTGATATAACAAGTGCCAATAATGATAATATGCACGTTGTGTTGAGATACAGAGACAGTGAAGGGTATTCATCTACATATATATATGCTTTGTAATTAATCCTCATCGGTCTGACTGCAAATGGTAGCTTGGTCCTCGCTTTTGGTATCCCACTGTTTTGTTGTTGTTGTTGTTGTTGTTGTTGTTGTTGTTGTCAATATGGAGTCTTCCAGCGATATTTTGTGAGTGTATTTTATGTATATTTTGGTGTGTTGATGAGGTGCCTATGCACGGATGTTATTTAGAATATAGATATTTTATAGTCAGTGGAGTTATTGATGAACCTAGGTGCAGTTCCCACCTATTTAGTCGTTTTCAGAAGGTTAGGTAAGGTCTGAGCAGATGTACCAGTACGCAGCTTTAGGTACACGCACTGGGAGAGAGAGAATTATCATGCTCTATCAAAATTCGAGGGATTCATTCTGGTGAACTCTGGTGCTCATACTACGGACATTTCGATTAATTATTTTATTAATTTAATCTATTTTAGTAATTTATTCAGTTATTTATTTATATATTATGAATTAGGTTACAACTGACGCCCAAGCGTGAAGCGATTATTTTATTTTATTCATATTTTATTATTTTAATCATGTTGCAATGTTGCGAGTAAGTATTTTATTCATATTTGATTATTTTAATCATGTTGCAATGGTTATTTATATTATTTTATTATTTATTCAGATAATTTACAACCTATAACGTTAGCTAAAAAAGATCGGTCTATGATTTGCCGCTGCTCAATACGAGGAACACGTCACAAAGGAATGCTCAAGACCAAAGATGGTGGAGTATCCAGTCCAAACGAGCATCGATGTGGCGCTTCGGGTAGCGCTCACTTAGGAGTACAGGAGACGGGTGAATAAGAGAGCAGGTAAGGAAGACACTTCAATTTCTAAAATGTACTCAGAAAAGTTAGATGACTTGCATAATAGAGGTTATGACTTTGCTACGGAAACGCCTGAACAGCAAGTAATAAAGGGGAATTTAAACATTCACCTAGCAAACACACAAGGAAATTAAGAAAGAAATAATTCCAAGAAGGGGTTCTTCAAGCAGAAATCCTCACTGTGAACGATGGCAGTAAATTTCTTCTGAAAAAGGACAGCATAGGAGAGATGATTATAGTTTTTGTAGAAAAGCAGGAAGAAAATCTTTAAAGAACAAACAAGATTTTCCTCATGAATGGAACCTTTAAAATTTGTAGCAATTAGTTTTCTCAATTATATACTATGCATGCGGACTTTGGAAGATCAAATAATGAAACAAACATCTACCCAGTCGCTTTTGCACTCTCACTGAGCAAAAGAAAAGACCCAGTCTGACCTTTCCGTCATCCACTTGAGACTAGTCCAGAATGTAATCCAAGAAATGCGACTGTAGATTTTGAATCAGCAGCAAATTCTGCACTTAAAGATGTATTTCCAAATGAAAAACTATTCTCTGGAGAAAAAATGCAACATTTGGGATTAACTCGCGAATATAGGGAAAATAAGTGGAACTTCTCATTGAGTACGTGCTGCACAGATTCGTCCTGAAAAATGCAGTATTTGTCGGCTGGTTTGAAATACCGTACATTCCCGAGCACATCAAGTCGCAATGCTTACTGAGTTTTATGGTAAATTTATGGAGAAATAGTTGGAAAACAGTGACGTCCCAATCTAGCTTTGCAGTTTCTGTAAGAGGCGCCAGAGAACGACCAGCGCTGTAGAAGGATGGAACAACAAAATCAATGTGCTTGGAAAGCCGGACTCTAGAATCAAGGACGTCATCGAATGTATGAAGACAGAAGAGGGTCACGTAGCATGTGCTGTGGTGTGGAAGCGAAACGGAGGAAAACAACTGACAAAAAATTAGACGAAACAGCTAAAAAGTAAAGGAAGAATGACAATGTCAGAAACTGCTAGAAAACCATCTCTTGTTTAGAAAATTTTGAATAATTAAAAGAAATATAAAATAAATGTAAATAATGTAGCTTTTAAGAATTATCCCTACAAGGACGAAGGTTTGGTTGTTAAACGGAGGATCAGTGGAGGAGGGGAGCATTATCAGAGGACCTGTGATATTACCTCCTAGAATGGCTAGCGTATCTTACCTACAGTTTCTAGAAGGCACTATACCATTACTACTACTAGAGGATGTTCCACTCCATACGCGACGGCATCTGTGGAGCACCCCCGCACATTACCAACACAGTGCGCCATCTCCTGGACGCCGCCTATCCGCAACGATGGATTGGCCGACAAGAAGTCCCGATCAAAACCCCTTAGATTACTTCTTTTGGGAGTTCATGAAATCTAAGGTTTATCGCAGAGAAGTGGAAGCTCTGCAAGAGTTCCGATAATGTGTCTTGGAAGCTGCTGAGGACACCAGTCAAAACAGCGAGATACTGAGGCGGGTTCAAGAGAATTTTCTCCGAAGGTGCCGAGCATGTATTACCGCCAATGGTGTTTTTGAACACTGCTGTAACAATGAAAACCATTTTACACGGCCAATCTGGTCGAGTGTGGTATTCTCTAAAAGGTACATAAACGCTTTGTCGTTGTTCTAATGTTTTTCTATTAAAAAGTAAGTATGATTATAGTTTTACGTGACTTTTACTTTTGTGATCATAAGCCACAGGACCTCCATTTTTATGTGGAATCCGTCCCATAGGACGTGGCATTTCATTTCTTAAATCCCACACGTATTGGCCAGGAATCAAACCCGGACTACCTTGGTGAGAAGCGAGCAGTGATGCCACTGGGCTCGTTTCTATTACTCCCTACTTTATCCGGTTCTTACTGCGGGTCACGGTTTGTAGCAGATTTGGCAGACTTTTACGGCTGGATGTTTTTCTTGACGCCAACCATTAGAGGAGAAATGCTATGTGTTAATCTGGTGGTGCTGGTGGTGGTGGTGGTTATTATCAGACAGAAAAAAATGGAAGGCATCCGACACTGCGAAAAATGAAGATATCAGCGAAAGAAAGACAAGGGCCACGAAGGGCCTAAAAGTGAAAGACTCCCTAGACCTAGAAAGTTGTAATACCGTTGGGGTCGGAAGGAGTTGACCAAGGGAGATGGGATAGAATAGATGAAAGTGAGGAGCCTGGTACAAGTAAGTGGGAGCAGTGTCAGGACTCAACTCTGTGCCCCGTGGTCGCTAATCCACGCTCCCTAGTTGAGAATCTCTTACGACAGGCAGGGAATACCCTGGATATTATTCTACTACCCCCACCCACAGAGGGATGTGGAGTTAGATACCTTTCTTCTTTAGCATGGCATTCTTCTGGTTCATCGACTGTCTGATACTACTGGTACGTAACGCACTGGTTTATCATAGTTTTCCACGCATTTGATCCCTACTCTGAGGCGCTGATTGGAATGAGCAATGTGCACACTTAAAGGAATAGTGGCAGAGGAGTGTTCACGGCCGTCTGCGGCCTGGTCATTCCAGGTCGGGAACTTCGGATTGTTAGATCGGCAGCATAGCGCTGTTCGTTAAAAATGAGAAAACGTGCGGTTTTCTATTTGATTGAGTATTTCATATGACAACATTGCTTCTAATCGCAACATTCCTACTGACTTCATTGTAATGACCTATGATGATTTCATTTGGGAAAACCCTAAAGACAGCCTTTATGAGGATGTAAAAATGCAGGTGGAGAGTGAGTGCCATTATCATCAAACTGTCCAACTCGATTGACTGGCAGTAGGAAGTGGATCTGCCATCATAATGAAAACTCCTCAAGTTCATTTTGACTGATAGTAGGCAAGAGGATCTGCCATTGTAATTCCCTAACCCAGTCTTCACATGAGAAAAGACGTATGGTGACTTTCCCGTCGCTTTTCTGGGTAACTTTAAGAACTACATATGCAATTTAACATAATCTTACTCACAACGTGTACAGTACTTAACCTAGAATTCTGAATACACTGTAGGATTCCGTAGTGAAGCACGGGCACATTAGCTAGTCATATTTAAATTTGTTTCAGAATCTAATTACGCTGTACCGGGGACTCCGAAATTAAGGTTGAAATCCTTTCCGAAAACAATCGGTATAGTTTGGTAACAAAACACACGAGTAGCGTTACGAAAATGTTGCAAATCTTGGGCTGGGAAGACTTATAAGTAAGAAGACGAGCTGTTCGACTAAGCGGGATGTTCCGAGCTGTCAATGGAGAGATTGCGTAGAATGGCAGTAGTAGACGAATAAATTTGAGTGTTTTTTTTTAAGTAGGAAAGATTACAATGTGAAGATAAAGTTAGAATTCAAGACGACAAATGGGAGCAAATATTCGTTTATAGGACGAGGAGTTAGGGATTGGAATAATTTACAAAGGGAGATGTTCAATAAATTTCCTAATTCTCTGAAATTAGTTATGACTTAGACCTACTTACTTATCGTGTCCTATTAGTGCCCGGAATGTCCGAGGACGTTTTCGGCTCGCCTGGTGCAGGTCTTTCTACCTGACACCGATGGGCGGCCTGCGCTTCTGGATGTGAGATTATGATATTGAGGTAGGAAGAGGGTGAAACCCGGTGTCGGCACGTAGCCTACTCCTCTCGAATAGCATCAATGGGTCTGTTCAAAGCTTTACGTCGTCATCCGACGGACGAATCACCATCAACAGCATCATATTCCCTCACTCCATTTGAACAATGCGAAGAGGTTTGGATTTGAATGCAGGCTTTTGGGACGCAATCTAGTGATTACAAATTGTATACCACCAATTTTCCTCTCCTGCCGGCCTACATTCTGATGATGAAATTTTTTTACATCGAGGCTAAGTGGTTCAGACGGTTGAGGTGCTGGTCTTCCGACTCCAACTTGGCAGGTTCGATCCTGGCTCAGTCCGGTTGATGTTTGAAGGTGCTCATGTACGTCAGCTTCGTGTCGGTGGATTTACTGGCAGGTAAAATAACTCATAAGGCACTAAATTCCGGCACCTCGGCGTCTCCTTAAACCAGAAACATAGTTACTGGGACGTAAAGCTAGCAACATTAATATAATTATTTTTTCGTCCATCGACACTCGAACCGGCTAACCACGGCGTCAGAAAAGACTAGTTAGTAACTGATAAGCAATCTGCCACTTGGTGACAGCCCTAAATGCAGATCAGTTGTGACTGAGGGGTCGCATGCGGCACAATGCTTAATCCACTCGGTCGCCAGCGGCACGATAATGGCGGGGTCGCATCCGGCACGGTCGCTTCTGGGACGTAACCGCAGATTCGAGCCGTAGCTCCATGCTGCATGTGGGTTTGATAACCCAGCAGTCTACTCTGTGAGCTGCGACGGTGGGTACGGTAGAGCGGGATGATGCACGTTTCTCAATTACATCTCTTCTTCTGATCAAATTTAGGCAAATCGATCTCCTCTCACCAATTCGATTCAGTATCTATTCATTCGTGATTCGATCTATCCATTTCACCTTCAGCATTCTTCTGTAACACCACATTTCAAAACCTTCTATTCTTTTTCTTTCTGAACTAGTTATCCTCCGTGCTTCACTTCCATACAATGCTACGCGCCAGACGAAAGTCTTCAAAAACATCTTTCTAATTCCTATATCAATGTTCCAAGTGATCAAATTTCTTGTCTTAAGAAGGACCTTCTCTGCTTGTGCTAGTCTGCATTTTATATCTTCCATATTTCTGCCATCGTTAGCCGTGACGTATGCTGGGATCAAGACCACTAGACTTAGGTTACCACTTTTCGATTGATGGTTTAGTGAAAGTCAAGCCTCTGCAGCCAAATAGCCAACGTAGAAGCCTGCTGTGTTGTCAAAGCTGCTTCACAAGCTACTGCCCTGGCCTCTGCCACTGCCAATACACAACACTTGATCAATGGAGATGGTAGCCTAAGGTTTAGCAAATTATAGTCCGGTTTTGTGGCTAAATGGATAGAATGCTTGCCTTTGGTCCGGTGGCCCTAGTTCAATTTTCAGAATCAACTCCCTCACACTGTTAATTCCCCTGGCCTAGGGACTGTTTGTTTTTGACTTCTTTGCCACACATTTTATCCTCATTAGGTCACCACCAAGCCTATACAGGTGCCATGCATCATTATTATCATTATGATTATTATTATAAAAGAACAAATTTTGAATTTTACGACTCTCGTAGCCATCGTTCACTGGTTAATTAGCTTCCTCGGGAGGTCAGGGTTGATCATGGGTTCGGTTCCAAGCAACAAAAAAGAACACTAAACCTGAAAGATTGCATTTCATTTTAGCAGATCTACTTATAGAAAGAAAACTATATTACTCCTATAACAGCAGCCCTGCAGCCTCTTCCTACAAGGATGTACAAGTAAACGGGAATGAAATACCAGCACTATGTTATCTATATAATTAAGTCAGAAGTATGAGGTGAGGAAGTATATACGATGACTAAAGCATCGTTGATAGTCATTTCTTTTTTTTCGAGAGCAAGTACATGCGAGTCCCAGGGTGAAAACTATAGCCTTCTACTCATCTGTTTCCGTGACGTGCCGATGAGTCGGAAAATCTCCATCACGTACACTGGCGAGGGAATAGCGATCTGTCCTGAAGAAGAAAGGTTTTCTTCACGCCAGGGAAGAAACCCCCTCTTTGCTACTCTAATAAAAATCTAATCCTGAGTTCGGAGTGGATTTAGTGAAGAAGAAGAAGAAGAAGAAGAAGAATTAGAGGAGGTGAAAAGCTTCCTTTCTTAACAAACGGGCTTTTTCAGAGGGATTATTAATTTGGAATTTTAGTCATTTAGATTATTACATCAAATTAGGCCGAAAGATCGGGAGGTAACCAGTTAAAATAGGTCGTAAGTTAGCCAAGGGCCGCGATGTTTGAAACAGGTGTTCGGCTTCTTAGTCCTTGCGATCTGTTTTAAGAGTAGGATGCCCGGGTCGGTAGAATGATTAAGGACGATTCTAGACTTGGCCATCTTGACTGTTTTATTAAACTGAGATCTAATAAGCGGAATACGAAGTTCGGTTCGTATATTTTTTATTAGATCTCAGGATTGGAGTTTTAGTCATTCGCCGCAAATGGGGCACTGCGCTTGGCCGGAAGCCAAACTGTTCTGGTCGTAAAATTCTGCGCGGGCCTATGTAACCGCTGAGGCGCGTGAGAAGTCTCTCAAATATTTTAGAGATGTGCGATAACAAGGTGATCGGACGATAATTTTGTGGGAAAAGTCTGTCCTTCCCTGGTTTCGGAATGACGACCTTTTATCCCGCCTTCCAAGCACCTGTAAGGTCTGTATTTAAAAACATGTGAGTTTTCGGAATATAGCACCACGCCTCATAGCCGTACTGCAGGATGGGCCTGACACATGGTAAAGGTAGTTTCCTTTATACTATTAGCCCGGTCTAGAAAGCCAAGCATAATGGCCGAGAGGATTCGCCGTGCTGACCACACGACACCTTGTAATCTGCAGGCCTTCAGGCTTGTTAGGCCAAGGCCCTTCAGGGCTGTAGTGCCATGGGGTTAGTTAGTTTATATTGTTAGAGAGGTACCTATTATAAAGCAGACGTCTCAGGGCTGCCACCTGTGCTGCGGCTTGCTGTAAGACCTGTTGTATATTCTGTTTCCATGTTAAACCACGGCCCATAAGAGACCTAGATATTTCACTTTATTAGACCAGGACAATAGAACATTGTTAATAGTCAGATGACCAAGTTTAGGCCGGCGCTTGGTGAAAACAATTGCCTACGTCAAAAAATACTGCTAGCACGTTAACAAGTTGCTTTACGTCGCACCGACACAGATAGGTTTTATGGCGACGATGGAACAGGAAGGGGCTAGGAGTGGAAAGGAAGCGGCCGTGGCCTTAATTAAGGTAGAACCCCAGCATTAGCCTGGTGTGAAAATGGGAAACCACGGACAAACCATCTTCAGGGCTGCCGACAGTGGGGTTCGAACCCACTATCTCCCGAATACTGGATACTGGCCGTAGTTAAGCGACTGCAGCTGCGGCGCTGCGCTTGGCCGGAAGCCAAACTGTTCTGGTCGTAAAATTCTGCGCGGGCCTATGTAACCGCTGAGGTGCGTGAGGAGAAGTCTCTCAAATATTTTAGAGATGTGCGATAACAAGGTGATTGGACGATAATTTTGTGGGAAAAGTCTGTCCTTCCCTGGTTTCGGAATGACGACCTTTTATCCCGCCTTCCAAGCACCTGGGAAGTATCCCATTTTCAAACAGGCCGAAAAAATAGTTGCCAAAAATACTATTGCCTAATAAGGCAGTGATTTAATTTAATCGCCGGGAGACTTCTTCTCATGTAAGCACTTTATGACCCTGCGGACCTCTGCAGGCTTTATGTCTTGTATATCATTGTCAGGTCTCCATTGTCGTTTGAAAGTTGAGGCTTTTCTGTCTATCTCACGGGTCATTCGTTCGTTTTCGTCGTCGTCATCGTCAGAAATATCGTGAGTTACACATTGACTCTCAGTTGAGTCTGCGAAGGCCTCAGCTTTATCATAAGGGGAGAATAATAGTCCTTGGCGGCCGTGAATTGCACGCCTGGGCGGGGGGTAGTCAGATTACGAGTAATCCACCAAAATACGCGATCTGACTCATTTTCTGAGAGATTACGGCAAAGTTCCTCTCATTTTTCAATCTTTCTTTCCAGCAATCAGTTGCGTACTTCCCGGGCTAGCTTCTGAAATTCCGCCCGGTCAGCTGGGTCTCGAAATCTTTGCCATCTTTTCCCATACCGTAAGTATTTTTAATATGGATCAAATCCTTGAGGAGATCCGGCGTAGTGTCGTCTTGGGAGCCATGGCGGTACTGAAGCCATGCCATGCCACCCCCATGTTCATTGCATTGAGCCGAATTTTTTGGCCCATCGACCTTATTGGTCTTGAGTGCCATGTCAATCGATACTGTGACTGGTGGATTGGGATATGTAGGAATCTAGTAATGATTCGCTGGTCAGAGTGTGACCGGGCGCACTGCGATCATGTGCGCTGTAGTGCTTGTTGAGCATTTGGTAGCGGCGCGGAGAAGGCGAGGCAGCAGTGCGGACGTTAGCCACCCATCCAGTGAGTGGCCACGCCCGATATTGCTTAACTGTATGATTGCTGATCCAGTGCTTGTAAGAAGAAGGCTTAGGTGTTGGTCTGGAGGGAGGAGTTAACAAGGCGATTTGTTGGGAGTGTAAGGGGGGGGGGGGGGGGGCTGATTTGGGACTAAGGGATAAACTTGAAAACTTGGTGAGGGTCTCGGCTACTCGATCCACCGAGGTGTCCGTTTTGTAGGAGGGAAGACTTGATTGAATTTTGAGTGTTGATTGAAGGGGAGGGTATTAGGGGTCGGGAGTGGGAGGGCATGGTGTCCCGGGAGGGGGTCATCCACCGCGGGCGCGGGACGCTTCTCCCGATCCGGAATCGCGACGCATCGGCCGAAACTATCAGCGTTACGTCGCCGCCCGAGTGCAGACTCCCCCGCATCCACGGTAACCATAATTTCACGACCCATGTGAGGGTACAGAGCCGTGAGGGGGACGAGGTCAATGATGACCTGGGAGGGAGGATCCACGAATTACGATGGAGAGTGTAACAGTGGGGACATGGGGATGAGGTTCCCATGGGCCGCAGGGGTGAGGCTATGGGACAGCCATGGGGAGACTTGGGAGGGAATGGAGGCTGAGCAGCGTTCATATTTACGTCTCGACCAGGAGCCGTTTCCAGCGTGGTACGCGCATTTTGAAGACGGTCCAGAAAATTACTATTCTTATTCTTATTATTACTCTTATTCTTATTCTTATTCTTATTCTAATTCTTATTATTATTATTATTATTATTATTATTATTATTATTATTATTATTATTATTATTATTGTTGTTGTTGTTGTTCTGGACCCCCCGGCTAGATGTAATACCGCTATCTGGTGGTAAATTACTTCTGCCGCTATTGTCCATTGCTGACAGTAGAACCACAGCACCGCATTATTATAGAGGTGAACAATGGCACGAGCAATATAATTCTATCGTTTGGTTCAAATGTATTAAAATTTTTATTGATGTGCCGCGAAATCTGTTGTAATCTAGTTTTAATTTCTCCATTGGAAAAGATGGCTCTTGAAATCGAACCCAGGAAAAATTAAAAATGATAGGTTTATGATCAGAATCTAGTGCGTTATGAGCTGCAAAATCAATAATAATAATAATAATAATAATGTTATTCGCTTTACGTCCCACTAACTACTCTTTTACGGTTTTCGGAGACGCCGAGGTGCCGGAATTTAGTCCCACAGGAGATCTTTTACGTGCCAGTAAATCTACCGACACGAGGCTGACGTATTTGAGCACCTTCAAATACCACCGGACTGAGCCAGGATCGAACCTGCCAAGTTGGGGTCAGAAGGCCAGCGCCTCAACCGTCTGAGCCACTCAGCCCGGCGCAAAATCAATAGGTCCGTTATAAAATGTTGATACCGTAATATCAGATAGGGAAACAACAGATAGGGAATCTGCCACCTGGGCGACTCCCCTAAATGCAGATAAGTATTGATTGATTGATTGATTGATTGATTGATTGATTGATTGATTGATTGATTGATTGATTGATTGATTGATTGATTGATTGATTGATTGATTGATTGATTGATTGATTGATAACAATGACATCGGGTCGACCCCAAGCTGGGTATATAGCAGGTTCAGTTCTGGCGTAGACACCATCTCTCATATGTTGTAACATTCTTCCCTTAGGATTTATAGTCCTAGAGTTCCAATTTGAAGGCTTTGAATTGATGTCTCCTGCGATGTTGGAAGGTACGTTCGACGGATTGTTTAATAAAATATCAATCTCCGTTGTATTTAGCGGAGCCTTGGGGGGGGGGGGGGGGTAAATACGCCGCAAAAGTCGATAGTGATATTGTTGGTGTCTAATCGCGATACCGAGAGACTCAATAACACCAAGAGGGAGGGGGTCAATGACGTGATGAGTAAGCTTAGACTTAATCAGGACAGTCACACCCCCGCCCTCTTTATCGGCTCTATCTTTACGATAAATCGTAAAGTTCTTAATTTTGAAGGACTTATGTGGTTCAAGCCACGTCTCTCCCAGCAGCAGGGTGTCGATTTTATAGTCAGGAATAAACGACTCAAGTTCGTATTTCTGACTAGAAAGTCCCTGACAATTCCAAGCACAGACTGTAAGGTCCATTGTCAGGCCGTAGAAAAAAAAATACGGTTCTGTAAAGTACTGCATAGCAGCATTTAGCAGAACACCAACCTTATCTATCGTGCTCTGACATTGTCTTAGCTGATTAGTGGTCACTTTTAAAATAGGCACGAGCCTAGAAAAAATGATTTGCCTTCAGAGGTCCAAGATGTTTCCCATGCCCGAGAGAGCGGTTACGTGCCAGAAGCGACCGTGCCGCATGCCACCAATCTGTCAATCAGTTTTTTTTTTTTTTTTTTTTTTTTTGCTAGGGGCTTTACGTCGCACCGACACAGATAGGTCTTATGGCGACGATGGGATGGGAAAGGGCTAGGAGTTGGAAGGAAGCGGCCGTGGCCTTAATTAAGGTACAGCCCCAGCATTTGCCTGGTGTGAAAATGGGAAACCACGGAAAGCCATCTTCAGGGCTGCCGATAGTGGGATTCGAACCTACTATCTCCCGGATGCAAGCTCACAGCCGCGCGCCTCTACGCGCACGGCCAACTCGCCCGGTGTGTCAATCAGTTAACCAGCAGTCAGCACTGATATGTATTTAGAGATCGCTGATGTGGCAGATTGCCTATCGGTTCTTTACCTAGACTTTTCTCAAATAATTTCAGAGTATTTGGAAATTTATCGAACATTTTCCTTGCTAAATGTTTCCAATCTCTAACTCACTTTCCTATAAACGAATATTTGCCCCAATGTGTCCTCCTGAATTCCAACTCCATCTTCATATTGTGATATTTCCTACTTTTAAAAGCGCCACTCAAACTTATTCGTCTACTAATGTAATTTCACGCCATTTCTCCACTGAAATGAAATGACGTATGGCTTTTAGTGCCGGGAGTGTCCGAGGACAGGTCCACGTGCAGGTCTTTATATTTGATGCCATTAGGTGACCTGCGCGTCGCGATGAGGTTGAAATTATGATGAAGACGGCACCTGCACCCAGCCACCGTGCCAGCGGAACTAACAGCTCGGGATATACCGCTTAGTCGAGCACCTCGTCTCCTTTCTCCCAAGACTTAGGGTATCTGTGCAAGCTACAGACTTGAAAATTACGGCATTGTGATCCTCTCTCCAAGATCTACTGTGTTAAGTTGGTGAATCAGTTACCTTCCATGCTGTATGCTGTATACTGTATACAGGAATGTGGTTTGATATGTAACATGATCTCGTGAAACATCAAAGTATCTGAATAATTGCTAGCATTTCCTATGATTACCTTGAACGTTTTCAAATTTTATTTTTAGCGCATGACTTTTAATGCCAGGAATGTCTGAGGACATGTTCGGCTCGCCAGATCTGCAGCTCCTTTTCCCGGTACACCCCATGGTGTAGGGGGCGGTGTAGGGGGCAACGCGTCCGCCTGTCACCCGGCGGCCCCGAGTTCGATTTCCGGCTAGGTCAGGGTTTTTTATTTGTTAATGATTATATCCCTGGTCTGGGGACTGGGTGTATTTGTGTCGTCCTTAACGTTCCTTTCCTCACATTCAACACTTTACACTTCCTCTATTCCAATTACACGCAGGTTCATATCACACGGTGCAAGTAGGGGCAAAAGCGTCGGTCGGTAGATGCAGAGTGTGTTTCGGCCCTTCGGTTTCGTCCCTTAAGAGGCCACGGCTTGTCCGTGGTCCAACAGCTCTGTACTCTGACCGGCCAACCGAGCAGCGGAAAGGTGGCCACGGTTCTACCGTGGCTCTACGCCTCTGCATTCGGGAGACGGGACAGGTGCATAGGGCTGGACTTAACACGCCTGGCCCCACCCGTCGGCTGTCCTGAGAATGGTTTTCCGTGGTTTTCCATTATCCTGCACTAAGGCGAATGCCGGGACAGTTCGTACTTCGTAGTGTAGGCCACGGCCGCCCACCCCTTACCTTCTCAACACACCTCCTTCACCGTAACAAATCTCCCGGCCTGAGAGACGGCATAACCGTTTAGTACTAGTAGTAGTAGTAGTAGTAGTAGTAGTAGTGGCAAAAGATCTCTATAGGTCGACGCCCCGAACAAATAGCATTTTTTTAAAAACACCTCATGGGAGTGAGTTACATGTACTAATGTGTGAGAGTTTTGTATGTGGGTGTAATTGTAATTGTACGGGCTAGGAATGGGAAAGAAGTGGTCGTGGCCATGAGAAAGGTACCATCCCGGTATTTGGCTGGCAATGAAAATGGGAAACCACGAAAAACCATTTTCGAGGTTGGCGGACGGGGGATTAAAACCCATTCGTCTCCCTAAACACCCGTAACAGGCAATACCGTAACACACTGAGATAACCTGTTTTGTAGCTTCTCCCAGACATGGAAACGCAGCTGCATATATTGGCATGATGTAGGATAAAAAGTAAACGCTTCGTGTTTTAAAAAACTAACAGTTTCCCGCAGTAAATTCTTCAAAAGCAACTTAGGAAGATGCTGCCCTGTCATTTCTGTTTCCCGAAAATCCAGAGACTGAACTTCATTATAACCAAGAACTTTAGGTAACTGTACACCGGGCGGAGTGGCTCAGACGGTTAATGCGCTGGCCTTCTGACCCCAACTCAGCAGGTCCGATCCTTGGCTCAGCCCGGTGGTATATGTAGGTGCTCAAATATGTCAGCCTCGTGTCGGTAGATTTACTGGCACGTAAAGGAACTCATGTCCGCCTCTGTGGTGTAGTGGTTAGTGTGATTAGCTGCCACCCACGGAGGCCCGGGTTCAATTCCCGGCTCTGCCACGAAATTTGAGAAGTGGTACGAGGGCTGGAACGGGGTCCACTCAGCCTCGGGAGGTCAACTGAGTAGAGGTGGGTTCGATTCCCACCTCAGCCATCCTCGAGGTGGTTTTCCGTTGTTCCCACTTTTCCTCCAGTGATATGTGTTCTAGCATGCACACACAAAATTAACCGGATTATCCTTAAGTACAGCATGGTAGGCCTGCTTTTATACCCAGTACCAGTACCTACATGAAAAATTGGCCTGTTCCTCAATGTAATGATACAGACATTGCTACGTTTTATAAGGTTACCTGCTACGATGATAATGACTGCACATTCTACGCATGGATAATGTCAGTGGCTATATAGCACTAAAATATACATTTGATTATATTCAGCTAGAATTTTAAGACGCCATTGTTAAGACTTGTTCCCCTATGAGCTTTGTATATTTCAAGAGGCAAAACGAAAACTGGTAAAAAAGACAGATAACATATTCATCTATTATTAATATGGATGCCCGCATATGTGGTGTAGTGGTTAGCGTGATTAGCTGCCACCCCCGGAGGCCCGGGTTCGATTCCCGGCTCTGCCACGAAATTTGAGAATTGGTACGAGGGCTGGAACGGGGTCCACTCAGCCTCGGGAGGTCAACTGAGTAGAGGTGGGTTCGATTCCCACCTCAGCCATCCTGGAAGTGGTTTTCCGTGGTTTCCCACTTCTCCTCCAGGCGAATGCCCGGATGGTACCTAACTTAAGGCCACGGCCGCTTCCTTCCCTCTTCCTTGCCTATCCCTTCCAATCTTCCCATCCCTCCACAAGGCCCCTGTTCAGCATAGCAGGTGAGGCCGCCTGGGCGAGGTACTGGTCATTCTCC
Source organism: Anabrus simplex (assembly GCF_040414725.1). Classification (NCBI taxonomy): domain Eukaryota; kingdom Metazoa; phylum Arthropoda; class Insecta; order Orthoptera; family Tettigoniidae; genus Anabrus; species Anabrus simplex. Next base: position 1,119,228,017 of record NC_090266.1, on the reverse strand, counting down.
CCAGTTGTATCCCCCGACCAAGAGTCTGAAGTTCCAGGACACTGCCCTTGAGGCGGTAGAGGTGGGATCCCTCGCTGAGTCCGGGGGAAAAACCGAACCTGGAGGGTAAACAGATGATGATGATGATTAATATGGATGTAAATATTTTTAGAAGCACTGAGGTGTAAGTTATGTTTATCGTGAATACTGTAGATGGAATGCCACAGTATTCTTATGAAGCTCGCGGAAAATAACAATAGCTTATATCGTTGGCAGGGTACCGTACGCAAACTTTATAATTTGGAAGTTCGATGTTCTTCATTTATTACTATCGTCGCCGTAAGACCTATCTGTGTCGGTGCGGCGTAAAGCAACTTGTAAAAAAAAAAAAAAAAAAAAACTGTTACTAATTGGCAGGTTACCCAACATCTTCTAGAGAAAGCATAGTTCGCTTAACGAATTGTGAAGTTGGATTGGATAATTTATTGAATGTACATTCTTTAAAGTGATGATTCTGACATTGAAATGGCTATCCTGGATGATTAGTGTAATTTAATCAGTTGGAGAAGACTTAAGGAGGGTGTTAGATTGTTTGTTCTTTATGGTATTATCAGTGTTACCAACTTATATTTTCAAGTTCCGCTAAATACTACTAAAAGTCCGCTAAAATTCCGCCAAGAAATCCGATCTCAATTAATAATAATAATAATAATAATAATAATAATAATAATAATAAAAGTAAACGTCTGCACTCACCTGATCTGTGAGTTTCACTGGGATTAACGCCCTGCCTGCGAGCCGGCGAGCTAAAACTTGTAGGCGTTTTAATGCCGGGTGCAAACTAGGTGAATTCCCTACTTCAAGAGCCACACACAAAACAACCCCGTTCATTAAACGGTCTTCCTTCATAGCACAAATATAAATGCTACTCTCTCATAGTTTCATTATTTGTCGTCGTCCGTCAACTAAGAGAAAAGTACCCTTTCCCCACGCATTATAAATTTATAATACCATGATCTCATAACATCAAATCCAAATAACATGACTAGCTCCTGAAAAGAAATACGGAATAGCTCGGAGACACACTAGAGTACAATTTTTTTAATGTAAAAAGGATAAAACACTAAATTCCGCTATAGCCTAATAAATCTAGAATTCCGCCAAAAAATCCGCTGTCCGCTAAATGATATATTTCTCCGCCGACAGTCTTCTAATTCCGTCAAATTTAGCGGAAAATCCGCCAAGTTGGCAACACTGGGTATTATTTACTGCTTGAGATTTGAAGTGATGAAGTAATGTGTTTGTTGGCAGCCATGATTTCCACCGGTAGCTATATAAAGCGGAGTACAAACCTATCGGCCGCAGTTTGTGTGTGAAGCTGCAGGCTACTTGTTGTTGGTATGGTAGAGGAGCAGGGTTGAAAAGTGTTCGTCTTTGATCTGTGCTTAATTTAAATTACGCTTAGTCTTTATTTCAGTGTTACTAACAATGGCGACTATGAGGTGCATATTGTTGTAATATATACCTGTTGAATTACTGTTAATCGATAACCACAGTGTTGCCAGGTCTACAAATAAATAATTCATAGATTGTAGGTAAAAATTTCGGGAGTTTCAGTGAAAATTTCGGTAGTTTCTCGAGCACCGAAATGTTATAACGTAACTAAGTTAAAGAATGCAATAGTCATGTGAAGTTATTACCGTATGAGAAAAATATGTTACAATTCCACACACCCGTACTTTCTGGCCACTCTATATTTCTTCTTCTCTTTCTCCCCACTCTTCCTGTAGATGTGGTTATTCATTAGGCGTAGAAATTGTGTGCCAATTTTGAAATCGTAGCAAGATGCAGATTTTGTATTCTATGTGCGGGTCGGGGATTTCCCTTCGAATGATGCAGACAAGCGTCAGTTTTGCGTTCTCTCAGGGGAGAGATTACGTAATTCGAGCCTAAAATGAATGCGGGGAAGTACCTAACGAGTGGTGTTATCGATAAAACGTCACGCAGTGAGATAAGCAGAGTTTTCCGGCACAAATGTATTATGTACCATAAATCATCATCAATAATTTTCCTTAGTCCGACTCGTTGGCTGAATGGTCAGCGTACTGGCCTTCGGTTCAGAGGGTCCCGGGTTCGATTCCCGGCCGGGTCAGGGATTTTAACCTTCCTTGGTTAATTCCAATGGCCCGAGGGCTGGGTGTTTGTGCTGTCCCCTACATCCCTGCAACTCACACACCCCACATAACACTATCCTCCACCACAATAACACGCAGTTCCCTACACATGGCAGATGCCGCCCACCCTCATCGGAGGGTCTGCCTTACAAGGACTGCACACGGCTAGAAATAGCCACACGAAATTTATTTATTTTTATTTTCCTTAAATATGGATTACAAGAAATTTCGGGAATTTTTTGTTTTTTCGCGTTTTCTGGTGTGTTGCGAAAAATCGGGAGATCACCTGAAATTTTGGGAGACCTGGCAACACTGGATAACCACCGCATGTATCTTGTCACTTACGTTTACTTTTGGCATATCGTATGTTTTAGCGAAAACGAGCATTTTGACAAGTTCATCAAGCCAATGCTGACTCCTGGGCGTGAAGAAGACCTCATTGAGTGGCTGAAGGACAACATCTTGATTAAAGACGCTATGATGTGCCCCCGTGCTGGTCAGCATGGGAATATGGTGTGGAGAAAGGCTCGTGTCATTGACAAGTATACCTGGGAGTGCCGTGCATGCAGAAAAAGGCTGTCCATTCGATCTGAGTCTTTCTTTGCCGGTTTTAAGTGCGACCTGAAGAAAGTGTTGCATGCCATTTTGTGCTGGTGCAATGGTGTTTCTGGTGAGGGCGCTGCCAAGCAGTTAGGTGAGTATTAGTTTTTTCGTATGCATGAATAATTTGAAGTTGATGTGAAGTGTTTTTGAGAAAGGCCTTCGATGAGGTGAATTTTGGTTGGCTGTCCGAGGATGTGATTTTGGTAGCTTCAAGAGATTATTTATCTCCATACCTCGCTCCGCAAAATTTCTGAGATTGGGCCGATGGCGACAGAGGGGTACATGTTCAGACTTGTGCCTGTTTAGGATAATTTGCTTACTTGTCACAGTTTTTTAAATAGTAAATATGTCATAAGTTTCTTGATTTTATCGATTTAATTTCCAGTTGTGCCTTAAAACTGCTTTCATCCGATCAAGCCATATTTCTAATGCAGACTGCTATGTGGCTGTTAACTTTTTAATTAAATCTAGCTGATTCTCTTTAAATTTAAGGCAAAACGTCTGGTCATTAAGTTAGCATTACTTTTATTTTTGTTTTAATGATAGTTGCCGACGTATGTTCTTTGTAATCAATTCTATTACTTACTTACTCCTGGACGTGAAGGCCCTTGGTCTCTCGAACTATCGTAGCCCACTCCTCTCGATCGGTCGCCTTGCTTCTCCATACACCCATCTTCCCGAGGTCTTCCTCCACATCATCCAGCCATCTCTTTCTTGGTCTTCCTTTCAGTCGTTTGCAAGTACCTTTTCCATGCCTATTTCGTCGTTGATCAGTCCGGCTATTCCTTTCGAGTTCCGAAATTTTTTTTCACGAGATGGAGTTGTTAGCCCCATGCTCAACCCCCAACCTGGAGGGCCAGGGACACTTCTGTCTGGGTTACCATACCATAGCCGAGGGTATCCCGTTTTAAGGTGCCGGATACTCGCCCTCATCCATCTCCCGAAGGAGTATGATTTGCTGGCACCGTAGGCAGAAAAACCACCAACTTCAGCGTTTCTCAGTATTTCCCATGGCCACCCACTCGGCATGTGTACCCACACTGAGACTCATCTACCAGCCGTTGAACCTCCTCCTTTATCCAGGCTTGGGACTGGCGCTGGGATTTCCGTGTTATCTCCCAGTGGCAGAGCTAATCAATTATATTGTCAAGTAAAATTCAGCCGGTTCTGTGTTGTAGGGGTAGCGTGCCTGCCTCTTACCCGGAGGGCCCTGGTTCGATTCCGGGCCAGGTTAGGGATTTTTACGTGGACCTGAGGGCTGGTTCGAGGCCCACTCAGCCTACGTGATTAGAATTGATGAGCTATCTGACGGTGAGATAGCGGCCCCGGTCTAGAAAGCCAAGAATAACGGCCGAGAGGATTTGTCATGCTGACCACACGACACCTCGTAATCTGCAGGCCTTCGGACTGAGCAGCGGTCGCTTGATAGGCCAATGCTCTTCAAGGGCTGTAGCACCATGGGGTTTGGGGGGGTCTAGTAAAATTCGAATGGTGGGTGCCACTGGCATCTCACATGACAGTGATAAATGTCATGATTACATATACCCACACATCTGAAAAAATTAATTTATAACCTTGTTCGTTGAGTGAGAAAGGATGCCAGTAATTTGAAAATTCGCGTGAATTAACCATAACAGTTTTGAAGATGGCAATACCCAGCATTCATCACATCATTGAACTGTCTTGGAGAGTTTTACCATCTAGGCCAGGCCTTTCGAACTCGAGCACTTAGTGCCGGGGCGCACCAGCGCTGTACTCAGCAGCACCGTTCCCCTCCTTCCCCACCTACCCCACGCAGTGGTCGGTGCATGTGTACGTAAGAGACAATACATTCATTCTCATTCTCTCTCTGTGTGTGTCATTATCAGTAGAATCTATTCGATAGAACGGATAGCGGAGCAGTTGGTTTCACCTTCATTAAAATGTCGTTTAATCCTTCATGGGTGGATTCTTATTTTGTTCTCAATACCGAAGGGAAAACTCAGTATTTAATTTGTCATGTCATTTTAAGTGTAAAGTCTTCAACCGTTCGACGACACTACCACAATAAACATGTTTTCACCTATGATGACATTGTTGGCGCAGCAAGAACCGAACAAATTGCTAAGTTAAAATCGGAATTGCCAAGTTCTTCAGAGATACGTAATAACTTAGTCATTAGGAATTGTTTTACATGCAATTTAGGAGATTTGTTTTCGTTTTTTTGTTTTGTATTATGAAGAACTGTTTAGAATTAGACTTAGATGTACTGCTAAGAAAAAACACCGGTGGAGTTGGCGGCGCGGTTAGGGGCGCTCAGCTGTGAGCTTGCATCCGGGAGATAGTGGGTTCGAACCCCTCTGTCGGCAGCGCTGAAAATGGTTTTCCGTGGTTTCCCATTTTCAAACCAAGAAAATGCTGGGGCTGTTCCTTAATTAAGCCCACGGCCGCTTCCTTCCCATTCATAGCCTTTTCCTATCCCATCTTCGCCATAAGACCTATTGCAATAAAGAACCCACAAAGATAATTATTTTAATTATTTTATCTCCCTGTCCCACAGATACTTGAACCCAATACTTTACAAAGCGCAGTTCGAGCATGTTATGGGCTATTGTTGCTCTGAAAATTGCAAAAAAAAAAAAAAAAAGTCTGATGCGGACTTAGAGGTTGTACTTAGAATTTCTACTGCCAAATTGATTGTACCCATTATTGGTAAATTAGTTGCCGCAAAACGATGTCGGCAATCGACTTAAATGCTAAATGTACATTAAGGCAAACGCAAAGTATGTACAGAATAAATTGTGTGTTTATATGTTCACAGAACTGTCATAAATAATATTGTTTTCATAAACTGCGCGCTGACTTGACGACCTATGGTTCTGCCTCTGTCACTTCCCCTCCTTCCCCCACCACCTCAACGGTGCTTTAGCACAGCACCGGGACTGCTGCCGGGGCCGGCCAGGTCCGTGGAAGCACCTCAGTTGGAATCGCTTGATCTAGGCTGTCTGGCTCCACGTTTAAATGGTTAACGACTGGGTTGGAGTTTTTAACCTTCATTGGTTAATTCTGATGGCTTGACTGTCTTCATCATAGGTAGGACCCCATCATCACAGACGTGCAAGTTGCCTATACGGCGTCAACTCTAAACACTTGCACCAGTTCTCTTCCTTTTGGAGACCACAAACCATTATTATTACCATCTAGGCTTGTAGAATTGGTTTTATATGAGTTTTTGAATCATATGAGAAGTACTTTTGGCCCAGATGCTGCTATCAGATGGTGGAACTATATATACACATACATACATTTAGGCCTTATTTAGAATTTTTTTTTTTTTTTTTTTTTTTTTTTTTTTTTGCAAGTTGCTTTACGTCGCACCGACACAGTTATGTCTTATGGCGATGATGAGACGGGAAAGGGCTAGGAATGGGAAGGAAGCGGCTGTGGCCTTAATTAAGGTACTGCTCCTTATATTTTAACCATCTCCATGCACTTGTAGTGTTCATAGTAGAGTTGGCTAGCGTGTGTGCTTCGAAACGCTGGGCCGACGCAATCAGTTGTCTCAATGCCTCGGCACAACAATGGTTTTAAAGCAGTGAGATTGCTTCGCGTGCCATGTCGCATAAACAGGAACTCTAGACATTCTGTACATGTCGGCTACATGACTGCTTCAAAGGAGCAAAGCTTTGAAACAGTGATGGAGCTTTGTTTATCCCACTCCCTTTGAGGGGCTTTATCTATGGCCATGGCACATACTGTCTGCACGTCGATAAAAGAAGTAATGTAGTAGTTGTGACCTATCTTTGCAATCCAGGCCAATATCTGTCATGAGAATGGTGGCCCCTTTGGGGTCACACTCCCTTCAAGAGGATCTTTTCTATCGCCTCAGCGCATACTCCCCGTATGGCAAAAAGAAGACAACCATATCAAACCAACAACCAACAGTTGGCATCAGTGCTATTCTACTTACCTCAGCGCTACTAGTGGAAACCTAAGTATTTAACAGAGAACAGTCACTTCGCGTGCACTGCATAGTGATGCCTCGTGTTACTAACATTGCGGGGCGGACTCTGTAGTGATGCCAAAAGAACAATGTACTCGGTAATGTAAGGTCTTCGTTTTACACAGAAAAAGGATATTGTTCTCAAAGCAGGGTCGTACTATGAATGATATATACGATTGCACTCCAAGACAATGCCTTAATCTATTTTTTCTATAATTTTATAATATAGTAAAGCATTGCAAATTAGATCCACTGATTATTTTAAATTCATAATCATTTTTTACAATTTGTTTTAAATTCTAGTCAGTGGATACATTTTAAAATTTTAATTATCATTACATTTCGTTCCATTTCGCACCATTAGGGGCCGATGACCTAAATGTTAGACCCCTTTATAGAACAATCACCATCATCATCTTGTAAGATGTTTGTAGAGTGCCCATTCGTTTCTCTGTGTAACAGACGATTGAATTTCACAGACATTTGACATAAGCAACCATCAGAATTCAATTATTAGTTGTAAGGAAAATAATGTGAATTGGAATCTGTTGTTGCCTTATTCTCACATGCTATTGTTACATGACTTCACAACAGACTTAATGGCTCACTCGGTATGGAAATGCATATAACTTTAATTAAAATTCTTGTCACACAACTGTTGAATGGCACATTAACCATCTGCTCACAACACAGGACAGTGTGTCACAACAAAGGTCTAATAACTATGTCACCCCAGGGGAGGCATACATAAATGGTAACTTTGAAGATAAAATACATCTTTGGTTATAATCTAGGAATGAAATGATGCACACTCCTAGCCCATTTCAACCATAAATATGGATATTGTATCTCCGCAGTTTTCCAGTAAAAAGCGTCTATACCGGAACACCTCAACATTAACGTATTAATGCGCAAGGCCTGACAGTCGTATTGAGAAATTGCCTTTCATTTAGGTCGTCCTGACCGGACTCTTTGGGCATGTTGGAACCAGTGGATGCACAGGGCTTGAACGTATAACTGTCAGTCACCACCTGTAGTGATTCAAAAATAATGTAGTGTGGTTTTTATAGCTGGAAGCAGAATGTCATCAAATGACCGACAGGAGATAGGATGGTCTGATTCTCTTAGACCCTCTCCTTTGCTCCTTTGCCTTTGCCTTTACCTGCCACAACTATTTCTTGGCACTCAATTGAAGGAAATAGTCTTGGGCATCCTTTATGTGTCCTGCAATTGGATACCCAACCGCTGTCATCTCTGTCTACAATGGTGAGGTCATTGTTTAACCTGGACGGCTTCAAACTGGAATTGGCTCTCTTGGTTTGCTAACGATGGCCATATACGCATCTGGAGGCCTTATGGTGAGCGCCTCAATCCTGCCTTTGCTGTGGATCAACATACCATCCCCATTGCTTGTGTGCTGGTCTAAGGAACCTTTGGATACAACTACCCACAGTAGTGACACAAATGATTTAATGTGGTTGTTATAGCCGGATGTGGCCTATGTTACGGTGGGGGCCAGCTTTTGTTTACTGCATGTTAATTGTAGTGGAGTGTTGCATTGTATGTGTTGTGGAAGTTTCTGGAATATCTGGAATGGCACGAACGCTATGTTTGCCAGCCTAGGCCGTAAATATGTTTAGTTTAAAATCCCACAAACTAGACTCTGAGGCCACGACGCTGACCATGCAGCTGTGGAACCAGACTAGCAGTGATACAAGGGACATTGAGAGCACACATCCTGTGCCTTTCATGGCTGGTCTTCCAAGAAAATGCTTGGCCATGCACTGCATGGATATTGAATGAATGCCTCAGCTACCTTGCCACACTTCCATGGCATATTCATTTGCCAAATATATTACCCATCGATAGAGCCTCCAAGGCTCAGGCTGCAACGCGCTGGCCTCTCACCGCTGGATACCATGGTTCAAATCCCTCTCACCCCATGGGAGATTTGTGTTGGACAAAGCAGAGGAGGGACAGGTTTTTCTCTGGGTACCCTATCTCACCGCAAGTTGGAGGCTTCATTCATCCCATCCCTGACCCGGTCATTGACTGGAAAACAGGTTGTAGGTTTTCCCTGTCATCTTTCATTCCAGCAACACACTCCAATATCATTTCATTTGATCTGTCAGTCAATAATCATTTCCCCAGAGGAGTGTGACGGGCCTTGGCAGCCGGCACAATTCCTATCTTGCCGCAAGTTGGAGGCTTCATTCATCCCATCCCTGACCCGGTCATTGACTGGAAAACAGGTTGTAGGTTTTCATTACCCATCGATGACTGGGACCTCTTGGTGCGTTAACTTCAACTACCTATAAATCCAAAATGTACAGGAACAGTTGCAACAAATAGACATAGAAATGCTGCAGGATATCTTTCGAAACCTGTGGATCCCCATGGACACTTGTATCATGTCTTGGGTCCAAGCACCTTGCAATTTGGCTGCATGGTTCGGGCCATATAGCTGTATCTGGCATTCAGGAGATGACAGTATACCACTGTCGGCAGCCCTGAAGATGGTTGTCCATAATTTCAAATGTTCATACCAGTCAAATACTGAGGCTGTACCTGAACTGAGGCTTTGGTCATTTCCTTCTCATTCCTATCCTGTTGTCATTGCAAGACTTGTTGAGTCAGTGCGACGTAAAACCAATAGCAAAAAAAATATTTAAAAATGCATCCAAACCAGAGATGGAGCCACTGGGCAGAAGCAAACATTTCATGTTTCATGTGATTCAGACAACTCTTTCTTGGTGCATGATTTCCTTTTTTGAGAGTGAGTGTATTTTTATTAAATGTTATCGGTATTTCTTGAAATTATCATAGTCTGCTTTGACGTTTCAGATATGAGGCTAAAGCTTGTCTTCCGTATTTATGACAGATTATCACAAGTTGCTAGTAATTATGTCAAGGAAAACAGTGATGAGTGGAAACTGGGTGGAGAAAGTGTTGTTGTTCTCGTGGATGTCTACCCTGACGGCTACATGTCTACTGTGCCTCGATCTATGAAAGTAGGATGGCGTAGGAGTACCAATAAGAAGAGGATCCTGTGTATTGCTGAAATTTCTAAAATCCCATCCAGGATTTGGTTGAAAATTTTGGAAGAGGTCAGTAGCAGCTCAAAGGTTTTTCAACTTATTTATTTTTGGGGGTGAATGTCATTTTGTTACGCAACTTGATAATTATAGTTACCCTTTTTTCATGTCTACAATGTAAGTATACCAGGTGTACAATGAATTGAATATACAGCCTGCGTGTCTCAATAATGATATTCGTAGTGAGGCATCAGTACATTATTTTGGAATGTTTTAAATGTTAGTATTTTGAATTATTTTTGTTGTTTTTTTCTGTCTTGACTTGGTTGTTGACGTCTGTACACTATAACTTGTTACAAATAACTGTACTGTGTGCAGAAACCAAAAACCTTATTCCCTTATCAATAGGCGAATTTCACAGACATTCCCACGGGCATGTCCTTGAAGCAGTGGGTTGCATTCAGCTTGCTCCAGGGCTTGGCATTCATCTGGAACCCTTGTTGGACAGACGAGGAACAAGTGACACACGGCAGCAGCGTTCAGCACTTTTGCCAATTATCTGCTACTATCATAGCAGGTTGTAATAATAATAATAATAATAAAAATAATAATAATAATGTTATTTCTTTTACATCTCACTAAATAACTTTTTAATTGAATTCGTCTCCGAAGACCATAAAAGTAGTTAGTGAGATATAAAGCAAATAACATTATTATTAAAATCACAGGAATAGAACTAGCTTTTGGGTGGTTAGGCCGTGTGCATTATGCAGAGTTTCGTCCAGACGTGCCATTTGGACTCATCAGCTGGAATGGCACGCCCCTCCAGGACTCTGCTTAGCAGTGGCAGACCAAACTGTAACATCATCATCATCACAAGGTTGGTTCACTCCTTCCCAGATGAACTAAGCAGCTCTTCGGCCAGTTGAAGGAAAATGTACAGTAAAAAGTTTAATACAGTGTATGTGTGGTACATACGTAAAAAGAGTGTTAAAGCGTCCTGCGCAGGGGAACAGCGACCAGCAAGGGGGCCCACAGGACAGAAACCGCACCACACCAACCGGGGCCGACCCCCACTGGGTTCACCTTTATTGGGGAGAGTGAGATGTATCTCGGGCGCGTATTTCGAAAAGGACTATTGACAGAAGATGACATGAGTAATTACATAAGTGTAGACATACGAAGAGAGGACAGAGTGTGGAGAAAGAGCGAAGAGGAATTAAATATAGGGCGGAGGGACCAAGTACGGAGAAGACACAGAGGAAGGAGGGGGATGGTAGTGGTAGCATAGAAGGTAGTAGACGGTCGTGGAAATGTTAGTAATAGAAGTGGCAAGAAGTCGGAGAAGTTCGAGAATTGGAAGTGGCGAAAGAAGAAAAGGTTGTGGTGGAGGAGGTGAATACACGGCCTGCGGTGGAGGGGGGGTGGGTGGCGGGACTGATTGTGGACGAGGTGGGAAGGCAGAAGATGGAGTGTGGGACGACATAGGAGGGGAGCGTGAATATTCCACTCGATGATATCAACGTCGAAGGTGGACTCCAGAAGTGACCAGTTGATGGACTGCAGCATCACTAGGAAGGTGAAGTCGAACCATGAAAGTAGGGCCACTATCGTTGTTGATACAGGTGACACGGTGAGCGGTGATGCCTGCCGTAGAAACCTCACTCAGGATATCTTCCTCCGGAATGGCAGGATCCACGCCGCGGACGACACAACTGGACGACGGAAGGGGATGTTGAACCCGAGGACGGGCGGCTGCCCGGGCAATTGTTGAGGAGGAAGAAGCACCAACAGTATCCCAGGGGTTAGAGGAGGATTGTTGGTCGTGGGAGGGGGGAGTCGAGAGGGAAGTGACAGTCGTTGATGGTATGGGAGAGGAGTGGCTAGCCGTAGTAGATATACTAGAAGGAGGAGAAGCAGATGCAGAGGTAGTGACGGAAGTTGTAGTAGTGATGGAAGTGGAAGTCGAAGTAGGAAGCTGTAGGGACGGCGCGGACTCCAGATGGGCAGTACGGACAGGATAACGCAGTTGATGTATGAGAGCGTCCGGAGCAGACTCCACTGGATAACGCTTGCCGTTGATGAGTGCACCGTCCTTAAGTAGATTCTGGGTGTCGACAAATTCTTTGACGACAATCAGGACGTTCGGAGCAGGGTGACCAGACTTGCTGTCTTGGAGCCGAACAACATCATGGGGAGTAATATAAGAATAGTGACGTAATTCATAGCTGATGAGTTCGTCCGCATAATGGTCGGGCACGCCCTTGATGACAACAGTGTACATGGTAGGCGGGGAGGCGACAGCCAACAAGGCGTCTGCCCAGTTATTATTGATTGGGCCGGCTGAGGCTAAGACGAGAAGAGAGCCACCCAGCCGCAAAAATGAGGGCGTGACGAAGTTGAGAGAGGGATGACCAAACTGTGTGGCCCCGCTGTGTTAGCAAATCAAGTTTGCTAACCTGCTAAAGGAGAAATGACTTCTCCGTTTAAAAAATGCTCCCCCATTGGAGATACAATATCAAAAAAGGGTTTCACGGCCGCAGATCTTAAAATCACAGGAATAGAACCAGCTTTTGGGTGGTTAGGCCGTGTGCATTATGCAGAGTTTCGTCCAGACGTGCCATTTGGACTCATCAGCTGGAATGGCACGCCCCTCCAGGACTCTGCTTAGCAGTGGCAGACCAAACTGTGTGGCCCCGCCGTGTTAGCAAATCAAGTTTGCTAACCTGCTAAAGGAGAAATGACTTCTCCGTTTAAAAAATGCTCCCCCATTGGAGATACAATATCAAAAAAGGCTTTCACGGCCGCAGATCTTAAAATCACAGGAATAGAACCAGCTTTTGGGTGGTTAGGCCATGTGCATTATGCAAAGTTTCATCCAGACGTGCCATTTGGACTCATCAGCTGAAATGGCACGCCCCTCCACGACTCTGCTTAGCAGTGGCAGACCAAACTGTGTGGCCCCGCCGTGTTAGCAAATCAAGTTTGCTAACCTGCTAAAGGAGAAATGACTTCTCCGTTTAAAAAATGCTCCCCTATTCGAGATACAATATCAAAAAAGGCTTTCACGGCCGCAGATCTTAAAATCACAGGAATAGAACCAGCTTTTGGGTGGTTAGGCCATGTGCATTATGCAGAGTTTCGTCCAGACGTGCCATTTGGACTCATCAGCTGGAATGGCACGCCCCTCCAGGACTCTGCTTAGCAGTGGCAGACCAAACTGTTTGGCCCCGCCGTGTTAGCAAATCAAGTTTGCTAACCTGCTAAAGGAGAAATGACTTCTCCGTTTAAAAAATGCTCCCCCATTGGAGATACAATATCAAAAAAGGCTTTCACGGCCGCAGATCTTAAAATCACAGGAATAGAACCAGCTTTTGGGTGGTTAGGCCGTTTGCATTATGCAGAGTTTCGTCCAGACGTGCCATTTGGACTCATCAGCTGGAATGGCACGCCCCTCCAGGACTCTGCTTAGCAGTGGCAGACCAAACTGTTCTTATTCTATTCTTTATTCAAATAGTTATTTCATTCCTGCCCGGTAAGGGGCAGGCGGGCCACCAGCTAAACATGTAGCTCTTTGGCCGGTGAGTGAGTACATAAAAGTAGAATTTTGAAACACATACATAGAAGTATGTCTCGTACATACTGAAAACAAAACATAATCAAATACAGATTGAAGCAGAGAAAATAAAAAACATAAACAAGTATATAACAAGGAAATATTATGTGATTTCTTCCATGTCAGTCTATTTTTCATTGATTTCGATTGGCACACAAAGTATAAACGCACAACACATCGTACTGAGAGAGAAATGTCTTCAGTTCATCTTGACGTACGATACGAAAAACACTATGGTGGAAGCAGAAAGAAATGGACGTACACTAGTGGAACAATGAGGACGCGAAAAACACAGAATGATTGAAAATGAACACGGATAGAGATGACACTGGTAGTGTCGTAAAGCACTCAGACACAGATATTGGAGGCCGGTACCACTGCCGCGAGGAGCATCGTAATATCCAGTAAAAGAAAAATTAGAATAAAAAGGCAGTGGGACAGGGGGGGAAGTTACGTGATAGGGGTGGGGAAAAGGTAAGAGATAGCAGGAGAGCGGTCATTATTAAGGATAGCGGTGGCAAGAGGAGAAAGGTTGAGGGCTTCTTTAATCGCAGAGTGATTGATGGCTAGGGCAGATTGTAAGTATTTGAGACGAAGATCATGGACATGAGTAAGGATGGTGGGGAAAGAATAAAGAGGTTGGAAGTCAGCAGAAGGGGTGTCAAAGGGGAGATGGTATGCAATACGCATAGCATGTCTGTCAAGTTTAAGCAAGGTCACGTATTGTTGTCTGTCAGCTGTGAGCCAGGTCAAGGAACTGTATGTTACGACAGGGCGAATAAAAGATTTATAAACTGTGAGGATTTGGGAAGGACGGAGGCCCCACGTTTTACCAGTGAGAATACGAAGGGCTCGAAAGCGTTGAAGGGCACGTTTGTATACTTGTGTTAAATGATGTTTCCAATGAAGGTTGTTCTGGAATTGAATACCAAGGTAGATTAGGGTATTAGTTTCTGGTAGTGGAGTATTATACAACGTTAAAAGAACTCGGTGACGGGGTCTAGTGAGGCGGGATTTTTTCCGAAATACAAGAAATTGGGTCTTGGTGGGATTAACAGCAATATGCCAGGCGTCGAACCAGGATTCTAGAACGGAGAGGTAGGTCTGTAAATAACGGGTAAGAGTAACAGTAGTAGGTGTAAGTGCAAGGATAGCCAGATCATCGGCATATTGATAGAGTCTTAAAGGGGGGTCGGGATGTGGGATATCATAAGTATATAAAATATATAAAAGTGGGGAAAGTGGGGAACCTTGGGCTACGCCCGCAGTCATACGAAAGGAATAGGAACGGGTACCACGGATGAGGATCTGTGCTGATCGATGTTGAAGATAGTTGAAAATAAATCGAATGATAGTGATAGGAATGGGAAGATGGCGTAACTTAAAAAGCAACCCAGCATGCCAGACTGAATCAAAAGCCTTATTCACATCGAGGCAAACTAAAGCGGCAGTTTTACGGGGGCGAAGATAGGCATTGAGAGAAGAGGATATGTGAAAGAGGTGATCGTGAGTGGAATGATGGGATCGAAAACCGGCTTGAGAGGATGGAATAAGACCTAGAGAGTCGAGATAGGAGGAAAGTCTCCTACTCAGAATCCCTTCTAGGATCTTGCTGAGGACAGGGAGTAAGGAGATTGGGCGATAAGACCGAATGTCAGATGGGAGTTTATGGGGTTTTAGGAATAGGAGAAGATTGGCGTTACCCCAATGATCGGGGTACGCGCCTGTATAAAGAATGTAGGTGTAAATAATGCTAAGAAGATAAAAAAGAATAGGAGGGGCTTCTTGAATATGACGATATGAGATGGTATCGGAGCCAGGGGAGGTGTTTTTCCGATGTTTCAGGAAAAGCCGGATATCAGTGGGTGTAATGGGAGCATTTAATGGATGAGTATAATCAACATGAGAAAAATGGAGGAATGAAGGTTGAAGTTCAGGGAGGTTAGGATCAGAGTAAGCAATGATGGTAGGTTCGTGAGGATGATGGAAATTAGGGGCGTGGGAGGGGGAAAACACAGTTTGATAATAGTCAGCGAAAAGATTAGCCTTGTCTTGGTCAGTTTGTGGATGAGTGGGGGGATGTGTAATAGGGTAGCGAGGAAGAGGGTTGGTAGTTTTGGTTAGTTTTCGAAAAGTCGTCCAAAAACGTCGAGGGTCGTGATAATCAGCTAGCTCAGTACACTTGTCCATCCACATTTTACGTTTAATAGCTTTAATATATGAGCGCGCGTGGCGTAAAGTTCGGCGGTGTTGTTGGAGCGTAGTAGGGTCCTTGGTTCGAGTATATGCAGTAAAGTAGTCATGAGCTAGCTGCAATAATCGGAGAGCTGTGGGGGGTATAGGAGGTTTAGAGGGGTGGTAGGAGTGACGAGGAATATGAAGAGAATCTGCGGTAAGGATAGCTCGCTCTATTTTAGAAATTAGGGCGAATAGAGTGGGAATATTCGTAGGCGGTACAGCATCACTGAGTAAGTTAGTGAGAGTAGTGCGATAAGTATTCCAATTAGTGTGATTGAAACGACGAGTAGGGGGAGGGCGAGGAGGGGGTAAGGTCTGACGGGGAAGAACACCAGGAAAGGTGAGAAGGGCTGGGGCGTGATCGCTACCTATAGAAACGAGCTGCTGGATGGTGATAGATGTGGCAAGGGAGGGAGAAAGAAGGAGGACATCAGGGGTGGAATTATTGGCTGGGAGGGTGTGGAAAGGAAAATGGAAGCGCATGCCCCGGAGAGACGTACATAAATTAGTGAACTCGGAGATTTGAGTAGGGGTATATGAAGTAACATTAAGGTCTGCAACTATAATATATTCAGAAAATGTAGCGTCTATGTATTTAATAAAATCAGAGGGAATGAAAGATTTAGACGGTATGTAGATAGTAGCTACCGTAATGGTTTTCTGAGGAGTAATTACTTCGAGTATTAGATATTCAGAGAAATTAGTAGGGAAGTGAAAGTAGTGCTGAATAACAGTAAAATCCCGTCTGACGCCGATAGCCACGCCACCACGGCCTTGAGTCGGACGATCAGCGCGATAGAAAGTAAACCGGGGAAATTGAGGCATTTGGGCCGGCGTCAGAAATGTCTCATTCAGAACAAAAATATCCGGGGCATACAATGAAAGGGAGGTGTCCAGCAGCGGCCGATTGGACTTAAGAGATCGTATGTTGGCATAGTAAAGCTTCAATACGCTAACGCATAAAGTGAACAGTACTTAGGGGAAAAAATGCAAAATGCATTTTATTCCCCGAGTACGCCACGTCGACATGAGTGTTCAAAACCAATCGAGCCGCTAGCTGGATCTGATTTAGGATGTGTGGGCGATGGAAGGGGAGGACGTTCTGTAACACCATCGTAATAAAACGAATGATGTTCTCAGAACTCGGAGGGAGGAGGAAGGAGGAAGAGGCAGGGGTAGGTAGGTCTTGAGATTGAACAGGGACAACGGTTTCAGGATGATCAGGTTCAGGAGCAGGTTTGGAACGACATTTATAACTGAAAGCAGGATGATTTTGATTACAATTAACACATTTTGGATTCGACTTATTGGGACAAGCATGAGTAGGATGCTCCTCACGTGAACAGATGGCACATACCTCCGGATGAACACATGGTGTCCCTGGGGCGTGGTCGAACCTCTGGCACGTCCCGCAGCGGATCTTCTGAGGTGGCGATGTTCTGGAGGGTTCCACCCGATGGCGCCGGGCGTAGATCATGGCGCCGTCACGGAGCAGGGCGTCGAGCGTCGAGACGTCGCGTGATAGAATGCGAACCAAGGAAGTGGGTCCTTGAGCGTTCCGAATACGGATGACTCGGTAGATGTGGTGACCCTCGAGTTGGAGTTGAGCAGCCACCTCATCGTCGGTGTAGTCTTGGTCGACTCCATAAGCAACCACAGATAGAATTGTTGCTGGTCGGGTGGGCGGTGCAGGACGTTGTGTTGGACGCTGTGTGGTGACATTAGTGGCCCGTGCATGTGTCCCCAGTTGATGAGCTCCGATGTTATTCATGAAGTGATGGTAAAATGGTTGGCAGGTTTTAAGATTATAACCATCTCTCGACCGTTGGATTTCAAGCTTATAATCCTGAAGATTGGGCATAAATTTTGCAATTAGTTGATAGATGCACCTGACGTTGGCCTTGGTGATGTCCAGATTTGTAAGCTTTATCAGATAGAAAGGCGGTTGAACAGTTGGCTGGAGCGTTGGAGTAACAATACTGCGCTGGCGAATATTAGGTGGTATTGCTGGGTTTTGCGCCGCCTGAGCATAACTACGTACATGTGCAGGCATGTACGTTGCAGGTTGGTCCAACAGGTTGGGCAGTTGGTGGGCGGTCGAAGGTCCAGGGCCCAGCAAATGAATCCCAAGGTCCGTTCCAGAAGATTCCAGACGAGCATGAGATCCCGGTGAGGTTTCGACAGAGCCTGGAGAACGTTGTATCAGGGATTGTGTCGGACAAATTCTTTTCCTTTCTCCATCAGGACTTCCAGAACCAGATTCCGATAAACGACGAGGTTGTTTGGTTTGAGTAGTTTCCATGTCCTTTGGTGGCGACCTGGGTGAACGTGATCGCGTTGGTGATGGCGGCGGTGAAGGAGTCATCGCGTAACTTCCAGAAACTTCTTGATATGTAGACGTAAGACTGTCGACGTGTAGAGATTCCGGTCCGATCATATACCGTAGACTGAGAGCGAATGACCAAACTGTGTGGCCCCGCCGTGTTAGCAAATCAAGTTTGCTAACCTGCTAAAGGAGAAATGACTTCTCCGTTTAAAAAATGCTCCCCCATTGGAGATACAATATCAAAAAAGGCTTTCACGGCCGCAGATCTTAAAATCACAGGAATAGAACCAGCTTTTGGGTGGTTAGGCCGTGCCATTTGGACTCATCAGCTGGAATGGCACGCCCCTCCAGGACTCTTCTTAGCAGTGGCAGACCAAACTGTTTTTTTTTTTTTTTTTTTTTTTTTTCCACAAGGTTGGTTCATTCCTCCCCACAGAGGGGAGGCGGGCCGCCAGCTGAACATTGCAGCTCTTTGGCCAATAGGAAAGAAAACTTACATAGAATTGAAAAACATAGAGAAATATGTGTTGTACATACATATGGAAACAAAATATATCATATCGCAGAGGATAACTGCAAGCAGAGACTTGTAATACATAACTGTAGTGGAGAAAAAGCAACATTATGTAGATGTAGGAAAAGGAACGGCAAGAAGAGTTATATATAGGATAATTGATAAGGAAAAGGCATGATGGATAAGAGGACTGGAGAAAAAGACCAAGGTGTAATAGCAATAAAGTTATGTGATAGCACGGTTAGTGCCTTTGGATCAGTATCACTGACTTAGAGGGCGTGTGCCAACACTGCCAAGAGCATCCTAAAAAAACAATGATGAGAGCCGAAAGAAATAGTAGTCAGGGCAGTGGGGCAGCTAGAGGGGGGAAACTACGTGACAGCAGGAGGAAAGAGGTGGGAGGAGGAAGGGGTAGGAGAATGACGATGAATAGCTTTAGCAAGAGGAGAAAGATTAAGCGCTTCAGTAATGGAGAGGTTTTGATGTGTGAGACCGGAAGTGAGGTAGGCGAGCCAGAGATCATGGATATGGGTGAGAATGGAGGGGAAGGAATGGTACGGTTGGAAGTGGGCAGTAGGTGTATCGTAGGGGAAATGGTAGGCTATACGTATAGCATGTCGGTCTAATGTAAGGAGTTTCGTATAAGATGTGGCGTCGGCAGTCAACCAAGTCAGAGAGGCATAAGTCACTACAGGGCGAATGAAGGTTTTATATATATGTAATATTTGAGAAGGTCGGAGTCCCCACGTATTTCCAGAGAGAATACGGAGGACCCGAAAACGTTGTAGGGCTTTCTTATAGACTAGGTTAAGATGATAGAGCCATTTAAGGTTGTTTTGGAAAGTAATACCGAGATATTTAAGAAGGGACATTTCAGTTAATGGGATGTTATACATAGTGAGGTGAACACGATGGTGAGGACGACAGAGATGGGATTTAGTACGAAAAACTATGAATTGAGTCTTTGTAGGGTTAACAGTAATGTGCCAGGAATTTAGCCAGGAAGCCAGAATGTTTAGATATGTTTGCAGTTTACGTGTAAGGGTGGTAACAGTAGGGGTAAGAGCAAGGATAGCCAGGTCGTCCGCATCTTGGTAAAGTCGAAGGGGAGGGTCGGGATGAGGAATATCGTAGGTGAAAATGACGTACAGAATGGGAGAGAGAGGGGAGCCCTGGGGCAGACCAACTGCCACAGGGAAGGAATATGAAAGTGTGCCATGAAGGAGAATTTGTGCAGTACGTTGATGCAGAAAATTATGAATAAAACGGACTATGGTAATGGGAAGCGGGAGGTGGCGAAGTTTGTAGAGTAAGCCTGGATGCCATACAGAGTCAAAGGCTTTGTTAACATCGAGACATACCAAGGCTGCAGTACGGCGAGGACGTAAGTAGGCATTAAGGGAGGCGGAAATGTGAAAGAGATGGTCCTGGGTAGCATGAAGAGAACGGAAACCGACTTGAGATTGGGGAAGAAGGCCTAGTGAGCAGAGATAGGACGAGAGGCGCTTACTCAATATACCTTCGAGAATCTTGGAAAAAACCGTGAGAAGGGATATGGGACGGTAAGAGTGGAGGTCCGATAGAGGTTTGGCTGGTTTGGGGAAAAGGAGGATGTTGGCATTACCCCAATGAGGGGGGTAGTAGCCAGTATAGAGGAGAAAGGTATAAACTATACTAAGTTGTTCAAGAAAGAGTGGTGGGGCTTCTTTGATATGGCGATAAGTGAGGCGGTCAGGGCCAGGAGAAGTGTTTTTCTTATTCTTCAGATAGTGGGAAATGTCTGAGGGAGTAATAGGAACATTAAGAGGATGAGTATGATCGACAGTAGGAAAGTGGTGAAAAGAAGGTTGAAATTCAGGGAGACGGGAGTGAGTACATTGGTGAATGATAGGTTCATCAGGGTGGGAGAGGTCGGGCGCAGCAGAAGGGGTAAAGAGAAGATGAAGATGGTTGGCAAAGAGGTCCGCTTTATCTTTGTCGGAAAGAGGACGGGGGGGAGAAGTAAGTATGGGGTAAGAGGGAAGAGGTTTAGTTGTTTTCGTAAGGCGTCGGTAGGTGTGCCAGAATTGTCGGGGGTCATGGTAGTCAGCAAGATCAGTACATTTGTCCATCCACATTTTTCGTTTAATAGCCTTGATGTAAGAGCGAGCGTGGCGTAACGTTCGACGGTGTTGTTGTAAAGTGGTAGGGTCCCGAGTTCGAGTGTAATGATGATATAGATCGTGAGCTAGGTGTAAGAGGCGCAGGGCCTTAGGGGGAATGGGAGGTTTGGAAGGGTGATAGGAATGGCGAGGGATATGGTGTGCATCAGCAGTAATAAGAGCCTGTTCGAGACGGGTGATGATAAGTTGTATGTTTGGAATTGAGGTAGGTGTTGAAGGCAGTTGACAATAGTGAGACGATAGGCATGCCAATTAGTATGTTCAAAGCGGCGGGTAGGGGGGGGACGGGGAGGGGTATGAATAGGAAAGGGAGACAGGTCAGGGAGGGTTATAAGGGCAGGAGCATGATCACTCCCAACAAATTGGAGTTCGCGGATGGTGACAGAAGTAGCTAAAGAGGGCGAGAGAAGAAGAACATCGGGAGTGGTTTGGGATAAGGGTAACGTATGAAAAGGGAAAGGGAAATGCATACCCCGGATATAAGCACATAGTGTCTGAAATTCAACACGTTGGACAGCGCTATACGAATTTATATTAATGTCTGCTACGATGACATAATCAGTGAACCGAAAATCAACATGCTTTACAAAATCTACAGGGACCGGGTTTCCGGATGGCAAATAAAGAGTAGCGATTGTAAATGTTTTGTGAGGGGTGAGGATTTCAAGTATAAGGTATTCGTTGAAAGTGTTGTGGAAGGGTGGGAAATGATGTCGGATAACCGTAAGGTCTTTTCGGACACCAATTGCTACACCACCTCGTGAGGAATGAGGACGGTCACCGCGAAAAAGATTGAAAGTAGGGAAAGTTGGGGTGTGATGAGAGGTCAAAAAAGTTTCGTTGAGTACAAAGATATCCGGGGTATATTGTGAGAGAGTAGTGTCAAAAAGCGGTCGGTTGGCAGAAAGCGAGCGTATGTTAGTATAATAAATTCTCATAGTATTAATTTATGAAAGGGAAGGTACGCAAGGGAATGAATGCAAAATGCATTCTATTCCCGGAATAGACAACGTCTACATGGGTATTGAAAGCCAACCGAGCTGCTAATTGCACTTGTTGAAGGATGTGAGGGCGTTGGAAAGGGAGAATGTTCTGGAGTACCATCGTGATAAATCGAATGGTACTCTCGGAACTAGGGGGAGGGAGCTTAGAAGGGAGGTGGGGATCAGGGAGGTCCTGGGACGTGACGGGAACTACCGTTTCTGGTTGGGAAGGGTCAGGTTGGGGTATTGCTTTACATTTATAACTATATGCCGGATGGGCGAGATCACAATTAATACATTTAGGGTTTTTTTTGTTTGTACAGTGTGTAGTAGGATGCTCTGGGCTAGCACAAATGGCACATACCTCCTGCTGTACACAAGGCGCTCCAGGTGGATGATCATAGCGGTTGCACTTCCCACACCGGAACTTCTGTGGGGGTGAGCTGCACGACGGTTCCACACGATGTCGACGGCCGTAGATAAGAGCGCCGTCCTGGAGCAGGGCGTCCAATGTTGAAGGATTCGGAGACAAGATCCTGATGAGGCGGGTGGGACCTTGGGCGTTCCTGATCCGAATAACTCTGTGTATCATGGAGTAGATGTTTTGAAGCTGTAGGAGCACGTCGTCATCCGAATAGTCCCTGTCGACACCATAGGCGACGACAGAGAGAAGGGGCCTGGATCGGGCAGGGGGTTCAGGTCGTTGTGCCGGTCGTTGTTGAGGTAGCGCTTTTGCCTTGCAGTGAGGTCCGAACTGGTCCTGACCTATTTTGGAAGTAAAGTGAGCGTGGAATGATTTTGAAGTTTTGAGGTTGAATCCGTCTCGAGTTTTCTGGATCTCCAAGTTATAGTCCGGCAGATTAGGGGTATAACGAGCAATAGTCGTATAAATAGTACGGGTATTAGCCTTGGTGATGTCAAGATTGGTAAGCTTGATAATATAGAAGGGTGGGGGCTGGGGGGGGGGCAACTGTCGGTTGAGTCGATAGGAGACTGCGATTGCGGATATATGGAGGTAAAGCTGGATTTTGAGCAACTTGGGCGTAGCTCCTGGCGTTGTCTGGCATGAAGGGTGAAGCAGACGATGAGCCAGGGAATGGATACGAAGGCGCTGGAGTGTCAAGTGGAGTAATGCCCAGACCAGATGGCTGTTGTACTGGGGAAGTACGGGCTGAAGCACTTTGAAAGGAACTGGACCCAGTGTACGTTGAGCCGGAAGAGAATTCTGGTGGAGGCGAATTGGCACAGCGTTTCTTCGTGCGTCCAGGTTCCGTTGCAGGACTTTCCACTTCCTCACGGCGGCGACTGGTCTTGATCTTCTCAGCGTCCATATCCCGTTCCGAGGGTGAAGAAGAGGTCGGTGGCGTCCGTTGACGAGTTGGTGACAGTGGTGGCTGCCGACTCATGTTGCTGGAAAGCCGTAGAGATGCCACGAAGTTTCTAGAAGGTTCTCGAAGAGCGTCCGGAAGAAGCGATGAATAGCTGCTCATGTACGCGCGGAAAGATATACTGATCCGTGACCAAACTGTGTGGCCCCGCCATGTTAGCAAATCAAGTTTGCTAACCTGCTAAAGGAGAAATAACTTCTCCGTTTAAAAAATGCTCCCCCATTGGAGATACAATATCAAAAAAGGCTTTCACGGCCGCAGAATTTAAAACCACAGGAATAGAACCAGCTTTTGGGTGGTTAGGCCGTGTGCATTATGCAGAGTTTCGTCCAGACGTGCCATTTGGACTCATCAGCTGGAATGGCACGCCCCTCCAGGACTCTGCTTAGCAGTGGCAGACCAAACTGTGTGGCCCCGCCGTGTTAGCAAATCAAGTTTGCTAACCTGCTAAAGGAGAAATGACAAGTTTTATGAAGCATTGAGTGACATTATGGTAAGGGTCAACAGCAAGGATAGAATAGTGCTAATGGGCGATTTCAATGCAAGAGTTGGAAATAGAACTGAAGGATACGAAAGGGTGATTGGTAAATGTGGGGAAGCTAATGGGAATGGGAAGCGTTTGCTGGACTTCTGTGCTAGTATGGGTTTAGCAGTTACGAATACATTCTTCAAGCATAAGGCTGTTCACCGCTACACATGGGAGGCTAGGGGTACCAGATCCATAATAGACCATATCTTAACCGACTTCGAATTCAGGAAATCTGTTAGAGTTTTCTGGGGATTTTTCGATGATACAGACCACTGTGTGATCTGTAGTGAACTAAGTATCTCTAGGCCTAGGGTAGAGAAAGTGAAATCTGTCTGCAAATGAATAAGGGTAGAAAATCTCCAGGATGAGGGAATTAGACAGAAGTACATGGATATGATTAGTGAGAAGTTTCAAACAGTAGACAGTTAGGAGGTTCAGGATATAGAAAGTGAATGGGGTGGCATACAGGGATGCTTTAGTAGAAACAGCAAGGGAATGCCTAAGAACAACTGTGTGTAAAGATGGGAAAAGGCAAACATCTTGGTGGAATGATGAAGTGAGAGCAGCTTGTAAATGTAAAAAGAAGGCTTATCAGAAATGGCCCTAAACAAGGGCCGAGGCAGACAGGGATTTGTACGTAAATGAAATAAACAGAGCAAAACAAATAGTTGTTGAATCCAAAAAGAAGTCCTGGGAAGATTTTGGTAATAATCTGGAAAGGCTAGGTCAAGCAGCAGGGAAACCTTTCTAGACAGTAATAAATAAAGAATCTTAGGAAGGGAGGGAAAAAGGAAATGAACAGTGTTTTGAGTAATTCAGGTGAACTCGTAATACATCCCAGGGAATCACTGGACAGGTGGAGGGAATATTTTAAACATCTTCTCAATGTAAAAGGAAATCATCTTGGTGGTGTTGCAAACAGCCAAGCTCATGGGGAGGAGGAAAATGATGTTGGTGAAATTACGCTTGAGGAAGTGGAAAGGATGGTAAATAAACTCCATTGTCGTCAGGCAGCAGGAATAGATGAAATTAGACCTGAAATGGTGAAGTATAGTGGAAAGGCCGGGATGAAATGGCTTAATAGAGTAGTAAGATTAGCATTGAGTGTTGGTAAGGTACCTTCAGATTGGACAAAAGCAGTAATTGCACATATCTATAAGCAAGGGAATAGGAAGGATTGCAACAACTATCGAGGTATCTCATTCATTAGTATATCAGGCAAAGTATTCACTGGCATCTTGGAAAGGAGAGCACAATCAGTGGTTGAGAGGATGTTGGATGAAAACCAGTGTGGTTTTAGACCACAGAGAGGCTGTCAGTATCAGATTTTCAGTATGCGCCAGGTAATTGAATAATGCTACGAGAGGAATAGGCAGTTGTGTTTATGTTTTGTAGATCTAGAGAAAGCATATGACAGGGTACCAAGGGAAAAGATGTTCAATATACTGGGGGACTATGGAATAAAAGGTACCGTAGATTATTAAAAATCAATCAAAGGCGTTTATGTTGACAATTGGGCTTCAGCGAGAATTGATGGTAGAATGAGTTCTTGGTTCAGGATACCTACAGGGGTTAGACAAGGCTGTAATCTTTCACCTTTGCTGTTCATAGTTTACATGGATCAACTGCTGAACAGTATAAAATGGCAGGGAAGGATTCAGTTAGGTGGAAATGTAGTAAGCAGTCTGGCCTATGCTGACGACTTGGTCTTAATGGCAGATTGTGCCGAAAGCCTGCAGTCTAATATCTTGGAACTTGAAAATAGGTGCAATGAGTATGATATGAAAATTAGCCTCTCAATGACTAAATTGATGTCAGTAGGTAAGAAATTCAACAGAATCGAATGTCAGATTGGTGATACAAAGCTGGAACAGGTTGATAATTTCAAGTATTTAGGTTGTGTGTTCTCCCAGGATGGTAATATAGTAAGTGAGATTGAATCAAGGTTTCGTAAAGCTAATGCAGTGAGCTCGCACTTTCAATCAACAGTATTCTGTAAGAAGGAAGTCAGCTCCCAGACGAAACTATCTTTACATCGGTCTGTTTTCAGACCAACTTTGCTTTACGGGAGCGAAAGCTGGGTGGACTCAGGATATCTTATTCATAAGTTAGAAGTAACAGACATGAAATTACCAAGAATGATTGCTGGTAAAAACAGGTGGGAACAATGGCAGGAGGGTACTCGGAATGAGGATATCAAGGCTAATTTAGGAATGAACTCAATGGATGAAGCTGTACGCATAAACCAGCTTTGGTGGTGGGGTCGTGAGGCTAATGGAGGAGGATAGGTTACCTAGGAGAATAATGGACTCTGTTATGGAAGGTAAGAGAAGTAGAGGTAGACCAAGACGACGATGGTTAGACTCAGTTTCTAACGATTTAAAGATAAGAGGTATAGAACTAAATGAGGCCAAAACACTAGTTGCAAATCGAGGATTGTGGCGTCGTTTAGTAAATTCACAGAGGCTTGCAGACTGAACGCTGAAAGGCATAAAAGTCTATAATGTATGTATGTATGTATGTATGCATGTATGTATGTATGTATGTATTCCTCTGATTAATGGCAGTTAACTTAGTAAGTTCATTTTTATTTTTAGACAAGCAGTAACCCGCAGCTTCGCTCGCGTGGACTTAGTAATTTGATAAAAGTATTCATATCTCGGAATTGTACTAAGACATTATCTGAAAATCCCTAAAGTATTAAAAACTACCAAAAAAAATGAGTTTCATTAACCCCAGAAACACTTTGTAAACCACGTTTGTGGCGTTACCTTTTTGAGATAAGATGACCATGCGACATAGAACTGTACATGTTGGAAACAGTCTTCTGTCAAGTCGATAATAAAAGTAAATACACGTTTCTTTATTTTCAAAGGAGATTCCAAATACCACTTTCTCAGTCCTTTCCCACTCACACCCCCATCTAAGTGGATTTTCCAAAAACAAAAAATACATGTTTCTTTATTTTTAAAGGAGATTACTAAGACCAGTTTTCACGATTGTAACTTTCAGTTATTGAGTTATAAGTTTCTCCATAAAAGGAATTCAATTTAGTCACTTCCTTTCACCCCCCCCCCCCCCAACCCCACAAATGAATTTTTCGAAATATAAGAGTTTCTTTATTTATAAAGGAACTACCAAATACCAATTATCAGGACTGTAACATCTTCACTTTTGAGGTATATGTAACCTCATAAAAAGAATTCAACTCCGTTTTCAGCAGCCCACTCTCACCAAGTTGATTTCCCCCCAAAATTGCATTTTTATTGTTCAAAGGAGATTCCAAATAAAAATGTTCAAGTTTGTAACGTCTTTAGTTTTTTTAGATATAAGTATTCTCATACTAATAATTCAACTAATTTTTCGATTCTTTCACCACCATTCTTAAGTAAATTTCATGAAAACAAAAGAATACGTGTTTATTTTCTAAGGAGATTCCAAACACCAATTTTCACGTTCTCAACATCTTTAGTTTTTGACATATAAGTTTCCACATACAAAGAATTCATCTCATTTATCAATTCTTTCACCCCCTCCCCGAAGTGGATTTTGTGAAAACAAAAATGTATTTCTTTACTTTTACAGGAGACTACAAATACCAATTTTCAAGTCTGTAATACATTACGTGTCTGAGATAATTTGCAGACATAGTCCTTTTTAAATTCACCACGCTTTTCACTCCTGTTCACCCCCTAATATATTGGATTGTCCAGAAACACAAAAACACATGTTTCTTTATTTTCAAAGGAGATTCCCAATACCAATTTTCATGCATGTAACATCTTCAGTTTTTGAGATATAAGTATCCTCATAAAAGGTATTCAACCCGCTTTTCCCCTTTTTTCAGCCCCTTAATGGGATATTCCAAAAAACAAAAAATTCGTATTTCTTTATTTTTAAATGAGATTCCAAATACTAATTTTTATGTCTGTAGACTTTTAAGTTTTGATACACAGATATCCTCATTTAAAATATTCATCCCCCTTTTCACCCCCCTTAGGGACAGAATATCCAAAAATCCTTCCTCAGTTAGCACCTACACCTTAATATAAATCTATTCCCAAAAT
Source organism: Anabrus simplex (assembly GCF_040414725.1). Lineage (NCBI taxonomy): Eukaryota > Metazoa > Arthropoda > Insecta > Orthoptera > Tettigoniidae > Anabrus > Anabrus simplex. Next base: position 1,119,200,421 of record NC_090266.1, on the reverse strand, counting down.
TTCATTTAAGTCCAATAGTTTTGGCTCAGCGATGATGAATCAGTCACTCAGTCAGGACATGTTATTTTATAATTATATACAGACTAGCAAGATACCCGTGCTTCGCTACGGTATCTATATATTTAAAAAATGTATGAAAACTAAAGTCAGTCAGTCTGGCCATTCTATCTGGTCGATTTCCTTCATTTTTTAAACTGAAATGTATTCTTGCACAGATTTGCCATCAGGTACTATATAAATCACTTAACTTCTGGCTTCCTCAAATTATTTGACTTTTCAATTTTTTGTCTCTTTGAAGCAATCATATCTTTGGTTCTAATTGAGGTGTGGAGTTCATTTTGGCCTAAAAACACTCAGTGGATCAAGCTCTTTCATTTCAGCTCCTAACTATTCAAATGGGTTGATTCTGAGGAAAGTTATGAGTTCGCAATGAATTTGACGGCTCATTTCTTCAACATTTTTCTCATTGAAGCAAACATATATTTCGTTCTAATCAAGGTGCGTGGTTTGTTTTGGTCTAAAAACCCTCAGTGGATCAAGATCTTTCTTTTGAGGTAATAACTACTTAAATTGGTAGATTCTGAGAAAAGTTATGAGTACATTTGTCTCCATGATGAAGATCTTTGAATAACTTATTAACAGTTTGGCACGTACCTGTTGTACCAAGGAACGTTTAACTCAATTTCTTTGTGTGATGTATTTTCAAGTGTTTTGTTGAAAGAATATTACATTCAATTACCACAGCAGATCATGTGCTTTATTTCATTAACTCGAAACTTTGCAAAAACATCCGTAAGGATAGTAACGAACAACACCATACTGTGCACATTGTGGGCGGAGCTAGCGGGAAACTGCTAGTTATATTGAAATTTATAATTGAATGCATAACGTTTTATATATCAGCCGCTGAAATTCATGAGCTGACTACTTTTCTGAGATAATCAACCAAAATTCGTGATCAGACTCGTTTTCTGAAAGATTACGGCAAAGTTCCTCCCATTTTTCAATGTTTCTCTCTAGCAATCAATTTCGTACTTCCCAGGCTAGGTCCAGGTATTCCACCTGGTCAGTTGGGTCCCTAAATCATTGCCATCTTTTCCTACAAGCATTTTTAATATGGATCAAATCCTGGAGGAGACCCGGCGTGGTGTCATCTTGGGTGCCTTGGCGGTACTGAACCCGCAGCGGGACTGCATTTGTAGTCATTACCTGGCCAGGACCCATTTCCAGCGCAGTCCGCACATTTAGACGACGGTCCAGAACATTATTATTATTATTATTATTATTATTATTATTATTATTATTATTAGGGTTGGTGATATTAGTTGAATTTAGGTTATTATTATTATTATTATTATTATTATTATTATTATTATTATTATTATTATTATGGACCCCTCAGCAAGATGCAAGACCGCTACTTGGCAGTAAATTACATATGCTAACTTTGTCATTGCTGACAATGTGACCAGAGCACCATACAATACGAATGATATACTTCTGTGCATTATTGACCTTATTATAGAGGTGAACAATTGCACGGTCAATATCATTCCTATCGTTTATTTCAAATGTGTTTAAACTTTTATTTATATGCCAGGTGAATCTACAGGAATCTAACTTTAAGTTCTCGAAAGGAAAAAATGGCTCTTGAAAACGAACCCAGGAAAGATTAAAATGATCAGTTTATTTTCAGAATAAGTACATTATGAACAGTAAAATCAATTGGTCTCAACTCTCTTTTCATCCCACCGCAGTTAAGTTGATTCTCAACCCCCCCCCCCCTTCCCACAAGAACAGAAGGCGTGCTTCTTTATGCTCAAATAGATTCCAAATACCAATGTTCACATCTGTTACCCTCAGTTTTGAGATATAAGTATCCCTATCAAAATAATTCACTTTTCTTTCACCTCCTTTCCCCCTCCCCCCCCAACCAAAAGAATTTTCCGGCAATAAAACTTGTTTCTTTAATAGTAAAGGATATTCTAAATACCAATTATCACGCCTGTAAGATCTTCAGTTTTTGATTCAACTCCTTTTCACTCCTGCCCCCAAGATCATTTTCCCCAAAAAATGCGTTTTTCTTCGTTTTTAAAGGAGATCCAAGTACTAATTTTCACGTCTGTAACAACTTTAGTTTTTATTAGATGTAAGCATCTTCATACAATCAGTTCAATTAATTTTTCAATTCTTTCACCCCCCCCCCCCCCCCCCCATTTCATTGGATTTTCCGAGAATACATGAATCTTTACTTTTAAAGCAGATTCCAAATACCAATTTTCATGTCTTTAACATCTTTCGTTTTTGAGATAATAGTATCTTCACACAAATGATTAAACTAATTTTCCCATTCACCCCACCCCCTTTCAGTAGATTTCCGAAAACAAAAATACGTATTTCTTTAATTTTAAAGAAGATCCCAAATACCAGATTTCACGTCTGTAACACCTTCAGTTTTTGAGATATCACTATCGTAATTAAAAGATTTTATGGAAACAAAAAACACGTGTTTCCTTATTTTTAGTAGAGGGGATAAAGAAATACCATTTTTAACTTCTGTAACATGTTAAGTTTTTGAAATATAGTGTAGAAATGCTCTTTTTAAAATTTCACCCACTTTTTTAGTTCCCCTTAAGTGGAATTTCCAAAAACAAATCTGCTATGTTTCTTTACTTTTACAGGAGATTCCAAATACCAATTTTTACACCTGTAACATTTTATGTATCTGAGATATACTGTAGATATAGTCTTTCCAAAAATTCACCCCAATTTGTCACGCCTGTTTCAACCCCATTAATTGGATTTTCCAAAAACAAAAAATACATGTTTCATTATTTTTAAAGGAGATCCCAAATACCAATTTTCACGTCTGTAATACCTTCAGTTTCTGGGATATAAGTATCCTCATTAAAGGCATTCAACCCTTTCTCTGCCCTTTTTCGCCCCTCCTATTGAGATTTTCCGAAAAAAAATACATGATTTTTTAATTTTTAAAGGAGATTCTAAATACAAATTTTTACATATGTAAACTTTTAAAGGTTTGAGATATAGATAAACTCATTTTAAAAATTCACCCCCTTTTTACCCGCCGTTAATTGGATTTTCTAAAAACAGAAAAATACGTGTTTCTTTTTTTTTTAAAGGAGATTCTAAATACCAATTTTTATATACATAAACTTTTATAAAGTTTTGAGATTTAGATTTTAAAAATTCACCCCTTTTTTCACCCCCTTAGTGATGGAATATCCAAAAATCCTCCCTTAGCGAGCACCTACATTGTAATATATATGTATCCTCAAAATTTCATTTCTTTTTGTCTTTTAGTTTTGGCTCGGAGATGATGACTCAGTCAGTCAGTCAGTCAGTCAGTCAGTCAGTCAGTCAGTCAGTCAGTCAGTCAGGACATGTTCTTTTATATATATAGATTAGCAAGATACCCATGCTTCGCTATGGTATTGTACTGAAATTTATAATGGAATGCTTTTTATATATAATCCGCCGAAATTCATGATCTCACTCGTTTTCTGAGGGATTACGGCAAAGTTCGTTCCACTTTTCAAACTTTCTTTCCAGCAATCTATTTCGTACTTCCCAGGCTAAGTCCAGGTATTCCACCCGGTCAGTTTTGTCTGTATAACAGAATGGGTGATATTAGTTGAATTTAGGTTATTATTATTATTATTATTATTATTATTATTATTATTGTACCAGGTGAGTTGGCCATGCGGTTAGGGGTGCGCAGCTGTGAGCTCTCATCCGGGAGATAGTGCGTTCGAACCCCACTGTCGGCAGCCCGGAAGATGGTTTTCCATGGTTTCCCATTTTCATGCCAGGCAAATGCTAGGGCTGAACCTTAATTAAGGCCATGGCCACTTCCTTCCCATCCCTAGGAATTTCCTGCCCCTTCGTCGCCATAAGACCTACCTGTATCTGTGCGACGTAATGCAAATAGCAAAAGGAGACAATTATGTTATTATTGTTGATGTTCTGTACCCCACAGCAAGATGCAAGACCGCTACTTGACGGTAAATTACATCTGCTGCCATTGTCATTGTTGACAATGTGGCCAGCACCATTATCGCGCGTAGGCAAGTGCGCGGGATTTCTGGCGGTACGAATGATTTAGGTACTTCCATGCATTATTGACCTTATTATAGAGGTGAATTATAGAGGTCAATTTCATTCCCATCGTTTATTTCAAATGTGTTTAAATTTTTATTTATATGCTAGGAGAATCTACTGTAATTTAAGTTCTCCAAAGGAACAGATGGCTCTTGAAAACGAAAACAGGAATGAATAAAAATGTCAGTTTATGATCAGAATCAGTACATTATGAACAGTAAAATCAATTGGTCTTAACTCCTTTTTCACCCCACTGCCGTTAAGCCTAAAAGAAAAGAAGGCATGTTTCTTTATGTTTAAAGGAGATTTCAAATACCAATGTTCACGTCTGTTACCTGCTGTTTTGAGATATAAGTATCCCCATGGAAAGAATTCACTTTTTTGCACCTCCTTTTGCCACCTCCCCAACCGAGGTTGATAGCTGCAGTCGCTTAAGTGCAGCCAGTATCCAGTATTCGGGAGATAGTGGGTTCGAACCCCACTGTCGGCAGCCCTGAAGATGTTCTTCCGTGGATTCCCATTTCACACCAGGCAAATGCTGGGGCTGTATCTTAATTAAGCCCACGGACGCTTCCTTTCCACTCCTAGCACTTTCCTATCCCATTGTCGCCATAAGACCTATCTGTGTCGGTGTGATGTTAAGCAGTTTGCAAAAAAATATTCACCCCCCCCCCAAATGAATTTTCCGGCAAAAAATACTTGTTCTTTTAATAGTAAAGGATCTCCTGAATACCAGTTATCATGACTCTTAACATCTTCAGTTATTGAGATATGTGTCCTCATAAAAGGAATTCAACTCTTTTCACCCCGGCCCCCCAAGATCATTTCCCCCCAAAATGCCTTTTTCTCAGTTTGTAAAGGAGAACCAAATACCAATTTTCACGTCTGTAACAACTTCAGTTTTTATTAGATGTAAGTATCCTCATACAATTAATTTTTCAATTCTTTCACCACCCCCGTTCATTGGATTTTCTGAGAATACGCGTTTCTTTACTTTTAAAGAAGATTCCAAATACCAATTTCCACGTCTGCAAAATCTTTCGGTTTTGAGATAATAGTATCTTCATACAAATAATTCAACTAATTTTTTATCCCCCCCCATTAAGTGGATTTCTGAAAACAATATATATGTATTTCTTTATTTTTAAAGAATATTCCGAATACCAAATATTACGTATGTAACATCTTCAGTTTTTGTTTTTAATAGAGATAAAAAATACCATCTTTCACATCTGTAACATGTTCTGTTTTTTGAGATACACTGTAGAAATGCTCGTTTTACAGTTTCACCCCTTTTTAGTTCCCCTTATATGGAGTTTCCAGAAATAAATCACCTATGTTTCTTTACTTTTACAGGAGATTCCAAATACCAATTTTTCGTCTGTAATATTTCACGTTTCTCAGATATACTGTAGATATAGTCTTTCTAAAAATTCTACCCAATTTGTCATTCCTGTTTAACGTCCATTAATTGGATTTACCAAAAAACAAAAAAATTATGTGTTTCTTTATTTTTAAGGGATATCCCAAATACCAATTTTCAGGTCTGTAATATCTTCAGTTTCTGAGATATAAGTATCCTCATTAAAGGCATTCAACACCTTTTTCACCCTTTTCACCCCTTCTATTGGGATTTTCCAAAAACAAAGAAATATGTGTTTCTTTATTTTTAAAGGAGATTCTAAATACCAATTTTTACATTTGTAAACTTTTAAAGTTTGGGATATAGTTACACTCATTTTAAAATTCCACCCCCCTTTACATCCCCCATTAATTGTATTTCCCAAAAAAGAAAATACAGGTTTGTTTATTTTTAAAGAAGATTACAAATACCAATTTTCAGATATGTAATATCTTCAGTTTCTGAGATATAAGTATCGTCATTAAGGGTATTTCACCCATTTTCACCCTTTATCACCTCTCCTGTTGGAATTTTCCAAAAACAAAAAAAAATACGTGTTTCTTTATTTTTAAAGGAGATTCTAAATACCAATTTTTACCTATGTAAACTTTTAAAGTTTTGAGAAATAGATACACTCATTTTGAAATTTCACCCCTCTTTTCACCCCCTTAGCGATGGATTATCCAAAAATCCTCCCTTAGCAAGCACCTACATTGTAATATAAATGTATCCTCAAAATTTCATTCCTTTATGTCCAGTAGTTTTGGCTTGTCGATGATAAATCAGTCAGTCAGTCAGTCAGACAGTCAGTCAGGATATGTTTTTTTATATATATAGACTAGCAGTTACCCATGGCCTTGCTCGCGTGGATTTCGTAAAATAATAAATGTAATCGTTCCTCGGTACTGTACTAAGACATTATCTGAAAATCCCTAATGGATAAACATTCACCGACAAGTTGAGTTTCATTTACCCCAGAAACTCTTTGTAAACCATGTTTGTGTTATCGCATTTTGGTGCTAAGATGACCATGCAACATGGAACTCTACATACTGTATGAGAAACAGTCTTTTCTCAAATCGAAAAAAAAGTTTATTTTTAAAGTACATTCCAAATATCTATCTCCACGTCATAACATTTTCAGTTTTTGAGATAGGCTATAAGAATCCCCACAAAAAGAATTTAACCCCTTTTATCAGTCCTTCCCATTTTCTGAAAACAAAAAGAAATACATGTTCCCTTACTTTTAAAGGAGATTCCAAATACTGATTTTCGTGTCTGTAACATCATCAGTTTGTGAGATATAAGCATCCTCATTAAAAATTATTCACTTCTTTTTCACTTCCTTTCACCCCCTGTTAAGCGCCTTTTCCAAAAAAAAGAAAGTACGTGTTCCTGTATTTTTAAAGGACTTTCCAAATACCAAGTTTTTTCTATTTTGCCTGGTGTGAAAATGAGAAACCACCGAAAACCTTCTTCAGGGCTGCCAACAGTACGATTCAAACCCACTATCTCCCGGATACAAGCTCACAGCTGCGCGCTCCTAACCGCACGGCTAACTCGCCCAGTAATACCAAGTTTCATGCCTGTAACATGTTAGGTTTTTTGACATATACTGTAGATATACCGGTACTCTTTTTCAAAATTCACCCACTTTTTCAAATCTTTTCAACCCTTTAATTGGATTTTCCGAATAAAAAGTACGTGTTTCTTTATTTTTGAAGGAGATTTAAGATACAGTACCAAATTTCACGTCTGTAATATCTTCAGTTTTTGAGATATAAGTATCCTCATAAAATGAATTCAACTTATTTTTCCCTTATTTCCACCCCCTCTCCCTTTAAGTTTACTTTCCGAAAACAAAAAATATGTGTTTCTGAGATATTAGTATCCTCTTAAACAGAATTCAACTCCTTTACTTATTTTCATCCCTCCCTGCCCCCAAGTCGATTTTCCGAAAACAAAAAATACGTGTTTATTTTTAAAGGAGATTCAAAATACCAAGTTTCACGTCTGTAACATCTTTATTTGTAGAGATATAAGTATCCTCATACAAAAATTTCAACAAATATTTCAATTCTTTCCCCCCGTAAGTGGATTTCCGAAAACAAAAATTAAGTGTTTATTTATAAGGAAGATTCCAAATACCAATTTTCACGTCTGTAACATCTTTTTTTTTTTTTTTTAGATATATCATCACAAAAAGAATTGAACACCTTTTTCACCCCAGCCCCGTTAGGTTGATTCCCCCCAAAATGCGTGTATCTTTATTTTTAAAGGACATTCCAAACACCAATTTTCACTTCTGTAACCATCAGTTTTTGAGATAGAAATATCCACATAAAAAGAACTAAATTTTTTTACTTCCTTTCACCCTCCCTCCTTAAGTGAATTTTCCAAAAACAAAAAATATGTGTTTATTTATAGAGGAGCTTCTAAATACCAATTATCAAGACTGTAACATCTTCAATTTTCAAGATATGTGTCCTCATTAAAGGAATTAAATTCCTTTTCACCCCCCCCCCCCCACTCGAGTTTACTTTCCCCCTATAATGTGCGTTTCTTTATTTCAAATGAGATTACAAATACCAAATTTCACCTCTGTATCAATTTCAGTTTTCATACGATATAAGTTAAGTATCCTCATACAAATAATTCAATAAATTTTTCAATTCTTTCACCCCCCTTAATTAGATTTTCCAAAATCAAAGTAATATATGTTACTTTACCTTTAAAGGGGATTCCAAACACCAATTTTCATGTCTGCAACATCTATAGTTTTTGAGATATAAGAAGACTCATACAAATAATTTAACTAATTTTTCCTTTTATTTCACCCCTGCCTAAGTGGATTTTCCAAAAACAAAAAATATGCATTCCTCTATGAGATGCCAATCACCAATTTTTACGTCTGTAACGTCTTCAGTTTTTGAGATATCAGTATCCTAATATAAATAATCTAACCCACTTTTCAGTCCTTTCTACACGCCCCTCCCCCAAGTGGTTTTTACTAAAACAAAAATACGTGTTTCTTATTTTTGAAAGGGATTAAAAATACCCATTTTCACTTCTGTAACATGTTACGTAGCACTGACACAGTTAGGTCTTATGGCATCGATGGGATAGGAGTGGGAAGGAAGCGGTTGTGGCCTTAATTAAGGTACAGTCCCAGCACTTGCCTGGTGTGAAAATGGGAAACCTCGGAAAACCATCTTCAGGGCTGCCGACAGTGATATTCGAAACCACTACCTCCCGGATGCAAGCTCACAGCTGCATGCCCCTAACTGCATGGCCAACTCGCCCGGTGAAATGGTAGTTTAGGGGAAGGCCTAAAATTTGATTCTCAAATATGTATGTTATTAGTGGTCCTATCGATAAATACGATGTAACTAAAGTTATATAGAATTAAATTTCCTATCATTTATGTCTTATACATTTTTTACCATACTGGCTATGATAACAGAGATATTAATGAATTTGGATTTTTGTTGCGAAGTCTATATTAACACCGAGCCACGAGAAAATGGGCAAACATAATTAAATGAAAATCGGTATGTAAAGTTGGGAGGATTGTAACTACAGTCTAGGCTATAAATATTTTTATTCAGCCTGGATGATATGGTAGTGTATGGCGGAATGCCTAAAATGTAATTTTTAAATACATATGTTATTGGTCTTACTGGAAAGTACTGCATAATAAAACGTTATAGAGAAAACAATTTCCCATCATTTATGTCTTATTCAGTTTTACCATACTCACTATGATAAGAGTCGTGGTGGTGGTGGTGGTGAGTATTGTTTTTAGAGGAAGTACAACTGTTCAACCATCCTCTATATAACATTTATCAGAGAGAACAAATGGAAGGGGTCCGACACATTGAAAAATGAAGGTATTGGTGTAAGAAAGACAAGCGCCATGAAGGGAGTGAAAATAAAAAATCTACGCCTCCATACATAATACTGTTGGGGTCAGAATAGAACAAGAGTTGACAAAGGGAGGTCGGATAGGAAAGATGATAGTGAGGAGCGTGACACAAGTATGTGGAAGCAGTGCCAGGACTCAGCTAAAGGCTGTGTCTTTGCCATCCCACGCTTCCAAGTTCATAGCCCCTGGGGCCACTTTTAGTCTCCTCTTACGACAGGCAGGGGATACCATGGGTGTTATTCTACCACCCCCACCCATGCAAGGGGATGACTATGATAAGAGAATTCATGAATTTAGACTTTTGTTGCTTAGTCCATATCATCGCTGAGCATTGCTGACATGGAAATATTGTTCAGTTGTAACTGGCGATGACTTTTTTCACGATTGTCTTAAGGTGTAAAAACGCATGGTCATCGGTCCATATCAACAAAGAAAACTATGAAGATGATTATAAAAGAGAAAAGGTCATAAAGGAACTATCGCTTTAAGAATAAGACAAGAGGGAGTCATTAGGAAAGGACTCCTTTTATATTAGATGCCCTGATATCACAAAGTCGGAAGAAAACTAAATATAAAGGCCTACAACATCGATAGCTCAATAAAACTGATCAATGATAAGATTACATGGACCATCGTTTGTTGTGATGTGCTTTGTCTCTTCTGTTGGCACTCATCTCCGATAGATGGGATTACTGCTGCGTACCGAGTAAAACAGACTGCCTGAATATTGGTGGGAGTGAACTGGGAAGTTAGATAAGTTTTTTCTTTAGTATGCCATTTCACTGTTTCATAAATTTTCTGACTCTTTTTTCATACGTAAAATTCCAGCTTTTCGATACCTACACTGACATGCTGATTTGAATGAGCCATGTGCATGCTAAACGGAATAATGGCAGAGGGGTTTTCATGGCTATCTGTGACTGGATCATTCTCGCTTTGGAACTTCAGACATTTAGATCTGCAGCATAGTACTGTTCGTTAAAAGTGAGTTAATGTGCCATATTTCATTTGATCGAGTATTTCTTATGACGATGGCATTGCTTTCAATCACGACGTTCCTACTGACGTCATTGTAATGACCTGCAGTATGGTGACTTCAGTTGGGAAAACCACAAAGACACACTTTTGGAGGATGTAAAATGGTAGGTGGAGAGTGTCTGCCATTATAATGGAAACTGCCCCACTCGATTGTGACTGGCAGTAGGCAAGTGGACCTGCCATGATGGTAAAAACTTCTTAACCCAGTTTTCACATGAAAAAGACGTATTGGTGACTTCCCCGTTGCGTTTCTGGTTTAATGTGAAGAGCTATGCAACCTTATAACACATCTTACTTGCAATGTGTGCACTACTTAACCTAAAATTCCATAGCGAAGCACGCGTACATCGGCTTATCATGTACTACACCAATTCAATTTCTAGGTTAACATATAAGGCTGATGACTCCAACTTGTGTCGAAATTAGTCCCATATCTGTATGTGTGTGTGTATATGTATATATATATATCTATCTGTGTATGTGTGTAGATAATATAGTGTTTCTCCTCTTTTGTTTCAAATTTTGTTTACAGTACACCATTTGACAGTTATTACCAAATAGTTGGTATTACTAATAGACTCTAACATGACCTTTGAATGTTGGCGAGATCTCGCTCGTGCATGTAGCAAGAAAATGGTACAGAAGACAATCGATTGCATTCAATAGAATTGCTGGAGTGCATAAATATCGAGAAAGAAGAAAATATCATGCTTAATCACCTCTAATAATGGATGTGTCATTGATAGAATTCTCACTGTAATATAAGAAATTTCAATGGACAGAAAGAAAGCTGACATTAAAGCATGGTTCTTGCTGTGTGCTGTACTTGCTGTAGCAGACTTCTACTGTATTTGCACCAGTTTTCATCCAGTGCATTCACTCAAATGCACCGTTTTGTTCACCTTAGCAGTCCAAAGTGGTGTCTTTGAGTTTTTTGTATGCAGCGGTAATTTTTTTAAGTCGAGGAACACAGCCCATCATTGAGGATCTTGTGGATGATTTGAAGGAAGATTATGTGAACACTGTCCTTAATAGTTTCAAGAGGCAAGTGACTGTTTACATTGTGATCATGGCACTGTTCATTGTCATGGGGGATAAGGGTGGGAGGGGGAGGTTTTCCAGCATCAAGATACATTGACAGTTTAACGGTCAGCCTGCGTGGCCAGTATGACTCAGTGGATGTCATATGCTGCAATGAATATCACTTACTCCACCACTTTGAGCAGGGTACAGTTTTTGCTGATTGAGGTGGTCCAGGGTGCTTCTATTCCACCTAATTCACCAGTTATGACTTCCTGCAGTTATTTTGTTTTTACAAAAGTTTTGCATGAAATTTTATGATGGGAGAAGCTGCCATCCATTCTTTAGGATCCAAGGCTGTCACTGTGGGGCATCATGAGAGAAGGAATTGAAGATCATAACCTACGATAGATTGAAGCAGTTATGGTGTGTGAGCAAGTGTGGTAGTCCTGGGTAAGAGTACTTTGACAGATTTTAACTAACTACTCTCTTATTAAAGCTAGCTATATATGATACTGATGTTGCCATTACTCTTTATCCAGCCTATGTAATGTTAGTGGCAGGCTATTAAATTCACTGTGTGCTTGACGGACACATTTCAGCCATAGGCTTAAAATTTCCTTGGTAATCTTGGAAACCTTGAAATTTTATGCAGGAGTTTGTTCCAATGAATTCCTTGTCATGGGATTTCTGTGGCAGGTACTTTTTACTCTGTCAGCTCATACCTATTGGTTTGTATGATTGTGATATTAAGAATTTGCATTGTGCCAACAGGACAGTCCAGGAAACACTCAGCGTGCAGTACAGGAAGCGCTGTATGAAATCATGACACACGTTCTGCCAGGCTCGATACTGGTTGCGAATGAGCGCACTGCTGTGTGTCCTTTCAGTGCTGTCAGGACTTTAGATTTTCCCGCAGTGCACAGCGTGGAGCATTTGAAGGAACTTAATGTTCCAGGCACCCGGACACTAGAAGAAAATCTTGGTGAGTATTGAACACCTGAGGTCATAGATCAGAATGGAATGTATTTGTTGCTAGCTTCAGGATTATCTTCTTTACTATCAGAAATTAGCTTGTTATGTTTATCAGGAGAATGTTTGTCTAAGCAACAAGGTAGGAATACCTAAAACTGGAATGTTTACTACAGTGTCGGGGTAGGATAGAAGTAGATTTCTTGGGAGTTGGAAATACATTTCTGAGATGCACTGTAGGTTACAGAAGGCAAGCATGAGAAACAAAGTCGTGCATAATGTATTTTGGGATGAAGAGTCTTGCTTTGAAGGAGCAGAGGTGTGAACACCTGTAACCCTGTAACTCTGTTATCTGAATTGAATTGGAATAATTTGGAGATGTTCGTATACAGTTCCTCTGGTTGATATTTTGGTACTGGAATCATTCAGTGTGAAGGGTATTGCTATGCATTGACGCTAGTACAGTGTAGTTCATTGGCAGTCATATTTTTTGTGAATTGGTGTACATGTTCCTTCCTGTAAGGGAGCAGAATTAAGAACGACAAGGAGCTATGGAGAGGATTTTCTTGTACATAAAATGTGAACCTTGCTCAAATAGCTTGGTTCAATCAATATTATTAGATGCCTTTTCTAGATCTATGAAAGACATGCATGTGGGCTTGTCCTTCTTAATTCGGTCCTCTAAAATCAGAAGTAAAATCAGGATAGCTTCACATGTCTCTACATTTCTTCTGAAGCCAAAGTGATCTTCTCCCAACTTGTTTTGAACTTGTCTTTCCATTCTTCTGTAAATAATAGTACGTGTTTAAATTTAGCAGGTGTGAGATACTAAACTAATAGTGCAGGAGTTTTCACACTTCTCAGCTCCTGCTTTCTTGGGAAGAGATATAACATCATTCTGCCTGAGATCATCGAAACACTTGATCTTGGTATCTGATATGTGAAATAAAATTTTTCTGTAATTATAATGCGGGCTGCCAGAAACAGGGGGTTCATATACAAAAACACAACTTAACTTTTGCAATCACCTAAAATTATCTTTAAATTGACAAAAGAATTGTTTGTTTTCTTTTTGGCTAGCTGCTTTACGTCGTACCGATACAGATAGGTCCTATGGCGACGATGGGACAGGAAAGGCCTAGGAATGGGTAGGAAGTGGCCGTAACCTTAATTAAGGTACAGCCTCAGCATTTGCCTTGTGTGAAAATGGGAAACCATGGAAAACCATCCTCAGGGCTGCCGACAGTGGGGTTCGAACCCACTATCTCCCGGATTCAAGCTCACAGCTGCACGCTCCTAACCGCTTGGCCAAATCGCCCGGTGACAAAAGAATTGTTGAAGAACTGATTCTTTCAAGAGTTTGAAGAAACCTCAAAAACTTGCATGTTCTCTCCAAATATTTATTTACCGTATTGGCTTAAATATAATATAAACCTGAATTTTTGGAATGTATATGCAAGAAAGATTAAATAACAAATGCAATTACAACATAATTAAAGCTCTCTTACCGAGCAAGTTGGCCATGCAGTTTGAAGTGTACAGCTGTGAGCTTGTATTCAGAAGATAATGGGTTCACACCCCACTTTCGGTAGCCCTGAAGATGGTTTTCTGTGGTTTTCTATTTTTCACAACAGGCAAATGCTGGTGCTGTTCCTTAATTAAGGCCAAGGCCACTTTCTTTCCACTCCTAGTCTTTTTATATCCCATTGTTGCCATAAGACCTATCTGTGTCGGTGCGACGTAAAGTGACTTATAAAAGAGGCTTTTCTGTAATAATTTAATATGCCAAGTAAATCTAAGGAACGTTTTATTTCAATATAAGGTGTTATTTGCTTTTCTCAGTTTTATTATGTGATGGTGGTAGGCAAACATATTTATTGGTATAATCTGTCAGCAAGATAATGGTTGCATACTGAGATTACTGGAAAGAGACCTGTTGGAAAACCTAGGAGGAGGTGGTTGGACCAAGTGAAGGAAGATATCATGTCCAAAGGAATCAACTGAGATGAAGTCTTGAAGGAGCAGTGGTACATGAGCAGACTAAAATGGAGAGTGCTCGTAAACCACATCCAGGAAACTGGAGTGGAAACATGATGATGAATCTGTCGGTAGGCATAGCACAATAGTAGTGCGATGATGTACAGTCCCGAATGCCACATCATAATGTACTGCTCGACTAAGCAGTATGTTCACAGCAATTATAATAAGATACTTCTTATCCACCTATTCAATACAAATACACTTTATTGGTGTTTACACTTTCATACAATTAATTCTTCTAAGGGACATGTTTCGCTCTTATTAAGAGCATCTTCAGCCTTTAATTTTAATCTTAAAATGATGTTTGTGAACAGTCATAAACATATTAAAAGGACAACAGCCAAAATTAAAAATACAGTAGTCTAAAAACCAAATTATATTACATCTAAAACACAACATTAAAACAGTTCAAAAACGTGATAACATGAATATTTAAAATTATCCCAATGTCCATTCAAAACCTTGTGTCTGAAACTATTATTGAATCTTCATCATAAAAACAGTAGTAATTGTTTTTCTATAAAAACAACACCAAGGTGAACACCAATCCTACGGAAAAACAAAAATAAAAATGCAACTTATGTGATGTGGTGTTTCCAGAATGTAGGTTAAAATAAGAGTGCACACAAGCTGAATTGTGAAAACACAATGATCCATATTGCTTTAGACATAACAGAAAGGATGTAGAATGTGTGCAGGAGTCAAATGTGGGCTCTAGTTGAAAAATCCACTCAAGGGGGTGAATGCATTGAAAAATTATTTGAATTGTTTGTGCAAGAATACTTATATCACAAAAAATAAAAAATGTTGTCCGGCTCCATGGCTAAAAGATTAGCATGCTGGCCTTGGTCACAGGGGTCCCGGGTTCGATTTCCGGCAGGGTTGGGAATTTTAACCATCATTGGTTAATTTCCCTGGCACCGGGGCTGGGTGTATGTGTTGTCTTCATCATCATTTCATCCTCATCATGACCCGCAGGTTGCCTACGAGAGTAAAATCAAAAGACCTGTACCTGGCGAGCCAAACCCGTCCTGGGATCTCCCGGTACTAAAAGCCATATGCCATTTCACTTCAACTAAAAATGTTAAAGACGTGAACATTGGTATTTGAAATCTCATTTAAAAATAAAGAAACACGCACTTTTGGGGAGGGGGAATCAAGATAACGGGTAGGAAGAAAGATGAAAAAGCAGTTGAATTTCTTTCATGACTATAATTATATCTCAAAAACTGAAGATGTTACAGACGTGAAAATTAGTGTTTGAAATATCCTTTAAAAATACAGAAATACGCATTTCTTTTTCGGAAAATCTATGTAAGGGGTGTGGGATTGAAAATATGTACCAGTAAATAAAGAGTTTAAATACGTTTATGAGGATACCTTATCTTAAAAACTGAAGCTGTTACAGATGTGAAAGTTGGTATTTTGAATTTCTTTTCAAAATAAAGAAACACGCATTTTTTGTTTTTGGAAAGTCCACTTAAAGCGGAAGAGGGGTGGAAAGAAGTGAGGAAGAAGAAGTTGAATAATACTTATAGGTATACATTTATCTCAAAACCTGAAGGTGTTACAGACGTACAGGCATGAAAACTGGTATTTGAATATCCTTTAAAAATAATGAAACACATATTTCTTTTTGCTTTCGGAAAATCCAATTGAGGGGCTGAAAAGAACTGGAAAAGCGGGTGAATTTTTAAAACGAGTACCGGTATATCTACATTATATGTCGTCTGGCTCCACGGCTAAATAATTAGCGTGCTGGCCTTTGGTCAAAGGGGTCCCGGGTTCAATTGCCGGCAGGGTCGGGAATTTTGACCATCATTGGTTAATTTCCCTGGCACGGGGGCTGGGTGTATGTGTATGTGTCATCTTAATCATCATTTCATCCTCATCACGACGCGCAGGTCGCCTACGGGCGCCAAATCTAAAGACCTGCAAATGGCAAGCCGAAAACCCATCCTGGAATCTTCCGGCACTAAAAGCAATACGCCATTTCATTTTACATTATATGTCAAGAAACTTGGTATTTGGAAAGTCCTTTAAAATAAAAATACTGAACCTGTACTTTTTTGCTTTGGAGAGGGCTCTTAACAGGGGGTGAAAATTAGTGAAAAGTAGTTGAACTGTTTTTTATGTGCATACTCATATCTTAAAAACTGAAAATGTTACAGATGTGAAAATTGATATTTGGAATCTCCTTTAAAAATAAGGATACATGTATTTTTGTTTTCGGAAAATGCACTTAGATGGGGGTAGTAGAAGGACTGATCAAGGGGTTAAATTCTTTTTATGGGGATACTTATGTATATCTCAAAAACAGAATATGTTACAGATGTGGGAATAGGTATTTGGAATCTCCTTTAAAAATATAGAAACATGTATTTGATTTTTGACTTGAGAGAAGACTGTTTCTCGCATGAACAGTTCTATGTCGCATGGTCGTCTTAGCCCCAAAAAGGTAATACCACAAGCATGGTTTACAAAGAATACACATACATACATACATTATCATTATAGACTGTCATGCCTTTCAGCATTCAGTCTGCAAGACTCTGTGAATTTACTAAACGTCGCCACAATCCTCGATTTGCAACTTGTGTTGAGTCCTCATTTAGTTCTATACCTCTTATCTTTAAATAGTTAGAAACCGAGTCTAACCATCGTTGTCTCGGTCTACCTCCACTTTTCTTACCCTCCATAGCAGAGTCCATTATTCTCCTAGGTAAACTATCCTCCTCCATTCGCCTCACATGACCCCACCACCGAAGCCGGTTTATGCGTACAGCTTCATCCATCGAGTTCATTCCTAAATTAGCCTTTATCTCTTCATTCTGAGTACCCTCCTGCCATTGTTCCCACCTGTTTGTACCAGCAATCATTCTCGCTGCCTTCATGTGTGTTACTTCTAACTTATCCTGAGTTACCCGAGCTTTCGCTCACATTAAGGAAAGTTGGTCTGAAAACAGACCGATGTAAACCAATGTAAAGATGGTTTCGTCTGGGAACTGACTTCCTTCTTACAGAATACTGCTGATCGCAACTGCGAGCTCACTGCATTAGCTTTACAAGACCTTCATTCAATCTCACGATATTACCATCCTGGGAGAACACACAACCTAAATATTTGGAAATTATTGACCTGTTCTAGCTTTGTGTCACCAATCTGACATTCAGTTCTGTTGAATTTCTTACCTACTGACATCAATTTAGTCTTCGAGACACTAATTTTCAGACCATACTCATTGCAGCCATTTTAAAGTTCCAAGATATTAGACTGCAGGCTTTCGGCACAATCTGCCATTAAGACCAAGTCGTCAGCATAGGCCAGACTGCTTACTACATTTCGACCTAACTGAATCCCTCCCTGCCATTTTATACCTTTCAGCAGATGATCCATGTAAACTACGAACAGCAAAGGTGAAAGATTATAGCCTTGTCTAACCCCTGTAAGAACCCTGAACCAACAACTCATTCTACCATTGATTCTTACTGAAGCCCAATTGTCAACATAAATGCCTTTGATTGATTTTAATAATCTACCCTTAATTCCATAGTCCCGCAGTATGGCGAACATCTTTTCCCTCGGTACCCTGTCATATGCTTTCTCTAGATCTACGAAACTGCCTATTCCTCTCGTAGCATTTTTCAAAGAATTTCTGGGGTAAATGAAACTCAATTTTTAGGTGAGTTTTTATACTTTACGAATTTTCAGATAGTCTCTTAGTACAATGCCGAGGAACAATCACTCAGATCAAATTACGAAATCCACGTGAGCGAAGCCGCGGGTAATTGCTAGTCTACATATATAAAACTAGCAAGATACCCGTGCTTCGCTACGGTATTATACTGAAATTTAGAATTGAATGCTTATTGGTTTATATAAAATCCGCCAAAATTCGCGATCTGACTCATTTTCTGAGAGAATCCGCCAAAATCCACGATCTGACTCGTTTTCTAATAGATTACGGCAAGTTTCCTCCCATTTTTCAATCTTTCCCTCCAGCAATCGATTTTGTACTTCCCGGGCTAGGTCCAGGTATTCCACCCGGTCAGTTGGGTCCCTAAATCTTTCCCATCTTTTCCTATAAGCATTTTTAATATGGATCAAATCCTTCAGGAGATCCAGCATGGTGTCGTCCTGGGTGCCTTGGCGGTACTGAACCTGCGGCCGGACTGCATTCCTAGTCATTACCCATCCAGGACCCGTTACCAGCGTGGTCCGCACATTTGACGACGGTCCAGAACATTATTATTATTATTATTATTATTATTATTATTATTATTATTATTATTATTATTATTATTATTATTATTATTATTATTATTATTATTATTATTATTATTATTATTATTATTATAGATGTTCTGGCCCCCACAGCAAGATGCAAGACCGCTACTTGGCAGTAAATTACATCTGCTGCCATTGTCATTGTTGACAATGTGACCAGCACCATTGTTGCGCGTAGGCAAGTGTGCGGGATTTCTGGCAATATGAATGACATACTTCCGTGCATTATTGACCTTATTATAGAGGCGAACAATTGGACGGTCAATCTCATTCCTATCGTTTATTTCAAATAAGTTTTTAATTTTTACTTATATGCCAGGAGAAACTACTGTAATCTAAGAACGTTCTCCGAAGGAAAAGATGGCTCTTGAAAATGAACCCAGGAAGGATTAAAAATAGTTGGTTTATGATCAGAATAAGTACATCAAAAATCTGCAACCTGTTTCCAGTCATTCGACAGGGTCAGGAATGGAATGAATAAAGCTCCTATCTAGCGGCGACAATAGGAATTGTGCCGGCTGCCAAAACCTGTCGCACTCCTCTGGGGCAATGATTAATGAATGACAAATGAAATGAAATGATATTGGACAGTGTTGCTGGAATGAATGATGACAGGAAAAATCAGAGTATCCGGAGAAAAACCTGTCCAGCTCCTGTTTTGTCCAGCACGAATGTCACATGGAGAGACCGGGAGTTGAACCACGGAACCCAGCTGTGAGCGGCCGGCGCACTGCCGCCTGAGCAACGGAGGCTCCTTATAAATACATCATGAACAGTAAAATCAATTGTTCTCACCTCTTTTACAACCCCCCCCCCCCAAAAAAAGTAAACTAAAAGAAGGCGTGTTACTTTATGTTTAAAGGAGATTCCAAACACCAATGTTCACGTCTGTTATCTTCGGTTTTGAGATAAAAATAACTCACTTTTTTCTCTTTTACACTCCCCACCACCACCAAGTGAATTTTCCGGCCAAAAATACTTGTTTATTTAATAGTAAAGGAACTTCTAAATATCAATTATCGTGACTCTAACTCCTTCAGTTTTTGATTTATATGTCCTCATCAAAGGAATTCAACTCCTTTTCACTCTCGCCCCCCAAGATGATTCCCTCCCCCAACGGGTTTTTCCTTGTTTTCAGAGGTGATCCAAATACCAATTTTCAAGTCTGTAGCAGTTAAATCAATAAATTTTTCAATTCTTTCACCTCCCCCCCCCCCCCCCCATTCATTGGATTTTCCGAGAATACGTGTTTCTTTACTTTTAAAGCAGATTCCAAATATCAAATTTCACATCTGTAACATCTTCATTTTTGAGATAACAGTAGCCTAATTAAAAGAATTCAACACCATTTTCAGTCATTTTTACCCATCCCTCCACCACCCAAGTGGTATTTCGTAAACTAAACATACACGTTTCTGAATTTTTAATACAGATAAAAAGTACCACTTTTCACTTCTGTAACATGTTAAGTTTTTGAGATATACCGGTACTGTATAAATTCTCATTTTAAAAATTTCACCCCCTTTTTAGTTCCCCTTAAAACGAGTTCCCAAAAAAAATCACCTATATTTCTTTACATTTACAGGAGATTCCAAATACCACTTTTTACGTCTGTAACATTCTATGTTTCTCAGATATTCTGTAGATAGAGTCTTTCAAAAAATTCAACCCAATTTTTCACTCCTGTTTAACAACCATGAATTGGATTTTCCAAAAACTAAAAAAAAAAAAATTTCTTTATTTTTAAAGGAAATCACATATACAAATATCTTCAGTTTCTGAGATATATGAATCCTCATTAAAGGCATTCAACCCATTATTCACCCTTTTATACCCCTCCTATAGGGATTTACAGAAAACAAACAATATGTGTTCCTTTTTTTTTTAAAGGAGATTCTAAATATCAATTTTAACATGTGCAAACTTTAAAAGTTTTGAGATATAGATACACTCATTTTAAATATCCACCCCTATTTCCACCCCCCATCATTTGGATTTTCCAAAAACGAAAAAATACATCTTTCTTTATTTTTAAAGGAGATCCCAAACACCAATTTTTCAGGCCTGTAATACCTTCAGTTTCTAAGATATAAGTATCCTCATTAAAGGCATTCAACACATTTTCACCCTTACTACCCTTCCTATTGGGATTTTTCGAAAACAAAAGAATATGTGTTCCCTTATTTTTAAAGGAGATTCTAAATACCAATTTTTACATCTAAAAACTTAAAAAGTTTTGAGATATAGATACACTCATTTTAAAAATTCACCCCCTTTTCACCCCCCTTAATTGGATTTTTCAAAAACAAAAAAATACATGTTTCTTTATTTTTAAAGGAGATCCCAAACACCAATTTTTCAGGCCTGTAATACCTTCAGTTTCTAAGATATAAGTATCCTCATTAAAGGCATTCAACCCATTTCTCACCCTGTTTTGCTCCCCCTATTGGTATTTTCCGAATGCAAAAACATACGTGTTCCGTTATTTTTAATGAAGATTCTAAATACCAATTTTTACATCTGTAAACTTTCAAAGCTTGGAGATATAGATACACTCATTTTAAAAATTCACCCCCCCCCCCTTTTCACCCTCCCTTTAATTGGATTTTCCAAAAACAAAAAGTACGTGTTTCTTTATTTTTGAAAAGATCAAAAGTACCAATTTGCAGGTCTGTAATATCATCAGTTTCTGAGATATAAGTACCGGTATCCTGATTAAAGGCATTCAATAATTTTTCACCCTTTTTCACCCATCTTATTGGGATTTTCTGAAAACAAAAATATACATGTTTCCTTATTTTTAAAGAAGATTCTGAGAAACCAATTTTTACATCTGTAAACTTTTAAAGTTTTGAGATATAGACACACTCATTTTAAATATCCAACTCCTTTCAACCCCCCTTCCACTATTTGGATTTTCCAAAAGCAAAAATTTATTTATTTTTAAAGGAGATCCCAAATACCAATTTTCAGGTCTGTAATATCTTCAGTTTCTGAGATTTAAGTTTTGAGATATAGATACACTCATTTTAAAATTTCACCGCCTTTTCACCCCCTTAGCCACGGAATATCCGAGCCAAAACTACTGGCCATAAAGAAATAAAATTTTGGGGATACATTCATTTAGGATGTAGATGCTCGCTAAGAGAGGATTTTTGGATATTCCGTGGCTAAGGGTGTGAAAAGGGGGGGGTGAAATTTTAAAATGAGTGCATCTATATCTCAAAACTTTAAAAGTTTACAGATGTAAAAATTGGGATTTAGAATCTTCTTTAAAAATAAGGAAACACGTATTTTTTTTGTTTTTGGAAAATCCAATTAATGTGAGGGTGAAAAAGAGGGTGAATTTTTAAAGTGACTGTATCTATATCTCAAAACTTTGAAAGTTTACTGATGAAAAATTAGTATTTAGAATCTTCATTAAAAATAAAGAAACATATATTTTTTGTTTTCGGAAAATCCCAATAGGAGGGGTGAAAAGGGGTGAAAAATGGGGTAAATGCCTTTAATGAGAATACTTATATCTCAGAAACTGAAGATATTACAGACTTGAAAACTGGTGTTTGGGATCTCCTTTAAAAATAAAGAAACATGTATTTTTTGTTTTTGGAAAATCAATTTAATGGGGGGTGAAAAGAGGGTGCATTTACAAAATGAGTGTATCTATATCTCAAAATTTTTAAGTTTATAGATGAAATTTTTTTTATTTAGAATCTCCTTTAAAAAGAAATAAACACGTATTTTTTGTTTTCGGAAAATCCCAATAGGAAGGGTGGAAAAGGGTGAAAAAGTGTTGAATGCCTTTAATGAGGCTACTTATATTTCAGAACCTGAAGATTTTACGGACCTGAAAATTGGTATTTGGGATCTACTTTTAAAAAACAGTTATTTTTTCATTTTTGGAAAATCCAGATAATGGGGGGTGAAAAGGGGGTGAATTTTTAAAATGAGTGTGTCTACATCTTAAAACTTTAAAAGTTTACAGATGTAAAACTTGGTATTTAGAATCTCCTTTAAAAATAAAGGAACATGTATTTTTTTGTTTTCTGTAAATCTCAATAGGAGGGGTGTAAAAGGGTGAATAATGGGTCGAATGCCTTTAATGAGGATACATATATCTCAGAAACTGAAGATATTACAGAACTGAAAATTTGTATATGGGATCTCCTTTAAAAATAAAGAAACAGGTATTTTTTTTTTGTTTTTGGAAAATCCAATTAATGGCGGTTAAACAGGAGTGACGAATTGGGGTGAATTTCTTGAAAGACTATATCTACAGAATATCTGAGAAACGTAAAATATTACAGATGTAAAAGGTGGGTATTTGGAATCTCCTGTATATGTAATGAAACGTAGGCGAGTTGTTTTTGGAAACTCCTCTTAAGGGGAACTAAAAAGGGGTGAAATTTTAAAATGAGAATTTATACAGTACCGGTATATCTCAAAAACTTAACATGTTACAGAAGTGAAAAATGGTATTTATTATCCCTATTAAAAATAAAGAAATGTGTATTTTTAGTTTTCGGAAATACCACTTGGGTGGAAGGGGATTGGGTAAAACTGACTGAAAATGGTGTTGAATTCTTTTAATTAGGCTACTGATATCTCAAAAATGAGGATGTTACAGACGTGAAATTTGATATTTGGAATCTGCTTTAAAAGTAAAGAAACACGTATTCTCGGAAAATCCAATGAAGGGGGGTGGGAGGAGGTGAAGGAATTGAAAAATTAATTGACTTAATTGTATGAGAATACTTACATCTAATAAAAACTAAAGTTCTTATAGACGTGAAAATTGATATTTGGATCTCCTTTAAAAACACAGAAAACACGTTTTGAGGGGGGTGGGGGAAATCATCTTCGGAGGTGGGAGTGAAACGGAGTTGAATTCCTTTCACGAGGACACATAAATCAAAAAGTGAAGAAGTTAGAGTCGTGAAAATTGGTACTTATAAGATCCTTTACTATTAAAGAAACAAGTATTTTTGCCAGAAAATTCACTTGAGGGAGGGGGGGGGGTGGAGGAGTGTGAAAGGAAGTGAAAAAAGTTAATTATTTTTATGGGGATACTTATATCTCAAAACTGAAGGTAATAGACGTGAACACTGGTGTTTAGAATCTCCTCTAAACATAAAGAAACACGCCTTTTTTTAATTTTTTGGGGGGGGGGGGGTGGTAAATAAACTTAACGGCGGTGGGGTGTAAAAGTAGGTGACACCAATTGATTTTACTGTTCATAATGTACTCCGTTGCCCAGGCGGCCACTCACAGCTGGGTTCCGTGGTTCAAATCCTGGTCAGTCATGTGACATTCCTGCTGGACAAAACGGAGGCGGGACAGGTTTTGCTCCGGATACTCCAGTTTTCACTGTCATCATTCATTCCAGCAACACTGTCCAATATCATTTCATTTCATTTGTCCTTCATTAATCATTGCCCCAGAGGAGTGCGCAGACTTCGGCAACCAGCACGATTCCTATTGTCGCCGCAAGATGGGGGCTTTATTCATTCCATTCCTGACCCTGTCGAATGACTGGAAACATGCTGTATATTTTCAATGTACTTATTCTGATCATAAACCGATCATTTTTAATCTCTCCTAGGTTCATTTACAAGAGCCATCTTTTCCTTTGGAGAATGTTCTTAGATTACGGTAGATTCTCCTGGCATATAAGTAAAAATTTAAACACATTTGAAATAAACGATAGGAATGAGATTGACCGTCCAATTGTTCACCTCTATAATAAGGTGAATAATGCACGGAAGTATGTCATTCGTATCGCCAGAAATCCTGCACACTTGCCTACGCGCGACAATGGTGCTGGTCACGTTGTCAACAATGACAATGGCAGCAGATATAATTAACCGCCAAGTAGCAGTCTTCATCTTGCTATGGGGTCCAGAACATCTATACTACTACTACTACTACTACTACTACTACTACTACTACTACTACTAATAATAATAATAATAATAATAACAATAATAACAATAATAATAATAATAATGATCTGGACCGTCGTCGAATGTGCGAACCGCGCTGGAGACGGGTCCTGGCCGAGTAATGACTAAGAATGCAGTCCGGCCGCGGGTTCAGTACCGCCAAGGCACCTAAGACGACACCACGCTGGATCCCGTAAAGGATTTGATCCATATTAAAAATGCTTATAGGAAAAGATGCCAAAGATTTAGGGACCCAGCTGGCCGGGTGGAAAACCTAGACCTAGCCCGGGAAGTACGAAATCGATTGCTGGAAAGAAAGATTGAAAAATGGGAGGAAACTTGCCGTAATCTATTAGAAAACGAGTCAGGTCGCGAATTTTGGTGGATTCTGTCAGAAAACGAGTCAGATCGCGAATTTAGTGAGATTTTATATAAAACAATAAGCATTCAATTATAAATTTCAGTATAATACCGTAGCGAAGCACGGGTACCTTGCTAGTCTATATATATAAAATAACTTGACCTGACTGACTGACAGATTCATCATCGCCGAGTCAAAACTACTGGACATAAAGACATGAAATTTTGGGGATATATTCATATTAAGGTGTAGGTGCTTGCTAAGAGAGGATTTTTGGATACTCCGCCGCTAAAGGTGTGAAATTTTAAAATGAGTGTATCTATATCTCAAAACTTTAAAAGTTTACAGATGTAAAAATTGGTATTTAGAATATTCTTTAAAAATAAGGAAACAAGTATTTTTTTGTTTTCAGAAAATCCCAATAGGAGTGGTGAAAAAGGGTGAAAAAGGGTGAAAAAGAGGTTGAATGCCTTTAATCAGGATACCAGTACTTATATCTCAGAAACTAAAGATATTACAGACTTGAAAATTGGTACTTTTGATCTCTTTTAAAAATAAAGAAAAACGTATTTTTTTGTTTTTGGAAAATCCAATTAATGGGAGGGTGAAAAGGGGGGTGAATTTTTAAAATGAGTGCATCTACATCTCAAAACCTCTAAAGTTTAGAGATGTAAAAATTAATTTTAAGAATCTTCATTAAAAACAAAGAAACACATATTTTTTTGTTTTCGGAATATCCCAATAGGAGGGGTGAAAATGGGTGAAAAATGGGTGAAAATGGTTGAATGCCTTTAATAAGGATACTTATATCTCAGAACCTGAAGATATTACAGGCCTGAAAATTGGCATTTGAGATATACTTTAAAAGTAAAGAAACGGGAATTTTTTCATTTTTGGAAAATCCAAATAATGGGGGGTGAATTTTTAAATTGAGTGTGTCTACATCTTAAAACTTTAAAAGTTTACACATGTAAAAATTGGTATTTAGAATCTCCTTTAAAAATAAAGGAACGCGTATTTTTTGTTTTCTGTAAATCCCAATAGGAGGGGTGTAAAAGAGTGAATAATGGGTTGAATGCCTTTAATGACGATGCATATATCTCAGAAACTGAAGATATTACAGAACTGAAAATTTATATGTGGGATATCCTTTAAAAATAAAGGAACACGTATTTTTTTTTTGTTTTTGGAAAATCCAATTAATGGCGGTTAAACAGGAGTGACAAATTGGGGGGAATTTTTTGAAAGACTATATCTACAGAATATCTGAGAAACGTAAAATGTTACAGATGTAAAAAGTGGGTATTTGGAATCTCGTGTAAATGTAAAGAAACATAGGTGATTTGTTTTTGGAAACTCCACTTATGGGGAACTAAAAAGGAGTGAATTTTTAAAATGAGAATGTCTACAGTTTATCTCAAAACACTTAACGTGTTACAGAAGTAAAATGGTATTTTTTATCTCTATTAAAAATGAAGAAATGAGTATTTTTAATTTTCGGAAAACCACTTGGGTGGAGGGGGTGGTTAAATGTGACTGAAATTGGTCAATTCTTTTAATTAGGCTACTGATATCTCAAAAATGAAGATGTTACAGACGTGAAATTTGATGTTTGGAATCTGCTATAAAAATAAAGAAACACGTATTATCGGAAAATCCAATGAGGGTTGGTGGGGGTGAAAGAATTGAAAAATTAATTGACTTAATTGTATGAGAATACATACATCTAATAAAAGCTAAAGTTGTTACAGACGTGGAAATTGGTATTTGGATCTCCTTTAAAAACAAAGAAAAATGCGTTTTGGGGGGGAAACAATTTTGGGGGGCAGGAGTGAAAAGGAGTTGAATTCCTTTCATGAGGACACATAAATCAAAAACTGAAGAAGTTAGAGTCGTGATAATTGGTATTTAGAAGATCCTTTACTATTAAAGAAACAAGTATATTTTTGCCGGAAAATTCACTTTGGGGGGGGTGGGGGTGAGGAGTGTGAATGGAAGTGAAAATAAATGTGAATATTTTTTATGGGGATACTTATATCTCAAAACTGAAGGTAATATATGTGAACATTGGTGTTTGGAATCTCCTTTAAACATAAAGAAACACGCCTTCTTTTAATTTTTTTTGGGGGGGGGTAAATATACATAACGGCAGTGGGGTGTAAAAGGAGTTGAGACCAAATGATTTTACTGCTCCTAATGTACTTATAAGGAGCCTCCGTTGCTCAGGTGGCAGCGCACCGGCCTCTCGCAGTTGGATTCCGTGGTTCAAATCCCGGTCACTCCATGTGACATTCGTGCTGGACAAAACGGAGGCGGGACAGGTTTTTCTCCGGATACTCCGGTTTTCTCTGTCATCATTCATTCCAGCAACACTGTCCAATATTTCATTTCATTTGTCATTCATCAATCATTGCACCAGAGGAATGCTTCGGCAGCTGGCACAATTCCTATTGTCGCTGCTAGATGGGGCTTTATTCATTCCATTCCTGACCCTGTTGAATGACTGGAAACAGGCTGTAGATTTTTTATGTACTTATTCTGGTCACAAACCGATCATTTTTAATCTTTCCTGGTTTCGTTTTCAATAGCCATCTTTTCCTTAGGAGAACGTTCTTAGATTACAGTAGATTCTCCTAGCATATAAATAAAAGTGTAAACACATTTGAAATAAACGATAGGAATGAGATTGCCCGTCCAATTGTTCACCTCTATAATAAGGTCAATAATGCACGGAAGTATGTCATTCATATCGCCAGAAATCCCGCACACTTGCCTACGCACGACAATGGTGCTGGTGACATTGTCAACAATGACAATGGCAGCAGATGTAATTTACCGCCAAGTAGCGGTCTTGCATCTTGCTGTAGGGGCCAGAACATGTATAATAATAATAATAATAATAATAATAATAATAATAATAATAATAATAATAATAATAATAATAATGTTCTAGACCATCGTCAAATGTGCGGACCACGCTGGAAACGGGTCCTGGATGGGTAATTACTAAGAATTGAGTCCGGATGGGGCATCAGTACCGCCAAGGCACCCAAGACGACACCACGCCGGATCTCCTGAAGGATTTGATCCATATTAAAAATGCTTATAGGAAAAGATGGCAAAGATTTAGGGACCCAACTGACTGGGTGGACTACCTGGACCTAGCCCGGGAAGTACGAAATCGATTACTGGAAAAAAGATTGAAAAATGGGAGGAAACTTGCCATTATCTATTAGAAAACGAGACAGATCGTGAATTTTGGCGGATTCTCACAGAAAACGAGTCAGATCGCGAATTTCGTTGTATTATATATCTAAAACAATAAGCATTCAATTATAAATTTCAGTATAATACCATAGCGAAGCACGGGTATCTTGCTAGTTTTATATATATAGATAACTTGTCCTGACTGACTGACTGACTGATTCATCATCGCAGAGCCTAAAACTACTAGACATAAAGAAATGAAACTTTGGGGATACATTCATATTAAGATGAAGGTACTCGCTAAGAGAGGATTTTTGGATATTCCGTCGCTAAGGGGGTGAAAAGGTGGGTGAAATTTTTAAATGAGTGTATCTCTATCACAAAACTTTAAAAGTTTACAGATGTAAAAGTTGGTATTTAGAACCTTCTTTAAAAATAAGGAAACACGTGTATTTATTTATTTTTGGAAAAACCAATTAAGGGGGGTGAAAAAGGTGTAAAATTTTAAAATGAGTGTATCTATATGTAAAAATTTTTAAAGTTTATAGGTGTAAAAATTGGTATTTAGAATCTCCTTTAAAAATAAAGTAACACGTATTTTTTGTTTTTGGAAAATCACAATAGGAAGGGTGGAAAAGGGTGAAAAAGGTATTGAATGCCTTTAATGAGGATACTTATATCTCAGAAACTGAATATATTACAGAGTTGAAAATTGGTATTTGGGATCTCCTTTAAAAATAAAGAAACACATATTTTTTGTTTTTGGAAAATCCAATTAATGTAGGGGGTGGAAAGGGGGGTGAAATTTTAAAATGAGTGTATTTATATTTTGAAACTTTAATTGTTTACATGTGTAAAAATTGGCATTTAAAATCTCCTTTAAAAATAAATAAACACGTATTTTTTGTTTTCAGAAAATCCCAATATCCGGTGTGGAAAGTGTGAAAAAGGGGTTGAATTTCTTAAATGAGGATACTTATATCTCAGAAACAGAAGATATTACAGACCTGAAAATTGGTATTTGGGATCACCTTTAAAAATAAAGAAACACATACTTTTTGTTTTGGGAAATCTAATTAATGGGGGTTAAACAGGAGTGAAAAAATTGGGGTGAAGTTTTAGGAAGACCGTATCTACAGTATATCTCAGAAACATAAAATGTTACAGACGTAAAAATTGGTATTTGGAATCTCCTGTAAAAGTAAAGAAATGTAGGCGATTTGTTTTTGCAAACTCCACTTAAAGGGGAACTAAAAAGGGGGTGAAATATTAAAATGAGCATTTCTACAGTATATCTCAAAAACTTAACATGTTAGCGAAGTGAAAAATAGTATTTTTTATCTCTACTGAAAATAAAGATATATGTATTTGTTGGTTTCTGAAAAACCACTTGGATGGAGGGGTAAAAATGACTGAAAATGGGGTTGAGTTCTTTTAATTAGGATACTGATATCTCAAAAGCTGAAGATGTTACAGACGTGAAATTTGGCATTTGGAATTAACTTTTAAAATAAAGGGATACGTATTTTGTTGTTTTCGGAAATCAATCTGAAGGGAGGAGGGAAACTGAAAAATTAGTTGAATTATTTGATGAGGATTCTATTATCTCAAAAACGAAAGATTTTGCAGATGTGAAAATTGCTATTTGGAATCTGCTTTAAAATTAAACAAACATGTATTCTCGGAAATTCTAATGAATGGAGTGGGGGGAGGTGAAAAATTGAAAAATTAATTGAGTTAATTCTATAAGGATACTTACATCTAATAAAAACTAAAGCTGTTACAGACGTAAAAATTGATATTTGGATCTTCTTTAAAAACAAAGAAAAAAGCGTTTTTGGGCAAAATCATTTTGGGGGCGGGGGTGAAAAGAGTTGAATTCCTTTTATGTAGACACATATCTCAAAAACTGAAGAACTTAGAGTCGTGCAATTTGTTTTTAGAAGATCCCTTTACTATTAAAGAGACAAGTATATTTAACGGGAAATTCACTTAGGGGGGAGGTTGTGAAAGGAAGTGAAATAAGTGAATTCTTTCTATTGGGATACTTATATCTCAGAACTGAAGGTAACAGACGTGAACATTGGTATTTGGAATCTCCCTTAAACATTAAAAAACATGCCTTTTCGCTGGCGGGGAGGGGGGAGTAAATCAACAATAAGGTCAATAATTCACGGAAGTATATCATTCGTGTTGCCAGAAAACTTGCGCACTTGCCTATGCGCGACGATGGTGCTGGTCACATTGTCAGCACTGACAGTGGCAGAGGATGTAATTTACGGAGAAGTAGCGGTCTTGCATCTTGCTGTGGGTTCCAGACCATCAATAATAATAATAATAATAATAATAATAATAATAATAATAATAATAATAATAATAATAACGTAAATTCAACTAATATCACCCACCCTAATAATAATAATAATAATAATAATAATAATAATAATAATAATAATGTCCTGGACCGTTGTCAAAATGTGCGGACCGCGCTAGAAACGGGTCCTGGCTGGGTAATGACTATGATTGCAGCCCGACCGCGGGTTCAGTACCGCCAAGGCATCCAAGACGACACCACGCCGGATCTCCTCAAGGATTTGATCCATATTAAAATGCTTATAGGAAAAGATGGCAAAGATTTAGGGACGCAACTGGCCGGGTGGAATACCTGGACCTAGCCCGGCAAATACGATATCGATTGTTGGAAAGAAAGATTGAAAAATGGGAGGAACTTTGCCGTAATCTCTCAGAAAACATGTCAGATCATGAATTTTGGCGGATTCTGTCAGAAAACGAGTTAGATCGCGAATTTCGACGGGTTATATATAAAACGTTAAGCATCCAATTATAAATTTCATTATAATACTGTAGCGAAGCACGGGTATCTTGCTAATCTATATAAATAAAAAAACATGTCCTGACTGACTGACTGACTGACTGACTGACTGACTGACTGACTGACTGACTGACTGACTGACTGACTGACTGACTGACTGACTGACTGACTGACTGATTCATCATCAACGAACCAAAACTACTGGACATAAAGAAATGAAATTTTGAGGATACATTTTTATTATAATATAGCTGCTCGCTAAGGGAGGATTTTTGGATAATCCGTCGCTAAGGGGGTGAAAAGAGGGGTGAAATTTCAAAATGAGTGTTTCTATATCCCAAAACTTTAAAAGTTTACTACATATGTAAAAATTTGTATTTAGATTCTCCTTTAAAAATAAAGGAACACATATTTCTTTGTTTTCAGAAAATCCCAATAGGAGGTGTGAAAAAGGGTGAAAAAGGGGTTGAATGCCTTTAATGAGGATACTTATATCTCAGAAACTGAAGATATTACAGACCAGAAAATTGGTATTTGGGATATCATTTAAAGATAAAGTAACATGTATTTTTTGTTTGTTTGTTGGAAAATCCAATTAACAGGGGTAAACAGGAATGACAAATTGGGTTGAATTTTTAGAAAGACTATATCTACAGTATATCTCAGGGTAAAATATTACAGACATAAGAATTGGTATTTTGAATCTCCTGTAAAAGTAAAGAAACATAGGTGATTTATTTTTGGAAACTCCACTTAAGGGTAACTCAAAAGGGGGTGAAACTTTAAAACGAGCATTTCTACAGTATATCTCAAAATTGTAACATGTTACAGAAGTGAGAAATGTTTTTTTTAATCTATTAAAAATAAAGAAACATGTAATTTTTTTTTTGGAAAAACCATTTGGAGGGGGTTGGAGGGAAGGTGACAGAGAATGGGATTGAATTCTTTTAATTTCTATCCTGATATCTCAAAAACTGAAGATGTTACAGAAGTGAAGTTTGGTATTTGGAATATTGGTTAAAAATAAAGAAATTTGTATATATAGTTTTTTGAAATCCAATTAATGGGGTGGGGGATAAAAAATTAGTTGAATTATTTGTATGAAGATACTATTATCTCAAAAGTGAAAGATTTTGCAGACGTGAAAATTGGTATTTGGAATCTTCTTTTAAAATAAAGAAACACATATTCTCGGAAAATCCAATGAAGGGGGGTGGTGCAAGAATTGAAAAATTAATTGAATTAATTGTTTTAGGATACTTGCATCTAATAAAAACTAAAGTTGTTACAGGCGTGAAAACTGGTTTTTGGGTATCCTTTATAAATAAGGAAAAAAGGCGTTTTGGGGTGAAATAATCTTGGGTTGCGGGGATGAAAATGAGTTGGATTAATTTTATGAGGACACATATCTCAATAACTGAAGATGTTAGAGTCGTGATAACTGGTATTTAGAAGATCCTTTACTATTAAAGAAACAAGTATTTTTTGCCGGAAAATTCACTTGGGGATGTGAATATTTTTTTGCAAACTGCTTAACATCGCATTGACTCATTCGGAACAAATATTTCATATTCCCTATGGGAATCAACATCTATATCAGATAGGTCTTATGGCAACAATGGGAGAGGAAAGTGCTAGGAGTGGGAAGGAAGCATCTGTGGCCTTAATTAATATACAGCCCAAGCATTTGCCTGACATGAAAATGGGAAACCATGGAAGACCATCTTCAGGGCTGCCAAAAGTGGGGTTCAAACCCACTATATCCCGATTACTGGATACTGGTCGCACTTAAGCGACTGCAGCTATCAAGCTCGGTTGGGGGTTGGTGAAAGGAAGTGAAAAAAAATTCTTTCCATGGGAATACTTATATCTCAAAACAGAAGGTAACAAATGTGACCATTGGTATTTGAAATCTCCTTTAAACATAAAGAAACACGCCTTCTTTTCTTATGCGGGGGGGGGGGGGGGGGGAATCAACTTAATGGCGGTGGGGTGAAAAAGGAATTAAGACCAATTGATTTTACTGTTCATAATATACTGATTCTGTTCATAAACCGATCATTTATCATTCCTGTTTTGTTTTCAAGAGCCATTTGTTCCTTTGGAGAACTTAGATTACAGTAGATTCTCCTTACATATAAATAAACATTTTAACACATTTGAAATAAACGGTAGGAATGAAATTGACCGTGCAATTGTTCACCTCTATAATAAGGTCAGTAATGCAAGGAAGTACTTAAATCATTCATATCGCCAGAAATCCTGCGCACTTGCCTACGCGCGACAATGGTGCTGGTCATATTGTCAGCAATAACAATGGCAGCAGATGTAATTTACCGTCAAGTAGCGGTCTTGCATCTTGCTGTGGGGTCCAGAACATCAACAATGATAATATAATTTTCTTTTTTTGCTATTTGCTTTACGTCGCTTTGATACAGGTAGGTCTTATGGTGACGACAGGGCAGGAAAGGCCTAGGAATGGGAAGGAAGTGGCCGTGGCCTTAATTAAGGCACAGCTCTCTCATTTTCCTGGTGTGAAAATGGGAAACCACGGAAAACCATCTGCAGGGTTGCCGACAATGGGGCTCGAACGCACTATCTCCCGGATTAGAGCTCACAGCTGTGCACCCCTAACCACACGGCCAACTCACCTGGTACAATAATAATAACCTAAATTCAACTAATATCACCCATCCTGTTAATAATAATAATGTTCTGGACCATCGTCAAAATGTGCGGATCACGCTGGAAACGGTTCCTGGCTGGGTAATGACTACAAATGCAATCCGGCCGCAAGTTCAGTATCGCCAAGGCACGTAAGACGACACCACGCCGGATCTCCTCAAGGATTTGATCCATATTAAAATGCTTATAGGAAAAGATGGCGAAGATTTACGGACCCAACTGACCGGGTGGAATACCTGGACCTAGCCCGGGAAGTACGAAATCGATTGCTGGAAAGAAAGGTTGAAAAGTGGAAGGAACTTTGCCGTAATCCCTCAGAAAATGAGTGAGATCACGAATTTCGGCAGATTATATATAAAAAGTTAAGCATTCCATTATAAATTTCAGTATAATACCGTAGCAAAGCATGGGTTTCTTGCTAGTTTTAAATATTCATGCTATCACGTTTTTGAAGTGTTTTAATGTTGTGCTTCGGATGTAATGTAGTTTTATTTTTATGCTACTGTATTTTTAATTTTGACTGTTGTCTTCTTAATATGTTTATGACTGTTCACAAATATCATTTTAAGATTAAAATTAATGGCTGAAGATGCTCTTTATAAGAGCTAAACATGTCCTTTAGAAGAATTAATTATATGAAAGTGTTAACACCATTAAAGGTGATTTGTATTGAATAGGTGGATAAGAAATACTTCTTATTATAATTGCTGTGAATAACGTCATTCAATACGGAACAACCATGAGGATAATGACCTGTAATAAGCGGTATGTTCCGAGCCGTCCGCCGAGAGATGGTTGTGGAATGACATCAGTAGACGAATGAGCTTGAATGGAGTTTTCTTAAAGACAGATCAGGGAGATAATTATTTACAGGAAGGGAAATTGCAGTTTAAAATAATTTACTAATCTATGGTAAACTTCCAAATTCTTTGAAATCATGTTAGAAAATTGTTTTGTTATTGGTTAGATGGCATAAATTGAAAAGACAGAGTTGATGGTGGTAATGACTACAAATGCAATCCGGCCGCGAGTTCAGTATCGCCAAGGCACGCAAGACGACACCACGCCGTATCTCCTCAAGGATTTGATCCATATTAAAATGCTTATAGGAAAAGATGGCAAAGATTTACGGACGCAACTGACCGGGTGGAATACCTGGACCTAGCCCGGGAAGTACGAAATCGATTGCTGGAAAGAATTGGTGATTGACGTGGTCGCTTGTGAACTACGCTACTTATGCGTATACTTAATCTTCCTTTACTGGAAAAGTATGGCCCATAATACAAATGTCAGCATTGTAACCTTGAGGTCAACTTTGTACTTCCATATTACACGAAACCTTGTACATTTTCTAGTCCATGTCTAATTGAATGCCACTATATGCAAATTTTTTGTGTTATTCAATGGAGAAATATTACATTTTAAAACTCTCGTCTTGCCTTACAAGAATAAAACTTGCATGCAATCTCCAAGGCCTCCATTCTCTTGACTTTGTGGGTTATTGGATAAGGCCAGCTTTATTTCTCTTGCATTAGTACAGTAAGAAGCTTATCAATTTCATTAAATTTTCTCGTCTTTGATCCTCAAAATGCTTCTGTGGACGTTCTGACATTCTTAAAATTTTCTTCTTATTTCTACCATAATCATATGTTGCACTCAGAAACATCAAACTTTTTAGCTGTGTGTTCATTATTAGTTGGTTCTGTCATGTGTAAAACCCCAAGTTAACATCGTAACCTCTTTCTCCTATATTTAACTGAAGTGACACAAGCAGTTAATGAGATGAGTGATTGATGCTTAGAAGTTTTTTTATATAATTGAAGGGCTCGGTGGAATATAGTCATAAGCCACAATAACTTAGTTTTAAGTAAATGACAAATTAGAGTTCAGCTCAAATCTGTAAATCATCCACTACATTTGTAATAACTTTCCTTGTATAAATAAACACTTGTATGTGTTATAAAACATATGGGAGACAGTAAAACAACACTTTTCCCTAGTATATGATTTAAGAGCATTTTTAATGAATGAGGTAACTAACATGGGCTTATGACTTTATTTCCCGGAAAGAAATTTAGATACTTGAGGACGAATACATTTTTATTTAACAATAAAAGCACAATATTAGAGAATGAATAAGCCTACACCCAATTATAAAGACATAGTATTTGAGAATGAACACACTTAATTTTTTTAAAAACACAATATTTGAGAATGAATACACATACTTTAAGAAAAAACAATGTGTATCTCAAGGGAATTCTTCCGCATCATTATCTTCAACATTATTTCCTGTAAGTGACAAGGAGAAGTGTTGATTGGCTACAGGAATGAATGTCATGAGAGTCATGACAACAGTCAATTTCTTCTGGTTGACAGGGAGTTGATTTCTGTTTTTTACTCTGAGCTGAAGTGGATCATGTTCCACAAGTCTTCCCTTCTTCTTGATGCGAATGTTTGCATACTAAACTGGCCCTAATGTAGTATAACAGTGCTTAACACCAAGCGGAAAAGGATCCTTGGAATTGAAATTGTGTAGCTTCACTGAAGTGAACTGAATCTCCAGTTGTGAATTTAGTGGGTATTGATAGCAATGACTTGAGATCATCTAAAGTTTTTAAGTCACCTCTTTTCATTTTTGTCACAATGAAGATTTTTGGACTTGCTGACTTCACAACATCCACCCATTCATCTAGGGTATATACCATTGGACGTCTGTTTCTAGCAAATAGTTCAATACGACCAAAATCGCAATCACAAGGGAGTCTAGTGTGACCCACCACAGGATAGGAATGCTGCACAATAAAAGAAAACAAAACTTTGCTTTTTTTGGCATCATTTTTATGTTTCCCACTAAATATGTGTTCTGGGTATTGAAATTCCTCAAGTCTCAGAATGCGTGAAAAATATTCTCTTCCTCTCCAGCAAGTTTAGTGAAGCATCTATTGGAACAGCTGCAAGGAGGTCCCATTGAAGCTTCATCAACAATTTTCTTTGTTCTAATGGACACATACTAACGA
This sequence comes from Anabrus simplex, assembly GCF_040414725.1. Taxonomy (NCBI): domain Eukaryota; kingdom Metazoa; phylum Arthropoda; class Insecta; order Orthoptera; family Tettigoniidae; genus Anabrus; species Anabrus simplex. The sequence continues at coordinate 1,119,163,566 of NC_090266.1, read as the reverse complement.
CCAGCATTACGTCTCCGTTTGGCCTTCACCACTTTCCATTGGTCACTATCACTCCTCCTTTTCCTTGATGGGTTTTGTTTTCTTGGTGATTCCTCACGCATTCTACTAACTTAAAGCTGTAAAATTATGAGTAATAAATTCAGACACTTTCAGATGAACATAGTTATAAGCCACAAAAATAGATATTTAGCTGCTAATAGCTTTCACATGATATCCTATGTAAATATTATTGTTAATATTAATAGTTCTATTAATTAATTATTCTATGGTTATCAAATCCAACGTTATTGTTTATGCATTTCCATAAGATACGAGTTATTTGTAAAGTAAGTAGAATGAGTAAAATACAGTCACAAGCCACAAATTAGAGGTTATCCATGATAAAAATATGTCTATACTCTTACCAAGTTGTCATTAGAGCTGGAACTGCTGCTTGATGGGGGCCAAGAATCATCACCATCTGTATCAAAAAGATCTGGCCATTCACTTTCAGCTTCATTATTCTCAAAAGTCCTCTGAACAGGAGAGAAATCTTCATTCACTCTTGATTTTGATGCAATTTTGGCGTGGCTTATAACTGTGTTAGTTCTGAAATTGTCACTAGATGGCAAAGTAAAGAACTTCCACCTATCATACACTACCAACTTTTATAAATACAAGAAACTTGGAGGGAAATTTAAAGAATATGATGGCACGAACATCTCAAAAACAACAAAATGGTGGGTTATGACTATATTCCACCGAGCCCTTCAATTAGTTGAAAGTATTTCTTTCAAGTTTCAATTTAGTTAATCTATAACTGTATAGTTTTTCAGTCTTTTGAAATTGTATTTAACCTGCATTAGTTTCAAAAGGATTCCAGTTTACTATGTGCTAAGCAAGGAATCTTCCTCATGAGGAATGCACGAACAAGGTTTCACTGTATTTTCTCACGTCTGGTTAAATAGTGAAAATGTTATCATTACTCTACTGGTGCTTCAAATATGTTTTCATGATATGTATAATGTTAGGTTGGGTTAGGTGACGCTGTTTGAATAAGAAAACTGAAACGTTTGCCGCAGAAGCCACTAAAGTGATACTACTTCAATCTTCAATTTTTTGAAATGAAATTGAACATTTGGGTTCACATTGTCTCGAAATTAGAAAAATAACTAACAAGTAAGCTGTAGAACAGAAATCTGCAAAAACTCAAGTTTTTAACAAACTGATTGCCATTTTATGCAGATTTTAATGAGTGTGTTTGGTGGGGGGTAAGGTTCCACCAACTTGTACTAAAAATTAGATATAGCAACAATCTGGTAAAGCAAGTAAATTTTTTGCCAGTTTGAATTCTCGCTGTAACAGACTTCTACTGTAACTTGTCTGTGTTTTGTAGTTAAAAAATGTCCGCATTGGTAGCATGCTGCAGATTGGATGACGTTGCACAAATAGGTGAACAATTTTGTATTTCTGACATGTGCATTCAAGCACCCATCACTTATGTGATGTGTCCCTGTTTTGTAGTTAAGAATGTCCAGCAGCGTAATGGTTAGCCCAATTAGGTTCTATTCTCAGGGGCCCGAGTTCGATTCCCAGTGCTGCCAGAGATTTAAGAATGGCAGGAAGGTTGGTATGCGGTAAAATCGCACATACAGCTTGCCTCCATTGGCGGTATGAGTAAAAAGAGCTGCACCTTCTTGGGATGAGATCATGAGTTTGCTATTTATATGTTGTTGTTGCTGTTGTTTGGGTCACAAGTCCATAGACTGCTTTAATGCAGCTATCCAAGCCGCCCTATCCTTTGCCAACCTTTTCATTTCTACGTAACTACTATATCCTACATCTATACTATTCTGCTCTACCCCTGCTGTTTTGACCACCTATACTTCCCTCAAAAGCTAACTGTACAAGGCCTGGGTGTCTTAAAATGTGTCCTACCATTCTGTCTCTTCTGGTCACATTTTGCCATATTATTCTCTCACCACTTTGATTCAGTATCTTTTCATTTGTGATTCGATCTACCTATATTGCCTTCAGCATTCCTCTGTAACACTACATTTCAAAAGCTTCTCTTTTTGAGCTATTTATTGTCCATGTTTCACTTCCATACAATACCACACTCCAAACGAAAGTCTTCAAAAAGTCTTTCTAATTCCTATATCCATGTTTGAAGTGAGCAAATTCCTTTTCTTAAGGAAGGCCTTCCTTGTTTGTGCCAGTCTGCATTTTATGTCCTTACTTCTGTCAACAGTAGTTATTCTGTTACCCAAGTAACAATATTTATCTACTTCCTATAAAAGTTAATTTCCTGATCTAATATTTCCTACATCACCAAACTTTATTCAGCTGCACTCCATTACCTTTGTTTTGGATTTATTTATTTACATCTTGTATTCCTCCATGGCTCAAGTGGCAGCGCGCCGGCTTCTCACCACAGGGTTTCGTGGTTCAAGTCCCATTCACTCCATGTGAGATTTGTGCTGGACAAAGTGGTGGTGGGACAGGATTTCCTCCAGGTACTCCGGTTTTCCCTGTGCATACCTGCCAACCATCCCGATTTAGGCGGGAGACTCCCAATTTTCGACATTTTTTCCTGCCTCCCGATTATTCTATTATTTTTCCCAATTTCAGCTTGAACATCAAACATTTGTTTTCAAATCCCACCATTTCACCTTTTTTTCTTACGCTAGTGGTCGGAAGTCCTTCGCTCATCAGCCGCTTTCAAACGAAATGTCGACGTTTATTAATGCGAGGACTGTGTGCGAATGTGCGATGTTTATTGAAATCGCGACACGTATATCGATTGTCAATCTCTCGTTCTCGCATGCTATGTTCATGTTCGTTCACATCAGACTCGTCGCTAGATATGGAGTCTTTCTTAGTAATTTAGTGACATAATTTTAATGATAACGACTAGTGACTTTTCTAAAGATTTTAGGAGCCAGTTGTAGACAATTCTGACTAATTTTAATTTATCTCAATATAACTAAAATAAAAGTTTGTACATTGGTCAGAATTTAAAAAGAATATTTCCGTACCTGTCGCGACCAAAGTAACAAGGGGAAATGCATGTTTTAATTTTCTGTACTTTCAGTCTGTCAATCTGCATGTATGTATGTACGCTTATCATGAGAAAACGGCTGAAGAGAATTTAATGAAAATCGGTATATAATGTCGGGGAAAAAGTTGCTACAATCTAGGCCATGAATAATTTGGATTCACGCTGAGTGAAATGGTAGTTTAGGGGAAAGCCTGAAATTTAATTCTCAAATATTTATGTTATTATTGGCCCTATCGATAAATACTACATAACTAAAGTTATATATTATTAAATTTCCAATCATTGATGTCTTATACATTTTTACTGTACGGGCTATGAAACAGAGATTTGATTCATGAATTTGGATTTTTGTTGCTAGGTCCATATCTGCGCCAAGGTACGAGAAAATGAGTGAGCAGAATTTTGTGTAAAGTCAGGGAATAAGGAACTACGGACTACGCTATAAATAATTTTATTCACCCTGTTCGAAATGGTAGTTTAGGGGAAGGTGCCTAAAATTTAATTTTTGATTACCTATCTTACTGGTCATATCGAAGAGTACTACATAACAAAAGTTATAGAGAATAAAATTTCCGATTATTTATGTCTTATTCAGTTTTACCATACCGGCTGTAATAGTATTGGTGGTGATGGTGATTAAATTTTGAAGATGATTATAAGAATGAGAAACAGGTCATGAAGGAATGATCGCTTGAATAATAACACAAGAGGGAGTCATGAAAGAAAGGACAACTCACTTTACATTAGATGCTCTAATAGCACAGAGTCGGAAGAAAACTGAATGTGAAGGCCTGCAATATAGAAAGCTCATAAAATTGATCAACAATAACATTACATTGATCATTGTGTTTTGTGATGTGCCCTGTGTATTCTGCTGCCGTTTATCTCCGATACATGGGTTTACTGCTGCGTATCGAGTATAACAGCCTGCCTGAATATTGGCGGGAAGTAGCGGGGGAGTTAGATCTCTTCTTTAGCGTGCCATTCCTCTGGCTCATAAATTTTCTGATACTACTGGTACGTAACACACTGGATCATCATAGTATTCCAGCTATTCGATCCCTAGTCTGAGGCAGTGATTGGAATGAGCAGTGTGCACACTTAAACGGAATAATTACACAGGAGTGTTCGGGGCTGTTTGCGAACTGGTCATTCTAGCTCTGGAACTTTGAACTCCGAGATCGACACCATGGTACTTTTCCTTAAAAGTGAGAAAATGTGCTTTATTTCATTTTACCGAATATTTCATATGACAGCATTGCTTTTAATCGCGACATTCGCACTGACGTCATTGTAATGACCTATGTCGACTTCAGTTGGAAAAGCTATAAGGACAGTCTTCCTGAGAATTCGTAGCGAAGCACGGGTACATCAGCTAGTTATTTGATATAAATAGCATTACGCTTCGCCTAATCGTGCGGGCGCTTGACGCAATATATTAATCTATGCATTTGCTAAGTAATGGCATCTTAAGTGCATGACTGATTCACACTTGTGGAGCATGAGTTCATACTATTTTCGATAGGCTTATCAGAGACCAATCATATCACTCACATACTTCCTATGAGGGAATCTTCTTTTTAAGACGTCGTCTCCGAACGGAGGTTGACGGTCCACACGGCCAGCTCTGATCTTGACGTTGCAGCCATGCCATGTGAATTTATTGGAATATCTCTTTGATGCAGTGGTTTCCTGTTGCCTTCTGCATTCTAATGCCGTTCACCAAACTAGTTCCTCCGCCTTTGGGAACAATTTTTTGTCCCCAGGACAATAGAGTGCCCTTACCCATACCCGCTCATCCACTCTCAAAGGGACTGTTGGCACTTGGTATAGGGGATCTCCTTATACCGGGAGATAATCGGTCCCTTCATTCGTTAGCCGCCTGCATATAAAATATTATTTTTATATGCAGTCGTTGCCCCCCTCTCTACCGCGGGGAGGTGAATGTCACGATTTCACCGTCATTGAAACAAGGACCAAATGGCATTTCGTTGTTTCTCTGGTTCTTTAGAGAGGTATGAGGGAATAGAGATGTGTAATTTTTAGCCTTGTAGCCTCGTATGGCAACAGTCAGGCTTTGAGGCAATGTATGTATGTATGTTCAGTCTTTAGCCCTAAGGCTGGTTGGATCCTCAACAGCTCTGCCATCAGCTGTCATAGATGGCCTAGACATCACTGAAGAGGCGTACTAGGGAAATGAGGAGTGAGGTAGTTTCCCGTTGCTTTCCTCACTGAGCCAGAAGTTGCTATTACATATCAGTCTGCCAAGCCCACTGAAATGCATGCTCCAACCGACCCTATGAGCAACATTTTCACACCATTCACAGCAGGGACTGGCTGCAGAAGGAATGGCATTACTAGCATCGCTCATACCTCAGTCACTTTCATATTGTCAAAGCCAAGTATAAGACAGAGACAGATCAATGAAAGTAACAAAATTACTCTAGCCCATACCAGAAGACATAGTGCACTATAAACACTAGGTCCTGCCAGCAAAGGCAATTTGAGACAATACATGTTATAAATATCTCACAGTACTGTATTGCACAAGACATGTAGAATGAGCAATTTTGACCAATTGTATCTCCTGATTTCTCCAGATTTTTCCTGATTTTCATATCAAAATCTCCTGATTTTTGGTTTTGTAAAGTTGGCAGGTATGCCTGTCATATTTCATTCCACCAACACTCTCCAGTAACATTTAATTTCATCTGCCATTCATTAATCATTGCCCCAGAGGAAGTGCAACAGGCTTCGGCAGCTGGCACGATCCCTATCCTCGTCGCCAGATGGGGACTTCATTCATTCCATTCCTGACTGGGTCGAATGACTGGAAACAGGCTGTGGATTTTCAACTCCTTCTCTAAGACTGTGTCAGTACCATTCAGCAGTTTCTCCAGATCTTCTACAGACTGAGATAGAATAACATTATCATTGGTTAATTTCAGTGTTTTGATTTCCTTTTTTTTTGGGTTATGTTAACTGCAGCCTTGCCTCACTACTTTCTGGTTTGCTGCTGCTTTTTCATAGCCTTCGTTTCTTATCACTGCAGACTGATTTTTTTTCTGATTGTAGATAACTATTCTTTCTCGGTATCTGATCCCAATTACCTTCAGAATCTCAAATATCTTGGTCCAATCAACATTATAGAACGCCTTTCCTAGATCTACGAATGTCATGTACGTAGATTTGTCTCTCTTAATTCGATCCTCTTAAGATAGGGCGTAAAATGTTTGCTGAGGATTGCTTCACGTGTTGCTTCATTTCTTCCGAAGCCAAACCGATCTCCCTACTTGGCCTCAACTTGTCTTTCCATTCTTCCGTAAATAATCTTTCTGCTTTCTTTCTTTCTTAGTCTGTTTACCCTCCAGGGTTGGCTTTTCCCTCAGACTCAGCGAGAGATCCCACCTCTACCACTTCAAGGGCAGTGTCCTGGAGCTTGAGACTTTGGGTCGGGGGATACAGCTGGGAGGAGAACCAGTACCTTGCCTAGGCGGCCTCACGTGCTATGCTGAACAGGGGCCTTGTAGGGGGATGGGAAGATTGGAAAGGATAGACAAGGAACAGGGAAGGAAGCGGCCGTGGCCTTAAGTTAGGTACCATATCGGTATTTGCCTGGTGGAGAAGTGGGAAACCACGGAAGACTACTTCGAGGATGGCTGAGCTGGGAATCAATGGAACACCCCTCTACTCGGTTGACCTCCTAAGGCTTAGTGGACCTCATTCCAGTCCTCCTACCACTTTTCAAATTTCGTGGCAGAGCCGGCAATAGAACCCGGCCCTTCGGGGGTGGCAGCTAATCACACTAACCACTACACCACAGACGGACTTCTATAAATAATACGTGTTAAAATTTTGCAGTTATGAGATACTAAACTAATGGTGTTGTAGTGTTCACACTTGTCAGCACCTCATTTCTTGGGAATAGGTATAACAGCATTCTGTCTAAAATCAAATGGCCCTTCTCCTGTATCATACATATTGCAAACTAAATGGAATAGCCTACCAATGCTGGTTTCTCATAAGATGGTCCATAATTCTGGGAGTATGTTATCAATTCCAAGTGCTGAATATAGCAGGCGAGATTAATAACAGGGTGATCGTTTAACATCTTGTAACTCAGGCCAATATAGGTATATTTTTGGAGAAATGGGTTTAAAACTTGGAAAACACAATCCAATTATAATGAGTTTTACTTGTCAATGTTCCTAATAAATCATAGTAATAATATTAATATTAGTTTTATGTCCTACTAACTACTTTTATGGTTTTCAAAGACACCAAACAAATCATACTATGCGTTAATAAAATTATGGGGACAGTCAGCATACGAAATTAAGCACCTTGAGATACTCATAAATATGCCAAGCTTTCCTGTTATATGTAATTTTTTTCGTTGTGGAACTTCAGGCACTATCCGGGCACTTAGAGATAGCGTACCTAACCTAAACAATGAGGTCCCTCTATCTCAACGACAGCTGTTTAGGTAAATCCTAATGTGAAAAATGTAGAGAACAAGCATAAAATACACATAAAAATAAAGGTCTGGCTTTTAACATCTGCCGTTATCCAAAGAATGCTTCCAGTCAGTATGTATTACATTTAGAGATACAACTCGTAACATTTGCTAGCAATCAGCTGGTGAGTTGCCACACTTTCTACAGGATGGCGTTATTCGGAAGGGGTGGCTTCTGCTATGCACAGACCAACTGGGAAAATAGAGACCATCTCTAGAAACTGTTTGCGAATAGATTCTCACTGTCTGGATTCTGTAATCGGGAACAAAACTGTTTTTAAAAAGTTTCAAAAAGACCAGGATCGAATGCTCTGGATGGATGATAACGTTGGTAGCAGGGTGGTTGGCGGCACAAAATGGTAATTCAAATAAAGCCATGTTGGGGTTTACTGTGTGATAGTCCTACTGCTACACTGATGGAGACAAGATGATAGGCCATTAAGTTCTTTTTCGTTCATTTGTGTTGATATTACATAATATGATAAATAAAATTGTATGTCCAAACCGTATCCCTTTTCTCTACGGGTTCGAGTATGAAGTGAGATGTATCTTTGTATTGAGTTTTTACGACTAGATGCTCTTCCTGATGTCAACCTTGTTAGAGGAGTTACTGTGTTGAAATGAATAACAAGATATCAGCGTATATAAAACTGATTATATTTATACTGTATTACTGTATTTACTTGTGTATTAGACACACCCCCCCCCCCCGGCTTTTCAAGACTAAGAAAATGAGAAGAATAAATCTCTCATATAAGACCCGCCCCCAACGTAATACGTCAGAGAATGACGATTCCACTTCGAAGCGGGTACAAGCCTTACTGCATCTCCGATGACATCAAACATATTTGTGAATAGTTTCGTCCGTGCAATGAAAACACATCTCAGAGTTATGCGGTACATCTGTGTTTCATAGTTCAGAAATGTCTGCCTCCATTGTGTATTCCTACTGCAGTTCTGATGACATCACATAAATAGGTGAATAGTTTTGGATATTGCAAGCGTGCATCAGTCGTACTATATGTCTGTGTTTTGTAGTTAACAGTGTCCACCGGCGTAATGGTTAGCACAATTAGCTGCCTTTCTTGGGGCCCTGAGTTCGATTCCCGGTACCGAATTGTCAGATTTAATAATGGCTAGAAGGTTGATATGCAGTGAAAATGGTATGTACAGCTCACTCCGCCACCGCGAGTTTATTTTAGTTTAGAAATATTCATGGTTGTTGCTATTATTATAGCTGGCAAGATCATTAACGAAGTGATCATTTAATTTCTCCTAACTTGGGCCCGTATAGGTTTAGAACGTGATAAAAACTATCCAATCATAACAAATGTTTTACTCGCCAATGTACCTAGAAAATAATAATAATGTTACTGATTTTACGTCCCCACTAACTACTTTTATGATTTTCGGAAACGCCAAACAAAACATACTATGCTTTAATTTTTAAAAAAAGACAACAAACATTTGAAATTAAACATTGTGATGATAAAACACATTACCGCCACACCTGTTGACATCCATAAATGTGGCAAACTTTACTGTTTTTATTTTGATTCTTTCCATAGTGGAACTTCTGGCTCTATCCGGACACTCGGTAGCTTACCTAACCTAAACAATGTGGTCTCTCTTATCTCAATTACAGCTGTTTAGTAAAATCTTGATGTGATAAATGTAGAGAACAAGCATGAAATATCTGGCTTTCAACAGCCGGAGTTGTCCAAAGAATGCTTTCATTCACTATGTATTACATTCGGAAGTACAACTCGTAACATACGCTGGTTATCAGCTGGTGGGTTGGCATTGGCATGCTTTCTACAGCACAGCTTTATTCGGAAGGGCTAGCTTCTGCTACACACACACCAACTGGTAGTTATATCTCCAGAAATCATTTGCAAATAGATTCTCAGCGACTCTCTAGTTAGGAGCGGAACTATTCTTAAAATTTTCTAAAAGACTGGATCTTGAATGTTCTCGATGGCGGTGCATGGCTGACGAGATTGCAGTGAAGATGATGTCATTTGGAATGACGACATGCCGGTAGCAGGGAAGTTGGCGGCACAAGACGACGATAATTCATATGAAAGCAGTGATCAGGTTTACTGTATGGTAGGCCTACTCCTCAACTGACAAGAGACAAATGACTTTTGTATTAGTATTGCATAATACGATATTACAATTCCATTATCCTTTTTCTCGACGAGGTCGAATATAATGTGAGATGAATCATCGTAGCGAGTTTTTACGACTGGATGCCCTTCCTGGCATCAGCCTCATCAGAGGAGTTAAATGAGATGGAACCATTTGTTGTCTTTTTAAATTTGGGAATACTGCCTTCCAGCGTTAATAGCCAGTAAAACTCAGAATACATTCATATGTGTGTTAAAGAATAGTGTAGAATGTTTACATGTTCAATTTATAGCTCTTTATAGCCTAGAAGTCCTGTGTTCACTATATAAAATATAATGTAATCGCATATTTGGCCCCCTTACTTTTTTCTTGCTTTAAATGTGGGGGGAAAAATGTGGTTTAATAGGCGAGTAAATACAGAATACAGGCCTAAAAGTCATGTGTTCACCATTTATTGTTTATTTTTTAAAATTTAGAAATACTGCCTTCTAACGAAGGTAGCCAAATAGTACTCTGAATACAATACTTAATTTGTTCAAGAACAGTATAGAAAACATGTACAATTTATAGTTCTTTATACCCGGAGGTCACTGCTCAAAATTGGAGGCTATCGCATGGCTATTCAGCAATAAAAGCAGAAAAAAGGGGGTCTAATTCCCAATGAAATACGGTATATATGGTCTAGATATATGGTCTAGTAGTGAATTTTCCTGTAGAGATTTTGAAACTTCATCGGACTACTTTCTGTTTGATGGCTTTGGAATAATGCAAATTTTCTGTGCCAAAATTGACTTTTCTTGTATTGTTGAAAGTTCTTTTTCCTAAAACATTTTGTCTTTTCTAGAAATTATATGGCAGTCCGTGGTGGAAGTTTGTGATGAATCACAAGTGTGCAAGTCTGGATCACTTCTCATTGACGAATTCCTATGGCGTCAATCGATGTCTCAGGAGACGTCCACTAAAATGGAAATGATTCTGCTTCACATCTCTGTACAGTATTTTATGACAGTATTTTGAAAGATAGATTTCCACAAGGTATGTAGTCTACATCAGTTTATAATGGCAGCATTTATTTCTTTCATTCCGTATTTTAAAGGCTAGTATTTTCAACTGGGAAGAAACTTCAATATAAATGGATACCAGGTAAAGATGTCTGTATTTAGTATTAGGTGTTCCATTACTAATTCTTCAGCTGTGCAATCTTCTAGGATGCAGTGTAGCTGGGATAAATCCAAGGGATTTATGCAAGTTTATGAAAGTAGTTCTTGCTTCTTCTGTGGAAATAAATTGTATTATTACTTTATTTATTTACTAGCAGTTACCCGCGGCTTCGCTCGCGTCGATTTCATAATTTGATAAAAGTAATCGTTCCTCGTCACTGTACTAAGACATCATCTGATGGTCCCTAAAATATAAAAGCCCACCAAAAAGTAGTTTCATTTACCCCAGAAACTCTTTGTAAATCATGTTTGAGGTATTGCTTTTTGGGGCTAAGGCACAGAAATGTACATGTGAGAAACAGTCTTTTCTCTAGGAAAAAAATACACATTTCTTTGTTTTTAAAGGAGATTCCAAATATCAATTACCATGTCTGTAACATTTTCATTTTTTGAGATATAAGTATCCTCATAAAAAATAATTCAACTCACTTTTCAACTTCCTTTCACCCCCGTTAAGTGCCTTTTCTGAAAACAAAATCGTACCTGTTCCTGTAATTTTAAAGGACTTTCCAACTACCAAGATTTTGTCTCCAACATGTTACATTTTTGACATATACTGTAGATATACTGATAATAATTTTAAAAATTCACCCGCTTTTTCAATTCATTTCTGCCCCTTAAATGGATTTTCCGAAAGCAAAAACAACGTGTTTAATTATTTTTAAAGGAGATTCCAAGAACCAGTTTTCATGTCTTTACATCTGTAACACCTTCAGTTTTTGAGATAGAAGTATTCTCATATAAAAAAATTCAAATTCTTCTTCACTTCTTTCCACCCCTCTCCACCCTTAAGTGAACTTTCTGAAAACAAAAATTACGTGTTTCTTTATTTTGAAAGGAAATTCAAAATACCAACTATACATCTGTGACAGCTTCAGTTTTTAAGATATAAGCATCCTCATGCAAGGAATTCAACTCCTTTACTTATTTTCCAACCCCCTTAAGTCGATTTTCCACAAACATTAAAACCGTGTTTCTTTATTTTTAAAGGAAATTCCAAATACTAATTTACGTCTGTAACATAGTTTTGAGATATAAGTTTCCTCATACAATGAAATCAACTATTTCAATTCATTCACGCCCTTTCCCCATAAGTGGTTTTTCCAAAGACAAAAGAATAGGTATATCTTTACTTTGAAAGAAGATTCCAAATACAAATTCTCATGCCTGTAACATCTTCCGTTTTTGAGATGTAAGTGTCCTCATAAAAAGAATTCAACTTCATTTTCAGACGCCCTACCCTTGCCCATTAATTTGATCACCCCCTCCCCCCACTCAAAAATGCGTTGTTTTCTTTATTTTGTTAATGAGATTCCAAATACCAATTTTCACGTCTGTAACACCTTTAGTTTTTGAGGTATAAGTATCCTCATAAAAAGAATAAAATTCACTTTTCACCCCCCGCCCGTTACCTTCATTCCCACTCCCCACCCGAAATACGTGTTTCCTTATTTTTAAAGGAGATTCCAATTGCCAATTTTCACATCTGTAACCTTCAGTTTTTGAGATGTAAGTTTCTCCATAAAAAGCATTCAACCTTTTTCACTTCCTTTCTCATTCTCATTAGCGATGTTGCTTAGGGGTATTTCCAAGTTTTCCGTTAACTCTACAAGTGATGTCATTTCATTTTTAAGATTTTTAGTCGAGTTCCAGGATCACGCCCTTGTCTTTTCTCTTTCCCATGTCAAATTCTTCAGATTATTTATCCCTGTGCTATCGGTGTCCTTTCAGACAAAATAGTAAGAGCCATAGCTGATCAATCCTCTATAGAAGACTTCCACGCCCATCTGTTAGCTAATTTCATTCCGGCTCGAGCCAGGTCATCTCTAATTCAAAAGTATTATTATAGAGTACAGCGACTGGATGTAAATCTTGCCGACTTCATCTAAGACATTAAATTTTACACTATGGTATTTGCTCTACATTTCCTTGAAGATCAAATTGTACAGGCCAGTGTGGAAGGAATTTCACCATCCTACAGGTTATATTTGTGTTTCGCGTCGCGTCCGCAAAATTTTTCCGAGTTAGAGGCTATGGCTCTCAGCCGAAGGTGTTAGGTATGCTGACACATTTCGTGTCGTGAAGGAGCCCCCTCCGTCTTTAAGTAATTTTCGGCCTCCACCTCGCCGAACTGTCATTGCTCGCAAATGTTATGCATGTGGGTCGGCAGATCATCTCCGGAACAAGTGTCCCTTGATTAAATCTAGCGGGACAAGGAATGGAGCAGGGTCATCTCGAGGCTGTTTTAAATGCGGCTCGTTTTCCCATATAGCCAAGAATTGCCCGAATATTAATAGCACCCCCTCCTGCTCAACTTCTGTTGCAACGTCCACCAACACCAATAATACAAAGTGACTAGTGACACCGGCTGAGTCGGCACATCCATCTCTCCAAAGGTCAGCCCCGGTTAAAGCCTTCGTAAGCTTGCAACCAGATAGAAGTTCTTCTAAACCGGCAGTTGAATGCCCTAAAGAATGTCTTAGGATTGCGGCGGATTCCTCCGCACCTGTACCATTTCTCAAAATTGAATTAAATTATCTCAAAATTGAATTAAATAATGAACCTGTTACTGCTTTATTAGATTCTGGGAGTGTTTGTTCCATTATTTTGGCTGAATGGTACTCTAAATTAAAGTCTGTCTGTAAATTTTCTGATTTTTGTTCGTCTCTGGTTCAATGCATTTCGGCTAACACTTCTCCATTAGAAATTTTAGGTTTCATCCTTGCCAAAATTAGGATTGCTAAATTTACTTGGAAAGTAAAATTGTTTGTGGCTAAGCACGTGTCTTACCCCATTATATTAGGAGCGGATTTCATGTCTCACACCGGCCTTGTGCTCGACATTCAGAGCAAGTCGTGCACTTTCAAATTTGCTAGTAATTTCAAAATCCCCTTGTTAAGATGTAATTCTGTGTCATGTTCATCTGTTTCACCTACCCAGTATGAGATGTCGTTTGACCTTAGACATCTACCTGAGGAGCAGGCTGAGAGTATTCGTAAGCTGTGTCAGTCGTTTCCAGATGTTTTTTCCGATACTCTTGGTATTACTGACGTTATCGAATACAAGACTGAAGTTATGGATTCGATTCCTGTTCGATTTCCACCTTATAGGATATCTCCACCTAAAATGAAGGCTCTGAAGGAGATCATAGATCAGATGCTGAAGGATGGTATAATTCGGCCCTCTAAGTCGGCATATTCATCGCCTATTTTCTTAGTCCCGAAACCCCAAGGTGGCTTCAGGCCTGTAATTGACTATAGGGTTTTAAATCGGAAGGTGGTGTTACAATCTGTGTCCCTTCCCGACCTTCATTCTTGTTTATCATGGTTTCGAAAAGCTAAATTCTTCACCATATTAGACCTTAATCAGGCGTATAATCAGATCCCTCTAGCTGAAGAATCTAAGCATCTGACAGCTTTTGCCATGGATTGGAACTTGTATGAGTACAACCACGTGCCTTTTGGGCTCCCCACGGGAGCAGCTGTGCTTACGACACTGCTAGATAGGGTCTTCTCCGACATCAAATTCGAGTACGTTTACCATTATCTTGACGATGTCGTCGTATTTTCAGAGACCTTTGAAGAACATCTAGATCATCTGAAAGAAGTCCATAATCGCCTTCGTAAGGCAGGGTTAACGGTGAAGTTGTCTAAGGTTGCTTTCGCTAACCCTTCCATGTCATTTCTAGGGCATATCGTGTCGCCCGATGGTGTCGCAGTGGATCATTCTAGAACACAGGCCATCCGTGATTCCTAACCTCCCAAGGACATCAAAGGTATTGCCAGATTCATTGGCATGATGAATTTCTTCAGGAAATTTATTCCTAACTTCGCTAATAGAGCGACGCACTTGAACTTACTCCGTAGGAAAGGCGTCAAATTCGAGTGGGGGCCTTCTCAACAAGCCACTTTTGAAGACCTCAAACTAGCTCTTTGTAACGCCCCTGTCCTTGCTATGCCTGATTTCTCGAAGAAATTCATCGTCCAAACCAATGCGTCGTCGTCGGTGGTGGCTGCAGTCCTTCTTCAAGAGACTAAACTAGGGAGGCGACCCATCGCCTATGCATCTAGGACTCTATCGGCTCAAGAAGCCAAGTATTCCATCTATGAACTTGCGGGTTTGGCTGTCTTATTTGCGTTAGAGAAATTCAGCCTTTATCTGGAACACGTCAAGTTTGACTCGGAAACGGATAACCAAGCCTTAAGTTGGGTCTTAGCTAGGCTACATCGTACTGGTCGCATAGCCCGCTGGGCCATCAGGATTTCTGCCTTCCAATTTGATGTTAGGCATATAAGAGGGTCTGAAAATGTTGTGGCAGACGGACTAAGCCGTATGTTTTCTAATGAAGTAGAGAACTCCGAACAGGAGGACTATTCTTCACTTCCCGAGTCCATACCTCCGGGGGTGAATGCCATTCTAACTGATGCCCCCATGCTGTTTAGGGATATTGAAAAATATCAAAGTGAAGATCCAGTGCTGGCTCCTATAATGGAAACCCTTTCTTCTGGGGAACATGTTGTCCCTTATGTGTTAAGGAATGGGGTTTTATGTTGCCCATCGAGGCATGATCAGATGAAAGTTGTGGTTCCAGCTGTGATTGTACCCATGATCTTCAAGTATTACCATGAGACCCCACTAGGGGGGCGTTTAGGCATCTTCAAATCCCGAGAAAAGATCAGAGAGATATTCATTTGGAAAGGTATGGACGGTGAAATTCGTGAATTGGCAAAGGCTTGTAAATCTTGTTTGCTTAGTAAACCCACCATGTCCACTAAGCTAGGACTATTAGCTTCTCATCAAGCGTCGCGCCCCATGGAACGCCTCTATATCGACTACGTTGGACCCTTCCCCCAATCAAAGGGGTACGCCAACAAATTCATCCTTGTGTGTGTAGATGGCATCTTTTGGTCCGTGTCAATACATAGTTTCTGATAATGCCAAAGCTTTTACCTCCAATCTCTTCCGTAAATTCTGTTTTGATCTGTCCATCTCTCACGTAACTACTTCAGTGTATTATCCTCAACCATCTCTGGCTGCGCGGGTCAATCGTAATCTGAGATCGGTTCTTATTACCTATCATCATGATGATCATTGCAGGTGGGATACATCCCTGCATTGGTTGACTTTCGCCTTGAGTTCGGCGGTTCATGAATCTCGCAAGTTCACTCCAGCTTCGCTGATGTTTAACTTCATACCCAACACGCCGCTCTCTAACCTTTGGTCTCTTAGTGATATTCTACCTGAGACAATAGATCCCGATAATATTAGAGATCTTTGGAAGAAGGCTAAGGCCAATCTTAAAGTTTCTCATGAAAAGGTTAGGGAAAGATATGATTGTGGACGGAGGCCCACCAATTTAAAAGTAGGAGATCAAGTTATGGTCAAAAACTTTGTTCCCGCGGGCAAGCTTGCCCCCAGATTTCATGGGCCGTGCATAATTCTAGATTTCCTAACTGCTGTTACATTATTAGTGTGCAATCCAGCCACCGAGAGGATCTTTAGGGTACATATGTCACAGATTAAACCCAATAATATCCTAGTTAACCTTGCCACTAAACAATGATAAAACTCTGGAGGTTATATTTTTCTATTAATCTTAGGCCTTCTGCCCTTTGCCTCTTATCTGCTCTGTATAAGTATGTAAGATTTTCCCCTCTGGTTACTCTGCTGTCCTTCCCGTGCGGCCATTACCAAGCTCCCATCTCCTGTTAAACCATATCAGTGGCAAATAAAATTTTCCACGCCGCTGGCCCCTCTGCCTCACCAACAAGATTGTACCCTAAAATAAGAAATCACCAACAACAATTCTGCCACCAAGATCTTACTGTTTCAGTGCCCCGCAGCCGTTCGTTGCCTTACTGCCACCGTGGTGGGGTAAGGGCCCACTCCACTCCCGTGATGTCCTTCTGTGTATGGCGCGCCGGAGGCTATATCCCGGCACAGGCTGAAGTGCGGCGCACCAACCGCAAGCTTATCCGGGGACTGTAAACAAACTTCGCATCTGAGGCGACCTTCACCACGCCTACCCCTCTCATAGTGCGGGAGAGAGGTATCTCAGGGTAGTTGAGGGGTCCGGAGGACCTCGACTGGACATCGGCAGCGGCGGCTGGTCTTGCCGTCAAAATTTTCATCGTGTGGTTGGCATTCTATGGCAACAAAGACACTCTCAAGCCAGAGATCAACTATCTCCTAACTATCTACTTCAAAACAAAGGAGATTTTTTTAAAAAAAATTTTTTGATGCCTTAAATGTTTTTCAAAATTCTTCTACAAACTTTGGAAATTCTTAATGTCTCCTCCATATTCTCCCACAATCTATTTGCAAAGAAGCAGAAATTTTTTTCTATTGATGACTAAATTTTGTTTAAAAACTTCTTCTGTGTCGCCCTGTGGAAGGACATTTGGGGGGGGAGGGGGAGATCTGTACCGGCTAGTACACCTCTGGGCCGCACATTTGAATTTTCCGCCTTAAGGTACTCCTCTACAAGAGGAACTCTGAACTTTAACTACTGTATCAACTCATAAGTTTTCTCAGAAGATGTCACTACCGTAAATTTTGTGATTACAAAGTTGTCAGTACTGTGTGGAGTTCAACTTGTTTTGCTTTCTATTGATCAAGAAGTGTGGACATTCTCTGATAGATGTCTCTACAAAAAACTATGATCATGCACCCTGGTGCGAAGTTAAGGAACTTTCTGAAGAAATTTTGTATTCATAAGTTTTATCTTTACTAAATTTCGTTTTTTCATTTGTGGGTTGGCAATATTAATCTTTTCTTTCTGCCAGTTTTGAATTGAGCCAATGCAGAATTTCTGTAATTAATTTTTGACCAATCGTGTCCTTCTTCGATTTTGATGTGTAACTCTAAGCTACCCAATAACGACTGTAGGTGTGTCTTAATTATTCTTGAAAGGTCTCAAATCTTCCCCAAGAGTATAAAAACTGCTGATTTTCCTGTCTCTCCGCCACTCGAACAACATCTAGCCTAGTGTATGGAAGTGTAGCAGGAGGCGGGAAGCGCCTCTTTCATCCGGCAGCAGCTCTTCAACAAGGTAATGGCCACTTAACCATCTTTATTTCTTGCTAGCTCAGCAGTTTAACCTGCGGGGAAGGTCCAAAACCTTTATTATGTAACCTATCTTCAAACATGTAAATTGCCGTCACTTTTGTAAAACTTCATATATCTTTAACTGTAAATCGGGGATAGAGACTGCTTTACCCTCTCGAGCTCCCCTTCATTTTTGCCTTGAGGTGACTACGTTTTGGTAACTTTTTCTTCCTTAATGTATTAAATTTTCTTATACGAGTCACCTCCATACTTTGGGAATAGCCCCTGGTTCATCGGCCTAGTGCCTCTTAGGTTTTAAAAGATTTCATGTAGGAGTGCAAGTACACACCTCCATTCTACTTGGTGTTGCGGGCCATTAACTTAACCTGTTATTTTTCTACTAAGGCCCATTAGGTTGGGTACAAGATAACCCTGTTTCTTTGTAAGTGTGCCTTGAGGACATTTAATAGTAAAGTTCGTTGTGGCCTTTGATAGGCTTGAAAAATTGAGAGCGGGTCAGCTCTTTCTTGTATTTGGATATGTGCCTCTAGGAGGCCTGACAGTGCTAGGTGGGAGCAAGTACTCCAGGTTATTAGTGGTCTTCTGCCCTTTGATAAATATGTGGTTGTGAGCTGAGAGCTCAGGAATTGTAAAAAGTGGGGCTTGAAGCCCAGATCGTTACAGTGTCTCTAAATCTTGGCTTTCCTGGTCTTGTACCTGATTTGTTAACTTGTTGTTATTCATTGAATGTTCAAATTCTATGTCAAAATTGTTAAGTTTTTCTATTTTTGAAAATATAACCTTTAATTCAATTTTAATCAATATCTCTGCTTTGTAGTTAGACCCATTCCAGCCTGCACCTTCTTTCATCTCTACTGTTCCACGGGTATCCCCGTAACAGTCATAATGGCCCAAGTCCATGATCAGGAATCTATGGTCGCTGTCCATACTTTCGGTGGGAATGACTTTGACAGCAGTCAGCCATTTCCCCCCACCTTTGTTTTCGATGATATAATCAATCAAAGATTTATATTTGCCATCCCAGCTATACCTTGTTATTTTATGGCTCTCCCGTTTTTTGAAGCAGGTGTTCTTGATGATCATACCATTTCTTCTACAAAGATCAGTGTATAGAACAATAATTGACATCTGGCAATGCTTCAGATATACCTGTTTCTTTACAGAGAAATTACACAACAAAACATTATTTGATTCTCATTTATTTTTCCAAAATGAACTTACGACTGAAAAGTATGGGAAAACAAAGTGGGTTATTGCTGCTCACCTAGAGGTGTGGTTTTTTTTTTTTTTTAAAGTGTCTTGTATTCCTTCTGTGAACATTTGTCACCGCCCGGCACCTGTATAGTGGTTCCTGGAGAGTCCATTGTGCACAGGACAACCACTTGTCCTCCACGTGCTCAGTGAGTTTCAGGTTAGGACTTGCCTCTGGCCATTCCATCACTTCAATGTGAAGCCTTCTCAAGTCGTCCCTAGTGTCACCTGCTACATGCACCCTGGCATTGCCATGCATGAGGAGGAATTCAGGGCCAAAACTGTATGGAGCATCACAGTAAGGTGGCCATGGATGATACTGATGCCACCCCATACATTGTACGACCTTGTCCAAATCTGTCCATTTCCTGTACAGTATTTGGTATGAAACGCCCATCAATGCCCAGCAGTACATGTACATGACCATCACTTTGAATCAGGGGAAATTGTGACTAGTATGTGAACAACACAGCTCTCCAGTGGCAAAGTTGCCAATTGATATGGTTATGGGCAAAAAGAAGGTGCACTGCTTGAAGTCGATGCATTATGCAAGGCACTGGAAACAGGCCGCCTGGGTTGTAAGCTCTTTTGGTGTAAACTGTTCCTTACAGACTGATGAGCTACTGTGACCAATGGTGCCCTCGAGATGTCTCATTACTGTTCTCTCGCACTGACTGTTGGACACAATGCTGAAATGATCAGTTTTCAGTCGTCATGCACTGCAGGACCAAGACTAGAGACAGTATGACTCGGATGTTCCTTGCTTTGAATGCACAAGGCCCCCTCTGTACTATAAGGCCACTGATATCAACTATGTCAAACTACTGTAACTTACCAGATATTTGAAAACATGATCTGCTAATTCTTTTGCATAGTGTATTAAAAAATAGAATTAAATGAATAGGGCTTTGCACTTGACGTTTTATTGCTGTCTGCAATTCTTTTAACTACTAAAAGGGCTTACCAACATGGAGTGCTTTTCATTTCCTGTAGAATCAGCCTTAATATGAGCTCTTTATTTTCACACATGATGAACAGTCCACTGAAAAATACTGGTGGGCAGTAACCACACATTTAAATTTTGACAGAATTCAAGACTGGAGCATGCAAGACCAGTGGGCATGGCAAATGGTGTACAAGTATGGATGAAATGTAGGGTAATTCTTCAGGCGTGGTTATCGGACACTAAAGCATTTTTACTTTTATGTAATTTGTTTGCTAGTTGCTCCACGTCACACTACCTTGGAAAGGTTTTTGGTGATGAAGGGATAGAAAAGGACTGGGAAGGAAGTGGCTGTGGTGTTAACTGAGGGCTGAGTATTTTCCTAGTGAAGAAATGGGTAAAATAATGGTAAAGCAACTTTAGGGATGCTAGCGGTGGGGCTGGAATCCAGCATCTCTCAAATACAAGATTACAGCTACACAGTCCATACTTTGCAGCCAATTTGCTCGTTAAATGTACGTAGGATACATTACTTAAGTGAAAAATGGGTGCTTGTGTGGGGTGAGAGAAGCAGAGGGAGACCAAGGCACTAGACATGGAATTAAACAAGACCAGTGTGTGAAGCTTGCACACCGAACAATGATGATGTACATGTTAAGTCCACATAGTGTAATATTAATGTCCTGCCCATTGGGTACTGTATTTTTGTGTCTGCCTTTTGGCACAAGTCAGAATAAATGTAGGTTCCACCAAAATGTCTGTCTCTGTTATGGAAATTGTCAGAGCACAATTTGTGTTTTTGAGTGTTACGAAAGGTATTGTTTGTAGGGTCAGTTATATGGAAAGCAGCAGTAAACTATATCATTTCTTATCATGCGTTGTACAGTTCTTTATGGGACCACCATTGTATTTTGTGGCTTCTTAATAACTACCTAATGGATTGAGTGGGCTACGTAGTTAGTGTTGCGAGGCAGGGAACTTGCATTCGGGAGATAGTGAGTTTGAACTAAATCATCCTTTTTCACACCAGGAACCATAATTAAGGGCATGATTGGTTTGTTCCCATCCTATCCCATCATCGCTGTAATACCTCCCTTTGTCACTGTGACGTAAAACAGGTAGCAGAAACTAACCTTTAGTAGGAACGTGTATCCAGGCGGCCTCAAGGCTGAAGACTTCCCATGCGGGCAAAATATTGAATAATTTAGATTTTGTCTGTAATAAACTAGTTGTTTGCATTATGTGTATTGATTAATACTGTTTTTTTTTTATTGTGAATTTTTCCTTATCTTAATTTTCAGGCATACAGCTTAATTTCCAAATGGAATCCATCCATTTGACGACTTGCTCGCTCATCAGTGTAAATACTGGAGCTCTGGCATATGATTCACAGTTTGAAGAATGAGCGGGCACCCTTGGTTAAGTCTGATTTCTTTATGTATTTTCTTTTCTTTTTTTTTATTGTTATTATTTTTTAGTTGCATGATTTGAATTGTTCACGTTCTCCTTTCTTTGTCACCATTACTACAAATTGGTCACTGAAATTCTAAGAGCAGTTAGCCACTGAATGAATAGTGCATGAGGAGGGACATAGGTCTCTCCTCTTGGTTGTAGAATTACCAAAGTAACCAGTATTTCACAACTTAAATTACAGTAGTTCCATTATGATAGATGTTTAAAATGAGGAATTCTGTTGAATAGTTCTCGATTAATTTATTTATTGTAGAATTAATTATCCCTTAGCATAGTTTGAAAACCTTTGGTAGAATATCCTCTTTAATTGTTGTACATCCAATTGGTAGCTCCATTATCAAAATCCACCAGACTACAGCAGGAGTGGATGGGTCAATCGGATTGTCGTAGGAAGTTCTATCTGTCCTTCACAAATTTTTAGGATTACAGTTCCCCCCCCCCCCTCCATTTTATGGTGACTGAGCAAAACACTGTAAGTATATATAAAATAATATTTTTGTTTGGTGAAAATGTTATGAAACCAAATTGATTTATTTACCAGGTTGTTGTTTTCCTTTAGCCTCTAGCAAATAATTAATTTCTTAAATGTTTATGCAAGGTCTTTCTAGTTTCCATTGTATTGTGGATGAGCCTGATCATATATTTGATACTACGATCGTGCTTGATCATTGCATACAAATTCCTCATAATACAGTAGAACCTCGATAATTCAAAATCGATTAATTCAAAATCTCGCCTAATTCGAAGCAGCCCTCGTTCTCGGAAACATGAGGTACGGTTTTGCATGTTATTTAAATTGTTTAATTTGAAGAACAATGTTGGTCCCGTTACCAAAATTCAGACTTTTAATTCAAAACTGCCTTTATATTTCGAAAAAATAGTATTTTACCAAGTAATTTAAATTCAAAATTTCTCTGCATCATGAAAGAACGCATCCTCCGGAACATGCAGAGGTAACTTTCTGTGCTTTCACCCACTTCGGCATGTCTACAGTCTGCTTCATATCTGCTAAGTTCGAGTGGAATCGTAATTTTTTTGTATTCGGCGTTTTAAGGAACGCCACAATATCACATAGCAGGCAGTGTGCGGAGAGGTACAATCCGCAAACACTGATGATGCTGACAGTTGGTGAAAAAGCGTGGCGTACATAATCAATTTGTATGCACCAAACAATATTGTCAATGCTGATGAAAGTGCATTGTTTGTTTTATTTTTTTTAAGTGCTGAGGCCAAACGGACTTATGGTTTTAAAGGAGAGAATTGCCAACTGGAAAATGTACTGTGTTGCTATGCAGTGCATACAGAAACAAGAGACTTCCTTCCCCCGTCATAGGAAAGTTCGAAAAGCCACAATGTTTTAAGGGCATCAAGCACTTTCAGTTAACGTAAGAAATTTCATTTTTTGTCCATGGCATTTGAAAAGTTTAAACTGAGAATCAAGGTGATTGCACGCATTAATGGGTCTTAGAAGTGCCATGGCGGGAAATCGTACAAGAGTAGTCACTGTACTGTTGTAATGCAGACGGAAGCGAGAGACTTTCTAACCTCGTCATAGGAAAGTTCGATAAGCCGCGATGTTTTGAGAGCACCAAGTACTTGATGTAAAATGTTTCAAACAAATTTATTAAAAACCACCATTCCAATCATAATGAGACTCAGAACATGTAACATCAAGTACTTTCCGTGCAAGTACAAGGCATTTAAAATGAATACAGTACAGTAATCCAATGAATAAAGCACTTGCACAGGGGAGCCAGTATAGATTTCCCCTCATCTTTGAATCATGTTTTCTTTCATTTGATTTCATTGCATGAGGTTATGTTTGCCAGTGAGTTATCCAAGTGCATTATTTGAATACTGTAAATGCACCTTGTTGGATACATTTTGGAAATAGTTTTCTCCATGGCATCTGAGAAGTTTAAACTGTGAATCAAGGTTAATTGCATGCAGTAACGGGTCTTAGAATATATTATGATGCCGCAAGGGTTGGCATTTCCGAATTACGTGTTGGTGGTTAATTTGAAATCATGTAATTCAAAGTCCAATTTTTGCGTCCCAACAACTTTGAATTAATGAGGTTTTACCGTATACAACTGAAATTGGCCCATTTCGGTGGAAAATTCTCCCTCGGGCTCACGGCTTGTAGACGTGTGTGGCAATCATGGGGCCCCAGCCGAGCCTGGCATTACTTTTACTTACTTATGCCAGCTCCTCTCCTTCTTCATCCTGGCTGACCTCCCTTGGTCAAGTCTTGTTTTTTCCTATTCCCGATAGTCTCTCATCGATATTTCCTTGGTATATGGTATGTAATAAACTTCATTTTGTTTCATATCTACAGTGAACTGTGGTAAACAGAGGAAGGGAGGTCTACCTATCCAATATCAAATATCTTTATTAGTAATAAGGGAGTAGTTTCGACCCTGCAAACTATATCATCTTCAGCCTTAATTACCAGTTAAAATAACATATAAAATCTTATACAACACAATCGCTAATCATCATAACTTTACAGTTCCAGTTTCCCGAGTACTGTTGGCGAGCCTCTTCCATTCTATCTTATTGAGATACCTTCTCTTGTTAATGACGTCCTCCAGTGTCAGGTCAGGTACATCCTGCTACCGTATGCGACAGTAGACGGTACTACCTGCGACTGTCTGGCTGAGGGGCGGCTGTTACCAAACCTGACAAACTAAGGGAGAACCAGCGGCTATGGGCAGAGGAGTTCACCCTTAGGGGGCTTGTTGAAGCCATTGTGTAGGAAATGACACATAAATTCAACTGGAAGCTGCTGCCTTGCAGATGTGGCAGGGGACTGCTAAAGGCTAAGGGAGATAACCCTGACAGTAAATCTTAAGTGTTTATTAGCACTTGTGTCATGGTTAAAATGTAGTTATTTATACTTCTCCTTGGTTGTATGAGTAACTTCTGTTCTTTGTAAATGTAATCTTAAGGTAAAACTATATGAATACACATTCAAAATTACAAGAGATAAAAGTTAACATCACACAAAAAATCTTCTTTCAGTAATGAATGGCAACGTCTCTTGATATGGTAATTTTTTCATCATGGTGTTGATGTATAACCTCTTAAGTGGTGGATCATCATCGTTGACCATCTCCAGTTGCCTGAATGTGGTGTACGAGTCCCCTCCATCTTCATCTGTCCATGAACCACTGTTCTGTCATAATCTTCTCCCAATCTTGTCCTCTCTCCTTGACATCTTTCTTCACCAGATCTGTCCATTTTCCTCTGGGTCTGCCCACCGGTCTTTTTCCTTTTACTTCTCTTTCATATTCTCTTCTTGCAGTCCTGCTTGCACTCAATCCTTCTTACATGGCCATACCACGTCAGTCTTGCTTTCTGAATCCTCTGTAGTAGGGAGTCTCCTATTTCCCACCTCCTCTCAGACTTTTTCATTCAAGTATATATAACTATATTTTAATCATGACACATTAGTGCTAATGAACACTTTGTCAATAAGTTTCATATATATTTCAGTAGAATATTGGCAATTGTGTTGTATAAGATTTTATGTTTTTCTAACTGAAAACCTTAGAGCTGAAGATGACCCAGTTTATAGGGTCAAAACTAGTCTCTTATTTCTATAAATATATTTGGTATTTAATCAAATGGTATTGAATAGGTGGACCTCCCTTCCTGTTCTTATCAGTGACCTTGGGAATCCTTCAATTTATGTTCTTTGTCTCCTAATTCCTGTCTTCCTTGTACAGTTAATGCTTTTCAGTTATTACCACCTCTCTAAGGCCCGTATTCACCAACGTCAGTTACTTCTGCTGTTATCTTAAATTTCCAAAACTCGGATAATGTCATTATCTTGGTTAATGTTCACTTCTGTCTTCACAACCGAATTTATCATCTCAATTTACCAAAACTAAGTTTCTGTTTCAATCTGAATTTGAACCGTAAATTTTTCATACTGACGCACATAAAACAAATGACTACATGCTGCTGCCACTATCAAAATGTAAAGAAATTTTGGATTCCATTCAGGGTTAGCAAATAATTTGCATAAAATATGTCCGCTATTGAACAGAAACAAAGAAAGAAGCCTAATATGACTTTCCAAGAGAGTGAATTGTTTTTTAATTTGGTGATGGAAAGCATTAACAACATAGAGAATAAGAAAACAAATTATAGCCTACACATGGTATACTGTATTTCACTAAAATTAAGGCAGTATTCCTTAATTCTTCATTAAAAAGTCACCCAGTCGTGTACCATACAGGATATAAGGTATAATCGAGAATTCATCTTCGGCCATGAATGACCTAGAACAACAACTCACATGAACTATCGCCTCGCAAATGACATGATTCGTATGTGGCACAGAACTGATTGGCCAACATGTGGCTGGAAAAGTACCAGCTTCTAGGTTTCTGTATGACTGGAGCAATGTACCAAACTTCTTGCCAATGATACCTGCACCCTAACTTTTCGCCGCAAAATTATGGAAAAATATGCAAATATGCGGGTGTTATTCGTGTATATGCGGTATGTCTATAGTATCTAATGGTATAATTCGTCAGCATTAATCTTTCCTTTCTATTTTCTCATTAGCACATTCATAGAAACTATGCGGGAAATTATTATTCTTGGCTCATTTAACGTGTGTGCAAAATTTACGTAAGATCAGTGATTCCCCAGTACGTGCCCTTCCCTTGTTAGTATGCTTTTTTGTAATACATTCATCCTGCATTAATGGTAGAGTGATAAGCAGTAAAAATAGTTCCTTTTTTGTTTAGATTTAGAGCATGTATTTTTAGAAATTTGCTATGTCGTACTGGTTATGCAATGTAATTTCCAAGTAGTATACTAAAATTCCTTGCAGTAATCATGTTGTTTGTTTATACTCTAGTATTACACTGTATTTTAATATTTAATTTGTCTCATATTTTTACATCTATATCATTGTATTCATTTGGAGAAATTCTCTGTTGATTTTTTAGTGTCTATGTATGTCTTAACTGTCAGTTGTGGGTGTCATTTTAAAAATGTTTTTTTCAAAAATTTTATTTTACTTTAGTTTAATTTAGTGTTAATACTTTGAATTTAACTTGATTCCATGGTATACATGAACAAAATTTGCTCAAGAAATCAAGCTTTTTTCTGCTGTTAGGGTAGTATTGTAGTTTCTGTTGTAATATCTGTATGCATGCTGATAAGGAACAGATTTGCTAGTCTGTTTTAAATCTTGGCTTTTTCTGTACTTTTCAGGACAATACTATTACAATAATGACCACTGTTTAGATGTTCAGGAATATTGTAACATTCTATGTGAATTGTTCAGATTTGATAACAGTCCTCTGAAATGTATGAAGCATGTAGTTTTGATGTAGTATATTCATGTTTTCTTCCACATGCTTTATGCTTATATTTTACTGTAAATAGCATTTTTAGCAATTATGTATAAATAATCAAATTTAATCTACATTCTAAATGTTTCTCCTTTCTTTAATACTTGATGATGTTTAATATTGCCGGCCCCGTGGTGTAGGGGTACCGAACCTGCCACTCACCCGGAGGCCCCGGGTTCGATTCCCAGCCAGGTCAGGGCTGGTTCGAGGTCCACTCAGCCTACGTGATTAGAATTGAGGAGCTATCTGATGGTGAGATGGCGGCCCTGTCTAGAAAGCCAAGTATAACAGCCGAGAGGATTCATCGTGCTGACCACACGACACCTCGTAATCTGCAGGCCTTCGGGCTGAGCAGCAGTCGCTTGGTAGGCCAAGGCCCTGCAAGGGCTGTAGTGCCATGGGGGGGATGTTAAATATTACCATGACAGTTTGCTAGGCTTATAACGTCTTTTCATTTTGGCCAAGACCCCGTTCATGCAGTACTATCCGAGTCCCCAGCTCGGGGTGCTGCATTGATGTCCTTTGCAACCTTCACACCTGCTGTGGGCAAAACGCGTCCCACTGAAAAGTTTTCCATTTTAGGTAGTTCCCATGTTCAGGTCGTTCTGTTATTTTAATAGTGATTTTGTCATGAAGGGCTGAGATGGCTATTTTACATATCAGCTCGCTTTGTAGTTGGAAGGTGAGTTGCACATTAGTTAAGGGGATTCTTTCAATTGAGGCTGAAGAATTTCATTTAAAATTTTAGACACACTGGTGGTGGCTGCTTCAAACAGGAATTGAAAGATTGTTAGCCACTCTTAATTCTTCAGCAGGATGATGCAGCTTATCTGAAATGTCTTCCATGTAAATTAAATCTGTCATTGCTTCTAGCAAAGTTGAACCTTTAGGTGGAATAAATATCCATATTACACATTGCTTTAACAATTTTTTCTGACATCTAGGAGATTTCTTGTTAAAGTTCACAACCTTTGCCTCATTAATTTCTAGCAATGTTTGTAAACATGCATGATATTGGTTATCATATTAGTGCTCCTACTCTACAACTCCATTTCCAATCTTTAAATTTTATTATTTGCTCATCACAATTTTATTCTTACTTCAGACAAACTTTTGGCGGTATTTAAATATTCATTGCGAGCATTATTTTCTGGTTGAACTTCAGAGATTTGCTATCGTGGTGGGTGAAATTGTTGCATTACTACCCATCATGAGGGGGTTTAGTTACAACTTCCCATTTCAGCAATGCGTTATAGTCTTGGTCATAGCTAATAGATACGAAATTTGATTCACAATCACGAACATCTGTTTAAACAACAAAACCTGTGTAATAACAAGGGACATGGAACTAGGAAAGCTCTCTGGAGTGATGTCCGACTGGTGCCCTGATGAGAAAAAGTTGACTGTGAGCTGTTCACTGTTTAGCATGGCAAATGAGGTGTTAAAAGCATAGCAGATTGATGATATTACAAGAGTAGGTTAATTTTTGTCTTGACCCCCCTGTGGGGGGGGGCGGTAGAATAACACCTATGGTATACCCTGCCTGATGTAAGAGGAGACTAAAAGGGGCCCCAGAGGCTCTCAACATGGGAGCGTGGGTTGGCGACCATGGGGTCCGTAGCAGAGTCCTGGCATTGCTTCCACTTACTTGTGCCAGGCTCCTCACTTTCATCTATCCTGTCTGACCTCCCTTGGTCAAATCTTCTTCATTTCCGACAGCAACACTATAGGGGCATTCAAGGGCTAAGGGGTCTTTGATTTTCACACCCTTCGTGGCCCTTGTCCTTCTTTGCCTGAAATCTTCTTTTTTCATAATGCTGGATCCCTTCCATTTTTTCCCTCTGATTAGTACTGTATATTTCCTCTTAAAACAATAACCACCACCACCACCTCCTCCTCCTCCTCCTTACTAGTCTTGATTCTGGAGTGTAATTTTAGTCATGTAAGGAAACAAACCATGGAATCAAGTTGTATCAAGTATATTATTAGGGTATCTTCAGGATCTTCTTGTACTCAATTACTTCTGTTTTACCTATAAATTGAGAAAATCTTGTTTTCTAAGGATCTTGTGTAAGCATTTTCAGATATTTGGTGGTTCACACCCTTCAGTGGTTAGGTAGCATTTATTTGCAATAACAGATTGGAGTTTACTGGAATCACAGAATTGCAGTCATAAATTTTATAGTAGTCTGGTTCTCTGTGAGGAGTCTCTTGTGTTAATTGTTTAGACAGACTGTTGCAAAAGTGAACTGGGATTCAATTTCGTTTAAAATATTACTGTAAGTAAACATTTATACGTTTTAATTTTATTTAAATTTGAAAAAGAAAATTCCACTTCTGGTGGTAGTCTTTCAGTTTTTTAAAATTTTTATGTTGGCCTCTTGAAGATTATTCTTAATCTCTCTTTTTTTTTTTTTTTTTAAACTTTTTAAAAATACCGTTCGGCTGTCATTGTACGCAGCCTTGGAGCAGAGTTTTGACATTGTTATTTTAGTTATTTTTTGATGCCAGTCTCCTTGATTCAAAAATGATGGTGTACATGTGGGGAAGTTTTGATTAGTATGTTTTTCCACTTCTTTGTTGTAGCCGATTTATTGTTTGTTAGTGCAAATGACGTGACTTTTATTGGTATTTTTTTTCACGTGCAAAAAACACCAATTTATATCTCAAGTCTTCGGTGCAACAGTGACATTTTGAACTTCTCTGCATGTAACCAATTTGCAGCTAGTATGCAGAATCATTTAGTTTTCACTTTGGTAGTGTACAGTATAGTTCATGGAGTTATTGTGTATCAAGAGGAAGGAAATATAATTATCGAACCCAAGTATGGAGATAAAATTTGAATTTGTAAGTATTAAGTTTACATGTTTAATGTAGGACGATCCAGAATTATGATTAGATATATATTTTTTTTAATGTCTTGTGGCAGGCTATAGTGTGAGGAATTTCTATGTTGGGACCTAGCTTTGCATAATATTTATCTGTAGCATCTTAAGTGAATTCAGCTTTTCTTATTGTGTCTTCAGGCTTGTTGATGTAGAATGTCACATTTATTTTTGCAACACTGGACTAATACAAATCACTTCTCACTTAATACTTGTTACTAAATTGCTATCTTATGTTTGTATATTTTGATAGTTTGACCACAGATAGATCAAGACAACTTTGAATACTTAATATATATTTTTTCCTTGTAGCTGTTACATTAAAAGGATGAAGAGAGGAATCAAACTTTCAGTGTTTCTGTTTTTTAAAAGAAAAATGAAATACATTACCTGTCTCTTGATAGTGATGCTAAGTAGTGAAGTAATGATTTGGTATTTCGTGTGAACCAAAATTCCTTGGGACCACAAATAGCAGAGAGATCTGTTTGTATTGATCTAAATTGCACTGGAAGAAATATATGCAATTGATTACTTATAACTAGGGGAGGGATTTTAAGGTGAAAAGAATGATCAGAAAAAGGGATAATAAAGGCTCTGAAAATACATACAAAAAGGTGCAAAAAAAAAGGTGTTGATGAAATCACTTTAATAAGGTTTAAAAGAGTAACATGAACTTTCTTTATCCCATTTACTGTGTTCTAATAATTAAAAAACCTGTTATATTGGATTACACACAACATTTCAATGTTTCTGACAGTAAGTTGCTGGCACTTTGAGCTCAGTAGACTTGAAGGATCCGTAATGGAAGAACATCAGAGGATTCAACTTCAAAGTTTAATATTCTTTACATGTTTGCTGTACTGGATTTGCTGCTTTATTGTTTCTTTGATACTTGTCATAGATTGCAATATTTACTTTGCAAATGGCACATTGAAGAATGATGCCATCAGTTTTGATAAACTGCATCTTATAAGTTACAAATCTCATGACTGGTCCGTATTGAAATGTACATAAATTCAACAATGATACAAAAGTTTATTGAGATCCACCTATTCAATACACATTGGGCTCTTAAGAATTAAGATTTACATCTTGTCATCTAATTTAATGGGACATGTTTCGCCCATTGTATAGGCATCATCAGCCGTAATCTCATGCTAAAAGATAAAGATCAGGATCCTGATTACTCTAGTCAAAGTGTTACAAAAGAAATATATGTGTTATAAAAATGGTGAAAACTTTGTAAGTTTCCAAAATACAATTTACACAATTAAAATATGTTTAAAATATATGTACCGGTACGAGAAAAATGACTTATGTTGGTGCAATGTTACATTAAAATCCTTAAAACATTTTAAAATAGCCAAACTGTCCTTATTTACATAAATGATAAGAAAGTCTATGGCTAAAATTATGGCCTTGAGGTACAAAATCAAAATGAATGGAATCTGGTTAAAGGCAACCCAATTTGAAGTTGTAGAATGGTTATAATGATCCTTAAGTGGCTTAATAACTTATTGGGCAGCGGAGTACTTTACTTCTATTTGATCTGAAGTGTCCATGCCACCTTTCGTTACATTGTAATCTAATACTGCATGAGGTTTCTGTGTACAGTCATCTACGGAAGCAGAGTCATGCATAGTGGAAAGCATTGTAACAGCTTTGTTTTTTAGGCACATGCGACACAATCATCATCTCAGGCTGAAACGTGAAAATACTTGAGCCTACTGCACGGTCCTTATTAGGCAGAATTTGAGGCAGAATTTCTTTTTTGTTCATCCTCAGTGTTCCTAGAGTAGTTATTTTACCTTCTAACAGGCTTAGCACAAGATCATATGATGTGTACCAATTGTCAACAGTAAGTTCCTTTGAGATGTTCCACTAGATGATGAACTATGTCATATGGCTTATTTGATACTTCATAAGGGCCTGGGGGTTGTTTGCCACAGTAAATCTCCAAAGACGACGCATAAAATATTTTTGCATCATTCACTGCATATACTTTCAATCCGTATTTTGTGGGCTTATTGGGTATAAATTGAATGAAACTGCATCGTCCATGGAAAGGAACTAATTTCTCATCAGTTGTTACGAATTCACAAGGAGTAAAGCTGGCTTTGTTATTGACAAATGCACTTGTAAACTGCGGCAAGGCAATCAGTTTGTAGCCTTTCGACATGAGTGTTTGTATCATCGAAGCGTAAGCTTCTCAGCAAAAATAAGAAACATTTCGCAGACATACTACATCTCGCTGCAATTATTCCTGATCCATCGGTAGTCCGAAACTCTTCTACACTTGTGTACTTGCTCCCTTTTAGGCCTAACAACAATAACAGACTGAGCAATGCCATAATTTCACTGCAGTTCGCAAATTTAGCATCACGCTCATGGCTGTAATTCACTTCCTCCCACTTCCTAGAAATGTACAAATTAGTCCAGTATAATAGTTCATTGATCACCTCAGTGTTTATCAACTGCATAAAACAGTCAATTTCTGTTGATACATTCCTGCCTCCCCTTTCGGTCCTGGCAGTACCTTTACAATATTCCTTGCCTTTACCCTCGAAGTACGTTTTGTAAAGTCCGTCATGGGCCCCATTGTTCCTCCACCTCTCCCGAAGTAAATTCCCTTTCATTATCGTCTTCATAGATCTCGCTGTTCGAATCGGCCTCCTGCTCCACATCACTGTTATGATCCTGATCAGATACATTTATAATTTCCTCCTCCCCACCCGAAAAATCTGAGGCAGAGTCCTCTATTTCATCGGACAACTGGCTCAAAATGTCAGGTATGTCTTCATCATTGACAAAATGAGACCTAAAATATTAATATACTAAATGTAATTACACCTGACTTTGCCTAATTACCTGAAAAGTACACAGAGGAAAGGAAATTTTAAAGAAATAAATTTTACTTACATGACCAGGCACGCAGTTGACTTTGTCAACCTGCTTTGGGTTCCAAGAGTTTGCTCGAAATAATGACACACGTATTGTTTCCACTGTTGTCCAAACTCGACTGAACTGAATGTCAAGAGTGAGAGCAAAGGTATTAGTTGCGAGGTGGTGGAAGACTGACAATTCTAGGAATTACAGCGTCAAATAGCATGCTGGTTGACAAAAACAACCAGCGCGCCCCTTCTAGGGCTAAAACATGAAAAATCTGGCCCTGTTAAGAGGTTTTAATAGTCCAGTGAGAAATATCTCTTCACCTCATGTTGCTCATGGGGCATTCTGCAATTTTTCCTTGTTTCCTTAAGGATTCTATATTACTGTACTTAATTTGATGTACATTTAAAAGTACAAGATGGAATACATAGAACTGTAGGTGGTCCTATAACTTACAGTTGGCATTTTTACTAAAGTGACTGATCTTAAACTACAATTTTCATTTACAGTTTGTGAGCTGTATGGCAACGACTGAAGAATTGTGTCCAACTTGCTCCTCAAATTGTATAAAGGTCTACAGTACATTAAAGGTTATTTGGATATTCCTCTACATAAGAAAATCATAGTTATGTCCTTATATTTCAATTTGCTGTTAGAGATATATATTGCATATTTAGTGAAATGTTAAATTTTGTTCCTTGCCAGGTTATTGGGTATTAACTTGAATCTCCGCATAATTTTACGGTTGCTACTGAAATTCACTGTGTGTATTCAAGCTGCATGATTGTCATTAGGTGTAAATGTTAATTCTAGACCTGATCCTTTACTTCGCTACATCCAAGAGAATTAGAGAAGTGATCATGACTTCTTGCTTGGAAACAGATTCTGTAATGCATATTCAATATTCCTCAATATGTTACAGGATGAATGTTTAAAAATTTTATTTCAGCTCTTTCTTTTTCTATTTAATTCTGAATTAGTCTTCGACTGCTCCATTAGTTGTATGGCACTGCAGATATTTTTAACCATATTAGTAATTAGCTCTGAATAACCAGAGAGTGAAAGCCGACGAGTGACCTTTCAGCCTTTTCTGTCATTGTGAATTTCATGATGAACATGCCAACAGGAGTTGTTTTGATTTAATATTTTTACTTACGTTTGAGAAACTTCATATCCATCTTGCTCTTTTAAGCTGTATATCTGGTGCTGATTTTGATGAGTTCTGTTACAGATGTGGTCAAATTAGGTTAAATTTTCTTTCAGTTTTGTTTGCTTAAATAAATGATAAGAGTGCTCATTACCTGGTTACTTTGATAAATCCTACTGTACAATGCTGTATGAAAAGGAATTTTGAATTTTCCTGCTGGAAGTACATTTTGTTATTCTCTTCATTCCTGAGCAGAAACCTGGGGCAGTTTTAAAGTGTATATTGGTTCAGTGATACCTAGATATGTTTTTAATTAGTAAGAGAATGCTTGCTACGGAGGGAGGGCCTCTTGATGCACTGTTACTTGTACTCAATGAAAAGTATGACTGCTCCTTGAATTTATCTTCTACTTCACTTGTGTATATCAACTTCTTATTTGTGTATTAGAAAGGAAAAAAGAAGTGACAATTCAAGTCATGCACATAAGCAGATAAACAGGAGGACAAGAAGGAGCACAAATTAAAAGAAACATGAAAACATAGTATCTTCACATACTGCAGGCTCTCACTTCTTAGATCCTAGTTCCCCTCTTGGGCAGAAATGAGAGATGATGATGAAGATGTGGAAATTGTCCTAGTGCTGTGCTTTCATGTTTGTCCTTGTCTTCTCTTTGTGTTGCTCCCTCTTCACACACTGACCTGCCTTTATGTGATTTTTTCAACTTGAGTAATTTGCATTCATTATAACTGAAGTTAGTTGTTCTACATCACAAAACTGTTGTTCCTGTTCCAATAAGTGTTTGGAGTCCTTGAAATATGTCTTATTTTTTATTTATTTTGTGAATGAGATTCTAATTGTTATAGTTCATTGCTAGTTGTTTAATCTTAGGGAGGTGCTCATGGAAGGTGGTTTAAAATTGCCCTGCATGAGCATACTTCACATTTGTGTTGTTTCTGCTGCTTTCAGTAAAGACATGTAGTTAGTGTTTCTTTCCATGTACAAATGCAGTAAGATATGAATCACCTGAAAATGATCCCTAGTAAAGTAATTTGATTGGTCTTCACCTTTCATGTACCAGAGTACATAAAATACTGGTTCATTTTGGTCATGGTACCCGAAGTTCACTCTGCCTCCGGTCTTCGGACAGATGCGGTTAAGTTCCAGAATCTTATGGATTTCTGTGGTGGTGTTTTCCAACTTTCTTTCTTCTTCTGGAATATGTCGTGCTCTTAATCTTCTTCGCACCCATATGCAGAGCTGTAGTTAATAGACACCCATGCTTAGCTGCGATGCTCCGCAATGGACTAGACTTCAGCTGACTTCAACAGTGTTGCACATTTTGAGTGCTAAAACTTCTAGTAGAATAATTTGATTTGTCTTCACCTTTTATGTACCAGAGTATAAAGTACTGGTTCATTTTTGTCATGGTACCCGAAGTTCACCTCGAGACCGGAACTCTGCCTCCGGTCCTCGGACAGATGCGGTTAAGTCTCCAGAATCTTATAGATTTCTGTGGTGGTGTTTTGCAACTTTCTTTCTTCTTCTGAAATATGTCGTGCTCTTAATCTCTACGCATGCATATACGGAGCTGTAGTTGATAGACGCTCATACTTAGCCACGATGCTCCGCAACGGAGTGGACATCGGCTGACTTAAACCGTGTTGTACAATTTGAGTGCTAGAATGTGGGAGGGAGCTTACCCACACAGCCATGGAACTGAGATCTTTGAGTTTTGTGTTTGAGGAAAATTAAAATCGTGTTCTAATATCTATTATTTATCTGAAAAATGTCTGCTCTAAATTGCCAAATCTGAAAAATGAAATTTTAAAATGGGTTACCGTAACAACAGTCCCAATTTTCATCTATTACTTGTTTTAAAATGCAGTTAGTTTCAGATTTACTTTAACATGAATCCTGTTTCATTCTAGTTGAAGGGCACGGTACACGGCATGATGGGATGTGAGGGAGCAGGGACATAAAGTCCTTGTGTTTTACAGCAGCAATCTTTCTGCCAACAAACTACAAACACTCCACACTTTGTAAGCATGCATAAGCTGTGAAGGGGTTGAAATATGTTGATGTTCTGTGTTTCCAAGGTCGTCCGGCACTTGTGTTCAAAACCTCGACTTCCTTCCAAAGAACCAATGGAGAGTAGTTTTCTTTAAATTTGATAATGCCAGGCTTCCAAGCTTTGATCTTCATGACATAAATTTTGCAAAATTCCATCTTCTGCCCAGATGTGCAAGTCAGTTTTGTAGCTAGATTTGAAGTTGATGCTTGCAAAGCTTGAAAATCTTTGTTGGTCATCCTCTGCACACAGAAAGGGTTCTTCACTCAGGCCTTTTCTACCAATCTTTACCAGTCGTCTAGGGTAAAGACATAGTCTGTTTTCCTGATTGCTTTCCCAAGGACACCAATGTTGCTGTCAGAAGGCTAAACGGTATGTCCAGCAACCGAATAAAGATGTTCTATGGAGTCAAAATTCCAGCTATTACAAGGACATGGTACGTTAGATACATTGTATTATTCTTGTTCTGTGCTGAGCAGGAATTGGAAAACAAATCATATTTATCTTTTTCAGTGTGCTTTCCAGGGCACTTAGAAATCCAAACAAACAAGACCTCGTTTCTGAAGCAGCTCTTGAATCCATGTTTTCAGGCCACATGTACATAACATCACTGTTGTTGTTACATATGTGGATACCGAAGTTGTTCACCCAAAGTTGCCTCAAATAGAATACAACTTCACTACATATTTTGAGTGTTGGAAGAGCTTTCTGAAGATCAATAGTTACAAAACAGAAGTCTCTTTGAGGTATTCAGCTCGATAATGGCTCAGAGGACTATAAGTAGCTGTGGCTTGGGTTTGATGTAAGCGAATATCCAAAGGTAGGATATCCTGTTGTTTGGATATCTGTGTGTCACACACCTTGCAGGTACCAGTATGAGGCATCTTGAAACCCATATTAAATTTTCTTGTGAATATCATTTTGTATGTATTATATCCGTCACTGCAAACCATTCCTTTCATTTTCATTTATGTAAAGTCATTGCATTTTAGTTACAGATTTCACAGAACATGCATATTTCTTTGTCGATATCTTCCTACTAGTACAAAGAAAACATTTTATATGATCAGTTACTCCATTTTCTAAACTGATAAACTTTGAATTTTTTGGGTATGTTTTCCTCTTTGGTCAACATGAGAAGAAGATATACAGGCTTCGTAACGTTTCTGTATCCTGCGTCTTGTCACCAGAATAACCAATGCCACTAGGCATTTCACGATGAATGTCAGATGTTTGTGTACTTCGGTCTCCTGGTGGTCAATAAATGCTTCCTGGATATCACAAATATATCACAAAATGCTTTAGCAGAAACCCTAACTGAATCACCATTCACATTCTTTATGCTATATATATATATATATATATATATATATATTGAAACAGGAACGCCCATACTTCAGCTTTGTGGAGAGCATGGATTAACGCCAAGGCATGTATGGTTCATGCTTTAGAGAGTACGAGAGAAGGGTAGTGAAATGAGTTCATATTTAAAGTGGAACTTGCAGTTTATTCAGAAAAATGCATAGAAATTATTTACAGACGAATGGTTTGAATGTCCTCAAAGATGTGGAGAAGGCGTCATCCTGGGTTGTCGTCCCACGTCGTTGTCCGACGTTGTCGGTGGCGTCCCACATCGTCGGCGTCGTCCAACGGTGGTTGTCAGATGTTGAAGGAGACTCGAACCTGGGCGGTCGTCTGATGATAGTGCAGCGTGGAATAGTTGTTTAGCTTGGTATTCCACTAAGTCCAATGAAGGGGGTAGAGAAACGTAAAACTTTCGCACAGAATGTCAATAGAATCTGATACGACACTTCTCTACAGCACTGCACTGCAAATTGTGGCGAGACACTGTCTACTGGCTGAACAAGTTCCACTGTAAATGGTGTTGGACGCACATTACTTTTAGAAAGAGAGATTAATTCAAAATCACAGTTCTGTGAAAATAATTAATATTGTTCGTGCAATAGTCACTGTCGAACTGGAAATGATAGGCAGTGAAAATAATCTGGAACTTTCTGATATACAACTGTTTACCACTTAACTTAATCTCAGTGCGAAAAGAAAATAACTATAGTCCAATCTTTATACTGTTTGTTACAAGTACAGAGAACCACATGCAATGTTCTAGCACACGCACATGTAGAAATAAATTAATGTTTTTGTGAAGACAGAAAAGAAACTGTTTATGACATGGTCTCGTGAAAAGAACCAAGTTCTATTACAACACAGTCTTAACAAAAATCACGTAGTTTCTCAGAGATAAATTTTCCACTGAGGCACAGAATTACACGTAACTTAAGACAACTTCTCGGCAATAAATGTAGATACAGTCTTTCATAGTCCCTCGAAAAGGAATAAAGGTACCGTATTTCACGAAGCAATCAGCACAGTCTTTGAAAGGGAATCTCGGCATAGTCTTATGAAAGAAAATGTTTGCACGGTTCTGCGAAGTGAATTAACACAGTCCATTGAACATAAAGTTTGGCACAGTCTTATGACAAGAAATGTCAACACTGTTTTTCTCACGGAGTGAATTGACACAGTCTTTAAAAGAAAGATTGGCACTGTCCTTTAAGAAACAAATTGACACCGTCCATGAAAAGAATTGTACGTTCACTAGGGCACAATTTCATGTAATAACCTAACACAGTCTCTTCAAGAGGAAATAACTAAAGCACAGTCTTTATGCCCTAAGTCCTTTAAGCACAGATTCCAAATATCTCGTGATTTCAGTACAGTCTCTTCAATACAAAAATTCACAAAATCAAATAATGTTACTAGGCTCAACAGACCGATATTATACGCGACTAAGCTTTCTGCTTACACGCGAAGTTAGA
Organism: Anabrus simplex; assembly: GCF_040414725.1. NCBI lineage: Eukaryota > Metazoa > Arthropoda > Insecta > Orthoptera > Tettigoniidae > Anabrus > Anabrus simplex. The sequence continues at coordinate 1,119,124,724 of NC_090266.1, read as the reverse complement.
GTTCACAGAGAAGGCTTTCAACACTCGTATTATGTCGGATGGCCAGCTTCTTAAAAATTTCATATCTCGGCCATCCTTCCGCCAATTTTAATGAAGTTTTGGGCAGTAGCATATGTTGTCCCAGTCTACAAGGTGACGTTCTTCAAATCACGACCTGCCCTTCCGTTCATGATGAAATGCCATCGAATCAAATAGAACTTTCGGTGTGACGTCACTTGGCCTTGGCTGGCACTGCATAGCAGTGCTCGCCTGCATGCTGTCCCCCATGATGCCTGCACGCTCGGTGCTCATTTTGAATCCATAGAGTCAGGTGTTGGCACGTTCTCCTCAAGAAATACATGAACGCGAATGCTCATAGGGCATTCCCGTTTCAATATATACGATCCACTGTCAAAATCTGCCCTGTTTCTATACGTTCTGTTGCATGCTTGACCATGCACAAGACTGCAAAAAGAAAGCATTTTGCTGATTATAGTTTCGTAGTTTATAAAACTTGGTAAACAGATCGTCCCTATCATTCACCATAAGTGTATGATATTCACATCAACTGAGGTTATCTTCCATAGACTTTACAGCACAATCACAACCGCTACCCTGTTTCCTCACTGGAACAGCTTTGTTAAGTTTTTCACTCGGGTAGTCTAGTCCCAGGTTTCTGCCTTTCTTTTCTTCCAGTCATCTTCATTAGTGGAAGTTTTCTAGATTTCTGACAACTAATAGGCACAATCATCTTCACCGTCAGCCACGATATCAACACTAAAACACGTAACTGCAAGCGTGTGTGCTGTTGGCTACCACTAGCTGATGTAATGTTACTGCTTGGCTTAACTACCTCTCGCACAAGAACAAGAGTAATACATTGTACCCGACGTACCATTTCCTTGCAATTCAGAGATATTCAAAAATTTTTCTTTTGATAGTAAATATTCATATATTGTGGGATAAAACAAATAGATATTGGTAGTATCCAAATATGTCAATAACCTAATCCTTTAACAGTTTGCTCCCTCTTGCAATCTAGCACACATTTGTACTTTCAGTCACATCAGCATGTATTGATATTGTTGGTGTATGTTTGATGTTGATCAGTCGGCAGCAGTTCGATTTTGGTCCCTTATGATACCTTTCAGTTTGACAGTGTGACCAGACTTTTTTATTTCTGTGTATACATTTCACCATTGTTCTTAGTCTTTGTTAATGGGAGCAATCCCTCTTGCTTGTATACGTACACGCCCTCAGGCGATATACGCAGTGTTATAAAATAAAAGCGTTGGACCTCTGAAGGGATGTGGACGACTCTTGTTTTGAAGCACCTCCCTGTTGAGGGTCCATCTGCTCCTTCCTGCTCTGATGCGTGTTACTGGAGCAGTTGTTATCAGAGCAGGGATGAGAGGACAACAAGACTGGGGATCCATCTCATGGCAGCCTTCTGATCTGGTGGGTTGCCACTTGTAGCCATGTATGGGATGCCAGAAATGGATGTGACCAGCTTAAGTATTTGAGTAGTGGGTGCAGGTGTGCCTGCAGAGCGTGCTAGAGCGTTTCTGTAGTGCTTTGCGAACTTGGGGAAAGTATATTATTCTGTAACAGTTGTAAATGGTGTGTCTAGCTCAGAACATTCATGTTTCTCCTGTTGAGCCAAGTTCTGCCTTTTTTCGTAAGAAAATCAACATGTCATCCTTTATATAACTGAATATTTGAAGAAAATACAATGTACTCTTATTTAATGCATAACAAAATTATACTTTGATTTATACAAGCAGAAGTTTGCTTTTGGTTTGCAGTAGAACAGAATATCTTGTGTTTATAGTGTGAATCACTATTTAGTATTAATGTTGAAAATTATGTTGATTCATCCTATAATATTGAAGATTTCAAGATCTTCGTTAAATGACTGTATAGTCTCAGAGACAGATCGTTGAATTTGTTACCAAACTAATTTGTGGTGAAGATTGGCCCTTGCATATGAAAGTATTCTACTTGAATGTTTGTGTTAGAGAACTTGTATTTGAGATGTTTTCAGCTGTGAATTCATATTGTTACTAAAACTGAAATTTATGATTGTACAGTGTGTCTCGGTTATACTTGAATTATTTAATTTAGTGAATCTTTTTGGGATGAAGAAAATGTGTTTAGGCCTCAGTTTTTTAAATTCCACATTGTATCCTTGTATTATATAGTTCCTAAGTTTTTTTTAAGTTGAAGTCTTATTTTCATTTTATTATTGTGCATTCTCTGTAATGAGAATGTACATCTCTGTATTTTTGTTTTCAAGTTTCTTTCTGAGTAATATTTTAATTTGTTTAGTTTATAATTTGTATGTGTATTTTCAGTTTAAACATTTTATACTCTCCATGTATATTTTCAGTTGATTTATTATTGGTCCTGTATAATTTATCAATATTGAAGACTTTCACCTTATAGTATTTTCCCTGCATGAGCGGACAGGCCAAGAATTTTTTTGTAATGTATCGGTTTGCTTCTCTACAGGATGTTTTCAGTATTTAAAAGGGAGCCTGTATTAAATGAGACGGTTTTTATGTTTTGGAAGCATAGCAGCCTTATTATTCTTGTGTAAATTGTGAACGACTAAACATATTCACCTCTCAGAAAAATCCGTTACCAGGGAGAAGGATGTCCGACATTGTTGTGTACAGATTACCTACAGACCAATTTCATTCAACACAAAATTATATTCCTCGTTTCTGTATATCAGCACAAGAATGTAGCATCATTGGTTATATGTTTGCCTCCTATGCTTTGAGGTTTGAGTCCCAGCATTCGACTTTGCATAATGTGAGAACTAGAATTGGTATCTTCATTGACACTTTTAAGAATTCCTTTCAGAGCAGTTCTGCCATCTCTTAAAACTGATAGACTTATTGATTAGATGTACATCCACTGAACTAGTGTTTAACCTCACTAACTAATAATAAGTGCATCACTACTTCTTAAAGTACTCCCTATGATGTTAATAAATATTCACATTATTACCCGATGGAAGCTGACACTCAACTGAATGTAGACAGCAGTTGAGCACACACATCTGCAGGAATAAGGCAACATATGACACAACTTTCTGGCCACTGCGACATGGGTTCCTCCTCTGTGATTTCAACAAAATATGTATTAAAATTATTCTGATCATCAGTCTTTGTGCATTGCATATCTATTATATTGATAGCATTACTTCGGGACATTTTTTCATATAGCTCATCACTGGACTCATCAAGATGAAGAACTACGTTTGTGAACTAATCACTCGAAGGTAGCTTCTTAGATAGATTGTGGACCATTATTGAAGGTGATGCCAGCAATTCTTCAAGCTCTGGGTCACGTTTCTTCTTCACTTATCCTGTCTTTTCTGTCAAACAGATAAAGTATTTTCTCATCACATCCTTGTAACTGATGTGGTTTCTATGCAACAGCAGAGACAAGAAAGCTACTAAACATATTTTCTTGCATGCATCAAGTAACTTTCCTTTTCAAAAGGCTAATTTCCTATTCCATATAATCATGATTTGAATACATTTAGTAGTGCTTAATGTTTGTTAAGTTTCAAACTCTTTTTTTAGTGTAATTTACTTTACTAGTCTTAATTAAGTATATGTATGTAAAGAGTAATTTACAGGAGATCAAGTTTCTCAGAATTAATAGTTAATAAGGGTGTCAGAAACCCACGCTATGAAACAACGTGAAATTACCATGTTTTTGACGAGTTCTTGTCTGGGGAAACAGTTCCACTTCCATCGTTAAATCATGATATTTGGTCATCTTTTCCTATAGCTCATGTTGTGTGCAGAAATAATAAGCTATATTTTTTTTAATATTCTGTGGCAGGGCCATTCAGATCCATGATATGCACGAGAGGGTTAAATGAAATTTCACATCCCTGTAAAACCAAAATTCCTATGGCTATGTTCACGATATTGACAGTTGGAGTTTTCTCGTTTCTGACTTTCGATGTAACACGGCCTGATCATATTTTCAGTATTGGACATTTTTATAATTTTTACCTGGTGTTCAGTGGAATATCGTACTCTCATGACTTTGAATTCTATTGTCATTTTGAATGGGTTTATGGGAGATGAAAGTGAAAGTTTTAGCTTTAAAGCAATAGTGGGGAAAGCCCATGTCTCAAATTTAAGTGTGATGATCACCGTTCTACTTACCACAAAACTATTTGTTTAAAGCCAACTTAATATTTCTGGCAAGACTGCTCCTAAATGGCATGGCAAATGGTTCATTCTTTGAGTCGGATAATTTGTAGGTTTTCTGTTCCTTAGATGTGGCTCCTTGACTTTCAGAACTGGTGAAGTAGTTTCAAGAAGGCATCATTTTCTATTATAATCTACCTTTTATGATTGTGAATGTATATTTCAGTCGCTGAATATGTAGGGCCCTCTGAACATGTATAGGAATTGAGGGTACATGTGGTACGATTGTGAATGATTGCTCCTTTGTGCAAACTGAGTAAACAACCACTAAAGTTGAATGGCTGTTTATAAATTCTGAGAGTTGTTTTCAAAACATCAAATATTTTTTCTAACAGTCAGTGAGTCTGTGTATATTTGTAGGTACGGTTGGTGATTGTAGCGCCCCTGCATTATTTTTTAAAACATATTAAAAACACTCGTACTCCTTGTATCTGAAAACTTTTCACAGTAAAACAGGTACATGTGCAAACACAATTTAATTACCATGTTATATTTTTAAATTTTTGATATAAAACATTAGATTTACAATTATAAAACAATTAATGCATAATTGATGTAACAGGCTGAAGAGCACAATAAGCAAACAAAAAATAATGTAAAAACATAAAATGGAAATATACTGGTGTGGCTCCAACACATAAGAGACATTTTTCATAGCCGCTTTCTATATATCCTTCACAGTCAGTGTTTACAGAATCAGAAACATTTGCTTCTGGGGTATCTCTTGAAGAATGTCCTTTCTGAGGCAACACTCGTGACGATGTACCATTTTATTGTGCTTTCTTCAGACTCCCCCGTGCTTGCCCCCTTCTTACTCCATGTCTTGTTTCTCTTCTCCCTCTTCTTGCATTCATCATAACTGCTGTCTGAGAATGAGATATATTGTTGTAGAACTCGTGATGAATTGCAGTCCCTGATTCGTTTTAAGTAAAAAATGATTACCGGTACTAATGTCTATTTCACACAAAATTAACACTCAAAAATTCACTTTTTGTCTTAAAATTATGATGTAGGAAACCGTTTACTAATATTTACACATGTTTGTGATGTTTTTTCTAGCAAATGTGCTTAGGAGGCACACGGGTGTACACCCTTCTTACACTGTTTACAAATGTATCTGATTTTGGATTTCCATTTACCACCTTAACTAGTACCAACCTTTCTGCATACGGAACAGTTGCGTTCTTATTTTTTGTGGGGGGGTAAAAGAGTAAGAGGTTCGTTGCCCACCCGCGGGAGCTGAATTGCCTCTTGGTCACCAAGCTACTCGGCAGCTAGTTCCTCAACTAAACTCATTGCATATAGTCTTATTTAATCCAATACTAGTCCGAAACATGTATTATACATTATTAAAACGAATAACTAACTTGGAAAATATTTGTTTTCCGGGACGTCCGATAAATCGGACATTGGCATTTTTAGACTGAACCTCGAACGTCCGATCAATCGGACGTTGGCGGTTAAGGGGTTAATTGAAAGAAAGTTTTATTTTGTCATTTCTACTATGGAAAACTTTCTTGTGACTTTCTTCACTGCTTCCATCCAGTGTTGGGGAACAAATATATATTTCAAGTGTTTCTTTGCCTTTCCAGTAAGATCAAAATCTTGATCACATTCCATATATGTATGGTCAGGTTCAAGGAACTTGTGATCTGTTGAGTCAATGTGCTGATTTTGGCTCATGATGTACGGTTCATCCAGTATTTCACAATATGACAGTTCTTATTTTGACCACCGCAGCAGTCACTGTATGTTGTATTCGAAATCCATTCCAGGCCCAGTGTTAAAGGTTAAACTTTATCATCACAGAGCATAACACTGTGCAGGAACTCACTTGTACTTCTTTTCCTCTGAAGTAGGGTTGGGCAGACCGGAACAGTCAGTTGTTCCCAAACATTAGGAGCTTGAAGTGGAGTGTTTCAGTACAGTATGCCAGCACACGGCACATGGGACCGTAACTGCGTGGATGGAGAACATCGTGAGGCAACATGATATGTTCCGGGTCAGCGGGAATGTGCCTGTACCGGACATGCTGTGTGTGGTTACGGCCAGCATAAAGTTGCATTTAATGTCAAGGAACATTCGGAACACTGAAATTTGTGCCCAGTAATAACGTTTACAGGCTGCTTTTAGGTTAGGATTTTTTTGGTCAGAATGAAATACACATAACACAGTTACAATGGCAGTACAGGTGTTTAAAAGTAACTATCCCAAGAATATTTCATCAGTTGAATATATCGACCTGTATTGTGAGTAATTAGGACCAGGATAGAACTTCACGGCCATGAAAAAGCATAATATGTTTACAGTATTGTGATTTTTTATTCCACCTTTTCAATACAATTGGTTTTATGTTGTCAGATCATAATGCTACAACACTGTTTCATAGGGACATGTTTCGCTTGAATTTCAAGCATCCTCAGCCTATATAATCATCTCAAGATTAAGACCTGTCGTATTTGATTAGTTTTGACAAATTTGTGCTTAATTATAATTCTAACAATAAAGTAATAAAATGTATAAATATAGGAATTTATGAACACATTAATAGTTTAACAATATGGATGACTATACTAAAATTGGAATAACCGTTAATTCTAAAGATATTGACATCCAAAACATAGTGTCTTAAAATGTTGAAAATTTGGCTAAAATTGTTTTCTCAAAAGTTCTAGTTTATTAAAAACAATTGTAATTTGACTTCTGTGTTAAAACTTGAGTCGTAATAATAGTTAAAACGTATTGGTGTCTTAAGATTAAAATCTTGGATCCGTTTGGAATTCAGCTTCTTGTTTTAATTTTGAGGCTTGCTACTGTAATTTAATAGTTTTGGACAGTAAAATATTGAATTAGTTAGTTTCATCGAACTAGTCTTGTTTTTATGATCAGATTTTCCGTTGGTAGTAGTTTGTATTTATGAGGTATTTTGTCAAAAGGGACGTCAATCCAAAATCTTGAGGAGTTGATTTATTTCTTTCATAATATTCATCATATTCATAATATTCATAATATATGTTGTGGCTCTACTCCTTGTGTTATACAGATGACAGTCACCGTAATGTAACCAAGTCCACAAGGTTTCGTAGTAGCAGTCAAAGGGGTAAGTGAATACATACCATCAGATCATTGTAAAAGCACAATAACACACAACATTATTCACGTAAATTTCCTTTGTTACAGACGCACCATCATTCACCAATAAGTTTTAACTATAATTACGACTCAAGTTTTAACATAGAAGTCAAATTACAATATTGTTTTTAATAAACTAGAACTTTGAGCAAACAATTTTAGCCAAATTTTCAACATTTGAAGACACTGTGTTTTGGATGTCAGTATCTTTAGAACTAACGGTTATTCCAATTTTAGTATAGTCATTCATATTGTTAAACTATTAATGTGTTCATAAATTCCTATATTTATATATTTTATTACTTTATTGTTAGAATTATAATTAAGCACAAATTTGTCAAAACTAATCAAATATGACAGATGATTATACAGGCTGAGAATGCTTGAAATTCAAGCGAAACATGTCCCTATAAAACAGTGTTGTAGCATTATGAACTAACAACATAAAACCAATTGTATTGAAAAGGTGGAATAAATAATCACAATATTGTAAGCATATTATAGCAAATTCAATACGGGTCTAATCATGAGATTGGTTACATGAAAAAGCAGTCGTAACTTTGAAATTTGCACCCAGAAAATCATGTCTAAAGGTTATTTTTAGAATAAGAATGTTGTCATTCATTCTGAAATATACCTGTCACAATTACACTGGCAGTACATGTGTTTACAAATGTCACAATGTTATTTTCACCAATTAAAAATATACTCGCACAGTTGAAGGAAGATTCATCAGTACACTATTTACATACATAATATACAAGTGGAACATGAAAATAAAAATGAACCCATACAAGCAAAACACGAAGGTAACAATTAAACACTATATACAAGCGGAACAGGAGATTAAAAATAAAACTATACAAGTAGAACATGAAAATAATAGTTGTGGGATAAGTTTGAAATGTCTCGTCATTGTGCCGGTTGAAGATCCCTTTGCAGACAAAATAGAAGAACATAAATTGCATTTCACTCTGTACAGTTTTATTGTAGTAAAGAAGTCCTAAACAGTATTCCGGTGTGACATTATGCAAAAATACCGTCTTTCGTACGGTATATATTACTAGGCTTCAATGAAAACACTCTTACAAAACAGTTGAAAACAAAATAGAACACATTAAGTTATTCGCATGTACCAAAGGCCAGTTGCCAGTGCAACAGGACTTGCAGAACAAAGTCGATATGACAGAACACGGAACACTTGAGCACATGACAGCAAACTGCTGGTATCGACAGTCAGCTAGTATTACATGTAATAAATATCATTTTTGATCCGTATTGATGTTATTAGATTTGAATAATATCAATAAATTAACTTATTGTTATTATTCCAATCAGTCAGCTAGTAGGCGAAAGGCAGTACATAGTGGCGCTTCTGACGGGATAGCGAGTCACTGTTTCGGGTCTCGCTTGAGAATGTTTCGGAACAACTGACACTCCGTGTTCTGGAACAGCGGAATATAACTGTGCACTGGCACAGTGTGCCTAAACAGCGACATAGTGCCCAACCCTGCTCTGTAGAGAACCATACTTTAGCTTACCAAATGAGCCTCTAGACCATTTTCTTGTAAGATGTCACTTGTACCACTTGTACTCTCAGCCCCTCAATTGTAAGCGATGGTAGGTGTATGTAAACAAAGCTGGAGTTTAGCTGGTTCATCCCAGCATCAAGATGCTTCAAGCAAGTGGCCGACAGGTTATTTAGAGGTGTATATTTTTGAGACTAGTTTATCATTAAGGGCACATTTCAGAGAATGTGAGATGAATGACAAATCTATGTCCTTTAATATTTGTTGTAGGCTTAGGTGAATTTTACAGTGCATAAGTTTTGCATTATCGTTATTGATACAAAATATATAATATTACTTTACACAAACATAAACAATGTCTTTATGGTAATTTGAAGGGAATCAATACATTCTGAATTCAGTAGACAGTTCAGGCACCATTCCTTCCAGCACTTCATTCAGATGTTCTCCAGTTTCTATGGCAGTGCAACTATTCAAGCCATGCTACTTATGGAATAACTTGGCCATGACCAGAACAAGGAAGAGAATACAATGTAGTAAACTTGTCCCTCTACATTGACCTACCATCGCTGATGATGTTTCTACCTTATTCCCATTAAGTATTGTAGAGTCTGTGTACAGTTCATTCCAACTTATTAATGAACATGGCAGGGCTAAAATTGAAATGGTGAGAATGATGTATTCCAAAGATGCAAAGTGATGGTTCTTACTTTTATGAGTTTCAATTTGTTATTGTCTGCTTAGTGTTGCCATCTGAAAATGATGTGGTGTTTGAGTTTCAGCTTTTGCCTTTCACTCTTATTCCCTTTATCACTTCCATGACACAAGCCTCCTGGGGTTTGTAAGGATCATATCATTCTTGTATTTGAAATAAGAGTTCCGTTACATGAGGCTGATCTCATCTGCATGTATGCTAAGAGCACCTTCTGCAGTATGTTCTAAAAGCTTCAGGAGGTATTTCAACATGTTATAACATTGTAACTACAAGGCTGAATGGAGGCATTTTAATTACCTGAAATTAGCTGCCTTTCTGAAACTAAATACAAATTCTACAAATTAGTGGACTCAAATAAGGGAACAAAATTGTATTATGTGTTCTTTTTTCCTGAGTAATCCACTATTTATGACAGACTGTTCTTAAAAACGATTAGTGGAGATTATAGTTGATCTATTTTAAGAATGTTAGAATTGTTAAATATTGATAAATAAAGTCTGAATAGCAAATTTGCATCTCTTTTGTTATTTGCACATTTCACCACCCTTATACCTTAGATTAAGATTTAGCATTAGAAAAGGGTGCCTTCTCCGCACCTGACCTTGCTTACAGTTCATATACAGGAACATACTGAAGACTTTTCTGTGATTCCCCATGGTGCAGCACTATGCAACTTTGATGACATAACCGATGTACTATGATAAGACTACATGCCTATTTCCATCACAAGGCCCTGAAAAAAGTACGTGGCCAGATTGTCATGGACATCCCTGACTCCCTGCTTTTTGCTCTCCAATCCACTGCTGACTTGCTAACAGTGAGGACAGTACCATTCAACGTTTATCCACTAGTATTGCTTCCCTATTGCTTATATGCATAATTCATAGGTTTATTTTGCAGCCATTCCTGTCATTGTTGAAGACCTCTTTTAGTTAGTGCAACTTTAAGCATATATCAGAAAGTCACCTTGAGATGAAATTTTTCAGAATTTACAGTTGGTGATGTGGGTTATTGTAATCATGTCCTAGTTCTTGAACCATGGGCAATGACTGAGTGGCCTAGTAAATGGTCCTGGGAGTTGGGATACCAGTTGCCATGGAATAGGAGTGGGAATCTCAAACACATTGTGTCATGGCCCTCCTTAAGCTCAGGCAGCCATGAGTATATGTCCACTGTGGTCCCTAACCCGTTAGAGGAGAGATACTTAATGGGACTATCTGTAAGTAAGGTATCGCCCTGCTTCGCAGAACTTTTTTATGAGCATGCTCAGAACTTTAAAGTGAACCTTAGACCTATGCGAGTAACAGAGCCTCATTTCCATTTGCCGTGTGAGAGACTCTTTGGAGACAACTTGACAAATGAAGTGGAATTCGATGGGGAACTATCAGTATTAATGGGGCTTATGGAAGGAAGTAGAACTGTAGAGTGAACAAAGAGGATGTTTCAAGAGTTAATGATATCTGGGTAATTGAAGATAATGAGGAAGAGATAGGAAATTACACTCACTGACAGAGCAAATGCAACACCAAGAAGGAGTGGTCAGAACTTTATGCCAATTGCAGGGTAGACTGACGTCATTGAGGTATGCTCATGATGTGAAATGCGCCGCTGTGCTGCGCACGTAGCGAACGATAAATGGGACACGGCGTTGGCGAATGGCCCACTTCGTACCGTGATTTCTCAGCCGACAGTCATTGTAGAACGTGTTGTCGTGTGCCACAGGACACGTGTATAGCTAAGAATGCCAGGCCGCCGTCAACGGAGGCATTTCCAGCAGACAGACGACTTTACGACGGGTATGGTGATCGGGCTTAGAAGGGCAGGTTGGTCGCTTCGTCAAATCGCAGCCGATACCCATAGGGATGTGTCCACGGTGCAGCGCCTGTGGCGAAGTTGGTTGGCGCAGGGACATGTGGCACGTGCGAGGGGTCCAGGCGCAGCCCGAGTGACGTCAGCACGCGAGGATCGGCGCATCCGCCGCCAAGCGGTGGCAGCCCCGCACGCCACGTCAACCGCCATTCTTCAGCATGTGCAAGACACCCTGGCTGTTCCAATATCGACCAGAACAATTTCCCGTCGATTGGTTGAAGGAGGCCTGCACTCCCGGCGTCCGCTCAGAAGACTACCATTGACTCCACAGCATAGACGTGCACGCCTGGCATGGTGCCGGGCTAGAGCGACTTGGATGAGGGAATGGCGGAACGTCGTGTTCTCCGATGAGTCACGCTTCTGTTCTGTCAGTGATAGTCACCGCAGACGAGTGTGGCGTCGGCGTGGAGAAAGGTCAAATCCGGCAGTAACTGTGGAGCGCCCTACCGCTAGACAACGCGGCATCATGGTTTGGGGCGCTATTGCGTATGATTCCACGTCACCTCTAGTGCGTATTCAAGGCACGTTAAATGCCCACCGCTACGTGCAGCATGTGCCTCGGCCGGTGGCACTCCCGTACCTTCAGGGGCTGCCCAATGCTCTGTTTCAGCAGGATAATGCCCGCCCACACACTGCTCGCATCTCCCAACAGGCTCTACGTGGTGTACAGGTGCTTCCGTGGCCAGCGTACTCTCCGGATCTCTCACCAATCGAACACGTGTGGGATCTCATTGGACGCCGTTTGCAAACTCTGCCCCAGCCTCGTACGGACGACCAACTGTGGCAAATGGTTGACAGAGAACGAAGAACCATTCCTCGGGACACCATCCGCACTCTTATTGACTCTGTACCTCGACGTGTTTCTGCGTGCATCGCCGCTCGCGGTGGTCCTACATCCTACTGAGTCGATGCCGTGCGCATTGTGTAACCTGCATATCGGTTTGAAATAAACATCAATTATTCGTCCGTGCCGTCTCTGTACTTTCCCCAACTTTCATCCCTTTCGAACCACTCCTTCTTGGTGTTGCATTTGCTCTGTCAGTCAGTGTATAAAGTGTTCTTAACAGGTGTTAAAAATGGAAGGGCAGAATATGGGGTAGGACTGTTCATCAGGAGTACTATTGCATGAAACATAGTAGTTTCTGCCAGGCATGAAAATGAGCGAATGATGTCTGTGGATTTATTAAAAAAACAGATCAGATGTAAGGCTTTTCAGGCGTTTGCTCTATTAACCAGCGTTTCGTCTTAGGTCTGACACTAGACTCATCAGAGTGGGATGTGTCAGACCCTACCTACTGACTCTGGGGTGTATGCAGATGAACTAACTAACTAACTATGAATGCTTTCATTCCCCGCCCATAGGGCGGGGCGGGCCCCCTAGAGAGTGACGCTCTCTCTCTCGGGCCAAGAGAGGTGGATGTGGTGGTCGTAGTAACGGCAGTGGTGATGGTGGTAGCGGTAAGAGGGGAGAAAGGGAACAATAACGGTTGTTGGGATGGCTGTGATGTGGTTGCTGCGTCGTCAACATACGGAAGTTTTGTTTCCTCTCTGTGGTGCTGGCCGTTGAGGTAGACTCCGTTGGCGAGGATACGTTGAAGGTGGCCTGGCCTGTATAGTTGAACAAAAACACGACGTGTGGGAGCGTTGTCTTGCAGTATTCGGGAGACGCTGTCAGCTGCAACGCCTTTCCGTTGGATTTGTGTTAGGATGGCGTGGTCTTGGAGAGCAGGGTCAACGTCAAGGATCACACATTTATCCATGATATCAGGAAGGCCGACTTCCAACTTGGTGCCTGGCCGATATACTTTATTGAGTCAGCTGGGTGGGATGTTAGAGTTGCGGCATCACCCGGCCGAATCAAAAATAATTTGGGATGAGGTAAGGAGTATACAGTCCAATGTAGAGATAGATGATGTGTGGTGTATCTGCCTGATGCTGCTGCAGATGAACCTAGGACCTAGGGAGATGTTTTCATTCCCCTTCCCGAAGGGAAGGGGCGGGCCACCTAGAAGGTAACACCTTCTCTCTGGCCAGGAGATTTGGCGGGGTTTGGAGATTTGTTGGAGTTAGGAGCTGGAAAAGGGGAGCGTTGGTTGTTTAGGGAGATGTGGAGGTGTGGCCTCTTGGCTAAGGTGCGTAGCTGTTCCGTGCATTATTTACATTTTGCAGTGATTCAATTTTACAGTGCTTACAATGGGGTTACGCAGTTTTAGTGTTAACATTGGAGTTACCTTAAATCTATTTTACATTCATACAGATTGGTAGGGTTATATGTTGTGTTAATGGAGCGGGAATGGGGAGGTTCAGTTGCTCTAGTATAGATGGAATGATATGCCTGGAATTAGGTATGAGGTTAGGAGATGGAGAGTAGCTGTGCATTGTTGAAGGGAGGTGATGAGGATGCGTAGGAAGTCAGGTGTGGGTGATCGCGTGGTGATGTGTCCTATGTTGGGAGGGGGAGATAGAATGGTGGATATGGTGGGATTGGCTAGGGGGTGGTCGGGTATGGTGGTTTGCGGGGTCTGGGGTATGACGGGTGGGTGGGGGCGGGGAATAAGAAGGTTCCACTCTGTGATATTGGCCGAATACTTGCGCTCCTGAGCTGTTGAGTTGCTGGACGTGTGATTCGGATGGCAGCTGGAGTCGGACCATGTAAGTGGGACTGTGGTTGTTGCGTATCCTTATGGCCCGTTGTGCTGGGATGCCTGCAGTTCGAAGTTCTTGTAGTATTTCCGGCTCGGCGATGTTCGGAGAGATACCATGTAGCACACAGCTGGGCCTGGCCTGGGGCGATGGTGGCTTTTGGATCAATGTTGGTAGGTTCAAAGTGTTGTCTGATGGTGATGGCGGAGCTAATTCCTGTTGAGTGATAGGGGGTTGCTGCGGTGAGCGTGACGAGGTATTTGGGAGACTGGAGAGGGGTGGCATGTTACGCTGGTAGTAGTTACAGTTGAGGCCGGAGTGCAGGGAGAAGTAGTAATTGTCGTAGTGGTGGTGGGGAAGGTGGGTGTTATTGTCAGGGGTGTTGTCCAGGATGGAGGCTCATGAAGGATGGGTATGTATTCCGGTTCTTCCCATAGCTGGTTCAGTACGGGCAAGGGAGGTGGTACCACAGCATAGTTATTGCCTCGAAATGTTGCTCCCAAGGTGTACAGGCGGCGCTCAGCTTCTTCTCCGCTGGCTTGTACTATGACGTGTCCTGTTGGTTTCCTGGTGCGGCCATCTTCTGATCTGAATACATTAACCACCTGGGGGTCTGCTGCTTTGAGCTCTTGATATATATCTCTTTCTGAGATTGATAGGTCTACTCCTGGGATGAGTACGTAGGGCATGGTGGATGGGGAGCGACAGCCAACGAGGCGCCTGCCTTTTTGTGCTTTGTTGCGGTCGGCTGGGCTGCGGTTAACGGTGAAGGCTGCCCGGCCGAAGAAAAGTTCTAGGAGTAGGTATATGTGATAAGACCTGTGACTGGTGTCGCAGATGAACTTACTTACTTTTCTCGTTTTCATTCCCCGTCTGAAGGGCGAGGCGGGCCCCTTAGAGCGTGACGCGCTCGCTAGGGCCAAGGGTAGTGAAGAGAACTGTGTGGAACAAGGAATGAGTGAGATGGGAAGAGCGATGTGACAAATTTAATGAGGCGGGCTACGGATATGCCAATTTTAGGGGATTGCCACAAAGGTGAAGTAAATAGAAAAGGAGATGCGGGGAGGCGTCCTCTTGGCAAAGGGTATGTAAAGATAGTATGAGCTTTATTTACAATAAGATCCAATGGTACAACATATGAGAGAATAGAGTCATGATTTACAGTGCAAGCAGTAGGGCACAGTCTGGGCAACTGAGATGAGACAAGGAAAAGTTTATGCTAAATTTGGAGATGGAAGGTGAAGGGCGAGGCTATGAAAGAGGGAAGAGAAGTTAAACAAAGAAGTGAGTAAGAAATGGAAGAGGGGCGATGGTGAGGTAAAGAGGTTGGGCTGGCGAGAGGTTTGACAAGAAAGAGTGGGCCGGGGACGACGATTGGGCGTGGTAGGGCGGTTAGAAGGCTGGGGAGGAGAACGAGACGGTTCTACGTGATGGTATCGGCCGTGAAGATGTAATCCAGTGGCGATGTGGTGTTGTGCATCCGCAGGGGTCGGTAGGTGAAGGCGCACGAGGCGTGAAGGTCCAGAGGCGTGATACATGCGGGACACCCGTCGAAGAGGCGTACCTGCCATATAGAGTTCCTGGGCGATGTCTTCGTCATGTAGGAGTGGATACACGCCGCGGATGACGCAGGTGCATTCCGTTGATGGTGGTGATGACGAGAGACGTGCCGTGTCTGCGGCCGGTGAGGGTAGAGTTGCGGGTTGTTGAAGAGGGTGGGCGAGGCTGGGAGGAGTGGGGAGAGTAGCGGTCATTAGGGGGGTTGAATGGGATGTAACCAGAGTAGTAGTAGGGGTTGTGAAGAAAGAGTGGGGTGTTGGGGAGGTGGTGGTGATGGTAGTAGTGGTGGTGCAAGGGAAGGACGAACTCGTGTCGTGGGAATGTATGGAGGCGGGGGGATGTATGGAGGTGGCGTGCAGGCGGCAGTCGAAGGAGCGGTGGCAGATGAAGTGAAGTGGAGCTCGGTGAGAAAACGTCCAGGAGAGGTGACCACTCTATGGAGACGTCAACACATGTATGCGCCAGTATGAAGAAGGCAATCACGTGCAGCTGGAATGTTGCAGTAGAGAAGAACAGAAGTTACTGGGTCGAGTCCGTCATATAGCCGGATAGCATGGTAGACTCCAGTCGTGCGGAGATCGGAGAGGATTGAGTCTATGGAAATTGCAGTGTCGACATCCAGGACGAGGCAGGTGGATATTTGGGGGCGGCCGACTTCCATCGTGGTGTCAGCCGATTTGCTTTTTTGTGTCGGCTAGGTGCGAAATTAAAGCTGTGTCGTCACCCGGCCGAATCAAAAACACATGATGAGTTGCAGGAGTAAGTAGTCCGCTTTCAGAGAGGTGAATCGTTCTCCGCAGATGAACGCAAAGCAAAGTTAGTTCATTCCCTCTCCTCACACGAGGAGGGGCGGGCCATCAGCTCAACGAGGAGCTCTTCGGCCGTATATAAAGGAAAAGAATCAGAGAAGAAAATTAAGGTGTAGGGGTTATGTGTTGTACATACCAGAGGAGGAAGACAGTAATTGAACTGGCGCAGGGACACCGTGATGGCAAGCCGGGACCCAGGGAAGACCCGCAAAGCACCCCGCGCAAGCGAACCCCTACAAACACCAGGGGAAGAGAGACGAGAAATTTATTTACATAGCAACGTATCTCGGGCGCGCAACTCGGAAGAAATTGTTACATAGTGTTACAGAAGAATTCACATATATTGAGCTGGTACAATGGGGGGGTTCGGCGTAAAGGTGGAGTAAGAAGTAGGGTAGTATTGTGACATGAGATAATAGAGGGTCGTGGTAATGTTGGTTATTGAGGTGGCGAGTAGGCGAAGTAGGTCCATTATGGGGAGAGGCGGTAGAAAAACTGGTGGCTGTGGGGAAGGTTGGTAGATAGCTTGCGGCGGCGGGGCGGGTGGGGGCCTATGAGGAGGGGAGCGGACGGTACGGGGTGAGGAGCGAGAGTGTTCCACTCGGTAGGTTCGCCTGCGGAAACGGACGCAGGTGATGAGTAGATGGTCTACGTCGGCAGCAGATGAGAGTTGTAGACGAAGCATGAAAGTCGGGCCGTTGGTGTTGAAGATACGAAACGCCCGACGGGCTGGGACGCCTGCCAGTTGCAGTTCTTGCAGTATATCCTGTTCGGTGATGGCAGGGTCAATGCCACGGATGACACAGCTCTGAGATGGAAACTGTTGTTGGGCTGGAGTTGAGGCATCTGCTTGGCCTTGGGAGTCTGGCTGAGCTGCCACGATTGGCAGAGGGTTGCTGGGGACTGCGTAATGTGGTAGGTAGGGAGGTGGTGGACGTTGACATAATAAGAGAGGGGTGGCTAGTAGTGGTAGTAAGGATGGAAGTAGAGGGGGGAGTATGGGCAGAAATGGTGAAAGTAGTACAGTAGTAGTAGTGGTTACTATGGTCGAAATGGAGGTGGGGACTGCTGAGGTGTGCGAGGTGGATATGGATTTACGCTGGGAACAGTGCGGGAATGAGAGCTCAGTTGTTGGAGGATGTGTTCAGGAGTGGATACCACTTCATAAAGTCGTCCGTTGATGTTTGCTCCGCTGGTTTATAAGGCTGCCACGTCGTCTGAATCTCTGAAGTAGGCGAAGACCTGCGTTGACATTCCATTAGTGGTACGATCCCGGAGCGGCATAGCAGTACGGACTGGGGAGCCGGACTCTCAAAATGCATCGACAATCTTATATTCTGCGATAGCGGTGTCCACACCAATGATGAGACGGGTATTCATGGTGAATTGGGGAGGCGACAGCCAGCTAGGCGTCTGCCGTTTGATTATCCTTGGGCCGACTGAGTAGCTGATGAGAAGAGGGCCACCCAGCCGGAAAAATCGTGGACATGCGACGTACGAAAGGGGATGCAGATGAACGTTACGTTATCACGTTTTCATTCCCCACCCTGAAGGGGGTAGGGTGGGCCCCTTAGAGAGTGACGCTCTCGCTCGGGCCGGGAGTTGTGAAGAGAACTGGGAGGTATGAGAAATGAGGAAGGTGGGTAATGCGGTATGAAGAAGTTAAGGAGATGAGAATAACGGATGTGTATGTTATTTAGTGCTTTGTGGACAGATTTACAAATACTTGTATAGGAGAGAAGCCAAGGAGGGAAAGTTTAACCAAGGTTGCAAGGGACAAGATGAGGTGCAAGGATGTGATAGAAGGAAGAGAAGTTAACAAGAGAAGTGAGTAGGAGGCTAAGCAGGTGAGAGGTCGGCGATGGTCGGAGATGTGGACTAGGTGGTCGAGGAGGAGGGGCAGGCCTGGGGACGGCGACGAGGTGTGGAACGTCGGGGCGAGGTTTGGGGAGACGACCGAGATGGTTCAACTCGATGGTGGTGGCCATAGAGGTTTATCCCGTTGTCGATGAGGCGTTGAGCGTCTTCGTAAGTTAGAAGATGAGTCTGACTAAGAAGGTCGGACCGTCGACGTTGTGGATGCGAAACGCTCTTCGCACGGGCAGTCCTGACTGACGGAGTTCCTGGGCAATGACGTCAGCTGGTGTACTTGGTTCCACACCGCGAATGACGCAGCTATACAGGATATTACGATCCGAAGGCGGTGGCGTCGATGGTGGACGTAACATACTTCCAGGAGTATCAGGAGTAATAGTTCCCTCGGCAGGTGGCTGAAGAGATGTGCTCTGGGGACGTGATACATCAAGGGTGGGAGGGATGGGGAGAGAAGACATCATAGGGGGGGGGGAAGAAGGGACATCGTTGTGGTGGTAATAGGAGTGTTGAGTAAGGTGTGCGCAGAGGTGGTAGTGGTGGTGGTAGTAGTAATGGTAGTAACGGGGTGGTGTAACTAAAGGACGCGTGTGCTGGTGGTGACGGGGATGGAGGGGTTGCGATGGGCGAAGCGGCTGTAGCAGGCGAGTTGTCCTTGAGCTGCGCGAAGACGTTGGAAGGAGTAGATTCCACACGGTGAAGTCGATGTTGGATGAACACACCATTATCGTGAATGTTGAAGTAGGCATCTGCAGAGTCGATATACAGAAGTACATCCGGTGATGGTGCGGGGCCGTCGTAGAGTCATGCGGCACTATGAACGCCGAAGACGCGCAAATCGGTCTGGATGGCCTCGTCGGAGATCGCAAGGTCAACATTACGGACTATACAGGTATAATACATGGCGGGAAGGCCGACTTCCAACTTGGTGTCTGGCCGATATGCTTTGTTGGGTCAGCTGGGTGCGATGTTAGAGTTGCTGCGTCACCCGGCCGAATCAAAAATAGTTTAGGATGAGGTAATGGAGAAGACAGTCCACTGTAGAGACAGACGACTAAGGCGTGTTGTCGAGAAGTGATCTGTTGTGTGCAGATGACCTTATCAGAAGCCCATATAAGAGGCACAGTCTAATAACTGCATACGGGAGATAAATCTCCACAATGGAATTATTGCCCGCCTAGCAATTCCGAATGGACATTCTAAGTTCCCATGGAGGGAATTAGATATTTTTCCACCAATAGAGCATGTCGAAAAAACAAATCAGACAAAAGGGCTTTTCAGGCGTTTGCTCTATTAACCAGCGTTTCGTCTTAGGTCTGACACTAGACTCAGCAGAGTGGGGTGTGTCAGACCCTACCCACTGACGCTGGGGTGTATGCAGATGAACGAAAAAATCAGTCAAAGTAGTTATTTCATTCCCACTCCTCGGTCGAGGAGCGGGCGGGCCGTCAGCTAAACGAGTAGCTCTTTGGCCATAGGGAAGGGAAAACATTATAGAAGAATTCTAAAACTTGGGAGTATGTGTTGTACATACTGGGGAAGGAAGAGAAGATATTGAACTGAAGCAAGGACACCGCGACAACAAGCCGGGACCCAGGGAAGACCCGCAAAGCACCCCACGCAAGCAGACCCCCCACAAACAGTAGAGGAAGTGCGACGAGAAATTTATTTACGTATCTACGTATCTCTGGCGCGCAAATCAGAAGAAGAGAAATGATTACATCGAATTACAAAAGTATTTACAGATATTGAGCTGGTACAATAGGTGGGTTCGGTGTAAGGAGTAGGGTAGTTTTGTGACATAAGATAATAAAGGGTTGTGGTAATACTGGTGATGGAGGTGGCAAGTAGGCGAAGAGGGTCCAATATCGGGAGGTGCGGTAGGAAGAAGTTGGGTTGTGGAGCGGAGAGGTAAATGGCTTGCGGTGATGGGGTGGGTGGCGGGGCGGGTGGGGGGCTATGAGAAGAGGTAGTTGAAGGGGAGCGGACAATACGGGGTGGGGAGCGAGATTGCTCCACTCGGTAAGTTCTTTTGCGGAGACGGACGCCACTGGTGATCAGATGGTCTACGTCGGCGTCAGATGAGATTTGGAGGCGGATCATGAATGTTGGGCCGTGGTTGTTGAATATACGGACCGCACGACGAGCTGGGACGCCTGCCAGTTTGAGTTCCTTTACGATGTGCTGTTCGATAATTGCAGGGTCAATGCCACGGACGACACAGCTCGGAGGTGGATGTTGCTGTTGGGTCGGTTCGGCAGCTGCTTGTCCGTGGTAGACTGGCTGAGCTGCGAAGGTGGCATCCTTGGAGTTGACAGAGGGTTGCTGGGCGGGTAGGGAGATGGTGGAGGTGGACATAATAGAAGGGTGGATAGTCGTTGGAGTAAGGGTAGAAGTATACGAGGAAGTCTGGGCAGAAGTGGTGAAGGTGGTAAGAGTGGTAGTGGTGATTGTGGACGTAGTGGTGGTGGGGGGCGGTGGGGACTGGTGAGGTGTGCAAGATGGATGGGCGTTAACAGTACGAAGGGAGTTAGGATAATGGAGCGTTTGCGGGATGAGAGATTCGGGAGTAGGGACTACTTCATGAAGTCTTTCGTTGATTGTTGCGCCGCTGGTTATGAGGGCTGTCGTTGCATCGGGATCTTGTAGGTAGACCAGGACCCCCGTTGATTTTTTTGAGCAGCAGCAGTGGGTCCATCCCGGAGCTGGAGAATGTCGAAGATTGGGACGCCAGACACGCAAAGTTCGTTGCGAATGAAGGAATCGGAGAGAGCGGTGTCCACACCCTTGATGGGGCAAGTGTACATGGTGAAAAAGGGAGGCGACTGCCTTTTGATTTTGCTTAGGCCGGCTGAGTTGCTGATGAGGTGAGAGAAGAGCCACCCAGCTGAAAAAATCATAGGAAGTGGACGAGGTTCTGTGTGTGCAGATGAACGTTCGTTCGTTCGTTCGTTCGAGAACGTTTTCATTCCCCACCTTGAGGGGGTGGGGCGGGCCACCTGAAGGGTTACGCCCTCCCTCTGGCCGGGAGCTTGGGCGGGATTGGGGAGATTTGTGGAGAATGGGAGATGGGAAAAGGCGATATAAAGAATGGGGGATGGAAAAGGAAAGGCCTCGTGGCTAAGGGGGTTTAGTATTATGATGAGTTTTATTGTTTTCATTGTATTACAATACAGAGATTCAATGTGAATGATACAGAGCATAGATATAGCCTAATGATTTATGAGAGTAGGCTAGGGAAGAGGTATAAGGCGAAGGTATTATAGAAGGAGGACAAGTTCGTGACGGAACTAAGAGGAAGGCGGAGTAGTTCAGGGGTTAGAGGAGTTGGGAGGAATAGGGTGGCAGGGGTGGGACAGTAGGTGATCGAAGATGTGTTGCAAGAAGAGTCTTCACTTGTTGCAGATTACAAATACAAGTTGAGGAACAAAGAGCATACAGGCAGTATTTTGGTCTGGCCTGAAATATTCGTTCAAGGTATGTGGATGTCAAATACTTGCGCCCATACAAAAAAAAGCAGAAAAGTGTTTGTGTTCCCTAACATCCCTGCAGAGGATACAGTACCTAAAGAACAAATTTCCAAAATACTTCCAGTCCAAGTTGAGAAGAGAGGAATATTTATTTTCAAAGAAAACTTATTTTAGATTTATTGGCCGTGGCAACTACATGTTCTTTTCATCGACCTTTTTTTTGCTCAGATTTGTATCGTTTTTAAGAAAAATTAAGATTTCTCAGTAGGATCTCTGTACAGTTTATAACTATTAATATTTCAATTTAGACCGGAAAAATTTACATTTACCTTGTTAGAAAAAAGGATCGATCAGTAACACATTACATATATCATTACAATGATATTAACCAGCTAGTCATATTTTGGACACCCTCAGAACACTTTAAATATCACAAAACTAAAGCAAAAAAGAGTGATGAATTGAAATAAAGGACTATTTATGTCCGAAAGCACCTAATACGCTTTGAAACTTCGGACAGCGGTTTAAAATGCATGTGCGTCCGAAATCACCCCGAAGTACGGGGTGAATTCGGACACTACTTTTTGTTTTCTCAGGAAAACCTGCGTTGGCGTATGTTTTTCGTTTGTAAGGTATTGCATTAATTGGTAATGTTCCTCATTATTAGGATGATAAACAATACAATTTGAGATTCCCTTCGTGAGTTAAGACGAAAATAACCCCAAAACCGTCCGAAATCACCCCGTTTGACGGTATATAGATTTTCCTTCCCTTTCTACTCTAGTCATTATCATTGTCCTCTTTTCCATGCTCATTTCCATTTCATAATTTTCAGTAATTTCACTGTCCACCTCCGTAGCGTAACGGTTAGTGCTATTAGCAGCCATCCTCGGGGGTCCGGGTTCGATTCCCGGTACGCCAGAAATTTAAGAATGGCAGGAAGGCAGCTCACCTCCATTGAGGGTGTGCCTGAAAAGAGCTGGACGACCTCAAGATGAGGACACGGGTTTATTGCAAATAGGCAGGCAAAAAGCCTCGAAAGTATCTTAAAATAGACACTATTAGACTATATGCACAACACATTTGCAAAATGAGCAGTTAAAATAAAAAGTATGTAGTGTACTTGAATTACTACTCTATTAAATGTTTTTCTTATTTGTTTTTAACACAAAAATATATAGCTATTATTTTTGTTATAAGAAATCAATATTTATATACCGTACATAAAAGTTGCATAAGTTATGATAAATGTAAATGAAAAATTAAATAGGCAAATAAATTTTCTACAAAGAAAAAAGCTAACAGGTCCATGTCCGCAGACCGTCCCTTTAAATAGTAACGATGTAACTGATCCTTCAAGAACAGGGTGGTCTCCTTTTCGCAGTGAGAGTGCCTCACGAAATTTTGAAATAAAAAACACTACTTATTTTTAGTGTGATGTTAATTTTGTTAAAAAGGAGACAACTAGTCATTTTTAGGCATTAAAATAGAAAAAAATTGTATAAGCTGTGTACAATCTTATGACAAATGTTATGTTTAAAATTTGTAAAAATAAAGCATAAGTTAGGTATTTTGCCAAACATCTGGTCTCTAGTGGTAACGATTAGCCTATAATTCCTCCACATGACCCAGTCGATGTTTAGGAATTAATTGGACCCCACTTTTCACATACTTCCACACAATACTTAAATAATGCTGGATAACATTCTGCAAAAATGAATGTCTTAGCGTGTGTTCCGGCAAATAAAGTAGAGACAATACGCGACACTCTGCGAGATATCGAGGGACAGCGATTAGAGCTCTATCTAGCGGAGTGACCTGGAGTTAATGATTCTGTCATACGAGGACGTGAATTTGTTTGTGAAATTTTTGGCGATATTTATGCGTTTGCAGTAAGTTGACATAAGTAAATAGTAGCGTGTGTTATTCCTTTATATCTCCTCTCAGCGTGACTCGAAAGATATGTGCATTGTTTGGCTGCAATAACTATTAAGTGCATGGGGATTCTCGGTCTTTCTTCCGTTTCACTCGTGACAAGAAAATGTAAGTAAATATTGTGTTTGCATACATATTCTTCAAGTGACACGAGATTTTTATAGTACTTCCTAAACTTCTGACCTGCGCGACCCATATTTTTTTCTTTTATTTCATTTCATTTCAATATAGGCACCTGAGCCAAGGCTCTTCTTGGTGTAATACAAATAAATTACAATGGTAGCTATATTCGCAATGTAATTACAAAATAAAATACAGTAAGTATATAATTGAACATGATGTAATAGATAAGATAGGACAAAGCTTCCTAACCAAAATTACCATACTACTTCAAGTATTTAGTTACATTACTCTTGAAGATAGATAAAGTTGGTAACATTTTTATACTTTTTGGAAGCGAGTTATACATAGTTATAGAAAAATGCCAATGAGATTTTTGACCATAACTAGTGGAATGAATCTGATTGTAGTGAATTATGAATAATTCTTGTTTCATAATTATGAATCTGTGAATTAGTAATTACTGATGTGTTTGAGCGGACCAATTTGTTTTGAATTTTATAGATCATAATTATAGAAGCCTTTATGCGGAGGTTTGGAAGTGATAATATATTACAATGTTTATACAGATCTTTAGTCGGTGTCAGAATGGGCAGTTTGAAAATTATTTTTAGTGCTCTCTTCCTAAGGACCTCTACCTTTTCAAATAATTCTTTATTACAGCATGCCCAGACATGTATCATATAAGAGATATGGCTTTCAATAAGAGCATAGTAAATACCCTTTAACAACCCACGAGAGAACTTACATCGCAATCTACTGAGGATACCAATCACAGGGATAATTTCATTACAAATGGTCTCCACGTGATTACTCCACGACAGATTTTCATCTATAATCAGTCCTAAGAATTTAGTACTGTGTACTTTCATTACTCTGTGATTGAAGAAAAGCAGATTTTTATCCAAATTTAATACATATAAAGGTTTGTGAAAATTTATGTAGTTTGTTTTTATTAGATTTATCGTTAATCGGTTGGAATTAAGCCATGTTTCAAGTAATCGAATATCCTGCTGCATATTTTGTTCAAGTTCCTGATTGCCAGAGCCTGTATAAAAATATTGGTGTCATCAGCAAAGATGGATAGTCTTCCATTTAATTTAAGGTGACCAATATCATTAATGAAGATAAGAAACAATAAAGGCCCCAGCACAGAACCCTGAGGCACACCAATGGATATCACCTTTACATTACTCTGAGTATTATTACATGTAACAAACTGCTCCCTATTAGAGTGGTAATCAACAAACCAATCCAATGCAATACCTCTAATGCCTGCTACTTCTAATTTATGTAATAGAATTTTATGATCAACTGTGTCAAAAGCCTTTTTAAGATCTATAAATAAGCCAGCTGCTAACATACCTGAGTCTAAAGCTTGTTGTAGTTTAATAATAATATCCTCAATATCATTACTGGTACTCGAGTGAGGTAGGAAACCATACTGAAATTGATAAAAATATTTATTATTTAACAAAAAATCTAATAACCTTTTTTAACCACTTGTTCTAAAATCTTAGATAAAGGAGGTAGTACCGAGATTGGTCTGTCATTACTTACATTAAATTTATCCATGTCTTTATAGATTGGTACAACTCTGGCGATTTTAAGTTTGGCTGGTACTTTACCCTCTGATAGAGATTTATTAACTAATTTTGTGATGTGAGGTATAAGAAATTTAGAGAGTCTCTTTATAAGAGTATTACTAATACCAAAACAGTCAACACTACAACTGTTTTTAAGATTATTAATTATTTGTTCAATTTCATTTTCATTAGTAGGGGTTAAAAACAAGGAATTAGATGGGCCAGGTTCAAGGTGAGGGTATTTACACTGAGGAATGTTCTTAGCTAAAGACAGACCCATATCACTGAAATAGTCATTAAATATAGTTGAAATTTGACTATTTGACTATTTTAACTGGCTTAAAATATAATCAGCTTATTTTATTTTGTAGTGCAGCAGTTAACCTTCAATACTGATGTGTTGTTGTAGGTGCGATCTGTAGGTTTTGATTTAATTCAGTGGAATGCATGTGCATATGTGTGTGGCTGCTCGTGTTCCAAGTTAACCCATTTCGAATGCCGTAATACGTTGTAAAGCACTGAAGAAAATATGGGTGACTTAAGGAATGTACATATTTTATTGAAGCAAAATGATGCAAATTTGCTTTATCATAATGTAATGGCAAGTATTGCTTATAGGGAAATTTTGAATGTTTTTTAGGCTAATTTTATAGATTTTCTTTCTGTCAGTAGCCTTCAAGTTAAGAGGAAAATTGTCCAGCCCTTATATGTTTATTCATTGAATCCTGTGTGTAAGAAATGTGCCGATATTTTTATTGACGAGTGTCTTAATGTGATGATACGGTGTCTTTAAATGAGAAAAAGAAATCTAGCCGTAAACGTTCAGGTAGGAATGCTAAAGCTAAAAAAGTAATGCATAAATGAAAGACCAAGCCATTTCACAGTAGTCCATTTCACACCGTGATTATATGTCTAATTTCAGTCTTTAAATAATAACCTGTTAAATAATTCTTCATTCGTTTATCCAGAATTGCTTTACCAACTTTGAAGTTAATATTTTAGCAACACTTTCTTTCCAGACGTAATTTATTTATCCATTTTCAGATTTGAAGTATCATTTAAGTGATCCCGTTTGTTGTACCTTCCAGTTTGTAGAGTGCAAACATTGCTTTCGGTGCTATTTTATTATATACATTTGGAGTGACTGGATTTTGTGATTTTATGTCGTGTGAGTAGCCTGCTTGATGCCTGTGCAAGATGAATTTCTTTCATTCCAGGTTTAGTTTTATAAGTTTTAGTTGTTTTTTGAGAGTTTGGAATGAAATTAGAATTGTACGAGTTCTTAATGTGAAGAAATAGTATTATGACCATAAACTTCTCTCACATTGAACTAGTAGATAGTGGGTGATATGAATAAAACGTGAATACTTACTCAAATGATATACTCATGAGCATGAGCATTTAGTAGGAGTATATTCTCAGCTCAGGTATTATGTACTCCATTTGGTAAGAATGAAAAGGTTCTCCTCTAATGGAGTAGATACTCAAGCGTACCGCCATGTGGATCGTTTGAAAATGAGTAGATACTCATGTTGTGTACGATCGCAACATAACCTCAACTGGATCCGGTTTAGTTTGTAGTTTGCACTGATTGTGTGTTCGTCAAGTTCGTCAAGTTCTTCGATATAGAAAGCATTCATCCGATAACATTTGCGAATATATTGCGGGAACATGCGGTACTTTTTAGTAAGTCCCAACTGCCGGCGGTTCGGAAAGAAAAATCCGAATCGTTGGAGACAATTTAAACGAAATTTGTAGCTATGTGCAGCAAGAAAGCTGAGGTCGGCACCATAACGAATAGGGTAAACAATATGAAAATGAGGGTGAAACAAAAGTGCGACGTAAACCAAACGGGGAATAAAAGGATAGTGCTGAAGGACTGGGAGAATATTATCCACGAGCTGTTGGATGGAGATACTAATCCAACATTGACACGAACTCCAGGTATGTTCCTAAAGTATATTCACGATTATTTTCTTGAACAGGTTTATAGAGGTTGTAGAAAGTATAGTATTTTGTGTGCCAATACTACAAACTTTAAGGTTAAGATATTTCAATTTATTGCTTTATAAGAACCAAATAGCACCTAGGCCTTTGGTTCAGAGTACCCGGGTTTGAATCTTGGGCCTGGGATTTTAGCTCCGTTTAATTCAATTGTCCGTAGAAAACTGAATTAGTGAATTAAAACGTTTTTCGTTTTTTTTCGTAGGAGCAACTACGGTTGGAGTAGGGCTTCCTGAAGTTCAGCCAGAACACATTCCTCCACCTGTAGTGGAATGTGTAGTATTGGAGGAGGGAGTCCTGTAGAAATCGTGAATTCTCCAAACGTAGCCATCCCTAAACGAAAAAGAAGTGTTTTGGACAACTACGAAAATGTCGAAACCAGAACTCTAAATGATACAGACCTGCAGCGCTTAGTGCTGTTAAAGCAGATAAGTGTGTTGGAAACCACAGGAAAAAGTTAAAATCAGAGATGAAACAATGTTAGTCGAATATATATATTTTAAAAAATAAATTGTTTTGCATGCATTTTTGATTTTTTAGTGAACAATAAACAGAGTGACACTGGTACTTGCTGCAACTCAAACACCTTGATATATTATCTCTGCCAATTCATTTCGCCTAGCTTCACCATTCCACCTGCTATTTGCAGCAGCTGCCATGTCACCCTCATTTCCATCTTCTAACCTTACATTGCCACCTAATGGTTGTAATTCAGGAAACTCATACTGTAAGTACCTGGCAATATTGTGCAACACACAGCACCAAATGATCAGTTTTGGCACTTTATTTAAAGACAGGCGTACTTTGTGCTGAAGAATTGGGAAACGTTGTTTTAGTTGCCCAAAACATCGTTCGATCACAACTTTTTCGTTGGTAATGCACCTGTTACAAGCAATTTCTTGAGGTGACGAAAATATGGCTTCCGATTGATATAGATAGAAATAAAATTCAGGAAACTCAATCGTCAAAAGTTACCAGTGTTTCGCCCAGAGTGCGGCATGGGCTCATCAGCTGGATACCGCACCTTTTCCAAGACACTGGCCGGCTAGCACGCCGGTAGCGACACCACTGCAAGCCATACATGTGATAAGCACAATGCAGTGCCGACGTACTAGGGGAGAATTGCATCTCCACTTGCTATATTGCCCTCCCGGGCTAGCATGACCAAAGGTGCGGTCCAAATTGATGAGCCCATGCCGCACTCTGGGCAAAACACTGGTAACTTTTGACGATTGAGTTTCCTGAATTTTATTTCTAGCTATCTCAATCGGAAGCCATATTTGGTCATGCTAGCCCGGGAGGGCAATATAGCAAGTGGAGATGCAATTCTCCCCCAGTACGTCGGCACTGCATTGTGCTTATCACATGTATGGCTTGCAGTGGTGTCGCTACCGGCGTGCTAGCCGGCCAGTGTGTTGGAAAAGGTGCGGTATCCAACTGATGAGCCCATGCCGCACTTTGGGCGAAACACTAGTAACTTTTGATGATTGAGTTTCCTGAATTTTATTTCAGTGTCTTGAGGTGTTTGTAGATTTCTGAACGGTATCATAAGCCAGGGTGCAATACCATAGCCAATATCTGCTAACAGTAACGCATTTACCCTATTCAGACTTACTGTTGTCTGGACAGCTGAATTTATCCAGACTCGTGAATCATGCACAGATCCAGGCCAAGTTGCATCGACACTGGTGAAAACTTCCTTGGCATTGCACGTTGCCTGTACAGTAATACGTGCATAACCTTTCATGATTATGTATTCACTAGCGAATGTACCCGTGCTTCGCTACGGTATTCTACACTGTATTCGAATATCGAAGTAAATAGTGTACATGCAGTAAATAAGATTGTTTTAAAATTGCATGTCTCTTAGCGTTATCCGAGAAAGAGCATGGGGAGGTCCCCGTACGTTGTTTCCAATGTAAAGTGTTTGTTACGGATTTGTGATATAACGGCAGGCTCACTTGCCTACTGCCATTCACAATCGAGTTGGGAAGTTTACATTATAATTGCAGGCCCCATTGCCTACTACGCGGACAGAATCGATTTGGGGAGTTTTCGTTAAAATGGCAGCCCCCCTTTCCTACTTCCAGACCGATTACAGTTGAGGAGTTTCTATTATAATGGTAAGCATTTACCCTACTATCACTCGAAATTGATTTGTGCAGTTATCATTATAATGCCAGGCCCATTTTCCTACTGCCAGCCAGCTTACTGCCAGTCACACCAAGTTGGTGAGTTTCCATCAAAATAGCAGGCCACTATGCCTAATGCCAGTCACATTTTAGATGAGGACATTTCTTTATAATGGCGGGCACCCTTGCCTACTGCCAAACACAATCGGGTAGGGGAGTTTTAAACAAAACTCCATGCTCACTTGCCTTCTGCAAGTCAAATCGAGAAGGGAACTATTCATTACAATTGTAGGCCTTCCTTACTAATGACAGTTACACAGGAGTTGGAGAAGGAACCCTTTCCTACTACCAGTTAAAGTCGGTGTGGGGAGTACTGATTACAATAGCAGACCCACCCTTTCTCGATCGCTAAAAATCGACATCAGTGAATATATATAGATCGACATACGAAAGTATATGCGTGTTTACAATATTGAAGACCTTCATTTACAGATTAACTGCTACTAAACGTACGTCATATCGACAAAGGATTATACCAAAAGACACGCCGGATTTAGTGGCCTAAATGGCTGGTCCTATGATATGTCATCTATTCTTGGGTCAGATTGAGTTAGAAACGTGGAACAGGGTAAAGGTTTTGTAAGATTATCTCACATTACATTACTTTTCGGATAATTATGTAACAGCAACATACATAGCATTTGGCTCACATATGGCTACTGGGTGGGCCAATTTTCGTGAAGAGTTTGATGATTCTGTATTTCATATAAGTATTTGAAAGTATGAATTATGCATGTGAAAATTCCAAATTGACTTAACATCGATTAATAGAGAACAACCAAACGTAAAAGGGATACAGATACGGCAAAAAGTCACAAGACCAAGGTTGTAGATCATTTCAAATTGAACGGAGATTGTGCAATCCGTTATGTGATAGGAATTTCCGAAGGTGTGCACCATCATTAAAATTGCCTGCATATTTCGATATTCTTCGGGAATAAAAAGTGAAAAAATTAATGATCTTGGATGTTTTCCGTTCGTTACAGGCTAAAACGCATAATTTTGTCAAATTTCAAGTATCTTTTTCTTCTGGCAGATTATGCCGCAATGTGGATTTTGGGCGAGGCGGGTAAAAATTAGGACTTTCAGGAAACTAAACGAAAAATTATGGAGATGGTCATTATTACCCCTTAAACGGAAAGCTGTACGAAAATTTCGCCAAAATAGTCAGTGTAGAGGCACACAGTCGTTACGATTTGATTTATATAGATAAGGAATCTGCTCCATGTAAAACACCTTTTGGGCTATGTCCGCTGGACTTAACCTGCAAAAGTGACCATTCATGATATCTCCCTTATTAATCCTCCTGACGAAAAAATGCACATGAAAAAAAGTTTTAGAGATGGAATTCCATCACGTTTGGTCGATTTCCAGTCAGGTTGGTCTTGTACTGTATATATTGTGGAAGAATCACCATTTCGGTTCCCTATAAACCACCAGTCCATTCCGGGAACATGAAATGTTATGGACCTTTAAAACCTACCTTTGGAGAGGTGGATGCTAAATATAAAGTTTGGTTCGAATATCTTCAGTAGTTTTCAAGTTGTAAGAAATACGCTTTACACACACCCGGTCTTGAGTTAAGTCCGATCGGACTTGTACCGAAAAGCGGTCCGTTAATGATATCTCCCTTATTAATCCTCGTATCGAAATGATGCACGTGAGAAAAAAGGTTAAGAAATTAATTTCCATTAAGGTAGGTAGATTTCCATTAAGTTTCGTTGTGTATATTTTGTGGGAGGCAAAATCACGGTTTCGGTTTCGTATAAACCCCCAGTTAGTTCAGGTATTTAGAAACAATATTTGCCCTAAGACCTACCGAAGGACAGGTGGATTCTAAATATGAAGTTTGGTGGAAATATATCCAGTAGATTCTAGCACTCGCGTACACACGGAGTAATTAAGGAAAAAATAATACAGTTAAGAAAGTTGAAATTAATAGAAAATGGATTATAACTGAGGACAGCTGTATAACGACAAATAAGTTAATGCCAAGTGAATGTATTGGAAAATCATATGCCCCTCAATAAATTATGCTAGTGTGAGTTATGGATATAATGAAGCGGTAACAGAGGAGAAATTTAGGTCCAGTG
Organism: Anabrus simplex; assembly: GCF_040414725.1. Taxonomy (NCBI): domain Eukaryota; kingdom Metazoa; phylum Arthropoda; class Insecta; order Orthoptera; family Tettigoniidae; genus Anabrus; species Anabrus simplex. The sequence goes on along the minus strand of NC_090266.1, from coordinate 1,119,092,978 downwards.
ATTCTTAGGTAAACAAATAATAAGAAGATGACTAATGGTGTTATGACTTAATCTATTCGAGGGCGGTTATAACATCCAACGATATTCCGCCAATATCCCGCAGATAGGCCGATTGACGCCTCTCTTGCCTTCTACCCAAGGAACAATCACGAATTTAAAAGCATGATGAGGAAAATGGCAATATGTTACTTCCCTGCTGGCATGCAGTCAGAGACGTTGCCATGGTAACCTGTAGGTTCGTTGTCGGTCTGCCGGTCACTCAATGCAGAGCATGATACCAGCGGAAAATTGTAAATTACTCCGTCATGTGAAGAGTAAGGTAAATTATGAACATAACGAAAGTTGTTTATAATGAAGAGACGTTTCACGTACAGTAAACGAAGTTTACAGAAAGTAAATAGTATAAGATAAAATGGAGGAAAACCATTCTGGTTTTCCTATAAACACCCCGTCTATTCAAAGATTTTAAAATGATATGCATATCGAAACCTTCCCCGAGATGAGTATACTCTAAATATGAAGTTTGGTTGAGATCTATCCAGCCGTTTCGAAGTGATGGTGGAAAAACCATTCTGGTTTTCTTATAAACCCCCGGTCTGTTCAAAGATTTTAAAATAATATGCATATCGAAACCGTCCCCGGGATGGGTATACTCTAAATATGAAGTTTGGTTGAAATTATCCAGCCGTTTCGACGTGAGGGTGGAATAACCATTCAGGTTTTCCTATAAACCCCCCGTCTATTCAAAGATTTTAAAATGATATGCATATCGAAACCTTCCCCGGGCTGAGTATACTCTAAATATGAAGATTGGTTGAGATCTATCCAGCCGTTTCGACGTGATGGTGGAACAGACAAACAAACAGACACGAAACGTAAAAACCACCGAGTCGGTCTTGAGTTGACCTAAAACGGATAAATATCTGAAAAATTGGCAAAACAAAAGAAATTACAGACAGCGGACCCCCTACAATTTTATTTATATAGATTACCATAATTTTAGGCACAAGAATGGCGGCAGCGGCTAGTAATGTTTGTTCTCCGTGCGGCAAAAGAGTGAGAAATTGTGAGGAATTAGTTAATTGTGAAGGGGATTGTGGACGTAACTTTCCCAAGGAATGCACACGAATGTCAAAAAGGCTTACGAGGCTGTAAGAAGTGATCCGGAATAGGTGTGGAAATGTAAACGTAACGATCGTCACCCGCGACCTAACCTAAGCGAATGTGACGTAGTTAAGGAGGTTACGGAAAAGATACAATTATCTGTTGCAGAACTGAAAACTTTATTCATAGATGAACTCAGTGTTATTAAGGAAGCGACAGAATTTATAAATGACCAGTTTGAGAAGTTCAAAACGCTCACAGGTGAGTTGAAGAAAAGAACATCTGAAATAGAAAAATCTCTGGTAAGTGTAAACAATGATACCAAACAGGCCTTAGATGGGTCAGAAGACCTTAAAGAGTACACCCGCAGGAACAATTTGCTAATTAGTGGAATGCCAGAAATGGCAAAAGAAAATGTGTATGACTTGGTAATGCAAACAGCCGCGGCATTGGGGATTGATTTGGGTATTCAGGAGATTGACGTCGCTCATCGTCTGCCGTCAAGAGGTGGGGACGTTGGAAGAATTGTGGTGAAATTCACTAACAGGAGGAAGAAGGACGAAATAGTGAACACGAGAATACAGAAAAGAGTGTTAAACACCCAGGATATTGGACTGAACTGCCCATCACGCAAAGTATTCATTAACGACCATCTTAACCCCCAAGAATGAGAACATTGCAAGAAGGTGCAGGCTACTGGAGCAGAATGGCAAAACTTTTTCCACATGGTCAAGAGACTGCAAGATCTACGTCCGCGAAGCTAGGGATGGACCAAGCATGCTCATCAGCAACGAGGAAAAGATCGCACACCTCGAGAATTCATACGGACAGTAAACACTGCAGGTACTACATTCTTTAGAATTTATACTGATTTTAAATGGTAGAGGACATTTATAGGAATAAAGAAATAGTAAGTTATGTTGAGATCCAGTGTGATACTATAGAAAACTATAAATTACAAACTAGGAATCAAGCTCCAAATTCGAAATTTAAATGTATCTGTATTAACGCACGAAGTGTTAGGAGTAGGTTTGAGGATATTATGCTTATTACTGACGAGGTTACAGAACTTGACATTATAGTTATAACAGAAAATTGGCTATCAGATGAAGAAACATCCTATTATAATATACCTAGCTTTGAAACTTACCATCTAGCTAGAGAAGGTGCTGGAGGGGGACTGTCAGTGTATGTACAAAAGATGGACAACTAAGTCATTAAGATCATTAACAGTTATCACAGTATTCTCCAAATAGAAGTATTTAGCAAAAACCGGAGATATAACGTAATTTCATATTACAACTCAAAGGAGAGTAATACTACTGACTTTATGATAGACCTTGAAATTGTTTTGTGCAATACAAGAAAATCAAACACATTGCTTATAGGAGATGATAACGTAGATTTTTTAAGATAGCAATATTTATAGGAACTATACATCTTTATTGAATTGTTACAATTTTTACCTCTGCAATACACGGCTACCAACAAGATTAACACCCATATCCTCGACTTTAATTGACCACATACACTCAAACTTTGCCACTGCTGATTACTATTTATATAATGTAATAAGTGACCTTAGTGATCATAATATTCTAATTCTAGAAGTAACAACACAAATTAAAGAGAGTACCGGTACTCCATCCAGTAGTGACGTAAATGTACAAACAAACATGAACTTAAATTACACTAAGCTAAATGACTTTTTCACAAGAAATACATGTTCAAATCTATCTGTTGACGTGAACGAAGCATACGACCAACTCTGTGCTTTTATTAGTGAGGGACTTAGAGTCGCTAGTTCAAATATCGGGCAAAAACCACTACTAAAAGATACACATAAGCCATGGGTAACACAAAAACTCCTAGAAGTGGTAAAAAGAAAAACCTTCCTATACGCAAAAACTAAAGCTAAAAACCCGTCAACTGAAACAATCGAAGAGTACACAAGACCTTGCAAGGACGTAATTAAAATGAAAAGATTACTAAAAAGGTCATATTATAATCCTGTAATTAGCAAAGGGAATACCAATAAAGAAATGTGGAAGGCAGTAAACCAGATACTTGGTAGAACTAATAGTAAACCAAAAGTTATAGAACATGTGTATGAAAATGTTCAACACACTTCTAGTCAAGATATTTGTAAAGCTTTTAACACTTTTTTCGTTAATGTAGATGAAAACTTGGTTAAAGATCTTGGTCCATGTAACCCATCATTGATATACAATCATACGATCTGCAACTCCCTGTACTTTAGGCCAACAGATGTTAAGGAAGTTACAAAAATCATAGAAGCACTAGCTAACAAGAAAAACTATACAGATGACGGAATAAATAACAGACTCCCCAAGAGGTTTGTAAATCTCTTCTGGCCCCGTTGCTCACTGAGATAATTAATTTGTCATTGCAAACAGGAGTAATACCAGATAAATGTAAAATTGCAAGAGTGGTACCAGTTCTTAAGAAAGGAACACAGTCTGACCCCAGTAATTACAGGCCACTATGTATAGTATCTTCACTAGCAAAAGTACTTGAAGTAGTAATAAGACACAAGTCTAGAATTTCCTAAGAAAAACACATTTCTTCTTCAAATTTCAGTATGGCTTCCTACCCAAACACAGTACACTTTCAGTTGCTTTTGACATAGTGTCCCTTATACAGAATGCATTAGATAATAATAATATAGCAGCTGGACTTTTCATAGATCTTGCAAAGAAATTTGACACAGTTAACCATATCCTACTACTTAATGAACTAGCAAATGCAGGAATTAGAGGAATAGCCTTTGAGTGTTTTAAAATTACTTAACTGATAGGAAGCAATATGTTAATATCAATGAAACTAAAGGGCCCATCTACAATGTTAAACACGGTGTCCCACAAGGGTCGGTGCTGGGACCATTAGTGTTTGTAATATTTATTAATGCTATAGGTTATTTAGAGTTTACTGGTAAGATATTCCTGTTTGCAGATGATATATTTATATTTCATGACAGCGGTTGCGAACAAAAGATTATGGAGTATATCCAAAAAGATCCGGACATACTAACATCCTGGCTGAACAAAAATAATCTAGTAATAACCACCTCGAAAACAAAATGCACGATATTCCATAAACCAACACGAATTATCAATACCTGTAATGTAGTAAACATTGGCAATGAGCCCGTCGAAACAGTAAAGCAGTTTTCATATTTAGGCCTGGCTCTAAACAATAACCTAAGTTGGAATGAGCATACCTCAAATTTAAAGAAAAAATATTAGTGTAATTGGAGTGCTAAACAGATTGAAGGACTGTGGAATAAACAACCAACACTTAAGAAACATATATACCTCCCTCATACATTCACACCTTATGTACATGGATATAATATGGGGAAATTGTACAAAGGAAGCTATAAAGGAACTAGAAGTACTTCAAAGGAGAGCTTTAAAAATTATGTATGGATATGATTTACTAAAACCATCTGTGGAAGTTTTTCAGGAAACAAACGTATTACCAGTACAATGCCAGATTAAATACTTTCAAGCTTTATTTATGTTCAGGTATAAAAATAATATGATTTCTGTTAATACAGAACTACGATACAGCAAAGATATTCACACCCATAACACAAGATCAGCAAACTAGGTTTAGAAAAAGTACACAAACAATACCAAACATGGTATTAAAAGCATTTCTTATTCAGCAAGCACAGTCTTTAACAATCTACCTCCAAAATTGAAACAAATCAATAAGCTGTACAGGTTTAAAAAAGAAGTACGCAGGTTCTTCCTTGAACAATATGTTGGAGAATAAATCGATAACCACTGTGTATTTTTCCACCTACGTATAGTTTATTTTGAATATCTTCTCTTTTCCATGTAAAATAATGATACTATGGTGTAATGATATTATGATGTAAATCAATATTTGTAAAACATTTCTTGTTATATGTATACCTTATCTCTTAACTGAAAATGAAAGCTGCCAAGCTGTGATTGTAAAGGGAAGTCCCTCCTTGAGCCACTAGTTCACTGGGGCATTCTATAACCAACAAATAAATAAAATAAATAAATAATTCCAACATGAGTGAAGTCAAAAGCACCTACCGCTGCTGGAAAGTAGTACTTTTCCTGCCACTCTTGTTTCGCAACTTCAAATTCCATATCTGTTTCAGGAAATTTTATCCACACTGCAGCTTTAGCCATGATGCGGTCCATAACCTCACAAGATTTTTAGACACAGTTATTTGATGGATTCCAAGATCTTCTCCTATGCCGCACTGGAATCCTGGGTCACCTACCAATCTTAAAAATGCTTTTAATTTTACTACGTTTTTAACAGCACCACCTCTTGTTTATAGTTTCTCCGGTCCAAATAAGTATAGGTTTAACCAGCCCACATTAACTTTTGAAAAACGATATAGACTTTTAAAATTATTAGAGTCCACATGTTCACTTCTCTCCTTGTACATTTCTCCACGAGGCACCACATTATTAATAAACTCAGCCATGTTATTTCTACTCAGAAGCTAAAAATGTATATATACTCAAGTTTGAGACAACTATCCGCCATACTCAAAACAAAGTGAGTATATACTCATCAGTCTGAGAAGATACTCCCTTCTATTCATAGCAAATATGAGAAACTACTCTCAGACTCTTAGAAAGGTGAGTATATACTACACCATCTCCATAACATGAGTATATACTCAGTTAGTGAGTACATTCTCAAGAACTTTATTCTTATGAAGTGGAGTATATAATCAGAAAAGTTGAGTACATACTATATTCTCATTTTTATTCATACCATCCAGTGTATTTGCTAGTAGTTGCGAGTAAGCATGTGTATGTGTTTGTGTGTTTCTTTCCTGTTGTTTTGAATAAATAGGTGTGCATAAATTCAAAATATATACTATGAGCATTGTACTGTTTTCCTTTCTTTCTCTTGTTTTGCCTTCCCATAAATAAAATTCGTGGGAAAGGTTCAACGAAAGAATGAGGCTATGTTAGGTCGTCATTTAGGTAAGGATGAGCATGCTCGGGTTTTATATGAATAGCATTAACATATTCAGTAATCAATGATGCATTCCTTACTGAATAGCTGCAAATTCAAATTAAAATGAAACAACGATACAGGCTACCGTAATAAAAGGAATGCCAAAATACAAATAATTGAAATGTATTTTTCAAGTACAAGACGCGGAATTAGCTCGTATGGCTACTTTCCTGCTGAAATGGAGTCATTTTCTCTATTACCATTAAAATTTTAACAAAGTAATAACTGTTATTATCCAGTTTATTACGAGGTACTGTACCAGTAAAACAGCCCGACTTTGTGGATTAACCTTAAAGTTAGCACGAAGTAGGTCTCAGGGCAGTTCTGGGTGATTTCTAGCTAGGGCTTGGTACAGGAGGCAGGGTCCTATCTGCAAGAAAAATTTTATATTGAATAATAGTTTTTCAGTGCACATCACCTTACTGTTGATAGTCGCTGTCTTCAGTATCGCCTTTTGGTGACCCGTGCTCCACCAGGCTGAATGGGACTGGAACACGTTCTGGAAGTTGCCAATATTACGTTGAGATAAGGCCGGTACACCCAGGTTGGTTTGATATGGGTTTGAGTCTCGAACTTTCGACGTTCTGGACGATCTCCGACGTTCTCCGACGATGTTGCGGGGTAATCACTCGTCACATAACTCACACGAGTGTCCAAATTTACACAGTCCCCCGACACTTCGGTTTAACAGCACTGTTTCACTTAATATGGTTGGGATATGCCGTTGAATTCACTCTTAATCTTGTAGATAGAATTTATAAGTTCACTAAAGATGAAAATGCGGGTAGCATCGACATTCGAAGAAAATAAAGCACAGTTCATGAATAGAAATAATGAAAATGAAAAATGTTCACGCACTTGGCACAGTTCGTGGTGATTTTCCACTAAATAGAGTAGCACTTGGCGTTGAAAGAAACGTATGACTGCTCTAGAGTTTATCAAAGACACTGCTGTCAGTCATGAAATGATACTAAACATTTTGACGAAGAAATAAGGTTGAAATGAAAGCATAGTTCGTTGTTAGGCGCTCTTGACATTAAATTAAATAGGTGACTGTTCGAGAGTTTATCAAAGACACTGCTGTTAGTCACACACAAATAATTTACACACTGTTCAGAAGAAATAATACACAACTTTGTTTGAATTTGATAAAGAACACAGTTTGAGTTCGGAGTGAAACCCTGGTGTCGTAGCACGCGATTATGGTAACCACTTGCATTAACATTCATGTGTTAGTTCGAACACTTTCATAAACACCCTAGTTTATTAACGAACTTGTGCTGACTGACATTTAACAAAATGTCACAATTAATAGTGTCACACTTAAATTAATATGTGTTCAGAGATTAAGTTCTGCTGACTGATATTTAAAAAGAAATATCACAGTTCCTAGTATATCGCAGTAGTGCCACATTGAAATTAATATTGATTCTGAGACTAAGTTGCACACAGGTAACGTGGTAATGAAAGTTCCACAAGAACGAAAGTTAGTTATATCGAGAAGTTTCTACAAGCGCACAGAATATAAGTTATACTTTACTGTTGTCACCGAAGTCCAATACACGGCTTGTCATAAACAGAGTTCCAACACACGCAAAAGTTATAAGTTTAACTGATGGACTCAATGTCCATTATAAAGACTTTGTTATACATCAGAGTTCACTTGCGCACAATTTATAAGTTCGACTTGACAGTCAGAGTTTAGGTCCCACATGAAGACTTTGAAAATTCGACATAGCCTCGGTCAGCACTCCGACGAACAACAACACTGTAGTGTGGAGAGTCAGGCTGGCCTCCCAGCTACGACTGTCTGATCAGGGTCTCTGAAGGAGCGAGACCACGTGACCCCCCCGAAGGGGGGTCGCGTGGTTTTGTTACAGAATCATCTGTGGGGCCGCCGACCTTGTCTAGGTCCTTTGCCCCTGACGACAGGTTGGTAAGTTGCTTGATTCGACTCGCTTCCTTGTTCTTCCGTTGGTTCTCCTCTGCAGTTTTCGACTATGCCAACTTGTGGCATTGTAATTTCAGCCATATCTTCCAGTATTTCAAGAGGGTAGGGCAGGTTCGATTTGGGAGTTTTGTAGCGATTGGACGGACGATGGGTGGTAGGGCATTTACTTTGGAGACGATAAAGGTGTGGAGGAGTTTGTTGGCGTGCGACGGGTTGTACATGAGGAGCAGACAGTATTTAGGGGGAAGTGGGTTTGGACTCGGAAGATGGTGGGTTTATGTTGCGGTGGTGAGGAGAGTGAGGAGACATTTAAGAAGCTCTATGGCTGGTGTGATGGTGTGTGATGGTAGGTTGTGTGTGGGAGGCGGGGTGGTCTTGAGGTTGAGGAGAGTTGGTGGTTGTTGTTGGTTGGTTGGTTGCGGGTGACGTAGGTGCTTATTTGCGATGTAGTGGGCTTTTATTGCTTTCTTAAGAAATGGGCACCCAGGATAGGATGCGGCGTGGTTTCCCTTGCAGTTTGCACATTTCGCCTCTTTGCGAGGGACTGGGCAGGTGGAGTGATGGTGGTTGTCGCCGCATCTATTACAGCGAATTTCGTTGGTGCAGGTGGCGGCGATATGGTGCAGCTGGATACAGTTGTAGCACATTAGTACAAGAGAAGGCTTTGAGCGGGGTGCGGTTCTGCTGCGAATGCTAGTGACAGGATTGGTGGTTGTGGGAGGGGGTATCTCAGGCTCAGATGAAAATGATGCTGGAGGAATTTCAGTACTTTCGGTATTTTCTGAAACAGTCTGAGCGGATGTGGTAACAGAAGGGTAAGTGATTGCTGGGTCGGTTTGAAGGCTAATGCCCACTAGGGATGGAGTTGGGTCAGTTTGAACTGCGCAGTTGCAGAAACTAGGTTCGTCCTCCTGCGTTTCTTCTTCTTCTTCTTCTTCTGCTTCTTCTTTTTCTACTTCTGCTATTGGCACTTTATCTTCTTCTTTTTCTTCGGGTTTGTGGTCAGGATGGGAGTCAAGTGGGTGCAGAACCAGTGGCTTGGGGACGTCCTTTAGCGAGAGAAGGATGTCTAAGATGAGGGTGAGATGTTCCGGGAGTGGGGTAATCATTAGAATTTCGCTGTCAGTCTCTTCTATTGTGGCTATGTGGGTTTCCATGATATGCTTGATTGCGCCGAGGATTGCAGTGCGATTCTGGGGCATATTACCAACGACGTAAAGGGGGATGACAATTATCTTAATTTCAGGGGGGAGGGGCTGGGAAGATTCCTGCTATGATCGAAGAAAGTGTTTTCGAAACAGCCTTCCTCATCCAACTCAGGATGGTAGCTTGACTGGGACTCTGAGATGGGTGAGAGAGCTGGGGACGGAAGTCTGTAAGAGGGCTGTGAGGCGGGGCTGCGATTAGGGGTAGTTCGGGCGCGGGACATGTTGCTCCTAGTTTGGTAGTTTTTGGGAGGGTCTGGAACAGGGGTCCAGCTACTCGGTCCACCGGACTTGTTCCTCGATCTTGGCTTGTTGGGCATGGTGGGATAATTCTTGGCCGGGATTTGTTGGTTTGAGGCTGGGAGGGGTAGGGATGAAATACTGAAACGGTCAAACGCTCTAGCGGACCGGGCTGGGTAATTCAACTTGTTGCCTGTGTCGTGCCAGGCTAGTTTTTTGTACGTGGATTACGCCACAGGCAAGGCACGAACACGGGACACCAAGCTGTTCAGACAAATAAGCTCTGTGGTCATTAGAGTGACCGGTGACTGGAGTAGTCTTCTTGGCTGGGCGCAGCTAGCCGAGCGCTAGCGGCGAGGCTGTCTGCGTGGCGGGCTTCTCCTAGGCTGTACGGGGCTAGCGAGTACTAGCGGCGATGAGTTCCTCTTGACGGGCGGTGGGCTGGATATCAGGGTATCCAGTACCACGCGTCGGGGTTAGTCTCTCCGATGTGCTCTCTAGCGTGGCTGCACGACGAAGGATGTCTGATCAGGGTCAAGTGTGCTCAGCTTATATTCAGTTTGGGGCTCCTACGTCATCAGATAACGCGATCCCTTTGAAGCGGATTATCTCGTGAATCCCTCGACGGATTTTCTTGAGATTCATAATTCGAGACGTTTATATTATCCTCTTCAAAATGACGTGTCGCTCAAGTCGCTGCTAGTATTATTAGAGAAGGTTTAAAAATTTTCCACATCGAATGTTCGCGAGGGCGTGACGTTCATATCCAGAACATACCAGGCTATGCAGGCTCCACATGGCGTCAGGCGGGTAGTCTATCCTGTCCCTGCAGCTACGTCACACACACAGCTGTCAGCGGCTCGCCTGCTCGCTCCTCCGAATGTAAACAAATCAAGTTCGCTATGAACGCCTTGCGTGATGATGAAGTACAATTAATAGTAAAAAATACGGCATGTACAGGTCGTAGCCGGTACAGTACTATCGTGGAATTTATTTCATTATGTTGGCTGAGAGCAAGATGCCTCTATAGTTTCCATGACCTGTTTCATTCAACTTACTGTTTCACCACCTTTAGCGCTAATAGTCACTTGCACGTTCTCCTGTTCCGGGTTTAAATAACATGTATCTAATAACTACAGTATATATCTCGAATTTGGTAGGCATGTCTGTCCGTTTCTCTTGACATAAGCGTTTTACCTCACCAACATATTCGCCTTTGTTATATTTTTCACGAAATTCCAATTATCTCCGGAAATATGCTACTACTTCTATCTCAAAAAGTTACATAATAGTTTTCTAGAGAAAATCGAATTTCTAATTCAGATCCATTTCTACCTTTAGAGAAGGTATTCACTACTGGCAATGTTACCCCATTACAAACTGAAAAACTACGGGGGCATCCACCAGGAGCATCACTGTCGAAATGTTCCCCTGTTTTCTTTACATAAGTTACAAATTGATTTGCTACCGAACAGATTGCGGCACAGCTACAGTATGTACTCGGGAGAGAAGCTGGGATCCTCGAAAATATGTTCCGTGCTTTCCTCATTTCATCTCCAGGCCTAATGTTGACCGTAGAGACATTCTTCCTTCTTTGATAATTGTAGGGACAGGTTTCATAAAATGGCAGGAAATATGCGGATGTTTTTTTTAAAAAAAGTAATGGATTATATACAAACTAATGTAATTCAAGGCTATTGCTGGTAATGTATTTATAACAAAATATATTCAGTAAAACCCCATTAACAGAACTCGCCTAAAACAAACACTTGCTTAACATGAACAAAATTTTGGTCCCGGAAGAGAACGTATTATTTCTTATGGAAGGTCTGCTCAGTTAACACGAACTAGAACTCTCTTTTAGCCCGCTGCGACATTAAATTTCACTTAACGCGAACCCTCGACGCTATTTGTGTTTCTTTTTTAAGTTGTTCATCTGTTAGGATGTCATAGTTGAAAGTAAACCATTGTCAAGCCACAGGACGTTGAGCTACTAGTAAGTGGGTAACATTTACGTTTCTTGGTGCAATTAAATCGAGAATCGTAAACATCACCGAGCCAATAATCGATCACTTTGTGTTCTTAGCCTACAAACTCATTTCAAAAACGTGGACATCAAATGAAATGGAAAGAACGCTATTGAAGGTGAAGGTAGTCCGACTCGTTGGCTGAACGGTCAGCGTACTGGCCTTCGGTTCAGAGGGACTCGGGTTCGATTTCCGGTCGGGTCGGGGATTTTAAGCGCCTCTGATTAATCCTTCTGGCCCGGGGACTGGGTGTTTGTGCCCGTCCCAACACTCTCCTGTTCATATTCAGACAACACACCACACTATGAACCACCACAGAAACACGCAATAGTGATTACATCCCTCCATATAGAGTTGGGTGTCAGGAAGGGCATCCGACCGTAAATCAGGGCCAAATCCACATGTGCGACGCAGTTTGCACCCGCGATCCCACAGGTGTGGGAAAAAGCGGTAGGAAAAGAAGAATATGAAGGTAAAGGTAGTGATGAGGAGGACAACGTAATAACGCCCGATCGCCAGCAAATTTTAACCGCTTTTTTAATTTATTTTAGAACGTTTTGCTGCAACATCGGAAGTGACCGATGAGTTTTGGCAAGCTATGAATACAGTGACAAGGCACTTTCGTTCCCATCAGCGACAGCGAAATGTACTTGACCTTTTGTCGCGAAAATGACCTGAACATGTAGTGTCATAACACCGCACTCTTATTGATTATACGTTCCACTAACAACTTTTTAAGGTTTTCGGAGACGGCGAGTTGTCGGAAGTTTGTCCCGCAGGATTTCTTTTACGTGCCTGTCAATCTACCGACACGAGAGTGACGGACTGCCAAGTTGGGCTCTACCGGTGTACTGTAAAGTGATTAAAACTTCGCTTTCGTTTAAAACGACCTCTTGATTTAACGCTCCCTTGGAATACGTGTTAACGACGTTTTACAGTATTAGTATAATTTAATCAACTGCCACTGCACTCTCCAAAGCCATCTCGAGTTCTCTGTCCTTGTTTTGACCTATGCAACAACAGTACTGGCTGCAAGAAAATGTACTTATATTAGTGTGTTTAATAATTATTTTTGGTGAGACAGAATTTAGAACTTAAATATACTGTATTCAAATTTTGAAAAACATATGATTTCCACACAAGGTTATTTTAAAATTTCATACGTAATAATGAATATTCATGTGATTTAATTCGTTACAACCGTCAGCTTAGTTCATTACCAAACTATTTCTTACTCTTTCTCATTTAAATGCGGAGAAAGGACGATTTTCTCCTGTGCTGAGTGGCACTAAAACTAAAACGAGGGGAAAAATAGGACCAGAACTTCTTAATTCAGTTCCCCGAAAGTGTAGCATTTGTGACATCACTAAAATACTCTACACCTGGTGAGTTCAAAACTACTTCTAACCGGGCAGAATGGCTGAGTAATAGCAGAATAGTTAAAACATGATAGGGTACTTTGTTAATGTGTAGTGTACCTGAGATCGTATTATGCACAAATTGTGCTGAAGATTTAAGTTTTGTCACACATTTATTCGAGAACAATGCATAATGCCAATAAAAAGTCAGTCAACTCAGTTTAAAATACTAATACTAATACTAATACTAATACTACTACTACTACTACTACTACTACTACTACTACTACTACTACTACTACTACTACTACTACTACTACTACTACTACTACTACTACTACCGGTACTAATAATAATAATAATAATAATAATAATAATAATAATAATAATAATAATAATAATAATAATAATAATTGTTACGGAGTTATCCGTGGTAGTTAGAGGTGAAAGAAGGTGCTGGGATGAATAGGTCTCAATCTACAAAATTAAAGTTAATTTAAAATTTAACAAGGTTATATTTTCTTTTCAAGATCAAGAAATAACAAAAATAACAGGTACTTAGTAGCCAAGCAACAAATCGAGAATGTACAATTACAGTAGTTACAGGATTTGGGCTCCGAGAGCCAGACACACAATTCTTGAGCTATAAGCCCAACTTTACCCGTATACAAGATTCAACCAAGGGGCAGAAAACCCCGATCATGCTCAAGAGCACTTGCTCCCAATTACATAGTAAAAGCCTCCTCGAGGCACACAGAAACAATTTTTTTTTTTGGAAGAGCAACCCGCTCTCAAAGTTCCAGCCTATCAAAGGCCACACCAAATTCCACCTTCAAGCTGTCCTCTAAGGACATAAACACAGGGGTAAAAATACCCAACCTACTGAGGCCGATTTAGTAAATAAACAGGAAAATTACAAGGCCCCAAAATACAAACTTGAGTGGAGGCGTAACTGGCACTCCGAATATACTTTATTAAAACCTAATTTGGCCTTAGGCCGCTTATGCAAGGGCTAATCCCATACTAAAAAGGTGACACGATAGGAAAACTATTACATTACGAAACGAAGAAAAATGGTTGAGAAAACGTAGTCACTTCAAAAACAATATGAAAGGGAGCTCGAGAGGGTTAGGCACTCTCTATCCCAATTTGTAGTTACAGAGGCAGAATTTAAATCAAGAGTCTTTTACATTTTAGAGGAAAGTTACATGGTAGAAGGTTTCGAACCCGCCCCGAGGGTTAAACTGCTGAGCTGGCAAGAAAATAAGTTATAAGACGGCCATTACCTGGTGGTTGAACTGCTGCCCGAAGAAAGAGGCGCTTCCCGCCCCCTGCTCGATAATTTACACAACAATAGGTGTTACTGAAGTGGCGCAGAGACCCGAAAATCAGCAGTTTATATACCCTCGCGGAACATTCGAGAACTTTCAGGAATGATAACACCCGCCCACAATCATTTTATTGGCTAACAACGAAAACCCCTACACCAGATGAAGAAGAAACACATTATTGGTGGAAAATTAATTAGAGAAATTCGGGATTAGTAAATTCAAAACAAGGGGAAAGAGCAGGGTTATACAGCCAACCTAAACAATGACTGAAAGAAATTTAACAAAGAACAAACTTTTGAATACAAAATTTCTCCAAAAAAAAAAAAAAAAAACAGTTCTTTCACTTCGCACTAGGGTGCACCATTGTAGTCCTTCAGTAGTGCCATCTAGAAGAGAATGTTCACACTTCTTACTACAGGCAAAACAAAAATACATCGAAAACGACACAGTTCAGAACACTTCAAAATTTACAAATTTACTTCTGAGAAACTAGAGAATTAGCACTGTAGTTAAAGTTCAGGCTTCCTCCAGTAGAGGAGTTTCAACTGGCGCAAAGTTTGAATTAGCGGAGCGGAGCTGTACCGCCCGGTACAATAATAATAATAAGAGGCTAAGAATAATTATATTGTTATTTGCTTTACATCCTACTAATTACTTTTACGATTTATGGAGAAGGCGAGGTGCCGGAATTTAGTACCGCAGGAGTTCTTTAACGTGCTAGTAAATCTACCGACACGAAGCTGACGTATTTGAGCTCCTTCAAATATCACCGCACTGAGCCAGGATCGAACCTGCCCAGGTGGGGTCAGAAGGCCAGCGCCTCAACCGTCTGAGCCGCTCAGCCCGGCTCAATTCATTTCGAACGAGTTCTCTTTGCGCGAAGTTAATAATAGACTACTCATACGAGATGTGCGTTTTGATCTCTTTCATACTTTATTTGAACTGTTTTTGTTTTAATTATGTTCGTATATTTCTGTGTGTTGTAAAGGAATAAATTATTATAACCCCGACTTCTTTATCGGTTACAGAGTGTAGTTCTGTAGTTACTATGATCGGTGGAAAACGGTATATAAAAATGTAATCACACTCTGGGATGGGTTTAAAGCAATTGTTGAGGAATGTGAATATAGGTTGGTACCTTTAAAGGTGGTAAAGAATGGTAAAGATCCACTATATTATAACAGAGAAGTAAAGAGACTAAGAAGGAGGTACAGGTTGGAAATAAATAGAGTTAGAAATGGCTGTGGAAGTAAGGAGAACATGATAACATGATGGCAAGAATAATTGGTGGCCATACAAATGTTAGTGAAAAATGGAAATGTATGTATAGGTACTTTAAGGCAGAAACAGGTCCCAAGAAGGATATTCCAGGAATCATTAATGAACAAGGGGAGTGTGTATGTGAGGATCTTCAAAAGGCAGAAGTATTCAGTCAGCAGTATATAAATATTAAACCCACCAACCTGGAACCAATGTTTGGGAAGCCAGGCTCTGCCTGTCACAAGTCAGGACAAAGGGCGAGTGATAGAGGAGTAACACCTCTTTAAAAAACATTGGTCCAGCTGACCCGGCTGGTAGTCCCATGCAAGGGTCCCTTGCCAGGGTTACGGTGAAGACCTCAACGGCAGTGAAGGCGGAGAAGCGGGACTTCGGAACGGTGGAACTGGCGGAATGGGCAACCCACCTATTCTGGGTAAATAGAATAGGAACTGCTACCTTGCAGGCGAAGTGGGAGCTTCAAACGCTAAGGGAATACACCCCGATACAAAAACAGCCTGGTGCCTCAGGCGTAAGATGGCAGCCCCGTCAAGGCGCTCGGAAGCAGTGGGTTAATCACTCGCTCTTCTTAAATAATCTGATTATAGAAACTGAAGCGAAATTACAAAACCGGACGGATAACCTGATGAAAACCTTTGGCATGAAGAGCATAACGAAAATTGGTTTCTGGAATGTGAGGACCTTGAGGGAGAAAGGCAGACTGAAACAAGTGACACGGGAAATGCAGAACTACGGGCTGGACATTCTGGGATTGAGTGAGGTGAGATGGCCAGGATTTGGCCAGATACAGACAACAGATGGAATTACATTTCTATATTCTGGCTGTGAGGATGAAGAACACGTGGATGGAGTGGGGCTGCTGCTCAGTAAAAATGCAATGAGAGGTCTTATGGAGTGGTAGCCGATTTCCAGTAGGCTACTGACTGCTAGGTTCAAGACCAAGATCAGGAATTCTACCAAATGTTGCAAGATGCCAAAATGAAAACCAGTAAGGAAGATATTCTCATAGTTATGGGAGACTTCAACGCGAAGGTTGGCTCAACAAATGAAGGATTGGAACACATCATAGGTATACACGGTCTTAGAGAGATGAATGAAAATGGGGAAAAGTTTACGGAATATTGCGCCAGCGAAGACTTGGTTATAGGTGGCACGGTGTTCCCGCATAGGCGGTGTCATAAGGTCACGTGGGTGTCTCCTGATCAAGTCACGGAAAACCAAATTGATCACATTTCGTGAGTAGGAGGTTCAGAAGGAGTTTGGAAGATGTTAAGAACAAGAGAGGAGCGGACATTGGCAGTGACCATCATCTTGCTGTCGCCAACTTCCGTATAAAGATCGTGGCAGTCTACCAAACGTTCATCACTCGGCACAAAAAGTTTGATGTTGGTAAGCTAAAGAATCAGCAGACATTTGAACAATTTCAACCGGAACTTAGCAACAGATTCCAGGTGTTGGATTCTGAGATAGAGAAGGATGTGGAGACTGTACGGAACGAGGTAAAGAACATCTTTATGGAAACAAGTGAGAAGCAGCTTGGGTACAAAACCTACTTGCGGAAGGAATGGATATCTGATCAGACCTGGGACAAGATAAATTATAGGAAGGAGATAAAGGCTAAGCTAAATATATGCAAAACCAGACAGCAGAAGGCTCAAACACAAGCTGAGTATTCATTAGCGGATAGAGAAGTAAAGAGGAGTGTGCGAAAGGCTCACAGGAAGTGGATTGATGAGCAGGCAGAGAAAGCAGAACAGGAGGCAAAAGTGGGGATATAAAGGAGCTTTATGGCATCACAAAGATGCTTTCGAAGAAAGATTTTAATGAAACTAGGCCTGTGAAGAGCAAGACAGGAGAGATCCTCACTACGTGCGAACAACAGCTGAGTAGATGGAGGGAACACTTTGCGGAGGTTTTTAATAGAGATGTGGGACTGGAAAATGAGAAGCAAGGAGAAGATTAAGAAGAAGTAGAAGGGGATCCAGGCATCGGCCTTGACTCTCCAACCCAGGGTGAGATGCGGACATTGTGAAGCAAATGAAAAATGGGAAGGCACCTGGTCTGGACAACATTCCACCGGAAATACTGAACGCAGACCTTGATACTACACTCAGATTGCTGCACCCACTGCTGGAGAAGATATGGAAAGAGGAGGAAATACCGACCGACTGGAAGAAGGGGCTGATAGTCAAGTTACCGTAAAAAGGGGATACAACAAACTGCAACAACTGGAGGGGTATCACCTTGCTCTCCATTCCAAGAAAAGTGCTGTCGCGAGTCATCTTGAATCGCATTAAGGATTCAGTAGAAAGAAGGCTTTGAAATGAACAGGCGGGATTTCGGACACATCGCAGCTGTGTGGTTCTCATCAATACACTCCGAATCATATCATCATAGAACAGAGTGTGGAATGGCGGAATATGCCCTGCCTAGCATTCGTGGACTTCGAGAAAGCCTTCGATTCTGAAAACCAAAGAATCATGTTGAAGACCCTCAAGGGATGCAAAATTCCGTCAAAGATTATCAAAATCATTAAATAGATGTACGAGGGGTATGAGTGTCAGGTTCTTCATGAAGGGAAACTAACAGAAAAGATAAACGTCAAGTCTGGAGTGAGAGAGGGGTATGTTCTTTCTCCCACTCTGTTCCTGCTGGTCCTACATAGTGTGATGAAGAAGGTAACAGGAGGACGAAAGAGGGGTGTTCAATGGGGGATGAGAGACAGGCTTGAAGATCTCGACTTCGCAGACGATATTTTCCTTATGGCACAGCGGTACAGGGACATAGAAGATAAACTGAGTAGGTTGCAGAAGGAAGCGGAACGTGCAGGACTCATGATCAACACAAACAAGACTAAAGAGATGAGGATTAATTCGGAAGTCATGACCAGCTTTACAGTAAATGGAAAGGAAATTGAGCGAGTGGAGTCCTTCTTCTACCTTGGAAGTATAATTACAATGGATGGGGGAGTAGAGGAAAATGTTCGAAGCCGTATCCGGAAAGCAAATGGTGCGTTTGTCTAGCTCTACCCCATGTGGAAGAATAGAAACATCTCCAGGAAGACTAAGCTTCGCCTCTTCAACAGCAATGTAAAGTCGATTCTTCTATACGGCTGTGAAACATGGAAAGTTACAAAACAGATCAATAACCAGCTACGGGTGTTCATTAATAGATGTCTGCGTCGCATAACAAATGTGATGTGGCCGGACATATTCTCGAATGAAGACCTTTGGACCATGACCAATCAGCAGCCGATTGACATCCAGATCAAGAAGAGCTGTTGAGAGGGCGGCGCTGGACTGGAACCTTCAAGGCTCCAGAAAGTGAGGTCGGCCCAAGAAGTCCTGGAAGAGGACGATCGAAAAGGAAATCGCAGAGTTTGACAAGACCTGGAGCGAAGTGAAGGGAATGGCCAAGAACCGTACTGTGTGGAAAAATTTCGCCAAGGCCCTATGCTCCAGAGGGAGCAACAGGAAATAAGTCAAGTAATTAAGTATGTACAGATTGTTGGTTACAAGGATAATGTCCAGATAGACGAGGTGACTAATACTAAAGAAGTATTAAAATTTACCTCTGACAACAATGACATTTACAGTAAGATACAAAAGTTGAAAATTAGAAAAGCAACTGAATTGATAACATTTCGGGGATATACTAAAGACAATGGGTTGGAATATAGTGCCATATCTGAAGTACTTGTTCGATTGTTGTTTGTATGAAGGAACTATATCAGATGAATGGAAAATAGTAGGGGAGCAGCGACAGTTCTAAACCACCTCGTCAGCATTTTTTGCTGAGCCAGCACCCGAGGTCATTGACCCCAAGTAGTGTACCTAGGCGAGATCTGACCACGAGGTCATTGGCCCGAGGTCATAGACCCCTAGTATAGTAGTAGGGCTAGGCCAATTTGTGGATTTTGCATAAGAGAGCGAGCCTAACCACACAGTCGCCATCTTGAGGGCTTAACCTCACTTAAACGGCTAGTTGCCCTTTCCGTCGCCTAAGAGAGCAAGCCTAACCTCACATCCGCCATCTTGAAGGGAGGTATCCTTAGTTTTACGGATAGGTGCCTCCCCGACCCCAATTGCACAAGATGGCGGCTATACATGTCCTCATATGAGACTCCCTAGGGGCGCTTGCGCAAGATGGCTGCTATACATAGGCTCTTATGAGACGCCCTAGCGGCGCTTGCACAAGACGGCGGCTATCTAATTGCACAAGATGTCGGCTATACACAGCTCCTTATGGGATGGCCTAGGGGCGCTTGCGCAAGATGCCTGCTGTACATACGCTCTTATAAGACTCCCTAGGGACGCTTGTGCAAGATGGCGGCTATCTAATTGGACAAGATGGCTGCTATACATTGGCTCTTATGAGACGGCCTAGGGGAGCTTGCGCAAGATGGCTGCTATACATAGGCTCTTATGAGACTCCCTAGGGACCCTTGCGCAAGATAGCGGCTATCTAATTGTAAAGGATGGCTGCTATACATAGGCTCTTATGAGACGGCTTAAGGGCGCTTGAGCAGGATGGCTGCTATACATAGTCTCTTATGAGATACCCTAGGGACGCTTGCGCAAGATGGCGGCTTTACAGAGGCTCTTATGAGACTCCCTAGGGGCGCTTGCGCAAGACGGCGGCTATACACAGGCTCTTATGAGACTGCTATGGGCGTTTGCGCAAGATGACGGCTATACATAGGCTCTTATGGAACACCCTAGACGCGATTGCACAAGATGGCGGCTGCTCGTATGAGACGGCCTAGAGGCGATTGCGCAAGATGGCGGCTATACACAGGTTCTTATAGAGAAAGCTAGCTTAGACGCTACTGCGCAAGATGGTGACTGCTCTTATGAGAGGGCTTAAGGGCGCTTGCGCAAGATGGTGGCTGTTCTTTGGAGAAAGCCGGCTGAGGGTGCCTACTGCGCAAGATGGCAACTATACACAGGCTGTTATGAAGAAAGCTAGCTTAGAGGCTACTGCACAAGAAGGCTGCTGCTGTTATGAAGAAAGCTAGCTTAGAGGCTACTGCACAAGATGGCGACTATACATAGGCTGTTATGACCTACTCCTCCTCCTCCTCCTAGAGGCTACTGCACAAGATGGCGGCTATACATAGGCTGTTATGACCCCCTCCTCCTCCTCATCATCTTCCTCTGTCAAGACATAGCTTTATCTCTATCGAACAAGTTTAAACATGCATCGCGAAGGCAAAGTGTGCACGTGTTTTAACCTGCAGCGATGATGTCATCATAGTTGTGCATGTTTAGACTTGTTCGTTACTTACTGACTGAAGGCTTTATAGTTAATATCAGTAAGAATTTTTCTTTAGTCTCGGAGATGCAGTGATAGAGAATAGAGCGCAAACATTACGAGAACATAAATAGTTGATGTACAAGGCTTCAAAGTAAACGGTAACAAATTTATGTTTAAAGAGGAGGCTGTGTTGGATTGCAGTGTGTTGTGGGCACCTAAACGTGTTAGTTTAGCATTTAGTCTACCTTTCCCTTACTCTTTGCAAACAGATGAAGATAAAAAGCAGACTCAATAGATTGAATAAATTAGGTTTGCAGTGGGAAGAAAAAGGAATACCTTATCGTTTTATATCGTTAATGATGAACGCACATTTGTCAAGAGCAGATCTTGTTTTTTCTAAAGGGTTGTGAAAAGGAGGAATGGTTGCGTGACTATATCCCGTCATCGTGTGAAATTATCGACATGAATGAATTAGGGTGTCCATAATTTAAAACTCTTCTGAAGGAGCATAGTGAAGAAACAAGTAAACAGTCTTTACAACATGTGTGCATGCTTTTTGATTGGTTGTGTTGCAGTGCATGCCGGTAGGTGAACAACAAATGTAAACTGCAGTGTCTAAATAACGTCAGTGTGAAAGAAACATTTGCAGAGTAAAGACATCATGTCATTTCTAACTGATACTAAGTGTAACGCAGTTGAAAAGGCAATCGTAAAGATTTTTGCATGCAAAAAGAAACTAAACACTTTTACTGAAGAAGAGTTAAATGCATTACAGAAGGCATTTTTGGTTAATGTAGCTGCGAATACTGTAAAGAAGATTTGGGATAAGGTGATTCGTGAGTGGACCCAAGATCCTGTTTTGTCAGAGCTTCAAACGTGTTGTTTACATCATGAACATGGGAGTTTAGGTAGGAGACCTTCTGTGAGACAGTGTCGTACATGTCAACTCATTAAACTGTATCACGGACCAAACCTAACGACTTGTCTTCGCTTATAAACACTTATCATGACTTCGGAAAGAGTAAACAAGGAAAAAGTGAAGAAACGTGGTGGAAGAAAGGTGAGGAAACATGCTGGGCATGGGCTCATCAATAAAGTGATTGATCTTCTTCCCTTCGAGTTTCATCTTCCTAGTTATGAGTACTGCGGCTCTAAAACACGATTTGACGTTCGCTTGGCATGTGGTGTTCCTGGTATTAATATGTTAGGTGCTGTCTGCAAAGAGCATTTATTTATTTATTTATTTATTTATTTATTTATTTATTTATTTATTTATTTATTTATTTATTTATTATGCCTTTGTAGGTGGCGAAGTTAGGGCTCTTGGCCCTCTCTTACACTTAACCACTGTAGTGATACAGTTTGAGTACATCATATTATACAGTAAATAATAACCTACACAAAAATACATTACACTTTTCTAACTCACATTCATTCGATCTTCCAGTCATACAAGTTAATCAGCTGCATTTAGCAGGTAGTCTCGGCAAGCAGACTTGAATTTAGGTAATGAGGTGGAATTTCTGACACTGACTGGCAGAGAATTACAAAGTCTAGAACCCGCCACAACAAAGGAATTGTTGTACATAGAGGATCGGTGGACAGGAATAGAAAGGGAGGAACCAGAGCGGGTATTACTGCTGTGAAAGGAGGACAAATACTTAAGCCGGGAAGAAATGTATAGTGGTCTGTCTTCAGAGAGCAGTCTGTATATCTGTATCAGTATGTGATATGTTCGTCGTTTGTCAGGTTTCAGCCATGAAATAGTGTGATAGTATGGGGTGACATGCGTATCATAACTCAGACTGTATATAAATCTAAGGCAACAATTAAGCGCTCGCTGAAGTTTCAAAGTCTGCTCTTTTGTTGCGTCTACCAGAATGACGTCACAGTAGTCGAGGACGGGAAGCACTAGCGTTTGCATGAATTTGACTCTCACATTACAAGGTAGAATATCGCTGTTTCTTTTAACCGAATGGAGTATCGACCCAATTTAATGTTTCATTCATTGTCACTCCAAGATTTCTCACAGTTTGGCTGAATGGAATAACTGTACCATTCAGTATAACTGGAGGAATAGTTTCGTACCGTAGTGTGGCCAACAATTTTTGTGAGCCAATAATGATTGCTTGTGTCGTGGAGGGGTTAAGAAGGAGGGAATTTTTCAAGGAGTAAGCATTAAGTCGCTGAAGGTCAGCATTGATGCCTGTTATGGCATGAGGCAAGTCAGAGGTCTTACAGTGACAATAAATTTGTAAGTCGTCCGCATAAAGATGGTAGCTACAATTTTTAAATTAGATGAAATGTCGTTTATGTACAAAATAAAGAGCAATGGGCCTAAAACACTACCCTGCGGCGTGCCTTACTTCCTGGTTAGCCAGTGAGAGGTTTGTTCAAGGTTTATGATTCGTTGCGCGCGATTTTTGCGGTACGATGAAAAGAAATTAATAGTTCGTTGATCGAAGTAGTAAGATTGCATCTTATTTAGTAGAGTCTGGATGTTTATAGTATCAAATGCGCTACTGAAATCGAGGAGAGTAAGTACTGTCAGCAGTCTTTGGTCCATTGCGTGTCGTATGTCATCAGTCACTTTAAGCAGGGCAGTTGCTGTGCTGTGTCCCTTCTTGAAGCCAGATTGCAATTGGTCTAGCAGAGAATGGTTGTTTAGGTATTCCAACACCTGCTAATGAACCAGACGCTCGAGTGCTTTGGAAATCGCAGGTAAGATAGAAATTAGTCTGTAGTCGGATGGTAGGGAGGGGTCAGGCTTCTTAGGCACAGGGATAACATTGGCTAGTTTCCATAGTGAAGGAAAGGTTCCATTTTTAAGGCAGTAGTTAAAAATGTGGGTAATAATTGGTAAAACAGCACCGATAATGTTGTGTAAGAAAGTTATAGGGATATCATCCACTCCTCTAGCTTTTGATTTGATAGAATATAATACCTTTTTAACTTTATTAGCAGTAACGGGGCGAAATGTAAAATGTTCTTGGTCAGGTAGACGGTTCATAACGGAGTCGGGTACTGAGTTTGGGGAATTTAGTACATTAGGTGGTGTTCTTTCTTCAGTAAAAAATTCATTTAACTTATCGAGTGGTATGTCTGGCACATGAGGTTGTTGCTGACCTTGTTTGTCGACAAAACAATCCTGAACTAAGACGTGTAGCTGATAAAAATCTGCTTCGTAAAGCTATGCCGCGTGTGTCGTCACCTTGTTCTTCTGTTTCTGAGAAGATAGCAGCATTTGTTGTGCTGGTGCAATAGTAGGAAAACTGTTACTAGGAAGTGGCAAAGACAGTAAAAAGAAAGGATAAAACAGATATATTTGAAGAAAAATGTATATTCCAAAATAAATATGAATTGTAAAACATATTGCAGGTGTTGTTTAATATTAATCCTACAGCATGTCCTAGTAATAATGTTGACTTAGAAGAAAGAAGAGGTAGAGGATCAAGAAAACACACATAAGATTTAAAGTACATCTACTTTATTAATCCACGAATTAAAGCTGTTATTAAAACCAAGCCATTTAACATACAGTTTATTCCCACGACGCCGAATAACACGTTTAATTAAATAGTGATCAGGATATTTTGTTTTCTGCAGTTCTTCGATGTAGAATCTTCCTTCAATGCGCTGTCCACTGAGGTCGCGAAGTAAATACGTAACTGGGTTAGTAAGCTTTACACTCCTGATTTTAAAAGTGTCAGTGCTCCAGTTGGGAGTGTATACTTTTGCAAAGATAGACTTGTGTTTGTTGATGCGAACGAAATCACCTTCTTTAAAGCGATCGCGGCGCGGATCAGCTGTTTTAATCACAAGATGACTAGCATCTAGGCGAGGTGTATTCCTTGTAACAAGACGTGGCTTTGATCCGATAGTGCGATGATGTGTATCGCTGTAGGTGGATACAAGTCTAGGTAGTAGATCAATCCCGCGATAAGAACATTGTGCTGTAAATTCTCGCCACATAATTCTTTTGAGTGTACGATTAAAGCGTTCTTCAACACTTGCCTTGAGATTGCTGAACGTAGAGTAGTGTTGAATGCCAAGTAACTTGAGGTAAGAAGCAAAATCCTTGTTGCAAAACTATTTACCTTGATCGGTTTGAAGAAGCCTTGGGCGGCGTTTCAATTCTTTGACAATGCTTCTTTGACTTGAACTGCTGTCTTAGAACGCACAGATTGTGCAAATGCAAACTTCGAGTTCACATCGATAACAGTAAGTAGATACTTATACCCCTTATTGCTAGAGGCATATGGAATCATTTCTACTAAGTCTGCTTGCCAGAGATCATCTTTTCTTCGTGTAATAACGCGTCTGCGACAGTAGGTGTGACGTGCTGGTTTATGTAACTCATGTGCGATGTTTACCTTTACAGGGAGATCTTCTCTTGACGAGCCATTCCAGAATAATACCGGCATGTTGTAATTCTCTCTCTATTTCTAGAATTTCTGATCCGTGACCTGTGTGGCCAGCATCTTGTGATGCTCTTAGAAGTTGTAATCGTTCAACGAGTAAGTTTGAATCACTCCAGTATCTTACGTCCGCATACGGCAACAAAGGCTTGTAGATAACATCAAGACCACGTGCAGTCGGAAACAGCTTAAAAATAAACTTGCGATACTTGTAACCCTTATTTGCATTTACAGCTTCTGTTCTCTTGTAATTACGTCGTGTTGCGTCAGTAGCAAAAAGTGTTGCTTTATGTTTTTAAGATTATCTTGTAAAATGATATCCTTGTCAGGTATTCGTGAGAAAAGTAGTTCTAAGGGTCCTTTAGTAGGTTTATAGGAAACACCATTTACAATGACTTTTTTGCTATTAACTTTAACATTTGAATTTCCTATCCAGAAACAGTCGTCTTCGTAGCGAATACCGTAGGTAGTGTCAGTTTGTTCTCTAAATAATTTTTCTATATAAGGTGCAAAGAGAGATCCATAGGTGTCTTAAATAAAAGTTCTAAACTGACTACGATACTCTGGCGTGATCATAACATCAGACAAAGATGGTAGGTTTTGTGTCGAAATAGTAGGTGTTTCAGCAATAACATCTGTAGTTAAAAACTCAGCACGCTTAGATGGTGATGTATCTTTATGATCTTCTTCCTTATCCTCTTGTTGATCTATATCTTGCTTCACCTCTTCCTCATCTTGTTTCTATTGTTTATGCTTCTCTTCTTATTCATGCTTCTCTTTATCATATGATGTTTGCATACAAGCAAAACTTGAAGTAGACTGCGGGAATGAAGTAGAATTAAAAATTTCTTTGAGTGGTGTACTTAGTTGTGTTTTTAAAAATAAATCCGTGTCTGCTTGAATACGTTTAAGCTCTTTAAATTTTCGTCGAATATTTTTTTCGGGCTTGGATGATATGTTTTGTAATCTCCTTGCTAGATGTTAACATGATGATGGTTTTTGATCAAGTAGTCACTGTAATTCTGTGTTAATAATAATAATAATTTCGTGTGGCTATTTCTAGCCGAGTGCAGCCCTTGCAAGGCAGACCCTCCGATGAGGGTGGGCGGCATCTGCCATGTGAAGGTAACTGCGTGTTATTGTGGTGGAGGATAGTGTTATGTGTGATGTGTGATTTGCAGGGATGTTGGGGACAGCACAAACACCCAGCCCCCGAGCCATTGGAATTAACCAATGAAGGTTAAAATCCCCGACCCGGCCGGGAATAGAACCGGGACCCTCTGAACCGAAGGCCAGTACGATGACCATTCAGCCAACGAATCGGACAATTCTGTGTTAATGCATAGAAAATGATCGAAACCCATGCGATATCGCCCATGCTGAATATCACTTTCTTTATCGATAACTAAAAAGCTGTAACGATGTGATGACCAACATGTAGCACACATACGTTTAAAGCCATTGAATGTCATATCAATGTTAATATGATCGTCATACACATGTCGCATGTTGCGCTCATTTTGCCGAAAAAGCACAATAAAATTTGCGTTTTCGCGTTTCAACTGCTTAGGCACACGAGAATAGGTTTGCATTAAGAGATGCAATCAACCTATTCATGTCGTCCCGTACTAAGGAAGGCACGAATAACATTTTGCTGTCCTGTTGCGACATCGTCAAATATCATAAGAGAATTAGGAAGCACATTGTCCGGTGATGGTACTTGCTCATGTGAATTAAATTCAAAATATCTTATTCCATCTTTAACTAGATCGTGCATTACAGTTTGTAGAATAGTATATAGCGGTTGATAGAGTGACTTTGCAAAAACGTAAATATTCTCGATGCGCATACCATTTAAGGAAGTAATAAGTGTAAGTAAAAGATTTGTTTTTCCGCATCCCGATGGGCCTGATATAATACATAGAACAGTAAAAGGAAACAATGTTCCATGACGTTTTTTGTAGTTGTACTAGAACTAGGTAAGAGATGTGGCGCAATTTCAATACTTGGTAGTGTGTCTTGCTACTTTATAATCTTCCTGATAACTGAATCATAAAGTAGGCATTAGTAATATATATATATTAAACGAAGCAAGAGGTAACGGTTAGTTTCTGATTTGCTCTTGACGAGTAAAGTCATGTACAGAATGGTGAAACAACGATATCCAAACGATATGAAGAAGAAGAAGAAAAAACAAGAACTGTAGGATGGAAAGATGTTATAAAGGCTGCACAAAAAGCTATTCGAGCGGAATACAATCCGCGTGTAGCTATTACTAAGGCACTACACGCAGCATGAGCGAGAATTTCTCCAAAGTGCAGAGCAATGTTTTGTAAACGTGCACGAATTATTCCTGTACCAAAACGAGGAGGATTTATTCCTGAGATATTTGCTGGACTAGCAGCTTTAGGGTCATTGTTGGGTGGTGCTAGTGCTGTGGCGAGAACTGTTAAAGCTGTAGAAGAAGCGAAACAACAGTTGAAAGAGAGTGAACGTCATAACAAGACGATGGAGGCAATTGCATTACGAGGCAAATGTGTACACATGAAGCTAGCACCATACATAAAAAGGGCTTGGTATCTACATTTCTCCAAAAACCGTCTACTGAATGCACTGCCACATCGAGCTCTGACGCATGAAGAAGTTTTTACGTTCGCTAAACAACTAGGAATTCATTATTTTCGAGGTGTGTATATGCGCGATCATTTACCAGCGTGCCTACGTGAACGTGAAAGTACCGTAATTAACTTAGACAACAGTCGCGGACCTGGAACTCATTACGTTACTTATGTAAAACGTAAATCTAAAGTATGGTATTTCGATAACTATGGAGACTAGAGCTCATACGTTATTTCGGAAGCAGTGCAGACATTGTTTACAATAAAAACGGTGTGCAAAAATTCAATACAAGCATGTGCAGACGATTATGTCTTACGTTATACCAAACTCAGACAGTAGAGAAAGAGCATTAGTGTTTACGTGATGACTAACAGTGAAAGGACGTTTGCTGTACGTGGAGAAGGACCTGAAACAACCGTCTATTTTAATCCACCGATCGAACTCGGCTATCAACTACATAGTCTAGGAGTAGTATCGTTTGAAAGCTACAATAAAATCTATAATGTGCGTGATGATGTAAACAAGTTCTATTATGATGAGTATGTTCTAACGCTACCCTCAGGCAGTTATTCAGTAGACGATATTCATGACTATATTGAAAGTACGTTAATTGATCAGTTTGGAGAAGAGTGTTTTAGTAATCATAATTACAAGTTCACAATCACTGTAAGCAACATTACACATAAATGTGTTATTGATTCATCATTTAAGATTTACTTTAAATCACAACCTGATTCGATTGGACCATTGCTTGGATTTTCATCAAGGGAGCTCCTACCGAACGTACGTTACGAGTCTGATCAACCTATAATACTCTTCGATGATTATCATGTGAACATTACTTGTAATATTATTACAGACCTGAATAGTAATCTACAACCTCCGCACGTCCTGCACGACTTTATTATTACAGAGGAACGTGGATATACTATTCGCGAGAAATCAACAGTAGTTCTTTATCATCCTGTGTCTGTAAAACACATTAGTAACATCACTCTTAGGCTTGTAAATAAACATAACCAGCTTATTCATTTAGATCGGCACGCGTACGTAGCTTACAAACTTCATCACAAACCAGTATGAAAAACAT
Source organism: Anabrus simplex (assembly GCF_040414725.1). Taxonomy (NCBI): domain Eukaryota; kingdom Metazoa; phylum Arthropoda; class Insecta; order Orthoptera; family Tettigoniidae; genus Anabrus; species Anabrus simplex. The sequence goes on along the minus strand of NC_090266.1, from coordinate 1,119,064,058 downwards.
CTATAAAACAAGGTGTATATTCCGAAGACATACTACATGTGTGCGAAGACTCATCGAGTTAACAGATAACCATAAGCAGATACTCCAAAATTTAGGTTATACGCTTCTACAACAAAATGGTGGAAATGCTAGACATTATGAATACAGTAGAAACTCCTGATGGTGTAGTACGAAGTGAGCTTCATTCGTATCAACCTTTTACGTTTAGATTAAATAACAATGATGAAATTCACTGTATTATTAACCAGCAAGATGTATACACCCTACCACACGAAAGCTACCTCTATATTGAAGGACGACTAGATAAGTCAGATGGAAGTGGACCAAGCACGTCACAACTAAACAACCATGCTCTGGATTTCCTCTTTTCTGAAGCGCGATATGAAGTAAATAATTTTGAAATAGATAGAACGAAGAATGTTGGTATTACAAGTGCAATGAAACTATACCCTTGTTTTTGTGATGAAGAAAGTAATCTTTTGCGGATGACAAGATGGTTTCCAAAAGCTACTAACAGCTGGATGATTAATGAGGATGGAACTTTTACAGGTATGTTATCATTGAAACATATTTTTGGCTTCGCTGAAGACTTTACACGTATTACAATCAACGCAAAACAAGAGCTTATTCTGATCCGTGATCGAAGTGATTACAATTCTCTTAAAGCAGCAGAAACACCAGTAGACACGAAAATTACACTTCATCGTATATTGTGGAGGATTCCACATGTAACCTTATCTGATCGTGAAAAACTTCGATTGCTCAAGATTGTGGAAAATGATACACCATTACCTATACGTTTTCGAAGTTGGGAGCTGGATGAATACCCTGTGTTCCCACCTATAAACAAGCATAGCTGGGCTGTTAAAACATCGCGTTTTACTGAGAAGTCCTTGTATATTATTTTTGGATTTCAAAACCAATCGTAAATTCAGTCACGAAAATGATAGCTCACTGTTTGATCACTGTAAATTAAGACACGTTAGACTATATCTCAACAGAATTACGTATCCCTATTAAAACATAGACATTAACTTTGAGAAAAATAAATTTGGGATGCTCTATGACATGTTTTGTAAATTCCAATCATCATATTATCAGAAAGAAGATCGTCCGCTATTTTCGCCTCAAGAATTTAAAAATAAAGCACCGATTGTAGTTATAGACTGCTCTTATCATGAATAATCAATAAAATAATCTCCTGTTGATATTCGTTTAGAACTCGAAACATCTGAAAACATTCCTGCTAACACAGCAGCCTATTGCCTTATTATTCATATGGGTGATTTTACTTACCATCCGCTAACGAATATTGTTACAAGACTATAAATAAAGGCAACCCTTTATCATCAACATTAGTGTGTGCTGCGACATAGTACGCTGTGGAACAGAAAGAGTACAACAAACAAAACTGTGAATGTGCAGGCTGTTTGCATGCTCATACGCAAAATCTTATTTATCTAACACGAGTAAGTGAGGCTGTTAAGATGTTCTGTAAACACAGAACCTTAATGCCAAAACATCTCATTCAATATTTACCGCCAGGATTTTTATCTGCGTACGCTGCCCCTTACGAACATGGTTTTTGAGACATCCTTCCTCTACACAGTAATATGTCAGTCGATGTAGCTTTATGCAGAACCTGTCGACGTCATTACAAGCATCGAGGGGAAAATGGTGGTGATGATTGGGATGGACCAAATCCAAGGATTGAACATTGTACACAGTGTATGGATGAACTTTTTCCAGTACATGATGACGATGATTCAGAAAAGGAATAAACCACATGAATAACAAGAAGGTAAGAACTGCATTATCTTCTTTCCTTGTAAAGCATAACACACTTAGTACAATATCTATATAAATGTTTTGTTTAATTTGAACGTTGCAGGATGCATTACAATTTCGGAAACATGCTACCTCTTCGCAGAACGTTGTTAAGAAGCATAGCAACCTTGTCAGCAGCAAAACGAAAACTGTTGTAGTACATCGTAAATAAATATTTGATTGCATTCAAAAATGTTGTACTTATTGCATTCCTTACACCTACTCTAAAGGCTTGAGAAAACGATCACGTTTAAACATGTATAACTATGATGACGTCATCGCTGCAGGTTAAAAACAGAATAATACCACGTCCTCACTCTAGCCTTAGCGTCGTTATAGTAATGCATGTTTAAACTTGTTTGATCGAGGCTTAAAGCTATGCCTTGACAGAGGAGGAGGAGGCGGCTTTCAGTCAGTAACCAACGATCAAGTCTAAACATGCACAACTCTGATGACGTCATCACTGCAGGTTAAAAACTGAATAATAGCACCTGCACACTCTTGCACCTATGTATAGCCGCCATCTTGTGCAGTCGCCTCTAGGAGGAGGAGGCCATAACAGCCTATGTATAGTCGCCATCTTGTGCAGTAGCCTCTTAGCTAGCTTTCTTCATAACAGCAGCAACCTTCTTGAGCAGTAGCCTCTAAGCTAGCTTTCTTCATAACAGCCTGTGTATAGTTGCCATCTTGCGCAGTAGGCACCCTCAGCCGGCTTTCTCCATAAGAGCAGCTGTCATCTTGCGCAAGTGCCTTAAGCCGTCTCATAAGAGCAGTCGCCATCTTGCGCAGTAGGCTCTAAGCTAGCTTTCTCCATAAGAGCCTGTGTATAGCCGCCGTCTTGCGCAATCGCCTCTAGGCCGTCTCATTCGACCAGCCGCCATCTTGTGCAATCGCGTCTAGGGCGTCCCATAAGAACCTATGTATAGCCATCATCTTGCGCAATCGCCCATAGCCGTCTCATAAGAGCCTGTGTATAGCCGCCGTCTTGCGCAAGCGCCCCTAGGGAGTCTCATAAGAGCCTCTGTAAAGCAGCCATCTTGCGCAATCGCCCATAGCGGTCATCATTCTCGATACGAAGCCGTGTATACCCACCATCTTGCGCAAGTGCCCATAGGCCGTCTCATAAAAAGCTATGTATAGTCGCCAACTTGTGCTATTAGATAGCCGCCACCTTGTGCAACCGTCGCTAGGGTGTCATAAGAGACTATGTATAACAGCCATCTTGCGCAAGCGCCCATAAGCCGTCTTATAAGACCCTATGTATAGCAGCCATCTTGTGCAATTAGATAGCCGCCATCTTGCGCAAACGCCCCTAGGGAGTCTCATAAGAGCCTATGTATAGCAGTCATCTTGCACAAGAGCCCCTAGGCCGCCCCATAGGGAGCTGTGTATAGCCTCCATTTTGTGCAATTAGATAGCCGCCACCTTGCGCATGCGCCCCTAGGGAGTCTCATAAGAGCCTATATATAGCAGCCATCTTGCGCAAGCGCCCCTAGGCCGTCTCATAAGAGCCCATGTATAGCCGCCATCGGGAAGGGCAACTAGCCATAAAACAAAGGATACCTCCCTTCAAGGTGGCGGATGTGAGGTTTGGCTTGCTGTCTTATGCGTCGGGAAGGGCAACTAGCCATTAAAGTGAGGTTACGCCCCTCAAGATGGCGACTGTGAGGTTAGGCTCGCTCTCTTACGCAAAAATCCACAAATCAGCCTAGCCCTACTACTATACTAGGGTCAATGACAACGGGGTTAGAACCCCCGTAGGTACAGTACTAGGGGTCAATTACCTCGGGTGCTGACTCAGGAAAAAAATGCTGACGAGGTGGTTTAGAACTGTCACTGCTGCCCTACTGAGAGTTGCTATAGTAGCCCCTGTATATAAAGGAAAGTATTATAAACATAAAGCTGAAAATTACAGGCCAGTCAGTTTGACATGCATTGCACGTAATCTTTGGGAAAACTTTCTTTCTGATTATATAAGACATGTTTGTGAAATTAATAACTGGATTGATAGAAGACAGTTTGGGTTTAGGAAAGGTTATTCCACTGAAGCTCAACTTGTAGGATTCCAGCAAGATATAGCATATATCCTGGATTCAGGAGGACAATTGGACTGCATCGCGATTGACCTGTCTAAGGCATTTGATAGGGTAGATCATGGGAGACTATTGGCAAAAAAGAGTGCAATTGGACTTGACAAAAGAGTGACTGAATGGGTGGCTCTGTTTCTAGGAAATAGAACTCAGAGAATTAGAGTAGGCGAAGCTTTATCTGTCCCTGTATGAATTAAGATGGGAATTCCTCAAGGCACTATTATTGGACCTTTATGTTTTCTTATATATATCAGTGATATGTGTAAAGAAGTGGAATCAGTGAGAAAGCTTTTTGCAGATGATGTTATTCTGTGCAGAGTAATAAATAAGATACAAGATTGTGAGCAACTGCAAAATGACTTCGATAATGTTGTGAGATCGACAGTAGGCAATGGTATGATGATAAACGGTGTTAAAAGTCAGGTTGTGAGTTCCACAAATAGGAAAAGTCCTCTCAGTTGTAATTACTGCGTTGATTGGATGAAAGTTCCTTATGGAGATCACTGTAAATACCTAGGTCTTAATATAAGGAAAGATCTTCTTTGGGGTAATCACATAAATATGATTGTAAATAAAGGGTACAGATCTCTGCACCTGGTTAAGGGGGTATTTAGGGGTTGTAGTAAGGATGTAAAGGAGAGATAGCATATAAGTCTCTTGTAAGCCCCCAACTAGAATATGGTTCCTAAGATTACTTGATTCAGGAACTGGAAAAAATAATAATAAAAAAGCAGCTCGATTTGTTCTGATGGCGTGGGAGGACATCAGTAAGGGAATAAGTTTGAGTGGTGCCTTTAAAAGTTGTTTTTTTCTGTTTGCTTTACGTCCCACCGACACTGATAGGTCTTATGGCGACGATAGGATAGGCCTAGGAAATGTAAGGAAGCGGCCGTGGCCTTAATTAACGTACAGCCCCGGCATTTGCCTGGTGTGAAAATGAGAAACCACGAAAAACCATCTTCAGGGCTGCCGACAGTGGGGCTCGAACGCACTACCTCCCGATTACTGGATACTGGCCGCACTTAAGCGACTGCAGCTATCGTGCTCGGTGTTTTTAAAAGTAGGAAAAAACAGAATATGAAGATAAAGTTGGAATTTAAGAGGACAATTTGGGGCAAATATTCGTTTATAGGAAGGGGATTTAGGGATTGGAATAGCTTACCAAGGGAGATGTTCAATAAATTTCCAATTTCTTTGCAATAATTTAAGAAAAAGCTAGGAAAGCAATAGATAGGGAACCTGCCACCTGGGCGACTGCCCTAAATGCAGATCAGTATTGATTGATTGATTGATTGATTGATTGATTGATTGATTGATTGATTGATTGATTGATTGATTGATTGATTGATTGATTGATTGGTGAAAAGTGAAACCAGTTGAAGTCAAGTACGAACATCTAAGTGGTGCATGGTTGGCAGTTTAGCAGCTCAGTCACGGAGGCAGGCATTACATTAAACATTATTTTAAAATTGTATTACAATAACGAATAGTCCCTTTGTTCATATAACTTGACAATATATTGCATTACTTCTAACGTAAACCCCTAACGCCCCATGGCACTACAACCCTTGAAGGGCCTTGGCCTACCAAGCGACCACTGCTCAGCCCGAAAGCCTACAGATTACGAGGTGTCGTGTGGTCAGCACGATGAATCCTCTCGGCCGTCTTTCTAGACCGGGGCCGCTATCTCACCAGCAATAGCTCCTCAATTGTAATCATGCAGGCTGATTGGACCTCGAACCAGCCCTCAGATCCAGGTAAAAATCCCTGTCCTAGCCTTGAATCGAACCCGGGGCCTCCGGTGAGAGACAGGCACGCTACCCTTCACCACGGGGCCGGCATAACAATTCGAGGATGGCTGAGGTGGGAATCGAACCCACCTTTACTCGGTTGAACTCGTTCCAGCCCTCCTACCACGTTTCAAATTTCGTGGCAGAGGCGGGAATAGAACCCGGGCCTCCGGGGGTGGCAGCTAATAACGCTACACCACAGAGGCGAACTGCGGGCCCTACCACATTCGTTACGCCCCTGGGGAAACAGCATGCTTTGTAATCACCGTGTACCAGGAACAAAAATAATTACTTGAATAAGCAATGAAGTACAAAGTAAAATGCATATTTTAGGGGTTAACCTGCTCAACTCTCCTATGAACAATTATGAAGCAGAATAATACCGAATACTATGCCGCTACTGTACATGGCAGAACAATGAAACTAGGCCTATTGTTGTAAGCCGCAAGATAGACTACATATACGACAAAGCAATAGCTACAACTAAGGCAATGGGACTAGGCCTAACTTTGTGCGGGATCTTGGCGTTCGTGGGTCTACTGATCCCCTGCCGTATATGTTTGTGCGAGGCTAGACGGCAGGCACACCTCAAGATTGAGGTACCAATTTTAAAAGAGTGCACGGGAGTGAAAGCCGGGTTGACTCAGTATATCTTATTCTTAAGTTAGAAATAACAGACATGAAAGTAGTGAGAATGACCGCTGGTACAAACAGGTGGGAACAATGACAGGACGGTACTCGGAATGAGGAGATAGGCTAAGTTACGGTTGAATTCGATGGATGAAGCTGTAGACTACGCATAAACCGGTAGGGTCATGTGAGGGGAATTGAGGAGGATAGTTATCTAGGAGGATACTGGATTCGGTGGTGGAGAGTAAGAGACCAAGGCGACGTTGGTTAGACTCAGTTTCTAATGATTTGAAAATAAGAGGTACGCCGTGGTTAGACTCAGCTACTAATGATTTGAAGAAAAGTTGTACGCCTTGGTTAAACTCAGTTTCTAATGATTTGAAGAAAAGAGGTACGCCTTGGTTAGACTCAGTTTCTAATGATTTGAAGAAAAGAGGTACGCCTTGGTTAGACTCAGTTTCTAATGATTTGAAGAAAAGAGGTACGCCTTGGTTAGACTCAGTTCCTAATGATTTGAAGATAAAAGGTACATAGCTAAACGAGGCCCCAAATAGAGGATTGTGCAGGCGTTTAGTAAATTCACGGAGGCTTGGAAACTGAACGCTGAAAGGCGTACAATTCTATAATGAAGTTGTAATAATAATAATAAGTAGGTAGTATTCATTTTACGGAAATGTCCGCTTCAGGCTCTAATGGAGAGCCAGCACACGTGTGGCAGACGAAGTATTGATCGCTCGATGGAGAACTAACCGGAAACCGAGGCACTTATTGGGTGGTTGTGTAATGTTACGTGCCTCACTGTAGTCGCTTTATCTGCTACTGGGGTGCAGATGTTAGAAGATTTCCTCTTGAATGGCTTGGGTTCAGTTCCAACTTCAGTCAAGACTGAGGGAAAACATTTCAACAATCCCAGAAGAGATTTTCCGTAGTTCCCTCATTCCACCTTCAGAAGAACGTCGGGATGGTACACGATAAACAAACCATAAAAATATCCACAGGCACATTTCTCTGTGTCAAAACATACGTTATTTTGTGTACTGCAACCTGTTGAAGCTAAAATGCCGTTGTATAATTAGATGTTTATACCGAGCCGAGTGGCTACGGCTATGGAGCCAAGCTCTGCATTCGGGAGGGTGTGGGTTCGAACTCCACCGTCGGCTGTCCTGAGAATGATTTTGGGTGGTTTCCCATTTGCACTTGCAGGTACAGTTTCCATTAATTATTCAGTCTCCCACCTCATTACTCAGTTTCATTGACCAAAATTAATTCATTAGCTCCTCAACTGAGGTTGGCGTCAGATAGGGCATCCGGCCGTAATAACATGCCGGATAATTTCATCTCACGACATCCCCGGTCCTGTATCCGTGTAAGGGGTAGACAGACATTTCGATTTTTATCTGTAATCCTCTTACGGGATTTTTGTAAAGGGGTATAATAATAATAATAATAATAATAATAATAATAATAATAATAATAATAATAATAATAATAATAATAATAATATTAATAATATGTGTTTAACGCCCCTTTTACTGGAATACATTATAAGAGAGGGCCAAGCTGAATGGTTGAGATAGTGGCTCGCTCCTGAGCCCTTTGAAGATGCTGAAATACACCAGCCTTTTCTCACTATATTTACTGGTTTGGTTTGGTTTTGTGATCCTCATATGCACACCCATAGTGCTCACACTGTAATGGCGACCCCATCAAACAATGGAAGAATGCAGACGTCAGCCAGTCAAATAAGTGGACATATCGCCAGCCAGCTACTTCATTCCCTTCCGTTTCTTTCACCACCTACGATTTGGCGCGAACACCACAGCAAGTGGAGCAAGCTCAACGCTTCCCTTCAACACGCAATCGAACAATGGGTGGGAAAATTGAAACATAAAGAATGAAATATATATATTTCAAGACCAGTAACGTAGCTATGATCGGCCGATAGGGGGGGGGGGGTTGTTATAGTTATAAAATGATGGCAGAACACAATGAAAGTGCATGCATGACTTGTCGTTACAAGGGCACTGATATAAGTGAATTACAGATCTGTTGGTTCTACAATCACGCCTCTGAATGTTTATTTAGTTTATTGTCACTTTCTGTGGCCTGTTGCCATTTCTTGATGGATGGAGTATTTTTGTATCCGTCTTTTGGCACAGGCCAGAGCAAAGTGTAGCTTCCACCAAAGTCCCAGTCTCATCCATGGCCGTGACAATATGGAAGCTGCTGGGGTATGAGTGGTGCTGAGTAATGACATTTGGAGCATAAATAGTGTCTGAGTGTTATGAAAGGTGTTGCTCATAGGATCAGTCGTGCTGTAGAGGCACCTTCTGGTCCAGTGAGGAAAGCAATTGCAAACTACCTCACTCTTCATCTTGCCTAGTACGCCTCATTTGGGCTCTGCCATTGGTTTTTGTGGTTTTCCTATAACTGCATAGCCTTTGGTGGTGCTATTTGAGGATCCAACCAGCCTCTGGGCTGATGACGTAACAGACAGACAGTCAGTTTCTGGTTATTTTGTTTTTGTAAAAATTCCATGGGGGATCTAACCCCCAGTACCCCCACCCCCTGCCCGTGGCTACGCCCCTGTTTAAGACTATTGTTTCCATGAACTTGGATACAAACGTACTCCTAAACCCATGCATTTGAAGCAGAAAACAGGTCGTTTCGTGAAGTATTTGAGAAAAAGAAATTAGTTCATACTATTTTCTTCTACGTGTCTTCGTATCCCCTTGAAATTTAGTACGTCTGGTCATCCTGCACATCTGCACAATGTTTTACTGTACGTGAAACAACAAACAACAAGAAGACTGTAATTCTCTACTGACATCATTTTTGCAAACGTCTTAAATAAATTTAAGAAGTAACCAGACTGCTGGAGTGGTAGTTTAGCGAGTCGCGGACAAATAACTGGCTGGCATTCGGGAAAGAAACGGAAGAAAATAGAAAAAATGAGGCCTTTTAATCCCAAACACGGGAATCCATCGTAAATAAGGCATTGAAGGGTGTCCAAATAAGCGTCCTTTGCGAGCTTTCTCATGTTTGATCACTTTGTATTTTGTAGTTCGTGAACTGAGTTTTATTTTAAGCCGGTTTTCAACGACTTCTTGCAATATCTAGGCAAATATACTTTTGCATATTGAATTTAAATAATCAAGAAATGTCTTCAAGCAAAACAGGCGCAATTTGAACTTGTCAGTGTACAATAAAGGTTATATGTCACTCTGTAGAATGCTAATATTCAAATTATTCCGTGCAAATATGCCAGAATAAAACTCTGCTATGCCTTTCAGTGTTTAGTAAACTCAACCAATGACCGTGTCCATTATTCTCTTCCATTTCCCTCGCATGACCCCACCACCATGTACAGCTTCATCCGTCGAGTTTGTTCCTAACTTAGTCTTTATCTCCTCATTTCGAGTACCCTCCTGCAATTAGTCCCACCAGCAATCATTCTTGCTGCTGTGATGTCGGTTATTTCTAACTTATGAGGTGGAGGTGGTGGTGATTACTGTTTTAAGAGGAAGTACAATTCGGCAACCATCCTCTATACAACACTATAATCAGAGAGACAGAGAAAATGGAAGGGAGCCAACACTTCGAAAAACCGGGTGAGTTGGCAGCTGTGAGCTTGCATCCGGGAGATAGTGGGTGGTTTTCCGTGGTTTCCTAAGTTCACACCAAACAGATGCTGGAGCTGTACCTTAATTAAGGCCACGGCCGCTTCCTTCCCACTCCTAGCCCTTTCCTATCCCATCGTCGCCATAAGACCTGTCTGTATCGGTGCGACGTAAAGCCAATTCCAGTAAGTACAGTAAGTAAGTACACTTCGAAAAATGAAGCTATCGGCCAAAGAAAGCAAGGGCCGCGAAAGGCGTGAAAATGAAAGACTCCCTAGGCTTCAGTACCTAATACCATCGGGATAGGAAAATAACAAGAATGACCAAAGGATGTCGGATAGGATAGATGGAAGTGAGGAGCCTGGCACAAGTAAGTGGAAGCAATGCCAGGACTCAGCAACGGGTCCCGCGACCGCCAACCCACATTCCCAGTGTTAATGGCCCCTGGGACCCCTTTTAGTCGCCTTTTACGACAGGCAGGGGATACCGTGGATGTTATTCTACTGCCCCCACTCATAGGGGATTTAACTTATGAGTAAGATACCCGAGTCCACCCAGTTTTTTACTGCCGTCAAGCGAAGTCAGACTAAAAACAGACCAGGAAAGGTGCTCACCTCTTTCTTACAGAATACTGTTGATCGCAACTGCGAACTCACCGCATTATCTTGGCTTTACGTTGATTCAATCTCACTTACTGTACTACCATCCTGGGAGAACACATCCTAAATACTTGAACCTGCCTTGTTTATTTCCTAGTGACATCACTTTAGTCTTAGATGTGCTACTTTTCACACCAGGCTTTCAGCACACCAAATCGTCCGCATAGGCCAAATTGCTTACGTTTCCTTCCACCTTCTCGGCCATTTTATACCCTTCTCATTGGCTCATGATCAGCGTACTGGTCTTCTGTTCCGGGTTCGATTCCCGCCCATGTCAGGGATTTTTAACTTCGTATGGTTAATTCGTCTAGCTTGGGGAATGGGTATTTGCACACCACATTACATTCCTCCACATAGAGGATCGGGCCACAAAAATGGGGCAAATCTACAAACAAGCCAGGAAGAATGTAGTACCGCTCGTCGATCTCACTACAGAAGACTCATGCATTCTCCTAATGGCTGGAGCAATGATACATAATTAAATGAAGATAAAGCATGCGGGATGAAGGATGATGCGGGTGGAGGAGGGGAATGAATGGGCCTCGTTAGGGAGGGCTGAAGCAACAAGTGGTATGACCCGGATTGCGTGACACTTCTGTGAGAGGTTGGATCATCTGCCATGTTAAATCAGCGAGCATTACTGCTACCAGCTGAACATTCTCAATCAACTGACTGTTCGAAATGTGATTGTCGTAATCAATTCTCTTGTCGTTGAAAACTGAAGAAGTATAACCATTGTTCAATTTCCGCCAAGGGGCGAATTTAGCTACTTGACGTCCTTTATTTCGACATATAATAATAATTTCGTGTGGCTATTTCTAGCCGAGTGCAGCCCTTGTCAGGCAGACCCTCCGATGAGGGTAGGCGGCACCTGCCATGTGTAGGTAACTGCGTGTTATTGTGGTGAAGAATAGTGTTATGTGCGGTGTGTGAGTTGCAGGGATGGTAGGAACAGCACAAACACCCGGCCCCCGAACCAATGGAATTAACCAATTAAGGTTAAAATCCCCGACCCGGCCGGGAATCGAACCCGGGACCCTCTGAACCGAAGGCTAGTACGCTGACCATTCAGCCATCGAGTCGGAATATTTCGACATGAATATATATCAGATCTGTACATAGCTTATAATAATAATCTCTCTGTATAAAATAAGAGTTCTGTCACGTTGTTCAGAATTTAAAAGGAATGGTGTTTCTGTATTGGTCGCGTCCACATTAACAAGGAAATGTACTTTTTATTTTCCCGTCATGTCTGTCTGTCTGTCTGTCTGTCTGTCTGTCTGTCTGTCTGTCTGTCTGTCTGTCTGTCTGTCTGTCTGTCTGTCTGTCTGTCTGTCTGTCTGTCTGTCTGTCTGTGCATCACGAGAAAATGTCTGAAGATAATTTAATGATAATCGGTATTTAATGTCGGGGAATAAGCCACTACAACCTAGGCTTTAATAATTGTATTCACGCTGAGTGAAATGGTAGTATAAGGGAAGGCCTAAAATGTAATTCTCAAATATTTATGACATTATTGGTCCTATCGATAAATACTACATAACTAAAGTTGTATAGAATTAAATTTCCTATCATTTGTGTTTTATACATTTTTTATGAATTCGACTTTTTTTGCTAAGTCCATATCAACGCCGACACACGAGAAAATGTGTAAACATAATTTAATGAAAATCGCTATGTTAAGGCGGGGAATATGTAGAGTATAGGCTATAAATAAATGTATTCACCCTGGGTGAAATACTAGTTATGGGGAAGACGCCTAAAATTTATTTGTTAAATACCTATGGTATTGGTCCTATCGAAAAGTAGGCCTACTACATAACAAAATTTATAGAGAATACATTTTCCGATTATTTATGTCTTATTCAGTTTTACAGTACCGATTATCATAATAGTGGTGCTGCTAGTGGTGATGATTGTTTTAACAAGAAATACAACTAGGCAACCATCCTGATCAGAGAGAAAAATGGAAGGGGTGCGACACTCCGAAAAATGAAGATATTGGCCTAAGAAAGACAAGTGTCACGATGGGCGCAAAAACGAGACTCCCTAGGCCTCCATACGTAATACTTTCGGGGTCAGAAAAGAACAAGAGGTGACTAGGGGAGATCGGATAGGGTAGATGAAAGTGAGAAACCTGGCACAGGTAAGTGGACACAATGCAAGGATACAGCTAAGGGCCCCATGATCGCCAACCCTCGCTCCCAAGTTCAGTGCCCCTGGGGCCCCTTGTAGTCGCCTGTTACGGCAAGCAGGGGGTGCCGTGTGTGTTATTTCCCCGCCCCTAACCACAGGGGGACAAAACACGTGGCCATCGGTCCATATCGATAGGACAATTGTGAAGATGATTATAAAAATGAGAATAAACCGTAAAGGCTGGATCACGTGAAGAATAAGGTAAGAGGGATCATGAAAGAAAGGAGGACTCCCTTCACGTTAGACGCCCTAATTTCACAGAGTGGGAAGAAACTAAATGTGAAGGCCTAAAATATCAAACGCTCATAACATTGAAAAACAATAACATTACGTTAACCATTGTTTGTTGTGATGTGTTTTGTCCCTTCGGCTGCCACTCATCTCCGATAGAAGGCATTACTGCTGCGTACCGATTATAACAGCATGCCTCAATATTGCCGGAAAGTAGCTGGGGAGTTAGATAACTTTCTGCTTTAACATGCCATCCTCTGGTTCACAAATTTTATGATACTACTGGTACGTTACACAATGGTACATCATAGTATTCCAGCTACTCAATCCCTACTCATAGGCGCTGATTGTGAATGAACAATGTGCACACTTAACGGAATAATGGCAGAGGAGTGTTCACGGCTGTCTGCGGCCTGGTCATTCCGGCTCTGAAACTTTGGACTGTTAGCTCGACAGCGTAGTACTGTTCGTTAAAAGTGAGAAAATGTGCGGTTTTTCATTCGATCGACTATTTCATATGATAACATTGCTTTTAATCCACGACATTCCTACTGACGTCATTGTAATGACCTATGTTGATTTCAGTTGTGAAAACCACTAAGACAGTCTTTCTGTACAAAGGCAGGTGGAGAGTGAGTGTCTGCCATTATAATGAAAACTGTCCAAAACGATTTTGACTTGCAGTAGGCAAGTGGGCCTCCCAGCATGATGAAAACTCCGCAACTTGATTGTGGCTGATAATAGTCAAAGGGGCCTGCCATTACAATGAAAATTCCCTAACCCAGACTTCACATGAGAAAAGACTTATGGTGACTTCCCTGTCGCGTTTCTGGGGTAACGTTAAGAGCTATGCAATTCAATACAATCTTACTCACAACTTGTACACTACTTAATCTGGAATTCTGTATACAATGTAGAATTCCGTAGCGAAGCACGGGTACGTCATGTGGTAATTGGGCCTAGTAATAAATACAGTGCGTGCATATTAAACTCACCAAATTCCGACTCCTTGACTGAATGGTCAGCGTTTAGGCTTTCGGTTCAGATGGTACCGGGTTCGACTGCCGGCCGGCTCGGGGAATTTAATCGTCCTTGATTAATTCTTCTGACTCGGGGACTGATGGTTTGTGCTTGTTCCAACACTTTCCTCTTCATATTCAGACAACACACTATACTAGCAACCACCACAGAAACACACAATAGCGATTACATGCCTCCACATAACGTTGGCGTAAGGAAGGGCATCCGGCAGTAAAACAGGGTCAAACCAACATGTAAAACCCAGTTTGTACACGAGACCCCCAGGTGTGGGAAAAGCGTTAGAAGAAGAAGAAGAAGAAGAAGAAGAAGAAGAAGAAGAACTCACTTCAGGCCACAAGTGGTTTATGCGAGCTTTCTTTGTTCGTCTATCACGTCTTCATAGTCTAGCTGCTCCCTTATGTCACAGTTCATGGAGAGAATGGCAAGATTGTTGACTTGATCTTGCGACATGTCCGGCTCCATGGCTAAATGGTTAGCGTGCTGGCTTTTGGTCACAGGGATCCCGGGTTCGATTCCCGGTAGGGTCCGGAATTTTAACCATAATTGTTTAATTACCCTGGCACGGGGACTGGGTGTATCTGCCTTCTTCATCATCATTTCACACTCATCAGGACGCGCAGGTCGCCTACGGGGTCAAATCAAAAGACCTACACCTGGCGAGCTGAAGTCTTCGGGTACATCCCGGCACTATAAGCCATACGCCATTTCATTTCATTTTTCTTGCGATATGGATGATCATGAGTCTTTTGAAGAGTGGGAAAGAGCGCTCAGCCAGGGGCCTGCAGGCCGGCCGACAGACTCCTTGCAAAAATAATATATAATTCTGGCGAATTTTAATTCACTCATCCCGGGGAAGCTGTACGTGGTGGTGGGGTCAAGCGAGGGAAATGAAAGGGAATAATGGACACGGTCGTAGAGGGCAAGAGAAGTAGAGGGAGACCAAGGCTATGTGGATCTTAACGAGGCTGACGCTTGGTTGATGTTTACTAAACACTGAAAGGCATTAGCACGGAATAACTTCAATATTAGCTTTCCACAGAGTGACACATAGCCTAACCTTGTTGTACACTGATAAATTCAAAATGCGCCTGTTTTGCTTGAAGACATTTGCTAATTAATTAAATTCAATGTGCAAAATTATATTTGCTTAGATATTGCAAGAACTCGTTTAAAACCGTCGCATAAATAAAACTGAATTCACGAACGACAAAATACAAAGTGATCAAACATGAGAAAGCTCGCAAAGAGCACATATTTGGACACCCGGAGGCCCGGGTTCGATTCCCGGCTCTGCCACGAAATTTGAAAATTGTTACGAGGGCTGGAACGCGGTCCAATCAACCTCGGGAGGTCAACTGAGTAGAGATGGGTTTGATTCCCACCTCAGACATCCTCGAAGTGGTTTTCCGTGACTTCCCACTCCTCCTTCAAGCAAATGCCGGGATGGTACCTAACTTAAGACCACGGCAGCTTCCTTCCCTCTTCTTTGTCTCTCCGTTCCAGTCTTCCCATCCCTCCATAACGCCCTTGTTCAGCGTAGCAGGTGAGGCCGCCTGGGCTATGTGCTGGTCCTTCTCCCCAGTTGTATTCACCGACCCAAAGTCTCACGCTCCAGGATAATGCCCTTGAGGCGGTAGAGGTGGGATCCCTCGCTGAGTCCGATGGAAAAACCAACCCTGGCGGGTAAACAGATTAAGAAAGATAGAAAGAGAGGAAGGAATTAACAGAAGAAGCAATAGGGAATGTGCAAATTGCTTTCTTTATAATTTTTAGTTTCAGGAGATTTTTTAATAACTGATAGGTTCTTCAGTCTGCCGAAACTAATAAAATCAGGTGGCTAAAATGGAATAAAAATGTATTCTTCTTCACAAAGTCGGGGTGTGGGTAACTGCCCCCTCCCCCTCGCCCCCCTAGTTACGACTTCTGACTGAGACTTCGGTATCAAATTTTAGCTCTGTAGTTACTGAAAAATGAAACCAATTGGAGTTAAGTACGAATATCCAAGTGGTGCACGAAAAAGAAGAAGAGGTGGGAGGAAGAAAATGCAACGAACAAATGAGTGAAAATGTGGGGTTTTTTTTCCTCTTCCTAGTTCTAATGTTGGTGAAACAGTTAGTTATGATACTCCATCTTGCAGTGTCACAGATGAGTGCGCTTCTAAAGTGAAAAGTGAGGTAGTAATAGATAGTAGTGACAGTCATTTTATAAGTGAAGAAGAAGATTGTGGCAAAACCGCCATTAATATTGCCATATCGCCTGTCAATATCGGAGAGTATTCAAATGATCGTGCAGATTATGAGTTGGATGTAGACAATGAAATTAAGAACGTTCTATGTTAGATAAGAACCGTATCAGCCTACGGGAACTATTCCTAAAGAGGCTAAACAAGGTAACAGATCCTCTTCCACTAAATATTTCCAGAAGTTTACATTGACGGGACAAAGAATTTGGAGAGTATGGTTGTGTTGTTCATCTAAAAATGATTCTGTTTATTGTAAACCAGGTTGGCACTTTGGAGGATAGAAATCGTCTGCAGCTTGGAGGGAAGGGGTACGAGATTGGAAATAGTTAACCAAAAGTATAGTCGAACACGAAACCAGTTACGCACATTTGAACGCACGCGTTGTTTTAATTCTTAGCATAAGAACAACACAGTTGACGCGGGTATGGATTCAAACTAAATAAAAGTGAAAACATATGGGAACAGGTCTTTGAGCGTATTGTGAATGTGACATTAACACTATCATCCAATAATCTAGAATTTCGGGGTCATAGGGAAGAAATTGGAAAATCAAACAGTGGAAATGTTTTTAGCGGTCATCGAACTACTCGCAAAGTACGATCCTGTGTTACGCGATCTCATAAATAAACCAAAATACACTCAAAAGTCCTTAAGTCTTTCAATTCAAAATTAGTTAATAAGTGTTCTATCCCGTGCAGTTGAAAGAAAAAATATTAATGACTTTATAGCTGCCTCTTTCATTTCTACACTCATGTTCATAAAAACCAGAACACCTTGAAAGACTTGAGGTAGGAAGTTCATACCCACAGGATATGTGCATTACTATGTTCTGAAGCAATGATTAGCATTTGAACCATGTCGGCCCTCAGATTCAAGGTCCACATCCATATCTCTGTGCACCACCACCGACTGGTAAAATGTGCCTATGGCTCTCGTTGTCGCTATAAACCGAAGGTAATGGATCAGTGTGACTTGAGAAGACGTGCAGAATGCCTCGCAGATGTATGCGAGAACCGTACCGTCAAATGAGTGAGTTTGAAAGAGGACGCATTATTGGCATGATAGAACGTGATGCATCCATCCGGGAAATTGCTGCTCGTGTGGGACGAAGTGTGTCGGCAGTGCAACGGGTGCGTACAGAATGGTTCACAGAAGGCCGTAGAACACGATGAGATGGGTCGCATCACCCAGACCACTCCACGAGAAGATCGACACCTCATTCGAATGGCATTGCAGGACAGATCTGCGTCCTCCTCGGCTCTGGCGCATCAGTGGAGCAGTGTAACACATCGTACACTATCAGGAGTGACAGTTCCTCGCTGTTTATTACGGTTTAGGTACCGGCGTATCGTCCAAATCTCCACCTTGCTTTGACTAATGTACTGTATGTAAACGTGCTAGACTGCAATGGTGCATGGAACAACGTCACTGGGGACAGGAATGGCAGCAGATAGTGTTTTCGGACGAATCCAGGTTCTGTTTGTTTGAAAATGATGGCCGCATTTTTGTTCGTCGCAGACAGGGTGAGAGGCATCACATTGACGGCATTCGCACAAGACATAGAGCGCCATCTCAAGGCCTTATGGTGTGGGGTGCTATTGAGTACGACCACAAATCACAGTTGGTGCGTGCCCACGGCACTGTGACCAGTTTGACGTACGTGAATGACATCCTGTGACCCGTAGCCATACCCTTTCTACACGATACCCAGACACCATATTTCAGCAGGACAATGCGCGACCACTTGTTCCTGCACGAACACGTGCCTTCTCGTTGTCACAGGATGTCACACTGTTGCCCTGGCCCGTCCGATCACCGGACTTGTCGCCAATCGAAAATGTGTGGGATATGGTGAAACGACGGGTGCGGCGCTGTGACTCAATGCCAACCACCAAAGATGAACTGTGTAACCAGGTGAATGCAGCTTGGATGGCTATACCACAGGACGCAAATTGCGCCTTACACGCGTCGATGCCATCACGCATGGAACAAGTCATCAGTGCCCATGGGGGACCCAGTGCCTACTAGGCAACAGGACACTGCTGAACCTAGGTGACTGAAATGCTAATCGTGTCTGCAGAACATACTAATGAATATTTCCTGTGAATATGAACTTCCTATCTCTAGTATTCCAGTGTGTTCTGTTTTTATGAACATGAATGTACAGTATTATTACAATTACAACACAGGACATAACAAAAGTAGATCGACGATCTCAGATATTTAGATACGTTACCGTTTCACATGATGTCACCGGAAAGAGTTGTATCATGAAAAGCAATGAAAGCTTCTTAAGTTTTCGCGAAATATAAGATCAGACAGCATTAGGAATAGATGAAAAGAGACTCCTGTTAACTAAATGTATGGTCATCAGTGGCGTGCGGTGAACACATTAGTTACCTCAGCTGCAAAAAATGTCATTTTAAATGCAAGCAATCGTAGCCGAACTGCACTCTCCAAGGTCAACATTACCATTTTATAACGCTGCATTTTTCGTGGAGAGGTTTACCTGAGAAAGGTCTTTCAGGAATATTTTCAACCACACACTCGCACATACTTCCAAATTGATATTCACGGCAGTGACGACACCATCATAACTTAATCTGGAGAACAATGTATTTACAGTTTCACCCGGTGACGCTTCGTGATATACAGTCATGGTTTTCACAAAAATACAGTGGGACGAAGTATTTGTTTTTAACCTAAACTGAATCAGCAAAATTTAACTACTATTTTACCGTCGCCGAAGTTTTATAGTCCACTCGCTTACTGAGTGTACATGCATCAACGACAAACGAGGGAAAATATTCGTCTCGGCATATAACACACGTTATATTGATGAAGAATGCCAAAGAACTCGCGAAACATTCACCTATAATCCAAAAGGAACATTACAAAAATTCAGTATATACCACTATCACAACAACAAAATACAAATTTTTTTATTTCGCGCTTGGCTCTGTGTTCATGGTGGGCAACCTAAATACTTTTCTTCGGCTATCGGAAAACATACTGTACACGTGCCATCAATACATTGCTCGAAAAAACTTTATACATGCCGAAATCCAAGAATAAAATGTATTCGTCTATATTACAATTGATTTCATAAACTGGCTCTATCTTTATTAGCAAGACGATGTGCAAGTGGCTATACTGTTAACATGTTAATATATTCCTGTAGTCTCTATTGTGTGGCGGTGAACCCTTCGAGTGTCAAGTATTAAAACTAACACATCTTACATAAGCTAGCTAGCCTGTCACCGTAAATTGCTGTCGGGGGAGGGCCCACATTCCCGCCCCGCTCCCAGGACAAGGGAGCTTCAAGTGCATGCATCAACCAAGTGACTTAAAATTTCGCTGGGGGTAGCTCTTTCGCGCCGGCAATGAAACCCAGCTCGCTGGAGAAGCTGAACTGCGGTAGTGCGAGCAGATTGTCGAGACAGCTGTACTTGGCTTGGCTTAGATGTCGGCAGTTTTTAAACTTTATAAAAAGCGTTCTAAGGAATAATAAGAAAATGTTAATACAAAGTTATTTAACCCAGCAGCGCTGGGGTAGATGGGGTTCAGTGCACGACACTGATGGTCAGGGGTATGACGTTTGTGCCAATATGTCAGGCGTATACGAAGGTATTAAAACGAGAATTCAACAAAGACAACTGTAAAATATGTGCACTGTGCGGCGCATAATTTCAATCTAGTACTTAATGTGGAATTCAAGAATTTAGGTCCTTTTATGACACGGTGGAAAAGATGGGAACTTTTGGTATCATCGTGTACCTTTAAAAAGAAATTCCCAACACGTTGGTCTTTCAGGTATCAGCCTAGCAAAGCCCTGCGTTAAGTCAGAACGCACATTTTTTGGATATGCGACATGGGACAGGAGACACGACTGAAGTAACTTGTCCTGTCCCGTTTCCCATGGGCCACGTCCACATCTGTGGGTCATTAGTTAAGATGTCCTCTAGTGATTAGGAAGGGTTATTTTTACAGTACATCGGGAATTACGAAGAAAACGGGTGACTAGAAGAAGAAGGGCCGGGCTGAGTGGCTCAGACGGCTGAGACGCTGGTCTTCTCACCCCAACTTGGCAGGTTCGATCCTGGCTCAGCCGGTGTTATTTGAAGGTGCTCAAATACGCCAGCCTCGTGTCGGTAGATTTACTGGCTGTAAAAGAACTCCTGTGGGACTAAAGTCCGGCACCTCGGCGTCTCCGAAAACCGTAAAGAGTAGTTAGTGGGACGTAAAGCAAGTAGCATTATTATAGAAGAAATAGGAGATTTTGGGTCAGCTCATATAACGTGGACTGACAATAGAATGGTGTTTTCGTGTTGGCTAAGAAACTTAAACTTAATGAAGATCCTTCACAATTTCATATATTTTATAAAATGAAATGGGGGACGTTTCAAGATATACGACATGTGGTAAAGCCACTAATTGAGGGGGAAAAAATACCAAATTCAGGGATCCTATTCTACAAGCTGAAATAATGTTGATAACACTCATGTTGAATGCTTCGCCTATTTCTCGCCAGATATTTTCACATATGGACCTATTTGAATAATCCTTTAATCTGTAATTATACAGCACTTCATGCTTCTTCACTTCCGCTATAAAATTTATAGTAGTTGCCTCACCGGGTGAGTTGGCTTTGCGGTTAGGAACGCGCAGCTGTGAGCTCACATAGTGGGTTCGAACCCCGCTGTCGGCAGCCCTGAAGATGGTTTTCCGTGGTTTCCCCATTTTCACACCAAGCAAATGCTGGGGCTGTACCTTAATTAAGGCCACGACCACTGCCTTCCCATTCCTAGGCCTTTCCCATCCCATCGTCGCCAATGGCAGCCAGTGTACGGCCCGCTCTCACTGTCACCATGATACTGTTCATTTATTGAACTTTAACGATATAAATGAACACGCCTTCAATTGCGGTTTTATTTATGCTTGTGTACTACCCGAGTTTTATGCGCTTGGGGGGGGGACTAGCGGGACATTTTATGTACATTTCTTTACGTAAAATCAAGCTTACATCTGTCATTTGTAACGGAACATGGTACGTACAAAAATAGTTTTTATCTTATTAGGCAAATACATGCTAGCAATTCACAACAATAGTCTGGAACCTTTCTTAGAAATTAGGCTTCAGCTTAAAACTTACCTAACAATTATGAAGGCTTCAGTTTATCAATTTTTCTTTTCTTTGCCGATGTATGGGTATCCCAACTTGAGGATTTCTTCTTCTTAGCCCCGAGTTTGTCTGCGATAACTTTTCTATGGTTATTCAATAATATATTACGAAATGTGTATATGCATTTGTCAACGAAATCTTTAAAACTACTCCTACAATCACTGCATGTTTCAAACATGATGTTTTCATTTTCCAGAACATTGCTGACAAGCAAAATGAGAATGTTTCTCTGAGAATCCCCATGTATAAATCTCGATTCAAATTTATTACTTATAAGTACACTAAATAATTTAAATTGTGTGATCAAAATGTTAACAATAAAATCTGATGGATATTTCAAAGCTCCCCTATCGATTATATTGAAATAATAATTGTCTTCGAGATTTAACACATCTGACGTTACATTATCATTATTTAACAATAAAACATCTTGACAACTAATACATGTACAATTTTTCATAATTATTTTACAAACATATCCACCAATATAAACTAGACCTAAAAAATGTTTTCAGACACAATAGTAGTAGGGCAAAGAGTCAAAGGGGTTCCCAAGACCATGGCGTCAGCACTGTTCTTGCTGTGTCAGCACCAGAGGTCATTGACCCCTAGTAGTGTACCTAGGCGGGTTCTGACGCCGAGGTCATTGACATGAGGTCATTGACTCCTAGTATAGTAGTAGGGCTAGGCCAATTTGTGGATTTTGCATAAGAGAGCGAGCCTAACCTCACAGTCACCCTCTTCAGGGGCGTACCCTGACTTTAACGGCTAGCTGCCCTTCCCGACGCCTAAGAGAGCAAACCTAACCTCACATCCGCCATCTTGAAGGGGCTATCCTTAGTTTTACGGCAAGATACCCTACCCGCCGCCAATTGCACAAGATGACGGATATACACAGCTCCTTATGAGATGGCCTAGGGGCGCTTGCGCAAGACGGCTGCTATATATAGGCTCTTATCAGACGCCGTAGGACGCTTATGCAAGATGGCGGCTATCTAATTGCACAAGATGGCTGCTATATATAGGCTCTTATGAGACGGCTTAAGGATGCTTGCTCAAGATGGCTGCTATACATAGGCTTATATGAGACACCCTAGGGACGCTTGCGCAAGATGGCGGCTATCTAATTGCACAAGATGGCTGCTGTACATAGGCTCATATGAGACGGCCTAGGGGCGCTTGCGCTAGATGGCTGCTATACATAGGCTCTCATGAGACTCCCTAGGGACGCTTGCGCAAGTTGGCACCTATCTAATTGCACAAGATGGCGGCTATACATGGGCTCTTATGAGACGGCTCTAGGCGATTGCGCAACATGGCCGCTATACATATGCTCTTATGAGACGGCATAGGGATGCTTGCGCAAGATGGCGGCTACACACAGGCTCTTATGAAACGACTATCGGCGATTGCGCAAAATGGCAGCTATACATAGGCTGTTATGGAGAGAGATGCCGGCCATGGGCGATTGCACAAGATAGCCGCTATACATGGGCTCTTATGAGATGGCCATGGGCGATTTCACAAGATGGTGGCAATACATGGGATCTTATGAGACAGCCAAGGGCGCTTGCGGAAGAAGGCGTCTGCTCTTATGGAGAAAGCTGGCTGAGGAGGCTACTGCACAAAATGGCGGCTATACATAGCCTCTTATTACGTCTTCCCCCTCCGAAGGGTCACTGCCGCCCTATTCCTCTTCCTCCTCCATATCCGTATAGCAAATGGGCAAAAGGGCACCTCCTCCTAGCAAAAAAGCAAATCGAAAAAAGAACACCTCCTCGTCATCAGTAGGGCAAAAGGGCAAATGGGAAAAAAGAACACTTCCTCCTCATCTGTAGGGCAAGAGGCAAAAAAGCTACTCTTCCTGGCAAAAGGGCACCTCCTCCTAGCAAAAGGGCAAAAGGGCACCTCTTCTATCAAAAGGGCAAATGGGAAAAAAGAACACTTCTTCCTTGTCTGCAGGGCAAAAGGGCAAAAGGGCTCCTCCTCCTAGCAAAAGGGTAAAAGCGCAAAAGGGCCCTTCGTTATCTGTATGGCAAAAGCGATCTTCCTCCTGGCAAAAGGGCTAAAGGTGTCCTCTTCCTGGCAAATGATAAGTTTTTCGATTGAGGAGAAAGCGGTAGGAGGAGCCGGTAAGGAGACGGTAATACTTTTTTCAGCATGCAAAAATATTGTAGGATAAGCAAATGCTGTATCCGACAAGAAAAACAGGTTCAATCTAGTTACAGAATGCAATTGTAAAAATATAGGATTGCCATGCTGTATGTCTTTATCCGACAAGACAAAACATGTTGACTATTAAACAGAAAATTTTTCTCGTTACTGTGCTGTATGTTTCTATTCGTCAAGACAAGTTACAATTAGCACACACTAGAATTGATTGTAGAACAAGACGAAACATGTTGGTTATCAGTGTTCAGAACAGAAAAACTTATAACGCAAAACATTATAAGATCAATCTCACTGTTGATACAATCGCACTCTTATGCAATCAGCGCGCATACATAGAATTGCAAATGTTGTATATCCCCACCCGACATACTTCTTCTGAATCACTGCAGATAAAATGATTACTACATAACAGAGGATACTTTTTTCCTAAGGAGATGAATTTTGTGGAATTCGAACCCATGCCACAGAAAGAACTGTTTAGTTAAAGTAACCGAATAAAGAAATCATACTACTGTGCAGATAAAATGAACTTACTACTTAGCAGGGGATACCTATGCCCTACGTCATATTGTGTTAAGGAGAAAAATTATGGACTCAAACCCTGTTCTAACACAATAAAAAATCATAGGATTGAAACTTTGTTTACAAGGGAGAGGAATAGACGTGTACTTCCTCTTAAATCAATAATCACTACTATTATGCAGAAGAAAAGAGCTGTTCGAAAGGACTCTTCCTCCTCCTTACCGCGCTTTCCTCGTAGGGATAAAGGGCAAATGGGCTAGGGTGCCTCATCTCTCTTTATCCGGGCTTGAGACCGGCTCTACATCTGGAGGTGGAGTTAACACCCTAAGGAAGGGAGAATGTTGGGAAATAATCTACACGAATATAGCTACTCGATAGACTATATGCTACAGAAGGATAACTTAGGTGAGGGTAAGCGCTGCGATTGTAGGAAGGTGTTTAAGCTGTTGTACTGTCGAGAGAGAGAGAGAGAGCTATTACTCAATAATACCTACACGACGTAATTCTTGCTCTATTCCAAAAATATCTTCTTTATACTTTGTGTAACCAGCATCTTGATAGACTCTTAGCAGTTGCAAGCGTTTTACGAGTACGTTGAGGTCTTTACAGTATCTTATGTCTTCATAGGGTAGCAGAGGCTTGTTGTGAACTTTGAGCCTATATGCAGACAGTTGATGTGTAGGGACTTGTTTTGATGTAATACGTACTTCAGCTGTAGCGTTTCCAGGTAAAAACTTAACTTGTATCGAAAGCAATGAAGCAGAAAATAAATCAGTGTTCGCTTGACTACGGTTGAGCTCTTGGTATTTTCTTCTCGATGAAGCTACATTACACGCGGCTTCGTGACGTTGAGCGTTGTATGCGTTCTTGAATTCTCCTCTACAATGTTTGCATTGAAAAATTGTCCTATATGATATCTCATGACGTCTCTTGTGATAGCTTCGAGAAAATGCTTTTCCAGACACTTTGCAAATATACCTAGAAATAGATTTTTCCACGACGGACTTTATCTTCTGCTAACAGATTCTTCTTTAAATCTGCTAGGCACTTCGATGGTGTGAACAGCTCAACGATTAAGAGTAAACTAACACAAATGCGTATAACCAAGGTAGCAACAGTGAGGTTTAACCCCGTCGAGATGGCAGCAATGAGGTTAGCGATTTATTGTTGTTTAAAATTCCGCGCCCACATGGTTAAAGATGGCAGCAGACAGGTGTCAAAAAGCACGTGGATTTTAAATTCCGCGCCACGACGTGCATAAGGTAGCAGCCATGAGGTTTAGCACCATGACGGTGGCAGCAGTGAGGTTAGCGATGCTCTATTGTCCTTAAAAGTGAGGTTAGGGTCCGTCAAGATGACAGATGTCAAAAAGCACGAGGCTTTGTTTAAAAACAAGAGCACGTGGTCGTGACGTACGGTCACGTGATATGCTGCGTCAGCACCCGAAGTTCAAAATCCACGAATACGTAGTTAGAATTTGTCAAAAGTAGGTAGATTTTAAATTCCGCGCTCTACGTCGTTAAGTCAACAGAGAGATTAATCTTATAATGTTTTGCGTTACAAGTTTTTCTGTTGTGAACACTGATAGCCAACATGCTTCGTCTTGTTCTACAGTCAGTTCTAGTGTGTGCTAATTGTAACTTGTCTTGACGAATAGAAACATAGCACAGTAGGGATAAAAGTTTCCTGTTTAATAGACAACATGAAGACATACTGCATGGCAATTCTATATTTTTACAATTGCATTCTGTAACTAGATTGAATCTGGTTTGTCTTGTCGGATACAGCATTTGCTTATCCTACAATCTTTTTGCATGCTGAAAATAGTATTACCTTCTCCTTACCGCCTCCATCTACCATTTTCTCCTCAATCGAAAAACTTATCTTTTGCCAGGAGGAGGAGCCCTTTTGAGAGGAAGAGAAGGACTTTAGCCCTTTTGCCAGGAGGAAGAGCTCTTTTGCCATACAGATAAAGAAGAGCCGTTGTCGCTTTTACCCCTTTGCTAGGAGGAGGAGCAATTTTGCCCTATAGATGAGGAAGAAGTGTTCTTTTTCCCCATTTGCCCTTTTGATAGACGGAGGTGCCCTTTTGCTCTTTTCCTAGGAGGAGGTGCCCCTTTTGCCAGGAAGAGTTAGCCCTTTTGCCTTTTGCCCTATACGTGAGGAGGAAGTGTTCTTTTTGCCCATTTGCCCTTCTGCTAGAAGGAGATGCCCTTTTGCTCTACCGATGACGAGGTGATGTTCTTTATGCCCATTTGCCCTTTTACTAGGAGAAGGTGTCCTTTTGCCCTTTTACTAGGAGAAGGTGTCCTTTTGCCCTTTTGCTATACGGATAAGGAGGAGAAAGAGGAGGAGGGCGGCTGTGCCCCTTCGGAGGAGGAAGAGGCTATAAGAGGTTATGTATAGCCGCCATCTTCTGCAGTAGCCCCCTCAGCCAGCTTTCTCCATAAGGGCAGCTGCCACCTTGCGCCCTTGGCCGTCTCATAGAAGCCCATGTATTGCCGCCATAGTGTGCAATCGCCCACGGCCGTCTCATAACAGCCTATGTATATCCGACATCTTGCACAATCGCCCATAGCCGTCTCATAAGAGCCCATATATAGCCGCCATCTTGTGCAATCGCCCATGCTCGGCATCTCTCTCCATAACAGCCTATGTATAGCGGCAATCTTGCGCAATCGCTCATAGACGTCTCATAAGAGCCTGTGTATAGCCGCCATCTTGCGCAGTAGCTTCTAAGCTAGCTTCCTCCATATAAGCCTGTGTATAGCCGCCATCTTGCGCTAGCATCTCTATGCCGTCTCATAAGAGCATATGTATAGCGGCCGTATTGCGCAATCGCCCAGAGCCGTCTCATAAGAGTCCATGTATAGCCGCCATCTTGTGCAATTAAATAGCCGTCATCTTGTGCAAGCGTCCCTATGGCGTCTCGTATGAGCCTATGTATAGCAGCGATCTTGCGGAAGCGCCCCTAGGCCGTCTCGTAAGGAGCTGTGTATGGCCGCCATCTTGTGCAATTGGCGTCGGTGAGGGCATCTTGCCGTAAAACTAAGGACAGCCCCCTTCAAGATGGTGGATTTGAGGTTAGGCTTGCTCTCTCAGGCGTCGGGAAGGGCAACTAGCCGTTAAAGTGAGGTTACGCCCCTCAAGATGGCGACTGTGAAGTTAGGCTGGCTCACTTATCCAAATCGACAAATCGGCCTAGCCCTACCAATATACTAGGGGTCAATGACCTCGGGGTCAGAACCCGCCTAGGTACACTACTAGGGGTCAATGACCTCGGGTGCTGACGCAGCAGACAAAATGCTGACGCCATTGTCTTAACCCCTTTGCCCTAATACTCATAATAATATCATTTTACTCAAGTACCACCGAGCTCGATAGCTGCAGTCGCTTAAGTGCGGCCAGAATCCAGTATTCGGGAGATAGTATGTTCGAACCCCACTGTCGGCAGCCCTGAAAATGTTTTTCTGTGGTTTCCCATTTTCACACCAGGCATATGCTGGGGCTGTACCTTAATTAAGGACACGGCCGCTTCTTTTCCACTCCTAGCCCTTCCCTGTCCCATCGTCGCCATAAGACCTATCTATGTCGGTGCGACGTAAAGCAACTAGCAAAAAAAACCTCAACTACCACATTTTCATAATGTGAAATGTCTGTAGGTTTGAAGCTTACAATCTGAGTAGATATAATGGAGAGTTCTGCGGCCTCCACCTCCACCGGCCCTCCGCAGAGGCATCCTTCTCTTCCTCCTCCTCAGGCCCTCGGGAGAGGCCCTCCTCCTCAAGCCCTCCTCCCCCTCCTCCTCCTCAGGCCCTCTGGAAAGCCCTCCTCCTCCTCCACCACAGGCCCTCCGCAGAGGCCTCCTCCGCCACCTCCTCCACACGCTCTCGGTAGAGGCCTCCTCCTCCCGCGGGAAATTTTAATTTTGGCGCGAGATTTGAATTTGTAAACAAAGCCACGTGCTTTTTGACAGCTGTCATCGACAACAACGCATCGCTAACCTCACTGCTGCCATCTTGACGGGCCTAAACCTCATTGCTGCCAACTAAACTTCAGTAGCGCGAGATTTGAATTGGTAAACAAAGCCACGTTCTTTTTTGACAGCCACGTGCTTTTTGACAGCTATCTTTAAACAACAACGCATCGCTAACCTTAGTGCTGCCCTCTTTAGCTACATACCTTTGAAATGTGGTGGCGGGTAATTTGAAAAATGCTTTTTGACAGCAGCCATCTTTTAATCAACAGAGCATCGTGCTGCACTCTTTAGCTACTTACCTTTGAAATGTGGTGGCGGAAAATTCCACGTGCTCTTGTTTGGAAACAAATCCACGTGCTTTTTTGACAGCTGTTATTCGCCACCTTTAATCAAGAGAGCACCGTGCTGCACTCTTTAGCTACTTACCTTTGAAATGTGGTGGCGGTAAATTTCACCTGCTCTTGTTTGGAACCAAATCCACGTGCTTTTCTTTGAAGCAGCCATCTTTAATCAACAGGGCATCGTGCTGCCCTGTTTAGCTACTTACCTTTGACGCGGAAAATTTGGAAAGTTCTATTTGACAAGCTGCCATCTTTAATCAACAGAACACTGTGCTGCTATCTTTATCGTAGTAGTGGGCACTTTCTACGTAACAGCTGTCATCCACCATCTTGCATTGCTAACCTTAGTGCTGCCCTCTTTAGCTACTTACCTTCGAAATGTGGTGGCGAACACTTTGAAACATTCTATTTGACAGCAGCCATCTTTAATCAAGAGAGCACCGTGCTGCCCTCTTTAGCTACATACCTTTGAAACGTGGTGGCGGACAATTTGAAAAGTTCTATTTGACAAGCTGCCATCTTTAATCAACAAAGCATCGTGCTGCAATCTTTAGGCACATACATTTAACATGTGGTGGGCGATAATTTGAAAAATTCCGTCAGCTGTTATCCGCCATCTTGCATCGCTTACCTCAGTGCTGCTATCTTTACGGTACTAAACCTTATCGTTTTGGTGAGGGGAAATTTCAAATCTACATGCTTTTTTGACAGTTGTCATCCGCCATCTTTAATCATGAGAGCACCGTTAACTGCAAAATTGAACTATTTCAGTATAATTATCACGAAAAGGCCATAAGAGCATTTTGAACTTCTCGCGTTCCGCTGCTGGTTCATCATCATGTAACACCGGGATTTAACCGCTCGGTTGCTGTGGAGTGCCATGCGGAATCTCTGTGCTCGCATGCTAATCCGGACACGGATCGCACACGATAGGAGGAACTCGGATGAAATTCATGCGATTGTGCTGACAATAATGAAGATTTATCATTTAAATGAAGAGTTTTGCAGTTTTTACATTTCAATTTGGAACACCGTTTGACTCAAATATGTATTAATGTTATGAAATTGACAGATTTCTAGGTTATATTAACTGGCCGGTCTGTAAAAACAGCAGGAAGATGCGCCTATTAGAAACGTCCTACGGAGAACACTTGGTATTGTACCAGTTACGACCTGTACATGCCGTATTTTTTTAATATTAATTGTATGCCATCATCACGCAAGACGTTTAGAGCGAACTTGGGTTTGTTTACGTTCGGAGGAACGAGCAGGCGAGCCAGCGACAGCTGTGTGTGTGACATAGCTGCAGGGACAGGATAGAATATCCGCCTGACGCCACGTGTAGCCTGCATGGCCTGGTGTGTTGTGGATATGAACGTCACGCCTTCGCGAACATTTGATGTGGGAAATTTTTTTAAAACTTCTGTAGTAATAATCGCAGTGACTTGAGCGACACGTCATTTTGAAGAAGATAACATGAACGTCTCAAATTGTGAATCTCAAGTAAATCCGTCGAGGGATTCACAAGGCAATCAGCCTGAAAGAGATCACGTTATCTGATGACGTAGGAGCCCCAAACTGAATCTAAGCTGAGGTCACTTCAGTCTGCTCAGACAGTCATAGCTGGGTGTCCAGTCTGACTCTTCACGCTGCAGTGTTCGTCGAAGTGCTGACAGAGTCTATCTTCGAATGATTCCAAGTATTCGTGTGGAACTTAAACTCTGACATTCGAGTTGAAATTATAAATTGTGCGCGTGTGAACTCTAATGTATAACAAAGTCTTTGTAATGGACATTGAGTCTATCAGTCAAGTTGAACTTGTAACTTTTGCGTATGATGAAGAACAAATTATTCAAAGTCTTCATGTAGTAGACTCGGATTATGTCCATCAAGTTGAACTTATAAATTTTGCGTGTGTTGGAACTCTGATTATGAAAAGTCATGTATTGGACTTAGGTGACAACAGTTGAGTTGAACTTGTATTCTGTGCGCTTGTAGAAACTTCTCGATATAACTTACTTTCGCTCTTGTAGAACTGAGTTTATTACCACGTTGCCTGTGTGAAACTTAGCCTCTGAACAAACATCATTCATTTCAATATGACACTACTGCGTTATGCTAGGAACTGTGATATTTTTCTTTTAATCTCAGTCAGCAGAACTTAATCTATGAACGCATTTCATTAATTTCAGAGTGACACTACTACGTTATACTGTTAACTGTGACATTTTGTTAAATCTCAGTCAGCATAATTTCATTTATGAACAATGGTGTTTATTAAAGTGTTCAAACTTTCACATCAATGTTAATGCAAGTGATTACCATAATCATGTGCTACGACACCAGTGTTTCACTACGAACTCAAACTGTGTTTTTTATCCAATTCAAACAAAATTGTGTATTATTTTTTCTGAACAGTGTGGAAATTATTTGTTTGTGACTGACAGCAGTGTCTTTGATAAACTCTCGAACACTCACCTATTTTATTTAATGTCAAGTGCGCCTAACAACGAACTGTTTTTTTTTTCATTTCAACCTTATTTCTTCGTCAAAGTGTTTAATATTATTGCATGACTGACAGCAGTGTCTTTGATAAACTCTAGAGCAGTCATACATTTCTTTCAATGTCAAGTGCTACTTTATTTAGTGGAAAATCGACACGAACTGTGCCAAGTGCGTGAACAATTTTCAGTTTCATTATTTCTATTCATGAACTGTGCTTTATTTTCATTCAATCTCGATGCTACCCGCATCTTCATCTTTAGTGAACTTATAAAGTCTATCTGCAAGATTAAGAGTGAATTCGACGGCATATCCCAACCATATTAAATGAAGCAGTACTGTTAAAGCAAAGTGTCGGGGAACTGTGTAATTTGGACACTCGTGTAAGTTATGTGACGAGTGATTACCCCGCAACATCGTCGGAGATCGTCGGAGAACGTCGGAGATCGTCCTGAACGTCGAAAGTTCGAGACTCAAACCCATATCAAACCGGCCAGGGTGTTCCGGATTTATCTCAATGTAATATTGGCAACTTGCAGAACGTGTTCCAGTCCCGTTCAGCCTAGTGAACTGGGAGCACGGGTCATCAAAAGGCGATGTTGAAGACAGCGACTATCAACAGTAAGGTGATGTGCACTTTAAAATGCATTTTCTGAATAAAAATTATTATTCAATCTATTTAAAAAATTCTTGTAGGTACGACCCTGCCTCCTGTACAAGCCCTAGGTAGAAACCATCCAGAATTGCCCTACTTCGTGCTAACTTTAAAATTAACGCATAAAGTCGGACTGTTTTACTGGTACAGTATATACTTGGAAATAATGTCCAAAATGAGAGAAATTTGAACCACGCATTCTCTTCTCGGCCTTTTTTTTCCTATTGGTCTATAGAGCAACAGAAAATTCACGGTCAAGACAAAAGTTTCTAATAAATATTGACTTCATGCGATGGTTTACAGCTGTATTCAAACAAAAGCACATCGGATCGTGCTCACAAACTGCATGGGTCTGCCACTGCCTTCTAGATTATCACTGATCGTGACTCTGGTGAGAGTTAACACCGTGTTAGCTAACAGTTCCCAGGAAATATTTGGATAAACGGAAGAATCTTAACATGCTGCTAAATTTTTTACGCTATGTTAACAAACAGTGCGTCAGTGTCCTTTTAACTGAGATTGAATAAACCGGGCCTAAGCCTAAAAGACTTAAACCGCAGTATTAAATCACTCTGTGCCCTATATAATCTGCATTACTGAAAAGTGAATGGGGGCGTGGGTGGGTATTATTCGTTGGAAGCGAATTACTGGATGAGCCTAAATAGCGATTACCAGTTCTAAAACCTTTGTCGTACCGTTTCAATGTTTTAAAAAAGAAGTTTTTCAGCTTCATCTCTGTGTATTCGAAACATTTATTTTTCATAATAATTGTTATAAGTTATTGTTTCATTTATAACTTTATTGTTATCATTATTATTATTATGGTCATTTTTGCAGGGCACGACTTCGTTGCGAAAATGCCCAGTCAGCAGTCTATTACAAGAACCTTACGTCGGCAGAGATATAATGCGCAGGGGAACACCAAAGAACCGAACAACCGCAAAGACGTGGTTTTCGATGAAGAAACCCTGAAGATGGCTGATGGAACTTCTTTTCTGCTGGCCGACGATGGAGAAGAAGACAGAATAATAGTTTTCAGTGGTGACAAGGGCAAAGAGAGTTTGAAATGTTTCAAAAACTTTTTCATGGACGGAACCTTTAAGTGCTCTAGTATGCAGTTTTCGCAGATATGTAGCATTCATGCGGATTTTGGAAGTACGGGCGAAAAAACTAACGTCAACCACGTTGTTCTTGCCCTGTTGTCAAACAAGAAGAAAGAAACCTACATTCGATTGTTCCAAATAATCCGTCAAGCTGTTCCAGAGTGGAATCCAGAAACGGTGAATGTGGATTTTGAAATGGCGGCCATGGCTGCGATTCAAGAAGTGCTACCTTCAGCATAGGTAAATGGATGCTTTTTTCATATGAAAAAGTGTCTTTGGTGCAGAGTGCAAGAATTAGGGCTCTCAACTGAGTACCGTGAAAACGACGATATACGTCTCCACATACGAATGTGTGCAGCCCTGGCTTTCTTAAAACCAGAGGATGTTCAAGATGGCTGGGTGGAGATTCACTCTGAAGCCCCAGAGTCTGCAAAGTTAAGTCTGTTTTGATTACTTCGTTGAGAACTGGCTGGAGAACACGGACTTTCCAATAGAAATGTGGAACTGTCACCAAAGGCGTCATAGGACAACAAATTCTGTTGAGGGCTGGCACAACCGTTTGAGCCCGCTTTTAGGAAGGCCAAACCCTAGAATAAAAGACGTGCTGATGTGTTTGAAAGGAGAGGAAGAAAAGACCAACTGCGCATTTATAAAGTACGAACTGAGCATTGAAATTTCAAAGAGAAAGAAGAAATACGGTACGCTAAGTATGATGAAAGGCTTGGCAGAATAATGAAGCGGTATGAAGAAAATGGAAACGTGAGATCCTGCTTGAGAGCTCTCTCATATTTGCAGAAGTTGGAATGAAACATCCCATGACGAGCTTTTTATTCGTTTAAAAAAAGAACGCCAAAAATTATAAAATATAAGGTAAACGCACCGGAAGTGGGCACTTTAAGGACATTTGTTCGAGTAATTTTTTACTGTGCTTTTATTTGTATGTCACATTACTTTAAAAAAGTAAGTATTCCTACAGACAGAACCATCGTTAATTCATTACTTGCTTTGTAATCACAATTACAAAATGGAATATATATAAATAAAAATTATTCTTGAGGCTGAAAATGTATCAATGGTGGACATCGAAAAAATTTAGATATTTAGTAATGGAAAGGCTTCTACGCCAGTAGTGCACAGTGGATATACAAATGAATACATTCATTAGGAAATCGTTTTTGCTACGCAATACTTCCCACTCCTTCAAGTGGTACGGAATGTCCTCTCCTAAATATTTTAAAGTCATTAGCTAACACTTCGCAGGTAAGCAGCCGGTCAAGTGGTACGAAATGTCCGGTAGTACGAAATGTCCTAGAACCCACGTAACGTTTTGTTTCAGGATTTATACTTTTAAAAATGGACTTTCTCATGATAATATTTGTGTAAACATAACTGATAAGTATAGTTTAAAAGACAATTATTTAAATGATATAGAAGTTTTCTTCAGCAAATGTAAATTATTTTTGTTTCTGATTTCTAAAGTGTGCCTGTCAGACTCATTACGCCCACTGGCGTGGAAATGGAATTCCAATTTGACATCAAGTGGTACGGATTGTCCGGACGTAAATAACTGGGAATTGCGAGAAAACCGTTGGCAGGTAGATAACGACCTAGGTGGTACGAGATATCTTCAAAAATCAAGTGGTACGAAATACCCGGACACCAACGTTTTATCGTCAGTCTCGCATGATCAAGTAAGACTGGCAGATAAGACTGATGCAAGACATGCGTCCACACTGCTCAGTCTTCCGTTCAGTCTTACAACGATCACCATGTTGTTAACAATAACACTGGGCAACAAAATTTAAATTTTTGTTTATTAAATGGAAGTGAAAGGGTGTTTCTGGTACACATTTTTCTGCTGATTTCAAATCTGTTTTAAGAATTTTTCTATCATGCACAGTTTTTGAGTAATTTTCAAAAAATTAAAAAAATGTTAAAAATTGTTGTTCCTACTAAAATTTATTACGGTATCTAAACTTAAATTTCATTTACATACCTAAAACGTATGAGAGGTAGATTTTCGGCTGAACTTAGCTTGAGGAACATCCCTTTTGAGTGACCAGCAGTAGTCAGCCAGCATATTTGGACCCCATTTTCCCTGGTAACGGCTTTCAAATTCGACGATGTCTTGATGGAAATGTTCCCTTTGTTCGTCTGAGACAGCGCCGAGATTTTCAGGGAAAAAGTCAAGATGCGAGCCCAAGAAGTGTATTTTAAGAGACATATTACATCCCATGTGTTTATAGTTGTTGTAGAAGTTCACTAATATGTTCCCTGTAATTCTCTGACCTGTAGTTTCCTAGAAAGTATGTGACCACCTTCTTAAATGATGACCATGCAGCTAGTTCGTATGTTTTTGACTTGCTTTCAAACACTGATCTTTCATCAGTTCTTTGATCTGAGGACCAACAAATATGCCTTCCTTTAGTTTAGCTACAGATATTTTTGGAAATTTGGTTTGGAGAAATTGAAATGCATCCGTACTATGATCAAGTGCTTTTACAAAATTCTTAATCAAACCTAGTTTTATGTGTAATAGGGGCAGCATGATTTTGTCAGATGCAACAAGAGGCTGATGAACGACTTTTTCCTGTCCTGCAGTAAATAACTGTCTCTTTGGCCAGTTCTTTTTTATATGGTGATTATTTCTATCTCGACTATCTCACTTGCATAAAAAGCAGCAAAATTTCGTATATCCTAACTGGAAACCAAGTAAGAGAGCTACAACTTTCAAATCTGAACACATCTGCCAGGAATACTTTTCATACTGGCTAGCGGATAGTACCGTTTTCATGTCCTCATATGATTCCTGTAAGTTAGCTGCATGGTCTACAGGAACTGATGGAAATGTATTTCCATTGTTAAGCAGTACCGCTT
This sequence comes from Anabrus simplex, assembly GCF_040414725.1. Taxonomy (NCBI): domain Eukaryota; kingdom Metazoa; phylum Arthropoda; class Insecta; order Orthoptera; family Tettigoniidae; genus Anabrus; species Anabrus simplex. The sequence goes on along the minus strand of NC_090266.1, from coordinate 1,119,028,399 downwards.
TCAAACTTCTTTTTGAAGAATCAATGAATAAACGCCATTCTTCTGGATTATGCTGCTGCCCGAGTAACTCGAAGAGACCTGTAACATCATTGCAGAAAACTAGTTCTTCCTTTTTAGAAAAAAGATGCTCAAATTCCTTTTGACGTTGGCGGAAGAAGCAGACTTTTGTATCTTTCTCTATAAGGTTCCAGCCTTTTAGTCTTGAAGCGAGTCATTCTGATTTGGCTTTAGACAAATTAAGATCACGAACCAAATCATTTAGATCTGATTGTGTAAGTAATTTAGGCTCAGAAGAAGCAGCAGAACTTTCTACAAAGGGTTGGTCATCATCCATTTTATCATCACAATAACTCTTCACCAACAACAACTTCTTCATCTCCATGCATCAACGATCTATCTTTTGGAGAAGGTATAGGAAGCCCTGGACCATGTAGAACCGGTCTGGTTGCTGATTTCAGAGACGGATATACAACTGTATGTTTTGACTTTGAAGATATACCAGAGATATTAGTCACACAAAAATAGCAATCGGTCAAATGATCCGTAGGTTCCCTCCACTGCATCGGAATTCCAAAAGGCATATGGAGAGTCCCCTTCATCCATCCAGTCAGTAGAGTTACACATGAAGCACAACATATGTTAGGGGCCCAATTCTGATTCAGATCCATCTTGCAATCAAAATACAACTCATAAGCTTCCTTAATTAAAGTAGTAACACTTCGCCTCTGCGCTTTAAGGGTTAACTCACCACATATATTACAGAAACTATCTGGTTTATTTTTACAGTTGCGAGGCATTTTTCACACAATAAAATAAGACACTACTGTATATCGAACACAAACTATCTCCTTTCAATAGACTTTGGAAGCACAACTCTATGCAGACAGTCGCATGAAAGAAATCTCTAATTCAACTGACAACTGCAATGTTTTAAAGTTTCTAATTGTTGTGGCAACAATGAATAATATGGAATTCTGTACATTCTTAAGAGAATAAAAAGTAAAAAAAAAATTATAGTAAGATATGATAAACTAACAATTATAATAGTTTATTAATCTTTGTTAATGGTAGCATGCTAACCCGTAAATATGAAAACAAAGATTTGAAATTACAAAAAAACTGTGGGTGATGGGAAGTTTCTGGTTTCATATTCGTAATCAGCACACAAAAGTACATAAGAATCACCATAAATTATACATTTAACAAAATCATTGTTGATCAGTGTAATTTATCTATGTGCTACTAAACTGAGAGAATCGAGAGAAAAAAGAAAGTTATGCACGATCACGGTGGTATCGAAGATGGTTACTGAAGAGAGGAAGATTCCCTCATGTCAATTTGCTACATGAGTTACGACAGGAACCAGAAGACTGGCGTCAGTGACGTAGCCAGGGGGAACTGGGGGTTAGAACTCCATCACCTCCCCCCCCCCCACATGAATGTTTACAAAAAGAAAATAAACAGACACTGACAATAAATAATAAACATCCAGACACATATCCTAACTGTAGAACCAACACATCTGTAATTCACTTATATCAATGGTCTTATGCCAACGGCCGTAGCCGTGTTGAAACACCGGGTCCCGTGAGATCTCCGAAGTTAAGCAACATTGGGCGTGGTCAAGATTTGGATGGGTTGCCACGCGCTGTTGCTGGGGGTAAGGTAACGGAAGAGCGGAAAGGAACTGGCCACCCTACCGCACGTAAACTCCGGCTCAGGCACACGTCTGCGGAGGTTCGGACCTGCCTTCGGGCAGAATACACCCTTACCCTTTAGAGTTCTTATAATGACAAGTCGTGCGTGAACCCACCACCCCCTTGGCCGATCCTGGGTACGCTACTGACTGGCGTAATTATCTGCGTATGGATAGCCTATAGAGACGTACTGTCAATTATTAACTCCAGGAACTCCCGAAACAGAAAAACAAGATATGAGGAAAACAATCACTCAGCACGAGGCACTCGCCGCAACATTAAGGTTTATAGCGACGGGGCGGAGGATCTTAAGTTCACGATAATAATTTCTAAACAAGTTCTTAGTCGACTTGTACAGGAAATATGTCGAGTTATATACAAAGTTCTGATTAAGGAATACTTAAAAGTACTGTTCGTGAATTAATTATATAATATGTTTTCTGTTATTTGAGGTTTATTGAAAAATTACTGAAATACAATAATACAAACGTGATATCAAGACAATCCTAATTTTTAAGAAGAAAATTAAAATAGAGAAACAATTCTGAAAATTGTCGTCTAAAAAAAAGAAAATCGTAAGTAGTCACTTAGCGAACTAGTTCTTGATGTAAAAAGTGGTAGATAATTAATAATGCCATTGGCTTTACGTCCTACTAACTACTCTTGCGGCTTGTGGAGACGCCGAAGTGCTGGAATTTAGTCCCTCAGGAGTTATTTTACGCACCAGTAAATCGACCGACACGAAGCTGACGTGTTTGAGAACCGGACTGAGCCAGGATTGAACCTGCCAAGTTGAAGTCAGAAGGCCAGGGCCTCGACCGTCTGAGCCACTCAGCCCGGCTGGTAGAAAATTATAAATGATTCGTATGCCTTGTTTCACTACATTGGCATCCCATGCCTAAGAGAGAATTCACTCGTCGCTGCTAGCGTTCCAGAATTATGTACGGTGCTTTACCAGTTTTTTACTATTCCTGTTACCGTTTCTTCGGCCGAAAGGTAGTTTTCAAACTAAAACTTATAAAAAATATCTACGAAATTCTATGACCTGAGACAGACTCAGTGAACTCAGCGTACTCAGTATCGAATGTGATGTCAGTGAACATCATCAATATCTTCACATCCCAGAAGGTCCATTTTCACTAGAGTACAACAAAAAGCAGATACTTCTTGGTTATTTTATGTCTGTTAATCAAGTTGTTTCTTTTTCATGTATAATTCTGTTACCATATGTTTTCTTTTTCCAGGTAGCTCACAAATTGATTTGTTAAGAATACGGTTTTATTTAACAATTTGCTTAACGTCGCACCGACATCGATAGATCTTATAGTGACGAAGGGACAGGAAAGGGCTAGGAGTGGGAGGGAAGCAGCCGTGGCCTTAATTAATCTCTGACATTTGCCTGGTGTGGAAATGGGAAACCACGAAATACCATTTTCAGGGCTGCTGACAGTGGATTTCGAACCTACTATCTTTCAACTATTGGATACTGGCCGCACTTCAGCATCTATCGAGCTCGGTTCAAATTAATTTTCAGCAGACAGAAGAACCGTTCTTTCCTTCTTTCTTTCTTTCTTTCTTTCTTTCTTTCTTTCTTTCTTTCTCAATCCGTTTACCCTCCAGGGTTGGTTTTTCTCTCGGACTCAGCGAGGGATCCCACCACTATCGCCTCACTATCCCTGCTCAACATGCAACCGATGTAGTCCCCATTGCAATTCCAAAAGCAACATTGGGCGTGGTCTGTACCTGGAAGGGCGACCATCCAGGTCTGCCTCATACCGAATCACATCGTTCACTGTGCCAGCCTAGTCAATGAGCAATGCGACGATGCTTCTTGTCAATCATTCGTTAAAACATTATACACAATTAAATGTTCTACGCACACCAAGAAACAACCCTAAAACTATTAAAATTCCCCTTAAATTATTTAACACTTAATTTAATGAACGCAATCTCATACAGACCGAGTGAGGTGCGCAGAGACGCACCGCTATCGGTAACTCACAAACCACCTATCTCCCCTGATAATGAAGGTCGTGGGATACAACTCGAAAGGAGGACCAGTAACTCGCCCAACGGCCTCACCTGCTATGCTGAACAGGGGCCTTGTGGGGAGATGGGAATATCGGAAAGACTAGACAAGGAAGGGGGAAGAAAGCAGCCGTGGCCTTAAGTTAGGTACAATCCCGGCATTTGTCTGGAGGAGAAGTAGGAAACCACGGAAAATCACCTCGAAGATGACTGTGGTGTTAATCGAAACTTCCTCTACTCAGTTGACCTCCCAAGGCTGAGTGAACCCCGTTTCAGCCCTCGTACCACATTTCAAATTTCGTGGCAGAGCCGGCAATCGAACCCGGACCACCGGGGATGGCACTAACCACTACACCAGAGGTGGACGAATGAAGAACCTAACAGTTGTAAATGAACTGAGTCGAAACTGAAAGAGATGGCTTGAGATTACTTCAGTCGCTACAATATACTTAATTCTTGAATAAAATATGTTTGTTGAGTGGTCATTCTAAAGACTGATTGGAGTTTCACTCGGACATACACTGACTGACAGAGCAAATGCAACACCAAGAAGGAGTGGTTCGAAAGGGATGAAAGTTGGGGAAAAAACAGAGACGGCACGGACCAATAATTGATGTTTATTTCAAACCGATATGCAGGTTACACAATGCGCACGGCATCGACTCAGTAGGATGTAGGACCACCGCGAGCGGCGATGCACGCAGAAACACGTCGAGGTACAGAGTCAATAAGAGTGCGGATGGTGTCCTGAGGGATGGTTCTCCATTCTCTGTCAACCATTTGCCACAGTTGGTCGTCCGTACGAGGCTGGGGCAGAGTTTGCAAACGGCGTCCAATGAGATCCCACACGTGTTCGATTGGTGAGAGATCCGGAGAGTACGCTGGCCACGGAAGCATCTGTACACCTCGTAGAGCCTGTTGGGAGATGCGAGCAGTGTGTGGGCGGGCATTATCCTGCTGAAACAGAGCATTGGGCAGCCCCTGAAGGTACGGGAGTGCCACCGGCCGCAGCACATGCTGCACGTAGCGGTGGGCATTTAACGTGCCATGAATACGCACTAAAGGTGACGTAGAATCATACGCAATAGCGCCCCAAACCATGATGCCGCGTTGTCTAGCGGTAGGGCGCTCCACAGTTACTGCCGGATTTGACCTTTCTCCACGCCGACGCCACACTCGTCTGCGGTGACTATCACTGACAGAACAGAAGCGTGACTCATCGGAGAACACGACGTTCCGCCATTCCCTCACCCAAGTCGCTCTAGCCCGGCACCATGCCAGGCGTGCACGTCTATGCTGTGGAGTCAATGGTAGTCTTCTGAGCGGACGCCGGGAATGCAGGCCTCCTTCAACCAATCGACGGGAAATTGTTCTGGTCGATATTGGAACAGCCAGGGTGTCTTGCACATGCTGAAGAATGGCGGTTGACGTGGCGTGCGGGGCTGCCACCGCTTGGGGGCGGATGCGCCGATCCTCGCGTGCTGACGTCACTCGGGCTGCGCCTGGACCCCTCGCACGTGCCACATGTCCCTGCGCCAACCATCTTCGCCACAGGCGCTGCACCGTGGACACATCCCTATGGGTATCGGCTGCGATTTGACGAAGCGACCAATCTGCCCTTCTCAGCCCGATCACCATACCCCTCGTAAAGTCGTCTGTCTGCTGGAAATGCCTCCGTTGACGGCGGCCTGGCATTCTTAGCTATACACGTGTTCTGTGGCACACGACAACACGTTCTACAATGACTGTCGGCTGAGAAATCACGGTACGAAGTGGGCCATTCGCCAACGCCGTGTCCCATTTATCGATCGCTACGTGCGCAGCACAGCGGCGCATTTCACATCATGAACATACCTCAGTGACGTCAGTCTACCCTGCAATTGGCATAAAGTTCTGACCACTCCTTCTTGGTGTTGCATTTGCTCTGTCAGTCAGTGTATTAAGCCAGGAGTTCCCTTGAGACAGGATGGTCAGTTCTTGTATTTATATTCACCGCTTGGTAACACGAGACAGGTATGACCCATGCCAAACCCTTCGACCAGTTTCAAATTAGTGGAGGAGAGGGGAAATAAACCTGGGACCTTATAGTTGGCAGTTCAGCAGCTTGGCCGTTACATCACGCTAGTAGTCAAGACCTATTAAATATACTTTTTAATCTTACAATAATAAATAAACCCTTTCGTGATATAAATTGAGAATATAATGCATTACTACTTCCTGTTGTGATTGAACTTGTGTTAGTTATTCATAGGTTTGCCTTCGGGATGAGCAGCGTTTGCTTGGTAGGCCGTGACCCTTGGAGCTGTTGCACCGTGGGGATGGGTTTTATATTTTATTCGAGGCGACCCAAATTTTAATTTTTACAGGCGGGTCCGCATCACATTCCTTACTCCTCTACGCTCAGCAAAACAATATGTTGCAGCGCTTGACAAAAATATTCGTCATGCAATCTGTAAATTGCCGGCCCCGCGATGAAGGGGTAGTGTGCCTGCCTCTTACCCGGAGGCCCCGGGTTCAATTCTCGGCCAGGTCAGTTTTACCTGATTCTGAGGACTGGTTCGAGGTCCACTCAGCCTACAATTATAATTACAACTGAGGAGCTATCTGACAGTGAGATAGCGGCCCCGGTCTAGAAAGCCAATTATAACGGCCAAGAGGGTTCGTCGTGATGACCACACGACACCTCGTAACCTGCCGGCCCTTCGAGCTGAACAGCGGTCGCTTTGTAGGCAGGGTCATTCGGGGCTGATGCGCCATTGGGTTTGGTTTGGTTTGGTTTGGTTTGGTTTGGTTTAATCTGAAATTAGGAAACAGTTCTTGAACGTGATTTCCAAGCAACACTATACATTTCATTTAAGGAGCGTGTTTTCATTTCGTTGTATGCGAGGCATGCTCTTTCTCCATCTGCAGTCCAAAATATCTATATATAAAATAGCATGTCCTGACTGACTGACTGACTGACTGACTCGTCATCGCCGAGCCAAAACTACTGGACATAAAGAAATGAAATTTTGGGGATACATTCATATTAGGGTGTAGGTGCTCACCGAGGGAGGATTTTTGGATATTCCGTCGCTAAGGGGGTGAAAAGAGGGGGGTGTGAATTTTAAAAATGAGGAGATATATATCACAAAAACTTAGAAGTTTACAGACGTAAACATTGGTATTTGGAATCTCCTTTAAAAATAAAGAAACACGTATTTTCTTGTTTTCGGAAAATCTCATTAAGGGTGGGGGGTGAAAAAGGAGGAAAAACGGTTGAACACATTTTATGAGGAGACTTATATATCAAAAATTGAAGATGTTACAGAAATAAAAATTGGTATTTGGAATCTCCTTTGAAAATAAAGAAACGCGTATTTTTGTGCTTTGGGATAATCTGATGAATAGGGGTTGGACAGGAGTGACAAACGGGGTGAATTTTTAAAAAGACTGTATCTGCTAATTATCTCAGACACGTAACGTATTCTAGATTTGAAAACTGGAATTTGGAATTTCCTGTAAAAGTAAAATAAATATTTTTTCGGAAAATCAACTTAAGGCGAACTGAAAAAGGGGCTGAATGTTTAAAATTCGCATATCTACAGTATATCTAAAGAACTTAACATGTTGCAGACGTGAGAATTGGTATTTGGAATCTCCTTTGAAAATAAGGAAAAACGTATTCTTTGGTTTTCGGAAAAACCCTTAACGAGGGTGGGGAGTTGAAAGTATTGAAAATTTAGTTGAATTATTCGTATGAGAATGTACAGTATATACCAACAAATGTAAAGATGTTATAAACGTGAAAACTGGTATTTGGAATCTCCTTTAGAAATAAACACGCATTGGGGTGGGGGGGGTGATGAAAACGGAGATGAATTCCTTTTACAAGGATACATATATCTCAAAAACTGAAGATGTTACAGTCGTGATGACTGGCATTTGGAAGCTCTTTTAAAGAAACGGGTACTGTTTGTTTTTGGAAAATTCACTTGAGTGGGGATTGTGAAAGGAAGTAAAAAAAATTGAATTCTTTTTCTGGAGAAACTTATATCTAAAAACTGAAGGTTACAGACGTGGAAATTTGTATTTGGATCTCCTTTAAAATAAACACGCATTTTTGGGTGGAGGAAACCAACTTAACGGGCGGGGGTGGAGTGGAAAAGGAGTTGAAACATTTTCATGAGGATACTTATATCTCAAAAACTGAAGATGTTACAAACATGAAAATTTGTATTTGGAATTGTATTTCAATGTAAAGAAACACGTAATCTTTTGTCTGTGGAAAATCCACTTAAGGGGGGTGAATTAATTGAAAAATTAGTTGAATTCTGTTTATGAGGATACTTATATCTCAAAAACTAAAATCTCAAAACTAAAGATGTTACCGACGTGCAAATTAGTATTTGAAATCTCCTTTAAAAATAATGAAACACCCATTGGGGGGGGGGCAGCTTGGGGGCGGGGGATGTGAAAAAGAAATTGAATTCCTTTTTATGAGGATACTTGTGTCTCAAAACTGAAGATGTTACAGTTGTGATAATTGGCATTCGGAAGATCCTTTATAAATAAAGAAACAAGTATTTTTGGTTTTCGGAACATTCACTTAAGGGGGAAGGTGAAAGGATGTAAAAAATGTTTAATCCTCTTTATGGAGAAACTTATATCTCAAAAACTTAAGGTTACACACGTGAAAATCTGTATTGGGAATCTCCTTTAAAAATGAACACGCAGTTTTTGACGGGGGGGGGTGGGGGGCGGGGTAGTCAACTTAATGGGCTGGGGTGAAAAAGGAGTTGAATTCTTTTTATGAGGATACTTATATCTCAAAAACTGAAGATGTTAGAGGCATGAACATTTGTATTTGGAATCTTCTTTCAAAGTAAAGAAACGCGTGTTCTTTTGTCTTCGGAAAATCCACTTACGAGGGGTGAATGAATTAAAAAGTTAGTTGAATTTTTTGTATGAGGATAATTATATCTGGAAACTAAAGATGTTAAAGACGTGAACATTGGTATTTGAAATCTGCTTTAAAAATAAGGAAACACGCATCTTTGGGGAGGGGTGAATCAAGTTAACGGGTAGGAAGGGGGGTGAAAAAGAGTTGAGTTACTTTTATGAGGATAGTTATATCTCAAAAACTGAAGATGTTACAGTCGTGAAAATTAGTATTTGGAACCACCTTTAAAAATAAAAAACGTGCATTTGTTTGTTTTTCGGAAAATCGACATAAGGAGTGTGGGGTTGAAAATAAGTAAATAAGGAGTTGAAATACGTTTATGAGGATATTTTATCTTAAAAACTGAAGGTGTTACAGACGTGTAAGTAGGTAGTTTGAATTTCCTTTCAAAATAAAGAAACACGTATTTTTTGTTTTCGGAAAGTCAACTTAAGGCGGGAGAGGGGTGGAAAGAAGTCAAGAAGAAGAAGAAGAAGAAGCTGAATTATTCTTATGAGTGTACACTTATCTCAAAAACTGAAGGTGTTACAGACGTACAGATATGAAAATTGGTATTTGGAATCTCCTTTAAAAATAATGAAACACATTTTTTTGTTTTCTGAAAATCCAGTTAAAGGGCTGAAAAGAATTGGAAAATCGGGTGAAATGTTAAAATGAGTACCGGTATATCTACGTTATATGCCAAAAACATAACATGTTAGAGACAAGAAACTTGGTACTGAATGAATGAATGAATTAATACACTTCTCTCTCAGTCATGGATGACCACCAACAGGGGAGAGCGTATTCGTTTATTGTAATCTAACACATTACATGTAGTTAAAATTGAACGTAGGCCTACTCCAAACAAACCAACGAACCAATAAATGAAAGCAAGATACAAAATGTCCAAAGATATTCAAATTCGTTAACAGTTAGATAATGTTAGTATATGTTGCATACCCCATACATATTATACATCCTTATAAATACAGTGAGCAGACCCCCCCCCTAAGTCAGGGACAACCGCCCACCGGGGAAGGGGAGAAGGTCCGCCCGCCGCGACCATTGCTCTCACATGCAACCAGAATGATTGATTACGGTGAATCAAATATATGTATTTAACTCCACACGACCGATTGGAAACAAAGAACGGACATCCCCTCCCCCAGTCACGGATGGCCACCAACCTGGGGGAGAGACCGTCCGATCATCGCATCCATCGCTATCACATGCCACTGGTTCTGTTCAGTTTCGAAATGCAACGCACTTTGTAACTGATACCACATTCAATTATAGTTTACTACCATAGACATATTCTTTAATAGTTACTTAAATATACCTTTGAAAGTATACAACCTTATCCTTATGAGGTATTTCCTGGATTTTAACTAAGTTGTACAGTCCAGGATACCTCTTCCGTAACTTTACATTTTTCCTAAATACCTCTAATAAAATTAAATCATTTTGTTATTTTTTCCGGATTCTTCCATTCTCTGTTTAATAGCCTTGAAAGTGTGCAAAGTTCATGTTCATTCAGGATTTTATCCAACTCTTTCCTTTCCATGTATTTCTCTCTAATATTTATTGTTTCTTTACAGTCCTTAATCAAATGTGCCACTTCCATATTTGAATTACATATAATACATTTAGTTTCGTCATTTTTTCTCTTAAAGCTTTATTTTTATACACTCCCATCAACCACCAGATTATTCCTCACATTTCCCTTTGTGTTAACATTTGTACCCTTATAGTCATATTCTCACTTATTTTACAAAATCATATTAGTGTTCTCTTGCTGTTGCATTCTGCCTTTATTGTTTGTCTTTCTATATCTTTCACACTTTAAACTACTTTCTTATGCAATCTCCTCTCATCCCTTGATATATTACTTACCCAGTATGATCCCAATTATGTACACTAGAAGCTTCTTCATCCCATCCACCCAGTAGCCTTCGTTTAGATGTTTCATTTGGTGCTGATAGGCTATGCCTAATATTTCACCACCTACCCCGTCTTTAATCTTAACCAATACTTGACTATTCGTTTCGCAATATCAGCCCGTATACTCACACCTTCACACATCATTCTTACTCCACTATTTGCAGTACAGTTTGGCAGTCCCATAGTTATTTTGGCAAATTTACTAACGATTACCTCTAATGCTACAAGTCCCTGATCAATTCCTTAAATTTCTGATCCATACAATACCTTAGCTTTAACTACTGCATTAAATATGTTTTCCTGAACTTTGTATTCTATGTTAGGCGTCATTTTATCTATTATTTTGATACAAGCCCAGACACTTGATCCCTTCATTTTTGCTCTTTTTATTTGGTCTGACCATCTACCATTACTACTTATAATCGTCCCTAAGTATTAGATTTTTTTGACCACTTCTAACTTTGTCTTACCCATCCACCACTGTTCACTCTTAGAAAGATTTACACCCCTTTTACGAACCATTACTCTGGTTTTCTGTGGGTTAACCTTTAAATTCCACTCTTTACAGTAGTTCTCTACCTCATTAATACTATTTTGCATCTTGTTGGGTGTTAATGCGAGTAAAATGATATTCCGCAAAGATTAGGCCTGGAATATCTTGATACTCGAGACATGGATAAGCTCCTTTCTCAAATTCTTTCGAGTGGAAAATATCGTTAATAAACAATAAAAATAATATGGGGGACAGTTTACACCCTTGTTTAAAACCCACTTTAGAAGTTATCTCTCCCACTACTAAACCATTTTTAACTTTGACAGTACATTTAATTTCCGAATACATGTTATCAATTGCTCTTATCATTTTAGCTGATACTCCGATCTGCCCCAACTTGTGGACGACAGCTCTTCTACTCACCGAATCGAACGCTTTTTCTAAATCGATTACAGTAATGTACAACTTGTCTCTTTTCTTCTTAAAATACGTTTTTCCTATTTACCTGTTATTGTTTTAACTACCATTATATTGTCACTTGTCCTCATTCCCTTTCTGAATCCTGCTTGTAATCTCGACAAGATCGAGTACTCCTCCACCCAATTCATTAATGTTTTTGCCAATATCCCTGTGTATATCTTACTTAAAGAATCTAGCAATGTAATCCATCTATAATTACTTCGGTTAGATCTATCTCCACGTTTCTTGTATAATTTAGGGAATCTTGCTCCCTCGAAGATCTTGTTAAATATTGTGACTATACTTGCTAGGATAAAGCTGTTTTTGCCTGCTTCCTTCCAGAATTCATTGTTTATACCTGAAATCGCTCCTGATTTTCCCTTCCTTCCTTTCTCTAATATTTCCTTTACTTCGTCGGCTGAAATTTCCTTATCTAAATCAGGCAGGGTGAACTCCAATCCTATCGAGACTCTCATCTTCTGTACATCCTGTTTCCAACTATCTTCACCAATTAATAGTTTACTAAAGCATTCTATCCATTTTCTATGACTTATATTTACATGAGTTATATATTTTTTTAATACGTAGACTTTCACGACCACTAAATGACATTATAATAATTATTTGGGGATATTAGGTCGTGTAATAATAAATAAATACCAGCTGACGCGTTTCAATCCTGCGACCAGGATCGTCTTCAGAGCAACAACAAAGCAAAATGGCTACGGTCTCTCCATAGTAAACAGACTCAAGATACAGAGACCCTGTTAGAAATGTAGTTCATTCCAGGGCCTCCAGAGTCACGGAGAAAGATGTTGACGAGTTAACTACGGAGGGTAGCCATGATCTACTCAGTATATAGCCGTCACCTTTGTTAAAATTATTCGGGCGTTTAGCAATTTCTATCGCCTCACGAATGATTCTGGGAATAAAATGTTTCTCTTTACAAAAGACAGAAGTAGCATCAAAAATTATTTGATGGTCATTATGTATGGCATGTTCTGCCACAGCAGACTTCTCTGGCTGGCAAAGACGTAAGTGCCTGCGATGTTCTTTAACCCTTGTTGCTACTTTCCTACATGTTTGGCCGACATAAACGAACAAATGGATGGTGTTGCCATGGGATCGCCATTGGCACCAGTCATCGCTAATTTCTATATGCAAAATTTTGAAGAGCGTTGTCTTCAATCTTGCACTCTCAAGCCGTCCATCTGGTTGAGATTTGTCGATGACACATTTGTTATCTGGCCCCATGGTGAACACGAATTATCTATATTTTTGGATCACTTGAACAGCATACATCCAAACATTAAATTTACCATGGAGACTGAACGTGGAGGATGTTTGCCGTTCTTGGATGTTTTGGTTTCTAAGAAATCAGATGGAACTTTAGGTCATTCGGTTTACCGTAAACCTACCCATACTAATAGATACCTTCATGGGTCCTCTCATCACCATCCTTGCCAAAAGCGTGCTATGCTTAACACTCTTATCAGCCGAGCAAGGGAAGTTTGTGAGGAGGATAAATTAAACGGTGAACTTGAGTTCCTATCCAGAATATTTCTGAGCAATGGCTATTCAGGGAAACAGATTGACGAAGTGCTACATCCTAAGCCAAAGGACAGATTGTCACGTGATTCTCGTCCTTTGAGTCTGGCCTTCTTGCCATACGTGCAATCTGTCACGGATAGGATTGGCAATATTCTCAGAAAGCACAATATCAAGACCATTTCTAAGCCTAACATCACCATAGGCAATTGTTTGCGATCTGTCAAAGATCCTATTGGTTTAAACTGCGCTGGAATATATATGATTCCTTGCTCCTGTGGATCGGTTTATGTCGGCCAAACATGTAGGAAAGTAGCAACAAGGGTTAAAGAACATCGCAGGCACTTACGTCTTTGCCAGCCAGAGAAGTCTGCTGTGGCAGAATATGCCATACATAATGACCATCAAATAATTTTTGATGCTACTTCTGTCTTTTGTAAAGAGAAACATTTTATTCCCAGAATCATTCGTGAGGCGATAGAAATTGCTAAACGCCCGAATAATTTTAACAAAGGTGACGGCTATATACTGAGTAGATCATGGCTACCCTCCATAGTTAACTCGTCAACATCTTTCTCCGTGACTCTGGAGGCCCTGGAATGAACTACATTTCTAACAGGGTCTCTCTATCTTGAGTCTGTTTACTATGGAAAGACCGTAGCCATTTTGCTTTGTTGTTGCTCTGAAGACGATCCTGGTCGCAGGATTGAAACGCGTCAGCTGGTATTTATTTATTATTACACGACCTAATATCCCCAAATAATTATTATAATGTATATTTTTTATCTTTACAAATTTGATTTATTCTATGCCATACTTTCTTAATATCATTATTCAGAGCATCTCTGTTTAAGTTGTCAGTCTGTTTCTTCTGCCACAAATCTTCAGTTCTTACCAATAATTCTTTGTACTCTTTTCTTTTGCTACAGAATGCAGTTCTTGGATCATGCCCGCCTAGTTTTCTGAATGTGTCTAGTGCTTTCATTTTCTGCTTTTTTTGGTCTGCATTCTTCATTGTACCACCCACTATTTCTTTGTATTCTTACCTCCCGAGCCCGCATCTTATGTCCTGCCATCAGTATTGTGTTTTCTATTAGTTTTATCGCCTCGTCTATTTTATTTTCTTTCATCGCGGTCTTAATGCCTGTCTTAATAATTTCAAAGGACCTCCCTTCTCTCCATATAAACTTTGTCACTGATCTCTCTTTAATATTACTGTGATAATTCCCCCACTATTCTCTTCCGTGCTTACCATATTTATAATTATGGGTAAGTGATGCGATTCTCCCCCAACCTTTAACATTTATCCTCTTAATGAGTGGTAATGCCTCCTTAGAACATAATACTAGATCAATTGCACTACCACCCGTTTATGTTATAAACGTTAAATTACCCCTTTCATCTCCTGGCCACAAACCGTTTAAAATATAGAGTTCTTCTTTTCCACATAATTCTAATAGTTTTTCGCCATAGTTATTGCAACCTTTATCTTCACTAGTTCTGTTTCCAATGATTATTTCCTCAGCCACTTTACAATAAACTGGGTTTAAGTCTGCAATCCTCGCATTGAAGTCCCCCATTATTACAATACCTATGTCCTCATGTATATTCTTTAATCTGTTTACTTCTAATGCTAACTCTGTGATGAACTCCTTCTTTGCCAATGTCGAGCCCTCGGGAGGATTGTATACAAAACCGAGACATAGATTAACATCCCTCTTCTGTCTTACCCTTGTTTTCACCCAAAGTATTTCTTCTATATCTGATTCTATTATTTCAATTTTCTCCTTTACTTCTTCCCTTATCAAGGTTAGTAGTATACCACTGGGATATCTACCTTTACGAGCATTCCTGCTCCTTGACTTGCTATACGTTTTAAAACCTTCAATATGTACTTCATATCCCGGTGCTATCCAACTCTCAACAAAGGTAATGATATGCATTTCTGCCATATAACAATTTCACCTGTTCATTTCCTAACTTGTTCAAAAAACCTTCAATGTTGACCATAGAAATATTCCATTCTAGCTATTTCTTACTTTTACCCTCAGACGAGTTAGTTTCTTTATCTAAATTGTCTTTCTGTCCTTTGCCCTTTTTGACCCAGAAGTCTATTACACTCAAGGATTTACCTTTCTCAGCCAACGTCTTGGTTCTGTCATCAGATGGGCCGCTGTTCCCTGGATTCGTGTCGACTCGACAGTCAGCTGGTTGGTATTTCGAAAGTCCTTTAAAAATACAGGAACATGTACTTTTTTGTTTTCGGAGAAGGCACTTAACTGAGGGGGGGGGGGGGGGAGGTGAAAAGAAGTGAAAAAGAGTTGAATTGTATTTTATGAGGATACTTATATCTTAAAAACTGAGGATTTTACAGACGTGAAATTTGATATTTGGAACCCCATTTAAAAATAAAGTAACATGTATTTTGGTTTTTTGAAAATACACTTAGATGGGGGTGGGGGTGGGGTAAGGACTGATCAAGGGATTGAATTCTTTTTATGGGGATACTTGTGTATATCTCAAAGAGTGAAGATGTTACAGATGTGGGAATAGGTATTTGGAATCTCCTTTAAAAATACACATGTACCGGTATTTATCTTTTCGACTTGAGAGAAGACTGTTTCTCACATGTACAGTTCTACGTTGCATGGTTGTCTTAGCCCCAAAAGGTAATATCACAAACATGGTTTAAAATAATTTCTGGGGTAAATGAAACTCAATTTTTGGGCCAGTTTTTATACTTTAGGAATTTTCTGATATCATAGTACAATGCCGAGGAATGACTACTTTGATCAAATTACGAAATCCACGCGAGCGAAGCCGCAGGTAATTGCTAGTGTAATAATAAATGAACGACGTCATTACACAAAAATTCTTCCAGATCGTCTTTGTAAAGCTGGCACATTTAAGGCAATTTTAGGTGATTCTTGCCAACGTTATTCATATCCGTTTCATTGTAGTAGAGTTCGTGTTTTCTTTTCAAGAATTTTCGATAAAATATTTTAAATTAAGGATCTCGCCACACTAGACGCGATTTACGTTGCGTAATTTACGCGACGTAATTTCAGTTCCGTTCAATTCGCGCCCCACAGCAACTCGTTCTGCGATCATTCTGTTCGGCTCTCAGCTTTGGGATGGTCTGTTCCCAAAAAGATGGACTCCATACAAATTGTGTGCATTTACGAAGCTTTTGAAGACGATAAAGAAGAAAATATGGATTCATACGAAAAGATTAACCAGTGGCTAGTTCCATACGTTGTCGAAGATGTCAATAAATATCCAGACAAGTTCTTTTGTGATCTATCGTATGACACAAACTTCATTTCAAGAGCTAATACTACAAATGTTAAACTAGCTGTTACCCGCGGCTTTGCTCGCGTAGATTTCGTAATTTGAAAAAAGTAATCATTCCTCGCTACTGCACTCTGACATTTTCTGAAAATGCTTATGATATAAAAACTCACCAAAAAAAACTGAGTTTGATTGACCCCAGTACCTCTTTGCAAACCACGTTTGTAGCATTGCCCATTGGGGTTAAGATTCAGTTTTCAGCCGTTCCCCACCCCCCTTTAAGCGGATTTTCCA
Organism: Anabrus simplex; assembly: GCF_040414725.1. Taxonomy (NCBI): domain Eukaryota; kingdom Metazoa; phylum Arthropoda; class Insecta; order Orthoptera; family Tettigoniidae; genus Anabrus; species Anabrus simplex. The sequence continues at coordinate 1,119,011,724 of NC_090266.1, read as the reverse complement.
TAAAATACGTGTTCCTTATTTTTAAACGAAGATTCGAAATACCAATTTTCACGTCTGTAACATTTTCAGTTTTTGAGATATAAGTATCCTCATTTAAAATTCAACCCCTTTTTCAGTCCTTTTTACCTCCCCGCGTCCTTAAGTGGTTTTGCCGAAAACAAAACATAAGTGTTTCTTTGTTTTTAAAAGAGATTAAAATGCCAATTTTCACGTTTGTAACATGTTACGTTTTTGAGATATACTGTAGATATAGTAATTTCAAAACGTCACACCCTTTGTCACTCCTGTTCATTCCCAGTTAAGTGGATTTTCCAATACCAAATAATACGTGTTTATTTGTAAAGGAGGTTCCAAATACCAATTTTCATGTCTGTAACATCTACAATTTTTTAGATATACGTATCGTCATAAAAGTTATTCAACGCCTTTTTCACCTTTTTACGCCCCCTTACGGGGATTTTCCGAAAACGAAAAATGTGTTTCTTTATTTTTAAAGGAGATTCCAAATACGGTAACAATTTTTACGTCTGTAAACTGTTAAGATTTTGAGATATACTCATTCAAACAATTCACACGCCCCCTTTTCACCTTCTCAGCGACGGAATATCAAAAAATTCTCCCTTAGTGAGCACCTACACTCTAACATAAATGTATCCCCAAATTTTCATTTCTTTATGTGCAGTAGTTTTGGCTCGGCGATGATGAATCAGTCAGTCAGTCAGTCAGTCAGTCAGTCAGTCAGTCAGTCAGGACATATTATTTTGTATGTGTAGATCAGATACAGTGTTTAGAAATGCAATTAGTCCGGAGGACTCAATAATTAATTTTTGTGTATTGAAACTGCTTGTACACTATACACTGGACGAGTCAGCTGCAGTCTGGCGTGTTCGCATTTGAACGCACGTACAGCAATGCTAGCGATCAACATCGACTCATAAAACGACCAGCGAATTACGCGTAAATTGGGTCTAGTGTGGCGAGAGCCTAAAATAAAAACTAAACAGTAACCGCCTCTACTGCACCGCGCTCCTTTAACGCCTGAAACCAGAAATATCCGGTAAAGTGTAAGAGTTAGGAAGTGCTACCCCACTATAGGCTGGCGGCATCTCTATTATCCTATCTCTTCGTCGCCGAAAACCTCTGAGTTTATCTCTTTCCTTCGTACGTGCGTCTGTAGAGCCGCAAATTACGTATTAAGCTTTCTTGCTGCACCAACGTAACAACACAGTTACTTGTTCAGGAAAGACCCGCAAGCAGGGCCGTGCAGGGGTGATTCCCCCTCCCCCCCCCAACTCTTCAAACTACGTGCTGCCCGTTTGTTAATTTTCCATCCCCTCTATGATCCCCCTCCCCAGGAAAACTACCTTCCTGCAATTTTTCTCTATACAAATTTAGCAAATGCCGTTTTTAACTAGGTTTAATGAATATGGTGTATTCTTGAAAAGTAATATTTTAAGATTTATATTGATGAAAAATATTGCCCACAATAAATTAAATGAATCACGGTAGTAAGTTAATTACAAACTGTACACCCGGGCTAAGTGATTGGCCTTCTGATCCTCACTTGGCAGGTTCGATTCTGGCTCAGTCCGGTGGTCATTCAAGATATAAGTAAATGATCACAGTGGAATTTATGACCTGACTTCGACGTCTATGCGATACACTTTGTTAGGGTGTCACAAATATCACTGAAGTTTGGTAAACTAACAAAAAACTCGTGACGCAACAGCCTATGAGGAGGGTGTTGTCCACTCAGGTGGAGTCCGCTACCTCTCGTGTCAGATCTCACGAGGCTCAGTCCTGAGTCCAGAATTAAAATCCTTGGACTGTCCCGGAATCGAACCTGAGTAAATGAGTACACACGCTAACCATGCGCCATGAGGCTCGCTAAACAAACAAACAAACAAACAAACAAACAAACAAACAAACAAACAAACAAACAAACAAACAGAAACCTTGGTTTAGCTAATGAAGATCAATGACGGTGAATGAAAGGTGGCATGCCAGATGCGACAGTGCCGCATGCGACCCGTGCCACTAGCGACCGCATAATCTGTAACCGTGCCGGATGCGACCGGCGTTGACAAGCAAATTGTCATTTGATAAGTTGTGTCATCACCCAAGATAAGGTAAGCTAAACGAAGTGCAATGCCATTTCAATAATTCCTATAAGCAGCTACTGCCCCTACTTTACATAACACTTCTGGGGGAAATTCGTTTTACAACACGGAACATGGTGATGCGTTTACGTCTTTTCCCACCGGGCGAGTTGGCCATGCGGTTAGAGGCGCGCGGCCCTGAGCTTGCATCCGGGAGATAATGGGTTCGAATCGCACTGTCGGCAGCCCTGAAGATGGTTTAACGTGGTTTCCCATTTTCACACCAGGCAAATGCTGGGGCTGTACTTTAATTAAGACCAGGGCCGCTTTCTTCCCTTTCCTAGCCCTTTCCTATCCCATCGTCGCCTTAAGACCTGTCTGTGTCGGTGTGACGTAATGCCACTAGCAATAAAAAGTATCCTAATTCTCTGAAATTATTTACGACTTAAAAGGTCTACTTATTTATCGTGTCCTATTAATACCAGGAGTGTTCGAGGACGTGCCTGGTGCAGGTCTTTCTACCTGACTCCCTTGGGCTGCCTGCGCGTCTGGATGTGGGATTATGATAATGACGAAGGGAGAGATGAAACACGGTTTCGGCACGTAGCCTACTCCTCTCGAATAATACCAAGTGGTCTGCTCAATGCTTTACGTCGCCATCCGACGGCCGAATCACCATCAACAGCATCATACCCCCTCACTCCATTTGAACACTGCGAAAAGGTTTGGATTTGAATCCCGGCTTTTGGCATGCAATCTAGTGATTAGAAACGGTCTACCTCCAACTTTCCTACCCTGCCGGCCAACATTCTCATGGTGATTTTTTTTCATCCAGGCTAAGTGGCTCAGACGGCTCAGATGGTTGAGATGCTGGTCTTCGACTCCAACTTGGCAGGTTCGATCCTGGCTCAGTCCGGTGGTATTTGAACGTGCTCAAATACGTCAGCTTTGTGTCGGTGGATTTACTGGCACGTAAAATAAGTCCTGCGGGACTAAATTCTGGCACCCCGGCGTCTCCTTTAAACATAAAAGTAGTTACTGGGACGTAAGGCCAGCAACATTATTATATTTTTCTTTCGACCAATGGCACTCGAACCTGCTAACAACGGTGTCAGACATTTATTTTAGAAAAGACCAAGTTAGCTACTTATAAGCAATCTGCCACTTGGTGACAGCCCTTAATGCAGATCAATTGTAAGTGATTGATGGGTCGCATGCGGCACGGTGCTTATCCGCTCGGTCGCTATTGGCACGATAATGGCCGGGTCGCATCCGGCACGGTCGCATCTGGCACGTAACCGAATGAAATAGGGTAAGGAGGTGGAAGGAATCTGCTATGACCGATTTCGATAGCTGCAGTCGCTTAAGTGTGGCCAAAATCCAGTATTCGGGAGATAGTGGCTTCGAACCCCACTGTCGGCAGCCCTGAATATGGTTTTCCGTGGTTTCCCATTTTCACCCCACTCGCCTCCCGAATGCAAAACTTGGTTCCATAGCCGTAGAACATTACCACGCGAGGCCACTCCTCTCGGTTGTTATCAATAATGTCGTTACGGGGAGTTTAGAAAGTCAGATTGTCGATATAACAGCTGGCTGTACCTTAATTGAGGCCACGGTCGCTTCCATCCCACTCCTAACCCCTTCCTGTCCCATTGCCATAAGACCTATCTGTGTCGGTGCGACGTAAAGCAACTTGTAAAATAAAACAAATGTATGTTCAGTCCGTCAGCGCTTCCGCTGGTGGGATCCTCAACAGCTCTGCCATCAGCTGTCATAGATGGCCTAGGCATCACTGAAGAGGCGTACTAGGGGAATGAGGAGTGAGGTAGTTTCCCGTTGCTTTCCTCACCGAGCCAGAGTTGCTATTACATATCAGTCTGCCAAGCCCAAAACAAAATAAAAAAGAATCTGCTATGGCTATGAATAGGAACTGTCCCAGCATTTGTCTGCAAGTGAAAGTGGGAAACCACAGAAAACCATTCTCAGGGCAGCCGACGGTGCGGTTCGACCCCACTCGCCTCCCGAATGCAAAACTTGGTTCCATAGCCGTAGAACATTACCACGCGAGGCCACTCCTCTCGGTTGTTATCAATAATGTCGTTACGGGGAGTTTAGAAAGTCAGATTGACGATATAACAGCTGACTGTGGAACGCACAAAATGCAAGTTGGAACCACGAGCTCTTCACCCCATCAGCGATCCATACGTGATGACTTAAGACACAACGCATCTTCATTTCAATGATTGCGTTCACCGGTAATGAAAGGATCTCAACGCAAGTTCACCGTAATTTTAAGAGGACGAAGAGGCCAAAATTAGCACAAATGTGTCGTTAAATAACAGAGAAATATCGATGAAACCCAGGAAAGGCGAACTTCCGTAGATTTAGGAATAAAATCCGTGTATCTGAAAATTTGTCACCGGGCAGTTGGCCGTGCGCTTAGGAGCGAACGGCTGTAAGCTTGCATCTGGGAGATAGTGGGTTCATATCCAACTGTCGGCAGCCCTGAAGATGGTTTTCCGTAGTTTCCCATTTTCACACCAGGCAAATGTACCTTAATTAAGGCCACGGCCGCTTCCTTCCAACTCCTAGGCCTTTCCTTTCCCATCATCGCCATAAGACCTATCTGTGTCGGTGTGACGTGAAGCCACTAGGGAAAAAAAATGTCGAAAATCCGTAGAGTTGGAAACGCTGTTTTGTTTATACATAGATGAGTATAATGTATCAATATATTCGTCACCAGTGTATTCCTTATTTTATATTATGGCCTTTGGTTGTTCACCTGATAGTGATAAAGGCAAAGGCGTAACTGGGCCGCAGTGCGGGGGCGGCCCACGATATACCTGAATACTTAATTACTTTGCAAATAAACCAGCGACGCATTCTGTTCCAAATTAAATTATGCAATGTAAAATAGCTGTCTTGTTTTTTTTCATTTTGTATTGATGTAACATCTAAACACCACCTACTTACAGTTGTGATTCACGTTGCACATAATGATGCAACTCTCTTTTAGAACATTAGTATTAGTATTAGTGATGATAAGCGATACCGTGACTTGTGAGACACAGTGCGATTTGATACCGTGATTTTCTGACTTCAATCAATCAATCAATCAATCAATCAATCAATCAATCAATCAATCAATCAATCAATCAATCAATCAATCAATCAATCACTACTGATCTGCATTTAGGGCAGTCTCCAGGTGGCAGATTCCCTATCTGTTGTTTTCCTAGACTTTTCTTAAATGATTGCAAAGAGATTGGAAATTTATTGAACATCTCCCTTGGTAAGTTATTCCAATCCCTAACTCCCCTTCCTATAAACGAATATTTGCCATATTTGCCGTCTTGAATTCCAACTTTATCTTCATATTGTGATCTTTCCTACTTTTAAAGACGCCACTCAAATTTATTCCCCTACTGATGTCCACCCAAGCCATCTCTCCACTGACAGCTCGGAACATACCACTTAGGCTGGTTTCACACCAAGGAAGTCTTTACAAGTCAATCCAGTCACGTCTGGGTACGTCTAGGTCCGTCACGGCAAAGCCCGCCTAGTTAAGTCCTGTGGTTTCAAACCAAGCACGTCCAGTCCAGTCACATCCCCAGGAGAAAGGACAAGGTGTGGATAGAATTCAGTTTTCCTTCTGCCTTGGAAATGGAAGTTGAGCTAGTTAAATTTATAGTTTTGCGCCGGGTAGTTCGCCGAAAAAACAGCAAGATCGCGATTGTGGGTCCATCCGATTAATTTCAGAAGGGATATCTATGGTGCTTTCTCTCATTTGTTTCCCGACTTGGTGAATGATCCGTTCAAATTATATATTTTTTTTTCCGAATGGGGTATAAAAGTTTGTGAAGCTTAATGACCTGGTTCGAAAGAAAGTGAAAAGAAAAACACTAATTACCGAAAGGCCATACAACCAAAGCTTCAGCTAGCAATATTTTTAAGGTAAGTTAACACAAATACTACCTTTAATGCAAATAAGTATTTATTACACCACACAAAATAATTACAATACAAATTATATTATTTTAACATGTTGTTGTTGTTTGAGTCATCAGTCCATAGACTGGTTTGATGCAGCCCTCCATGCCACTCTATCCTGTGCTAACTTTTTCATTTCTACGTAACTATTGCATCCTACATCTGCTCTAATCTGCTTATCATATTCATACCTTGGTCTACCCCTACCGTTCTTACCACCTACACTTCCTTCAAAAACCAACTGAACAAGTCCTGGGTGTCTTAAGATGTGTCCTATCATTCTATCTCTTCTTTTCGTCAAATTTAGCCAAATCGATCTCCTCTCACCAATTCGATTCAGTATCTCTTCATTCGTGATTCGATCTATCCATCTCACCTTCAGCATTCTTCTGTAACACCACATTTCAAAAGCTTCTATTCTCTTTCTTTCTGAGCTAGTTATCGTCCATGTTTCACTTCCATACAATGCCACGCTCCACACAAAAGTCTTCAAAAACATCTTTCTAATTCCGATATTAATGTTTGCAGTGAGCCAATTTCTTTTCTTAAGAAAGCTCTTCCTTGCTTGTGCTAGTCTGCATTTTATGCCCTACTTACTTCTGCCATCGTTAGTTATTTTACTACCCAAGTAACAATATTTATCTACTTCCTTTAAGACTTCACTTCCTAATCTAATATTTCCTACATCACCTGCCTTCGTTCGACTGCACTTCATTACTTTTGTTTTGGACTTATTTATTTTCATCTTGTACTCCTTACCCAAGACTTCATCCATACCATTCAGCAACTTCTCGAGATCTTCTGCAGTCTCAGATAAAATAACAATATCATCGGCAAATCTCAAGGTTTTGATTTCCTCTCCTTGGACTGTGATTCCCTTTCCAAATTTCTCTTTGATTTCCTTTACTGCCTGTTCTATGTAAACATTGAAAAGGAGAGGGGACAAACTGCAGCCTTGCCTCACTCCTTTCTGGATTGCTGCTTCTTTTTCAAAGCCCTCGATTCTTATCACTGCAGACTGATTTTTATACAGATTGTAGATAATTCTTCGTTCTCGGTATCTGATCCCTATCATCTTCAGAATCATAAATAGCTTGGTCCAATCAACATTATCGAATGCCTTTTCTAGATCTACGAATGCCATGTACGAGGGCTTGTCCTTCTTGATTCGATCCTCTAAGATCAGACGTAAAGTCAGTATTGCTTCACGTGTGCCTACATTTCTTCTGAAGCCAAATTGATCTTCTCCCAACTCAGCTTCAACTTGTTTTTCCATTCTTCTGTAAATAATACGTGTTAAAATGTTGCAGGCATGAGATACTAAACTAATGGTGCGGTAGTTTTCACACCTGTCAGCACCGGCTTTCTTGGGAATAGGTATAACAACATTCTTCCGAAAATCGGATGGGACGTCTCCTGTCTCATACATCTTGCACACTAAATGAAATAACCTTGCCATGCTGGTTTCTCCTAAGGCAGTCAGTAATTCAGAGGGAATGTCATCAATTCCAGTTGCCTTGTTCCTGTTGAGGTCACTCACAGCTCTGTCAAACTCTGACCTCAAAATTGGGTCTCCCATTTCATCAGCATCAACAGTCTCTTCATGTTCCAGAACCAAATTATTTACATCTTTACCTTGATACAACTGTTGGATATGCTCCTGCCATCTTCCTGCTTTGTCTTCTTTCCCTAGAAGTGGCTTTCCATCTGAGCTCTTAATATTCATACACCTAGATTTCCTTTCTCCAAAGGTTTCCTTGATTTTCCTGTATGCAGCATCTACCTTACCCAGGACCATACAGCCTTCGACTTCCTTGCACTTCTCCTTCAGCCATTCTTCCTTAGCTACCTTGCACTTTCTATCCACTTGATTTTTTAATCGTCTCTATTCTTTTCTGCCCTCTTCATTTCTATAATTCTTGTATTTTCGTCGTTCATCAATCAGGTTTAGTATCTCCTGAGTTATCCACTGATTCTTAGTTGATCTTTTCTTCCTTCCTAACATTTCTTCAGCAGCCCTACTGACTTCATTTTTCATGACTCTCCACTCTTCCTCTATAGTGTCATTACAGTAATATTAACATAATTACAAAGCACAGACATTTAAGAAAATTTCATAAAAGAAAATCCACTTTTCCAGATTCATGCACAAAACGCAAGAAGGAAAAAACGCTAAATAACTACACTGATCAGAATGTGACTCGTGTTGTTAAAACAATGAGACTGGACTGGACTGGACGCATCAGAATCAAGCCCGGTTTGGTTCCCCTTCCACTTGACGGGACTGGTTTAACCTTGACTTGACTGAGACTTGGTCTGTGTGAATGAAATATAGCTGCGGTAGCACAAAACAAAGGGAGATTCCCGTGTTGGATTTTCCTGTTGACGGTCTAGACGTGACTGGACGTGTTTGGTGTGAAACCAGCCTTAGTCGAGCAGCTCGTCTCCTTTCTCCCATATCTTCCCAGCCCAAACTTCGTAACATTTTTTAACGCTACTCTTTTGTCGTAAATGGCCCAGAACAAATCGAGCTGCTTTTCATTGGATTTTTTTCAGTTCTTGAATCAAGTAATCCTGGTGAGGGTCCCATACACTGGAACCATACTATACTTGGGGTCTTACCAGAGACTTACATGCCATCTCCTTTACATCCTTACTACAACCCCTAAATACCCTCATAACCATGTGCAGATATCTGTACGGCACCCTTTATTTACAATCATATTTATGTGATTACCCCAATGAAGATCTTTCCTTATATTAAGACCTAGGTATTTACAATGATCCCCATAAGGAACTTTCACCCCATCAACGCAGTAATTAAAACTGAGAGGACTTTTCCTATTTGTGAAACTCACAACCTGACTTTTAAACCCGTTTATCATTATACCATTGCCTACTGTCCATCTCACAACATTATCGAGGTCATTTTGCAGTTACTCACAATCTTGTAACTTATTTATTATTCTGTACAGAATAGCATCATCTGCAAAAAGCCTTATCTCTGATTCCACTTCTTTACACATATCATTTATATATATATATATATATATATATATATAAGAAAACATAAAGGTCCAATAATACTGCCTTGAGGAATTCCCCTCTTAATTATTACAGGCACAGATAAAGCTTCGCCTACTCTAATTTTCTGAGTCTGTTTTCTAGAAATATAGCCAAACATTCAGTTACTCTTTTGTCTAGTCCGATTTCACTCATTTTTGCCAGTAGTCTCCCATGATCTACCCTATCAAATGCCCTAGATAGGTCAACCGCGATACAGTCCAATTGACCTCCTTAATCCAGGATATCTGCTATATCTTGCTGGAATCCTACAAGTTGAGCTTCAGTGGAATAACCTTTCCTAAACCCAAACTACCTTCTATCAAACCAGTTATTAATTTCGCAAACATGTCTTATATAATCAGAAAGAACGCTTTCCCAAAGCTAACATGCAATGCATGTCAAACTGACTGGCCTGTAATTTTCAGCTTTATGTCTATCACCCTTTCCTTTATACACAGGGGCTACTATAGCAACTCTCCATTCATTTGGTATAGCTCCTTCATGCAAACAAAAATCAAACAAGTACTTCAGATATGGTACTATATCCCAACCCATTGTCTTTAGTATATCCCCCGAAACCTTATCAATTCCAGCTGCTTTTCTAGTTTTCAACTTTTGTATCTTACTGTAAATGTCATTGTGGTCATAGGTAAATTTCAATACTTCTTTAGTATTAGTCACCTTCTCTATCTGGACATTATCCTTGTAACCAACAATCTTCACATACTGCTGACTGAATACTTCTGCCTTTTGAAGATCCTCGAATGCACACTCCCTTTTTTTCATTAATGATTCCTGAAATATGCTTCTTGGAACCTGTTTCTGCCTTAACTTTTTCGTAGCTTACACATTCTTCTTTCACCAGAATGAATACTCTTCCATTTTTCACTAAAATTTGTATGGCCGCCAATTATGCTTGCCATCATGTTATCCTTAGCTGACTTCTTTGCTAGATTCAATTTCCTAGTAAGTTCCTTCAATTTCTCCTTGCTTCCACAGGCATTTCTAACTCTATTTCTTTCCAACCTGCACCTCCTTCTTAGTCTGTTTACTTCTCTGTTATAATATAGTGGACCTTTACCATTCCTTACCACCTTTAAAGGTACAAACCTATTTTCACATTCCTCAACAATTGCTTTAAACCCATCCCAGAGTCTGTTTACATTTTTATTTACCGTTTTCCACCGATCATAGTTACCGCTTAAAAACTCCCTCATGCTTATTTTATCAGTCATATGGTACTGAATAATAGTCCTAATTTTAATATCTACCTTTCTTACACATTTATTTTTAACTACCACAAAAACAGCTTCGTGATCACTAATACCATCTATTAATTCGGTTTATCTATAGAGCTCATCCTTTTCTTACCAGCATCACATCCAGAATTCTACCCTCTAGTTGGTTCCATCACTTTCTGAATCAGATGCCCTTCCCATATTAACTTATTGTCCATTCGTTGTTCATGCTTCCTGTCTTTCGCATTACCTTCCCAATTGACATTTGGTAAATTGAGATCACCCGCTACAATCACGTTCCTTTCCTTATCGTTTCCCACATAGCTGAGTATCTTATCAATTAATTCTGTATCAGCGTCTGCGCTACCCTTTCCCGGTCTGTACACTCCAAAGACATCAAGTTGCCTGTTATCTTTAGAGATGAGCCTTACCCCTAGAATTTCATGTTTGTCATCTTTAACTTTTTCGTAGCTTACACATTCTTCTTTCACCAGAATGAATACTCTCCCTCCTACCATTCCTAACCTATCTCTACGATACACCCTCCAGTTCCGTGAGAAAATTTCTGCATCCATTATATCATTTCTCAGCCATGATTCAACTCCTGTTACAATATCTAAAGTATATATCTATTAAATTACTTAATTCTATTCCTTTCTTTACAATACTTCTACAGTTGAGCACTAACATTTTATGCCATCCCTACTTGATTTCCAGTTCCCTGTTCCCTGTACCTTCCTACAACCCTTCTAAACAAATTTCCTAACTTATATACACCACTGCGGTTTAAGTGAAGGCCGTCTGAGCGCAGATCCCCATCTCCTACCAACCCATTAGGATCTAGAAATCTCACTCCCAGTTTCCCACATACCCACTCCATACTCTCATTTAAATCCCCAATCACCTTCCAGTCAGTATCCCTTCTACACATTATTCCACTGATAACAATCTCCGGTTCCTTAAACTTCACCCGTGCTGCATTTACCAGGTCCCACACATCCCCAACTATGTTGGTACTTATACCTGCTTTTCTTACGTTGTTAGTACCAACGTGAAACACTACCACCTTCTCCTTTTCCTCTTCCTTCTCTTCTACTTTTCTCAACATCTGCCTTAAGGTAATTCCTGGATAATACTCTACCCTGGTACCCTTTCCTCCACACACTTTCGCGACATGTCTAACGATGGAATCCCCCATGACCAGAGCCTCAACCCTACCCACCTCATTTGATTCCTCCCCTCCTCGTCAGTCCTATCTTTCTTGACAGCTGCAGAAGCTACTTCCTCCTCCCTTTCCTTCCTCCCATGACCCTGTTCCACCTGTCTTTTCGAATCCACTACTCCACATTTCCCTTTCCTGCCTTTTTCCTTTCTCCTACTCCCACACTTCTCAGCAACAGTTCCCTGTTCCTCATCTTCCCTCGGTTGTTCTACCTGCAGTGACTCGTACCGATTTCTCACCGACACCTGTCGTGAATTCTGATCCTGAATGGAGCCCTTAGCCTGCAATCTCCTTCCTCTTAAAACATTAGACCACCTGTCTTCTACAAGTCCACCCCCTTTCCTTCCCATCCCTCTTTTACACCGACTGTATCCTGTACATTGTTTGAGGGAGGCCTACTTTCCTTCCTGTCCTCTGGGAGAATCCTAACTATCTCCCTCAAACTCTCCAACTCTTCCCTCATACTCCTTAATGCCTGGCCACACCCACAGTTCCTACACTTGCACTCCTTAGTCATTCTTTACTGAATAATGAAAAGAAAAGGAAAAAGAAGATAACTTATTCTATGCAAAATAAAAATGAAAGGAAAGAAATATTGTCTAGGATAGTTCACAAAGATCACACGACAATAAGTTAATTAATATAGGCTACCACTTCACTACAATACTACTTAATTGTACGATTTTTATTCCTACAACACCCTAACAGGATGAAAATTGCTGTTAATTACTGGAAACAGAGAATAATACACAAGAATTACACAATTCTCAACTGCATTTAAGTCTAACCTAATTTCTACAACAGAATTTTAGTAAGAGAGTTACTACAGATACCACAGATACTATACTACACAAATATTTCACAGTAATGGAATAAACACACTATTTTCTAATTAGATACTATAGTACAGTACGCTGCAATAATTTTAAACTACGTTCAGATTATGTTCAGATACTGCAACACACTACAATAATTTTAAACTACGTTCGGGCGTATTCTAATTACAACTGGTTATTACCAAGCACAAACAGAAAAGAAAATTACCATAAGTTCGAAATTCGCAAAACTACTCAAAATAATAGAATAGGCACTCTAATTTCTAATAAGTTACTATACTACACTACAATAATTTTTAAACTACGTTCAGACGTATCCTAATTACAATAGGTTATTACTAAGCACAAATACAGTAGAAATGAAAATTCCAATTAGGCCTAAAGTTAGATATTCGCAAGAACTACCGGTATTCAAAGATTACCAACAAAGTTAAACACGTAGACAAATTAATATTAGTACTATTATCTGCGCACCTTTTCTGGATACATTTACACCCTAGTGCTGAATTGGTCGACCTCGGCAATCCTCGAGATTCGTACTGGCAACCTTTGAAACACAAACTATGAATCGCTTATGCATCGCTGTGCGACATCTGGCGTACACTTTACGTACTAGCACTGTTGTTATTTACACAGCAAAGCCAAACTATAGAATTCACTCTAGGAATAAGATTCGCATCGAGAAATGTTATATAATGTGTGTGTGACACAGTTATTGGCTTAAGATGACAAAGGTTTAGCAAAATTCATATCGATCGATCATATTATCGATTCAATTCAGATTTCATTTCCATTCAGTTGGCAGTACTACTGGAACCGGAACTGCTTCCTCCTTACTCCTCACACCCGTACACAAAAATATCGATAAAAAGTGCGCAGATAATACTTTATCCTATTATGCTGTAAAAGAAATGAAACCTGCCGTTTCCACAAAAGTACACACGAATATAACAGGCAAGATACTATCTAATATGCCGTACCGTATTTACACTACAATTCTCAACTGAAATGTAATTATGCGATTATTACAGATGGTGGATTACTATTATTTTCCCTACTCCGCGGGACGGAGAATAAAATTGTCCTTAAATGCTTAAAATATGAGGTTGTTTACAATAATTTCTCAAAAGTATTTCTGTCTAAACTACGCCAGGGACTTGAATTGCATTTATGGGGATCTAGGAACTTGATTATTAGTTAACCGCTCACAAATACTGAAAGATCCAGGGTGTGAAATATAAATTACGGATACTTTAACTGCCTACTCAGGACTACAAATGATTTGAATACAATAATCAGCTGATTTTTATTTATATTTTCTTGATGCACTACACCTTTGTTCACAACTGTAGCCAACAATGCCAATATTTGAATACGAAGAGCGACAATAACCAATAACAATACGACGGTTTAATATTTCGCCAGTGGAATACTGTATATTCTGTTGAAATCCCTTCTTTAAACAAAATTTACAACAGTATCGCGTTATTTAAAGAAGTTATTACCTCCGTGATAGGTGGAACCGTTGAACTGCTATTTGAAATACCCTGTCAAATGCCTGCACTAATAGACTATAACCGCTGCTGAAGTTACGACTCTTTAATATCCCGTCTTTGTAAATATTTTTAATCTGCCAATTTATTTCTAGGCTCATAAACATAATATTTGTTGCATCTAAGATTGTTTTTGGGCATGCTGAAATCCAACCCAAAGTCAATGATAAACTCCGACCAAAAGTCACGGAGTTCCAGGAAAAGGCTCGACCGATCGACTGTGACTTTCAGAACACCAAAAACCGCCTGATTGAGGCTGCAAAAGAAGTTGCTGAAATCAAAAGAAGCAAAAACATGCCTGGTGGAATGAAACCTGTGTTTCAGTTCTCAAGGAAAGGATCGACGCATGGAAACAATATTATTCTGGAAAATCGCTAACTGACTGGGAACCTACAAAGCCCAAAGGGCCCAGACAGTGATCCGAGATGAGAAACGTAAATATGAAAAGTCACTTATTGAGAAGCTCGACCAAGACTTTAAGAGAAATGAAACCAGAAACAATATCAATCAATCAATCAATCAATCAATCAATCAATCAATCAATCAATCAATCAATCAATCAATCAATCAATCAATCAATCAATCAATCAATCAATCAATCAATCAATCACTATTGAACTGCATTTAGGGAAATCGCCCAGGTGGCAGATTCCCTATCTGTTGTTTCCCTAGCCTTTTTTTTTTTTAATGATTTGAAAGAAACTGGGAATTTATTGAACATCTCCCTTGATAAGTTATTCCAATCTCTAACTCCCCTACCTATAAACGAATATTTGCCCCAGTTTGTCCTCTTGAATTATAACTTTATCTTTATATTGTGATCTTTCCTACTTTCAAAGACACCACTCAAACTTATTCGTCTACTAATGTCATTCCACGCCATCTCTCCACTAAAAATGAAATGGCATATGGCTTTTAGTGCCAGGAGTGTCCGAGGACAAGTTCAGCTCGCCAGATGCAGGTCTTTTGGTTTGACGCCCTTAGGCGGCCTGCGCGTCGTGATGAAGATGAAATTATGATGAAGACGACACATTCACCCAGCCCCCGTGTCAGCGAAATTAACCGGTTATGGTTAAATTTCCCGACCCAGCCGGGAATCGAACCCGGGTCTCCTGTGACCAAAGGCAAGCACGCTAACCATTTAGCCATGGAGCCGGACATCTCTCCACTGACAGCTCGGAACATACCACTTAGTCGAGCAGCTCGTCTTCTTTCTCCCAAGTCTTCCCAGCCCAAATTTTGCAACATTTTTATAACGCTACTCTTTTGTCGGAAATCACCCAGAACAAATCGAGCTGTTTTTCTTTGGATTGTTTCCAGTTCTTGAATCAAGTAATCCCGGTGACGGTCCCATACACTGGAACCATACTCTAGTTGAGGTCTTACCAGAGATTTATAAGCCCTCTCCATTACATCCTTACTACAAACCCTAAACACCCTAATAACCCTTTATTTACAATCCCATTCATGTAATTACCCCAATGAAGATCTTTCCTTATATTAACACCTAGGTACTTACAGTGATCCCCATAAGGAACTTTCACCCCATCAACGCAGTAATTAAAATTGAGAGGACACTTCCTATTTGTGAAACTCACAACCTGATACTTAACCCCGTTTAACACCGTACCATCGCCTGCTGTCCATCTCACAACATTATCGAGGTCATTTTGCAGTTGCTCACAATCTTGTGACTGATATATTATTCTATACAGAATAACATCATCCGCAAAAAGCCTTATCTCTGATTCCACTTCTTTGCTCATATCATTTATATATATATATTATTATTATTATTATTATTATTATTATTATTATTATGCGTGAATGGTCCCTTTTGGAACACACGAAGCTTTATTTATGATTTCGTTTGCGGAGGATCCAGGATGCTTTCATCTGTTGACTAAAGATACTTTTCCTTTCTTCCGTCCACTTGGTACCTGCTCTTTTTGGTACTTCATTCTCTGGAGTAACTTCCCAATTGTCAATTTTCTTTCTATATATATTTCGATTCAAAATGTCTTCACAGAGAATTTGTGCGTTCTTCATGTCCGCTTTTGTTTGTTGTATCCCAGGAAAATTCTTCAGTTTGTCAACTCTTTCAAGAACTTGGTGGGTTAGTCTAGTTTCTGGAAGCCTCTTAACATGTCCATAAAATTTTAGCCTTTTTTTCCTGAGGTCTGCCGCAATATTAGATAATTTTTCTGTGGATTTCCGGGTTTGGAGGCGGTACCCTTCTCCCGTGTGTCTTGGTCCTAAAATTTTCCTCATGATTTTTCGCTCTTCTTTTAGGATATTTTCCAGTTCGCCCTTTCTATGAAGCGTTAGAGTTTCCTCTGCATATAAAGCCTCCGGTTTGATTACAGTATTGTAATGTTTAATCTTAACGTGGAGAGACATACTTTTTTTGTTGTAGATTTCTCTTGTTCTCCCATAAGCTCTTCTGAGTTTTTGGACACGGTTGTTTTGGGCTATTTTCTCTTGTCCGGTTGGTTCGAGGATTTCGCCCAGGTATTTGAAGTGAGGGACTCTGTTGATTTGTCCGTATTTTGTATTGAGACTATGGATGTCTAGTTTTGCACAGAAAAATTCAGTTTTCTGGAAGGAGATACGAAGTCCGACCTTTCTGGCACATTCTTGGAGAATTTCAACTTGCTTTATTGCTGTGACTTCATCGCTGGACAAAAGGGCCAGGTCATCCGCGAAGGCTAAGCATGGAATTTCAAGCTTGTTTTTTCGTGTCCCGATGTTTACTGGGTTCCAGCTATTTTGTGCTTTCAGTTCGTTTTCCCATTCCCTCATCACCTTATCTAGTACGAGGTTGAAGAGGAGGGGTGATAGTCCATCTCCTTGCCGGACACCAGTTTTTATCAGGAATTCGTCTGAGATTTCTCCCATGAATTTCACTCTTGACTTTGTGTCAGTGAGGGTCTGTTTGGTCAAGTTTAGCGTTTTGGAGTCTAGTCCCTGTTCTTTCAGGATGCTGAACAGAGATTCACGATCAACTGAATCATAAGCCTTCTTGAAATCTACGAAGGTACAGATGATTGGAAGGTTTCTGAGGGCCCTGAATTTTATATATATATAAGAAAACATAAAGGTCCAATAATACTGCCTTGAGGAATTCCCCTCTTACTTATTTTCAGGGTCAGATAAAGATTCGCCTACTCTAATTATCTGAGATCTGTTTTCTACAAATATAGCAGCCCACTCAGTCAAATTTTCTCTAGTCCAATTGCACTCATTTTTGCCAGTAGTCTCCCATAATCCACCCTATCAAATGCCTTAGACAGGTCAATCGCGATACAGTCCATTTGACCTCCTGAATCCAAGATATCTGCCATATCTTGCAGGAATCCGATGATATGGTTGTGAGGGCAGAAAGCGCACGAGAAATGATGCAATTGTTAGATGAACTCAGCACGAAACTAGAAGAATATGGAATGAGAATCAATAAGAAGAAGACCAAAAGTGTGATAATTGGGGGGAGAGGTAGAAAATGTCGTATTAATCTAGGGGTGAAGGAATGGAACAAGTCAATAACATTTTAAATATTTGGAGAGTATGATCAGGGAAGGTACGTACTGCACAACAAAAATTAAGAAAAGAATTGCCATGGCAAAAGAAAGTTTAAAGATAAAATTGAAATTACTTTGTGGACCACAAAACAAATATGTGGGGAAAAGACTTGCCAAGAGTTGCGCTGTATGGTGTAGAGACTGGGACAGCACGGAAGAAACGCGAAAGAAGATTGTAAGCACTAAAGGTACTGATATGGAGGAGAACAGAACAAGTGAAATGGGAGACCGGGTAAGGAGTGAAGAGTTGGAGAAGAACGAACTATGACGCAAAGGAGAAAAATTAACTGGATCGGACATTGTTTGAGGAGGGACTGTTTACTGAAAGAAGGAATAGAGGGAATGGTGAAAGGCAAAAGAAGAAGAGGAAAGAAAAGGTACCAAATGCTGGACAGCATGAAAGGAAAGAAATATTCGGAGATGAAAATCCTGGCTATGGACAGGGAAAAGTGGAAGCGGTTTATCCCATGGTAAATCCTGCAAGAAGGCAGATTACCTAAATGAATGATTTTCCCAGGAACGAACCAATTTCTGGTGTTGGCTGAGTGAACTCCAGAGACATGACTCCCATATCCCTGGCCCATCCCAACTAAAGGTCGCCTGGGTGTGTACCCAGCATTGAATGGTCTGCGAGTGCCAGAGTGGGACGAAGTCAAATCCACTAGTCCGAGTACGAAATTGTATTTCGCGATACATTCTTTTTTTTTTTTTCTGCTAGTTGTTTTACGTCGCACCGACACAGATAGGTCTTACGGCGACGATGGGACAGGAAAGGGCTAGGAGTGGGAAGGAAGCGGCCGTGGCCTTAATTAAGGTACAGCCCCAGCATTTGCCTGGTGTGAAAATGGGAAACTACGGAAAACCATTTTCAGGGCTGCCAACAGTGGGGTTCGAACCTATTATATCCCGAATACTGGATACTACTCGCACTTAAGCGACTGCAGCTATCGAGTTCGGTGATACATTCTTAAATAATAATAATAATAATAATAATAATAATAATAATAATAATAATAATAATAATAATAATAAGACCGGGCGAGTTGACCGTGCGGTTAGGGGCGCACGGCTGTGAGCTTGCATCCGGGAGATAGTGGGTTCGAATCCCACTGTCAGCAGCCCTGAAGATGGTTTTTCGTGGTTTCCCATGTCCACACGAGGCAAATGGGGCTTCCTTCCAACTCCTTGGCCTTTCCTCTCCCATTGTCGCCACAAGACCTATCTGTGTCGGTGCGACGTAAAGCCACTGGCAAAAAATAAAAAGAAGACGAAGACAAGTTGTTTTACGTCCCACCGAAACAGATAGGTCTTACGGTAACGATGGGTCAAGAAATGGCTAGAACTGGCTCCGAACAAAAAGTGAGGTAGATATGAATCTGTACGTAGATGAATGAAGTAGAGCAAATCACATAACTGTAGACTCAAAGAAGAAATAATGGATACATTTTGGAAATAAGAAAGAAAGCTAATCGGCAGGAAACCTTTCTGGAGTGCAATAAAGAATCTTATAAAGAGGGAAATGAAGTGTATTTTGGGTAAATCAGGTGAACTCATTGTTAAGGTTGCCAGGTTGTTGAAATGCCAGGTCATGTCGACACGACTTAACGACATCTGCTCAAGAAAACACTGAGACATAACTTACTGTCAAAAGCAAAGTCATCTCCGTACAGGCCATGAAGGCCTTTGGAGGGGTGAAAGGTATAGGCTTCAACTAATCCGTAATCTTGGCACTTGATGGGGTAATAAATGGTGGGGTAATAAATGATGGGGTAATAAATGCTACTGTAAATGCTCTACGTTCGGCCGCCTTTGCCACCTGGTACTCATTTTTGGTGTAGGCAGAGTGGACCTCAGAGCCATGTGCACCTCCGGAAGTGGAAATATTTAATTTTACGACTTCCTGACGGGGATTCGAACCTAGGTCCTTCCGGGCGAACCGTGCACGCCTTTACCGCCTCGGCCAGGCAGCCCCTGCGCTAGCTATAATTACATTGTAGGCACAAACTTTATTACCATATTTTGCTGTTTTATTTTCTACATAAAAGTTTAAAACCCTTATTATTCTTTACTTCTAGCCTTTATCAATAATGCTGAATCTCTCTTAATCACACGTTATAAGAACACTGGTATGAACTCTGTTGCTCTCACGCCAGCAAAGCACAGCACAAACTACCAGCTTAACCACTTCTGCTAAAAGAATTTTAAAATGAAAGAATGCAGGGTTTCGTTAATTGCTGCGGTGACAAAAACCAGATGCCCCAGTGTCTCGCGCTTGGGCAAGGCACCGGGGGTTCGCTCGCCGAATACACATTCTGATCGCTAGAACTGAACTGATGTGCAGGATCGGTAAAAAATGGCAGAAAAAAAGTGGTCCGCCTCTGTGGTGTAGTGGTTAGCGTGATTAGCTGCCACCCCCGGAGGTCCGGGTTCGATTCCCGGCTCTGCCACGAAATTTGAAAAGTGGTACGAGGGCTGGAACGGGGTCTACTCAGCCTCGGGAGGTCAACTGAGTAGAGGTGGGTTCTATTCCCACCTCAGCCATCCTGGAAGTGGTTTTCCGTGGTTTCCCACTTCTCCTCCAGGCAAATGCCGGGATGGTACCTAACTTAAGGCCACGGCCACTTCCTTTCCTCTTCCTTGCCTGTCCCATCCAATCTTCCCATCCCTCTACAAGGCCCCTGTTCAGCATATCAGGTGAGGCCGCCTGGGCGAGGTACGAGTCATTCTCCCCAGTTGTATCCCCGACCCAAAGTCAGAAGCTCCAGGACACTGCCCTTGAGGCGGGATCCCTCGCTGAGTCCGAGGGAAAAACTGACCCTGGAGAGTAAACAGATTAAGAAGAAGAAGAAGAAAAAAGTGAAATGGCGTATGGATTTTAGTGCCGGGAGTGCCCGAGGACAAGTTCGGCTCGCCAGATGCAGGTCTTTTGATTTGACATCCTTAGGCGACCTGTCTTAGGCGACCTGCGCGTCATGATGAGGATGAAATGATGATGAAGACGACACATGCACCCAGCCCCCAGGCCAGCGAAATTAACCAATTATAGTTAAAATTCCCGACCCTGCCGGGAATCGAACCCGGGTCCTCTCTAACCATTTAGCAACGGAGCCGGACAACCATGGCAGAACTGAGTTGTTTATATGAGAAGAAAAGGCGTCACGCACGCTGTTAAAATTGGAGAGTTACTTCAGACGTTTAAATACGGGACACATGGCAACCCTAACGAAAAGATATGTTGAAGCTGAATTGGGCAGTGGCGGCGATTGTTGTGCGGGCGAGGTGGGGAGCAAGTCGCCCCCTCACTTTATGGAGGAAATATATAAAAAATATTCCATTTTAGCCACCTAAAACATGAAATTACAGAAAAAAATTTTTATACAAATCCTGCTGTATACTACCTAATGCTTTTCTTTAATTTCTTCACCTATTTAAAAATTCATAGCGGAAATTAATTAATTAATTAATTAATTAAGGCTACGGCCGCTTCATTCCCACTCCTAGCCCCTTCTTATCCCATCGTCGCCATAAGACCTATCTGTGTCGATGCGACGTAAAGCTACTTATAGAGAGAATTTGGAAAGGGAATCAAAATCCAACGAGAGTAAATCAAAACTCTGCGATTTGTCGATGATATTGTTATTTAATCTGAGTCAGCAGAAGATCTGGAGAAATTGGTGAATGGCATGGGCACAGTGTTGGGGAAGGAGTACAAGATAAAAATAATTGCATATAAGACAAAAGTAATGGAGTGGAGATGAACGAAGTCAGGTGATTCAGGAAATATTAGATTAGGATTAGTCTTCAAAGAAGTAGATGACTATTGTTACTTGGGTAGCAGAAAAACTAATGATGGCAGAAGTAAGGACATAAAATGCAGATTAGCACAAGCCAGGAAGGTCTTTCTAAAGAACTTCGAACAATAATATAAGAATTAGAAAATGTTTCTGAAGACTTTCGTCTGGAGTGTTCCAATGTATGGAAGTGAAACATGGACTATAACCAGAACAGAAAGAAAGAAAACACAAACTTCAAAAATATGGTGTTACAGAAGAATGCTGAAGGTGAGATGGGTAGATCGAAACATGAATAATGAGATACTGAATCGAAATGGTGAGAGGAAATCCATTTGGTGAAATATGGCGAGAAGAAGACAGAATGGTATGACACACCTTAAATAATAATATTACTGTATTTGCTTTACGTCCCACTAACTACAGTGGTGGACAGTTTTATTGCATCACCATGTATTACTTTGCCGTTTTGTCTTTTTTAGCTGTTTGCTTCAGTTTATACCAGTCCCATTGTTGACAGATTCTTGCCATGATAGTTTGACATTTGGTTTGACTTCTTGTCACATTTTTTCCAACAGTACACAACTCTTCGTTGTTGTTTTTGTTGTTTGTTTACGATGAAGCCAGTGTTTATATAGTCATTTTGAGTTGTCACTTTGCAGCGAGATGATGGGTAGGTCAGTTGATTATCGCCATTCATCTTATGGTCTCGGCACCAGTGAGATAGCCTTTGCTGCTGTATTTGCTTTACGTCGCACTGACACAGACAGGTCTTATGGCGAAGATGGGAGAGGAAAGGCCTAGGAGTCGGAAGGAAGCGGCCGTGGCCTTAATTGAGGTACAGCCCCAGCATTTGCCTGGTGTGAAAATGATAAACCACAGAAATCCATCTTCAGGGCAGTCGACGGTGGGGTTCGAACCCACTATCTCCCGGATGAAAGCTCACAGCTGCGCGACCCTAACCGCACGGCCTTCTCGCCAGGTGAGATGGCCTTTAAAACAGATTTTAATAAGTTTACGATTTCGAGGTTACTGAAAAATACAGAGAGAAAGGAAATGTTGATCATGAGAAAGTAAGAGATCTACTGCTAAACAGGACAGGGTATTGAAAAGGGGCTTTTGCTCAACGATCGTTGCCTGCCATCAACTGAACTTAAGGGAGACTGGAAAGAAATGTGCAACATCTCAGTAACCAGTAAAACTGTGAGAAATATACTACTGGAAGCTGGACTCTCAGCCTGCCGTCCTTAAAAGAAGCCCTTATTGACCAAGATAATGCGACAACAGCGGCTAATATGGGAAAAAAATAACCACATGCGACATAGACACCAGACATGTGGAACAGAGTAATATTTTCAGACGACTCCAAATATAATCTGCATGGCTCAGATGGAAAAGGGTTTGTGAGTCGAAGGAAAGGTGAAGAATTTTTGCCATCATATATAACACATACAGTCAAACACACACAAGGAAAGATGGTCTGGGCCGCATTTCCAGTCACGGAGTAGGACTTCATAAATGGCACTGTCAATGCGGATGCCTATATAAGCAAGAGACCAGTTTGGAGATGTTCCCACTTGAATCTTTCAGAATGACTCCGCTCCTTGCCGCAGAGCGTTGAAGGTGAGTCCTGTGATTAATATTTGTACCAAGTGCTGTCACGTTTGTGGTTAACTACCACGTATTTCTACATTTCAGGTAAAATACCTTCTTAGACAAAATGGGGTTCGAGTGTTAAAATGGCCTGGAAATAGCCCTGATCTCAATCCTATTGAGAACTGTTGGAAGGTTATGGGAAGTGCTGTCACCAAAAACAAGCTACGGAATAAATAGGAACTGTTGGAGACTCATGTGCGTGTGTAGTTTCATGCACAGAATGAGGATTACATTAAAAAGTTATTTTTTTTCAATGCTTTCACGATGCCAAGCGGTGAATAAGGCACGTGGTGGATCAACAAAGTATTTAATGGCAACAGTGCATTCATATGAGGCAACTGTGCATTTACAAACACTAAAATCGATCAGTGTTATGTTATAACATTAATATGCAGTGTTTCTTTCAAAATTAGTATTAAAATTTCAGAAGAGCAAACAGAATAGCTCACATATCCACTTACATTCATGTTTCAAGAAAGTGTTAAATTATAAAAGAACAAACCTTTTTATAGAAACAAAAATTAAGAATGAAATAAAATTGGGGCCGATGACCTCCGTTGTAAGGCCCCTTAAAACAACAAGCAACAAGCAAAATAAAATTGACGAAAATTATTGCGTAGGCTATATTAATTTCTATATTTCTATATTTTAAGCTCAGTTATTCAATTATTATAGCAAAATTTGTTAATTACGAAACGTGTTGCAATAAATATTTCCACCACTGCACTTTTACGGCTTTCGGAGGCTCCGAGATGCCGGAATTTAGTCTTGCAGGAGTTCTTTTACGTGCCAGTAAATCTAGCGACACGAGGCTGACGTATTTGAGCACCTTTAACTACCACTGGACTGAACCAGGATCGAACCTGCCACGTTGAGTTCAGAAGGCCAGCGCCTCAAGCGTCTGTGGCACTCAGCCCGGCGACACACCTTAAGAAATCCAGGACTTCTTCAGTTAGATTTTAAGGGAAGTGTAGGTGGTAGGAAGGTAAAAATATGGTCAACCAGATATACTGTAGTTGTTACGTCGAGGTGGGAAGGTTAACACAGGATAGGGTCGCCGGTCTGTGGCCTGATGACCCAGCAACAACAACACTTACTGTATTTCCAACTCTGATATAATACTTTTCAAAAGTAGAAGATGTTACAGACGTGAAAACTTGTACTTGAAATATTTAAAAATAAAGAAACACGTAGTTTTTTGTTTTTGGAAAATCCACTTAACGGGATGAAAAGCATTGAAAATGCGGATGAATGTTTAAAATGAGTATGTATATCTACAGTATATCTCAAAAACTTAACATGGTACAGACGTGAAAATTAGTATTTGGAATGTCTTTTAAAAATACAGGAAGAATTGTTTTGTTCTGTTTTCGGAAAAGCCACTTAACGGGGGTGAAAAGAAGTGAAGAATAAGTTGAATACTTTTTATTTGGATACTTCTATCTCAAAAACTGAAGATGTTACAGACGTAAAAATTGATATTTGGAATCCCATTTAAAAATTTAAAAACGCGTATTTTTGGTTTTTGGAACATCCACTTAGTTGGGGCGGCAGGGGGAAGACTAATAAAGTGGTTGAATTATTTTTATGGTGATGCTTATATCTCAAAACTGAAGATGTTACAGACATGGAAATAGGTACTGGAATGTCCTTTAAGAATAAAGAAACGCGCATTTTTGGATTTTCGACTTCAGAGAGGACTGTTTCCCACAAGTACAGATCTATGTCGCATGTTTTAGAGTTAGCTCTGCCAGTAGCCTGATTATCTTAGTCCCAAAAAGCAACACCACAAATGTGGTGTACAAAGAGGTTCTGGGGTAAATGAAACTCAGTTTTTCTGTGAGTTTTTATACCTTAAGGATTTTCAGAGAATGTCTTGGTGCAGTACCGAGGAACGATTACGTTTATCAAATTACGAAATCCACGCGAGCGAAGCGGCGGGTAACAGCTAGTCATAAAGTAAAATAAAAGTATACCGACTCTCAAAAGCGTTACTATTCGACATGAGAATTCGCCGCTCGCTCGTAGAACTCTCAGGCTATAACCCATAAAATGGTATAATTCCACCTGCGATCAGACTTGTAGACGTCGGTCCGGTGGGATGCACAAGTGGCTACTGTTGGTCCGTGGTCCAACAGCTCTCTCGTGGTTCTACCCCTCTGCATTCGGGAGACGGGACACGGCTGGCCCCGATCGTCGACTGTCCTGAGAATGGTTCTCCGTGGTTTTCCATTCTCCTGCACTAAGGCGAATGCCGGGAAAGTTCATGGTATAGGCCACGACCGCAAACCCCCTCACCTTCTCCGAGCATCTTCTTCACCGCAACAAATCTCCCGGCCTGAGGGACGGCGTCACCGTCGAAGAGACCTGCCTCCCCCTTCACGGGAGGAATGAAAATATTTTAGTAGTAGTAGTAGTAGTAGTAGTAGTAGTAGTAGTAGTAGTAGTAGTAGTAGCAGCAGTAGTAGTAGTAGTAGACTTGGAAAAAACACAAACAGATCCATATTTCCACCTGCATGTGTGCCCTTGCGTCATCTTTGGTCTGCAGTGACGTTAGTGTGTCCAAGATCGCGCATTCGGTCAACAATCTTAGCATTTCATGTCATTGTGATTGTCACACGAAAAAATTAACCCAGCCGTCCAGTAGAATTCCACTTTCGTTATAAGATTGCAGCACAATCGAAATGACATTGCTGGGGACGGCGCCTATATGGCACCACTTGAGAGGTGTGCCACTCGGTAAGTGAGGTTATAGGATTATTATTATTATGTCCGCCTCCATGGCTAAACGGTTAGCGTGCTAGCCTTTGGTCACAGGGTCACGGGTTCGATTCCCGGCAGGGTCGGGAATTTTAACCTTAATTGGTTAATTTCGCTGGCACGGGGGCTGGGTGTATGTGTCGTCTTCATCATCATTTCATCCTCATCACGACGCGCAGGTCGCCTACGGACGTCACATCAAAATACCTGCATCTGGCGACCCGAACTTTTCCTCGGACATTCTCGGCCATACGCCATTTCATTTTTATTTTTATTTTATTTTTATTATTATTATTATTATTATTATTATTATTATTATTATTTATTATTTATCGATACGGCCACCTGTGGACCACGTTTACACAATCTTCCTTCTATCACGCAGACTGATACCCTTCTCTTTGCACTCTCGCCAAAGATTCTTGAGTCTTTGACTTCTTCTTGCTCGTTCGTCCACCGCGATGTTCCGTGGCTTCGCATGTTGCTCTTCAGACGCATCCCTCATTCCCGCAACCTTCTTCCTAAATTGTGTCCTTTCTTTTATATCCTACCGAGCTCGATAACTGCAGTCGCTTAAGTGCGGCCAGTATCCAGTAATCGGGAGATAGTGGGTTCGAACCCCACTGTCGGCAGCCTTGAAGATGGTTTTCCGTGGTTTCCCATTTTCACACCAGGCAAATACTGGGGCCGTACCTTAATTAAGGCCACGGCCGCTTCCTTCCCATTCCTAGGCCTTTCCTATACCATCGTCGCCATAAGACACATCTGTGTCGGTGCGGCGTAAAGTAAATAGTAGCTTTTATATCCTCCTCCTTGATACCTATTTCTGCCAAGTCATTGTGTACCTGTGTAAGCCATCCCGGTTGTTTTTTACACTTTTCCTGCAGAAGAAGTATCCTGTCGGCCAATCTCTCAGGGTTCATTCTTTTGATATGCCCATAAAACGTCAGTCTCCTTTTTCTCATCACAGTCGTAATTCTTTCTACTGCCTTGTAGAGCTCCAAATTCGATCTTAACTGAAATGTCTTTGGGTCACTCGTCGACTTTCTCCGGCCTAAGGTTTTTCGTAAGTATCTTTTTTATCTTTTTTCAAGGACTGGGTCAGGTCAGCCATCTTCGTTAAGGTTTCTGCTCCATAAAGGCACTCTCTTCTAACTACTGTGCAGTAATGTTTTAACTTGGCCTAAATTGAGAGGGACTTGGACTTACAGGTGTCGTGACATAGTCTGAATGCCAACTCCATCCTTCTCACCCTCTCCTGTAATCCCTCCTTTCCATCTCCATTGGGGGTGAGTACTTCTCCCAAGTATTTAAATTTTTGCACACGCTGGATATCCCCATACAGTGTAACAAGTATGTCCGTATCATCTTTTTTTTTTTTTTTAGAATCCATGAATGCTGTTCTTTTGAAAGAGCTTTGCCTGCAACATTTTGTAGTTCTTCAACTTGTTTCTTGGCTGTTTGACGGTTGTCTGTAATAAGAACGACGTCGTCTGCGAAGGCAAGGCAGTCCAACATCATCGCATTTTTTCCACAACCTATCTTTACCCCATCCTTCATTCCATTTTCAGTAATTCTCAACCTCCATTCTCTAATAACGTTTTCTAAAATGCATTTCAAGAGTAGTGGAGAAAGGCTAACTCCTTGCCTCAAAAACCGTTTTTATCTCAAATGGATTTGAGAGTTCGCCCATAAATTTGACTTGAGAAAAGGTGTTTGTAAGAGATTGTCGAATTATGGCCAGAGATTTCTCATCCACTCCAAACTCCGGCAGAACGTTCATGAGCACTCCACGATCTATGGAATCATATGCCTTTTGGAAATCAACGAAGGTTATGATTGTCCTCTTCTGATTTCTCATTGATCTTATTTTTATAAGTGATTTTAGAATATAAATCTGCTAAGCTCATGAACGCCCTTTCCTGAACCCGGCCTGGTAATCACCAATTTGTTTATCTAGATATGTTTCAAGCCTCCGCTGCAATGCTGTGGGTAGGATTTTGTATGCTATAGAGAGAAGAGAGATACCTCTGTAGTTGTTGACATTAGTTTGGTCCCTTTTTTTTTGTGTAAAGGATGAATGAGTGCATTCTTCCAATCACTTGGCATTTCTTCTTTTTCCCAAATAAAAGCGAATAATTCCTCTGGTTTTCCACTATATTTTCACCTGCAAATTTGAATAACTCTGCATTAATTGAATCTTTTCCAGGTGCTTTGTTGTTTTTTAGTCGCTTAATGATGTCCCTAATTTCTTCCTTATTTGGTGGTAACGAATACTTCAACTTGAATTGAGGCTCTCCAAACAGCAATCCATCTTCAGGAGGTTCACAGTTCAGAAGATGCTGGAAATAGTGGCCAGATACTCGCAATTCTTCTTGTCACCAATAATGAATTTCCCTTGTTCACTTTTAAAACATAGATTACCAGGGGAGATTTTTTTGATTTTGTTTTTAAACCTTCTGAAGAAATCTCTTGTGTTGTTTCTCTTGAAATCTTCTTCTATGTTGTGCAGCTGTTCTTTTTCGCACTTCCTTTTCGTATTCCGAAGAATTTTTGCTGTGTTTCCGTTTCTCCTTGAAGTCTTCGATATTCCTGTGATTAGTACACCATTTATTCCACGCTTTAGATCTTTCCCGTAAGGCTACTTCACAATTGTCATTTCACCATGGATGTTTCTTCTTTTTGGCGATCATTATAGTCTTTTCAGCTGCTTCTTGAATTCTCCTTGCCATTTCGTCCCAATTTGAAGATTCCTCCGCCTTCAATGCCGTTGAGGTCTTCACTCTTAACCTTGAGCTGAGACCCTTACCAGATGATACACACTGGGTCAGTGTACTCTGGGACTCACATAGGCAGGGGCGCCACTCCCTGGGCAGGGCTGCCTCCGAAGAGGGTCGCTATCTGCTAATTATTATTATTATTATTATTATTATTATTATTATTATTATTATTATTATTATTATTATTATTATTATTATTAATTCTTCCTTCCTTTCTATCTTTCTTTCTTAATCTGTTTACCCTCCAGGGTCGGTTTTACCCTCGGACTCAGCGAGGGATCCAATCTCTACCGCCTTAAGGGCAGTGTACTGGAGAGTGAGACTTTGGGTCGGGGGATACAACTGGGCAGGAGGACCAGTCCCTCGCCCAGACAGTCTCACCCGCTATGCTCAATAGGGGCCATGCGGAAGGATGGAAAGTTTGGAAGGGACAGGTAAAGAAGAGGGATGGAAGCGGCCGTGGCGTTAAGTTAGGTACCATCCCGGCATTTTCCTGGAGGATAAGTGGGAAACCACGGAAAACCACTTCGAGGATGACTGAGGTGGGAATCGAACGCACCTCTACTCAGCTAACCTCCCAAGGCTGAGTGGACCCTATTCCAGCCTTCGTACTGCACCCTTTATTAATTCGATGGGTGCAGTACCAATTTTCAAATTTCGTGGCAGAGCCGGCAATCAAACCCGGGCCTCCGGGGATGGCAGCTAATCACCCTAGCAATTACACCACAGAGGCGGATGTTGTTATTATTATTATTATTATTATTATTATTATTATTATTATTATTATTATTATTATTATTATTGTTACGGAGTTTTCCGTGGTAGTTAGAGGTGAAAGAAGGTGCGGGGTGGTGAATAGGTCTCAGGCTACGAAATTAAAGTGAATTTAAAATTTAACAAGGTTATATTTTCTTTTCAAAATCAAGAAATAACAAATATGGCAGGTACAGAGTAGCAAGGCAACAAAAGAACAATTACAGTATTTACAGGATTTGGGCTTCGAGCCCCGCGATCACAATCCTTGAGCAATCAGCTCAGTTTTACCCCAAACACAAGTGTCAACAGAGAGGGGAGAACCCCATTCATACCTAGGAGCACTTGCTCCAAAATACACAGTAAGGCCTCCTTGAGGCGCGCAGAAAACAAAATTTTCGGGAAAAGAGCAACTTGCTCTCAAAATTCAGGCCTGTCAAAGGCCACACCTAATTCTACTTTCAAGCTGTCCTCTCAGGACATATACACAGGGGTAAAATACCCAACCTACTGAGGTCTGTTAAATGACAAGAAGGTTAATTACATGAGCTCTAAATCAACAATTTGAGAGGAGGCGATTTGCACTCCTAATGTATTTGTTTCAAAACCTAATTTGGCTCTAGGCCACTGATGCAAGGGCTAATCCCATACTAAAGAGGTGACTTTAGAAATTGACAAATTTACATAATGTTAAGGAAGAATAGGTTGAGAAAACAAGATCACCTCAAAACAATATGAGTGGGAGCTCGAGAGGGTTAAGCACTCTCTATCCCAATATGTAGTTTAAAAGATAGAATAGATACAAGTTCCTTTACATTTAAGGAAGGTTACATAATGGAAAAACTTCGGACCCGCCCCGAGAGTTAAACTGCTGAGCAAGCAAGAAAAGAAGTAATTAATCGGCCATTACCTGGTTGTTGACTGCCGCCGAAGAAAGAGGCGCTTCCCGCCCCCTGCTATGTACTTTACACACGAAAAGATGGAACAGAAGTGGCCCGGAGGCCCTAAAATCAGCAGTTTATATACTCTCGCGGAAAGTTCGAGGCGTTAGGGGAATGAGAACACCCTCCCACAAACTCTTTATTGGGTAGGATACAGCAACATATTCAAGTTGGGGGAAGATACATCCGATTGGTCAGAAATTAATAAAAGAAATTCGGGATTGGCTAAATACAAAACAAGGGGAAAGAGAGGGGTATACAGCCAACTTAAACAATAACAGAAAGAAATTTAACAAGAAACAAACTTTTGAAATAAAAATTTCTCCAAAAAATAGTTCTTTCACGTCGCACTAGGGTGCACCATTGTAGTTTTTCAGTAGTGTCCTCTAGAAGAGAGTGTTCACACTTCTTACTACAAGCAAAACAAAAATACGTCGAAAATGACACAGTTCAAAAACTCCAAAATTTCCAGGTAGTGACATCTTCTGATAAAGTAGAAAATTAATACCGTAGATAAAGTTCAGACTTCCTCCAGCAGAGGAGTTTCAAGTGGCGCACATTTTTAAACTAGCGGCGTGGAGGTGTACCGCCCGGTACAGACCCCCCCCCCCCCCCAAAAGTTCCTCCAGGGGTGACACTGGCAATTTGTTTGGAAACAAGTTTCAAGTTTAGATGTTGATATGGAGATTAATTGCAGAAGTATTTATAGGATTTTCTTAATGTGGTTTGATTCAGTTTCAAAATTTTTGTTGTGACAGGCGAAGTAAAGTCTTTATGTTTGTAGAAGTTGAATTCAGAAGGAAAACTTTAGTTTTTAAAGTTGAGGAAAATTTTCTAAGTCCACCAAATATTGCAGTAGAATACCCAAGAAAAGGTAGTAAAGTTGATCTGGAATGTCCATATAGTTGATGTTGATTAAGTTGGATGGCCAGACCGGCCGTTGCAGCTTGCGTCCAAAGGCGGCCGCTCGGACCCCACAAGTACCCTGAGATACCGCTCGCCCGCACTATGAGGGGAGCAGTGGTGTTGAAGCACGCCGCGCCCGCGGTGAACATATACAGGCTGCGGGCAAGTAGCAGGTCGTGCGCCGCACATCAGCCTTGGCCGGGAGGAGGGCTCCGGCTCGCCGTGCACATGTCGTCCTCGCTGGGGCCGAGGGGGCCCTTCCTCTAACCCAGTCGCGGCACGGCGCACAGTGTGTCGAATCCCATATCTAGGTGGAAAAAATTCACTGTCGCCAATCAAAGTGCAACCTGGCTCATTCGATAGTAAACAAACCAGATGTTGACCTTCAGTCTTTCTTTTCGCTTTCTGGTACGTAGGATGGAGGGGACAGGTGCTGAAACATCTTCCTTGCAGTTATCAACTCAGTTGATAGGAGGTGTCGGAGAGAACCGAACGTTGTGTTTCTAGTAAGTTCAACGAGGTGTTTTATTCTGTGGTTCATGGAATAGTGAAAAGAAGTATGTGTTCTCATTTTAAGCATAATACAAGCGTTCTGCAGTAAACAAGTTATTTACAGTGCGTTGTAAAAGGAAGCAGTTGTAGAAAATTAGATTGTTTTTACGATTTGCTCGAAAAAAAACTTTATGAGTGCCTCATAGTGCCACTTTACTTTAAACGTCATTCGATGGGAAATTTAATGTAGATGCAAGATCTGTAGTGGTTTGGTTGCGCACGAATGTGCATGATGGTTTATTTCCTTATTTTCAGTGACTATGTGGGCGTTTCCGCGAGAAGAATATTTCAACGCGTGGCGGTCCTGTCGTAAAAAGGGGCATTCAGAAATCATATTTCAATATGTTATGGATAAATTAGAGCCTACAAATCTTACTGACACTCAATTTCTGGAGCTAAGAAACAAAATTAAATTGATATCCCGTAATATCAACAAAAATGGGAGAGTGCAGGAAGAAGAGAACAACGATTCCGAGAAAAATTCGGTGATTAGGGAAATGTGATGGATTTCATCGTGTTAAGTGAACAAGACGACATTGATCCAGAGTATGATCCAAAAACAAGTTGTGTACCTAACAAAGCCGGCCGTCACCCTAAGGAATTTAAGGACTCTTCCATAAAGATGAAGAAGCAAAATGTTTGTGATATTACCGAATCGCGTAGTTTGGAGGAATTCGCGTTTGCTGCTGAAGATTCTTTTCGATCAAGCGGGAAAAGATGAAGGCTTAATAAAAAGATATCGTGTATTACTAGCTGCTCTTTCTTCTGGCTCTGAAATAAATGTGAATAAATTCACAGAATTTCGTGCGCAAACTGCGGCTTTGTATGTCAAACTATATCCATGGAATTATATGCCCGTAACTGTGCATACCATATTAGTACACATTACTCAAGTAATTAAACATTTTCTTGTGCCAATAGGAACTTTATCTGAAGAAGCTCAAGAAGCTAGAAATAAAGATTGTCGGAGGTTTCGTGAATTTCATACTCGAAAATGTAGCAGCTTAAGATGTTCTTGGATACATCAAATCCCTTAATAAACAAGTACCGGACAATGCCACGTAAAACTCCTGGTAATCTACCTATGGAAGCTATTGAGTTACTTACTGACTCCCAAGATCCTTTCACATCAAATGAAGAAGACCAGTATAGCAACGACTACGATTCTCTGGACTCTACAGACGAATCAGGGGACGATTGGACATTGGACATGTTGTTATTATGAACAGGATGAGATTGATGAGACAATTACTTGCAAATACTGTAATATGATCCTTTCACGTTTTTTATGAAATGTTTCTGAGTGTAATCTTAACCTTTTTTATATGGAAATATAATACATATAATATTGTTTTCGTGTGTAAGGAGTGTTTTACTAAAACTACGTATTTAAAATACGTTTTCAATCTGGAAGAATTTACACACAATGCCTTCGTCTATTCCCTCAAATAAGGTGTAACAAGAATACTGGACTGAAATTCTCATTGTTATTCATATTTTATCCAGTTTTAAATAGTATGTTTACCACTGTTATAAACTATAATATACACATCCAAATCGTGTTTTTACTCCCGTAAATGGACGATTCTTTTGTTGCTTTCGGTCATTTTTTAAATCTTCCCTTGCCCCTCACCCCTATATATTTACCCCCGAACATCGTACACTTTAGACGATGCCAGATATGAATTCAGCGACCTCGAAAACGGTATAGTGCCAACTTTTAATAGGATCCCAGGACTATTAACGATGTTATTAATTTTTTCCACTTAGATCGGGGATTCGGCACACTGTGCGGCGCCGCGCGGCTGCGGGGGCACTGAAACATTAAAACTAGGCGGCAGAATATGTTGGACCATCATCTTTTTTTTTTGGGGCACAGGCTTGTGGAGAGGTTGAGGGGCCAGCGGCGTGCAAATATCCATGGCATTAATTAAGCCACTGTATAGAGTGGAGCAGGAGACGGGAGCGTGGTAATGGCCGTGGCAAGGACAGGATGGCAGTTTAACGGTTCGGGGCAGGTTTCACAAAAATGCTTACATATAAAACAAAATACTATAGAAGGGGCAGAAAGCCTTAAAAGTGAAACTCAAAAAAAAAATATATAACCTTCATATTCCTTTCAAGATAATATGAGGCAAGTTAGCACAGAATTTATACAGGTTTCACCTGCGACAAGTGAACACTAAATATCCTCTCGGTGGCTGGATTGCTTAATAACAACGTAACCGGTGTAAGGAAATCGAGAATGACGCACGGCCCATGGAATCTGGGGGCAAGCTGGCCCGCGGGAACAAAATTCTTGACCATTACTTGGTCACCTACCTTCAAAGGGGTCGGTCTCCGTCCACGATCATACCTTTCCCTAACCTTTTCATGAGACACTTTAAGATTGGCTTTAGCCTTCTTCCAAAGATCTTTAATGTTGTCCGGATCTATTGTCTCGGGTAGAATGTCACTCAGAGACCAGAGGTTAGAGAGCGGCGTGTTGGGAACAAACTTGAACATCAAAAAGGCTGGAGTAAATTTATGTGATTCATGAACCGCCGAATTCAAAGCAAAAGCTAACCAATGCAGGGACGTGTCCCACCTGGAATGATCTTCATGATGATAGGCAATAAGCGCGGACCTGAGATTACGGTTAACCCGTTCAGCCAGAGATGGTTGAGGGTAATAAGCAGAAGTAGTTACATGAGAGATGGACAAGTCAAAACAGAATTTACGAAAAAGATTTGATGTGAACGCCTTAGCATTATCAGACACAATATATTGGCACGGACCAAAAGAAGCAAAAATAGAATTTAGGCAAGTAATGGTGGACTGAGCGGTAGCCAGCTTAGTCGGAAATAACCAGGAAAATCTTGAAAAACCATCTACGCATACAAAGATGAACTTGTTGGCATTTCCCTTTGACTGGGGGAAGGGTCCTACATAATCAATATACAGGCGTCCCATGGGGCGAGACGCTTGATGCGAAGACAAAAGGCCTACCTTGGTGGACATGGTTGGTTTACTAAGCAAACAAGATTTACAAGCTTTTACTAGTTCACGGATTTCACCGTCCATACCTTTCCAGATGAACCTTTCACGAATCTTTTCACGAGTTTTAAAGATTCCAAGATGCCCCCCTAATGGGGTCTCATGATAGTATTTGAAGATCATAGGCACAAGAACAGCTGGAACGACAACCTTCATCATCTTATCATGCCTCGATGGGCAACATAAAACACCATTCCTCAGAACATAAGGGACAACATGTTCCCCAGAAGAAAGGGTTTCCATTATCGGAGCCAGCGTCGGATCTTCACGTTGGTATTTCTCGATATCCCTAAAGAGCATGGGAGCATCTGTTAAGATGGCATTAACGTCAGATAGTATGGACTCGGAAGGTGATGAACTGTCGACCGGTTCATGGGTCTCGACGTCGTTGGAAAACATACGGCTGAGTCCATCAGCAACAACATTTTCGGTACCTCTGATATGCCTGACATCGAATTGGAAGGCAGAAATACGGATGGCCCAACGGGCTATACGGCCAGTACGACGCGGCCTACCTAAGACCCAGCTTAAGGCTTGATTATCTGTCTCCAGGTCGAATTTGACATGTTCAAGATAGAGACGGAACTTTTCTAAGGCAAATAAGACTGCCAAACCTTCGAGCTCATAGATAGAATACTTGGCTTCTTGAGCCGACAAGGTCCTAGATGCATAGGCGATGGGTCGCCTCCCTAGTTCAGTCTCTTGAAGAAGGACTGCAGCTACTGCTGACGACGACGCGTCGGTTTGGACAATGAATTTCTTTGAGAAATCAGGCATAGCAAGTACAGGGGCATTACAGAGAGCTAATTTAAGATCTTCAAAAGCGGCTTGTTGAGAAGGTCCCCACTCGAATTTGATGCCTTTCCTACGAAGAAGGTTTAAGGGCGCCGCTCTATTAGCGAAGTTAGGAATAAACTTCCTGAAGAAATTCACCATACCAATGAACCTGGCGATACCTTTAATGTCCTTGGGAGGTTTAAAATCACGGATGGCCTATGTTCTAGAATGATCGACTGCTACAATATCAGGTGACACAATATGCCCTAGGAATGACATAGAGGGCTTAGCAAAGGCAACCTTGGACAACTTAACAGTTAACCCAGCCTTACGAAGGCGATCGAGAACTTCTCGCAGATGATCTAGATGTTCTTCAAAAGTCTCTGAAAATACGACGACATCATCCAAGTAGTGATATAAGTACTCAAATTTGATGTCGGAGAAGACCCTATCTAGTAGCCTAGTGAGTACAGCTGCTCCCGTGGGGAGCCCGAAAGGCACGCGGTTGTATTCGTATAAGTTCCAGTCCGTGGCAAACGCTGTAAGATGTTTAGACTCTTCGGCAAGGGGAATTTGATTATAGGCCTGATTCAAGTCCAAGATAGTAAAGAATTGGCCTTACGAAACCATGAAAAACAAGAATGAAGGTCAGGAAGGGGCACGGATTGCAACACCACCTTCCGATTGAGAGCCCTATAATCAATGACAGGCCTGAAGCCCCCCTGGGGTTTCGGGACTAGAAAAATAGGCGACGAATACGCCGACTTAGAGGGCCTAATAATACCATCCTTCAACATCTGATCGATGATTTCTTTCAGAGCCTTCATTTTAGGTGGAGATAGCCTATAAGGTGGAAAACGGACAGGAATCGAATCCGTGACCTCAATTTTGTATTCAATAAGGTCAGTAACACCAAGAGTATCAGAGAACACCTCTGGAAACGACTGACACAACTTACGAATACTATCAGCCTGCTCCTCAGGTAGATGTCTAAGGTCTAACAACATCTCATCCTGGGTAGGCGAAATAGATGAACATGATACAGAATTACACTTTAACAAGGGAATTTTACAATTGGACGCAAATTTGAATGTGCACGACCTGCTCTGGAGATCGAGCACAAGACCAGTGTAGGAAATGAAGTCAGCTCCCAATATAATGGGGCAAGACAAGTGCTTGGCCACAAACAATTTAATTTTCCATGTAAATTTAAAAATACGAATTTTGACGTGTAAAGAACCTAGAATTTCTAATGGAGATGAATTAGCCGAAACATATTGAACAGGAGATGAGACATAGTCAGGTAGTTTACAAACAGATTTCAATTTAGAATACCATTCAGCCGAAATAATCGAACAAACACTGCCTGAATCTAAGAGAGCTGTTACAGGTTCATTATTTAACTCAATCTTAAGAAAAGGAACAGGCGCGGGGGAACCCGCCGCAATCCTAAGACACTCTTTAGGGCATTCAAAAGACGAATTTGAAGACTGATCGTTCCCTGAATTTACAACCTGTTTACCCGGGGCTGAGTCTCGGGAAGATGGATTAGTTGACTCAGCCGAAGCCACTAGTCACTTTTGATTCTTGTTGGAAGTTGCACCAGAAGTTGAGCAGGAGGGGGTGCTATTTGAATTTGGGCAATTTTTGGCGATAAGTGAGAAAGCCCCACATTAAAACAGCCTTGTGATGAACCAGCCCCATTCCTTGTCCCACTAGACTTGATCAGTGGACACTTATTGCGAAGATGGTCAGGCGACCCGCAAGCATAACATTTACGGGGATTGACTGGTCGGCGAGGTGGAGGCCGAGGATTACTAAAAGAAGGAGGGGGTTCTTTCGCGACACGCAAAGAATCGGCGTATCTAACACCTTCCGCTGAGACGGCCAATGCTTCAAGTTCAGAGAAAGTTTGCGGGCACGCCGCGAAACACAAATATGACCTATAGGATGGTGAGATACCTTCCACAATGGCTTGTACAATCTGATCCTCAGGGAAGTGAAGAGCAAACACCCTAGTATAAAACTTAATGTCGTGTATGAAATCAGCCAAGTTTTCATCCAAGCGCTGTACACGATAATAGTACTTCTGAATCAGAGATGACCTCGCGCGAGCAGGAATAAAATTTGCAAGCAAGTGTGCGTGAAATTCTTCAATAGATGACTGTTCAGCTATGGCTCTTACTATTTTGTCGGAGAGAATACCAATTGCATAAGGATAGATGATTTGCAAAATTTGACATGAGGAAAGAGAAAACACAAGGGCATGATCCTGAAATTCAACTAGAAATCTTAAAAATGAAATTACTTCACTGGTGGTATTAACGGAAAACTTCGACATACCTCTGAGCAACATTGCCAATGGATGAGGCAAGCTGCTGAACCCGGGTGACATATTAGGTAAAGGTTTCAGTGGCAAGGAAGTTAATTCAGAACGTATATTATTCAATGAGTTACGGCGTTCAGACTCGTTGTCCAATGGGGCAGAGATAGTTTGAGCAGCAACGGTTATCCTATTGACTTCTCCCTTAGGAGGCTCTTCCTCGCTACCTACATTCATCGTGACGGGTTGATCAGTTTTGGGAGGAACCTCCCCAGTTAACAATTGAGTGACCTTGCTAGATAATTCAGAAATATTTTCAAGCAGCGTACTAGCTTCCTTCCTCTGAACGTCATTCAACTTTAGAGACAACAGATCGTTAACTCTATTTGAAAAATGAAACAGCCTGGCTTGCACACGTTTGATTTGATTAGGAGAAGGATCATTTTCATCAAAAAACTAACTACAGATGCTAGCCCAGTAATATTCTCGACGATCGTGGAAAGAGAGTCGTCAATTTCTTTCTCTCCTAAAGCGGGGATGGAAATGGGCAAGTCAAGGGACTCTCTAAGCTTGTTGGAGTCTATCGCAACCGTGCCTCCAGATTGCACATTTCTGATAGTTAACTCATAGATCAACTCCTCCTTGCGCAAATAGTTAAGATGGAGAACATCGCGAGGGCCGGGCATGATGACAGAACAATTTTGAAAAAGAAAAAATCAAAAAAATTCCAGTGACTGAGAAAATAGTTAAAGTTGTAATCAAAGCAATGTTTAGCCGTCAAAAGGGCCTAAAATGAGACCCATTCAACCACGCTCTGCTACCACTTGTTACGGAGTTTTCCGTGGTAGTTAGAGGTGAAAGAAGGTGCGGGGTGGTGAATAGGTCTCAGGCTACGAAATTAAAGTGAATTTAAAATTTAACAAGGTTATATTTTCTTTTCAAAATCAAGAAATAACAAATATGGCAGGTACAGAGTAGCAAGGCAACAAAAGAACAATTACAGTATTTACAGGATTTGGGCTTCGAGCCCCGCGATCACAATCCTTGAGCAATCAGCTCAGTTTTACCCCAAACACAAGTGTCAACAGAGAGGGGAGAACCCCATTCATACCTAGGAGCACTTGCTCCAAAATACACAGTAAGGCCTCCTTGAGGCGCGCAGAAAACAAAATTTTCGGGAAAAGAGCAACTTGCTCTCAAAATTCAGGCCTGTCAAAGGCCACACCTAATTCTACTTTCAAGCTGTCCTCTCAGGACATATACACAGGGGTAAAATACCCAACCTACTGAGGTCTGTTAAATGACAAGAAGGTTAATTACATGAGCTCTAAATCAACAATTTGAGAGGAGGCGATTTGCACTCCTAATGTATTTGTTTCAAAACCTAATTTGGCTCTAGGCCACTGATGCAAGGGCTAATCCCATACTAAAGAGGTGACTTTAGAAATTGACAAATTTACATAATGTTAAGGAAGAATAGGTTGAGAAAACAAGATCACCTCAAAACAATATGAGTGGGAGCTCGAGAGGGTTAAGCACTCTCTATCCCAATATGTAGTTTAAAAGATAGAATAGATACAAGTTCCTTTACATTTAAGGAAGGTTACATAATGGAAAAACTTCGGACCCGCCCCGAGAGTTAAACTGCTGAGCAAGCAAGAAAAGAAGTAATTAATCGGCCATTACCTGGTTGTTGACTGCCGCCGAAGAAAGAGGCGCTTCCCGCCCCCTGCTATGTACTTTACACACGAAAAGATGGAACAGAAGTGGCCCGGAGACCCTAAAATCAGCAGTTTATATACTCTCGCGGAAAGTTCGAGGCGTTAGGGGAATGAGAACACCCTCCCACAAACTCTTTATTGGGTAGGATACAGCAACATATTCAAGTTGGGGGAAGATACATCCGATTGGTCAGAAATTAATAAAAGAAATTCGGGATTGGCTAAATACAAAACAAGGGGAAAGAGAGGGGTATACAGCCAACTTAAACAATAACAGAAAGAAATTTAACAAGAAACAAACTTTTGAAATAAAAATTTCTCCAAAAAATAGTTCTTTCACGTCGCACTAGGGTGCACCATTGTAGTTTTTCAGTAGTGTCCTCTAGAAGAGAGTGTTCACACTTCTTACTACAAGCAAAACAAAAATACGTCGAAAATGACACAGTTCAAAAACTCCAAAATTTCCAGGTAGTGACATCTTCTGATAAAGTAGAAAATTAATACCGTAGATAAAGTTCAGACTTCCTCCAGCAGAGGAGTTTCAAGTGGCGCACATTTTTAAACTAGCGGCGTGGAGGTGTACCGCCCGGTACAATTATTATTATTATTATTATTATTATTATTATTATTATTATTATTATTATTATTATTATTATTATTATTATTATTATTATTATTATTATTATTATTATTATTGTCCGGCTCCATAGCTAAATGGTTAGCGTGCTGGCCTTTGGTCACAGGGGTCCCGGGTTCGATTCCCGGCAGGGTCGGGAATTTTAACCATAATTGATTAATTCCCCTGGCACCGGGACTGGGTGTATGTGTCGTCTTCATCATCATTTCATCCTCATCACGACGCACAGGTCGCCTACGGGAGTCAAATCAAAAGACCTGCACCTGGCGAGCCGAAGTTCTTAGACACATCCCGGCAGTAAAAGCCATACGCAATTTCATTTTTATTTCATTATTATTATTATTATTGTTTTATTACTTTTCCGTGGTAGGTAGAGGTGAAAGAAGGTGCGGGTGTGAATGGGTTTCAAGCTGCGAAATTATAGTGCAATGTAAAATTAATTTAAAAGTTAACAAGATTATATTTTCTTTTCGAAAACAAAGAAATAACAAGCATGGCAGGTACAAAGTAGCAATTCAAAAGGGGTTAGTTACAATATTTACAGAATTTGGGCTTCGCGCCCTGACTTCACAATGCTTGGGCAATCAGCTCAGTTTTACCTCAAACACAAGTTTTAACAGAGGGGAAGAAAACCCCATTCATACCTAGGAGCCCTTGCTCCAAATTACACTGAAAAACCTCCATGAGGCATACAACCCAGAATTTTCAAAAGAGCCACTCGCTCTCAAAATTTAAGCCTCTCCCAGGCCACACCAAACTCCACCTTCAAGTTGTCCTCAACGGACATAAACACAGGGGTAAAATACCCAATCTACTGAGGTCTATTAAAAGAAAAGCAGGTTAATTAAATGACCTCTAAAATAACAATTTGAGAGGAGGCGAACTTGCACTCCTAGTACACTTTGATTAAGACCTACTTGGCACTAGGCCGTTAATACAAGGGCTAATCCCATGCTAAAGAGGTGACTTAAGAAAAGAACAATTTGTTTTACATTAACGAAGAATAGGTTGAGAAAATAAGTTCACCTCAAGACAATGTGAGTGGGAGCTCGAGAGGGTTAGCACTCTCTATCCCAATATGTCGTTTTAAAAGAGAATATATGAAAGGAGTAGTTACATTTTAGGAAAAGGTTACATGGCTGAACGCTTAGAACCCGCCCCGAAAGTTAAACTGCTGAGCTAGCAAAGAAAGAAGTTATTAATCGGCCATTACCTTGTGTTGAACGGCTGGAGAAGAAGGAGGCGCTTCCCGCCCCCTGCTATGTACTTAACACACTGAAAGATGGAACAGAAGTGGCCTAGAGACCCAAAAATCAGCAGTTTAAATACTCTCGCGGAAGTTTCTAGGCGTTAGGGGAAAGAAAACACCCTCCCACAAACTCTTTATTGGATAGGACCCCGCAACAGATTAAAGTTGGGGGAAGATACATCTGATTGGATAGAAATTAATTTAAGAAATTCGGGATTGGTTAGGTTCAACACAAGGGGAAGAAAGGGGTAAATATTGCCAACTTAAACAATGATAGAAAGAAATTTAACAAAGAACAAACTCTTGAAATTAAATTTTCTCCAAAAAAATAGTTCTTTGACTCCGCACTAGGTTGCACTATTGTAGATCTTCAGTAGTGTCCTCTAGAAGAGAAAGTTCACACTTCTTACTTCAAGCGAAACAAAAACACATCAAAAATGACACAGTTCAAAAACTCAAAATTTTCCACGTGGTGACATCTTCTGAGACGGTAGAAAATTAATACTGTCAATAAAGTTCAGACTTCCTCCAGCAGAAGAGTTTCAACAGGCGCACATTTTAAATTAGCGGAGTGGAGGTGTACCGCCCGGTACAGACCTCCCCCCCCAAAAGTTCCTCCAGGGATGGCACATGAAATCAGTTTGAAACAAGGTCCAAGTTATGCTGTGGGTATGAAGATTGATTGCCAAAAAATTTATAAG
This sequence comes from Anabrus simplex, assembly GCF_040414725.1. Lineage (NCBI taxonomy): Eukaryota > Metazoa > Arthropoda > Insecta > Orthoptera > Tettigoniidae > Anabrus > Anabrus simplex. The sequence continues at coordinate 1,118,969,559 of NC_090266.1, read as the reverse complement.
ATTTTCTTAATTTGGGTTGACTTGGTTTCAAAATTTGTTGTTGCAGATGAAGTAAAGTCTTTATATTTGTAGAAGTTGAATTTCTGAAGATAACTTTTTATACTTGAAAGTGAAGGAAAAAAAAATTTCAAAGTCCACCAAATATTGCAGTTGAATTCCCCAGTGTAGTCATTACTTATAGTATCTGTTCATGTAGTAGATGGTGATGAAGTGGGATGGCCAGACCGGCCGTTGCGGCTTGCGTCCAAAGGAGGTCGCTCGGACCCCTCAAGTACCCTGAGATACCGCTCGCCCGCACTATGAGGGGAGCAGAGGTGTTGAAGCACGCCGCGCCCGCGGTGAACATATACAGGCTGCGGGCAAGTAGCAGGTCGTGCGCCGCACATCAGCCTTGGCCGGCAGGAGAGCTCCAGCTCGCCGTGCACACGTCGTCCTCGCTGGGGCCGAGGGGGCCCGTCCTCAGCTCCAGTTGCTGCACGGCGCCGCGCGGCTGCGGGGGCACTGAAACATTAAAGCTTGGCGGCAGAATTGTGTTGGACCATCATCTTTTTTGAGGGTACAGGTTTGTGGAGAGGTTGAGGGGCCAGCGGCGTGCAAATATCCATGGCATAAGTCAAGCCACTGTGTGAATTGAAGCAGGAGACGGGAGCGTGGTAATGGCCGAGGTAAGGACAGGATGGCAGTTTAACAATCGGGGAGGTTTACAAGAAATGCTTACATATAAAATAAAATAGAAGGAGCAGAATGCCTTAAGAGTGGAACTCAAAAAAAAATATAACCTTCATATTCCTATCAAATTATATGAAGCAAGTTGACACAAAATTTACACTGGTTTCACCTGTGACAGGTGAACCCTAAATATCCTCTCGGTGGCTGGATTGCTTACTAACAAGGTAACCGGCGTAAGAAAATCGAGAATGATGCATGGCCCATGAAATCTGGGGGCAAGCTTGCCCGCGGGAACAAAATTCTTGACCATCACCTGGTCACCTACCTTCAAAGTGGTGGGTCTCCGTCCACGATCATACCTTTCCCTAACCTTTTCATGAGACACTTTAAGATTGGCTTTAGCCTTCTTCCAAAGATCTTTAATGTTATCCGGATCTATTGTCTCGGGTAGAATGTCATTCAGAGACCAGAGGTTAGAGAGCGGCGAGTTGGGAACAAACTTGAACATCAAAGAAGCTGGAGTAAACTTGTGAGATTCATGAACCGCCGAATTCAACGCAAAAGCTATCCAATGCAGGGACGTGTCCCACCTGGAATGATCTTCATGATGATAGGCAATAAGTGCTGACCTGAGATTACGGTTAAGCCGTTCAGCCAGAGATGGTTGAGGGTAATAAGCAGAAGTAGTTACATGAGAGATTGATAAGTCAAAACAGAATTTACGAAATAAATTAGATGTAAAAGCCTTAGCATTATCAGATACAATATATTGACACGGACCAAAAGAAGCAAAAATAGAATTTAAGCAGGTAATGGTAGACTGAGCGGTAGCCAGCTTAGTCGGAAATAACCAAGAAAATCTGGTAAAACCATCTACCCACACAAAGATGAACTTGTTAGCATTACCCTTTGACTGGGGGAAGGGTCCTACATAATCGATATACAGACGTTCCATGGGGCGCGACGCTTGATGCGAAGACAAAAGGCCTACCTTGGTGGACATGGTGGGTTTACTGAGCAAACAAGATTTACAAGCTTTTACAAGATCACGGATTTCACCGTCCATACCTTTCCAGATGAACATTTCACGAATCTTCTCACGAGTTTTAAAGATTCCAAGATGCCCTCCTAATGGGGTCTCATGATAATACTTGAAGATCATAGCTACAAGAACAGCTGGAACGACAACTTTCATCATCCTATCATGCCTCGATGGGCAACATAGAACACCATTCCTCAGAACATAAGGGACAACATGTTCCCCAGAAGAAAGGGTTTCCATTATCGGAGCCAGCGTCGGATCTTCACATTGGTATTTCTCAATATCCCTAAAAAGCATGGGAGCATCTGTTAGGATGGCATTAACCTCAGATAGCATGGACTCGGGAGGTGATGAACTGTCGACCGGTTCGTGGTTCTCGACGTCGTTATGAAACATACGGCTGAGTCCATCAGCAACAACATTTTCGGTGCCTCTGATATGTCTAACATCAAACTGGAAGGCGGAAATACGAATAGCCCAGCGGGCTATACGACCAGTACGACGCGGCCTACCTAAGACCCAGCTTAATGCTTGATTATCTGTCTCCAGGTCGAATTTGACGTGTTCCAGATAGAGACGGAACTTTTCTAAGGCGAATAAGACTGCCAAACCTTCGAGCTCATAGATGGAATACTTGGCTTCTTGAGCCGACAATGTCCTAGACGCATAGGCGATGGGTCGCCTCCCTAGTTCAGTCTCTTGAAGAAGGACTGCAGCTACTGCTGACGACGATGCGTCGGTTTGGACGATGAATTTCTTCGAGAAATCAGGCATAGCAAGTACAGGGGCATTACAGAGAGCTAATTTCAGATCTTCAAAAGCGGCTTGTTGAGAAGGTCCCCACTCGAATTTGATGCCTTTCCTACGAAGAAGGTTTAAGGGCGCCGCTCTATTAGCAAAGTTAGGAATGAACTTCCTGAAGAAATTCACCATACCAATGAACCTGGCGATACCTTTGATGTCCTTGGGAGGTTTAAAATCACGGATGGCCTGTGTTCTAGAATGATCGACTGCTACACCATCGGGTGACACAATATGCCCTAGGAATGACATAGAGGGCTTAGCAAAGGCAACCTTGGACAACTTAACAGTTAACCCAGCCTTACGAAGGCGATCGAGAACTTCTCGCAAATGATCTAGATGTTCTTCAAAAGTCTCTGAAAATACGACGACATCATCTAAGTAGTGATATAAGTACTCGAATTTGATGTCGGAGAAGACCCTATCTAGTAGCCTAGTGAGCACAGCTGCCCCCGTGGGGAGCCCGAAAGGCACGCGGTCGTATTCATATAAATTCCAGTCCGTGGCAAACGCTGTAAGGTGTTTAGACTCTTCGGCAAGGGGAATTTGATTATAGGCCTGATTCAAGTCCAAGATAGTGAAGAACTTGGCCTTACGAAACCATGAAAAGCAAGAATGAAGGTCAGGAAGGGGCACAGATTGCAACACCACCTTCCGATTGAGAGCCCTGTAATCAATGACAGGCCTGAAGCCTCCTTGGGGTTTCGGGACTAGAAAAATAGGCGATGAATACGCCGACTTAGAGGGCCTAATAATACCATCCTTCAACATCTGATCGATAATTTCTTTCAGAGCCTTCATTTTAGGTGGAGATAGCCTATAAGGTGGAAAACGGACAGGAATCGAATCCGTGACCTCAATTTTGTATTCAATAAGGTCAGTAACACCAAGAGTATCAGAGAACACCTCTGGAAATGACTGACATAATTTACGAATACTATCAGCCTGCTCCTCAGGTAGATGTCTAAGGTCTAACAACATCTCATCCTGGGTAGGCGAAATAGATGAACATGACACAGAATTACACTTTAATAGTGGTATTTTACAACTAGAAGCAAATTTGAATGTGCACGACCTAGACTGGAGATCGAGCACAAGACCAGTGTGAGAAATAAAGTCAGCTCCCAATATGATGGGGCAAGACAGGTGCTTAGCCACAAACAATTTAATTTTCCAAGTAAACTTAACAATACGAATTTTGACCAGTACGGAACCTAGAATTTCTAATGGAGATGAATTAGCCGAAACATATTGAATAGAAGATGAGACGTAGTCAGGTAGTTTACAAACAGCTTTCAATTTAGAATACCATTCAGCCGAAATAATCGAACAAACACTGCCTGAATCTAAGAGAGCTGTTATAGGCTCGTTATTTAACTCAATCTTAAGAAAAGGAACAGGTGCGGGGGTATCCGCCGCGATCCTAAGGCACTCTTTGGGGCATTCAAAAGATGTATTCGAAGACTTATCGTTCCCTGAATTCTCGACCTTTTTGCCAGGGGCTGAGCCTTGGGAAGCAGAATTAGTTGACTCAGCCGCAGCCACTAGTCACTTTTGATTGTTGTTGGAAGTTACACCAGAAGTTGAGCAGGAGGGGGTGCTATTCGAATTGGGACAATTCTTTGCGATATGTGAGAAAGCCCCACATTTAAAACAGCCTTGTGATGAACCAGCTCCATTATTTGCCCTACTAGTTTTGATCAGAGGACACTTATTGCGCAGATGGTCAGGCGACCCGCAAGCATAACATTTACGGGGGGGTTACTGATCGGCGAGGTGGAGGCCGAGTATTACTAATGGAAGGCGGGGGTTCTTTCGCGACACGCAAAGAATCGGCGTATCTAACTCCTTCCGCTGAGACGGCCAATGCTTCAAGTTCAGAGAAAGTTTGCGGGCACGCCGCGAAACACAAATATGACCTATAGGGAGGTGAAATTCCCTCTACAATAGCCTGTACAATCTGATCTTCAGGAAAATGAAGGGCAAACACCCTAGTATAAAACTTAATGTCCTGTATGAAATCAGCCAAGTTTTCATCCAAGCGCTGTACACGATAATAGTACTTCTGAATAAGGGAGGACCTGGCCCTAGCAGGGATGAAGTTAGCTAGCAAATGGGCATGGAAATCCTCAATAGATGATTGCTCGGCAATGGCTCTTACGATTTTATCAGAGAGAATACCAATAGCATACGGATAGATAATTTGCAGGATTTGACATGGAGAAAGAGAAAAAACAAAGGCATGATCCTGAAATTCCACTAGAAATCTTAAAAATGAAATTACGTCACTGGTGGTATTAACGGAAAACTTAGATATACCTCTGAGCAACATTGCCAATGGATGAGGCAAGCTACTAAACCCGGGTGACATAGTAGGTAAAGGTTTCAATGGCAAGGAAGTTAATTCAGAACGGATGTTACTCAGCGATGCACGGCGTTCAGACTCGTTGTCCAGTGGGGCAGGGATAGTTTGAGCAGCAACGGTTATTCTATTAACTTCTCCCTTGGGAGGCGCTTCCTCACTACCTGCATTTACTATGGTGGGTTGATCAGATTTGGGAGGAACTTCCCCAGTTAACAATTGAGTGACCTTACTAGATAATTCGGAAATATTTTCCAGGAGCGTACTAGCTTCCTTCCTCTGAACATCATTCAGTTTTAGAGACAACAGATCGTTAACCCTATTCGAAAAATGATATAGCCTGCCTTGCACACGCTTAATTTGATTAGGAGAAGGATCATTTTCATCAAAAAAACTAACTACAGAAGCTAGCCCAGTAATATTCTCCGTGATCGTGGAAAGAGAGTCGTCAATTTCTTTCTCTCCCAAATTGGGGATAGAAATGGGCAAATCAAGGGACTCTCTAAGTTTGTTAGTGTCTATTGCAACCGTGCCTCCAGATTGCACATTTCTGATAGTTAATTCATAGATCAACTCCTCCTTACGCAAATAGTTAAGAAGGAGAACATCGCGAGGGCCGGGCATGATGACAGACCAATTTTGAAAAACTCAAAAAATTCCAGCAACTGGGAAAATAGTTAGAGTTCGGAACAAACAATATTTAGCCGTCAAAAGGGGCTAAATTGAGACCCATTCAACCACGCTCTGCTACCACTTGTTACGGACTTTTCCGTGGTAGGTAGAGGTGAAAGAAGGTGCGGGTGTGAATGGGTTTCAAGCTGCGAAATTATAGTGCAATGTAAAATTAATTTAAAAGTTAACAAGATTATATTTTCTTTTCGAAAACAAAGAAATAACAAGCATGGCAGGTACAAAGTAGCAATTCAAAAGGGGTTAGTTACAATATTTACAGAATTTGGGCTTCGCGCCCTGACTTCACAATGCTTGGGCAATCAGCTCAGTTTTACCTCAAACACAAGTTTTAACAGAGGGGAAGAAAACCCCATTCATACCTAGGAGCCCTTGCTCCAAATTACACTGAAAAACCTCCATGAGGCATACAACCCAGAATTTTCAAAAGAGCCACTCGCTCTCAAAATTTAAGCCTCTCCCAGGCCACACCAAACTCCACCTTCAAGTTGTCCTCAACGGACATAAACACAGGGGTAAAATACCCAATCTACTGAGGTCTATTAAAAGAAAAGCAGGTTAATTAAATGACCTCTAAAATAACAATTTGAGAGGAGGCGAACTTGCACTCCTAGTACACTTTGATTAAGACCTACTTGGCACTAGGCCGTTAATACAAGGGCTAATCCCATGCTAAAGAGGTGACTTAAGAAAAGAACAATTTGTTTTACATTAACGAAGAATAGGTTGAGAAAATAAGTTCACCTCAAGACAATGTGAGTGGGAGCTCGAGAGGGTTAGCACTCTCTATCCCAATATGTCGTTTTAAAAGAGAATATATGAAAGGAGTAGTTACATTTTAGGAAAAGGTTACATGGCTGAACGCTTAGAACCCGCCCCGAAAGTTAAACTGCTGAGCTAGCAAAGAAAGAAGTTATTAATCGGCCATTACCTTGTGTTGAACGGCTGGAGAAGAAAGAGGCGCTTCCCGCCCCCTGCTATGTACTTAACACACTGAAAGATGGAACAGAAGTGGCCTAGAGACCCAAAAATCAGCAGTTTAAATACTCTCGCGGAAGTTTCTAGGCGTTAGGGGAAAGAAAACACCCTCCCACAAACTCTTTATTGGATAGGACCCCGCAACAGATTAAAGTTGGGGGAAGATACATCTGATTGGATAGAAATTAATTTAAGAAATTCGGGATTGGTTAGGTTCAACACAAGGGGAAGAAAGGGGTAAATATTGCCAACTTAAACAATGATAGAAAGAAATTTAACAAAGAACAAACTCTTGAAATTAAATTTTCTCCAAAAAAATAGTTCTTTGACTCCGCACTAGGTTGCACTATTGTAGATCTTCAGTAGTGTCCTCTAGAAGAGAAAGTTCACACTTCTTACTTCAAGCGAAACAAAAACACATCAAAAATGACACAGTTCAAAAACTCAAAATTTTCCACGTGGTGACATCTTCTGAGACGGTAGAAAATTAATACTGTCAATAAAGTTCAGACTTCCTCCAGCAGAGGAGTTTCAACAGGCGCACATTTTAAATTAGCGGAGTGGAGGTGTACCGCCCGGTACAATTATTATTATTATTATTATTATTATTATTATTATTATTATTATTATTATTACTTAATCTGTTTACCCTCCAGGGTTGGTTTTTCCCTCGGACTCAGCGAGGGATCACACCCCTACAGCCTCAAGGGCAGTGTCCTGGAGCTTCCGACTTTGGGTCGGGGATACAACTGGGAAGGAAGGAGAACCAGTACCTCGCCCAGGCGGCCTCACCTGCTATGCTGGACAGGGGACTGTGATGGGATGGGAAGATTGGAAGGGATAGACAAGGAAGAGGGAATGAAGCGGCCGTGGCGTTAAGTTAGGTGCCATACCGACATTTGACTGGAGGAGAAGTGGGAAACCACGGAAAACCAATTCGAGGGAGGCTGAGGTGAGAATCGAACCCACCTCTACTCAGTTGACCTCCAGAGACTGATTTGACCCCGCTCCAGCCCTCGTACCACTTTTCGAATTTCGTGGCAGCGACGGGAATCGAACCCGAGCCTCCGGGGGTGGCAACTAATCACACTAACGACTACACCACAGAGGCGGACTCATTAATTAATTTATTTATTCATTTATTCGATTAGGCCATATTAGGACCACACGAGACAGTTTTCTTCTTCTTGTCTTTCCAAAACTTCTTCTTCTTCCTTCCTCGGTGTCGTTTTCTTTCTTCCGTCCATTTACTGCCCGATTTCTTCCTGGCTTTCTCTGGAAATTTGCCGCCAAATATTGCTTTCCTAAATTATTTTCTATTTGGAATTTGTTTTGTTTTTATTAATGTTGAGCATTTATTCTTCGGCTTCTTTGAAAATTGCTGGTTTAGTTTTTTATTTGCATACTGTTCAAAAATGTGTTCTGTTAACCTGTTGTTGTCCTTTCTGTACAAGCGACCAAACAATCTTAATGTTCTTTTTCTGAAAGCATGATCTTTCTTTTTCTGATGGTGTGTATGAATCTTCTTCTGGTCTCAATTTGCATTCGCCATTCTTACAACACCAATATTATTATTATTATTATTATTATTATTATTATTATTATTATTATTATTATTATTATTATTAAATAATATAATATAATATAATATAATATAATATAATATAATATAATATAATATAATATAATATAATATAATATAATATAATATAATATAATATAATATAATATAATATAATATAATATAATATAATATAATATAATAATAATTGAAACGGCATATGGGACCATTTCACTGCTATCTTATTTTAAACGCCTTGGGGAAATACTTCTTCCTTCGGGATTAGACAGTTTGGCCAATACAGAAAGGGCCTCAAAACTTCCGAGGGCGTTTAGACTGACATGGGATCACTACAACAAACGAGCAATGTCACGTAATGCTAAATTGAATCATTACAAAAGAGTTATTCTACCGGAAGCTCTACAAGCATCAGAAACCTTATCTTTAGGAGGTCATTCTAAAATTGCAGGTATTGAAAAACAGAAAAGTAAAATTCTTAGAAAAAAATTCGGCCCCATACAAGAAAATGGAATTTGGATCAAAAGGCGAACTGCAGACCTCTATAGACACACAGATACTGTACGGAGGAGACGTTTGAAATTGTTTGGACACATTTTTAAGATGGATAATAATTAGACCTGGGATTTTAGGCTCTAAAAAAATTAGTTTTAGGCGCCTAAAATAGGCTTTTAAAACAAGTATATAGGCCTTTAAAAGAGAAAATAGGCACTTAAAATATGTTTTTAAAATGTGTGGATAGGCAGGAAATAGACTTTAAAATATTACAATATACACTTAAACTGTAACGTGGTACTCTTTTACTTTAACAAACGTCGTATCCCTATTCTTAACCGAAATAACTGCAAAATTAGGACAGAATAAAAAGGACATTTATAAAAAACAATATAAAGAGTTATGTGTCAAAAAAGTTATGGATTATATGATATATCATTATCAGTACTGATCTAAAACCTTAATACTAAAATCACTGTACACAATTACAGCACTGTAGGCATCCAATAACGGTGTAAACGCGAATGGAGTACGTGTTTATTATTTGTGAGGAACGTTCCTACAGTACGTTCATTCGTAGTTTGCTTTACAGTACATAACAATAATCTTCTCCAAATTTTCCACAGTAAGGCGGTGTCTTTTGTCTGTTAAAATCATTTTGAAATCAGAAAAAGAGCGTTCCACACTCACAGATGTTAGAGGGGCATAGGGAAATTTACCTACATTTTTCAATTCAATTTCACTTGGTAAGTCTACCTTTTCCCCATCCATTACCTGATGTACCCTTTTCAGCACTGAATAACCTGGGTTCTTCTGCAGTACACTAGACCACTTGTCTCTTATTTTATCCCCTACCTTTCCCCCTAGCACTTTGTATGTTATTCTCAGCTTCCTCAAATAGAGAAAATTGCTGTTTGAGACTGTTTCCTTTTTCCTCCATTTTGTAATGGCGACTGGAAGAAACGAAAAATTTGCCTGAATATACGCAATGTCTCTCTGAACACTGGAACAATCATTTAACAGCTCTTTGACAGACGACACACATGCAGAGTTGTCCGTTAAAGGCAAATTGCCTATCACAGTCATGATTTCCTCAAGATGTTCTGCATAATACAGGGCAGCTTCCATCCAGGAACCCCGACGGGTGATGATTGGCTGTGGTGGAAGGGGAATGGAGGGGAGTTTCTCTCGAAAGATGGGTATTCTTGATGGAGCCTTACAGAACACTTTCTTCATTGTTGGAATAAGAGTATTTACTGCAGCAAACTCGGCCCTAACTGTTTCTGCGAGTCTATGAAAGGCATGGGCCATGCAAGTAACATGAATTAAAGAAGGATAGAAAGTTTTGAGGAGAGGTGAAGTGGCAATCATGTAGGAAGCAGCATCGGAGACAAGGAGAAGGACTTTAGAATCATCAACACTCTCAGGATACAACAATTGCATCCCCTTGTTGATGAAGTATGCAATGCTTTGACTATTGATTTTCTCAGGCTGTTTAGAGCAAAGAAAGTGTGCGGTAGATGCCTGATTGGGTTTCAGTTTTCCTACTATAAAGTTAGCAATGTACCTGCCCACAGAGTCGGTGGTTTCGTGCACACACAACCATATGCAAGACTCCCCAATATCCTCCCTGATTGACAAAATGACCCCATTGTAACAAATATCTAAGTAGCTTTCTTTAATGTAGATGCTGATGGGATGTGCTGCTTGGTGTATTTCTGTAAAAAATCTCTGAAAACAGGATTATGCACAGCATTCCGGGGGATATTTGCTGCAACTAGGGCTCTACACAAATCAGCATAGAAACCATTATGGGTTGTAGGAGACATAGTTTGTGTGAGCAGAGTCTGTCTAATGTTACTTTTCATGGCTGCTTTCGCTTTGTGACTGACAGTATCTGCATGCTGCTGAAGGTGGCATTTTTTCTCATGTGAAATCTAAAACACAATAAAGTGATGTCAATTAGAAACTAAGATGATGAATAGAAAAGGTGAGCTATTGAATAAAACGTGTAATTTTGAACTATTTAAATTAAGCCATTATTACTCTAAAGTTCATTAAGAACAAGAAAAATTCAGTCCCCGAAGGGCCTTGGCTTTCAATAACGGTTGCTGCCCAGCTCATGGCCTGCAGATATTGGGTGGCGTGTGGTCAGCACGATACATCCCTCAGTCGTATTGCCTGGCCTCCGTGACCCCTGCTCACTGTAGCTTCTCAGTTGTCCTGACGATGCTGGGTCAACACCGTTCCAGATCTCATCGATTTCTAAATTACTGCCGATACTGGAAATCGAACCCAGGTCGCCTGGGCTACGTCTCTACAATTAATTAGAGGAGCCAATATCAAAACCTTAGTTTTAGATTAATATGAAATTTAAGATATATGCACATACCCGTTTATTGCAGTACTGGCAGAAAATAATCTTGCCATCAAAAGTCATCCCTGGAAATTGTACAAGCCATTGTTGTATAAGAGCGCTCTTAGATGATTTCGATTTAGGCATGATGAACTATATTCACTTAAACAGATGTTCCTTCACTGGTGACTTGACACAGTATGTCCCTTCTTACTACCCGCTCCTTGTTCTTCCCAGATAGTCCTCCCCCTCACCCCGTCACTCGACACAGTACGTCCTTTACTAACTGCTCGTTGTTCTTCTGAGCTAATCCTCCACCTCCACCCTTCATTCAGCATTCCTTTGGTGACAGTTGTCTGGGAAGAGCACATTTCTGTGAAAAACCCACCCTCTGATGTTCTGCTCGTTCCAGGGATGTTCATTATGTGATTGTAAAAATTACAGAAGTTGAATTTTATTTTAAATGTAGAAAATAGGCATTTTAGGCACTAAAATAGTAAAATAGGCTCTAAAGGTCCAAATAGGCATTTTAGGGCACTATAAAACTCTATTAATGTAAGGGATTTATCATGAAACGTCAACATATTTAACAAAAATCATGTTATTTCGTAAGGAACGAAATAGGCATTTGCCTTAAAATCCCAGGTCTAATAATAATAAACTCACAAAAAGTTTATTCAGTGTGATAAATTCTTAAAACTGGAGCTGGAGGAAACAAGAGGAGACCTGAATGAATTGAACATTGGGGAAGACATCATGAAAAATCGGACAAAGTCTTCAGGACCTCAGTAAATAAACACACATTTGTGGTCAAAACTAGCAGCAGGACTGGTACAAAGTGGTCAGAAGAACGGAAGAGGCAACACAGTGAGTTCATGAAGAGATTTTGGAAGAATAGCAATGTAATAAAAATTTCGTGTGGCTATTTCTAGCCGGGTGCAATTCTTGTAAGGCAGACCCTCCGATGAGGGTGGGCGGCATCTCCCATGTGTAGGTAATTGCGTGTTATTGTGGTGGAGGATAGTGTTATGTGTGAGTTGCAGGGATGTTAGGAACAGCACTAACACGCAGCCCCCGAGCCATTGAAAATAACCAATGAAAGTTAAAATCCCCGACCCGGTCGGAAATTGAACCCGAGACCCTCTGAACCGAAGGCCAGTACGCCGACCATTCAGCCAACGAGTCGGACAAAAATTCGTGTCCTCATCCCGAAGTGATGCAGTTCTTTTCGGGCACACCCCCAATGGAGGTGAGCTGTATGTACCACTTCGACTACAAACTAGCCCTCATGCCATTCATAATAATTACTGGCAGTACCGGGAATCGAACCCGGGCCCCGGAGGTTACGCTACGGAGGCGGACAATAGAAACGTGAAAGTCATCAAGCCAATGAACAAGTTCCAACACGCTCTATGAAGGGGCATAACGAAACAAGGAGAAGAAGAAGAAAAGAAGAAGATGAATTGATGTTGTTACTATTCCTTTAGATGCAGTAAAGTAAGGTTTCTCATTATAAGAGCTCGGAAGTTCATGCATTTGCATGTTTTTTCTTAGGGGTTAAAATGTATGCTTATACATTATGTGCACGAATTATGGAATTTTCAGTCATTTTGAACATACTTTTATGGTGCATATAACTGCATATTTTAGTGATTTTGATAAATGCATCATATTATAATATTTTAGCGCATATATGGCATATTTTAATCAGTTTAATGGTTTTACAGTATTTTTAATCAGTTTTTTTTTCATCTGGTTGATGTTGGCAGTAATGTTGCGAATGGTGATGCAACTTGTCATGCGGTGAGGAGTTATGATGTCACGCGGTGAATCCCCTGTTTCATCATCTACCCTCGCGTTTTGTGCTTAGCACTTTAGCAGTCGACTGGCTGTCCAGTGTCCATTGAGTCATGTAACGGTGTTGTGAACAGGTTGTGACCACACTATGTTTCGCGTATAAAGTGTCCATTAAAAAGTTCTTTAAGTGCTGTTCTGTTCTGTGGAGCGTGTGAGAAACCTATAGGGAGTGAGAAAAGATTTCAAATAGTTCAACACACAAACACAGCAAAACATAAGGAGAATTTAACTAGCAAACTCGCAAATTAAGAGCCTCCTCAGAAAGTGGGAAGTAGGATTAGGGAATTTTCTTACAACTTGTGCCAAGCATTTTTAGCTGCTGATATTCCCTTGTATAAAATTAATAACCCCACATTAAAACATTTTCTTGCCAAATACACTCGACAACATGTGCCTCAAGCAAGTACATTGCGTAAGACTTACGTAGGACGTTGTTACAATAACGTATTGTCAAATTTACTAGTTGAATTAGCGGACCAGTTTGGAGCCGGGCTGGGTGGCTCAGACGGCTGAGGCGCTGGCCTTCTGACCCCAACTTGCCAGGTTTGATCCTGGCTCAGTCCAGTGGTATTTGAAGGTGCTTAAATACGTCAGCCTCGTGTCGATAGATTTATTAGCACGTAAAAGAACTCCCGCTGGACTAAATTCCGGCACTTCGGCGTCTCCGAAAACCTTCAGAAGTAGTTAATGGAACGTAAAGCAATTAACATTATTATTAGTTTGTGTGGTTGTCTATTAATGAAACCACTGATTCTGAGGGCCGATTTGTTGCTAATGTAATTGTGGGGGCCTTAAATAAGGAACAAAAGTCGATACCATATCTTCTTAATATGTGTGAATAGCCGGCCACTAACAATGTAACTGTAACGCAGAGTGTGATGGACTCATTGAAATTATTATGGCCATCTGGAATCAAATACGACCGGCTACTTTTATTTGTTACCGATGCAGGTACTTACATGTTAAAATCTGGACAAACACTGAAAGGCATTTTTCTTAACTTAATTCATATAACTTGTTTGGCGCATGCTCTTAATCGCATTGCTGAGACAGTACGCAATTCTTTCCCATTGGTAGATCGATTTGCCTCTTTCTGTGGAGCAGTTATCATCATTTAAATATGCCCCAATAACACCTTGTGATGTGGAAAGAAGTTTTTCAAGTTACAAAATGTTTTGCGAGACAAGAGATGATGTTTCTCAGTTGAAAATTTGTGCAATGTGATGGCTGTGAACTGCAATTCATCACTCAGCATTGACAGCGGGACCATTTCTGCTTCAACCTCCAACGAATAAATAATGTAAGTTTGTTATTATCAATACTAACCTGACTTGTCTACTGCCATTTTTTCATTTTAATAGTGCATATTTATTGGCATATTTTCAAGTTTTTAAGGGCATATTTGCATGCATATTTCTTAGTTTTTTAGGGCATGAACTTTCGATCCTTACTCATTATATTCTAGTTTCAAATGTTGCACTGGGCTTGCAGTTTATCAACCATTCGAGACTGACTTATGTTTGTCGCCACGCTATGACGCCTCTCAGACATTCCATTTTCTCACCTCGTTCCTCTCAACGAATTTGGCGCCACCACCTAAGCACGTGTAACCTTCCCAATTTCATGATTTCCACGCTTCGGCACAGACGTGAAGGACAAGAAGAGAACTGTATTGAATTACATTTTCTGAAGTTATTCTTGCATTTACAATTAGGCCTACATAGACAAAATCATACTCTAAAACAGGGATGCCGAACCTATGACCCTAGGTGACACGCAAACACGATTTGTGGCACGCCACACAACATACTAAAATAATTTTAACGTTACGTTTTAATAAAGAAGTATGTTACATTTAATTGTACGGCCATATTTTTTACACATTTTATTAGGTTACTGTAGAGCCTACGTGTGTCGGTGCGGCGTAAAGCAAATTCTAAAAAAAACTACCAACTTCTGCTTTTTTGTAAAGGTCATATTTTTTAAATACTCATTTAAAGTGAAGTGATCGACACAATGTTTCCCTGTAGCTGGATGAGCTCTCAATAAACATTATTATATGGTAGATATGTCGGGTAGGTAGAACTGACTAAAAGAGGCGGCAGGAAGCAAGAGTCCTTCGATTTGGGATGCCGCGTCTAATTAACATTACTCGTGTTACAGTTGATTCACCGAATCGGACGTAGGACAAAAATAATTTATGTTTGGTATATTATATGGATTTAGCCGCCTCTGTGGTGTAGTGGTTAGCGTGATTAGCTGCCACCCCCGGAGGTCCGGGTTCGATTCCCGGCTCTGCCACGAAATTTGAAAAGTGGTACGAGGGCTGGAACGGGGTCCACTCAGCCTCGGGAGGTCAACTGAGTAGAGGTGGGTTCGATTCCCACCTCAGCCATCCTCGAAGTGGTTTTCCGTGGTTTCCCACTTCTCCTCCAGGCAAATGCCGGGATGGTACCTAACTTAAGGCCACGGCCGCTTCCTTCCCTCTTCCTTGTCTATCCCTTCCAATCTTCCCCATCCCCCTCAAGGACCCTGTTCAGCATAGCAGGTGAGGCCGCCTGGGCGAGGTAATGGTCATTCTCCCCAGTTGTATCCCCCGACCAAGAGTCTGAAGCTCCAGGACACTGCCCTTGAGGCGGTAGAGGTGGGATCCCTCGCTGAGTCCGAGGGAAAAAGCCGAACCTGGAGGATAAACAGATGGTGATGATGATATTATACGGATTTAATTTCAGTAAGTTCAGTTTCAGATTAAAATAACAGATTTTGTACACAGACAGTTCAATGAGGTCGTAAATGCTCAGTGGTGATTGATTGATTGATTGATTGATTGATTGATTGATTGATTGATTGATTGATTGATTGATTGATTGATTGATTGATTGATTGATTGATTGATTGTCGGTAGAAACTCAAACTTTCTTCAGTGTCACGCTTGTAACATCACAGACGGATTCTTTCTTTAATCTGATAACAATTTGAATATGTTTCAATAAGAACGGACAGGTAAGCCCACTAAAGCCCGGTTCGCACTAGATGTGCCGGGCCGTTCCAATCAAGACATCAAAAATCGCTTATATTAAATTCAATGGAATCGTTGTCACTTCATGTTCCGAGCCGTGCAAGGAAAGATCAACTGACCATCTCGATCTCATCGGTCTCCATCCTATCTGAGACCGGAACGGCTTGGCTGGGAACGCGTGAAGGGCCAAGGGCGAAGAATCAACAGGATGCCGCTCCTCACTTTTGTGATAACCATGGACGATGAAAGATTAACTGACTGCGTGCGTATCAAGAACTGTGTGATTTATCGCACAAAAATACAGCATGATTTTCAGCAGGCGTGATGCATTTTGGGAACGAAGCATGCGCCATGCATCTGTTGAATATCTGCTTCAATCATAATGCAACATACGGAAAAACCGGTAGAATTTTGATTCATCGTCAACTAACTCTGGGTCCGACTCGTTGGCTGAATGGTCGATTCCCGGCCAGGTCGGGGATTTTAACCTTAATTGGTTAATTCCAATGGCTCGGGGGCTGGGTGTGTGCGTGGCGTATTCAGCATTAGAAATCATCCCAGATAGTGCCCTCATCTTCACAAACATGCAGGTCGCCTAATAGGCCGTCTAGGAGAAAAGGACCCGCACCAGGCCTCACCGCAGGCCACTGTCAGCAGCCCTGGAGATGGTTTTCCATGGTTTCCCATTTTCACACCAGGCAAATGCGCTGGGGCTGTACCCTAGTTAAGGCCACGGCCGCTTCCTTCCAACTCCTAGCTCTATCCCATCGTCGTCATAAGACCTATCTGTGTCGGTGCGACGTAAAGCAACTAGCAAAAAAAGAAATCATATAACTTAATATATAACAAAGATGCATCTATTATGTTGGAAAGGCTCCATATTTTTCGCCTTGCAATATCATAACTTTCAGTATACGAGGTGAGAGAAATAACATATCCTCTACTTCGCTAAAAATGCTCCAAAAATCTGATTTCCAAGTCAGCCTGACTGCACCACGACAGAACAATAAGCACAGTACACAAGAACCTCGTTCATCCGGATTAAGTGGGACCGGAACTGATGCGGATTATCGAAAATCTGGATAATCCGGAAAAACTAATTAAAAATTACAGTACATGTTATATAATCTATTAACATAAGTTGTACAGTAAAACCAATTGTACAAAAATGTATAAGAACACTTTTCGTACATTTACGACTCTGTTTTATACACTAAAATAATGCGTGGGAATTTTTCTTTTTTACATGTGTATAAGCGTTTGCGCGCAGCACGCTCACTAACAACAGTTATGCCGGTGTGGTTTCAGTCAAAGATTCTAAATAGGCCATCAGTTTGTCCAGCTGCTTTGTTGCCTCTCCATGAGTCATTGGTTCTTCTGATGGAGCGCCGGTTTCATTTTCGAATTCATCATCAGTGAATCAATAGTGCGTTGCATTCAGAAAAGCGTGGGTTCAAATTCCATCTCGGTCGTCCCGGGATTGGTTTTCCACGGTTTCCCATTCCCAATTCCAGGCGAACGCCGGGACGGTATTTTTGATAGACCGTGGCCGAATTACTTCCAATTCCTGTCCTTAACTCTCCTTAGCGGAAAAGATATTCAAGAAGAGTCGACGCCGTAAAAGAAATACAGTACTGTATAAGTAAAAATACTGTATTCTTCTATTATTTTCGGTCCGGATAAACCGAGGATCCGGATTAATGAAGGTCGGATAAACGAGGTTCTTGTGTATATGCAACTCGGTGGCCTACTTATATAACTCTATCAAAAATCCATGGGGCCGCCTCTGTGGTGTAGTGGTTAGTGTCATTAGCTGCCACCCCCGGAGGCCCGGGTTCCAGTCCCGGCTCTGCCACGAAATTTGAAAAGTGGTATGAAGGCTGGAACGGGGTCCACTCAGCCTCGGGAGGTCAACTGAGTAGAGGTGGGTTCGATTCCCACCTCAGACATCCTCCATGGTTTCCCACTTCTCCTCCAGCCAAATGCCGGGATGGTACCTAACTTAAGGCCACTGCCGCTTCCTTCCCTCTTCCTTGTCTATCCCTTCCAATCTTCCCATCGTCTCACAAGGCTCCTGTTCAGCATAGCAGGTGAGGCAGCCTCGGCGAGGTACTGGTCCTCCTCTCCAGTTCTATCCCCGACCCAAATTCTCACGCTTCATGGCCACTTCCATTAAGGCGGTAGAGGTGGTATCTCTCGCTGAGTCCGAGGGAAAAATATCCCTGGAGGGTAAACAGACTGAGAAAGAAAGACAGAAGGAAAGAAAGAAAAATCCACCGAGCTCGATAGCTGCAGTCGCTTAAGTGCGGCCAGTACCCAGTAATCCGGAGATAGTGGGTTCGAGCCCCACTGTCGGCAGCCCTGAAGATGGTTTTCCGTGGTTTCCCATTTTCACACCAGGCAAATGCCGGGGTTGTACCTTAATTAAGGCCACGGCCGCTTCCTTCCAATTTCTAGGCCTTCCCTATCCCATCGTCGCCGTAAGACATATCTGTGTCGGTGCGACGTAAAGCAAATAGAAAAAAAATCCATGGGAGTAAAACAATATAACGTTTACTAAAGCACTGTGAAACATCAAATTACTCACCGCACAATTATCATATTTAGTATTATCATCCCACAAATGTGGGCTGTTTAAATCACGATTATTATTTCAACCAATCATCAATGATTTATGCAACATACCGCGTTTACAGAATTCTCAAATACATCTGTCCTTGCCCCTAAACCAAGCTAAAAGACAGCAGGAATTGAAAGCGCCACTACTATAAGAGCATCTAGAGTTAAGAAAAGACAACAGGTCTTATGGGCTTTTACTTCTATTGGTGTTACCCACTTTAGTTCTAAATATATACAATAACTAGCAAGATACCCGTGCTTCGCTACGGTATTATACTGAAATGTATAATTGAATGCTTATTGTAATAGATATATAATCCGCCGAAATTCGCGATCTGACTCGTTTGCTGCGAGAATCCACCAAAATTCCCGATCTGACTGGTTTTCTATGATTTTACGGCACGTTTCCTCCCGCTTTTAAATCTTCCTTTCCAGCAATCGATTTCGTACTTCCCGGGCTAGGCTCAGGTATTCCTGCCGGTGAGTTGAGTCCGTAAATCTTTGCCATCTTTTCCTATAATATTTTTAATATGGATAAAATCCTTCAGGAGATCCGGCGTGGTGTCATATTGGGTGCTTTGGCGGCACTGAACCCGCGGCCGGACTGCATTCTTAGTCATTACCCGTCCAGGAGCCGCTTCCAGCGCGGTCCGCACATTTGACGACGGTCCGGAACATTATTTTTATTATTATTATTATTATTATTATTATTATTATGTGTTGCTGGAATGGCTGATGACAGGGAAAACCGGTTATCCGGAGAAAAACCTGTCCCGCCTCCGTTTTTTCCAGCACGAATGTCACATGGAGTGACCGGGATTTGAACCACGGTACCCAGCCGTAAGAGGCCGGCGCGCTGCCGCCTGAGCAACGGAGGATACTTATAAGTACATTAAGAACAGTAAAATCAATTGGTCTCACCTCCTTCTACACCCCACCGCCGTTAAGTTTATTTACCACCACCCCCGTCCCCCCCCAAAAAAAATTAAAAGAAGGCTTGTTTCTTTATGTTTAAAGGAGATTACAAACACCAATGTTCACGTCTATTGCCTTCAGTTTTGAGATATAAGTATCCCCATAAAAATAATTTACTTTTCTCACTTCATTTCACACTACTCTTCCCCCCCCCCCCCAAGTGAATTTTCCCGCAAAAAATACTTGTTTCTGTAATAGTAAAAGATCTTCTAAATACCAATTATCACGACTCTAACTTCTTCAGTTTTTGATTTATGTGTCCCCATGAAAGGAATTCAACTTCTTTACACTCCCACCCTCCAAGATGGTTTCCCCACCAAAACGCGTTTTTCTTTGTTTTTAAAGGAGATCTAAATACGAATTTTCACGTCTGTAACAACTTTAGTTTTTATTGGATGTATGCATTCTCATACAATTAAGTCAATTAAATTTTTAATTCTTTCACCCCCCCCCCCTTCATTGCATTTTCCGAGAATACGTCATTCTTTACTTTTAAAGCAGATTGCAAATATCAAATTTCACGTCTGTAACATCTTCATTTTTGAGATATCAGTAGCCTAATTAAAAGAATTCAACACCATTTTCAGTCAATTTTACCCAGCCCCCACCACCCAAGTGGTATTTCCGAAAACTAAAAATACACGATTCGCTATGTTTAATAGAGATAAAAAATACCATTTTTCACTTCTGTAACATGTTAAGTTTTTTTAGATATACTATAAAAATTCTCATTTTAAAATTTCACCCCTTTTGAGTTCCCCTTAAGTGCAGTTTCAAAAAACAAATCACCTATGTTTCTTTACATTTACAGGAGATTCTAAACACCCACTTTTTACGTCTGTAACATTTTACGTTTCCAAGATATTCTGTAGATATAGCCTTTCAAAAAATTCACCCCAATTTGTCACTCCTGTTTAACCGCCATTAATTGGATTTTCCAAAAACTAAAAAATACGTGTTTCTTTATTTTTAAAGGAGGTCCCATATACAAATTTTCAGTTCTGTAATATCTTCAGGTTCTGAAATATAAGTATCCTCATTAAAGGCATTCAACCCATTTTTCACCCTTTTACACCCCTCCTATTGGGATATACAGGAAACAAAAAAATACGTGTTCCTTTATTTTTAGAGGAGATTCTAACTACCAATTTTTACATCTGTAAATTTTAAAGTTTTAAGATGTGGACACACTCA
Organism: Anabrus simplex; assembly: GCF_040414725.1. Taxonomy (NCBI): domain Eukaryota; kingdom Metazoa; phylum Arthropoda; class Insecta; order Orthoptera; family Tettigoniidae; genus Anabrus; species Anabrus simplex. The sequence continues at coordinate 1,118,948,923 of NC_090266.1, read as the reverse complement.
TTAAAAAAAATTCACACCCCCATTTTCACCCCCCAATATTTGAATTTTCCGAAAACGAAAAAATACGTGTTTCTTTACTTTTAAAGTAGATCCCAAATACCAATTTTCAGGTCTGTAATATCTTCAGGTTCTGAAATATAAGTAGCCTCATTAAAGGCATTCAACCCATTATTCACCCTTTTACACCCTTCCTATTGGGATTTTCCGAAAACAAAAGAATACATGTTTCTTTATTTTTAAAGGAGATTCTAAATACCAATTTTTATATCCATACACTTTAAAAGTTTTGAGATATAGATACACTCATTTTAAAAAATCACCCCCTTTTCACCCCCCCCTCCCCCATTAATTGGATTTTCCAAAAACAAAAAATACGTGTTTCTTTATTTTTAAAAGAGATCCCAAACACCAATTTTCAGGTCTGTAATATCTTCAGGTTCTGAGATATAAGCAGCCTCATTAAAGGCATTCAACCCCTTTTACACCCCTTTTCACGATTCCTATTGCGATTTTCCGAAAACAAAAAAATTCGTGTTTCTTTATTTTTAATGAAGATTCTAAATACCAATTTTCACATCTGCAAACTTTAAAAGTTTGGAGATATAGATTCACTCATTTTTAAAATTCACCCCCTTTTCACCCTCCCATTCATTGGATTTTCCAAAAACGAAAAAATATGTGTTTCTTTATTTTTAAAAAAGATCAAAAGTACCAATTTTCAGGTTTGCAATATCTTCATTTTCTGAGATATAAGCACCGATATCCTGATTAGGCATTCAACCCAATTTTCACCCTTTTTCACCCCTCTTATTGGGATTGTCTGAAAACAAAAAAATACGTGTCTCCTTATTTTTAAAGAAGATTCTAAATACCAATTTTCATATCTCTAAACTTTTAAAGTTTTGAGATATAAACACACTCATTTTAAAATTTCACCCCCCTTTTCACCCCCTTAGCGACGGAATATCCAAAAATCCTCTCTTAGCGAGCACCTACATCTTAATATGAATATATCCCCAAAATTTCATTTCTTTATGTCCAGTAGTTTTGGCTCGGCGATGATGAATCAGTCAGTCAGTCAGGACAAGTTATTTTATATATATATAGATAGATTAATGAATTCCTATCAAAATGTATAAGTTTTCTTATGAAACAAACATTGGTTGTGCCATACAATTCTGAAGAAGCCGTAAAATCGATTTAATATCTTTGAGTTTATTGTTTTAAATATTATATATGCAGTTCATTACTCGGAATAGCCTGCCATGCTTGTCGCATCGCGCGCCACATTTCAGCGTGTAGTGTGTAGTGTGTAGTGTGTACAGTAGTCAACACGTGAAATAACTCAGCTTAAGTACTACGAACCATCATTGGTGAGGTCAGCGCGGCATGTTTCTCATTTTGCGTGCGTCACTCATTACAGTAACTGCTTATGTAAGGGAGATATTCGGCAGATTGAGATTGAGATTGAAGTGATCATCTTCTCGGAGTGCATAGTGCATAGTGTTTCGTTATAAATATATTGTGTTTCGTTTTTGGTGTATTGCATTGCTTTTTGTTGTGTATGTCGTGTATTGTTTGTGTCTGTTTAGTATTTTATATAATCAATCAGCCAGTAATATTTTTTTAAATTATGGCTGAACATGTGAAAAGGAGAAGTGGTGAAGTTCTCAGGAAAAAGGAGCGGCAAATGGTGCTTAATACATTTTCATATTTGAAAATAAAACATCCAGGACAAAGTGTAAGCTGGGTAGTAGATGAAGCCGCAAAGGCTTAGGAATTTCGAGGTCTTCCGTCTTCAAAATAAGGAAGGAAGCCAGCGAAGGGCCACTCCAGAGTCCCAGCAAGAAGCGGCAATGGAAAAAGTTAATTCGCAGTAATTCCAGACTCATTGAATACGACGATTTTATCAGAAGCGGAATACGGCGCATTGTTCATAAATTCTATTTTAGAAATGAAGAGCCAACTCTGAACACAATCCTCACTTCCGTAAACATTAACCCCGAACTACCCAATTTTAAGAAATCTACGTTGCATGTTATTCTCAGGGAAAATTTAATTTCGTGCGGCTATTACTAACCGAGTGCAGCCCTTGTAAGGCAGACCCTCCGATGAGGGTGGGTGGCATATGCTATGTGTAGGTAACTGCGTGTTATTGTGGTGGAGGACAGTGTTATGTGTGGTGTGTGAGTTGCAGGGATGTTGGGGATAGCATAAACACCCAGCCCCTGGGCCACTGGAATTAGTCAATGAAGGTTAAAATCCCCGACACGGCCGGGAATAGAACCCAGGACCTTCTGAACCGAAGGCCAGTACGCTGACCATTCAGCCAAAGAGTCGGACCTCAGGGAATTGAACTTTGTGTAAGAGAGGAGGGGAAATAGAGCTATGTTAATAGAAAGGGAAGATATTGTGTCTTGGCGTCATAAGTACCTCCGACAAATAAAAAAGTACAGAGAAGAAGGCCGGAACATTGTTTATACAGACGAAAGTTGGGCTAACATTGGAATAACTGTTGCTAAAGAGTGGAAAGAAACGCTGAATATATCTTTTTGTGTAAAAAAGTACAGCCGACGCACACGATGAGATGGACGGAGTGTGTTACGAAACATATTTTTAAATAAAGCTCTTGCCAACCTTGGAAAGAAGCTGGAAAAAATGCGCTATGCAAGAATGGATGAGGGAACATCATATTCAGTACGAAGATGAAATAATGAAAAAAGACTTAAATGGACATTATTGCTTTGGAAAAGGGGAAATACGATAAATATAAGATAGATGAATTTGCTTTAGAAAGAGGACACACAGTACTCCGGCTGCCTCCCTACCACTTCGATTTAAACCCCATTGAACTCGTATGGGCTCAGGTGAACATTATGTGAGCTTACATAATACGGACTTCAAAGTGACAGAAATGCAAAGACAAAGATTAATTGAGGAAGGTTTAGCGTGTGTCACACCTGATAAGTGGAGGAATTATGTGAATCACGTTAAGAAAACTGAAGACGATATGTGGAAGGCTGATGAAATTAAGGACGACATCGAACCCATTATCGTCCACCTCGGTGACTCTTCAGACGAAGATTCCTCAAGGAGTATGTAAATGGAAGAGATGAACATTCCACCTCTTCCTTGAAATCTGTACATTGCTGACAAGGTAAGAACAGTAGATGGATTTATTTTAAAATTATATTTTTATTTTACTGTATTTTTCTGTCTGTGCTTGTGTGTTTTCGCGTTCTCATACGAATAGGTCATTCGGCATTCTGTGTTGTATGTTGCGGAAGAATATTTAAGTTATCGTATCTTGTGATCGTATCTTGCATCTGTTGTTAGTTACGAGTAAATTTATCTGAAATGAGCTGTAGGATACATCACCTAGATAGAGATATCCCGCCCTCATCAATCCTCAACGGAGTTTCCTGTGTTGTAACCGGACAGTAGTGAAATGATTCTGGGGGCTAATAAACTTAGCACTGCGCTCCCTTAAAGCAAAACAACGATCATGAAACTTTCTCAGATATAAGAAACAAGGGTTCGCCCGGAAGTAGGTGGGTTCGAATCCCCGTCAGGAAGTCGTAAAAATGTAAGAAACGAGATTTCCACTTCCGGAGGTGCACATGGGCCTGAGGTTCACTCAGCCTATACCAAAATTAAGTACCAGGTTAATTCCTGGGGGCAAAGGCGGCCGGGCGTAGAGCTAACCACTCTACCCCATTAAGTGCCGAGGTTGCGGATAGTGGAAGCCTTTACCTTCCAACCCTCCTAGGGCCTTCATGGCCTGCATGGAGATGACTGCTTTTTTATTATTTAGTTCGCATCCCCACACGTTGAAACTCTTACTCTATTTCGAATGATACAGTCAGTGGGTTGATATCCTTAGAAACGTTATGGCGAAACGAAATTTCATAACTGTAATTTCATTAACATAGATAATGGAGATTGAGATAATAGGGCATTATTATTATTATTATTATTATTATTATTATTATTATTATTATTATTATTATTATTATTATTATTATTATTGTTATTATTATATCTACTACACAGTCTTGAAACAGCTGAACCAAGCGACGTATAATTTTATGTCATCACTGTATTTCACAAGCAGTGACCGAGCCGCGGTGAGTGAGCGAATATGGCAACAGTGGAAGACAGCAAGCCCATAAGCCGTGTAGTCTTTTCTTAACTCTGGATCCTGTTTTTTTTTTTTTTTTTTTTTTTTTTTTTTTTTGCTAGGGGCTTTACGTCGCACCGACACAGATAGGTCTTATGGCGACGGATCCTGTTTTATAATTCATAATGACTACCCAGAAATTGTTTACATAGCATTTTCTCAAAGAACTTCGAAATTTGTGAACATTTCCTTTGATTTTTCCTCATCCTATAAACGAATATTTGACCCAATTTGCCTTCTTGAATTCCAACTTTATCTTCATTTTATGATTTTTTTTCTACTCAAGCTTATTGTCTTTCCAAGCCATCTCGCCACTGAAAACAGAACTCAGAGAAGCATTATCTGACCCTGTATCATTAAGAGGAGAATCCCACAAGGCAGTACCTTTTGGCCCTTTATGTTTTCTTGTACTGTATATACATGCTATGAATAAAGAGCTGGGATCAGAGATAACGCTTTTTGCGGATAATCTTATAGACGAATAAATAAGTTACACGATTATGTGCAACTGCAATAAGACCTCGACAACGTTGTGAGATGGACAGCAGGCAATGGTATGATGATAAACGGGGTTAAAAGTCAGGTTGTGACTTTCGTTAAGAGGAAAAGTCCTTTCAGTTTTAATTCCTGCGTTGATGGGGTGAAGGTTCCTTCTGGGGGTCAGTGTAAGTAGGCTACGTACCGGTACGTGTTAATATAAGGAAAGATCTTCATTGGGGTAATCACACGAAGGGGATTGTAAATAAAGGTTCCAGATCTCTTCACATGGTTATGAGGGTATTTAAGGGTTGTAGTAGGATGTAAAGGAGAGGCCATACAAGTCTCTGGTAAGACCCCAATTAGAGTATGATTACAGTGTATGGGACCCTCACCATGATTACTTGATTCAAGAACGGGAAAAAATCCAAAGAAAAGCAGCTCGATTTGTTCTGGGTGATTTCCGACAAAAGAGTAGCTTTACGTAAATGTTGCAAAGTTTGGGCTTGAAAGACTTGGGAGGAAGGAGACGAGCTGTTCGACTAAGTGGTATGTTCCGAGCAGTCATTGGAGAGATGGTGTCGAGTGACATTAGTAGACGAATGAGTCTGAGTGGTGTTTAAAGTAGGAAAGATCGCAAGGTGAAGATAAAGTTGGATTCAAGAGGACAAATATTCGTTTATAGGTAGAGGAGTGAGGAATTGGAATAATTTACCGAGGGAGACGTTCAACAAATGTCCACATTCTTTGCAATTATTTAAGAAAATACGAGGTAAACGAGAGACAGGTAATCTTCCACCTAAAGGCAGATCAGTGGTGGTTGATTGATAAGCAATCTGCGGTATGTTGATTGGTGAAAGTATCAAGTTTTCAAGATTAATTTTGAAATCCAGATCCTAGTCTTTCCTACTCACTCTTGATGGACACAAGTACGCACGGACTGGTCTGGTTGACACCTGCCTTTCTGCCCTTGAATTATGCCCCGAGTTGAGGTTATTCATCGATGCAGACTGAGCAATATCTATGGCTTTGTCTGTCACTAATCTCCAGTACACCGGGCGAGTTGGGCATGCGCTTAGGGGCGCGCAGCTCTGAGCTTCCATCCGGGAAAGTGTGTGTTCAAACCCTACTGTCGGCAGCCCTGAAGATGGTTTTCCGTCGTTTCCCATTTTCACACCAGGCAAATGCTGGGCCTGTACCTTAATTAAAGCCACGGCCGCTTCCTTCCCCCTCCTAGCTCTTTTCTATACCATCATCGCCATGAGTCCTCTCTGTGTTGGTGCGATGTAAAGCAAATAATAATACTCATAACAATAATAAAATAAATCTCAAGTATCGTGCTTTCTAAAGATGAAGTCGTTCGCCGAATTAATAAATATTAAGAATTATTATTAGTGTCGAAAATTACAGCAGTCAGCATATAGTAGTGAAATTTTGGACAATGACACTGGAAATCTAATTTTGCGTCTTTTACAGAATAAAGGTACTGCAAGATGTTTAGAAATGACGGGATACCCGAGATATTTGAAAACTAGTCCAGTATGAGATGAACATATCAAGGAGCAATTCACTAGGAAACCTCAATTAGCTCTGTGCAACTACGAATTCAATGATGTATTGTTTTGTTTTGTATTCTAAGGTGAGCACAGCATTTCTTAATAACGGGTGTGATAAAACAGTTCTCATTAAGCCGGCTGCAGTGCGATTACGATCACGTTCTTGTGATACCATTTCCACGAAGAACATGGCTCGTGCCTAACTGGCGAGATTTAAAACGACATAAACCGTATACGTGTTTTATTAGTTACTCCTGCCATTTATACTACAGACTCGTTGTGCGCAAATAAGGAGAAAGTACAAAGAATTAAGACCTATAATATTTCAATATTATTTTACTTAACTTCCCTTCAATTGTCATAGATTTTAAATGACGCAGTGGTGTTTAATGTGATGGAAGCAGGAGAACAATGTGGTCCAGATATCATCCACATTCAAGTAGCGTAATGTCGTCTGCAGCCCCTACGACGTCTTAAATCACAGCAATGTTGCAAAACCCACTTTTAGCGAGGTCTAAGGGTCATGAAATGTTAAGATCCATCAAAACCCATTCATAGAATTTTTTCACGAAAGCAAGATTTCCTTTGCCCTTTTCATCTTTCGATGGAGCTTTGACCAAGTACGATGATAGCACATCCTGTAGATATGTCAAGCTAGTCGTGCGATTTCTTCCTTCCTTATAATTTTCTCTGTGAGGTTGCTTCCATCAAGTTCCAAGGACATAAAATACTATTTGTATAGATACTACCAATCACGAAGGGCCATGGCCTACGAAGCGACTACTGTTCAGCCCGAAGGCCTGCAGATTGCGAGGGGTCGTGTGGTCGACGAATCCTCTCATCCGTTATTCTTGGCTTTCTAGACTGGGGCCGCTATCTCACCGTCAGATAGCTCCTCAATTATAATCACGTAGGATGAGCGGACCTCGAACCAGCACTCAGATCCAGGTAAAAATCCCACGAGCGATATACCATTTTGTTCAGATTTATCATGGACGAGCTTTCAGATTTTCCCTTTGTAGGGAGTTAATTCTCTAAGTAAGGACTTGGATTTTGTGAGTAATCACTGCTCCCATATAATTTTAGTATTTACAGCCATATACTGTACAGTACAATGTGAGTTTAAAATAAGTTCTTAGGAGGTGGCTAAAGAGGGTATCCTCATTTGAAACTATAGATACAGTATATCTCCCAATATATGGAATAATTTTTGGGGACCCACCCGCCCCTTACCATCCAGTTTTATGCAACATACCGCGTTTACACAATTCTCAAATACATCCGTCCCTCCCCCTAAACCGGGCTAGAAGACAGCAGGAACCGTAAGCGTCACTACTAATTCATAATGGGTACCCAGAAAGAACCCCTAAGACGAGCACAATTACGATGAGCACACAGACCAGGAACAGGTATTGTATAGGCTGGGAACTGCCAGCTAGCTACATGTCAAGCCTCGCAGCAGCTCAGTGTCATGGTCTTCAGCACAGCTAGCGTTATAACTGTCCTCAACGGGTTAGACAACAATGTTCTAGTATATGTTAACTTGTAGGTTCTAGTTCACTAGGTTAAAATTCAGCGTCCCCACCAGTGGCGGCGCGTGACTTTCGTCACTGGGGGTTCAACAGAAGGAAGAATTCTTGTGCCGACGCCACACCCCCCCCCCCCCCCCTTCGCCCACACATACTACCACTCCGACTTTGGTCCAAGTCCCTTCGCTTTCATCACTCACAAAAAATAAACAAGGAAAACAAAACATCCTGTTGGTAATTTCGCACCCACACATCCACTCGATTCTTTTGCATAGGACCTATATCCATTCTGAATTTACGCACGATTTCGCTACTTGTAATCTGCATCGTTATATCAAGATCAGGCAGTGGGCGGCCGGCATTCTTAATCTCAAGTTTGCGCTCAAGAGAGAGAGAGAAAAAAATGTCTTTCTAGGTATCTGGACACTGTTCATACTCATTTTGTAGCTCCTGACCTTTCCCGAGCACAAAAGATTGTGGACGCAAGCACAATGCACAAAAACACACACACGGACATGAGATTGTAACTTCTTTATGTTCTAAAAATTAAGTTTCTGTACGGCAGAACAGTACACTGACACGCTTGCACAGCGTACAATAATATAACGAATTATGATAAATACTGCAAAGTTTTATAAACACTAGTATCACATTTGAAAAACAGAAGGAAACTTACGGGATGTGTGTTCGCACTGTTGACAACGTTGGTAACTTAATTTTACTAACTCGTGTGGGCTAGGCAGTTAGCATATTCATTGGTATTATCTTCCCGCTATTTTTTGCCTCAATGACTTTTAAGTGAAGTTTCTCTCCAAGAAGTAATTACTCCAAAGAAGGCAAATGAATAGATATTCAGTAAGTATTAGTAATATATTTGGGGCAAAATATCAATCGGAATTTGGCAGTTTAATGTGACTTTTGGTAGTAATGATGCCTTCCAACACTTGTGTTAACTACGTACTATTCTCTGCTGCCGTAGTTAAATTCCTGTAAGGGCAACAGATGGCAGGCATGTACTAGTTTTCTAACCCCAACAACACGTCTTGCGATTACGAAGACGGGTGAGAGAGAGTGACATACTGCGCATGCGTAAATCACGGATATTCTTTTCTGCGATATCCTGGTCTTGTCTACGTGTTGGTCGGCATCTCCCCGCACCTCACCACACCCTTCACCCAGGTACGGACGGAGATGTGGCTTTGCATAGGGGGTGCATTCCAGACGAGTATCCAGCCAGGACTTCGCGCGGCTCGCTTGAATTGAAAGTCAGTACGAGTATATTACGGATAGATGAGCTTAGCAAAGGCTTAGAGATTAACAAGGCAGTTGTGAAAATTAAGTAGTTAAGTACAATGTGATATAAACTGGAGGTTCATTGCTCCATTGCGCTATACCAGAAACCGCCACTGGTCCCCACTTGTCCTTTGTCGAGTCATTTACCTTACTGTACTCTATTTCCTCTTGAAACGCATTCGAATTGGATCCAGCACAGTAGTGTACGTAACGGGGGTACCTGTTTAACCTCCCGCCCCTACTTGACTATTTGAATTCATCTTCTTTAATAATAATAATAATAATAATAATAATAATAATAATAATAATAATAATGTATGTTCAGTCCACAGCCCTAAGGCTGGTTGGATCCTCAGCAGCAGCACCACCATAAGCTGTCATATATGGCCTAGGTATCACTGAAGAGGCGTACTAGGGAAATGAGGATTGAGGTAGTTTCCCGTTGCTTTCCTCAGCGGGCCAGGAGTTGCGATTACATATCAGTCTGCCAAGCCCACTGAAATGCATGCACCAACTGATCCTATGAGTAACATTTTCACACCATTCATAGCAGGGACTGGCTGCATAAGGAAAGGCATTACTAGCATCGCTCATACCTCAGTCACTTTCATATTGTCAAAGCCAAGGATAAGACAGAGATAGATCAATGAAAGTAACAAAATTGCTCTAGCCTATACCAGAAGACGTAGTGCACTGTAAACACTAGGTCCTGCCAGCAAAGGCATATAATAATAATAATAATAATAATAATAATAATAATAATAATAATAATAATAATAATAATAATCGAGTGGAATGGCCGCGAGTGTCAACGCGCTACGGCTTTAGAGGCAAGCTCCAAACTCGGGAAGCGAGTGCGTTCGAACCCTACCGTCGGTTGTCCTCAGGATGGTTTTCCGTGGTTTCCCATTTCCATTCCAGACAAGTGCCAGGACAGTTCATATTCATAGGCCACATCCGATTTCTTCCACCTCCTTATCCAACTTTCACCATGATTGATCGGCCGGGCTGAGTGGCTCTGTTCTTCTGACCCCAGCTGGGCAGGTTCGATCCTGGCTCAGTCCGGTGGTATGTGAATAGAGGTGTACAAACTTCGCATTTAACTTGCCCATGCTTGCTGCGTTGATCGGTGTTTGCTCGTTCATTGTACTGATATAAGAGTCGTGTGAATGCAGGCAGGAATGGGGTTATTACATGCCAGAATTTATATAGGATTCGTCAACACAAATATTATTTTATATGGTTATTTAGTATTATCTTAATCATTACAAAGTTATGTTTAAATTTATTTCGTAATTCAGACGTCTTATGTAACTAATTAACAAATAATATTTCTCTCTGTCAAAAATAGTTACTTAATAAATAGTAGGTTCTCTGAACAAAATATTTGAATATTTAAATATGTGAAGGCACTCAAATACGTCAGTCTCGTGTCGGTAGATTTACTAGCACGTAAAAGAACTTATGCGGGACTAAAGTCCGGCACCTTGGTGTTTCCGGAAACCGTAAAAGTAGTTATTATTATTATTATTATTATTATTATTATTATTATTATTATTATTATTATTATTATTATTATTATTATTATTATTATTATTATTATTATGTCACCATGATTCATCTTCATTTGCTCCTCAGTTAAGGTTGGTGACAGGAAAACATTTAATATAATTGCATCTCACCTCATCCCGACATCGCACCAGGAAACATGTCCGAGTGTTAGACGTCGAGACACACTCAGAGGCTTTCAAAAATAGTATAAGACAGGGCCAAGAGCCCTTATTTCGCCACTTTATGAAGTCATCAATAAATACATGAATAAATAAAAAAGATAGATAGATAGATAGATAGATAGATAGATAGATAGATAGATAGATAGATAGATAGGTACAGTTGTCTTGGTAGGATCATGGGATGAGTTGGCCACGGGTTTGATTCTACTGAATGTAGTTTGAAAGTTGGCATACAGTACGGTAGGTCAATGTTCATTGTTTACAACATTCGCCTTTGAAATGTTTACATGCGATGAATCTGAATTCTCGTTTGAACAAAATTGTCTTTGTAGCAAAGCAGGTAAAGTCGTCTTCGTACAGGCCATGAAGGCCCTTGGAGGGGTGGAAGGTAAAGACTCCCACTATCCGTAACCTCGGCACTTGGTGGGGTAGAGTGGATAGCTCTACGCCGGGCCACCCTTACCCCCAGGAATTAACATAGTACTCATTTTTGGTGTAGGCTGAGTGAACCTCAGGGCCACGTGCACCTCCGGAAGTTGATATTGTTTCTTAAATTTTCGACTTTGTGGAGGGGAATCGAACCCACACGTCGTTACGGGCGGATGAACCAAGCACGCCTTTGCCACCTCGGCCAAGCAGCCCCTAAAATTGTCTTCATAGTTTATCTGAGACTGCAGAAGATCTGGAGAAATTGCTGAATGGTATGGCTAGAGTCTTGGGTAAGGAGTATAAGATGAAAAAATATAAGTCCAAAACAAAAGTAATGGAGTGTAGTCGAACGAAGTCAGGTGATACAGGAAATATTAGATTAGGAAATGAAGTCTTTAAAGGAAGTAGATGAATATTGTTACTTAGGTATATATGCATTGGTAATATGGTTCACGTTTCAATCAGTCAATTCTGATCTGCATTTAGGGCAGTCGCCCAGGTGGCAGATTCCCTATCTGTTGTTTTCCTAGCCTTTTCTTAAATGATTTCAGAGAATTAGGAAATTTATTGAACATCTCCCTTGGTAAGTTATTCCAATCCCTAACTCCTCTTCCTATAAATGAATATTTGCTCCAATTTGTCCTCTTGAATTCCAACGTTATCTTCATATTGTGATCTTTCCTACTTTTAAAGACACCGTTCAAACTAATTCGTATACTAATGTCATTCCACGCCTTCTCTCCGCTGACAACTCGGAACATACCACTTAGTCGAGCAGCTCGTCTTCTTTCTTCCAAGACTTCCCAGCCCAAACTTTGCAACATTTTTGTTGTTGATGATGATGCTTGTTGTTTAAAGTGGCCTAACATCGAAGGTCATCGGCCCCAACATTTTTGTAACGCTGCTCTTTTGTCGGAAATCGCCCAGAACAAATCGAGCTGTTTTTCTTTAGATTTTTTCTAGTTCTTGAATCGAGTAATCCTGGTGAGGGTCCCATACACTGGAACCATACTCTAGTTGGTGTCTTACCAGAGACTTACATGCCTCTCCTTTACATCCTTACTACAACCCCTAAACACCCTCATAACCATGTTCAGAGATCTGTACCCTTTACTTACAACCCAGTTTATGTAATACCCCAATGAAGATCTTTCCTTATATGAACACCTATGTACTTACAGTGATCCCCATAAGGAACGTTCACCCCATCAACGCAGTAATTAGAACTAAGAGGACTTTTCCTATTTCTGAAACTCACAACCTGACTTTTAACCCCGTTTCTAAGTTTGCTCACTTCGAACATTGATACAGGAATTAGAAAGCTGTTTTTGAAGAGTTTTGTCTGGAGCGTGGCATTGTATGGAATTGAAACATGGAGGATTACTAGCTCAGAAAGAAAGAGGATAGAAGGTTTTGAAATGTGGTGTTACAGAAGAATGCTGAAGGTGAAATGGGTAGACCGAGACACGAATGAAGAGATACTTGAATCGAATTGGTGAGAGGAGATCGATTTGGCTAAATTTGACCAGAAGAAGAGATAGAATAATAGGACACATCTTAAGACACCCAGGACTTGTGCAGTTCGTTCTTGAATGAAGTGTAGACGGTAAGAACAATAGGGGTAGACCAAGGTATGAATATGACAAGCAGATTGGAACAGATGTAAGATGCAGCAGTTACGTAGAAATGAAAAGGTTTTTTTGCTATTTGCTTCACGTCGCACCGACACAGATAGGTCTTATGGCGACGATGGGATAGGAAAGGCCTAGGAATTGGAAGGAAGCGGCCGTGGCCTTAATTAAGGTAAGCCCCAGCGTTTGCCTGGTGTGAAAATGGGAAACCACGGAAAACCATCTTCAGGGCTCGAACCCACTATCTCCCGATTACTGGATATTGACCGGACTTAAGCGACTGCAGCCATCGATCTCGGTAATGAAAAGGTTAGCACAGGATAGGGTCGCGTGGAAGGCTGCATCAAACTTGTCTATGGATTGATGACTCAAACAACAACAGCCCAAGTGTAATGGTTTCTCATTCCTCGAAGGCTTGCAATATTCAGCTCTGCTGCCTGTTTTGAAAATTACCAGGTTCTTGTCGGCTTGCCTCTGTTACTAGGCTCATGGACTCGGTGCTAGAGTAAGCGTCTCTGGCACACAATAAAAAAAGAAATGGCGTATGGCTTTCAGTGCTGGGAGTGTCCGAGGACATGTTCGGCTCGTCAAGTGCAGGTCTTTTTTGATTTGACTCCCATAAGCGACCTGCGCGTCGTGATGAGGAGGAAATGCTGATGAAGACGACACATACACCCAGCCCCCGTGCCAGAGAAATTAACCGATGATGGTTAAAAATCCCGATCCTGCCGGGAATCGAACCAGCGACCCCTGTGACCAAAGGCCAGCACGCTAACCATTTAGCCATGGAGCCGGACCACACAATGGAAGGAAACGGTAAAACAAACACATTAATAGGAAGAAAGGACCATTAGCCCATTTCGCAGAACCTGACGCGAACTTCGCAGCGGGAACAAAGAGGAGGAAAGCGGTAGCGGCAATTAGGAATTAGAAGTAAGTGTGTGTGTGGGGGGGGGGGGGGCAAAGAGTACCGCGGGTCTGGGGAATATAGTGTGGGGTAAATAACAAAAATGAAACAAAATTGCTACAAAATGATAAGATATGTATGCTCTCTGAGCGAATTTGGACATTGAGTGTTTAAAAACTTAACTGCGGTGATAATAGACTATTTTTTTTATTCAATACTATATAATACAGCTTTCACCAAAGGAACAATTACACACGAGGGCAACTAAGGTTTTGTGTTATCTATATATATAAAGTAACATGTCCTGACTGACTGATTCATCATCGCCGAGCCATAATTACTGGACATACAGAAATGAAATGTTGGGGATACATTTATATTACAGTGTAGGTGCTCACTAAGGGAGGATTTTAGGAAATTCCGTCACTAAAGGGGTGAAAAGGCGAGGGGTGTGGGTGTGGTGGAGGAAGTGAAGAAGGAGTTGAATTCTTTTTATGAGGATGCTTATACCTCAAAAGTGAAGATGTTACAGACGCTAAAATTGGTAGAATCTCCTTTGAAAATAAAGGAACACATATGTTTTTGTTTTCGGAAAATCCACTTAAGAGGATGAAAAGTATTGAAAAAGCGGGTGAATTTTTAAAATGAGTATATCTCAAAAACTTAACATGTTACAGATGTGAAAACTGGAATTTGGAATGTCCTTTAAAAATAAAGAAATACATTTTTATGTTTTCGAGTTGAGAGAGGACATTTTCTCACATGTCGTATGTTCCAGAGTTAGCTCTGTCAGTAGCCTAGTCATCTTAAACCCCCGAAAGAAACACCACAAACGTGGTATACAAAGAGGTTCTGGAGTAAATGAAATTCAATTTATCCATGAGTTGTTATACTTTATGGATTTTCAGATAATGTCTTAGTGCAGTACCGAGGAACGATTACTTTTTATCAAATAACGAAATCCACGCCAGCGAATCCGCGGGTAACAGCTAGTCAGATAATCGCGCCTCTACGCGCTGCTGCGCGAGTCCAATTCACTTCACTTGAACGTGGTCTTGTTGTGCCTATGCCTCGTGGCGTAGCGCCTGTGGCCCTCTTTACTACACTTTGCCTTTATCATTCTGTTCGAATTTTTAAAACCTGCACATAAAACCACTACGACCCATGTTGAACGTTATTTGAATGTCCAATGTGTAGGTGACGCCCATCGCCCCTCCATACTCGAGAAACGATCTACGCCGCTTTTACTACGGCAAGGGAACACTACATCTCTATCTCTTACCCTAGCCGTGCCAATAAAACATAATCAGGCCAGACACCAAACTGGAAGTCGGCCTCCCACACCATGCCTAACTGTGTACTACCAGGCGTAGATCTCTCCTTCACCGATGCAGCCCTACTGAAGTACCTCCAGAACGAAGGTGTACCTGTCACAAACCTAAGCCGGATTCAAGTGGACTTTAGACCCACCGACCGAGTCCTCATACAACTTGCCACAGAAGAAGCAGTACAAAAGGCCATAAGATGGGGCATATACATAAACGGAATACCACGCTTCGCCAAACCATGTCCGCCCCATATGGTAAACGACTTGGGACCGGACCCGGGAGCCAAACCACCCCGACAATTTCAGCAACCAGCAACAAGGCCACTTCCGCCATACACCCCACCACTGCACCCGATAACTTACCCACTCACCCCTACCATTACCACCATCACTACCACCATGGTTACTACTCCCACCCACACATCCCGCAATACTCCTATAACCACCTCAGTAATGACCCACTCCACTCCTATAATGATGTCTCCCCCACCCCCTACCCAGCCTAGCCCATTCAGGCTACTAATTGAAGAAGAAGATGCCACCAGTATGACTATAGAAACTGCAAGACAGACGCCATCACCACCTCCAGCTCCCGAGTCCAACGAAAAAATCCCGCCACCGCCGAGTTCAACGGAAAAAATTCGCCGCCGCCGCCACCACCACTACCACCACCACCACCACCCCAGCCCAACGCCAGCTGCGTCGTCAGAGGAATTCATCCAACCATACCATCTGAAATCATCACACAAGAGATTCGACGCTCAGGACTTAACCTCAAAAAAGTATCCAGGATCCACAACACAGCCGGGCCCACCTACATGGTGAGGCTACGTCTCCAGCAACCCGAAGACGCGCAAAGGCTCATACAACACGGGATCCAGCTCTTCGGGAAGCAACACCGAGTAGAACCATCTCGCTCCCCTCCTAAAACTCACAACCACCCAAACACACCTCACAACGAGCCCAGTCCCCAACACCATCTCCCGAATCCATATCGCAATACCAATCTCCTCCACCTTTTACTCACATCCCTAGCCAACATTACCTCATTCTACAGCCAAATTCTTCCCCTCCTACTTCCTAGTACCAGATAAGCAACTATATAAACTGTAACTCGGTTGTAACATGTATCCAACCTAATGTAAGAACAATGTAACCAATGTATAACCAATGTATGTATGTAAAAACCCAATAAAAAGCACGAAAACAGAACTACACCCCTTAGCCAAGAGGCCAACCCCCCAAAATCTCCAATTAAACACAACACCGCTCCCCCCTCATCCAACTCCTTAAATCTCAAAACCCCGCCAAATCTCCTGGCCAGGGAGAAGGCGTTACCTTCTAGGGAAGGGGAATGAAAACTTCCCCCTTGGTCCTTGGTCCGTGACGCCGGAGCCTCCTTAGACAGCTGATAGTGCACTGTTGGGGATTTAATCAGTCTTTGGGCCGAGTGCTCAGTGTAGGTACAGCACAAAATAACGATCCATTCTATAATTAATGAAGACAAAGTGACGCACTGAATAATGGAGATGGGAAACTGAGACACCAAAAAAAAAAAAGGTAGGTACCTTTCCTCGGAACTGCCATGCCGAGGGTAAAAAGACATCAGAAAACCTTTCTGATAAATCCCAGTCCGATAAAAACTTCAGAAAATGTTTGACAGTCGAGAATATGAATATAAGTGCAATAAAACATCCCTTTAATGTATGCCTATAAAGTGCAAAACTGCTTTCTAAAATCATGTGTGGAACAGCGTAATTTCTTGTTTGTATACAACTGGCGGCTGTTGGGGTTATAAAACACTGATGTTAATTTTCAGAGAGGAGGCTTAAACTATATTCTTGTAAGAGATAGGGTTTGACCGTTTCCCATTCCAAGAAATATGCATGGAAATTTCCAAAGGCTTCTGTTCTCAGCCATTGTCTGCGAGTCATACGAGAAAGCACGGTGTGATTTACCGGGCAAGAATGTGTAGCTGCCTAGAACTGATAACGAAGATAGCCGCAGAACCTGAGAACATTCTTTCTTCCTTGGAGACTCGGTTGGATAATTCAAAATACGCAATAATCTCATTTAGGAAGACTTGCTTAAGTTCCTCTTTTTAATAATCTGGTGATACATGATGCCTCCTGGTATGGACTCAGTGGCCGCGCGTGGATAAAGCGTCTGGGGGTTCACTGCTGTCGAAAATAACGTGTTGAGATTTATTGTTACTTGATGTTTACATAGATGTAAAATGGTGACATTGCTTGATTAGAAACGCGACTTTCCTTTGAAGGGACTCGGCTACAGCTGGAAGAAGTTACCAAAACAGTGAAGCTGAAAGACAGAGAATATGATGTGTAATTACTTAAACCTGATTCAGTTTCCTCTGATTTTGGAGACGTTGCTTGCGTACAAATTTCTTCAAGAATGTGTTAGGCAGACTAGTGTTGTTTATGTATTGACGTGTTTTGCTGCTTACTTTTCATAAAACACGTATTACTAATGAAAAGCTCCAGGGGCTCTCAACTTGGGAGCGTGGGTTGGTGACCACGGGGCCCTTAGCTGAGTCCTGAAATTGATTCCACTTACTTGCACGAGGCTCCTCACTTTCATTTATCCTATCCGACCCCCCTTCAACAAGTCTTGTTCTTTTCCTACCCCGACAGTATTAGAGCACTCGAGGCTCAGGGAGTTTCACGCTCTTCGTGTCCTTTGTCTTTCTTTGGCCGACACCTTCATTTTCAAAGTGTAGGATCCCTTCCATTTTGTCTCTATGGTTAGTGTTATATAGAGGATGGTTGCCTAGTTGTACTTCCTCTTAAAACAATAATCACCACCACCACAAACTAATGAAACGTTTCACTAATTACATAAACTTAGGCTACGTACTCCTATTGATGCTATACAAAACGTAGTTACCAAAATATCCTGGCTCATTGCGGTTAATTACATCAGAATTGCGAAATCGTCAAATTAAAACCACTCCAAAACCTACCACATATGGCAAACTTTAACCGCGCGCTCAGACAGTGCTTCGGCTAATTTCAGAACTGCTCGATGTAACTCGTGTCTATCGCTGGTCCAGTCGCCAGCGCCATTCTCCTCACAGCCCCCTGCCTTGTGCACCCTCCTTACGACTCACGGTCCCGCTCCCGCAGTCCTGAAATTGAACCTCTTCGCTGGTTCCGAAGAGCAACCGAGTGTTGAATGTCAAAAATAGCGCAACGCGCGTGGATAGACAGAGCTTATTAAAAGAATAGGCTGTAATAAACCATTTTACATAGACTTATCTATTTCTAGGGGTTCTCTGAACCACTGAACATATAGAACGCACCGCCACTGATGGACTGGAACAAGTTTATCGGCCTCAGTCTCGTCTTTATGAGCGATACTAAAGTGGTTGTGTAGGCATTAGTGGCGTAGCCAAGTTTAGAAACTAATACTGGCATTTTAAAGCGTGTTAGATGTTTTACGAACACACACCCCCCCACCCCCGATGGAAAATTTTCAAAAGAAAATATACAGAAACTGGCAATAAACATTCAGAAACATAATTGTTGAACCAACAGATCTGTTGAATTTATTTTCTAAGAAGCCTCGAAAGTTGGAGTTTAGATTGTAAACTGAACGTACCATTCGCTGTAAAATTGTTGACCTGGATCGTATTGTTCTTGTTCTGTATTTCTCTCTTTCTTTTCTTTTTACAAGTTGTTTTACGTCGCACCGACACAGATAGGTCTTATGGCGACGATGGGGCAGAAAGGTGCTAGCAGTGGGAAGGAAGCAGCCGTTGCCTTAACTAAGGTACAGGCCCAGCATTTGCCTGGTGTGAAAAACCATGTTCAGGGCTACCGACAGTGGGGTTTGAACCCACTATCTCCCGAATACTGGATACTGGCCGCAGCTATGGAGCTCGGTCAAAGTTTCTGTATTTCAAAGTAAGATTTTGTAGTCTAGGCCTACTTTTCTTTCAAACCACTAAGCACTAGACTTAAATACATAAGGTTGTCCTGTCGGTTGTTAAAAGTACACAGCAAGGAGAAAAGTGTTGTATTTCCTTTATGGATTATCTTTAATTAATTTTTAAACATGTACGATAGCAGATTAGAAACTAATACTGGCATTTTAAAGCGTGTTAGATGTTTTGCGAAAATAAAAGGAACCCCCCCCCCCCACACACACACACACACAGAGAGAAGGGAATATCAATTGAGAAAATGGAGCGAGTTTGGTTTTGAAACTTTGGTACTGGTACACACCCGGTCAAGAAGGCCATGAATAACGGCCGAGAGGACTCGTCGTGCTGACCACACAACACCTCGTAATCTGCGTGCCTTCGGGCTGAGCAGCGGTCGCTTGGTAGGCCAAGGTCCTTCGGGGCTGTTGCGCTATGGGGTTTACTTTTGGTACTGGTACACAGAAGTATTGCAATTTACTCCTGCAGCGAAACACATCTCCATTGAGACAAATCATGACGATGATGATAAGAAGTAATAATTCTCAACTGACTGAAGTCATTACTTTTAATTAGTTATTTCTTATCACCCCTACATAACGGACGTCCGTATAACATTTTAATAATCCTCCTTTCGAACCAGTCCTAGCACTTCGCTACGCCATCCACAGAGGAACAGTACAGTTGTTTTAACAGAAATAAAGATATCTTTTTTGCAGCCAATGGACATTAAAATATGTTTACATGACTAATTATGTTAAACAGAATTTGGTTAGTCCCATCTGTCTTATAGTACACGTCACAACATGATACATGTCGCATGTCTTCTCGCACAGTACACATATACATTCCTTTCTCGGGGTGTGAAAAGTTTTGTTTTACACCAGCAATGCTCCGAAAAAAGTCGCACAGAACCTGGCAGTGTATTGCTGGTGATGAAAACCGTGCGTTGCTAATCTAGCCACTATGTGCCTGAGTTCATAGTCTGCCTACATTCAGTCCGTACTGATCATAGCCTCTGTGTGTAAAATGTTTCCCATATACTGTATCTTCCTTCTTGGTTCGCAGCTCTGTTTGTAACTGGTTGAATGCATCTGTAGATGGCAATGCTAGTTTGTGACGTAGTCCTTCTGTGTAGAAGAGTTCTCTTGTCATTTCGTAATATAATCTTGAAGGAGTGAATTTGGACAAACATAATACCCTTTTCACGTAGATTGCTTTTACAATTTCAATGTCTCGAATATTTCTTTTAGTGAGATTTTCCCATATCAATTCTAGTCCGTACGTCATTATCGAGGATATTTTTGCATGGAACAAATTTATAGCTTCTTCAACCGAAAGTTTGCGTAAGATCAAGATGTCTTTCATTGCTATTGCAGCCGCAGCCACTCTATCCTTGATGTGTCTGGTATAAATAGTTCCTGATGTCTGTATTGTAATGCCCAAGTTGGTTACGATTGTCATAGTTTCTCCTCCGTTCTCATAGTAAATTCTCTCTGTTAATGCTGTTCTGCCTCCCTTGCAGAAGATCATCTGTACCGTCTTCTGTCGATTAATTCTGAATTTATTGTCCTCTGCCCAAATGTTCAGCTTGTTGAAAGCAGCCTGTAGTTTTTCGTTCTTTTTCGATACAAGTACCAGGTCATCTGCATACATGTACTGTATACAGGGAGGCCACAAAGTCCCGTTACCCCCTTTAATAACCAACATAAGCCCCTAAACTTAAATAAATAACATGAACCATGTTTTTTTTAGGGGAGTTTGCTTAAGTTATGAACCATGACTAGTCGAAAGGATCAGTCGGTGTATTGTCATTCTCATTGTTAAGGACAATACACAGCCAGGTTCTGTGCGACATTTTTCGGAGCATTGCTGGTGTAACTTGAGTGAAGGCTTGTCTTACAGTATCTTTCAGGTTGTCAGCGGTATTGTAACAGTTTTGTGAAACGATACCCTTTATGAACTCCCATAGTGAATTATCACTGTGGTGAGGTCTGGGCTTCGTTGATGGCCAGGCAAGTGGTGCCGGCAGTGCAACAGAATAGCATAATGGGCAGATGCCCCTTCATGCTGAAAACAAACATGTCTCCTTAATTCTGTGTTGCTCCAAGAGAGGAACAACCAGTCCTGCCCTCTGCAACATGTGCAGGTACCGATGCTGATTCACAACACTGTCGAAAAAGAACGGCCCAAACAAGAGTTTGCTCTCCATGGCTGCCCAAATCATCACATACGGATTAATTTCCAACTCTTCATTAAAAGTGTGGATTTTCCTCGGACCGAAAGACTAGTTTGTGCCCGAGAACTCCTCTAAATCGCACACTCATTAGAAAAGATCACTTTGCCTCATTTTGGTAATGTGTAACAAAAAGAACAACTTACATTAACATTTATAAAAGGGTAACGGAACTTTGTGGCCACCCTGTACATGTACCTCGTCGCGTTCGACCTTTATATAGTGGGTAATGAGGTCTGAGATCACTATATTGAAGAGTATGGGGCTCATTGAATCGCCCTGTAGTACTCCGTTCATCTGCATTATGGAATTCGAAATAGAGACGTTATCGTTTACAATGATGTAATTATAAGCAAGAATGGTCCTAATGATCTTCGTTAAAGGATTCATATATCCTATTATGTTCCCCAGTTTCTTCACTAGCTTGTCCCTGTCCATTAGGTCGAACGCTTTGTTGTAGTCTACGAAGATCCCGTAAAGTTTAAAATTAAGGTCCAGTGATAAGTGTTCTAGCATGCACATACAAAATTAACCGGATTATCCTTGAGTAAAGCAGGCCTGCTTTTATACCCAGTACCTACATGAAAAACCGGCCTGTTCCTCAATGTAAAAATACAGACATTGCTGCGGCTTATAAGATTATCTGCTACGATGACAATAACTGCATTTTCTACGCATGGATAATGTCAGTGGCTATATAGGACTAAAATATAGATACAGGATCATCCGTTTGGGATGTCAGACAAGTATAACGTTAAAGCTATTATGTTAATGCATATAGGTCTATCTATGCAATTTTCGGTAATGTACGTGACAATGATGGGAGTTAACAATGACTCTCTTAGCAACAATGACTTCCACGAGACAACGCAGTAGTGTAGTTCATAGTGCAATCACCATATGTCAGGTACAGAGGCGGTACAAATTAGAGCGCGCTCAGAGCTCAGTGTTGATGCAGAGTTGAATGAAGATGGTCGTCACACCACAACAACGCGCTCAGTGTGTCGTATGGTATGCCAAATTTTCGAGTGTAGTGGAGACCCAGCGAGATTTCAGACGTCAGTACAACGTTAGGCATGTCCCATCACATCGGGACATTGTTAAATCGTACAACATGTTTTTGGGAAACGGATTGCAGATGTTTCACACAGGTGGAAGGCGGCTTGATAGTAACAAAGAGGAAGATATTCGACAAGCCATGACGCACAGTCCAAGAAAGTCACTCAGCCGCTTATCAGCAGAGCACATCATACACAACATGTCACAGAATTGTGATTGTTAGGCGTTATCTTCACATGCATCCATACCGTATGCAGCGCATACAAGTATTGACACCGCTGAATTACGGAGCTCGACTCAATTTTGTTACGATGATGTATGAGCGGCAGGAAGGTGACGATCAATGGTTAAAACGATGGATGTTCACGGACGGACGAAGCCACATTCCATGTGAGCGGCCGAGTCAACATGCATAACTGCATCATTTGGGGAACAGAACGTCCACATGTCTCATACGAACTCGAAAGAGCCAGCCCTAAAGTGAATGTGTGGTGCGGTGTGACCTCTGAGAAAGTCTAGGGACCATTCGCGGTATCGTTTGTGCCGCACGTGCGATGGCGGACATGTTGAGAGCATCCAGGGTTAAGAAAAGACTACAGATCTTACGGGCTTTTACTTCTATTGGTGTTACCCACTTTAGTTCTAAATATATACAATAACTATAATGAATTCCTATCAAAATGTATAATTTTTCTTATGAAACAAACATTGGTTGTGCCATACAATTCTGAAGAAGCCGTAAAATCAATTTAATATCTTTGAGTTTATCGTTTTAAATATTATATATGCAGTTCATTACTCGGAATAGCCGGTCATGCTTGTCGCATCGCGCGCCACATTTCAGCGTGTAGTGTGTAGTGTGTAGTGTGTAGTGTGTACAGTAGTCAACATGTGTAATAACTCAGCTTAACTACTACGAATCATTATTGGTGAGGTCAGCGCGGCATGTTTCTCATTTTGCGTGCTTCACTCATTACAGTTATTGCTTATGTAAGGGAGATATTCGGCAGATTGAGATTGAGATTGAAGTGATAGTCTTTCTGGAGTGCATAGTGCATAGTGTTTCGTTATAAATATATTGTGTTTCGTTTTTGGTGTATTGCATTGCTTTTTGTTGTGTATGTCGTGTATTATTTGTGTCTGTTTAGTATTTTATATAATCAAGCAGCCAGTAATATTTTTTAAATTATGGCTGAACATGTAAAAAGGAGAAGTGGTGAAGTTCTCAGGAGAAAGGAGCGGCAAATGGTGCTTAATACATTTTCATATTTGAAAATAAAGCATCCAGGACAAAGTGTAAGCTGGGTAGTAGATGATGCCGCAAAGGCTTTATGAATTTCGAGGTCTTCCGTCTTCAAAATAAGGAACGAAGCCAGCGAAGGGCCACTCCAGAGTCCCAGCAAGAAGCGGCAAGGGAAAAAGTTAATTCGCAGTAATTCCAGACTCATTAAATACGACGATTTTGTCAGAAGCGGAATACGGCCGATTGTTCATGAATTCTATTTTAGAAATGAACCTCCAACTCTGAACACAATCCTCACTTCCGTAAACATTAACCCCGAACTACCCAATTTTAAGAAATCTACGTTGCATGTTATTCTCAGGGAAATAACTTTGTGTACGAGAGAAGGGGAAATAGAGCAATAGAAGAAGGCCGGAACATTGTTTATACAGACGAAAGTTGGGCTAACACTGGAATAACTGTTGCTAAAGAGTGGAAAGAAACGCTGAATATATCTTTTTGTGTAAAATAGTACAGCCGACGCACACGATGAGATGGACGGAGTGTGTTACGAAACATATTTTTAAATGAAGCTCTTGCCAACCTTGGAAAGAAGCTGGAAAAAATGCGCTATGCAAGAATGGATGAGGGAACATCATATTCAGTACGAAGATGAAATAATGAAAAAAGACTTAATGGACAATATTGCTTTGGAAAAGGGGAAATACGATAAATATAAGATAGATGAATTTGCTTTAGAAAGAGGACACACAGTACTCCGGCTGCCTCCCTTCCACTTCGATTTAAACCCCATTGAACTCGTATGGGCTCAGGTGAAACATTATGTGAGCTTACATAATACGGACTTCAAAGTGACAGAAATGCAAAGACAAAGATTGATTGAGGAAGGTTTACCGTGTGTCACACCTGATAAGTGGAAGAATTATGTGAATCACGTTAAGAAAACTGAAGACGATATGTGGAAGGCTGATGAAATTAAAGACGACATCGAACCCATTATCGTCCACCTCGGTGACTCTTCAGACGAAGATTCCTCAAGGAGTATGTAAATGGAAGAGATGAACATTCCACCTCTGCCTTGAAATCTGTACATTGCTGACAAGGTAAGAACAGTAGATGGATTTATTTTAAAATTATATTTTTATTTTACTGTATTTTTCTGTCTGTGCTTGTGTGTTTTCGCGTTCTCATACGAATAGGTCATTCGGCATTCTGTGTTGTATGTTGCGGAAGATTATCGTATCTTGTGATCGTATCTTGCATCTGTTGTCAGTTACGAGTAAATTTATCTGAAATGAGCTGTAGGATACATCACCTAGATAGAGATATCCCGCCCTCATCAATCCTCAACGGAGTTTCCTGTGTTGTAACCGGACAGTAGTGAAATGATTCTGGGGGCTAATAAACTTAGCACTGCGCTCCCTTAAAGCAAAACAACGATCATGAAACTTGCTCAGATATAAGAAGCAAGGGTTCGCCCGGAAGTAGGTGGGTTCGAATCCCCGTCAGGAAGTCGTAAAAATGTAAGAAACGAGATTTCCACTTCCGGAGGTGCACATGGGCCTGAGGTTCACTCAGCCTATACCAAAATTGAGTACCAGGTTAATTCCTGGGGGCAAAGGCGGCCGGGCGTGGAGCTAACCACTCTACCCCATCAAGTGCCGAGGTTGCGGATAGTGGAAGCCTTTACCTTCCAACCCTCCTAGGGCCTTCATGGCCTGCATGGAGATGACTGCTTTTTTATTATTTAGTTCGCATCCCCACATGTTCAAACTCTTACTCTATTTCGAATGATACAGTCAGTGGGTTGATATCATTAGAAACGTTATGGCGAAATGAAATTTCATAACTGTAATTTCTTTAACATAGATAATGGAGATTGAGATAATAGGGCATTATTATTATTATTATTATTATTATTATTATTATTATTATTATTATTATTATTATTATTATTATTATTATTATATCTACTACACAGTCTTGAAACAGCTGAACCAAGCGATGTATAATTTTATGACATCACTGTATTTCACAAGCAGTGACCGAGCCGCGGTGAGTGAGCGAATATGGCAACAGTGGAAGGCAGCAAGCCCTTAAGGCGTGTTATCTTTTCTTAACTCTGGATGCTCTACCTTCACTTTTCCCCTCTGAATAGTGTTAATAGAGGATGGTTGGCATTCATACCGCATTCCAACATCTTTCGGATTGGTATAATTAGAGGGGTTGAGAAAGATCTTACAACAGCTGACATACTAGCCCTAATTAAAAGTGACATGAAGGTACATTCTGTACAAAAACTCAATCGTAAGACTATTCATTATGGGAAGGAAATATTTATGTGCCTACTGGTTCAGTAAAAGTTGTTTTTTGTGCAAAACATCTACCCAAATATGTCTCTATTTTTCAAGTTGTATTACAAGTTACTCCATTTATTTTTTATCCTATTATTTGTACGAAATGCCAAAGATATGGACACACTCTAAGAAAATGCCAGTCTTCCGCATTTAGATGCGGGAATTGTGCATTAAACCACACTACAGCTGATTGTCTATCTAATGTAATACAATGTTTGCACTGCAATAAACATCATGCAACGGGATCGCCTGAATGTGATGTACATAAACGCCAAGTCGACATAAAAAAATTAATGTGCCTCGAGAATGTCTCCTTTTCTGAGGCTGCTTCTCGTCTATATCCACAGCAAATAGCTCCACATGACACTTCAAAATCCTCCCCCCCCCTTACATACACTGTAACGGTTCAAATCCCGTTACAAGATGATATCTGTATTTTTATTATTGTATGATTTTATCTGTATTTTATTATTATTATTATTATTATTATTATTATTATTATTATTATTATTACTATGTCAGTATTATTATTATTTTATCTGTGATGTTGTACTATTATTGTAATTATCCGTTTTATTCAATTTTGCAATTGCCTGTTGCTTGCAAGATTGCACTTAGATGTATACACATATATACGTATGTGTAGTATAACACTCAATACCTGTACAGTGAGAATTGTAGTATATATCAGAGATGGGATGTGACGTTGGTACCTTGTGCAAGATATGGCGATTCTGCCAAGTCATCGCCGCGCCATGGCTATGTCATCGTTTTTATTTAGAATATGCGCGCACGGACTCGTCGCCGCGGGGCTATTTCACCACTGGATGTAATATCTGTCGCGTAGGTGGGAGTATGTCATTGTTATTTCTGGAAATTACATAGCTGTGTCAACCAACGTCTATAAAAGGTGGATGCACATTGTAGCGTCAGTCATTAGTTATACGGATGCAGTACAGTGAACAAGTCTACTAGATCAAGAGGCCTTAGTTGGCCAGTGAACGAGAGATGGTGAAGACTCAGTGAGCCATTATTGGTCATTGAGAGAGTGAGACCAAATGGTTGGTCCGTCACTTAGTGGAAGACGCGGACGCAAGGCATACTAAGGAGTCAGAGAGGGCAACCCTGGACCTGCCAAGAGGTCATACCATAGTGACTTACAAAGAAGTCAGAGGATATGGAGAAGAAGCAGTCTCAAGGATGTATCACCACGTTAGGCGTGACACATCTACAGTAAACACCAGAGCAATGGATTACGTCGTAATTACACTCAAAGTGTTGAAGGTACAGTCAAGTGAATCAGTGAGGGAAATATTTCGTATAAATTGTTAAATGTCCGGTCAAGAAGAATTTAAATTCATGCCTAGTTTCTTTTAGTTGCAATGTCATAATTTCATATTCTCATCTGTTTTATCGCAACAAGACTCACTATTTTTTGATATATTATTAAAAGAATATATTTTGTTCTATCAAACGAATTCATGGTTTCATTTCATTGACAGTAAAATATTTTAACCTCAAAATTAATGGGGAAACCGAACGCCAATCTCCTTTTCCCAGAACTTATATGGTATGTTGTCAAAAGTAAGCTTATTACCCCACACCCTGGAGATGGTCAAGAGTCTCATTATATTATTGCTGTACTGAGTGACAGCTGGCGCCCTTCAAATAACGTATGTGTAAGTAAGCAGGTAACAAGTAAGTGTGAGTACAGGGTTCGACGAGTGTGTAATTTATTTAATGAATGTTAATTTTCAGATTTTCCATTTTAAATGCAAATATTCAGATTTTCAAGTTAAATGCAGATTAATATGTTTGTAAAGTTAGTCAGCGACTTAGGAACATGTTTACAAAGTGTCGACGCAACGTGGGACTCGAATAAATTCAGAATTTTTTCTGAATGACAGCATATCATAGGTTCATTTGGGAGGAGTATGCAAATTTAAGCCAACGGAATTATTACCGGTAAATGTTAGGAGTGTAACTTTGTGATATATATTTGTATTTTGGGGATATGTCAAGGGATTTGAAGAGGGAAATTAATTTGAGATCGCGTACTATCACTAGTGAACCAAAGATGGACAAGGAAGACAATAACAAGTCATGTGACGACGAGGTCATTGCTTCTGCGGACATCCAAGGTGAAATTCAGAGTAGGGAACAGGTGAATACGATGGAAGGTTCTGTGATAATTCAGGAAAGTGCAGAAATTGAGAAGCATACTGAAACTCAAAAGGAAATCGCAGGGGGGATGAACCAAGATTTGATAAATTTAATGATGGCCAGATTTACCGAGATCAGTAATGAAAACTGTAAGAAATTAATTAGTACTAGTAATGAAAATTTTAATATACTGATTAACTCTCTAAGTAGCAAAATGGATCAAATAATTAGTAGGAATAAAGAAAGTAGTATTAAAATGAAAGAATTAATTGGCAGTAATAAAGAAAATTGCAATGCGATCATTAGTAATATAGATACTAAGATATTAGATATAAATAATCAAACATCTAAGTCAACAGGTAAGTTAGAAAGTAAGTCAAATGAAGAATGTGTTGAAATTGAAGGTGAAATGAAGTTGAATCGGAGCAATATTCATACTCAAATTGAGCATGTCAAAGGAACTTGTACAGAGAATATCGTAGAATTAAGTGATAAAAGTTCTAGTAATCGGGAAGAAATTCATGACGTAGTCGAGAAAAGATTGGACAGGATTTACAATACAGTTGGGGAAGATACGGGGGAACAGATTAGTAGTAACGAACAAATTGAAAGCAAACTTGTGGAGGTCACTGAGCTACGGAATGAACAGGAAATGCTATCACAACAGGTGAGAGAGGAAGAATTGCAGGAAGAAGTGAGAATAGTGGAAGAGAATGCTGAAAGAGCAGCGGAAGAAGAAGAAGAAGAAGTTGTGAACTGCCAGGGAGGGATACGGCAGAAAGGTAGAGGTAAGTCAGCGGGTGAGGTGATAGTAGTGAGTGGTTTGTTCAATATGGATCGTGATTTAACCAAGTTTTCTGGAAAACAGTTCAGTACTATAGAATTGGTAAAAGTAGTTGAGAAAAGATTTGCAAGGAAGTTGAGGAATAATGTTATTGAATGGGAATACGTGCTGGAAATTTTGTCTAATGTTTTTATCGGTGAAAGGAAAATATGGTTTCGAGTATACTGGAATAATATGTCTAATTTAGGAGAGATTAAAGTGCTCATTGACAGGCTTTGGGAAGAATGTTTACGCGCGCGTGAGAGAGAACGCATGATGTCTGGGGAAAGTAGTACAGTAGAGAGAAGGGGAAAAATGTTAGCCGTGTATCAGAGAAGGGGTAATCATGATCCGCAGAGGATTAATAGTTGTGTTGAAGGTGATAGTGGTCGGAAGAGTAATCAGAGAGAATCGGGAGATGGGAGGTGTATGTATTTGAGTTATGAGAGAGAAGGTCAGAAGAGTAATCAGAGAGAATCGGATGATGGGAGGCGTATGGATTTGAGTTGTGAGAGAGAGTATCAGAGGAGTAATCAGAGAGAATCGGGAGATGGGAGGCGTACGGATTTGAGTTATCAGAGAGACTATGATAGTCTTAATATGAATGTTATCCAAGTGTCGTTATCGAGCCAGAGTATTTCAGATTCACAGGGAATCGGGTAAGGTAAGTGGACAGGCTGAAGGTAGAAAATGAACAGGTATTTAGTATAAGTAGTTATGTAGTGAAAGTAGATTTAAGAGTAGTGTGATTGTGACCTAAGTAATGTTAAGTGAGATATTTAAGTAATGACGTAGTCATATATAATGCAGTAATTAATGGTAGCGGTAAGTTAGACGTAAGAAGTGTTCTGTTAAGTGATGTAAGTACTTGTAATGCCGAGAATATGACGTAAGTAGTGAGGTAGTAACTCCGATGATGGAAATTGTGATATGAAGAAGGTAAGTGAAGGTACTATCAGATCTTATAACAGCCGTTGGGTGAGTCAAAGTGAGTAAATAAAATGATAGCGGTACCGATCATAAGTAAAGATAATTGTAAGTTTCATCCACGCTTTGTTGTACCAAAACTTGTGTATTCAGTTGTTTTAGGAGCTGACTTGGTTGCAAATCATGGAAGTAGAATAGACTTTGATTTAGGTAGTGTGTGTTTGTTCTGGGAGGAAACTAGCAAAGAAGTACGTGTTAATTATGATGGGTCTGAGGTAAGTGTGTTGGTGACGTGTGTTCTTTGAAATATATGAGAGGTAAGTGAAGTTGTTCCTAGTGAGAGGAAATGTTTTGTTGGGTGTGTTACGTGCCTGTACGACCAGTATCTGAGGGATCGTCGGTATGAAGCAGTGACGTGAGGTAATTTAAGTGAATTACAGGAGGAGTAATGGTGTTCGATGTTAGGTAAGCATCGAGAGGTATTTAGTGGTAAGTGAGGAAGAACACGAATATGAACAAATTTGTAGTACATGACCATTCATCGTTTGTGGGAGGTAAGTACCCCATTTAACTTAAAAATGCTAGTGAAGTCTAAGAACAAATAACCATTATGCTGGATTACGGAATAACTGAACCATTTTGTAGCCATAGTATTGATTATTTTATTATTGTTGCCAAGAAGGATGTGATTTATTGTGATATGTAAGTTAATGAGGGCAAAATTGATTCAGTTTGAGTGACAGAGTGCTACTCAGAGTTCCATTTTCATCATCTGCAGAGGCGGGAAATATGTTGAAGTTATTATTTTGTATCAGGGGTATTTCACTATTGTGAACCGTATCGGGAAGTGTGCATATTCTTATAAATTCAGGAAGAGGATATTGTCGGTATTTATAGTATAATGAATGTAAAGAAGTACTTCACGTGAGATTTGTTGAGGTAATAATATGATTAATTTTGTAAGAAACTGGCAAAATAAAATTAACATACATGAATTAGCGTGTGAACCAAGTGTCGTATTGGTGCATTGGAAGAATAAGTGCTACATTGTCATGTTCTGTGTGACAAAACTGAGAACAGGACATTGGACAGTTATCTGCGATAACCATATGCGAGAAAAGTTCTCATATAAGTGATATTTCACAAAATATTTTGATATGTTAAAAAAAAAAGGAGAAGAATGTTGTATATTGATTGAAAATTATTTGTGTGTGTTAAATCAAGTGCTATACTCTTGTGATTTGTATGAGAGAAAGAGAGAGAATGGGACACTGGACAGTTATCTACGATGGCAATGTGCGAGAAGAATTCTCATATTTGTGATATTTTATAAAATGTATGGATGTTGAAAAAGAAAATTATTGTTGTATACTCATTTAAAGTGTTTATCTGTGTCAGTGTTATATATATAATTTTGATCATAAATCAATCGATTCTTTGTTCTTCGATTTATTTATGAGGGAGGCGAATTGTAACGGTTCAAATCCCGTTACAAGATGATATCTGTATTTTTATTATTGTATGATTTTATCTGTATTTTATTATTATTATTATTATTATTATTATTACTATGTCAGTATTATTATTATTTTATCTGTGATGTTGTACTATTATTGTAATTATCCGTTTTATTCAATTTTGCAATTGCCTGTTGCTTGCAAGATTGCACTTAGATGTATACACATATATACGTATGTGTAGTATAACACTCAATACCTGTACAGTGAGAATTGTAGTATATATCAGAGATGGGATGTGACGTTGGTACCTTGTGCAAGATATGGCGATTCTGCCAAGTCATCGCCGCGCCATGGCTATGTCATCGTTTTTATTTAGAATATGCGCGCACGGACTCGTCGCCGCGGGGCTATTTCACCACTGGATGTAATATCTGTCGCGTAGGTGGGAGTATGTCATTGTTATTTCTGGAAATTACGTAGCTGTGTCAACCAACGTCTATAAAAGGTGGATGCACATTGTAGCGTCAGTCATTAGTTATACGGATGCAGTACAGTGAACAAGTCTACTAGATCAAGAGGCCTTAGTTGGCCAGTGAACGAGAGATGGTGAAGACTCAGTGAGCCATTATTGGTCATTGAGAGAGTGAGACCAAATGGTTGGTCCGTCACTTAGTGGAAGACGCGGACGCAAGGCATACTAAGGAGTCAGAGAGGGCAACCCTGGACCTGCCAAGAGGTCATACCATAGTGACTTACAAAGAAGTCAGAGGATATGGAGAAGAAGCAGTCTCAAGGATGTATCACCACGTTAGGCGTGACACATCTACAGTAAACACCAGAGCAATGGATTACGTCGTAATTACACTCAAAGTGTTGAAGGTACAGTCAAGTGAATCAGTGAGGGAAATATTTCGTATAAATTGTTAAATGTCCGGTCAAGAAGAATTTAAATTCATGCCTAGTTTCTTTTAGTTGCAATGTCATAATTTCATATTCTCATCTGTTTTATCGCAACAAGACTCACTATTTTTTGATATATTATTAAAAGAATATATTTTGTTCTATCAAACGAATTCATGGTTTCATTTCATTGACAGTAAAATATTTTAACCTCAAAATTAATGGGGAAACCGAACGCCAATCTCCTTTTCCCAGAACTTATATGGTATGTTGTCAAAAGTAAGCTTATTACCCCACACCCTGGAGATGGTCAAGAGTCTCATTATATTATTGCTGTACTGAGTGACAGCTGGCGCCCTTCAAATAACGTATGTGTAAGTAAGCAGGTAACAAGTAAGTGTGAGTACAGGGTTCGACGAGTGTGTAATTTATTTAATGAATGTTAATTTTCAGATTTTCCATTTTAAATGCAAATATTCAGATTTTCAAGTTAAATGCAGATTAATATGTTTGTAAAGTTAGTCAGCGACTTAGGAACATGTTTACAACACATCCATCTCTAACTGTTTTTGAAGCTCCGCGTAAGCGGAAGTTTACACAGGTTATTGTTCAAAATTTGCCACCCAAACCAACTCCGGGTTATAATAGAATGGGACATATGCAAATTCTGCAACACTATCAACTTCCTCGTCAAGTACAGATGCAGTCGCAACAATAAAACCCTTCAGCTACTCAGCCGCCCCCATCTACGTCGAGACAACACATATCACAGCAAGCGGTACACCAAGCTGTATTGCCAGCTCAACATTATACCTAAAAGGACCAAATCCTACATTGTCTCATACGCTCATGTTGCTACTACTACCCTTACTTAAGGATCAACCCAATATGTTAACTATGATTGAACAATTCTGTGACAGCCTCCAGCTCCTTTTCACTCAATTTGATGTATAATTGGAGTAGCATTTCTTATATATCAATCCTTCTCATATCAGCTATTTCATCCCCAATACCAAATACCTAATGCATATGTCCTTGGTATCATATCTCACAATATATATGTCATAAATATATATTGCCCACCTGATCAATATATATATCATATGCAATGGCAACAATTTTTTCAACCATTCCCCGATACAAGTCAGCTACTTATTTTAGGGGACATGAATATTCACCATACCTAATGGGGTTCCCGAGTTGATACACCTAGGGGAACTCACTTCCTGAATGCCCTACAGCAAAGTAACCTAGTCATTCTCAATGATGGGTCACCGACTAGACTCCCCTCCCCCCCTGGAACACCTCCCAGTGCAGTGGATATCTCATTATGCAGTTATAATATAGCATCCACAACTACTTGGCGTACGTTAAGTGATACCCATAGCAGTGATGACTTTCCAATATTCATCACATATGGTTCAGGATCAATATTGCAATATTGCAACCCCTCCGGTCCATAAAGTAACGAGTATAACACGCTCCTTACATAAGTTTGATCCTGCGGCGTTCAAGATATTTATACTCAAACAGTTAGAGATAAATACTGCCGAAGAGTTTAATTTTAATACTCTCTATCAAATGATGTATCAGTATGTGGAATGTTATCACCCATTTAAACCAACATCTAACACAATGTCTCACAATAACGGTGGCCTCAGAAGGTGGGACGATGAATGTCACCAATTAATACTTAAAAGGAAAATACTTTTTAAAAATCTATCGGAAAACATTAACCTTGGCGAATTATATTCGGCTGAAACATCATAATGCTACACTCTGTCGCATATTACACCAAAAAGATGCAAAGCTTGGCAAACATTCATCAATTCCTTTAATAAACATCTGTCAGTAGCAAGTTTGTGGAACGCGGTCAGAGCTCTGACGCGTGTCTCCACACAAATTCCTCGACCTTTAATTCAGCCCGATATATTGGAACAATTCCTTAACTCATTAACTCCGAATACGGTAGTTCTACAGTTTATACCAGAATAAAACGCTTTTGCACGATCATCTTCGGTATTGCTACGAACCATCACACTGCGTGAACTTACAACTTCTTTACTAAAATTTACAACATCCACACCTAGTCCAGATTACATTAATTATAAGATGATAAAAGCCCTCCCCAGTGAGGCCTTACAAGAACTTGTGAACCACCGCAACCACGTCCTACAAACCTCCACCCCTCCAGACGACTGGAATAAATTTTTCGTAGTACCTATTCTCAAACCACGTCATTCGTTGAATGATCCCAAGAATATTCGAGGATTAGTATTAGCATTTTGTATACGCAAAACATTTTTAAAAATAATGCTACAACGTTTTTTGTGGTACTTAGAATACCATGCATTAGTTCCCAAACACCAATACGCACATTTTAAAGGTCGCAGTTCATATGATGCCATTAATAACCTAATAACTTATATATTGCTTGCTAAAACACGCAAATACCACACAGTTGCCATTTTCCTTGATATACGTGGGGCGCTTGATTCAGTCCCGTTACATATGGTATGGGCCTCCTTATCATGCAACGGCATTCCTACTTCATTCATCAAACTACTACGAAACCTCCTTACATATAGAACGCTCATAATAAAACACCCCTATTCTCCACCTCTTTCACGTCAGGCTACGGATGGAATTCCACAGGGTGATATTTTTAGTGGCATATTATTTGCATTGTATCTCAGACCTAGAACAACTTGTACTACAACATGCACGTACCCTACTCTATGCTGATTATATAGTCATTTACACATCAGAGAGCGATATTACTAGTGCACGTAATTCTATTACTAAAATAATGCTTGAAGTACAGAACTGGCTGTGTGCCCATGGTTTATCACTATCTCCATCGAAGTGTTCAGCACTCATTTTTGCGCATAAACGGATCTACAACGCCAAACATCTAACAGTGGCTTCATATGAGATACCGATAAATACACAGCATAAATATCTAGATCTCATCCTAGATTACAAACCAAATTTCTCTAGACATGTCCATTATCTCAGAAATATGGCTGCTAATTATATAAAACTACTCAAAGCTATTACGCGACGATCATGGGTGGCCGATCCAACAGCCAAGTCAGTGTACTGCGCTGCAATTCGTTCACGATTAGATTATTGTGCACGTATCATTGATATTGCCAATCCCTCAACACTGAATAAGCTAAGTACTATACAACACCAAGCATTACGTACTTGCTTTGGTGCATTACAATCTACACCGACGAATGCTTTGCAAGCGGAAACCGGAGAACCACACCTCCATATTCCCCGACAATACCTTGCTTCCAAGTACCTACTACGACCTTTAATAAAAGTTTCTAATCCTATTGTCCCGAAACTGCAACTACTGTATGAACGATACAATTCTTATAATATGAGAGATTAAAGAACCCCTGCTCTAATACGTGTATTTCAACAAGTATCGGCACTATAAACAAATCTCATAAGAAGTGCAAACCGCCCCCATTATACAGTATCGTATGACGTAGTCCAATATTACCCAGCAACTATAAAAGCTACCCCTGCTAGTTTTGCTTTGCTCCAGTTTAAGATATCTACGTTTTCATCAACCTCTAAAAAACTTCGATTATCATATTCCAATATTGGTCATAATTTCTATACCGATGGCTCTAAGAATGCCTGTGGAGTAGGTGCTGCGTTTTATTATGAACAAAATCAGCACGTTGAACTATATAAACTTCACCCATATTTCTCTATATTCACAGCAGAACTCATAGCAATAAGACAAACGCTACTGTATATACAAGAACGAATCGATTCCAAATGCCAATATTTTCACAGATTCCCTATCAGCGTTACAATCTATTCAGTCCTCTAAATTCACGCTTAATTGGTATGTTTATAACTACTGTATGACTTACATAATTATGGTATACAGATTACGATTATATGGATTCCGGCGCATAAAAACATTCCAGGTAACGAAAAAGCGGATAAAGCTGCCAAAGAAGCTTCACTGCTCACTACCCCTCCAATGACATTTATGACTCCAGTAACTGATGTAATTCAATACTAAAGAAACATCAAACATCATTATGGCAAGAGTTCTGGAATGAAACCGCTAGTATAAAAGGGAAATTCTATCTCAGAATCCAACCCTCCCTACTAAACACTGGTATCAACGAACAACATACACACGACGTCATATAATCAGTATTATTAGGCTACTTATCAACCATGCTCTTACACTCCTGTATAAATATAGCTTCAACATTGTCCACCAGCCAATATGTCAATGTGGTTCAAATGAGGCGGATTCAAATAATCTAATTTTACAATGTCCGTTATATAATCAGACTCGAACACGGTTACTTAAAAGCATAATTCGTTTACGACTCCCTCTTATTATACAGATTCCTGAATGATACGAAAATCATACTAAAAGTAATTCCAACAGGTTAACTTTTTCATTAATAGTTGCGTCATTAAAAAATATTACTTCTCCTTTGACTTCTCTGCCTATTCGAGATTTGTTTCGGTTCTTTTATTTGATATATAGCTACTGCAGCTACTGAGACCCTTGTTCGCACTGCTACCAAATACGAAAAATATGAAATTTATAACGTGCAAATACAGTAGAGACAATACGCGACACTTACGGATTTAGCCTTGTTAAAATGGGAGACAATTCGACGGTGGCGCTCCTAGTGACTTGACCTGAAAAGTCGCGCTAAATTCAAATATCAATGGAAATGCATATACGAAAATGGATAGATAAATTACATCTAGAAAGAAAGTATTATTGAGATATTAACTTCGAAGTTGCTAAAGCAATTCTGGATAAATGAATGAAGAATTATTTAAAAGGTTATTATTTAAAGACTGAAATTAGACATATAAACAAGATGTGAAATGGACTGCTGTGAAATAGGTTGATCTTTCATTTATGCATTGCTGTTTTTGCTGTAGCATTCCTGCCTGAACTTTTACGGTTAGATTTGTCTGTTTTCTCATTTAAAAACATTGTGTCATCCCATTATGACATTTGTCAATAAAAATATCGGCACATTCCTTACACACATGATGCAATGAATTAACATTTAAAAGCTGGACAATTTTCCTCTTTCCTACTAACAGAAAGAAAATCTATAAAATCCGGGCTTTAATCTGAGAAGAGGGATACAAGAAAGAAAAGTAAGAAAATGTTGTCGATAGTGATGCTTTGAGGAATATTTACGTACCGGTACAATTAGAGTACAAATGTAACATACCCTTGGCTGTATAGTCGAGGATTTTTAAAGTCGCTGGCGTGGAAATGATCTGAACAGATCTTATAATTCTTATATAAGCGTAACGTCCCTTCTTTCTTGTACACCATATCCAAATCACTTCTGTGACATTTCAAAACCCACAGATCACACCTACAACAACACATCGGTTTTGAAGGTTAACTGCTGCACTATACAATAAAATATGCGTATTATATTTTACGCCAGTTAAAATATGGGTCGAGCAGGTCAGAAGATTATGAAGTACTATAAAAATCTCTTTGTCACGGGAAGAATATATATGCAAACACAATATTACTTACATTTTCTTGTCACGAGGGAAGCGAAAGAAAGACCGCGCATTCTTCTCTACTTTATAGTTACTGCAGCCAAACACAGCACATACCTTTCCCCTCATGTTGAGAGAAGATATCAAGGAATGACACACGCTACTATTTAATTATCTTTGTCAACTCACTGAAAACGCATAAATAACACCAAAAGCTTCACACACAAAAACACGTGCTCTTATGACAGAATCAGTAGTTCTCAGGTCTACCCGCTAGAGAGAGCTGTAATAGTTGTCCCTCGATATCTCGCTGAGTGTCGCGCATTGTCTCTACTGTATTTGCTGCTACTGTCATTTGTCGGTTCTATCACACGTGTTTTGATGCGTTGTTCTTTTATTAGCCTGACCAAAGTTCGTTAGGTAAGGATTAGGGTATCACATCGTTCGTAATAACACACGTTACTAGTACTTTTCACATATTCCTTGAGCAATATCTACATCTCAACCCTCTGATTTGTGTTATCCCCTCCTCTATACCATCTCCTTTAGTAGTTGATTTATATTCTATGTTCTTCTCAATTGTAGATCCCTTATACCCACACTATGTATATAGATTTTCACTCATGCTAGAGATCATCGTGTTAAAGTACTTTGTGAATAGTTGCATTAATCCCACATATTAATGTGCGATCCCTATACGGTACTAACCAACAAGTTTACAGTTTTTCCCAGATATATAAATTGTGAGATAAAGTGTGTATAATCATCATAAATAGTGGTTAATAGTGTTGTGAAATGTTTCATTCTTAAAAGGATTGGAACTGGGTGTTAGTCAAATATCAAGCCCAACCAAATTTCAAGAAGAAGAAGAAGAGTGCTAATGTGCTGTGACCACTCTCTATAGATGGATGGCTGGTAGCTTGGGTAGCAGTAAGCCGAATAGAAGATGACTGGTGTAGTAAGATGGCAGCGAGCGCACGGTAGCAGTACACCACGAGGAGCGCGCTTGCTTTGTTTATGCTTAGGTCAGTGACGGCAGGCCTCCTGATTGTAGTTCCACGGGTGTTCTGTGCTGTGTTATTGCAATACCCCACATATTTACAGAGGAAATAAGATCAAAAACAACAATGAAAAATCAC
Organism: Anabrus simplex; assembly: GCF_040414725.1. Classification (NCBI taxonomy): domain Eukaryota; kingdom Metazoa; phylum Arthropoda; class Insecta; order Orthoptera; family Tettigoniidae; genus Anabrus; species Anabrus simplex. Next base: position 1,118,910,079 of record NC_090266.1, on the reverse strand, counting down.
TAGTTTAGATATTTCACTCGCTGAATTGAAACCACATGTTAGTTCTGCATGTTTGTAAAATATAAACAAACAAGGGAGCCATGCTTTTACTACTACGATTAACACAAATACGAATTCCTAAATGTAAACAATACAAATACATAATATATTTAAACTATCAAAGTATACATGTGTGGGAGATATAAATTGAGTACTATTTGGAAGAGGTACAACATTCTCTCCGTCAGTTCAAATTACAATATTTCCTAACATAACGTACTTGTATTGATTACGTAGTAAACAAGTGACTTTCAGCATGCCGAAGTGTACTTCTACGGCAAATACGCCGCGAAATACTTGAATATATCATTATGCCGTTACAGGAGAAGTGGGTGTGGTTCTGGGCTTTTAAATGTCCTGCGGACTCATATTAAATGGCTTCTACAAGCTTTAAACAAGCCGGAATTACTAAAATTTAAAAAAATCTGAAAGAGGAAGAATAGGACTATTTTTGTATGAATAAAAAGAAAAACCGAGTTTTGGGCTCAAACTACGAAAAATTCAGGCTTACCTCACTTTAAGAATGCATAATTTCATGGCATACATGTATAAAATTTACAGCAATGTTTCCAGAAACTGTTTTTTCACTCGTATTGTATTACCGATCGCTAATTGCAAGTATTCAGTACCTAAATTAATATTTGTCGTCCGTTATTATACACTCATTTTTATTGCTATCCCGGAGATTTACTGACCTCGGAATGACGTGTCGGTGTATCCAATGTCCTTGTGCTTTGAGTGAACATGCCTCTATATATTTAATTATTCCAATGCGCCATTAATTGCGATTTAAAATTGAGTATATTATCATTGCTTCCCCATAAGGAGAGCTCTAGGATGAGTACACCAACATGGCGGACCGCGCGCTCAACTTGGCGTACTTTATCCTGCAGCGGAGAGCTGCCATCAGCGATCCATGTATAGAGATCAGTGGCTGTGACACAAACTACAAACTCTCCTTAACATGTACGTACCGTTAACAAACAATAAATGCGCATATTTTATTGTGTATAGCGTTTTACTTTTCTGATATCCCAAACTCACAAATTTTCAAGAAGCCCATAAATAGAAACGAGAAGATATCTTTATCTCAAGAAACAGATAAAGACCAAGGTGAAGTACACGTTACTACTCCCGTTCCAACGGAAGAGGGGGAAATACACGGTACCATTATCACAAGAGCGGATGAACAGACCGTCTACCAGTCACATACCGAACGAAACGCAGGAACAGCGAGACCATTACTGCCCGAAGGCAGGTCCGAACCTCCGCAGAGGTGTTCCTGAGCTACGTGCGGTAGGGTTGCCAGTTCCTTTCCGCTCCTCCATTCCCTTGCCCCCTACCAACAGCGCGTGGCAACCCATCCAACTCCTGACAACGCCCAATGTGGCTTAACTTCGGAAATCGCACGGGATCCGGTGTTTCAACACGGCTACGGCCGTTGGCACTGGAACCAAGGAACCGGAACCAAATAGTCTTCGAGCTGGAGAACGAAGGGCCTGGCTGTATGTCGGGCGCGTACATCCTTCGGTGAAGAGGGAAGACCTGATAGCCCACATAAATCAATGTGGTATCACAGGGCAAATAGAATGTGAGCAACTTGAATCAGTGAGCTTCAACAAAGCATACAAAATTGGTATCCCTTTTGACAAAAAAGAGTTGATAGAAAAATCGGACGCTTGGCCAAAGGGTATCATATTAAGACGTTATATTTTTCGGAAATGGAGATGGGAAAGAAGTAGAGCATAGCGCAAAGGATGAGAGTGATACAATAAAGCTCTTAACAGGGAATGCAGAAGATTGCCCAATATAATAGGGACACAGGAGCTATACTCCAATAATAGCCCAAGCGACGCCTTAGACGATCCCATAAGCTTAATGTTTTGGAACGTAGAGGGACTAAGAAGCGCCCTAAACCAAATGCCAATGAATATTATAGACACGGACATTGTAATACTAGTAGAGACGTTCTTAACGGATCCATTATCAGTACAAAGATACTACACAACACACAGTCTGGCACTGCAAGGGGCAAAAGGACGACCCAGTGGAGGAATATCTTGCTTCGTAAAACCGGAACTAACTCCAATGAGAACTATATACAGAACACCGCACCTTTTTCTGGTCAAAACTACGTTTACATCATTGATATGTGCATACTTTCAGCCAGATACCCAAGAAGACATCATAATAGACTCACTAAACGAAATCTTATCGTAGCAGGTGATCTAAACTGTCGCATAGACGTGCCAAATCAGAAAACATAACTGGTGAAAGAATACCTAGAATCTGAAGGACTCATGCTAGTAAACAAGCCAACGGAACTAACGTACATCTGTCACAATGGACACAGTATCATAGATCTTGTCTTCGTAAACCATAAAATTACCGTAAAATCTCTCCAAGTAATAGATGATTCACCAACGATCCCTATCAGAAAACATCTACCTATCAAGATAACTGTAACAGTAACTTTGAACCGAAGAGCCAACAGGTGAAGACTAAATACGAAAGAGTAACCAATCTAACAGCCTTCCAGGAATTCGCTCCAACATTGGAAATTATTCAAAACGACATAACCAAAGGCAACATAAATGAAGCAACCCAGGAGATAGAAAGGATAATACGAATGGGAATGGTAAAGATTGAGGACAGGACGAGGAAAGCAAAATCATGGTTTGAGCAAGAATGTTATATTCGTAGGAAAGATACTCTTATAGCTCTCCACAAAGCAAGGCGCGCACACAAAGAAAGCGAATTACATATCTAAGCGATGAAGAGAAGAATATATAAGGCTTTATTAAAAATAAAAGGAACACCTATAGATGAAGAAGGAGAGAAACTCGTCGAAGAGGCAAAAGTAAATCCGTTTATAGCTCTAAAACCAAGAAAGCCGCACTTCCCTCATGATATTGCCATAGAAGACTGGGAAGAACATTTTAGGAAAGTGCTGAACACGTACAACTTATCTGTAACTACAGTAGATAATATCGTACGTGGAGAACAAAAACTCTTTCAGGACTTCACCGAAGAGGAAGTAAAAAATTCCATAAGGGACTTGAAGGCTAAGAAAGCTGCAGGAATTGATGGCATTTTCAATGAACATATACAAACTGCAGAAAATATACTACTAACAACGTGTACATCGCTCTTCAATAAGTGCGTGGAAATGAACGAAATCCCTGACACATGGCGACACTCAATGATGAAGACCTTATATAAAGGAAAGGAAAGCACTAGTTGCCTGGATTCGTACCGTGGAATTGCCTTAGAAAGCAATATCTTTAAACTCTTTACCAGGTTACTAACAACGAGACTGATAGAAGAGGTAGACCACGCCTTACGGGAAGAGCAATTCATCTTTCGTCGAGAGAGATCTACAATGAATGCGATAAAGAGTCGATTGACGACATAACGGATACCCTCAGGCATCCGAAAGGGAAACTTTACGCGATCTTAGTAGACTATGACCTAGTGGACAGGGAAAAGCTACTGAAGAAACTGGGAAACATAATATGATATATAAATCCTTTAACGAACATCATTAGGACCATTCTTGCTTATAATTACATCTCTGTAAACGATAACGTCTCTATCTCGAATCCCATAACGCAGCTGAACGGAGTACTACAGGGTGATCCAATGAGCCCCATACTCTTCAATATAGCGGTCTCAGACCTAATACCCACTATAAAGGTCGAAGGCTACGAGGTACATACTGTATATACATGTATGCGGATGACATGGTACTCGTATAAAAAAAACACGAAAAACTACAGGCTGCTTTCAACAAGCTGAACATTTGGGCAGAGGACAATAAATTCAGAATTAATCGACAAAAGACGGTACAGATGTCTTTCCGCAAGGGAGGCAGAACAGCATTAAAAGAGAAAATTCACTATGAAAATGGAGAAACTGTGCCAATAGTAAACAACTTTAAATATTTGGGCATTACATTACAGACGTCAAGAACTACTTATACCAGACACATCAAGGATAGAGTGGCTGCGGCCGTAATAGCAATGAAAGACATCTTGATCTTACGCAAACTTTCGGTTGAAGTCGCTATGAAATTGTTCCATGCAAAAATATCTCCGATAATGACGTACGGACTAGGGTGATATGGGAACATCTCACTAAAGGAAATATTCTAGACATTGAGAGTGTAAAAGCAATCTACATGAAAAAGGTATTATGTTTGTCCAAATTCACTCCTTCAAGACTATGTTACGAGGTGACAAGAGAACTCTTCTATACAGAAGAACTACGTCACAAAGTAATATTGTCGTCTACAAATGCATTCAACCAGTTACAAACAGAGCTGCAAACCAAGGAGGGAGATATATGTGAAACATTTTACATCACAGAGGCTATGGCCAGTACGGATTGGATGAAGGCAAACTATGAACTCAGGCACATAGTGACTAGATTAACAACACACGGTTTTCATCATCGTGTGTGTGGTAACAAAACTTACCACACCCCGAGAAAGGAATGTATACAGTATGTGTACTGTGCGATAAGACTTGCGACTTATATCATGTTGTGACGTGTACTAAAAGACAGATGGGTCTAACCAAATTCTATTTGATGTAATTAGTCATGTAAACATATTTTAATGGCCATTGGCTGCAGTAAAATCTTTATTTATTATATTCCGCTAGAACCTTAAGACGCAATTTTTAAGACTTGTTCCCCTATGATGTTTATGTATTTCAAGTAGCAAAACAAAAACTGGTAAAAAAGACAGATACCATATTCATCTATTATTAATACGGATGTAAACATTTTTAGAAGGACTGAGGCGTAGGTTATGTTTATCGTGAGTAGATGGAGTGCCACAGTAGGCCTACCGTATTCTTATGAAGAATTTTGGTGGAAGACAAAACCAGTTCGCGAAAAATAACAATATCGTAGCGTATATCGTTGGCAGAGTACCCTCCACAAACTTTATTATTGCACAGTGAAAGCAATTACAAATAATCCCATTTCACAACATTAATGTTTAGTTCTTCCCTATTTCAAATACTTAAAATACGGCGGTTTGGTCAAATACAGTAGAGACAATACGCGACACTGAGCGAGATATCGAGGGACAAGGTCTGTCTAGGGAGGTCTGGTCACGCTACCACAATCCTTTGCGGTGGCGGCCATACTGGGTCTCAAATATCGTTGTTATGTGGGCGTGCACGATGTAATGATGTGAGTTATTACTTGTATTTTGAAATAAAATGGGATACTGTGCCGCTCCAAATTGTCAAAATAAGACAACTAACGGAATTAGAGTGTTTCGCTTCCCCAAAGTTAAGCAAAGGAGAGCTCAGTGGGTACAAAACCGTAGGCATGACAAATGGTAATCTACAGATAATTCCGTCTTGTGCGCGGTTTTGTGAACTTATACACTCGTATTATTCCTGAATAACACAGTAATATGTTTGTATGAACGATGTTTTATATTAATAGGTCTTATTATGTATTTTCTTCTAGCGAAATTTTGAAGAATGTTTGTATGAACGATGTTTTATATTAATAGGTCTTATTATGTATTTTCTTCTAGCAAAATTTTGAAGAATCGCTATTTGAACTAAAGAGGGCAGATGCACGGAAACTACTCAAGTGGAATTCCATCCCAACAATTTTCAACGTCCCTAATCCACCCAAGTCTTTGACATGTGATAGGAAACCTCCCAAAGAAAGGGAACTGTCTTTCAAAACAAGCACGGAAAGTAACTGGAAATGTGTAATAGTAGTATTGTTGTTTATGAAAATTTCATTTTCATGCGTTCGGCTCCATGGCTAAATTATTAGCGTGCTTGCCTTTTGGTCATAGCGGTCCCGGGTTCGATTCCCGGCAAGGTCAGGAATTTTAACCGTAATTGGTTAATTTCGCTGGCCTATCTCTTCAAACCAACTATTTGTGTCCAGCTTGTCATCATTACAACAATAATTGTTAATAGCAGTCTTTTACGGTACTGTAGTTATTATTTACGGCTATATTTCATTCACCGTAAATGCTCTATGGAGTACATTATCTGGCTGGACAAATACTTAAAGATCACAACACTCGCACTAAACAACTACTGTAATTTAACGTACCGTAGCCTAACATAATATCCTAATGTAATCCCTAAAATAGCCTAACCTAGGTTAACTCAACTTAATAGTAACTGAATTTCTATTTATTATTATTATTATTATTATTATTATTATTATTATTATTATTATTATTATTATTATTATTATTATTATTATATGCATGAACGTTAGGACTCAGTTGAGAGCCCCGTGGTCGCCAACCCACGCTCCCTAGTTAGGAGCTTCTGACGCCCCTTTCAGTCACCTCTTATGACGGGCAGGGGATACCGTGGGTGTTATTCTATTGCCCCCGCCCACAGGGGGAAATCAATCTGGGTTGTGACTACGAGGGCCTTAGCTGAGTCTTGACATTGCTTTCACTTGTGTTTGGCTCTCACCTATTCTATCCTATCCGACTTCCCCTGGTCAACACTTGTTCTTTTCCGACCGCGACGGCTTTAGCGCATTCGAGGCCTAGGAAGTTTTTCATTTCCATGCACTTTGTGGCCTTCATCTTACTTTTGTCGATACCTTCATTTTTCGAAGTGTTGGACCCCCTTCCATTTGTTTTCTTCTGATTAGTGTTTATAGATAACAACAGTTACCATACATCATTTAATGCACTCAACTCAAGAGGCATTCAGTGTTCGTCAACACACTGGGGTAACCCCTTAGAAAAGCAGTATCGGTAATTACTTTCTTAATAAAGAAAACGCTGAAGGTAATTTATTACAACTGTCTCTTAGTACTTTAAGTATAGTACTTCAAGTTCAGTATTTCATGTACCGTTAATAATAATATGACACATGTACTGTACAGATTTCTATGTTTCTGTCAATAAGATTACGTATTTGACAGATTATATTAATAGGAAACACAGTAAGACCAAGTTGTAAGGAAGTAAAAGAGTAGGACATGAGCTTTCCTGTTGATTCTTGTTAAAAAAAAAAAAATCTGGCTCTGCTAATTATCTTCCTATTCAAATAGCTGTGAATATATTCATATCATTTAAGTGTTATACAGTTATATATACATGAACAGTACATGCCCAGTTAAATTCTTTACGAAAAATAGTTGATGTTCTGTAATTATTTCAATGTACGGCACCGAAATCCTCTAAATTGCCTTTGGTTACGCTCGCTTAAAGACACAATATGGCGGCTCCATAAGAAGCATTCGTGACTTGACCTCCCTAGACAGACCTTGTCGAGGGACAGCTGTTGGAGCTCACTCTAGCGGACAGACCTGAACAGTACTGATTCTCTCACAAGAGCACGTGTATTTTTGTGTGAAGCTTTTGGTGTTATTTATGCGTTTTCAGTGAGTTGACATACGGTAATTAAATAGTAGCGTGTGTCATTCCTTGATATCTCCTCTCAACATGAGGGGAAAGGTATGTGCTGTGTTCGGCTGCAGTAATTACGAAGTAGAGAAAAATGCGCGGTCGTTCTTCAGGTTCCCTCGTGACAAGAACATGTAAGTAATATTGTGTTTGCATATATATTCTTCCAGTGACAGATATCTTTATAGTACTTCATAATCTTCTGTCCTGCTCGACCCATATTTTAACTGGCATAAAATGTAATACGCATATTTTATTGTATAGTGCAGCAGTTAACCTTCAATACCGATGTGTTGTCGTAGGTGTGATCTGTGGGTTTTGAAATGTCACAGAAGTGATTTGGATAAGGTGTACAAGAAAGAAGTGACGTTACGCTTATATAAGAATTATAAGATCTGTTCAGATCATTTCCGGGCCAGCGACTGTAAAAATCCTCGACTATACAGCCAAGGGTATGTTACATTTTTACTCTAATTGTACGTAAATATTCCTCAAAGCATCACTATCGACAACATTTCCATACTTTTCTTTCTTTAATCCCTCTTCTCAGATTAAAGCCGGAATTTTATAGATTTTCTTTTTCTTAGTAGGCTTCATGTTAAGAGGAAAATTGTCCAGCTTTTAAATGTTAATTCATTGCATCATGTGTGTAAGGAATGTGCCGATATTTTATTGACAAGTGTCTTAATGTCATCATACAATGTTTTTAAAATAAAAAAGACAAATCCAACCGTAAAAGTTCAGGCAGGAATGCTACAAGCTAAAAAAGTAATGCATAAATGAAAGATCAAGCCATTTCACAGCAGCCCAATTCATATCTTGTTTATGTGTCTAATTTCAGTCTTTAAATAATAACCTTTTAAATAATTCTTCATCCATTTATCCAGAATTGCTTTAGCCACTTCGAAGTTAATATCTCAATACCACTTTCTTTCTAGACGTAATTTATTTATCCATTTCCGTATATACATTTCCATTGATATTTGAATTTAGCGCGATTTGTTCAGGTCAAGTCACTAGGAGCGCCACCGTCGAATTGTCTCCCATTTTAGCAAGGCGAAATCCGTAAGTGTCACGTATTGTCTCTATTGTATTCGGTTTGGTTTAGGATGATATTCTTTGGAAGGGCGACGTTCTTCATTTTTTTACTAATTGGCAGGTTACCCAACTTCGCTGATCGAACAGTGAAGTTGGATTGGATATTTATTGAATATTCATTCTTTAAAGTAATGATCCTGACATTGAAATGACTGTCCTAGATGATTCGTGTAATTTAAGCTAATGGAGGAGACTTAAGGAGGGTGTTAGATTGTTTGTCCTTTATGGTATTATTTACTCTGTGAGAGTTAAAAATAATGAAATAATATTATATGTGCTTGTTGGCAGCCATAATTCCACCGGTAGCTATATAACGCGGAGTACAACCCTATTAACTACAGATGGTGTGTGGAACTGCTACGTGTTTGTATCTATTCGAGGAGTATAATTGGAAAGTGTTTGTCTTTGACCTGTGCTTCATTAAAAGTACGTTTAATATTTCTTTCATTATTACTGACAATGGCGACTCAGAGCGATTCAGATGAAGTGCGGCATGGCAAGTACGTATTTTTTGTAATATAATACCTGTTGAATTTCTGTCGATCGATAACCACCGCATGCGTCTTGTCACTTATGTTTACTTTTGGCATATCGTATGTTTTAGCGAAAACAAGTATTTTGACGTTGTCATCAAACCAATGCTAACTCCTGGGCACGAAGGAGAACTCATTGAGTGGATGAAGGACATGGGCTTGATTAAACAAGCTGTGAGGTGCCCCTGTGCTGGTCAGCGTGGGAAAATGGTATGGAGCAAGGCACGTATCGTTGACAAGTATACTTGGGTATGCCGTGCCTGCAGCAAAAAGCTGTCTATTCGTTCCGAGTCTTTCTTTGCCGGTTTTAAGTGCGACCTGAAGAAAGTGATGCTGGCTATTTTGTGCTGGTGCAATCGTGTTTCTGGTGAGGTCGCTGCCAAGCAATTAGGTGAGTATTAGGTATTTTCGCATGCATGAATAATATGAAGTTGATGTGAACGAGTTTTGGAGAAAGGCCTTCGATGAGGTGAATTTTGGTTGGTTGTTAGTCTTGTAGATTGTGGTAGTTTCAAGAGATTATTTGATGATGATGCTTGTTGTTTTAAGGGGCCTAACATCGAGGTCATCGGCCCCTGATGGTACAAAATGAGACGAAATGCAATGACAAAATCAAAATAAAAAATCCTCCACTGACCAGAATTCAAAGCGTGAGGACGAAAAATGAACGGATGGATATGAAGTTAAAACAATCAGTGGAGCCGACCTGCAATGCCTCAGTCTCAGAAACTGATGGAAAACATTAGCAATACTGACCAAGGGACTGCTTCTATAGCTCAATATTGAATCGAGGATGCTTGCAAGCTAAATGGGTCCAAAATATAGGTCATCGGCCTCTCATAATGGTACTTATCGCTTGGACAGTAGAACCATGGTATTTGACATGGTGCGGTACTAATCAAAAGTATCGTAGACTCGCGGTATTCCACACATTATGGTACTACTCACAGGTAGTGAAATTCGCACGTGTAATACAGACCTATGGTGTTTCACACATAGCGGCGCCATTTACAGGCAACGCAAACCTACGGTTTTCATCACCTAAGTGTACTAACCACAAGGACTCCTACTATCCTGTGGTGTTCCTTATATAGTAGGTACTAATCATAGGCACGCCTTCCCTGGTGTCGCTCGTATAGTGCTACTAATCACAGGTACCGTAAAAGCCTGACCATGTGGTGCTCCTGATTGCTACTAATCACAAACCTATTTGGTACCGAACACAGTGGTACTACGCGCAAGTAAAGGGGCCCATAGACGTGCAATATTATTGTGCAATATCGGGGTTTGTGCAAAATAATTGATAGTGTGTATTTAATATTGAAGGGTTGTGCAATATATTGTACAAAATCAAGAAAGTTTGAAATATATTGCGCAAATCGCAGAATACTGTGCTGTGTGTTGGCAATATTGTGCAATATCCCGTCCTCCCACCAGTTGGTATCAACAAGCGTTGGAGAAGGTATCGTGATGGCAGGCAAAAAGGAGGAGAAAAAGTTTATTTTGGAGTTTATCGAAGTGTACCATGGCCTTCCGGCTCTGTGGAACGTTAAGAGCAAAGCGAGGAGTTCATCATACAATTCAGCATTCATGCGCAGAACGTTTCGAAAATCATTTGGTTCGCATTTTCTCAGTTCATTGAGTAAATTTTCATGAGTGTACTTTTCTCTGTCTAGAAACCACTGTTTGGCCCTTGTGCTTTTTTTCCGTTTCTGCTTCTTTTTGGCAGTTACGCCCATGGCGATCAAAACGCAGCAAAGATCAGTGTCACTCAATATAATCACCAAATAAAATACCGGCATGGACTGACTGTATATTGCAACGCATATTATATGTCTATGACCGTTTTGCACAATATATTGCACAACTATCAATATTATCTCCACACGATTCTATTTATTGCACAAACTCGATTTTTGTGCAATAATATTGTACGTCTATAGGCAGCTAACAATATATTGTACAATCCATTTTGCGCAATAATATTGCACGTCTATGGGCCCCTTAACGGCGACCCATGGTGTTTCCCGCATGGTGGTACTAATCACAAGTAGTTTCATGGTTCTAATCCAATCATCCCTTGGTCGCCCCTTTTAGTCGCCTCTTACGACAGGCAGGGGATACCATGGGTGTATTCTTCGTCTGCGCCCCCCACCCACGGGGTTGTGTGTTTGGTCCGCGAGAGGTATTTTATTTCCCTCAAGTCCGCCGGCAAGCCGGTTAGGACCCCCCTGTCCGCCACCTGGGACACGCTACGTGGGAGTATCACCTCTCCCCCTGCTATGCCAGCGTAGCAGGTTCGTGGAAGAGATTATTTATCTCCACAAAATTTCCGAGATTGGGCTGATGCGACAGAAGAGTACATGTTCAGACTTGTGCCTGTTTAGGATAATTTGCTTACTTGGTCACAGTTTTTGAAATAGTAAATATGTCATAAGTTTCTTGATTATATCGATTTAGTTTCTAGTTGTACTTTAACTCCTTCATTCGATCATGTTTTACCTTGCAAGCCATATTTCTAATGCAGACTGCTGTGTGGCTGTTAACTTTTTAATTAAATATAGCTGATCCTCTCTAATTTTAATGCAAAATGTCTGGTCATTAAGTTAGCATTACTTTTATTTGTGTTTTAATGATAGTTGCTGACTTATGTTCCTTGTAATAAATTCTGTTGTCTAGTAAAATTCGAATGGTGGATGCCACTGGCATCTTGGTTATTATCCGCACACTTTATCTTGGTGCATTTACACCCTAGTGCTGAATCGGTCGACCTCGGCGATCTTCGAGATTCGTACTGGCAACCTTTGAGACACAAAATATGAATCGCTTAAGCATCGTTGTGCGACATCTGGCGTACACTTTACGTACTAGTACTGTTGTTGTTTACACAACAAAGCCAAAGTATAGAATTTATGCTAGGAACAAGATTCGCTTCGAGAAATGTTTTATAATGTTATATAATGTGTATGTGACATAGTTGTTGGCTTAAGATGATAACGGTTTAGAAATTTTATATCGATCGATCATATTCTCGATTCAATTCAGATTTCATTTTCATTCAGTTGGCAGCACCAGGCAGCACTATCGATACCGGGACAGCTCCCTCCTTACTCCTCAACCCCGTTCACAAATGCACCAAGATAAAGTGTGCGGATAATATTTATACCCACACATCTGAAAAAATTAATTTATAACCTCGTTCGTTGAGTGAGAAAGGATGCCAATAATTTGAAAATTCACGTGGATTAACCATAACAGGTTTGAAGATGGCAATACCCAACATTCATCACATCATTGAACTGTCTTGGAGAGTTTTACCATCTAGGTTGTCTGGCTCCATGGATAAATGGTTAACGGCTGGGTCGGAGTTTTTAACCTTCATTGGTTAAATCTGATGGCTTGGCAGGCTGGGTGTGTGGGCTGTTTTCACCATTAGAGTTCATCCTGGGTAGGACCCCATCATCACAGACGTGCAAGTAGCCTATACAGCGTCAACTCTAAACACTTGCACCAGGTCTCTTCCTTTCGGAGACCGCACACCATTATTATTATTATTATCATCTAGGCTTGTAGATTTTGTTTTATTTGAGTTTTGGAATCGTATGAGGAGTACTTTTGGCCCAAATGCTGCTATTATTGGATGATTGTATTTTAGATGGTAGAACTATATATACACATACATACATACATACATACATACATACATACATACATACATACATACATTTAGACCCTATTTACAGTATTCTATGGAGGGTGAATCTGTGATGATGATGATGATACAAACTTTCAGGGATGATGGACGGCAAATGGTAACCATATTCCAGAAACAGTAGAGTCAAAAGTTAAACAAAATTCTACTCATTTAAGTCTGTTTACCTGCACAAGTTTCACAAGCTGCTCCATTTATAACAAATGCTCGAAATGTTGCAGGCATGGCATCATCGCACAAAGTTCTGTCATAACCCGTTCGAATATCCCCGGTGTCGTTTGAACTGTTAAGAATGAACGGATGATAAATGACTTGGATTATTAATAACTTTTAACTCGGAACATTTCTGGATTGCGGTTCCTTGTCTCAAATTGATCCATTTGCTGTCCTCCATCATTCCTGAAAGTTTGTAACATCATTATGGATGGTAGTGTCGGCCTCCGGATCCCAAGATAGCGGGTTCAAACCTGGCAGAGGTAATCGGATTTTTGAAGGGCGGAAGAAAGTCCATTCGGCATGCCATGTCATACGATGTCGGCATGTAAAAGATCTCTGGTGGCACATTTGGTGTTTACCCGACAAAATTCATTAAATCTCCCAGCCACCAAGAGAGTTTTGGTTTGCTTGGTCTGCTATCTAGTGGACCTAGAGTAAAACGGAACGTCGAAATTGATGAGCATACAGCCAGATGGCGTCAAATTGAAATGTCTGCACACGGTAGCTGAGGCCATGCGATTATTATTATTATTATTATTATTATTAGTATGGATACACCCTATATATTTGTTGTGTGTAATGTGAGAACACTATCTTGTTGGATGTGATGTCCGGTTATGTTCATCTAGAAGGGTACTTCATTTCTCAGAAGGTGAATGTTGGTTATATTGACTGGCTGGTTTGCATAAAACATCTTTGTTCTTGGAAAGTTTCAGAACCTTGTGAAGATTCCATATTTGATGTAGTTTGACAAATTTTACAGATGTATTTTTAAGGGATTTTTTTTTCACTATACCAGGCCAATTTGGTAGTCTTATTTTCCTCGCTCTTTTGGTCGGTTTACACGTGCGTAGATTCACTGGCGCCAGTTTGTTTGCCAGTCTTGGCATGCCAGAACAGGTTTATATGCATGTCATTTTGAAGTGGGTTTAGCCATTAAAATTTATTAGAAGATATTGAGCGAAGTTAAACTTACTTCTGTCGCCTGCCGTATTGGTTAAGAACATGATAAATGATCTCGAAAAAAAAAAGAAAAGTTGTAAAAGGCGCGTGTAGGTGAGAAAGTGGATTGCACGAAGGGATGATGTAGGTGCATCTTGTCGACTTTTAACTGAACTTCCACTAAAGGATTACAGGTATTTACGAATGCCGAAGTTCAATTTTGTAAAAATTGGAGCATGCTACACCACTGGTACGAAAGCAGAATACTACAATGAGAGATGCTTTACCGCCAGAACTGAAGCTGGAAATTATGCTGAGATATTTAGCATCTGGACATTCTTTTGCTTCTTTTTAGTATTTGTATAGAGTTCCAAAATGCACAATTTGAGCATCCCTGTTCTCATATAAACTGCAGTTCGTGTCCCACAAACAAGGATATTGTTTGTATGCTTCAAGGAATTTTGTAATTTTTTCTGAATTTTACTTTGCATTCATTATTATAAATTCTGATCCCACGACACAACACTTCACACAAAAGCAAGTTCAGCGTATTTTAATCTCTTCTTGTTTACACGTTGGCTAGGAATCCCCTGTGGCGCAAGAAAAGTTGGAACACTACTGACTTTTCAGGTCCATGCATGCATGTATTGAACTTGTGCACCAGTTAAGGTTTATACGTGCAAGCCTTTTTTACTTGCACCCCAAAAGTTACTGGTGCCAGACAATCCCTGCACGTGTAATCCCGGCATTTGTCATCGGAAGATAGCATCCTGGTTGTGTAGCAGATTCTCCCAGGTTAGTGGATTACAGTTGTATCTTGTTTTTGGCACTGCTTGTGTTTCAGCATCAGTGTAGGGTAAAGTTGTTTAGGCTAGCTGTTCTTCATACCCTGGGCAGCTGGAAGTTCCAGGGCAATTCTTGGCTGTTTAGGATTTGTCCAGTTCTTTCACCTTTTCGAACAATGTTACTTGCTCCACAACTTGTCTCCTTTGCGTGTAACGTGCTTCTGATGTGATCTTTCTTTGAAACTGCTCCTTATATTTCAACCATCTTCATTTCCATGACTCTTGGAAGATGCTTGTTGTGTAGAGTTGTAGGTGTCATAGAGTTAGAGTTGGCTAGTGTGTGTGTTTGCTTCGAAACGCTGGGCCAGCGCTGTCAGATGTCTTGATGCCTCGGCACAACAATGCTTCGCTGTTTCGAAGCAGTGAGATTGCTTTGTGCGTCGTGCCACATGAACAGGAACTCCAGTCATTCCGTACATGTCAGCTACATCGATGCTTCAAAACAGTAAAGCTTTGAAACGGTGATGGTGCTTTGTTTTATCCTCTCGCCTTGATAGAAACACTCCATGTGACATTGCCCTGAAGACGAGCAAACACTCGTTAATAGACTCTTTGCAAGTCAAATTACTAAAAAAACGGTAGGAATAGAGTCCGCCCTGCAAGGATTGCAACATAACATGCTTGTTTCAATGCTGCTATTTCTATCTAGAAATTATTCTGGAGGAGAGATGTGCTCATTATGCTTGCCAGGGACCAACCCGCCCGCCCCTAGAAGTGTGTTTACTTTTGTAACCATGAGTAATGGTCCAGGCGCCATTATCCATGGCTTCTGCCGAGGATCACGGGCATTGGGCAAGATATCGAAGATTAAGACGTTATTCCCGCCAATGAAAAGGCAGAGATTTTGTTACCAACCACTGCAGAAGAAAAAAGGCTGAAGAGGTCCGCGAAGTTTACGTCATGGGGTCGGACGATAACCTTATACTTGCTCAATTCCTCCTTTAATCTCGGGGCTTATAGCTGTAACGTGTTTTCCCACATCCAGGCCAAGATGTCATGAGAACAGTGGCCCCTTCAGGGCCCCACTCTTGTAGAGAGGCTTTATCTATGGCCGCGGTGCATACTGTCCGCACGGCAAAAAGACAGCCATATAAAAAAAGTTACCTCAGCGCTACTAGTGGAAACCTAAGTATTTAACAAAGGGCAGTCACTTCGTGTGCACCAAATAATGGTGCCTAGTATTACTAACATTGGGGGGTGGACTCTATAGTGATGCCGAAAGTACAATGTAGTCGGCAATGTAAGGTCTTAGTTTTACACAGAAAAAGGACATTGCTCTCAAAGGAAGGTCATACTGTCATGATATATACGATTGCACTCCAGGGCAATGCCTTATTCTACCATAATCTTCTATAATTTTGTAAGAAAGTAAGGCATTGCACATTAGATCCACTGATTATTTTAAATTCATAATCTCCGAGCACGATAGCTGCAGTCGCTTAAGTGCG
Source organism: Anabrus simplex (assembly GCF_040414725.1). Lineage (NCBI taxonomy): Eukaryota > Metazoa > Arthropoda > Insecta > Orthoptera > Tettigoniidae > Anabrus > Anabrus simplex. Next base: position 1,118,893,829 of record NC_090266.1, on the reverse strand, counting down.
GCCAGTATCCAGTAATCGGGATATAGTGGGTTCGAACCCCACTGTCGGCAGCCCTGAAGATGGTTTTCCGTGGTTTCCCATTTTCACACCAGGCAAAAGCTGGGGCTGTATCTTAATTAAGGCCACGGCCGCTTCCTTCCTATTCCTAGGCCTTTCCTTTCCCATCGTCGCCATAGGACCTATCTGTATCAGTGCAACGTAAAGCAAATAGCAAAGTAAATTCATAATCATTTTTCACAATTTGTTTTCAATTGTAATCGGTGGATACATTTTAAAATTCTAATTATCATTACATTTCGTTCCACCTCGTACCATTTGGGGCCGATGGCCTAGATGTTAGACCACTTTAAAGAAGAATCATCATCATCATCATCATTATCATCTTGTAAGATGTTTGCCCATTTATTTCTCTGTGAAACAGACTTAATGGGAATGAAATGATGTACATTCCTAGCCTGCTTCAACCGTAAATATGGATATCATATCTCCGCAGTTTTCCAGTAAAAAGCAACTATACCAGTACACCTCGACATTAACATATTAATGCGCAAGACCTGATAGTCATATTGCCTTTCACTTAGGTCGTTCTGACCAGACTCTTTGGGCATGTTGGAACCAGTGGATGCACAGGGCATGAACGCATGACTGTCGGTCACCCCCCTGTAGTGATTTAAAAAAATAATGTGTGGTTATTATAGCTGGAAGCAGGATGTCCTCAAATGACCAACAGGAGATGGGATGGTCTGATTCTTTTAGACCCTCTGAGAGAAGCACGAGCAGATCCGACCCTTACAATATCTGCCGTGCGGTAGGGGGCGCGTGGCTGTGAGCTTGCATCCAGGAGATAGTGGGTTCAAATCCCACTGTCGGCAGCCCTGAAGATGGTTTTCCGTAGTTTCCCATTTTCACACCAGGCAAATGCTGGAGCTATACCTTAATTATGTCCACGGCTGCTTCCTTCCAACTCCTTGCCCTTCCATGTCCCATCGTCGCCGTAAGACCTGTCTGTGTCGGTGCAACGTAAAGCCACTAGCAAAAAAGAAAACCTTGGTCTCCCGCAACCATTTCTTGGCACTTGATTGAAGGAAATTGTCTTGGGCATCCTTTGTGTCCTGCAATTGGATACCCAACCACTGTCATCTCTGTTTACAGTGGTGAGGTCATTGTCTAAATGGACGGCTTCAAACTGGAATTGGCTCTCTTGGTTTGCTAACGATGGCCATGTACACGTTCGGAGGCCTGGGGATGAGCGCCTTAATCCTGCCTTTGCTGTGGATCAACATACTGCCCCCATTGCTTGTGTGCTGGTCTGAGGAACATTTGGATACAACTATGTCACCCTTAGTAATGATACAAATGAATTAGTGCGGCTGTTATAGCCGGATGCAACCTATGTTATGGTGGAGGCCAGCTTTTGTTAACTGCATCTTAATTATAGTGGAGTGTTGCATTGTGTGTGGTGTGGGAATTTCTGCAATATCTGGGATGGCACGAACGTTCTGTTTGCCAGCCTATGCCGTAAATGTGTTTAGTTTAAAATCTCACGAACTAGACTCTGGGGCCACAACGCTGACCATGCAGCCGTGGAACCAGACTAACAGTGATACAAGGGGCATTGAGAGCACACATCCTGTGCCTTTCATGACTGATCTTCCAAGAAAATGCTTGGCTGTGCACAGGATGGATATTGAAGGAATGCCTCAATTACCTAGCCACACTTCCACGGCGTGTTAATTTGCCATATATATTACCCAACGATGTCTGGGACCTCTTGGTGCATCAACTTCAACTACCTATAAATCCAAAATGTACTGGAACAGTTGCAACAAATAGACATAGAAATGCTGCAGGATATCTTTCGAAAGATGTGGATCTCCATGGACACTTGTATCATGTCTTGGGTCCAAGCACGTTGCGATTTGGCTGCATGTTTCGGGCCTTGTAGCTGTATCTGTCATTCAGGAGATGACAGTATACTATTGTCTGCAGCCCTGAAGGTCGTTTTCCATGATTTCAAATATTCACACCAGTCAAATACTGAGGCTGTACCTGAACTAGGGCTTTGGTGATTTTCTTCAGTCCAAGCCTGTTGTCATCCCAAGACTTGAGTCGGTGTGATGTAAAATCAATAGGAAAAAAAATTAATTAAAAAATGCATGCAAACTGGAGATGGAGCCACTGGGCAGAAGCAACTATTTCATGTTTTATGTGATTCAAACAACTCTTTCTTGATGCATGATTTCCTTTTTTGAGAGTGAGTGTACTTTTATTAAATGTTACTGGTATTTCTCTAAATGATCATAGTCTGCTTTGATGTTTCAGATTTGAGGCTAACAGTTGTGTTCCGTATTTATGACAGCTTATCACAAGTTGCCAGTAATTATGTCAAAGCCCACAGTGATGAGTGGAAACTGGGTGGAGAAAATGTAGTTGTTCTCGTGGATGTCTACCCTGATGGCTACATGTCTACTGTGCCTCGATCAATGGAAGTAGGAAGGCGTAGGAGTACCAATAAGAAGAGGATCCTATGTATTGCTGAAATTTCTCAAATCCCATCCAGGATTTGGGTGAAAATTCTGGAAGAGGTCAGCAGCAACTCAAAGGTTTAACATTTTTTAACTTTTTTTAGTTTTGGAGTGAATGTCATTTTGTTATGCAACTTGAGAATTCTTGTTACCGTTTTTCATGTCTACAATGTAAGAATACCAGGTGTACCATGAATTGAATATATGGCCTGCATGTCTCAATGACATTTGTGGTGAGGCATCAATACATAATTTTGGAATGTTTTAAATGCTAGTATTGTGAATTATTTTTGTTGTCTTCTGTCTTGACCGGGTTGTTGACGTCTGTACACTATAACTTGTTACGAATAACTACTGTGTGCAGAAACCAAAAATCTTACTCCCTTATCAACAGGCGAATTCCACAGACGTCCGCACGGGCATGTCCTTGAAGCAGTGGGTTTCATTAAGCTTGCTCCAGGGCTTGGCGTTCATCTGGAACCCTTGTTGGACAGGCAGGGAACAAGTGACGCACGGCAGGAGCGTTTAGCACCTTTGCCAATTATCTGCTACTGTCATAGCTGGTTGTAATAATAATATTCACTCTGTAGGGTTCTGAGGGACGTAAAGTTCCCGTGCCCGTCTCAAAATCCTCTTCCATCCTTTTTGATCTTGAGCCTGCTCTTCCCAGTTATGTTTGGAGGGTCTGGCATACCTTGTTGATCTTCCTCCAGGTGCTTCGGGGTCTTCCTGAAGGTCTTTTCCCGTTAAGAGATCCCTTGTAAAGATCTACTGGTGCTTGGTTATCCTGCATCCTCAGTACATGTCCAGTCGGACGCAATCTGTTGGGTCCACACCCATTATAGCGTGTTGTTGAGAGAGGGTGTAAATCGCATAGTTAGATCTTTTCTGTCAGCTTTGAGAGAGAGGATCGAACCATGGGCCAAATATTTTTCTATAAACTTTATTCTCAAAGACTTGCAACAGCTGCTGCTCTTTCTTGGTTATACTTAATGCATTCCATGTTAAAAACTTGAAGCCTAATAAAGGGCTAATAGAGTAAAATGCCTTATTTGCATTCTTAATTCTAGCTTGGTGTTCCTGTTGCCTTTGGTTTTGCTCATCGATTAACACACGAAGAAATTTAAGCTCCTCTAATCTTTTAACTATATATTTCCCAGTTGTCAAAGGCAATCTTTCAACCTTCTCATGATTCGGTCTCTGTACAACCATGTAATGTCTTTTTTTATAATTTACCCGTAAGCCAATTTTTGCTGCCATTTTCTCTGGTTCCACAAATAACTGCCTTATTTGTAATTCATTGCGGCCAATAGGAACAATATCATCCGCATATACAAGGACTTTGTTATCTCTCCAATATGATGCCAGCAGGTACAAGAGCTAATTTCCTGATAATCTTCTCCAGTGCAATGTTGAATAGAAGAGGAGATAGTGCATCCCCTTGTTTCAGACCAGTTTAATTCTGGAAGGAACATTTTTCTGCTCATGAGCAAACATATCTAACGTACTGTCCATACCCTCTTCAGTCCCGAAGCTGTTTTTGCATTCAGTATGTTGTATTTTGCTAAAATAACTTTAATATGTTCACCAAAGAAAATTATATTTTGCTAGTTTTTTAATGACTTGTAGCATATATGCTACATCAGGACTCCAGAGTTGATTGTTCTACCATTATTTATCTTTTCCTCATATTGTTTTGTGTTATTGCAAGTAAAAAAGTGGCATGTAGAGTATATGCTACATACAGACTGAGGAGGATACACAGTTTGCAAATGTTAATTTTATGGGAAATCCAAGCTCCATCATGATGTTCCACAGCCCTTCTCTATGGATTGAATCATATGCCTTGAAAAAATCTATAGAGATAATGAACAGACTCCTTGTGTTCCTACACCTTATCATTAATAGTCTTAATTGCAAATATGTTACCTGTAGTGGATCTGTTACTATGAAAACCATTCTGATAGTCCCCAATAACATTTTCAGCAAATGGTTTTAAACGCTGTAAAATAAATGGAGGACAGAGTTTTGTAGGCTGTGTTTACAAGAGATACGACGATAATTCTGAAGTTCTTCCTTACACCCCCTCCTTTATGAATTGGGACAATAAGTGATTCCTGCCATTCTTTTGGATTAACTTCATTGTGCCATATCCTTAGAATGATCTTATATATGTATTTATGTAATCTTTCTCCACCATATTTAATAAGCTCAGCAGGAATGTTGTCACTACCTGAAGCTTTATTTTTTAAATGTATAATACTGTGTAACACTTAGATATGATAGCTCTGGTATTTGTTCTTCTGAGGGGGAACTGGATGGTTTACCAATACAGGTTTCTGGATTAGCACAATTCAGCAAGGAATCAAAGTATTGCTTACAGTAATTTAATAATTTGTCCTGATCAGCAATTATATTTCCAGACTTCTCTCATAATATTTGATCTTGGACCTTGGTTGAAATACGTTTTTAATTGTGTTGACAGTTCCATACATCCTTGTGGATGTCCCTGTTTCTGTAGTCATCTTGGATGGAATCTATTTGTTGTCTCAGGTATATTTTTCTTTCTATGAATTAATTTACTACATTATTTCTGTTTTTTCTCTGTTTAGTTCCTCAACATCTACATTCCTATTAGACTGCAGCCACTTATTACACCATATTGCCACTTCATTAACTGCATCTTGACATGCCTCATCAGAACATTTCTTTTTCTAACTAACACCTTTTGGTATCTCTTTCATTGCTACTATTGTCATGATTTGTTTTGCGTTATTCCACATTCGTTCACAAACTTTGTCATTTTGTTTCATCAATATTTTCTATAGAATCTACTCCCAGAATATCAAATCTGTTTGTAATTTCCACATTTTACTTTAATCTTTCATCCTGCTGCTTCAGTTTCTCAGTGTCACCTTTTCATCTTTCCTCAGTCAGTGACTTAAAAGAGGTTTTCAATTTAATTTTAACAGAAGTAATTATCATATTGTGATCAGATCATATCTCACCTCCTCTGTAAGCTCTGATATCAGCTCTGGAGCTTCTGTCCCTGTTATCAAATATATCTCATATCTGTAGATTTACTGGTACGTAAAAGAACTCCTGCGGGACAAAATTCTGGCACCTTTGCATTTCCAAATTCAATTTAAAAAGTTATTTCATGGGATGTAAAAGAAATATTTATTATTATTATTATTATTATTATTATTATTATTATTATTATTATTATTAGCACACTGCTGTTAACTTCTGTTAATGCTGTTAAGGTCTATAGTAGACCGAACAATGAGCGAGCTTTTCTTTACCACCTCGTCAGGGGAGTATTACCACATCCTGGTCTGTTCTGAAGTAAGAATATTGAAGCTCAAGTCGTTTAATTAGAGATGTTGAATATTTCATTTGGAGCACTCCCAGTGTTTGCAGGAACCATAGTAGAAGCATGTGTTCACTTATCTCCTGCAGCACATTTATTTTGATAGTTCTGCATGCGCACTCCTTTCTTTTCTGTCTGTGTTGTCCTGCACTCAACACGCTAATGGCCACTGTTTATATTTGCCTGCCAGTATAATTCATTATTTTGAAATGTGAATCGTAGAAATTTTATCTTGTATTACTTCTTAGGGGAGTGGAGCGCTCGCTGCTACGGCTGGGGATTGTAATTTACATATTACTTTTATAACCAAAAATCGTTCACGTGGTATGTTTCCATACCAGTTGATTCAAAGGCACTGCACTGCCTTGGCTGAGCTTTATGGCTTTGCTCCCAGAATTCAGCACAGGTAGATGTCATTACGAACTGTGACACGATAAACGATCCGAAGCAAGAAATATTATATTTCTGCCTTTGATTGTCACAGACTATGAAAAACAGGGTTCTGTTCTTTGAGTCCTTTAATACCATTTTGCACGGTCATGGGTGCTTGTTTGGCCTCAAAATCAATGTCTCATATCTGCCTTTGATGTTATCTTTCCAGCACTTTTTTGTTTGTCCAGGGGCCTGTTCCACAAACGAACTTTGCAACTTTTCAATTTTCACTTTCCAGTTCTTGCAAAGTGCAAAGTTTTTCTGTTCCACCATGATCTAGGTTTTACTTCTAAATTTCTTCGCAAGGTGAAAAGTCTTTGCGAATGAGTGATCTGATTAAGTTTATTCCATGGGCAAACTGTATATTCTTTTTAGAGTGCCTGTCCGCCTCGGACATTGGCGATCAACATGGCTATTCTGGCTTTATCCATTGCAATTCGGAACAGTTCTGCAGATGTTTTGTTGAACCAGGTTTTAAGGTTGTCGAGCCAGGAAATTCTTCGCCCAGGGGATCTTTCTCCTTCTATTTTTCCTTGCAGGATAAGTTGAAGCAGCTCGTATCTTTTCTGATTCCTCATGATGGGATCTTTTTCCTTGCAGGGTAAGTTGAAGCAACTCATATCTTTTCTGATTCCTCATGATGTGTCCAAAATATTGTAGTTTAAGACACTTGATGGTGTTGATCAGCTCTGGTCACTTGTTAGCTCGGCGTCGGTTCCTCAACATTTGTAACTTTCAGAGTCCATGATATTCTCGAAATTCTTCTGTATAGCCAGTGTTCAAATGCTTCCAGTCTAGCAGTGGTGGTTTTTGTAAGGGTCCATGTTTCCACACCATAAAAGAGAACTGAAAACACATAGCACCTGAGGAGCTGCAGTTTGGTATCCATGGTAAGGTCATGATTCTTGCAGGTTGAGCTCGTTGAGTTGAAAACTCTTCTCGTTTTTCCAATGAGACATTTTATCTCTTGCGAATTGTCCCGTGCTTTGTTAATGATGGTACCCAGGTACAGATACTGTGAAACTCTCTCTTTACTTGCTCCATAATTTTAATGCTTTTATTCTTTTGCGGCAAACTTGACAGTATAATTGTGGTACTGGTGGCTTTAAAGTTTTGATCATGGGGAAGAAAGATGATTACAAGAAGCTGGCTGTGCTAGAAGTTGTCAAGGAGAAAATGGACTTAATTTTTGGCAACTTTAAAAAACCTCTCAAATTATGACAGAATCCATATTAACGAGAGTACCATCAACACAACCACACACAGAAGAAAATTCACTCTTCATTAGAAATTCTATCGCTATATTATGTGGATTATTAGGCCAACGTACTGTGTTAGGAGATATTACATTTATTATAACATTTACAACCTTGGTAACAGTTCTGCAAATAATTGATTTTGACGTCCCATGCATTGCTGCTACACTGTGCAGCTGGGCACCATTTCCTAACCAATGTAAGCATATAAGAATTTGTTCTTTTTCTGTAAGGGATTGACTTCTTTTTGTTGCATGTTTCAAGAAATGACTGATCATTTCAAGAATATAGTCAGCCTGTGTTGGGGTTATAGGAAAACGCTCTCGAAATTCTGTCGAAGTGAGATTATGAAAATTAAATCTGTCTTTGTACGTTCTCTTGTGGGATTCTTCATCACTATCCCCACTTGATGTTAACAAAAGCTCTCGTCGTAACATGTTTATATCACTAAACCAAATTCTACGCCGAAGAACTAGAGTGCATACCTGTTAATTAACAGATGAAAAGGGAATCGTCTCTTTGCAAGATTTATGAAAACTTTCCACTTCGTTTCTTTGCACTTTGCATTTCTGTACCAGTGGAGGAACATAACAGGCTTGAAAAGTGAAAAGATTCCTAACTTTTCACTTTTCAAAATGGAAGCTAAATCTGAAAAGTGATGTTGGAACAAAATCTGAACTGAAAAGTGCAAAGTGAAAATTTGCAAAGTTCATTAGTGAAACAGGCCTCAGGTGTGTGGTCACCATTTAATTCAATGTGGAAGGCGAGATTGGCGACCATGCCAGATGCTGCATATTGACGATAGCCTTTCAAAGGTCCTTTTCCTGCATTTTCTCCATAATTACTGCGATGCCTGTTTGCGGATTTCTATCATTCTAGACATGGTTGATTAAGGATATGCATGTCAGGAGCGATCATTTACATTTCCTTGGCATAGAATTGACATACAGTGCTTTTATTGGATGGATGGCATTCAGCTCCATACGGCATAATTGGACGTACTGTTGTTTATATATCTTTGTTTGAATCCCTCTGTCTGCAGCCCTTTGGGTGGTTTTCCATGGCTTCCATTTTCACACCAGACAAATGCTGCAGCTGTACCTTAATTAAGGCCACAGTTGCTTCCTTCCCACTCCTTGCTCTTTCCTATCCTATTGTCGCCATAAGACCTGTCTGTGTTGGTGCGGCATAAATGCAGTTATGAAAGACCCCTCAATAATAGTGCCTACTTCAGCCAATAGTTTTCTTGATTTATCTCTTATCTGGCGCAGTAGTTTAATTTTATTTCTGTGAGCAATTTCCTTAGTCTTCAATTGTTCGGCTTGGACAGCAATACAAGTTTCTCCACTTTTATTAAATATACAGTAGAACCTTGATAATTCGAAATCAGTTAATTCAGAATCCTGCGTAATTCGAAGAAGCTCTCGTTCCCGGAAACATGAGATACGGTTTTGCATGTTATTTAAATTGTTTAATTCGAAATACAGTTAATTCGTAATTCGAAGTACAATGTCCGAAATTCAGATTTTAATTTGAAACTGTCTTTACATTTTAAATCAATAGTATGTTACCGAGTAATTTAAATTCAAAATGTATCCACATCATGATAGAACACGTGTTGTGGAATGTGGAGGGGAAGCTTTCTGCACTTTCACACACTTCGGTGTGTCTACAGTGTGTTTCATAATTGCGAAGTTTGAGTGAAATCTGAATTCTCTTGTGTTCAGTGTTTTAAGGAACGCCGTAATATGACACAGCAGACAGTGTGCGGAGAAACAGAATCCGCGAACACTGGCGATTCCGACAGTTGACGAAAGAGCGTGGCTCATATAATCAATTCGTAGGCACCGAACAATATTGTCATTTGGAAAATTCTAAATTCCCATGGAGGGAATTAGATATTTTTCACCAATAGAATATGTCAAAAATGTCAAAAACATGTCAGATGTAAGGCTTTTCAGGCGTTTGCTCTGTTAACCAGCGTTTCGTCTTAGGTCTGACACTAGACTCATCAGAGTAGGATGTGTCAGACCCTACCCACTGACGCTGGGGTGTATGCAGGTGAACTTATCAGAAGCCCTTATAAGAGGCACAGTCTGATAACTGCATACGGGAGATTAATCTCCACAATGGAATTATTGCCCGCTAGGTTTAAACTGTGAATCAAGGTTAACTGCATGCAATAACACGCCTTAGAATATTTTGTAATGCGGCAAAGGTTGGCACTTCTGAATTATGAACTAGCGGTTAATATGAAATCACATAATTCGAAGTCCGATTTTTTAGTCCCAATGACTTCGAATTAACGAGGTTTTACTGTAGCATGTTCTACATCAGGTATTACCTATACTACCTTAGTTGAGTCAAATGAAACAACTTTTACAGTATATGGAGTAATTGCTGCAAAATTAAAAAAAAAAAAAAAAGTGCTACGTAAATATGTACTTTGACAAATTTCTCTTATCAAATGGCCGAAATGAAAGGAAATATCCTTTGATTCTGCTGTAAGTATTTGGGGAAAGCAGTAAAGATAGATGGAACAGCCCATTCCCTTAGCCACACGACACACAACAAATTTACAGTAAATACACTATAGATATTGTATTTTTTTGCAGCAACTAGACTACAATGTTTTGATACAACCAATATGGCGGCAGCGGTTATCTGCTGGCTTCTACTCTGGCAGCGTATTGGTGACTCTGTATTATTCTGTGCTCGTTGAGGTGGATCTGGAGCAGACTGGTTTCAACTAGACAGCACCGCACGATCAGTGTTGCCAATCCGTGCTCGGAGGTAAGCGACTTGACCATCTGTCGCTTCGCCATTCCCATATCTGACGACAGCGCAGTTTTCCTCACCCACATGATTTAGTGGTCACGGATTTAGTCAAGTCATGATGACCTTTTTGCTATAAATTCACATGTGAATAGCCTTTCCAAACTTTAACCAGACCATGAACTCTGAAATCAGTGATCCACTCTGCCATATCTAGGTGGATAACATTCTTACTTAATTTAATTTCATAGCTTCAAAATTTAGTGATCATTACTTTAGCCTTTATTTCTAAAGAGTTAGCAGTTGCTCAAGGTAGGTAAATTTTTGTTCCGTATTGTTGGTAGATAACTGTGGTATGGGGTAAGATCCACCTAATCCATACAAATTTGTTTACTAAATCGCTGTATTATTTACATACTGTATTTCACAGCATAATCGTTGCCACCGCGTGATCATCGCATACTTTATTTTCAGTTCAAATATTTGATTTTAAAATTTAATTGCATAATCGTCGCATGTCTGAATTTTGTTCATCAATCTATTTAAAAGGTAAACGGAACTGCAATGTAAGTTGCATATGACTGCACGATTTTAATACGTATATGACTTATAGGCCATTTGGAAACATTTGCAAGATCTCGTACAATAAATAAATAAGTAAATAATACCAGTATATGTACGACGCATGGCCTATCGGTAGTTCGAAATCTGGGAATGAACCACTACAATCTAGGCAATAAATAATTTTATTCACGCTGGGTGAAATGGTAGTGTTTTTACAGTTTGTTTTATGTCGCACAGACAGATAGGTCTTATGGCATCAATGGGATATGAGTGGGAAGGAAGCGGCTGTGGGCTTAATTAAGGTACAGCCCCAGCATATGCCTGGTGTGAAAATGGGGAAACCATGGATGACCATCTTCAGGTCTGCTGACAGTGGTATTTGAACCCACTACCTCCGGGATGCAAGCTCAAAGCTGTGTGCCCCTAACCGCACGGCCAACTCACCCGCTGAAATGGTAGTTTCGGGGAAGGCCTAAAATTTATCAAATATGTTAGTGGTCCTATCGATAAATACTGTGTAACTAAAGTTATATAAAATTAAATTTACAATCACCAAGCTTGATAGCTGCAGTCGCTTAAGTGCGGCCAGTATCCAGTATTCGGGAGATAGTGGGTTCGAACCCTATTGTCGGCAGCCCATAAGATGTATTTCTGTGGTTTCCCAGTTTCACAATAGGCAAATGCTGGGGCTGTACCTTAACTAAGGCTACGGCCGCTTCCTTCCCTATCCTAGCCCCTTCCTCTCCCATCATCACCATAAGACCTATCTGTGTCGGTACGGCGTAAAGCAACTTTAAAAAAAATATATATTCCGATCATTTATGTCTTATTAATTTTTTACCGTACTGGCTATGGCGACACTCCTGAGAAAAAAATAAATATTTTGGTCATTTTGGCAATTTTTTTAAATGATGAATTGAAAAGATTGAGTTTCTTCCTTTTTGTCATAAAGTTATTTTGTTGAATTCAAACAATTTATCACTCTAACCCTGGAACACCACAATGGGGTCTCAGCGACTCTATGGGAAACATATGGATATTTTTTTATGTGAAACTGTAGGATACTGACTCATGTTTCTGAATTACTTCTCACAGTCTGAGAGCATCGTTCAGATCTGTCAGTGAAAGCAGACATTCGTGGCAGATAAGTAAATATATTGCAGGGTCATGGAAAACCTAGTGTGGTATTTACGGTTGTCTTTTCCTGGTGTGTGCCTTGCTACTACAGTTCTTGCTATGTGATAAACTGACGCGTGCTTCCTTAGTGCTAGAGACAGGGTTTGAAATGGCTAATTCCAATGAAGAACTATCAGATCGTAACATTAGGGAATTATTACAAGATAGAGACAGTGAGCAGGATATCGGTGGCGATTCAGACTTTGAATCTGACAATGTTTTCAAAGACAGTGAACACGAAAATGAATTCAATGCCGAGTATGAAAGTAACACCGAAGTTTTTTGAATATGAGGTACCGGGTTCAAGTCGCAATGTACCTAGCCTGAAGGGGAAAGATGGGCACCGTTGGGCTTTAGACACTCCGGAGAAAAGAGGTTGACCGGTGAGTTAAAATATTCACAGAATATATCTTCCTGGTGCAAAAGGTGCTGCAAGAAATGTAACAAGTCTTCTTGAAGCTTCGTCATTGTTGATTAATGATGATGATGATGATGATGATGATGATGATGATGATGTCCTCCATCTGCTTGCGACTCACATTATCAAAGAAATACTTGGTGTGTTATTAACAGCTAATCAACAAAGCTATATGAAAGAGACCAGTATTAGTGAAATAAGGGCACTCCTGGGCCTATTGTACATATTGGGGACTCTACGAGTGTCTCGTTCTAACACCAAAGATCTCTGGTCTGTCATATATGGGACTGGCATATTTCGTGCGACAATGTTGGAACAGAGATTTCTATTCCTTTATTGTTTGCGCATTGATAGCAAAGAGGACCGAGATGAAGGGTAAAAGACAGAGAAAATGGCTGCAATAAGAGAAGTATGGGACTGCTTTGTTGAAAATTGTTAAACTTATGACACCCCTTATGAATATTGTACCATGGATGAACAGCTCGTGGGATTCATTGTCAATGTAGCTTCCGAATTTACATAGGTTCAAAACTTGATAAGTACGGAATAAAGGTGCTCATGCTGAATGATGCTAGAACATCCTGCATGGTTAATGCAATGCCATGTGTAGGAAAATTTCAGTGCGATAAAAATGAATCGGTGCCTACTTACTATGTTTGCAAACTGACTGAACCTGTTAATATTTCTAACAGGAATGTAATGGTTGACAACTGGTTCGCGTCAGTTCCACTTGCCGACATGCTCCTGAATCAGCATAGTCTCACAATGGTGGGAACGCTAAGGAAAAATATGAAAGAAATCCCATCAAGTTTTCTCACCAAAAAAACCTATAGGAACATCTAAATTTGCATTCAGTCGTGAGAAAACGCTTGTCTTATTCACCTAAACAAACAAGTTGGTAATTTTATTATCAACTATGCATCACGATAACTCCGTGAATGAAACATCAAATAAACCAGTCATGATTCATACATACAATGAAACTAAAGGTGGCACTGACACCTTAAGACATACTCTACCTGTAAAAGAACAAAGCGGTGGCCACTTCGTGTCATGTTTGGAAACTTAGATGACGGTGGAGTCAATTCTTTTATTCTTTTTATTCTTGCCATTTTGGGATTGCAGAAAGGAAAAGAGGAATCGTAGGCAGTTTTTGAAAGACTTAGGCATGTCACTTATTGAGCCTCACCTTCACAATCGACTCTGTATACCTACAGTACAGAACTATATAAAGAAAACAGTTGCTCAAATTTTGAACATTGAGGTGATTAATCAAGTGCCTATCCAGCGTGATATTCGTAGGTAGCTTCGATGTGCCATCTGTCAAAGGCAGAATGACAGAGAAACCAACGCAGTCTGCTAGCAGTGTGGGAAACCATTCTGCCAGAGTCACCATGCCATGGTATGTGTCGATTGCAAACATCTCTTGTGAAGCATTTTGTAACCTCTCACTAAGGTGAACTATCAGTGCTATTAATTTGGAGTGACTGTTTTATAACTGTTTAATATCTTTACTGCAAAAGTGCTCCAAACATTGATGAAAATTATCCATTGTGCCAGCAAGAAATATGCATTTATGTATCTCTGCAATTTTCAGGCTGTAACTGCTTTCATTGTAATCATAATTTAATTAGTTAGAATATGTAAGCGCTAGAGACCATGATAGTCATTTACTGGTGTCCTCTAACTATACGGTAGACAGCTTGAATAAGAACAAGTGCTAAATTTCAAAGGATCTGATATAAATGACTACAATTTGATTGGGTCAAGCAGACCCCAGTGTGGTATTTACGTATGTGTTTTGTAAGTGAATAATGCTTTGTTTGCCAGTCTGCACACAGCAGAAATGGGCGTTGCATCTGCTGAACTGCTCTGTTCGGTAATGTCAATGTAATGTTTCCATTCAATCAAATATACCCGTTCTTTGGAATTAGGCATCCATGGGATGGGTCAACCGCCGCCGCCCCCCCCCCCCCCCCCCCCCCTTCTCCCGATAAATTTATACAGGCTCAAGCTGTAAGATCTACAAGGTTTCTGAATGAATTTATAAAGCCTTTTACGGACTAATGTTTCAGTACTCGGCTGTCATTGAGCAACATTTTATGCTTATATTGGTGTTCCTGATGGTACTACAACTATAAGTTTTGTTATCCTTGTACGTTTTATCTTTTTTTGTGGGTTATGTGTTGGTAGCCAGTCTGTTTACTTTTGTGAAGTACGCGCGCAAGTAACGTCTTGTAGTTGCGTTTCAAGATACTGTTATTATTGCAAGACATTGTGCTGTAATAATTGATGGCTTGTATTCAAGAGAATAAACAATATGCGTAAACATAAATCAGCCTTAGCTAAGTGATGAATTGCTGTACTTTTGTTAGGAAAGAGATGGGGATCAGCTATTACCGGACAGGAGTCTCCATCGAAGATATTGGGAACAAAAGGTCGTGAAATGTTATTCAAATCAGATTGTTCTCATCAGGAAGGTGTTGCATCAACTTCAAGCCATGTAAGTTCTGCACCTATACCAAACATTCATGACATGACAGAAAGTACAATCCCCATAACTTCGACTTAGGAAAGGTAGCATTGTAAAAAACAAAATACAGGTGAATCATTTTCTGTTCTTTGGAGGAGGAGGAGGAGGAGAAGAAGGAGGAGGAGGAAAAACATACAGTTCTGGTGAACTTTAGATAATGAATCGGGAAGAAAACACCACTTGAACTTTGGCTTAATTTTCCTGCCAATTGTAATGTTTACACTTAAATCCCATTTTTCTCCCATAATATTCAGCCAATTCTAACAAAATTTGTATGGTATATGTATCACAGCTATATTAACACATGGGTGATGGGCCCCGAGAAATCTCGTACGCTCGCCAGCGGTAGGTGACGGGCCCCGAGAAATCTCGGTTTTATTCACGACATTGTTTTCGGTCTTCCTGTGACATCTCTTGACCATATCTTGAACTATTTTGGACGTGCACATTGAATAGAATAAATCGTAGATGTATATCTGCCACTTTTCATTCACGGCCTCTTTTATTCTTTGATTTAGTTTCGAAACGTCGACTTTCTTTCTGCCGGTTCAGTCAATGACAAGATGGAGCGCCCGCGGAATACGGTGTTAGCTGACGACGATATTTTAGACAAATTATATGCCGATGATCGTTCAAATGGGAATAGTCTAATGAATTAGTGGAAACTGAATGTGAGAGTGATAGTGGAAGTGATATTAAAGCTTCTACAGGTTGTAATTTACCTAGTGTACTTATTTATTCAAGTGATTCTGATGACGACAGTGATGTAAACATTAATGGTGTGTTAGGAATTGACACTGAAGATGGTTTTGTAAAGGCAGATCCATTACTACTAGGGGCATTGGAAAGATAAAACATTGACTGGTTTAATATTTATTTACATTTTTATAATCAAGTGCACCCTAGTATGCTTAGTAGAAAAATGTCCGGTCCACAAGGTATGTGATAAGCTCAAGCATCCGGTCAGCAATGTGTTAAGAAACCTGCATATGGAATTTTGATTGCAGAATTTTTTAAGTAGGTGAGATTTTTAAGTCCTAAATTTTAGATCGTAAAAATTACACAAACTTAAGTACAATATATCTCCTTATATAAATTATGTACAGAAAAATTGATACGCATTGCTTTTAAAAGACATATTATCTACCTAATTACAAATTTACATTATCATGTTATTTCAATTTCATGAAAAAAATGGAATAAAACATTTAAAAAAATTTGAACAGTTTTTTGAAAAACTATTAATTGTATATGAATGAAATTTTTTTGTTATCTCTACTTTTATGTAGGTGACATTCCCACAAAGTTTCGTGAAAATCCATGCATTAGGTAAAAATATATTTTTATCTCCGGTGTGTCACCTTAATGAATTTGGATTATTGTTGTAAAGTCCATATTAATGCCGAGCCACGAGAAAAGGGGCAAATGAAAATCTGTACGCAAAGTTGGGGAAAAAGTAGCTACAGTCTAGGCTATAAATAATTTTATTCACTCTGGATGAAATGGTAGTGTAGGTGAAGGCGCCTAAAATGTAATTTTTAAATACCTATGTTATTGGTCTTATTGAAAAGTACTGCATAACAAACATTGTAGAGAATACAATTTCCGATCATTTATGTCTTATTCAGTTTTTCCGTACTGACTATGATAAGTGTGGTGGTGGTGATTTTTTTTTTTTTTTTTTTTTTTTCGAGTTGGCCATGCGGTGAGGAGCGTGCAGCTGTGAGCTTTTATCCAGGAGGTAGTGGGTTCGAACCCTACTGTCGGCAACCCTGAAAATGGTTTTCTGTGGTTTCCCATTCCTGTTTCCTTCCCACCGTCACCATACGACCTATCTGTCGGTGTGACGTAAAGCAACTAGTAAAAGGTTATTGTTTTTTGAGGAAGTACAACTAACTGTTCAACCATCCTCTATATAACATTAATCAGAGAGAACAAATGGAAGGGGTCTGACACGTCGAAAAATGAAGGTATCGGTGTAAGAAAGATGAGCACCGTGGAGGGTGTGAAAATAGATTCTACGCCACCATACGTAATACTTTCGAAGTCAGAATAGAATGAGTTGACAAAGATAGGTCGGATAGGATAGATGAAAGTGAGGAGCATGACGCAAGTATGTGGAAGCAATGCCAGGACTCAGCGAAGGGCCGCGTCTTCGCCATCCCACACTCCCAAGTTCAGAGCCCCTGGGGCCACTTTTAGTTGCCTCCTACGACAGGCAGGGGATACCATGGGTGTTCTTCTACTGCCCCCCCCCCCCCCCCACACCCATGCAAGGGGACGACTATGATAAGAGAATTCATGAATTTAGACTTTTGTTGCTTAGTCCATATCATCGCTGAGCATTGCTGACATGGAAATATTGTTCAGTTGTAACTGGCGATGACTTTTGTCACGATTGTCTAAAGGTGTAAAAATGCATGGTCATCGGTCCATATCAACAAAGAAAACTATGAAGATGATTATAAAAGAGAAAAGGTCATAAAGGAACTATCGCTTTAAGAATAAGAGAAGAGGGAGTCATTAGGAAAGGACTCCTTTTACATTAGATGCCCTGATATCACAAAGTCGGAAGAAAACTAAATACGAAGGCCTGCAACATCGATAGCTCAATAAAACTGATCAATAATAAGATTACATGGACCACCATTTTTTGTGGTGTGCTTTGTCTCTTCTGTTGGCACTTGTCTCTGATAAATGGGATTGCTGCTGCACACCAAGTAAAACGGACTGTCTGAATATTTGTGGGAGTGAACTGGGGAGTTATATTCCGCACTTAACTTCTAAATTCACATTTTGGCCGATTTTCGTTCTGTTTGGTGGTTATGCACTTAAACACAGACATCCAACCAATTCCAAGCTGCCATTCATATAGACTTATCGGCAAAATGTGATCTCGAAACCTGGTTGCCAAATCTAATATTTACATTCACCACGTGGTTAGCCCTTCTCGCTCAGCGTGTATGGTATTCTGTACGCTTTGCGATCTTTTGCATTTTTCTTCAGTAACTTGTGTTTATCATATTAGTCTCCCTAGTTTAGTACAGTATAGCGTACTTTATAGTTTACCATAGCATAAGTTAGTGCAATACAGGTTCAGCACATCAGTGTATAAAAATAGCTGTAGTTTTATTTATGTTCGTATATTGGTTAGTGTACTTAGTTTGTGCGTGGTTAGAACGTCTCAGTGTAGTTCGGGAAAGGTACGTGGAAAGAAAGTGACTCTGAGATCAGTGGAATATTCTCTTTGTAGGCCATAACCTCCTTCCTGTGCCAGCCATTAGCCGTGAGTGATGTTATTTCATCATACTCTTTTTATTCTTAATAATGTATTCTTTTTATAGTGTCGGATGTTGTTAGTATGTGCAGATTTTTTGAATTTGTTTCCAGTCCCGATTCATTAGCTTTTCTGTGTACGGTATTAATATTATGAGGGCTGTTTACCATGGTCTTATTGCATTAGCTGTTCTCGCAGCACTAGGGTGCTGGCAACATAGGTGAAGAGATTTTAATTTATTTTCTGAAATTTGAATTTAGAAGTAAAGCCGTGCGGAGTATAGATAACTTTTCTTTAGTATGCCATTCCTCTGGTTCATAAATTTTTTGACTCTGTTGGTTCGTAACACACTGGTTCATCATAGTATTCCAACTTTTCGATACCTACCCTGAGGCGCTGATTTGAATGAGCTGTGTGCACACTAAACAGAATAATGGCAGAGGGGTGTTCATGGCTATCTGTGATGGGATCATTCTAGCTCTGGAACTTCCGACAGATCTGCAGCATAGTACTGTTCGTTAAAAGTGAGAAAAAGTGCGGTTTTTCATTTGATCGAGTATTTCATATGATGGCATTGCTTTTATTCAAGACATTCCCACTGACGTCATCGTAATGACCTACATTATGGCGACTTTGGTTGGGAAAACCACAAAGGCACAATTTCAGAGGATGTGGAATGGTAGGTGGAGAGTGTGTACCATTATAATGAAATCTGCCCCACTCGATTGTGACTGGCAGTAGGCAAGTGAACCTGCTATCATGGTAAAGACTCCTTAACCCAGTTTGGAGATGAGAAAAGATGTATTGGTGACTTTCCCATCGCATTTCTGGGGTAATGTGAAGAGCTGTGCAATTTAACACACATTTCTCACAATGTGTGCACTACTTAACCTAGTATTACGTATGCAATGAAGAATTCCATTATGAAGCACAGGCACATCAGCTAGTTAGTTATGTACTATGCCAATTCTATTTCTAGGTTAATTTATAAGGCTGTGTCGAAATTAGTCGTGTGTGTGTGTGTTTTTATAGTAAACAAATTTGTATTGATTAGATGAATCTATCCCCATACCACACTTAACAGCTGCTATCGCCACATTATTTATGCATTTATTACAAAAACATGTTTCTCCTGTTTTGTTTACTGTACACCATTTGACAGGTATTATAAATACTTGGTATTACTAATAGACTCTAACATGACCTTTGAATGTTGGTGAGCACTCAGTAATGCACGTAACAAGAAAATAGTACCGAAGACGATCGATTGCATTCAATAGAGTGCACAAATATCGAGAATAAAAAAGACACTCTCAGTCACCCTTAATAATGGATGCATCAGAGTTCTCACTGTAATATGTGAAAATTTCAATGGACAGAAATAAAGCTGTCGTTAAAGCAGGGTTCTTGCTGTAGCAGACTTCTACTGTATTTGCACCAGTTTTCATCCTGTGCATTCACTCAAATGCTCTGTTTTGTACTTTCCAGTTCACCTTAGCAGTCCAAAGTGACTGTTTGTTGATGTATTGGTGTCTTGAGTATTTTGTATGCAAGTCTGGAAAGTCATGGATGATTTGAAGGAATTTTGTCAATATTGTCCTTGCATAGTTTCAAGAGGCAAGTGACTGTTTACATTGTGATCATGGCACAATGCATTGTCGTGGAGGATTAGAGTGGGAGGGGAAGATTTTCCAGCATCAAGATACATTGACAGTTTAACAATCAGCCTGCATGGCACAGTATCTCAGTGAATGTCATATGCTGCAATGAATATCACTTACTCCACCACCTTGTGCAGGGCACAGTTTTTGCTGATGGAGGCGGTCTAGGGCGCTTCTGTTCCACGTAATTCACCAGTTCTGACTTGGTGCAGTTATTTTCTTTTTGCAAAAGTTAAAGGACCTTTTGCAGGAAATTTTATGATTAGGGAAGCTGCTATCCATTCTTTAGTAGGATCCAATGCTGTCACTGCGGGGCATGATGAGGGATGGAAGCAGTTACACTGTGTGAGCAAGTGTGGTTGTCATGGGCAAGAGTACTTTGACACAATGTAACTGATTACTATCTTATTAAAGCTAGGTATATATGATACTGATATTGCCCTTACTTTTTATCCAGCCTATGTATGTTAGTGACAGGGTATTAAATTCACTGTATGGTTGACGGACAAATTTCAACCATAGACTTAAAATTTCCTTGGTAGTCTTGGATAATCTTGAAATTTTATACAAGAGTTTGCCCCAAGGAATTCCTTATCATGGGATTTCTGTGGTGGGTATTTTTTACTCTGTCAGTCCAGACCTATTGGTTTGTATGATTGTGTTATTAAGAATTTGAATTGTGCCAACAGGACAGTCCAGAAGTCACTCAGCGTGCAGTACAGGAAGCGTTGCATGAAATCACGGAACACGTTCTGCCAGGCTCGATACTGCTTGCAAATGAGCGCAGTGCAGTGTGTCCATTCAGTGCTGTCAGGACTTTGAAAGATTTTCCCATGGTGCACAGCGTGGAGCATTTGAAGGAACTTAATGTTCCAGGCACCCGGGCAGTAGAAGAAAATCTTGGTGAGTATTGAACACCTGAGATCATAGATCAGTGTTTTATTTTCCATACTGGAAGGTATTGGTTGCTAGCTTCAGCATTACCTTCTTGAGTATCAGAAATTGGCTTGTTATGTTTATGAGGAGAATATTTTTCGAAGCAATAAGGTAGGAATATCTATTACTGGAATGTTTACTGCAGTGTCGGGGTAGGATAGAAGTAGGTTTCTTGGGAGTTGGAAATATATTTCTGAGATGCGCTGTAGGTTACAGAAGGCAAGCGTGAGAAACAGTCGTGCAGAATGTTATTTGGGATGAAGAGTCCTGCATTGAAGGTGCAGAGGTGTTCACACTTATCATCCTGTAACTTTGTTATCTGAATTGAATAGTGATAATTTGGACATGTTCGTATACAGTTCCTCTGGTCGATGTTTCTGTACTGGAATCATTCAGTGTGAAGGGTGTTCTTATGCATTGACGCTAGTACAGTGTAGTTCGATGGCAGTCGCATATTTTTTGTGAATTAGTGTACATTTTCCTTCCCGTAAGGGAGCAGTGTTAAGAACGACAAGGAGCTATGGAGAGGTTTTTCCTGTACATGGGATTTGAACCTAGTTTGACTCTTATTTTTCTATATGTTGGACATTAAAAATTGTTGTCTGATTATCAACTTGGACTGCAGTCAAGAAGGAAGAATTTGTGTTGTGCCAACAGGACAGTCCAGAAGTTGCTCAGAGCGCAGTACAGGAAGCATTGCATGAATTCACGGAATAAGTTTTGCCAGGCTCGATACTGCTTTAACCTGCAGTTTTAGGTGCCCTTGAATGAACAATACTTCATAAAAAGGATATACTTTTGTTTCATTATTACACATTAAAGGTAAAGATATGTTTGTAATCCAGAAAAAATTGATATTTGTACATTTTACTAATACAGTAGAACCTCGATGCATTGTTTCCGGAACTGTCATTTTCCCATATTCATCATTCAATAATCCAGCATAGAATAGTGGGAACCTGGTATGCGAGAATGTAAGAGTGATTCTGATTTGCTAACCTTGAGCAGGGATCTTGTAAGCTGGAAAGGTGTGCGCAGGTTATTCACGCGCAACCTCACTCTACCCACTAACAGACCCGCAGAAGTATTCTTATTTACAGGAATTAAAACGGAGGCACTGTAAATAATCAGATTTACCACCATTTCCTTTGTTGCTATTGGCCGGCTAGGGCTGCCAATTTTGTTGAAAATAACTAAATAGTGCAGTTTTAAATTGTCACAGGGTCCACTGGGTACTTCTTAATTAGTCACAGGGTGATTAATCGTGTCGTACCTTGGAGAGTGTATGGGATGCTAGATGTCTGCCCCCTGCCCAATTGTCTTGTTACAAGTCGGATCTAACCAAGCCAGACCAATAATAATTTCACTAGCCTGGTCTTGTAACTAGTTCTTAAGTTGGCAGCCCCCTTCTATCATCATTCGAGACAGTGTTAAATTTCTAACCTCTGTGACTGTGACATCGTCCGAACCGCGCCGTGTTATCTCCAACCTATTGTCTGCGAAGGGTCCAGGGAATCTTTACGAAAATGCAGGTTATCACTGTAATATCCACATAGATCATTAATTTGCAGCAAGAGAACTAACCTTAAAGGTTTTCAATTACTATGAGATGAAAAGAAAAGTGAAAAGTCAGCTAAGGATAACATGATGGCAAGCATAATTGGTGGCCATACAAATTTTAGTGAAAAATGGAAGAGTATGTATAGGTACTTTAAGGCAGAAACAGGCTCCAAGAAGGATATTCCAGGAATTATTAATGAACAAGGGGAGTGTGAATGCGAGGATCTTCAAATGGCAGAAGTGTTCAGTCAGCAGTATGTAAAGATTGTTGGTTACAAGGATAATGTCCAGATAGAGGAGGTGACTAATAGTAAAGAAGTATTAAAATTTACCTATGGCAACAATGACATTTACAGTAAGATACAAAAGTTGAAAACTAGAAAAGCAGCTGGAATTGATAAGGTCTTGGGGGATATACTAAAGACAATGAGTTGGGATATAGTACCATATCTGAAGTACTTATTTGATTATTGTTTGCATGAAGGTGCTATACCAAACAAATGGAGAGTTGCTATAGTAGCCCCTGTTTATGAAGTAAAGGGTGATGGACATAAAGTGGAAAATTACAGGCCAGTCAGTTTGACTTGCATTGCATGTAAGCTTTGGGAAGGCATTCTTTCTGATTATATAAGACATGTTTGCAAAATTAATAACTGGTTTGATAGAAGGCAGTTTGGGTTTAGGAAAGGTTATTCCACTGAAGCTCAACTTGTAGGTTTCCAGCAAGATGTAGCGGATATCCTTTATTCAGGAGGTTAATTGGACTGTATTGCGATTGACCTATCTAAGGCATTTGATAGGGTGGATCATGGGAGACTACTGGCAAAAATGAGTGCAATTTTACTTGACAATGGTGACTGAATGGTTGGTTCTGTTTCTACAAAATAGAACTCAGAGAATTAGAGTAGGCGAAGCTTTATCTGTCCCTGTATGAATTAAGAGGGGAATTCCTCAAGGCACTATTATTGGACCTTTATGTTTTCTTATATATATCAACTAGCAATTACCCGTGGCTTCGCTCGCGTGGATTTCGTAATTTGAACAAAGTAATTGTTCCTCGGCATTGTACTAAGACAATATCTGAAAATTCCTAAAGTATAAAAACTCACCACAAAGTTGAGTTTCATTTACCCCAGAAATTCTTTGTAAACCATATTTTTGCTATTACCTTTTGGGGTTAAGACGGCCATGCGACATAGAACTGTACATGTGAGAAACAGTCTTCTCTCAGGTCGAAAAAAAGTAAATACGTGTTTATTTTTAAAGGAGATTCCAAATACCTATTCCCACAACTGTAACATCTACAGTTTTTGAGATATACATAAGAATCCCCATAAAAAGAATTCAACCCATAGATCAGTCCTTCCCCCACCTATGTCTAAATGTATTTTCCGAAAGCAAAATTACATGTTTCTTTATTTTTAGAGGAGATTCCAAATACCAATTTTCATGTCTGTGACATCTTCACTTTTTAAGATATAAGTATCCGCATAAAAATAATTCAACTACTTTTCACTTCTTTTCAACCCCTGTTAACTGCTTTCTCTGAAAACAAAAACGTACAGGTTCCTGTATTTTTAAAGGACTTTCCAAATACCAAGTTTCTTGTCTTTAACATGTTAAGTTTTTGACATGTAATGTAGATATACCGGTATTCATTTTAAAAATTCACCCGCTCTTCCAATTCTTTTCAGTCCCTTAACTGGATTTTCTGAAAACCAAAAAATACGTGTTTCATTACTTTTAAAGGAGATTCCAAATGCCAGTTTTCATGTCCCATGGTTTGTAACACCTTCAGTCTTTTAGATAAATGTCTACTCATAAGAATAATTAAATTTCTTTGTCTTCTTCTTCTTCACTTCTTCCCACCCCTCTCCTGCCTTAAGTGGACTTTCCGGAAACGAAAATTTGTGTTCTTTATTTTGAAAGGAAATTCAAAATACCAACCTTCACGTTTGACACAGCTTCAGTTTTTAAGATAAAGTATTCTCATAAACATATTTCAACTCCTTATTTGCTTATTTTCAACCCCACACCCCTTACGTCGATTTAAAAAAAAAAAAAATCCAAACCGAATGCACGTTTCTTCATTTTCAAGGAGATTCCAAATACTAATTTTCACGTCTGTAACTTGTTCACTTTTTGAGATATAAGTATCCTCATAAAAATAATTCAACTCCTTTTCCACCCCAGCCTGTTGATTCCTCCCCCCTCCAAAAATGCATGCTTCTTTATTTTTTAAGGTGATTCCAAATACAAATTTTCCCATGTGTAACCTTAACCGTCTTACTAATAAACGGTGTATAACTTTTATACAAGGTTTATACACCGTTTACGCGAAATTCGTTACTAATAAACCGTGTATAAGCCTCCTATGTATACATCTGTTATAGTTATTCACTGAATTGCTTATACAGTCCAGGACCCTAGTATAAGCGTTGTATAGCAGCGTGTAGCGGGAAAAAAAGAAACGAGCGAGCAGTTTATTTTCGTGGTATTTATTGTCGACAGTAATATAATCGTTGTAAAATATTCGACTTATCCATTTAACATTGAGCACACGTTGAAAGAATGACGATAACGTTGATGATCTTCACGATATTTTAAACATAGAAGACATACGGTACCGTACACCATTCAGAGGTTATGGAAGCTAGACATCTTCGTAAAGTAAAACACTTTAAAGAGACGGAATGACAATGAATAACTATAAAAGAAATGATGGTTGGGCGTATTTTTGTGTAAAAATATGTTACAGCTTAATAGACCTTTGATATTGCGAGTTTATTATACACTATCTGCCCCTACAAAGATCTTTCTTAATTGAGTACCTACCGTATACAAGGGGACATATTCCTCGAGATAAAAAGTGGCATAACTTGAAAACCATACGTAATATGATTTCCATACTTTGTAGTTGAATACGTAGAAATGTGATGTATAAATGCCTAATAGAAACTTTTTTGATCTAACCTTTCGTTTAGCTACAAAACAGGTTTTCCTTTCTCCTGAAAAGTAAGGTTTTTGGAATGTGTACCCTTTTCAACTCGCCGATTCAGTTGCAATTGCTTACGTTTTCCGAACTACCCCAGTTAGGAGCTTTTGATATTTTCTTAAGCTTTTCCATTTCTTTTTTTAGCGTCCATTACACAAGCAAGCTGAAGAAATGTTGATATCAATATAAGTCAATTTCCAGCTGTCTCACGGAATGACAAGGAATAACTATAAAAGGAAATAATGGTTGGGCGTATGTTTGTGTAATAAGGTGTTACTGCTTAATAGACTTTAAATTGCGAGTTTATTATACATTATCTGCCTCTACAAAGATCTTAGATCTTTCTCAAATTTGAGTATAAAAAGGGACATATTCCTTGACATAAAAAATGGTATAACTTGAAAACCGTACGTAATATGATTTCCAAACTTTGTAGTTGAATACGTAGAAATGTGATGTATAAATGCCTAATAGAAACTTTTTTGATCTAACCTTTCGTTTAGCTACAAAACAGGTTTTCCTTTCTCCTGAAAAGGAAGGATTTTGGAATGTGTACCCTTTTCAACCCGCCGATTGAATTACAATTGCTTACGTTTTCCGTACTATCCCAGTTAAGAGCTATTGATCTTTTCTTAAGCCATTCCATTTCTTTTTTCGGCGATCATTACACAAGCAAGCTGAAGAAATGTTGATATCAATATAAGCGAATTTCCAGCTGTCTCACTTAGTGCTGCCACTGCCTTTTCGATATGCCGTGCTACTGTGCGACTTTCCGGAAAGTTTTGCTCGTAGATAACCAGCAGAAGCGATCATAAAGGCGGTGAACGTGCGAAATACGTCAGTGAACTACAGGAAGAGATTCCTACTCCTTGGAACGAGTGTATATGTGCTGTTTAGTAATACAATGCGTATACCTCGTTTATTAGTAAGAAAAATGTAAAACGCTTATACAGGGTTTATTCACTGTATAACTAAACAAGAGTTAAACAACGGTATAAGGACTTTTTATTAGTAAGACCCTAAGTATTTGAGATATAAGTTTCTCCAGGAAAAGAATTAAATTTTTCACTTCCTTTCACCCTCCCCCTTAAGTGAATGTTCCGAAAACAAAAAAAAATGTTTTTATTTAAAAAAGGAGCTTCAAAATGACAATTATCACAAATGTAACATCTTCAGTTTTGAGATATGTGTATCCTCATATAAAGGAATTAAACTCCTTTTTCAGTGCCCTCGCCGCCAAGTTCATTCCCCCCCCAAATGCGTGTTTATTTTTAAAGAAATTCCAAATACTAATTTTCACGTCGGCAACATCTTAAGTTTTGAGATATAAATATACTCATAAAAATAATTGAACTAATTTTTCAATTAATTCACCCCCCCTCTAAGTGGATTTTCCAAAGAAGACAGATTACGTGTTTCTTTACTTTGAAAGGAAATTCAAAGTACAAATTTTCATGTCTGTAGCATCTTCAAAAAATGCATGCTTCTTTATTTTTAAAGGATATTCGTTTGTAACATCTTTATATTTTTTGGTGTATATATACATTCTCATACAAATAATTCGACTAATTTTTTTTCAATTCTTTCACCCCGTGAAGGGGTTTTCACGAAAACCAAACATTATGTGTCTCCTTATTTTAAAGGAGATTCCAAATACCAATGTTCACGTCTGCAACATGTTAAGTTTTTGAGATATAGGGACTGTAGATAGATTATTTTAAAAATTCACCCCCCCCCCCCCCCCCCGTTTTTCAGTTCCTCTTAACGGGATTATCTGAAAACAATATTTATGTTTCTTTAGTCTTACCCGTCCAGGACCTGTTTCCAGCGCGGTCCGAACATTTGATGACGGTCCACAACATTATTATCATTATCATCATTATTATTATTATTATTATTAGATGTTCTGGACCCCACAGCAAGATGCAAGACCGCTACTTGGCGGTAAATTACATCTGCTGCCATTGTCATTGTTGACAATGTGACCAGCACCATTGCCGCGCGTAGACAAGTGTGCGGGATTTCTGGCGATACGAATGACATACTTCCGTGCATTATTGACCTTTTATAGAGGTAAATAATTTGACGGTCAATCTCATTCCTATCGTTTATTTCAAATGTGTTTACATTTTTTTTTATATGCCAGGAGAATCTACTGCAATCTAAGAAGGATCTCCATAGGAAAAGATGGCTCTTAAAAACGAACCCAAAAAAGATTAAAAATGATCGGTTTTAAAAATGATCGGTTTATGATCAGAATAAGTACATTGAAAATCTACAGCCTGTTTCCTGTCATTCGATAGGGTCAGGAATGGAATGAATAAAGCCCGATCTAGCAGCGACAATAGAAATTGTGCCGGCTGCCGAAGCACTCCTCTGGGGCAATGATCGATGAATGGCAAATGAAATGAAATATTGGATAGTGTTGCTGGAATGAATGATGACAGGGAAAACCTGAGTGTCCGGAGAAAAACCTGTCCCGCCTCTGTTTTGTCGAGCACGAATATCGCATGGAGTGACCGCGATTTGAACCACGGAACCCAGCTGTGAGAGGCCGGCGCGCTGCCGCCTGAGCAATGGAGACTCCTTATAAGTACATTATGAACAGTAAGATCAATTAGTCTCACCTCCTTTTACACCCCACCGCCGTTAAGTTTATTTACCCCCACACACCCCAAAAAAATTAAAAGAAGGCGTGTTTCTTTATGTTTAAAGGAGATTCCAAACACCAATGTTCACGGCTGTTACCTTCAGTTTTGAGATATAAGTAGCCCTATAAAAATAATTCACTTTTTTTCCACTTCCTTTCACCCCCCCCCCCCCCACCCCCCGAGTGAATTATCCAGTAAAAAATACATGTTTCTTTAATAGTGAAGTATCTTCTAAATACCAATTATCACGACTCTAACTTCTTCCGTTTTTGATTTGTGTGTCCTCATGACAGGAATTAAACTCCTTTTTACCCCCCCCCCCCCCCAAGATGGTTTCCCCCCCAAAACGTGCTTTTCTTTGTTTTTAAAGGAGATCCAAATACCAATTTTCACATCTGTAAAAAGTTTTTATTAGATGTATCTATTCTCATACAATTAAGTCATTTAATTTTTCAATTCTTTCACCTCCCCACCCTTCATTCGATTTTTCGAGAATACGTGTTCCTTTACTTTTAAAGCAGATTCCAAATATCAAATTTCACGTCTGTAACATCTTCATTTTCGAGATATCAGTAGCCTAATTAAAAGAATTCAACACCATTTTCAGTCACTTTTAACACCCCCCTACTGCCAGCGAAGTGGTATTTCTGAAAAATAAAAATACACGTTTCTTTATTTTAATAGAGATAAAAAATACAATTTTTCACTTCTGTAACATGTTAAGTTTTTTTGAGATATACTGTAAAAATTCTCATTTTAAAATTTCACCCCCTTTTGAGTTCCCCTTAAGCGGAGTTTACAAAAACAAATCACCTATGTTTCTTTACATTTACAGGAGATTCCAAACACCCACTTTTTACGCCTGTAACATTTTACGTTTCTAAGATATTCTGTGGATATAGTATTTCAAAAAATTCACCCCAATTTGTCACTCCTGTTTAATCACCATTTAATTGGATTTTCCAAAGCCAAAAATTAAGTGTTTCTTTATTTTTAAAGGAGATCCCATATACATATTTTCAGTTCTGTAATATCTTCAGGTGCTGAAATATAAGTAGCCTCATTAAAGGCATTCAACCTCTTTTTCATCCTTTTCCACCCTTCCTATTGGGATTTTCCAAAAACAATAAAATACCGTCAACACGGTTTACTTGGACACTTTTTCAAGTCCTTTTCCACTTTTTTGCTTTATTAGTCGAATAAAAATTTAAAATGGGCCCGATAACTTTTATTTTATATAACTGTAGGTGTTATTTCAAAGCTCGGGAGTAGTTTTAATTATATGTATTGAAACAATGTACAGGGGTGCTTTTTGAAAATAGGGTCCACGTAACACTCATGTTTGGGCTACTTGAACCCATGTTATGTTTTCCCATTATAAAACTATTGTAAGTAGGACTCAGGTTCTTTAATAACACTATTTGCATACACTGAAAAACACACAGCAAACATTTTAATAACAACCAGATGATAGGCACTAGACAATTTATTTCAGTTTTGAACAAGATATTTTTATAACTAAATCTTAATACCTCTGTGCTAGTTTGTCTGTTCTAATGTCACTAATTCATTTCAATTAACTAAGAGAAATAAAAAAATCGCACACTTTGTCAAAGTGGCTCACGAAGGCTACCTCTTCTTGTTCAGTAAACACTTTGGGATTACCCGGTTTCTGACTGGATTTGTTTTATAATCTTCTCTTGATGGTTGATCGACTTACTTTAAAGACTTATTCAGCTTGCCTTTGTGACGTTTGCTCTGACTGAATCACTGCTAATCATTCTTCAAGTTGTTGGTCAGTATAATCTGCATATTTTCGACTTCCAGGCAGTCTTCTATATTTGTACAACATAATGCTCAGACCTCTGAAAAACAGAGAACGAAGTTACATTATAAAGTGTGTAAAATATAGAAAAAAAGGCCAGTTATCACATTCTGTAGGATAAATTAAATGTTGCAGGCTACTTGGACCTCGTGGTTATGCGTACTCACTATATATCACAAATTTTTACAAAAACCTTGCTACATCTGAGAAAGAATCCTACGGCATGTTATTGCCCTACATGTAATTGCTCACATGTTTACTTACCAATGGTCTGGCTTCCATGAAAATACAGTAGACAGATAAGTTTGTAACGAACAAATCGCGTCACTTTTAGTCAAACCACTGTATAGACCGCACTGCTGCTTAGTGGATTACTGCACAACTAGTTTGAACGTGCATAGTCCTACATTGTGATGCCACCTAACGGAAGGAACAGCAAAATATTTGGATATCACATTGTATAACGGGCTTGAGAAGATGAAAACACTTTTTTCATATGGGTCCAAGTAACACCTTAAGGGTCCAAGTAGCCCATCATTAAGGTACGTGTTTCTTTATTTTTAAAGGAGATTCTAAATACCAATTTTTACATCTATAAACTTTAATAGTTTTGAGATATAGATACACTCTTTTTAAACATTCACCCCCTTTTCCACCCCCCACCCCCCATTAATTGGATTTTCCAAAAACAAAAAAGTACGTGTTTCTTTATTTTTAAAGGAGATCCCAAACACCAATTTTCAGGTCTGTAATATCTTCAGTTTCTGAGATATAAGTATCCTCATTAAAGGCATTCAACCCCTTTTTCACCCCTCCCATTGGGATTTTCCGAAAACAAAAATATACGTGTTTCTTTATTTTTAATGAAGATTCTAAATACCAATTTTCACATCTGTAAACTTAAAGTTTTGAGATATAGATACTCATTTTAAAATTTCACCCCCTTAGCGACGGAATATCCAAAAATCCTCTCTTAGCGAGCACCTAGATGTTAATATGAATTTATCATCAAAATTTCATTTCTTTATGTCCAGTAGTTTTGGTTCGGTGATAATGAATCAGTCAGTCAGGACAAGTTACTTTATTTATATATATAGACTAGCAAGATACCCGTGCTTCGCTACGGTATTATACTGAAATTTATAATTGAATGCTTATTGTTTTAGATATATAATCCGCCGAAATTCGCGAACTGACTCGTTTTCTGCGAGAATCCACCAAAATTCCCGATCTGACTGGTTTTCTATTATTTCACGGCACGTTTCCTCCCATTTTTCAATCTTCCTTTCCAGCAATCGATTTCGTACTTCCCGGGCTAGGCTCAGGTATTCCTCCCGGTCAGTTGGGTCCGTAAATCTTTGCCATCTTTTCCTATACTCATTTTTAATATGGATAAAATCCTTCAGGAGATCCGGCGTGGTGTCATATTGGGTGCCTTGGCGGCACTGAACCCGCGGCCGGACTGCATTCTTAGTCATTTGTCCAGGAGCCGTTACCAGCGCGGTCCGCATATTTGACGACGGTCCGGAATATTATTATTATTATTACTATTATGTGTTGCTGGAATGGCTGATGACAGGGAAGACCGGAGTATCCGGAGAAAAACCTGTCCCGCCTCCGTTTTGTCCAGCACGAATGTCACATGGAGTGACCGGGATTTGAACCACGGCACCCAGCTGTGAGAGGCCGGCGCACTGCCGCCTGAGCAACGGAGGATACTTATAAGTACATTAATAACAGTAAAATCAATTGGATACACCTCCTTCTACACCCCACCGCCGTTAAGTTTATTTACCGCCACCCCCCCCCCCGAATATTAAAATAATGCTTGTTTCTTTATGTTTAAGGGAGATTTCAAACACCAATGTTCACGCCTATTACCTTCAGTTTTGAGATATAAGTATCCCCATAAAAATAATTTACTTTTTTCACTTCATTTCACAATTCTCCCCCCCCCCCCCCCCCCGAAGTGAATCTTCCCCTCAAAAAATACTTGTTTCTTTAATAGTAAAGGATCTTCTAAATACCAATTATCATGACTCTAACTTCTTCAGAGTTTTTGATTTATGTGTCCTCATGAAAGGAATTCAACTCCTTTACACTCCCGCCCTCCAAGATGGTTTCCCCACCAAATGCGTTTTTCTTTGTTTTTAAAGGAGATCCAAATATGAATTGTCACGTCTGTAACAACTTTATATTTATTAGATGTATGTATTCTCATAGAATTAAGTCAATTAATTTTTCAATTCTTTCACCCCCCCCCCCGCCTTCAAGGGATTTTCCGAGAATACGTGTTTCTTTACTTTTAAAGCAGATTGTAAATATCAAATTTCACGTCTGTAACATCTTCATTTTTGGGATATCAGTAGGCTAATTAAAAGAATTCAACACCATTTTCAGTCACTTTTACCCCCCCGCACTTCCACCCGAGTGGCATTTCCGGAAACTAAAAATACACGTTTCTTTATGTTTAAAAGAGATAAAAAATACCATTTTTCACTTCTGTAACATGTTAAGTTTTTTTTAGATATACTGTAAAAATTCTCATTTTAAAATTTCACCCCTTTTGAGTTCCCCTTAAGCGGAGTTTACAAAAACAAATCACCTATGTTTCTTTACATTTACAGGAGATTCCAAACACCCACTTTTTACGCCTGTAACATTTTACGTTTCTAAGATATTCTGTGGATATAGTATTTCAAAAAATTCCCCCAAATTTTCACTCCTGTTTAACCGCCATTAATTGGATTTTCCAAAAACTAAAAAATACGTGTTTCTTTATTTTTAATGAAGATTCTAAATACCAATTTTTACATCTGCAAACTTTAAAAGTTGGAGATATAGAATCACTCATTTTAAAAATCCCCCCATTTTCACCCTCCCATTAAATGGATTTTCCAAAAACAAAAAAAATACGTGTTTCTTTATTTTTAAAGGAGATCCCAAACACCAATTTTCAGGTCTGTAATATCTTCAGGTTCTGAGATATAAGTACCGGTATCCTGATTAAGGCACTCAACCCATTTTCCCCCCATTTTCACCCTTTTTCACCCCTCCTATTGGGATTTTCTGAAAACAAAAAAGTACGTGTTTCCTTAATTTTAAAGAAGATTTTAAATACCAATTTTTACATCTGTAAACTTTTAAAGTTTTGAGATATGGATACACTCATTTTAAAATTACACCCCCCTTTTCACCCCCTTAGCAACGGAATATCCAAAAATCCTCTCTCAGCGAGCACCTACATCTTAATATGAATCTATGCCCAAAATTTCATTTCTGTATGTCCAGTAGTTTTGGCTCGGCGATGATGAATCAGTCAGTCAGTCAGGACAAGTTATTTTATATATATAGATGACTAGCAAGATACCCGTGCTTCGCTATGGTATTATACTGAAATTTATAATTGAATGCTTATTGTTTAAGATATATAATCCGCCGAAATTCGCGATCTGACTTGTTTTCTATTAGATTCCGGCACGTTTCCTCCCATTTTTCAATCTTCCTTTCCAGCAATCGATTTCATACTTCCCGGGCTAGGCTCAGGTATTCCTCCCGGTCAGTTGGGTCCGTAAATCTTTGCCATCTTTTCCTATAATAATTTTAAAATGTATAAAATCCTTCAGGAGATCCGGCGTGGTGTCATATTGGGTGCTTTGGCGGCACTGAACCCGCGGCCGGACTGCATTCTTAGTCATTACCCGTCCAGGAGCCGTTTCCAGCGCGGTTCGTACATTTGACGACGGTCCGGAACATTATTATTATTATTATTATTATTATTATTATTATTATTATTATTACTATTATGTGTTGCTGGAATGGCTTATGACAGGGAAAACCGGAGTATCCGGAGAAAAACCTTTCCCGTCACCGTTTTTTCCAGCACAAATGTCACATGGAGTGACCGGGATTTGAACCACGGAACCCAGCTGTGAGAGGCCGGCGCGCTGCCGCCTGAGCAACGGAGGATACTTATAAGTACATTAAGAACAGTAAAATCAATTGTTCTCACCTCCTCCTACACCCCACCGCCGTTAAGTTTATTTACCGCCACCCCCCCCCCCCCCCAAAAAACATAAATTAAAAGAAGGCTTGTTTCTTTATGTTTAAAGGAGATTCCAAACACCAATGTTCACGTCTATTGCCTTCAGTTTTGAGATATAAGTATCCCCATAAAAATAATTTACTTTTTTCACTTCATTTCACACTACTCTTCCCCCCGCCCCCTAAGTGAATTTTCCCGCAAAAAATACTTGTTTCTTTAATAGTAAAAGATCTTCTAAATACCAATTATCACGACTCTAACTTCTTCAGTTTTTGATTTATGTGTCCCCATGAAAGTAATTCAACTCCTTTACACTCCCACCCTCCAAGATGGTTTCCCCACCAAAACGCGTTTTTCTTTGTTTTTAAAGGAGATCTAAATACGAATTTTCACGTGTGTAACAACTTTAGTTTTTATTAGATGTATGCATTCTCATACAATTAAGTCAATTAAATTTTAATTCTTTCACCCCACCCCCACCCCCCTTCATTGGATTTTCCGAGAATACGTCTTTCTTTACTTTTAAAGCAGATTGCAAATATCGAATTTCACGTCTGTAACATCTTCATTTTTGAGATATCAGTACCCTAATTAAAAGAATTCAACACCATTTTCAGTCACTTTTACCCACCCCCCACCACCCAAGTGGTATTTCCGAAAACTAAAAATACACGATTCGTTATGTTTAATAGAGATAAAAAATACCATTTTCACTTCTGTAACATGTTAAGTTTTTTAGATATATTGTAAAAATTCTCATTTTAAAATTTCACCCATTTGAGTTCCCCTTAAGTGGAGTTTCAAAAAACAAATCACCTATGTTTCTTTACATTTACAGGAGATTCCAAACACCCACTTTTTACGTATGTAACATTTTACGTTTCCAAGATATTCTGTAGATATAGTCTTTCAAAAAATTCACCCCAATTTGTCACTCCTGTTTAAATGCCATTAATTGGATTTTCCAAAAACTAAAAAATACGTGTTTCTTTATTTTTAAAGGAGGTCCCATATACAAATTTTCAGTTCTGTAATATCTTCAGGTTCTGAAATATAAGTATCCTCATTAAAGGCATTCAACCCATTTTTCACCCTTTTACACCCCTCCTATTGGGATTTACAGGAAACAAAAAATACGTGTTCCTTTATTTTTAGAGGAGATTCTAACTACCAATTTTACATCTGTAAATTTTAAAGTTTTAGGATGTAGACACACTCATTTTAAAAATTCACACCCCCCTTTTCACCCCCCAATATTTGAATTTTTCAAAAACGAAAAAATACGTGTGTTTCTTTACTTTTAAAGTAGATCCCAAATACCAATTTTCAGGTCTGTAATATCTTCAGGTTCTGAAATATAAGTAGCCTCATTAAAGGCATTCAACCCATTATTCACCCTTTTACACCCTTCCTATTGGGATTTTCCGAAAACAAAAGAATACGTGTTTCTTTATTTTTAAAGGAGATTCTAAATACCAATTTTTATATCCATACACTTTAATCGTTTTGAGATATAGATACACTCATTTAAAAAAAATCACCCCCTTTTCACCCCCCCATTAATTGGATTTTCCAAAAACAAAAAATACGTGTTTCTTTATTTTTAAAAGAGATCCCAAACACCAATTTTCAGGTCTGTAATATCTTCAGGTTCTGAGATATAAGTAGCCTCATTAAAGGCATTCAACCCCTTTTTCACCCCTTTTCACGATTGCTACTGTGATTTTCCGAAAACAAAAAATGCGTGTTTCTTTATTTTTAATGAAGATTCTAAATACCAATTTTTACATCTGCAAACTTTAAAAGTTTGGAGATATAGATTCACTCATTTTTAAAATTCACCCTCTTTTCACCCTCCCATTAATTGGATTTTCCAAAAACAAAAAAATACGTGTTTCTTTATTTTTAAAAGAGATCAAAAGTACCTATTTTCAGGTCTGTAATATCTTCAGTTTCTGAGATATAAGCACCGGTATCCTGATTAGGCATTCAACCACTTTTTCACCCTTTTTCACCCCTCCTATTGGGATTGTCTGAAAATAAAAAAATACGTGTTTCCTTATTTTTAAAGAAGATTCTACATACCAATTCTCACATCTCTAAACTTTTAAAGTTTTGAGATAAAAACACACTCATTTTAAAATTTCACCCCCCTTTTCATCCCCTTAGCAACGGAATATCCAAAAATCCTCTCTTAGCGAGCACCTACATCTTAATATGAATATATCCCCAAAATTTCATTCCTTTATGTCCAGTAGTTTTGGCTCGGCGATGATGAATCAGTCAGTCAGTCAGGACAAGCTACTTTATATGTATAGATATGTGTAAAGAAGTGGAATCAGAGATAAGGCTTTTTGCAGATGTTATTCTTTACAGCGTAATAAATAAGTTACAAGATTGTGAGGAACTGCAAAATGAACTCAATAATGCTGTGGGATGGACAGTAGGCAATGGTATGATGATAAACAAGGTAAAAGTCAGGTTGTGAGTTTCACAAACAGGAAAAGTCCTCTCAGTTTTAATTACTGCGTTGATGGGATGAAAGTTCCCTTTGGGGATCATTGTTAATACCTAGGTCTTAATGTTAGGAAGGATCTTCATTGGGTTAATCACATAAATGGGATTGTAAATAAAAGTGTACAGATCTCTGCAAATGGTTGAGGGTATTTCGGGGTTGTGGTAAGGATGTAAAGGAGAGGGCATATGTCTCTGGTAAGACCACAACTAGAGTATGATTCCAGTGTGGGACCCTTACCAGGATTACTTGATTCAAGAACTGGAAAAAATCCTAAGAAAAGCAGCTCGATTTGTTCTGGGCGATTTCCGACAAAAGAGTGATGATGATGATGCTTGTTCTTTTAAGGGGCCTAACATCGAAGGTCATCGGCCCCTGACAAAAGAGTAGCGTTACAAAAATATTGCTAAGTTTGGGCTGGGAAGACTTCGGGAGAATGGAGATGAGCTGCTAGACTAAGTGGTATGTTCCAGGTCATTATTTTTTTCTTTTCTTTTTTTTTTTCCTTTTTGCTATTTGTTTTACGTCGCACCGACACAGATATGTCTTTTGGCGACGATGGGACAGGAAAAGTCTAGGAATGGGAAGGAAGCGTCCGTGGCCTGGTGTGAAAATGGGAAACCATGGAAAACCATTTTCAGGGCTGCCAACAGCGGGGTTCGAACACAATATCTCCAGAATACTGGATACTGGCCACACTTAAGCGACTGCAGCTATCAAGCTCGATCAGGTCATTATCCTCATGGTTACTCCGTATTGAATAATGATGTACACAGCAATTGTAATAAGAAGTATTTCTTGTCCACCTATTTATTCACTACAAATCACCTTTTTGGTCTTTGCGCTTTCATAGAATTAATTTCTCTAAGGGATATGTTTCGCTATTATAAAGAGCATCTTCAGCCTAAATCTTAATCTTAAAATGATGTTCTTGGACAGTCGTAAACATATTGAACAGTCAGTGGTCAATATTAATATTACAGTAGGCTAAAAACCAAATTACATTACATCTAAAATATAACATTAAAGCTCTTCTTAAAGACATGATAATATGAACAATTAAAATTATCACAATGTCAATTTAGAAACTTTGTGTCTGAAACTATTATTGAATCTTCGTCTTAAGAACAGTAGTAAATGTCTTTCTGTAAAACGGCACCAAGGTGAACACTAGTCTTACTGAAAAACTAAAATGCGATTCGTGACGTGGTGTGTCCAGAACGTATGTTAAAATAGAGCCCACAAGTTGCAATGTAAAAACACAATAATCCATGTTGCTTTAAACATAACAGACAGGACGCAAGATATGAGCAGGTGTCAAATATGGGCTCTGGTTGAAAATGCTGATTAACTTGTAATGTAGGTAGGTTATGTTCCGCAAATTTGCGAGGTATAGAACGTCCTGCTTGACCAATTGGTAATTTGATACTTTTTAATTGTTCATGTTATCACGTCTTTAAGAAGAGCTTTAATGTTGTTTTTTAGATGTAATGTAATTTTGGTTTTTAGACTACTGTAATTTTAATAATGACCGTTGACTGTTTAATATGTTTACGACTGTTCAAGAACATCATATTTTTTTTTTTGCTCTTTGCTTAACATTGCACTGACACAGATAGGTCTTTTTGCAATGATGGGATAGGAAAGGCCTGGGAATTGGAAGGAAGCGGCCGTGGCGTTAATTAAGGTACAGCCCCCGCATTTGCCTGGTGTGAAAATGGGAAACTACGGAAAAACATCTTCAGGGCTGTCGACAGTGGGGCTCGAACCCACTATCTCCCAATTACTGGATACTGGCTGCACTTAAGCGACTGCAACTATCGAGCTCGGTAAGAACATCATAAGATTAAGATTTAGGCTGAAGATGCTCTTTATAAGAGCGAAATATGTCCCTTAGAAAAATTAATTGTATGAAAGTGTAAACACCAAAAAGGTGATTTGTATTGAATAGGTGGACAATAAATACTATAATTGCTGTGTATGTGGTATGTTCCGAGCTGTCAGTGGAGAGATGGCGTGGGAGGACATCAGTAGGCGAATAAATTTGATGAGTGGTGTCTTTAAAAGTAGGAAAGATCACAATATGAAGATAAAATTGGAATTCATGAGGACAAATTGAAGCAAATATTCATTTATAGGAAGGGGAGTTAGGGATTGGAATAACTTACCAAGGGAGATGTTCAATAAATTTCCAGTTTCTTTGCAGTCATTTCAGAAAAGGCTAGGAAAACAACAGATTGAGAATCTGCCACCTGGCGACTGCCCTAAATGCAGATCAGTAGTGATTGTTTGAAACGGAACGGCGTAAAATTCATGCTTATTTTCATCGCGTATATCATGGTTGCCATATTTTGGTGCCGTTATGTATAGTACGAGCATTTCTGGCTCCATGGCTAAATGGTTGGCGCGTGTTGGCCTATGGCCCAAGGGGTTCAGATCGGGTCAGATATTTTAACCTTCCTTAGTTAATTCCAACGGTTCAGGGGCTGTGTGTGTGCCAACTTCAGCATTAGGATTCATCATAGGTAGCGTCGTATTTTCCCAGACACGTAGATCGCCTATCACGTGACAGATCAAAAGACATGCACCAGGCCTCTCCGTAGGCCACAAGCCGTTGTTGTTATATAATAAATTATTATTATTTTTATTATGAGATTTTCATGACTAAAATGTCCAAATAAAGTTCCCCCTTTTTTTGTTATTCTCCCCCATTTTTATGTTACCCGTATTTATCATTTTCCCACTTCCATCGTCATTTACCCCCTCCCCTGATGCATCGAGGTTTTACTGTATGTGAATTGAAAGGATGAAGGCTAAAGAAGTAAAAATTGCATCTCATAAATGCTAGGGTAAAAAATATAAAAGTTAATTTTTCTGTTAGAATGATACCATGTGCTGTTCGAATCATCAGTCCATTGTCAGGTTTGATGCAGCCCTCCACACCAACCTATCTGATGCTAATCTTTTCATTTCTACGTAACTACTACATTCTACATCTGCTTTCATCAGCTTGTTATGTTCATAGCTTGGTCTACCCCTACTATTCTTACTGCCTCCGCTTCCCTCAAACACCACACAAGTGGACAAGTCCTGGGTGTCTTAAGACTTGCCCTGTCATTCCACCTCTTCTTCTCTTCAAATTTTGCCAAATTGATCTCTCACCAGTTCGATTCAGTATATTCGAGATTCGATCTACCCATCTAACTTTTAGCATTATTCTATACACCACATTTTAAAACCTTGTACTCTCTTTCTTTCGGAGCTAGTTATCATCCATGGTTAACTTCAATACAGTGTCATGCTCCACATGAGCCTTTGAAACCATATTTGTAATTCCTATATAAATGTTCAAAGTGAGAAATTTCTTTTCTTAAGGAAGGCCTTCCTTGCTTGTGCTAGTCTGCATTTTATATCCTCCTTACTTCTGCCATCGCTAGTTATTTTATTACCCAAGTAACAAGTGTTCATCTACTTCCTCTAAAAGACTCCATTTTCTTATCTAATATTTCATGCATCACCTGACTTCATTCAACTGCACTTCCATCACTTTTGTTTTAGACGTAATTATTTTCATCGTGTACTCTTTCCCCAAGACTGTGGATACCATTTAACAATTTCTCCAGATCTTCTGCAGACACAGATAAAAATCTTAGGGTCTTGATTTCCTCTCCCTGAATTGTGATTCCCTTTCCAAATTCCTCTTTGATTTCCTTTACTGTCTGTTCTGTAGGGGAGGGGGGACAAGCTGCAGTCTGGCTTCCTTTCTGGATTACTGCTTCTTTTTCAAACCCCTCAATTCTTATCATTGCAGACTGATTTTTATACAGATTGTAGATAATTCTTCTTTCTCAGTATCTGATCCCGATCACCTTCAGGATCTCAAATAGCTGGTTTCAATCAACATTATCGGATGCCTTTTCTAGATCCATGAAAGACATGTATGTGGGCTTGCCCTTCTTAATTCGGTCCTCTAAACTCAGACGTAAAATTAGGATTGCTTCACATGTTCCTACATTTCTTCTGAAGCCAAATTGATCTTCTCCCAACTTGTTTTGAATTTGTCTTTCCATTCTTCTGTAAATAATAGTACGTGTTAAAATTTTTCAGGTGTGAGGTACTAAACTAATGGTGCACACTTCTAAGCTCCTGCTTTCTTGGGAATAGGTATAACATTCTGCCTGAGATCATCGAAACACTTAATCTCGGTATCTGATATGTGAAATTAAATTTTCCTGTAATAATAAAGGAGGCTGCCAGAAACAGGAAGTTCATAAACAAAACACAACTTTTGTAATATTCTTAAATCATGTTTAAATTGACGAAAGAATTGTTGAAGAACCAATTCTTCAAGTTTGAAAGTACCTCGAAGACTTGCTAACTTCTGTGTGTTCTCTCCAAATATTTATTTACCGTATTGGCCTAAATATAATATAAACCTGATTTTTTGGAAGGTATATACAAGAAAAATTAAATAACGAATGTTATTACAACATAAAGCTCTCGTGAGCGAATCCGTTGTGCAGTTAGGAGTGCGCGGCTGTGAGCTTGTTTTCAGAAGATAATGGGTTCGAACCCCACTTTCGGTAGCCCTGAAGATGTTTTTCTATGCTTTTCTATTTTCACTCCGGGCAAATGCTGGTGCTGTTCATTAATGAACCCATTCAACACCAAACCCCTATATATTCGTTATTGAATACCATGCCTCGTCCGCCAAACCTGTGTATATACATTTACGTGCAGTGTGTACTTCACCGATGTCATATATGAATGGGATGTAGCGTCATGCTTTGA
This sequence comes from Anabrus simplex, assembly GCF_040414725.1. Classification (NCBI taxonomy): domain Eukaryota; kingdom Metazoa; phylum Arthropoda; class Insecta; order Orthoptera; family Tettigoniidae; genus Anabrus; species Anabrus simplex. Next base: position 1,118,852,521 of record NC_090266.1, on the reverse strand, counting down.
AATTCCGTGTAAAGGCTCAAAGTAGTTCTGCACGGCAGATATACCACTCCATTTCGCTTGTTTTGAAGGCGATCTCATGTTATTTCAGCTTCTTTGGTGTGGAACATCTTTCCTGCTAACGTGTAGCCAGGATGGCGTCTTGAAGTATGTATTCAACTCTTGTTGACAAAGAAATTGAATGTTTCCTTATAAATAGCGATTCTGGAGAGCGATATTTTGATAATGAGGGTGGAGTATATATAGGGGGCGATATTGAACTACAATAAAGTGCAAGACAAATAATACTGATGAATCTCATGCGGAATTGTCAGCCCCTTCTCAGATAAATTCTAAATTATTTTTTCCCCAAATGTCAATGATTTTGGTAATACCAGTTCTTAGATCAAGAAATAAATGAACAACGCGGAGTAAACACGCATGTTAACATGCTACAGCTGTGGGGCCAAACTCTGCATTCGGCAGCTGTCCTACCCCGCCATCGGCTGTCCTGAGAATAGTTTTTTTTTTTTTTTTTTTTTTTTTTTTTTTTCACTCCCAAGCAAATGCTGGGACAGTTCCTATTCATAGGCCATAGCCAATTCATTCCACTTCCTTGCCCAGTTTCATTCACCATCATGCATTTCATTTTCATTACCTTCTCAACTGAGGTTGATATCAGGAAGGGTATCTGGCCGTAAATGCGTGCTGTAAAATATAATCTCTGTTCATCCCCGAACCTGTATTGGGCTATGGGGCTAAGGGGTTGGTATACATTCCATTAAATGTATCAGTAAGAAATTATCTGTAAAACTGCTTCTTCCTTAAAAAACCCAGCTCGGAGGGTTCGCCTGTTCATCAAAACATGGCAGTGAAAAGGTTAAGGCCATGGCTGCTTTCTGCCCACTCCTAGCCTTTTTTATTCCATCGTCGCCATAAGACCTATTTGCGTTAGTGCGACGTAAAGCAACTCGTAAAATAAAAAGAGGCTTTTCTGTAACGCTAATTTAATAAGCCAAATATTTTAATATAAGGTGTTGCTTGCTTTTCTCAGTTTTATTATGTGATGCTGGTAAGGAACCAAATTTATTGGTATAATCTGTTGGTAGGCATAGCATAATAGTAGTTCGACGATGTACAGTCCTGAACGCTGCATCGTAATGAGCTCCTCGACTAAGCAGTATGTTATAATACCAATATAAATGGTATACCAATATAAATGGTCCGTTATTGGACATAAAATTTCCAGCTAACTCATTCCTGGTTGGCAGAGTTTCGCCCCTGTGTGCTAGGCTGGGCTCATCAGTTGGTACCTAGCACACCTACCGAGACACTGGCTAGTGCATTACCGTGGAGGTCACTGCGTAGGCTAATTGTAGCCACTGGCAGTGCCAGTGCACTATCGTATTATAAATTTACTCATTTGGAACAAATATTTCAGATTCCCTGTGGGGAATCAACATCTATATCTTAAGCAGTATGTTCTGAGCTGTCAGCCGAGATGGTTGTGGAATGACATCGGTAGACGAATGAGCTTGATTGGAGTTTTTTTTTTCATTCTTATGGACTTTGTGACTGATCGGATTGATTCTAGGGACATTTCTCTCAATGTGCTGGCATTCTTAAATCATTTTCTTCTTTCCGCCAAACGCTGACTGTTTTTGAGGTCTGTTCATTATCTACATAAAGATGAAGTTGATTATTAAGAAGACATATTTGGGAGATATTCATTTATAGGGAGGGGAATTTAAGATTGGAATAATTTACCAATCTTTGACAAACTTCCAAATTCTTTGAAATCATTTTAGAAAATTGTTTTGTTATAGGTTGTTAGACGGCATAAATTGAAATGGCAGAGTTGGTGGTGGTAAATACACCCAATAATTGGTGATTGACGTGGTCTCTTGTGAACTACGCTTATGAACTACTATTTCTATGGACATTCTGGCATTCTTAAAATTTTCTTCTTATTTCTGCCAACATCATGTTTCACTCCGAAACATGAAACTTTTTAGTTGTGTGTTCACTGTTAGTTGGTTCTGTCATGTGTAAAAACCACAAAACATTGTAATCTTTTTCTCCTCTATTTTACTGAAGTGACACAAGCAGTGAATGAGAAGAGTGATTGATGCTTAGAATTTTTTTGTTATAGTTGAAGCTATTTCTTTCAAGTTTCAATTTATTTCATCTATAACTGTAAAATTTTCAGTCTTTTGAAATTGTACTTAACTTGCATTAGTTTCAAAAGGATTCCAGTTTACTATGTCCTAAGCAAGGAATCTTCCTAGTGAGGAATGCACTAACAAGGTTTCACTGTATTTTCTCATGTCTGGTTAAATTTCAGGAAGGCTATTCCCACGTAAATTTATAGTGAAAATGTTATCATCACTGGTGCTTCAAATATGTTTTCATGATATGTATAATTTAAGGTTGGGTTAGGTGACACTGTTTGAATAACAAAACTTAAACGTTTGCCGCAGAAGCCACTGAAGTGATACTTCTCCAATTTTACTTATTTACTTAGTCAGTCCTCTTCTACCTTGCAGTGTCGAGGTTTTCCAGAGGGTCCTCCAGTGCGTTCTGTCTCGGGCCAGATCCTTTACTCTCCTCCTGCCTTTGACAGCTGCCTTCACATCTTCTTCCCATTTCTTATGGGTTGGCCGTGCGCGTAAAGATTTACAGCACCCTATAAAAAAGCTTTTGATTGTTTTGGAGGATTCTTTCCATTGTTTCTCCGAACTTTTCCCACAGTTGTTGTTTTGCATCTTTCACTGCGTTCTTCACTGCATGCCTTTGGTTTTTGTAGGCCTCTTAATCACTTGGGTGTTTTGTTGTGACTGAGTATATCTTCCACAGTTGTTTCTTCTTCCTAAACAACGTCTTTATCCCTTCCGTCCACCATGGCGTCCTCTTCTGCTGCTGTTATCTTTTGCTGTACTTTCCACGGATTTCAGCTGACGTTAGCATGCAGTCGCATAACTACTACATTTGTAACGTTCCAGACGTAACAGTGTAATTATGTTAATTTTATTATGTGTAATTAATTCAGGAATTTAACGTCATGATATTTATCTTCGTATGTAATTTTATTATAATTCATGTTTGATCATTTGCTCACTATCATTTCATTACTTTGTAACTACGACTTGTAAACGAGGGCTGAATATCCTAATATTAACTTATATTCTTGCGACATTCGTTTAAATTTAACTTGCAGTAGATTTTCCTCTATCTTGCCACATCACCGAGGAAGAAGGAAGGACAAATTTAGACATCAAATTCTGGGAAAAGAGAGCACGTGTTCAAGCGTTGTAACCACAGCTACTGTATTTCGACCAGAATAATTCAAACTGATCACCGCCTATATTTTCAAAGGAGCGTCATGTTGCCATGGATACTGAGTGAAAGGGCTAATAGAAGAACAGTTGATATCATGGTTGGGACCCATCAACTTTAATATCTGGAGTGGGGAGAGACGTGTCAACTGATTGGACCACATGTAGCGACCTGTAATTAGAGCCAGAAAAGGTTATAAAAGGGCGTGTTGGAGCTCTTGGCATCATTCTTCTATCTTGTATTTCGCTTTAGGTCTGATAACTTGTCTTATGGTTGTTGTACCATAGTGGACTAGTGTGATAGTTTATCACTTCTACATTCATACTTCGTTACCACAACGTGGTACTTAGGAATTTCTGAATGATGGGTGTATAGCCACTCTCATCAGGAAGTACGAACAGCTCTGTATTAGACCAGTTTATACCAGTCTAAGACAATAGGTAGCATAAAACTAGGTAGAAATGAAACTTCAGTGCACATTTTCAGTAAAGTTGGAAGGATTGTTAATTGAGTATCCTCTCCACATAACCCAAGGAGGTTTTTCTAACTATGATTTAGGGCTCATCTCCAATATGTGGGATAGAGCATAACAGGGAGTGATAGTTTCAAAGCCATCATCCAATTAGTGGTTGATGCAATTTGCAAGGCAGGAATGGTACTTAGCTGCAGATGAAGATATCTCAAAGACGACCGGTGATGTTCCAGCTACAAGGATGGAAGCTTTCCAAGGACCAGCAGAACAAGACTACATGGTGAGCAAGCGAGTTAAAAATATTGCAAGTTTTCGCGAAGTAGTGTCATTCAATTTTTTGTTAAATTCATTTCCTATTTTAAATTCAGTTCTCGTCAAGCCATCGTCATTTATATTCAATATAATAAATAGTATTTTCCTAGTTCACTTTAATCAGTCTGCCTTAATTAGCCTTTTGATTTCTAATTCTCCTGCTTAATGATTAGTGCACTATCACCCCATCCCTGTGATGAGAGTCCGTCCAAGCTTTATTATAAATTTTTGTCTTTAAGTCATCAACTTAAAGATTGGCGCCCTTAGCTTGCATAGTTGCATTTCTCGTTCAATTAATGTTCTCAAAGAGGGGAAAGTCACACATTGAAATAATAACATTAAGTTATTTATTAGACCACCTAATCAATACAAAATCGTCTTGGATGATTTACATAAATTTGTTAACTAATAGTGGTACATGTTTCGCCTTCCCTGAAGGCATCATCAGCCATAGTCTTAACCTTAAATTAAAAATAAGCGTCTAAATAACATGTAATAATGAAATGAATTTTAAAATCTTGAAGAGATTTGAAGTAAAATAACATTAAAAATAACAATGATGGTTTAAAAATACAATGTGATGAGATATAATAGTGGAAGTATTAACAAAATTAACATTAGAAGGCTGCTAAAATAAGTGCAATGGATGAAACAACAGATTGTTATAAAACAAGTAGTAAGATTGCATAAATATAAAGTTGATAGTCTGGCAGTTATAATTAGACGATGGCGAAAAATCGTATATAATCAAAGTAAAGAAGAGAGAATAAAAGTCAAAGTTAGTCGAGAGATCCGAAGTTAAACATGATCTTGAAGATAAAAGACGAAAGTCAGAGGCATATGGTGAAGTTGTAGAACACGTTGAAGATATGAAGTTATAGAATAGAAGTTGAAGAACATTTTTAAATAGGATCTCTATGGACCATCTCAAAATTTGAAGTAACGCTCAAATGTTGTAAATTGTGAGTTTGTAGATATTCTAGTTGAAAAAGCATATAATAGCCTTACACCGATACAACACGCGCAGTAATACACTCTCTTCCTTCCCTCCCACCAATAGCAGCCCCCCTCCAATAGTTTCGTCAACGCAAACAGATCCCCCTCCAGCACCTTCAGCTATAACACACGTAGCAAGAAGTCTACTGTTGCAAATACTTCTAACTCGTAACGTTACAAGCTATCTTTGTTACCGTCAAATGGTAAGTGCACACGATTCTACTTAAATATTTTCAAATATCTTTTCACACAATTAACTCTACGTTTCTTGCTTCCTTTTACAGATTCCACTACTATATGCTTTTTCAACTAGAATATCTACAAACTCACAATTTACAACATTTGAGCATTACTTCAAATTTTGAGATGGTCCATAGAGATCCTATTTAAAACTGTTCTTCAACTTCTATTCTACAACTTCATATCCTCAACGTGTTCTACAACTTCACCATATGCCTCTGACTTCCGTCTTTTATCTTCAAGATCATGTTTAACTTTGGATCTCTGGACTAACTTTGACTTTTATTCTCTCTTCTTTACTTTGATTATATATGATTTTTCGCCATCGTCTAATTATAACCGCCAGACTATCAACTTTATTTTTATGCAATCTTACTACTTGTTGTATAACAATCTGTTGTTTTATCCATTGCACTTATTTTAGCAGCCTTCTAATGTTAATTTTGTTAATACTTCCACTGTTATATCTCATCACATTGTATTTTTTAACCATCTATACACTCTTGCATGCAGGATAAATCTCCACTGACTCCTCCGTGCTAGGATGTCGTCAATGACAGATTTCTCATTGTGGCTGGGGACTTCTGTTGTATAGTGCGCTTCTTTGTGTGGGAACATAGTACAGTAGAACCTTGATAATTCGAAATCGGTTAATTCAAAATCTCGCCTAATTCGAAGAAGCTCTCCTCCCCGGAAACATGAGATATGGTTTTGCATGTTATTTAAATGGATCAATTCAAAATATGGATAATTCGTAATTCAAAGTACAATGTCGGCCCCATTACCAAAGTTCAGACTTTTAATTCGAAACTGCCTTTTCATTTGAAAACGGTTGTATGTTACGGAGTAATTTACGTTCAAAATTTATCCGCGTCATGATAGAACACATCTTCCAAAATGTGCAGGGGTAGCTTTCTGCACTTTCATATCCATAGGTGTGTTTACAGTGTGCTTCATAATTGCTAAGTTCAAGTGAAATCGGAATTCTTTTGTATTCCAACGTTTTAAGGAACACCATAATATAACGCAGCAGGCAGTGTGTGGAGAAACAGAATCCACATTCAGTGGCGATGCTGACAGTTGACAAAAAAAGCGTGGCTCATATAATCGATTCGTAGGCACTGAACAATATTGTCATTGTCGGTGAAACTGCATTGCTTTCTTTTAATGCTGAGCCCAAATCGTCTTACGGTTTTAAAGGAGAAAATGCTAGCTGGGAAATCGTACAATGATGGGGGGTCATGTACTGTGTTGCAATGCACACAGAAGCGAGAGAATTCCTCCCATCATCATAGGAAGGTTTGATCAGTCACAATGTTTTCAGGGCGTCGGGCACTTTCCATGCATGTACAAGGCATCTAAAAATGCAAACGGTAGAGTAATCCAAAAGGTAATGCATTTGCACAGGGGAACCAGCATAATTTATCCTCGTCTTTGAAATGTGTGATTTTCTTTCTTTCGTTGCGTGAGGTTATGTTTGTCGGTGATTTATCCAAGTGCATTATTTGAACATTATAAATGCACCTTGTTGGATACATTTCGGGAATAGTTTTTTCCATGGCATTTGAAAGGATTAAACTGTGAATCAAGGTTAACTGCATGCAGTAATTGGCCTTAGAATATTTTGTAACCCGGCAAGTGTTGGCACTTCTGAATTACAAATTGGCAGTTAATACGAAATCACTTAATTCAAAGTCCGATTTTTGAGTCCCAATGACTTCAAATTAACAAAATAGTTTCTTACACCCGTATCCAGGAGTCTTCTCCCATTATCGTTCTGGTGCGTCTCTCTGCATTTCCCCAGCAGGCCCTCCATTCCCTTTGTGTTGTTTCCAACCCTGCCATTGAGGTCACCAAGAACGAAGATGGTTCCCATGGTGTCATCCACTGTCCTCAGCAATTCTTTGTAGAAACTGTCTCTTTCTCTTCTGAAATATGATCTTCGTTGGGTGCATATATGGCAATGAAAGTGGTATTTTCATTGGTGCTGCTGTCGAAGGTTAAAGTCTCGGAGATCATTCTTTCATTGTTGAATTTCCTGCACTTGACAATGTCTGTAGCCTTCAGGGATAACTATGGCGACTCCTCCCTTTGCTCTCTGTTCCTTTCCCACGCCTGAATAAAACATTAAGAACCTTTCACCACTGCTTGGTTCCATTAGCTGTTCACATCCATTGCCTTTTTTCTTGGTCTCTGTCACTGCCAGAATGTTCAGCCTCGCTCTCAGCATTTCCGACATCAGTTCAAACTCCTTACCAGCCAGTCCTCGTACGTTCCATGTTGCCACATTCATGATCCTTTTTCCTCGCTTGGTCGTCAATAGTTTAATGAGTCCGGGTTCCCCTCTGTAGTTTCTTTTAATAATTGTATCTTGGACACTTGCTTTATCAGCCCTAGCTCCAAGGCCTTGTGGAGAGGCTGCCTCCCTCATAGCCCTCGGCCTGCTAGATTTTCTGTCAGGGTTTCTTCTCTTAGCCGTTGAAGTTTCTCCCTCTCTCTGCAAGGCGGCAGTTTGCCTCGGTCTGGGACTGCTTATTCATGTTTCCCCTTATTCGCAGCTAACCCCATATTTGTGGGCCGTTCGCTATCTGCCACCTGCGACCCGCCTGGTAGCTGAGGCTCGCCCTGGGTACTACTCCAATTTTTCAAAATGAAATTGAACATACACGTTCACATTGTCTCGAAATTAGAGAAATAGTCCGTTGTACCCGCGCAATGTTAGCACGCCTCAAGTCATGCAGTACATATATGTTTCGTAGTTCAGAAATGTCTGCCGCCGTAGTGTAGGTCTACTGCAGTTCTGATGACGTTGCACAAATAGGTGAATAGTTTCGGACAGTGCAAGCGCGCATCAGTCGTACCATATGTCTGTGTTTTGTAGTTAACGTCTGCCAGCTTAATGTTTAGCACAACTAGCTGCCATTCTTGGGGCCCTGAGTTTGATTCTCGGTACTGAACTGTCAGATTTAAGAAGGCAAGATGATTGATATGCGGTGAAAATGGTACGTACAGCTCCCTAAAAGGAACTGCGCCACCACGACTTAACTTTAGTTAAGAAATATTCTCTGTTGTTGCTATTATTACAGCAGGCAAGATCATTAACGAAGTGATAGTTTAATATCTCGTAACTCGGGCTAGTATAGGTTTAGAACGTGATAAAACTATCCAGTCATAACAATTGTTTTACTTGCCAACGTATGTAGATAATAATAAAACTGTTATTGATTTTATGTCCCCACTAACTACTCTTACGATTTTTGGAGATGCAAAACATAACATACTATGCTTTAATAATTTAAAAAAGGCAATTAATGTACAAAATAAAACATTATGATAAAACTCATTACAGCCACACCTGTAGACATCCATAAATGCAGCAAGCTTTCCTGTTATTTATTTTTATTCTTTCTGTAGTGGAACTTTTGACACTATCCGGACACTCGGTAGCGTACCTAACCTAAGCAATGTGGTCTTTCTTATCTCAATTACAGCTGTTTAGGAAAATCCTGATGTGATAAATGTAGAGAACAAGCATGAAATATACGAAATAAAAGTCTGGCTTTCAACAGCTGGAGTTATCCGAAGAATGCTTTCATTCACTATGTATTACATTCGGAAGTACAACTCATAACATACGCTGGTTATCAGCTGGTGGGTTGGATGTCATTTGGAATGACGACATGCCGGTAGCAGGGAAGTTGGCGGCACAAGACGACGAAAATTCATATGAAAGCAGTAATCAGGTTTACTGTATGGTACGCCTACTACTCAACTGACAAGAGACAAATGACTGGCCATTAAGTTCTTTTTTATTAGTATTGCATAATATGATATTACAATTCCATTATCCCTTTTCTCGACAAGGTTGAATATAATGTGAGACGAATCATCGTAGCGAGTTTTTACTACTGGGTACCCTCCCTGGTATCAGCCTCGTCAGAGGAGTTAATGAGATGAAACCATTTGTTGTCTTTTTAAATTTGGGAATACTGCCTTCCAACGTTAATAGCCAGTAAAACTCAGAATACATTCATAGGTGTGTTAAAGAATAGTGTAGAATGTTTACATGTTCAATTTATAGCTTTTTATAGCCTAGAAGTCCTGTGTTCTGTAATACCATATTTGCCCCCCCCCACTTTTTTTTTGTTTTAAATGTGGGGGGGAAAATGTGGTTTAATTTGGGCGAGTAAATACAGAATATAGACCTAAAAGTAATGTGTTCACCATTTATTGTTTTCTTTATTTTTTAAAAATTTATAAATACTGCCTTCCAACGAAGAACAGTGTAGAATACATGTACAGTTTATAGTTCTTTATACCCAGAGGTCACTGCATGAAATTGGAGGCTATTGCATGGCTACGCCGCAATAAAAGGAGAAAAAAGGGGGTCCAATTCCCAAGGAAATGTGGTATATATGGTCTAGTAGTGAATTTTCATGTAGAGATTTTAAACTTTATCAGACTACTTTCTGCTTGATGGCTTTGGAATAATGCAAATTTTCTGTGCCAAAATTTACTTTCCTTGTACTGTTGCGAGTTCTTTTTTAAAAAGCATTTTGTCTTTTCTAGAAACTATATGGCAGTCCGTTGTGGATGTTTGTGATGAATCACAAGAAGTTCGCAAGTCTGTTGGATCACTTCTCCTTGATGAGTTCCTATGGCGTCAATTGATCTCTCAGACAACGTCTTCTAAAGTGGAATCAATTCTGCACCAGATCGCTGAACAGTATTCTGAAAGGTGGCGCCAGAGGAGGTATGTAGTCTACACAAAGTTTGTAATGGCAGCATTTATTTCATTCTGTATTTTAAAGACTAGTGTTTTCAACTGGGAAAAAACTTCAGAATAAATGGATACCAACCTCCGTGCCCCTCGTTCCTCAAGGACATTATGCCATCGTTCATATCGGTAATTCGAATTTTAAAGTTATAGCAAGAGTTGACGCAAATAATACATGTTACTGTGCGACAATTTAGACAAAGGGGAAACTTTTTCTATATCCCCAACAATGGTGCAGTGTTGGCTGTGAGGTAATGTGCTGGATATTGTCAATTTTCAATACAGAAAGGGCACACTCAGCTTTTCTATTGTGTAACTCGAGTGCCTTTTTGGCTTTGGCTGATTGTATGGGGTCGTTACCTTTTGATTTTATGTTTAAATAATCACACTTTTGCAGGTAACACTCCATGGTCTTCTAAATGATTGGTTAGGAAAGTCTTTTAGGAATACTTCGCAGTAGAACTTGTATGATACACCACAATCAGGATACTTTTCCTTAAAGGCAGCAAACATGCAGTTTAAGTTTGTCACCACTAAGGTATTCTCTTTCAGATTTCAAACGACTATAGTGAGAAACATTTCTGGGGAATAAGTTAATGTGATTTTTCACTTTCATTCTGTGTCGTTCACTAAATTTGAATTTTTTAGGACCTCCGCAGTTGTCTTTATAAACTACTGAACCTGATTTTTTCTTTGTAACAATTGTTTAAATTTTTTAGGAGAAATTCCACAGGAATTTAAAAATGCAGCTTTGTATACTCTTTTGAGGTCTCTTGTCCCATCTGGAAGTGTGTAGCTGATGGTTGACTGTCTTCTACTCTCTGCATCTTCATTATAGGTCCCATGGCATCATTGTTGAATAGGAAGAATATCTATAAGCCCCATCAGGTAATTTCCTTGTTGGCTCAGGTCGAGTTGGTGGTATTCTTCAAAGACCTGCGTTTTCATATTGACACACTCTCTGAAACTGTACTTACACTTGCAGAATACCTAAAAAAAAAAAAAAAAACGAAATATATACATAAATCTGGATAGAATTAATACACAAGTACTGTAAGCAATGAAGGCTTAAAACATGGTAGAGATGACCTACGTATTGAGGTAGAACAGGATACAGTTAAGACTTGTTTTTCAGCAATTTTATATTACTAGATAATAATGCAGGCTTACAGAAAGAAATATTGTGTATTATAAGTTAACTTCTACTGTACAAAACAATAGAATTAACCTGCAAAAGCGGCAGTTGTTTTGCAGCAATTTCCCGCCTGTTCTGTTTCTTCTGTGCGAGGTAAGACTTTCCCATAGGGTTAGTAAATAATACACTACAGGTAGCATTGGCGCTGCAGTCGCGTGCGAAATTGAACAAGTCCACTGTTTGGCAAAAGCTGGATTGTTTGGCACTGTCACTACTGGAGTTTCTCGATAAATTGAAGTATTATAATTCTATTAAGGAAAATGTCAGACTCGTGGGCAACTTATGGTTGCACAGGCAGGTTCATAAAGGGCAGTGGTGTATCATTTCGCAGGTATGTTTATTTTAAATTCATTTTCGTGCAAATAAAATAATAATTTGTGCGACACTTATCATATGGATTGGCCTACTTGTGCTGACTTCACGGTTTCTTTCCCTGTTGGCGTGAATGAGATTCTTTGGACTTTCCCATGAAGAATAAAATTAATGTTTTAGGAAATATCAGGGAAGACATTTTTCTTTCACAGAACGGCCATGTCTGAAAGCGAATATCCAGAAAATCCAGTGAAAGAGTATATGAATATAGGCATGGAAGAGTATACGAATATAGGCCTATGTATACATCGTGTTGGCAGATCGTAGATGCATGATCTCAGTGTTAGAAGTAGGTTTACCGGGCTAGTTTGCCGTGCGGTTTGGGGTGCGCAGCTGAGATCTTGCATCCGGGAGATAGTGGGTTCAAGCCTCACTGTCGGCAGCGCTGAAGATGGTTTTTTGTGGTTTCTCATTTTCACACCAGGCAAATGCTTGGGTTGTACCTTAGTTATGGCCATGGCTTCTTCCTTCCCATTCCTAGGCCTTTTCCATCCCATAGTCACCATAGGACCTATCTGTGTTGGTGCGACGTAAAGCAAATAGAAAAAAGATAAGTAGATAAACAGACAATTTTGTTTTGTAACCAATAGGTTGATACAATCAAAAAGTACTGTTCGGAGTAGTTTATAAACCCCCAGACGTAAGACATATATCGGACCTTGAAATTTGCGTAGCCAAGTTAATTCCACTGTACGAAAATATAATTATACTTGGAGATTTTAATACAAATCTGCTGAGTGCGACAAACGACACATTACATTTACAAAGTATGTTCTTTAGCTTAGACCTGAACATCCTACCTCTAAATGCTACTAACCATCTACATACAGTAAACTGGACGACTCATACTTTGACTTGATCATAACTAACAATACTCAGAAACTTTTAAATCACGGACAGCTTGCAGTGCCAGGTATTTCTACTCATGATCTAATATATGTCTGCTATTCATTAAAGATGCCAAAATATGAAACTAAATATATAACACGCAGGGATATAAAAAATCTGGACAAGGAAAGAATACGACACGAAGCATATTATCTGCCGTGGAACGATATTTTACACATGGATGATATTGACGTAAAAATAAATAAACTATCTGATCTGGTGTTAGAACTGTATGACAGATTTGCTCCCAAGAAAGAGATCCGGGTGACTCGACCACCTTCTCCGTGGTTGACTAGTGAGATTAAATCAGAAATGGCAAAGTGTGACTCTTGGTACAGAAGGGGTGTTTTTTTTTTTTTTCTAGGGGCTTTACGTCGCGCCGACACAGATAGGTCTTATGGCGACGATGGGATAGGAAAGGCCTAGGAGTTGGAAGGAAGCGGCCGTGGCCTTAATTAAGGTACAGCCCCAGCATTTGCCTGGTGTGAAAATGGGAAACCACGGAAAACCATTTTCAGGGCTGCCGATAGTGGGATTCGAACCTACTATCTCCCGGATGCAAGCTCACAGCCGCGCGCCTCTACGCGCACGGCCAACTCGCCCGGTACAGAAGGTTTAAACGAATGGGTAATGCTAATGACTTTGAAAATTACCGCGTTCTCCGCAACAGGGTTAAACAGTTAATCAGAAACAGTAAATATAAACGCATATGTCAAGTATCGAAATGCAAGAACTCTACAGAAATATGGAAACAATTACGAACGATGGGTATAGGTCGAAAGTTATTAAAGCAGGCACCGAATGTATCCCTTGATGACTTAAATTTACACTTCACGTCGGCCGAATCCACTGTAAGAGCAAATAATAATAATAATAATAATAATAATAATAATAATAATTTTCATAACTGTACAAGTAATAATAATAATAATTTTTATAACAGTAATAATAATAATAATAATATTAATTTTATGCCAATTCAAGATACATTTGTGTTTAAAGAGGTTGGGATAAATGACGTAAAACAAGTTATGTATTCTATCAGATCAAATGCTGCTGGACACAATGGCATACCTCTGTCTTTCTACAAATATATCATTGGCGCCATTCTGCCGATCGTAACACACATTATTAACTACTGTTTAACCCAAGGAATTTTCCCTACGGCGTGGAAGGATGCCCTCGTCATCCCAATCCCAAAAAAGGATGGACCCAGTATTCCTTCAGATTACCAACCAGTTTCTATCCTACCACCCCTATCCAAAGTGCTGGAACGCCTGGTACATGAGCAAATCCTTACGTACTTACATAAATATGCTTTACTCGACTCTTACCAATCAGGCTTTAAGAAAAAACATAGTACCATGACAGCTCTGCTGAAAGTGACAGATGACATTAGATATGCAATGGACAACAAACAAGTGACAATACTTACTCTTTTAGATTTCAGTAGCGCATTTGATACTGTCGATCCTAGGTTGCTTCTTTCCAAATTACAGTCCTTAAACTTTAGCCAGAAAGTGCTGGAATTTTTCTATTCTTACCTCACAAACCGCCGGCAGTGTGTGGTTGCAAATAATAATAAATCAACGTGGCGAACAAAAAATATTGGTGTTCCACAAGGGTCAGTCCTAGGCCCTCTCCTGTTCACTTTATGTATAAATGATATCACCAGATCAATTAAGCACTGCAAGTAACATCTTTATGCTGATGATGTGCAAATTTATTACCACACTAGAACTAATAATATACAACAAGCAATATGTAATGTAAATGCTGACCTTGAGCAAATTAATAGCTATGCAATTAAAAACAACCTTAAATTAAACCCCCATAAAATGCAAGCCATTATCATCAGTACATCAAAGAATCTTCACATTTTAAAACAAAATTGCATTCCTCCCGTAACTTTAAATAATACTGTTATACCTTATTGTGAATCAGTTTCTAACTTTGGTGTTATTATAACGGAAACTCTAAACTGGTCAGCGCAAGTTAAGAATATCTGCAAAAAGGTTTATTGTGGCTTGCACCCCTTAAAACGTTTCAGAAATGTATTCCCGCGATCACTAAAAACTCAACTTGTTCGGTCATTATTATTTTCCATTTTTGACTACTGTGATGTAATTCTTACGGATATAACAAAAGAATTAAGCTTGAAACTACAACGCACTCAAAATGCTTGTCTTAGATATGCTATGGATTTACGGTATGACGCTCGAGTTTCTCCCTACTATAAACAATTATCTTGGTTACGACTAGACGACAGGCGTAAACTACATGCAAATACTCTTGTGTACCAGGTACTTTCAGAAGACATCCCTGCTTATCTCTCCAGCAATTTCAGTCACCTTGGTTCTTTACATCTCCATGATACTCGCTCAGTGTCCCTCCTAGAAATACCTGTCCACCGAACAACCACATACCATCGATCATTTACTATCACCGCTTCGGGATGGTGGAATGCTCTTCCCAAAGACATCAAGGATGCTGCATCAAAAAGTATATTTAAAACCTCCTACCAGCAGTTCCTCGTTAAGTGCTTCCAGCAAGGTACAGTACCTGTATGAGTGGAACGAGTGATTGTGTGTGAAAATGATATGAGATTATTGCACAATAAATTAAATATTGGTTTAATATGATAATTTAAATTAAATTAAAAACATCCATATTGTATTTACGAAGTAGAAGTAGGCTAAAAATACCTAGTAGTAAGTACAGTATTTAACTTAGATCCAGTCTTGCAAGGATACAATTAGTTAAATTTCATTTAGTATTTTTATTAAGCTTACTAGTATTTTTACATTCGTATTTCTTTTGTTGTGTATTGAATTTTTTTTCTCCTCAAACCTGTATTATGTAGGCAGTTACTTTTTCTTTCATTCTTCTTTGCATGTATATATTAATATTTTTGTCTTAAAAATTAGTGTTATTTGTAGTTCTTGGTATTTTAAGTTAATCAATGTCATTGTATGGAATAATAACAATATGTGTGTGGTTAAGTGTAAGAAAGGGCCAAGAGCCCTAACTTCGCCACAGAAAATAAAGGCTTTATCTATCTATCTATACATTGTTACTCGTCATTATAATCTGAAAGTTATGTTGATTTCTTAACATATTCCTCACAGCGCTGATTATAATGACTGGTATAAAATTGCCTCCTCATGGCCATGATTACTCAGTTTGTAGAGGTTAACCTGATGTATTTATTTCCCTTTCTTGTATTGCCACTGATGTGCAAGATATCGAGCGTGTGCTTGCAGAATTTGGGCTGCGTGGCTGTGAGCTTGCATTCGGGACATACTGGGTTCGAACTCCACTGTCGATACCTTTGAAGATGGTTTTCTGTGGTTTACCATTTTTATGCCTTAATTAAGGCTGCAGCCACTTCCTTCCAACTCCTAGCCCTTTCCTATCCCATCATTCCCATAAGACCTATCTATGTCGGTACGACGTAAGAAAAATTATAAACAAACGAGATATTATTGTAAACATTTTTCAGTTCTCTTCAATCGTATAATTTACCGCTCTCACTTTCCATTAAAGGAAGTCATTTTAAAACTTAAATTCTTAGAGCAAATCAAACATTTCTCGAAAAGGTAAATAAAAATCTCCATAATAGACTGAAACCACAACCGAGTGTCATATTTCCACTTGTAATCACGCTTGTAAAACGATGATGATGATCATAATAATAATAATAATAATAATAATGTCCCACTAATTATTTTTATGGTTTTCAGATGCTGAGGTGCCGAAATTTTGTCCCACGGACATTCTTCTATGAGGCTAATATATTTGAGCATCAAATTATCACTGGACTGAGCTAGGATCGAAACTGTCAACTTGGGCTCAGAAAGCCAGCACTTTAACCATCGATGACTATATTTTTTCTATGTTGCTCCTAAATCTTGCCAACACTTTTTATGACTAAAAACTCGCTCATTCACTTCGTAGGGGAGGGAATGTTTTTGGTTGTTGGGCAGAATAATGCCGAGGTCTTGTCCATTTACATTTACACAACGGGTAGCGAAATATATGTACCATAAGTAAAATTCTTTCAAGAATAAAATTTACTGTGTCCACCTATTCAATACAATTATATTCTGTAGTGATTAAATCCTACATGAATTACCAACACTAATTAGGAACATGTTTTGCCCTGGTTTAGTCTTTAAATCTATTAAACATTAGAACTTAAAAATAATACAATAGTATGCTAAAAAATTTTATAAAAAGTTGTGCTATAGTTTACAATGTGTACATCAATTAAAAGCCAGAATTTGTGACAAGGAAGCAAGGCGTTACAATTGGAGCGCATGCTTGCTTTGTCTGAAACATACTGGGGACCTTATTCTGATTTACAGCCTGGATTAACCTTGGAGTTGCCTCATATAACGGATTTTTGTTGTCAATGACGTCGTTAGGATTATTATTTTTATTATAAGTTTGCTCCAAATAAATGTACAAGTTTTCCGTCTCACTCAATAACTTCCTCTTACCTAGGCTTCTAACGATCGTCAAACCTTTCTCTCCTGAGGTGAATTTATGACCCGTTTCACTCATATGCGGGCTCATGGCTGAATACTTATGTCTGGAAGCACTGTAATGTTCCAGATACCTAGTGTAAAAGCTTCTCCCTGTTCGACCAAAATACGTGAACCCACACTGTGTACATTTTAACCTACAAACACCAGATCTTGAGTAAACATTATTATTATTGACCTTATTGTGGTTGGGGAATATGTTCTGGTTATTATTTACAGTCCTGAAGGCTATGTTGATGTGTTTTTTTTTAAAACATTAGTGATCTGATGAATAGCCGGGCTGTTATACGTAAATGTGGCGTACCTATTTTTCTTTGATTTCTCTGGGACTAGGTTGGAAGATAGCCTAATTTTGATCTTATTAATTAACCGATGGATGATATTTATTTTAAATCCATTGAATTGAGCTAACTTACCTTATGTAATTCAGCTCTATTTCCAAACGTTTAGGCGAAAGAGGAATTTTTACTGCCGTATATATTAGACTATGATAGGCAGCTAGTTTTTGGGTCTTAGGATGCAAGGATGAATCTTTCTGCTGATAATATTTTCCATTAAAGGAGAAGTAATTATTGTTTAGAATGAAATTTAATATCTTCATGAATTCTTCAATTTCGATTTTACTAAGTCCGCTGTGTTTATTGATGTTGTCATGGATAATTTTCATGGTTTCTTTAGTAGGAATGCTTGGAAACATGTTTGTGACATTGTAAGAACATAAAATATGGTTGGGTTGCAGCTCAAAATTCTTCAATATTTCGCAAAAATCAATTGAATTTCTTAAGGGGGATTTATTGTTAAAAACATAATGCTTTCCCCTATTGACATTGACGAGTACAGTGGGGCGAGCTTTTTGCGAAATAGCTGAGATTTCAGCGTGCTCTGCTTGCTGCAGTGGTTCTCTCATAGACTGTGGCGCCGCTGCTACCTCTAGTGTATTCTTTACTAACTCTATGGACTTCCCACTTAATCTTGCTTTTTGCTGTTTTGTTCTGAACGTAAATTTCTCAACACTTCCATCACTACTAAAAGCACTGGTGTTCATACTATTATTATCATCATTCTCGTCCATCATTTTCAATGACAAGCAAACGCTTCAGTAAGCAAAACAATAGCATGAGATGAAGGTTATGGCATAACGTTGATTACTGACTATTGCTCGGCTAGCAGCAGACGGCTGTGGCACTTAGATCCACTAGCACAGCAGGCCTGTCCGATCATAGGACTAGCACATTCTGTTAGGGATTGTAGCAACTCCAAGGGACAACTGAGGCACATAAATCCCTTAGCACAGCACTGGTGAGAAGACACCGATTGGTTAGCAGTGAAGAAATCCGAAAGTTAAAAAATGGCACTTAGATCCTTTAGCATTCCCACTCCTCATATATGCTATTATTACAGTGAGATCTCTGCGCCCAGAGGCATTTTATACTTACTGCCAGGTGTAAATTTAGGCTGCCCTCAGGAGTACAGACTATTTTTGCAACCGCTGAGTATTACAGTAAATTTATAAGTTAGGTCAACAATAACTGATCTAAATTATCGGACCGTGATAGTATGGATTTCGTAATTTGATAAAAGTAATCATTCTTCGGCATTGTACTAAGACATCATCTGAAAATCCCTAGAGTATAAAAGCTCGCCCAAAAATGTAATTTACCCCTGAAACTCTTTGTAAACCATGTTTGCGGTATTACCATTTGGGGCTAAGATGACCATGCAAAATAGAACTGTACATGTGAGAAAGTCTTTCTCAAGTCGAAAATAAATAAATACATGTTTCTTTATTTTCACCTTTCCACATCTGTAACATCTTCAGTTTTTTTGAGATATAAGTATCCCCATATAAATAACTCAACTATTTTGCACTCCTTTTCACCCCCTGTTAAGTGCCTTCTCCGAAAACAAAAAGGTACATGTTCCTGTATTTTTAAAGGACTTTCCAAATACTAAGTTTCTTGTCAGTAACATGTCAAGTTTTTGACATATACTGTGGATATACCAGTACTCATTTTAAAAATTCTCCCTCCTTTCAATTTCTTTTCAGCCCCTTAAATGGATTTTCCGAAAATAAAAGAATACATGTTTCATTATTTTTGAAGGCGATTCCAAATACCAATCTTCACGTCTGTAACATCTTCAGATTTTGAGATAAGTATCCTCATAAAAAGAATTCAAATCCTTTTTTCACCTTCCCGTCCCTCCTCTTAAGTTGATTCCCTTCCCTGTAAGTGCGTGTTTCTTTATCTTTAAAGGAGATTCCGAATACCAAAACCCGTATATCGCGACGCGTATATCGATTGTTAAACTCTTGTTCTTGCGTGCTATGTTCCTGTTCGTTCACATCAGTGTAAGCGATTCCATTCTCTTTGGTCGATTCTAGAGACTAGTCGCTAGATATTGAGTCTTTCTTAGTAATTTAGTGACAAAATTTCAATGATAACGACTAATGACTTTTCTTTCTAGAGATTTTACGAGCCATTTGGAGACAATTCTGACTAATGTGCTCCCTGGATTTCTTCATTTCGACAATTACTTATAAATTGTATAATTTTTTATTTATAAATTGACCTTTCTTCATGAATTATTAAGAAAAGAATATTCATTAGCACATATTCTCTATGGAATATTGTACAAGTGTTTCCTTGGCGACTGCTTTCAATTGTAGAAATAATTTATATATTTAATCTTGAGTTTTTTGTTTTAATGTTGTCAATCTTATGTTAATTCTAAGGACACTTCCTCCAAAGCATTATTTTGTCAATTTATGTATTTTTCCTTTAAACAGTGTTATGTGGCTGAAGATGTTGATAATATACAAAACATGTACCACTTTTAACCATTAACCCCTCAGCGCCGACCTCTATACGTGGTATAGACCCCCTTTTCTTCCGTAGCCGCTGACCTCTATACGTGGTATAGACCCATACATGGTTTCGCATTTACGGCTATAGCGCGAAGAGTTTTGGTGTTATGGATATGCAAATTGTTTTGTTTCCAAGAAGACATTTTCGGGTTTATCAGTGTTCTAAATAAGAATTGAAAATCGTTAAAGTGTAGTTGCTTTTGCAAGGATAAGTATTTGTCAATTATGTCTGAGCACCAATCCCTTTTTTAATAGTCCGTTTGCTTCATTCTTTCCCACAGAATAAAATAAAGATATGATGATCTGAGAAGTTTGTCTTTTCGTGTGATGTTCTTTGCTCTAATTTTGTATTAAGAGTGCAGTTTATTTATTATATTTGTCTTTATTTCTCAGCTTGTAGTCTTTTCGTAACTCTCCATGAGTGCTCTGTGTAGGCATCAGTTAGTGCTGCTTTCTGTCATACGACACGGGAAGCACTTGTGCATGGTATATATCTCGTTTGAAAGACAATGTATCGACCTTTTAATCTGAAATATGTATTGTGTTGGTTTGATTCGTCATAAATGTTATTCCCCTCATTCAGTTTGGTCCTGCCGCTTTCGGTCCCGCTGCAGCTTCATCAGCTTGTGTGACTCACCGCGCTCAATGGCTAGCTCCTGCTGAGAGTAACGTGCTTGAAATATTGTATAATTCAAATGAAAGTTTAGTCGGAAGTGGTAGTGGCAGTATTAGCAGTAGTGATAATGAAATAGATGATGTGGCTGTGGCCGATGCAGTGGTAAATGATGAGAGTGACGATGAGGAGGAACCAGTACTTGCAAATTTCGTGTAAGAGACTATAGATACGCATGCAGGTCAAAGGGAAGTTTTCAACAGTGAATTATGATTCCTAGATTCTCCAATAATATTTAGACAAGTCACAGGGACAAACATTGAGCAGTTATCTTATCAGTTTCAGCTGATGAAAGGTTTGTTTACGTAATACAAAATACGTTTCTCGGGCAGAAAACGAAATATTCAAGGCCAGCGCACATCAGATAATACAGTTCCAAGGTTGCAGGAAATACGTTTTATCAGGAAATTAGCACCCAAGAGTGAGAAATCCAAACCTCAGAGACGTTGTATCGCGTGTTCAAAACACGGTGAAAAGAAGACATCGGTGTACTGCTGCCAGGAGTGTGCCTTGGGTCTCTGTCTCGAAGAGTGCTTCGAACTCTATCACACGGAACTGAATTACTAAGGAAATGTGAAACAATTATGTAATTATCTTCATGTACATAGTTCTACCATAAGGAATTCCAAATTTTGTGGATATCGGGCTACTCTTATACTAGTAGTAACGCTTTCAGTGAATCAATGTTTTTCAGTCGCGCGTAGTTGAAATCTCATCCGGCCGCGGGCTAGGAAGCTCTTTAAACGGGCTGCGACGCTGAGGGGTTAACCTGGATCCGTCCAAGATTTTATTTTTTGAGAGTCAACTTGTAACTTTTAGCGTTCGATAATGTGCATATGAAGATCCCGGAAAAGCTTTAATTTTATTTATTCGACATGTAACTTCCAAGAAAAGGCCCGTGCCATATGGCATGCTGGGCGGTAGTGCTGTCTTCTGTTTCACATATGGGAATTCGGATGTTATTCCGCATTCGGCTTAGTGATAAGCTTTTATCCAATACTTTCTTTTGTAAATCATCGGTATACACGTTTTTCTTCAATATTTGCATATATTACAAAAATAATGTTGTTACAGAACTATTAAAAGTACCTAGATGTTTGATTTTTGGTGCTAGAGATGATTTTATAGGGGCTGTAAGTGATCTGAGTTTATAATTGTATGAGGAAATTAATTTATATTTCAAATAGTGACGCTAAAAACTCACAAGGTACCCACATCACTTATTGCATCTTGAGGCAATAAGACAGTCTGTACGAGGAATTATAGCATCGGTATATACAGAGATAAGTCGCCTCTTCATGTGAGGACTGCACTAACGGTGATGTTCTGAAAGGCAAGTACACACTACTTATTACCTTTGTGCGTATGATAACAGTAAAACTGTCTACACATAAACCTACATTGCACTTGGTACACTGGGTTCTAGGCCTAGCAAGGTAATTTTCTCTTCGCTCCTGGACTTGTAGAAAGTCAGTATGCATTCCATCGTACCGAAGTTCCTGCACTGCATTATGTCCAAAACAGTGAGATCTGCTGAACCAGGGAACAGCTTTGTAGCGTGTGAGATAAGTCTGGACAATTGCTCGTCGAAAATCCAGATGAGAAATGCCTTCTCGAGACGTGTTTCAGCTGCCATGCATTATGCATTTCTACGTCCACTATTGCCCACTACCACTTTTTTTTCTGCGTTCGCTCGAATCTGGATACCAGGTAAATCGTTGGCGAAGTCACCTCCATCTTCATCCCCGCTGTCTTCATCCGACAAAACTGTAGCGTCTGGAGGCTTGATGAATACCTTTTCTACTGCTGATATGGTTGTGGGCAAAGAGAAGGTGTACTGCTTGAAGTCGCCACATTATGCGAAGCACTGGAAACAGGCCGCTTGGGTTGTAAGCTCTTTTGGTGTAAACCACCAGTGTTATAAATATATCATAGTACTGTATTGCGCAAGACATGTAGAATAAGCAGTTTTGACAGTTGTATCTCCTGATTTTTCCTGATTTACATATCAAAATCTCCTAATTTTTATTTTTGTAAAGTTGGCAGGTATGCAATTTTCACGTCTGTAACTTTCAGTTTTTGAGATACAAGTTTCTCCATAAAAAGAATTCACTTCCTTTCACACTCCCCCTTAAGTGAATTTTCCGAGAACAAAAAATACCTCTGTCTTTATAAATGAGCTTCCAAATACCAAGTATCACGACTGTAACATCTTCACTTTTTGAAATACAGCAGAGTCTCGCCCAGCCGACCTTCGCTGGATCTTGCACCAAGAAAACGTGAATCAGTAGGCAAGCAGACCTTGTTGTTGTAAGATATTTGGAATGTTTTCGTTCAATACTACATCTACTGTACAATTGAATTGATAAGTCAATAAATGGAATACCGTAAAATATAGTAATAGAGTATAGCCTTCCCGTTTGTTTTAGTTCAATTTCAAAGTTATTCTTGTATTCAACATTTTCGATGATCCGACGTTCTCCAGGTCCTGTTTAGGTCGGATAATCGAGACTCTACTGTATATGTATACTCATGAAAAAAATTAAACTCCATTTTAATCCCCCCACAAATTTATTTTTACCGCAAAAATCGGTGTGACAATATTCTGAAAGGAGATTCCATTTTACAATTTTCACGTTTGTAACATCTTTAGTTTTTGATGTATAAGTATCTACATACAGAGAATTCAAATAATTTATATTACAGTGCAGGTGCTCACTAAGTGAGGATTTTTGGATATTCCATTGCCAAGGGGGGTGAATTTTTAAAATGAGTGTGTCTGTGTCAGAAAACAACACTTGAAAGACTTGTTTCTTACATCTGAGAAAATTTCATTAACTTTATTGCTTTTATGGAGCAGAGTGCACAGTTCATTAGCATCCCGAAATATTTCACTATTAAGGCAAATACTGTGTGATTACAACATAGGAAGCCCTGTTAAGTACAGATGACAGCGAGACTTCTCTATCTCGGTGATGTACCTTACAGCTCATTTCGGATAAATTTATTCGTAACTGACAACAGATGCAAGGGCTTGATGTTCATCACAAATTATAACTGAAAAATTCTTCTGCAACATGCAATACAGAATGCTGAAATAATTATTTGTATGAGAATGTGAAAACTCACAAGCACAGATAGACATTCAGTAAGATTTAAATATAATTTTTAAATAAATCCGTCTACTGTACTTGCATTATCAGCAATGTAGAGATTTCAAGACAGAGGTGGAATGTTCATCTCTTCCATTTACACACTGCTTGAGGAATCTTTCTGAAAGAGTCACCAAGGTGGACGATGATGGGTTCGATGTTGTCCTGAATTTCACCAGCCTTCAAAGTATCGACTTCAAGTTTCTTCACGTGATTCACATAGTTCCTCCACTTATCAGGTTTGATGCACACTAAGCTTTCCTCAATTAACCTTTGTATTTCTTTCACTTACAAATCTGTATTATGTAAGCTCACATAATGTTTCGCCTGAGCCCATACAAGTTCAATGGTATTTAATTTCAGTAGTTTTGGGGCAGTCCAAGTACTCTGTGTCTTCCTCCTTTACTTGCTGTATTTTCCCTTTTCCAAAGCAAAAATATTCATTAGGTCTTTTTTCAACAATTCATTTTCCTATTGGATATGTTGTTCCCTCATCCATATTTGCATAGCATATTTCTTCCAGCTTCTTGTCGGTATAGGCTCCTCCTTGCTGCTGATAGGCATTGTCAGTAATGATAACAGAATTTGGAGGTAAGTTTTGCAAGAACTTTTCTAAAAGGTATGTTTTGTAACTCGCCCTGTCCATCTCATCATGTGCATCAGCAGTATTTTTCTTACACAAAAAGACATTCTGTGTTGGACACAAACCCGTTTTCGTTACCTGCGTGTAGGATAGAAAATCGTGGCCCGTTTTTTGAACCTGATTGAAAGCCCTGCAAGAAAAGCTGATTGTTTTATCTTTCTACTCTTTAGCAATGGTTATTGCAGTGTTAGCCAAACTTTTGATTTTATAAACAATGTTTTGGCCTTCTCTCTCTGCACTTTTTAATTTTTTCAGAGGTACCTATGACCTCAAGACAAAATCTCTTCCCTTTCTGTTAACATTACTCTATTTACCCTTCTCTCGTATGCAAAGTTAATTTCCGTGAGAGTAACATGCAACTTAGATTTCTTAAAATTGGGTAGTTCGGGGCTACTGTTTAGACGTCGGGACTGTGTTGAGAGTTGGCGGTTCATTACTACAATAAAATTTATGACCATTGTGTCTTATTCCAGTTCTGACAAAATAATTGTATTTGTGAGTCTGGAATTACTGCGAATTAACTTTTTCCTTTCCCACTTATTGCTGGGACTTTGGAGTGGCCCCCTCACTGGCTCTCTCCCTTATTTTGAGGATGGATTACCATGAAATTCCTAAAGCCATTGCAGCTTTGTCTACTACACAAGATGGTTTGTCCTGGGTGGTTCGTTTTCAAATATTAAAATGTATTTCCTGAGTACTTCACCATTTCTCCTTTTCACATGCTCAGCCATAACTTAAAAATATTACTTGCTGAATAGTAATATACAGGAATATACTAAATAGACAAAAACAATTCTCAAAATGAAAAGCAATGTAGTGCACGAACAGTGAATCACAACGAAATCCTTTGCACTCCAGAAAGACGGTTGCTTCAATCTGCCGAATATCTGTCTTACTTAAGCAATCGGCGTAATGAGTGTGACACATGCCGCGCTGACATCGCCAATTATAATTCGCAATAGTTATGTTGAGTTATCGTGTGTTGACTATTGAACACACCTCCACACAACACGCTGAACTGTGGTGTGATATGACGAACATGGCCGGCTGTTCTGTGTAGTGAGCTGCACATGTAATATTTAAAATGATAAACTCAAAGATATCAAAATGATTTGTCTTCTTCAGAATCGTATGGCAGAACCGATGCTTGTTTCATAGGAAAAATAATTCCTTTTGATAGGATTTCATTATAATTCTTATATACATTTAGTGGGAAGCACCAATAGAAGTAAAAGCCCTAGGATGTTTTGTTTTCTTAACCTTGGGTGCTCTATAGAAATCAGCTATTGGGTTGGCACGCATTCTACAGCATGGCATTATTCGGAATGGGTGACTTCTGTTATGGACACACCAACTGGGAAATTGGAGACAGAAACCATTCGCTAATAAATTATCACTGTTTGGATTCTATGGTCGGGAACCAAACTATTTTTAAACGTTTCAAAAAGGCTGGGATCTCGAATGCTCTTGATGGCAGTGAAGTCAACGTCATTTAGGGGTGACTAAAACACCTTTAGCATGGAAGAGGCGGTCCAAGGTGATGATAATTCAAATGGAAGCAATGATTGGGTTTACTTGGAATGTGAAGCCTTCCCAAGTTGTCCCCAGTGTCACCTGCTACATGCACCTTGGCATTGCCGTGCATGGGAAGGAACTTGGGGCCAACACTGTACGGAGCATCACGGTAAGGTGGCCATGGACGACACTAATGCCACCCCATACCATTGTACGACCTTGCCTGAATCTATTTCCTGTACAGTATTTGGTATGAAACGCTCACCAATGCCCATCGGTACATGTACATGGCCATCACTTTGAATCACGGGAAATTGTGACTTGTATGTGGACAACACAGCTCTCCAGTGGCAAAGTTTCCAATTGATATGGTTGTGGGCAAAGAGAAGGTGTACTGCTTGAAGTTGCCACATTATGCGAAGCACTGGAAACAGGCCGCCTGGGTTGTAAGCTCTTTTGGTGTAAACCGTTCCTTAGAGTCTGATCGGCTACTGTGACTCCTGGTGCCCTCGAGATGTCTCATTGCTGTTCTCTCACAATGACTGTAAGACACAATGCAGAAATGACCAGTTTTTGGTCGTCATGCACTGCAGGACTAAGACTAGCAACAGTATGACTCGAATGTTCCTTGCTTTGAACGCACAAGGCCTCCCTCTGTATTATAAGGCCACTAATATCAGCTGTGTCAAAAGTACTGTAACTTAACATGTATCGAAAACATGTTCTGCTAATTCTTTTGCATGGTGTATTAAAATAATTAAATGAATTGGGCGTTACACTTGATGTATTATTGCTATCGGCAGTTTTTAACTACTAAAGTTGGCTTGCCATCGTGGAGTGCTTTTAGTTTCCTGTAAAATCAGCCTTAGTAGGAGCTCTTTACTTTCACACATGATGAACAGTCCCCTTTTTTTACCCTTATCTTTGACTGTGAACAGTCCTCTACGAAATACTGGTGGATGGTAAGCACACATTTAAATTTTGACAGAATTCAAGAAAGGAGCGTGCAAGGCCAGTAGGCATGGCAAATGGTGTACAGGCATGGATGAAATGTACGGCAATTTTTCAGGCCCGGTTATCGGACACTAAGTAAGACATTTTTACTTTTATGTAATTTGTTTGCTAGTAGCTCCACATCACACTATCTTGGAAAGTTTTTTTTTCTTGTAGTGATGGGTTGCCACTGGAATCGCGAAGAGTTGATTCCATATGCCTGGGGAATCGATTTCAAGGAACTAGTAGCACCATCTATGATGTAGATACGTAAACACGTGCGGTACAAATGTGTTCTGTAATGTGAGTTTGTGTTCATTTAAAACCAGGTCACTTTGCAAGCCATGAGCCGTGCCTGCTCTCATTGTAATGTCCTGGAGTTATATACTCTAATGCGACTGTAATTTGATCAGAAAATATCATTCTCTGTTTGAAACTTATCAAAATGTATGGATTGTAAACAAATCAAAACTGGATGGAGATTGACATAATATAACACTAGTACAATTGTATTTTGTTGAAATAGTAAATTAATGTTAAGGAGTGATGAAAACAAATATAGTAATTCTGACAGTTTTTCATAATAATACATAGCAGTAGTATGAAATCTTCTTCTTTTTCTACCACTTTTCCCACACCTGTGTGGTCACGGGTGCGAACTGTGTCGCACATGTTGATTCGGCCCTCTTTTATAACCAGATGTCCTTCCTGACTCCAACTCTATGTGGAGGGATGTAATCACTATTGCGTGTTCCTGTAGTGGTTGGTTGTATTGTCTGAATATGAAGAAAATGTTGGGACAAACACAAACACCCAGTCCCCAGGCCAAAAGAACTAATCAGAGGTGATTAAAATACCCCACCCGCCTGGGAATTGAACCCGACTCCCTCTTGAGTCAAAGGCCTCAACGCTGACCATTCAGCCAATAAGTCTGACTGTAGCACGAAATGTCCATTGCAAATTAAATGTAACGGAAGACAGGTATGCTACAAAAAAAGTTGTGTACTTATTAAAAATGTGACTTAATTCCACAGACTTTATACTTTTATACTAGCGATATTTGAAAACCACATTAGAAAAATACAGTATAAACATAAATGACAATGTTGATTGGTACACCCAGTGTTGAAATGTGTAATGTGAATTCCAGACAACCAGGATAAATTATTTCATTATTATATGGCATAATGCATTCATGACAACCAATAAGACATTTCACGTTTGAATTTGTCCTACTTATATACGGAACATTCACTATAGCAAGTACGCCCAGCACACTCTGGTGACGTAATCGGGAACCAATTCCTCGCATGTGACATTGACTGCGATCTCGGAGTTGTAGGAACCGATTCTCACGATTCCAGGCGTCATTCACTCACATCACTATTTTTTTGGGTTGTTAATTGATAGGAAAGGACTGGGAAAGAAGTGGCAGTGGTGTTAACTGAGGACTGAGTATTTTCCTAGTGAAGAAATGGGTAAAAAGAAAAAATGGTAAAGCATCTTTAGGGATGCTAGTGGTAGGACTGGAATTCAGTATCTCTCAAATGCAAGATTACAGCTACACAGTCCATACTTTGCAGTCAAGTTGCTTGTTAACTTTAAATAGGATGGATTACTTAAGAGAAAAGTGGGTGTTGGTGTGAGGTGAGAGAAGCAGAGGGAGACCAAGGCACTAGACGTGGAACTGAAGAAGACCAATGTGTGAAGCGTGCACACCGAACACTGATGATGTACATGTAAATTCCACATAGTGTAATATTAATATCCTGCCCATTGGGTACTATTATTTTTGTGTCTGCCTCTTGGCACAGGCCAGAATAAATGTAGCTTCCACCAAAGTGTCTGTCTCTGCTGTGAAAGTTGTCAGAGCACAACTTGTGTTTCCGAGTGTTATGAAAGGTATTATTTGTAGGGTCAGTTGTGCGGAAAGCAGCGGTAATCTCCCTCACTTGTCATGCGTTGTACAGCTCTTTATAGGATCACCATGGTTTTTGTGGCTTCTTAATAACCACCTAATGGACTGAGCGGGGTAAGTAGGTAGTGTTGCGTGGCAGGGAACTTGCATTCTGGAGATGGTGGGTTCAAACTAAATCGTCCCTTTTCACACCAGGCACTGTAAGGGCATGGTTGCTTTTGTACCAAAAACTAACCACATGACCCTTTAGTAGGAACGTGTATCCAGGCAGCCTCCCATGCGGGCAAAATATTGAATAATGTATCATATGGTTTGAATTTTGTCTATAATAAACTAGTTGTTTGAATTATGTGTATTAATGAATAATTCTGTTCCTGTTCTTGAATTTTTCCTCATCTTTATTTTCAGGCATAATACAGCTTAACTTCCAAACGGAAGTGTGATCCGTCCATTCGACGACTTGCTATGGTTCACAGTTTGAAGAATGAGCGGGCATCCTTGGTTAAGTCTAATTTCTTGATATATTTTCTTTTCCTTTTTTCTTTAGTTGCATGATTTGAATTTTTCACGTTCTCCGTTCTATGTCACCATTACTACAAGTTGGCCACTGAAATTCTTAGAGCAGTTAGCCACTGAATGTATAGTGCAGGAGGCAGGACATAGGTCTCTCCTCTTGGTCGTAGATTTACCAAAGTAACCAGTAATTCACCACTTAAATTAGTTCCATTATGATAGATTTTTAATATGAGGAATTCTGTTGAATAGTTCTCGATTAATTTATTTAATATAGAATTACTTCAGTTATCAAAATCCAGCAGACTACAACAGGAGTGGATGGATCAACCGGATTGTCTTGGGAGGTTCTACCTGTCCTCCACCAATTTTTAGGATTACTTTTTTTTTTTTCCCCCTCCATTTATGGTGACAGCAAAACACTAAGTATATATAAAATAATGTTTTTGTTTGGGTGAAGATGTTATGAAACCAAATTGATTTATTTGCCAGTTTGTTGTTTTCCTTTAGCCTCTTGCAAATAATTAATTTTTTAACATGTATTTCCAAGGTCTTTCTAGTTTCCATTGTATTGTGGACAAACCTGATCATATATTTGATACTAGGATCGTGTGTGATCATTGCATACAAATTCCTCATAATATATAACTGAAATTGGACCCTTTTGGGGAAAATTCTCCCTCAGGGGCTCATGGCTTGTGAGGCGTGTGTGGCGATCACGGCGCCCCAGCCGAGTCTGGCATTACTTCTACTTACTTATGCCAGCTCCTCTCCTTCATCTTCCTGGCTTACCTCCCTTGGTCAACTCTTGTTTTTTCCTATTCCCGATGGTCTCTCGTCGACATGACCTTGGGATGTGGTATGTAATATACATTTTGTTCCGTATTGACAGTGAACAGTGGTAAACAGATGTCGACCTGTCCAATACCAAACATCTTTATTAGTAATAAGGGACTAGTTTCGACCCTGTAAACTGTATCATCTTCAGCCTTAATTACCAGTTAGAAAAACATAAAATCGTATACAACACAATGGCCGATATTCTTCTGAAATATAATATATGAAGCATATTGACAAATAGTGTTCATTAGCACTTGTTTCATGGTTAAATGTAGTTATTTATACTTCTCCTTGGTTGTATGAGTATTTTCTGTTCTTTGTAAATGTAATCTTAGGTAAAGCTATATGAATACACATTCAAAATTAAAGAGATAAATAAGTTAACGTAACACATTAAAATCTTCTTCCTGTAATGAATAGCAACATCTGTTGATATGGTAATTTTTTCATCTTGGTGTTGATGTATACCCCCTTCAGTGGTGGATCATCATAATCATTGTTAACCATCTCCAGTTGCCCAGGTGTGGTGTATGAGCCCCCTCCATCTCTGTCTCTCCATGAACCACTGTTTTCTCATCATCTCCCAATCTTGTCCTATCTCCTTGACATCTTTCTTCACCAGATCTGTTTATTTTCCTCTGGGTCTGCCCACTGATCTTTTTCCTTTTACTTATTTCATATTCTCTTCTTGCAGTCCTGCTTGCTCTCAATCCTTCTTATATGGCCAAACCACTTCAGTCTCGCTTTCTGAATACTCTGTAGTCTGGAGTCTCCTATTCCCACCTCCTCTCGGACGTTTTCATTCCTGAAATTGTCCTTCCTGGTCTTCTGCATTGTGGTGTGTATGAACTTAATTTCTACAGCTTGGAGTTTTGGTGGATATGTGTATATAATTATGTTAAGTTGGCAGGTATAACACTATCAATTTAATTACGATGTTCAGCTACAACATACGTTTCCAAAGAAGACAAGTTACTCATATAACCAAGGACATAAGTATAAATAACTATATTTTAACCATGACGCAGTAGTGCTAATGAACACTATTTGTCAATAAGTTCCGTATCTATTTCAGTAGAATATTGGTGATTGTGTTTTATAAGATTTTATGTTTTTTTTCTAACTGATAATAAAGGCTGAAGATGACCCAGTTTATAGGGTCGAAACTAGTTCCTTTTATCTAATAAATATATTTGGTATGTAATCAAATGATATTGAATAGGTGGACCTCCCTTACTTTACTTATATAATAATAATAATAATAATAATAATAATAATAATAATAATAATGTTATTTGTTTTACGTCCCACTAACTACTTTTAAGGTCTTCGGAGACGCCGAGGTGCCGGAATTTAGTCCCGCATGAGTTCTTTAACGTGCCAGTAAATCTACCGACACGGGGCTGTCGTATTTGAGCACCTTAAAATACCACCGGACTGAGCCAGGATCGAACCTGCCAAGTTGGGGTTAGAAGGCCAGCGCCTTAACCGTCTGAGCCACTCAGCCCGGCCCTTTACTTATAAATGAACTTGGGAATCCTATTTATGTTCTTTGTCTTTCCATTCCTGTCTTCCTTGTACAGTTAATACTCTTCAGTTATGACCCCTTATCTAAAGCCTGTATTCACGAACGTCAGTTACTTCTGTTATCTTAAATTTCCAAAACTCGGATAATGTCATTATCTCAGGTGACGTTCACTTCTGTGTTCACCACAGAATTTATCATCTCAGTTCACCGAAACTAAGTTTTAGTTTCAATCTGAATTTGAACTGTAAATTTTTCATACTGACCCACACTACTATCGAAATGTAAAGAAATTTTGGATTCCATTCAGGGTTAGCAAATAATTTGCATAAATTATGTCCGCTATTGAACAGAAAGAAAGAAAGAAAGCGTAATATGACTTTCAAAGAGAGTGAATTGTTTTTTAATTTGGTGGCGGAAAGCGTTAACAACATAGAGAATAAGAAATCAAATTATAGCCTACACATGGTATACTGTATTTCACTAAAGAATAAGGCAGTATTCCTTAATTCTTCATTAAAAAGTCACCCAGTCGTGTACCGTACAAGATATAAGGTGTAATTGAGAATTCATCTTAGGCCATGAATGACCTAGGACAACATTTCACATCAACTATCGCCTCGCAAATGACATGATTAGTATGTGGCACAGAACTTGATTTGCCAACAGAGTGGCTGCAAAAATGCCAGCTTTTGGAGCACTGTACCAAACTTCTTGCCAATGATACCTGTACCCTAACTTTTTGCAGCAAAATTATGGAAAAACTTGCGGGTGCTATCCGTATGCTATCGGTATGTTTGTAGGATGTCTAGTACCTAATGGTATAATTCGTCAGCATTAATCCTTCCTTTCTATTTTCTCATTAGCATATTCATAGAAACTACGAGGGAAATTATTCTTCTTGGCTCATTTAACGTGTGTGCAAAATTAACGTATATCAGTGATTCCCTGGTACGTGCCCTTCCTTTGTTAGTGTACTTCCTTTTGTAATACATTCACCCTGCGTTAATGGTGGACTGATAAGCAGTAAAAATAGTTCTAATTTTGTTTAGATTTAGAGCATGTATTTTTTAGAAATTCGCTATGTCGGACTGATTATGCAGTGCAATTTCCAATAGTTCTAATTTTGTTTAGATTTAGAGCATGTATTTTTTAGAAATTCGCTATGTCGGACTGATTATGCAGTGCAATTTCCCTGTAGTATACTAAAATTCCTTGCAGTAATCAAATTGTTTATTTATACTCCAGTTTTTTAATATTTAATTTGTCTCATATTTTTACATCTATATCATTGTATTCATTTGGAGAAATTCTCTCTCTCCATTTTTCAGTACCTACGTATGTCTTCAAGTGTTCAGTTATGGGTGTCACTTTAAAAATGTTTTTCCTAAATTTTATTTTATTTTAGTTTAATTTAGTGTTAATGCTTTGAATTTAACTGGATTCCATGGTATACATGAACAAAATTCACTCATGAAATCAAGCTTTTTTTTCTGCTCTTAGGATACGAT
This sequence comes from Anabrus simplex, assembly GCF_040414725.1. Classification (NCBI taxonomy): domain Eukaryota; kingdom Metazoa; phylum Arthropoda; class Insecta; order Orthoptera; family Tettigoniidae; genus Anabrus; species Anabrus simplex. Next base: position 1,118,819,261 of record NC_090266.1, on the reverse strand, counting down.
TGTAATTTGTTGAAATATCTGTATGCATGCTGATAAGGAACAGATTTCCTAATCTGTTCTGAATCTTGGCTTTTTCTGTAGTTTTCAGGACAATACTATTGCAATAATGACCACTGTTTAGGTGTTCAGGAATATTGTAATATACTATGTGAATTGTTCAGATTTGATCAGTCCTCTGAAATGTATGAAGCATGTAGTTTGATGTAGTATATTCATGTTTTCGTCCACATTTTATGTATATATTTTGCTGTATATAGCATTTTTAGTAATGTATAAATTAATGAAATTTAATCTACATTCTAAATGTTTCTTCTTTCTTCAATTCTTGATGTTAAATATTACCATCTCAGTCTGCTAGTCTTGTAACATCTTGTCATTGTGGCCAAGACCCTGTTCACGCTGTACTATTAGAGTCCCCAGCTCAGAGTGCTGCATTGATGTCCTTTGCATCCTTCACAACTGCTGTAGGCAAAACGCATCCAACTGAAAAGTTTTCCATTTTAGGTAATTCCCTTGTTCAGGTCTTTCTGTTATTTTGCTAGCAATTTTGTCATGAAGGACTGAGATTGCTATTTTTCATATCAGTTCGCTTTGTAGTTGGAAGGTGGGGTGCACGTTAGTTAAGGGGATTCTTTCAATTGAGGCTGAAGAATTTCATTCAAAATTTCACTATACGCGAACCTTTTCTTGAGCCCGATTTGTACGGGGTGAGGTGTAAGGAGGGAGCATTGCCGGTTCCAGTTATTCTGCCAACTGGATCGAAATGAAATCTGAATTGAATCGATAATATGATCGATCGATATGAATTTTCTAAACATTGATTATCTTACGTCAACAACTGTGTCGCACGTACATTATTTAACATTATATAACATTTCTCGATCAGAATCTTATTACTAGTATGAATTATATAGTTTGGCTTTGCTGTGTAAACAACAACAGTACTAGTTCGTGAAGTGTACCCCAGATGTTGCGCAGCGATGAATAAGCGATTCATAGTTTGTTTCAAAGGTTGCCTATATGGTTGTCGAAGATAACCGAGGTCTACCGATTCAGCAGTAGGGAGCTCAGGGCTCAAGAAAAGGTTCGCGTATAGTACACACACTAGTGGTGGCTGCTTCAAACAGGGATTGAACTTCATCTATCCTGTCTGCCCTCCCTTGATCAACTCTTGTTCATTTCAGACCGCGACACTATTGGAGCATTCAGGGGCTAGGGAGTCTTTGTTTTTCACACTCTTCATAGCCCTTGTCCTTCTTTGGCTGAAATCTTCATTTTTCATAGTGTCGGGTCCCTTCCATTTTTTTTCTCTGATTAGTATTGTATACTTCCTCTTAAAACAATAACCACCACCTCCTCCTCCTCCTTACTAGTCTTGATTCTGGACGGTAATTTTAGTCATATAACTGAAACAGACCATGGAATCAAGTGGTATCAAAGATATTATTAGGATATTTTCAGGATCTTCTTGTACTCAATTACAGCAGTTTTTCCTACAAGTTGAGAAAATCTTGTTTTCTAAGGATCTTGTATAAGCATTTTTAGATATTTGGTGGTTCATATCCTTCAATGGTTAGGTAATGTTTATTTGCAATAACAGATTGGAGTTTACTGGGACCATAGAATTGCAGTCATAAGTGTAATAGTAGTCTGGTTCTCTGTAAGGAATCTCTTGTGTTAATTGTTTAGACAGACTGTTGCAAGAGTGAACTGGGATTCAGTTTTGTTTTAATTATTACTTGTGTATTTCTTGATTTTTTTTTTTTTTTTTTAAATTAAAAAAATTAAATTTCCATTTCTGGTGCTAGCCTAAGTTTAAAAAATTTAAGTTGGCCTCTTGATGAAAATCATTCTTAATCTCTCTTTTTGAGTTAATTTTTTAAAAATACCTTTCAGCTGTCATTGTCTGTCTGCAGCCTGAGAGTAGAGTTTTGACATAGTTATTTTAGTTATTTTTTGATGTCAGTCTCCTTGATTCAATTATGATGGTGTATATGTGGACAAGTTTTGATTAGTATGTTTAATCATTTCCTTTTTGTAGCCGATTTACTGTTTGTTAATGCAAATGACTTTACTTTTATTAGTATTTTTTCACGTGCTTAAAAAACACCCACTTATACCTCAGTCTTGTGACGTAAAGGGCACATTGAATTATTAAGTGTGGAACGGCGGTGGTGAATAAATAGATCGATGATGGACATATGAAAGTAAGAGCAGAATTGTAAAACACTCGCAATAATCAGAGACCAATACGACAGGCAGTTATAAAAGAGCAAGTAATATATTTAAACAGCTGGTCTGACTAATGTGGTAGCATAAACAAACCGAAGTGTCTCGAAATATGGAATGCAGTGGAAAGGATTGCTGTCCTTCACAAAATATGAGATTGTTTCGCATCAAACAAAGTTCACATTTTAAAATACAAAGTGAAAGCAAATAGGCAGGGTGCACGAGGAAGCTTATAGCTGAGTCCATTTCCAACGGTGTCCGCAGTAAGTACAACTGGAAAAGGATCATGAGAACGAGTGAAACCGTGATCAGGGGAAAAGAAGCAAACGCCTTTTCATAATAAACATGTATTACAATGAGAACCAAAATGATTACAAGAAAAAAGTAGAACAATTAATTGAAGTGAATGACAATATTTAAGAGCAGATAATCGAACTATGAAATGGGAGCACCGTAAAATAGGGGAATAAATACAGATTATCAACCCAAAGTAGCTCGACTCAATACAAGGGATCAAAACACCAGAAAGATTGACCAGAATTTGACAAGGAATATCCTAGCGATACATTACCAGAATTTATTTGGTTTTTAAAAAATTTAAAAGATATTAAGGCCACTGTACAATTTCAGTAAAGAAAAAGAAAACCCCCAGGATAGGATGGAAGGAAAACAGCAGATGTCGGGAGGAAAGAATAGAAAAAACCTAGGGCTGGCAGAAGGGATAAGAAAGGTAGAACCTGCAAATGTATTTATAAAGTCATGAGCTCACACGGAAACTAGGCATTACTAACAGACTGTAAAAGCCACAAATAGTACAGTTAGTTTCTTGCATCTGTTCACAGAGGTTTTTGTCCATGAGTTCAGTTCACTATTATTCACTTACAACTGGGGAATGAAATTTAGGAAAAACCCATGTATAATGTTGCGACGAAACACGAAAGTCTACAGCTCTGTCTTGCAATGATAGCAAGCATAGACTCACTTTACCAGCCAGTATGGCATATTGAAAAAGGAAGAACAGTTTCAAGTGAAATTAGAAAGCAGGAAGTGAAGATAAATATAAAGTCACTCAGCCAGCCAGCGGTCTTGAGTATGGATATTGAACAGCAGACAACATAAACAATGCATGCGGACCAGCTGTGAATGCAAGTAAAAGAAGTCCTCCCTCCACACAGTTCGTTCGCTAAGTCAGACTCGCTGATCGAGGCAAGAGCAGGCCAATTTATACTACAAAGGAAAAGTCCAGAAAAGCCCAGAGCGCATGATGACAGCACACGCAGCGTGGAGACGGGAGGGAACGGAGGGGGTGCAGTAGTAAGCAGAGAGCCGGCTGGGCGAGTGGACGGAACACACGCCGAGGTTAGTAACAGCAGTAGAACAGTCGAACACATAGAATTGTAGAGATAGGGGAGCACGTTACAGTCTTCGGTGCAACAATGACAGTTTGAACTTCTTCTGCATGTAACCAGTTTGCAGCTAGTATGTAGAATCGTTTAATTTTCAGTTTGGTAGTGTATAGTTCTTGGAGTTATTGTGTATAATGAGAGGAAACAATTATCAAACTCAAGTATAGAGATAAAATTTGAATTTGTATTTAGTTTACATGTTCAATGTAGAACGGTCCAACATTATGATTAGATAATTATTTTTTAAAGGTATCTTGGGGTAGGCTATATATAGTGTGAGGAATTTCTGTGTTGGGACCTAGCTTTGCATAATATATATCTGTAACTTCTTAAGTGAATTCAGCTTTTTTCCTTGTGTCTTCAGGCTTGTTGATGTAGAATATGTTACATTTATTCTTGCAAAACTGGTCTAATACAAATCATTTCTGACTTAATACTTGTTACTAAATTGCTATCTTATGTTTGTATATTTTGATAGTTTGATCACAAATAGATCAAGATAACATTGATAATTAATTTTTTTTTTTCCTTGTAGCTGTTACATTAAAAGGATGGAGAGAGGAAGCAAACTTTCAGTGTTTCTGTTATTGAAAAGAAAAGTGAAGTCTCTTGATAGTGATGTTAAGTACAAAAGTGATAATTTGGTGTTTCCTATGAACCAAAATCTCTTGCGACCACAAACAGCAGTGGGACCTGTTTGTATTGATCTAAATTGCACTGGAAGAAATATAATGCAATTGATTAGTTATAACAAGGGAAGGGATTTTAAGGTGAATAGTATGGTCAGAACAAGGGATAATAAAGGTTCTGAAAATGCATACAAAAAGGTGAAAAAAAGGGTGTTGATGAAATCACTTTCAGTAAGGTTTAAAAATTTCATGAATTATTTTCCTTATCCCATTTACTGGGTTCTGATAATCAACAAACTTGCTGTAGTGGATTACACACAGAATTTCAATGTTTCTGACAGTAAGTTGCTGGCACTTCGAGCTCAGTAGATGCTTGAAGGATCCGTAATGGGAGTACATCAGAGGATTCAACATCAAAGTTTAATATTCATTACATGTTTGCTCTACTGGATGTGCTGATTTATTGTTTCTTTGATACTTGTCATCGATTGCAGTATTGACTTCGCAAATGGCACATCAGTGAATGATGCCATCAGTTTCAGAGATCTGTTGAATATGAAGAAAAAACTGTAAATTTCTTAAATGCAGATAAAAGTGGGGTAGCAGGTGCTGAAACATGAAATAGAAAGGGAAAAGGGGACAAAATGTAGTAATCTCACTAAAAGCTGCAACAAATTGTTTATTTTGCTAGATTTCATGTCCCCAAATACAAATATTGACCTATCGGTATGAAAATAGCTATATTTTTGGAGAGGTGGTGCACCTTAAAATCCCTTCACTAGTTACGATAGAAAAGCAGTTATCAGAAGTGATGTTTCGTATAAGGGGTATCTTGTTTAAACATTAGGTGTAGTAGTTTTGTATTAATTTTTGTTATGTTTGTAACTATAGTGATTTATGATATTTATTGCAGATTCTGTCAGTGCCCACTTCACTCATACACGTGAAATAGTGCTTCCTTTCTTTATTGTGAGAGTGGTTATGCCATTCTTATGTTCTGTAATGCTAAAACCAACAGTGGGATTGTGGTACTGCAGTGGATTTGGCCAGTTACTTTGAGAACTGCAATTCACTGCATGTCACCAGTGTGCACATTTGTGCCTCTTTAGGTTACGTTGTGTTTCTGTGTTGTAAATAAACATCTCAATGAAGCATATTTTCATTATCTTGCCATTGTACATATTTGTAATTATCTGTAGCTGTAAGGATAAGGGCATGTTGTATATTTAGAATGTAATTTTGATATTTAATTATATTAGCAGAATTCACAGTATGCAGCTGTGTTTGGACATAGTTATTTTTTGATATTCTCATTGATTAAAAAATAACGCTGTACAGGTGAAGTTCTGTTTTTAATTATTACGCTTTACCATTTCCTTTTTGTTGCATTTAGTGTTAAGACCGTCACTGCAGTGATATTTTCGCATGTGGACTAAATTTTACTGCTTGTAATCAAACTTCTCATTTCTGCTTCTAGTATGTAATTCATAACATTATTAACATTTAAGTTTTTAATTACGATTTGAAAATATAACTGATTTGGGGATATATCAAATAACCATTTATGTTAAATTGAAGTGGGGCTAAATTTGTCTTTCTCTTTCCGTTCCGATTTATCTCCTAGGCCTCACTTTAAAGATTTTGAACGTTGTGTAGCATTATGATTTAAGCAGTAGTCACAAGGGACAATCGGCAATGGTTAAGTCACCAATCACAATGAAGTTGGAAAACACATTGAGGTACACGTAAGAAAGATGTCGGCATTAATTTTGGGTACCGACGTTCATTAGGGCGTTAACTAAGGGGCCTGAAAGTTGCGACATTTCAAGTTCCGCGTGATCAGCTTCTGACCTACGCTTAAATTATTATTTACTTCTAAAACGCCTTAAAGCTGTTGTTAGTGTCTTTTAGAGTGGGCATACATATGAAATTAATTAAATTATATCACCCACCATTAAATAAATCACCCACCTTTAAACGTTGTTAAATACCTTTTTATTTAAAGAAATTATGTGCCCGGGTAGGGGATTTCATTGAATGTAATGAGATTCGGTACCTCAGGATATCGAAACCTGGTTACAGGTCCAGTTCTTCTTTCCATGTCCCCTCCCCTCATTTTGTGTATGCTATCAATTGTATCATAACGAAACAAAATCACGGACAACAACATTTGTAAACTCAAGAGTTTGAAACTACTGGTATTTTCCGTATTGTGTACTTGGGTATAAGGAATGTATAATTTTGGTGGTAGTCTTAGTGGTCAAGCATTTAAAGTCTCGTTCCAAAATTTAAGGGCTATCCAGTATCTGTGTTAATACCCTTTTTTCCTTAATTGGTAAATCAATTTAGAATGTCTCCATTGATAATTTCGAAGTGTAATGTGGTTTTGAGTATTTAATTTGTACTTTTTCTTGTTATTAACTCCGTACTGATTGGTAATTGCAGAAAAGTGTAGTTTTGAACTGAAATTCTCTGCTCGTGAACAACCTTTTTCCCTCCTAGTAGCTGATATATTAAATGGATGAAGAGAGGAAGCCAAATTTCAGTGTTTCTGATACTGAGAAGAAAAGTTAAATTCATTACCTGTGTCTTGGTAGTGATCGGTGTTTCATGTGAACCAAAATTTTTTCCAACCACAAATTTCAACGAGACCTTTTCATTTTTAGAATGTAATTTTGATATTTAATTATATTAGTATGCTTACTTGTAGATCAATAAGACCTGTCAAGAGCAGTGTTGTTTTTGCAGTTATTTGATACTGCTAGTTCTCTGCTTGTAAAAATGAATCTGATTTACTGTTTGTTCATGCTAATGACTTGACCTTTATTAATATTTTTTTTCACGTGCTAACAAATTACTTTCATTTATCTCAGTGGCATTTTACATTCTTTCTTCGGTATACAGTGTCATTTTTTGGGTCCACTGCATTTGCAGCTAGTATGTAGAATCATTTAGTTTTCACTTTGGTTGTGTATTGTTCATGGAGTTATTGTATGTCAAGAGAGGAATCATAATTATCGACCCCAAATATGGAAATAAAATTCAATTTAATTACATTGGGCTCTCTTTAATTCGACTCTAAAGGGAATCGGGAATAATTTGATTCATCTGAAGTTCAAATGAATAAAGAATTACAATTTTAATGAAAATATGCTACAGTACTGTAGAAAGACAAAGTTTAATACATTCATTGTAATGAATAATTATTATTAGAGCATTATGCATTCTACTGTACCTTAAGAGCTGCTATGTTGTCCTGTATTTCACACGAAAATGGACTGTATAAAGACTTGTAAAACAACAGCATTAACACACAATTTAGCGCTTGTAACAATACCCTTAATTCCATTGCTCTCTTAAAAATGTTGGTATTATTTGGTTGTTTGGGGGTTTGTTCAGTTTTTATGATATACAGAACCTTCATTTTCATTTAAAGCTTAAAACGTTTCATCATAAACAATCGACAGAGTTTCAGCAAATCTTCATAAACTTCCTACCTCCTAGAAGGATTGAGACGTTGGAATGGGCTTCTCTATGATGTTATTACAGCTCTCCTCTTCATCATTGGACGAATTGGAAGTTTGTAGCACTTCTGGCAGAATCTAGTCTCCTGTCAGATCTTCACATACTGCAACTTCAGTAACATCAGCTAATTACACACCATATCTGACATCAGACGCTACTTCTTGCCATCACTCAGGTAGCAGGTGCTCCTCTAGTCTTTCTGTAACAATTTCTGCATTAATTCCTTTATTACTGGCTTGACGAATTGGGAAGTGGGGGAGTGGGAAGGCAACGTTTTCCGGTGGCCAAGTGCGGCAGGCAATGGTCAATGGGATGCTGATCCTGCATTAATTGCCATTCACAGAAATAAAATTTAAGTCTGTTAACAATAGCGGCTACCTGATCATAACTACGAAGCTACCATAAAAGTAGAGTATTGGTGGGAGTTGAAGGCTTTAATTCGTGGAATGGCTACAATCCAGACTGTGAATTATCAAAATTACAGCTTGAAAAATTCAAAATTCCATAGAAATTCTTTTGCATTGATTAGAATAGGAATTTCAAATAGAACACACTTTTATTTGAATTATCCAATGTCGTAATACCAGAGTCCAGTGTATTAATTTTCCATATTTAATGTAGGAATGTCTGGAATGATGAGTAGATTTATTTCTTTTATTGATATCGTGTGTTAGGCTAAAGTGTGAAGAACTTCTATGTTGGAACCCAGCTCTGCATAATATATTTCTGTAGCTTTTCTTCTTGTATCTTCAGGGTTGTCAATGTGTAATATGTCATATCTCTTCAGGCAACACCTGGACTATTACAAATCACTTCTGACTTCATACTTATTTCCAAATTCTATCTTATGTTTGTATATTTTGATAGTTTGGTCACAAATAGATAAAGCCAACATTAAGTAGTTCATATATCTTTTCTTTTTTCCTTCTTGTAGCAGTTATGTTAAAAGGATGAAGAGAGGGAGCAGACTTTGTGTTTCTGCTCTTGAAAAGAAAAGTGAAATTCATTATCTGTCTCTTGATAGTGATGCTAGGTACTGTAGTGATGATTTGGTGTTTCATATGAACCAATATTCATTGCAGCCGCAAATTTGAATGAGACCTGTCCGTATTGGACTGTAATGAATTTGTTCACTTATAAGTAGAGAAAATCCTAAAGGGGTATCATGTTTAAACCTTAAGTGTAGTAGTTTTGTATTGATTTTTGTTATATTAGTCAATTATAGCATAAGATTTATGATGCTTATTGCATATTCCATCACAGCCATCGCAGCCGAATATGACAAATATGGAGTGTATTTTGTCAGTTACTTTGAGAACTGAAATTCACTGCATTTGTACATTTATGCCTCTTTAGTTTAAGTTTCTTTGTTGTAAATTAATACCTGAGTTAAGTATATTTTCATTATCTCATCACTGTAAATATTTGTAGCTGTAAGAATTAAGGCATGTTGAACTTTTAGAATGTAATTTTGATATTTAATTATGTTAGTGCGTATAGTTGTAGATCAGCAAGTCATGTGATAAATTTTTCTGTGATTATTTGCAAGGAATTTTAGAGTTTTATGGATATCTTTAATCTTTATAGTACCATTTTGTGTGAATTTGCTGCAGAACTGTAATTTTGGGAATCATCTAGGTAGTCAAATTTGCTGTATGCAGCCTGAGAGTGGTGTTTTGACATAGTTTTTTAAAATGTATTTTTAATGACGATCTTCTTGAAGACTCTTGTTTTTAATAATAATTATTGTTATCTTTCATTTCCTTTTCTGTAGCATTTAGTATTAGGACAATGTCACTGCAGTAATTTTTTTGGCACGTGGACTAAGTTATACTGCTTGTAATGAAGCTACTCATTTCTGCTTCCAGAATGTAATTAAAATCATTTAAGTTTTTATTTGTGATTTGAAAATTTGACTTGGATTTAGGCATATGTCAAATAATCACTTATATTGATTAAATTTAAGTGAGGATAAATTTTTCATTCCCTTTCGGTTCTGATTTACCTCTTAGGCTTCACTAAATAAAGACCAATGCTTTTAAACTTTGTGTGGGGTCGATGACCTTCGATGTTAGGCCCCTTAAAATAACAAGCATCATCATCATCAAACTTTGTGTAGCAGTATAATTTAGGTAGGAGTCATAGTGAACAAGCATTCGAGTCACGTTCCAACATTTAAGGGCTATCAAGAATTTGTGTTAATACCCTTTTTTCCTTAATAGATTAATCAATGTAGAATGTCTGTTGTGGTAAATTCGAATTAGTGTTATGTGAATTTGTATATTTTGTAAGTTTTTTTGTGTATTAGCTCCATTCTGATTGGCAGTTTACAGAACCATATAGTTTGTTACTCATGAACAGACTTGATGGTCGTTCATGTGGAATATAATTATGTCAGGTTTTTCTTTTTTTCTTTTCAAATATTAGTTGTAGTGAGGATCACTTTATGCCTAGAGATAGTATTCCCCTCTTCTGTTTTGTATATGGGCTACTGGGATGTTCTCTCTCAAAGTAATTTCAGCTAATGGCCACCATATTGCCCTTGGTAGACATCAGCTTCGCTTCAGTTGAGCGATGGCTTCCTTTGCCTTGTCTGGCATTAGGTGTCATACTTCAAGGCGGGTCTGGCTTTAATCTTGTTAATTTTTCTGGAAGCTTCGTTGACTGAGGCCGTGGCAGGTTTGACAACCATCTTGTTTAAGTTACCTTGAAGCTAAACGGGCATGCACCTGTCGCTCGCAACACATGTCTGCATTCGCCATAAGTTCAACCAACATTGATGCGGTGCTCGACATCATCGTTGATGGTTGTGTTGGTCTTAGTGGCAGTGCGGAGGAACTTTGACCTCTTAGAGCTGTGTTGTTTCTGCGGTTATTTGATACTGCTAGTTCACTGCATTTAAGAGTGGGTCTGATTTACTGTTTGTTCACGCTAATGCCGTGACCTTTTTAATATTCTTTTTTCACGTGCTACCAAATTACTTTCATTTATCTCAGTCGCATTTTCCATTCCGTCTTAGGTGTAGCAGTGTCATTTTGAGGTTCTCTGCATTTGCAGCTAATATGTAGAATCATTTAGTTTTCACTTTGGTTGTCTTCTGTTCATGGAGTTATTGTAGGTCAAGAGGGGAATAATAATTATTGATCGCAAGTATGGAAATGAAATTTTAATTTGTAATTACATTGGACTCTTTAATTTGAACTCCAATGGGAATGAAAATTAAATTGAATGATATTGATTTCAAAATTATAAAAAAATCAAAATGTTAATGAAAATTAGTAGAGTACTGTACAAACGCATAAAATTTAATAAATTTATTGTAGTGAATAATTATTATTGGAGTATTATGCATTCTTCTGTACCTTAAAAGCTGCCATGTTGTCCTGTATTTTAGATGGAAGTTTTCGCACAAAAATATACTGTACAAACACTAGTAAAACAGCCTTAACACATCATTTTTAGCACATGTAACTATAGTTTAATTCAATTGCTCTCTGAAAAATGTTAGTATTTTTGTTTGTTTGTTTGGGTTTGTCTAGTTTTACATGATAGACAGAATCTTCAATTTCATTTAAAGCTTGAAACGAGGCATCACAAACATTTCAGAGTTTCAACAACTCCTCATAAACTTCCTACCGGTATGGAAGATTGATACATTGTTGGTGCAGGCTTCTCTGTGATGTAATTATAGCTCTCCTCTTCATCATTGGATGGATTGGAAGTTTGTAGCACTTATGGCAAAATCTAATCTCATGTCAGATCTTCACATACTGCAACTTCAGTAACATCAGCTAAATGCACACCATATCTGACATCAGTGACTACTTCTTGCCATCACTCAGGTAGCAGTTGCTCTTCTAGTTCTTCTGTAACAATTTCTGCATTATTTTTTTTATTACAGGCGAGACGATTTAGGGATGGGTGACGGGGAAGGGGATGTTTTCTTGTTATCAAGTGCAGATGTCCACAGGCAGGTGATGGTCAGTGGGATGCCGATCCTACATTCATTGACATGCACAGAGATAAAATTTAAGTTTGTTAACAATAGAGACTACCTGATCATAACTAGGAAGCTACCATAGAAATAGAGAATTAGTGGGAGTTACTTGAAGGCTTCAATTCATGGTATGGTTACAAAGGTAGGTTAACTTGCGGTTCAATCCGGCTTTGAATTATCGAAGTTAAAACTTCTAAAATGCAAGTCAGGTACACATTTTTTGCATTGTTTAGAATAGGAATTTCAAGGAGAATTCACTTTTATTCAAATTATCCATTGTCGAATTAACTAAAGTCCACTTTATTAAGATTCCATATTTAATGTGGAATGATCTAGAATTGTGATTAGATTTATTTCTTTTATTGATATCTTGTGGTAGGGTAAAGTGTGAGAAACTTGTATGTTGGAAACTAACTCTCCTTAATATATTTCTGTAGCTTCCGTTGCAAATTCAGCTTTTCTTCTTGTATCTTCAGGCTTGTCAAGGTTGAATATGTCGTATCTATTCTTGGAACAGATCATTTCTGACTACATACTTTTTACTAAATTGCTATCTTATGTTTGTATATTTTGATAGTTTGGTCTCAAATAGATCAAGCAGACATTGAATAGTTCATATATTTTTTCTTCCTTTTTCCTTCTTGTGGATGAAGAGAGGAAGCCAACTTGCAGTGTTTCTGATCTTTGGGTGGGGGGAAGGAGTGAAATTTGTTACCTGTTCCTTGGTAATGACGATAGGTACTGAAGAGATAATTTGGCGTTTCATGTGAACCAATATTCACGCAACCACAAATTTCAATGAGACCTATTCGTATTGAACGATATTGCAATTGTTTACTCATAGGTAGAGAAAACTTAGGTGTAGTAGTTTTGTATTGATTTTTTTAAAATATTAGTTAATTGTAGAGTATGATTTATGATGCTTATTGCATATTCAATCACAGCCTACATCAGTGAAGTGTATAAAATATGCAGTGTACTTTGCCAGTTAATTTGAGAACTGAAATTCACTGCATTTGTACATTTGTGCCACTTCAGGTTTAGTTTCTGTGTTGTAAATTAATATAGGAGTTAAGTATATTTTCATTATCTCATCACTGTAAATATTTGTAGCTGTAAGAATAAAGGCATGTTGAATTTTTAGAATGTAATTTTGATATTTAATTATGTTAGTGTGCATAGTTGTAGATCAATAAGTCATTTGAGAAATTTTTCTTTGATTATTTGCCAGGAGTTTTAGAGTTTATGTATATCTTTCATTCTTTAGTCTTTATAGTACCATTTTGTGTGAGATTGCTGCAGAACTGTAATTTTGGGTATAGCGTTGGTAGTCAGATTCACAGTATGCTGCCAGAGAGCAGTGTTGTGACATAGTTATTTTAGTAATTATTTATGTCTGTCTTCTTGATTAAAAAATCATGGTGTACATGTGGAGAATCTCTGTTTTTAATTGGTATTATCTTCCATTTCTTTTTTTTTTTTTTTTTTGTTTACTATTAGGACAATGTCACTACAGTGATTTTTTTTTTTTTTTTTTTTTTTTTTTTTTGCACGTGGACAAAATTTTACTGCTTCTAGTATGTAGGCCTAATTAACATAATTTTAAAGTTCTAGTATGTATGTAGGCCTAATTAACATAATTTTAAAGTTAAGTTTTTAATTACGATTTGAGAATGTAACTCGGATTTGGGAATATAACAAATATTTATATTGATTAAATTCAAGTGAGGGTGAATTTTTCATTCCCTTCTGTTCTGATTTGTTTTGTTTGGCTTCAGTTTAAAGAGGAACGGTTTTGAACTTCGTGTAGCAGTATAATTTTGGTCGTTTTGTTAGTGAACAAGCATTCACGTCACATTCCAGAATTTATGCATTCTACTGTACCTTAACAGCTGCCATGTTGTCCTGTATTTTAGTTGGAAATTTTTGTATGAAAGCAGAGTTGCCAGCTATTTCAGATTGTCCGGATTTCACCTCACGATTACGGAATTACGGTCAAAGGGGGAAATTATTACGGAAAAGCTGTCATTATCACGAAAAAATAATTTTCTACGGGGAAAAAGAAAAGAAGGAAAAAATGTTCAGTCCTTTCGAGCCTTTCTCCTAAATCGTCCTCATTTCAATGCTTGTGAGTTGGCAGTGATACTTATTCGAGTGCAACTTCCTTTTGCTACCCATAAGCGTTGTAAAATTCATTGTGAATGAAGGAGCTCAGGCGCTGATCTTCTCCACTATAAATCCTTCAGTAATATTATATTCGCTGTGTTAAGTGTACCTGACAGTTGACGGAAAGATTGAGAAAGAAGTGAGGCCTATATTAAGCACATTTGCACTGGAATAGCTTATGATTCAGAAGACGAAAATGTTATCACAGTGGGAAGGATGCTTTGAGGGAAAACTACACTGAAAAGCAGCTGCAGCTTTAGAAACAAGCTACAAGGAATGAGCAGCATTTAAAGGAACATATTTTGTAAAAATCCATGCGGTGTAGCCTATGGAGTTCTACCTGTTTTATCACAGAACTTACAGGTTGTGTGCAAATTGTATTGTGTATTATGATATACTTTCAAATAGATTGCTAGAGGGAAGGGCAAAAGGGGTGTCATTATCGAGAAGAAATGAGCAAGCTTTGGACTTGACTCAAAATTTTTCTCGGGGGTGGGGGTGATTACTGATAATCCACTTCAAAGGTTGGCACCTCTGTGAAATTAATACTGTATAAACACTATTAACAATTTAGTACATCTAACAATACACTAATACCATTGTTCTCTTAAAAAGTTAGTATTCTGGAATTCTGCCCTCTTTCAGTATTTTCTACCTCAGTTTCAAACTCTGGTATTGCCTCAGTGATTGTGAGCGACTGACAGAACTTTGCCCAATCTTCTCGGCCTGTGATGTAAAAAAAATCATCATTGCGGCTGAATGGCATATGCTAAACGCGTCGCAATAAATTCCGGTCGGAGGAGCTGCCGTATCCAGAACACCTCTCCAGATAAGGCGTGTTTAGGTAGAAACCTCGGCCATCCCATGACATAAGTAGCCCAGCTGAGGTATCCCGCTATTTGTTGGCACCAGGGGAATCAGCTGGAGGATCCGGTTCTGCGTCGAGTGATGAAGACACACTTCTTGTGCTGGGATGTCGATGGTCACACCGAGTTATGTGAGTATGTCGACTGGTTGAAGTATTGACTTGGAACAATTGGTGGTAATTCCCAATATGACCGTCATATACAGGCAGACCTCATCAGCTAGTTGCTGAGTGAGATCTGGCGCATGCATTAGCCAGTCGTCTAGATAGGCGATCATCTGGACGGGGTACTCCTGCTGGATGATTTCAGCTACGGCCGAAGCCCATCTCTGCATGACCGATGGGGCACTCCTTTGCCCCATCGGTAAGCGGGTCCAGACGTAAGTGTGGCCCCTGTAGCGTACGCCAAAATTATGCAGCGAGACAGGATCCAGTGGCAGCTGAAAGAAGTTGCTTCGGAGGTCGATCTTAATAGCCTTATGGTGAGGTGGGATCCGATGTAAGGCTTCAGCAGGCCATCTAAGTGAAAATGAGGGGCGTTGGATGTAAGGCGTCCAGGGAGAAAGGTCGAATATAATACGAGCTGTCCCGTTTTCCTTAGGGACTAAGAAGAGTGGGAATGCTGAGGTAGCTTGGTCAGGTCAAGGATACGGTGGTGGAGTAAGTCGTCGACTGCCTGGTCGAGGAGGGCACTCGGGCGAATGTTACAAAAGACACGGGTAGCATCCGTGGTTTCGGTAGGAAGACGCCCCGGGAGAGAATGGGGTAAGCATATGTCCCCAGTGGCGTCTCCAGATAAGGCACCGGATGGGCGAGGGGTACGGCTACGGAGACGTATTGACGGGGCTGTGGTCGTGGCCGGAGAATCGGCGGACGAAGAGGATCTGGGTGAGGCAGGGACTGTATGAAACTGGCGTTGGCCGTGAAGTCTGAGTCTTGATCATCGTCGCTGTGGCTGGCGGAGTCGCAGGCGTCCCGGTCCTCCTTGGCATCATCTCGAGGAGAGGTGGATGATGTCGCTGGACCATCGTCGGACATTATGTCCCACGGCGCTGAGCGAAGACGAAGCTCTTGGACGGCGGGGTACACATCCTGGGGGATGAGTGGCATGTCTGGGTTGTCGTCGAGGTCACCTTCTTCAGGGTTGAAGGATTGCCAATAATCCTTGAGTGATGTAGGAAGATCTGGTTGACATGGAAGGGTGGTCCAGCACTTGTCCCAGGACGAGTACGCAGCCCAAGCTCCGACTCGAGGGCTCCCTTCCGACGACAGCGGTGAGTCGGCCTGGGCCGACGCATGGTAGTTTAGTTGTGGCTGCCTGTCTCCTCTGGCTTCACATTCAGGCATTCAGACTGCCTGCCGGCCTGCGAGTAGAAATGCCCAGCCTGAAGAATTTGGTATTTGGCTCTAATAGTTGATTTTAATTGATTTTATGAATAGGGAAATAAGGGCCCTCATTAATATTTTTTTTTCTTTGTATTCTTTAGTGTAAGGATCATTTAGGCTTGGAGTTGGTACTGGAGTGTTCTTTTTGCAGTCATATGGTACTGAAATTTCAACAATTGCATAAATTCATCCTTATTTTTAGAGCATTTTGAAGGATCTTCTCAGTCGTTTTTGTTCTGAAATTTATTTCCTGTGACATTAGTGCACCGTTGTACATTTTCTCTTCTCTCATCTCTCACTAGAAGCTACACTAATTGGCAAGATATGGAACTATCATAAAAATAGCAATGCACATTTCTGGAAACAAAGACTGAATTTAGATTTTCTAGATACCATTCAAGACGGCAAGCGGGAAGCGTTTTTTCCAGATTGAGTATCAATACTTTTAAATATATTTATAGTATTTTAGTCCATAATTTGTGTCTTGTACTCAAATCTTTAGGGTAGTTCAGGTTTAGATGCCTAAGAACTCTTCAAGAATTAGATTGAAGGCTTGGCACATATCTTGAACTTCTACTGCATTTAGATGCCGTTTTAAAATTGTAAAACTGATAATTAAATCCATTGAACTTACTTGCCCTTTGAAATTCATGTCTCCCTTACCCTTTCCTCCCTCGCCCTGTTGGTATTATGGTATCTCCTTAATTTTTGTTTATTTTCTTATTTGAGATTGGGGTGGAATCCAATGTGGTCTGAGTGTTTCTTTACAGCATGCAACAAAAAAGTCAGGTTTGCATGTTTGTGGTCTAAGATACGAGCCCAAAGGCTGGTTGGATCCTCACTGGTAGTTTGTGGTTATGGGGAAACCACAAAATTAGGCACACTAGACAAGATAATGGAGGCTCACAGAAAGCAAATGCTGCGGGAACACTGGAGAAGAATTAGAGCTCAAAGATGAAAACTGTTGAAATAACATGGTCCACTGCAGACCAAAACAAATAATAATAATAGTAATTATTATGCATATGGAATAAATTGTTGCACCAATATACTACTAATATGCATATATTTCAAAATTAAGTGTAATTGCTTAAATTCTGTCTGCTTCGGGTATGGCATGTAGAACATCCTCAATTCTTCCATGGTGAGCACTTAGTGAACATTTGGGAACACTTAGCTCAACAATCAAAGTGAGGAATGGGCATCTTACTCAATTTGAATATTTTGTAGATTAGAAGTTAAACATATCCCTTCTTGCTCTAAGTGAAGACATGAGGATTTTTCATGAAAAATTTTCTGCCATGAATCGGCTGTTTTTATCATAAAACCTCCAAGTACTTCTTGGTGCATCTTGAAGTTACATTTTCTATTTATTCCTAATTAAAACATGAAAAATCTGGCCCTGTTATGAGGTTTTAATAGTCCAGTGTCCAGCTCCATGGCTAAATGGATAGCATTCTGGCCTTTGGTCACAGGGGTCCCAGGTTCGATTTCCGGCAGGGTCAGGAATTTTAACCATAATTGGTTAATTTCGCTGGCATGGGAGCTGGTGTATGTAGTCTTCTTCATTTCATCCTCATCACGACGTGCAGGTCGCCTATGGGTGTCATATCAAGACCTGCATCTGGTGAGCCGAACTTGTCCTCAGACACTCCCGGCACTAAGAGCCATACAATTGATTTTTTTTTCTTTTTTTCTTTTTCTTTTCAATAGTCCAATGAGAAATATCTCTTCACTTCAGGTTGCTCATGGGGCATTCTGCAATTTTTTCTTTTTCCTTATTCAATTCTATATTACTGTACTTGATTTGATGTACATTAAAAAGGATAGGATGAAATACATATAACTCTAGGCGGTGCTGTAACTTACAGCTTTAGAGTTGGCATCCTTACTAAAACGGCTGGTCTTAAACTACAATTTACATGTACAGTTTCTGAGCTGTATGCAGCAACTGAAGAATTGTGTCCAACTTGCTCCTCAAATTGTATAAAGCTCTATATTAAAGTTTACTTGGATATTCCTGTATATAAGAAATTCATAGTTATGTCCTTATATTTCAGTTATCTGTTAGAGATATATATTGCATGTTTAGTGAAATGTTATTGGTATTGGGTATTAACTTGAATCTATGCATAATTTTACAGACTTGCTACTGAAATTCACTCTGTGTGTTCAAGCTGTATGATTGTCATTAGATATAAATGTTAAATCTAGACCTGATCCTTTACTTACCTACATCTGAAAGAATTAGAGAAGTGTTCATAGCTTCTTGCCTGGAAGCAGATACTGTAATGCATGTTCAGTATTTAGCTGACTGCACTATGTTCAGTCTGTATTCCTCAATATGTTACAGGATGAATGTTCAAAATTTTTATTTCAGTTCTTTCTTTTTTCTCTTTATTTCTGAATTAGTCTTCAACTGCTCCATTAGAAATAGTTGTATGGTGCTGCAGATATTTTTAAACCATATTAGTAATCAACTCTGAATAATCAGAGTGAAAGCCAACGAGTGACCTTTCAGCCTTTTCAGTCATTGTGAAGTTCATTATGAATATGCTAACAGGAGTTGTTTTTATTTAATATTTTTACTTTTGTTTGAGAAACTTAAGATCCATCTTGCTATTTGCAGCAGTATATCTGGTGCTGATTTTCATAAGTTCTGTAACAGATATGGTACAATTAAGTTATATTTTCTTTCAGTTTTGTTTGCTTAAATAAATTATAAGAGTGCTTATAACCTGGTTACTTTGGTTAATCCTTGCAAAAGCTGTGTGAACTAGAATTTGAACTTTCTTGCTGGAAGTACATTTCGTTATTCTCTTCATTCCTGAGCAGAAACCTGGGGCAGTTTTAAAGTGTGTATTGGTTCAGTGATACCTAGATATGTTTTTAATTGGTAAGAGAATGCTTGGTATGAAGGGAGGGCCTCTTGATGCACTGTTACTTGTACTCAATGAAAAGTATGACTGCTCTTTGAATTTGTCTTCTACTTCACTTGTGTATATCAACTACTTATTTGAGTATTAGAAAGGAACAAAGAAGTGACAATTCAAGTCATGCAGATAGACAGGAAGACAAGAAGGAACACAAATTAAGAGAAACATGAAAACACAGTATCTTCACATACTGCAGGCTCTCGCTTCTTAGATCCTGGTTCCCCTCTTGGGCAGAAATGTGAGATGATGTTGAAGATGTGGAGAATGTCCTAGTCCTGTGTTTTCATGTTTGTCCTTGTCTTCTCTTTGTGTTGCTCCTTCTTCAGACATTGACCTGCCTTTATGTAATTTTTTCAACTTGAGTAATTTTCATTATAACTGAAGTTAGTTGTTCTACATCACAAAACTGTTGTTCCTGTTCCAATAAGTGTTTGGAGTCCTTGAAATATGTTTTATTTTTTATTTATTTTGTGAATGAGATTCTAATTGTTGTAGTTCATTGCTAGTTGTTTAATCTTAGGGAGGTGTTCATGAAAGGTGGTCAAATATTGCCCTGCATGAGCATACTTCACATTTGTGTTGTTTCTGCTGCTTTCAGTAAAGACATGTACTTAGTGTTTCTTTCCGTGTACAAAAGTAGTAAGGTATGAATCACCTGAAAATGATCCCTAGTAAAGTAATTTGATTGGTCTTCACTTTTCATGTACCAGAGTATAAAGTACTGGTTCGTTTTGGTCATGGTACCCAAAGTTCACTCTGCCTCTGGTCCTCGGACAGATGCGGTTAAGTCTCCAAAATCTTATGGATTTCTTTGGCGGTGTTTTGCAGCTTTCTTTCTTCTTCTGAAATATGTTGTGCTCTTAATTATCTTTGCACGCATATACAGAGCTGTACTTGATAGACGCTCATACTTAGCCGCGATGCTCCGCAACGGAATGGACTTGGGCTGACTTCAACCGTGTTGTACAATTCGAGTGCTAGAATGCAAGAGGGAGCTAACCTACACAGACATGAAACAGAGACTTTTGAGTTTCGCGTTTGCGGAAAATTAAAATAGTCTTCTAATATCTATTATTTATCTGTAAAATGTTGGCACCAAATTGCCAAATCTGAAAAATGAAATTGAAAAATGAGTTACCGTAACAACAGTCCCAGTTTTCATCAATTACTCGTTTCAAAATGCAGTTAGTTTCAGATTTACTTCAACATGAATCCTGTTACATTCTGGTTGTAGGGCACGGTACCTGGCATGATGGTTTTCTGGGATGTGAGGGAGCAGGGATATAAAGTCCTTGTGTTTTACAGAATCACTCTTTCTGCCAACAAATACAAACACTCCACATTTTGTAAGCATGCATAAGCTGTGAAGGGGTTGAAATATGTTAATGTTCTGTGTTTCCAAGGTCGTCCAGTACTTATGTTCGAAACCTTGACTTCCTCCCAAAAAGCCAATGGAGAGTAGTTTTCTTTAAATTTGATAATGCCTGGCTTCCAAGCTTCGATCTTGACACAAATTTTGTGAAATTTCATCTTCTGCCCAGATGTGCAAGTCAGTTTCTTAGCTAGATTTAAAGTTGATGCTTGCAATTCTTGAAAATCTTTGTTGGTAATCCTCTACACACAGAAAGGGTTCTTCACTCAGGCCTTTTCTGCCAATCTGTACCAGTCGTCTGTAGTAAAGATATAGTCTGTTTTCCTGATTGCTTTCCCGAGGACACCAATATCTCTGTCAGAAGGCAGAAAGGTCTGTCCAGGAACTAAATGAAGATGTTCTATGGAGTCAAAAACTCCGGCTATTACAAGGACATGGTATGTCAGGTACAATGTCTTATTCTTGTTCTGTGCTGAGCAGGAATTGGAAAACGAATCATATTTATCTTTTTCAGTGTTTTTTCCAGGATAAGTGTGACTAGACATGATTTCTGAAGCTCCTCTTGAAGCCATATTTTCAGGCCACATGTACATAACATCACTATTATTGTTACATATGTGGATACCGAACTTATTCACCCAAAGTTGCCTCAAATAAAATACAACTTCACTCAGTATCTTGAGTGTTGGAAGAGCTTTCTGTATATTAATAGTTGTAAAACAAAAGTCTGATTCTTCTTTGAGGTATTTAGCTCGATAATGGCTCCGAGGACTATAAGCAGCTGTGGCATTGGTTTGATGTAGGCGAATATCCAGAAGAATGTATCCTGTTGTTTGGATATCCGTACGTCACACACGTTGCAGATACCAGTATGAGGCATCTTGAAACTTATATTAAATGTTCTTGTGAATATCATTTTGTATGTATTATATCAGTCACTCCTCAAACCATTCCTTTCATTTTCATTTATGTAAAGTCATTGCATTTTAGTTACAGATTTTTCAGCAACAGTTTGATTTCGGTCACGTATGATACCTTTCAGTTTGCCAGTGTGACCAGACTTCATTTCTGTATATACGTTTCACCATTGGTCTTAGTCTTTGTTAATGGGAGCAGTCCCTCTTGCTGTTATACATATGTGCCCTTGGGCAATGTACGCAGAGTTGGAAGATAAAAGCGTTGGACCTCGAAATGGATGTGGATGACTCTTTGTTTTGAAGCACGCCGTTGTTGAGGGTCCGTCTGGTCCTTCCTGCTCTGATGTGTGTTATGGAGCAGTTGTTATCAGAGCAGGGATGAGAGGATAACAACACTGGGGATCCATCTCATGGCAGCCTTCTGTTCTGGTGGGTTGCCACTTGTAGCCATGTCTGGGATGCCAGATGTAGATGTGACCGGTCTAGGTATTTGAGTAGCAGGTGCAGGTGTGCCTGCAGAGTGTGCTAGAGTCTGTTCCCGTAGTGCCATGCGAACATGGGGAAAGTATGAGTACAGTATATTCTTCTTTCTGTAACAGTTGTTAATGGTGTGTCTAGCTCAGAACATTCATGTTTCTCCTGTTGAGACAAGTTCTACATTTTTTTTTCATAAGAAAATCATCATGTTGTTATCCTTTATATAACTGCATATTTGAAAAGAATACAGTTTACTCTTATTTTCTAAAAATTTATTGCATAAAAAATACTTTAATTTATACAAGCAGAAGTTTGCTTTTGGTTTGCATTAGAAGGAAAAATCTTGTGTATATAGTGTGAATCACTATTTAGTATTAATGTTCAAAATAATGTTGATTCATCCTATAAAATTGAAGATTTCAAGATCTTCCTTAAATGACTTTATAGTCTCAGTGACTGATAGTTGAATTTGTTACCAAACTAATTCATGGTGAAGATTGGCTCTTGCATATGAAAGTATTCTACTTGAACGTTTGTGTTAGAGAACTTGTATTTGAGATGTTTTCAGGTGTGAATTCATATCGTTACTAAAACTGAAATTGCATGATTGTACAGTGTGTCTAGTTTTTACTTGAATTATTTAATTTAGTGAATCTTTTTGGGCTGAAGAGAATGTGTTTAGGCTTCAGTTTTTTAAATTCCACATTTTATCCTTGTATTATATAGTTACTAAGTTGTTGTTTTTTTTCATGTAGAAGTTTTATTTTCATTTCATTATTGTGCATTCTCTGTTATGAAAATGTGCATCTCTATATTTTTGTTTTCAAGTTTTTTTCTGTGTAATATTTTAATTTGTTTAGTTTATAATTTGTATGTGTATTTTCAATTTAAACATTTTATACTATTCATGTATATTTCCAGTTGATGTATTATTGGTCCTGTATAATTTATCAATATTGAAGACTTTCACCTTATAGTATTTTCCCTGCATGTTCTTTGTGTATATGGAATGAGCAGACAGGCCAAGAATTTTTTTGTAATGTATCGGTTTGCTTCTCTACAGGATGTTTTCGGTATTTAAAAGAGAGCCTGTATTAAAAGGGACGGAAGCATAGCAGTCTTATTATTCCTTTGTAAATCGTGAATGACTAAACATATTCACCTCTCAGAAAAATAATTGACCAGGGAGAATGATGTCGGACATTGTTGGGTACAGACTACCTACAGACCAATTTCATTCAACACAAAATTATATTTCCCACTTCTGTATATCAGCACAAGAGTGTAGCATAGGTGGTTAGATGCTTGCCTCCTATGCTTTGAGGTTAGAGTCCCAGCATTTGACTTTGCATAATGCGAGAACTAGGATTGGTATCTTCATTGACACTTTCAAGAATTCCTTTCAGAGCGGTTCTGCCATCTCTTAAAATGGATAGACTTGTTGATTAGATGTATATCCATAGAACTAGTGTTGACTTCACTAACTAAATAAATAAGTTTGTCACTACTTCATAAATTACTCCCCATGATGTTAATAAACATTCACAATATTACTGGATAGAAGCTGTATGTAGACAGCAGTTGCACACACATCTGCAGGAATAAGCCAACTTAAGGCAACATGACTTAACTTTCTGGCCACTGTGGCATGGGTTCTTCCTCTTGATTTCTACAAAATATGTATTTAAATTGTTCTGATAATCAGTCTTTCTGCATTGCATATATATATATAATGTACAACAGGTGATTGTTTGGTCCACCCTGTCAGTATATTATAAATATCTGTTTTATACAATGTTTTCACACGTACATGTTTCGGGAGGCCCAACTCCCTTCATCAGCAATTTCTACATCAGTATCAACATTCCCCCTATCTCAATATCCAACATTATTATTAATCCATAAACACACACTGTCCATTTCTTGATAATGTCTGTTATAATGGAACACATTAAAACATAATAGAACACTTTAAAACACTTTTAAAAAGTTTAACTGGTTTTTCTTATATTGTACAACACTTTAAAATACGTATTAAAACTTCAGATGGATTTCTTAGAAGAGTCGGGCAAAGATAAAATGTTTCTTGTTACTGTTTGTTTTGTTGTATACCACGTAAACATAGGCCCATTAAAAAATCAACTATCATACTACCGGATTTAAAATCTTCATCTTGTTATTATCAAAACCCTTTCTAGGATAAACTGATTTATCAATAAATTATACAACACCTTAGGATTTAATTGTGTAATAGATTATATCAGGCCAGATGAAATCATGCTTTGCTGATTTGTTAAACAGAGCGGATCAAACCTCCCGTTATGTCCTTGAATTTGTTCTTATTCTTGAACGTGTTTCCTTGCTCTTTTAACTCTGATTTGATTTCTTGTTTCAGAGTAATCATTTCTGGTAAAAGTTCAAAATTTTCAAGTAAAGAGTCTGCAGTTCCTTCAACCCAGACTGGTTCCTCTTTGATCCTTACTTTGTGGTCCATTTCACACTGCAAATGAAGCAGTTTGAAGGTGCTAAGATTGTATATTTTTTCCAATGACCCTGCACAACACTTGTAACACAAAAGCTAACAATTTTCAAAAAGAAATAAAGTTATATGCTTACCAAGAACAAACTGGCACAAATTTTGAAGTTGTGGACACAGTGTAGAATGACAAAATCACAATTCCTTCATAAGGAATCGTGTAGAATTAATACAATTAACAGATACAACTGTACGGCATATCGTGATTTCCCTAATAAACTAAAAAATAAAAAAGTTGAACTTGTACCAGAAATGATTATTCTGAAACAAGAAATCAAATCAGAGTTAAGAGCCAGGAAAAACATTCAAGAATAAGAAGAACAATTTCAAGGACATAACGGAAGGTTTCATCTGCTCTGTTTAACAATCCAGTCCAACAACAGCAAAGCACGACTTCATCAGGCCTGATATAATCTATTACACAATTAAACCCTACGGTGTAATATAATTTAATGATAAATCAGTTTATCCTAGAAAGGGTTTTAATAATAACATGATTAAGATTTTAAATCTGCTAGTATGAGTTGATTTTTTAATGGGCCTACACTTAAGTGGTATACAACAAAACAAACAGCAACAAGAAACATTTTGTCTTTGCCCGACTCTTCTAAGAAATCCATTTGAAGTTTTAATAATTTTAAAGTGTTGTACAATATAAGAAAAACCAGTTAACCTTTTTACAACTGTTTTAAAGTGTTCTGTTATATTTTACTGTGTTTGATTATGAGACATTATCAAGAAAAGGACAGTGTGTGTTTATGGGTTAATGATAATGTTAGATTTTGAGATGGAGAGAATGTTGATATTGATGTAGAAATTGCTGATGAAGGGAGTTGGGGCTCCCGAAACATGTACGTGTGAAAACATTGTATAAAAAAGATATTGATAATATATTGACAGGGCGGACCTAACAATCACCCGTTGTACATTATATGAAATTAGTCCAACTGAGGGACCGAAAATGGTCAAATTTGTCAAATTTGCATATCTATATATTGATAGCATTACTTGGGGACATTTTTTCATATAGCTCATCACTGGACTCCTCAGATGATGATGGAGAACTAGGTTTGTAAATTAATCACTCAAAGGTAGCTTCTTAGATAGATTGTGGACCATTATAGAAGGTGATGCCAGCAATTCTTCAAGCTCTGGGTCACTTTCTTCTTTGCTTATCCTGTCTTTTCTGTCAAACAGATAAAGTATTTTCTCGTCACATCCTTGTAACCAATGTGGTTTCTATGTAGTAGGAAAGACAAGAAAGCTGCTGAACATATTTTCCTTTCTGCATCAAGTTACTTTACTTTTCGAAAGGCTAATTTCCTATTCCATGTAATCATGATTTGAATACATTCAGTAGTACTTACTGTTTGAGTTTCAACCTCCTTTTTTATGGTGTTATTTACTTGTCTACTGTTAATTATGTATATGTAAAGAGGAATTAACAGGAGTTAAAGTTTCTCGGAATTAGTAGTTAACAAGGGTGTCAAAAACCCATGCTATGAAACAGTGTGAAATGACCATGTTTTTGATTAGTTCTTGTCTGGGGGAAAAGTTCCACTTCCATTGTGAAATCATGATATTTGGACAGCTTGTCCTATAGATCATGTTGTGTGCAGAAATACTAAGCTATATTTTTTTTAAAATATTCTTTTGCGGGGCCATTCAGAACTATGATATGCATGAGAGTGTTAAATGAAATTTCACATCCCTGTAAAACCGAAGTTCCTGTGGCTATGTTCACGATATTGACACATCAGTTTGCTCGTTTCTGACTTTCAATGCAACACGCCCTGATCATATTTTCAGTATTCGAGATTTTTACAATTTTTACCTGGTGTTCAGTGGAATATCGTACTCTTGTGACTTTGAATCCTATTGTCATTTTGAAAGGGCTTATGGGAGATGCGAGTGAAAGGTTCA
Organism: Anabrus simplex; assembly: GCF_040414725.1. Lineage (NCBI taxonomy): Eukaryota > Metazoa > Arthropoda > Insecta > Orthoptera > Tettigoniidae > Anabrus > Anabrus simplex. The sequence continues at coordinate 1,118,792,897 of NC_090266.1, read as the reverse complement.
GCTTGGAGGCTATAGTGGGGAAACCCCATGTCTTGAATTTAATCCCATGTCTCGAATTTAAGTGTGATCATCACTGTTCTACTTATCACAAAACTATTTGTTTAAAGCCAACTTAATATTTCTCGCAAGACTGCTCCTAAATGGCATGGCAAATGGTTCGTTCAAGTTGGATAATTTGTAGGGTTTCCGTTCCTTAGACGTGGCTCCTTGATTTTGAGAACTGGTGATGTAGTTTCGAGAAGGCATTATTTTCTGTTATAATCTATCTTTTATGATTGTCAATGTGCATTTCAGTCGCTGAATATGTAGGGCCCTCTGAACATGTATAGGAATTGAGAGGCTGAGGTTACAAGTGGTACGATTGCTCCTTTGTGCAAACTGAGTAAACAACTGCTAAAGTTGAATGGCTGTTTATAAATTCTGAGAGTTGTTTTCAAAACATCAAATTTTTTTCTAACAGTCAGTGAGTCTATGTATATTTGTAGGTATGGTTGGTGATTGTAGCGCCCCTGTGTTATTTTTTAAAACATTTTAAAAACACCCGTACTCCTTTTAAAGACACTCGTACTCCTTGTATCTGGAAACTTTTTGGAGTAAAGCAGGTACACATGCAAACACAATTTAATTACCGTGTTATATTTTTAAATTTTTGATATAAAACATTAGATTTACAATGCATGCTCATTATAAAACAAGGATATGTGAACAATTAATGCATAATTGATATAACAGACTGAAGAGCACGATAAGCAAACTACAAATAATGTAAAAACATAAAATGAAAATATACTAGTGTGCTCCAACACATAAGAGGCATTATTCATAGCCGCTTTCTATATATCCCACACAGTCGGTGTTTAATTAATCAAAAACATTTGCTTCTGGGGTATCTCTTGAAGAATGTTCTTCCTGAGACAACACTCTTGATGCTGTACCATTTTGTTTTGCTTTCTTCAGACTCCCCCATCCTCGTCCCCTTCTTACTCCACGTCTTGTTTCTCTTCTCCCTCTTCTTGCATTCATCATAACTGCTGTCTGAGAATGGGATATGTTGTAGAAATCTTGATGAATTGGAAGGATGCAGTCCTTTATCACCTGAAGATCTTTCTACTTATATTTCAATGTCATCTTTGCATAAAGGCTGACCAAGAATGTGCCTTTTAAAATCTGATTCTCTAAACTGAAGGTCATGGTTTAGTGCATACTTGAACTGCATTGTTCAGATCCATCGAATATTCCTCCACTATATTTTATTTCCTTCAGTGTCTTTAGGAACTTTGTCCTTTGTTATAGAATCCATAGCTTTAATTGAAAGAAAGTTTTCTTTTGTCATTTCTACTACGGAAAACTTTCTTGTGACCTTCTTCACTGTTTCCATCCAGTGTTGGGGGACAAATATATATTTCAAGTGTTTCTTTGCCTTTTCAATGAGACCAAAATCTTAATCACATTCCATATATGTATGGCCAGGTTCAAGGAACTTGTGGTCTACTGAGTCAATGAGCTTGTTTTGGCTCAAGATATATGGTACATCCAGTATTTCACAATATGGCGATTCTTGTTTTGACCAGCGCAGCAGTCGCTGTATGCAATAATACGAGAAATTTCACTGGTCATCTGTTCCGAATATTTGACTAAGCATGAACCAATTTCCTGCAAAACCTTCCCAGAGGTAGATTCATCCCCCTTGAACTTCTTGGCTTTTCCTGATTTAAGGTCATGTACACCTAGGTTGTAGGTCCACAAAACTTGCAGATAAAATATTTTGTAGGTAGTCAAATATGGCATGGGCATAGTTTTCTGTAAGTCAGTAGTGTGTAGAGTGTGGAGAACAGTTTTTATCCAATTTCTTTTCTTCCATTGCATTTTGCCCCTTCCTTAAATGAAGCTCTCTGCTTCTCAGCTTTACTAGCTATGAACGCATACGAGGAGTTAATATCAATGTTGAACTTGTCACACTTATTGCAAGTGTTGCTGTGTGGCTGGTTAAAAGATAGATCAATATCCTTATTAAAAACACCATGGTAATACCATTCTTTAACTGTAGGTGTATTCAGTTCAATGCATAGAGTGAATACATCTTGCATAAATTAAGCTCAGAGTTCAAATGCTGTCTGTGAGGATTGTCTGCCCTACTGTAATGACTCCTGTATTGTGGGAAGCTGGCAATATGTTTCCTTACCTCTTCTTTTCTCTGCTGGTACCCTTAATGCAGATTCCTTCCGACCTCTGAAATCCTGTGGTGGAATGCCTGATTCTTTTTTCTCATTGGTAGCTGATATAAACCTTCCATTACTAATATCCAGAGTCTTAAAATTTTTTTACACACTCATTTACCTTGTAGAAATATAATTTTGCTGTTAGTCTTTGGATTAGCCGCACCAGATTTAGAATGCTTCGGCTGTTTGAGTGACACACATGAAAATATGAAGTTTGAAGGTTCCAAGTTACAAGACCCCAAAATTCCTTAAAAATGATATTTCTATCAGCTTCCGTAAACTTTTCAGAACAGCTGTACCTACAATTGTGAAGGGTTTCACCGACCTTGTTTCAGTCACCTTCCCATTACGAGTAGCGTATATCTCCCCAAGATTTCTGAACCTCTTCCTAACCTCCTGTTTTCTGTGTTACATATTTCTTGTCCGCTTCCGTCCCCTTCTTGCTTCTTCCAGTATCTCAGCTGGTAAAGGATTGCTCTTCTTTTTCAGGAGAGTGTCGAAAGTATTCTAAACTCTCTCAATGTCTGTACCATAAATAATACGGGTACTGATAGATGAGCCCATATAAAGTTACGTTCTATCTAATAGGCCTAATCATGTGCATCTTCATAATAGGCCCTATTGTAAGAATGGCTTCCCGGGTGAATGAACTTACCGGTAAATTTACTTCTTTCCTTTTCATCCGAACTTATTGCGGAGAACATTGAACTTGATTCTGAGAACATGTAATCATCATCACAACTGGCATCTAGAAAAATTATAATTCATTGTGTAAAATGTAAGTAAGATAACATAACCTGCGAATAATATTAAAATTATTGCATAAAAATAAGCTGCTATTCATAATAATAATAATAATAATTAAACAAATTGCACAGGGCTTACATTTTATTATATGTAAATAACACACATCTTCACTGCAGATTGCTAATGGATAAATACCAATGGATCTGACGTTGACAGTTGTGACCTAAGAACATAAACCCCTGCCTTTGCAAACAAGGAATGTTATCACATATGGCGTATTTAAACCTATTGTATTGTATTGTATTGTATTGTGCCACTGATGTACTGTAAGAAAAGTACATACCTGAATCTTCATTCAGGAGAGCAGCAATGTTTCTTTTGTACTGGTTGTATTAGAAATGCATTTCAGACCCAGTGTTAGAGGTTAAACTGTTAATCACAGAGCGCAACATTATGCAGGAACTTGCTTGTATTTCTTTTCCTGTGAAGTAGGGTTGGGCAGACTGGAACAGTCAGTTGTTCCAAAACCTTAGAGGCTTGAAGTGGAGTGTTTCGGTATAGTGTGCCGGGACATGGCACATAGGAATGTAACTGCACTGTAGAGAGAACATTGTGAGGCAACATGGTATGCTCCGTGTCAGCAGGAATGTGCTTGTACCGGACGTGCTGTGTGCAGTTACGGCCAGCATAAAGCTGCACGGAACGTGAGGGAACCAGTACGTACCAGTATGTGGTATGTATTCCAATAGGTGGTCTTATTAAATATTCTTGTAATATTCTTTATATATTGTCAACTTCAATATGGAACAACTATGAGAGTTGTAACGTGAAGGAACAGTCGGAACACTGAAATTCGTGCCCAATAATAATGTTTAAAGGCTGCTTTTAGGTTAAGATTTTTTCGGTCCCTATGAAATACATATAACACAGTTGCAATGGCAATACGGGTGTTTAAAAGTAACTAATCTGAGGATATTTTCACCATTTGAATGTATTGGCCTGTATTGTGGGTAATTAGGGCCATGATAAAACATCACAGCATGTGGAAAAGCAGTCGGAACTTTGAAATACACACTAAATGTTGCTTTTAGGATGAGAATGTTTTCATTCATTCTGAAATACACCTGTCACAGTTACACTGGCGGTAGATGTATTTACGAATGTCACAATGTTATTTTCACCAATTGAAAATATACTTGCACAGTTGAAGAAAGATTTGTCAGTACTGTATTTATGTACACAGTATAAAAGCGGAGCACAAAAGTAAAATTTAACCCATACAAGCAAAACGCGAAGATAACAATTAAACACTATACAAGCGGAACAGGAGATTAAAAATAAAACTATACAAGCAGACCCTGAAAATAAAACTTAAACACAATATACCAGTACAAGCAGAACACGAAAATAAAAATTGTGGGATAAGTTTCTAATGTCTCATCATTGTGCCGGTTGAAGATCCTTTTGCAGACAAAATAGAAGAACATAAATTGCATTTCACTCTGTCCGGTTTTATTATAGTAAATCAGTCCTAAACAGGACACCGGTGTGACATTATGCAAAATTTACAGTCCTTCCTACGGTATGTATTGCTAGGCTTCAATGAAAACTCTTACAAAACAGTTGAAAACAAAACAACTCATTAAGTTATTCGCACGTACAGAAGGCCAGTTGCCGGTGCAACGGGACTCACAGAACAAAGACTATATGACAGAACACGGAACACTCCAGCACATCGCGGCACACTGCCGGTATTGACAGTCAGCTAGTACATGTACAAATAAGTCAGCTGCTAGGCGAAGGGCAGTACACAGTAGCGCTTCTGACGGCATAGCGAGTCACTTTCCCGGACTTGAGAATGTTTCGGAACAGCTGACCCTCAAGTGTTCTAGAACAGCAGGACATATCTGTGCACTGGCACAGTGTGCCGAAACGGGGAGATAGTGGCCAACCCTACTCTGAGGAGAACCATACTTTAGCTTACCAAATGTACATTAGGCCATTTTCTTGTGAAATGTCTCTTGTACCACTTGTACTCTCAGCCCCTCAATTGTAAGCGATGGTAGGTGTATGTAAGCAAAGCTAGAGTTTAGCTGGTTCATCCCAGCATCAGGATGCTTCCAGCAGAGTGGCGGACAGGTTATTTAGAGGTTTACGTTTTTGAGATTAGTTTATCATTGAGGGCACAAAATGTACAATTCATTTCAAAGAATGTGGGATGAATGACCAATCTATGTCCTTTAATATTTGTTGTAGGCTTAGGTGAATTTCATAGTGCATAACTTGTACATTATTGTTATTGATACAAAATATATATTATTATATTACTTTTCACAAAGTCTTTATGGTAATATGAAGGGCATCAATACATTTTTAATGCAGTAGTCAGTTCAGGCACCATTCCTTCCAGCACTTCATTCAGATGTTCTCCAGTTTCTATGGCGATGCATGTACGATTTGTTCTGGTGGCATACGTGTCTCTCACGTGTCATGTAGATATGCAAAAACTATTCAAGCCATGCTACTTACAGAATAACTTGGCCATGACCAGAACAAGGAAGAGAATACAATGTAATAACCCTGTCCCTCTACATTGACCTATCATCGCTGACGATTCTTCTACCTTATTCCCATTAAGTATTGTTGAGTCTGTGTACAGTTCATTCCAACTTATTAATGGACATGACAGGGCTAAATTGAAATGGTGAGAATGATGTATTCCAAAGATGCAAAGTGATGGTTCATACTTTTATCAGTTTCATTTTGTTATTGTCTGTTCAATGCTGCCATCTGAAAATGATGTGTTTGATATCTTAGAAGTAAAGCTTCCACGGTGTGAAGAATTATTTAATTTATTTTCCGGGTTGAACCGTGTTGTACTTGTACGCATATCACGTACAGTTTGCCGACGTTTCGAATACATTGCAGTATTCTTTGTCAAGGCGACTGAAATACCCCTACTCGATCCGAGGTAATCAGTCTCGCTGGCAGAAATTACACTACTAGAGTGGCCTTGGTCTTGGCCTTTTATATCCTAGCCTATCTGGCTGACGTAAGCCCTGGCTGTCTCGCGAGGCTTCTGGAAAGTTTATGTCACAGCCAGGTAGTGGGGGCTTGCCCGCGCTGTTATGTAATGGGGTTGCGGCCCGTGTGTTTATGTTGTGGTCTGTATGTCTTAAACTATGAATGATGGGCATCCAAGAATTACTGATTTTGTATCCTTCTTCTAAATTTATGTTATTCGGATGTTTCTTGATTTCGATAGCCTCGCGGATTTTCCTTTCCAGATTCCAAGGGATAGCTGCTAGGATCTTGGTCTTGTCAAATGATATTTCGTGCTTAGTTTCGTACGAATGCTTGGCTACTGCTGAAATATCTGTGTTTTGATTCTTGGTGTGACGGATATGTTCTTTTAGGCGGGTGGAGATCAGACGTTTTGTCTCACCTACATAACAAGCTCCGCAGCTACATTCAATGTGATACACTCCAGGGGCCTGTAATTCTATTGTGTCTTTTACTGGTGGTAGATAACGGCCTAGCTTACGGTGAGGTTTATAGATAGTTTTTATGTTGTATTTGTCCAGTATCTTGCCGATCCTGTCTGTAGTGTTTTTAATGTATGGCAGTATCGCTGTTTTTTGGCGGGTCAGTTCTTCTTTCCCGTTGTTTTCTCCTGCGGCGGTCTTTTCTTTCTTCTCTTCTGATTTTTTAAGGACTCGTCGGATGTTATTGAGCGAGTAGCCATTTTTCCTAAGGGTTTCCGTGAGGTGTTCTTTTTCTTCCTCGAGGTGCTCTGCGTCAGATATCGCTATGGCCCTGTTCACTAGTGATGTTAGGACAGCCTGCTTTTGTGATGGGTGATGATGAGACGAGGCGTGTAGGTACCTGTCTGTGTGAGTGGGTTTCCTGTATACTGCGCGACTCAGCGTCCCATTGGGGTTACGTATTACTAGCACATCCAGGAACGGTAGTTTTCCGTCTACTTCTATTTCCATGGTGAACTGAATATTTACGTGTATGGAGTTGAGATGGTCGAGAAATAGCTGTAGGTTGTTGCTCCCGTGAGGCCAGATTACAAAAGTGTCGTCTACAAAACGGAGAAAACATTTCGGTTTCAGGGCAGATGTAGCTAAGGCTTTCTGTTCGAAGTGCTCCATATACATGTTTGCTATTATTGGAGAGAGTGGCGACCCCATCGCGGCCCCTTCTGTCTGTTCTCAGAGAACGGATCAGTGACACAAGACAGACTCTGGACTACCTCAACAATAAATTATTTCATCTCCACTTGCAACTTGCCAGCACTCTGTCGCTCAATGATTGGACCACGTTAGACAGCATTAGTAACACACAACGGGAAAGAAGAACTGACCCGCCAAAAAACAGCGATACTGCCATACATTAAAAACACTACAGACAGGATCGGCAAGATACTGGACAAATACAACATAAAAACTATCTATAAACCTCACCGTAAGCTAGGCCGTTATCTACCACCAGTAAAAGACACAATAGAATTACAGGCCCCTGGAGTGTATCACATTGAATGTAGCTGCGGAGCTTGTTATGTAGGTGAGACAAAACGTCTGATCTCCACCCGCCTAAAAGAACATATCCGTCACACCAAGAATCAAAACACAGATATTTCAGCAGTAGCCAAGCATTCGTACGAAACTAAGCACGAAATATCATTTGACAAGACCAAGATCCTAGCAGCTATCCCTTGGAATCTGGAAAGGAAAATCCGCGAGGCTATCGAAATCAAGAAACATCCGAATAACATAAATTTAGAAGAAGGATACAAAATCAGTAATTCTTGGATGCCCATCATTCATAGTTTAAGACATACAGACCACAACATAAACACACGGGCCGCAACCCCATTACATAACAGCGCGGGCAAGCCCCCACTACCTGGCTGTGACATAAACTTTCCAGAAGCCTCGCGAGACAGCCAGGGCTTACGTCAGCCAGATAGGCTAGGATATAAAAGGCCAAGACCAAGGCCACTCTAGTAGTGTAATTTCTGCCAGCGAGACTGATTACCTCGGATCGAGTAGGGGTATTTCAGTCGCCTTGACAAAGAATACTGCAATGTATTCGAAACGTCGGCAAACTGTACGTGATATGCGTACAAGTACAACACGGTTCAACCCGGAAAATAAATTAAATGATGTGTTTGAGATTCAGATTTTGCCTTTCATTCTTATTCCCTTTGTCACTTCCATGACACAGTCCACCTTCATGTCATCATTGTATTTCAAATAGGAGTTTGGGTACGTGAGGTTGATCTCGTCTGCGTGTATGCTAAGAGCACCTTCTGCTGTATGTTCTAAAAACTTCAGGAGGTATTTCATAAATAAATTTATTTGCACTTATTTGTCTTTATGAACTTTGTGGAATTCTCATAGCATGCATGTATATGTGAATCTTGTATTTTGAAACAGTATTTTTAACTAACATGGTATTTTAGGCGTACAGTCTTGTGATATGAACAGTTAGCTTTTTTCTGTAACGCTTGTTGTGTAATTTGGCGAACTTTTAACTAAATACATTTTGTTGTTAATTGCAGATCAATTACCTTGTTTTTGCAGCTAGTTTTATTTTTGAATCTCATAGGTAATTAAGTGTGCAGCACCTAGAAACTCCTTGTCATTAACAGGAGAGAATTGTTTTAAAAAAATGGATTAATTTCTTCTCATTTTGTTACCTTTGCTTTAATGTTTCTAGTTGTGTGCTGCCCTAGGTGTTCGAGCAGTTTATTATGCCTATCTGGGCCAAATATTGTATAACATGTTATAACATTGTAACTCCAAGGCTGAATGGGGGCATTTTAATTACCTGAAATTAGGTGCCTTTCTGAAACTAAATACAAATTTTACAAATTAGTGGACTCAAATAAAGGAACAAAATTGTGTTGTGTTCTTTTTTTCTGAGTAATCCACTATTTATGAAAGACTGTTCTTAAAAACTATTAGTGGAGATTATAGTTGATCTATTTTAAATATGTTACAAATGTTAAATATTGATTAATAAAGTCTGAATAGCAAATTTGCATTTCTTTGGTTATTTTCACATTTCACCACCGTTAGACCTGATTAAGATTTAGCATTAGAAAAGGGTGCCTTCTCTGCACCTGACCTTACTTACAGTTCATATAGGGGTACGTACTGAAGACTTTTCTGTGATTCCCCATGGTACAGCACTATGCAAAGTGTCTGCCTTGAAACTTTGATGACATAACCGATGTACGCTACTATGATAAGACTACATGCTGCCTATTTCCACCACAAGGCTCTGAAAAAATTCGTGGCCAGATGGTCGGGACATCCCTGACTCCTTAAGTTTTTGCTCTCCAATCCACTGCTGAATTGCCAACGGTGAGGGCTGTACCGTTCAATGTTTAGCCGCTAGTATAGTTTCCCTATTGCTTATATGCGTAATTCATCGGTTTATTTTGCAGTCATTCCTGTCGTTGCTGAATACCTCTTTTAGTTAGTGCGACTTTTAAGCATATATCGGAAAGTCGCCTGGATTTATTTATTATTTAGCATATGGCTTTTACAGATACAACACTCAATGATTTTGAAGAACAAACTATATATTTATATCCAGGTTATATCCAGCTAACTGTCTCTGGAAGCGCATGAGCAAAGTCACTGATATCGCCACTGTACTTTATTTTTGCACATTCGCTGATAATGTGCAGGATGGTCTGCTTGGAGGCACCACAGTCGCAGTTAGGCGTAGGAATTATTTTCCACTTGTAGTGGAAATCTGCGCGGTTACCACGGCCCGATCGTATCCTGTTAAGAGTAGGCCAGGTTTTCCAATGAAGCTCAAATCCAGGTGGCAGTGATGGTCCTATGTGTGGCAAAGTTGACTCAGGCCTAGTATCTTGTCTTCCCTGCCATTTCTTAGTAATATTGAAGTTAGTATTCTTCAGTTCTATTGCAGTTCTTATTGGTGGATTTCGGGACCTTAGATGATTTAGATGAACATCGGCGATGTCGTGATGTATTGGTAATTGGGGATTATTTATTAATTTCTTAAATTCCCTGAGGAGAGCGTTTTTACGTCAAAGATCTGGTGGGGAGATATGGTTGAGAATAGGTAGACAGTATGTGGGTGTAGACCTTATTGTGCCAGTGACGAGACGCATCGTGGTGTTGAGCTGCGTATCTGTGAGGTTGGTGTGAAGGCTATTCACCAAACAGGAGCACAGTACTCAGCAGCCGAGAACACAAGTCCCAAAGCAGTGCATCGGAGTAAAATTGCTGTTGAACCCCAAGTTGTACCACATAATTTTTGGATTACGTTGTTGCGAATTCTTGCTTTGGATTGGACGTTACTAAGGTGTTGCCTAAAGGAGACTGTTCTATTTAAGGTAACTCCTAGGTATTTAGGGAATCTATTATGTCTCAATAACTGATTTCCAATGTACGTCTGCAATTGTTTGTTAGCCATCTTGCTGTTTAGATGGAAGCAGCATACTTCTGTTTTATTGGCATTAAGTGTAAGTCTCCACCATTTAAAGTACTGTACTGTGACCGTATAGTCACAGGAATAATTATTTCGAAGTATATATTGAAGAAATTAGTAGGCTTGTAGTTTCCTTTGTGTGGATGCTGGCAGTAGCGTCATATTGCATAACACTTCGCGACATAGAGGCGCCTAGATCTCCCAGGGGGTGGCTTAGAAAAACTCCCGAACTGCGCGCGTATCATGGAAAAAGGGGAAGAAGAATACAATTTTGCTGACTCCATCTTGAAAACAAACGCCAACGCACAGCGATGCCAAAGCGATGGAGTGATTTCAGGGGTGTTTTCAGCTCAATAAAGGCTCAACTAACCAGAAAACATACGGCAGAGTAATAAGAGGAATATTGGATGAATGGCAAAATTGAAAATCAAGGTAGAATAATCTCACCTACGAAAATGCACCTTCATAAGATTACGTAACCACCACGGCTTACCCACGCCTACAGTGTCGCCAAATACTATTAGCGAATACTACCCCCACCCCGATTGTATTGGAATTAATTACTACAAATCCACCGATCATCCTGAGTTCCGCATCACAGCTGGTATTTCGGAGTAGCTGGCCACACAAGTTGCCGCATCGCTGGGATTCGTAAGCCTTGTGGATCTGGAAAACTGAAATGTGTAGGAGGGAGATGTCTCCCAAGCATTCCCCACCCTAGGGAGCCTTTATATTTGCCTGCACATATGAGGGTGGAGACCAGTCTTCGAGGAGTGTACGAGGTGACCACACGGCCGATTTTTTGTCTGATTTCCCTCTCTTTGTGTGAAAATTTTCAGTGAGCGGGAGTGTGAAAAGTCGGATTTCAGTGCGAATCTGCAGTAAAAATCTGAACTGTGTAAACATGACGTGCGCATCTATAATTTGATCACGGTGCGACACGAAGGATCGTGAGTGACATAAATTCGCACCGAGAACGGTGAAACAATGAATTGCCGTCTGTCGAACGTGGAACGTTAATTTTCAATCGGTACCCCGTAGTGGAGGCAGAGAGCTTCTTAATTATAATCTATGTTAGAAACTGTGTAAACGGCAGGCGAGTGAGTAGTGATAGTACGAAGAATTAGTGGTTATCACATAAACAAAATTGTATCAATGTTTATCGTGCTTCAGAACAGCGTAATCTGAGGAGCGCGCTGAACAAAGCAGACAAGACAGGGTCGAGAATAAACATAAGTAGCCCACCTTAGGGTAATGTGGGAGGTTAAACTGTTCCGGTAATGAAACTGTGAGCTCTGAATTGCATATGTCAGATTAGGATAGACTAGCTGCGTCCTGTACCAGGGTATCATATACATTCAGAACTTTCATTCTGGTTAGAAGAAAGGAAAATTTGCCTGTAACGTGAGTGGAGGAAGTTTTGTGAAAAAAGTGTAAACAGTGTCATTTCAGTGTTCAAACCCCAACGCTATGGATTATTCCAGGAGCATCATGGAACGTCTTGAACCAGCGATCTCCCACTTCAGCAGGATGGGCTAAAACCTTCGAGGCAGCCCTCATTCGGGGCTCGAACGTCGGACGATGGACAACGGACCAGCATTGTTGAGTACAAAATTATGATCTTATGATATTGATATTCCCTGTAGATAAATCATATCAGAATATAGGAATAGCATGGGATGATTTTATATTGAATAATTAAAGTAGTAAGATTAGAGTGGTCGGTATTTTTATTTTAGTTTAACCTTTTAAAGTTGTTTGGGAAGGAAACAAATTAGGAATAGAGTATGAATTTCCCATCTAGTTGTCGTTATTGCATGAGGATGGTTATATCCTTGTTTTATGAGTACTGTCAGAGGAGACGCGGGGGAAAGGTCCCAGTACCAACGCTTTTATGTCGTCCGTTAAGGTCATCTCGGATTTCTTGAATGTTGCATCTCTGGTAGCAATAGCCCAATCATCGGCATATCCAAATGTTCTTGAAAATGTGGCAGGCATGTCTGAGATATATAGGCTAAATAAGATTGGAGCAAGAACAGAGCCCTGTGGAAGTCCATTATTTAGTGATCTTTTGGTGCTTACAGTATTCCCCATATGTACTTGGAAAAGTCTTTGGCTTAGCATATTATTAAAGAGCCGGGCAGTCGTCTTACATCGTATCACTTTCAGAAACTTGAAGAGTAGGCCGTCCTTCCAAACTGTATCATAGGCTGCTGTCAGATCAATAAAAGCCACTGATGTCTTAAGCTTTCTCTGATAGCCTGCTTCTATGTAAGTTGTAAGAGACATTATTTGGTCTGTAGTTCTTCGGTTCGGTCTGAATCCTGCGTGCTCCACTGGGATTTTCTCGAGGATCTCTGGGCCAATTCCATTGAGAAGGAGCCTTTCTAGTAATTTATGTCACACTAAGCAGGGAAATAGGTCGATAGCTCTCTGGTTTATCGCTGCCTTTGCCTTTCTTCAAGATGGCTATGATCTTCGTTTGTTTGAATAGCTTTGGCAATTGCCCACTCTGTATGATGTTCGTGAAGAAAGTGGACAACCATACTCTAGCTCTATCCCCACAATGAGTGATAAATTCTGGGTGAATACCATCCACACCTGGTGCTTTGCCTGGCTTGATATCAGCAATTGCAATAGTTATCTCATTCTCAGTAAAAGCTCTGGAGTACTCCGATATATGTGGGACACTATTCTTCAGGATTTTCAGATTCTTCTTTATTCGTTTCGCAAATACTTTATCCCTGCTACTTTTGGATGTCGTGACTATACGAGATGCAATTTTGTTTGGGTGAATTTCTGAATTCATTCGTGTAATGGGTTTTCCATCCCCCAGCTTCCTGAGAAGGGACCAAGCTTCACGACTGGATTTTGTAAAGTCAAGAGGTTCAACTTTTGAAATCCACTTTTGTCTTCTTTCAGAATCTAAGCTATGTAAAAGTTGACGTGCAATTTCATGATCACCACTATCGATGTATTGTTGATAAAGATTATCTGTTTCTTCACTCCATCCAGGGATATATTCTCTACGAAACCCCCTAGGGATGTGCTTTTTTGCTGTAGATATCACAGCTCCCACGAATCTCCCATATCCTCTGCTTGTTGGTGGTATCTTTCGCAAAACATTGTCAAGGTCCTCTGTAAAGTTAGACCAGTTAGCTTTACTGAAGTTCCAGCGTGGTCGGGGGTAGTTGAAACTAAAGGAATCTGGATTCCAAGCTCATAGAGGACTGGTTGGTGCTGGTTATGAGGAAAGTCTGTGAGCACTTTCTGGATGATTGGTAAGGATTTATCGTCTTTGTTTCTAGAGACAAAGCATAGGTCAGGGCAATACTCTAATCTCCATGCTGCAGATGTAAAAGTACCTTGATCCTTGGCGTCAAAAACATGGAAAAGGTCATTAATTTCAACCCAACCCATTAGCGCCTCTCCATTGTCGTCGTTGGTTCTATAATTCCACTCCTGATGATGGCTGTTGAAGTTTCCTACATAGACAGCTGGTTGTGGATGCACATCTAAAACTTGACTAGGCCACTTGACATTGGGTGGTTTATAGATATTTGAGACTACAGTGACACTTATTCGAGTAACAACAGTGTGAATATCCTCGCTTGTACTGGAAAAGACAAGGTAGGCATTATCTACGGTGGAGCGTACGTAGGTGGTATTACCATACGCTTGATGGTAGGTAGCTCCCAGAAGATCATGTCCTGGAATCATTCCTCTTGTTCTCGAACTGCCGATCATCTGCAGCATGAGTTTCTTGGATAACTCCTAAGTCAACTTCATAAGAAAGTAGCAGTTTAGACAGCGCTTCACTCTTGGATCGGCTAATGCCTTCTGTATTAAGTTGGCAAATATGGGCAGTAGGTCCCAGTCTCGTAGTAGTAGTAGTAGTAGTAGTAGTAGTAGTAGTAGTAGTAGTAATAGTTTGGTCCTGAAAAGGACCTTTGGATAGTGAAGCCATGTTCATTAATGTTGTATCTTGACCAGGAGAGAAATATGTCTGGTCGCCTGTTCGCTGTTGCTCGCTTAGCACCACCCGGGGATCACGTGTAGGGTACTTGAAGGTAAAACCTACGGACGTGAGCAACAATGGATAGAAAGAGTCGCCTGCAGATGAAGTTTTTCAGAATATACTGTACACTTTTTTTTTGCTATTGGCTTTACGTCGCACTGACACAGATAGGTCTTATGGCGACGATGGGACACAAAAGGGCTAGGAATTGGAAGGAAGCGGCCGTGGCCTTAATTAAGGTACACAGAGCTCGATAGCTGCAGTCTCTTAAGTGTGGCCAGTATCCAGTATTCGGGAGATAGTAGGTTCGAACGCCACTGTCGGCAGCCCTGAAGATGGTTTTCCGTGGTTTCCCATTTTCATACCAGGCAAATGCTGGGGATGTGTTATGCAGTTCTGCATGGTTTCGGCATGATGATAAGTTTTTGCACTATTTTTTAATTCTCAACTCCAATTTAATTTTACAAGAAATTATCGGATCTTCAAGTACACAGTGATCTAACGCCACAACAAGAACATAGTGCTCAATATTTTAATGCATACAGACTCTATTCTATTGTGTTTTATCCTATTCGACTAGATGGAATTTAATTCCATGCATCCACACTTTGATTTTTAAAACGTTAAATTGTATAGGCAATAGTTTGGATTTCTTAATGCCCCCCCCTCCCCCACCTTTTTATTAGGTCTTTTTGTGTACAAGAATTTTAATTTGACTAGCTGATGAAGGGAATGCATATAGATTCCCGAAACATGTACTAGACTTATGTAAATAAATATAAATAATTAATATTTAGTATTGACTAGGCGGACCATCCACCTACATATTTGTTGGTATCTAAAATGACTCGCAACAAGGACCTACGCACACAGGGAACGTTGCTTAGTTGAAACCAAGTAAATTAAATAACTTTTGAATCCAAAAAAGGAATGTACGATTTCGGTAATAACCTGTAAAGTCTCAGTCTAGCGGCAGCGAAATGCATCTGGACAGTAATAAAGTATCTTGGTAAGAGAGGAGAAAAGGAAATGAATTGTGTTTTGGGTAAATCAAATGAACTCATAGTAGATCTTGGGTATCAATTGACAGGTGAAAGGAATATTTTGAAAATCTTCTGAACGTTTTAGGAATCTTTCTGTTGACGTGGCGAATAACCGAGCTTGTGGGGAGGAGGACAATGATGTTGGTGTAATTACACTACTAGTATTACTAGAAGTGAAAAGGATTGTAAACAAACACTACTGTCATAAAGCAGCAGAAATAAATGTGATTAGATCCGAAATGGTGAACTATAGTGGGAAGGCAGGGCTGAAATGGCTTCACAGCGGATGAAACGTTAGTAAGGTACGTTCTGATTCAGGGGCATAGCCAGGGGGTGGTTACTGGAGTTAGACCCCCCTCCCATTGATTATTTATAAAAAAATAAAACAGAAACTGGCAATAAACAATAAAGTAAATAAACACCAGATCTGTAATTCACTTATATCAGGGCCCTTGTAATTACAAGTCATGCATGCACCTTCAATGTGTTCTGCCATCATTTTGTAACGATAACCCTCCTCCCCATTGGCCGATCCTGGATATGCTTCTGCTTCTTACTGGACGAAAGGAGTAATTGCACCTGAACAAGCGAACAGGAAGCATTGCAGCAACTATCGACGCATTACATTGATCAGTGTTCACTTGGAAGGGAGGGTACGATCAATGGTTGAGAGTGAGTTGGATGAAATCAGACCACAGATTTTCAGAATGAGCCAGATAATTGAAATATTCTGTGAGAGGAATTGGCAATTGTTTGTTTTGTAGATCTAGAGGAGGCATATGACAACAGTGCCAAGGAAAAATATTTTGTCCGTACTGTGGGGATTGTGGGATTAATTAGTGAATTATCAAAAGTAATCAAAGGTCTTTATGTTGACAACTGGGCTACCCTGAGAAATGATTGTACAATGAGTTCTTGTTTTGAGGTCCATGCAGGGGTTAGACAAGGCGCTAATCTTTCACCTTTGTTGTTCATAGGTAGTTTAAAGGGATCATCTTCTGAAATGTATAAATTGGCAGGAAAGGGATTCAGATATGTGGAAATTTGGCCTATGCTGACGACGTGGTATTAATGGCAGAGCTGGAAGCCTGCAATCTAAATATTGGAACTTGAAAATAGATGCCGTGTGTATAGTATGATAATTGGCCTTTCGAAGACTAATGTGAAGTCGGTAGGGATGAAACCCAAGAGATTTTTTTTCAATTCTGTTTATGTCGCCCAACAACAGATAGCTCACATGGCGACGATAGAATAGGCAGGGGCCAGGAGCGGGAAGGAAGCTACTGGTCTTCATTAAGAGAGTGTGAATATAGGAAACAACGGAAAACCATCTTCGGGGCACTCTCTGGAATCCAAGCTGTGACTCAAACCATGCAGCCACTCGCTCAGTAGAGTTGAATGCCATGTTGGAAATGCAAAACTGGAACAGGTAGGTCATTTCAAGTATTTAGGATGTGTGTTGTCGTGGGATGATAATTTAGTCATAGTGTATACACTCTTGTATAGTACAGTACAGTACTCTGGCATGTAAGACTGGGTACTAAACAGCAAATATCGCTGTTAATGGTTCATCACTGCTGCCAACATCACTAGTTGTATGTGAAAAATCACTAGATATAACAAACCAACCTCAATGTAAGCATCTTTAATGGCGTATCCCTTACCCAAGTACACGATAAAAGTAAAGATAAAATAAATTAAGATATTCATAATTAAGTAGGTTTTCAAGCTCAATGGGAAATTAAGGAAAGAAACAACTCGCCCTCACTGCATTTTATTTTAAATATTTCTGTTTTTATTTTGATATACGCATTACTATAACTGTATTCTTGAAAAGAGGGATATGTCTTGACCAATGCAATTTATTCAATAAACATTTGTAGTGTGATTTTCAGAAGTTCAAGAATTTACTTAATGTCTTTCGTTTCTTTGCGTGATTGTTTATTTCTCTCTTCAATAAGAAGAAAAGGAGATTGAACACATTTTCAGGTTGCAGGCTGGTTATATCTTCAAGCTTATCTAGGAAGCGTATAGGAGCAGTAATACCGAACTCGATAGCTGCAGTCACTTAAGTGCGGCCAGTATCCAGTAATCAGGAGATAGTGGGTTCGAGCCCCACTGCCGGCAGCCCTGAAGATGGTTTTCCGTGGTTTCCCATTTTCACACCCGGCAAATGCTGGGGCTGTACCTTATTAAGGCCAGGCACTATGCATAAGTACATGCCCTATATTTCCAAATGCATATCTTAGATTTTCCGTGTTGTCTCTTGTTCGCGAGAAGAAAAATAGTTGCCATGACTTATGACTCGACCTACATAACACTTCCTTATTGATGTGTCTACTTTTACTGCTTAAGTCACCTGATTTTATCATCGTATGTGTATGTATCAGAGTTTGTAGATCCGCCTTTGGTTCGTTGGAATTAATTATTGCAATTAATATCTATCTATGTAAATTGTATTTGCAATTTCCAAAATGTTCAAGAACTTGCTTACCATGTAGAACCAACCTGTTCGTCCTTTTGCTAGGATGGTTTTTTCTTCTTTTTCTTCTTCAATAAGCAGTAAGGAATGGGCATTTTTTTTAATGAACATTTTTCAGCTTGCAGGTTGGTTGTACCTCAAGCTTACCACATTAGTGAAACCCAGGAAATGTACAGGGGCAGCAGTAAGTCAAACAACATCAACAGATTTTTGTATATTGTTGGTACTGGCTAAAGTCACACCGACTGAAGACAGGTTGCATGACAACAATGGGATAGGAGAAGGCTAAGATTGGAATGGAAGGAGGCGATCGTTGTCTTTATAGAGGTACAGCCACTGCATTAGCCTGGAGTGAAAATGGAGAAACCACAAAAAAAAAAATTGCCGAGTGTGGGGTTCGAATCCACCAGCACCCAGATGCAAGCTCACTGCAATGTGACCGAATGAAACGGCCATTTCACTCTGTTTCTTGTGATTCGTAATACCACATGGACTTACTGTTCCAAATTATTCACAGTTTGGACTTCAATCAAAGGGCAACCTACTTACCTGTGTATGGGTCTTCCTTTCTTCAATTATACATATACTGGCCTCCCCTGTGAACCATGTGACCTTGCCGCGGTGGGGAGGCTTGCGTGTACAAATGAAGCAGATAGCCGAGCCGCAGGTGCAACCATATCTGATTGGTATATGTTGAGAGACCAGACTAACGAATGGTTCATCGAAAGGTGGGTAGCAGCCTTTCGGAAGTTGCAAGGGCGGCAGTCTAGATGATTGACTGATACGGCTTTGTAATAATATTCAACATGGCTTAGCTGTGTTGATACTGCTACACGGCTGAAAGCAACGGAAAACTACAGCCGTAACTAACTCCCGAGGACACGAAACTCTCTCTGTATGAATGATGTACTGATGATGGCTTCCTCCCGGGTAAAATATTCCGGAGGTAAGCTGGTCCCCCATTCGGATCTCCGGGTGGGGACTACGCGAGAGGGGGCGATCATCAGGAAGATGGATACTGACATTCTGCGAGTCGGAGCGTGGAATGTTAGAAGCTTGAATCGTTGTGGTAGGTTAGAGAATCTGAAAAGGGAGATGGATAGACTAAAGTTAGATGTAGTTGGTATAAGTGAAGTACGTTGGCAGGAAGAACAGGATTTTTGGTCAGGCAACTGCTGAATTATCAGCACAAAATCAAACTAGGGAAATGCAGGAGTCGCTTTAAGAATGAAAAAGAAAATATGGCAGTGGGCAAGCTACTACGACCAGCATAGTGAAAGAATTATTGTCGCCAAGATAGACACCATACGAATGCCCACCACAATAGTGCAGGTCTATGTGCGTACTAGTTCGGCGGATGATGAGGAAATCGAAAGAATATATGAAGAGATAAAAGATTTAATACAATATGTAAAAGGTGACGAGAATCTAATTGTGATGGGAGACTGGAATGCAGTGTTAGGCCAAGGAAGAGATGGTAATACAGTAGGAGAATTCGGATTGGGACAAAGGAACGAAAGAGGAAGTCGGTTGGTTGAATTCTGCACTGATAATAATTTAGTCCATGCCAATACTTGGTTCAAACATCACAAATGACGGCTGTATAATGGACGAGACCTGGAGACACTGGAAGGTATCAAATAGCAGCAGCGGCTGCTGAGGGGAACTGGCGGAGGGGCACACTATTTTTTCAAAAATTTACGTTCTTACTAAGCACACATGAGTAAAGAAATGCATACCCGGATACACATCATACAGTCTTAAATACTTGATCATTACTCACCTACGTCACTGTCATCTTCTTCATTTTAAGAGAAACTGTGGAATGAAATGTTGGTGTCCATTCGAAGAAGGCAGCGATCCAGACTCATCACCCTAAGTATCTTGAACTATTTAAATGTACAGCACGTACTGACACTAACGTATCTTGAACTATTTAAATCTCAAATCAACGAAATAATAAAGATGCCCAAATCTAGCATCCTCCTTAGCCACTCCACCGACCCTGACATTCTACTCTTAAAACGGATCGTAAGGACAAAGAAGCTGAACATACGTTTTACACATCGCGGCCTTCGGCTCACTTACGACCTGTTTTAATAGGAAATCGAATTTTTTCGGCCTTTTCCAAATTCAAACAATTCTCTCACTAAATGAAACTCAAATTTAAACCCCCTGAAAGGGGCCGTTCGTTACGAAGGGAAGCCTTCCCCCCTCCACCAAGAAAAGCTGACTCAAAATTTTAATTCAAAGTCTCAGCGAAGAGTGGGTTTCTTCTCTGACCGCCTCTCAGCCAGATCAAATTTCCCCGCCAGTGCAAATTCAGAGATTTTTCCTACTCATCGGTACTTCTAGGAAACAGATGAGTAAAAGGGCATAATTTCGCCGTGGGATTCTCATTTACTTGTCCTCAAAAACGACAACAACAAAAAGGTTAGTATTATCTTCACGAATTATAAAAATTCTGCAAACGGGAACAACGAAAGCCAAGAGACAGTCTACAGACATCTAACATTTTTATTATGGGCTGTTATGCCATTCAGCGCCCAGTCTGCGAAGTTCTGTGAATAAACTAACAGCCTCCACTATCCTCTATTTGCAAGTATCTCTGTAGCCTCATTAAATTCTAACTCATTAACCATCGCCGGCTTGGTCTTCCTCCACTCCTGTCATCAGCATTGTAATCGCCATTCGCCGGGATGAATATCTCGGGTGGTTACAACGCTGGCGGGTTCGATCCCGGCTGAGTCCGTTGCTATTTGGAGTGCTCAAGTACGGCAGCCTCGTGCCGGTAGATTTACTGGCAAGTTAAAGAACAATTGCGGGACGTAATTCCAGCACCTTGGAGTCTCTGAAAATAGTAAAAAGTACATCATTGGACTTAAAATCAGTAATTCGCCTCACAGGACCTCACTGCGGAATCTAGTTTAGGCGTACAGCTTCATCCATCCAATTTATTCCTGTCTTACCCTTT
Source organism: Anabrus simplex (assembly GCF_040414725.1). Classification (NCBI taxonomy): domain Eukaryota; kingdom Metazoa; phylum Arthropoda; class Insecta; order Orthoptera; family Tettigoniidae; genus Anabrus; species Anabrus simplex. The sequence continues at coordinate 1,118,771,935 of NC_090266.1, read as the reverse complement.
ATCCACTCATTCCAATACCCTTCTGTCATTGTTCCCACTTGTTTCACCAGCAATTATTCTTGTTACTTCCATGTCTGTTACTTCAAACTAATGAATAAGTAGCCTACCCCGGAGTCCACGCAGCTTTCCATCACGAAGATTGAAAAATCGGTCTGAAAACAGACTGATACAAACATAGTTTAGTCCGAGTGCTGACCTTTTTCTCACCGAATACCGCTGATCGCAACTGCGCGCTCACTGCATCAGCTTTGTTACACCGAATCAGTTCAAATTAGTATACCCTACTAGCTTCCCGGCAGAGAATACACACCTCTGGGAGTCGAGAGTACTCGGGTCCGAAAGATCCGTGGCAAGAAGCACACGTTGTTCTGGCTCGGCGAGACGCTCCTCGTCTTGGTGCCCATGACGCCACTCTCGGTGTTGTAGACCTGCAGCGCTGGAAACCCGGTCGACGGTTGCAGAGTGGCCACGGCATCTCTGAATTCCGACCGACCAACAGAGCAAAGGAGGGGTGGCCGCGGCCCTACCGTAGCTCAACGCCTCTGCATTCGGGAGACGGAGAGGGGTTGGTCCCCATCATTGGTTGTCCTAAGAATGGCTTTCCGTGGTTTTCCATTCTTCAGCACTAAGGCGATTGGCGGGACAGTTCCTAGTATAGGCCACGGCCGCCAAACCCCTCACCTTCTCCAAACATCTCCTTCACCGTAACAAATCTCCTGGCCTGAGAGGCGGCGTCACCGTCTTGGAGGCCCGCCTCCCCTTTCAGGGACGGAATGAAACCTTGTGTTGTAGAAGTAGTGGAAGTCCAGAGAGAAGCTCCACGGGTCGTTCTCCAGGCCTTAGGTGTACGTTCTCGTCCGTGAACCTCCTGAAATAAAACTCTGAAAGTGGAGTAGAGAAAGAGAAAGAATAATGTAAACTGAATGTTGGAGTTACGTTGATGGATGGCATTTTGAAAAGTATTCGGCAATACGGCAGACTAATAGAACTACTGCAACAAGGTAGTTTCATACTATACCTTAAGCCTATGCACCTAATGGCTCTAGACTTCAACGGAGTTATATTGTCTAGGATACCTTAGGTACTATTCAGTTCCTGGCCGACATGTATCACATCCTTTCCTTCCCTCAGTTTCCTGCTCCACATTCCCCCTAATAATGTTAAATAATTTTGCGATTCTCCCCGGGTGCATCCATTCTCTGTTCAATAACTTTACAATTGTATACAACTGATTTTCGTTCTCAGTTTTCTTTACATCCTCCTCATCTATAAATTTCTCTCGTATTTGCTTTGTCATTGAACATATCAGGTGTGCCCATCCCATTTCTTCAGAACATAGTAAACATATATTTTCATCTCTGTTCTGTCGGTATGCTTTATTTTTATGTATCCCCATTAACCACCATATTATACCCCTCATTCCCTTTTTTGTTATAATCTCTACATTTATCCTCATTCTCCCACTTACATTACAAAATTCTTCTATTGACCTCTTACTTCGACATTGTGCATCAATACATTGCTTCTCAATATCCTTAATTCTTAGAACTATTTTTTTTTACATATTCTCAGCTTCTCCTATAGTCTCTTTTCCAGTAATATCCAATTCCTATCGTTTCCATAATGTTCCGTACTCATCCACCCAGCATCCTTGGTTCTGATGTTTCATTTGGTGTTGATAAGCTATCTGTAATACTTCGCCCCCATCTCGCAGCTTTCATTCTCAGCCAATACCTTATTATCCTTTTAATAATATCCACCTGCAGACTTATATCTTTGCACATCATTCTCACTCCACAGTTAGCTGTACAACTGGGTAGACCCATAATTATCTTACCAAATCTACTCGTAATTGTATCAAGTGAATCAACCCTCCCTTCAACTCCCCAAAGTTCCGCTCCGTACAAGACTCTAGATTTAACCACTGCATTAAAAACATTTTTATACACTTTGTAGTCTGTGTTGGGCATCTTCTTCTCCAGTATGTTAATGGCTGACAGTGCACTCATACCTTTTAGTTTAGATCTTTTCATTTGCTCTGTCCATTTCCCATTTTCACTTAATATCAAACCCAAGTATTCCACTTTCTTGACAACTTCTAACCTCGTCTCGCCCTTCCACCATTTTTCATTCTGTGACAATTTATATCCTTTTTTGCACACCATTACCTTGGTTTTCTGAAAATTTTTAAATTCTACTCTTTACAGTAATTTACCACTACATTTATACTACCCTGCATACTATCGGGTGTCAAAGTGAGCAGAAGGATGTCGTCAGCAAAAATGAGACCCAGAATATCCTGGTTCTCAAGACTTGGGGTAAACCCCTGCCTCAAAACCTTTCGATTGGAAGATATCATTTATAAACAGTAGGAACAGTACTGAAGACAACTTGCAACCCTGTTTCAGCCCTACTTTAGAGAATATTTCCCCAAATACTGCTCCCTCCTTAGTTTTAATTGAGCGCTTCACTTCTAAATATACGTTTTCAACCGCTCGTATGATCTTCTGAGACACCCCGATCCTTCTCATCTTAGCCACGACCGCCCCTCTGCTCACAGAATCAAATGCTTTCTCCAAGTCAATAGCAGTAATGTACAATTTTCCACCTTCCTTTTTTATATACTTATCCATTATTGTTTTCACTACAAAAATATTATCTGTTGTCCTCATCCTTTCTCTAAAGCCTGACTGAAATCTCTCCAGAATCGATCGCCCCTCTGCCCACTTCATTAACCTTTTTGCAAACACACCTGTATATATATTTTACTTAATGTATCCAGCAACGTTATACCCCTGTAATTATTTGGGTTAGATTTATTTTCTTTCTTCTTGTAGATTGGGCAGATCACTCCCTCTTGCCAAGATTTCGGAAAATCCCCTCCTTCAAATATTCTGTTAAATAGTTTCACGATACTTTCTAGAATATCCTTATTCTGTGCCACCTGCTTCCAAAATTCGTTAGTGATGTCCGAAATCGCTCCTGATTTGCTGAAAGTGGAGTACTAGACGAGTAGTCGCTGATCGTATTTAAAAGTACACTGACAAATGCACGGATATGAGATGGGTTTCCCTTCCTATACGACTTCTCTTGGTCATCCGTTGTTCTTTTCCGACGCCGACAGTATCAAGTTTGCGAAACCTAGCGAGTCATTCATTTTCAGACCCTCCATGGCCTTCTCTTTCTTTACCTTCTTTGAAGGATCGAACCTCTTCATTTTTCCCTTTAGACTAATGTTAAGAGGGGCAGTTGCCCAGTTTTATTTCCTTTTAAAATAATACCTCGCACCACCACCATTACTTTCAAACGTTCAGTGTAATGTTTACTACCATCCGTCATGATAGGTCTTTCCTTCTGTTTGTTTATTCACGCTTCTTCGCCTTCTCCTTTTACTTCCACGTGTCATGGATGTGGACTTGGCTCGCTTTAAAGGACGTATGTCCTTCCTGACGTGAACCTATACTTTGTTTTTTGGGACTTTTCGGCAGCAATGGGAAAGGAAATGTCTATAACTGGGAAGAATTAAGGTACAACACCTGCATTTACCTGGTATGAAAATGGGAGACTACGGAAAAATGATCTTCACAGCTGTCGAGAGTAGAGCTCCAACCCACCTTCTCCCGAATGCAAGCCAACAACTACGCGTCCCGTAGCGCGCAGCCAGAGCGTTCGATCCTGTATGGTTTAGTGTCACATCAAAATAATTACTTTGCCCTGTAGAATCCACCGTGTTTACCTGTTAACGTGCCTACCTTCGTAGCGTAATGGTTAGCACTATTAGCTGCCATCCTCGAAGGCCCGGATTCCATTTCCAATGGCAGGAGGGCTGGTATGTGTTTAAAATGGTTCATGCAGCTCACTTCCATTGGGGGTGTGCCTAAAAAGAGCTGCCCCACCTCGGGATGAGGACACGAGTTAGGTTACTTACCTGTTAACGTACGACAGTACGAAAGGTGCTAGTTACACATTTTATCATAGTGTATTTATAGTCACACTAGAGCGAATGCCTAGCTTCAAAAGAAGGCGAAGGAACTCTGTTTATCAACAGCTAGCTCATGTCTCGTGCATAGCGCGAACCAAACAGGGCAATCCCCGACGGGCAAATGATTTCTTTTTTTAAAGTTGGCTATACGTCGCACCGACACAGATAGGTCTTATGGCGACGATGGGACAGGAAGGAAGTAGCCATGGCCTTAATTAATGTACATACCCAGCATTTGTCTGGTTTGAAAATGGGAAACCACGAAAAACCATCTTGAGGCTTGCCGACAGTAGGGTTTGAACCAACTATCACTAGCTGCGCACCCCTAATCAAGCAGTCAACGCGCTCGGTGCTGGCAAACGAAGCACGTTTGAATATATTCCATTTCTCGACAAGTCCAAGTCCAGTTTTCTAAATAATCTCGACGCTAAATCTGTAATATTCGTAAGTTTATGGGTAGTTGAAAAAATATGTAATTTAATATGGAAACGCGAAGTTAGTTGCGTTATCTTACCAGATATTAACATCACGGAAGAAGTACTGCAAGTTCGATTATCAGCCCCTTGGTACCTTTCCTGAAAGTGAAAGCAGAATGTGGATATCTTTAACGGTTCACGGCTTATTTGAGGAGGACGTCGTGGCTGAATATCGCAAGGAGTCCTCATGTCTACAGCAAAGTCTAGTTTTATATTTTACTCGATGGACGTCCAAAGTCAGACACTTACTTCTAAGCCTCAGCTACAACAAAATGTCTGTCATCGGAAATGGGATGTATTCCAGTGTTCTATTTATTAGAGCTGAGTGAAGCATCCAAGATAAGCAATATGTAATTTGTTTTGAACGTCAATTCCGGTACATTTATGAAGGTTTATTATCGCCATATTGCTTCTTATAACGGATGTTGTGTTTCTCAACTCCACAGGGATTACCTTCAGTTCCATAGCTACACTTATTAGTGACATAACATCACATTCCTCGCGATATATGCATTTTAATTATAGTTTCTTATCGTACTACAATAGCGCCATCTGTTTGGCTTTCTCCTGCACTCAGAGCTTCTCAACGGCGAGAATTACCTTTGGTATAATTTTACACACATACTTTTTATTCATCATCATCATCGTCATCTTCAGTTTATCCTCCGGTTTTTCCCTCGGACTCAGCGAGGGATCCCACCTCTACCGCCTCAAGGGCAGTGTCCTGGAGCTTCAGACTCTTGGTCGGGGATACAACTGGGGAGGATGACCATTATCTCGCCCAGGCGGCCTTACCTTCTATGCTGAACAGGGGCCTTGTGGAGGGATGGGAAGATGGGATAGACAAGGAAGAGGGAAGGAAGCGGCCGTGGCCTTAAGTTAGGTACCATCCCGGCATTCGCCTGGAGGAGAAGTGGGAAACCACGGAAAACCACTTCCAGGATGGCTGAGGTGGGAATCGAACCCACCTCTACTCATTTGACCTCCCGAGGCTGAGTGGACCCCGTTCCAGTCCTCGTACCACTTTTCAAATTTCGTGGCACAGCCGGGAATCGAAACCGGGCCTCCGGGGGAAGCAGCTAATCACGCTAACCACTACACCACAGAGGTGGACCTTACTTGCCTACTCAAAGAAAACCTGGATTAAAGGCAATGCTCTAAACAGTTTAATGTCCTTCCAGTCGTTCACTGCAAACTATTCTGGCCTCATTACGACTACTCGGAAGCTACCTACAACAGGCTGTTCTAGTGCTGTTCATAGTCGTGTTTAGTCCGGATTAATGATGGACTAAGAGCAGAAGAACGATTTTCTTATTCATAGGCGGCTTATCCCGTTGTTCTGAGGATGATCTGGCATTAGCCCTGATCTATAGGTACGTGAAGTTGCTTCGGATCGCGAAATGAGAGAGATGAGAAGACGTACGAAAAGTTACGCAATAAGACCGATTACGTTCCTAAAGTACAACGATATTAATTTCAAGAATAGATGTCGTTTAACTAACAAGGGGACATTCCCTACTCGTCACCACCGATTTCACTCACATTCATAGAACATGCAGGGCTTGGCTAAAAATGAAAGTACCCAAAGTGGGAACTCCAGATGGCCAGGCGTATAGAAAATAAAAATAAAAATGTTGACGCGGCTCTCTCACCGTATAAGCCACTTACGTTAGTGCGCACATCGAGCAGTAGTTGGCGAAGCGGTAAGAGCGCGGATTAGTAATTCGATGGCTGTGGGTTCGACTCCCCGTGTCCAGAATACTTTTCTCAATTTTTATATTATGTTTTCCGGGGTATCCGTGGAACGCAGAGGTGAAAGAAGGTACCGGGGTGAATGGGTCTAACTACAATGTCAAGAATTGAATTTTAAACTTAAACTGAAGGTTATATTTTCCAAAACTTCAAACTTAACAATTTTACAGGTACAAGTAGCAATCGTTAAACAAGATGGGGGAAAATCCAAGATTAAGAATCTTAACACTTTGGGTTTTAAGCCCCTAGCTTTACATTTCCTGAGCTATAAGTTCAAATTTACAAAAGAGCACAAATTTATACAAGGGCAAAAATCTCCTAATTCGTGGAGAGCTTGCTCCCTAAATACAATATCAGCCTCCCAGAGGCACTTTAACACTTGAAAAAGAGCTAACGTGCTCTCAGTTTCTCAAGCCTACTCAAGGCAATGCAAAAAAAAAAAAAAAAAAAAAAAACTTACACTCTTTGGCATTCCATGGCCCAACTTACAAATAGAAACAGGGGTATCTCGTACCCAACCTATAGGGCCTTTGCGGAAAGAACAGGTTAAGTAAATGGTCCGAAACACAAACTGAATGGAGGCGTACAGTGCTCCAAGATAGTGAAAGCTTAAAAACCTAACGGGCACTAGGCCGGTGAAACAGGGGCTATTCCCAAACTACTGAGGTGACTCGTATGGAAAATAATTTACCACGTTACAGAATGAAAAACAGTTATAAAAACGTAGTCACTTCAAACCAAGATGAAGGGGAGCTCGAGAGGGTACATCACTCTCTATCCCCGATTTACAGTCGAAGATTTTATGAACCTTTTTACATTAACCGGCAGAAGTTACATTTTAGGAAAGAAGGTTACACAGTTAACGTTTCGGACCCTTCCCTCGGGTTAAACTGCGAAGCTAGCAAGAAGGAAAGATGTTATGTGGCCATTACTTTGTTGTCGATGTACTGCTGCCTGATGAAAGAGGCCGCCCGCCTCCTGCTTTGACACACGCACTTAGTAAGATGACGATCAACTGGTCCAGAAACGAGAAAATCCGCAGTTTATAAACCCTCGGGGAAAGTTCGAGATCATTCAAGATTAAACTAGCCACACCCTCTCACGTTTATTGGTCAATTTAAAAGTTACACTCACCGGGCGAGTTGGCCGTGCGCGTAGAGGCGCGCGGCTGTGAGCTTGCATCCGGGAGATAGTAGGTTCGAATCCTACTATCGGCAGCCCTGAAGATGGTTTTCCGTGGTTTCCCATTTTCACACCAGGCAAATGCTGGGGCTGTACCTTAAGGCCACGGCCGCTTCCTTCCAACTCCTAGTCCTTGCCTATCCCATCGTCGCCATAAGACCTATCTGTGTCGGTGCGACGTAAAGCCCCTAGCAAAAAAAAAAAAAAAAGTTACACTCAAAATCAAAGAAGAAGAAGAAGACTGTGATTGGTAGAAAATTAATTACAGAAATTAGGGATTGGCTAGTTTCAAAACTGGCGGAAATAAAAGGAAATATTGCCAACCCAAAAATAAATGAACATCAATCAGTAAAAAAAACTCATGAATACAAAACGTCTTTGAATTATAGGTTCTTATACCTCGCACGAGGGTGCATGATCATAGTTTTTAGTAGGGACACCTGTGGAAGAATGTCCAAACTTCTTTATGGATAGCAAACAAAACTAGTAGAAATACAGTCAGTTCAGGAAACTTCACAATAACAAAATTACATCATATTTAGTGGTGACATCTTCTGAGTAAATTTCTAAATTGGTGTAGTTTCAGTTTCACTGTTTCACCAATATAGGAGTTCATTTAGGCGCTAGATTTAAATGCGCGGCGTTGGGGTGTACTTCCCGGTACATTATTCACTTATTTTAATTTATTTTATTTATTTATATTCAAAAGGCAAATAGGACGTCATTTTTTTAATGAGCGCACAATTGTAGAAAATTTGTAGTTGCGAACTTTCCCGACGTGTTCAAACAGAAATTATTCTTTTTTCTCCTTTATTGGCTATCTCCCCTCCTTGGGGAATGTGCCATAAACGTGAATAGTCGTCTCGCTGTAAGATTCGTTTTCACCTGACAAGTGAAGGTTACTCCTGGCGGCTGTACACAAACAATAGATTCTTAGTGCAGGAAGAAAAAAAGTCTGACAATGAAATCCAAATTTTGTACCTTTTCTGTGCCTTTTGTGTATAAATAAATAAAATGAATTATTCACCTCTTTGCTTAATTGGAACATGAATAATGAAAAAGTTGACAGAAAAAACCAGTCTCCACACGGCGAGTCGAATCCACGACCATCGAATTACCAGTCCGAGCTCTTGCCGCTACGCCAACTACTGCTCGGCGCGCGCTCTAACGTAAGTGGCTTATACGGTGCGAGAGCCGTGTCAACATTTATATTTATTTTATTTTCTTTTTCTTTGCTAGGGGCTTTACGTCGCACCGACACAGATAGGTCTTATGGCGACGTATTTATTTTCTATACGATTGGCCATCTGGAGTACCCACTTCAGGCACTTTCATTTTTAGCCAAGCCCTGCATGTTCGATAAATTTGAGCGAAATCGGTGGTGATGAGTAGGAAATGCCCCCTTGTAAGAGCAATACAAGAGATCTGATAGAACTTTGCGCGTCCTAACCTGTACGAACATGCAACATATAGAGGGCTGCGTTTTCCAGTAGAGAACACATTTCTCATCGCTCTACGTTATTACGCAAGAGGCGAAATCCAAGACGGTACTGCATATTTGCATGGAATTAGCCAACGGAAAGCCGAATTATTTACAATATCTCAGTTCCCATCGCTAGACTCTTGCCTGAGCACGTAAAGATTCTTACTGAAGAAGGAAGGTTACTGACAATAAGAACATACATACATACATACATACATACATACATACATACATACATCATCATTAAAGACCGTTATGCCTTTCAACGTTCAGTCTGCATGCCTCTGTAAATTCAACAAACGTCTCCAAACTTCTCTATTTTAAACTAGTGCATTTAGTTCTATACCTCTTATCCTTAAGTCATTAGAAACTGAGTCTAACCATCGTCGTCTTGGTCTACCTCTAAATTAATATTAAAACTAATAAATAAAAAACTCTTAAAAATTACTAATCCTCAGGAACGCACACATTCATCAACCATTCAGTCAGCTGTCCTCAGCAGGTAGTCTCGGCAGGTGACCTTAAATCGTGATTTAAAAAAGCTACTTTTTCTGACCTGAACTGGCAGGGAATTCCATAGTCTGGCGACAGTCACCACAAATGATCTATTAATTTTATTTGTGCGGTGCAGTGGAATAGAAAGAATGAATCTAGAACGTGTATTTAAGTTGTGAAATGATGATAAGAAGTTGAATTTAGAAGAAATATATAGTACATTGGCTGACTTTCAGCTAACACTGATTACTATCGTTAAAGTGTGTAGCTGCCGACGTTTATCAGACATCAGCCATGAGACAGCTTGATAGTGTGGGGTGACATGAACATCGTACCTGATATTGTAAATAAATCGCAGGCAGGAATTCAGTGCTCGTTGAAGTTTAAATGTTTCTTCTCTCGTCATGTGAACTAAAACAACGTCACAATAATCAAGAATAGGGAAAATGAGTGTCTGTATTAGTTTGGCCTGTAGCTCAAATGGAAATACATCCCTCTGCCGTTTAAGAGGGTGAAGAACTCCAAAAATCTTTTTACGTATTTCTTTCGTGTGATCAGGCCAATCAACTGTTTCATTCATCATTACGCCGGGATTTGTAACCGTTTTGCTGTAATGTTACCATTCAGTAGGATAGGCGAGATTGCGACATTGTTTGAGCAGCTCAGTAATTTTCGAGATCCAATTATAATTGAGATTGTTTTTGCAGTTTAGTATAAGAGAGCTTCGTTGTGCATATACACTGAGTCCTCGGAGGTCCCTGTTAACATCTTGTCTTGCAGTGTCGATAGATTTGAAGATCATCAGCACAGAGGTAATGTGTGTTATTTCCTGTCACAGATGGTATGTCATTGATATAAATACAGAAAATTAGGGGCCGTAGAACACTGCCCTGTGGGGTAACACTAAGTTTCATTTTCCATTTAGAGGGCTTGTCGTTTACTGCTACACGCTGTTGACGGTTACTCAAATAAGAACTAAAAACCTTAAGCGCAGCCAGGGCGAAATTTAGCAGCTCCATTTTCTTTTATCATAGTCGGAGTTACTATAGTGTTAATGGCGCTGCTGAAGTCAAGAAGGATAAGTATAGTGAGCAGTCGTTTGTCCATAGCGTTTCTAATGTCTTCAGTAACCTTCAAAAGTGCTGTCGCGGTACTGTGACCCTTCTCAAATCCAGATTGCAAAGGGTCCAAAAGAGCATTTTCATTTAGGTATTCCAGAACTTCCTCGTATATTAAACGTTCATAGTCTTTAGAAAGCGCAGGGAGTATGGACATAGGGCGATAGTCACAGCGTGATTGTGGGTTTAAACTCTTAGGTACCGATATAATATTGGCTGTTTTGCAGACAGTAGGGAAAGTTCCGTTTAGTAAACAGTAGTTCAGTATGTGCGTCAGTATAGGCAAGATAGCACCCATAATGTTATGAATAAAAGTAATAGGAATATCATCTACACCTGTAGCCATTGGTTTAATCGAGTACAAAGCCTTTTAACCTGATTTTGTGACACTGTGAAATGTGAATTGTGGATTGGCTGGAGGGGAGGGCGGTGAGTCGGTGTAGTTAATTTGGGTAGATTGAATATTTATTCTACTAAAGTAATTGTTCAGTTCGTCAAGTAGAATGTCAGGAGTTGTCTGTCTCTGTTGATGTTTTCCTATTCCTAGAGCTCTAAGTTGGTCCCATGCGCGATTAGAATTTAAGTTGTTAGCTAAATTCCGGAAATATATACAATTTTTATTTCTGATTAACTGATTTGTGCGATTTCTTAAGATGCGGTTAGATTCGAAGTCTGTGTCATCTAGGGTTTGTTTATAAAGTCGAAATAAAGAGTCACGGTGGCCCATCATTCTCATGCCTTCATCATCTAGCCATGGACAAGAAGAAGGATGAGAAACCTGTATTCGACGCGTGTGTGTGTATATCTTTGCCGCATTATTTGTATAAAATTTCGCTTCCTTATTGCTTATCACATGACCATTATTATAATAACATTAGCGTATTTATTCTAAACCAGAATATTGCATCCTTACTCAAACTGTTGATTTTTGCATTCATTTCACTTGCACTCGGAATATATGAAATGCTGCAGTTATGTTGGGATGGGAGTAATAGAGGTAGCCGGAGGGGGGGGGGGGTTTGTCGTCCAAGGAGACCAGACACCCCAGGGGTTTTAACGAATGTACTTTTACTAAGCATTTTATATAAAATGCATATTAATATTAGCTTCCGGAGTCCGACTCATTGGCTGAATGATCAGTGTTGAGGCTTTCGGTTCAGAGGGTCCCGGGTTCGATTCCCGGCTGGGTCGGGGATTTTAATCGCGTCTGAATAATTCTTCTGGCTGAGGACTGGGTGTTTGTCCCAACATATTCAGACAACATACTACACTACCAACCACCAAAGAAACAACACTGATTACATCTCTCTATATAGGGTTGGCATCGGGAAGGTCATCCCGCCGTAAAACAGGGCCAAATCCACATATGTGCGACGCAGTTCGCACCCGTGACCCCACACATGTGGGAAAAGCGGGGGAAGAAGAAGAAGAAGATTACTATTGGCCTCAGGCATCCACACGAATCCACCACTCTTACTTGGATCCAAGGACACTCATTTCCTTTTTAGGTATTCTACACCACCTAAACGATGGAAGTTTGGACAACTATCATAATACATTTCTGGATGAATGCCCCCCCCAAACTGAAATCCTGGCTACGCTACTGCCATCGGGTGACAATATGCCCTAGTAATGACATGAAAGGCTTAGCAAAAGCGACCTTAGATAACTTTACAGTTAACCCTGCCTTACGAAGGCGATTAAGGACCTCTTTTAGATTATCAAAGTGTTCTTCAAAGGTCTCAGAAAATACGACGACATCATCAAGATAGTGGTATAAGTATTCAAACTTGACGTCAGAGAAGACTATATCTAGCAGTTTGGTAAGCACAGCTGCTCCCGTCGGGAGTCCAAAAGGCACGCGGTTGTACTCATACAAGATCCAATCCGTGGCAAAAGCTGTGAAATGTTTGGATTCCTCAGCTAGAGGGATTTGATTATATGCCTGATTAAGGTCTAAGATGGTAAAGAACTTAGCTTTCCGAAACCACGAAAAACCTGAGTGTAGGTCGGGAAGAGACACAGATTGTTACACCACCTTCCGATTTAAAGCCCTATAGTCAATCACAGGCCTGAAGCCACCTTGGGATTTCGGAACCAAGAAAATAGGCGAGGAATATGCCGACTTAGAGGGCCGAATTATACCATCTTTCAGCATCTGATCTATGATCACCTTCAGAGCCTTCATTTTAGTTGGAGATAACCTATAAGGTGGAAGCCTAACGGGGATAGAATCCGTAACCTCAATCTTGTATTCAATGAGGTCAGTAACACCAAGACTATCGGAGAAAACATCTGGAAACGACTGACACAACTTACGAATACTCTCAGCCTGCTCCTCAGGTAGATGTCTAAGGTCTAACAACATCTCATCCTGGGTAGGCGAAACAGATGAACATGACACAGAACTACATTTAAGCAAAGGAATTTTAAAATTACAAGCAAATTTGAAAGTGCACGACTTGCTCTGAATGTCGAGCACTAGACCGGTGTAAGACATGAAATCCGCTCCTAATATAATGGGACAAGACAAGTGCTTAACCACAAACAGTTTTACTTTCCAAGTGAATTTCGAAATGCGAATTTTGGAATATAGGAAACCTAAAATTTCTAATGGAGAAGAGTTGGCCGAAATGCATTGAACCGAAGACGAACAATAATCAGAAAATTTACAGATAGACTTTCATTTGGAATACCATTCAGCCGACATAATGGAACTCACACTCCCAGAGTCTAATAGAGCAGTAATCGGTTCATTATTCAACTCAATATTCAGAAAAGGTACCAGTGCGTGGGTCTCCGCCGCAATCTTAAGACATACTTTAGGGCATTCAAATGTGGGGTTGGAAGACTTTCTACCGTGTTTCGAGCCTGAGGTTTCGGATGGTTTAATAGGGGCTGAGCCTTGAAAAGGTGAATTTGCCGACCCAGCCGAAGCCACTAGTCACTTTTGATTATTTGCGTTGTTGGAAGTTGTACCAGAAGTTGAACAGGAGGGGGTACTATTGACATTGGGGCAATTCTTGGCAATGTGATTAAATGAGCTACACTTCAAAAACATTCTTGTGATGACCCTGCTCCGTTCTTTTTTGCGGACGCGACGCAAAACACTGATATGACCTGTAGTGTGGTGAAATCCCTTCCACAATCGCCTGCACAATTTGATCTTCTGGGAAATGAAGAGCGAATACCCTAGTGTAGAATTTAATGTCTTGGATGAAAGCGGCGAGATTTTCATCCAGTCGCTGTACTCGGTAATAGTACTTTTGTATTAATGAAGACCTTGCTCGAGCCGGAATAAAATTTGTCAGAAGGTGTGCCTGAAAGTCTTCAATAGATGATTGTTCCGATATGGCTCTTATTATTTTGTCTGAGAGGACACCGATGGAATAAAGGTAACTAATCTGAAGAATTTGAGAAGGGGAAAGCGAAAACACAAGAGCGTGATCCTGAAACTCAACTAAAAATCTTAAAAATGAAATTATATCACTAGTAGAATTGATTGAGAATTTAGCAATTACTTTAAGCAGCATAGCCAAAGTATGAGGCAAGCTACTAAAACCAGGTGACATAACAGGTAACGGCCTAGGGGGTGAAGAAGCTTCAGAGTCGGCATTATTTAAAAAGAAAGGTGGAATGGATGTACGACGCTCAGATTCATTTCCTGATTGGGCAGAAGTTTGTTGAGTAGCTACCGATTTTCTACCTTCTTCACCCTTGGAAGATTCCTCCTCTTTAGCTATGTTTACCACCAAGGGCTGGTCGGCTTTGGGAGTAGCAGACCCAGTTAACAATTGACTAACCTTACGGGACATTTTAGAAAGGTGTTCAGCAAGATTACTCGCCTCCTTACCCTGAACTTCGTTTAACTTAAGAGACAATAGATCGTTAACTCTATGGTAAAAATGGAACAGTCTAGCTTGTACTCTTTTAAGTTGGTTTGGAGAAGGATAACTTACTTCAAAAAACTAACTACAGATGCTAGCTCAGTGGTGTTGTCCGTGATCGTGGAGAGAGCCTCATCAATTTCCTTCTCTCCCAAGGTTGGGATACAAATTGCTAACTCTAACGACACTTTCAGTTTGGATGAATCTACCGCAACCGTGCCTCCAGAGTGAACATTTCTGTTAGCTAATTCATAAATCAATTCCGCCTTGCGCAAGTAGACGGGATGGAGGACTTCGCGAGGGCCGGACATGATTACAGAACTTATAAATTTGGAAAATTCCAGCGACTGAGGATATTGTTAGAGTTCCAATTGAATCAAATGTTTGGCCTTCAAAAGTGGCTTAATGGAGACCCATTCAACCACGCTCTGCTACCACTTGTTACCGTGGTTGGTGGATCAGCAGAGGTGAAAGAAGGTGCCGGGGTGAATGGGTCTAACTACTATGTCAAGAAAGAATTTAAACTGAACTGGAAGGTTATATTTTCAAAAAGCAACCAGTTAACAAGTTCTCACTTAGTGAGATAACAATGAAATAGTAATTTTAAAACAGGGCTTAGAAAAAATCTAAGATTTCAAAACTTTAACACTCTTGGGCTACAAGCCCCTAGTTTTACAATTTTTTATTTACAAGATCAAACTTTACAGCGGGGCATAAATTTACAAAAGGGCAGAAATCCCCTAATACCTGGAGCACTTGCTCTCTAATTTACAATATCAAGCCCCCTAGAGGCACTTTTTCAGCACTTGGAAAGAGCAGACGTGCTCTCAGTTTTTCAAGCCTATTAAAGGCAATACTAGACCTTACAATTAATTGCCATCAAGGCACAACTTACAAAAATGAAACGGGGGTATCTTGTACCCAACCTACTGGGCCTTAGCAGAAAAAGAACAGGTTAAGTAAATGGCCCGAAATACCAAATTGAATGGAGGCGTGTACTTGCCCTCCTAAATACTCATTCTAAAACCTAAAATGCACTAGGCCGATGATACAGGGGCTAATGCCAAACTATGGAGGTGACTCGTACAAGAATAATTTAAGACATTATGGAAAGGAAGAAGATCAGTTACCAAAACGTCGTCACCTCAAACCAATATGAAGGGGAGCTCAAGAGGGTAAATCACTCTCTATCCCCGAATTACAGTTACAGATTTTAATTAAGTTTTTACATAAGTCGGCAGAAAATTGTATGTTTAGAAAGCTAGGTTACATGGTAAAGGTTTCGGACCTTTCCGGTGGGTTAAACTGCTGAGCTAGCAAGAAATAAAGAAGTTATACGGCCATTATCTTGCTGAAGACCTGCTCCCTAATGAAAGAAACGCCACCCGCCTCCTGCTTCACCTCCACACACTTAGTCAGATGTTGATCAAATGGCCCAGAGACGTAAAAATCAGCAGTTTATAAACCCTCAGGGAAAGTTCGAGACCTTTCAAGAATGATCAAGACACACCCTCGGTGTTTATTGGTGAACTTCAAAAGTTACACTCAAAATCGGAGAAGAAGTACATGATTGGTCGGAAATTAATTACAGAAATTAGGGATTGGCTGAATTCAAAACTGGCGGAAAGAAAAGATCAATATTGCCATCCCAAAATGAATGAACGTAATTAGTAAAGAACAAACTTATGAACACAAAATTTCTTTAAAAAAGTTCCTTCACTTCGCACCAGGGTGCATCATCATAGTTTTTTAGCAGAGACATCTATGAGAGAATGTCCACACTTCTTGAAGAACGGAAAACAAAACAAGTTGAAACTCACACAGTACTGGCAACTTCATAATCACAAAATGAAGGTAGTGACATCTTCTGAGCAAAATTTTAAGGAGGTCCAGTTTTAAGTTCAGAGTTTCTCCTGTAGAGGAGTTCTTTAAGGCGCAACGTTTAAAGGTGCAGCGTAGGGGTGTACCTCCCGGTACATTATATATCTGTTATGTAAATGTAATAAATGGACAGGACTTGGGCATAATTATTCTGCCCAACGACCGGAAACATCCTCTCTCGTACGAACGGAATGAGCGTGTTTTTAATCCTAAAAGCGTTGGCGAGGTTATGGAGCAACGTAGACAAAATCGACGGTTAAGGCGCGGCTTTCTGAGCCTAAGTTGGCAGTTTCGGTCCTAGCTCAATCCAGCGATATGTTGGTGCTCGAATATATTAGCCTCGTGTCGGAAATAAACCAGCACGCAAAAGAACTCCCGTGGGACAAAATTTCGACACCTCAGTGTCTCCAAAAACCGTAAAAATAATTACTGGGACATTATTATTATTATTATTATTATTATTATTATTATTATTATTATTATTATTATTATTATTATTATCATCATCATCATTGTCATCGCTGTTTTCTAAGCGTGATTACAAGTGGAAATCTGAGACTCGGTTGTGGTTTCAGTCTATTATGGAGATTTTTATTTACTTTTCGTGAAATGTTAGATTTGCTCTAAGAATTTATGTTTTAAAGTGTCTTCCTTTAATGGAAAGTGAGAGTGGTAAATTATATGATTGAAGAGAACTGAAAAATGTTTACAATAATATTTTGTTTGTTTACAATTTGGTTTACGTCGTACCGACATAAATAGGTCTTATGGCGACGATGGGATAGGAAAGGGCTAGGAGTGGGAAGGAAGCGGCCGCGGCCTTAATCAAGGTACAGCCCCAGCTTTTGCCCGGTGTGAAACCGCGGAAAACCATCCTCAGGGCTATCGACAGTGGATTTCGAACTCAGTATCTCCCGAATGCAAGCTCAGAGCTACGCGGTCGAAATCCCGCAACCACTCGTTCGGTATCATGCACATCAGTGGCATCACAAGAAGTGAAATAAATACATCGGGTTAACCTTTACAAACTGAGTAGCCTAATCATGGCCATGAGGAGCCAATTTTATACCCGTCAATATAATCAACGCTGTAAGAAATATGTTAAGAAATCAGCATTACTTTCTGATTGTAATGAAGAGCAACAGTGTATCGAAAGAAAATTGTCTTTTGTTTACGTCGCACCAACACAGATAATGTCTTATGGCGACGATGGGATAGAAGAGGCCTAGGAATGGGAAGGAAGCGGCCTTGGCCTTAACTAAGGTACAGCCCCAGCATTTGCCTGGTGTGAAAATGGGAAACCACGGAAAACCATATTCAGCGCTGCTGACAGTGGGGCTCGAACCCACTATCTACCGGATGCAAGATCACAGCTGCGCGCCCCACACCGCACGGCCAACTCGCTCGGTAAACCTACTTCTAACGTTGGGATCATGCGTGTACGCTCTGCCAACATGATGTATACATAGACCTATATTCGTATACTCTTTCACTGGATTTCCTGGATAATCGTTTTCAAAGGCATTGCCATTCAGTGAAAGAAAAATGTCTTCCTTTATATTTCCTAAAACATTAATTTCAGTCTTCATGGTAAAGTCCAAAGCAAGCAGTTTGTTCAATTTCTACACCATAAGGGGTAGGCGGACCATCATAAGTCCAAAGAATCTCATTCACGCCAACAGGGAGAGAGACCGCGATGTCAGCGCAAGTAGACCAATCCATGTGATGATAAGTGTCACACATATGATGATTTTATTCGCACGGAAATGAATTTCAAATAAACATACATGTGAAATGATACGCCATTGCTCTTTATGAACCTCCCTGTGTAGCCATAAGCTGCCCGGGAGACTGACATGGTCCTTAAGAGAAGTATAAGACTTCAGTTTATCGAGAAACTCCAGTAGTGACAGAACGAAACAATCCAGGTTTTGCCAAACAGCGCGCTCGTTCAACTTCGCACGCGACTGCAGCGCCAATGCTACCTGTAGTGTATTATTTACTAACTCTATGGTATTGTGCACACAAACTGTAGAACTGCAGAACATTTACATTTTGTCATTCACTTATTCGACAGCAGTGTATAATGCCGATAAGAAATTGGTACCGAGCTCGATAGCTGCAGTCGTTTAAGTGCGGTCAGTATCCAGTATTCGGGAGCTAGTAGGTTCGAACCCCACTATCGGCAGCCCTGAAGATGGTTTTCCGTGGTTTCCCATTTTAACACCAGGCGAATGCTGGGGCTGTACCTTAATTAAGGCCACGGCCGCTTCCTTCCCACTCCTAGCCCTTTCCTGTCCCATCGTCGCCATAAGACCTATCTGTGTCGGTGCGACGTAAAGCAACTAGCAAAAAAAAAAAAAAAAAAAAAAAATTGGTGTAATAACAACCAGTCAACTCAGAATCGAAATAGCGCGAAGTCGGTTTTCGATTGTGGATTTTGATATTGTTCAAACGTTATTTGAACAGTTTTTGACTTAATTTTGTTCGTATTTGTGTTGTAATTATAACCGAGAATTCGGTATAGGTAGCAAAGTATAGTTCTGTAGTTGCTGAAAAATAAATGCTTTTAATGTTAAGTACGGTACGAATATCTGTAAAGCAGCAGCTCAGCCGTTAAACCATGGAGGCAGTCCAATAAACCCTTCTTCTTCTTTCTTGTTTTCATACCACTTTTCCCACACCTGTGGAGTCGCGCGTGCGAACTGCGTCGGCCATATATGTATGTATGCGTGTGTATATATATATAATTTATTTATTTATTTATTTATTTATTTATTTATTTATTTATTTATTTATTTATTTATTTTGGCCCTGTTTTACTGCCGGATGCCCTTCCTGACGCCAACCCTATATGGCGGGATGTAATCACTTTTGTGTGTTTCTGTGGTGGTTGGTAGTGTAGTGTATTGTGTGAATATGAAGAGAAGAGTGTTGGGACGGACACAAACACCCAGTCCCCGAGCCAGAAGAATTAATCAGAAACGATCAAAATCCCCGACCCGGCCGGGAATCGAACCCGGGATCCTCTGAACCGAAGGCCAGTACGCTGACCATTCAGCCAACGAGTCGGACTCTATTCCAGCTCACTAGTGATGATGAAATGTAAAAGGTTTTGACGGATTGTCAAAAAGAAACAGGTCGTCGTATTTGATGTCTGTCAAGCATATTAGGACGAAGCTTGGTGAAACCGGCCATTACTGTGGTCAAATGTTAACCATTATTGTTTCATTGTCTTAAGCCTCCGTGGCTCAGGCGGCAGCGCGTCGGCCTCTCACCGCTGGGTTCCGTGGTTCAAATCTCGGTCACACCATGTGAGATTTGTGCTGGACAAAGCGGAGGCGGCACAGGTTTTTTCTCTGGGTACTCCGGTTTTCCCTGTCGTCTTTCATTCCAGCAACACTCTCCACTATAATTTCATTTCATCTGTCAGTCATTAATCATTGTCCCAGAGGAGTGCGACAGGCTTCGGCAGCCGGCACATTTCCTATCCATTCCATCCCTGACCCCGTCACTGGCTGGAAAACAGGTTGTAGATTTTCATTTTCATTTAATAATCTTACAATAATGAATAATTCCTTTGTTCATATAACTTGACAATATATGGCATTAGTTTTACCTTTTGTAATTAAACTTATGTTAGTTGTTCATAATTTTTACATTTTGTTTACCGAGCTCGATAGCTGCAGTCGCTTAAGTGCGGCCAGTATCCAGTATTCGGGAGATAGTAGGTTCGAACCCCACTGTCGGCAGCCCGGAAGATGGTTTTCCGTGGTTTCCCATTTTCACACCAGGCAAATGCTGGGGCTGTACCTTAATTAAGGCCACGGCCGCTTCCTTCCCAGTCCTAGCCCTTTCCTGTCCCATCGTCGCCATAAGACATATCTGTGTCGGTGCGACGTAAAGCCAATAGCAAAAAAAAAAAAACATTTTGTTTGAAGGGGCCCGAATTTTTATTTTGGCAGGCGGGCCCGCACATTCGTTACGCCTCTGACTAGGAACATTCTTTTTTACAATTGGCTTTACGCCGCACCGACACAGATGGGTCTTATGGCGACGATGGGACAGGAAAAGGCTCAGAGTGGAAGGAAGCTGCCTTTGCCTTAATTAAGGTACAGCCCCAACATTTGCCTGGTGAGAAAATGGGAAACTGCGGGAAACCATCTTCAGTGCTACCGACAGTGGGGTTCGACCCCACTATCTCCCGGATGCAAGCTTACAGCTGCGCGCCCCTAACCGCACGGCCAACCCGCCCGGTGGAACTTTTTCTAGTGATCATGAACTCTGGTTTAAATAGACAAGATTTAAATACAATTTTAATTTTCTTTCCTTAAAATAATTTTATGTAGTGGGAACGACGAACACCTTTCTTCCGAGTTTCTAGGTTTGGCTGGGCATCGAACCCAAGAATCCACTCAGCTATGAGTCGGGCTAATTAGAGCCTGCAGGACAAACAACCTGCATATTCCGGGAAAGTATTCTCGTGCTTGCCCTAGGTCAATGTACGTGGATGCCCCTTTGCCCTGGCGAGATACAGGAAGCTGAGGAGGAGAACATCGGCGAAGTCCGATAGCTGTAGGAATGTGGTTCTTGTCGGCCAGTCCGGTGCGTTGGCCTCTCACGTGTTTTAAAATCAAAGTGGGTGAAGATTAAAACTTGGCAACAGTGGGGTGATCTTTTGCACGTGAATAAAGAAGAGCGAGAGCTATAGCAGCTGATCTGTCGTGTGCCTCGCAAGTAGCGCATACAGCTTCGCAATGACGACACGTGTTTTCTTAGCGCTCGCGGTAGCGATGCTGTCTGGTTTATGCCATTCTGCTCCGGTGGAGGAAGACGTCTTATATGATCAGCGACAGAATGGAACTGAGAATTACCGTGTACATGTTGATGGCGTCGTAGTGGCTGTCGCCCCAGCTGAAACCCTGCTCTCTTTGATTGCCCTTGCGGACGATGTCATGATCCCCGAACATCTTCTAGGATCAGGATCTGGTCTTGGAGGAGATTACTTCGGCAGCAGCTCAACTACAGAGACCGTCACGTCCTCGGAGCCTAGTTCTAGCACCGTGGAGTCACAACCACAACAGGAGGCATCCACCAAGCCGACCAAGAAAATAAGGTGCAGTAGATTTCAAAATTATACTATTTTGCTTCATTCAAGTTTGCTCCATGGTTGTTTTAATAGGAGCCTTGTCGACCTTCTGGGCCGCAGTTTGACAAGCGTCTCGGTATAGCACTACGATACTACGACCTGGCCAATAACAACTCATTCTCGCAGTGTGTCTTACTGACTCAGATTTCTGAGTAACTTAACCTGAAATTATTCCATATCTATTAACGTGAAGTAATACAAGCACTGCCTCGGTTTTCTGAGTAACTTAACCTAAAATCATTCATACTATCTTAAACGCAAAAATATAATAATAATAATAATAATAATAATAATAATAATCATTCATATTCGAGTTTTAAATATTGTACTTTGATCAATTTACCGGGCGAGTTGGCCGTGCGCGTAGAGGCGCGCGGCTGTGAGCTTGCATCCGGGAGATAGTAGGTTCGAATCCCACTATCGGCAGCCCTGAAGATGGTTTTCCGTGGTTTCCCATTTTCACACCAGGCAAATGCTGGGGCTGTACCTTAATTAAGGCCACGGCCGCTTTATTCCAACTCCTAGGCCTTTCCTATCCCAAGGTCGCCATAAGACCTATCTGTGTCGGTGCGACGTAAAGCCCCTAGCAAAAAAAAAAAAAAAACTTTGATCAATTTAATGTCCGGCTCCATAGCTAAGTGGTTAGCGTGCTGACCTTTGGTCACAGAAGTCGCGGGTTCGATTCCCAGCAGAGTCGAGAAGTTTAACCATAATTGGTTAATTTCGCTGGCACGGGGTTTGGGTGTATGTGTCGTCTTCATCATCAGTTCTTCATCCTCATCACGACGCGCAGGCCGTCTACGGGAGTCAAATCAAAAGACCTGCATCTGGCGAGCCGGACATGTCCTCGGACACTCCCGACTCTAAAAGCCATACGACATTTAATTTCATCAATTTAATTCTTCTATTTTAGGTTATCAGACAAACTTATGTAGTGTAAATGGCATAAATAGAATGGATTCGACCACAGATGCCCTCATCAACTGATCAACATGAACAAACTAGTCATCACCACCACCAAAGCGAGAGGATTATGGGAATAAAATCGGCCACGGCCACAGACACACTGAAATGGAAATGGCGTATGGATTTTAGTGCCGGGAGTGTCCGAGGACAAGTTCGGTTCGCCAGATGCAGTTCTTTGACACCCGTAGGCGACCTGCGCGTCGTGATGAGCCCCCGTGCCAGCGGAATTAACCAATTATGGTTAAAATACCCGACCCTGCCGGGAATCGAACCCGGGACCCCAGTGACCAAAGGACAACACGCTAACCATTTAGCCGTGGAGACAAACACACTGCGAGAATGCGTTATGATTGGCCAGGTCGTATTATCGCAGTGTTATACCGAGACACTTCTGTGGTTACACTTGATATAGCATGGCTCGGGGAGGGGGGGAGGCGCATTTCCGAGAATAAATACACTCTTGTAACTCAGCTGTTGTCAGACCGACTTTGCTATCTTATTTCACAAGGTAGTTAGCGACAAATATTGAAGGTACAAACCAATGGCGAGGCCAAAAGGGGGATTGGGGCGGGGGTGGGGGGGTTCTAGAGGTTAAACTCCACCCCAATGGAATTTTTACAAAATGTACCTTCATTGTGATCTATGTAACAACACACCCCGCTGCCCCCTCCATCGGCCGATCCTGGCTACGCTACTGGTACAAACGGATGGGAAGAATGGCAGGGGAGTTTTCGAAACGAGGACATGAATGCAAAAGTTAAGAATGAACTCGATGAATGAAACTGTGCTTAGGTGGTAGGGTTATGTGATGCGAACGGACGAGGAGAAATAATGGATTCCGCTATAGAGGGCAAGAGAAGTGGAGGGAGACAGGGTGTCGATGGTTAATACAAGAGGTGTGGAACGGAACGAGGCTACGGAGAGGATTCTGGAGGCACATAGTTCACAGAGGCTTGCAGACTGAACGCTGAAAGGCACAATAGTCTATATGAAAATGTGATATATTCTTTCTTTCTTTCTTTCTTTCTTTCTTTCTTTCTTTCTTTCTTTCTTTCTTTCTTAATCTGTTTACCCTCCAGGGTTGGTTTTTCCCTCACATTCAGCGAAAGATCCCACCTCTTCTGCCTCAAGGGCAATGTCCTGGAGCGTGAGACTTGGGGTCGGGCATACGAATGGAAAGGAGGACCAGTACCTCGCCCAGGCGGCCTCAGCTGCTATGATGAACAGGAGCCTTGTGGGAGGATGGAAAGATTGGAACGGAAAGACGAGGAAGAGGGAAGGAAGTGCCGTGGCCTTACGTTGGGTACCATCCCGCCATTTGCCTGGAACAGAAGTGAGAAACCACGGAAAACCACTTCGAGGATGGCTGAGGTGGGAATCGGACTCCCCTCTACTCAGTTGACCTCCCAAGGCAGAGTGGACCCCGTTCCAGCCCTCTTACCACTTTTCAAATTCCGTGCGGGGGTGATAGCTAATCACACTAGCCACTACACCACAGAGGCGGACTGATATATTCATGTAGTTATTTCAACCAGAACAACCATCTATACATGGAATTGCTGTATATCATCATGGTTTCTATTCGCTATACTTATAATGTCCATGTCGTGCATATCTAGATCGCGTTTCAATAGTTTAGAATAACATTTTTTTTTAAAATATTGAAGTCCGCCTCTGTGATGTAGTGGTTAGCGCGATTAGCTGCCACCCCCGGAGGTCCGGGTTGGATTCCCGGCTCTGCCACGAAAATTTGAAAAGTGGTACGAGGGCTGGAACGGGGTCCACTCAGCCTCGGGAGGTCAACTGAGTAGAGGTGGGTTCAATTCCCACCTCAGCCATCCTCGAAGTGGTTTTCTGTGGTTTCCCACTTCTCTTCCAGGCGAATGCCGGGATGGTACCTAACTTAAGGCCACGGCCGCTTCCTTCCCTCTTCCTTGTCTATCCCTTCCAATCTTCCCATCCCTCCACAAGGCCCCTGTTCAGCATAGCAGGTGAGGCCGCCTGGGCGAGGTACTGGTCATTCTCCCCAGTTGTATCCCCGACCAAGAGTCTGAAGCTCCAGGACACTGCCCTTGAGGCGGTAGAGGTGGGATCCCTCGCTGAGTCCGAAGGAAAAAGCCGAACCTGGAGGGTAAACAGATGATGATGATGATGATGATGAAAAAATATTGAAAGTGCTATTTGTTCAGGGCGTCGACCTAGAAAGATCTTTTGCCACTGCACCTGCGTGTAATTTGTAAATAGCGGAAGTGTAAAGTGTTGAATATGAGGAACGGAACGTTAAGGACGACACAAAACCCCAGTCCCCAGGCCAGGGATATTAATCATTTACAATTAAAAATGCCTGACCCGGCCGGGAATCGAACCCGAGGCTGCCCGATAACGAGCGGATGCGTTGCCCTCTACACCGCAGGGCCGGACAGAATAACTAATAGAGTGATTCCATCATTATTTGTTAACAAATCGCGTCATTCGTTGTGTGAGTTTGAAAACCGTGGGACGCGGCGGAGTTATCCTGGGAGTCGAATGACTGTAAAGGGTCCTTCTTGTGTTCAGGGGACAGGACTGCCTTACTTACCATACATGCATCATTAGAGCGGTCAGTCTGCAAGTCTCTGTGCCACCGAGCTCCATAGCTGCAGTCGCTTAAGTGCGGCCAGTATCCAGTATTCGGGAGATAGTAGGTTCGAACCCCACTGTCGGCAGCCCTGAAGATGGTTTTCCGTGGTTTCCCATATTCACACCGGGCAAATGCTGGGGCTGTACCTTAATTAAGGCTACGGCCGCTTCCTTCCCACTCCAGGCCTTTTTTATCCCATCGTCGCCATAAGACCTATCTGTGTCGGTGCGACATAAAACAATTTATTCTAATTTCGTGTGGCTATTTCTAGCCGGGTGCAGCCCTTGTAAGGCAGACCCTCCGATGAGGGTGGGCGGCATCTGCCATGTGTAAGTAACTGCGTGTTCTTGTGGTGAAGAATAGTGTTATGTGTGGTGTGTGACTTGCAGGGATGTTGGGGACAGCACAAACACCCAGCCCCCGAGCCATTGGAATCAACCAATGAAGGTTAAAATCCCCGACCCGGCCGGGAATCGAATCCAGGACCCTCTGAACTGAAGGTCAGTACGCTGACCATTCAGCCAACGAGTCGGACAAACAATTTGTTAAAACAACTGCACGACCAGAGTCGGTAGAGGAACAGCCTCCATCTGCCTGTTTAATTCGTAACTCAGCCTTTATCTCCGCACTGCAAGTGCTTTCCTCTTATTTGTCATCGTCATCATCGTCTGTTTACCCTCCAGGTTCGGTTTTTCCCTCGGACTGAGTGAGGCATCCCACCTCTACCGCCTCAAGGGCAGTGTCCTGGAGCTTCAGACTCTTGGTCGGGGGACACAACTGGGGAGTATGACAAGTACCTCGCCCAGGCGGCCTCACCTGCTATGCTGAACAGGGGCCTTGTGGAGGGATGGGAAGATTGGAAGGGATAGGCAAGGAAGAGGGAAGGAAGCGGTCGTGGCCTTAAGTTAGGTACCATCCCGGCATTCGCCTGGAGGAGAAGTGGGAAACCACGGAAAACCACTTCCAGGATGGCGGAGGTGGGAATCGAACCCACCTCTACTCAGTTGACCTCCCGAGGCTGAGTGGACCCCGTTCCAGCCCTCGTACCACTTTTCAAATTTCGTGGCAGAGCCGGGAATCAAACCCGGGCCTCCGGGGGTGGCAGCTAATCACGCTAACCACTACACCACAGAGGCGGACTCCTCTTATTTGTACCAGCAATTATTCATTCTTTCTTAATCTGTTTACCCTCCAGGGTTGGTTTGTCCTCGGACTCAGCGAGGGATCCCACGTCTATCGCCTCTAGGGAGCATCCTGGAGCGTGATACGTTGTGTCGGAGGGATACAGCTGGGAAGGAGGGCCAGGAGCCCCCCACTGGTCTCACCTGCTATGCTGAACGAGGGCTTTGTGGGGGATGGGAAGATTGGAAAGGATAAAGAGGGAAGAGGGAAGGAAGCGGCCGTGGCCTTTAGTTAGGTACCATCCTGGCATTTGCCTGGAGGGGGAGTGGGATCCACGGAAAACCACTTCGAGGATGGCTGACGAGGGAATCGAACCCTCCTCTACTCAGTTGACCTCCCGAGGCTGAGTGGACCCCGTTCCAGCCCTCATACCACTTTTCAAGTTTCGTGACAGAGCCAGGAATCGAAACCGGGCCTCCGGGGGTGGCAGCTCATCACACTAGCCACTACGCCACAGAGGCGGACATTATCATTATTATTATTATTATTATTATTATTATTATTATTATTATTATTATTACCTAGTATTTTAACGCCGCACCAATTGTGTTAGATGCTTTGGGAACGATATGATAATTAAGATAATCCATTTGCGTAGTGTGACAATGGGAAACCACGGAAAACTCTCTTTGGGGTTGTCGATAGAGGCGTTCGAACATAAGATCTCCGAAATGCACACTAATAAAGAACTCGTTCAGTATTATTATTAAATAATGATAATTACGTACTGAGGTTTTAACACTATGCAGCTGGAATTTCAAATAAACTATAGTTGACCGAGCTCGATAGCTGTGGGTTCGAGCCCCACTGTCGGCAGCCGTGAATATGGTTTTCCGTAGTTTCCCATTTTCACACCAGGCAAATGCTGGGGCTGTACCTTAATTAAGGCCACGGACGCTTCTTTCCCACTCCTAGCCCTTTCCTATCCCATCGTCGCCATAAGACCTATCTATGTCGATGCGACGTAAAGCAGCTTGCAAAAGAATACTATTGTTGCTGGTTTATTGATCAGCTTGCAACGTAAATTACTCCTAAACAAAGGTACAGAATACGGAGTATATGCACTATAACTGATTCCGAATTCAGGAAACCCGTTTTGAAATGCCCACTTCAGTAGTGAAGCTTTTTGCAAATAATGGAAAGTTATCCTTTAATGATTAGCGAAAGAGCGAAGCGAGTTGGTTTCGCGGTTTCAATCACGTATCTGTGAGTTAGTATTCTGGAAAGAGTGGGCTCGAACCACAATGTCGGGAGCCGTGAGGATGGTTTTCCGTGGTTTCCCATTTCCACAGGAGGCTGTAACTTAATTAAGGTCACGGTCGCTTCCTTCTCATTCCTATCCCATCGTCACCGTAAGACCAGTCTGTGTCAGTGCTACGTAAAATAAATTGCAAAATGAAAAGAAAATCAGAATACATTCAGGTACCCATTCCTAGAGCAGGCTGTGTGGACCCCTAGAAGTAGAAACCTCGTTTCTAAGATTTAGACGTCATTATGGCGAATCAACCCCACGGCCTTCAGGATGATTCGAGCAAACCTTTCCCGCTTACGTTTAGCTATGGTAAACATTTAACTATCTGTTAAGTGCCTCTTTAGATCGAGAAATATTAACGTACTTTCGAAAATATATCAGATTACGAAAATATTTCAAGTACTGTACATATTTTCAGGAAATGGTTCTTGGTGTGGGTTACTGTAGTCACGTCCTAGTTCGTGAACCATGGGCAACGACTGAGTGGTCCTGACAGTCGGGATACCCGTTGCTATGGAATGGGAGAGGGCATCTCTGACATATTCTGAATCATGGCCCTCCTTGTGCTCAGGCGGCTAGCACTCTTCAAACCACCGTTGGTCTATGGAAACAGCTTGGCGAACGAAATGGAATTTGATGGGGAGCTATCAATATCAATAGGCTTATGGAAAAGTCAGCAAAGAGGAGTTCATGATATTCGGGTTAGGGCAGAAAACGAGGAAGATATAGGAGATTATAAAGTCTTCTTAACAGGATTTAACAAGGGAAGGTCAGAGTGTGGGAAGGACTGTTCATCAAGAATACTATTTCGTGGAACATAGGCACGTACATGAGCTAATGATGTGAGTAGATTTGGCAGTTGGAGGATTTAGGACGAGACTAGTCTCAGTGTATTCACCATGTGACCTTGCCGATGAGGATGGAGTTGACAAGTTTTATGAAGCACAGAGTGGCATCGTAATCAGGGTCAACAGCAAGGATAGAATAGTGCTAACGGGCGATTTCAATGCAAGAGTTTGAAATAGAACTGAAGATACGAAAGGGTCTTTGATAAATGTGGGGAAGATATCAAAGCTAATAGGAATGGGGAGCGTTTACTGGACTTCTGTGCTAGTATGGGTTTAGCAGTTACGAATACATCCTTCAAGCATAAGGCTATTCACTGCTACACATGGGAGGGTAGGGGCACTAGATTCATAACAGACTATATCTTAACCGACTTTGAATTCAGGAAATCTGTTAGGAATGTGCGGATTTTCTGGGGATTTTAGGATGATATGGGCCACTATCTGATCTATAGTGAGCTAAGAATCTCTAGGCCTAGGATAGAGAAAATGAAATCTGTTGCAGACCAATAAGGGTAGAAATTATCCTGGACGAGGAAATTGGACAGATTCGTGGACAGTTCCAAACAATGGTTACTAATCAGGTTCAGGATAGAGGAAGAGATTGAGCGACATACAGGGATGCTGTAGTAGAAAGAGCAAGGGAATGCCTAGGAACAACTGTGTGTAACGATGGAAGAAAAGCGAACATCTTGCTGGAATGTTGAAGCGAGAGCAGCTTGTAAGCGTAAAGTAAAGGAGTATCAGAAACATGTCCAGCAAGGACTGATGCAGATAGGGAATTGTACGTAGATGAAAGAAACAGAGCGAAACAAATAGTTGTTCAATCCAAGAAGAAGGCGTGGGAAGATTTTGGGCAATAACCTGGAAAAGCTAGGTCAAGCAGCTGGGAAACCTTTCTGGACAGTAATAAGGAATCTTAGGAAGGGAGGGGAAAAGGACATGAATAGTGTTTTGGGTAAATCAGGTGAACTCATAATAAATTCTAGAGAATCACTGGAGGCGTGGAAGGAATTTTTTGAAAATCTTCTCTTTCTGGTGAGGTCGGGAACAACTGAGCTCATGAGGAGGAGGATAATGACGTTGGTGAAATTACGCTTGAGGAAGTGGAAAGGATGTGAAATAAACTCCATTGTCACAAAGCAGCAGGAATAAATGACATTAGACCTGAATAGTGAAGTGTAGTGGGAAGGCAGGGATGAGATGGCTTCATCTATATATATATAAAATAACCTGTCCTGGCTGACTGATTCATCATCGCCGAGCCAAAACTACTGGACATAAAGAAATGAAATTTTGGGGATACATTCATATTATCATGTAGGTGCTCTCTAAGGTAGGATTTTTTAATATTCCGTCGTTAAAGGGGTGAAAAGGGGGATTAATTTTAAAAATGGGGATATCTATATCTCAAAAACTTAAAAGTTGACAGACGTAAAAAATGGTATTTGTAATCTCCCTTAAAAATTAAGAAACACGTGTATCTTCGTTTTTGGAAAATCACATTAAGGGGGAAGGGGAAAAATTGGTTGAACACCTTTTATGAGGAGACATATCTCAAAAACTGAAAATGTTACAGACATGAAAATTGAAATTTAGAATCTCCTTTGAAAATAAAGAAACACATATTTTTGTGTTTTTGGATAATCCGATAATTGGGGGTGAACAGGAGTGACAAACGGGGTGAATATTTAAAGGACTCTATCTGCAAATTATCTCAGACACGTAACATATTACAGGTTTGGAAACTGGTGTTTCGAATTTCCTGTAAATGTAAAGAAACATAAATTTATTTTCGGAAAATCAACTTAAGGGGAACTGAAAAAGGGGGTGAATTTTTAAAATTACCGTATCTACAGTATATCTCAAAAACTTAACATGTTGCAGACGTGAAAATTGGTATTTGGAATCCCCCTTAAAAATAAGAGAACGTGTATTCTTTGGTTTTCGGAAAAAAACATTAACGGGCGAGGGGGTGGGTGAAAGAATTGAAAAAAATAGTTAAATTATTTGTAAGAGAATCTATATACACTGACTGACAGAGCAAATGCAACACCAAGAAGGAGTGGTTCGAAAGGGATGAAAGTTGGGGAAAAAACAGAGACGGCACGGACGAATAATTGATGTTTATTTCAAACCGATATGCAGGTTACACAGTGCGCACGGCATCGACTCAGTAGGATGTAGGACCACCGCGAGCGGCGATGCACGCAGAAACACGTCGAGGTACAGAGTCAATAAGAGTGCGGATGGTGTCCTGAGGGATGGTTCTCCATTCTCTGTCAACCATTTGCCACAGTTGGTCGTCCGTACGAGGCTGGGGCAGAGTTTGCAAACGGCGTCCAATGAGATCCCACACGTGTTCGATTGGTGAGAGATCCGGAGAGTACGCTGGCCACGGAAGCATCTGTACACCTCGTAGAGCCTGTTGAGAGATGCGAGCAGTGTGTGGGCGGGCATTATCCTGCTGAAACAGAGCATTGGGCAGCCCCTGAAGGTACGGGAGTGCCACCGGCCGCAGCACATGCTGCACGTAGCGGTGGGCATTTAACGTGCCTTGAATACGCACTAGAGGTGACGTGGAATCATACGCAATAGCGCCCCAAACCATGATGCCGCGTTGTCTAGCGTTAGGGCGCTCCACAGTTACTGCCGGATTTGACCTTTCTCCACGCCGACGCCACACTCGTCTGCGGTGACTATCACTGACAGAACAGAAGCGTGACTCATCGGAGAACACGACGTTCCGCCATTCCCTCATCCAAGTCGCTCTAGCCCGGCACCATGCCAGGCGTGCACGTCTATGCTGTGGAGTCAATGGTAGTCTTCTGAGCGGACGCCGGGAGTGCAGGCCTCCTTCAACCAATCGACGGGAAATTGTTCTGGTCGATATTGGAACAGCCAGGGTGTCTTGCACATGCTGAAGAATGGCGGTTGACGTGGCGTGCGGGGCTGCCACCGCTTGGCGGCGGATGCGCCGATCCTCGCGTGCTGACGTCACTCGGGCTGCGCCTGGACCCCTCGCACGTGCCACATGTCCCTGCGCCAACCATCTTCGCCACAGGCGCTGCACCGTGGACACATCCCTATGGGTATCGGCTGCTATTTGACGAAGCGACCAACCTGCCCTTCTCAGCCCGATCATCATACCCCTCGTAAAGTCGTCTGTCTGCTGGAAATGCCTCCGTTGACGGCGGCCTGGCATTCTTAGCTATACACGTGTCCTGTGGCACACGACAACACGTTCTACAATGACTGTCGGCTGAGAAATCACGGTACGAAGTGGGCCATTCGCCAACGCCGTGTCCCATTTATCGTTCGCTACGTGCGCAGCACAGCGGCGCATTTCATATCATGAGCATACCTCAGTGACGTCAGTCTACCCTGCAATTGGCATAAAGTTCTGACCACTCCTTCTTGGTGTTGCATTTGCTCTGTCAGTCAGTGTATATGTACCAAAAATCTAAAGGTGTTACAAACGTGAAAACTGGTATTTGGAATCTCATTTAAAAATGAAGAAACACGCATTCGGTGGGGAATCAACTTGGTAGGGGAGGAGGGGGTATGAAAACGGAGATGAATTCCTTTTACGAGGATACAAATATATCACAAACTGAATATGTTACACTCGTGGATAATTACTATTTGTAATAAACAAACGGGTACTGTTTTTTTTTTGGAAAATTCACTTGAGTGGGGAGTGTGAAAGTAAGTAAAAATTTTGAATTCTTTTTCTGGACAAACATGTCCCAAAACTGAAGGCTACGGACGTGGGAATTGGTATTTGGAATCTCCTTTAAAAAGAAAGAAACATGCATTTTTTGGGTGGGGGAAACCAACTTAACGGGCGGGGGTGGAGTGAAAAAGGAGTTGAATCCTTTCCATGAGGATACTTATATCTCAAAAACTGAAACACATGAAAATTTGTATTTGGAATTTTCTTTCAATGTAAAGGAACACGTAATCTTTTGTCTTTGGAAAATCCACTTAAGGAAAAAAACCACGGCACTTAAGGCCCTTGAAAGGGCCTTGGCCTGCCCAGCGACCGCTGCTCAGCCCGAAGGCCTGCAGATTACGGGGGGCCATGTGTTCAGCACGACGCATCCTCTCGGCCGTTACTCTGGGATTTGGAGAATGTATTAATTTTTTCGACTTGAGAGAAGACTGTTTCTCACATGTACAGTTCTATGTCGCTTATTATTATTGCTAGTGGCTTTACGTCGCACCGACACAGATAGGTCTTATGGCGACGATGGGAAAGAAAAGGCATAGGAATTGGAAGGAAATGGCTGTGGGTTTAATTAAGGTACAGCCCCGCATTTGCCTGGTGTGAAAATCGGAAACCACGGAAAACCTTCTTCAGGGCTGCCAACAGTGTGATTTGAACCCACTATCTCCCGGATGCAAGCCTTCTATGTCGCATAGTCGTCTTAGCCCCAAAAGGTAACACCAGACACATGGTTTACAAAGAATTTCTGGGGTAAATGAAACTCAATTTTTGGGTGAGTTTTTATACTTTAGGAAATTTCAGATAATGTCTTAGTACAATGCCGAGGAACGATTACTTTGATCAAATTACGAAATCGACGCGAGCGAAGCCGCGGGTAATTGCTAGTAGAATAATAAGATTAGCATGGAATGTTAGTAAGGTACCTTCTGATCGGACAAAAGCAGTAATTGCACCTGTCTATAAGCAAGGGAACAGGAAGGATTGCAACAACTATCGAGATATCTTATTGCTCAGTATACCAGATTAGGCATCTTGGAAGGGAGGGTGCGATCAGTGGTTGACAGTAAGTTGGATGAAAACCAGTGTGGTTCCAGGCGTCTTAGATTTTCAGTATGCGCCGGGTAATTGAAGAAATGCTACGAGAGAAACAGACAGTTATGTTTATATTTCATAGATGTAGAGAAGAGATAGCCTATGACAGAGTACCGAGGGGAAATGTGTTCGCCGCACTTGGGGACTATGGGATTAAGAGTAGGTAATTGAAATCAATCAAAGGCATTCATGTTGATAATTAGGCTGTAGTGGGAATTGATGGTAGAATGAGTTCTTGGTTCAAGATAGCCTACTTATATGGGTTTCACCTTCAATGTTCATAGTTTACATGGACCATCTGCTGAAATGTATCATGTGGCAGGGAGGGATTCAGGGAGGTGTAAATGTACTAAACAGTTTGGCCTATGCTGACGACTTGGTCTTAGTGGCAGGTTAGTCCGAAAGCCTGCAGTCTAATATCCTAGAACATGAAAATACCTGCAATGATTAGGGTATGAAAATTAGCTGTCTCAAGTCTAAATTGATGTCAGTAGGTAAAATGTTCAGGGGCTGGCTCAACGAGGCGGTAAAGGCATGCTCAGCCTACACCAAAATGAGTACTAGGTTAATTCCTGGAGATGAAGGCGGCCGAGCGTAGAGCTAACCACTCTACCCCATCAAGTGCCGAGGTAACGAATAGTGGAAGCCTTTACCTTCCACCACTCCTAGGGCCTTCATGGCCTGTACTGAGATGACTTTGCTTTGCTTTTAGGTAAGAAGTCCAAGAGAATGGAATGTCAGACCGGGGATACGAAACTGGAACGGGTAGATAATTTCAAGTATATAGAATATGTATTCTCCCAGGATGGTAGTAAAAGTAAGTGAGATTGAATCAAGGTGCAGTGAAGGCAATGCAGTGAGCGTGTAGTTGCGATCAACAGCATTTTATAAGAAGGAAGTCAGCACGCGGACGAAACTATCTATACATTGATCTGTTTTCAGACCAACTTCGCTTCACGGGAGTGAAAGCTGGGTGAACTCAGGATATCTTATTCATAAGCTAGAAGTTTTTGCTATCTGCTTTACGTCGCACAGACACAGATAGGTCTCATGGCGACAATGGGAGAGTAAAGGCTTAGGAGTGGGAAGCAAACGGCCGTGGCCTTAATTAAGGTCCGGCCCTAGCATTTGCCTGGTGTGAAAAGATGAAACCACGGAAAACCATCTTCAGGGCTGCCGACAGTGGGGTTCGAACCCACTATCTCCCAGATGCAAGCTCAGAGCTGCGCGACCCTAACCGCACGGCCAACTCGCCCGGTAAGCTAGAGGTAATAGACATCAAAGTAGCGAGAATGATTGCTGGGCGGGTAGTCTACCTCGCTCCTGTACCTACGTCATTCGCAGCTGTTTGCGCTCACGCTGGCTCGTTCTGGCAAATTTAACATTACATATCGAGCTTGTATTTCTTAGCGCGCGTGACAATTAAATGACATTGCTCTTAAAAAAATGTGTCATGTACTGTGCGTTCCTGGTACAATATGTATGTATATCACGAAGCAGCGCTACAGTTAACAGTTTATGCTATTATATGCTCACTATTTTACTCTGCCACTTTCATTATCCACAGATAGTGGAAAATTTAATTAAGAAAGTTATACCCTAAAATTGTCGCAATTACATTTGCAGTCATTAACAATAAATAATGAAATGTGTTCAACTAAATAAATACATTTTGGTACTGGAAATAGAGAATTTCATTGTATCTGCTCCTGAAAAAGAAAATACTACTTTATTAGGGATACTCCTGGGGATAAAACTACCTTTGTTATCAATATTTTACAGGAAAGCAGAAAAGAAATTTACTACAGAATTCCTTCACAGAAACGTATTTAAATGTGCGATCTATATGTTCTTATTTGTTGCCTTTACACGATGTGATATTCTGCAGCAGGAGCGGAGTAGTGTGGGATTTACAAGAAAAGTGTTTATTGGCATTTTAGAAACAAAACAAGCTACTGGCTCGCGGAGCCCATTCAAGACAAATGTCCTGCAGATTTTGGAATGCACGTGAGCAGCGTACAGACGTCCTTGGTTTTCATGACCGTGGCCAGAGAACCACGAAGACTATGCTCCGCATACATAGAGAAGGTCAGCAAGGTATTTATGCTGACAACCAAGCTATGATCGTTCCACCTTATAGTTCATCGTTGGTTCAAACTGTTGTAAGCTGTTTACTCAAGGGTGACTATAGATGCTTGAAAAAAAGGCTATGAATACTGTTCAGCATTTCTCAGATTATAATTAATTAATTTTTCCTTACAAGTTGCTTTACGTCGCAACGACACAGATAGGTCTTATGGCAACAATGGGTCAGGAAAGGGCTAGGAGTTGGAAGGAAGCAGCCGTGGCCTTAATTAAGGTACAGCCCCAACATTTGCCTGGTGTGAAAATGGGAAACCACGGAAAACCATCTTCAGGGCTGCCGACAGTGGGATTCGAACCCACTATCTCCCGGATGCAAGCTCACATCTGCGCGCCCCTAACCGCACGGCCAACTTGCCCGGTAATAATTAATTTCGTATGGCTATTTTTAGCCAGGTGCAGCCCATGTACGGCAGGGCGAGTGGCAAGGAACTTGGTGCTGGTGTGTGAGTTGCTGGACACAGTCGTATCGGAGGGAAGGAGTTCTAACGAAAAGCTGGAACAGGTGGATTATTTCAGGATGCTAATATAGTGAGAGAAATCAAATCTGGATGTACAATGAAACAAATCCTTTCATTGGTCTATTTTCTGGTCGATTGTACTGTAGGGGAGTGAAGAATACCTTGTTCATACGTTGGAGGTGGCTAACATGTCGAGCAGTAGAACTTCAGTGTTAGGAATGAAGTTAATGGACGAAGTTGCTGTTGGGATAGTTCACCCAGAAGAGGAGGTAAGTAGGGACAATGCTAGTTGCAAATAGAAGATTATTCACCGATGCTTGCAGACTGGACGCTGAAAGGTACAACCGTCCTACAGAGTGTATCCTTGATGATGTTACACAAACTTTCAGGGGTGATGGAGGGCGGCAAATGGATCAATTTGAGATAAGGAACCGTAGTCCGGAAACGTTCGAGTCCAGAGTTATTAATAATCCAAGTTGTTTAACGTCTGTCCGTTCTTAACAGACGCTAGGGTGTCGGAATTTCGTCCCGCAATAGTTCTTTAAAGTTTTATTTATTTATTTGTAATTATTATTTCCCTCCGGATCTACAGTATTTCCTACCTTAGTGATCTTTAATGGAGAGAAATAACATTGCCCAACCTAGGCGAACATCCTCAACTATACTCTAGATAAAATATTAATGTGGTAATAATAAGCATAATAATAGATAAGAGTACTCGAATAACCAAAACAACAAATTAAATTAACTATAAGGTAAGTTAATGGAATAGTGGGCCCTCCCCACAGTGATCACTGCGCGTAGGGTCGTGGTATTCACCCGCTGTTAGACGATTACCAGAGATTCACGAGGCTGCTCGCGAATATGGTAGGGGTTTGGTGTAGACAGGTAATTGCTCCCCCTGCAGTGAAAACTGCTGGCTGGAGCCTGAAGATTTGCCAAAGGTTCGCAAGGCTACTCACGAAGGTAGTAGTAAATTGGTATAAATGATAATTGATCCCTCCGGAGGTGCTGATTGCTGGCTGGGGCCTGAAGATTAACAAAAGGATAACTGTATAATGGCTAGTGGGACCTCCCCGCCGTGATCACGGTGCGGTGGAGACTGGTGAATATCATATAGACATTTCAATACAATTACCTCTTACCAAACATATACCATTCATAATCACGTTCATCATCTCTCTAAACATGTACAACTGACATACACACACCACCATTTAGCAAAATCACTCTCGCATATCACCAAATCTACCCCTTATCCATAACAAATCAATTACACCCATCCGAACTCCCCATTAAATTACAATTAAGTGAGTTCCTCACTATTAGATCACATACAATTAATACACGAACTCTACCGCCTCCTCGTATCGCCTTTCATTATTACCTAGCTTACTTTCTAATACTACTTGACTTTTTACTTCTCGTTACTATGCCTTCATCATGTTTACCTCTCTTGCACCATAGTTCCTTTAAACTCATGCTTCTCCCTTTAATCATAGTACCTCTTACTGTTGCTTCCTCCCTCAAACCATTATTTTCACTATGCGTGTGTCCACTTGCCATTTCTTGTGATTTTTCTTCCTCTGCACTTCACTGATTACCTTTACAATCATCTCACTGATCTCCTCCGATCTCGACGCCCTCCTATGATCACATAGCTCACTGCTTCCATTTGACCTTTCCTTTCCACCATGTCCGTCTTCTCCAGCGCTGCTTTCTATTGCCTGTCTTTCATCCACTCTCTTCTCTATCACTGCTTCCTGCATCAGACCCTCCTCTTCCATTTCATCCTGCCCGTCATCTCCGCCGCTACATCTCGTACTCGGTGCTCCGCTCCTTATGTCAAGAGTGCCCTGGCCGTCCCTACTCGTTTAGTTCTTATTTAAATTATCCTCCACAGACAAAAGTTTCGACACTCCCCACTTTCGAGTCCATTTACCATTGGACACCACCAGTACTTGGCCCCTAATATGAGCTCTCAACCCTTGTAGTCTTGCCCTAAACATATGTTTCTTCAAAATTTTGAAGTTTATATTCCCATCTCTACCACAGACTCCCTTGATCCACATTTTTTCTTTCTTTCTGCAGGTTTTCGGCGTTTCTGATTACTATGTCTGCCATCAGAGATTATAGCAACGTGACATTTACACTGACTGACAGAGCAAATGCAACACCAAGGAGGATTGGTTCGAAAGGGATGAAAGTTGGGGAAAAAACAGAGACGGCACGGACGAATAATTGATGTTTATTTCAAACCGATATGCAGGTTACACAATGCCCACGGCATCGACTCAGTAGGATGTAGGACCACCGCGAGCGGCGATGCACGCAGAAACACGTCGAGGTACAGAGTCAATAAGAGTGCGGATGGTGTCCTGAGGGATGGTTCTCCATTCTCTGTCAACCATTTGCCACAGTTGGTCGTCCGTACAAGGCTGGGGCAGAGTTTGCAAACGGCGTCCAATGAGATCCCACACGTGTTCGATTGGTGAGAGATCCGGAGAGTACGCTGGCCACGGAAGCATCTGTACACCTCGTAGAGCCTGTTGGGAGATGCGAGCAGTGTGTGGGCGGGCATTATCCTGCTGAAACAGAGCATTGGGCAGCCCCTGAAGGTACGGAAGTGCCACCGGCCGCAGCACATGCTGCACGTAGCGGTGGGCATTTAACGTGCCTTGAATACGCACTAGAGGTGACGTGGAATCATACGCAATAGCGCCCCAAACCATGATGCCGCGTTGTCTAGCGGTAGGGCGCTCCACAGTTACTGCCGGATTTGACCTTTCTCCACGCCGACGCCACACTCGTCTGCGGTGACTATGACTGACAGAACAGAAGCGTGACTCATCGGAGAACACGACGTTCCGCCATTCCCTCATCCAAGTCGCTCTAGCCCGGCACCATGCCAGGCGTGCACGTCTATGCTGTGGAGTCAATGGTAGTCTTCTGAGCGGACGCCGGGAGTGCAGGCCTCCTTCAACCAATCGACGGGAAATTGTTCTGGTCGATATTGGAACAGCCAGGGTGTCTTGCACATGCTGAAGAATGGCGGTTGACGTGGCGTGCGGGGCTGCCACCGCTTGGCGGCGGATGCGCCGATCCTCGCGTGCTGACGTCACTCGGGCTGCGCCTGGACCCCTCGCACGTGCCACATGTCCCTGCGCCAACCATCTTCGCCACAGGCGCTGCACCGTGGACACATCCCTATGGGTATCGGCTGCGATTTGACGAAGCGACCAACCTGCCCTTCTCAGCCCGATCACCATACCACTCGTAAAGTCGTCTGTCTGCTGGAAATGCCTCCGTTGACGGCGGCCTGGCATTCTTAGCTATACACGTGTCCTGTGGCACGCGACAACACGTTCTACAATGACTGTCGGCTGAGAAATCACGGTACGAAGTGGGCCATTCGCCAACGCCGTGTCCCATTTATCGTTCGCTACGTGCGCAGCACAGCGGCGCATTTCACATCATGAGCATACCTCAGTGATGTCAGTCTACCCTGCAATTAGCATAAAGTTCTGACCACTGCTTCTTGGTGTTGCATTTGCTCTCTCAGTCAGTGTATGTGGTCCGATGTCCTGCTTCTTTTGTTTGCAAACGTTAGATCGATCAGGCATTCATTACAGCGGCTACATCTGGCAATGCCCCTCGAACACTGTGGACTGCCATTAGCACTGTGACAAAGTCTCACAAAATATAACGCTCTCGAAGAACCATGTTTGTTATTTTGCAGCACAAACGCTAAGGCTTTCTTTGTGCCTAAAGACAGTGGAAAATGAAAATTAGAGATACATTTGAATAATGATGTGCTGTGATTTTGAGGGAAATGCCTTGGTGTGAAAACTGTGCTAGATGCGTTGAAATGTTATGTTTCTTGGTGAATATATAATTTTGTACGTCCCCTTGTCTGAATGGTCGGCGTTGCAGAGGGCCTTGGATTTGATTCCCGGCCAAGTTGGGTTGAGGATTGGGGGTTTGTGATGAAAATACCCGGTAGTGAAGTAGAGTCCGCCAAGTTCACACCTGCGCACATGCGAATGCACGAAAAAAGAAAACAATTTTGAAATTTCAGAAATGTGAAGTCCCAGTCACAAGAGGCTTCTCCTACCGGCCAAGTTGGCTGTGCGGCTAGGGAAGCGTAGCTGTGAGCTTGAATGCGGGGATAGTGGGTTCGAACCCCGCTGTCGGCAGCCCTGAGGATGGTTTTCCGTGGTTTCCCTTTTTCACACCAGGCGAATGCTGGGGCTGTATAAGGCCACGGCCGCTTCCTTCCCACTTCCTATCCCATCGTCGTCATAAGACCTATCTGTGTCTGTGCGACGTAAAACTAATTGTAGGAGCGTCTCCTTACTAAACTCTGCTGTTTTTGGGTACATGTTACCATTTAATTAGCGCAAAAAAGTGTTAATATTTGTCGTCTGGCGCAACAAGGTTGTGATCAACCGTTCTGTGAACTCTCGGATGAAATTATCCTTACACTAATTTGTACGGGAATGAAAGTTAGGTGGAAACAAGATATGGTATTCATCAGCTGGCTGAAACCGACATACAGTAGATGTAGTACCTGGAACAAAGAGGTGGATACAATAGCAAGAGGGTAGGCTACTTTCACTGAGGAGATCACGGCTGTTAGGAATGATCTCGATGAACCGTCTTCAGCGGTTAGACCATATGCGATTAGAGAGGACTGGACTCCGACACTGATGGAAGGAGAAGCATGGGGATACTCAGATTTTAATGAGGCGTATTTCACGCTGAAGATGTACAGGCAGTGCTACCTCACATACAGTGGCGCTGGCCTTGGGGGAGGGAGGGGGGAGGCAAGGCGTTTTCTCTCCCTGCCCCCCCCCCCCCGAAAAAAAATTGATCTTAGTGGGGCAGAGTGCCTATTTTGCCCCACCAAAAATTCTCCTCCTAGATGTTCAGTCCCCTTAAAAGGTGAAGTTTGGTAGTATTCTGAGGCTGCTAAGGAGTTAAATCAGGACAAGATGGTAGATTGATTCATATCAAGAAATGAGATTAGAAAGCGGCATTCCTTCAGAGAACTACATTTCCCAATGGGGACTGTTCATGCGGTACATCTGGTGGTAGAGCTTTTCACATTTCGTATAATGAAATAATACAGAGTAATAGGCCATTTATTTAGAAAATGTATTTATGAAGCAATTTCTTGTTTTTTACTTGTGATTATTTTTGATAGCTTCGTACATAAAACATTCCTTCAAAATAATTATTTATGACTCAAGTTGTATTTTTCTGCTTACTTGTGAATCATGGGCGCCCGCAAGGGGGGAAACGGGGATGCTTCCCCCCTGGAATTCTAAAAAGGTTGATGTTCAATTGTTTAATATCATACCAGATTATTTCATTAACTGAACATACTGGCAGTCATCTAGCATCTTTTATAACCGGAAATTTCTGTAAACTATTTAATGTTGCTGATGTTATATTGGTTTTTATATTAAAGAAAATTGTTAATACCCCCCCCCCCCGGGAAAGATTCTACGAGCGCCCATGTTGTGAATATTATTGAAAACTCCGTACAAAAGACTCGTTCAAAAATGTGTTTGAGAAACGAGCTCTATTTTTCTGTGTTTTTTAGTGAATATTTTTATTATATAGGAATACTTGCGTTAATAGTTGTTCCTTATTTCACATGCCTGTTTTCATGGTAATCTTGCTCCTCACCCCCTCCGCCGCAATAATTACCCGCCTGCTCACATGTAATTGTTTTCTATTCTTCTGTTGCAGGGGAAAGATACTCCTTTCACGGCTACTGATGCCACTCCTCCGACGTCTCTAGTCTTCTCGTCTACACCACAGTTTCTGTTGCTTCACTGTGCAGAGGAACTTGTCTCTAAAGTTAATTTTATGTATTTATTTATTTATTTATTTATTTATTTGAAAAAATAATCCTTCATTCGTTGAAATAGATATAATGCGGAAAAATTTACCATGTTTTATATGATAACGGACTATCACTATAATATCCCAGTCCCATGGGCTCACTCTGGTGGTTTCCATTGTTGCTTATCGTTCACATTCATAATTTGTGCACAGTCCTTTGACAGTTTGTGTCTGGAAGGTAAAAAAAAGAAATAATACCAGTGGGGTCAAAAATTAATCGAACTTCAGCTGGGCAAATTCTCTGCATTGCCTGCGTAGAGTATAGCCAATGATTAAAATTTTAGGGTGAGCCAGATGATATTATATTTATTGCATATTAAGTTAAACATTGTTTTATATTTGACATTTATTGTTGCCAATGCTGCTATTATCATCATTCCACACAACAAAACATTTGAAACAAATGTTAATAAATAGTTCTCACATTAAAAAGTGTACTCACATGGCTCTTTATTTATAAATATATTCTCCCTCTCCTCTGCTTGGATGAAGCAAATTTTTCTGTCACCTTCGTGTTGAAATGCTTGATTTCCGGTAAGTACTGCTTGTGAATAGAAGGCCTGTTTTGTCGAATAATTCAATTAACTTCATTTGGACAGAACTCACTAACACACTTGTAGGCTTACTTGGAACACCAGACAACTGAAACCAGGTAAACATATTTTTTGTATAAAATCTTAACTTCAACAAGCTGTGAATAATGACTAAGTAAAGACATTAATAAAACAACTTTTTGCGATATGGCCTAACGGCCCTGGGTACGCCGGACCCTCTCGGCCCTTAATGACGCACCGTTCCTGGTCCAGGTGTATATGACAGACTGTGGCTGTTCTTCGATATCCGGGGATTGGTAAATTTCGAATTCACTCATGAAGTAGGGACGACGCTCCGTGATTTAGTGAGGCATCTGACACCGCTCCAGTACACCAGTCTGTACTCTCCAGCGGATTACGTACCACCTGTATCACTGTTCGTGTCGTCCGAGGAGATGAGGACTTTTATTTGCAAGTTGCTTTTCGTCGCACCGATGAAGATATGTCTTACGGCGACGATGGGATAGGAAAGGGCTAGGAGTGGGAAGGAAGTGGCCGTGCCTTATTTAAGATACAATTCCAGCATTTGCCTGGGGTGAAAATTGGAAACCAGGGCTGCCGACAGTGGGGCTCGAGCTGGGTGTATCTGTCGTCTGCATCATCATTTCATCCTCATCACGACGCGCAGGTCACCTACGCGCGTCAAATCAAAAGACCTGCATCTGGCGGCCCGAACGTGTCCTCGGACACTCCCGGCACTAAAAGCCATACGCCATTTAATTTAATTTAATTTAATTTAATTTAATTTCATTTCATTTCATTTCATTTCATTTCATTCAGTGTCGGCGTGACAAACCCCAGACACTCTTAGTAAACACTAAATGTAACAAGAAATCTATGTTGAAGTAAATCTGAACCTAACTGCGTTTTAAAACAAGTTATTAATGAAAATTCGACTGTTGTAGAAGTAACCGATTTTTCAAATTTCATTTTTCATATTTGGCGATTTTGAGCTGACATTTTTCAGGTAAATAATGGATATTAGAAGACGATTTTAATTTTTCCGACGCACTGGGTGAATGGTCAGCGTTGAGGCCTTCGGTTCGGAGGGTCCCGGGTTCGATTCCCGTCCGGGTCGGGGATTTTAATCACCCCTGATTAATTCTTCTGGCCCGGGAAATGGGTTTTTGTGTTTATCCTAACACTTTCCTCTTCATATTCACACAACACACTACACAACCAACCACCACAGAAACACGCAATAGTGATAAAATCCCCGCATATAGGGTTGACGTCAGGAAGGGCATCCGGCCGTAAAACAGGGTCATATATATATATATATACCGTGTATATACGACACAGTTCGCCCCTGCGACCAAACAGGTGTGGGAAAAGCGGTAGAAAAAATAAGAAGAAGACGACGATTTTAATTTTCATATATTTTTGGACTATAAATGAAATGAAATGGTGTATGGCTTTTAGTGTCGGGAGTGCCCGAGGACATGTTCGGCTCGCCAGATGCAGGTCTTTGGATTTGACTCCCGTACGCGACCTGCGCGTCGTGATGAGGATGAAATGATGATGAAGACAACACTTACACCCAGCCCCGTGCCAGCGAAATTAACCAATGATGGTTAAAATACCCGACCCTGCCGGGAATCGAACCCGAGACCCTTGTGACCAAAGGCCAGCCGGCTAACCATTTAGCCGTGGA
Source organism: Anabrus simplex (assembly GCF_040414725.1). Classification (NCBI taxonomy): domain Eukaryota; kingdom Metazoa; phylum Arthropoda; class Insecta; order Orthoptera; family Tettigoniidae; genus Anabrus; species Anabrus simplex. Next base: position 1,118,728,080 of record NC_090266.1, on the reverse strand, counting down.
GCCGGACGGTATAAATAATTGTTTATGAACCAAAAATGTGACAGTTGATGTGCTCAATTTCATGCAATAAAAACGAACGCTAAACTCAAAAAGACCTCAGTTCCATATCTGTGTGGGTTAGCTCCCCCTCGCATTTTAGCACTCAGTGTACAGTTTACAGTGGCCTAATGGGCCTCGAATTCAAATAACATTAATGAATTCGTGCCAGAACACAGCTTAAGGAGCTTTTACACGCGTTGCTCTTATTTCAAAGGGGAGCCACAACAAATAACGGATCGAAAGATCCAGAATATAGGAGCCGAAACTTATACTACACCAGAGGTGCTCAGCTGGGCGCCCATCGAGACTAGCCTGGTGCGGCCGGGCTGGCGTGACGTAAAAGCGGGCAGCTTGCGTAGCAATGAAGCGAAAGAGCGAATACACTCTGCAGGGAAGCGAAGGAGCATTGATGTCTGATTGTGATTACGAAGCTCTCCTCCACTACGCAGCGAAGTCTGATTGGGGTACAGTATTTAAAATAAAACTCTATAATCGTAACAAAAAATGACCTTTTCCAGGATATTCCGGTTTGATTTATACTGCGCTCGATATAAACAGTCAGTTTTATTTGCTTACATTTATTCGTTCAATGAAAACTGATACGTTATAACTCTTGAGTTACAATCTACGAAGGTACAGGGTTTAAGCGTACAAGCTGCGAATTGCTACTCCTTGGATGTGGATGACAGTAATTTTTAATTAAAAAGGTAAAATTCCTGTTATTGATTAAGGAAAAAGTAATATAATTACATAATGCAAAAAAGATTTTGCACAGTGTTGTAGTGTTGTGTGACTTTCCCTGTTCGACTGAATTTCTGAAAATAGTGTTTAAAATTTAACAGGCGCCCAGCCTCTAACTTAAATGGCAAGAGGGAGTTTCATCACGATTGAGGACATAGTGTCCAAGATTAAAGTACAACAACAACAACAACAACAACAACATAAATGTATCTGCCAGATATGTGTACAGTCTGCCTTCAAATAAATAACCTCATTGATTTTATTTCCGGTAAGCATGACTGGATTGTTGGTGAGTTTATCAGATAATTTAAACACAAACAACCACACGCCACAGCTTATCCACCTTAACTCCGTATTATATTAGAACTGTTTCTAAAGCACTTATTAAAATTGTACCGGGCGGTACACCCCTACACCGTTTATTTAAAAGTTGCGCCAGTTGAAACTCCTCTTCTGGAGGAAGGTTGAACTTTATCTATTCTATTAATTCTCTACTTTCTCAGAAGATGTCACCACGTGGAAAATTTTGAGTTTTTGAACTGTGTCACTTTTGATGTGTTTTTGTTTAGCTTGAAGTAAGAAGTGTGAACTTTCTCTTCTAGAGGACACTACTGAAGATCAACAATAGTGCAACCTAGTGCGGAGTCAAAGAACTATTTTGTTGAAGAAATTTTTATTTCAAATGTTTGTTCTTTGCTAAATTTCTTTCTGTTATTGTTTAAGTTGGCTGTATACCCCTCTCTTTCCCCTTGTTTTGCATGTAGCCAATCCCGAATTTCTTAAATTAATTTCTATCCAATCAGATGTATCTTCCCCCAACTTGAATCGATTGCGGGGTCCTATCCAATAAAAACATTGTGGGCGGGTGTTTTCATTCCCCTTACGCCTAGAAACTTCCGCGAGAGTATATAAACTGCTGATTTTAGGGTCTCCGGGCCACTTCTGTTCCATCTTTCAGTGTATTAAGTACATAGCAGGAGGCGGGAAGCGCCTCTTTCTTCTTCAGCCGTTCAACACCAGGTAATGGCCTATTAATAACTTCTTTTCTTGCTAGGTCGGCAGTTTAACACTCGCGGCGGGTTCGAAGCATTTCCATCATGTAACCTTTTCCTAAAATGTAATTACTCTTTTCATCTTTTTCTTGTAAAGCTACATATTGGGATAGAGAGTGCTAACCCTCTCGAGCTCCCACTCACATTTGTTTTGAGGTGAACTTATTTTCTCAAACTATTCTTCGTTTATGTAATGTAAAGTGTTCTTCTCTAAGTCACCTCTGTAGTATGGGATTAGCCCTTGCGTTAGCGGCCCAGAGCCAGATTAGGTTTTAAAAACAAAGTGTATTAGGAGTGCAAGATCGCCTCCTCTCAAATTGTTATTTTAGAGGTCATGTAATCAACCTTCTTTTCATGTAATAGACCTCCGTAGGTTGGGTATTTTACCCCTGTGAATACGTCCTTAGAGGACAGCTTGAAGGTAGAGTTTGGTGTGGCCTTGTGATAGGCTTACAATTTTGAGAGCGGATCGCTCTTTGAAATTTGTTTCTGTATGCCTCGTGCAGGCTTTATGTGTAATGTTTGGAGCCAGTGCTCCTGGGCATGAATGGGGTTTTCTGCCCCTTGGCTAATATTTTTTTGGAGTAAGGCGGGGCTGATTGCCCAAGAGTTATGAAGTAAGGGCACTGAGCCCGAATCCAGTAATATTATACCTACTTTTTTGCTACTCTGTACCTGTTATGATTGTTATCTCTTGTTTTTTGAAAAGAAAATATAACCTAGTTAAATTTTAAATTAATTTTACATTGCACGTTAATTTCGTAGCTTGAAACCCATTCACACCCGCACCTTCTTTCACCTCTACCTACCACGGATATCTCCGTAACAAGTGGTAGCAGAGCGTGGTTGAATGGGTCTCAATTTAGCCCCTTTTGACGGCTAAACATTGCTTTGATTCGAACTCTAATAATTTTCTCAGTTGCTGGAATTTTTTGAGTTTTTCAACATTGTTCTGTCATCATGCCCGGCCCTCGCGATGTTCTCCTCCTTAACTACTTGCGCAAAGAGGAGTTGATATACGAGTTAACTATCAGAAATGTGCAATCTGGAGGCACGGTTGCAATCGACACCAACAAGCTTAGAGAGTCCCTTGATTTGCCCATTTCCATCCCCAATTTGGGAGAGAAAGAAATTGATGACTCTCTTTCCACGATCGTCGAGAATATTACTGGGCTAGCATCTGTAGTCAGCTTTTTTGATGAAAACGATCCGTCTCCTAATCAAATTAAGCGTGTGCAAGGCAGGCTGTATCACTTTGCAAATAGAGTTAATGATCTGTTGTCTCTAAAGGTGAATGACGTTCAGAGGAAGGACGCTAATACGCTCCTTGAAACTATTTCTGAATTGTCTAATAAGGTCACTCAATTGCTAACCGGCGAAGTTCCTCCCAAAACTGATCAACCCGCCACGGTGAATGTAGGTAACGAGGAAGAGCCTCCTCAGGGAGAAGTCAATAGGATAACCGTTGCTGCTCAAACTATCTCTGCCCCATCGAACAACGAATCTGAACGCCGTGCGTCATTGGGTAACATCCGCTCTGAATTAACTTCTTTGCCATTGAAACCTTTAACGACTATGTCACCTGGGTTCAGTAGCTTGCCTCATCCATTGGCAATGTTGCTTAGAGGTATCTCTAAGTTTTCCGTCAACACCACCAGTGATGTAATTTCATTTTTAAGATTTCTAGTGGAATTTCAGGATCATGCTCTTGTTTTTTCTCTTTCGCCATGTCAAATTTTGCAAATTATCTATCCGTATGCTATTGGTATTCTCTCTGATAAAATCGTAAGAGCCATTGCCGAGCAATCATCTATTGAGGATTTCCATGCCCATTTGCTAGCTAACTTCATCCCGGCTAGGGCCAGGTCCTCCCTGATTCAGAAGTACTATTACCGTGTACAGCGCTTGGATGAAAACTTGGCTGATTTCATTCAAGATATCAAATTCTACACTAGGGTGTTTGCTCTGCACTTTCCTGAAGATCAGATTGTGCAGGCTATTGTAGAAGGTATTTCGCCATCCTACAGGTCATATTTGTGTTTCGCGGCGTGTCCGCAAACCTTCTCTGAACTTGAAGCATTGGCCGTCTCAGCGGAAGGAGTTAGATACGCCGATTCTTTGCGTGTCGCGAAAGAACCCCCGCCTTCCTTTAGTAACACTCGGCCTCCACCTCGCCGACCAGTCAATCCCCGTAAATGTTATGCTTGCGGGTCGCCTGACCATCTGCGGAATAAGTGTCCTCTGATCAAGTCAAGTGGGACAAGGAATGGAGCAGGGTCATCACAAGGCTGTTTTAAGTGTGGGGCCTTCTCACATATCGCCAAGAATTGCCCAAACTCAAATAGCACCCCCTCCTGCTCAACTTCTGGTGCAAATTCCAGCTATGCCAATAATAAAAAGTGACTAGTGGCGTCGGCTGAGCCGACTAATCCATCTTCCCGAGACTTAGCCCCTCGTAAACAGGTTGTAAATGCAGAGAACGACCAGCCTTCAAATTCATCTTTTGAATGCCCTAAAGAGTGTCTTAGGATTGCGGCGGATACCCCCGCACCTGTTCCTTTTCTTAAGATTGAGTTAAATAACGAGCCTATAACAGCTCTCTTAGATTCAGGCAGTGTTTGTTCCATTATTTCGGCTGATTGGTATTCTAAATTGAAATCTGTTTGTAAACTCCCTGACTATGACTCATCTCCTGTTAAATATGTTTCGGCTAATTCATCTCCATTAGAAATTCTAGGTTCCTTACATGTCAAAATTCGGGTTTTTAAATTTACATGGAAAATCAAACTGTTTGTGGCTAAGCACTTGTCTTGCCCCATCATATTGGGAGCGGACTTCATTTCTCACACTGGTCTGGTGCTCGATCTCCAGAGTAGGTCGTGCACATTCAAATTTGCGTCCAATTGTAGAATTCCCTTGTTAAAGTGTAATTCTGTATCATGTTCATCTATTTCGCCTACCCAGGATGAGATGTTGTTAGACCTTAGACATCTACCTGAAGAGCAGGCTGATAGTATTCGGAAACTGTGTCAGTCGTTTCCCGAGGTGTTCTCTGATACTCTTGGTGTTACTGACCTTATTGAATACAAAATTGAGGTCACGGATTCGATTCCTGTCCGTTTTCCACCGTATAGGCTATCTCCACCTAAAATGAAGGCTCTGAAAGAAATCATCGATCAGATGTTGAAGGATGGTATTATTAGGCCCTCTAAGTCAGCGTATTCTTCGCCTATTTTTCTAGTCCCGAAACCCCAAGGAGACTTCAGGCCTGTCATTGATTACAGGGCTCTCAATCGGAAGGTGGTGTTGCAATCTGTGCCCCTTCCCGACCTTCATTCTTGTTTTTCATGGTTTCGTAAGGCCAAGTTCTTCACCATCTTGGACTTGAATCAGGCCTATAATCAAATTCCCCTTGCCGAAGAGTCTAAACATCTTACAGCGTTTGCCACGGACTGGAACTTATACGAATACAACCGCGTGCCTTTCGGGCTCCCCACGGGGGCAGCTGTGCTCACTAGGCTACTAGATAGGGTCTTTTCCGACATCAAATTTGAGTACTTATATCACTACTTGGATGATGTCGTCGTATTTTCCGAAACCTTTGAAGAACATCTAGATCATTTGCGAGAAGTTCTCAATCGCCTTCGTAAGGCTGGGTTAACTGTTAAGTTGTCCAAGGTTGCCTTTGCTAAGCCCTCTATGTCATTCCTAGGGCATATTGTGTCACCTGATGGTGTAGCAGTCGATAATTCTAGAACACAGGCCATCCGTGATTTTAAACCTCCCAAGGACATTAAAGGTATCGCCAGGTTCATTGGCATGGTGAATTTCTTCAGGAAGTTCATTCCTAATTTTGCTAATAGAGCGGCGCCCTTAAACCTTCTCCGTAGGAAAGGCATCAAATTCGAGTGGGGACCGTCTCAACAAGCCGCTTTTGAAGACCTTAAATTAGCTCTCTGTAATGCCCCTGTACTTGCTATGCCTGATTTCTCGAAGAAATTCATCGTCCAAACCGACGCGTCGTCGTCGGCGGTAGCTGCAGTCCTTCTTCAAGAGACTGAACTAGGGAGGCGCCCCATCGCCTATGCATCTAGGACTCTCTCGGCTCAAGAAGCAAAGTACTCCATATATGAGCTTGAAGGTTTGGCAGTTTTATTTGCCTTAGAAAAGTTCCGTCTCTATCTGGAACATGTCAAATTCGACTTGGAGACAGATAATCAAGCCTTAAGCTGGGTCTTAGGTAGGCCGCGTCGTACTGGTCGTATAGCCCGTTGGGCCATCCGTATTTCTGCCTTCCAATTCGATGTACGACATATCAGAGGTACTGAAAATGTTGTTGCTGATGGACTCAGCCGTATGTTTTCTAACGACGTCGAGACCCATGAACCTGTCGACAGTTCATCACCTTCCGAGTCCATACTATCTGAGGTTAATGCCATCTTAACAGATGCTCCCATGCTTTTTAGGGATATTGAGAAATACCAACGTGAAGATCCTACGCTGGCTCCGATAATGGAAACCCTTTCTTCTGGGGAACATGTCGTCCCTTATGTTCTGAGGAATGGTGTTTTATGTTGCCCTTCGAGGCATGATAAGTTGATGAAAGTTGTTGTTCCAGCGGTTCTTGTACCTATGATCTTCAAATACTATCATGAGACCCCATTGGGGGGGCATCTTGGAATCTTTAAAACTCGTGAAAAGATTCGTGAAATGTTCATATGGAAAGGTATGGACGGTGAAATTCGGGAACTTGTAAAAGCTTGTAAATCTTGTTTGATCAGTAAACCCACCATGTCCACTAAAGTAGGCCTTTTGTCTTCTCATCAAGCGTCGCGCCCCATGGAACGCCTGTATATTGATTATGTGGGACCCTTCCCCCAGTCAAAGGGTAATGCCAACAAGTTCATCTTTGTGTGTGTAGATGGTTTTACAAGATTTTCCTGGTTATTTCCGACTAAGCTGGCTACCGCTCAGTCAACCATTACTTGCTTAAATTCTATTTTCGCTTCTTTTGGTCCGTGCCAATACATTGTATCTGATAATGCTAAGGCTTTTACATCTAATTTATTTCGTAAATTCTGTTTTGACTTGTCCATCTCTCATGTAACTACTTCCGCTTATTACCCTCAACCATCTCTGGCTGAACGGGTTAACCGTAATCTCAGGTCCGCACTTATTGCCTATCATCATGAAGATCATTCTAGGTGGGACACGTCCCTGCATTGGTTAGCTTTTGCTTTGAATTCGGCGGTTCATGAATCACACAAATTTACTCCAGCTTCTTTGATGTTTAAGTTCGTTCCCAACACGCCGCTCTCTAACCTCTGGTCTCTGAATGACATTCTGCCCGAGACAATAGATCCGGACAACATTAAAGATCTTTGGAAGAAGGCTAAAGCTAATCTTAAAGTATCTCATGAAAAGGTTAGGGAAAGGTATGATCGTGGACGGAGACCCACCACTTTGAAGGTAGGTGACCAGGTTATGGTCAAAAATTTTGTTCCCGCGGGCAAGCTTGCCCCCAGATTTCATGGGCCTTGTATCATTCTCGATTTTCTTACACCGGTTACCTTATTGCTAAGTAATCCAGCCACCGAGAGGATATTTAGAGTTCACCTGTCCCAGGTGAAACCGGTGTAATTTCTGTGTTAACTTGCTTCATATTATTTTGAAAGGATATGAAGGTTATATTTTTTTGAGTTTCACTTTTAAGGCATTCTGCCCCTTCTGTAATATTTTGGTTTTAGATGTAAGCCTTGTGTAAAACCTGCCCCGACCCGTTAAACTGCCATCCTGTTCTTGCCACGGCCATTACCACGCTCCCGTCTCCTGCTCCACCTTACACTGTGGCTTCATAATAGTAAATGCCATGGATATCTACACGCCGCTGGCCCCTCAACCTCTCCACAAGCTGTACCCTCAAAGAAGATGATTGTCCAACACAATTCTGCCGCCTAGCTTTAATGTTTCAGCGCCCCCGCAGCCGCGCAGCGCCGTGCAGCGACTGGGGAGGGGGATGGGCCCCCTCCTCTCCAGCGAGGACGACATGTGAACGGCGAGCCGGAGCTCTCCTCCCGGCCAAGGCTGATGTGCGGCGCACGACCTGCTACATGCCCGCAGCCTGTATCTGTTCACCGCGGGCGCGGCGTACTTCAACACCTCTGCTCCCCTCATTGTGCGGGCGAGCGGTATCTCAGGGTACTTGAGGGGTCCGAGCGGCCTCCGTTGGACGCAAGCTGCAACGGCCGGTCTGGCCATCCGACTCAATCTACATCAACTACATGGACAGTCACCATAAGCAATAACTACACTTGGGAATTCAACAACAATATATGGTGGACATTGCAAAATTTTTCTTCACCTTTAAGTATTAAAAGTTTATCTTCAGAAATTCAAATTCTACAAACATAAAGACTTTCATTCACCTGCAACAACAACATTTTGAAACTGAATTAAGAAATCTTGTAAATGCTTCTGCTATCTATCTTCGTATCAACATCATTACTTGGACTTTGTTTCAAACTGATTTCATGTGTCACCCCTGGAGGAACTTTTGGGGGGGGAGGTCTGTACCGGGCGGTACACCCCTACACCGTTTATTTAAAAGTTGCGCCAGTTGAAACTCCTCTTCTGGAGGAAGGTTGAACTTTATCTATTCTATTAATTCTCTACTTTCTCAGAAGATGTCACCACGTGGAAAATTTTGAGTTTTTGAACTGTGTCACTTTTGATGTGTTTTTGTTTAGCTTGAAGTAAGAAGTGTGAACTTTCTCTTCTAGAGGACACTACTGAAGATCAACAATAGTGCAACCTAGTGCGGAGTCAAAGAACTATTTTGTTGAAGAAATTTTTATTTCAAATGTTTGTTCTTTGCTAAATTTCTTTCTGTTATTGTTTAAGTTGGCTGTATACCCCTCTCTTTCCCCTTGTTTTGCATGTAGCCAATCCCGAATTTCTTAAATTAATTTCTATCCAATCAGATGTATCTTCCCCCAACTTGAATCGATTGCGGGGTCCTATCCAATAAAAACATTGTGGGCGGGTGTTTTCATTCCCCTTACGCCTAGAAACTTCCGCGAGAGTATATAAACTGCTGATTTTAGGGTCTCCGGGCCACTTCTGTTCCATCTTTCAGTGTATTAAGTACATAGCAGGAGGCGGGAAGCGCCTCTTTCTTCTTCAGCCGTTCAACACCAGGTAATGGCCTATTAATAACTTCTTTTCTTGCTAGGTCGGCAGTTTAACACTCGCGGCGGGTTCGAAGCATTTCCATCATGTAACCTTTTCCTAAAATGTAATTACTCTTTTCATCTTTTTCTTGTAAAGCTACATATTGGGATAGAGAGTGCTAACCCTCTCGAGCTCCCACTCACATTTGTTTTGAGGTGAACTTATTTTCTCAAACTATTCTTCGTTTATGTAATGTAAAGTGTTCTTCTCTAAGTCACCTCTGTAGTATGGGATTAGCCCTTGCGTTAGCGGCCCAGAGCCAGATTAGGTTTTAAAAACAAAGTGTATTAGGAGTGCAAGATCGCCTCCTCTCAAATTGTTATTTTAGAGGTCATGTAATCAACCTTCTTTTCATGTAATAGACCTCCGTAGGTTGGGTATTTTACCCCTGTGAATACGTCCTTAGAGGACAGCTTGAAGGTAGAGTTTGGTGTGGCCTTGTGATAGGCTTACAATTTTGAGAGCGGATCGCTCTTTGAAATTTGTTTCTGTATGCCTCGTGCAGGCTTTATGTGTAATGTTTGGAGCCAGTGCTCCTGGGCATGAATGGGGTTTTCTGCCCCTTGGCTAATATTTTTTTGGAGTAAGGCGGGGCTGATTGCCCAAGAGTTATGAAGTAAGGGCACTGAGCCCGAATCCAGTAATATTATACCTACTTTTTTGCTACTCTGTACCTGTTATGATTGTTATCTCTTGTTTTTTGAAAAGAAAATATAACCTAGTTAAATTTTAAATTAATTTTACATTGCACGTTAATTTCGTAGCTTGAAACCCATTCACACCCGCACCTTCTTTCACCTCTACCTACCACGGATATCTCCGTAACAAAAATGTAATTCAATACGCACATTATCAAAATATTTGAGGTTGTAGGCCTAACTCTTTATTATATCCGGTCAAAATACGTAAACTGCTATGCTCATAAATAACTTATTTCTTACAACGTAAATTGAAAATTACGTGGATTTTTGTCGTCTACCATTCATTATTTTCTGGCTCCATTTCAAACTCGGGTATCGCAGCAGTGATCGAGAGTGACGGGGAGAACCTCTCCCAACATTTCACGGCGTGTGACGTAGCCACAACGTCATTGTGATTGAATAGCATAAGCTATCCTGCCCACTTACAGTGCTGGGCGCCCGTGGGACGGAATGCCCAGCGTGACCACCTCTGTACTACACAGACAAGAAATGGAAAACAAAGGTCAATTGAAAGGCCGAGAACAAAAATGAAAAGGGAGATGAACCCACACGAGCCTTCCCTGTACAAGACTCGTTATAAAACCTAACACGGCTTAAGGGCCGGAAGCACAGAGAACTAAGATAAGTTAAAGCCCGAAAAACAAGGCGGAAAAATTAGAATAAGAAAACTTAGTCAGCAGAAAACAAAGCGAATAAGGGAAACAAGGGTACACACTCGTGCGTCCTTATACAGTATTTTATATAGTCCTCGTGTTGAGTTTTACGTTAAGTCCATAGACTGCCTAGAAAACCTACATTATAAGTCCTAACAGAAAGTAAAACCCTACATTAAAATTTGAGGAAACGCAGATTGACTTAAACAGTGCTAAGGGGAACACTGGAATCTTCCCTTTGCCATACGAAGATAAAGTTCACATAGTTAGGTCATAGTTCTGCTTTACTTTACACCGCCATCTCTACGCTGTAGCCACCAGGCCCCCGAAGGTGACCTCCTCTATTAACGTAGCACTCTCAAAGTCCCGACGAAGATTGACACCTTAAGGTTAAAATTCACAACTATATATAGTGGGCTGGGAAACTGTACTAGAAAATTACGTAATTAGACATTTGATTGGTGGAACATGACATCATAAGGCAATAACCTGATTGGTTGATAAATTACTCATCCCGGGGGAAAACAGACAAGTAAATTTTTAGTATTTTTTAAATTTTTCAGTAACTTACTAAGGCTCGCTAGCCTTTGTGACACTAACAAGATAAGTCATTTCGTCGTAATATTGAAGAAATAGACAAATTTTTCTTCCAGATTATTCAAGAATACAAATCCATCCCCGGTAAGAACCAAATAAGTCGAGTTATCTTGTTAATATTCTGAATATTGTTAATAAAAGTGATTTGAACCAGACAAGTCAGTTTGTCTTACGCGTAATACATTATCTGTGGTTATAGTGGACGTGAACATTATTATCTTGGAAATGAATTATTGGCAGTGAATTTACACAGCTGCTTCCATTAAAGAGAACTGTTACATTTTACTAGCTAAAAATACACAAATGTGATTTACACGCTTTTGTTTTTATTGGTCCACATAAGAAAATAATACCTTTCATTCACGATCGAAAGCAAATACTTCATTTATTTTACGAATTAAACAAAATTCAAACAAAACCATTATTTAAAAAGCTGTTTCATGTAACGTAGAATGGTTTGGCAACATTTGGCTAATCAGTGATTTCGTATTTTTAAAAACAAAAACATGCTTCCCCTGAGAACTTTGACTTACCTTGTTATTCCCCGGGATCAGTGAAATAAGTATCAGGCACTAGTGACAACTCAAAAACGGCTGAAGGTGATCGGGCAATGAGCAATCCCCGATTAAGTTAATTACAGTTCAATCCATTAGGTGGCACCTAGAAACAACAGTAATTAATGTTATTAGCTTTACGTTCCATTAACTACTTTTAAGGCTTTCGGAGACACTGAGGTGCCGGAATTTAGTCCCGCAGGAGTTCTTTTACGTTCCAGTGAATCTACCGACACGAGGCTGACGTACATATATCAGCACCTTCAAATACCACTGGACTGTGCCAGGATCGAACCTGCCAAGTTGGGGCCAGGTGGCCAGCGCCTCAACCGGCTGAGCCACTCAGCCCGGCACAAACAACAGTGACGATATCTTGTGAAGATACATAAAACTAGGTTGACATAGTAGAGATCAAGTAGGCTTCGTTAGTTTACACTACTGACACTTGATGCAGCGGAAATTCCAACTCAGGGAAAGGCCTTACTACTGTCGCAGTTTCTATGTAATTATGAATTTTATGCTACACGTGTGTTTCACATTTTGCACATCTCGCGGCAGTCACTTATTTGACTCCCAAGTTTTATTCACCCTTACGCACATCCCGTCCAGGTTGTGACAGAGGCCTGAAACAGGGTAATAAATAGTTGATCGGTAGATGCAGAGTGGATCTCGACCCTGAAGCGGCCATGGCTGGTCCGTGGTCCAACAGCTCTGCACTCTGACCGGCCAACCGAGCACGGCTCTACCGTGGCTCTACGCCTCTGCATTCGGGAGACGGGGCAGGGCTGGACCTCGCGGCCGGCCCCAATAGTCGGCTGTCCTGAGAATGGTTTTCCGTGGTTTTCCATTCTCCTGCTCTAAAGCGAATGCTGGGACAGTTCCTGCCACAGGCCACGGCCGCCAGCCCCCTCACGTTCTCCGTACATCTCCTTCACCGCAACAAATCTCCCGGCCTGAGAGACGGCGTCACCGTCTAAGAGGCCCGCCTCCCCCTTCAGGGGAGGAATGAAAACGTTTTAGTGGTAGTAATAAATAGTTTGTCTTCACACATATTTGAATAGGTTGCTTTTAAAACCCTACAAGCCACCATTTTGTTATTTCGTGTTATGTGAGAAAATGAAACTCATCGAGCTCTGTAGAAATGCCACAAGTCTGTTGTACAGGATAGATGTGGATTTGGAAAAAATGAAGGTTACCTACCAAACGGAGGGGAAATTCAAATATTCTGGAAAACTGTGTATGATTCGAATGTCGCAGACAGGGAAATGAGCAGAATAGGATATTCATATCAGAAACAATGTAGTTTCTCACCACAGTTTATTACTATTGTCCGCGTGAAACTAGAACCGAATTGACGTTAAAAGAGCGAGATGCTCCAAGGCAAAAGTAAGATTAGTATTTGCGGCAAGAATAAATATTTATCAATGTCAATAAATTTAATTGCGGAACGCAATTGCTCGTTTACAATAACCAAAAAGCACATGACAAAATGAAACAGGATTCATGTAAATAGCTAACTTCTCATACCTGAGATAATAATCAAATGCTAGGCATACTCCACTCATCTGCAAGCTACTTCCAGTGTCAGAACTGTTGCCGTCGTCATTAGAACTGGCGGAACCCCACAGAGAAACTACGATTCATGCCACGTTCTCCTCCACAAAACTGTCATTTTCCAGGCAGATTCAATAATTTCTTTCGTATGAAGCACAGCATCTTTCCACTTCTCACTCGTTATTGTACCCAATGCTTCTTCCGTCAGCTTTATGACAGATGACACAGTGAAATCTATGTTGTAATGGACGACATGACCCTTCACTTGAGCCCATAATACTGGTATGTGCAAAGTGGTTTGACGCCAGGGCGGGGGATTTGAATTTTGCTGAATCAGAATAATCTAACTACCCTAACCTAAAAATTACGTCACAATGACGTCACAACCTAACTAACCCTAACCTACCAGTCCTAACCTAACCACACAGGCTCGTCGAAGGAGGAACACATCGGTCAGGTGAGTGACCGGGTTTTGCGAGAGAGAAGAGGCTTAACTTCCACCCCTGGACCAAACCGGTCCAAACCGCCAGCAGTCCCCTGTTCCTCTCAGGCTTGATGCCCGGGAGCGGTGACCTGCTGAAGAGACCAGGAGTTGGCCGGCTGGCGAGGTATGTCTTTTTTCAGGGTTTGGGGTGGGATGGAGCGAAGCCCGCTCCCCCGCGTGGTGATCAGCACAATTTATATCGCCTCCGATGCGCTGTTAATTATCAGAAGACAAAGAGACAGCAGGGAGTATGCAAGTATCGGACTGTCTCCATGTCAAGTATGCTACCAGGCAGATTAGGTATTGGGTTGCGTGGTACTGGAGGTTGGTATTAAGGACCAGGAAAAACCCCATATTCGGAAGTAGAAAGATGCCTATAGGTAAAACCTGGTATGTTATAGATAGCACATGCAAAGGACGTGGTTTGGAAAAGTCCAGGTAATATTAGTAGGGAACAGGTATCATGCACAAATCATACCAGTCCCTCCAGTGAAGCAGCCCAAGCCAATCACTACTCACCAGCCTGCATCGTGCGGGCCCATGAGATACGAGCAAAGTGTCAGAAACCTTAGTGTGGTCACTGGTTCGAGACTTGTCTCGTTGTGACCTGTCTCGACCCTGCCCACTAAGTGAGCGATATTAACGCCGGTCGTCCTAGTGAGTTTGACCGTTCCAGTGTTTTCAAACAACACCCCTGTAACCTCCCTGTACCCCACCTGTCGGGACCACCCTGGTGGATTGAGTAGACAGGACACCGACAACCCACTCATTATCAAGACTTCCTCCTTCCGCTATGTCCTCAAAATTCCAAAACCCCAACTCACCCTACCATAAACCACTCCAAATCCGCTCTAATATACCCGAATCCCAATTTCAACCCATAGTCATTCCCTTCCCGAACGTAGAAACTCTTACCCCCGAAGAACAAGCAAAAATCCGCTATGATCACCGTAAACATACCTATAAATCCAATCACAGTGTCAGACAACACATAGCACTATTTACAGGAAATACACAACGGTTTCACCCTCATTTTCGTACTCAGTACAGATGGGTACTTTGCAGTCTGCGACCAATTAAACCTTCACGACATCGTCTTCAAAATTTTAACAGATAATGCATGCACCGAGGACAAACAAACACATACCAAGCCCACAATTAAACACAAAGACACGCAAACCAACCCTCCCACACACAAGTACACTAAATACTCCCAAACACACCTACACATAGCTCACCAACTCACACAAACAGAAGTAACACTTCCCCCAAACACTGACACTCCCCTCACCTAACCTCTCTCCCCTCAACCACCATCCGAGCCCGGGACTGAGATCCCATTAATCTCACAACCGGGCACGGACACTCAAACAAAGTACACTCAAACTGGGAGAAGGCGTAGCAAACCTGCTCCCAGGCCGAAGAAGGCACCAACACACGACACCCTCAAAACAAGTACTCGCACCTGCCCTCCCCGCCCCCTCCGTCCCTCACTCATCACCCAGTGCTTTAATTGCCTGGGACTAAATCACTCTGCAGCCTCGTGCTCAGAATCCACCCGCTGTGACAGATGTGGCGGTCCCCATCGTCACACTGATTGCACGGTACCTCGGGACCAGGCGAGGTGTGCCAACTGCCAAGGCAGTCACGCCGCCTCAATCCCTGGCTGCCCATTCCTGAAAAAGGCAATTAAAGCACATTACAGAAGAGCACAACATTTCCAAACACGCACAGCACCCCTCCCTCTCTCTCTTCAGTCTCCTAAAACCTAAACCTCCGCACCCGTCCTGATCATACCATCCAACCCAATCAAGACACCTCCACTCTCTTAAACATCCTCTCACTCAACCTAATCACCGCCCAGAACCCGCAACCCCCCATGACCATGCCAATCAGACAGCTAATCATAAACTAAACCAACTCCTCTCCCCCATGAAACAACCCAGCCACGCAGCAACACCTCCCAACAACCATCTAAACTTAGTACTCCCTTCCTCACTCCTTAAAGCACTGGAACAGCAGCGTCAGCAATCATCGACAGTTAAGCAACCTTAGGCGTGGCCACTCACTGGTTGGGTGACCACTGCCGCACTGTAGCTTAACCACTCAGGCATCTCAAGTCACTACGTAATTCTCCACAAGCAGTGCACACTGGCCAATGAATATAGAAGAATAGCAAAGTAACCCGCACAACCAACACCATCATCGTCAGAGAAGAAACATTACGACAGGGCATTCAAGACCTTTCAGAGGTCGACAAGCCATAAACTTCGCGGCTCCTGGAGCCCACAGCTACCCTGTCGGTGGCCCCACCTCATACAGCGGAAACATTGTAAGAGCTTTAGAGGGGGATGTTCGGGTCTCATCTGACTGCTGCTTTCCGTCGAGGTCCTCTCCTGATTGGCTTCTCTTTCAACTGCCTTCCTGGCAGCAGTCCTGGACTGCGACTGGGTGCCTTCTCCTGACTGACCTTCGTCTTATCCTTCCTGGAGCGGGGGATGCATCTGATTCCTGTCAGCGGTCTCTTCTTGACGGGAGATGAGGTGTCGTTCTGGCAGTGGCTTTCCTCCAGCCTTTGGACGCGAGGGGGATAGCGACGCTGCAGTGCCTGCTACTCCTTCCTGGCAGGCGTTGGCAGCGTGTACATGTGTCTTGGTGTGGTCCCTCTCCTGTTGGACACATTGATCCGTCTGCATGGTGAAGGAGGCGCTGAAAGGCTGAGCCTGGGTAGCAGCCTCGAAATGCCATGGGACGTCCGTCTCCACCTTCGTGCTGCCGTCATTAGTCCTGGGCATCGACCTAGATTGCGCCCGGGTGGTGGGCTCTTCCTCGGTGGCCCGTGCAGGTGGTGGTTGTTCCTGTCTCGCGGGCTTGGTCGTCTGCGTCCACTTCGAAAAGCGGGGCAGTACAACCTCGATGGCGCCGTCGAGACGCTCGGGAGTATCGTTGGTCCCCGTAGTCCTGTGCTCCACGCGAGCTAAGAGGCACGGGTCTGTGCCCACCTGCTTGTTTTTCTGCCTCCTGGCAATCTGCCCTACGGTGTCTGCTTTGCTTTCTCTCAGTACTGGTAGCCGGGAAACCTTAAAGAACAGGGAAAGGCTTCTCTCGTAGAAGCCGATGAGACCTTGGCCGCTGGGGCGAATTGTTATCGCCCAAGATAAGGTGTCCTCGATGAGTTGTCGTGGGTCTTCTACTCCATTTTCCTCCTCTATCTTACACAGGATTACGAAAATGCCGACAGTCTCCTTGTTACGGTCGCGGCCTCATCAGTGATACACCATTAGCGCCGGGAGGGCCGGGTTCAGGATGTCAGTCATGCCACATAGCCTCTGAACGAACGATGCAACAACGCCCTTGCAGTCGAAGTCCTCTGGAAGTTCGTTGTGTATTTCCATCTTCCCTGTCGATACCTGAAAAATAATCCTTGGAGGAGAGGTAGCACTGATAAGTGCTATGCTGCTAGAGCTTCTAGTGTGAACTCAAAAGTACACTACTACAGACAATGCTCTCCTGGAAGTACTGTCCTGCTTGCACTGAGAAGTACAAGAAGCCCTGGCGAGGAGAGTGACTAAGGAGATAGCACGAACGTCCTTCCACTGTTACTGTCGTATTACTCCTCTGGCATGATGTCGTGTATCTCTCTTTTATGGGCAGTGTGAGGTAGTGAGTGGGTGAATGGGAAGATGGAGTGAAAGAGAGTGCGTCACTAGTCTAAGCTGGTGGTATGGGAAGTTGGTGGGAGATGTAGATGGCGCTACTAGTATAATATCGCGGTATGGGAAGGTGGTAGAGATTTAGATGGCATTACTAGTACAAGATAAGAAGAGGAAGGCAGCAGAGATAATCCATGTGAGAGAGGACAAAAGCTGACTTACCTGATGAAAAAATAATGTTTACACATGCAGAAATAAACACGCTTTGTGAAACTTTGTGAAAAATAATGTAGCTGTTGCTTGATTTATTTTTAGTTGTTAGGTTAACCACAGCCGCCTCTGTGGTGTAGTGGTTAGCGTGATTAGCTGCCACCTCCGGAGGTCCGGGTTCGATTCCCGGCTCTGCCACGAAATTTGGAAAGTGGTACGAGGGCTGGAAGGGGGTCCACTCAGCCTCAGGAGGTCAACTGAGTAGAGGTGGGTTCGATTCCCACCTCAGCCATCCTCGAAGTTGTTTTCCGTGGTTTCCCACTTCACCTCCAGGCGAATGCCGGGATGGTACCTAACTTAAGGCCACGGCCACTTCTTTCCCTCATCCTTGCCTATCCCTTCCAGTCTTCACATCCCCCTACAAGGCCCCTGTTCACCATAGCAGGTGAGGCCGCCTGGGCGAGGTACTGGTCATACTCCCCAGTTGTATCCCCCGACCAAGAGTCTGAAGCTCCAGGGCACTGCCCTTGAGGCGGTAGAGGTGGGATCCCTCGCTGAGTCCGAGGGAAAAGCCGAACCTGGAGGGTAAACAGATGTAAACAGACAGGTTAACCAGAGCCTACTGGAAGTCCTAACCTAACTAGAGCAAGAAGTGGTAATGCTCACTGAAAGAAAGTTTAACCTTGTTTTCTGGTTATAGACAACAGCAGGAAAGTGAAGTAGGTGTCCTTGTTTCACTAACAGAAAAAAATGTACAACACGTTTAATAATCCAGGAATTGAAAGTGTTATTTAAGCAAACCATTTGACGTACAGTTTATTAACACGTCAAAGAAAATCATTCTATTAAATAGCGACCAAGATACTTCGTTTGTTACTGCTCTTCGATGAAGAAGCCTCCTTCGATAGGCTGTCCTGAAAGACCATGAAGTAAATAGGCAACTGAGTTGGTGGGCTTAACTCTGTTCCAGTTTTTGAAAGCGATGGTATCGTGGATCAGCATCAAAGTGTGGTGTATTCTTGATAACAAGACGAAATATTTTCCCTCTGGTGCGATAAGAGGTATCGTATTAGGTAGACACAAGTCTAGCTAGATCAGTCCAGCTATTAGAAACTTGAGCTACAAATTCTCAACACATCATTGTTTGTAGCGTGCTATTAAAGCGTTCTACAACTCCTGATTTGAGATTACTATACGCTCACACAGTAACAACACTTCCAACCGGATTCCCGTGAAATGCACACTACCCACCAACAACAGGGCCACCTGACCGCTCCCATATCCTACCTGCGCATGCGAGTGTCTGGACTACATTGCTACTACTTTATTTCCCGCTCTCGTACAATAATAACTGCATGACGTAATTCCATCTCCATTTCTTGAATCTCTTCTTCATGTGCTGTGTGACCAGCATATTGAGAAATAGGAAGAAAGGAACGTTGTTGTATAACTCTTTACTTTGATCAGTTTGAGGAAGTCATGGGCAGCATTTTGTTTGTTGAATAATACGCTTGAAAGCCTCTTTGACTTGAGCACCTGTCTTAGAACGAACCGCTTCTGCAGGGGCAAACTTAGAGTACACATTGATGCCTTATTGCTAGAGGCGTAAGAGATCATTTCTTCTAAGAAAGTTTGCCACACATAATCATTTCTACTTGTGATGACACGTCTTCGACGGTAGGTTCGACAAGCTGGTTTATTTAAGTCGTGTGCGATGCTTATATTTACCGATGAGGTCTTGCTTTGAAGATCTCGCAAATGTGCCAAATATTGAGAAGCTGTTGGGGACCGTTGGCAAAGTAATGTCTGTTGATGACAGCGACGGAGCGCTCTACTGCGCGGAGTACAGATGCCATGTCAGGAAATCGTGGGCCTCGGAAGCTTCCCTCAACTTCAGAAACAGGTCTAAGTCACAATAACGCATGTCTGGTGAGTACGGAGGGTGTTACAAGACCTCCCAATACCACCGTTGCAATAAGAGCTTGACATTGTTTGCGACATGACAACCTGTGTTGTCATGCAGCATGATATGACGATCGTCTCGCGTGGACATTTGCGCCGCATAACCGGACGCAGATGTCGCTCCAGAAATAGGCCATAGTAGTCACTGTTGACGGTTTGTCCCTCAGGCAGAGCATCAGCATAAGATTCACGCGCCTGAATTCCTGTAGAAATTTCTGTGGACGTGGCGAACCTGGGTAACGCCATTCTTTCGAAAACCAAACCAAACCACATGGCACTACAGCCCTTGAAGGGCCTTGGCCTACCAAGCGACCGCTGCTCAGCCCGAAGGCCTGCAGATTACGGGGTGTCGTGTGGTCAGCACGACGATTCCTCTCGGCCGTTATTCTTGGCTTTCTAGACCGGGGCCGCCATCTCACCGTCAGATAGCTCCTCAATTCTAATCACGTAGGCTGAGTGGACCTCGAACCAGCCCTTAGGTCCAGGTAAAAATCCCCGACCTGGCCGGGAATCGAACACGGGGCCTCCGGGTGAGAGGCAGGCACGCTACCCCTACACCACGGGGCCGGCCCATTCTTTCGAACGACCCTTTAATTCAGGCTCGTGCGCTCGTCTCATCAACGGCGACAATACAAGTACTCTGCAGAAATGCGTCTCCTTCGTTGCGGCATCAGTCAGAACATACTGGTGCCATTTCTGTACGTCGGTGAGTTGATGTAAAACGGGACGCAATTTTCTTCATGTTAAGACATTTCGTCAGTATGTGCCACACCGTTTGATGACCGAGACCAACATCTACGAATAATTCCCGGACAGTCCATCGATGGTCTAGGGAAACGAGACCACTCACGATGTCAATCTGATCTTGGGGATTGGACGGCCGACCTGTGCAGTGCAAATCTGCAGTCTCATTTCGACACACACGAAACGCCTTGACCCATTGACCGTCCTATACGGTAATGCAATCTCGCCACAGGCTTCACGTAATCCTTGGTAACATTCTGATGCATTTGCCATGGGCAATCTCGATTTTAATCCACGAACATTGATCACATTTTGAAAACATGCTTTTGAGCGGTAAAATTGACACTCTTCACTTCAACGCCACGCAGTAACAACACTCCCAACTGGATTCCCGTGAAAGGTACACTACACACCAACAACAGCGCCACCTGACCGCTCCCATACCCTATTTGCAGATGTGAGTGTCTGGACTACGTTGCCACTACTTTTTCCCCCGCTCTCGTACAATAACGTAATTCCATCTCCATTTCTTGAATCTCTTCTTCATGCGCTGTGTGACCAGCATATTGAATAATAATAATGTTATTTGTTTTACGTCACACTAACTACTCTTTTACGGTTTTCGGAGACGCCGAAGTGCCGGAATTTAGTCCCGCAGGAGTTTTTTACGTGCCAGTAAATCTACCGACACGAGGCTGGCGTATTTGAGCACCTTCAAATACCACCGTACTGAGCCAGGATCGAACCTGCCAAGTTGGGGTCAGATGGCCAGCGCCTTAACCGTCTGAGCCACTCAGCCCGGCACCAGCATATTGAGAGGCTTTTAGCAGTCGCTGACATTCTACGAGTATGTTGGTATCGTTCCCGAATGTCACGTCTACGTAAGGCAACAGAATTTTGTAGACGACATTGAGACCACGCGCAGACACTTTATGTGTAGAAAACAGCTTAGAAAAGAAATCTCGAGACTTGAGACTCTTATTTGCATGCATAGCTTCTGTCATCTTGCAATTACGTCGAGTAGCGTTAGCAGCAAAAATAAATAAATAAATAAATAAATAAATAAATAAATAAATAAATAAATAAATAAATAAATAAATAAATAAATAAATAAATAAATAAATAAATAAATACTTCTCAAGTTCATTGTAGAAGTCTTTCTCGTGAACAGTTGAGATTTTCTTCTGAAGATGCAGAGCAAAGTTCTCTGCGAAACGTAAAGAGTTTCATCTGGTTTTCTTGACACGACATAAGCCCAAAAGACCACATCATGTCTGCAAGTACGGGCCGTGAAAGCATGAATGTTAACATTAGTAACTTCTGTTGGGAGGATACCTTTAGGAGGGCTTCCAAACTCAGCAAATTAAGCAGAAAGAAATCTTATCTTCTTTCTTCCTTATGCTTCTTCTGAGTCGAGGGGACCTTAACATTATTCCCAACTGTGTGAAGCTGAAGCACACCTTAATTACTACTAAGACCAGGAGAATATATCAGCGCGCCAGCAAGCCTTTTGTGATCGAGAGAGAGCATCGCACTCGTAAGGAACTGGACTCAGTCTCCCGAAAGTTGTTTCACTTAAGCTGCTTTTAAGAAACCCTCTCTCGCAGGAATTGTAGTTGTCTTTCAATAGCATTATTGCTATGCAGGCTGAACGAAAGTTCAATCAATTGTCATTAGTAGTAGAGCTATACGGGTTCTAAATCACTGGCGTCAGCATTTCTTGTGCTAAGTCTGCACCGAGGTCATTGACCCCATGACGTCATGAGCACGTGTTTGTTTGTAAGCAAAGCCACGTGCTTTTGACAGCTGTCAAGATGGCAGCTCTCATCTCGACGGACCCTAACATCACCTTTTGGACAAGAGAACGTCGCTAACCTCACTGCTGCCATCTTGACAGACCCTTACCCCACTGCTGTCATCTTAACTACGTGAAGGCGCGTAATTTAAACAGCTGTCAAGATGACAGGTGCTATCTTGACAGGTCCTAACCACGTGCACTTGTTGTACAAGTGAACGCGGCTAACATATCTGCTGGCATCTTGACAGCGCCTAACCTCACTGCTGCCATCATATACACGTGGGGGGGGGGGGAGGCGCGGAATTTTAAGAATAAGTGACAGCTGTCAAGATGACAGCTGCCATCTTGACAGGTCCTAACCACGTACACTTGTTTGACGCGGAATTTTAATAAGTGAGCAACCCTAACCTCATTGCTGTAATCTTGAAGGGACTTAGCCACATGCTTTTTTTTGAAAAAGGGAACGATCCTAACCTCACTGCTGTCATCTTGACGGACTTAGCCGCGTGAAGTTGTGGAACGACTAGGCGCTTAACTACACAGAACCTACTTTTACGGCTAGATGCCTTCCCGACACTACGTTAGAGAGGCCTAGTTTTAAGGCTAGCTTCCCTTCTCGATATGCCCCTTGCCGATACACCATAGAGGGGGCCTAAGAACCCAAGTTTTAAGGCAAGATGCCATTCTCGACATGCCCATTCCCCGACACCATATTGGAGGGCCTAAGGACCATAGTTTAAGGCTAGCTGCCCTTCTCGACATCCTTCTCAACATCACCCTTCTCCAACACTATCTTGGAGGGGGTCTTATCTCAGAGTATTATAGTTTTAAGGCTAGATGCCCTTCTCGACATACCCCTTCGCCGACACCATCTTCCTCCTCCTCCTCCTCGTGACGTTACGGAGGTCAGCTCCATCCCTCCTCCTCCTTTTCCTCACAGATATGGAGGTCAGCTCATTCCCTAATCCTCCTCCTCCTCACAGTTACGGAGGTCAGCTTAATCCCTCCTCCTCCTCACAGTACGGAGGTCAGCTCAATCCCTCCTCCTCCTCACAGTTACGGAGATCAGCTCATTCCCTCCTGCTCCTCCTTACAGTTACGGAGGTCAGCTTAATCCCCCTCCTCCTCCTTACAGTTACGGGGGTCAGCTCAATCCCTCCACCTCTTCCTCACAGTTTTACCGTTATCGGTTAGATGCCCCTCCTGCGCTAGATGGTCCTTCTAACTGCACCGTCGTTGAGGCTTTATGTCCCCATCCGATGCGTGATACCCCCTCCTGAACAAGATAAAAGATGTTGCTAATCAATACTATTACAGAGGACCGGAAATGATCTGCTCCTCTTGCAAGAGCAATATTTTTTGTACGATTAGAACATATATAGTCTGTTGTTATCGCACAGTAAAGATATGAATAGTCACCATACATTCCTATCGTGTTCTTAACAGAAAATAAAAAACCCTTACCTTGATTACAAAAATATATGATAGGAGAAGGGCACGCGGTATCTTGTTGATAAAAACAAGAGAAATTAACACGCAGGCAGATGATGATTGCATGCAATAAAACTACCTCTCTCTCCTTATTTTGCGAATATAACATCAACTTGATCCTGGCTCATTCTAAAGGTGTTTAAATACAACAGCCTTGTAACAGTGGATTTACTAACAAGTTAAAGAACTCTTGCGGGAAAAATTCCTTTACATCGACGTTATCTGTCTACGACTTGTCAGATTCGATCCTGGTTTATTCAAAAGTGTTCAATTACAACAACATTGTAACAGTAAAATACTAACATGTTAAAGAACTCCTGTGAGACTTAATTCCGTTACCTCGACGTTATCAGACTACAACTTGGCAGATTCGATCCTGGATTATTCAGAAAAGTGTTGAAATACAACAGCCTTGTAACGGTAAATTTACGAACACGTTAAAGAACTCCTGCGGGACAAAATTCCGTTACCTCGACGTTATCTGATTACAACTTAGCACATTCGATCCTGGTTCATTCGAAAGGTGTTTAAATACAACAGCCTTGTAACGGTAACCCGGTCTAGAAAGCCAAGAATAACTGCCGAGTGGATTCGTCGTGCTGACCACACGACACCTCATAATCTGCAGGACTTCGGGCTGAGCAGCGGTCGTTTGGTAGGCCAAGGCCCTTCAAGGGTCGTAGTGCCGAGGGGTTTGGTTTTGTAACGGTAAATTTACTAACACGTTAAAGAACTCCTGGGCCCTGTTTCATAAAACTAACTAATAATATTAGCTAATAATATTAGAACTCATAAAAATAATTATTAGTTAACCAAATTCTGTTTCATAAATATTTACACATGACTAATAAAATATCTTCACTAATAATATTAGTTCATTAGTCAGCTGATACAAATTGAGGTTAGAATCGGTCTGTTGCATATGTCCTTGGTTTGGGTTTGTTCCTAGCAGTAGGCTAATGCTTGACTACAACCGACTATTAATCCACATGTTCAAAAGGCTCACTTGATATTTTCGTTGTTATGACTTCAATACATATGAAAATGAATAAAAGAAATGAAAATAATGTAAGAGAAGAACATTTCTTTGCGAAAAGTGATTGAATTAAAGCGTCAACTATTCGCAGCCTTTTGCACACTATAACCCTCCTTGTTCCTTTTACTTTTTAATTTCATGTGCTCCTAAAAATCTCTGACATGGACTAGCAAAATCTTTGTTTACTACCCCTGTTGGTGGGGGCAGTAGAATAACAGCCACTGTATCCCCTGCCTGTCGTAAGAGGCGACTAAAAGGGGTCCCAGGGCTCTCAACTTGGGAGCGTGTGTTGGCGAACATGGGGCACTGCGATGAGTCCTGCTATAGCTTCAACTTACTTCTGCCAGGCTCATTTTCATCTACCTTTCTAACCTCCCGTGTTCAACTCTTGTTCTTTCCTGACCCTGACAGTATTAGGTTGCGAGGCGGAGAGAGTCTTTCATTTTCACGCCCTTCGTGGCCCTTCTCTTTCTTTAGCCGATACCTTCATTTTTCAAAATGTCGGATCCTTTCCATTTTTCGATCTGATTAGTGTTGTTATAGATGATGGTTGTCTAGTTGTAGCCTACTTCCTCTTAAAACAATAATCATCACCAGCATCATCTTGGTTTACTGGTGATATAAGCCAAGATTTTAAAAGATACTTGGAGTGTCCGAACAGAACTGCACTAGAGAAACACAATGATACTGTGTATCACTACCAACCGGTGGAGTGCAATGCGAAGCTGCTATTTTAAGGTTATGCTTCATTCCTTGCAGTGGAACGTTCTATTACCTACAAATCCTATCAAGCAAATACTCAAAAGTTACCTAATCTAACCTAAATCTCCCATTGTACCGGCATTCGTATGTTTGACGTAGCATTTATTGAACGGTGAATACCTACACTCGTTCCTTATCACTATTTGAATCAGAGTTGACCATTTCATTGATCTTCATGAGTTTATGCCAAAATATTAAAATACCGCTCACTTTGGTTTCAATAATAATATGAATTATGAGTCAAAATACACTCATGGAAATAATCCTAATAATATGAGTAACTTTTATTAGTCATGTTGTCTATGAAACAATTTACTAATATTATTAGGAACATCTACTAATAATTTTGACTCATAAACAAATAACTAATATTATTAACTAATAATTTTATGAAACATAATACTAATATTATTAGTTAATATTATTGGTTTCTTACTAATAATATTAGTGAAAGATGTTTTATGAAACAGGGCCCTGCGGGGACAAAATTCCGCCACCACGACGTTATCTGTCTACAACTTGGCAGATTCGATCCTGGCTCATTCTAAAGGTGTACAAATACAACAACCTTGTAACAGTAAATTTACTAACACGTTAAAGAACAACTGCGTAAAAATTCCGTTACATCGACGTTATCTGACTCCTCAAGGTAAGTTTTTCTGATTAAAACACAAGGGATTGTATGCTGACTGTTTAAAAAATGAAAAACCTACAGCATGTTTTCCTGTGAATTACCGGGGTCGGGGATGGAAAAAATGAAGCCCCCAGCATGCAGGGAGGATAGGAATTGTGCCTGCTGCCGAGGCTTGTTGCACTCCTCTAGGTCCTTTATTAATGACTGACAGATAAAATCATTTACTAAGAATTTTGAGACCCCAGCATTTGCTTGTTGCAGTTGTACTTCCTCTTAAAACAATAATCACTACCATCGAATACAAGCTTACAACTGGGCGGCCCGAACAACGCAGCTACTCTCTCTTAGTATTATTACACCTGCCTCTGTGGATTAGTAGTAGAGTGTCACCCTCCGGATCTCAAGATACCGGGTTCAAACTCGGCAGAGGCAGTCGGATTTTTGAAGGACGGAAAAACTCCATTCGACACACCATATGGTACGATGTCGGCATGAAAAAAGATCTCTCGTAACACATCTCGTGTTTACCAGACAAATTTAGTGAAACTTAGCCATAGACACCCCAAGAGAGATTCGGTTTACTCTGCTGTCTAGAAGCCATAGAGTAAAACAGGACTTATTTCTTTCTTTCGACTTTCTTCAACTAGATAGGTCTTATAACGACGATGGGGCAGGAAAGGCCCAGGGGGGAAAAGTGGCCGTGTCCTTAATTAAGGTACAACCTCAGCACTTGCCTACTGTAAAAACTATCTTCAGCGGCTGACTACAGTGGGATTTGAACCCACTATCACTCGGAACGTTCACTAAGGGTTACCGACGGACAAAGCACCATCAACAGCGATATATGCCCTCACTCCATATGTGCGCTGCGGAGAGGATTGGAATTTAATCAAGGGTGTTTTTGAGCATACAATCTAGTAATAAGAAATTGTATACTATCACCTCCCTTACCCTGCGAGGCTGTGCGACTTAGATGATGGCCTTCCATCGAAAATCTCTAGGCCTATCCGGGAATCGAACCCATAGGTGTGGGGACCTTAGGCTGTGAACTAGTGGGCGTAGCCTTAAGTTAGTTACTATCCTCGCATTTTCTCTCGAGCCCTCTAGGTAATAAACTCAACCCCCTATGATACACGGTTGGTGCCACATTTTTTATCTGATTAATTTATAATTCACTTCGACTTAATATTAGTGAATGTTACATGGTTAACAAGCTGCAGAACTGTGAGCATTGCCTCTGCAGAAAATTGAAACCCTGTTTTCTGTAATAGAACGCAGAGAGTCACGCGCGCAATCAGGGGAAGGCACATGCATGCATTTGATAAGACAACACACAAGATCAACTCAATGCAGTGATTACATTTATCATTTCAAATCATGAATAAATCCTCTTTTTATTTTACATGTAAGTATACGGTAAGTACAAAAAAGTGAACGAAGTTAATGTACCGAATTATAAATGAACATAAAAGCTCTGAAAATGTGTGTGTATTTTTCTGTTCATATCTTCACTACATTATTATTATTCATAACGTAAATATGAGCAAATCCATCTCCTTAACACAATACGACGTAGAATTCTTTTGCACACAACTGTGGTGAGGCAACACAGAAGAGGCATACAAAGAAAAATAATCTGTAAGGTAGTTTCCCGTCATTTACTTCAAAGAGAGTTCAAGGTTCTGTGATTGAGAATGCTCAGTGGCTATGTAATTGTGTAGTTGAAAGAGATAGGTCCCTTATCTTTTACAGACAAACCTCCCCAGCATTTGCATAGTAACATCGCTAATCAATTTACCGAGGAGACAGATCACTATTGTGGGGTGATGTGTCATACAGTCCTAGCATTTGCTTTGTATTTTGGCACCTCGGCATCCGCCGAAATCCGTAAAAGTAGTTAGTGGGATAAAAAGCCAATAACATTATTGTTATTGTGACGGAACAATATTGTCGGGTGCTGTACCATACAGTCCTAGCATTTGCTTGGTATTTGCAATGGGCTAGTTCGTGAGGCCGAGTTCGATTCCTAGCCAGGTTACTGGAAGTACACGTATGCATCCATCGTAATTACGGACGGAAGTACAACTATACATTCATCTATATATATAAAATAGCTTGTCCTGACTGACTGACTGACTGACTGACTGACTGACTGATTCATCATCGCCGAGCCAAAACTACTGGACATAAAGAAATGAAATTTTGGGGATATATTCATATCATGATGTAGGTGCTCGCTAAGAGAGGATTTTTGGATATTCCTTCGGTAAGGGGGTGAAAATGGGGGTGAAATTTTAAAATGAGTGTATCTATATCTCAAAACTTTAAAAGTTTACAGATGTAAAAATTGGTATCTAGAATCTTCTTTAAAATTAAGGAAACACGTATTTTTTTGTTTTCAGAAAATCCCAATATGAGGGATGAAAAAGGGTGAAAATGGGGGGAAATGGGTTGAATGCCTTTAATCAGATACCGGTACATATATCTCAGAAACTGAAGACATTACAGACCTGAAAATTGGTACTTTTGATCTCTTTTAAAAATAAAGAAGCACGTATTTTTTTGTTTTTGTAAAATCCAATTAATGGGAGGGTGAAAAGGGGGGGAATTTTTAAAATGAGTGAATCTATATCTCCAAACTTTTAAAGTTTGCAGATGTAAAAATTGGTATTTAGAATCTTCATTAAAAATAAAGAAACACATATTTCTTTGTTTTCGGAAAATCGCAATAGGAGGAGTGAAAAGGGGTGAAAAATGTGTTGAATGCCTTTAATGAGGCTACTTATATATCTCAGAAACTGAAGATATTATAGACCTGAAAATTGGTGTTTGGGATCTCCTTTAAAAATAAAGAAACACGTATTTTTCTTTTTGTGGAAAATCCAATTAATGGGGGGGGGTGAAAAGGGGTGATTTTTTAAAATGAGTGTAGCTATATCTCAAAACTTTTAAAGTTTATAGATGTAAAAATTGGTATTTAGAATCTCCTTTAAAAATAAAGAAACACGTATTCTTTTGTTTTCGGAAAATCCCAATAGGAAGGGTGTAAAAGGGTGAATAATGGGTTGAATGCCTTTCATGAGGCTACTTATATTTCAGAACCTGAAGATATTACAGACCTGAAAATTGGTATTTTGGATCTACTTTAAAAGTAAAGAAACACGTATTTTTTCGTTTTTGGAAAATCCAAATATTGAGGGGTGAAAAGGGGGGGTGAATTTTTTAAAATGAGTGTGTCTACATCTTAAAACTTTAAAATTTACAGATATAAAAATTGGTAGTTAGAATCTCCTCTAAAAATAATGGAACACATTTTTTTTGTTTACTGTAAATCCTAATAGGAGGGGTGTAAAAGGGTGAAGAATGGGTTGAATGCCTTAATTGAGGATACACATATCTCAGAAACTAAAGATATTACAGAACTGATAATTTGCACATGGGATCTCCTTTAAAAATTAAGAAACACGTATTTTTTAGTTTTTGGAAAAGCCAATTAATGGCGGTTAAACAGGAGTGACAAATTGGGGTGAATTTTTTGAAAGACTATATCTACAGAATATCTTGGAAACGTAAAATGTTACAGACGTAAAGAGTGGGTGTAAATCTCCTGTAAATGTAAAGAAATATAGGTGATTTGTTTTTGGAAACTCCACTTAAGGGGAACTTAAAAGGGGTGAAATTTTAAAATGAGAATATTTACAGTATCTAAAAAAACTTAACATGTTACAGAAGTGAAAAATGGTATTTTTTATCTCTATTAAACATAAGGAAACGTGTACTTTTAGTTTTCGAAAATACCACTTGGGTGGAGGGGGGGGGGGGCGAGTAAAAGTGACTGAAAATGGTGATGAATTCTTTTAATTAGGCTACTGATACCTCAAAAATGAAGATGTTACAGACGTGAAATTTGATATTTACAATCTGCTTTAAAAGTAAAGAAACACGTATTCTCGGAAAATCCAATGAAGGGGGAGGGGGGGGGGGTGTGAAAGAATTGAAAAATTAATTGACTGAATTGTATGAGAATACATACATCTAATAAAAACTAAAGTTGTTACAGACGAGAAAATTCTTATTTGGACCTCCTTTAAAAACAAAGAAGAACGCGTTTTGGTGGGGAAACCATCTTGGAGGGCGGGAGTGTAAAGGAGTTGAATTCCTTTCATGAGGACACATAAATCGAAAACTGAAGAAGTTAGAGTCGTGATAATTGGTATTTAGAAGATCCTTTACTATTAAAGAAACAAGTATTATTTGCGGGAAAATTCACTTAAGAGGGGGGGATTATTGTGAAATGAAGTGAAAAAAAGTGAATTATTTTTATGGGGATACTTATATCTCAAAACTGAAGGTAATAGACGTGAACATTGGTGTTTGGAATCTCCCTTAAACATAAAGAAACAAGCATTCTTTTAATTTTTTTTTTATGGTTGGGGGGGGGGGGGTGGCGGTAAATAAACTTAACTTCGGTGGGGTGTAGAAGGAGGTGAGACCAATTGATTTTACTGTTATTAATGTACTTATAAGGATCCTCCGTTGCTCAGGCGGCAGCGCGCTGGCCTCTCACAGCTGGGTTCCGTGGTTCAAATCCCGGTCACTCCATGTGGCATTCATGCTGGACAAAACGGAGGCGGGACAGGTTTTTCTCCGGATACTCCGGTTTTCCCTGTCATCGGCCATTCCAGCAACACATAATAATAATAATAATAATAATAATAATAATAATAATATTCCGGACCGTCGTCAAATGTGCGGACCGCGCTGGAAACGGCTCCTGGACGGGTAATGACTAAGAATGCAGTCCGGCCGCGGGTTCAGTGCCGCCAAGGCACCCAATATGACACCACGCCGGATCTCCTGAAGGATTTTATCCATATTAAAAATATTATAGGAAAAGATGGCAAAGATTTACGGACCCAACTCACCGGCAGGAATACCTGAGCCTAGCCCGGGAAGTACGAAATCGATTGCTGGAAAGGAAGATTTAAAAGTGGGAGGAAACGTGCCGTAAAATCATAGAAAACCAGTCAGATCGGGAATTTTGGTGGATTCTCGCAGCAAACGAGTCAGATCGCGAATTTCGGCGGATTATATATCTATTACAATAAGCATTCAATTATACATTTCAGTATAATACCGTAGCGATGCACGGGTATTTTGCTAGTCTATATATATAAAATAACTTGTCCTGACTGACTGACTGATTCATCATCGCAGAGCCAAAACTACTGGGCGTAAAGAAATGAAATTTTGGGGATATATTCATATTAAGATGTAGGTGCTCGCTAAGAGAGGATTTTTGGATATTCCTTCGCTAAGGGGGTGAAAAGAGGGGTGAAATATTAAAATTAGTGTGTCTATATCTCGAAACTTTAAAAGTTTACAGATGTAAAAATTGGTATTTAGAATCTTCTTTAAAAATAAGGAAATACATATTTTTTGGTTTTCAGAAAATCCAAATAGGAGGGGTGAAAAGGGGTGAAAAATGGGGAAAATGGGTTGAATGCCCTTAATCAGGATACCAGTACTTATATCTCAGAAACTGAAGATATTACAGACCTGAAAATTGGTACTTTTGATCTCTTTTAAAAATAAAGAAACACGTATTTTTTTGTTTTTGGAAAATCCAATTAGTGGGAGGGTGAAAAGGGGGTGAATTTTTAAAATGAGTGAATCTATATCTCCAAACTTTTATAGTTTGCAGATGTAAAAATTGGTATTTAGAATCTTCATTAAACATAAAGAAACACGTATTTTTTTGTTTTCGGAAAATCGCAATAGGAGGGGTGAAAAGGGGTGAAAAAGGGGTTGAATGCCTTTAATGACGATACTTATATTTCAGAAACTGAAGATATTACAGACCTGAAAATTGGTGTTTGGGATCTCCTTTAAAAATAAAGAAACACGTATTTTTTGTTTCTGAAAAATCCAATTAAGGGGGGGTGAAAAGGGGGTAATATTTTAAAATGAGTGTATCTATATCTCAAAACTTTTAAAGCTTAAAGATGTGAAAATTGGTATTTAGAATCTCCTTTAAAAATAAAGAAACACGTATATTTTGTTTTCGGAAAATCCCAATAGGAAGGGTGGAAAAGGTTGAAAAAGGTGTCGAATGCCTTTAATGAGTCTACTTTTATTTCAGAACCTGAAGATATTACAGACGTGAAAACTGGTGTTTGGGATCTCCTTTAAAAATAAAGAAACACGTTTTTTTTGTTTTTGGAAAATCTAATTAATGGGGGGGGGGTGAAAAGGGGGTAGTTTTTTAAAATGAGTGTATCTATATCTCAAAACTGTTAAAGTTTATAGATGTAAAATTGGTATTTAGAATCTCCTTTAAAAATAAAGAAACACGTATTCCTTTGTTTTCGGAAAATCCCAATAGGAAGGGTGTAAAAGGGTGAATAATGGGTTGAATGCCTTTAATGAGGCTACTTATATTTCAGAACCTGAAGATATTACAGACCTGAAAATTGGTATTTGGTATCTGCTTTAAATGTAAAGAAACACGTATTTTTTCGTTTTTGGAAAATCCAAATATTGGGGGGTGAAAAGGGGGGTGAATTTTTTAAAATGAATGTGTGTACATCTTAAAACTTTAAAATTACAGATGTAAAAATTGGTAGTTAGAATCTCCTCTAAAAATAAAGGAACACAATTTTTTTTTGTTTCCTGTAAATCCCAATAGGAGGGGTGTAAAAGGGTGAAAAATGGGTTGAATGCCTTTAATGAGGATACATATATCTCAGAAACGGAACATATTACAGAACTGAAATTTTGTATATGGGATCTCCTTTAAAAATAAAGAAACACGTATTTTTTTTTTTTTTTTTAGTTCTTGGAAAATCCAATTAATGGCGGTTAAACAGAAGTGACAAATTGGGGTGAATTTTTTGAAAGAATCTTGGAAACGTAAAATGTTACAGACGTAAAAAGTGGGTGTTTGGAATCTCCTGTAAATGTAAAGAAACATAGGTGATTTGTTTTTGGAAACTCCACTTAAGGGGAACCCAAAATGGTTGAAATTTTAAAATGAGAATTTTTACAGTATATCTAAAAAAAACTTAACATGTTACAGAAGTGAAAAATGGTATTTTTATCTCTATTAAACATAAAGAAACGTGTATTTTTAGTTTTCGGAAATACCACTTGGGTGGAGGGGGGGTGAAAGTGACTGAAAATGGTGTTGAATTCTTTTAATTAGGCTACTGATATCTTAAAAACGAAGATGTTACAGACGTGAAATTTGATATTTGCAATCTGCTTTAAAAGTAAAGAAACACGTATTCTCGGAGAATCCAATGAAGGGGGGGGGGGGGAGGTGGGTGAAAGAATTGAAAAATTAATTGACTTTAATTGTATGAGAATATATACATCTAATAAAAACCAAAGTTGTTACAGACGTGAAAATTCGTATTTGGATCTCCTTTAAAAACAAAGAAAAGCGCGTTTTGGGGGGGAAACCATCTTGGGGCGGGAGTGTAAAGGAGTTGAATTCCTTTCATGGGGACACATAAATCAAAAAGTGAAGAAGTTAGAGTCGTGATAATTGGTATTTAGAAGATCCTTTACTATTAAAGAAACAAGTATTTTTTGCGGAAAATTCACTTAGGGGGGGGAGGGGTAGTTTGAAATGAAGTGACAAAAGTAAATTATATTTATGGGGATACTTATATATCAAAACTGAAGGTAATAGACGTGAACATTGGTGTTTTTAATCTCCCTTAAACATAAAGAAACACGCCTTCTTTTAATTTTTTTGGTGGGGGGGGGGGTTGGCAGTAAAAACTTAACGGCGGTGGGGTGTAAAAGGAGGTGAGACTAATTGATTTTACTGTTCTTAATGTACTTATAAGGATCCTCCGTTGCTCAGGCGGCAGCGCGCCGGCCTCTCACAGCTGGGTTCCGTGGTTCAAATCACGGTCACTCCATGTGACATTCGTGCTGGACAAAACGGAGGCGGGACAGGTTTTTCTCCGGATACTCCGGTTTTCCTGTCATCATTCATCCCAGCAACACATAATAGTAATAATAATAATAATA
This sequence comes from Anabrus simplex, assembly GCF_040414725.1. Lineage (NCBI taxonomy): Eukaryota > Metazoa > Arthropoda > Insecta > Orthoptera > Tettigoniidae > Anabrus > Anabrus simplex. The sequence continues at coordinate 1,118,694,142 of NC_090266.1, read as the reverse complement.
ATAATAATAATAATAATAATAATAATAATAATGTTCCGGACCGTCGTCAAATGTGCGGACCGCGCTAAAACGGCTCCTGGACGGGTAATGACTAAGAATGCAGTCCGGCCGCGGGTTCAGTGCCGCCAAGGCACCCAATATGACTCCACGCCGGATCTCCTGAAGGATTTTTTCCAGATTAAAAATGATTATAGGAAAATACGGTATGGCAAAGATTTACGGACACAACTGACCGGGAAGAATACCTGAGCCTAGCCCGGGAAGTACGAAATCGATTGCTGGAAAGGAAGATTGAAAAATGGGAGGAAACGTGCCGTAATCTAATAGAAAACGAGTCAGATCGGGAATTTTGGTGGATTCTCGCTGAAAACGAGTCAGATCGCGAATTTCGGCGGATTATACATCTAAAACAATAAGCATTCAATTATAAATTTCAGTTTAGTACCGTAGCGAAGCACGGGTACCTTGCTAGTCTCTATATATAAAATAACTTGTACTGACTCACTGACTGATTCATCACCGCCGAGCCAAAACTACTGGACATAAAGAAATGAAATTTTGGGGATACATTCATATTGACATGTAGGTGCTCGCTAAGGGAGGATTTTTGGATATACCGTCGCTAAGGGGGTGAAAAGGGGGGTGAATAATTAAAATGAGGATATCTATGTCTCAAAAACTTAAGAGTTTACAGATGTAAAATTGGCATTTGGAATCTCCTTTAATATAAAGAAACCAGTATTTTTTGTTTTCGGAAAATCCCATTAAGGGGGTGACAAATGGGGGAAAAGGCGCTGAACACTTTTATGAGGAGACTTATATCTCAAAAACTGAAGATGTTACAGACATAAAAATTGAAATTTGGAATCACCTTTGAAAATAAAGAAATAAGTATTTTTGTGTTTTTGGATAATCCGATGAATAGGGGGTGAACGGGAGTGACAAGCGGGATGAATTTTTAAAAAGACTGTGTCTGCAAATTATCGCAGACACGTAACATATTACAGATTTAAAAACTGGTATTTGGAATTTCCTGTAAAGTAAACAAACAAATATTTTTCGGAAAATTCACTTAAGGGGAACTGAAAAAGAGGGCGAATTTTTAAAATTAGCGTATCTACAGTATATCTGAAGAACTTAACATGTTGCAGACGTGAACATTTGTATTTGGATTCTCCTTTAAAAATAAGGAAACATGTATTCTTTTGTTTTCGGAAAAGACCCTTAACGGGTGGGGGGGGGGTGAATGTATTGAAACATTAGTTGAATTATTTGTATGGGAATGTATACATACATACCAAGAAAATCTTAAGATGTTAAAAACATGAAAACTGGTATTTGGAATCTGTTTTAAAATAAGGAAACGCGCATTTGCGGGAGGGGGAGAATCAAATTGGTATAGAGGGATGAATATGGAGATGAGTTCCTTTTACGAGGATACATATATCTCAAAAACTGAAGATGTTACAGAAGTGATAATTGGTATTTGGAAGCTGTTTTAAAGAAAGGGGTACTGTTTGTTTTTGGAAAATTCACTTGAGTGGGGAATGTGAAAGGAAGTAAAAAACTGGAATACTTTTACTGAAGAAACTTATACCTCAAAACTGAAGGTTACGGACGTGGAAAGAGAAATTTTTTAATCTCCTTTAAAAATAAAGAAACACGCATTTTTGGGTGGGGGTAAACCAACTTAACGGGCGGGGGTGGAGTGATAAAGGAGTTGAATTCCTTACATGAGGGTACTGTGACCGTTCACAACGTCACCTATGGTATGTCATGATATCCAGGAGATGAAATATGCCGTTTTCCGCGTCATTCTACGATAGAAACTGCCCAAGTTAGAATTTTTCCACCCGCTCCAGGACTCGATTTGCAGTATCCAGAGTCGCGCGACCGAGCTCTAGTTGCCGGTAATTAGCAGCAAGGCGGTGCAAGAGCGCTTGTACTCGAAGTTTTCTCACTCCAACCACGAGCGAGATGAAAGAGACGCGTTATCACGTGACAGAGAAACTAGGTCACTAGCTGAGCCCAGAGAGTATATCCAACGTGAAAACTAACATTATACCCTGTTTTCCTCGCTCATTCTCCACTGCCAACTTAACGCATTCAGCTGTTTTATTTCTGTTAATTCTTATAAATCGCAAAATACCCAATGGATAATTAAGCGCAAACATTCATTTGAATCAGGGAATTTTACGCATAATTATGAGACCGAGAAGTGCTCTACTTAACTGACAGAGCGGTAACTACGCTGTAAACAAGGGCGCGTCTTAATGACTAACAGATGTTGGACCCTGTCCCCTTCAAAAGTGGTAATAATTTAGTAAAAGGAAAATTATTTATTTCATCAGCGTGTTGGAACGTTATTTAATCGCCAAGAGGGTGAGATTCTGTACTTCCGTGCTAGTGCGAGCCAGCCACTTGCGGACCGGTTTTTCCCGACCTACCAAGAGAACGAGGAAGCAGGGTGAAATTCCTGTTATGTGGCCTTCAAACACATGTGTGCGTACCACGTGACCCGGCGAGCAGCCTGATCTCAATCGATCAATAAATGGAAAGTCAAGTGACGTGAAACTGGAGCAGCCAATAAAAATGACAATCTTCACAGGAATGCAACAAATCCACCAATTAGATGTAATTAAGGGACACACCTACGTCTTTAGATAGGAAATTAATGGTAATTCCAGAGGAAAATTTTATAGAGGTTTTGTACTTCGGGACGCTAAATTTGAGCATTACTCTGACTGCAGCTACGGAAGAGACTGGACGTCGTTTGCTTCACTGGAAGACTTTACATTAAAGAAAGCATCGAGGACTGTATAAACAGCAATTCAGACACTCGGAAAAATTAGCTACGATTTTATTTAGGGTTGTCCTAAGATAAGTGTCTACATCCAAATTATAAAGCATCGTGTGTGTATCCTGGGCTATTGCTAAGACTTTTGTTAGTTTCAGCTTTCTACGAGAACTTGGAAGAAGGAAGGTCCTTGGTTCGAGTTCACTGCAAGATGGTTATCCAGTTCCGCGAAGAATACTACAAGTTCCTGTGTATCTTCAGCTCCTCCATGAGTCACTAAGCATGTAAGGCGTCGGACATGGGCGAGACTTTGTTCGATGGAAGGTGATGTGACCACGTGCTAGGTCATCAGCCAGAATCCAGTTCACACCAGCCACATGAGTATTCTTTAAGAATTCAATTTCTTTCTATCTTTGTAAAATGTTTGTAAACGTAGCCTTACCTTATTCATTTAGATTTCCGTTAGTTTTGCAGTAGTTAGACTTTTCATTCTTCTTTCTTTGGTGAGAGGTAGTTAGTGCTCTGGAATCAGTGTGTATTTGTTCTATTAGTTAGAAACGAGTGTATGTCATCGAGAGAGACCTCAACTGTCCTAAGAATTTAGAAGGCAGGAGAGATAAAAAAAATGAACCCCGCGTTAATTTTGATTGGTTTTGAAATAATTTGAAAATTAATTGAGACAAATTAGGACAGTGTTCTAGTGTTTTTCTTAGTGTAGAATTTCATTCTACAATTGTACGACATGTTTGTGGGTTCGAGTTTGTTTAGAGTCATCCGAGTAACTTCATACGACAGCTTTGCGAGTGAGATTATGCACGGTCAGGAATATAATAATAATAATAATGAGTAAAAATAATTAAACCTAATTACGGGCTAAAATGATTTAATGAGGTCATGGGTTTAATGTTAGTTATTCTTGGAAACTATTATCGTGTGCTCACTTTATGTAAAGTAAGCCTGGGACATGGCAATTCTCCGGACGGAGTAATGACGAATTAGATGTATGTTTTCTGCGCTATTAATTTGAGTATGACTTGCAGATGGACATTATATTTTGAGTAATAATTTATGCATCCATTAGAGTCAATTTTGGGAAGAGATGTGTCACTGGACATGATTTCTTCGAACTTCAGTGCAGAGTAATCGAGAGCCACGACATTATAGGTGAATAAAAATAAATGCCGCAACTCATGTACCGTAAGCGCGTATTCTAATATTTTGACCTGTGTTGTAGTTATTCTACTTGCTTAATTGGGATGATTTCTGTTTAAAATATTCCTTGAACATCGTTGTATAGTTAATTTCTACGTATAAGTGATAACCTTAATTCCATCACATTCTAAATTGATACCTGGGATGTGCGTGATAGTGTCATCTAGAGAATGATTTCCCTAATTTGCAGTAAATCCTAAATTTAATAATAATGGGTTAGTGTTCGTGTAATTAGTATTATAATAATGCCGTGTACCCATGTGTGAATGTGTGAGGTGTAATTTGATCCTATTCTGTGTTTTTGAATATTTCTTGTATGATTTTGTGACGATATTCTCCACTATATGCGTCAAATTTTTGTCCGATTTGTATTATTTCGCGTGTCCGTAATTGGATCAATTTTGAATCTTTAGAAGATTTTATTGTAATTTAAGGTAGACTAGGGCCTAATTCACTAAGTTAAAGTGAATAAGAGAAGGCAACGTCCGTGGACTGATGTCACGAGATTTAATTATTAGTTATTGTACAGGCACTTTCTGCATAAAATGGAGTAAAATTTAGGTTGATATAAGTTCAAGTAAAAATTTATTACAAGACGTTTATTCAATTAATAATTATAAAAATGAAGTAATTGTTAAAGGGAAAGTCTAAGGAAGACTTGCTAACCATAAATGGATGAATTAAATAATTTTCAATAATTTAAATAAGGAAGAGAAAATAATCATTTTCTTGTAAAAATAAGCGAAATCCAGATGGAATATTTTTATTTAAACAATTTTGATTATCATTATAGGAGAATGATATCAGATATTAATTTGTTTTCCAATCAATTTTTCAGTAAATTAATGATTCCTATATTTATTATTACAGAAACGAACAGTCGTTGAACTTTAATTTGAGCGAGATCCCTCATAAATGATAGCACGAGGAGAAGATATTTTCAAGAACCAAACCCAGATTTTGTGAATTTAATTGTTTTATTTAAAAGAGTGTCAGTTTTAATAAATGTGTAAACCTATTTTTGTCTCCTTTCATTTGTCGCTAGTCCTTCATCTATCCCTGCCTTTAAAAATTTCTGCACAGCCGATAGCGAACGGTCCACCACTGAGACCAAGGTAGTTAGAGTAAGAGGTAGGGATCACGCGCAGGTCTCCCCACCACGCTTGGCCGTCGATGACGTCAGCGTGCACCCTCAGCGCCTTGCCTTCTGTATGAGGTAAGCTGTAAGCTATTCTGTTTTAGCCACAAGTTAGAGATAAGAGAACATTGATATTTTAACATCACCTAAAAAAAGGCATTCCACTTCACTATTACGAGAGTAATAATAGGAGATCAAATACAGTGTGAATCCAGCAGCGTTTCTGAAGAATTTCGATCTGTATAAAAGGTTGTAACAATGCTAAGACTGTGGTCCCAGTGGAATGGCCATTCCATATGTTCTTGTTCTCAACACCCATGATAACAGTAACAAGGAGCTCTAATTGTTACAGACTCGAACATTAAAGCTTGATGACTGCAAGAAATATGTCCGTTGTTACAAGCAATATTGGGAAACTATATACACTGTCAACAACACAAACAGCAAATGTTAGGAAACTGTCCGCAAAACAAGCAGTACAGTAAATGTTCTTCAAGTGCCAGGAACTGACAAATTCCACGTTAATATTAGATAGGCCATATAAATTAATGAGCCTGTATATTAACATTCTTAGCACTGGTTTCATATATAATATAATAAATTGCCTTTCATAAAAAAACAGGTAGCCTATGTTATACACAAAGTATAATGTTGATATTTTAAAAAAAATATATCAAACACACTTATCCATAGCATCAGTGGAATTTCTTTGCTTTTCTTCTTTCTTTATCGGTATTGTATTAACTGAAACCCGGTCTCCATTCGAATAAAAGAACGGCTTCATACGAAGCAACTTGCAAGCTCATAAATTTCGGGGAATTTCTTCTTCAGGATATCCGTAAGGTTTGTGATGATGTTAGAACCCTCTTTCAGTTCTTTCCTGAGCTCGATAGCTGCAGTTGCTTAAGTGCGGCCAGTATCCGATATTCGGGAGGTAGTGGGTTCGAACCCCACTGTCGGCAGCCTTGAAAATGGCTTTCCGTGGTTTCCCATTTTCACACCAAGCAAATGCTGGGGCTGTACCTTAATTAAGACCACGGACGCTTCCTTCCCACTCCTAGCCGTTTCCTGTCCCATCGTCGCCATAAGACCTGTGTCGGTGCGACGTAAAGCAACTTACAAAAAATGGAACTATTTTTGAAATCTAATTTCCACCCCTTGTAGGACCTGTTTCTCTCCGTAATCGCTTTCTATATCGAGGTTATTCTTCTTTACCCTAAAAGCTACAATACAGCCAGTGAAGTTTTCAAGCAGCTCATCACGATCCTTGGTTTCGCGACTGTCCTCGAGCTGTTTTACTAGCTCTTCAAGGGCTTAAACGAACCCTTGCTCATCCTCCGGTAAAGAAGTGGATGTTGTGGGCTCAACACTGGCCTCAGACTGGCACACGATATCCGAGTTTTGATCGAGTTCATCAGTAGCATGTAACATATTTGGGCATAGTGTTTCATAATCTTCCGGAGAACAGATGGAATTTCTTATCGCCTCGGAAGCATTGAGGCTAAGAAGCAATGATCTCACCTTTCGCGTCACAGCTGTCGGAACAGGATGGTTATAAAGCCTTCCGAACCCTCGAAGCTGAGAAAGATAGCTTTCGATAACGACTTGATTACTTCTGTCACCATTTATTTAGGTCAGTGGCTACATGAAAGTGTATGTTTCGTTCCTTCGCGTGCCTGCTATGATTTGTGCAGCCTGCAATGGCATGAAAAAGCACTATTACTATTACTGTTTTTTACGTTTTATCACATAAAATAAACACACACGGTTTCTTATACACCACAGATATGTTACTATCGTGTATTATTAGCACCTAGCTTCTGCGTGTACAGCGATTCTTATTCGAACTACCTCTACCTCATTCAGAGCAGATTCAACGCGAGGGTCCTGCGTGACGTCACAGCTCTGCTTGCTACTGCGCACCTCTCTCGTGATCCCTACCTTGTATTCTACGTACCTTGCACTGAGACCCTCGCTCTCCGGCGAGCTGAGCTCGGCATGATGGGGGCAACCCTAACCGTGACAGCGAACACAAGGAATCCCATGTGCTCGTCATCATTCACCGCCAGAGACAAAAGGACGCTTTTGAGATTGCTTGAGAATCTACGAAGCTATTTCAAAAACATTCACTCAGTGGAAATGAGAATGCAAGAGCTACAATTTGATATCCTGTTCGTCACTATACGTTGCGTATTAACGGACCAACGTGTGAGAAAGGATTGCATTTTTTCCCCCACCCTCAGCATTCGGGTCTCTAGCGTAGCTTGCCTATATATTCAAGAGCTGAGAGGGAGACACTACCCAGTGCATTTTCAGTGTAACGCCAGTACGGTAGTATTTCGTCGTGGTTTGTGTGTGAGTCGTTTGTGAAGAAATAATCTTGTAATTTGAGCAGTGTAATACAGTGATTCATTAAAGTCTGTGAGTATGTGGAAATAATCACAATCTGAGTGCGATGTCAGCGCGTACAGTGTGCCGCTAATTAAGAAAATAGGAACGGTACGAAACCGTAACAACCGCTGTCCGTGTGTCGAAGAGGTCGTGCGTCGAGCCTCATATGTGCCTAAACTAATACGGCTCAATTAACCTCAATAGCCAGGTATCTCAGTGCGTGGAGTTGCGTGTGTGTTCTCGACATAAATGAGAGATACAAAGAAAGTGCGTGAACGGCTCAGTGTCGGCATAATTAAGGGTAGTGTCACGTGTAAAAATCCATAATGCAGTTGAGAGCCTGACTAACGCATGACTAGGTGAAATAGAATATGTATGAAGTGCGGTCGTGTGAGACGAGAAATTTTAACCCAGTATTGGCCTAACCAGTGACATTCTTTATTCAGGACCTAGAATAGCTGTATGCTGTTTATAAAAGAATAGGTACATGAGAAGGGAGCAGTGTCGGGCTACAGAGACAATACCGGCATTGGGTTGGAATGCTCGTGCTATTGAGCAGATCCAGCCATATATTCAAATCGTGATGTGTATTAAACTAACGCATTCACATGAGATAACTTCCTCTCATTTACATGTCTATGAGAACGTCGACATCCAACTGAATGCCAGAGTTTTGCCTGTGTACCGGAGTGAACGAGTCATCTAGCTGTTTGCCGGAATTTCGCCTGGTAGCCGAGAACGTCTGGAACGTCGCTGTCATGTGTATGACCTGCCAGGAAGTCATCATGGGTCTTCACATCGCCGATTACGTGATACAAGCAGCTTAAGCCCATGGTGTGCCCTCCTGTAAAGCTGTGAACGTGGTATCCAGAAGGCTGAGTACATTTCCAAGTATTTATATCTTTGAAGGTCGTGTCCCATTGTAAATATGTAGATTTTCCACTTAGATGTAACGTAGACTGCAAGCACGCCATTTCAGAGGGATAATAATTATAATTTCATTTTTATTTGAGTCTTTTATAGAATACTTTCATCATGGTTTTGGGACGACCATATTTTACTTCCATCCTTGTGTAAGGGTTCGATAATGCATAACGTAATTATAAGGACCTTGGCTTAATTAAGTGTGAAGCGCTGTCAAGTAGAGAAGGCTTAAATATTCTGTAAAATGACTCCAGTTATCGTCTTTCCATAGCATATACGAGTCATCAAGATTTTTCAGTAATTCATTTTCTTTTTTTTTGGTGCGCTTCACCTGGTAGAGATCCCTCCTAATTAGTAACTAAGGCACCTGGAACAAGGCATCGAGACAGTGGGTATCTTACATCGTTAATTAATTAGTTCGCGAATGCGCAAGTTAATTTGGACCCTGGTGGCAGGAGATCATCATTAAATCTGCATCGTGGTCAATGTACCGAGAGGAAACGAGACGGCTGGACAGGCTGTAGCCATAATATATATTATGTAATGAAAATGTTAAGTCCCCGTGGAATCTGTTGTTAAGATACGCGATATGGATATCGCGATATGAATGTGCCGAGTATGGGTGAATATAAAGCCGGGATTTGTTGTGATGCCATTGTGGGCAGTATTGGAAGAAGTGAATAGATTATTTGCCGTGAAATAACTGTCTGGGAAGTGCTTGGCAGGCCGCCCCTTGAAAGTGTGTCACGGGCAGTTAACCGCTGGAGTTTTATGAGCCCCTTTAAACGGGGGAGTGAAGGCGTTTTCTTCAGTGAAATAGAACATATACAAGTGGCGAGTTTCTTTCCTTTCGGCACAGAGATTACGTGTGTTAATTTAAATAGAGCCAACGTCGCAGAGATTCCAAACGAGCATTAAAGGAAGGATCCCTCCAATTTATTTCTTTAATTATTCACAGCGTGTAGGGAATTCCAGGTCAGATATACCCTGTCTCAGAAGGTCCTGAGTTCATTGCAGGAGACAGTTAAGCTTACTGTCACAAGCGGCAGGTGACTAAGGCCACCTGTAATCCATTATGTGTATGTGAAATGTATATATTCTTGTCCATTTGTTGCAGGTAGTGCTATAATACTTTGTTTATGATGTCTGGTATTGAAGTCGCTAAATGCTTGTCCATAGGTAACATCGTTGAGTAAATAATGTCCTGATATATGTGTTGATAAAATCCTAATGAAATGAGCGTGTTTATTATACTGCATATTTGGCAACGTTTAACTTAAGGAAGGGTTGTAACGCGACTTTCAAAGGATTGGGAGTGTAAATTGCCTATTTCAGTTCATACGATACTAGCAAACTTATATCATAATTTGATGCAAATTGAATATATTAATTCTTGGCAGGTAAACAGATTTACAGCGGGGTGTGTCCATAATGATTAAATATGTGTGTGATTTAATATAAGTGTAGAGTGAAATAATTAGAGAGAAAACGCCTCTCTAAGTCTGAGGTAGTGTAATAGTTCGAGAGGGAACGCCTTCTTAAGTTTGAATATTTAAACGTATAATGAAGTGTAGAAAAAGACTACCGAACATTTAAACGTCAAGATCACCCAAGTTACTGTATGTAAGGTGTTTGTATGGCATACCCATGTAAATAATGTGTTTCACTAGTATAAGTAAAAATTTGTTATACAAGATACTGTCTCTCTTCTCATTAGTAATGAAATGGTATTCCTCTCATAATTAACTTTTCCCCCTACTATAGAGACTATTACTAAAGAACTTACCGCCTCATCGGACAGTCCACAGACCCGAAAATGCGATACCGACTCGGCTAGCGAATTATTCTAGTAGGGGAGGGTGAAGCTTCGACAACCGGGCTGAGTTCGAGGCTCACCGATGGTGCTCCATTCTAACGTCATATTTATGAACAATGCTAACTGGTTCATGTACTGATGCCTTGGACAGGTACAGTACTTATATCTCAAAAACTAAAGATGTTACAGACATTAAAATTAGTATTTGGAATCTCCTTTAAAAGTAAAGAAACACGCATTTGGGGGGGGGGGGGGGAATCAACATGGTGGCGGGGGCGTGGCGGTGAAAATGGAGTTTAATTCCTTTTTATGAGGATACATATATCTTGAAACTGAAGATGTTACAGTCGGGATAAGTGGCATTTGGAAGCTCCTTTCTAAACAAAAAACAAGTTTTTTTTGTTTCCGGAAGATTCACTTAAGGGGAGGGTGAATGGAAGTGAAAAATTTTAATTCTTTTTGTACCGGGCGGTACACCTCCACGCCGCTAATTCAAACTTTGCGCCAGTTGAAACTCCTCTGCTGGAGGAAGTCTGAACTTTATCTACTGTGTTAATTTTCAAGTTTCTCAGAAGATGTCACTACTTGGAAATTTTGGAGTTTCTGAACTGGGTCGTTTTCGATGTATTTTGTTTTACCTGTAGTAAGAAGTGTGAACTTTCTCTTCTAGAGGACACTACTGAAGAACTACAAAGGTGCACCCTAGTGCGAAGTGAAAGAACTGTTTTTTTTGGAGAAATTTTTATTTCAAAAGTTTGTTCCTTGTTAAATTTCTTTCTGTTATTGTTTAAGTTGGCTGTATAACCCTTTCTTTCCCCTTGTATTGAATTTAGCCAATCCCGTATTTCTTTAATTAATTTCTGACCAATCAGATGTATCTTCTCCAACTTGAATATCTTGCTTAACCCTAGCCAATAAAGTTTTTGTGGGCGGGTGTTCTCATTTCCGAAACGCCTCGAACTTTCCACGAGAGTATATAAACAGCTGATTTTCGGGTCTCTGCGCCACTTCAGTACCAACTTTCAAAGTGTAAAGTACGTAGCAGGGGGCGGGAAGCGCCTCTTTCTTCGGGCAGCAGTTCAACAACAAGGTAATGGCCGTTTTTTAACTTCTTTTCTTGCTAGCTCAGCAGTTTAACTCTCGGGGCGGGTCCAAAGCGTTTCCACCATGTAACTTTCCCTAAAATGTAAAGACTCTTAGCATCTATTCTCTTTTAAAGCTACATATTGGGATAGAGAGTGCTTAACCCTCTCGAGCTCCCACTCATATTGTTTTGAGGTGAACTTATTTTTCATAACCGATTCTTCCTTAACGTAATGTAAATTGTTTCCTTCTAAAGTCACCTCTTTAGTATGGGATTAGCCCTTGCATTAGCGGCCTAGAGCCAGATTAGGTTTTAAACAAAAGGTATTAGGAGTGCAGATCGCCTCCTCTCAAATTGTTATTTTGGAGGTCATGTAATTAACCTTTTTCTCACTTAATAGACCTCAGTAGGTTGGGTATTTTACCCCGGTGTCTATGTCCTTAGAGGACAACTTGAAGGTGGAGTTTGGTGTGGCCTTTGATAGGCTTAAAGTTGAGAGCGAGTGGCTCTTTCTTGAAAATTGAGCATGTATGCCTCGAGGAGGCTTTTCTGTGTAATTTAGAGCAAGTACTTCTGGGCATGAATGGGGTTTTCTGCCCCTCTGTTAAATCTTGTTTTGGGGTAAAGTTGGGCTAGTTGCCCAAGAATTGTGAGTTCGGGGCTCGAAGCCCAAATCCTGTAAATACTGTAATTGTACTTTTGTTGCCTTGCTACTCTGTACCTGCCATTCTTGTTATTTCTGAATTTTGAAAAGAAAATATAACCTTGTTAAATTTTAAATTAACTTTAATTTCGTAGCCTGAGACCTGTTCACCCCCGCACCTTCTTTCACCTCTGCTGTTCCACAGATACCTCGGAACACTTTTTATGGTGAAACTTATATTTCAAAAACTTAAGGTTACACACGTGAAAATGTTTACTTGGAATCACCTTAAAAAATAAAGTAACACGCATTTTTGGAGGGGGGTAATCAACTTAATGGGCTGGAGTGAAAAAGGGGGGTGAATGAATTGCAAAATTAGTTGAAATCTTTGTGTGAGGATACTCATATCTCAAAAAATTAAAATTGTTGTCCGGCTCCATGGCTAAATGGTAGCGTGCTGGCCGTTGTTCACTGGGGTCCCGGGTTGGATTCCCGGTAGGGTCGGGAATTTTACCCATCATTGGTTAATTTCTCTGCCACGGGGGCTGGGTGTATGTGTTGTCTTCATCATCATTTCATCATCATCACGATGCACAGATCGCCTACGGGAGTCAAACCAAAAGACCTGCACCTGGCGAGCCGAACCCGTCCTGGGATCTCCCTGCACTAAGATTCATACGCCATTTCATTTCAACTAAAATTGTTAAAGACGTGAACATTGGTATTTGGAATCTCGTTTAAAAATGAAGAAACACGCACCTTTGGGGAGGGGGAATCAACTTAACGGGTAGGAAGGGGGTGAAAAAGGTGTTGAATTACTTTTTATTTGCTCTTTGTTTTACGTCGCACCGACACAGATAGGTCTTTTGGCGACGATGGGATAGGAACGGCCCAGGAAGTGGAAGGAAGCTTTTTTTGTTTTGCTATTTGCTTTACGTCGCACCGACACAGATATGTCTTATGGCGACGGTGGGATAGGAAAGGCCTAGGAAGTGGAAGGAAGCGGCCGTGGCCTTAATTAAGGTACAACCCCGGCATTTGCCTGGCGTGGAAATGGGAAACCATGGAAAAACATCTCCAGGGATGCCGACAGTGGGGCTCGAACCCACTATCTCCCGATTACTGGATACTGGCCGAACGTAAGCGACTGCAGCTATCGAGCTCGGTAGTTGAATTACTTTTGTTGGTATAATTATATCTCAAAAACTGAAGATGTTACAGACGTGAAAATTAGTATTTGGAATCTCCTTTAAAAATAAAGAAACACGCATTTGTTTATTTTCGAAAAATCGACGTAAGGGGTGTGGGTTTGAAAATAAGTAAATAAAGCGTTGAAATATGTTTATGAGGATACTTTATCTCAAAAGGTAGGTAAAGGTTATTCTGCCCGAAGGCAGGTCCGAACCTCCGCAGAGGTGTTCCTGAACCGGAGTTCACGTGCGGTAGGGTGGCCAGTTCCTTTCCGCTCCTCCATTCCCTTACCCCCAACCAACAGCGCGTGGCAACCCATCCGACTCCTGACCACGCCCAATGTTGCTTAACTTCGGAGATCTCACGGGATCCGGTGTTTCAATACGGCTACGGCCGTTGGTCTTATCTCAAAAAATGCAGGTTTTAAAGACGTACAGGCATGAAACCTGGTATTTGAATATCCTTCAAAAATAATGAAACATGTATTTTTTCGGAAAATCCAATTGAGGGGCTGAAAAGAATTGGAAAAGCGGGTGAATTTTTAAAATGTGTACCGGTATATCTACATTATACCGTATGTCGTCCGGCTCCATGGCTAAATGGTTAGCATGCTGGCCTTTGGTCACAGGGGTCCCGGATTCGATTCCCGGCAGGGTCGGGAATTTTAACCATCATTGGTTAATTTCCCTGGCACGGAGGCTGGGTGTATGTGTTGTCTTCATCATCATATCATCCTCATCATCACCACGACGCGCAGGTCGGCTATGGGTGCCAAATCAAAAGACCTGCACCTCGCGAGCCGAACACGACCTGGGATCTCCCGGCACTAACAGCCATACGCCATTCCATTTTACATTATATGCCAAAACGTTAACATCCTAGAGACAAGAAACTTGGTATTTGGAAGGTCTTTTATAAATAGAGGAATCTGTACCTTTTTGTTTTCGGAGAGGGCACTTAACAGGGGGTGAAAGGTAGTGAAAAATAGTTTAATTATTTTTTATGAGGATACTCATATCTTAAAAACTGAAAATGTTACAGACGTGAAAAATTGATATTTGGAATCTCCTTTAAAAATAAGGAAACATGTATTTTTGTTTTCGTAAAATACACTTAGATGGGGGTAGGGGGAGTACTGATCAAGGGGTTGAATTCTTTCTATGGGGATGCTAATTTATATCTCAAAAACTGAATATGTTACAGATGTGGGAATAGGTATTTGGAATCTCCTTTAAAAATATAGAACCGAGCTCGATAACTGCAGTCGCTTAATTGCGGCTAGTATCCAGTATTCGGGAGATAGTAGGTTCGAACCCCACTGTCGGCAGCCCTGAAGATGGTTTTCCGTGGTTTCCTATTTTCACGCCAGGCAAATGCTGGGGCTGTACCTTAATTAAGGCCACGGTCACCTCCTTCCCAGTCCTAGCTCTTTCCTGTCCCATCATCGCCATAAGACATATCTGTGTCGCTGAGACGTAAAACCAATAGCAAAAAGGAAATATAGAAATATGTATTTATTTTTTGACTTAAGAGAAGACTGTTTCTCACATGTAGAGTTGTATGTCGCATGGTCGTCTTAGCCCCATTTCTGGGGTAAATGAAACTCAATTTTTGGGTGAGTTTTCATACTTTAGGAATTTTCAGATAGTCTCTTAGTACAATGCCGATGAGCGATTCCTCTGACCAAATTGCGAAATCCACGCGAGCAAAGCCGCGGGTAATTGCTAGTCTTCTAATATAATTAATAGTAGTGATTATTATTTTAATAGGAAGTACAACTGTACCTCTCTGTTTCTTTATTCTTACAATATGACATTCAATTAAGAACTGTGATGCGTGTTCACGTTCGAGCTTACATCTATCCACTATTAATGATGGTAGTGATTATTGTTTTCTTCAAAGGTAAGTGTATGTATATTTTCTTCAATATAATCTACGATTAAAATGTGTTCTATGATCGTAGTATTTTTCTGTGTTCTGTGCCTTTCGATTTATAGCCAGGTCAGAGCTGTTTTTCCACGGTATCCCTAAAGCGAATCGGCCACGTGGTTATGTGTTAATGCCATTGCAACACATCTATACCGAGCGCATTGGCTACGCGGTTAGGGATGTGTAGCTGTATGCTTTGCAATTAGAGTAATAAGAAACATATTTTTATAATGTAAAGTTCTAATAGCATTGTGTGTTAGTGCCAATCCAATACACTTATTTTAAGCGAATTGGCCACTCGGTTAGGGATGTGTAGATGTAATCTTTGCAATTAGAGTAATAATAAACCTATTTTATGCTGTACAGTTCTAGTAACATTATGTGTTAATGCCATTCCAACACACCTATACCGAGCGAATTGACCACGCGGTTAGGGATGTGTAGCTGTAAGCTTTACATTTAGAGTAATGATAAACATATTTTTATACGTAAAGTTCTAGTAGCATTATGTGATAATGTTGATAATTGGCTATGCGGTTAGGGACTTTTAGAAAATACTTTAACAAACACACGTCCATTCCTCTTCCTTTTCCGTTTAATTATGTTTTTATATAAAAACTAGATTATGAATATGTAAAAAATTGTGCTACACATATAAAATCCATCACCTCCTTCTGATCGAACCTTCTACACTCATCCTCCACTCCCTTCTCTTCTTTTGTCTGTTAAAAAAAGATAAATAGAAAAAAGGTAAGTAAAAAATCAATGCACATGTATAAACAGGAGGTGAAAAAGGACAAGAGGACATCTCTACACCATGCTCACCAGATTAATAACATAACAATAAAGTAAGTATATCAGGTATGAAAATTCCGAAAAACAAGAGCACGTAGTCTTGTTGACAACTCTGTTAAACAAGAGCACGTAGTCTGAGTAAAGGTAGACACGTTTT
The DNA here is from genome assembly GCF_040414725.1 of Anabrus simplex. Classification (NCBI taxonomy): domain Eukaryota; kingdom Metazoa; phylum Arthropoda; class Insecta; order Orthoptera; family Tettigoniidae; genus Anabrus; species Anabrus simplex. The sequence continues at coordinate 1,118,678,065 of NC_090266.1, read as the reverse complement.
CTGTAAGGTTAGTCTTGCTCTCTTTTTCAAACAACACACCTGTCAAAAGCACATGGAGTGAGGTTCCCTCCAAGGTGGTGTCGGGGAAGGAGGGATGTTGAGAAGCGCAGCTAGCCTTAAACTATGGTCCTTAGGCGCCCTCCAAGATGGTAACGGGAAGGGGCATGTAGAGAAGGGCAGCTAGGAGGAGGAGGGATTAAGCTGTCCTCCGTGACGTCACGCTGTCGGATACAGAACTCTAAGGAGGAGGAGGGAGCCATAAAACTAAGGTCCTTAGGCCCCTCCAATATAGTATCGTGAGGGGCATCTTGCCATAAAACTACGACCCTGTGAGGTTATGCCCCTCCAAGATGGTGTCTAGCAGGGGATCTGGCAAGATGGCATTGGGAAGGAAATCTAGCTGTAAATCTAGATTAGGCCCCTCCAGTCGACATAGCTAAGTCCCTGTCAGGATAACAGTTGTGAGGTTTACTTTTTCAAAATTCCAAGCACGCGGCTAAGTCCCATCAAGATAACAGCCATAATGTTAGGGGTCGTTTCAAAATGTCGTGCCTGTACATGGTTAAGTCCTGTCAAGATAACTGCAGTAAGGTTAGATTCAAATTCCGTGCCTAACAACTGTCAAAAGCACGTGGTTAGCGTTAGCCACGTTCAAAATTCCACGCCTGCACGTGGCTAAGTCCCGTCAAGATGACAGCAGTGAGGTTAGGAATCGTCCAAACTTCCGCGCCACATAAAAGCACGTGGCTAAGTTCCGTCAAGATGACAGCAGCAAGGATAGAGTCGTTCTCTGTTTCAAAATTCCGCGCCGCATACCTGTTAAAAGCATGTGATGTGTGGCTAAGTCCCGTCAAGATGCGCGCGCATCGACATTCGAAAAAATGACGAAATGAGCTTACATTCTCTTTTACCAGAGTGTGCAACTATTGTTTTTTTTTTGTTTTGCTAGTTGTTTTACGTCGCACCGACACAGGTAGGTCTTATGGCGACGATGGGACAGGAAAGGGCTAGGAGTGGGAAGGACGCGGCCGTGGCCTTAATTAAGGTACAGCCCCAGCATTTGCCTGGTGTGAAAATGGGAAACCACGGAAAACCATTTTCAGGGCTGCCGACAGGCAACTATTGTTAGTCGATGCAATACAATCGAAAAATTTCGAGATGAGCTTATATTTTCTTTTATCAGAGTGCGCAGCTATCGTCAGTCGATGTACATGCATCGACAATCGAAACGTTTCGAGATGAGTTTATATTTCCTTTTACCAGAGTGCACAAAACTCGCCAGTCGATGAGCTTGCATCGACAATCGAAAAGTTTCGAGATGAGTTTATATTTTTTTTTACAGCTGTTAAAAGCACGTGAATTTTAAATTCCGCACCCCTACTTGGTTGAGATGGCAGCAGCGAGGTTAGGCCCCGTCAAGATGGCAACAGTGAGTTTAGCGACGTTCACTTGTTCAAAATTCCGCTGCCATCTTGACGGCTGTCACTTATTTCGAATTCCGCGCCCCCATGTAGTTAAGATGGCAGCAGTGAGGTTAGGGCCTGTCAAGTTGGCAGCAGTGAGGTTAGCGACGTTCTCTTGTCCAAAAAAGTGCGGTTAGGCTCCGTCAAGATGACAGCTGTCAAAATCACGTGGCTTTGTTTACAAACAAGGCCACGTGCTCGTGACGTCATGGGGTCAATGAATTTGGCCGGGGTCAAACACCTCGGGTGCTGACTCAGCACAAAATTTCTGACGCCAGTGATTTAGAACCCGTATAGCTCTACTACTGTCATGCGGACAGACGTCTAAGTTCTTCCGATTTGTTCGGAAATAGGCAGTCTCTTGCACGAACCGGATACTCTCAAAAGTGTCGTCAATCATTCCAAGAAATTCTTGGCAGTTCTAGCTAGGTGTCTTTACTTCTATCGTACTTCCTCAGCCTCATCCGTACGTAGTTTGCGAATGGCTGTATTGACGAAAGTTCGACAGCGAGTCCACATGTGTCGAAGGACTGGATAGTATTCATCTGTAAACCTAGCGATGAGTCCACAGATATCGAAGGACTGGATAGTATTCGTCTGTGAACCTAGGGATGAGTCCACATATATCGAAGGGCTGGATAGTATTCGTCTGTGAACCTAGGGATGAGTCCACGTATGTCGAAGGACTGGATAGTCTGTGGACCTAGGGATGAGTCCACATATGTCGAAGGACTGGATAGTATTAGTCTGTGAACCTAGGGATGAGTCCACGTATGTCGAAGGACTGGATAGTATTCATCTGTGAACCTAGGGATGAGTCCACATATGTCGAAGGCCTGGATAGTATTCGTCTGTGGATTTAGGGGTGAGTCCACATATGCCGAAGGACTGGATAGTATTCGTCTGTAAACCTGGGGATGAGTCCACATATGCGGATGGGCTGTACAGTTCGTCTGTGAACATATACATGAGTCCATACGAGCGAGTCCACATATGTGAATGAATGATGAGTCCATCCTGTACGCCATATTTTTTAACTTCTCACCCAGTGCGATGACAAAAAGGCAAGCGCTTCTGGTTACTCTGCTCTAATAAGTTTCAACCTGTCAAAAACACGCCAGTCTCTCTAGCACGTGCTCTTTGTTTGTCAGATTCAAAACGCGCGCTCTCACTCTTAAACGCATGACCATCTTATACTATATGTCATTTACAGAGCTCTCTTTTCCATGTGACAGATGTTAACATTCAAAACATGCGCTCTTATCTAAAAACATAAAACCTGTAACCACTGAGCGAGAGTGGTGGTCTCTATATTCCTAGCACTTTTCCTTACCGCCGTTTTGTACTAGTAGCACCATCTAATTAACCCCATCACGTCCCATGCCACCGTCCTGTTCTACTAGTGCCGTCTATATCCCTGCAATCTTCCAATTTCGCTGTCTTACACTAATATTGGCATCTATATCGCACCACTAGCTTGCCATACCGCCAACTTTTATTAGTAGCTCATCTCTATCCCTACCACTTACACATATTACCATGTTGTACTAGTAGTGCCATCTATATCCACATCAAATTCACATACCACCATGTTGTACTAGTAGCGCCATCTATATCCCTACCACTTTCGCATACCACCATGTTGTACTAGAAGCGCCATCTATGTTCCCACCACCTTCACATACCACCATGTTGTACTATTAGCGCCATCTATATCCACACCGCTTTCACATACCACGATGTTGTACTAGTAGCGCCATCTCTATCCCTACCACTTACGCATACCACCATGTTGTGCTAGTAGTGCCATCTATGTTCCCACCACCTTCTCATACCACCATGTTGTACTATTAGCGCCATCTATATCCACACCGCTTTCACATACCACGATGATGTACTAGTAGCGCCATCTCTATCCCTACCACTTACGCATACCACCATGTTGTACTAGTAGTGCCATCTATATCCACATCAAATTCACATACCACCATGTTGTACTAGTAGCGCCATCTATATCCCTACCACTTTCGCATACCACCATGTTGTACTAGTAGCGCCATTAATATCCCTACCACTTTCGCATACCACCATGTTGTACTAGTAGCGCCATCTATATCCACACCACCTTCACATACCACGATGTTTTACTAGTAGCGCCATGTATGTCCCTCCCACGATCTTCTAGATTCTTCACTAATTCTGTTCCTGGACCTGTTAGTAAGTCACTGTTCCTTGAGGCTGGTAACATATTATAACCTCTTCTGTTTCCATTCCATTGACCACATTAGAAGATTTTTTCCCTTTCTTGTTCTCCAGACAAAGAACATTTGAGCACTGATTTTTCTCTACTTGAACACTTACAACATTTTCCACTTTCGCGATCTTTCCTATTAACATCAAAGTTCCACTTTCAACCCTCTTTTCTTTTCCCTTTCAACGGATGCCCTATTTCACGAGCTTTCTTTTTGTCGTTTTATGTCCAGATTCTCTCATCTACATGATGCCGCTTTCTTCTAGTTCATTGTTTTTCCTGAGGTCGTCCGAATTCTTCCTGGTTAATCTATATATATATAAAATAAGAGTTTTGTTTGTACATTGCTCAGAATTTGAAAACAAGGGTATTTCTGTATCGGTCATGTCCATAGTAACAAGGAAATGCACTTTTTACTTTTCCGTAATGTCTGTCTGTCTGTCTGTCTGTCTGTATGTATGTATGTATGTATGTATGTACACGCATTACGAGAAAACGGTTGAAGAGAACTTAATGAAAGTCGGTATATAGAGTCGGGAAATAAGAAACTACAGTGTAAGTTATAAACAATTTTATTCGGCCTGTATGAAATTGTAGTTTAGGGGAAGGCGCCTAAAATGTAATTTTTAAATACCTTCGTTATTGGTCCTATCGAAAAGTTACATCACAAAAGTTATAGAGAATACAATTTCTGACCATTTATGTTTTATTCAATTTTACCGTACAGACTATGATAAGAGTGGTATTTCAGAGTCGGAATATACTAAATGTGAAGGCATACAATATTGAAAGCGCATAACATTGATCAACAATAACATTACATTGACCATTGTTTGTGGTGATGTTCTTTGTCTCTTATGCTGCCGCTCAACTCCGATAGATGGGATTACTGCTGAGTACCGAGTATAACAGCCTGACTGAATATTGGCGGGAAATAGCTGGGGAGTTAGAAAACTTTCTCCTTTAGGATGTCATTCCTCTGGTTCATACATTTTCTGATACCGTACTGCTGGTACGTAACTCACTGGTTCATCATAGTATTCCAGCTATTCGATCCCTACTCTGAAGCGCTGTTTTGAATGAGCAGTGTGCACTCTTAAGGCAGAGGCTCATTTAATAGTAGTAGTAGTAGCAGTAGTAGTAGACACCGAGCTCGATAGCTGCAGTCGCATAAGTGCGACCAGTATCCAGTAACCGGGAGATAGTGGGTTCGAGCCCCACTGTCGGCAGCTCTGAAGATGGTTTTCCGTGGCTTCCCATTTTCACACCAGACAAATGCCGATGATGTACCTTAATTAAGGCCACGGCCGCTTCCTTCCAATTGCTAGGCCTTTCCTATCCCACCGTCGCCATAAGACCTATCTGTGTCGGTGCGACGTAAAACAAATAGCAAAAATGTAGTAGTAGTAGTAGTAGTAGTAGTCGTAGTAGTAGTAGTATTAGTAGTAGTAGTAGTATGACCTGGTCTAGAATTACAATTTAGGCATATTCCAAATTATAGCACCACATTTCACTAAATAACTCAAATTTCAACCCTGAAAAGAGCCGTTTCTTAACACAATGCGGACCGATCCCGAGAAAACTCGTGTTTGCCTAGCCGAACGTTGCGGACCGGTTCCGAGTTATCTCGTGTTAGCAGCAGACCCAGCAGACTGAACTTTAGTGCCATCTTTTGAGATATACGGGAACTTTTTGGAGGTCAAGGGTGATAGAACTATGTTATGTATGCTTCTACAAAATCGATAGTCGCATTTCTTTTCGAGTATTCTTCATTTCATAGATTTTCTTTGCATTTCTTGACAACATGTTTACAAAGTTCGAAGAGCCATGCAAAATGGCAGAGCCCAGGGATCGCACGTGTTTAGACAAAGATGAAATTATTCGGGAATTATGTGCTGATACAGGCTCCGAATATCTAAGTGATGCTGAATATTTAGAGTTCGATGATGAAATATCTTCTAACGGAAATGTTTCAAGTGATGACGAGGATATAGCTTTATCTTCAAGGTGTGGAACTCAAGTAGCGCAGAACGAGTCTGATAATTGTGTTACGGGTGTAAATATTCTAAATATTGTAAATAATGTAGTGTTTTCTGACAACTGGGTTATGGACAACAGTGAGGTGCTCCTGGTATAAAGGTATGGCCTAATGAATCTGGAAACATAGTACAAGTAGCAGGACTTATGTTTGGTGAGGAATTTTTTCAGTATGTAGCTGAACAGACAAACATATACTATGAGCAGAATTCACATTCTCATAACGTATCCCGTAAAACACTAAAGTGGATTAATGTCACTAGCAGGGAAATTAAAAAAAAAATGCTCTGTGCATATTTTTAGGGCAGGTGAAGAAATTATGTCTGAAAGATTACTGGCCAACCGATGCCCTAATAAAACACCCATATTTCCGAAAACTATGAGCCGAAATAGATTTCAAGAAATACCCTGCATTTCAACAACTATGCAGGAAGGCCACTAGAAAAATACACAGTAGTCCTTCAAAAGCTAATGAAGTTCTGACAGTTTATTTGAATGCATGTACTCCAGCTTAGAGGTAGTTAGAAAGCGGCCGGGAACAGGGGTGTGCATGGGATGAAGGACACCCGGTCCGCAATGTGTGAAAGAGCTTCTACCTCCTCACTTTTATTAAATTTTACATTCATTTTATTCAAAATTAGCAGCGAAGAGGGGGTTTCTCCTCTGGCTTGGAGGAAAAAATTGCCTTTAAGTCACATTTTTCCGCCTCCAGTATAGTGAATTGAGATGTTCCGACTCACCGGGTACTCCTAGGAAACAGATTAGTAAAAGGGCACAGTTTCTGCCCTGGGACTCTCCACTGTTCGATCCACCCTCCTCCGAAGAAAGACTAAGAGTGTTCAAGAATCACGGCTGTCTGCGGCCTGGTTATTCCTGCTCTGGAACTTTGGACTGTTAAATCGGCAGCGTAGTACTGTTCGTTAAAAGTGAGAGAATGTGTGGCTTTTCATTTGACCGAGTATTTCATGTGAATCATTGCTTTTACTCGCACCATTCCTACTGACGTCATTGTAATGACCTAAGTTCATTTCAGCTGGAAAAACAACTAAGACAGTCTTTCTGAAGATGTAAAAACGCAGGTGGAGAGTGAGTGTCTGCCATTATAATGCAATTCCCCAACCTGATTGTGACTGATGGTAGTCAAGCGGGCCTAACATTACATTGAAAATTCCCTAACGCAGTCTTCATATGAGAAAAGACGTTTGGTGATTTATCCATCGGGTTTCCAAGGTAACGCTAAGAGCTATGCAATTTAATACAGTCTTGCTCACAACGTGTACTCTACCTAACCTACAATTCTGTATACAATATAGAATTCCGTAGCGAAGCACGGGTACATCAGCTAGTAGCTAATAAATCCGTATTTTCTGTTTCATTTATAGTTACCAAATTTTCATTTGCCGTCTCACTGTTCTGCTCAGTAGTTTTTCCAAATTCTTAAGCTCTCACAATATATTCTTCAGTTCTGTGAAGAGAGATTAATCTTCCTGTGTAATTTCATCATGATTTTGTCAACTACTACAATTGTTATCTTTCATGTCTAATAAGCTGTTTTCTAACCTGTCGAACTTATCTGGTTGCTATTAATTGATCAAGTAGGATCTGTGCAATCATTATATTATGGGACATTGTCACTTTGCCATCATGTTCCTCCGGAAGCTGTTTTAGCGCCAACTCAACAAGATTTTTCCCTCACGACGTTATTATCTGTAACACCCCACTGTAGTAATTAAAGTCAACTTCATTATATTCTTAGCTTTTCCTTTATTACTAAATGCAGTGAATTATGTCGTCTTATTAATTAATATTCAATTAGTATCAATGTACTTACAAAGAAAACTAAGACTTGATGCTAAACACACAAACTCCAACAATTAACTGACCAATAATTGCATTATTGCATTGTTAGAAAGTTACAAAGTTAAGCAAATTTCACATTCAACGTTTGCTAACGTATTTCTCCTAACAGGACTTACGAGGTAATCCAATCTAATGTTACTTACGAGGTTTGCTGTTATTGAAATTCATGGAGGGATTTATTTTTCTCGATTTTAAATAAATTACCAACAGGTATCCCTGTGTCTTTCAACCATGGCAAGAACACATTATATATTTTGAGACGACATCAAAATCTCAAAATTGACAAATAGTTTTGCGAATTAAGCCATCGATAAACTCTGCACCACACCCCTCCCTTACCGATCATATACTACATAATACAATGCGCACATCGGGAGATTCGAGGCGTGGACCGCAACTAGGAAAGGCTAAAACACAGCCCTGAACTGGGAACGTCCCTCATTAACAATGCACAATATGGATGAGACTAACTACTAGCAATAAAATTCAAATTAAATTTAAATGAGGGTTTTTTAATATAATAAGATTTCAAAGAAAAATAAAATGAAGCCAACAATAAAAAATAAAAAGGATACAAACTTGTGTTCATTTGGTTCAGTCGAAGTAGTAACATAAAAGCGTGAGCACGGCATTTATCCAACACCAAAATTAATATTTAATTTACGACGTGCTCACCGTCTCAATTATAATTACACTACATAATTAGTTAATCTGAAAAACAACCCACACTGATTTGTTTGGTCGTTCTTTCCACGAGATTAATTACATTGTTTTACATATGCGTCCATCAAACTCCATCATCATCTCGACAACAATAGCTATAGAAGGATAAGATCCCCCGAGCATCCGAGAGAAGAAACACAGAGCAGATATAACAAAGGAATGTAGGAATCGGGATGGCCGGGAGAGAAAACATCACTCGACCAAAGAACAATAGTCAAATCCAAAGAGAAACACAGGCATGCGCATCACCTGAATTTAAGTAAACGAATATGGCGGCCTCGTGGGCAAGCAAACGGTCAAAACAGAGACAAAGGCAAAATAATTAACCAAACCAAACCCCATGGCACTACAGCCCTTGAAGGGCCTTGGCCTACCAAGCGACCGCTGCTCAGCCCGAAGGCCTGCAGATTACGAGGTGTCGTGTGGTTAGCACGACGAACCCTCTCGGCCGTTATTCTTGGCTTTCTAGACCTCGGCCGCTATCTCACCGTCAGATAGCTCCTCAATTCTAATCACGTAGGCTGAGTGGACCTCGAACCAGCCCTTAGGTCCAGGTAAAAATCCCTGACCTGGCCGGGAATCGAACCCGGCGCCTCCGGGTAAGAGGCAGGTACGCTAAAATAATTAACACCGTACCGAAAAAACAAACACAAGGTACGGAAACAAGATCAAAAGGAAAAATTAAACTGACCGATACGTCATCTTTTTACTCCGCACACTCACGAACACACACCCAAACATTCAGACATTGCCGGTAACGGCCAACAATGTGAGCAGTAGCTCCATTCAATAAGTTGGTCACAAACTCATGTAGTATGACTCTCATGATCACAAAGAAAGGTCTCACATATGTCAGAATAACGTGCACGACGCAAATATTTCATCAGCAGGATAATAGGTACCCATTGGTCACGCATAAGTCCACCAGCATATGCACTCCGTACAACGCGAATGGATCTCCGCGTCGACACGCAGGGCATACATTCATTTGATGGCAAAATACATTAGAATGCAGTGCGCATAAATAGAATTGATCAGAGACCCAGTTACCCACATCTCACCATCACAACAACAGCAACAAACACGCGGTCCATTCAAGCCGCAGAGCAGAAAGGCGCATATCAATCAGCTATGATTAAAAGCACAAGAAAACCACGAGATAATCATGGGACCAATATAAATACAAGGATCACCATACCTGCAATATCAGCCGTCAAATTAAAAAGAAGGATGGCAGTATAGGCTGAGTTTAAATCGACTAAATACCCATCTGTAGCTCAGAAAAGCCACTCCGATCTGCGGGGAGTCCATTTTATATTCCTCTTTCATAACCACAACAAACATTCGAGTCAAAGAGATAAAGTTACAGACTTGCCGGAAAGAATGACCCTCCGTGTTCACAACTGAGGGTGCTGCCCTCTGTAGTACAAACTTGGAAGTAGTTAAGTCAATCAAGCTAAAGCTGATACAAGCTCTTAGCAATACGGGAAACATCGCTTTTTACGAACATGCAATATTAGCATATTTCAGTTCTTGGATTGAAAATGTGCTGAACAGTGCTTCACTTTATCTAGAAGCATCTAAACGTTACGAACACAAGAAAACTATCAGATCTCCATAAGTGTCTTGCAACGCCATTATGGTGGAAAGGAAATTCCCTCATGTTTCCTAACATGGACAGCAGACGAGGTATTAAAATAATCTCAAAACTCTGATTAATTAAAGCTTTTTGCTATTTGTTTTACGTCGCACCGAGACAGATAGGTCTTATAACGACGATCGGATAGAAAAAGCCTAAGAATGGGAAGGAAGCGGTCGTGGCCTAAATTAAGGTATAGTCTCAGTATTTGCCTGGTGTGAAAAAGGGAAACCACGGAAAACCATCTTCAGGGCAGCCGACAGTGGGGTTCGAACCCACTATCTCCCGGATGCAAGCTCACAGATGCGCACCCCTAACCTCACGGCCAACTCGCCCGGTAATCAAAGTTTTATTGAAGCCAATGACCGTATACATGGAGTGTTTAGTGACACAATGAACTATATAGATGTACAGATACTTGTGCACATATTTAATCTTTGCTTAGTTCAGTCAGAGAAAACTTCAATTTCTTGCTTCTAAGGCCATGGTCCCCGTGGTGTAGGAGTAGCGTGCCTGTCTCTCACCCGGAAGCCCCGGGTTCGATTCCCGATCAGGTCAGGGTTTTTACTTGGACCTGAGGGCTGGTTCGAGGTCCACTCAGCCTACGTGATTAGAATTGAGGAGCTATCTGTCGGTGAGATAGCAGTCCCGGTCTAGCAAGCTAAGAATAACGGCCGAGAGGACCACACACAACCTCGTAAACTGCAGGCCTTCGGGCTGAGCAGGGGTCGCTTGGTAGGCCAAGGCCCTTCAAGGGCTGTAGGGCCATGGAGGGAGAGAGGCCATGGCATCTGTCACACTGCCGATTACACCACATACATATACACTGACTGACAGAGCAAATGCAACACCAAGAAGGAGTGGTCAGAACTTTATGCCAATTGCAGGGTAGACTGACGTCACTGAGGTATGCTCATGATGTGAAATGCGCCGCTGTGCTGCGCACGTAGCGAACGATAAATGGGACACGGCGTTGGCGAATGGCCCACTTCGTACCGTGATTTCTCAGCCGACAGTCATTGTAGAACGTGTTGTCGTGTGCCACAGGACACGTGTATAGCTAAGAATGCCAGGCCGCCGTCAACGGAGGCATTTCCAGCAGACAGACGACTTTACGAGGGGTATGGTGATCGGGCTGAGAAGGGCAGGTTGGTCGCTTCGTCAAATCGCAGCCGATACCCATAGGGATGTGTCCACGGTGCAGCGCCTGTGGTGAAGATGGTTGGCGCAGGGACATGTGGCACGTGCGAGGGGTCCAGGCGCAGCCCGAGTGACGTCAGCACGCGAGGATCGGCGCATCCGCCGCCAAGCGGTGGCAGCCCCGCACGCCAAGTCAACCGCCATTCTTCAGCATGTGCAAGACACCCTGGCTGTTCCAATATCGACCAGAACAATTTCCCGTCGATTGGTTGAAGGAGGCCTACACTCCCGGCGTCCGCTCAGAAGACTACCATTGACTCCACAGCATAGACGTGCACGCCTGGCATGGTGCCGGGCTAGAGCGACTTGGATGAGGGAATGGCGGAACGTCGTGTTCTCCGATGAGTCACGCTTCTGTTCTGTCAGTGATAGTCACCGCAGACGAGTGTGGCGTCGGCGTGGAGAAAGGTCAAATCCGGCAGTAACTGTGGAGCGCCCTACCGCTAGACAACGCGGCATCATGGTTTGGGGAGCTATTGCATATGATTCCACGTCACCTCTAGTGCGTATTCAAGGCACGTTAAATGCCCACCGCTACGTGCAGCATGTGCTGCGGCCGGTGGCACTCCCGTATCTTCAGGGGCTGTCCAATGCTCTGTTTCAGCAGGATAATGCCCGCCCACACACTGCTCGCATCTCCCAACAGGCTCTACGAGGTGTACAGATGCTTCCGTGGCCAGCGTACTCTCCGGATCTCTCACCAATCGAACACGTGTGGGATCTCATTGGACGCCGTTTGCAAACTCTGCCCCAGCCTCGTACGGACGACCAACTGTGGCAAATGGTTGACAGAGAATGGAGAACCATCCCTCAGGACATCATCCGCACTCTTATTGACTCTGTACCTCGACGTGTTTCTGCGTGCATCACCGCTCGCGGTGGTCCTACATCCTACTGAGTCGATGCCGTGCGCATTGTGTAACCTGCATATCGGTTTGAAATAAACATCAATTATTCATCCGTGCCGTCTCTGTGTTTTCCCCAACTTTCATCCCTTTCGAACCACTCCTTCTTGGTGTTGCATTTGCTCTGTCAGTCAGTGTACTTTGTGAAACCGGTACTTGTGATGAAATCCATGTATGGCAAAACGAGTTACTGCGTGTCTCAGTTTGTATCCGCTATTTGTCCACTCCACCGTCTGTTAGAGCATCAGTGACATAAAAGTCATCCCATATTTCGTATTTCTTGCGCTTCATTGCATTCAAGAGTTCCCCATAGCCCGTTGTATAGAACAACGTTAGTTGAGTTCGTACGTTCAAATTTCACATACACGGTTTGCCAACTTATTTCGTAGGTCTTCAATAAAGTACGTCTCTTTTTCTATTTCATATAACAATCACTGCTGATCTTTCCGGCTCCATGGCTAAATGGTTAGCGTTCTGACCTTTGGTTACTGCAGTTCCGGGTTCGATTGCCGGCAGAGTCGGGCAGTCGCCCAGGTGGCAAATTCCCCATCTGTAGTTTTCCGACCCTTTTCTTAAACGATTTAAACAAAATTGGAAAATTATTCCAATCGCTAACTCCCCTTCCTAGAAACGAATATTTGCCCAAGTTTGTCCTCTCGAATTCCAACGTTATCTTCATACTGTGATCTTTCCTACTTTTAAAGACACCACTCAAACTTATTCGTCTGCTAATGGCATTCCACGCCATCTCTCCAGTGACACCTCGAAACATACCACTTAGTCGAGCAGCTCGTCTCCTTTTTCCCAAGTCTTCCCAACCCAAACTTTGCAACATTTTTGTAACGCTACTCTTCTTCTTCTTGTTTATCTGTTTACCCCCCAGGGTCGGTTCTTCCCTCGGACTCAGCGAGGGATCCCACCTCTACTACCTCAAGGGCAGTGTCCTGGAGCTGCAGACACTAGGTCGGGGATACAACTGAGGATGATGACCAGTACCTCGCCCAGGCGGCCTCACCTGCTATGCTGAACAGGGACATTGGGGGGGGGATGAGAAAGTTGGAAGGGCTAGACAAGGAAGAGGGAAGGAAGCGGCCGTGGCCTTAATTTAGGTACCATCCCGGCATTTGCCTGGAGGAGAAGTGAGAAACCACGGAAAACCACTTCAAGGATGGCTGAAGTGGAAATTGAACCCACCTCTACTCAGATGACCTACCGAGGATGAGTAAACCCCGTTCCAGCCCTCGTACCACTTTTCAAATTTCGTGGCAGAGCCGGGAATCGAACCCTGGACTCCGGGCGTGGCAGCTAACCACACTAACCACTACAGCACAGAGGCGGACGTAACGCTACTCTTTTGTCGGAAATCACCCAGAAAAAATCGAGCTGCTTTTCTTTGGATTTTTCCAGTTCATGAATCAAGTAATCCTGGTGAGGGTCCCATACACTGGAACCATACTCTAGTTGGGGTCTTACCAGCGACTTATATGCTCTCTGCCTTTACATCCTTACTACAACCCCTAAACACCCTCATTACCATGTGCAGAGATCTGTATCCTTTATTTACTGTTCCATTTATGTGATTACCCCAATGAAGATCTTTCCTTATATTAACACCTAGGTACTTCCAGTGATTCCCATAAGGACTTTCACCCCATCGACGCAGTAATTAAAACTGAGAGAACTTTTCCTAATTGTGAAACTCACAACCTGACTTTTAACCCCGTTTATCATCATACTATTGCCAGCTGTCCATCCCACAATATTATCGAGGTCATTTTGCAGTTTCCTATAATCTTGTAACTTATTTATTACTCTATACAGAATAACATAACCCGCAAAAAGCCTTATCTCTGATTCCACTTCTTTACTCATATCATTTATATGCCGGGTGGTGCACCAGCCCTTTGCGATCTAGTTTTATGCATCTCTTCATATGTACTACAATTCTGAAAGACATCGGTCCCCCTCCCTAAACCGGGGTAATATAACGTGATGTGTGTTTGACGGCTATTAGACAGCAGGACTCGTGAGCACCACTGTTAATTTATTGTGGGCACCTTGACTGAACCCGTAAAACGAGTACAGATACGCATAACACGTACTTTAAAACAGGAGGTGGACGCAGACACAGGGAGCACGGTAATGTATGTGCTGGGAAGAGGGCGCCGTTGGTCAAGTGTCGCAGTAGCGCACATGGCTAACGCGCCGTAGGATGTGTGATAGTTGACAGTGCTCGAGGGTTAGAAGGTTCAAGTCACATGCAAGTATTTCTTTTTAAGCCACTAACCTAGAATGTCGCAAGGTTGCATACTTAGTCATCATCATCATCATCTGTTTACCCTCCAGGTTCGGTTTTTCCCTCGGACTCGGCGAGGGATCCCACCTCTACCGCCTCAAGGGCAGTGTCCTGGAGCTTCAGACTCTTGGTCGGGAGGATACAATTGGGGAGAATGACCAGTACCTCGCCCAGGCGGCCTCACCTGCTATGCTGAACAGGGGCCTTGTGGAGGGATGGGAAGATTGGAAGGGATAGGCAAGGAAGAGGGAAGGAAGCGGCCGTGGCCTTAAGTTAGGTACCATCCCGGCATTCGCCTGGAGGAGAAGTGGGAAACCACGGAAAACCACTTCCAGGATGGCTGAGGTGGGAATCGAACCCACCTCTACTCAGTTGACCTCCGGAGGCTGAGTGGACCCCGTTCCAGCCCTCGTACCACTTTTCAAATTTCGTGGCAGAGCCAGGAATCGAACCCGGGCCTCCGGGGGTGGCAGTTAATCACGCTAACCACTACACCACAGAGGCGGACTTAATACTTAGTACTGGTATTTTTCGCAGGTCCGCCTCAGTGGTGTAGTGGTTAGTGTGATTAGCTGCCTCCCCCGGAGGCCCGGGTTTGATTCCCGGCTCTGCCCCGAAATTTGAAAAGTGTTACGAGGGCTGGAACGAGGTCCACTCAGCCTCGGGAGGTCAGCTGAGTAGAGGTGGGTTCGAACCCCACTGTCGGCAGCCGTGAAGATGGTTTTCCGTGGTTTCCCATTTGCACACCAGGCAAATGCTGGGGCTGTACCTTAATTAAGGCCACGGCCGCTTCCTTCCCATTCCTAGGCCTTTCCTGTCCCATCGTCACCATAAAACCTATCTGTGTCGGTGCGACGTAAAGCAACTAGCAAAAAAAAAAAAAAGATTCCCACCTCATCCATCCTGCAAGTGGTTTTCCGTGGTTTCCCACTTCTTCTCCAGGGAAATGCGGAGATGGTACCTAACTTAAGGCCACGGCCGCTTCCTTCCCTCTTCCTTGTCTGTCCCTTCCAATCTTCCCATACCCCACCAAGGCCCCTGTTCAGAATAGCAGGTGAGGCCACCTGGGCCAGTTGTATCCCCCGAACCAATGTCTCACGCTCCAGGATACTGCCCTAGAGGCGGTAGAGGTGGGATCCCTCGCTGAGTCCGAGGGAAAAACCAACCCTTAGGGTAAACAGATTAAGAAAGAAGAGAAGAAAGATTTTTCATGGACTGATTTGTTTATTTGGCCTGGAAAATGGCCGTTGGTATGGAGTTGGGTTGATAGAGGCTAGGAAACATGTGACAGGATTTCAGTTATCCACGTCATTTAACACAGCACCTGCTCGAACTGTCGACCTCCGTGGTGGATAGAGAGCTGCGCGCAATGTTGTAAGGACCTTCTGGCCCGTTGCAACATCTCTGGCTAAGGTGACATGGACAGGACGGCTCCTGTGCATACACCAGTTGTTTTACATGGCCCCACAGAAAAAACATTCCAGGGGAGTAAGATCGGGCGATCTGGTTGGCCAGGGGACAGGTCCTCCCCTTCCTATCCATTTATCAGGATACGTCGCATAGAGATGGTTCCGGACGACCACCGCCGCGTGCGGTGGAGCTCCGTCATGTTGAAACCACATCCTTCAGCGGTCAAGGAGTGGCACATGTTCCAAAAACGGTGGTAGTTCATCTTGGAGAAACTGCAAATAGTGTTGGCTGGTCAGATTGCCCTTAAAGAAATGGAGACCGATGAGGTGATCACCCATGATTCCACACCATACATTCACGCCCCACTGTACCTGAAAAGCTGGCTGTCGCACCCAATGGGGATTATCCACGCTCCAGTAATGTATATTATGGCTATTAACGGGTCCATTGTTGTGGAATCGTGCTTCGTCCGTAAATAAGAAAATCGCTATAAAAGCAGAATCAGTGTCCACATGCTGTAGGTCCCATTGATAGAACGCCACCGGGGCATCGAAATCATTACCATGGAGCTCCTGGTGTAAGTGCAGATGGTACGGGTGAAACAGGTGGGAATGCAATGTCCGCATAAGAGACGCTCGGCTGATGTTCATCTCCTGTACAATGACCCGTGTGCTAGTATGAGGGTTACGCCGGATAGCGTCAAACACGACCTCTTCATTGTCAGCTGACGTCACGGGATGATCTCGAATAGGCCGTGTCATTCCCAGGGTGCAGTATCTCGCAGGCGTCTTTCCACACTCCGAAATGTCATGCTCGTCGGTTGTCGTCTATCCGGATAGCCTTCTTGGTAGAGGCGTTGTGCCTGGTATGCTTTCTGTCTAGCTTCTCCATAGATAAGTAATATATCCACATACTCGTCTCTGGAATACGTCTCGAGGCAGTGAACAAACTTTGTGTTGTGAATTGCTTCGAAGGAAGGGAGTTCGCGCTCTACATACTTACCTGTCATCGCATGTTGTTATCGTTCCAATGGGGCATAGCTTGCCCTACCTGTGGTCTACGACGCTTGGAACATCTACGACGTAGCTAACTGGCCACAGACCACCATCTCCTCATCCTCGTCCAACCCAGCACCAAAACCAATGCAACGATACATACGGTTTTTTACAGGGTCAAATAAACAAATCCTTCCTTGGAAGCTACCAAGTATATAACCTTACCACATTCCAGGCAACTGGCTCTTAAAAGAAGTTCTTATGTGTGATTCGAACTTCCTACCTCGGGCACTGTACACTATCACATATTTGCCCACCCGCTTGCCATGTGAGCTACTGCGACGTTTGACTTACGGCACCCACTGCCCAGCATTATACAAAACCGTGCCCCCGGGCTGTGCGTCCACCTCCTCTTTTAAAGTACGTTTTATGCTTATCTGTTCTCAGTTTACGGGTTCATTCGAGGTACCCATAGTGATTTAGTGGCGCTCACGATTCCTGCTGTCTTCTAGCCCGTAAACACACATCTCGTTATATTACCCCGGTTTAGGGAGAGCGACCAATGTGTTTCAGAATCGTAGTAAACTTGAAGGGATGCATAAAACTGGATCGCAAGGGGCTGATAGACCACCTAGTATATAACAAAATACAGAGGTTCAATAATACCGCCTTTAGGAATTCCCCTTTTAATTATTATAGGGTCAGATAAAGCTTCGCCTAATCTAATTCTCTGAGATCTATTTTCCAGAATTATAGCAACCCATTCAATCACTCTCTTGAAGCCTCTGTGGCTCAGGCGGCAGCGCTTCGCGCTCTCAACGCTGGGTTCCCTGGTTCAAATCCCGGTCACTCCATGTGAGATTTGTGCTGGACAAAGCGGAGGCGGGACGGAACTTTCTTCGGGTACTCCGGTTTTCCTTGTCATCTTCCATTCCAGCAACATTCTCCTCTATCACTTTATTTCATCTGTCAGTCATTAATCATTGCCCCAGAGGAGTGCGACAGGCTTCGGCAGCCGGCACAATTCATATCCTCACCGCAAGATGGGGCTTCATTAATTCCATCCATGACCCAGTCACTGACTGGAAAACAGGTTGTTGGTTTTCTTTTTCAGTCACTCTTTTGTCTAGTCCAATTGCACTCATTTTTGCCAGTGGCCTCCCATGATCCACCCCATCAAATACTTTCGACAGGAGGTCAATCGCGATACAGTCCATTTGACCTCCTGAATCCTAGATATCAGCTATAACTTGCTGGAATCCTACAAGTTGAGCTTCAGTGGAATAACCTTTCTTAAACACGAACTGCCTTCTATCGAACTAGTTATTAAGTTTGCAAACATGTCTAATTTAATCAGAAATAATGCTTTCCCAAAGCTTACACACAATGCATGTCAAACTGACTGGCCTGTAATTTACAGGTTTTTTTTTTTTTTTGCTAATTGCTTTACGTCGCACCGACACACATAGGTCTTATGGCGACGATGGGACAGGAAAGGGCTAGGATTGGGAAGGAAGCGGCCGTGGCCTGAATTAAGGTACAGCCCCAGCATTCGCCTGGTGTGAAAATGGGAAACCACGGAAAACCATCTTCAGGGCTGCCGATAGTGGGGTTCGAACCTACTATCTCCCGAATACTGGATACTGGCCGCACTTAAGCGACTGCAGATATCGAGCTCGGTAATTTACAGGTTTATGTCTATCACACTTTCCTTTATACACAGGGGCTACTATAGCAACTCGCCATTCATTTGGTGTAGCTCATTCATGCAAACAATAGTGTAACGCGATGGAGCGAATTTGGACACACCCAACTCTCGTCTCAAGTAAGTTGTCTTGACCTTCTCTGGTTCCTTCAAGTCCTGTTTATGGAGATATTGCTAGATGAGGTCTAGTCCATAAGTAGCCATAAGTCATGGTTGTTTTTAGGAAATCTGGTTTATGTATCTTCTATCTATCTATCTTAATCTGTTTTCCCTCCAGGGTTGGCTTTTCCCTCGGACTCAGCGAGGGATCCCACCTCTACCGCCTCAAGGGCAGTGTCCTGGAGCTTCAGACTTTGGGTCGCTGGATACAACCGGGGAGAATGACCAGTACCTCGCCCAGGCGGCCTCACCTGCCATGCTGAGCAGGGGCCTTGCGGGGGGATGGGAAGAGTGGAAGGGATAGACAAGGAAGAGGGAAGGAAGCGGCCGTGGCCTTAAGTGAGGTACCATCCCGGAATTCGCCTGGAGGAGAAGTGGGAAACCACGGAAAACCACTTCCAGGATGGCTGAGATGGGAATCGAACCCACCTCTACTCAGTTGACCTCCCGAGGCTGAGTGGACCCCGTTCCAGCCCTCGTACCACTTTTCAAATTTCATGGCAGAGCCGGGAATCGAACCCGGACCTTCGGGGGTGGCAGCTAATCACGCTAACCACTACACCACAGAGGCGGACGGTTTATGTATCTAATGTCGTTAATTACCATTAATCCAGCTTTGCTTGTATCTTTAATGAGCTGCAAGGTAACTCCCAAATATTTACATTTGTTGACTATGTTAATGTTTATGTCATCACATGTGAAACTCTGATGGTATGGTCAAAATCGAATGACCGTAATGTTGTTTTGGTTGTTGACTGTGAGAGATTCCGCCTCTGTGGTGTACTGTGATTAACGGCCACCCGCGGAGGCTCTGCCGCGAAATTTGAAAAGTGGTACGAAGGCTGGAACGGGGTTCACTCACCCTCGGGAGGTCATCTGAGTAGAGGTGTGTTCGATTCCCACCTCAGTCATACTGGAAGTGGTTTTCCGTTGTTTCCCACTTCTCCTCCAATCAAATGCCGGGATGGTACCTAACTTAAGGCCACGGCCGCTTCCTTCCCTCTTTCTTGTCTATCCCTTCCAATCTTTCCATCCTCCACCAAGGCCCCTGTTCAGCACAGCAGGTGAGGCCGCCTGGGCGAGGTACTTGTCATTATCCCCGATTGTATCCCCCAACCCAAAGTCGCACGCTTTAGGACACTGCCCTTGAGGCAGTAGAGGTGGGATCCCTCGCTGAGTAGAAGGGAATAACCAACCCTGGAGGCTAAACAGACTAAGAAGAAGAAGAATAAGATTAAGCGAGAAAACCTGAAAGATAAACATTAAAATAAATACTTAAGTGCCACACGCGCTTGGAATTTGATAGCAAGTATAACGTAATGGATAGAACGACAAAGAAAAAAGTAGACGCGTAGAACGATTCGATAAATTTTGTCAAGCAAAGTCGATAAGACAGTACAGTGGTCTGAAGAAGAAGCTAACGGATTTTTCGAAATTTCAGCAGCCTTATTGTCAGTGTCTACTCCTTATTTATGAACAGCACACGGGGCTCTGATAGTTAAAATGTCAATTTTCTAAAACAGTTCACCTCCAAGTGCGAAGAGAGAATGTAGAGCATTACAACTGTAAATAATTTCTCTTATTTGTTCGAAGAAACAAACAATGCCAACTTAATTTACTTTTAAATATTATCAGAGTTCGAGTCCGACATCATGGCATTTAGTCCAAGGCGTCCCGAGTTCGATTTCCGGGTTGGTTGGGGATATTACCTTTCATTGATTAGTTCCTCTACTTCAAATATTAAATTTCATCTTAGGTAGGGCTCCATCATGACGCCTATAGGGCGTCAACTCAAAAGACCTGCAGGCCACTCACCATTGTTATCAGAGATCGAAAGAGACCCGTCAGTAAATTATTACAGTGGGCACCATAAGAATTGCGAGATTAGTTAGCAAACTTGCCGCACCAGAAGTAAATTGCTGACTTTCCCACTGAATTTAACATTTATGTTATGGACAGAAGTCTCAATGTCTTATTTAACGTTATTCTACGTTATTTATCTTTCTTTCTTAATCTGTTTACCCTCCAGGGCTGGTTTTTCCCTCGGACTCAGAGAGGGATCCCACCTTTACCGCATCAAGGGCAGTGACCTGGAGCTTCAGACTCTGGGTCGAGGGCTGAAACTGTGGAGGATGACCAGTACCTCGCCCAGGCGGCCTTACCTGCTATGCTGAACAGGAGCCTTGGTGGAGGATGGGAAGATTGGAAGAAATAGACAAGGAAGAGGGAAGGAAGCGGCCGTGGCCTTAAGTTAGGTACCATCCCGGCATTTGCCTGGAGGAGAAGTGGGAAACCACGGAAAACCACTTCCAGGATAGTTGAGGTGGGAATCAAACCCTCCTCTACTCAGTTGACCTCCCGAGGCTGAGTGGACCACGTTCCAGCCTTCGTACCACCTTTCAAATTTCGTGGCAGAGCCGGGAATCGAACCCGGGCCTCCGGGGGAGGCAGCTAACCACACTAACCACTACACCACAGAGGTGGACTACGTTATTTATCTTCTTCTTCTCTTCTTCTTAATCTGTTTACCCTCCAGGGTTGGCTTTTCCCTCGGACACGGCGAGGGATCCCACCTCTACCGCCTCAAGGGCAGTGTACTGGAGTTTCAGACTTTGGGTCGGGGATACAACTGGGGAGAATGACCAGTACCTTGCCCAGGCGGCCTCACCTGCTATGCTGAACAGGGGACTAGTGGAGGGATGGGAAGATTGGAAGGGATAGACAAGGAAGAGGGAAGGAAGCGGCCGTGGCCTTAAGTGAGGTACCATCCCGGCATTTGCCTGGAGGAGAAGTGGGAAACCACGGAAAACCACTTCCAGGATGGCTGAGGTGGGAATCGAACCCACCTCTACTCAGTTGACCTCCCGAGGCTGAGTGGACCCCGTTCCAGCCCTCGTACCACTTTTCAAATTTCATGGCAGAACCGGGAATCGAACCCGGACCTCCGGGGGTGGCAGCTAATCACGCTAACCACTACACCACAGAGGTGGACTACGTTATTTATCACCAGTGCATAACTTTGTAGTTATTATATTTGTATCAAGAACATATAGTTTAAAATTCTTTAACGAGTCATTGTATTAAATACATTTTATTTAATAGCAATGAAAACAGCATTTCGTCTGAAACATCTGAATTGGAGCATCTCCTGGGAGTTTCCCCATCCAAAGATGATACTTGGTGCATGTTTTGTGACAGCAATTTTTTTGGAGATTCCAAAGGGGAACTTTGGGTAATGTGCGTTATGTGCTCGCTGCAGGCCCATGTGGACTGTGCTGGGTATGAAAACGACGTGTGCATTTGCGATTTTTGTCGCTGAATGATTTAATTATGCTATATATTTTTTGTGGTCCGCCTCTGTGGTGTAGTGGTTAGCGTGATTAGCTGCCACCCCCGGAGGCCGGGGTTCGATTCCCGGCTCTGCCACGAAATTTGAAAAGTGGTATGAGGGCTGGAACGGGGTCCACTCAGCCTCGGGAGGTCAACTGATTAGAGGTGGGTTCGATTCCCACCTCAGCCATCCTGGAAGTGGTTTTCCGTGGTTTCCCACTTCTCCTCCAGGCGAATGCCGGGATGGTACCTAACATAAGGCCACGGCCGCTTCTTTCCCTCTTCCTTGCCTATCCCTTCCAATCTTCCCATCCCTCTACAAGGCCCCTGTTCAGCATAGCAGGTGAGGCCGCCTGGGCGAGGTACTGGTCATTCTCCCCAGTTGTATCCCCGACCAAGATTCTGAAGCTCCAGGACACTGCCCTTGAGGCGGCAGAGGTGGGATCCCTCGCTGAGTCCGAGGGAAAAGCCGACCCTGGAGGGTAAACAGATGATGATGATGATGATGATGATGATTTTTTGTGTCTATTTTGAATACATTATGCATATTTTATACTGAAATTTGTAATAGTTACATTATAATTTGAAAATTGATTAGGCTATGTTTAATACGTTTTCCTAATTTTTTAAATGTTATTTTGATTATTTTTTACAAGGGGTCCGACTTCGGCAACTTTTTTTCGAATCGCCAAAGTGTAGGATTTTAGGAAATATTTTTTAAATTATTAATTTTTAAGTTATATTTTCTAAAAGTAAAATGTAAATATTACATACCCTTAAAACATAATTTCTTAATATTTTCTATTTTTTCTTCATCAGAAACAAAATGGGAGTCCTGTTTTGGCACTTTCCTCTACTAATCACAAGTAGTCTCATGGTTCTAATTTCATCATTCCTTGGTCTCCATTACGACAGGCAGGGGGTTGGACATGAAGCAACATATCACTTACGATGCAATAGTTCTCGGGTAGAGATTTGTTTACAATTTTTTTACGTCGCTCCGACGATGGGATAGGAAAGGCATGGGATTGGGAAGGAAGCGACCATGGCCTTAATTAAGGTACAGTCCCAGCATTTGCCTAGTGTGAAAATGGGAAACCACGGAAAACCATGGTAGAGAATTATTTAGGCCACGGTCGATTCCGTCCTAGTCGCAGCCATCGTTGCCAAAAGGGAACCACCAATAAAATTACGTATTCTTCCCGGTCCACTCCTTACTTGGTTCTTGTACATATTTCTGAAAATTCTTTCTTCTTGATTCCAAGCACCTCCAGTATTTAGTGCAGGAAAGTATGTGGTTGAACTATTCTACGAAGAAGAAACGAACTTCCTGTTTGGTTTCCCAACAGGTTCTTGCTGTTGTGCCCTCTGGCGCGGATATCTTCACGGCCACGAACGGCAAAAACTTGCTCAGGGTCACGCTGCACCTCTATAGCTCACATCCTCTACGTACGAGGAACCTATTTCACTATGAGGTTGATTTCCGTTGAAAGCGACACATGCCATGTCGTGCTCTGGCTCCGTTCATACCAACACGCTCTCTTTTCAAAAAATGTACTTCTTGTTGTCAGTGGAAGTGCCCTAGAACTCCTTGTAATCAGTATCGAACGACAGGGGCGTACTCGGAGAGGGGGGGGGGGGCGGGGAATAAGTACGCCCTCCCAGAAATTTTGAAGTTTAGAACTAGTTATTAATTGTGGCAACCATGTAAATGAAGATTTTAGCCGGCTCATTTTGCTTTTAATTAGAACTACGTATTTGCCAACAATGTGTTGATGCTTCGATTAATAACTATAAATAAATACATGTCCACCTCTGTGGTGTAGTGGTTAGCGTGATTAGCTGCCACCCCTGAGGCACGGGTTCGATTCCCGGTGGTAGGAGGGGCTGGAACGCGGTCCAACCTCCTTCAGGCAAATGCCGGGATGGTACCTAACTTAAAGCCACGGCCGCTTCCTCCCGTCTTCCTTGTCTACCCCTTCCAATATTCACACCACCCCCACAAGGCCCCTGTTCAGCATAGCAGGTGAGGCCGCATGGGCGAGGTACTGGTCCTCCTCTCCAGTTCTTACCCCCGACCCGAAGTCTCATGCTCCAGGACACTGCCTTTGAGGCGGCAGAGGTGGGATTCTTCGCTGAGTCCAAGGGAAAACCAACCCTGGAGGGTAAACAGCTTAAGATAGAAAGAAAGAAATATATACGTTTTTCTTCTAAAAGCAACCATCCTGAAACATTGAACTTCATTTCTGCACTTCAAATTTTGCGACAGTGATATTTATTTTCCATACAATGGCTACACAGAGTACTAAAACTTTTTATTGTCTTACTGGTAACCACTGTCACATCAGAGCACTCTTTTTCATCCCTGAAATATTTTTTTGCTACTGGCTTTACGTCGCACCGACACAGACAGGTCTTATGGCGACGATGGGACAGGAAAGGGTTAGGAGTTGGAAGGAAGCGGCCGTGCCCTTAATTAAAGCACAGCCCCATCATTTGCCTGATGTGAAAATGGGAAACCACGGAGAACCATCTTCATGGCTACCGACAGTGGAAATCGAACCCACTATTTCCCGGATGCAAGCTCACAGCCGCGCGCCCCTAACCACTCGGAAAAATCGCCCGATCCCTGAAATATTTAAGAGGTTATTTGCAGAATTTGACTGCACAGGAAAGACTGAACGTGTTCGCTCTTTTGTATACATCAAAGAAGAATATGTGAACATAGAAAATATAATCCATGAGCTGGTAAAAAAACAGGAGACATCTGCTACTGTAAATATCAACATGAATACAAATTCGCTTAATTGAATAATTGTATTATTCTGAAAGTTTTAATTTAGTGTTTCTAATTACACAATATGTACCCCACATTTTTTTTTTGCTAGTTGCTTTACGTCGCACCGACACAGATAGGTCTTATGGCGACGATGGGACAGGGAAGGGCTAGGAGTGGGAAGTAAGCTTCCGTGGCCTTAATTAAGGTACAGCCCCATCATTTTCCTGGTGTGAAAATGGGAAACCACGGGAAACCTTCTTCAGGACTGCCGACAGTGGGGTTTGAACCCACCATCTCCCGTATACTGGATACTGGCCACACTTAAGCGACTATAGCTATCGGGCTCGGTCACCTGTGTTTTAGTGGGTACTCAAGGAAGATAAAGAAGTCTGGATATCATCAGTTCTAGATTTATTATGTTCTCATGCTCCATTCATATTAATTATGTAACTTTGTCGCATTAGCGCCAGACTAGATTTTCCTTTCTTAAATTTTATTATTTGTAAATGACCCTTATGCCAGGTGTGATCAAGGATATTAATAATCAAGTCCAAAGGACTGTGGATGACATTTGGTCATTACGGTGAATTACTTTCAAAATGAATAAAAATCAAATTTTGTTAATTATATGAAGATCTTAATTAATATTTAATACTAAATATTTCAGTTGGTTTCTGAGTGTGGAAGCGTATGAGGGCAATTCTAATATGAAGTTATTACATAAATGGCTACTTTTACGGTTTTCGGAGACGCCGAGTTGCCGGAATTTTGTCTCGTGGGAGTTCTTTTAAATGCCAGTATACAGTATTTCTGCTTTACAATGTGATGTACGACACATTCAGGGCCCGAGAATGTGATCGCTGGCAGTCTAAGACGAATATTTTCTGGTGGTTCTCCTTGTAATTTTGATCCTGAGGAGAGTACTCCCACGCTGTTTTCTGTAAATTCTATGATGAATGCCATTCTTTCCGATGCTCCTATTTTTATCATGATATCCTGAAGATCCTATGCTTGCTTCTATTATCAAGATCCTTTCTTCTGGGGAGCGTGTCGTCCGTTATGTTCTGAGGAATGG
This sequence comes from Anabrus simplex, assembly GCF_040414725.1. Classification (NCBI taxonomy): domain Eukaryota; kingdom Metazoa; phylum Arthropoda; class Insecta; order Orthoptera; family Tettigoniidae; genus Anabrus; species Anabrus simplex. Next base: position 1,118,652,238 of record NC_090266.1, on the reverse strand, counting down.
TGTTTTGTGTTGTCCTTCTCTTCATGATCAGATGATAAAAATTCCCATCCCCTCTTTATTAGTGCCCATGATTTTTAAATATTATCATGAAAGGCCACTCGGCGGGAATCTGGGTGTCTTCAAGACCAGAGAAAAGATCAGGGAGTTTTTTATCTGGAAGTCTATGGACGGCGACATTAAGGAACTTTGAAAAAGCGTGTAAGACTTGCTGGGTTACCAAGCCTCCGTTGAACACCAAGGCTGGTCTTTTGCCCTCTCATCAAGCCTCCTACCATATGGAGCGGGTGTATATTGACTACGTGGGACCATTTTCACAATCCGAAGAAAATGGAAAATTAGTTCATACTGGCGTGCGTAGACGGGTACACCCGTTTTTCTTGGTTATTCCCTACTAAACTTACCATTGCTCAAACTACTGTTTCTTGTTTAAATTCCATTTCCTCTTGTTTTGGACCTTGCCAATATTTAGCTCCCGATAACGCTATAGCTTTCACTTCTAATCTCCTTCGGAATTCTTTTTCAGCATTCTATTTCTCATGTCACCACTTCTGCCTACTATCCACAGCTTTCCTCGGATGAGCGTGTTAATCGCAATCTCCATTCGGAACTCATTTCCTTTCATCATGAGTACCATTCCCGCTAGGATACGTCACTTCACTGGTTGGCGTTTGCTTTAAACTCTGATGCTCAAGAATCCCACAAGTTTTCAACTCTCTCGTTAATGTTTAAGTTCATACCGAACTCCGGCTCTGGCTAACTGATGAACTATTAATGAAATTCTGCCCGAGACAATAGATCCTGAAAAGTCCACGATCTGTGGAAAAAGGCTAGGGATAATCTTAAGGCCTCTCATACGAGAGTGAAGGCGAGGTATGGTCGTGGACGGCGACCCACCAATTTGAAGTTTGGAGATCAGGTATATGTTAAGGACTTCGTTCCATCTGGTAAACATGCTCCTAGATTTCGTGGGCCATGCATTCTTTTAGATTTCCTTACTCATGTAACCTTATTGGTCAGTAATCCGGAGAATGAGATAATAGTTAGGGTTCACTTGTCTCAAGTGAAATCTGCTTAAGGTGATCTTTGCTGTCTCCATCGTCTTTCTTTTGGTCATATTATTGTCGTATCTTTCTCTCTGTGCGTCCTGTGCAGTTAGTTTTTGGATATTTTTTCTCTTGCCGTCCTCCCTTGCTTCTGAGATATGTTTGGTATCTTGTCTTCTGTAATGTTTTCTCCTCCGCCGGAGACCTCTTCATAAAATTTGTCATTGGTCATCCGTGTGTGGAGAGTGGTGTCTTTATTCTTACTTTGGTATAGGAACGCGTTGCCTGGATTTCTCCAGTGTTGTTTGATCTGCCCCTGCCTTCCTTTGCGAACCGTGGTTGTGGTTAAATGTCCCTTGTTTTCTGAGGATCCAGCGGATTTTAGCCTTATGTGTTGTTTTCTTGTTTGGTGGATCCTCGCGCTTTGTTGGTACTCATTTCGATTTTAATCTCTTGGTGTTTGTTTGGTTGAGCCCTACCCCTTTAGGGGACCTCGGGTTATCCCACTTCCGTGAGTTTTTGGCTCTTTCCGCCACTGTTCTTCTTCTACTCCTTTAGTCTTCTTTCTGGCTAGGGAATGTGTTCGGTCGTTGTTACTTTTACTTTTTTCCCTTTTCGAGCGTATTCATTCCACTTGTGTTCCGTGTGTTTTCCTCTTCTGACATATGACGATTGTCAGAGCTGGTTGTCCTTGTTTCCTCTTTTGTCTACTCCGCGGTCTTTTATTGTTTGTCTTATTGTGTGTCTTGGGGTATTTTTCTTTCCGCTCTTGGTTGGGCACGTGGTGTTTTGATATCTCCTTATCCTTGCCTGTATATTTTGGGTTTTTGGATTCTCTTATGATTCAGACGTGTGGGACCTAGCTCCGTATCTTTTTTACTCCTCTGAGATAGTGTTTGTCTACGTTGGACTCCAATTGTTCATCATTATTGGTGTCCGTCTTAGTCTTGGTTCAAGTGTTTAGCGGGAAGTGTTTTGTTCTATTAAATTTACGATAGGCCGCTTGTTTCGACGTTTTCTATGCGGCTGCGGAGTCTGAGCAACGAATATCAGTTTTACTCCTTTCTCTGCTTTGAGCTTCTTTTCTATATCGTCTGATGACGGTAATTGATTACCTTCTCAGGTAATCCTTGGAATATTTTCTCGTGTACCTTGTGAAATTATATCTATGAATAGACCATTCTGGGATTTCTGTTCTTCTTCGATGGTTCGCCTCTTCGATTCTTATGATGAACCTTTGGTGTCTCTTTTCCCTGTGGTTTTGCTGCGATGACCCTACTCTTCTTTTTCTAGTGGGATTTCCTTTTGGTTTTTCATCTACTTTCACTAAAACTTATGTATCTCCATCCTTAATACTATTTTATTTCTTTACTCAGATTGTAAATTTAAGTATATTTTTCTGAATGTGCTCGTACCTCTTTATATTCTAACTAGTTGAAGGCAAGTTAGCCGTTTTATTTTGTCATAGTCCTTGATTATTGTAAGTTCCTCCATCTATTCCGAGTTATTATGTACCGGGCGAGTTGGCCGTGCGGTTAGGGGCACGCAACTGTGAGCTTGCATCCGGGAGATTGTGGGTTCGAACCCCTCTGTCGGCAGCCCTGAAGATGGTTTTCCGTGGTTTCATATTTTCACACCAGGAAAATGCTGGGGCTGTACCTTAATTAAGACCACGGCTGTTTCCTTCCCACTCCTAACCCTTTCCTATCACATCCTCGCCATAAGGCCTATCTGTGTCGGTGCGACGTAAAGCAAATAATAAAAAAGTAAGAGTTAATATGTACCTAAGTTTTAAGGTCGATGTTTTGTTAATATTGTAAAATCTTCCTATTTTAATTTTTATGGTATTCTCTCTACGCCACCCCCCACCTCTCAATAGCGTTGTAAGACTCTCAGCAACATTCAATTATGCAGCTTCTCTCTCATTAAATAGTCACGATTACCACCACGAAATTTGCAACAACTATATATTGCCGTTAAGTGGTTTGTGTTTCATTTTCCACTTCAAAACCGGTGGTGGTGAAAATATCCATTTGGAAGTTATCAATCAGTCACTGTTTTGGGCCCAGTAGTTCCTGCTTCAGAACTCCAACTTGATGTCCACCCGGTTCCCATGATCGGGGAGCCGCTTGGAAACTTATATCAACACTACGACTCTATTGCTCTCTGATGCCCTAGTCGCTGTTGGTGACCAGCCTCCTGACTCTCTTCATCCTCAACGTATCGTGGGCCTGGTATCTCAGGGTACTTGGGAGTGGTCCTTCCTTCGACCCTGGACCGGTGACATCGGCCTCTCTGGCTGTCAAAAGCGAGCACCACTGGTAGGACTTAGACTTTCTTCGGTGAGCTGCCGAAACATCTCTTCAGTCTTACATCAAATTTAATACTGTAAACATTTTTACATTTTTACTACTTTTCAAGAAAATTTTCTAAACTTTCAAAAATTTCTGGTTTTGTTTCCGAGATCTTGAAGAACTGTAAACTTTAAGAGTGGGAGGTCTGAACAGTGAGATAGGCCTCTCCGGCTATTCAAATTTTCCGCCAATTCTACTGTTGTGTTCCCGAACTCAAATTTTTGAACTATCTGCTGGAAGAAGTTTGGACTTATGCAAGGAAATGTCACTACCGGTGGTTTACTAGCGAACTAGCAAAAACTTTGATAATGTGAAGAAATTTTGTACATGAGCGGTGATACTGTAAAGGGTTTTATTTTTATGTGCATGTTTCCACCACTGCTAGTAGAGTGTCATACAATCATGTTGCCCCTCCCCTGGTATCCTATCACCCTTGACTTTCTTTTTCCCTGGAATGTGCCGCCCGGTTGCTATTTAAGGGGCGGGTTTTGCTCTTGCCTTGGTTTTGACATGCGGCGGTACTACTTGAGTGGTGCTGCGGAGAGAAGAGTCCCTCTGAGAGGGAGAATGATGAGCTGGGTGTTCAGCTAGCCTATCAATGGACTGATAAGGCGGGGAGAATACCAAATATGTAATTGTCTTTCCAGGTGCAGTTAGGGAAGATTTCTACAACTCCTTTTAGCATGCAATTTTCTATTTCAATTCAAGTTTAATTTTACACGTAGGATGTTTTTGTAACTCTAACTTCTATCTAGGCTTCCTTTCTCCGTCTTCAGTGTCTGAAATTTGCCCTGATGGGTCTTTGTCAAATATAAGGAAGCAGGAGTGAGGTAACCTCGTTAACTTCCTCTTAACTTTGTATTTGGTAAGTAAATTTTATATAAACTTATAAATTTAATTTCCTTCGGCCTTTAAACTGTTCTTTAACTTGGTCACTTTGTAGAATGGATTAGGCGCTGCTTCCTGTGGTCCTAGGCCCACTTAGGTACTTCATGTAAGCTTTTCTGGAGTGTTTGGATTTTAGCCTCCATTCATTTGTTCTTGGCCTTTTCATAAATGTAACATTATTGTTTTTCCTCCATTTCGCGCCCGCGTAGTATGGGCTTTCTGTTTTTTCTAATTTTGGATCTTTCGATCTGTTTTATCTTGTAAATTAACTTGTAAATAAAGAGTGTACTTAGGTTTTAAGCAACAGATTGTTGTCCCTTGATCGTAATATTGCTTTCTAGGTCTTTTGTAATATTTTTTTTGTCAAATGAACAGTTGGGTTTGAGTCTGTGATGGTATGAGAAGCTACGGCTTCTTAACTTAATATTTCAGGAATAATTTGGTAAACTGTACAGGCCGGCCTAAATGTGACTGTGTATGATCTTGTAAAAGTCAAGATGAACTGATTATTATGATAGGTATCTAAGCTTCCTTATTTGCATTTTGCTCGGGGCTTCGCCCTCAGCTACTGTAAGGTACTCGACACTTCTGACCACTAAATATGGGATTTATTACCTCACTCCGAAGTGCTTTGGTGTAATGTGCTCACAGCTTTTGGGCTGTTCCTTGGATGTAAAGTTATTGAACTTTCGTTAAATATTGTTGTTACCCGAGCTCTTAGCTCAAGTGTTATATAGTCTATTCATTGTTATTGTAATTTTATATTGTTAATTATGTGAAAAGAGAAAGAAAGTAAAAAAATCTCAGATTATTAATCTGTTTCCCTGAACTTTATTTTTTCTTTATCCACCCATTCATCCTTCACGCTTCTTTCCCTCTTAGCTCCACGAGAAATCTGTACAGTTATTATATTCCTCCACATAGGGTTGGCGTCAGGAAAGGCATTCATCCGTAAAAAGGCCAAACCCATGTGTGTTACAGAGTTCGCACCAGTGTGGGAAGAAAGCGGTAGTAGAAGACGTACTGCACTAATGTGAGTTTTGAAATGCTGTCATTTTTTTTCAACATTCTGCATGTCTCCCCTCAGTAAATCATTAACACGCTGTGTTTAATCATCCTCGGCCTCCCTTTTCTTCTCTTATCCTTCACGGTGTGTCTAATATTCTCCTAAGTAACCTAGCTTCCTCAAATGATCGCACCACCGAAGCCGATTCATTTCCACTTAAACGAATGTCACTGAATGTTTGAAGTTAAACCAAAGCCGGGTTTTATCTGCTTGGGAGGTATTCTTTTGATAATTAAAATGAAGTGCCATAAAACATGAAATGCAAGAAACATATAATAGCTTTTCATTCCCACCAATGTTCCTACCTATTTGTGCCAGAAATCATTCTGTCTGCAGTCAATCAACCATGAATGATCCGCATTTACGACTGACGCCCAGGTGGTAGAGCTCCCATCAATTGTTTGCCAAGCCTTTTCTTCTATGATTTCAAAGAACTCGGAAATTTATCCAAAATTTCCCTTGATAATTTATTCCAATTCCTTACTCCTCATCATACAAATCACTATTTGCCCTAATTTACCCTCTTGAATTCCAAATTGGTCTGTCCTACTCAAGCTTATTTACCTAATAATGCCATTCCACGCCATCTCTCCACCGACAGCTCCGAACACATTTTCGTAACACTACTCTTTGGTCTGAAATCACCAAGATCAAATTGTGCTGCTCTCCTTTCGATCTTCACCAGTTCTCGTATCAAGTAATCTTGGTGAGGGTCCCGTACAGTGCAACCAAACTCAAATTGGGGTCTTACCAAAGACTTATAAACCCTCTCCTTTAAAACCTTACTACAACCCCTAAATACTCCCATAACTAGGGGCCGGGTGTTTATAAGGAGTAATAGGTTAGAATGCAAACTTACTGAAGCGATTAACAAGTATAGTCTATCAGCACAACAGTAATGCTATGAGGTTTGCATGAACATTAGGGGTTCTACTGGGCCAAACCCCCATTGTTTACGCAAACCTTATAGCACTACCGTCGTGCAGGTAGACTATACTTGTTACTCGCTTCAGTAAGTTTGCATTCTAACCTATTACTGCATAAACATCCGGGCCCTACTTATAACCATGCAAAAAGATCTGTAAACTTTCTTAACAACCTCGTTAATACGATCACCCCAAAGGGACTTACATTTTTCCACATCAACACAGTCAATAAAACTGAGAGGACTTTTCCTCTTGGTGAAACTTACAACCTGACTTTTCATCCCATTTACCATCATACCATTGTCTGCTGACCATCTCATAATGTTATCTAGATCTTCTTATAGTCACTCACAATCCTGCAACTCATTTATTACTCTATACAGTTTAACATCTTCCATATCCTTATCTGTGATTCCAGTTCTTTCCGCGTATCATATACATGTATACAGGGTGAAGCGAAATTCGCGCACTCGGGCGTCGCAGCGCGACTCCTCACATGCCAGCAATAAAAAAATATCTCTCACAAAAGTTCGTCCTGCGAGTATATCCGGGAGAAAAAGGACGTTGAAGAGTGGCAATCTGGCAACACTGTAACCACATGTAGGCTAACTACCTCTGTCAGCACACCATAGTCGTGCTGTACAGTTGGTGCAGTGGATAGAGTCCCGGTTAGCATGCAGGTGCTCGAGGCGGTCGATCCTGGATTGAGGCGTATGTTTTTTATTTCGTAAATGTAGTCCAGGTGGTATGGTATCTGGCACCTTAATTGTCAACAGCGATTGCAGCGTGTCCTATAGAAACCATTTGCACTTACATACTACGATCCTAGAAATGGACGAACATTCATTTTCATTGGTCAGTTTTGAAAGACGCCCTTTCAACGTCGTGGGCGTGAATTTGTTCGTACCTCTTCATCTACTAGATGCGTTGCAGCGTGTTCAGCTTTACTAAATTTTGTAAATGTAGGATACATGTGACCTAAGAAACGTTGTCTTACTGTATTACAGTACGTAGTGTCCGATGGAAATTAGCAAAAAAAAGTGCGCCTCGACCCTGGATCGAACCCTCGAGCTCCTGCATACTAACCAAAAAACTCTATCCACTGCACCAACTATATATCACGATTAGGCTGTGCTGACAGAGGTAGTTACCCTGCATGTGGTTACAGTGTTGCCAGATTGCCACTCTTCAACGTTCTTTTTCTTCCGGATATACTCGCAGGACGAACTTTTGTGAGATACATTTTTTTTTTTGCTGGCATGTGAGGAGTTGCGCTGCGACGCCGCCCGAGTGCGCGAATTTCGCTTCACTCTGTATATAAGAAAGCATAAAGGTCCAATAATACCGCCGTCTGGACCCCACACTTAATCATTACAGGATCAGATAACGCTTCACGCCACTCTAATTTTTTGAGATAATTATTTTTTAGAAATATCGATCCATTCAACCATTATTTTTCTAGTCCAATAGCCCACATTTTCTTCAGCAATCCCCCATTATCTACCTTAAAAACCTCGGAAAGGTCAATAGTGATACAGTCCATTTCACCTTCTGAATTTAAAATATCTGCTATATCTTGCTGGAATCCTTCCAGTTGAGCCTCACTGGAATAAACTTTCCTAAACCTGAACTGCCTTGTATTAGCTTAGTTAGTATTCCACAAACGTGTCTAATATAATCAGAAAGAATGTTTTCTCAGAGGTTACAAACAACACATGACAAATGACTGGTCTAAAATTACCCACTTTATGTTTAATACACTTTCCCTTGTATACTGGTGCTACTAGTTCAATTCTCCATTCATTTGGTATCGCTATTTCATGCAAACAGTAGTCAAAATTTTTAGATACGGCTATATCCCAACCCATTGCCTTTAATATATCCTCAGAAATCTTATCAATCCCAGCTGTCCTTCTAGCTTCACACTTTTGTATCTTTTTGTAAATGGTTTTAATATCCGAGGTCAATTTCAGTAATTCTCTGTAATTAATCGCCTCCGCTATCCAACTACCTTCACATACTGCAGATCGAATACTTCTGCCTTATGTAAGTCCTCACATATGCACTCCCCTTCTTCATTAATCATCCCTGGAATGTCCTTCCTGGAAAATGTTTCCGCCTTAAAGTACATATACATATCCTCCCATTGCTTGCTAAAATTCATATGCCTGCCATTTATGGTTTCCAACTTGTAAATTTATAAATCTATTAAATTACTTACCTGTCTGTTCATTTCCTTAAGATACATCTACAGGTTAACACTAAAAATGTTATGTCATCCTTGTTTAACTTTCTGCTTCATATAATGTCATCACCGCTCCCTAGTCCACCCCATTTCCCTGAATGTACCTTTCTATAACTCTTCTAAACAAACCCCCTGCCGGGCTGAGTGGCTCAGACGGTTGAGGCGCTGGCCTTCTGACCCCAACTTGGCAGGTTCGATCCTGGCTCAGTCCGGTGGTATTTGAAGGTGCTCAAATACGTCAGCCTCGTGTCGATAGATTTACTGGCAGGTAAAAGAACTCCCGCGGGACTAAATTCCGGCACTTCGGCGTCTCCGAAAACAGTAAAAGTAGTTAGTGGGACGTAAAGCAAAAAACATAATTACTAACAAACCCCCTAACTTATATGTAGGATTGGGGTTCAGGTGAAGGCCATCTGAACATAGATCCTTATCTCGTAGGCACCCATTAGGATCTGCATACTCACTCGTAATATCCCAGATACCCATTCCAAGGTCTCATTTAAATCCACAATCACACTCCAGTTACTATCCCTCCTACACTGAATCCCACTGATAACAATCTCTGCTTCCCTAAACATGTTCCATGTCACCGTAACCGCGTCCCACACCTCCCCAACTATGTTAGTACTTATTACTGCTTGCCTTACGTTATTGGTAACAACGTGGAAAATTATTTCTTTCTCCTTACCATACCCGTTCCCCTATAATTTCCTCAACTGTATAACACTCTACCCTGGTTCCATTTCCATCACACATGCGTAACAATTGAGTTATCCATGACTACCCACCTCATTAGACTCCATCCTCTCCCGGTCTCCTACTTCCTGCTCCCTATTCTCCCTCTCACTATCCTGTTCCACTTCCCCCTTCCTATCCTCTATTCTACGTTTCCCTTTCTTTTTGCCTCGCACCTCTTCTGTAACATTTCCCCCTGCTGATCTACCTGCAGTGATTCATACCGATTCCTCACCGAAACCCCTCCCTGAGGAAAACCTTTATCCCTCTTTCTCCTGCCCCTCTTCTCCATAACTTCTCCTTCTCCTCTTTTCCGCAACTTCTCCCCTTGCCTGCCTATTGCATCGTGTATATTGGTTTAATTACAAACATTCAGTGACATTCGTTCAAGTGGGAATGAATCGCCATGAAGGGTAAGATAAATAGAGGAAGGCCGAGTATGATTAAACCCAGTGTGTTTATGATTTAATGACGGGAGACATGGAGAATAATGAATAATAAATGACGGCATTTCAAAATTCACAATAGTGCAGTACCGCTTTCACCCCACACTGGTACGAACTGTGTGATACATGTGGATTAACACTGACTGAAGTACGGGGCATGGAGAATCATTGAGGTTTCAACTTTTAGTGTGTGCTTGGTATAACTTCTTTAGTATTTTTCCTTCAATTGCCAATACAAAATGAACAAATTTGTGACGAAACGAAGTGAATCAGTAAATAAAACAGGTACAATGACAGTTATGTAAAATACTGATTAATTTCATCACATGGTAAGCCACAGCAAGTCCTACCTGCCGAAAGTATGGAACCATCAAGGTTAGCACGGCATTTGGAAGCCAAACACTCGTTTTTAAAATACAATCCGTCGGACATTTTCGAATGAAAAGTACACGTTTTGAAAGGACAACAAACAACGAGAATCCACTCCGTGGATAAGCTGCCAGGGGACTGGCCTCCTGTTGACGGCGCCCCGCGTTCTATTCCTGGCCAGGTCGATATTCTTCTACATGCACAACTTCACAAATCACGCTCGGAAGGGCGACCCCAGAAAAGGAGGCAAAACTTGAAATAAGCCACGAAAGGTTGGATTAAACTCATAAAAGTAAGATTTTCGATTTAACTTTTAAAATTAAGATGTTCCTAGACATTGGTTTTTATGCGTTCTTATAATTTTGTGTCTAACAATTATGCCATATAGTTGTGTTTTGATATGTGTTTCTCTAATCCCTTCGTGCATGTTATTTTTATTTCGTGATCCCAATTTATATGAACACGAACACTTCTGGAAGTCGAGGCCCCCAGTTTGACTACGTTTCATAAACATGTGATTGGGTAGACAATGTAAAACGAACACATTATATAGATAGATATGTTTATTTTAGAAAAAACATTATAAATAATTGCTACTGACAGTTGTACAGAACTAAAAGTATTGATGGCAGCGTGTCTCAGTTAGCTGGAGACAGCCCAAACCGAAGAGACCTCAGCAACTCTTGACTTGGGAATCCTTTGCTGTTCCTGAAACAAAATGTAGAACTCGAATTAACTTTTGTGCACAACGAAACAACTACAGTATCTGTAGTACACCCGCCGTTGACGGGATAGACGTAACGCCATCCAGCGGATGGTAGCAGAAAAATCAGACACCACTGTAATGTTATTGTTCAGTGACAATAGTGTAATGCTTTTGTTAAGTGACAGTAGTGTAATGTTATTTTTCAGTGACAGCAGAGTAATGCTACTGTTAAGTGACAACAGTGTAACATTATGGTTTTGTTAGAGCAGTGTAATGTTATTGTTAAGTGACAGGAGTGTAATATTATTGTTAATTGACAGCAGTGTAAAATTATTGTTCAATGACAGGATTGCAATGTTATTGTTAAGTGACAGCAAAGCAACGGTATTTTAGTTACAGCAGTGTAATGTTATTATTGAGTGACAATAGTGTAATGGTATTGTTTAGTTACAGCAGTGTAATGTTATTGTTAAGTGAAAATAGTGTAATTTTATTGTTAAGTGACAGCAGTGTAATGTTATTGTTTAGCGAAAATAGTGTAACGGTATTGTTTAATTACAAAAGTGTAATGGTATTGTTTAGTTCAGCAAAGTAGTGTTATTTTTAAGTGACAGCAGTGTAATGTTATTGTTAAGTGACAACAGTGTAATATTATTGTTTATTTACAGCTACGTAAGGTTATTGATAAGTGACAGCAGTGTAATGTTATTGTTAAGTATATAATAATTTCGTGTGGCTATTTCTAGCCGGGTGCAGCCCTTGTAAGGCAGACCCTCCGATGAGGGTGGGCGGCATCTGCCATGTGTAGGTAACTGCGTGTTATTGTGGTGGAGGATAGTGTTATGTGTGGTGTGTGAGTTGCAGGAATGTTGGGGACAGCACAAACACCCAGCCCCCGAGCCATTGGAATTAACCAATGAAGGTTAAAATCCCCGACTCGGCCGGGAATCGAACCCGGGACCCTCTGAACCGAAGGCCAGTACGCTGACCATTCAGCCAAGGAGTCGGACGTATTGTTAAGTGACAATAGTGTAATGGTATTGTTGGTTACAGCAGTGTAATGTTATTGTTAAGTGACAATAGTGTAATGTATTGTTTAGTTATAGCAGTGTAAAGTTATTGTTAAGTGACAACAGTGCAATGTTATTGTTAAATGACAGGAGTGCAATGTTACTGTTAAGTGACAACAGTGTAATGTTATCGTTAACTGACAGGAGTGTGATTTTATTTTTATGTGACAGCAGTGTGATATTAATGTTAAATGACAGGAGTGTAATGTTATTGTTAAGTGAGAAAAATGAAATGGCGTATGGCTTTTAGTGCCGGAAGTGTCCGAGGACAAGTTCGGCTCGCCAGGTGCAGGTCTTTTCATTTGACGCCCGTAGGCACCCTGTGCGTCAAAATGAGGATGAAATGATGACGAAGACGACACGTACACCCAGCCCCCGTGCCAGGGAAATTAACCAATGATGGTTAAAATTCGCGACCTTGCCGGGAATCGAACCCGGGACCCCTGTGACCAAAGGCCAGCACGCTAATAATCACTTAGCCACGGAGCCGGACATTGTTAAGTGACAACAGTGTAATATTACTGTTTAGTTACAGCATTGCAGTCTTATTGTTAACTGACAGCAGTGTAATGTTATTGTTATGTGACAGCAGTGTAATATTGTTTAGTTACAGCAGTGTAATGGTATTGTTAAGTGACAGCAGTATAATATTATTGTTTAGTTAAAGCAGTGTACTGTCATTGTTAGCTGACAACAGTGTAATGTTATTGTTAAATGACAGGAGCATGGGCGCCCGCAAGGGGGGGGGGGGGCAAGGGGGGCGCTTGCCCCCCCCCCTGGAATTTTAAAAATTTGATGTTCAATTGTTTAATATCATACCAGATTATTTCATAAACTGAACTTACTGACAGTCATTTAGCATATGTTATATTCGCAAATTTCTGTAAACAATTTAATGTTGCTGACGTTATATTGGTATTTATATTCAAGAAAATTGTTAGTGTGCCCCCCCTTGGAAAAGATCCTGCGGGCGCCCATGGACAGGAGTGTAATGTTATTGTTAAGACAACAATATAATATTATTGTTAGGTGACTGCAGTGTAATGCTATTTTTAAGTCACAGCAGTGTAATATTATGGTTTAGTTGCAACAATGTAATGCTTCTGTTAAGTGACAACAGTGTAATATTATATTTTAGTTACAAAAGCGTAAGAGAAATGAGGGGTAGGGGAGGAGGTACAGAGGTGTGGCACGCGGCAGGCAGTGCGCCGGCTACCATTGGCCAGCCGGTATTCATTACTGTTCGCGCGGAACTTGAAATGTCGCAACTTTTAGACCCCTTAGTTAACGGCCTAATGAATGTCGGCACCCAAAATTGATGCTGACATCTTTTTACGTGTACCTCAATGTCTTTTCCAAGTTTCATCGCGATCGGAGACTTAACCATTGCCGATGTTCGCTCGGGAGTGTAACACAGCACAGCTGTAAACGATACCTGCCCTTGCCATCTCTCGCAATACCACGGCACTCTCCTCACAAAACACAAAACACCTGCACCAAATTATTGAAAAATTATCGTATTTTACTTAGAAAATGATATTTCGTTGATTTGCAGTGCACCAGACATTGTACTATGCATACATTTTTTTGAACATTTAACTTTCATCACACATTTATTCGACAACAATGTATAATGCCGCCGGGCTGAGTGACTCAGACGGTTGAGGCGCTGGCATTCTGACCCCAACTTGGCAGGTGGTATCTGAAGGTGCTCAAATACGTCAGGCTCGTGTCGGTAGATTTACTGGCACATAAAGGAACTCCTGCGGGACTAAATTTTGATGAACATTTTAGTTATTATTAGGTTGCAGTACACTTTCTAAATGTTCCGCTATAGTTTCGTAACATTGCAAGTTAATCTTTTCAACAAAGAATATTCGTTTGCATGCAGGTAATAGGGAAACGGAGCATGAAAAACAATACCAAGGACTTTTGGTGCCCACAACGTAGTGCAATCCAACACAGCCAATTCTTTAAATACAAATTTGTTCCCATTAACCTTAAAGCCTTGAACATCAACGATAAATGTTCTTGGCATCATGAAGTAAAAGCAGACCACTCACCAGAACAGAATATTATCAATTAAGTCGTGCCTTGCCTATACCTAATATCTTATTTAGAACTCATGTCCAACACACTTCTGTGAACGGGTTCGAGCATAATTTTATGTTATTGCGGTCATCTATATTAGCGCACTGTATCCAGTTGAGGTAAAACCAATCGCCAACCTGTACATAACGAAAGTTACAGGAAAGTTCACTCCCGATCATTTACTGTAAGTCTCATTCATTTTCACCGTAAGAGATATTGTGATTGATATATTCTCGAATTCAAACTTTTATGGCTATTCATCTCTTAAAGGACGTGGTTATATGTGCCGCCTAGCATCAAGTTGAGTTTTCCCATACATTATAACGATAATAATAGTCCGACTCCACGCCCGAATGGTCAGCATACTGCCCTTCGGTTCATAGTGTCCCGGGTTCGATTCCCGGCCGGGTGGGGTATTTTAATAGCTCGGGCTTGGGGATTGGGTGCTTGTGTTTGTCCCAACACTATGTATAGGTCTATTTGCTTGTTTTCACCACTAAAGAGTAGCAGGTTTTCGTTATTATTTCTATCAGTACCACGAGTAGAATCGTACCGTACATTATGTTAACTTATATTATGTTAACATAAATATGGAGTTAGATAATACAATTTTGTCTAGCCATCGGTTAACTAGTCATATTTTCTATCATCTGCGTGTATTAAGATTATATACATACCGATAAGCCATGTATAGAAAAGTACATTTCGATGTATATTTTGATGGTTCTGCGTTGCATATTCTGATATTTAAAACCATGCAGCCTGGGATAAAGTACTGTTAATTCTTTAATTTTAAATGTAGGCTAAGTTCACAGTCATCAAACACATTATACAATACAATACCTATACTATCTTATGCCATATGTATTACAATATAAATGTTATTATAGACTTACCTACCTACACAGAATTTCTAACCTGTTCAATAATTGTGACTTGTAGGCCTATACCACGTATAAATCTAAATTTTGTAGTCTTACGTCAGGAAGTACGACACTGAATATAAGAAAAACTGATAGGTATTTATACACACAGCGTAAACAAAATAAATAACATCTAAACACATTGAACCACTCTATTCTTAATTGAAACAACAATAATAATATCACTCTCCTTCATCCCTCAGCTGATTGAGAACTTGGCTAAAACATGGCGGCTGGACTGGACTTGGCAACACTGTACATATAAAGTCACTGTAGTTTCCTGACAAGGGGTCGGGAGATTGCATGAACAAATATAGCATCCAATAACCTACTTTACCTTAAGTTTCATTAATATTGTCCTGAGGTAGGTAAGGTCGGCGGATATAGAGTGGGACTCGGCCCACAAGTGGTCCGACAGCTCTGCACTCCGACCAGCCAACCGAGCAGAGGAGGGGTGGCTCTACGCCTCTGTATTCGGGAGACGGAGAGGGGCTGCTTCCCACCGTCGGCAGGCCTGAGAATGGTTTTTCATTCTCCTGCACTAAGGTGAATGCCGGGACAGTTCCTAGTATAGGCTGCGGCCGCATCCCCTCTCACCTGCATCGCACATCTCCTGGCCCGAGAGACGGCGTCACCGTCTAGAAAGCCCGCCTCCGCCTTCAGTTGAGGAATGAAACCATTTAGCAGTAGCGGGTAAATCTTCATTATTGCAATTACCATTGAGATCATGTTTATACTATTGGTAATGTTTAGTGACTTTTATTAGTAACTATTCGAGTTGGCACCGATGATGGCGAGGGGTAGAGAAGTTCCGCGATGTTTTTATTCAAAACGCTATAAAATGCTAAATTTGTGATTTCAAGACGCTCTTGACATTTTGAAAATTAATTATCTGTGAAAAAATGGAGTCGACTTTAGAGAATATGTCTATGCCTCTCTGTTCATATTAGTCACATAATAATAATAATAATAATAATAATAATAATAATAATAATAATTGTACCGGGCGGTACACCTCCACTCCGCTAATTTAAAATGTGCGCCTGTTGAAACTCCTCTGCGGGAGGAAGTCTGAACTTTATTGACGGTATTAATTTTCTATCTTCTCAGAAGATGTCACTACCTGTAAATTTTGGAGTTTTAGAACTGTGTCATTTTTGATGTGTTTTTGTTTCGCTTGAAGTAAGAAGTGTGAACTTTCTCTTCTAGAGGACACTACTGAAGATCTACAATAGTGCAACCTAGTGCGGAGTCAAAGAACTATTTTTTTGGAGAAAATTTAATTTCAAGAGTTTGTTCTTTGTTAAATTTCTTTCTGTCATTGTTTAAGTTGGCAATATTTACCCCTTTCTTCCCCTTGTTATGAATGTATCCAATCCCGAAATTCTTCTGGTGTATCTTCCCCCAACTTGTATCGGTTGCGGGGTCCTAGCCAATAAAATAATTGTGGGCGGGTGTTTTCATTCCCCTAACGCCTAGAACCTTCCACGAGAGGATATAAACTGCTGATTTTTGGGTCTCTGCGCCACTTTTGTTCCATCTTTCAGTGTGTTAAGTACATAGCAGGGGGCGGGAAGCGCCTCTTTCTTCGGCAGCGGTCAACAACAAGGTAATGGCCGATTAATAACTTCTTTCTTTGCTAGCTCAGCAGTTTAACTTTCGGGGCGGGTTCTAAGCGTTCAACCATGTAACCTTTTCCTAAAATGTAAAAACAACTGGTATCTATTCTATTTTCAAAAGACATATCGGGATAGAGAGTGCTTAACCCTCTCGAGCTCCCACTCACATCGTCTTGAGGTGAACTTATTTTTCTCAACCAATTCTTCCGTAATGTAATGTAAATTGCTATTAAGTCACCTCTGTAGTATGGGATTAGCCCTTGTATTAACGGCCTAGTGCCAAGTAGGTCTTAAGCAAAGTGTATTAGGAGTGCAAGTTCGCCTCCTCTCAAATTGTATTTTAGAGGTCATGCATTAACCTTCTTATCATTTAACAGACCTCAGTAGGTTGGGTATTTTACCCCTGTGTATATGTCCTTTGAGGACAGCTTAAAGGTGGAGTTCGGAGTGGCCTATGATAGGCTTGTATTTTAGGGGGAAGTTGCCCTTTCTTGAAAATTGTGTTTCTGCCTCAAGGAGGCTTTTGGGTGTAATTGGAAGCAAATGTTTCTGGCATGTTTGGGGGTTTTCGGCCCCTTTGTTGTATGGTGTTCATTGTAAGGTTGGGCTCATTGCTCAAGAATTATGTTTCTGACTTTTGAAGCCCCAAATGGGGTACCTATGTAAATGTATTTTTCAATCGTGTTTCGGCTACTAAGTACCTGTTCTATTTGTTGTTACCTAATTTTGAAAAGAAAATATAACCTTGTTAAATTTTAAAATTAATTTCACTTTAGTAGCTTGAGACCTATTCACCACCCAGCACCTTCTTTCATGCATAACTACCACAAAAACACGGTAACAAGTGGTAGCAGAGCGTGGTTGAATGGGTCTCAATTTAGCCCCTTTTGACGGATACACATTGTTTTGATCCGAACTCTAACCATTTTCTCAGTTGCTGGAATTTTTTGACTTTTTCAAAATTGTTCTGGCATCATGCCAGGCCCTCGCGATGTTCTCCATCTTAATTATTTGCGCAAAGAGGAGTTGATCTATGAATTAACTATCAGAAATGTGCAATCTGGAGGCACGGTTGCAGTAGACACTAACAAGCTTAGAGAGTCCCTAGATTTGCCCATTTCCATCCCCAATTTGGGAGAGAAAGAAATTGATGACTCTCTTTCCACGATCGTCGAGAATATTACTGGGCTAGCTTCTGTAGTTAGTTTTTTTGATGAAAATGATCCGTCTCCTAATCAAATTAAGCGTGTGCAAGGCAGGCTATATCATTTTTCGAATAGGGTTAACGATCTGTTGTCTCTAAAACTGAATGACGTTCAGAGGAAGGAAGCTAGTACGCTCCTGGAAAATATTTCCGAATTATCTAGTAAGGTCACTCTATTGTTGACTGGGGAAGTTCCTCCCAAATCTGATCAACCCACCATAGTGAATGCAGGTAGTGAGGAAGCGCCTCCCAAGGGAGAAGTTAATAGGATAACCGTTGCTGCTCAAACTATCTCTGCCCCATTGGACAACGAGCCTGAACGCCGTGCATCGTTGAGTAACATCCGTTCTGAATTAACTTCCTTGCCATTGAAACCTTTACCTACTATGTCACCCGGGTTTAGCAGCTTGCCTCATCCATTGGCAATGTTGCTCAGAGGTATCTCTAAGTTTTCGGTTAATACCACCAGTGAAGTAATTTCATTTTTAAGATTTCTGGTTGAATTTCAGGATCATGCCCTCGTGTTTTCTCTTTCTCCATGTCAAATTTTGCAAATCATCTATCCTTATGCTATTGGTATTCTCTCTGATAAAATCGTAAGAGCCATTGCCGAGCAATCATCTATCGAGGATTTCCATGCCCACTTGCTAGCTAACTTCATCCCGGCTAGGGCCAGGTCCTCCCTTATTCAGAAGTACTATTATCGTGTACAGCGCTTGGATGAAAACTTGGCTGATTTCATACAGGACATTAAGTTTTACACTAGGGTGTTTGCCCTTCATTTTCCTGAAGATCAGATTGTACAGGCTATTGTAGAAGGCATTTCACCATCTTATAGGTCATACTTGTGTTTCGCGGCGTGCCCGCAAACTTTCTCTGAACTTGAAGCATTGGCCGTCTCAGCGGAAGGAGTTAGGTACGCCGATTCCTTGCGTGTGGCAAAAGAACCCCCTCCTTCGTTTAGTAATACTCGGCCTCCACCTCGCCGACCAGTCACACCCCGTAAATGTTATGCTTGCGGGTCGCCTGACCATCTTCGCAATAAATGTCCATTGGTCAAAAGTAGTAGGGCAAATAATGGAGCTGGTTCAGCACAAGGCTGTTTTAAATGTGGGGCCTTCTCACATATCGCCAAGAATTGCCCAAACTCGAATAGCACCCCCTCCTGCTCAACTTCTGGTGCAAATTCTACCTATGCCAATAATAAAAAGTGACTAGTGGCTTCGGCTGAGTCGACTAATCCATCTTCCCGAGACTCAGCCCCTGGTAAACAGGTTGTAAATTCAGGGAACGAGCAATTTTCAAATTTATCTTTTGAAGGTCCCAAAGAGTGTCTTAGGATTGCGGCGGATTCCCCCGCACCGGTTCCTTTTCTTAAGATTGAGTTAAATAACGAGCCTATTACAGCTCTCTTAGATTCAGGCAGTGTTTGTTCGATTATTTCGGCTGAATGGTATTCTAAATTGAAATCTGTTTGTTAACTACCTGACTATGTCTCATCTCCTGTGCAATATGTCTCGGCTAATTCATCCCCATTAGAAATTCTAGGTTCCTTATTGGTCAAAATTCGTATTTTTAAATTCACTTGGAGAGTTAAATTGTTTGTGGCCAAGCTCTTGTCTTGCCCCATTATATTGGGAGCGGACTTTATTTCTCACACTGGTCTTGTGCTCGATCTGCAGAGTAGGTCTTGCACTTTCAAATTTGCCTCTAATTGTAACATCCCTTTATTAAAGTGTAACTCTGCATCATGTTCTTCTATTTCGCCTACCCAGGATGAGATGTTGTTAGACCTTAGACATCTACCTGAGGAGCAGGCTGATAGTATTCGCAAATTGTGTCAGTCGTTTCCCGAGGTGTTTTCTGATACTCTTGGTGTTACTGACCTGATCGAATACAAAATTGAGGTCACGGATTCGATTCCTGTCCGTTTTCCACCGTATAGGCTATCTCCACCTAAAATGAAGGCTCTGAAAGAAATTATCGATCAGATGTTGAAGGATGGTATTATTAGGCCCTCTAAGTCGGCGTATTCTTCGCCTATTTTTCTAGTTCCGAAACCCCAAGGAGGCTTCAGGCCTGTCATTGATTATAGGGCTCTCAATCGGAAGGTGGTGTTGCAATCTGTGCCCCTTCCTGACCTTCATTCTTGTTTTTCATGGTTTCGTAAGGCCAAGTTCTTTACTATCTTGGACTTAAATCAGGCCTACAATCAAATTCCCCTTGCCGAAGAGTCTAAACACCTTACAGCGTTTGCCACGGACTGGAATTTATATGAATACAACCGCGTGCCTTTCGGGCTCCCCACGGGAGCAGCTGTACTCACTAGGCTATTAGATAGGGTCTTCTCCGACATCAAATTTGAGTACCTATATCACTACTTGGATGATGTCGTCGTATTTTCAGAGACTTTTGAAGAGCATCTAGATCATCTGCGAGAAGTTCTCGATCGCCTTCGTAAGGCTGGGTTAACGGTTAAGTTGTCCAAGGTTGCCTTTGCTAAGCCCTCTATGTCTTTCCTAGGGCATATTGTGTCACCTGATGGTGTAGCTGTCGATCATTCTAGAACACAGGCCATCCGTGATTTTAAACCTCCCAAGGACATTAAAGGCATCGCCAGGTTCATTGGTATGGTAAATTTCTTCAGGAAGTTTATTCCTAATTTCGCTAATAGAGCGGCACCCTTAAATCTTCTTCGTAGAAAAGGCATCAAATTTGAGTGGGGACCTTCTCAACAAGCCGTTTTTGAAGACCTTAAATTAGCACTTTGTAATGCCCCTGTACTTGCTATGCCTGATTTCTCGAAGAAATTCATCGTCCAAACCGACGCGTCGTCGTCAGCTGTAGCGGCAGTCCTTCTTCAAGAGACTGAACTAGGGAGGCGACCCATCGCCTATGCATCTAGGACCTTGTCGGCTCAAGAAGCCAAGTATTCCATCTATGAGCTCGAAGGTTTGGCAGTCTTATTCGCCTTAGAGAAGTTCCGTCTCTATCTGGAACATGTTAAATTCGACCTGGAGACAGATAATCAAGCCTTAAGCTGGGTCTTAGGTAGGCCGCGTCGTACTGGTCGTATAGCCCGTTGGGCCATCCGTATTTCTGCCTTCCAATTCGATGTCAGGCATATCAGAGGTACTGAAAATGTTGTTGCTGATGGGCTCAGTCGTATGTTTTCAAACGACGTTGAGAACCATGAACCGGTCGACCGTTCATCACCTCCCGAGTCCACACTATTTGATGTTAATGCCATCTTAACTGATGCCCCCATGCTCTTTAGGGATATCGAGAAATACCAACATGAAGATCCGACGCTGGCTCCGATAATGGAAACCCTTTCTTCTGGGGAACATGTTGTCCCTTATGTTCTGAGGAATGGTGTTTTATGTTGCCCTTCGAGGCATGATAAGATGATGAAAGTTGTCGTTCCAGCTGTTCTTGTGCCTATGATCTTCAAGTATTATCATGAAACCCCATTAGGAGGGCATCTGGGTATCTTTAAAACTCGTGAAAAGATTCGTGAAATGTTCATCTGGAAAGGTATGGACGGTGAAATCCGTGAACTAGTAAAGGCTTGTAAATCCTGTTTGATTAGTAAACCAACCATGTCCACCAAGGTAGGCCTTTTGTCTTCGCATCAAGCATCGCGCCCCATGGAACCCCTGTATATTGATTATGTAGGACCCTTCCCCCAGTCGAAGGGAAATGCCAACAAATTCATCTTTGTATGTGTAGATTGTTTTACCAGATTTTCCTGGTTATTTCCGACTAAGCTGGCTACCGCTCAGTCCACCATTACTTGCCTAAATTCTATTTTTGCTTCTTTTGGTCCGTGCCAATATATTGTATCTGATAATGCTAAGGCTTTTACATCTAATTTATTTCGTAAATTCTGTTTTGACTTATCCATCTCTCATGTAACTACTTCGGCGTATTACCCTCAACCATCTCTGGCTGAACGGGTTAATCGTAATCTCAGGTCCGCACTGATTGCCTATCATCATGATGATCATTCCAGGTGGGACACGTCCCTGCATTGGTTAGCTTTTGCTTTGAATTCGGCGGTTCATGAATCACATAAATTCACTCCAGCTTCTTTGATGTTCAAGTTTGTTCCCAACTCGCCGCTCTCTAACCTCTGGTCTCTGAGTGACATTCTACCCGAGACAATAGATCCGGATAATATTAAAGATCTTTGGAAGAAGGCTAAAGCCAATCTTAAAGTGTCTCACGAAAAGGTCAGGGAAAGGTATGATCGTGGACGGAGACCCACCACTTTGAATGTAGGTGACCAGGTAATGGTCAAGAATTTTGTTCCCGCGGGCAAGCTTGCCCCCAGATTTCATGGGCCTTGTATCATTCTCGATTTTCTTACGCCAGTTACGTTGTTAGTAAGCAATCCAGCCACCGAGAGGATATTTAGGGTTCACCTGTCACAGGTGAAACCAGTGTAAATTTTGTATCAACTTGCTTCATATAATTTGAAAGGAATATGAAGGTTATTTTTTTTTTTGAGTTCAACTTTTAGGCTTTCTGCCCCTTCTATAATATTTTGGTCTTATATGTAAGCCTCTTGTAAAACCTTCCCCGATCCGTTAAACTGCCATTCTGTCCTTGCCTCGGCCATTACCACGCTCCCGTCTCCTGCTTCAATACACACTGTGGCTTGATTTGAGTAAATGCCATGGATATCTGCACGCCGCTGACCCCTCAACCTCCTCACCAAGCCTGTGCCCTCAAAACAATGATGATGGTCCAACACAATTCTGCCGCCTAGCTTTAATGTTTCAGTGCCCCCGCAGCCGCGCGGCGCTGTGCCGCGGTTGGGTTCGAGGACGGGCCCCCTCGGCCCCAGCGAGGACGACATGTGCACGGCGAGCCGGAGCTCTCCTCCCGGCCAAGGCTGATGTGCGGCGCACGACCAGCTACTTGCCCGCAGCCTGTATATGTTAACCGCGGGCGCGGCGTGTTTCAACACCTCTGCTCCCCTCATAGTGCGGGCGAGCGGTATCTCAGGGTACTTGAGGGGTCCGAGCGGCCTCCCTTTGGACGCAAGCTGCAACGGCCGGTCTGGCCATCCAACTTAGCCTACACCAACTACATAGACATTCCTGTTCAACCTTAATACCGTTTCATGGGAATTCAACAGCAATATTTGGTGGACATTGCAAATTTTCCTTCACTTTTAAGTATAAAAAGTTATCTTCAGTAATTCAACTTCTACAAATATAAAGACTTTACTTCATCTGCAACAACAAAATTTTGAAACTGAATCAAACCAAATTAAGAAATCTTATAAATGCTTCTGCAATCAATCTTCATATCTACAGCATAACTTGGACCTTGTTTCAAACTGACTTCATGTGTCATCCCTGGAGGAACTTTTGGTGGGGGGGAGGTCTGTACCGGGCGGTATACCTCCACTCCGCTAATTTAAAATGTGCGCCTGTTGAAACTCCTCTGCGGGAGGAAGTCTGAACTTTATTGACGGTATTAATTTTCTATCTTCTCAGAAGATGTCACTACCTGTAAATTTTGGAGTTTTAGAACTGTGTCATTTTTGATGTGTTTTTGTTTCGCTTGAAGTAAGAAGTGTGAACTTTCTCTTCTAGAGGACACTACTGAAGATCTACAATAGTGCAACCTAGTGCGGAGTCAAAGAACTATTTTTTTGGAGAAAATTTAATTTCAAGAGTTTGTTCTTTGTTAAATTTCTTTCTGTCATTGTTTAAGTTGGCAATATTTACCCCTTTCTTCCCCTTGTTATGAATGTATCCAATCCCGAAATTCTTCTGGTGTATCTTCCCCCAACTTGTATCGGTTGCGGGGTCCTAGCCAATAAAATAATTGTGGGCGGGTGTTTTCATTCCCCTAACGCCTAGAACCTTCCACGAGAGGATATAAACTGCTGATTTTTGGGTCTCTGCGCCACTTTTGTTCAATCTTTCAGTGTGTTAAGTACATAGCAGGGGGCGGGAAGCGCCTCTTTCTTCGGCAGCGGTCAACAACAAGGTAATGGCCGATTAATAACTTCTTTCTTTGCTAGCTCAGCAGTTTAACTTTCGGGGCGGGTTCTAAGCGTTCAACCATGTAACCTTTTCCTAAAATGTAAAAACAACTGGTATCTATTCTATTTTCAAAAGACATATCGGGATAGAGAGTGCTTAACCCTCTCGAGCTCCCACTCACATCGTCTTGAGGTGAACTTATTTTTCTCAACCAATTCTTCCGTAATGTAATGTAAATTGCTATTAAGTCACCTCTGTAGTATGGGATTAGCCCTTGTATTAACGGCCTAGTGCCAAGTAGGTCTTAAGCAAAGTGTATTAGGAGTGCAAGTTCGCCTCCTCTCAAATTGTATTTTAGAGGTCATGCATTAACCTTCTTATCATTTAACAGACCTCAGTAGGTTGGGTATTTTACCCCTGTGTATATGTCCTTTGAGGACAGCTTAAAGGTGGAGTTCGGAGTGGCCTATGATAGGCTTGTATTTTAGGGGGAAGTTGCCCTTTCTTGAAAATTGTGTTTCTGCCTCAAGGAGGCTTTTGGGTGTAATTGGAAGCAAATGTTTCTGGCATGTTTGGGGGTTTTCGGCCCCTTTGTTGTATGGTGTTCATTGTAAGGTTGGGCTCATTGCTCAAGAATTATGTTTCTGACTTTTGAAGCCCCAAATGGGGTACCTATGTAAATGTATTTTTCAATCGTGTTTCGGCTACTAAGTACCTGTTCTATTTGTTGTTACCTAATTTTGAAAAGAAAATATAACCTTGTTAAATTTTAAAATTAATTTCACTTTAGTAGCTTGAGACCTATTCACCACCCAGCACCTTCTTTCATGCATAACTACCACAAAAACACGGTAACAATAATAATAATAATAATAATAATAATAATAATAATAATAATAATAATAATAATAATAATAATAATAATAATGAGAAAAAGATGGCAACGACTTGGTTATTCTACCTATTGACATATTACACTTCGTTATTTCACGTACACACAGCCCACCACACTGCGAACATCTATAGAAACACGTAAAAGTGATTATATCCCTCCACTAATCCACGTCAAATGTTAACGCCAATAAATTGGGTAAAAGGTGAGAAAGATTATTATTATTATTATTATTATTATTATTATTATTATTATTATTATTATTATTATTATTATTATTATTTGCTTTACGTTGCACCGACACAGATAGGTCTTATGGCGACGTTGGGATAGGAAAGGGCTAGGACTGGGAAGGAAGCGGCCGTGGCCTTAATTAAGGTACAGCCCCAGCACTTGCCTGGTGTGAAAATGGTAAACCACGGAAAACCACCTTCATGGCTGCCGACAGTGGGGTTCGAACCTCACTATCTCCCGGTTGCAAACTCACAGCTGCGCGCCCCTAACCGCATGGCCAACTCGCCCGGCATTATTATTATTATTATTATTATTATTATTATTATTATTATTATTATTATTATTATTATACCGGGCGGTACACCTCCACGCCGCTAATTCAAATATTGCGCCAGTTGAAACTCCTCTACAGGAGAAAGCCTGAACTTTAACAAACTGAATTAACTCAACGGTTTCTCGGAAGATGTCACTTTGGTAATTTTGAAGTGTTCTGAACTGTGTCTATTTCGATTGGTGTTTGTTTGCTCCGTATCAAGAAGTTGGGACATTCTCTAACAGATGTCTCTACCAAAAACTGTGATAACGCACTCTGGTGTAAAGGAATGTATTCTCCGGAAGAAATATTGTATTCCTAAGTTTTGTTTTTACTAAATTTTGTTCTGTGGTTTGTGGGTTGGCAATATAAATCCTTTCTTTCCGCCCGTTTTGAATGTAACCAATCAGGAATTTATATAATTAATTTTCCACCAATAAGGTGTTTCCTCCTCGTCTTGTGTATTAGTTTTTGCTGTTATCCAATAAAAACGAAAGGGTGTGTCTACTCATTCCTGAAAGGTCTCGAATGTTCCACGAGGGCATATAAACTGCTGATTTTCTTGTCTCGGGGCCACTTCAGTAACATCTTTCTTAGTGTGTGAATATGTAGCAGGGGGCGGGAAGCGCCTCTTTCTTCTAGCAGCAGGTCTTCTAAAAGGTAATGGCCTGTTAACACCTTAATTTCTTGCTAGCTCAGCAGTTTAACTCTCGGGGAGGGTTCGAAACCTTTAGTATGTAACCCACCGTTTTAAAATGTAAATTCTTTTCTGTCTATGTAAAATCTATAAATTATAAATCTATAAATTACTGTAAAGCGGGGATAGAGAGTGCTTTACCCTCTCGAACTCCCCTTCATTTGGAAATTGAGGTGACTACGTTTTCATAACCGTTTCTTCTCTCCCTTAAAATATTAAAGTTTCTCATACGGGTCACCTCCATAGCTTGGGATTAGCCCCTGTGTTTCGGTCTAGAGCCACTTAGGTTTTAAAAGTGTATTTAGTAGTGCAAGTTCACGCCTCCAATCTCTTCTGTACTTTGGGTCAGTAACTTAACCTGATGTTTTGTTTTCTTCATGCGAAGGCCCCGTAGGTTGGGTATTAATTACCCCTGTTTCCTTGTGCGCATTAAGGGCAGATAGAAATGAAGTTTGTTGTAGCCTTTGATAGGCTTGTAAAATTGAGAGCGGGTCTGCTCTTTTTCTTAACATTGTAATCAGGAGCAAGTGCTCCTCGTACTTAGGGGTTTTCTGCCCTTTAGCAATTGTGGTGGTGAGCTGAGAGCTCAGAAATTAATCTTGGGGCTCGAAGCCCAAATCTTGTAACGAATTGTAATTTCTTAACTTGTTTTCCTGCTACTTGGTATCTGTTACTCTGTTGTTGTTATTTGTTGATTTTGAAAAGAAAATATAACCTTTGTTAAAGTTTTAAATTAACTTTAATTTTGTAGTTGAGACCTATTCCAGCCCGCACCTTCTTTCACCTCTAACTACCACGGATAACTCCGTAACAATTATTATTATTATTATTATTATTATTATTATTATTATTATTATTAACATAAACATCACTATTACACCTTGGCTAAGCAGTTATACCACGTATTAAATGTCCCTTAAACTGCTGTCGGTTTTTCGAACTGTGAGATTGCTGGAAATTCGCCATTAAACGTGGTTTTTAACGCGCCAGTAAATCTACGGCAGACATCTCTTGCATTTGAGCTGTTGTAAATGGGAACTCTTGAACATAAAAGGACCTATTTTCTCCAGTCCATCCGAGTTACTGGAGTGTCTTGGCCGATCCTTACGGTCCAATGCTCTCACTGCTACCTCAAGATTCTACAGTAGGATGCACTAGGATCCGAATGTCATTGAAACGCTCCCCGTATAAATACGAGATTACGAATCGTACGTACTCGGAAATGGACTCCTGTAGTTCAGTTCTGGGGTATGGTTCCAGTATATGCGACCCACACCAGGATTACATTATACGAGAGCTGGAAACGATCCAAAGAAAAGCAGCACGATTTGCACTGGGCGATTTCCAACAGAAGAGCAGTGTAACGAAAATGTTCCAAACTTAGGGTTGAGACGACTTGGGAGTAAGGAGAAAAGCTGCCCGACCAAGTGAGCCCAGCTGTAGGCAGTGAGATGGCGTAAAATGACGTTAGTAGACGAATGAGCTTGAGTGGAGCTTTTATGGGTATGGAAAATAGTAATATGAAGATAAAATTGTAATTAAATAGGACAAATTGGTGCAAATATCCATTTACAGGAAGAGGATGTAGTGATTATAATTTTTCAAGGAAAATGTTCGATGAATCTCCAACTCCTTTGAAATGATTTAGGAAAAGACTAAGTAAGCAACTGACAGGGAATCTGTCACCAGACCGACAGCCCTAAGTGCAGATCAGTGCTGAGTGATTGCTACATTTCTACTTTGTATTTTTTGACTTGGTCACCTGCCCATGTTATACGGACTGAAAACTCGGTACCTCAGCCCTGTTAGGTACCGTTACGAGATATAGCTTCTAGCTAATCTATGGGTAGAGTTAACGTGGCTGTTGATGCGAGATATAGCTTCTAGCTAATCTATGAGCAGAGTTAACGTGGCTGTTGATACGCGATATCGCTTCTAGCTAGTCCACGGGCAGAGTTAACGTGGCTGTTGATACGAGATATAGATTCCAGCTAACCTATGGGCAGAGTTAACGTGGCTGTTGATACGAGATATAGCTTCTAGCTAACCTATGGGCAGAGTTAACGTGGCTGTTGCTACGAGATATAGCTTCTAGCTAACCTATGGACAGAGTTAACGTGGCTGTTGATACGAGATATAGCTTCTAGATAACATATGGACAGAGTTACCATGGCTGTTGATACGAGATATAGCTTCTACCTAACCTATGGGCAGAGTTAACGTGGCTGCTGGTACGCGATATAGCTTCTAGATAACCTATGGGCAGAGTTACCGTGGCTGTTGATACGAGATATAGCTTCTAGATAATCTATGGGCAGAATTACCGTGGCTGTTGATACGAGATATAGCTTCTAGCTAACCTATGGGCAGAGTTAACGTGGCTGTTGGTACGCGATATAGCTTCTAGCTAGTCCATGGGCAGAGTTAACGTGGCTGTTGATACGAGATTTAGCTTCTAGCTAACCTATGGGCAGAGTTAACGTGGCTGTTGGTACGCGATATAGCTTCTAGCTAATCTATGGGCAGAATTAACGTAGCTGTTGATACGAGATTTAGCTTCTAGCTATTCTATGGGCAGAGTTAACGTGGCTGTTGTTACGAGATTTAGCTTCTAGCTCTTCTATGGGTAGAGTTAACGTGGCTGTTGATACGAGATTTAGCTTCTAGCTATTCTATGGGCAGAGTTAACGTGGCTGTTGTTACGAGATTTAGCTTCTAGCCAGTTCATAGGCAGAGTTAATGTGGCTGTTGATACGAGATATAGCTTCTAGCTAACCTATGGGCAGAGTTAACGTGGCTGTTGATACGAGATATAGCTTCTAGCTAACCTATAGGCAGAGTTAACGTGGCTGTTGCTACGAGATATAGCTTCTAGCTAACCTATGGGCAGAGTTAACGTGGCTGTTGATACGCGATATAGCTTCTAGCTAATCCATGGGCAGAGTTAACGTAGCTGTTGATACGAGATTTAGCTTCTAGCTATTCTATGGGCAGAGTTAACGTGTCTGTTGTTACGAGATTTAGCTTCTAGCTAATCTATGGGTAGAGTTAATGTGGCTGTTGATACGAGATATAGCTTCTAGCTATTCTATGGGCAGGATTAACGTGACTGTTGATACGAGATATAGCTTCTAGCTATTCTATGGGCAGGATTAACGTGACTGTTGATAGGAGATATAGCTTCTAGCTATTCGATGGGCAGGATTAACGTGACTATTGATACGAGATATAGCTTCTAGCTATTCGATGGGCAGGATTAACGTGACTATTGATACGAGATATAGCTTCTAGCTATTCTATGGGCAGGATTAACGTGACTGTTGATACAAGATATAGCTTCTAGCTATTCGATAGGCAGGATTAACGCGAATGTTGATACAAGATATAGCTTCTAGCTATTCGGTGGGCAGGATTAACGGGACTGTTGATACGAGATATAGCTTCTAGCTATTCTATGGGCAGGATTAACGTGACTGTTGATAGGAGATATAGCTTCTAGCTATTCGATGGGCAGGATTAACGTGACTGTTGATACTAGATATAGCTTCTAGCTATTAGATGGGCAGGATTAACGTGACTGTTGATACGAGATATAGCTTCTAGCTATTCGATGGGCAGGATTAACGTGACTGTTGATACGAGATATAGCTTCTAGCTATTCTATGGGCAGGATTAACGTTTTATACGAGATATAACTTCTAGGTATTCTATGGACAGAGTTAACGTGAGTGTTGATACGAGATGTAGCTTCTAGCTATTCTATGGGCAGGATTAACGTGACTGTTGATACGAGATATAGTTTCTAGCTGTTCTATGGGCAGAGTAATATGAGATATAGCTTCTAGCTATTTTATGGACAGGATTAACATGGCTGTTGATACATCGTATTCTAGTCACTCTTCTTTCATACAAGTTATTCAACATTTTTAAAAAATGATCTCTACAAGAACGAAATAAAAATAAAAAAGTAAGAAAAATTACTGTCAGAAGGAAAATCTTAGATATTCTGGAATATTATTTTCTACTAGCTGTGGTGCCCAGCTCCGCTCGAGCGAATAAGAAAATCCACAATCTGTTTCCAGTCATTCGACCGGGTCAGGGATGGAGTGAATGAAACCCCATCTAGTGACGTGGATAGGAACTGTGTCGGCTGCCGAATCCTGTCGCACTCCTCTGGGGCGATGACTAATGACTGGCAGATGAAATGAAATGATATTGGAGATGTTTGCTGGAATGAATGATGGCAGGGAAAACCGTAGAACTCGGAGAAAAGCCTGTCCCACTTCCGCATTGTCCAGCACAAATCTCACGTGGAGTGACCGGGATTTGAACCACGGAACACATGATTGGTGACAGTGCCAGTGCCAGTGCCAGTGTACATCATATCTATTGCGCAGCGTAAATACATAGAATTAACACTTACTTTTGAAAGGATCAACTACTTCCCAACCAATTTGGGGTACCACAAGGATGTAATTTAACGCGAAACTAAATAATCGCAAATTGAAACTTAAAATTATACACGTAACGGCATTTCTAAATCTACAAAAGAGTTCGAAAATTATCAATCAACGAGACAATAAAGAATTTCACCTCAATCAGGTACGAAAAATCCTTTTATTACCCCTACAGTATTATTTTTTGTAGACAGTGAGTTGTAAGTGTACCAAGTTCGGTTAAGTTGTGTACTGAAACATACACACATCCATCCATAATCTCGGTAATTTTGGACGTTCTTTTTCACAGTTCATCTAGGCGACTCCAATTACTCTGGATTCAACACTAACATAGGTCGTTTTCGTTTTTATTTTTTAGATTTCAGTCCTTCCGTAGGTGTGCTAGAGGTGTCTTACTCCCATAGTACTTTTCTGCAAATGTGAAGTCATATGTGTACCAAGTTTGGTTGATAGCTGGAACATACACACATAGCCTACATCCTTAATTTCGGACATATTCAACTAGTTCACTCTTTCTCACCCCCCATGCGGATGGGGCTGCACTTAAGCGACATCTGGAGTGTCACTGTTCATCTCAGCAACCCCAGAAACTATCACAATAATTATGCTGATAAGAATATGGAATGTGGTACCAGAAACAATTACTATAGGCTATCAGCCTATACTAATTAAACAATTACTATAGGCTATCAGCCTATACTAATTGTTGAAATTTCAAATCTCCCTTTGACCTTGCCTGCACTCACGCACTTTGCTGCTTCGAACACGAGGCCTGTGTTATTCCGTAGAATTCTTGAGCTGATGTTGCCATGGTTACAGTCAGTCATTTCTTCATCAGATTCCTAAAGCGGGGTAGTGTTTTAGGGCCTTAAAGCATGGTTTTCGGTCCCGTAGGGACTTACCGAGTGTTTTATTCGCGTCATGAGTCTTAAAATAAGCTTTTCCACGGCCTTGTACGACATATTCGACATTCTGCCAATATTGGCTTATGTTAAAGTGCTAATGAGCCTAAATCTAGGAAATGGAGAGGGCTGTTAAAGTTTCTTGCAGACAAAGTTACCCGCAGAGTCCTAAAAGTTAAGTATACAAAACTTAGTTCAGATTGCTGGAACGGTATAGATTTGTGTAAGGAGCAGTGGCGTATACTACGATCAAGACGTGGGCTACAACTAGACTTAGATTACTCCTTTTCGACAGTTGGTTTAGTGAATGTCAAGCCGTAAGTGTTTCGAGCCACCGGAGCTCTGTAGCTTGCTGTGCTGTCGATACTCTTTCAAAACTCACTGCCCTGGCCTCTGCCACTGCCAATACTCAACACCTGATCAATGGAAATGGTAGCTTCGGGTTTAACAAACTAAAGTCCATCTTTATGGATAAGTGGGTAGAATGTTTGCGTTTGGCCCGATGGCCCCGATCCAATTCTCGGAATCAACCTCCTAGTACTCTTTTATGACATTTTGAGTCATCACCAAGCCTTTCCAGAGACTATGCACCACATTATTATTATTATTACTATTATTATTATTATTATTATTATTATTATTATTATTATTATTATTATTATTATTATTATTACTATTATTATTATTAAATGAGGATGTGGAATTATTTTACAGCGTTACAAGCGGTCCTATACGTCGTTCACTGGTTTATTAACATTCTCGGTAGATCAGTGGTGTGTCCGACCCATGATCACGGGTTCGATTCCAACAACAAAAGATTAATACTAAAACCTGAAAGATTACATTTCATTTTAGCAGATTTACGTAAAAAGAAAATTGTATTACTCCTATAACAGCGGACATTGCGGTGTCTTCCTACAAGATGCAGAAGTAGACGGGAGTGAAATACTAGCACTCTGTTATCTATATGATTAAGTCAGAAGTATGAGGTTAGGAAGTATATGTGATATGGAACGCATGGTTGCTCTCTCGCCCTGGTTAGCAGTGGCGATCTGATGGACCGAAGCTTTGCATACCTATCCCCTCGGTCCCCTCATCCATTCGATATACAGAAGCAAGCCGCTCGAGGTGAGTCGAGGAGAGAGAGACGTACCGCCAGGGCTGCGATGTTGGTCTCCGATGCCTTGCAATCAGAATTACGAGGGACGTTTTTGCTCATTGCTTTCAAGTTTTGTAAATGGAACATTGTGTCAGGTGCTTACATTATAATGTGCTTTAAGATTTCCATTGTCTCATTTGATGCTTGGGCTTCACCGATAGCCTTGGTAGCCCTCAGTATATGCCACTGGTAAGGAGCGGACAGACAGACAGACAGACAGACAGACAGACAGACAGACAGACAGACATTCTGACATTCTGCTTTATATATATACAGATATAAGTCGTTAAATCAGTTAGGGACTTTTTAAAATGTTTTACGAATTTTAGTAGAGACTCCATCTAATGTGGAAGTTACTAGCCCTTTTAAACATTTGAACTGTATTTTATGAAGAGTGCCAACGGCCGTAGCCGTGTTGAAACACCGGATCCCGTGAGATCTCCGAAGTTAAGCAACATTGGGCGTGGTCGAGAAGTGGATGGGTTGCCACGCGCTGTTGGTGGGAGGTAAGGGAATGGAGGAGCGGAAAGGAACTGGCCACCCTGCCGCACGTAAACTCCGGCTCAGGCACACCTCTGCGGAGATTCGGACCTGCCTTCGGGCAGAACACACCCTTACCTTACCTTACCTTATGAAGAGTAGCATTTGAGGAGTATCGCTGCAAGGTGAACTTTTAAAAGAGAAATTAAAACTAACATAACCACACCGAGGAATCAAGGAAAATTACATCATTTCCGAAGAGGATTTTATGAAAATCGGAAAAACATTTTGGACATAATACCATTTGATTCGCACGGTATGGTAATAGGATATTGTTATAATTACACTGAAATACTTGAATTATGGAACTTCCTGTAACTGAAGGAAATTACGGATTTTACGAGAAATATTGTGTGTTATAAATAAAACATTCATGTTTAGTGTACTGAGATCTTGCTTGCTCCACAACTACTGCGCTTAGTCTGTCCTTTGATGTAAACGCATGAATATCCTGCAACGAACTTCCATCGTATCCAACGTAACAAAATATATCTGTGGACATAACACGGTTTATTCCGATCATATTCGTGGACCAAATATAATTCGAAAATTTCAAGCCTCCTTCACACAAGGAAAACACAATTTCACACAATTGCCCTTTGCTCCGGTCATTGCAGTTTGCGTCTCATACAGTTCCTGAGCTAGAAAAATGTTGACTTTTTTTCCTAAGTATAAGCCACTTGAGAGAGAGAGAGAGAGAGAGAGAGAGAGAGAGAGAGGTAGGCATTTATACCAACTCAACCTTCATTAGGTTTTAAAAGTAAAACCTCACATAATGTCCTTCTCCACGTCCGGCCTTTGGTCCAAAGAGTCCCCGATTCGATTCCCGCCGGGTTGGGGATTTTAACCTTAACTGGCTAATTTCGATGGTTCGGAGGATGTGTGTATGTCGGCGCCTTCTTTAGCATTAGAATTCGTCATCCTCACAGACGCTCAGACTTCCTGTAAGAGTGAAGCCGTAAACCAGCATTAGGTTTCTCTGGAGGCCATACGCCACTATATTATTATTATTATTATTATTATTATTATTATTATTATTATTATTATTATTATTATTATTATTATTATTATTATTATTACTATTACTATTATTATTATTATTATTATTATTATTATTATTATTATTATTATTATTACCTTGCATAATAATGACGTGATGACGACAGTTCATAGCGGGATATGTATCGTAGAAATCCGTTATTCCCGCAGTGGCGACCTCCCCCACTTACTTCATGGTCACTGACAATCAAAAGTCATGCTTTACCCCTTCCCCAACGCATATTATCTCCCAGTACGTTTTTAATTTTACCACTCTACAATTTTCCAAATCAATTTTATTACAAAAACAAACATTAACAATTATTAAACAAATTATCGTACGATAACGTATGATACTTAAGCTGTTAAAACTATTGAATAATTACAATATAATTTAAAAAATTAAAGTGTG
Organism: Anabrus simplex; assembly: GCF_040414725.1. Taxonomy (NCBI): domain Eukaryota; kingdom Metazoa; phylum Arthropoda; class Insecta; order Orthoptera; family Tettigoniidae; genus Anabrus; species Anabrus simplex. The sequence goes on along the minus strand of NC_090266.1, from coordinate 1,118,617,904 downwards.
ATTTTTACTTTCTTTCTTTCTTTCTTTCTTTCTTTCTTAATCTGTTCACCTCCAGGGTTGGTTCTTCCCTCGGACTCAGCGAGGGATCCCAACTCTACCACCTCAAGGGCAGTGTCCTGGTTCGTGAGATTTTGAGTCGGGGGTAAAACTGGGGAGGAGGACCAGTACCTCTCCCAGGCTTCCTCACCTGCTATGCTGAACTGGGGCCTTGTGGGGGAGAATGGGAGGATTGGAAGGGATAAACAAGGAACAGGGAAGGAAGCGGCCGTGGTCTTAAGTTAGGTACCATCCTGGCATTTGCCTGGAGGAGAAGTGGGAAACCATAGAAAATCACTTCGATGATGGCTGAGGTGGGAATCGAACCCGGACCTCAGGGGGTGGCAGGTAATCACACTAACCACTACACCACAGAAGCGGACAAATATGGGTTTTATTAAATAAATGTTAATTAATCATCAACTATTTTTTATAATTTGCTTTACGTCACACCGACACAGATAGGTCTTATGGACAAGGTGTGATAGGAAAAGCATAAGAGTGGGAAGGAAGCTGTCGTGGCCTTAATTAAGGTTCAGCCCCAGCGTTTGCTCGGTGTGAAAGTGGGAAACCACGGAAAATCACTTACAGAGTTGCCGACGGTGGGGTTCCAAGCCATTATCTCGTGGATGCAAGCTCACAGCTGCGCGACCTTAACAGCACGGCCTCTTGCTCGGTATTACGGAACAAAAAAAAAAAGACAACAGCTTATAGAGTAATGAAAGGATGTGATTACGCATCGCAGCAATTGATAGGTAATTAAACAAAAAACAGAGCTGGAAAATGCGTATTTTATAAATCGATTAAGTCATCCAGAGAACAGTCCATGAGAGTATCCGACTCTTTGGTTGAATGTTCAGCGTACTGGCCTTCGGTTCAGAGGGTCCCGGGTTCGATTCCCGCTTCTGATTTATTCTTCTGGCTCGGGGTCTGGGTGTATGTGTCCGTCCTAACACTCTCCTCACCATATTCAGACAACACACCACACTACCAACCACCACAGAAACACGCAATAGTGATTACTTCCCTCCATATAGAGTTGGCGTCAGAAAGGGCATCCGGCCGTAAAACAGGGCCAATCCACATGTGCGACGCAGTCAGCACCCGCGACACCACAGGTATGGGAAAAGGTGGTAGGAAAAGAAGATGACGCTTGTTGTTTAAAGGGGCCTAACATAAGGTCATCGGCTCAGGAAAAGAAGAATAGGAATAAGAACAGTCCTTGCAGAATATCAATGAAATTTTTTTTTTTTTTTTGCTAGGGGCTTTACGTCGCACCGACACAGATAGGTCTTTTGGCGACGATGGGATAGGAAAGGCCTAGGAGTTGGAAGGAAGCGGCCGTGGCCTTAATTAAGGTACAGCCCCAGCATTTGCCTGGTGTGAAAATGGGAAACCACGGAAAACCATCTTCAGGGCTGCCGATAGTGGGATTCGAACCTACTATCTCCCGGATGCAAGCTCACAGCCGCGCGCCTCTACGCGCACGGCCAACTCGCCCGGTCAATGAAATCTTAACAATATATCTGTACCTGAGAGCTAAACAAACGTTAAGTCACATTTTATACCTTTTATGAACCTTACAGCCATATAAACATAAGTTAATTGTAATTTTATTTTTATGGCAATGAAATACCGTAACCATCAACCATTTTAAGTGTAAATACTTGTTCAAAGATCAAAATTTCACAAAATATATCAAGAACAATGATGAACATTTGACTAATTCACAATGCAGCAAAATGATCCACAGTTGACGTTTTTCCTCTGTTCTGTAGAATGCGACTTACGTCGGTTAAGCTCTCAGGTACAGAATGTACAGATCTGCCGACAGTGGGGTTTGTATTATAGCATTATAGGTACTAGAGTTGGGTAAAGTCCATACTCGAACGGAGAAGAGCAGTCATATTATTTCGGGAACTTACAGTTGTATGGCAGGCTGCCATTATTTGCTGAAAACACAAATATCTTTTACACAGAGAATTTGATTTATAATCTTTAAGAAAAGATGCAGCATGACATAACTTTAATTCAGACTTGGCCAACCGACCACAATTAACCACATCGGGAGACTTGGCCGTGCGGTTAGAGGCATGCTGTGAGCTTGCATCCGGGAGATAGTGGGTTCGAATCCCACTGTCGGCAGCCCTGAATATGGTTTTACGTGGTTTCCCATTTTCACACCAGGAAAATGCTGGGGTTGTACCTTAATTAAGGCCACGGCCGCTTGCTTCCCACTCCTAGGCCTTTCCGGTCCCATCGTCGCCATAAGACCTATCTGTGTCGGTGCGACGTAAAGCAAATACCAAAAAAACAAAGTTTCAGCTATTACATTGTATAAATTGAGAAATGGACAAGCTTATTCCAGCACTCAAAGCATCTTGAATTCTGATATACATTCATATGTACAAGAGGATCTACCAAAATACACTGCAAATCATCTATATCTGCTGAGTATGGCACTAATTCTTTGTGGCATTACTCTGTCAAGTTTTCCAATAGCCTTCCTGAGCATTTAACACCCAGAAGCTACTAAATTGTTAATATTTCAAACTAAGCTTGTTAATTATCTGAAGGAAAAATATCTAGTCTGAAAAGTTCTGCATTAATATATTATATTACTACTGTTCAAGAGCCTCCGTGGCTCAGGCGGCAGCCCGTCGGCCTCTCACCACCGGATACCGTGGTTCAAATTCCGGTCCCTCCATGTGAGATTTGTGCTGGACAAAGCGGAGGCGGGACAGGTTTTTCTCCGGGTACTCCGGTTTACCCTGTCATCTTTGATTCCAGCAACACTCTCCATCAACATTACATCTCATCTGTCAGCCATTTATCATTGCCCCAGAGGAGTGCGACAGGCTCCGGCAGCCGGCACATTTCCTATCCTCGCCGCTAGATGGGGACTTCATTCATTCCATTCCTGACCCGGTCGAATGATTGGAAACAGGCTGTGGATTTTCATTTCATTACTACTGTTCACATTTGGTTTCTATACTAGGATTCATTGTACAGTATATATGTTTGTCCTAGGTGCTGATGTTTTCTAATTTTCTCTCTGTTGTCAAATGTAAATAAATAATTGTACTGCGCCATTATGGGATTTGTCTCAGGTGCCTCTTTTGAAATAAATAATTTTAGAAAAACGAATACTTTAAACATTCTCTCTTCCAATTTCTTTAGTGGTGAAACCTTCCGAGATATGCTTGTAGTCTCTCTTCGTATTCAACTGCCATTATGGGCAGTGACCTGAGTTGTTCTTGTGTTATTGAAGAGACGAAGAGCAATGCCAGCCTGTTGTATATTATCAGTGTACTTTAAATTGTGAAAGGGACATTACAATGGCACATAATTGTCTCTATAGAGTCCTTAATGTAAAGTTTTCCATTTCTTTAAGTTGATTCGATTTTTTCTATCTTTTGAAAAAATTAAGAAAGATTGATTGTAAATTTGTTTCAAGATCAATTGAACGTTATTTTACTGCGTTGTCGTTGGAACCCTGGAAGGTGTGGGGCCACAGGCTGTGCTTACTCTGCCTATTTGGTAATCCGGCACTGTTAAGCCAGAAGTTGCATGTGGTGGCGTTCTTCAGCGAATCAACGGGACAAAGTACTGAACCTAACATGAGAAATCTCGTGAAACACATTGTTTTAGCAGGGATATTTGGCCTACAGAAACTTGTACCTGTTCTAATACACTGTATACAGGACTCGCTTCTGAAAGCATGCCACTCTTTATTGGAGTCGTACATAAATCAATAATAATAATAATAATAATAATGATAATAATAATAATAATAATAATAATAACTTGGAAATGCAGTAAGAAGTTTAGCCCATGCCGATGAGTTGGTCTTAATGGCAGACTGTGCTGAAAGCCTGCGTGGAACTTGAAAATAGGTGCAGTTCCAAGACTAGAGTGATATCAGTTGGGAAGAAACATAAGAAGATTGAACGTCAGGTCCGGAATACAAAACTGGAGCAGGTAGATCATTTCAAGTATTTAGGATGTGTATTCTCCCAGGATGGTTAGTACAGTAAGTGTTATTGAATTAAGGTGCAACAAAGCTAATGCAGTGCGCTCGCAGTTGTGATCAACAGTATTCTGTAAGAACGGAGACAGCTCTCGAACGAAACTCTCACTACAACGATCTGTTTTCAGACCCACTTCTTGCACGGGAGGGAGAGCCGAGCGGACTCGCTACATCTTACTGATATGTTGGAAGTAACAGATATGACGGTAGCGAGAAAGATTGCTGGTACTAACAGGTGGGAACAATGGCAGAGGGGTACACCGAATGAGGAGACAAAGATTGATTTAGGAATGAACTCGGTGGATTAATCGGTACTCATAAACCGGTAGGCATGCGAGGCGACTGGAGGAGAATAATGGACTTGGTCATGGAGGGTAAGAGAAGTAGAGGGAGACAAAGACGACGATGGTAAGATTCGGAGCTTGATGATTTCATGAGTAGAGATGTGGGTCAAAACGAGAGCGCAGAGCACGTTACAAATAGAGGAGACTTGTAGACATGGGAACATAATAATAATAATAATAATAATAATAATAATAATAATAATAATAATAATAATAATAATAATACATAAGAGGCAGGTCCTCTGTTCTCTGTCCAGACAAAAATTTCTCAAAGACTAAGAGGCCTATGAAGCAGCTAGTTTGCAATGAAAGTGGGCGGTGGGGGCGCGGGTGCGGGACAGGATTACTTAGTGACCGAATTTTCCCACAGGATTCCATCAAAGGGAAATTTTCGAAAGAAATAGAAATAACAAAGGGATGTCCTTTTCATTGCTACACTAACTTGCCTTTCACACACAGCGACTTTTGTTACGGGATACACTAAACGGACATAAGTAAAGCCGTTGATTTGTCGACGGGAATAATAATAATAATAATAATAATAATAATAATAATAATAATAATAATAATAATAATAATAATATTGTACTCTGTGGTGTAGTGGTTAGTGTGATTAGCTGGCACCCCCGCCCCCGGAGGCCCGGGTTCCATTCCCGGCCCACAAAATTTTAAAAATGGTACGAGGGCTGGAACGAGAGGTCAACTGAGTAGAGTAGGGTTTGATTTCCACCTCAGCCATCCTCCAAGTGGTTTTCCGTGGTTTTCCACTTCTCCTCACCGAGATCGATAGATGCAGTCGCTTAAGTGCGGCCAGTATCTAGTATTTGGGAGATAGTAGGTTCGAATCCCACTGTCGGCAGCCCTGAAGATGGTTTTCCGTGGTTTCCCATTTTCACACCAGGCAAATGCTGGGGCTGTACCTTCAATAAGGCCACGGTCGCTTCCTTCCCACTCCCAGCCCTTCCTTGTCCCATCGTCGCCATAAGACCTATCTGTGTCGGTGCGACGTAAAGCCAATTGTAAAAGAAGTGAGCAAGTTTGATTTATATATCATTAAAGTAATTGAATTGTCTGGGAAATAGCTAAATTCTTTGGATTTGCACTCATGGGGTTCACCCCCGGCAGAGGGGTGAAATGAATAGTCTACAAATCAATTTGCAAACATTTACGAAATGTTTATACCATGTCAATTTCCAGAGTAAATATTTCCTCAGTCCCGTTATTAATGGTCTTCAGCGCGTTTAGAATGCAGGAACACAATACATTTAGAGAAATGAAAGGGACGAATGTATGGTCTTGAGAGAATGTTCAAACTCCTATAGAACGAGATGTAAGGGTAATTCCTGCAATCCTGATGATTTCTTCTGAAGATGTTTGACTTAAAGCTCATGTTAGTGACTTCCACCTGCCTTCATATCAGTGTGTGCTAAGATGTATCCCGGCCATGCTGAGTAGTTTCCCAGTCGTGAGATACCTTTCCCCATACTAGAACTAAATAATTACAACACTGCAGATTAATACAGACCAGAAACAGACGCAGGCGACTGCGTTCGAATGTGCTCTGTGATGTTTGCAGGAGAACGGTGGGAAGGGACGTCACGAGCCACTTAGGTACCCTTGACTTCCTGGTTTTACGTTTTTACAAGGACCGCTAAGTAGGTAGATACAAACATAGGAACTAATGAAGTCATTATCCTGAGTTCCTGAATGTACGTGTCGTACGTAGAATTTTGTCAAGAATGGTTATCCAAGTGCAATTAATTAATTATGGGAAATTGAACATGTTTGTATTTCCAGTACTCAAAGACCCGCGTATTTGGAATGCTCAACTTTCTTCTTATTACTATTATTGCTATCATTATTTATGTCTGCTAGTGTATGTAACACTGCCTGCTGCCATTTCTTGATGGATACAGTACTTTTGCATCCATTTCTAGGCACAGGCCAGAGTAAAGTGTAGCTTCCGCCGAAGTCCCAGTCAACATCCATGGCTGTGACAATATGGAAGTTGCTGGGGTATGAGTGGTGCTGAGTATTGACTTTCAGAGCATGACTAGTGCATCTGAGTGTTATGAAGGGGCTGCTCTTTGGGTCAGTCGTGCTGCGATAGTACTTTCTGACCCAGTGAGGAAAGCAATGGCAAACTACCTCACTCCTCATCTTCTCTAGTACGCCTCATTTTGGTGCTGCCATTGGTTTTTGGGGTTTCCTTATAACCGCATAACCTTTGGTGGTGCTATTTGAGGATCCAATCAACCTCTGGGCTGATGACCTAACAGACAGTGTACGTAACTCTGAATATGAGAAGGCAACAAAGAGATGCAATAACTAATATTTCTTGTAAATTGTTTTATGCTCCAATGTCAAGAAATAGAAGTTGAAATGATAATCTGTCATTTAGAGAAGTCGCTATTATCGCACATAATAATAATAATGGCATATGGCCTACGGAGAGTCCTGGTGAGGGTCTTTTTCTCGTAGACGGCCTATTAGGCAACCTGCATGTCTGTTAAGATGAGGGCCCTACCTAGGATGGTTTCTAATGTTGAATACGCCACACACACCCAGCCTCCGAGCCTTTGGAATTAACCAATTAAGGTTAACCCCGACCCGACCGGGAATCGAACGCGGGAACGTCTGAGCCGAAGGCCAGTAAGCTGACCATTCAGCCAACGAGTCACACATAAAGAACGGGTACAGATTGTATACACACCTGTTGTGAAGTCGAGCAGACGCACAGCCGCCCGACCCATCCCTGGCAGGTAGACACTCCTCAAGACCCTCCCGAAGACGTTCGAGCTTGGCAGCCCTCGCCCTGGCCTCTGAAGATTCCTGGACTGGGACCTTGACTTGCTCCTTCTCGTTCGCAACAGTTGGCTCGTCTTTCGTCAAAGTAACAGACGGGGACTCTGCTACAACGACTTGAGGCTCTGCCGAGTCCTTGACCGGGGGCTCCATGTTTCTTGCAGGTGGAGATATTGGTTGGTTGTCTCCGGATATTTCTATAACCTCAGCGTCGGCGGGCGGTTTCTCCACGTGTTTTACATGGCTGTACCCATCACTGTGGCCTATAAGCCGTTTGATCTGGTTCAACTTGCCAGGGCTGGACTTGGCTGCGAAGTCCAGGAGACCACTGTTACCACTAGGAATGAGGACAATAATAAAATTTTCGAGGTGAGCGTGAACGTTGAAGTCTCCTTCCTGCCTTTGGTCGTAGGTGGTGAGTGGGGCCGCAAGCGCTGTGGCTAACAGGCAGAGAGCTACAAGGTACATGGTGTTTGGTACAAGGCTTGCCTACTACTGAGCCTTGCAGCCACCAGTCAATGGACATGAAGGTCAAACGTTCACTCCGCAGTTGTCGGATTTCCTTCGCTAGTTTAATGGAGCAATGCACCAATGGCATTCAAGTACAACAGATGGACATCCCAACCAATCCCATCGCATATCTTCTTAACACCTTCAGGTATTTTACACAACAAGGTTCAATGACTTGCGTGGTGGAGATATTTTGCGGTTCAAATTTTATAGTTTTATTTCAGACGAGTTCTTCTTCCGGGTTCACACTAAACCACGCGCAGCAACAAAACAATCTTATGTTTCGTTTTTACGACCGGCTGTGAGCTTTATTTACCGTAAATGACCATCTCTCCGATATGCCTGAAACAGGAATGATTTAGCAATAATTCTTACTTTATGATGCAAACTTCATGTCTAATGTATGCTGAAGTCAGATTGTTCATTTCAGGAGCTGTTTAGAAGCGGAATGCATTATTATTACTTCTCCTTTTTACTATTTACTTTAAGTCGCACCGACACAGAGAGGTCTTATGGCGACGATGGGATAGGAAAGGGCTAGGAGTGGGAAGGAAGCAGCCGTGACCTTAATTAAGGTACAGTCCCAGCATTTGCCTGGTGTGAAAATGGAAAACTACGGAAAACCATCTTCAGGGCTGCCAATAGTTGGGTTCAAACCCACTATTTACCGGATGCAAGCTCACAGCTACGCGGCCTTAACCGCATGGCCAACTCGCCCGATGAAGATCCACACCCTGTTTCCAGTTATTCGACTGGGTCAGGAATGGAATGAATGAATACCCCCATCTAGCGGCGAGGATAGGAATTGTGCCGGCTACCGAAGCCTGTCACACTCCTCTGGAACTCGCCATTTTTTACAATTATTATTATTATTATTATTATTATTATTATTATTATTATTATTATTATTATTATTATTATTATTATTTAGCCTTATATCATTTGGTGCCAACGGATTAGGTTGCAACATAAAAAGAAAACCTTAACGGACAGTAGTGTAGCCAGGATTGGCCGATGGGGGTTGGGTACAGTTACAAAATTATGGTAGCACATAATAAATGCATGGCTGTCATTATAAAGACACTGATAAAAGTGAATTATGTTGATATTCAGATCGCAGTACAGGACAAAATCTTACATTAAAAAAAGAACAATTTGATCCAGGTCAACAGTTTTACAGCGAATGGTATGTTCAAATTACCATCTAAAATCCAACTCTCGATGCTTCAGAAAAGAGATTCAACAGATCTGTTCATTTTACAAATATATAGGTTTGAATGTTTACTTAGTTTAGTGTTTATTGTCAGTTTCCGTTTATTTTAGTATTGTCAAAATTCCTTGGGGTGGTGTTCTAGCCCCATTAAACCCCATTGCTACGCCCCTGTGAACGGACCAACTGGAAAAGAAGGAAAATGAGAAAAACCACAAAACCCAGACTTTTCTTCCCCGTAAGTTTCGGTAAGAGAACTTGTATGTGTTTCACAACGTACTAATTCTGACAATAATAATGAAAATCCACAGCCTGTTTCCAGTCTTTCGACCGGTTCAGGAATGGAATGAATGAAACCGCCATCTAGCGGCGAGGATATGAATCGTGCCGGCTGCCGAAGCCTTTCTGACAGTAATAATAATAATAATAATAATAATAATAATAATAATAATGCTTCTCCGACCCTTAAACTATCGTACTTTAAGACTTCTAGAGACGCCGCTGTGGCGGAAATTATGTCCTGGAGGAGTTCTTTGATGTGCCAGTAAATCTACCGACATGAGGCTGCCGTATTTGAGTATCAGTAAATACCACGGACTGAGCCAGGATCGAGACCGCAAAACTTGGACTGAGAAAGCCAGTGCTCTGCCATGTGAACCACTTAACTATTATTATTATTATTATTATTATTATTATTATTATTATTATTATTATTATTATTATTATTATTATTATTATTATATGTAGTAGTAGGCATGGTTTTTGATAATCGACTCGCACCACGAACTGATGACGGAGGACTGGCGCTAGAATAGTGGTGCAAGGAGTACGACACGCTATGAAAATTAGAATTTCCAAAATTGAGCCTTTGTCAGTTGAGAAGAAACCAATGCAGAGTGAATATCAGATAGGTGACAGGAAATTCGAGCGAGTTGGCTGCGCGGTAACTGTGACCTTGCATTCGGGAAATGGTTGGTTCGAACCCCACTCAAGATGATTTTCCGTGCGTTTCCGTATTCACAGAAGGCCGCTTCTTTCCCACTCCTAGGCCTTTCCTATCCTATCATTGTCATAAGACCTATCTTTGTAGGTGCGACATAAAGCAAATTGTAAAAAAAAAAAAAAAAAAAAAAAAAAAAGACTTCAACTCCTTCCTCACTTATTTTCACTCCTAAACAAAGAAATACGTATTCCATTATTTTTAAAGGAGATTTCAAATACAAATTTTAACTTCTGTGACATCTTCAGTTTTTGAGATTTAAGTATCCTCATAAAAAAGAATTCAACTTCCCTCCCCCCACCTTTAAACAAAAAGTAGGTGTTCCTTTATTTTTAAAGGAGCTTCCAAATACCAACTTTCACATCTGTAATATCATAGTTTTTGAGATATAATTATTCTCATAATCAGAATCCAATTAATCCTTTCACCCCCACCATAAGTCGATTTTCCGAAAACAAAATTATGTGCTTCTTTATTTTCAAAGTAGACTCCAAATACCTATTTTCACGTCTGTAGCATCTTCAGTTTTTGAGATTTGTGTATCCTCATAAAAGGAATTCAACTCCTTCACTTATTTTCACCACATTAAGTGGACTTTTCGAAAACTAAAATACATGTTTCTTTCTCTTTAAAGAAGATTCCAGTTTTCACATCTGTAACATCATCAGTGTTGAGATATAAGTATTCTCATTAAAAATTCAATTACTTCCACACGTCTTTTCACCGTCACCACCCTCATTGAGTGGATTTTCTGGAAACAAACATTTGTGTTTCTTTATTTTTTAAGGAGATTCCAAATGCCAATTTTCATGTCCGTAACATCTTCAGATTTAGAGGTATATGTATCCTTATAAAAACAATTCAACACCTTAGGCGGTTCTTTTAACCCCCTTAAATGGATTTTCCGAAAACAAAGAAACACATCTTTCTTTCTTTTTAAAGAGAATTTGAAACACCAATTTTCACCTCTGTATCATATTCAGTTTTTTAGACATAAGCATCCCAATTAAAGGATTAATTCGCTTTTTTAGTCCTTGTCACCTGCCCCCTTTTTGTGTATTTTCCGAAAACAGATCGTTTCTTTATTTTAAAGGAGATCCCAAATACCAATTTTACGTTTGTAACATGTCAAGTCTATGAGATATAGGCCTACTCATTTTTTTTAAATTCACTCCATTTTCACTTCTTTTCACCCCCCTTAAGTGGATTTTTGCAAAACGAAAAAGTAGGTGTTTATTTTTAAAAGAGATTCCATGGACCAATTTTCACGTCTGTAACATCTTCAGTTTTTGAGATATAAGCATCCTCATTAAAATAATTCAACCCGCTTTTCACTTTTTACCCCCTTAAGTGAATTTTCTGCAAACAAAAAATACGTGTATGTTTATTTTTAAAGGAGATTCCAAATACCAATTTTCACGTCTTTAAACTGTTCAGATTTGTAGATGTAGTTGTACGAGTACTCATTTTAAAATTTCCCCCCCTTAGCGACGGAATATCCAAAAATCCTTCCTTACTGAGAACTTACACTGTAATATGAATGTAATCCCGAAATTTCATTTCTTTATGTCCAGTAGTTGTGGCGATGAATCAGTGAGTCAGTCAGTGAGTCAGTCAGTCAGTCAGTCAGTCAGGACGTTTATATATCTACATATATTGTACCAGGAAGGCCTAGGTCCTGGCACATACTTTATTTTCAGCACACAATTCCATTCCGATACGTGAGCAGCGGTGTGAAAGAATGTTCTAGTACCTACTACACTTCGCGAGCAAGTCAAGCAAGGTCAAGTGACGTCTCCGCCGCTTACTGCATATTTCTCCTACAGATATTTCTAGACGTTTTTTCATTAACATTTTAACGCCTGGACCGATTAAAATGAGACCAACACTAAACTATAGCTAACATTATAGAAGTAATGCCCTGCAAATTTCAAGTCAATCCATCCAGTAGTTTTCGAAATATAACGATTTAAAGTTTGGGAAGAATGAACACCCCTCCGTCAGCTGATTCATAGCGCCGCCCACCTGGCGTGTATATATATGCCACTGGGCCAAGGCAAGGGAGAGAGCAGTCTGATGACCTGTGTGGCGAGTACAGTCTGTCAGTGCAGTCTCGTCAGTGAAGAAAGTATGCTCCGTCGCGATTCGCGAGGACGTGGTTATGGCCATGATCGAACGCCGTTGAACTAGTACCGTACGTCAAGTTCCAACACGCCGCGATGACGGTAAAATTCTAGACGTTTCAATAATATAACATTTGTGAAATTATTAACTGAATAAGACCATAATTCGGAGTGAGAATTCAAGTTACTGATATTTTACGGACTGGTACACTTTACTAATTTCGTGTAATTGTGGACTATGACGATATCTTAAATTATCGTGTGTGGAAAAACGGAAATCATAATTTACGACAATATTTTAACCATTCTAGGGCATATTCTTTTAAGACAGTATAACAGTGAACTGTGTGTAACCTTATTTTCTTAGCATTTGCTCCATAACAGGACAAAACTTTGTTATTTTCCCAGTGAACTTTCTCGATCTTTCGATCAACACTATAATAAACTCAGAGAACATTAAGAACTTTTATAGTTATATCAAATAATTCAGACTAGTGTTATATAAACGTAACTATAAAATCACCTTAATCTGCCAACAACAATTGTTCAAAGACTGTGATAAAAACTATTGCAAATTACATTTTCAAGTGTTTGAACTGTGCTTATTACTTCGCAATCATAATTTCAGACGTAATCAGTGACGATTATGAACTGTGTTTTGTGTCACAAGGACTGTAAATATTCATTTAATATCGTAAAATTAGAGTTAAAACAGAACTGTGTATCACGACAGTGAGTGGTAATAATCTCCGCGATTACTGAATTAAATAGTGCCAATTGAACTTTCCGTGTGCTAATATCACCTCCAAGAGTGACGGAAACCTTGGCGAAATATTACATCCTGGTACATCGAACATCATTCCTTCTTCTATGGTACCCATCGAGGGACGTCGACGTGGTCTCTTCACGGAACATCACCGAGTTCGAGTCTTCTTCCGCACTCCGCGGAATGTTCCAGACGCCGAGTCTCCAACTTCAACATTTATTTCTGTTCTGAGTGAGTAATTACAAACTGACTGACTTTTACCAAACAGTTAATCCAATACAGTGATATTATCAGTGCTTCGTGTGAAATATTTTCTCGTCATATCAAAGAAGTTCACATTCTGTGACAAATTTATTTCAACGTTAATAATTTATTCAAATTCACGTTACCTAGATAGACTTTAGGGTTTTCAAGTGCTTTATTATCATTTATTGCAATCCAAACTGAGACACACTCCACAAGAGTTTAAATATTTTATTCAATTTTTGTGTGATTGAAAACTTAGAAAGACTCTAGGTGCAAAATTGATATCTTATGTTCTCACGAGATTTAAAAAGATTGTAGGATATAATGTCCCACGAAGGAGTGATATTTATTTCCAAACTGACTTCAAGAAGGTCACGATATAAATCTTTGATTTTGACAAATATTGATGATAGATTTGAGTTCTACAGTAAGATTGCAGGGTGATCTATCTACTGATATTATTAATAAATTTTATAGAAAAAAAAATATAACCATCTATTATTCGCCCTGCGATTCTATCCTTCTCTGTATCGGCTCCAAAAACACCGTAAACTACCTGAGATCCTTCTCATGCCCAAAACCCACTATAATTTCCTGGTACAATATATAAAATAACTTGTCCTGACTGACGGATTCATCATCGCCGAGAGAAAACTACTCGACATAAAGAAATTAAATTTTGGAGATCGATTCATATTAATATGTAGGTGCTCGCTAAGGAAGGATTTTTAGATATTCCGTCGGTAAGGGGGGGAAAAGGTGGGCGATTTTTCAAAATGAGGATATCTATATCTCAAAAACTTAAAACTTTACAGTCATAAAAATTGGTATTTGGTATCTCCTTTGAAAATAAAGAAACACTTAATTTTTTGTTTTCAGAAAATCCCATGAAAGGGGGTGAGAAACGGGGGAAAAGCGTTTGAACACATTTTATGAGGAACTTATATCTCAAAAACTGAAGATGTTACAGACATGAAAATTGAAATATGGAATCCCCTTTGAAAACAAAGAAACACGTATTTTTGTGTTTCTGGATAATCCGATGAATAGGGGTGAACAGGAGTGACAAACGGGGAGATTTAAAAAAAGGCTATATCTGCAAATTATCTCAGACACGTAACATATTACAGATTAGAAATCTGGTATTTGGAATTTCCTGGAAATGTAAAGAAACACAAATAATTTTTTCAGAACATCCACTTAAGGAGAACTGAAAAAGGGGTGAATTATTAAAATTAGCGTATCTAAAGTATGTCTCAAAAACTTAACATGTTGCAGACGTAAAAATTGGTATTTGGAATCTCCTTTAAAAATAAGGAAACACGTATTCTTTGGTTTTCGGAAAACACATGAACGGGGGTGGAGGTGAAAGAATTAAAAAATTAGTTGAATTATTTGTATGAGAATGTATAAATATACCAAAAATTCTAAAGATGTTACAAACGTGAAAACTGGTATTTGGAATCTCCTTAAAAATAAAAACACGCATTTAGTGGAGGAATCAACTTGGTAGGAGGGGGGAACAGTACGGAGATGAATTCCTCTTACGAACATACATATATCACAAAAGCTGAAGATGTTACAGTCGTGATCATTGGTGTTTGGAAGCTCTTTCAAACAAACGGGTACTGTTTGTTTTTGGAAAAATCACTTGAGTGGGGAGTGTGGAAGGAAGTAAAAATTGAATTCTTTTTCTGGAGAAACTTATATATCAAAACTGAAGATTACAGACGTGGACACTGGTATTTGGAATCTCCTTTAAAAATAAAGAAACACGCATTTTTGGGGAGGGTTGAATCAACTTAATGGGTAGGAATTGGGGGAGGCGTGAAAATGGAGTAGAATTACTTTTATGAGGATACTTATATCTCAAAAACTGAAGATGTTACAGACGTAAAAATTAGTATTTGGAATCTCCTTTAAAAATAAAGAAACACGCATTTGGTGGGGGAATTAACTTGGTAGGGGGAGGGGATGGAAACGAAGATGATTTCTTTTACGAGCATACATATACCTCAAAAACTGAAGATGTTGCAGTCGTGATCATTGGTGTTTGAAAGAAGATGTTACAGATATGAAAATTTGTATTTGGAATATTCCTTCAAAGTAAAGAAACACGTAATCTTTTGTTTTGGAAAATCCACTTAAGGGGGATGAATGAAATGAAAAATTAGTTGAATTGTTTGTATGAGGATACTTATGTCTCAAATCTAAAGATGTTAAAGACGTGAAAATTGGTATTTGGAATCTCCCTTCAAAATAAAGAAACACTTTTTTGGTAAGTCCACTTAAGGCGGAGAGGGATTGAAAGAAGTGAGAAGAAGAAGAAGAAATTGAAGTATTTTTATGAATATACATTTATCCCGAAAACTGAAGGTTTTACAGACATACAGACGTGAAAACTGATATTTGGAATCTCCTTTAAAAATAATGAAACACGTATTTTCTTCTGAAAATCCAGTTAAGGGGCTGAAAGGAATTGGAAAAGCAGGTGAGGTTTTAAAATGAATACCGGTATATCTACATTATATGTCAAAAACTTAACATGTTAGAGACAACAAACTTGGTATTTGGAAAGTCCTTGAAATATTTCTTATGAGGATACTTATATCTTAAAAACTGAAGATGTTACAGACGTGAAAATTGGTATTAGGGATCTCCTTTTAAAATAAAGGAACATGTATGTTTGTTTTCGGAAAATACATTGATATGGTGTAGGGGTGGGGAAAGCATGATCAAGGGGGTGAATTCCTTTTACGGGGATACTTATGTATATCTCAAAAACTGAGGATGTTACAGATGTGGGAATAGGTATTTGGAATCTCCTTTAAAAATAAAGAAATATGTATTTACTTTTTCGACTTGAGAGAAGACTGTTTCTCACATGTAGAGTTCTATGTCGCTTGGTCATCTTAGCCCAAAAAGGTAATGCCACAAACAGGGTTTACAAATAATTTCTGTGGTAAATGAAACTCAATTTTTGGATGAGTTTTTATACTTAAGAATTTTCAGATAATCTCTTAGTACAACGCCGAGGAACGACTACTTTGATCAAATTACGAAATCCACGCGAGCGAAGCCGTGGGTAAGTAAGAAATATTTCAACTACCTTTCACAAATTTCACCCCCCCCCCCTTAACTGCCTCCTCCGAAAACATAGAGATGCATAATCCTGTATTTTTAAAGGACTTTCCAAATACCAAGTTTGTTGTCCCTAACATGTTAAATTTTTGACTAATAATGTAGATATACCGGTACTCATTTTAAAAACTCACCCGCTTTTCCAATTCCTTTCAGCCCCTTAACTGGATTTTCCGAAAACGAAAAAACACGTGTTTCATTATTTTTAAAGGAGATTCCAAATACCAGTTTTCACGTCTGTATGCCTGGAAAACGTTCAGTTTTTTAAATAAATGTATATGTATAAAATTAATTCAACTTCTTCTTCTTCTCACTTCTTTCCATCCCTCTCTCGCCTTAAGTGGACTTTCCAAAAACAAAAAATACGTGTTTATTTTTCCCAGGAGCAGACGTGGGCTCTGACCACAACTTGTTGGTCATGAAATGCCATCTGAAGCTGAAGAAATTGAAGAAAGGGAAGAAAGCAAAAAGATGGGATCTAGAGAAGTTGAAAGAAAAGAGTGTGAGGGATTGTTTCAAGGAACATGTTACAAAAGGACTAAATGAAGAGGTTTAAGGAAACACAATAGAAGAAGTGTGGACAGTCATGGAAAATGAAGTCATCAGGGCTGCTGAAGAAATGTTAGGAAGGAAGAAAAGATCAACTAAGAATCAGTGGATAACTCAGGAAATACTAGACCTGATTGATGAACGACGAAAATACAAGAATGCTAGAAATGAAGAGGGCAGAAAAGAATACAGGCGGTTAAAGAATAAAGTGGATAGAAAGTGCAAGGTAGCTAAGGAAGACTGGCTGAAGGAGAAGTGCAAGGGTGTCGAAGGTTGTATGGTCCTAGGAAAGGTAGATGCTGCATACAGGAAAATCAAGTAAACCTTTGGAGAAAGGAAATCTAGGTGTATGAATATTAAGAGCTCCGATGGAAAGCCACTTCTAGGGAAAGAAGACAAAGCAGAAAGATGGCAGGAACATATCCAACAGTTGTATCAAGGTGAAGATGTAGATAAATTGGTTCTGGTACAAGAAGAGATTGTTGATGCTGAGGAAACGGGAGAGCCAATTTTGAGGTCAGAGTTTGACATAGTTGAGAGCGACCTAAATAGGAACAAGGCACCTGGAATTGATGACATTCCCTCTGAATTACTGAATGTCTTAGGAGAAACCAGCATGGCAAGGTTATTCCATCTACTGTGTAAGATGTATGAGACAGGAGAAGTCCCATCCGATTTTCGGCAGAATGTTGTTATACCTATTCCCAAGAAAGCCGGTGCTGACAGGTGTGAAAACTATCGCACCATTAGTTTAGTATCTCATGCCTGCAAAATTTTAACACGTATTATTTACAGAAGAATGGAAAAAATTTAAGCTGAGTTGGGAGAAGATCAGTTTGGCTTCAGAAGAAATGTAGGAACACGTGAAGAAATCCTGACTTTACGACTGATCTTAGAGGACTGAATCAAGAAGAACAAGCCCAGGTACATGGCATTCGTATATCTAGAAAAGGCATTCGATAATGTTGATTGGACCAAGCTATTTAAGATTCTGAAGGTGATTGTGATCAGATACCGAGAACGACGAATTATCTACAATCTGTACAAAAATCAGTCTGCAGTGATAAGAATCGAGGGCTTTGAAAAAGAAGCAGCAATCCAGAAAGGAGTGAGACAAGGCTGCAGTTTGTCCCCCCTCCTTTTCAGTGTTTACTTAGAACAGGCAGTAAAGGAAATCACAGAGGAATTTGGAAAGGGAATATCAATCCAAGGAGAGGAAATCAAAACCTCGAGATTTACCGATGATATTGTTATTTTTATCTGAGACTGCAGAAGATCTTGAGAAGCTGCTGAATGGTATGGACGAAGTCTTGGGTAAGGAGTACAAGATGAAAATAAATAAGCCCAAAACAAAATTAATGGAGTGCAGTCGAACGAAGGCAGGTGATGCAGGAAATATTAAATTAGGAAATGAAGTCTTAAAGGAAGTAGATGAATATTGTTACTTGGGTAGTAAAATAACTAACGATGGCAGAAGTAAGGAGGACATAAAATGAAGATTAGCACAAGCAAGGAAGAGCTTTCTTAAGAAAAGAAATTTGCTCACTTCAAACATTGATATATGAATTAGAAAGATGTTTTTGAAGACTTTCGTGTGGAGCGTGGCTTTGTATGGAAGTGAAACATGGACAATAACTAGCTCAGAAAGAAAGAGAATATAAGCTTTTGAAATGTGGTGTTACAGAAGAATGCTGGAGGTGAGATGGATAGATCGAATCACAAATGAAGAGATACTGAATCGAATTGGCGAGAGGAGATCCATTTTGCTAAATTTGACGAGAAGAAGAGATAGAATGATAGGACACATCTTAAGACACCCAGAACTTGTTCAGTTGGTTTTTGAAGGAAGTGTAGGTGGTAAGAACGGTAGGGGTAGACCAAGGTATGAATATGACAAGCAGATTAGAGCAGATGTAGGATGCAGTAGTTACGTAGAAATGAAAAGTTTACCACAGGATAGGGTGACATGGAGAGCTGCATCAAACCAGTCTATGGACTAATGACTCAACATACATACACACGTGTTTCTTTATTTTGAAAGGAAATTCCAAATACCAATTTTCACATCTTTAACATTTTTAGTTTTGAGATATAAGTATCCTCATACAAACAATTCAACTAATTTTTCAATTCATACATCCCCCTTAAACGGATTTTCCAGAACAAAAGATAACGTGTTTCTTTAATTTGAAAGAAAATTCCAAATACAAATTTTTCATGTCTGTAACATCTTAAGTTTTTGAAATATAAGTATCCTCATGAAAAGAATTCAACTCCTTTTTCACTCCACCGCCGCCCGTTAAGTTGGTTTCCCCCACCCAAAAAAAGCATGTGTGTTTATTTTCAAAGGAGATTCCAAATATCAATTTCCACGTCTGTAACCTTCAGTTTTGATATCTAAGTTTCTCCAGAAAAAGAATTCAAGTTTTTTACTCCCTTTCACACTCCCCACTCAAGTGAACTTTCCACAAACAAACAGTACCCGTTTCTTTGAAAGAGCAGCCAAACACCAATTACAACGACTGTAACATCTTCAGTTTTAGTGATATATGTATGCTCGTAAAAGGAATTCATCTCCTTTTTCATCCCCCCCCCCCCTACCAATTTGGTTCCCCCAACAAATGCATGTTTCTTTATTTTAAAGGAAATTCCAAATACCAGTTTTCACGTTTGTAACATCTTTAGATTTTTGGTATATTTATACATTCTCATACAAGTAATTCAACTAATTTTTCAATTCTTTCACCCCCTCCCCCGTACATGTTTTTTTCCGACAACCAAAAAATGCGTGTTTCCTTATTTTTAAAGGAGATTCCAAATACCAATTTGTACGTCCGCAACATGTTAAGTTTTTGAGATATACTGTATATACGCTAATTTTAAAAATTCACCCCTTTTTCAGTTCCCCTTAAGAAGATTTTCTTCTTTACTTTTATAGGAAATTCCAAATACCAGATTTCAAATCTGTAATATGTTACTTGTCTCAGATAATTTGCAGATATAGTCTTTTCAAAAAGTTTGTCACTCCTGTTCACCCCCTATTCTTCGGACTATCCAAAAACACAAAAATACGTGTTTCTATTATTTTCAAAGGAGATTCCAAATTTCAATTTTCATGTCAGTAACATCTTCAGGTTTTGAGATACGAGTTTCCATATATCCCTTTAATGGGATTTTCTGAAAACAAATAAATACGAGTGTGGTTGGGAGGCTTATCTACAGCACATAAATGTATGCCAGGTTCTCCAACGATCCAACAATATACACATTAACCACACCAGAGATCTCCACACAGAAACAGAGAAGTGCTTCGAAAAACTTGGCGTACTCCTGAATACTGAATACGAATCAGTCAAGGTCTCGCTCCTATAACAACAACCCCGTGAGAAAGAATTCGATGCCTAGTATGTCTTATCACAAAAGGGTAGGAGTGTTATACTGTATAAGGAATAGACACCCGCCAATCGGTGGGTAAGAAAACCCGAAGGTATAACCAGTAGCGAATGGAGAAATGCTACAAAACTGACAGCAAATGTAGTTCCAGTTCGTGCATTACTTGGCAGGTCCCAAGTGAGAATGAAACACTTGGTCACGTCTTGGGTTCCTGTCCATTTAATGACACCCTACGTAATTCACGACATCATCGTATACGATCTATGATTGCTGAAGCCCTGAGAGAAAAGCATTATACAGTCTACCAGGAGGTACATGGATTGTCTCAGACAGGGTCAAGCCGACGGATTTACATGATAGGTATACCACCGGACTCAAGTAAAGGGTTCATAATAGACACCACAATTAGAACCGAAGCAACATCCACTCAAACACATGATGTACACAAGGAAAAATGTGATATTCCATCCAATTCCATACTATGCCGAGAAATATCATCTGGACTCCATCGATATTTTAGGATTGATGATAGGAGCACGGGGCACCATTACTCATACATTTCACAACTTTTGTAAGAAATTTCATTTGCATAGCCACTGTATTAAGGACACTGGATTAGCAGCTCCGAAAGGATCGTTAGCAATAGTAAAAAAAAAACATCTATACTCTTAACTATATCTTTGTCCTATGAGGAATTCCTCATGGATTTCAAAATTATTGACTGATACACATTTTTTTAAATTATTAAGTAGACTTTACTATAGTATACCTATCATTTATGGAGATACTTTAAACGAACGTTGTAATTATGAATCAAATTTTCATGCAAGCTTTGTCTTTTTGGCAGCCTTCAAATGGGGGAAGCAGAAATAAATGCATCTCTCTCTCTCTATGAAATAGAAGCTAAAGTTCTTAAATTCTTATGCAAAATGTCTTAAGGATATATATACAGTACTGTGATTGATACTAACAATTTTTGCAAAATATAGGACAGGCTAGGGAATGGAGGAGGTGAGGGAAACCGAGAGCCACGATTAGAAAATTTAGTTGTTAGGTAGATGAAGCAATGAGTCCAAGATACACGAGGATAGATTCAAGGTTAGAACAGTTCGAGTGACCCCTAGAGCCATTCAAAGTCCATTGCCTCGTTGACACAAAAAGGAAGATACTGGCCTGTACTTCCATGACTCCCCCAACTCCGTCAGGAACGACGAATATTATACATAAAGAAGATATCTCACATTACTTGCTCTCTATGTCGCACCTGGAAAATTGTCGCAGTCCATGGACAGAGAAGCAGCTCTGTCTAAGGTCATGTGCTCGTACATCCACCAGGGATCAGGCTCCCGTTCAACCTGGTGGGTTAGGCCCCGCGGCGAGTATTTATATGAATCTGAGTTAATTCTCGAAGTTACAAGAAGTAGAATTGACGTCACGGGAGCGAGAGAGTCAGCTGTTGGAGCAAGATAGCGGCCATTATTTGAAGAAGGTAGTTTTGAAATGAATTAGCGGGGATATGCAAGGTAAGTCCGGAGTATTAGCATCACAGTACACTAAGTTAAAGTGTTTCAGAGAAAGGAATATATTTTTTCGGGTATTAACCCCCATTTCACCCTTAAGGGGTGAATTGTTTTCTATACTTCTCTTACAATGGCGGCGTTATGGACCCCGCAGACCTCGCGGGGCCTATGGCTTGTGAGGGATCCATGACTGTTTCTTACTTCAGTAGCTGAAGAGTGATTTTACAAATTGATAAAGCTTTATTTGCTATTTGCTTTACGTCGCACCTACACAGATGATAATAATAATAATAATAATAATAATAATACGTTACATAATTTAGTTTTCAAACCCGAAGGTATTAAAATAATGTGGTGGAAGGTTATTATTTTCAATGAGTTCTTTGTAAAACTTCAGCACTTCTACATTTCACCACTGAGTCCCAGAAAGTTTAGTCAATAGAGATTCAACATATTTTGCCAAACTCCAATTTTCTATACAGAAAATAAGTTGGTTAGAGGCCTAATTTTCAGCTAATAGTTTACTGTTTTTTGTAAAAGTGGACAGAGAACACATTCAGCACAAAAGTGGATTTCAAGTTGTTTGGAGAAGGCCGGGTTTGCAGATAGGCTACTCAAGTTTCAGATGCTTTCCTCTTCTATACTATTTCTTGACATTCGTGGGTCCAAATTGCAGAATATGTTCGTAATAAGCAGTTACCTGTGAATGTGACGGGGCACGTATGCGTTCTCTAACCACTGATAATTTGGATCCGCTTCTTCTGATTCCTGATCATCCCGTACAACATCTTCAGCAATCTCTTCCTGGCTTGGAAGTTGGGAGCCTGGGTCACCTTCGTGATATCAACCTGTTTCACGAAAGTCAGACATTTTGAAACCCCTACAATCGTATTCTGGTTAAATTGCTTTCAATAACTATGTCCAGTCGTTAGTAAATGTTGTTACTTCACCCACATCGGATGGTTGAAAAATTAAAGATGGTGCACGCCTATGGCGGCTCGTAATCTTTTAGTCTGGTAGGGCTGTACCGCCATATCTTCCCCCCTCCCCAATCAGTCCAGTTTTCACTGACCAGCACCACGATACTTTTAGATGAATAATAATAATAATAATAATAATAATAATAATAATAATAATAATAATAATAATAATAATAATAATAATAATAATAATACGAATAATAATTATAATAACAGCCTCCGTGGCTCGGACGGCAGCGCGTCGGCCTCTCACCGCTGGATACCGTGGTTCATATCCCGGTCACTCCATGTAAGATTTGTGCTGGACAAAGCGGAGGCGGGACAGGTTTTTCTCCGGGTACTCCGGTTTTCCACGTCATCATTCATTCCAGCAACACTCTCCATTCTCATTTCATAGCATCTATTAGTCATTAATATATCACTTTGGGAGTGGCGACTCCATCGTACTAACAGCCAATATATGCTTCATTCATTACATTCCTGACCCGGTCAATGACTGGAAAACAGGTTGTAGGTTTTCATTTTCAATAATTATAATAATAATAATCATCCGATGACACTGACTGAATGTAAATCTGCTTGCACTACAAAATTAATTAACTACACTACGACGGCATTTATGCACACACATTAACAGGCTAACAGATAATGCAATCCCGACTATTACGGCACTGCACTGTTTCACTGATCACAATTGCAAGTGATAATAACGACCTTCATGAAAAAAAAAAAACAGTGCCCTCCAGAATTTCTCTCTCCTTGCTCAAATTTCAAAGCATGAAAACGTATTGAACAATTTGACCACCCTACAAATAGAGCCGTCACGTTATGGTTACATTTTGCATCTTTTATTTAAGCTTCCTTGTACAACTGAATTGTTTAAATAGTCAGTATAATGAAATTCATTGTTTTGTGAAATGTTTTGGAATTAATCTATAACAAACAGTTAATGTAAGACGTGGGAAAAAAAGCCTGGTATATTGTAAAGTGGTTGGCGATATTGCTGAGGGCTCCACCGTTCAGCGCTTACAGCCTCCTGCACTCTTCCTTCGCATGACAAGACGATATTGTCCTTCCAGGCTCCTCCCGCACCCCGCACACTTGTTACGTCTGGGGACCTACTGAGGGCTCTGCCGGATAGACCATACACCCGCTTGCACTCTTCCTTCGCCTGACAAGTCCATATTGTCCTTCCAGGCTCCTCCCGCACCCCGCACACTTGTTACGTGTAGGGACCTACTGAGGGCTCTGCCGGATTGACCATACACCCGCTTGCACTCTTCCTTCGCCTGACAAACCCATATTGTCCTTACAGGCTCCTCCCGCACCCCGCACACTTGTTACGTCTAGGGACCTACTGAAGGCTCTCCTACCACAGTCCGAGCGCCTCAAAACTAAAGAAGAAACATTGTGCTTGCTGGACAGCAGCCATGGTCTGAAAGTTTTTGCCATTTCCCTGAAAACAGAAAAGCGAAATGTTTACAGCCGAAATAATAAAGATAACGTTGTATAACTGAATAGCACACCACGTAAGTTCGACTTCGATACATTTGTCCATCTCTTTATGTAATAAATTACAGAGTGAAATAACGTTAAATGTTTTTGAAAAGGCGGTGGGGTGGTGCCCAAAAGCCCTTCATGTACGAGCCGCCACTGGCGCACGCGAACAATTACGAGTGTACACTAAATATCACGAATATTAGCAATTTTATCTGAATTTGGAATCGTTCCTGATTGTTATCCATCTCATAATTAATGCTTTAAAGTTATTTTCGTTATCTGTATTTATTTACCGGATAATGTCCATTAAGAGGACTTACTCTGTATCAAAATATTAGAGTTTCAGTACTTCTTTATCGTTTATAATAGAAGCTAAGGCATTATGCGTTATGAAATCTTGATCCAAACAAAGTGTCGGGACTCAAATGGTAATCGTGCCTGCACTTTCGTAGCCCCCTTCGGTATTTTCTGGAAGGGATGAGTAAACCAGATTGGGGAGCTCCCAGCTCTCTTTCTATTGTGCTTTCATCGGGTTTCGCTGTGTGCCTTCTCGAAGACGAAAGGAGAATGTTCCGTCTCTAGCCGAATCTCAAATATTCAAATACTTCATTCTCGGCGATATAAAAGGTGGCTCGCCGCGAACAGTTGGAGTGGGACGGCAGTAGTGCTAGCTGTCGTCAGTGTCCCATCGGAGCAGGAGACCGTGTTAACAGTGCTCGTTAGCACTATTGATGTGTTGTTGTTTACTTTTCAGTGTTGAGTAGTTTACTGTGTGGAGCGGCCACTTGGGGGTGTCTGTGCGACTGGCGGACTTTCTCTGGAGTTGAGCGAATGAACAGTTGTGTCTTGTGATGGTCAGCTGCCCTGTGTTCAAACCTGTCTGCGCGACTTACCGTACGGACCTGAAGTGAAAGTGAAAGGTGAAGCCTCTCAATAAGGCTTACAACCCGTCCCAGGTAAAGACTACTCAGCGTGAGTCCTGCTCTTAAAGATTTGTAAATAAACAGCAATTGATGGAGTTTGGTCATTCGTGGTTCAATATAAGTGTGTGTGTGTGTGTGTGTGTGTGTGTGTGTGTGTGTGTGTGTGTGTGTGTGTGTGTGTGTGTGTGTGTGTACGCGTTTGTGCCTACCAACCAGGCCATAAATAAATGATATCGATCAAACTGACAGTGTCTTATTCGTAACGTAAAAGTAAACTCGTGTCCTCATCCCGAGGTGGTGCATCTCTTATCAGGCACACCCCCAATGAAGGTGAGCTGCATATTCGTAACGTCATTGATACAGACGAGGAAATTGTTTATGTGCATGTTGTGATCATCCTTCTTGTCCTTGCTGTCCTCTTGGGAGCTTAATGCGCTGTACAGCTGCTCAATGAGTCGATCTGAAGCTGCTTGAAGGTGAAGAGATAATTCTTGAACACCTTAAGTTGGTCCTGCATGTTTTTATTGCATGTGTAAGAAGTGGTTCGTGGTGTGGGTTACTGTAGTCACATCCTAATTCGTGAACCATGGGTTACGGCTGCGTGGCCTAGTAAGTGTACCATGCAGTTGCGATACCAGCTGCTATGGAATAGGAATGGGTGTCTTGGATATATTCTGAGTCATGGTCCTCCTTGTGCTTAGGCCGCTAGGACTATTCCATCCACCAGTAGTCCCTAACAAATCAGGGGAGAGATCCTCACTGGGACTATGTGTATGTAAGGCAGCATCCTGCTTCACATAATTTACAGAGCTCAGAACATTTTAGGCAAGCGTCGAACCTATGGGATTAACGGGATCGCACTTCCGCTTGACAGGCGGGGGACTCCTTGGAAACAGCTTGATGAACGAAATGGAATTTGATTGGGAGCAATAAATATTACTGGGATTTACGGAAGAAAGGGAGTAGAATTGGCCTAGTCAGCAATGACGCTGCATATGGGTGTGTTAGGAGTTAATTATATGCGGGTAAGGGGAGATAACGAGAAAGATATGGGAGATTATAAAGTGTTCTTAACAGATGTTATAAAGAGGAGTGCAGAGTGTAGGGTTCCTCAGTTCATCAGAAATACAATTGCATACAACATAGTTTCTGTTAGGTACGTAAATGAGCGAATGATATGGGTAGATTTAGCTGTTGGTAGAACTGGGACAAGAATTGTCTGAAGCATTGTGTAACATCGTAGTCAGGGTCAACAGCAGGGATTGGATTGATCTAATGGACGATTTCGATGCAAGAGTTGGAAAAAGAACAGAAGAATATGAAAAGGTGATGGTTAATTGTGGGTAGGATATGGAAGGTTATAGGAATGGGAAGCCTTCACTTGATTTCTGTGCTAGTATGGGATTAGCAGTTACGAATACATTCTTCAAGCATAAGGTTATTCACCGCTACACATCGGACAGTGGGGGCACCAGACCCGTAATAGGCTATATCATAACCGATGTTGAATTCTGCGAATCTGTTAGTTATATGCGCGTATTCCGTAGACATTTCGATGTTACAGACCAATGTATGATCTGTAGTTAACTAAATATCTCTAGACCTGTCTGCAGACGATTACGCGTAGAGAATCTCTAGGTCGAGGGATTTAGACAGAAGTAAATGGCTGTAATTAGTGAAAAGTTCCAATAACAGACATTAAGCAGGTTCTGGATATATAGATACAAGGGTGTCATGCAGGGGTGCTCTAGTAGAAAACAGCAAGGGAATGCTGTGTGGAATGACGGGGAAAAGCGAACATCTTGGCCAGATGATGAAGTGAGGACAACTTGTAGGCCTATACGTAACGAGAAAGCGTATCATAAATGGCTCCAAACAAAGACTGACTGATTAGGCAGGGAATTTTACGTAAATTAATGAAAGAGAGCAAATTCTTTTGTTGAATCCAAGAAGAAGTCGTGGGAAGATTTCAGTAATAACCTGGAGAGGCTTGGTCAAGCGTCAGGGAAATCTTTCTGGACAGTGATAAAGATTCTTAGAAAGGGAGAGAAAAAGGATATGAGTAGTGTTTTAGGTAAATCTGGTAGCACATAGTATGTCTCAGGGAATTAGTGGACAGGTGGAATGATTATTTTGAAAATCTTTTCAACGTAAAAGGAAATACTTCGGTTGAC
The DNA here is from genome assembly GCF_040414725.1 of Anabrus simplex. Classification (NCBI taxonomy): domain Eukaryota; kingdom Metazoa; phylum Arthropoda; class Insecta; order Orthoptera; family Tettigoniidae; genus Anabrus; species Anabrus simplex. The sequence goes on along the minus strand of NC_090266.1, from coordinate 1,118,590,654 downwards.
GTCACGAATAACCGAGCTCATGTGGAGGAGGACAATGACGTTAGTGAAATTAAACTTGTAGAACTGGAAAGTATTGTAGATAAATCCACTGTCATAAAGCAGCAAAAGTAGGTAAAATTAGATCCAAAACGGTGAACTACAGTGGGATGGCTGGGATGAAATGGCTCACAGAGTGATAACATTAGCATGGGATGTTCTGATTGGACTCAAACAGTAGTTGTGCACATCTATAAGAAATGGAACAGGAAGAATTGCAACAATTATTCAGGTATTTCATTGATCAGTATACCAGGCAAGCTGTTCGCTGGCATTTTGGAAGATAGGGTGCGATCGGGTGGAGAGTAAGATGGATGAAAACCAGTGTGGATTCAGACCTCAGAGGGGTTGTCAGGTTCAGATTATCAGTATGCGCCAGGTAACTAGACATAAGTAACTAGAGAGATGAATAGACATCTATGTTTATTTTAGGATGTTTGCTGTTCTGAGCGATTGTGGGATTAAGGGTAGTTTATTAAGAGCAATGAAAGGCATTTATGTTGACAATTGAAATACAGGGAGATTTGATGGTAGAACAATTTCTTGGTTCAAGGTATCTACAGGAGTTAGAGAAGGCTGTAATCTCTCACCTTTGTTGTTCATGGTTTACTTGGATCACCTACTGAAAATAATAAAGTGGCAGGGAGGGATTCAGTTAGCCTCCTCAGTCCCGGAGCAAGTTTTAGTCATGAAAATTTCTGTTTTTTCATTCAGCGTGTTATAAGAGGCTAAAATAACTTGAAAATGCTAACCAAAAAAAATTAGTATGTTTCGTTAAGCCGTTATGGCATGTAGCGTATATGCTACATCGGGACTGAGAAGTGACTTTCCTACAATTCTTATTTTTTTCTTATATTGTATTTTATGATTGTAAGTGCACTAAACACTTAAAATACATTAATAAATAACAACATCACACACTTTTATTCTCTCTCACCATGTTCAATACAAATTGTGACACAAATTATAAAGCATATTTACAACGAATTAAATGTAAGTATTGCCCTTTTTTTGTAAACAAACACAAAAACATGGTGCAATAATATACCTATTATTTTCTATGAAATGCCAAGAAACAGTTTCGTTTTTCTGTAAAACACAGATTTATTTTGCACTGAGTGCACTGTACAAAAGTGAAACCCTTACAACCTGGTAGCCTACATCTTGACCTACTTTTCTGTGTTCTGTTCATCATTTCTGGTAGGTGCAAAGCATGGTAATTCCTGGACTGAAGTGGTGGCATAGCTGCGGGAACCCTGCGGCGTTTCAGCAATGCATCTTCTTCCGATTCAGAACTGCTTTCATCGATAGGTGGAGTTGCAGCGTTGATTCTCAAGTCATCTTCATCAATATCATCATCATCATCTCCATCCAGTTCAATATCTGACACATCAAGGTTAATAGTGTCAATAAGATTCGCAATATCTGTTTCCTTCAAGGCTAAAATAATGAAAGGTAAAATATAAATTGTCGCATTCTTAGTACCATGTATTCATTTAAATACTGCAGTATATAATGATATTCAAGTACGTGCTTAATATTGAAGGCAACTATGGTTTAATATTAACAACTGCAGCGAGAAAACGAGTTAAGAAAAGAACAGTAATTTTCTACTGCATGCACAAATTTTCTAGGTTATTGCCTAATGTAGAGTATACGCTACATCATCAAAAGGGTCATGCTGTCGGCAGTATACAATATCAAATGAGTTCTGATCACTAGCATAATACTTATTGACCTATTATAAGCTATCTTAAAAACATTCACATTAATTAAATATACAAATACATAACAAATACCTGCACGTATCGTCCCCATGTCTTGATGTCAACAAACTTGTATATTCTCACTAGTACTGCCACCTATACACTTGTGCGATAAACAAAAACAAGTGATGAGCGCGAAGCACACACAGTAGACTATACGCTACACCCGGCAACCGCGCGTTAGAGCCATTGCCCGACCGGGAAAAAAATAAAGAACTCATGTAGCATATATGCTACACAGGGACTGAGGAGGTTAGGTGGAAATGTACTTAGCTGTTTGGCCTATGCCGATGACTTCATGTTAACAGCAGACTGTGCTGAAAGCCTGCAGTCTAATATTTTGAAACTTGAAAGTAGGTACAGTGAGTATGATATGAAAATTATCCTTTCCAAGGCTAAAGTTTATTAGTAGAGTAGGTAAGAAACCTAAAGGTATTGAATGTCACGTTAGGAATACAAAGCTGGAAAATGTGAATCATTTTGAAGTGTATAGGATGTGAATTTTCTCAGGCTGGTAGTATAGTAAGTGAGATTGAATGAAGGTGCAGTGAGTTTGCAGTTCCGGACGAAGCTATTTTACACCGGCACGTGTGCTGTACGGGAATGAAGAAGGTGTGGACTCAGGATGTGGAGGATCGCAGGAGGGTGCTCGGACAGGGAGATAACTGATGAAACTGTACGCATAAACCGGGTTCGGTAGTGGGGTCATGTGAAGCGAATGAAGAAGAATAGGTTACCTAGGAGAAATGGACTCTCCCGTAGAGGGTAAGAGGAGTAGAGGTAAATCAAGTTGATGCTTAGACGCAGTCTGTAATATTTTAAAGATAAGTGGTATGGAACTAAACGAGGCCACAGATCTAGTTGAATATGGAGATTGTAGGGGCGTTTTGTAAATTCACAGGGGTTTTCAGGCTGAACGCTTAAAAGCTTATCAGTGTATATTGAACCTGTATATAAGATGTAAGAAACTTTGTGGAATATTGTAGAATGCAACAAATTCCCTTGACATTTTAAGACGTGATTTTTAGTGTTCAGGTAGGGTTAATAATTATTATTGTTACAAATTATTATAAAATTGTTAAAATAATTGAGCTTTTTTAGGCTCCACTGTTAATTGTTGTGGGAGCTGATAATGTCCAGACCAAGCGCAGAAGGACTACAGATGCCAAGAACTCTACAGAATGCATGTCGCTCGAATCGCTCCCCTCATTACTCGTCTAGACCCGAAATATTTTCAGCGAGGCCTGAGATCCACGTACAATCAACTAACCACCTAGTAGTGAAGATATCAGGCGAGTTGGCCGTGCGGTTTGGGGCGCGCAGCTGTGAACTTGCATCCGGGAGATATGGGGTTCGAACCCCACTGTTGGCAGTCCTGAAGATGGCAAATGCTGTGGCTGTACCTTGATTAAGGCCACGGCCGATTCCTTCCCACTCCTAGGTTTTTCCTATCCCATTGTCGCCGTTAAGACCTCTCTGTGTCGGTGCGACAAAAAATAAAATTGTAAATAAAGAAGTAGTGAAAGTCCTTTTATTAAAAAAGTGTGCTACAAGTGACAGCTGCTCAGTTCGAAGGCCTACAGATTAGAAAGTGACGCGTGATCAGCGTAAAGGATCCTCTCAGATGTCTAGACCGGAGCCACTATGACAACGTCAGATAGCTCGTCTACTCTCGTCACGTAGGCTCACAAGACCCCCAGGTGAAAATCTCTGACCAGGTCAGGAGTCAAACCCTGGGCCTCGCTACCCCTAGAATTCGGAGCCACCTGTCTTCAGATGAGACGCTTTCTATTCTATTGTCTTTAATTCGTCTCTCAACATATTGCAGTTACTTGAAATACGATTGCTAACTTGTGTCGCTGTACGAAGCGAGACAGCGATGACCCTTATTCACTGTTCTCAGCCCATTCTCAGACACAGCGTTCTTTGAATCTACATATATCCGGGAAATAGTGTATTCGAACCCCACTGTCGGCAGCCCTGAAGATGGTTTTCCGTGGTTTCCCATTTTCACACCAGACAAATGCTGGCGCTCTACCTTAATTAAGGCCACGGCCGCTTCCTTCCCACTCCGGCCCTTTCCTATCCCATTGTTGCCATAAGACCTATCTGTGTCGGTGCGACGTAGGTAAAGCGAATCTACATCTTACTTAGAACATGAACTCCTCTGTTTCACGGAGAGAACCCTTTCAAAATTCGTCTCAAGTAATAAAGAAATTTTAGGAAATATAGGTATTTCAGATTTATTTAAGGGCATATGTCTGTGAAGACCACAGTGAAGTAGTGGAAGATCACAATTTTTGCCATCATAACTTGGACAGAAATACTTACTCTAGGTGGACAAAAATGATCATGGGCAATGAATGAACATTGTAATTAGGTATTAGCTTATTAGTTACTGGTTTTACTTCATGGCTGTTTTTTTATGCAGCTTATTTCTTGCGATGATTTTTAAGGCTGCAAATTCACTCCAAGCTGTCGGAAGGGTAAACTTGGAAACTACTCATGTGACATGAATTATATTTTTACAGCTACTACGCACAGCATGTAGGTACAAGGTAAACTTCAATCATGATATTTGGTAAAATCGTTTCTTGTAGGAAAATTTTAAATATTGCCGAATTGTGTCGAATATTTTATGGCCTATTTTTATTAAATAGAGAGCTACATTCATGATTGTAGTTCACGATTAATATAATTACACACTAAAACTGCGTGACAAATTACAATGGTCTATCATGAATAGTTACTGAGATACTGGACTTATATTTTTACTTAGTTTTGCTTTCCTGTAACAGTGTAATTTTAGAATATTAATTTTACTATTTCTGTAACCATTAATCACAGACACATGATATTCGGCACACAGATTTTGTGTGGAATTGCCTTAAAAGCGGACTATACTTTTGAATGTATCTCTTAATTGATAAAAAAAAGGGGGCAATAAATTTTAAACAAAATTTATGGAAATTTGCGTACAATATTTGAACGTTTGTTGACAAAAAATCTATTGTACTAAATATCATGATTGTAGTCTGCTTTGTAGCTACATGATGTAGGAACTATCTGTAAAATCATCGTTCATGTCACATGAGTAGTTTCCGAGTTTACCATTCCGACAATTTGGAGTGAATTTGTAGCCTTAAAGAAAATTGCAAGGAATAAACTGCCATAAAAATGAACCATGAATTATAACCTGTAACTAATGTGCTAATAATCTACAATGTTCATTCACTGCACATGAGAATTTTTGTCCACCTATAATAATAATAAGTATTTCTGTCCAAATTATGATGGCAAATATTGTGATTGTCTGCTACTTTTCTGTGTTCTTCACAGACATGTGCCATTAACTAAATCCTGAAGATCCCTGAAGAACCTAGTGTTGTATAGCAGACGACTGATACCACGCCAAGGGCTGTTTCTCGTGCTTCAACAACTTCTTGTGGCTACAATCATTCGCTTATTAACAGGATGTACTAAGTGGTAATAATCTAATAATTGCGCATAAATTAGTGAATATTTTCGAATATTTGAATGACTATCAGTGGTTATTTCAGAAAACGATACATGCTATTTACTTGAACAAAATGTCGTAACCATTGCAGTCGATATAGCAACTTAATGTGTCTTAGAATGAAATTAATGTCTTTCCAAATAGTCCGTAGCATGTCAAGGTTTTCAGATTTTTTTGTCTTTAAATCAGAAGATGATTGCGCTAAGTGATCCTTGAATATCCCTATATCGGAGTTCCATTGCACCGAAACTAACTTTTGCCGGGCTGATTGGCTCAGACGGTTGAGGCGCTGGCCTTCTGACCCTAACATGGCAGGTTCGATCCTGGCTCAGTCCGGTGGTATTTGAAGGTGCTCAAATACGTCAGCCTCGTGTCGGTAGATTTACTGGCACGTAAGAGAACTCCTGCGGGACTAAATTCCGGCACCTCGGCTTCTCCGAAAACCGTGAAAGAGTAGTTAGTGGGACGTAAAGCAAATAACATTATAAAAAATAACATTACTTAAAAGTAACTTTTCAGTTGTCGGAGGAGAAATTCCATCCCTTCCTTTTGTGAAAATTCTCCCATGAGCTGAGCTTGCAGCCGACGATGGTGGTGCATGGAGAAATTTAGACATCAGCACATTTAAGGCTTGTCTGGCGCACAATCCCTTGCAGTTCGTAAACTAGCCAGTTCGCCTGCAGTTTATGCAACACTGTACAACATGACAGTTTTGCACGTTGCATCGAATTTTACTAAAAACCTTCCTCTTCTTCGCCCTGGCCTTTTTCTCCAAATTCTTGGGTTCAGTACGTGTGTAGATTTGGCCCAGTATTACGACCGGATACCCTTCCTGACGCCAACCCACCGAGAAGAGACTTTTGAATATTTTGTGCGAATGAAACTCCTAGTCCTCGAGCCATAAGTACACTGTTAAAATCCGGGAATCTAACGCCCGGTCGTCTGAAGCCAAGGAGACGGACCCTTAATACCAAGAGTACTAAGAACAAATTGCTGCTGTACCATTACAACAAAAGTTATGTTAAGTGACATGGAGTAAGAGGAGCAGATCTGTGGCGTATAGTGAGCGCTACCAAGGCTTTCGGCGAAGCCCAAACCTCAGATGAGAACAATGAAAATCTAAAGCGGATTATAATGTACCCATCTGACACATTGTTCCATTTACAATACTTGAAAGCAATGAAAAATAAGTCGCACATATTTCTGAGATCAAGGCATCGAAGACTGATTTTGCATCCCAGGCTTTGCGTCCCTCTCCTCTCATCGCAGCTCGCTCGGCTTGCTGTTGTATGTCCGATAGGTGCGGGGACCGGGGGGATAGGTGTGCTGGGCTTCGCACCGTCAGATCGCCACTGCTAGCGTTACTCATCGTATATACTCCCCCACGTCATACTTCTGAGTGTGCTGGTATTTCACTCCCGTTTACTTCTACATCCTTGTAAGAAGACACTGAAGGGCTGCTGTTTTAGAAGTAATATAGTTTAATTTTTATAGGCATATCTGCAAAAACAATATGCAATCTTTCAGGTTTAATGTTCTCTTGTTGGTTGGATCCGAACCCGTGATCATGGGCCGGACACCACTACGGATCTCCAGAAGAAGCTAATAAACCAGAGAATGATGGGTATGACCGCTGATAATGTTGTAAAATTCAAAATTATAATTTAATAATAATAAAACAATAATAATAATATGACCTAATGACTTAATGAGTGTGAAATGAATGGCGAAGACGTCATAAACACTCAATCCGCAAGCCAGGGGAATGAAGAGTCCGAGGGGGTTAATTTTGAGAATTGAAACGGGACCATCGGACCAAAGGCAAGCATTCTATCCATTTAGTCACAAAGCCGGACTTTGATTTGATAAGCCTTAGGCTACCACCTTCACTGATCAGGGGTTGAGCATTGGCAGTAGCAGACGTCAGGGCGGTAGCTTGTGAAGCAGCCTTGACAACACAGCAGGCTTCTCCGGTAGCTATTGGCTGCAGTTAAAACGCTCAAGGCTTGACGTTCACTAAACCAGCCATAGGAAAGTGGTCACATAAGTGTAGTGGTACCCCAGGTCTTGATTCCAGCATACGCCACTGGAGCAGATGATGCAGTACTACAAGGTCGCATAGCTTGAAGATTGAGGACTATGTCGAGATTCAACCCCAGTACTTTGATGAGAGCAGCTGACCAATTTACTGAACCTTCATCTCACTGCCTGGACGTGGCCCTGGCCGTGACACTTGCCAAACAACTTGGCTCTCAACGTGGTGGAATGTGCCAGCATCTCTCCAGTTCAAAGAACCTGTTCTCTCTCTACTTCCTAGTTACGTGCGTGACGCATTATCATTCTTCATGCCCCGATATTATCCAGTCATAGTGTGTCTGTCTCTTACTCGAAGAACCCTGGTTCGATTCGCGGCCTGAAACGGAGTTCACTCAGTCTCATGACCCTGCAGGATCGTCGTACGTGAATCCCGATCTTTTCAGACCGCCTGGCAGTGACTTGATAGGCTGAGGATATTAATGGGCTGTTATACCATGGACTTTCATATTATTATTATTATTATTATTATTATTATTATTATTATTATTATTATTATTATTAATGATCGTCATCATCTCCATCAACGTGACGAACGGGCAGAGTTTATAACATTTTCAGATTTTAAAAAATTGAAATCCACCTACAGTATTTTTCTTTCCTTCAACAACATCCTCTGAGTGGAGCAATAAGCTGCATTTAGCCGAGCCCTCTAACTTCTAACTTCTAATTATACTTATGCGTATTAGTGGTGTTCTAGCATATTTATGATGTTAGATTATATAACAGATTTATTTCGTTCATTTTTAGCGACCCAGTGTTCAAACCAATTTACAATTTGATTTACGTCTCACCGACACAGATAGGTCTTATGGCGACGATGGAGTAGGAAAGGTCTAGGGGTGGGAAAGAAGCGGCCGAGGCCTGGTTTAACGTACAGTCCCAGCATTTGCCTGGTGTGAAAATGGGAAAGCACGGGAAACCATCTTCAGGACTGCCGACAGTGGGGTTCGAACCCACTATCTCCCGGATGCTATCTCACAGCTGCGCACCCCTAACCGCACGGCCAACTCGCCCGGTAGTGCTTAAATCAACAGGGGATTGGTTAATTCCTACGGCACGGGGCTGGGTGTATGTGTTGTCTTCATCATCATTTCATCCTCATCACGACGCGCAGGTCGCCTACTGGCGTCAAATAGAAAGACCTGCAACTGGCGAGCCGGACCCGTCCTGGGATATCCCGGCACTAAAAGCCATACGACATTTCATTTCATTTCAACAGGGGAATGATGGACACTGAAACATATGTCTTCTTCCAGTATGCGGATAGTGCCATGTTTTGCATCTCCTGTAGTTCGTGTTGTACGGCCGGATGCCCCGTGCATGCTGGTGGTGTGATGTTTTGTTTGTGTCTTAACTCACCAAGCCACCCAGCCAGGGTTCCTCTACACCAGAAAAACAACATAATCTATCGCCAACTTGAATTATGCATACATACATACATACATACATACATACACACATACATACATACATACATACATACATACATACATACATACATACATACATACATACATACATACATACATACATACATACATACATACATACATACATACATACAGTACATACATACATACATCCATCGCTATAGACCGTTATGTCTTTCAGCGTTCAGTCTGCAAGCCTCTGTGAATTTACCAGACGCCGCCATAATCCTCTATTTGTAACCAGTGCTGTGGTCTCATTTAGTTCTATACTTCTTATCTTTAAATCGTTAGAAACTGAGTCTAACCATCGTCGTCTTGGTTTCCCTCTACTTCTTTTACCCTACACAGCAAGAGTCCCTTACTCTCCTAGGTAACCTATCCTCCTCCGCTCGTCTCACATGACCACACTACCGAAGCCGGTTTATGCGTACAGCTTCATCCATCGAGTTCATTCTTAACTTAGCATATATCTCCTAATTCGGAGTACCCTCCTGCCATTGTTCCCACGTATTTTTACCAGCAGTCATTCTCGCTACTTTTAACTTATGAATAAGACAGCTTATCCTGAGTCCACCCAGCTTTCATTCCCATAGAGCAATGTTGGTCTGAAAACAGACCTATGTAAAGATAGTTTCGTCCGGGAGCTGACTTCCTTCTTACAGAATAATGTTGATCGCAACTGCGAGCTCACCGCATTTGCTTTACTGCACCTTGATTCAATCTCACTTACTATACTACCAGCTTGGGAGAACACACATCCTAAATACTTGAAATTATCTACCTGTTCCAGCTTTCTATCACCAATCTGGCATTAAATTCTCTTGGATTTCTTATTTACTGACAGAAATTTAGTCTTGATGATAACGATGCTTTTGTTTAAAGGGGCCTAACATTTAAGGTCATCGGCCCCAATTTAGTCTTTGAAAGGCTAATTTTTATACCATACTCACTGCACCAATATTCATGTTCCAAGATATTAGACTGCACGCTTTCGGCACAATCTGCCATTAAGACCCAAGTCGTCAGCATAGGCCAGACTGCTTACTACATTTTCACCTAACTGAATCCCTCCCTGCCACTTACTAGCTTTCAGAAGATGTCGCATGTATACTATGAAAAACGAAGATGAAAGATTACAGCCTTGTCTAACCCCTGTAAGTACCTTGAACCAAGAACTCATTCTACCATTCTACCATCAACTCTCACTGCAGCCCAATTGTCAACATCAGTGCATTTGATTGGTTTCAATTATAACGTCACTTAAATTGCCATACATTTTAAGAGACTTCTAGGTGCCGGAATTTTGTTCCTCTTGAGTTCTTGAACGTGTGGGAAGTCAGCGAAGAGAAGTTGCCACATACAAACGCCCCCAAATGTCACCGACCTCAGCCGACATCCAATCTGTGCCCCGAGGACCGAGATACAGGCCACTTAGCCATGGAGTCAGAGTCTTTCGGCAAGCCACCAATCGTTCCTGTGAAGCAGTGTTGTAAAATATAACCGAGTATGACATATCCGGCCAAGTCCATTTATATTCTTTCCTTTCTGCCTGCGTCATGTTATTTCTCTCTTTGTCGTGGAATCGTATCACGACAACCATAATTATAATAAGTAGTCTATATTTGTGGGATGGGAAAAGCCGAGGGGCTGTACCGGCTAAAGCAAGCAATGTAGGCGTGGCCGAGTAGCTTAAGGGTAATATGGACTTCAAGCAACAATGAAGTCATAAACCACTCGGCAGTCTCCGTGACGAAATGCAAAGAAGTACCGACGCTCCTGAACAGCATTAACGGACAGTCCTCAGCAGAGAGCAGGTCTGGCGATAGGATTCTTGGGTCTCTGGGCAACTGAGTGGTTCGGGACCCAAACACCCCGCCACCACCACTCTCACTTAATTTCGACCAGAACTGCGAACTTACAGGTTATTTTACAACCAAGACTTACCTTATTATCAGCCCCTGGTGTCGGAGTTTGTACCGGCGCAAGAACGAGACAGCTCCACTTTTTGCCAATTTCGTTCTTTTCCTGTAAGCTACCATCTATCGGTGCAAGAACTGTACTGATTCACTGATTTGGTGCTCTTGGAGCTATCTGTTTCTTGCAGCGGCTATAGTTCAATGTTCGACCACTGCGACCGGACCTTTGGTGTTCTCGAGAAGGAAAAACAAAGAACGAAAACCCTGGTGCAGAATCCGAGTCGCAAGTTCACTGTTCATTATGTAATACGAACAACGTTTTTGGACTACACAACTCACTTCGAAACCTTCTTCAAAACAAAGGTCCGTCCTCGTAAAGGTGTAACGTTGACCGTGTCAATGCGAGCACCATGGTAAGGGATGTCTTTGTTTTGGAGAAAGCAGGAGCTACTCCTTCCTTACTAGACGCATCAAGTGTTCTATGTCGCAGAGTCTGAAAGGTCAATGCAAATAAGGCAAATGAAATTCCACCTGACTGTTTGTGGTTCTACAACCAGATAGTTTCATCTGGGAGTGATGATGCACCCGGTGTTGATGTTGGTGCTGAATAATGATGAACTTCCTGTGAACCTCATTTCCTTGTTGCATTGTAACGATATTTACTCTCACAGTAAGTTTCCTGTATAATGAAGCATCTCACATTGATAACTCAGGTAAATAGCACTGGTTATTGCATTCTCTATAGTAAACATAGATTACAGGGTCATGAAACAAGACAGCTCCAGTGGTTGTGTGAATAAACTGAGAGGAGTCCAGTAACACAACCCGTATCATCTCCAATTCAATATGTATGTTACTACTGATTCTAGCCAGCTACCTTTTTAGTATGTAATTATTTTATGAAGTTTTTGTGTCTCTTGAAAATGTTTATATTTTGGAGCTGCCTGGTTCTTGCGCTGGGCTGTTCAATTGGTGCAATAATGGTGTAAAATTGATGCAACATTTTTATAGGTGCAAACGTAGTGTACTTGTGGTCCTAATTTGGTGCAAAATCGACAAAGGATCCACCGATTTAACACCAATGAAAAATGCACCAAAACTGCACCATTATTACACCACATATGTTCTCACATAAATTTACACTATTTTTATACCAACAACGTTGGTGAAAGGAACGTGACATTTTATAATATTGTTGCACCAGAAATGTAGTTCATTAATCTGACAATTCCTGCAGCAATTTCGCGATAAAAAAAAGGCACCAAAGTTTCCCTTTCAACCTTCTTTATTGTCAGCACCACTATTTATCCAAATTTACTTCAGAAATGCTCCAAAGTTACACCAAGGACTTAGGGGCATTCGTGGAATGACCTTGGTGTCGTTTTAGTGCAAACTTCGTTCAGTTTTCTTCGTATTTTCCCCACAAAAATTATGCTTCAAAATTGGTGTAATCTGGGTGTATATTCGGCGTATTTTTGGTCTATCGTTCTAAGCAAGCATTGTGGAACATTTGCGGCGTGTTCGTTGTTACGCTTTGCTGAAAAATTAGGGCATATTCTTCGAATTTACACGACAATTATAGTACAAAATTGGAATAAGATTTGTAACAACAACGCTAACGTCATACTTCTCTGCTGCACATTGACACACGCTCTGCCTTGATTTGCTTTTTCACTTTTTAAACAACGAAAGTTTGTATTCTTATTGGCATTTAAATTTATTTAAACTTCAATTTTTTATTCATCATTTCCTGGGCATTTGTTCCCTCTGCCCCTCCCACCACGCCCCTCGACGAAGGCCCTGGCAGAGAGCAGTCAGCTTGTTTAGCGACATTATAGGTCTAGAAATCAATCAATCAATCAATCAATCAATCAATCAATCAATCAATCAATCAATCAATCAATCAATCAATCAATCAATCAATCAATCAATCAATCAATCAGTTACTACTGATCTTCATTTACGGCAGTCGCCCAGGTGGCAGATTCTCTACCTGTTGACTTCCTAGCCTTTTCTTAAATGATTTCAATGAAATTGAAAATTTATTGAACATCTCCCTGGGTAAGTTATTCCAATCCCTAACTCCCCTTCCTATAAACGCATATTTGCCCCAATTTGTCCTCTTGAATTCCAACTTTTCCTTCATATTGTGATCTTTCCTACTTTTAAAGACACCACTCAAACTTATTCGTCTACTAATGTCATTCCACGCCTTCTCTCCACTGACAGCTCGGAACATACCACTTAGTCTAGCAGCTTGTCTCCTTTCTCCTAAGTCTTCCCAACCCAATCTTTGCAACATTTTTTTAATGCTAAACATTTGTCGGAAATCACCCAGAACAAATCGAGTTGATTTTCTTTGGATTTTTTCCAGTTCTTGAATCAAGTAATCCTGGTGAGGGTCCCATACACTGGAACCATACTCTAGTTGGGGTCTTACCAGAGACTTATATGCCCTCTCCTTTACATCCTTACTAAAACCCCTAAACACCCTCATAACCATGTGCAAAGATCTGCACCCTTTATTTACAATTCCATTTATGTGATTACCCCAATGAAGTTCTTCCCTTATATTAACACCTAGGTACTTTCAGTGATCCCCATAAGGAACTTTCACCCTATTAACGCAGTAATTAAAACTGAGAGGAATTTTCATATTTGTGAAATTCACAACCTGACTTTCAACCCCGTTTATCATCATACCATTGCCTGCTGTCCATCTCACAACATTATCGAAGTCATTTTGCTGTTGCTCACAATTTTGTAAATTATGTATTACTTTATACAGAATGACATCATCCGGAAATAGCCTTATCTCTGATTCCACTTCTTTACTCATACCTATCTATCTATCTATCTATCTATCTATCTATCTACCTATATATAACTAGCGATTACCCGCGGCTTCGCTCGCGTGGATTTCGTAATTTGATTAAAGTAATCGTTCCTCGGCATTGTACTCGGCATTATCTGGAAATTCCTAAAGTATAAAAACTCACCCAAAAATTGAGTTTCTTTTACCCAAGAAATCGTTTGTAAACCATGTTTGTGGTATTACCTTTTGGGGCTAAGACGACCATGCGACATAGACCTGTATTTGTGAGAAACAGTCTTCTCTCATGTCGAAAAAATAAATACATGTTTCTTTATTTTTAAAAGAAATTCCAAATACCTATTCCCACATCTTTAATACATTCAGTTTTTGAGATATACATAAGTATCCCCATAAAAAGAATTCAACCCCTTGATCAGTCCTTCCATCACCCCACCCCCATCTAAGTGTATTTTCCGGAAACAAAAAAATACGTGTTTCATTATTTTTAAAGGAGATTCCAAATACCAGTTTTCATGTCTGTATGCCTGTAACACCTTCAGTTTTTGAGATAAATGTATACTCATAAAAATAATTCAACTTCTTCTTCACTTGTTTCCACCCGTCCCCCGCCTTAAATGGGCTTTCCGAAAGCAAAAAATACATGTTTCTTAATTTTTAAAGAATATTCCAAATACCAATTTTCACGTCTGTAACATCTTCAGTTTTTAAGATATAAGTATCCTCATAAAAAATAATTCAGCTATTTTTCACTTCCTTTTTTTTTTGCTAGTTGCTTTACGTCGCACCGACACAGATAGGTCTTATGGCGACGATGGGACAGGAAAGGGCTAGGAGTGGGAAGGAAGCGGCCGTGGCCTTAATGAAGGTACAGCCCCAGCATTTGCCTGGTGTGAAAATGGGAAACCACGGAAAACCATTTTCAGGGCTGCCGACAGTGGGGTTCGAACCTACTATCTCCCGAATACTTTTCACTTCCTTTCACCCCCGTTAAGTGCCTTCTCCGAAAACGAAAAGGTACACATTCCTGTAATTTTAAAGGACTTTCCAAATACCACATCTCTTGTCTCTAACATATTAAGTTTTTGACATGTAATGTAGATATACCAGTACTCATTAAAAAAACAGTTTTTCCAATTCTTTTTAACCTTGTGCCATTTCACAGTTCTATATATGCACTAGTCGGAACAAAAATGGAGTTCACGTTACTAAAATGTCAATGTGAAGACAGCTAACGTCAATACGAACTAAAATGATGATCTTTTCATCAGGTAGTTACCAAAAGAACCGTATGTAGAAGGCGGTGAAAAAAGAATGACAAATGGAGATTATTTAAACCAATTATTAGAAAGAAGATTTTTCCTAGGACATTCATTCTTTAATCTGAACTTCAGCAAGCAAGACGTAGACGAGTACAAGTAAAGAAACCTGTTTATTGGAATTAAACATCTACAGTAATATTGACGGAGAGTATAATTCGCGGCAGCACGCACGACATCAGCTGCAGAAATTAAATTGCAGCGCGAAATTAAACGACCAGCGAAAAGAATTATCAAGATTGATACAACGATACGTCACGACTTGACTTAGAAGATCTATATTTGTCCGATACTGCTTATTACAGACAGCAGAGACTGACCAGCTGTCAAGTACATTTATAATAAAGATAACATAGAGAAATCACATTCGCTTTCCAAGCAAGATAGATAGTTATTACCTATCTCACCTTATTTGAAACTACTATATTGTGATTAATCGTCCCAAAGCAGAACTTACATATCATAAGCATTCCAAAACAGATATTAATTGTAAGATGACGACACTAAGTAACATATTTTATTATTCTGTTCCAAACGCACGAGATTCTACTATGATGCTGTAAAAGGACGAAGGCGATACTACTCGGGCTATGGCAGCGCGATCCGATGTTGATACTCCAGGATGATTAGAGATCAGCTGGGAGGAGCTGAGATGTACCCATACGGCTAAAAGAGAACCATGGAGCGAGGTCTACCTTTCCGATGACCAGATGCGAGATGGCATAAGGATTCAATAAGTAAAGTTAGGTCCTCTATGAGTCGTTTTCGTAAGTAAAAATCTTTCTTTATTTGGCTATGTGATAATATGTTTTGTGACAGTATGAGTGTGTGCGTACATATACATCGAAATGAGGTATTAGGATGTAGGTATTCATCTGCTATTAATGTCAAATCCACATGTAGGCATAGTCAACCAGTGATAACCGTTCGTAATATTATCAATGTGGTGCGAGAGAAGGTAACTCGTATTTTTATCATTATCAGTGAAGTGTATAAAATGCGAGATAGATGTTAATACACATGTGCGATGATTTCATCAGGCTAGTGAGTTAAGAGATCGTATTTAGGAAATGTCTACGGTGAAATATGAAGTAGTACAGCTTAGAGTTATGATACATTTTTCTTTGACACTATGACGGTAGGAATAATGTTATAATATGAGAAGATTGTGGCACATATGCATCGTGTTTAATGAAATGATGTGCTTATAATGTATGGAGATGTTTATTACGTGAAGTATGGAACGATAATTGATGAATAAGAATGATGATATAGGCTGATGATGATTAGTGATAGTAATATTTGTTTTTCTTCGAGAGATTGGTCATAGTAGTCTTATGTGAGATGATGTTATTTCCAAGTTATGCATTCTGAGATATATATTGAAAACTTACTACCTTCAATTGTTAATTCTAATCCTAGGTACACTCAAGGTAGCTTACGATACGATATCATTACCATCAGTGCAATGTTATTTTAAGTATTAAGGGTCATCAAACGAGCCATGAGTCTAACGATGATAATAATTTGTCCTTCACTGAATTATTTATGACAATTTTAGAGAACTCTCACACATGATAACCTAATTTCTGATTTTGTTTAAGCAAGTTGACATATCACTGGAGATCTAGTTACTCATATAAGGATTTTTTTGTTGAAGATAGAGTCTTCTAACATGCCAGATTTTCTACCTGTGGTATGATTTGTTAGAAAATTAGCAAAATACACTTGATAATGCTACTTATAGCCAGATACGCACTTAAATTAATTCTTAACCTTGGATTAAGGTAATAATTTCTAGGATTTACCACATAAGCCATATGACTATATTATTTTAAGATCAATTACGACTTAGAGCGAACATGACTTTGCTTATGCTGAGGTCAAATACTAAGAAACAGGATGATGCAAAGACCACTTACGCATATATTAATGAACTGAAGTTATTAGAAGATTGCAAATGATTTTCCATGTGATTTTCAGTTGTGTATGGACACAAAATATTAAGTACAGCACAGAATGACATTCGTTTTGCTAGTCATGCATGAGTTAAATATTAATTGACAGAATTTTTAAATTATTTTGATGAGCAATTTGGCTCAAGAAGAAGAGATTCCAACTCTTAATGAAATATTTATTAGACATTTCAAACTGCGTTCTACATTCTTTTGAACAACTGTGATCTGGAATAATGTACATATTAATTAATGTAACTTTCTTTTCATTTTCATCTAGCTAGATGCATCTAATATTTTCAATGTTATTTAGTATATTTTGCTTAACCAATACTTTTAATTTCACCGATCAGGAAAATGGGAACGGTATATCAACTAACAAGAATGTCTGCATGGAGAAATCTATATCCATTAACGCCAAAATACGACACTACTGCACAGTAATACGACCGGAGAATTTATATGATGCAGAATGCCTTACTCTGAATAGGAAAGGTCTGATCGAGAAATTAGAAATAAAAGAAAGGCAGATATTAAGGAAAATCCTAGGGCCAATCAAAAGCAATGGTGAATTTAGAAGACGACATAATCATAACTCTGCACACATGTAGAAAAGATCACAGATACCGTTCGCAGGAAGAAAATGGTTTTCTATAGCCACATTGCCCGTATGAATCCTACAAGGCTTAGCAGTAGTATCTTTACTTACTTTCTCAACAAAAAAACCAAGGAGGCCTGGTTCACCGAGGCAGAGAAAGACTTGCAAGAAGTAGGGATAACACAGGAAGACATCCAGAAACGTATTCCACTCGAGAAGAAACTCCAAGAGCAACAAGGTTTCCAAGGAAAGCAGAAATTAAAAACTGGCGAAACATGGACTGAAACGAGGCAGGAACTTAATGCGGGAATACTGGGAGAAAGTAAAGATTGACCTTAAAGGTATGGTCACAGGCTCGTGGCCAATCGTGAACGAAAGCCACCACAAAGCTGGTGTACTATACCGAATGAGTTGAGCTTATGTCTAGCATGGCACAGTACATAGCTGTGTCACACACAGACTTCTTAGAACATCATTTTTGTATAATAGCAACTTGAAATCTTACATATCTTTCTCCGTGAACATTTCTGACAGGATAGTGGATGGGATCATCGGTGTAAAAACACTGAACACCTTGAGAACATAAGAAACATATCTGAATCGGGGAATATCCAAAGATTTTGGATGATTTGTAAAGGTTTTTTTTGCAAACAGAAGGATAAGCCCAAATCTGTTTCCAACAAATACCTTACGTGGTATTTTAGCTTTACACTTTACTTCTACTTTAACCACTGCTGCAATGAGAAGCCAGTTTTTTAAATACCTTAACACTTTTCATTCTTGGAAAGGGAATTGGTGAAGGATAATGTATAGTGTAGTGGATGACAGAATTCCAGGTACAGTTTACAGGTCTAGGATCACGTGGCGGCATACCAAAATACAGTGTACCAAGGTATCGAGGCCTAGGAACACATGGTGGATATCCAGAATAGAATTCACTATGTTATCTAGGCCTAGGATCACATGACGGAATTCCAGAATAGAGTTTACCATGTTATCTAGGCCTAAGATCATATGGTGGAATTCCAGAATAGAATTTACCATGTTATCTGGCCTAGTATCACATGAAAGAATTCCAGAATAGATTTTGCCATGTTATCTAGGCCTAGGATAACATGGTGGAATTCCAGAATAGAGTTTACCATGTTATTTGGGCCTAGGATCACATGGCGGAATTCCAGAATAGAGCTGACCATGTTACCTAGGCCTAGGATCATATAGTGGAATTCCAGAATAAAGTTGACCGTGTTATCTAGGCCTAGGATCACATGGCGGAATTTCAGAATGGAGTTTACCATGTTATCTAGGCCTAGGATCACATGGCGGAATTCCAGAATAGAGTTTACCATGTTATCTAGGCCTAGGATCACATGGCGGAATTCTAGAATAGAGTTTACCATGTTATCTAGGCCTAGGATCACATGGCGGAATTTCAGAATGGAGTTTACCATGTTATCTAGGCCTAGGATCACATGGCGGAATTCCAGAATAGAGTTTACCATGTTATCTAGGCCTAGGATCACATGGCGAATTGGATGCAACAGAAGATTACAATGAAGTACAAAAAATTTGGTATAACTGGTTTATTTTACAAATTTGATGTATGGAAGACTGTGTACACAGAATACAGGTTCAGGGAGACTCTTGTTCGATTCCTGGCCAGACTGGGAATTTTGAACTCAATATAGTTCATTCTTCTCTTCATCTACCAAGCACCACAGGAACACGCAATAGTGCCGACGTCAGGTGATTGGGAAAAGTTACCTTGTTGAATTCTACATCCATCTTGAAAAGATACAATTTATCCGTAAGAGTTGATTACATAACATTAAACAACTGCCCATTGTCTGTCGTAATACGTCGTATCACAGAAAGCGTCGATTAAAGTCCTCAAGTTCTCGGAAGCTCTTAGAATGTGTACTAAGATGTGTTGGATTAAACTGATGTAGAATTTAACGAAGAATAGATGATGGTGATGGTGCTTTTTGTTTAAAGGGGCGTAACATCTGGGTCATCGGCCCCTAACAAAGAATATGATATCAACACATTGACTGCCATTTGTACTACCATGAAACACTCTTCCAGACCTCTCCATTATTTTCTCCTTTTTTGTGGAGGTTTTGCCTAGTTATAGGTTACAACAAATAGTTTTTCCATTTTATCCAATTCAGTTACGAATGGGAGAATCATAGTGATACACTTGACAGTGTTTTGCTATAATCTCCTGATGCACGCGATGGGAAGAGTACTGTAAAATAAGAAGGTAATCGGGCTGAATTAAAGTTACCTTAGAAATATTTGACTCAAAATTGCAAATTACTTTTCAACAAGTAATCAGTAAATACTTTACAGAACGCTAGTCTTAAGGAAATCATTGAGTTTTTAGCACGGGGCTGGAAAAATACAAAAGTTTGCAAGGAAAATGGATTATTTTATGGGTGTTGTTATCTAACACCCCTAGGTGGGACTAAACGTTGACAGATTGGAACTTGTAAAATTACCTTTCCCCATCATTTTTATCTTAGTTAACGTCTAAAATAGTAGGTTCCTAAAATTTTCACTACTACGCCTCGAGCTCTGTGGCGGAAAGTACATCTTTGCATTTACTGAAAAGTCGCCCTACATGGGCACTTGAAGGAATACCCGTGTTCAGTTTTAATAACATCATTGGGGTAAGTCAGTACTGGTGAAGCTATTATTTCTGCTGCACAAGAGATGAAAGAGTTATCTTCATCATCATTTATTCTCCTCGTTTCTATCTCCGTTCGATGTTTAGCAATTACTAGGAAGTAACGATTATTAGAATGTAACGATTACAATTTTATTTTATGAAGTAAATTACAAGTACAGATTTCCTCTTGTAAAAAGTAACGATTACAAATAAAACTTATTAAGAATGTTATCCTTACAAGTAATCCTGTTACTTTTATTCAATGACTTCCCAACTTTGGAAAATACACAGTTCTACCGGTAAATAAATAGTTATTTATTACACAGCTGTCAATACGTCGAGATTCATTAACTTTTAAGACAAGGACGAATAGAGTTGTACAAAAAGCTTTTTTCATCTTTTCCTCGTATTCGCTTTAAAACCGAATAGAATAAAACCCACTTCGAAACTGCAGGCACTTTACTCTTAAAAACTGCGAGCAAGTGAGATGACGCCAACGATCAATGTGATAAATTTAGTTCCTGGTTCACCCTCGTGTCGGTAGATTCACTGGTAGGAAAAGAAATCCTGCGGGACAATATTCAGGCACCCCGGCGTGTCCCGAAAACCTTAAAATTAGTGAATGCGACGTAAAACTATTATTATTGAAGACTGAAGGGACGATCTATGTCTTTCTTTCAAAATTAATATCGTATTTTATGAAAAGAATATATTACGCCAAAGCGGTGCATTACGGAATCAGACATAAAATGTTGGGGACAGAGGGGAATGCCTGTCCTATATTGTACAATAGAAATGTAGCACATGGCAGCCAACGTATTTACATTAGGGCCTACTGTCTTTAAGTTAAACAGTTGTAAGTCACTTGTCACGGATGAACGGCACTTATTAATAGAGGTTGGAGAACATCCATCTCGTCTTGCAACGTACAGTTCGTGAAGTTGTGCTCTTACTGAAGGTAGTACTCCATATGGTCTGGTCTCCAGGCTGGGTCACTCCGTAGGTCGAACTCTAGGAGCCAGTCGAAGACCAAATCTGCAATGAAGAAAGTAATTGAAGAGTCTGCGCTAATCCCTTTTAATATGGAGTAGATATATTGACGATTAAAATTAGTAACAAATTAACCGAGAAGATAATGACACAGATTAACTGTTGTTTCATTTCTAAAAGACACTAACTAATGAGGACGGGAGAGTTTACAGAAATCAAGCAATCATTATAAACAAAACTTTATTTTTAAATTTAAAGTTTATTGGACAACGATACCTTAAACCAATTTTAAATATAAGAAAAATATTCTTACATTTTATTTAATATTTGGAAGGGAGAAAAGGGAATGTTTCTTTGTTTAAAAATGATTTTACAAAATAAGGAATGAAAGTATTCGGCAACAACTTGAATTGGACAGGAGCCTGTTGGAAACCTTAGAATTAAGCAGATCACGATGGTATGGACATATGAGAAGGATGACTCCAATTAGGACCCCAAGAGCATACTATGAAAGGAATGTTGTTGGTAAGAGGCCCAGAGGGAGGCCTCGTGATAATTGGGAAAAACAAAATTTCAAAGACCTTGCCAAACGTGATGTAAATTGGCATTAAAAGGTATAACATCAGCTGCGGATGGACAGGATGAACTGGATGAGGCTAGTAAACACCCGCACCCGGTTTGAAGGAGAGTAAAATCGATGGTGATGATGATAAATACAAATGAGATTTATTATTTAAAATAATTTTATTAAAATGGTTCCAGGCTATTTCAGTTAATACCAATGAACGAAAATTGCAATTTTATTCTTAAAAAAATGTTCCAAACTACTTCGCATAATGTTCTTCAAACAAAAATTGAATGTAATGTCTAAAATAATTAAGCAGTATGATTCAAGCTGCATTGATTTCAATACTCAATGCATCACACAAGGTTATATTTTATTTTCTTATCAATTCTCTTCTAGTGAGTGTGTTCCGTTTTTCTTTTCTTTTCATGTTCCGAAACAGATTCCTCTTCAGCTGAGGACTGGTTACAGACATCACGTTACGTACTGAAGAAGTGATTCGATAACATCTCTCGCTAAAGCATCCTACCGGCTGCATGCGATGTTCCATCCCGCGGTCTACAGTGTGTACCAATAAGGTATGTAGAAGAAGAAAGTATGTGGACATGGGTCCGGAAACGATTTATTTCCAAGTTAGACATCATTTTCTACAAGTCTACATCGTACATTAATAATGAGAAACACGCTGGAAGAGAACGTGTCAGCATACAACATGAAACTCTTTCTTACACGAAATGCTCAATATCAGTAGTGATCTGAGAGGAATAACAGATCAAACGCTGATTGGCTGTTGACAGTCACGTAACTGATGACGTCACAGCGCAAGCTGGCTCCTCATAGGCTCTGCGGGGGCTTAAAAGCGCGCGAAATTTGAAATTGTGCTGGTGGGTGACATGAAAATTGGACGCGGTTGTATTTGACAGCTGTCATGCCATGTGGGGAGGCGTGTTGTACTCTGGTGGGTGATTTTAAAAACTAGGAAGCTACAGGTGCAGTTGTGCTAACCTGGCAGAGGGACTGCCAACTTTTACAGACCCAATTTCGATGCCGCTAAGACTCCAGACTTACCTTAACTGACTTACTGAGCAAGATACACGGGGACAAATGATGAATGTTCTAGCTTCTTCTTCTTCTTCTTCTTCTTCTTCTTCTTCTTCTTCTTCTTCTTCATCTTCTTCTTCTTCTTCTTAACCGGCTGCTCTTCCTTACACTAGCTTGTAGGCTTTTGGTGCAAGGGAAGATGGCTGCTATACATTACCTGTATGGAAAGTTTCTTGCTCTCTTATGAAGGAACCATTTTTTAAGTTGTTGTTATTGTTGATTTTATTAGGAGCCGTATACCATTGCGTTTATCAGCCTTGGGCACTTACAGGTCTGCAGAATTTGGTTGATAACCTATGTTACAGAAGTAACTGTAGTAGAGTGTTAAAAAGGATTAATACGTATACACTGCTTATATAGGAATAACTTTGGAGGCAACCTAAGGGATTCGGAGCTGAGTTCTAAGATGATGACTATACCTGGAATAGGGAGGTTGTGTATGTATTCATTGCTTGAAAAGGAAAACGATGGAGGGAACCTGAGGGACTCGAATCTGAGTTCCAAAATGGAAACTATACACGGTTTGTATGGAACTAGGGAGGTGGTGTAACATTTAATACTTATGCATTGAATAACTTTGGAGGATGATATCAAGGACTTGGAGCTGAGTTTGGAATTTGGAACAAGAGAGTGACTACACATATTTATTTATTTATTTATTTATTTATTTATTTATTTATTTATTTATTTATTTATTTATTTATTTATTTATTTATTTATTTATTTATTTATTTATTTATTTTGTGGAAGGTGGAGAGATGACTTAGGGGCTTACAACTTGTTACTTCGAGTTCGACACTCCAGGCTAACCTCGCAGACCCGTAGGACTTTGTTGAGTGCTACAAGGTACCTTTTGTGTATAATAGAACCTGTTTTAGGTGCTATAGAGCTTCTTTTGGTACCTATTTTTTTACATGATACGACTTCCTTTGGGCATGATCGGACATTATAGGGTGTTAGAAGACATCGTATTGGCACTTTGTTTAAGCGCTTCTGGGGTAGATTGGACGAAGCTGGTGTGAGTGGTCGATTTTTAACATCATGTGGGGAATTGCAGTAGCTATAAGCTTATAGTGCAAATGCAAAAAGCTTGTTTTGATGCTTTGCGTTTTCATTTTAAATACTTCGCTCCTCGACCCGACTTAGAATCAACCTTAAAATTTTTTAACACACTACTACAGTTAGTAATATAACACAGGTTATCATAAAATTTCTACATACCTATAAGTGCCCAAGGCTGATAACCGCGATGTTACACAGCTCCTAATAAAATCAACAGCAGCAACGTAAAGGAATGGTTCGTTCATAAGACAGCATGGAACTTTCCATATGTGTAATGTACAGCAACCATCTTGCATAGTAGCCCTTGTACCAAAAGCCTAAGTTAGTGTCAGGACGGGCAGCCGGTTAAGGAGAAGAAGCTGCCAGAACTGTCATCATTTGTCCCCATGTATAGCCGACATGTTGCTTAGTAAGTCAGTTAAGGTAAGTCTGGAGTCTTATCGGCATTGAATTTGGGTATGTAAAAGTTGGCAATTCCTCTGTCAGGTTAGCACACCTTAACCTGCAGTATTCTAGTTTTTAAAATCACCCTCCAGAATGCAGCACACGCCCCCACGTGGCATGAGAGCTGTCAGACACAGCCGCGCCAAAATTTCAAATTTCCCCACACCCCCGGCCAATCAGGACTCAGCTCACGGTGTGACGTCATCAGTCACGTTATTGGCCACAACCAATCAGCGCTTGATCTGGTATTCCTCTAAGATCACTACTAACATCAAGTGGGCATTGGCCAACTCAGCATTTGTGTACACTTACATTGCACATTGTACACCGGAAACCAACCCGAGATGAACACTGCTGCCAAGTCTCTAATTAACACTAAAGAATTCATAATAATTTCGCGTGGCTATTTCTAGCCGCGTGCAGCCTTTGTAGGCAGACCCTCCGATGGAGATGGGTGGCATCTGCCATGCACTAGAAACTGCGTGTTATTGTGGTGGAGGGTAGTGTTGTGTGCGGTGTGTGGGTTGCAGGGATGTTGGGAATAGCACAAACATCCGGTCTGCGAGCCAAGGGAATTAACCATCACCGAACTAGCCGGAAATCTAATCCGGGGTCCTCTGAACCGAAGAACACTACGCTGACCATTCAGCCAAGGAGCCGGACTACTAAAGTGTTGATGCTACGTGTAGGAAGTCAATGATGTGAGTCGCATGGCAACATTACCTTCGATCAAATTAAACACAAAACACTGGCGGTGAATATAACAATTACAGCGCAACCAGACGTAACCAAGAGACCAAAGATACACATCAGCGCATTTGGGATGAATGCACTTATCAAAGCAAACATTTCACATGATATGCTGGTATTTTCTGTTCCTGCGTGTTTCCTACGTAGAGTTTTAAAAAGTGAATTCTAACATTGAAATAAAGCGTGTCTGGACCCACATTCATACAACACATTTTCTTCTCGTACGTGTGGGGAACGAATCCTGAAAATTTGGACATATATTATTGTTAGACACTGTACAAAATTGTAGAGTTTTCTAATTTTGTACTCATATAAATGGAGATAAGAGGACGCCAGTGATACGGAAAGTGGAAGACCCCCCTAATCAGGGTTACAGGGCACTTGCAGCGAACTCATCAATTGGTTCTGTGTTCTAACAAATAATACACTATCAAGCCATAGAGGATGGTTGCGCAGTTGTCCTTCCTCTTAAAACAGTAACCACCAACACCACCACCATCCCGTCGGCTATCTGGTCGACCTTGTCCACAGCCTAGTTTATTTAGGCTCGGTGCTTATGAGGAATAGTGCAATGGTCCTCTGGTCGACCTTGTCAGCCCTCCCACGCATTAAAATAATAGCCATAGCTTCAGTTCTTATTCACTTCGCTCTGTATATTTGTCCATACTACGTAGCAGCTTTTGTTCAAGATTCAATTTTTCCAATAATACCTGTAAAACTAAAAAAGTTTAAACCAATATAAATGTATTGAGATATTTATCTATGATGTGCAGAAAGTGAAATATTTCATTGTTTAAGTTCATTGTCCCGGAAAGGCCTGCTTTCTGAAGGTTTATCAAAACCTGATGAAATATCAGAAATAGCAAAACGAAGTTATTTTGAAATATTTACTTTTGAATTAATTGTTTACATACCAGACACGCATGTATCTTATAAGTAGGTTCTGTCCGACTCGTTGGCTGAATGGTCAGCGTACTGGCCTTCGGTTCAGAGGGTCCCGGGTTCGATTCCCGGCCGGGTCGGGGATTTTAACCTTCATTGGTTAATTCCAATGGCCTGGGGGCTGGGTGTTTGTTCTGTCCCCAACATCCCTGCAACTCACACACCACACATAACACTATCCTCCACCACAACAACACGTAGTTACCTACACATAGCAGATGCCGCCCACCCTCATCGGAGGGTCTGCCTTACAAGGGCTGTACTCGGCTAGAAATAGCCACACGAAATTAAATGAATTAGTAGGTTCTATCGAAAGGAACCTGGCTGTTCAACGCTTTTTGGCTCAAAGTTAGAAATTGCAATGCAGAACTGCGACAAGAACATTCCCTAAATTATTTTAAATGGAGTTGTTCATGCTCACATTCAGATATGCTGGCCCAGGAGTATTTCCAACACAATTAAGTTCGTCAAAACATGTAATGTATCTTGTGCATTTCTAATCTAATTCATTTTTTATCCCCAGAGAAATTTGCTGCATCCCCAACTTTGAAAATTGTTCTAATCCTTTGCGGAATGGTCTGCGTATTTTCTTCAGTTCAGAGAACTCCGAGTTTGATTACCGGCCGTTTCACGGATTTTAATCTTAAATGGTTAATTTCTATGACTCGGAGACTGGGAATTTGTGCCGTCTCCAACATCTCAGAAACTCGAAAACCACATACAACACTATCCTCCCCCACAATAACACGCATTTCTCAGAACACCATCTACCCTCGTTGGAGAATAGCCACACGAAATTATGATTTGTTTGAAAACCTACGTACTAACGGAAGATGAAGTAAAACACAACGAACTGAAGCAAGCAAATGAGAAACAAAATACTGTACGTGGAATGGCTGTACCATGTCTGAGTGATTGAAGAGGAGGGTAGTGGAATGTCAACGAGAGGGGTGCTAAAAGAAATAAATCACATTTAACAATTCATATCTCCACCACCAATAATACTAAAAGTAATTTACCTTATTAGAATGGAATCTCCAAAAGAAAATACTTAGCCCCGCAAAAAAAAAAAAAAAAAAAAAAAAAAAAAATTGGAGATTGCTAATGCGGGCAGGAAGAAGCAGACTTTTGCAAATATTCCTTGTAAGCTTTCAGGCAATTAAAGGAATGAAATGCTCATGATACAAGTGTACCTTAAGGTACAGCAATGTACTGTTAGGTGAGAGGGAGTGTTGCTGCAGGAAGATACATTTAGAATCAGGAAAGTTTACTCCAAACGTGCATGCTTGGTGATTTTAACGTCCAGGTTCCCTACGATGATGGATGCCACCAATAATTATTCACATGAACTTTTTTTTACATTTTATATCCATTGCAAAACCGTTTTATTATTGTTAACATTCATAGTTCATTCCAAGCTATGTATTTAGTGTCATGCTTTCATAAAGTGTGTGCACCGGTTACACACACACACACACACACACACACACACACACACACACACACACACACACACACACACACACACACCTCCGTCCTTCCACACCGTCTCACATCCTTATCATCCTATGGTTTTCTCCACATACTTTCTTTCCATTCTTCAACTCAGTTCTATTCTATCCCGGCGTCTTTTGTTGCATTTTATTTAGTTTATTAGTTCCTATTTATTTCTTCTACCACATATGTCTGTGATTCGTCTGATGTCCTCTCTGATACTCCTCACGCACGCACGGTGTGATATAACATCTTCATTGGAGCTTAATGTTTTCGACAGCTCCCGCTTGAAGCGCTGTGCCAGCATACAGAGAGCCACCTGGTGACGAACGAGCGTACCACTACAGCTCAACGGTAAAACTATCTTAAATTCAAACCCTCGTTATTGTAGAAGACTTCCTCGTGAACAGTCGAGATTTTCTTCTGAAGACGCGGAGCAAAGTTCTCTGCGAAAAGTAAAGAGTTTCAGCTGGTTTTCTTGACACGACAAAAGTCCATATCATGTCAACAGTTTTACTGTTATTTTTCATCGAATATGCAATGTCACATTCTGGGAAGTTACAAGCTACCTATTTTAGTTACAAATTTGCAACCCTCCCTAACTCCTTTAGTCTCTTATAAACGTCCAACCTTTTTCTTTTGGAAATTTCAGGTCATGTTTTAATATATGCTTAAGACTCACAATAAACCCCTGTGCGGTGAGTTTCTATTTATGTTCTTAAAATGTTCGATTGGTAAACTACGTAATGAGTTCAGTAAGGAAACTCTTGCGTTAGGTGAAGTCCGCCATGGGTGCATCCAGGTACT
Organism: Anabrus simplex; assembly: GCF_040414725.1. Taxonomy (NCBI): domain Eukaryota; kingdom Metazoa; phylum Arthropoda; class Insecta; order Orthoptera; family Tettigoniidae; genus Anabrus; species Anabrus simplex. The sequence goes on along the minus strand of NC_090266.1, from coordinate 1,118,562,361 downwards.
ACTCTCCAATGATGGGAGGTCCTCTGTCTCTCCACAGAACCATACATAAACAACCTGCTTGCTATCTGCCCAATGTCTCCGACGTCTCCAGCTCCACACTCTCAGCGGTAATTAGTATCTCAGCGGTAATTAGTATCTGCAGACTACAATTAAACAAAAACAAAACAAAAAACATGGCACTACAGACCTTAAAGGGCCTTGGCCTACCAAGCGAACGCTGCTCAGCCCGAAGGTCTGCAGATTACGAGGTGTCCTGTGGTCAGCACGACGAATCCTCTCGGCCGTTATTCTTGGCTTTCTAGACCGCGGCCGCTATCTGACCGTCAGGTAGCCCCTCAATTCTAATCACGTAGGCTGAGTGGTGGACCTCAAACCAGCCCTCAGGTCCAGGTAAAATCCCTGACCTGACCGGGAATTGAACCCTGGGCCTCCGCGTAAGAGGCAGGCACGATACCCCTACACCACGGGGCCGCCTGATTTATCCCTGTAGGCCAGTCAAAATGGAAACCTTCTGGAAATGATTGATTTTTCGAAAACATGAAGAAAAGAGTGGCTCGAGCAGTAAAGTGGCACCTCAAACCATCATTCATACTTTGGAATATAATCATGAACGAGATTTATATATGAATCGTTAAATAGTGTGAAATGGATCAAAAGTATATCTATTTTTTTACAATTTGCTTTACGTCGCACCGACACAGATGCTGTAGATCTTATGGCAACGATGGGATAGGAAAAGGCTAGAAGTACGGAGGGAACGGACCGTGCCCTTAATTATTATTATTAACTATGCATAGCAAATGGGAAATACCCGGTGGGAATGATCACTTACAGTAGTGTAATAATAAGGGAAAGTTAACATAATTACCCAACAACAACAAACAAACAAACAAACAAACAAACAAACAAACAAACAAGAGTACAACATGCAATTCCATGGAAGGAAAATATTGCAAGAAATACTACTAGTTTAACATTACAAATCCAGCATCATATAAAAAAAATCACATAAAACTTAAGTATTTCCAGTGCTTAACACTACGGCCCCAGCATTTGCATGGCGTGAAAATGAGAAGCTACGGAAAACCATCTTCAGAGCTGTCGACGGTGAGATTCGAAACCTGTATGTCCCGAATGCAAGCTCACAGCTGCGCGACCCTAACCGCATGGCCAATTCGCCCAGTAGAAAAATATTAGGAAACACTTCAATTTTGCTCGAAATACCATCAATAGCGATAATAAGGGAAACGGGCAGCATGCGGGAGAACTCCCCTCAAATATCAGCGACATCACTTGCATTCGACGCAACGTCCAAAAATGTAACTAATCTTTATTAACGCCATTTCCCAGAACGTCATCTGACGTTCACGAAGCTGTTAATACCTTACACAAAACAACTAGCCGTAAGAAAAACCTTTTACTGGTTAACAATTCCGTGAGAAATGTTAATTTGTTTTATTGTAATACAAGCGTAGGATTTCTCTGTTCCTGTAGTGTGGATGCCACTTATCAATATTCACCTACTTGTATCGCGCGGGTACAATGACGGCGTCATCGAAATAGATTTTATTGGATCTATCCTATTATAGAAAACAGGAGCGAAAGTCACTTTCATTTAGTGTGTCAGTCTTTCAGAATGTACGATGACAAGTTTTTAATTATTTAATAATAGTAATAATTCATTAATAGAGCGGAAATACGTATCACCGGCTGGAAACAAAGGGAACGACTGAAGTAAGTGGGCAGCATTTTTTTACAATTTGCTGTACGTCGCACCGACACAGATAGGTCTTATGGTGACGATGAGATAGTGAAAGGCTATGAGTGGGAAGGAAGCGGCCGTGGCCTTAATTAAGGTACAGCCCCAGCATTCGCCGGGTGTGAAAATGGGAAACCACGGAAAACCATCTTCAGGGCTGCCGATAGTGGGATTCAAACCCTCTATCTGATTACTGGATACTGGCTGCACTTAAGCGACGGGCTCAGTGTGAGTGGGCGTGCGCGAGGTTCGCAGCGCTATCACTGGCGTGTGGCTGCAAAGTGGTACGTGTGAATTGCGTTCGACCACTGCCAGAGACGTTTCTGCGGGTGATATCGCCCACAGATTGCGACAGTCGTTTAACTTGACTGCAGTGTGTAGTACCGGAACGTGTGAAGGCAGTCTAAAATGAATTCGCTCCTGCCTTCATTTACATTATATTAACAACATAAGAAAAGGCTTTTATGTTGCAAGGAGGAAAGTTCTGCCATCTATGCCAATTTTAAAAATAAAGTTCACCCTCCTATTACTCATGTGAATATCAAAGCTCAAAAAAATGAAAAAAACCTATTTTGAATCGCGTAGAAGAAAACGACTTCATAATACTGGGTCTTTAACTCAAAGTAGGGCCGGCCCAGCGCTGCGGGTAGATTGGCGAGCTGAAGGTCAGACGAGCACACGGCAACTCGCTGAGCTTGGGGCCGGGAGAGCGCCCGTATGAATCGCATGTAAATAACAAGCACACACTACAACGCATAATCAAACTACAATAAATTCTCATCTCGTCACAGAAGATGTTGAAAATGTGCTCCACCTGCATCTACACATTTGTGGCTTCAACTAAGGAAATTTTCATTCATACGCATTAGTTCATCTACCGACATAGCCTCGATTTCTCTCGTGATATTCTGTTTGAGTTCATCTAGAGTGTGAAAACGGGAGTGTTGGCGGCAGTAACTGCAGACAGGATAAAGGGCCTATAGTTTTTGAAACCATCATCACTGGGAAGAGATATAGGAATGACATTCTCGTACCATTTTTTAACAATTGACGGACAGTCAATGCCAATCTGGATATTTCCAGCAAGACTCGGCAACCACGCATACGGCTAACGAGTTTTTAAGTTTAATTGAGGAAATTTTCGACAACAGGGTAATTAGTAAACCATTGTGGCCCGCAATATTCCAAGATCTTACGGTTTGCGATTTGTATTTATCGGGGAAAACTGCAAAATAAGGTTTATGCAACAAACCCTCACACAGCATTGATGGATCTTGGTCACCAAACGACCGCTGTTTGGCTCGAAGGCTTGCACATTACGAGGTGATGCAAGGTCAGTAAAACGAATCCTCTCGACCGTTATCTTGGCTTTCTAGACGGGGACGCTATCACACCGTCAGATAGCTCCTCAATTGTAATCACTAGGGTACCTGGAGAAGTACAAAATATGCAAGCAAATATGCTCTAAAAACTAGCTAAATGTGACCTAAAAATTAAATTTAGTAACAATTAATGGCGAGGCCAGCTACAGGTATTTTGATCTGACGCCCGCAGGCGATCTGCGCGTCGTCATGAGGATGAAATGATGATGAAGACGACACATACACCCAGTCCCCGTGCCAGGGGAATTAACCAATTATGGTTCAAATTCTCGACCATGCCGGGAATCGAACCCGGGACCAATGTGACCAAAGGCCAGCACGCTAACCATTTAGTCATGGAGCCGAAGATGAAATTTAGTGATATGTTGTAAATATTAGAGTACTACCAACATTATTATGATATAATATTAACGCCTTTAAAACTACACTTTGTCTCCTATGGTCTCCCCTTTTTTGACTTTTGCTCCCCTATCTGGTCCTCATCTGCTATCACAAACATATTTCAACTAATTAGTAATTTTAACTTCTTTTTGCTATTGGCTTTACGTCGCACCGACACAGACAGGTCTTATGGCGACGATGGGATATGAAAAGGCTAGGAGGGGGAAGGAAGCGGCCGTGGCCTTAATTAATGTACAGCCCCAGCATTTACCTGGTTTGAAAATGGGAAACCACGGAAACAATCTTCAGGGCTGTCGACAGTGGGATTCGAACGCACTATCTCCCGGATGCAAGCTCACAGCTGCGCGCCCCTAACAGAACATCCAATTTTAAATTTGTTCACCTTCATTGTTAAGACTCGCGGTCCTGTTTTTAAGTACAAAACTAAATGTGACATTTTGAACTACCAGGGTATGCTTGGCCTGAGAAGTCGTTTACAGTTCTCCGATCTCTGTTACCTACATAAAATAATAATTGGCTACACCAAATGCAATACTCTTCCAACATACTTCCCTATGCACGTCACTCCCACGCCCAACACGCAACCGGCATACTCATTTTGTGTCACGTCCGCGCATAACCTTACAACAACACACTATCTTCCACGGTCTCACTACCATTGGTAACTCGCTACCCGATGCTGACATGTTCACACATTCCGCATCCTTCAAACACAAAATTAAAAGATTCCCTTGAAGTTCTCTCCATTTTTCCGTTTTCTTCCGTCCATACAACCCACGACCTATCTTCTTGCTAACTCTGTAACTGACTCTTGCCAGTTTTCGCTCCCATTCTTGTTACATTGTTATTGCTAATAATTTACTGTTGATACTTGATATTGTTATTTGTACCGATTGTTTTCTTTTATACTTATTTAGGGGCCGATGACCTTCCATGTTAGGCCCCTTAAAACAACAAGCATCATCATCATCATCATCATCATCATCATCATCATCATCATCATCATCATCATCATTTAAATATGTGATAATTATTAGTGCCCGCCTCTGTAGTGTAGTGGTTAGTGTGATTAACTGCCACCCCCGGAGGTCCGAGCTCGATTCCCGGCTCTGCCACGAAATTTGGAAAAGTGGTACGAGGGCTGGAAAGCGGTCCACTCAGCCTTGGGAGGTCAACTGAGTAGAGGTGGGTTCGATTCCCACCTCAGCCATCCTGGAAGTGGTTTTTCGTGGTTTCCCACTTCCCCTCCAGGCAAATGCCGGGATGGTACCTAACTTAAGGCCACGGCCGCTTCCTTCCCTATTCCTTGTCTATCCTTTTCAATCTTCCCATCCCTCCACAAGGCCCCTGTTCAGCATAGCAGATGAGGCCGCCTGATGGAGGTACTCGTCATACTCCCCATTTGTATCCCCCGACCCAAAAGTCTGAAACTCCAGGACACTGCCCTTGAAGCGTAGAGGTGGGATATCTCGCTGAGTCCGAGGGAAAAACCGACCCTGGAGGGTAAACAGCTTAAGAAGAAGAAGATTATTAGCAGTGTAAAATGGTCCTCCATAGGTTGTATCTAATAATTAAATAACTGAACGTGCCCTAAAGTGATTAGCGATTGACACAAACTGACAGAGCTACAATAGGTATGTCACCGGGCGAGTTGGCCTTGCGGTTAGGGGCACGTGGCTGTGAGCTTGCATCCGGGAGATAGTGGGTTCGAATGCCACTGTCGGCAGCCCTGAAGATGGTTTTCCGTGGTTTCCCATTTTCACACCGGGCAAATGCTGGGGCTGTACCTTAGTTAAGGCCACGGCCACTTCTTTCCAACTCCTAGGCCTTTCCTGTCCTATCGTCGCCATAAGACCTATCTGTGCCGGTGCGACGTAAAGCAACTAAGCAAAAAAAAATAGGTATGTCATAGCCCTGAGGTGCAGTTCTCACTCTGGTTTCCTAAAAAGTAACCAAGAAAACGAAGTATTAGCATGCTTTTTGGTATCTATCGGCGTCAGTTCGTACAGCATCACGTCTTCTAAACTTGTTACCTATATGTTTCGCGAAACAAAAGAAAAATACATCTATTACAGTATTTTTTAAATACTACTAACGGCGTTAGGCCTCGGAAGACCATGCGGCCAGTATTTACAGAGTAAGCATACATTTATGGTGTGTGTACCTATACATTTCGAGGTTGTAACAAACGTCATATCCTTTAAATTAATACTAAATTATATGCCGGGCTGAATGGCTCTTGCCTTCTGACGCCAACTTGGCAGGTTCGATCCGGGCTCAGTCCGGTGGTATTTGAAGGTGCTCAAATACGTCAGCCTCGTGTCGGCAGATTTACTGGGACGTAAAAGAACTCCTGCGGGACTAAATTCCGGCACCTCGGCGTCTCCGAAAGCCGTAAAAGTAGTTACTGGGACGTAAAGCCAATAACATTACTGTTATTATTACTAATTAATATCACAGCGCATAATTATGGAGTTAGTTTTGATAACAGGATGGCAACTGAAATTGGCAGTGGGGTATTTAACTTCACTAAATAAGAGTACAGATGGTTCTGTTGTTGGGAGTACTTCTTACATGACAGTATGATGTGGTTTAAGTCGGCTGTTTGTTTCGTTGGAATGGTGGGCTTAATTTTAGCACAGTGCTTTCATCGTCTTGTAAGCAGTGACATTTTCCAGTACTCAGACCATTCCCTGTAGACCTCTTGTTTAATTATGGACAGGAAATCACAATATTGTAACCGTTTGTAACGGTGGAGTTGCCCGAACTATGGCTAAATGGTTAGCGTGCTGGCCTTTGGTCACAAGGGTCCCGGGTTAGATTCCCGGCAGGGTCGGGAATTTTTAACGATCATTTGTTAATTTCTCTGGCACGGGGGCTGGGTGTATATGTAGTCTTCATCATCATTTCATCCTCATCACGACGCGCGGGTCGGCTACGGGCGTCAAATCGAAAGACCTGCACCTGGCGAGGCGAACATGTCCTCGGACACTCCCGGCACTAAAAGCCATACGCCATTTCCTTTCAAGGCGGAGTTCACAAGTTGTGTCTTCTTTCACAAGCTGGTCTCTTGTCTCGGTCATTGTTATACAAGCGTGGCCTTCGATCCATAGGAGATGTACTTCGTGAGCTGCTTTCTGAGCGGTATAGATAAAGTTCAAAATGTCTAATATATATTGATGTGTAGACACGTCCCAACGACAATGTTGTACTACAGTATTTTGAAATCCTGTGCTTGAAACTCGACGCAGTTAACATGTATCCTGTTATAAACGACGTCTTAATTTAATCCAAAAATGCTCAAAATATAACTAAATATGAGCTTATAATACTAAATGAGCAAAATATGACCAAAGCAATAAGAATGGCCGAAATATGCATTTATATGCAACATCAAATTGCTTTAAACGGGGTGTCAGGGATCCGTCATTCACAGATATTTTTCAAATTTCGGGTAAAATGAGCTCAGGAAGGAAATAATTTTCCTTAACATCTGAACCTTAGTAACCACGTAATCTGAGTGGACTTCAAACGAGAGCTCAGATCCAGGTAGGAATCCCTGACATAACCGGGAATCGAACCAGAGGCCTCCAGGTGATAGGAAGGTCGCTACCTCCAGACCGTGGGACAGACTTCAATTTATACATTAGTCATTAATATAATTTTAGTTAACAATATAATACAGTGAGAATATAGACCCGTCCCTATCATAACATTAATCTTAGACTTACGATAACATTTCCTTTACTTGGTTTGATGATTCCCTTTAGCAGATCAGCTGCCTGGAATCGCTCATTTATTGCGACAGGAACTAGATTATGGAACTCTGTTCCAAATAACACTCTTAGAGTCACAGAGAAATTACCTCTTAGATGAACAAATCAACGAGGTGAACCGTGATGAGTGAATGAATGAGTAAACGTCATAGTTATTTTCATAAATTTGAGCATATTAGTAGTTTGACTAATGATTTGTAGCCTATATATTAGTATAAAAGGGCTCTTACGTTGCATTTATTTCGATTTCATATTAAAAATGAAGACTTATCTAAAGCATATCGTAAATATATTACAAATGAGTATTTTATATTTAATATTGTTGATAATTTTCACTGTAAAGCGATGTGAGCCCTAACCTCACCACCATTGATGACAAGTAAGAGATAGCCTATGGACACAAGCTAGAACCAGTATCGCATAAGAACAACATTCAGTGATTTCCGACAAAAGAGTAGCGTTGCGGAAATGTTGCAAAGTTTAGGCTGTGAACATTTGGGAGAAAGGAGACGAGCTGATCGACTAAGTGGTATGTTTCGAGCTACCCATGGAGGGATGATGTGGATAACATTAGTAGACGAATAAGTTTGAGTGGTGTTTTTAAAAGTAGGAAAGATTACAATATGAAGATAAAGTTGGAATTCAAGAGGACAAACTGGGGCAAATATTCGTTTATAGGAAGTTGATTTAGGGATTGTAATAATTTACCAAGGGAGATGTTCAAAACATTTCCAAATTCTTTGCAATTATTTAAGAAAAGACTAAGTAAACAACAGATGGGGAATCCGCCACCTGTGTGACTGCCCTAAATGCAGATCAGTGGTGATTGATTGATTAATTGATTGATTGATTGATTGATTGATTGATTGATTGATTGATTGATTGATTGATTGATTGATTGATTGATTGATTGATTGATTGATTGATTGATTGATTGATTGATTGATGCGAGTGAAAAATCATGTAGAAGTGTGAGAAAGGCCCAGACGCAGCTCAACTAATTTTGAAAGAGAAATACGCGATTTTGAACCACCAAGACGGGTTCGCTAGGAAGTGTTTAGCCGAGTACATCCGTCGCATATCCGCCTCCTCGGCTGAATGGTCGGTGTAGAGGTCTTCGGTTCGTGTTCGATTCCCGGTCGGGACGGGGATTTAAACCTCGTCGGCATCGCGGGCTGGGTGTACGACTCAATTGTATAAGCTCAATTCATAATTAATAAAAGAAAAATACATAATTGTAGCTGGCTGCATGGGCGATAAGACCGAAAGCCAAAAATTTGGAAAAGAAAATCTCCGTCACAGTTACTTGAAAGTTGAGACTGCAGAGTACTTACGGGAAGTTTAGAGCTGGTTTCTCCTTCCTACAGCGGCCACGACGGTCTCTGAAAAAGCCTTCACTACATCGTCTCTTGCTGGAAGGAGTGTTTGGTTCGCCGGGTGGAGACGATGTTGTTGATGAAGTACCATTTTGTTGTACACCCACCGAAATGGTCACATTCTCTCTTTCAGTTGTAGGTGAACTTCCAGAAACATCTGGTGGAACATGGACTTCGGGGTAATCTTCGTAATCTTCATACATCTGTAAAGCACAGCAGATTACAATCACTTCCTGTAAAGAGGTAATGGAAGAAGCGAGAAAGAAAAATAAGACTCTCAAAGGAAGAAAGATGATTAGCTGCCACCCCCGGAGGCTCGGGTTCGATTCCCTGCTCTGCCACGAAATTTGGATAGTGGTACGAAGTCTGGAACGAGGTCCACTCAGCCTCGGGAGGTCAACTGAGTAGAGGGGTGGTTCGATTTTCACCTCAGCTATCCTCTAAGTGGTTTTCCGAGTTTTCCCACTTCTCCTCCAGACAAATTCCGGGATGGTACCTAACTCAAGGCCACCGCCACTTCCTTCCCTCTTCCTTGTCTGTCCCCTCCAATCTTCCCATCCCCCACAAGGCCCCTGATCAGCATAGCAGTTGAGGACGCTTGGGCGAAGTACTGGTCCTCCTCCCCAGTTTTACCCGACCCGAATTCTCACGCTCCAGGACACTGCCCGTGAGGTGGTAGAGGTGGGATCCCTCGCTGAGTCCGCGGGAAAAACCAACCCTGGGGGGTAAACGGATTAAGAAATTAATAAAGAAAGAAAGAAAGAAAGAAAGAAAGAAAGAAAGATATTTTTCTCCCAGTGAACCATCTCCTCTCAGCAAATAGCTCAAGAGGAAATCATCAAGCATCTTTGGTCTTCAGTAGGGTGCAGTGTCTGTGGTTATTTGTGTGACAGTAAGTTTTAATTGCACTGGGACTACTCCTGCATTTGCCTAGTTTAAGTGGACAAAAATTCTCAGAAACCCTATTCGCACCTTGGATCTCCACAGGAAACAAGTATAAAGACAGTAATACCGAGTGCCATTATGTGCTTGCCGCCACAATAACTCGTTTAAATGTTCGGTGGCCACACGGCAGAACAAGCCTAAAATGGTCGTAGCCTTAATTAAGGAACGGACAGCCACGTCATTTGCTTTCTATGGCAATGGGAAACCATGGAAAACCACTTCGAGGATGGCTGAGATGGGAATAGAACCCCCGTCTACTCAGTTGACCTCCCGAGGCTGAGTGGACCTCGATCCAGCCGATGTACCACTTTTCAATTTTCGTGTGAGAGCCGGGAATCGAACCCAGGCCTCCGAGGGTGGCAGCTAATCACGCTAACGACTACACCACAGAGGTGGAGTATATGGATTCAAGTTCATTTTAATTTTCAGTTTCTGGCATCTGTGACTTGGTTCTAATAGGGTCCATGCCATATTTTAAAATCGAAATGAAGCTATTAACGAATACAAAAGCAGTTTATCCCGGCTTACAACATATTAAAATGACCAATGCCTCTCGTAAACATAAAGCGAAGAGTTAAAGTTTGTCAGTAATGCACATTGTGGTTTTTGGCTCCATAATTGAAATCACACTTGCGGCAATGGGCAAAGTTAAAATGGCAAGACAGTTGCAGGTAAAAGAGGTTTCTTTACAGTCGGTTAGTTGTGCTTGAAAAAAGAAGCAGAAAACCAATTCTTGGTAAATAGTGTATATGAGGAAAAGCAACAAGTTGAGAGGTCAAGAAATACTGCAAAGGAACGCTTGACTCAGAAAAAAATAAGGGTGATTGTGGAGAAGAAACGGAGGATTGGCGCGGTAAACTCAAACAGAATTCCACATAATAGAGGAACTCATCAACAAGTTTCCTTGTAATGTGAGTAATTCTGCCAAGCGAGAGGCAGGGCCGTCGACAAGGGGGGCGGAGCAAAGGGGGCAAATGCCCAGGGTCTCGGCCGCAGGGGGCCCGAAACCAAAAACATGAATTAAAAATTAAAGTTTAAATAAAGTGAAATGTCAGTTAAGAATACAAACTTTTATTGTTTAAAAAGTGACAAATCAATTTAAGGTAAAGCGTGTGTCAGTCTTCCGGCCCCGTGGTGTACAGGTAGCGTGCCTGCCTCTTAACCGGAGGCCCCGGGTTCGATTCCCGGCCAGGTCGGAGATTTTCACCTGACCTGAGGGCTGGTTCGAGATCCACTCAGCCTCCGTGATTAGAATTGAGGAGCTGTCTGACGGTGAGATAGCGCCCCGGTCTAGAAAGCCAAGAATAACGGCTGAAAGGATTCGTCGTGCTGACCACACGACACCTCGTAATCTTCAGGCCTTCGGGCTGAGCAGCGGTCGTTTGGTAGGATAAGACCCTTCAAGGGCTGTAGTGCCATGGGTGGGGGTGTCAGTCTGCAGCAGAGAAATATGACTTTATAGTTGTTGTTACCAATTTTATACCAATTTTGTACAATATTTTGAGGGGTGAATGAGAAAGAATATGCACTAATTTTGCAACAAGGTTGGACAAAGATTACTCCACAAATGTACCACAATGCTTGCTTCGATAGATACACCAAAAACGTTCAATAGTAGGAATAGCATCTCGAAATACACACATATAAATATTCAAACATGCTTCGCCTTTAAACCAAGATTATACCAATTTTGAACCATTATATTTGTGGGGTAAATACGAGGTAAGGCTTTTTGCGAATGATGTTATTCTCTATAGAGTGATAAATAAGTTACAAGATTGTGAGCAACTGCAATGTGACCTCGAAAATGTTGTGAGATGGACAGCAGGCAATGGTATGTTGATAAACGGGGTTAAAAGTCAAGTTGTGAGTTTCACAAATAGGAAAAGTCCTCTCAGTTTTAATTACTGCGTTGATGGGGTGAAAGTTCCTTTTGGGGATCATTGTAGGTATCTGGGTGTTAATATACGGAAAGATCTTCATGGGGGTAATCACATAAATGGGATTGTAAATAAAGGGTACAAATCTCTGCACATGGTTATGAGGGTGTTTAGGGGTTGTAGTAAGGATGTAAAGGAGAGGGCATATAAGTCTCTGGTAAGACCCCAACTAGAGTATGGTTCCAGTGTATGGGACCCTCACCAGTATTACTTGATTCAAGAACTGGAAAAATCTAAAGAAAACAGATCGATTTGTTCTGGGTGATTTCCGACAAAACTGTAGCGTTACAAATATGTTGCAAAGTTTGAGGTGGGACGACTTGGGAGAAAGAAGACGAGCTGCTCGAGTAAGTGGTATCTTCCGAGCTGTCAATGGAGAGATGGAGTGGAATAACATTAGTAGACGAATAAGTTTGAGTGGTGTCTTTAAAAGTAGGAAATATCACAATATGAAGATAAAGCTGGAATTCAAGAGGACAAAATGGGGCAAATATTCGTTTATAAGAAGGGGAGTTAGGGACTGGAATAACTTACCAAGGGAGATGTTCAATAAATTTCCAATTTCTTTGCAATCATTTAAGAAAAGGCTAGGAAAACAACACACAGATAATCTGCCACATGGGCGACTGCCCTAAATGCAGATCAGTAGTGATTTATTGATTGAGGTGGTCAGGATGAGTCTTACGAAATTAACTGTATAGTGATCCTTGCATGGGACAAAATACGAATATATCTCCAATTCCTTGAAGCAGGATTTACCCATTTGGAAACAGATAGTACCATACTGCAATCGAAAAAATCAACATTTGTTGAAGTAGGCTATAACTTCCAAGAGAGCGGGCTAATTTAATTCGCATCGTTCCTAGAAAACTGCCTGTAAGTGTAGAAGGGCTTCAACAAAAATCACCTTTATAATAAATACGTGCACAAGAAATTTGATACAGGTGGATATCCTGTCACTTCGAATAACAAAAAATGGATGATATATTATTAGAAATGCCAGGATTTGTATATACGAGCTCAATAGTTCAGAGATTATATCTCAACAATAATCACCCGTTTCATCCCTGTTCCAGAAAGAAGTTAATGCAATCGTTCAGTTCGTTATTGAGAATCGCAGTGGGATGAAGAAAGTGAAGATTGCGATAGTGAATGAAATTAATGTCCGCCTCTGTGGTGTAGTGGTTAGTGTGCTTAGCTGCTACCCTCGGAGGCCACGGGTTCGATTCCCGGCTCTGCCAAGAAATTTGTAAAGTGGTACAAGGGCTGGAACGGGGTCCGCTCAGCCTCGGGAGGTCAACTGAGTAGAGGTGGGTTCGATTCCCACCTCAGCCATCCTGGAAGTGTTTTTCCGTGCTTCCCACTTCTCCTCCAGGAAAATGGCGGGATGGTACCCAACTTAAGGCCACGGCCGCTTCCTTCCCTCTTCCTTGTCTGTCCCTTCCAATCACCCCATCCTCCACCAAGGCCCCTGTTCAACATAGCAGGTGTATCCCCCGACCCAATGTCTCACGCTCGAGGTCACTGCCCTTGAAGCGGTAGAGGTGGGATCCATCACTGAGTCCGGCCGGCTAGTTGCTTTACGTCGCACCGACACAGATAGGTCTTATGGCGACGATGGGAAAGGGAAGGGCTAGGAGTGGGAAGGAAGCGGCCGTGGCCTTAATTAAGGTACAGCCCCAGCATTTGCCTGGTGTGAAAATGGGGAAACCACGGAAAACCATTTTCAGGGCTGCCGACAGTGGGGTTCGAACCTACTATCTCCCGAATACTGGATACTGGCCGCACTTAAGCGACTGCAGCTATCGAGCTCGGTCATCACTGAGTCCGAGAGAAAAGCCAACCTTGGAGGGTAAACAGATTAAGAGAGAGAGAGAGAATGAAATTAATGACAATAATACATTTATAATTAATAAGTTAGCCGACCAATCGTGTAGATGGCACGACGGGGGATATGTATGTATGTAATAAATTAATAAGCAATAATTGATTTGTTCAAGTTTTTTTACTAGTGGCTTTACGTCGCACCGACACAGATAGGTCTTATGGCGACGATGGGATAGGAAAGCCCTAGGAGTTGGAAGGAAGCGCCGTGGACTTAATTATGGTACAGCCCCAGCATTTTCCCGGTGTGAAAATGGTAAACCACGTTAAACCATATTCATGGCTGCCGACAGTGGGATTCGAACCCACTACCTCCCGGATGTAAGCTCACAGCCGCGCGCCCCTAACCGCACAGCTAACTCATCCGGTTTGTTCATGTTTAAGAGTGAAATGATTACAATAAAAAGTGACTGAAACACTGTCATTTAGTCAGTTAAGAACATTAATAAAAACAAACCCCATGGTACAACAGCCCTGATCGGCTTTCTCTACCATACGACCACTGCTCATCCTGAAGGCCTGCAGATAACGAGGTGACAGGTGGTCAGCGCGACGAATCCTCTCGACAATTATTGTTGGTTTATACACTAAAGCCACTCTGTTCTCAAGTAGGATGAGTGTAAATAACATCAAATGTTTTTGACATTGGCGCATTTAGAACGAAGTCACAGAATTTCTAGGGTTTTCGGAGACGCCGAGGTGCAGGAATTTTATCCCGCACGAGTTCTTGAACATGCCAATAAATCTACCGAGACGTATTTGAGCACCTCCAAATACCACCGGACTAAGCCAGGTTCGAAAGTGCCAAGTTAGGGTCAGAAGGCCAGAGCCTCAACTATCTGAGCCACTCAGCTGGCACTATTTATGGAGTATCGAAGTAAACCGTGTTATGTCCCCCATGGACAAAATCGAGTTTGATGCGTTTTTGTAGCTTACTTGTCCCATGCGCTCTTTCATGCTGCGACCTCATACTGCGCAAGACGTGTTTCTCCTCATGTAAGTAAGGCTTGAAATTTGACTGTCGTTTTAAATCGTATGTTGACCACCGAAATGATCGGACTATTTTGTTACGTTAGATACAATGAAAGTTTTTCAAATTCTTATGTTAGATATTCTGCAAATTAGGCATCGCTCACTTTCGACAACACCGGACAGACTGAGCTCATTTGGTGTGCACTGCACTAAACATGAAAAGCTATCATTTTACACATGTTTTTAACACGCAATACCTCTTGCAAAAGCCTTGGTTCCTTTCAATTTCAATAAAGTTCCATAATTTAATTCAATGTAAAAAAAATCCTATCTCTGTACTCTGCAGATCAAATCACATTATGTGCGAAGTATCTCCACAATTTCGTAAAATCCAGTTCGGAAATGACTTTATTTTCTGTAGTTCCTTGGTGCATGGACTTTTACTTCTTATTCTTCTTAATCCGCTTACCCTCCAGTGTTGGTTTTTTCCTCTGACTCAGTGAGGGATCCCACCTCTACCGCCTCTAGGACAGTGTCCTGGAACGTGAGATTTGGGTAGGGTGATGAAAATGGGAGGGAGGACCAGTGCCTCTCCCGGGCGGCCTCACCTGTTATGCTGAACAGGGGCCTTGTGGAGGGGATAGGAAGATTGGAAGGGATAGACAAGGAAGAGGGAATGAAACGGCCGTGGCCTTAAGTTAGGTACCATCCCGGCATTTGCCTGGAGGATAAGTGGGAAACTACGGAAAAGCACTTCGAGGATGGCTGAGGTGGGAATCGAGCCCCCTATACTCAGTTAACCTCCCGAGGCTGAATGGACCCCGTTCCAGCCCTCATGCCACTTTACAAATTTCGTGGCAGAGACGGGAATCGAACCCGGGCTCCGGGGATGGCAGCTAATCACTACACCACAGAGTCCGACTTGACTTCTACTACTTCATGATTACCTTCCTGGTAGCAGTTCCATGTTTCTCTTGTAAAATTAAATTATTACACGTAATAAGCGAGATCAATCCTCCTCCAATCATCATCAATGCCATTGCTGTACCGTACCGTAAACATGTCATTAATCTTGGAATCTCTATCAACGAGAATGCAACTATTTGTATTTAGAAATATTCATTTATTATTACTTAATTAACCCTCCAGGATTGGTTTTTCCCGCCAGACGTAGCGAGAGATCGCACCTCTACCTCCTCAAGGGCAGTGTCCTGTGATCCAACTGTTGGCGGGGGGGTGGGTGGGCCAGTACCTCGCCAAGCGACCTCACCTGCTATACTGAACACGGGCCTTGCGAGGGGATGGGAATATGTGAACCACGGAAAATGACTTCGTGGATGACTGAGGAAGGAATGGAACCCGCCCCCCCTTCTACTCAGCTGACTTCCCGAGGCTGAGCGGACCCCGTTCCAGCCCTTCTACCACTTTTCAAATTTCGTGGCAGAGCCGGGAATCGAACGCTGACCTCCGGGGGTGACAGCTAATCACACTAACAACTGCACCACAGAGGCGGACGTAGAAAGATTTATGCAGCTGTATATCAATAGAATGCTTTTCTTCAAATCCTTAAATTAAAATTAATCCCAATTTTAGACTACTGTGATACGGTACTAGTCAATGTAAATGCCGAATTGCTTGCATTCGGGAGATAGTGGGTTCGAACCCCACTGTCGGCAGCCCTGAAGATGATTTTTCGTGGTTTCCAATTTTCACACCACGCAAATGCTGGCACGGTACTTTAATTAAGGCCACACCCGCTCCCTTCCCATTCCTAGGCCTTTCCTGTCCCATCATCGCCATAAGACCCGTCTGCGCCGGTGCGACGTAAGGCAATTTGCAAAAAAAAAAAAAAAAAAAAAAAATTAAGTGTGACTTACCTCATAGTCCCCGAGGATGGCCAGCACCTCAATGTTCCGCAGATCGAGCTGCACATTGACCTCGCCCGTCTGCCGCTGATCGTATTTCTCTTGGACAGGGGTGGCATGGAGGCGGATATCGCTGACCAGGAGTAGCAGCACCAGCGGGATGTACATGGCGAGCTACAGGCACACACTGTCGGACCTGGCCAGCGACCTCCAAGCTACTGCAGCGCGTCACGTGCTCAGCGAGCGGTCAGACTATCCCTCCCTCTTTAACTTGTACGCTAGTCATCTTTTTAATTTCTAATGTTGAAAACATCTCTCAGCAGACAAAGTAGGGGTACCCACATTACGAAAAACGTAATATTAAACAATTTCCCCATTTGTGCCGAAAATTGACAAATTGTGAGTCTTGGAGAGCTCTATCGAACTAAAAAATAATATTTCGAAAATCATTTCCAACCTAAATGCAATTCCATAAAAACTGCCCAAAATTGCTTGTTTCTTTATTCGTTTTCTTGTTTATTCAAATCCTAGTGAAATGAATTTATTTACATAATTCTTTCCCCGGTCTAGAAAGCCAAGAATAACGGCTGAGAGGATCCGTCGTGCTGACCACACGACAAATCGTAATCTGCAGGGCTTCAGGCTGAGCAGCGGTCGCTTGGTAGACCAAGGCCCTTCAAGGGCTGTAGTGCCAAGGGGTTAGTTAGTTAGGTTGGTTAAGTGTAAGAGAAGGCCAAACTTCACCACATTATGGAGACACAAATAAATAATTGTCCGCCTCTCTTTTGTAGTGGTTAGTGTGATTAGCTGCCATCCTCGAAGGCCCGGTTTCGATTCCCAATTTCTCCTCCAGGCAAATGCCGGGATGGTACCAAACTTAAGGCCACTGCCGCTTCATTCTCTCTTCCTTCCCATTCCCCTACAAGGCCCCTGTTCAGCATAGCAGGTGTGGCCGACTGGGCGAGGTACTGGTCCTCCTTCCCAGTTGTATTACTCCGACCAAAAGTCGCACGCTCCAGGTCACTGCCCTTGAGGCGGAGAGGTGGGATTCCTCGCTGAGTCCGAGCAAGACCGCACTAGATAGAGAGGCCACAAGGCTCGGCCCGTGACGTCAAAAAAGTGGCTCACGTTCAGCATGGCAGTGTACGGCTCGCTCTCACTGCCACCATGATATTGTTCATTATTGAACCTTTGTTATTCTTCTTTTCTTCTTTATCTGCTTACCATCCAGGGTAGGTCTTTCCCTCGGACTCAGCGAGGGATCCCACCTCTACCGCCTCAAGGGCAGTGTCGTGGAGCGTGAGACTTTGGGTCGTGGGAAACAACTGGGGATGATGACCAGCACCTCGCTCAGGCGGCCTCACCTGCTATGCTGAACAGGGGCTGGGAAGATTGGAAGGGACAGGGAAAGAAGAGGGAAGCAAGATAATAATGTTATTTGCTTTACGTCCCACTAACTACTTTAACGGTTTTCGGAGACGCCGAAGTGCCGGAATGTTGTCCCGTAGGAGTTCTTCTACGTGCCAGTAAATCTACCGACACGAGGCTGACGAGGCTGATTTGAGCACCTTCAAATACCACAGGACTGAGCCAGGATCGAACCTGCCAAGTTGGGGTCAGAAGGCCAGCGCCTCAACCATCTGAGCCACTCAGCCCGGCTGGCAGGGAAGGAAGCGGCCGTGGCCTTAAGTTAGGTACAACCAGGCATTTTCCTGGAGGAGAAGTGGGAAACCACGGAAAACCACTTCCAGGATGGCTGAGGTGGGAATCGAACCCACCTCTACTTAGTTGACCTCCCGAGGCTGAGTGGACCCCGTTCCAGCCCTCGTACCCCTTTTCAAATTTCGTGGCAGAGCCTGGAATCGAACACGGGCCTCCGGAGGTGGCAGCTAGTCACGCTTACCACTAAACCACAGAGGCGGACTTATTGAACCTTAATGATATAAATGAACACGCCTTCAATTATGGTTTTATGTAGGCTCTTGTACTACACGAGTTTTATGCGGGAGGCAAAGTGGCGGGGCAGTTTATGTTCTTTATGAAATATTAAACTGGCATCTGTCATTTATAATGGAACACGGTTTCATGTAAAAGATTAAAACCCGTAATAAATATAAAAAATAGTTTTAATGTTACTAGGCAAATACATGATAGCAATTCACAACAATGGTCTGGAACCTTACTTAGAAATTAGGCTTCTGCTTAAAACTTATCTAACCGAGCTCGATAGCTGCAGTCGCTTAAGTGCGGCCAGTATTCAGTATTCGGGAGATAGTAGGTTCGAACCCCACTGTCGGCAGCCCTGAAAATGGTTTTCCGTGTTTCCCATTTTCACACCAGGCAAATGCTGGGGCTGTACCTTAATTAAGGCCACGGCCGCTTCCTTCCCACTCCTAGCCCTTTCCTCTCCCATCGTCGCCGTAAGACCTATCTGTGTCGGTGCGACGTAAAACAACTAGCAAAAAAAAAAAAAAAAAACAACTTATCTAACAATTCTTCAAGTTTCAGTTTATCAATTTTACTTTTCTTTGCCGATTTATGGGTATTCTTTTTTGAGCATTTATTCTGCTTAGCCATGAGTTTGTCAACGAAGTCTTTTTGTCCGGCTCCATGGCTAAACGGTTAGCGTGCTGGCCTTTGGTCCAGAGGGTCCCGGGTTCGAGTCCCGGGAGGGTCGCAGACTTTAACCTTAAAAGGTAAATTCCCTTGTCGTATCCCCAACATCCCTGCATCTCACACACCACACATAGCACTATCCTCCACCACAATAACACGCAGTTACCTACACATGGCAGATGCCGCCCACTTTCATCGGAGGGTCTGCCTTACAAGGGCTGCACTCGGCTAGAAATAGCCACACGAAAACTAATTCTTCAAACTAGACGTTTCCATTTTCCAGAACATTGTTGACAAGCAAAATCAGAATGTTTCTCTGAGAATTCCCATGTAAAAACATCGATTCAAATTTGCCACTTATAAGTACACTAAATAATTTAAATTGTGGTGAAAAAAATGTTAACAAAAAATCTGATGGATATTTCAAAGCTCCCCTATCGATTATATTGAAATAATAATTGCCCTCTAGCTTTAACACATCTGACGTTATACACTGACTGACAGAGCAAATGCAACACCAAGAAGGAGTGGTTCGAAAGGGATGAAAGTTGGGGAAAAAACAGAGACGGCACGGACGAATAATTGATGTTTATTTCAAACCGATATGCAGGTTACACAATGCGCACGGCATCGACTCTGTAGGATGTAGGACCACCGCGAGCGGCGATGCACGCAGAAACACGTCAAGGTACAGTGTCAATAAGAGGTGCGGATGGTGTCCTGAGGGATGGTTCTCCATTCTCTGTCAACCATTTGCCACAGTTGGTCGTCCGTACGAGGCTGGGGCAGAGTTTGCAAACGGCGTCCAATGAGATCCCACACGTGTTCGATTGGTGAGAGATCCGGAGAGTACGCTGGCCACGGAAGCATCTGTACACCTCGTAGAGCCTGTTGGGAGATGCGAGCAGTGTGTGGGCGGGCATTATCCTGCTGAAACAGAGCATTGGGCAGCCCCTGATGGTACGGGAGTGCCACTGGCCGCAGCACATGCTGCACGTAGCGGTGGGCATTTAACGTACCTTGAATACGCACTAGAGGTGACGTGGAATCATACGCAATAGCGCCCCAAACCATGATGCCGCGTTGTCTAGTGGTAGGGCGCTCCACAGTTACTGCCGGATTTGACCTTTCTCCACGCCGACGCCACACTCGTCTGCGGTGACTATCACTGACAGAACAGAAGCGTGACTCATCGAAGAACACGACGTTCCGCCATTCCCTCATCCAAGTCGCTCTAGCCCGGCACCATGCCAGGCGTGCACGTCTATGCTGTGGAGTCAATGGTAGTCTTCTGAGCGTACGCCGGGAGTGCAGGCCTCCTTCAACCAATCGACGGGAAATTGTTCTGGTCGATATTGGAACAGCCAGAGTGTCTTGCACATCCTGAAGAATGGCGGTTGACGTGGCGTGCGGGACTGCCACCGCTTGGCGGCGGATGCGCCGATCCTCGCGTGCTGACGTCACTCGGGCTGCGCCTGGACCCCTCGCACGTGCCACATGTCCCTGCGCCAACCATCTTCGCCACAGGCGCTGCACTGTGGACACATCCCTATGGGTATCGGCTGCGATTTGACGAAGCGACCAACCTGCCCTTCTCAGCCCGATCACCATACCCCTCGTAAAGTCGTCTGTCTGCTGGAAATGCCTCCGTTGACGGCGGCCTGGCATTCTTAGCTATACACGTGTCCTGTGGCACACGACAACACGTTCTACAATGACTGTCGGCTGAGAAATCACGGTACGAAGTGGGCCATTCGCCAACGCCGTGTCCCAATTTATCGTTCGCTACGTGCGCAGCACAGCGGCGCATTTCACATCATGAGCATACCTCAGTGACATCAGTCTACCCTGCAATTGGCATAAAGTTCTGACCACTCCTTCTTGGTGTTGCATTTGCTCTGTCAGTCAGTGTATATCATTATTTAACAATAAAATATCTTGACAACTTATACGTGTACAAATTTTCATAATTATTTTACAAATATATCCACCAATATAAGCTTGCCCCCGTCACCTAATGCACGTATATCGGGGTTATCATACATGGAAATATCATGTTTTATGACTTTAAAATCAAGATCCTTGTTTAACGTTCAAGAAGTACCAATTTTTGGAATATAAATATATACATTTTGAAAATACACAGACTTTGGCTGTCAAATTTGACAAAAAATTTGTCAAATTCTAATTTGCATTTAATACAATCAATCAATCAATCAATCAATCAATCAATCAATCAATCAATCAATCAATCAATCAATCAATCAATCAATCAATCAATCAATCAATCAATCAATCAATCAATCAATCAATCAATCAATCAATCAATCAATCAATCAATCAATACTGATCTGCATTTAGAACAGTCACCCAGGTGGCAGATTCCCTATCTGTTTGTGGGGAACATTACACTCACTGACTTGCCAGCTACAGTAAACACAACATTTAAATAGAACTGCCTATTTATTCTGTCGGAACTTTACATTGTCGTTTCCTACAATGCCGTCCGTAGATGACAATATGTAGAAAGGCACTCGATGTATTTGTTTACTATATCTTGTTTCAATAATGCTGCCATGGGAATCATAAAGATGACGGGCAGTCTACACGATTTCAATGGCGTTATCTTGTGTCGAAGTCCTGCTGCTGCCCTCTAGGTTCCTGTGGCGGATGAATGCCGTAGTTTCGCCACACCAGCCCCCAACGGAGTCGAAGTAGTCACGGCTGAAAATAGTCCGGGAATCTAACTCTTCGGCCGGAGCGAGTTCTAGGTGCCAAGTCGCGGGATAGTGGAGCACTTTTAGGTGCCGGTGATGCTGCGGCTGTGTCACTGTGGAGAGTGTTCTCAGGGCTGATGCAATGATCCTGAGTGGTATTTTGTCCAGGTAATGGTGTGTTATCAGCCAGGAGGAAAGCAGGTTTTATGCGATCAATACTGACGCGACAGGCTTACCTCTTATATGCACAGTCAGTGTCCTATCACTTCAATCTAACACTCGATGTGGGCCAGTGCATGGCGAGTGTAGCGCGCCGCGGACCGTGTTATCACGTAGGTAGACTTGAGTAAAAGTGTTAAAGTCCCTGAAGATGAAGGTGGAATGTTGATCATTCCGTGATGCTGGCATAGAACCTAGTCGACTCATTTGTTGGCGGAGTCTGACTACGAAGCTTGAAGTGTCCTCAAGGCGGTTGTCTGTCGTGGCACAAAGCATTTCTCCTGGAAGTCGAATTGGTTCTCCTTAGACTAGCTCTGCCGAGGACGCGGCAAGATGTGCTTTATGCGCACTTCGGATACCAAGTAAGACAATTGGTAAGGCTTGCAGCCAAGACATATCAGGATGGCACATGATGGCTGCCTTGAGTTGACGGTGGAAACGTTCAACCATTCCACTGGCACAAGGATGCCAGCTGGTTGTTCGGGAGCGTAAGGTTCTGGTGAGAATCCCCAGGTTTCGGAACAACTGAGATTCAAACTGTCTGCCTTGGTCGGTCGTGATACGGTGTGGTGATCCAAAGCGAGAGATCCAGCATGCTACAAAATCTTCGGCGACGTCTCCGGCCGTGATGCGTTCCAGTGGCCAGACTTCTGGCCAGCGGGTGAATCGGTCCACTGCTGTCAGACAGTACCGGTAATTTCCAACAGGAGGGAGTGGGTCGATGATATCCAAATGGACGTGCTGGAAGCGAACATACGCTGGGGTATAGTTGTCAATTGGAGCGTTGTTATGTCGCGTGACCTTCGAGCGTTGACATGCCCGGCAGGCTCGTGCCCATGTATGCGAGTCTTTTTGCATGTGGGGCCATACGAAGCGTTCTAATGCTAAAAGGGCGGTCGCTCTGACACCAGGATGACTTAGACCGTGAAGAGAAAACTTTCCTGTGAAAATGTGCAGTGATAAATGGTCTGGGTCGACGCCTTGAATTGTCACAGAACAAAGTGGTGTTGGTTCCTGGTATCCGGACCTGCTGCAAACGAAGTGCTGATTTGCGGTTCAACAGATCAAGGAGTTCTGCATCCCCTTCCTATGATCGTACCAAAACGCTGAAGTCCAAGGTCCTACTGGCAATTCTGTTGATACGAGATAGTGCATCTGCCATTACGTTGGAGAAGCCTTCAATGTGTTGAATGTCCGTTGTGAACTGAGCGATGAACGATAAGTGGTTCAGCTGCACAGGTGGAAGCTTGTCGCGACGTTGCTGGAAGGCGTAAGTCAGGGACTTGTAGTCTGTATAGATTGTGAACTGCTGGGCTTCCAAAATGTATCTGAAGTACTGCACTGCTTCATAAACTGCAAGCGACTCTCGGTAGTAGGCTGGCCATTTGGTTTACTTCGGAGACAGTTTCCTAGAGAAGAAGGCTAGGGGCTGCCAGGCATCGTCCACGTATTGCTGGAGGCTAGCTCCAATAGCGCTGTTGGATGCTTCTGTGAACAATCCCAATGGTGCTTGCGGATCGGGATGCGCTAGGAGGGTAGCTTGAGCAAGGCTTTCCTTACAAGTGGCAAAGATGCGCTCCATTTCTGGTGTCCAGGGTACCTGTCGAGAGCCGCGTAAACTGGATACAGCTGCGTGGAGTGGAGCCTGGTACTGGGATGCCGGGGGAAGGAATCGGCGATAGAAATTGATCATTCCCAGGAAATGTCTGAGATCACGTGCAGTTTTTGGCAGAGGAAAATTCTGCAGAGCTGTGATGCTTTCCGACAATGGTCGTGTCCCTGTGGCGAAGACTTCGTATCCGAGAAAGGTGACTTTCGGAGATGCTAAGACACTCTTGGTAGCATTGATGAGGATGCCATATTCAGAGAAGCGGTGGAAGAGAGCTCGCAGGTGGCGCGTGTGTTCTTCAGGACTCTTAGAGAAGACCAAGATGTCGTCGACGTACGCAAACCTGATAGTACTTCGTCTATGAATCTTTGAAAGGTTTGACCAGCATTGCGTAATCCGAAGATCATGAAAGGAAACTCAAACAGTCCGAAGGGCGTTATAATTGCGGTCTTTGGAATGTCACTAGTGTTCACGGGAATCAAGGTGTAGGCCTTCACTAGGTCGATAACTGAGAGAATAGTTCATCCGCGGAGCTGATGGTAAAAATCATGGAGATGCCGAGGAGGATATTTGTCAGTAATGGTCCGTGAGTTTAAGGCACGAAAATCTCTGCAGGGCCTCCAGCCTTCGTCCTTCTTCGGTACCAAATGGAGCAGTGACGACCAAGGACCCTCAGAGCGTCGTGCTGTACTTTCTAGAAGCATGGCATCAAACTCCTTCTTAGCAATCTGGAGACAATCCGGGGCGAGACGACGAGCTCGGCAAGAGACAGGTGGTCCTGGTGTAGTGCGGATGAAATGTACCGTAGAATTGCGTACTTCTCGCGGGGCTCCAGATGGACGAGTGAGGTCAGGAAATTCCTCTAAAATTTCATGAAAAGTAGTCGGTACATTAAGAGCCCTCACACTGGACTGTAGAGAGTTAGCAGTTTGGACGTTCACTGTTAAGCCTGTAATGCCGTCGACGAAGCGTTTGTTACGACAGTCTGGCAGAAGATGATAATAGACAAGGAAGTCTGATCCAATGATGGGAAGTGCGACGTCGGCAACAACAAATTTCCATTAAAGTTCGCGTCGGAGTCCGAGGTTCAGTTTCATGTGCATAGTCCCGTATGTGTGGATTGTGGAATTATTGGCAGCTGCGAGTTCATAACTGGTCTGATGACAACGCCCCTTCAGGAATTTATGCGGGAAGCAACACAAATCCGACCCAGTATCGATCAGAAAATAATGTTTACTGCTCTTGTCCGTGATAAAGTGGCGGTTTCCATCTGTTGGGCAACCATTTACAGCCGTCACTGGTTGCCGTTGGAGTTTGACGGGAAGCTACAAGGTGATTCGCACTTCTGTGTCTTTTCGCGGAAGCGGTGATGGTACCAGCAGATACCTTGTGCACCGGCTGTCGGAGAAGACCTGCGGCTGTTGCTAGGACGGCTTGGCCAATCCCGGGAACGAGAGCGTGCGCAGAAGGAAGTTTGCAGTGCTGCCATCTGGTGTGAAAGTTCATCTATCCTCTTCGCGAGCTGGCTCACCTCACTAACTGGTGGTGTAGTCACGGCGTGAACAGTGGCGGGAAGTGACACGGGTGAAACCTCAAGAATTTTGTCGGCCAAGGCGGCAACCTTACCTAGCGGCATCTCACCCTGTGTTTGTAAAATGGCCTGTACTTGTGACGGCAGGCGCTGTATCCATAACTGCCTTAAGAGGTTATCTTGTACATGTGTGCTGCCCGCGAGAGACGTAAGGTATTGGTATCGTAAGAACTGGGATGGCTTTCGGTCTCCGAGCTCCTCCTCCATGAGCAGTTGACGAACGCGTTGCTCTTCCGATAGGGAAAGACGCCGAATGAGTTCGGTACACAGATACGCGTATGCATTTTGCGCCGGAGGGTTGTTAATAATATCTTCAACTTCCGCGCCATAGCGACTGTCCAGCTGGGAAACAATGCACGCGTATTATGTTGCGTCCTGCGTAATACCGGATACATTAACTCGCTTCTGCCTGAGCGAACCATAGCGCCGGCTTGTCCGGCCAGAAAACAGGTAATTTAACTCCAACACGATTCGCTACAGTACTAACCTCTGAGGGTGGTGATTGCGGCGTTTGCTGTTGAATTTGCTGTTGTAGGAGGCGATCTTGCTCTTGTAATTGCTGTAGCTGCTGTTGTAATTGTTCCATAGCGACGGTGGTAACTAGCGTGTGGATAGTACTGGCTTTATGTAGGTAACTGTATCACACTATATTAATCACGTCGGGGTCACTATACATGGGGAACATTACACTCACTGACTTGACAGCTACAGTAAACACAGCATTTGAATAGAACTGCCTATGTATTCTGTCGGAACTTTACATTGTCGTTTCCTACAATGCCGTCCATAGATGACAATATGTAGAAAGGCACTCGATGTATTTGTTTACTATATCATGTTTCAATAATGCTGCCATGGAAATCATAAAGAAGACCGGCAGTCTACGCGATTTTACCGGCGTTGCCTAGCGTGACGAAGTCTAGCTGCCGCCCTCTAGGTTCTTGTGGCGGAGGAATGATATAGTTTCGCCACATGTTCTTTTCCTAGCCTTTTCTTAAATGATTTAAAAGAAATTGGATATTTATTGAACATCTCCCTTGGTAAGTTATTCCATTCCTAACTCCATCTCCTCACCAAATTCGGAAACAAACCAACACACCTGAATTTTTTTTAGCTGGGTGGCCCTCACCTCTACCTGCAACTCAGTCGGCCCAAGAAAGCATAAATAGGCAGACGCCTAGTTGGCTATCGCCTCCCCAGTACATCATGTATTTCTGCCTCATCACAGGTGTGGACACGGCCCTCACGGAGAACTTCATTATCACCGAACTTCGCAGGTCCGGCTCCCGAGTCCACGATGCTCGCAGGCTCAGTGATCGATCAACTTCACTACCTTCAACCCAGGTCCTGGCATATCTACGAGATGGAGACGAAACCACAGTCCCCGAAGCCTGAGGCGCGGAGATCAACAACAGACTCGATAAAGTGTTGCCAACTCCAGAATACATATTGGAACAAATGTTTAATAATCCTATCACCCTTCCCACCATTGTTGACGAATATCAACCTAAACCAACCCAACAGCCTCCACCGCCCCATCTCCATTTCGTCCATATCATTTACTACTACTACCACTACCATCACTACCTCGGCCTACACCCATCCCCATACTTCCATCATAACTACCACGACCACCCAACCCTCTCCCATAATGTCAATACCCATCACCTCTATAAACTCCACACCACCTAGTCCTCAGCAACCCCCTGCCAACCAAACGGATGCAACCACCACAGCACAGCCAGCCGCGCAAGAAAATACAACCGCCGCAACACCAGCACCTCATCAGCTACCAGTTCCGAGCAGTGTCATTCGAGGCATTGACCCAGCCATCACAACAAGAGACATCCTGGAAGAACTCCAAACAGCAGACGTCCCAGGCTGCCGAGCATATCGAATTTACAACAGCAACGGTCCAACATTTATGGTACGGATACAACTCCCCTCCGAAGAAGTACCGGTACAGCAACTGATATCCACCGGCGTCCGAATTCACAGCCAGCATCACCGAGTAGAGCACTCTCGCTCCCTATCCCATACTATGCGCTCCTCTACCAACAACCTTCACCGGCGGCCCCGACCACCCCCACCACCCACCCCACCTACCCATTCCCCAAACTAGCTTCTTCCTAACCCCCTCCCGATCCTACATCTTCTCCGACTCCTCGCCACATCCATCGCCAATATTACAACCACCCTCCACCTCCTTACATTCCAACTCTACCCTAGCACTCCTTACAAAACCTTCACATCCAATTGCACCAACTCTATATGCACTTGTAAATTGAATATAATCATATGTATATAAATCAATGTAACTCAATATATGAATCTCAATGTAAAATTCTCAATAAAAAGCACGAGAACAGAACTGCACCCCTTAGCCAAGAGGCCAAACCTCCACCTCACCCCCATAAAAAACATCACCGTTTTCCCCCCTTCCAACTCCTGCAAATCCTCCAAACCCGCCAAATCTCCTGGCCAGAGAGAAGGCGTTACCTTCTAGGTGGCCCGCCCCTTCTAATCACACTAGCCACTGCACCACAGAGGCGGACCGAACCAGTCTTTAATTTCGAAAACAAGTCTAATATAATGCTTACATACAATGCATGTCAAACTGACTGGCCTGTAATTTTCAGCTTTATGTCTATCACCCTTTTCTTTATACACAGGGACTGCTATAGCAACTCTCCATTCATTTGATATAGCTCCCTTCATGCAAACAATAATGGTACTCCATTCCAACCTATTGTCTTTAGTGTATCCTTAGAAAACTTTTGAATTCCAGCCGCTTTCCTAGATATCAACTTTTGTATTGTGCCCTACAGGACCCTATGGTTCCGGCCAGGCGAATGCCGGTCTTGAACCCAGAGTACAGTAGTGAAAGAACTCCCACATACGTGAGCTTGTGCACATAGTCTTACCTGAACACATATCCACGCTCGGCCGCACAATCGCGCACTTCTCAGGGATAACAAAGGAGAACAAAGGGCAAAATTAAGATAAAACACTAGGATATGTGACTAATCAGGTAAGAATCAGCTAAAAGAAAATGAAAAAAATATCTAACAGAAAACATCGCTGCATTCAAAGTTTTACAATCAGGGATTTATTACATTAAAATATACTATTTACAAATATAAGAGCTTTCAAATATGATTGGGGTAAAGATAATGTCGAGCCGATGACAACCAGTTCACTGCCTTCACGAAACAGCTGTGCTGTAACAAGCATGTTACAATAGTGTAAGTAATGGAATCAATAGAAAATGGATATCTGCTGAAATACACATCTAACAGTAATTTCCACAAACTTTACTATGCCTCGGACCATCGAACCCCGGTGCAAACAAATATAAACACATAATGTACAGTGCCCTGACCCGGTCTCGAATCCTGGTCCCATGAAAAGTAAGGCGTAGAATATTCATATACAAACTATATAAAAGGAACACAACCAACATGTCAAAGGGGTCAATATCAAACGGGCCAGTGTGAAAATTAAAGTAGAACAAACAGAACAAAAATCTCTCCCTGCGTTCAAAACATCAAGGTCGTCTTCTCCCCCTTACACACTCGGCAATCTGCAGACAGCCATATAACCAAGTTTCAAGACTATGACGTCAGGCACAATAACCCTCACCAGCCGAACACTCGACAAGCGGCCGTCCACACAATTTATGAGCCCAGCTGACTGACTGCGTGCTAAGAAACTTCGCCTTTCAAAGTACCTCACATAATCTGGCTGCTAAAAGCACTCTTTTAAATACACACGGGCTATCCGCCCTCATCTCAATATCACCAGCAATATAACAAATCTTATTTCCGCCTCCCATGGGCTCAACCTTGATAATACAAAGGCACAAATCAGTAAGCTATAGTCACATGGCCATAATGAGGCATCTCAAATGCATCCAATACACTCTCAAACTGTACTGGGGCTCTCTCATATCAATTCATACAGTCAGCTACATGCCTAATGCCCACATCTCTCAAACATTCGGACTCGCTCGCCCTGTCAGTAAAGCTAGGCGAATAACGGGGTAAATCCTGGTCTCAACTATACCGCCTACGTCTGCAGAGACAAATGCCTAAACGCGACACAATAAATAGTGCCTGCCTGTCAGATTAACCTACCATGACCAAGGGAGTTCGACCTGACCCATGAAGATAGCACGTACGCTAATATAATACTATCGAAATGTAATATAAACACACCAACAAGGAATCTACAAACTATCATCTACCCTAATGTACGGGGTTCGAGCTTGAGGCCTAGCTCTTTATTACCAAGAATTTTCCTACCATAAACTAACCTGTTGGCTGACGGCCCCCCTATTCCTATCTAAATTTAAATGACATGCTTGAAACAGAATTGGAAAGCTCTGACCTTATATGATTGATGACATGACGGAGCGGCTCTTCCTGTGGACCACTGAATTTACCACATCATGACAAACTGCGACGCTTGCAGCAGATACTGGTGAACAATTGGAGACATTCTATCTTGCGTGATTCCTTCGTACAGCTCCTGAGATGGTTGGAAGATGTCCCCTTCGACGTCGCGCTGATCAGGTACGCCCAACGTTCCTGGATCGATTCCCGATGTCGTGCCGACTTCAGCTCCCGTTGTGGCTTCCTCGCAATGATGATGTAGAAGCTCGTTCTGGCTTGATGCAGGGGTAACTGAAAACAAATTCATTTATTACAGACTGTCCAGATTCGATGCCTGTTTCCACTAATATCGTGCCTCACACGTTACATTGACCAAGTCTTGTCCTGAATTTTAAACCTGGTACACTATAGTTTCTTCACCACTCTTAGTAACACTGTTATTCCATCCTTTCACTCGGACAACATGTCGTGCTATAAGAACTACCCTGAGCCTACAATTATTCTAGCATTACGTCAGTTACAACTTGACCTCACAGAGATATGAAGCTACTAGTTCATCCGTCTATTATAGGCAGCACCTCATCTCACCATAGCATATCAACACAGGTAATATCAAGAATTTAGCTGAATATGCAAGTTGATTACTTACTTCCTCGCAGATTCAGTAGTACTAGTTGTATGTGCAGCTCGAGATAAAATGTTGTTCTCGGTACCGACTTGCAGCATGACGACTTCGTTCAAGCAGCCTTACGGTCAGAGAATGAGGCTGATGTGCCAGGCGGCCTTGCATTTATAATCAGGTCGGCGTAGCCACGCCGCTTGATCGCGTGCAGGATACGCGTGCCCGCGACTCGAAGTTTTCCCGCACAAAGCACGCCAAGTACCCTACTTAACGAATGCATTTATGATTGCAGCCCTAATGCATATCAAAATTAAGCATAAATTATGCAGGTTGCAATTCTTGTATCAGATCCAATGCATCTCTTTCGTAACCAAAGATATTAATTTAACTCCTTTCTTCCCTCCGAAGGTTAGTTTTGCCGGGATCCGGGGAGCGTCCCCAATCTTCATTAAGAGGCTTGGCTTGGGACATAACTCCCTTTAATGAGGTTCTGGAGATTTTCATAATGACGCTCTAGCTCTCTTCACACGAGAACGCTTCTTCTGGAATCTTTTATGAAATAAACTATAAGACAATGACTTCATGGGTGGTCTTATGTAATCCCAATATCCAATACTAAAATCTATACTGTTGGTCCATGAACAGAATGGTTCAGTATGTTATTTTAAATGTCTTTTTTATCACAGGGAAATTTGAATACGTCTTTAGTATTCTTCACCTCCTCAATCTGGACATTGCCCTTGTAACCAACAATCTTTACATACCGCTGACTGAATACTTCTGCCTATTGAAGATCCACACATACACACTCCCCTTGTTCATTAATGATTCCTGGAATATCCTTATTGGAACCTGTTTCTGCCTTAAAGAGAGACCATTCCATTTTTCACTAAAATTTGTATGACTGCCAATTATGCTTGCCATCATGTTATCCTTAGCTGACTTCTTTGCTAGATTCAATTCCTATTAAGTTCCTTCAATTTCTCCTTACTTCCACAGCCATTTCTAACTCTGTTGTTTTCCAATCTGCTACCTCCTTCTTAGTCTCTTTATTTGTCTGTTATAATTATAATAAGGTGGGTCTTTTCCATTCCTTACCACCATTAAAGGTACAAACCTATTTTCACATTCCTCAGCAATTGCTTTGAACCCATCCCAGAGTCTGTTTACATTTTTTATTTACCGTTTTCCACCGATCATATTTATTTTTAAAAACTCCCTCATGCCTGCTTTATCAGCCATATAGTCCTACTTTTAAGACCTTCTTTTCTACCACATTTATTTTTAACTACGACAAAACAGCTTCTAGATCACTCATACCATGGAAGATTTCTAGACAGATAGGTAGGCACATTTTCAAACTTGATAGGAATATTGTCGTTTGAGAGTTTTAAAACGTTACGTTTTATAGTTAAAATAGACCCATCATGTCTTTTAACAGAATCCTCCCTGATTACGAAACGTTCGCGGAAGTGTTTTATGCACACAGCTGACCTTGCTGAAGGGAAAAAGTCGGTTCGATGGAATGCTAAGATCCATTTTTGTTTTGTTTCCAAACCAAATGAAAATGAAAACCTACAACCTGTTTTCCAGTCATTGACCGGGTCAGGGATGGAATGAATGAAGCAGATATAGGCTATTAGTACGATGGGCTCGTCACTCCCACAGTGATGTATTAATGACTGATAGATGCTATCAAATGATATTGGAGAGTGTTGCTGGAATGAAAGATGACAGGGAAAACCGGAGTACCAGGAGAAAAACCTGTCCCACCTCCGCTTTGTCCAGCACAAATCTCACATGGAGTGACCGGGATTTGAACCACGGTATCCAGCGGGGAGAGGCCGACGCGCTGCCGTCTGAGCCACGGAGGCTTAACTTCCGAACCAAGTCAGTAGGAAATTTAAGCAGTGAAATATTAGGCTGTTTTGAACTATAGTTGCTTCTACAACCAGATACACAACACGACGTGGGAATAATTCACAAAGTTCACACACGTTTAAATCATTCCACACCAATGATAGCCCAAGTGCTGCGAGGTTCAGATCAGCCTACAAATTAGAGCGGAACGACTAATACCGATGAGTAAAGCCCGGAATTTCATGCTGTAACAGGTTAGATTGTAAACCAATTTTGGTTAATAGGAAGTGTCGGCCTCCCGCTCTTCCACAATGTAGCAAGAGTGACATAAATCATAGGAGTTCTGATGAGCCGTGCCCTTAATGTTTATGCAAACCCCCCTCTTTATGAAGGTAGACTATACTTGCTGCTCGCTTCAGAAACTTTGCATTCTAACCAATTATTG
The DNA here is from genome assembly GCF_040414725.1 of Anabrus simplex. Classification (NCBI taxonomy): domain Eukaryota; kingdom Metazoa; phylum Arthropoda; class Insecta; order Orthoptera; family Tettigoniidae; genus Anabrus; species Anabrus simplex. The sequence goes on along the minus strand of NC_090266.1, from coordinate 1,118,529,987 downwards.
CATAAAAATCCGGGCTCTACCGATGAGCGGTAGAGCGCACCACCGATCCCCTCCGCTTACAACTGCAAGTACTCGCGGAGGACCAGAGCGCAGCGTAGAGCACAACACATGTGTAACAAGGGGAGACCACGACGTTCGGATCACGGATTATCTTCAAACTTTGTACACTTTTATTAGTCCATCTGGACAAGATAATTTGCAAATATTAAAGCGTACTACTTAGGCGTTTTCGAGAAAATCGCAAGAGAATTTTCGCGTCGAATATGTGCCGGTGAATTGCGGTCACGAGCAGGAGATGGCGACGGTCGAGTGATTAGCGTTCAAGCGCCGTAATCACTGGATCGAGTCCCACTCATCGGTTTTTTGTTTTTCAACACTGGTCATATTCTTTCATATATACTGCAGGTCAGAGCGTCCAGGTGCAAAAGCAGTTCCGAGTACCTTACCCGATTTCACTGTCAGGTATGAGGGATTTCGCAAATCACGACAGGCATACATTTTCAAGAAAAAAGTATGTAATCGGTCGTTTACTTGTTGATAATCGTAAATAATATACTTTTTTGTAGTCCGCTTCCGTGGTGGAGTAGTTAGTGTGATTATCTGCCATCCCCGAAGGCCCGAGTTCTATTCCCCGCTCTGCCAGGAAATTCGAAATGTGGTACGAGGGCTGGAACGGGGTCCACTCAGCCTCAGGAGGTCAACTGAGTAGAGGGGGTTCAATTCCCTCCTCATCCATCCTCGAAGAGATTTTCCGTGGTTTCTCACTTCTCTTCCAGGCAAATGCCGGGATGGTAACTAACGTAAGGCCACGGTCGCTTCCTTCCCTCTTCCTTGTCTATCCCCTCCCATCTTCCCATCCCTCCTCAAGGCCCCTGTTCAGCACAGCAGGTGAGGCCGCCTGGGCGAGGTACTGGTCATCCTTCCCATTTTCATTCCCGACCCAAAGTCTCGCGCTCCAGGGCACTGGACTTGAGGCGGTAGAGGTGGGATCCCTCGCCGAGTCCGAGGGAAAAAACGACCCTGGAGGGTAAACAGAAAAAAGAAGAAGATAAAATAAGTAAAGAGTCAAATAACATTGGAAATCCAATAAAAGTTCATGTAAATACCCTTCTTTCATTATATTACTTTTGAATTGTAATATATATGAAAGAATATGCCCAGTGTTGAGAAACAAAACGACAAGCGGGACTCGATCCAACGAACCAGCGACTACGAAGTTTGAACGCTAACCACTCGCAAGCCGCCGTTTCGTGCTCGCGATCGCAATGCACGGTACATATTCGACGCGAAAATTTATCTTGCGATTTTATCGAGAACGCCTTAGTAGTACGCCTTACAACTTGCACATCATCTGGTGTTAATGGACTACTAAATGTGTACAAAGTTTGAAGATACTCCGTGATCCGAACGTCGTGTAAGAGTATTGTACCTGTATTCAGTCTGTGCTTATTAAATTTGCGTCTATATGTCCTCCGCTTGATGTGTTTTGTAGATAATGCAAAGTATAGCCTATCTACATATAAAAATAAGAGCTTTGTCTGCACATTGCTCAGAATTTGAAAAGAATGGTATTTCTGTGTCGGTCATGTCCATAGTAACAAGGAAATACACTTTCCACTTTTCCGTAATGGATGGATGGATGGATGGATGGATGGATGGATGGATGGATGGATGGATGGATGGATGGATGGATGGATGGATGTACACGCATCACGACAAAACGGATGAAGATAATTTAATGAAAATCGGTATGTGAAGTCGGGGGCTGAGCCACTACAATCTAGGCTGTAAATCATTTTACTCACGCTGAGTGAAATGGTAGTTTAGGGGAAGGCCTAAAATTTAATTCTCAAATATTTATATTGTTAGTGGTCCTATCAATAAATACTACATAATTAAAGTTATATAGAATTAAATTTCCGATCATTTATGTTTCTTTGTTACCGTATAGGCTTTGATAACACAGATATTAATGAATTTGTATTTTTGTTGCAAAGTCCATATCGAAGCCGAGCCACGAGAAAATGGGTTAACAGAATTTAATGAAAGTCGATATATAGAGTCGGGGAATAAGAAACTACACACTAGGTTATAAACAATTGTATTCACCCTGGACGAAATTGTAGTTTAGGGGAAGGCGCCTAAAATTTAATTTTTAAATACCTATGGCATTGGTCCTATCGAAAAGTACTACATAACAAAGGTTATAGAGAATACAATTTCCGACCATTTATGTTTTATTCAGTTTCACCGTACCGACTATGACAAGAGTGGTATTTCAGAGTCCGAAGGAAACTAAATGTGAAGGCCTACAGTATTACAAGCCCGTAGCACTGATCAACAATAACATTACATTGACCATTGTTTGTTGTGATGTTTTTTGTCTCTTATGCTGCCGCTCAACTCCGATAGATGGGATTACTGCTGCGTACCAAGTATAACAGCCTGGCTGAATATTGGCGGAGAATAGCTGGGGAGTTAGAAAACTTTCTTCTTTAGCATGTCAATCCTCTGGTTCATACATTTTCTGATACCGTACAGCTGGTACGTAACACACTGGTTCATCATAGTATTCCAGCTATTCGATCCCTACTCTGACACGCTGTTTTGAATGAGCAGTGAGCAATCTTAAGGCAGAGGTTCAGTTAGTAGTAGTAGTAGTAGTAGTAGTAGTAGTAGTAGTATGACCTGGTCTAGAATTATAATTTAAGAATATTCCTAATTATAGCACTACAATTCACTAAATAACTCAAAATTCATCCCTGAAAAGAGCCGTTTCTTTTATTAAATTCTTCATTCATTTTATTCAAAATTAGCGGTGTAGAGGGGGTTCTCCTCTGGCTTGGAGGAAAAATTTGCCTCCAATTCAAATAGATTTTTCCGCCGCCAGTGTAGTGAATTGAGATTTTGAGACTCATCGGATACTCCTAGGAAACAGATTAGTAAAAGGGCATAGTTTTTGCCCTGGGACTATTCACTATTCGACCGCCCCCCCCCCCCTCCGAAAAAACTAAGAGTGTTCACGGATCACGGCTGTCGGCGGCCTGGTCATTCTAGCTCTGGAACTTTGGACTGTTAGATCGGCAGCGTAGTACTGTTCGTTAAAAGTGAGAAAATGTGTGGATTTTCATTTGATCGTGTATTTAATGTAAAATCATTGCTTTTACTCGCGCCATTCCTACTGACGTCATTGTAATGACCTATGTTCATTTCAGTTGGGAAAACCACTAAGACAATCTTTCTGAGGATGTAAAAAGGCAGGTGGAGATTAAGTGTCTGCCATTATAATGAAATTCCCCAACCTGATTGTGACTGGTTGTAGGCAAGCGGGCCTACCATTACAATGAAAATTCCCTAACGCAGTCTTCATATGAGAAAATACGTTTGCTGATTTCTCCGTCGCATTTCTAGGGTAACGTTAAGAGCTATGCAATTTAATACAGTCTTGCTCACAACGTGTACACTACCTAACCTATAATTCTGTATACAATGTAGAATTCCGTAGCGAAGCACGGGTACATCAGCTAATCAGATAAAAATTGTGGAATTTTTCTTCTTACTTAATCGGTTTACCCTCCAGGGTTGGCTTTTCCCTCGGACTCAGCGAGGGATCCCACCTCTACCTTCTGAGGGCAGTGTCCTGGAGAGAGACTTTGGGTCGGGAGATACAACTGGGGGGAGGACCAGTAATTCGCCCAGACGGCCGCACCTACTATGCTGAACAGGGGTCTTGTCGGGGGATGGGAAGATTGGAAGGGATAGACAAGGAAGAGGGAAGGACATGGCCGTAGCCTTAAGTTAGGTACCGTCCCAGCATTTGCCTGGAGGAGAAGTAAGAAACCACGGAAAAACACTTCCAGGATGGCTGAGGTGGGAATCGAACCCACCTCTACTCAGTTGACCTTCCGAGTGGACCCCGTTCCAGCCATCCTACCACTTTTCAAATTTCGTGGCAGAGCCGGGAATCGAACCCAGACCTTCGGGGGTGGCAGCTAACAGCCCTTGTATCACTTTTCAAATTTCGTGGCAGAGCCGAGAATCGAACCCGGGCCTCCGGGGGTGGCAGCTAATCACGCTAATGCGGTACTGGTTTGATATTTAATCCCATTTTCAGATGGTATTCATGTTTTGGAATGTTTAAAGGAATTTTATAAATTTTTACAGAAATGTGTACTGCAAATGCCACGAAAACCGTCTGATGCACGGCAGTTCTTTGAAATTACTGATGACAAAACTCAGCAAAATTCAAATTTTGCGGCCGCATTTACGCGACGGGTGGTGGCGTATCAAATGTGTGGGATCACACCAAGGGGCATCACAAAGATGAAATGAGCAGGTCGGTTTCTGCAGCAGAAAACAACATTACTGTATTAAGCAAAACAGTTATATTGTGAGGAAAGGGCATTGAATAGACGGGTGAAATATCTTTACGTTGTCATACCCATAACGTGTTTAAAAGTCCCGCTACAGGACATTTACTCAGTAGTTCACTCGGTACAACCGGGTGATGACGTGAAAACAACTGCTCCGCTCCGCACCGCTTCGTCCCCAGCACTACTACAAGTCACTGGCGAGGAGTGAGGCGGACGGCCACTAGTGTGACGTAGCTCCCCAAGTGGAGCGGGAGCCTTATGGCTTTATAGTTGGCCTTGGTCCGAGGGAAAAACCAACACTGGTGGGTAAACGGATAAGGAAAGAAAGAATGAATAAGTAAGTAGATAACTAATTTCACCTGAATGCCAGTTCTTCCTCCCAGGAGGACAACAGCTGCCACTTTCTACGAGAAGAGCAGCAGGACTAAGGGTCACTAATTCCCAAAAATAAAATTTGTCACAGATTCCTCTGAAAAGACTAAAACACCGCCAAATTCCTTGAGTTTCAAGAACACAACTGTTACTACTCAAGTAAACCTTTTACATTCGAAATAATAGGGTATCTATCTTTCGTTCTTAATCTTCTTACCCTCCAGGGTTGGTTTTTCCCTTGGACTCAGCGAGGGATCCCACCTCTACCGACTCAAGGGCAGTGTCCTGGAGAGGGAGACATTGGGTCGGGGGATACAACTAGGGAGAATGACCAGTACCTCGCCAGGCGGCCTCACCTGCTATGCTGAACAGGGGCCTTTCGGGATGATGGGAAGATTGGAAGGGATAGACAAGGAAGAGGGAAGGAAGCGGCCGTGGCCTTAAGTTAGGTACCATCCTGGCATTTGCCTGGAGAAGTGGGAAACCACGGAAAAACACTTCCAGGATGACTGAGGTGGGAATCGAGCCCAACTCTACTCAGTTGACTTCCAGACGCTGAGTGGACTTTTCAAATTTCGTGGCAGAGCCGGGAATCGAACCTGGGCCTACGGGGGTGGCAGCTAATCACACTAACCACTACACCACTGAGGCAGGGTATCTAATCCTAGTTTATAATCCATATTTCAAAGCTTCATATATGTATCTCCTCAAGCCCTATATACAAAATTCTACCTTAAAAATCTACTTCTAAACTTTAAGAAAAACTATTATCTTCTATACTAATAATGCCATTGCATTGCTAATTCAAGCACAAGTTCATCCTCTTTCAAAAGTACGTTTCTTGAACATTAATCTCTGCTTTGCCTGGTTGTGTTGAAATGTGAAACCACGGGAAACTATCTTTAGGCCTACCGACAATTGGGTACGAACCCACTATCTCCCTAATGCAAGTTCACAGTTACGTGGTCCCAGGTGTAAAGATAATTCAACGTGTCACTGTCATTTTTTAAAATGGTATTTTTTCGGGTCGTCGACCCATAGAGATCTTTTGCTCCTAGTTGCACCATGTGATATGAACCTGCGTGTAATTGGAATGGAGGAAGTGTAGAGTGATGAATGTGAGTAAATCCCAGGCCAGGGATATTAATCATTTACAATTAAAATCCCCTGACCCAGCTGGGAATCGAACCCGGGGCCGCCGGGTGATAGGCGGACGCGTTGCCCCCTACACCGCGGGGCCGGACCTAGGTCCTGTCATTAAGGAGATGCATCTTCGTGATGCAGGGCGACGAACTGAGTTCTCCATGACGTCAACGCTCCAGGTTACCGAATTCCTCGTAGAACATAATGTAAGTGATTCTTCGTATTCCCTAGCGGAATACTAGCGCATACTTTTTTTAAGTAGTGGCTTTACGTCGCACCGACACAGATAGGTCTTATGGCGACGACGGGATTGGAAAGGCCTAGGAGTTTGAAGGAAGCGGCCGTGGCCTTAATTAAGGTACAGCCCCAGCATTTGCTGGTGTGAAAATGGGAAACCACGGAAAACCATCTTCAGGGCTGCCGACAGTGGGACTCGAACCAACTATCACCCGGATGCAAGCTCACAGCCGCGTGCCCCTAACCGCACAGCCAACTCACCCGTTACTAGCGCATACTGGCACACCGGTCCGTCACTTTCAGTTTCTCTCCATATTACACCATTCTTTTAGTTATTAAACATTGGACTGGTGCAATTGTAACCAACTATATTGTGTTTTAAAAACATAGTATAAGCAATGAAATGAAATGAAATGAAATGGCGCATGGCTTTTAGTGCCGGGAGTGTCGGCTCGCCAGATGTACAGGTCTTTCTTTTTATTTGACTCCCGTAGGCGACCTGTGCGTTTTGATGAGGATGAAACGATGATGAAGTCGACACATATACCCAGCCCCCGTGCCAGCGAAATTAACCAATTATGGTTAAAATTCCCGACTCTGCCGGGAATTGAGCCCGGGACCCCTGTGACCAAAGGCCAGGCCATTTAGGCATGGAGCCGGACACTACAACCAATAACATTGCCAGTATCAATAATCATGGAGGGGTTGTAATTATGTCCAAGTGATGTCATATTCATAATCACAATTACTACTACTCTACTATCCATAATATAGAACTAACTTGTAAGATAATTTACATCAACAAGACAGTAATAGCTTTCGTGCCTCAGGCGGCAGCACGCCGGCCTGTCAGCGCTGGGTTCCGTCGTTCAAATCCCGGTCACTCCTTGTGAGATTTATGCTGGACAAAGCGGAGGCGAGACAGGGTTTTCTCCGGGTACTCCGGTTTTCCCTGTCATCTTTCATTCTACCAACACTCTCCAATATCATTTCATTTCATCTGCCAGTCATTAATCATTGCCCCAGAGGAGTGCGACAGGCTTCGGCAGTCGGCACAATTCCTATGATCGCCACTAGATGGGGGCATCATTCATTCCATTCTTGACCCAGTCGAATGACTGGGAACAGGCTGAGGATTTTCATTTTCAAGGACAGTACTAATCCTGTACATGACTGCGTTTATATCAGTTTTTTATTTAATTTTATCGAGGAGTGTCCACTGTGGATAAGACTAGACACGTGACAGTCCTTAATTCCTGAAATAACGGTAATGAAAGACTCAACATAGATTGAAAATTTTCCAGCATTTAAAACACAGTCACGGTAGCACACCGAGAGGTTTTCCACGTAATCAGCACCAACTGACGCCCGTGTCCCAGTAAATTTTTTTTTCTCTTTTTTAACGCTCAATAGTCATTGTACTCTGAACTATAGCCATTGTAACCAAACATAATGGGTGTTTTTTAATATTTCTAGGCAAGTGGGCCGCAGGTTAAGAGGTACCTTACAGGTGGATCATAGCCCGCAGTAGGCTTTGACATGAACGAACTTTGCTCGCCGATAGATTGTCGTAACAGGTTTGTGGCCGAGGAGATCTGCGCTGTTCTCTTTCTACCGGCTTAGAAAAGCGTGTTGGAAGCCTAGCGGTACTTTAAAACAGAAGATAAAAAAAGAAATTGCGTATGGCTTTGAGTGTCGGGAACCGGGCGAGTTGGCCGTGCGCGTAGAGGCGCGCGGCTGTGAGCTTGCATCCGGGAGATAGTAGGTTCGAATCCCACTATCGGCAGCCCTGAAGATGGTTTTCCGTGGTTTCCTATTTTCATACCAGGCAAATGCTGGGGCTGTGCCTTAATTAAGGCCACGGCCACTTCCTTCCAATTCCTAGGCCTTTCCTATCCCATCGTCGCCATAAGACCTATCTGTGTCGGTGCGACATAAAGCCCCTAGCAAAAAAAAAATGAGTGCCGGGAGTCTCCAAGGACAGGTTCGGCTCGCCAGATGCAGGTCTTTTTGATTTGACTCCCGTAGGCGACCTGTGCGTCGTGATGAGGATGAAATGATGATGAACACGACACAGTTCACCCAGCACCTTGCCAGCGAAATTAACCAATTAAGGTTAAAATTCCGGACCTTGCCGGAAATCGAACCCGAGACCCCTGTGACCAAAGGCCGGCACGCTAACCATTTAGCCATGGAGCCGGACAAACAGAAGATGTGCTGACCGCGCCAGGATAGCTCTCGCCTCTTAACCAAACCCCATGGCGCAACAGTCACTATCTCGATGTCAGGTAGCTCCTCAATTGCAGCGGCGCCGACTTTGGGAATGGGTGGAGGAGGCGCTTTCTGCCCCAAAAAAAGACCTTAGTGGGGGGGGGCAGAGTGTCATGTTGCCCCCACAAAAGTTCTCCTACTACATGTTAAGTCCCCTTAAAGCGTTGAGTCTGCTAGTCTTCGGAGGCTGCTAAGGAGTTAAATCTGCAGAAGGTGATAGATGGTTTTATATCAAGAAATGAGATTAGAAAGCGGCATTCCTTCAGAGAACTACATTTCCCAATGGAGACTGTTCAGGCGGTACATCTGGGGGTAGAGCTTTTCACATTTCGTATCATGAAGTGCATAATATACAGTACGGTAACAGGATATTTATTGAGAAAATGTATTTATGAAGCAAGTTCTAATTTTTTTTGTGGTGTAGTGGTTAGTGTGATTAGCTGCCCCCCCCCCCCGGAGGCCCGGGTTCGATTCCCGGCTCTGTCACAAAATTTTAAAAATGGTACGAGGGCTGGAACGGAGTCCACTCAGCCTCGGGAGGTCAACTGAGTAGAGTTGTGTTCGATTCCCACCTCAGCCATCCTGGAAGTGGTTTTCCGTGGTTTCCCAATTCTCCTCCAGCCAAATGCTGGGATGGTACCTAACTTAAGGCCACGGCCGCTTCCTTCCCTCTTCCTTGCCTATACCTTCCAAACTTCCCATCCCCCCGCAAGGCCCCTGTTACGCATAGCAGGAGAGGCCACCTGGGCGAGGTACTGGTCATCCTCCCCAGTTGTATCCCAGACCCAGAGTCTGAAGATCCAGGACACTGCCCTTGAGGCGGTAGAGGTGGGATCCCTCGCTGAGTCCGAAGGGAAAACCAACCGTGGAGGGTAAACCGATTAAGAAAGAAAGTTCTACATTTTTTTTACTTGTGATTATTTTTTATAGCTTCGTACATGAAACATCCCTTCAAAATATTTTCAATATTTATGAATTAATTCCTAGATTTCTGTGTACTTGTGAATGTTATTGAAAATTCCATACACAAGACTCGTTCAAAAATTTATTTGAGAAACAAGCTCTATTATTCTGTTTGTGAATATTGTTATTATATGGGAATGTTTGCATTAATAGTTGTTCCTCATTTCACATGCCTGTGTTCCTGTTAATCATGACCCCCTGCTCAATTGTAACCACGAAGGCTGAGTGGACCTCGAACCAACCCTCAGATGCGGGTAGAAATCCTTGACCTAGCTCCGGGTCAGAGGGGGCTTTCTAAGGGAAGTAGGCCTATCTAAGATTTTTTTCAATTTGCTTTACGTCGCACCGATACAGTTAGGTCTTATGGCGACCAGTGGCGTGCACTGAACCCCGTCTACCACTGCACTGCCGGGGTAAATAACTTCGCATTTACATTTTCTTATTATTCCTTAGAACGCTTTTTATAAATTTTAAAAACTGCGATCATCTAAGGCAAGCGAAGTACAACTGTCCCGACAATCCGCTCGCACTACCGCAGTTCTGCTTCTCCAGCGAGCTGAGTTTCCTTGCTGGCGCGAAATTTAAATCGCTTGGTCGACGCATGCACTTGAAGCTTCCTCGTCCTGGGAGCGGGGCGGGGCTGTGGGGCCTTTCCCGAAATACACAGCAATTTAGGCGACAGGCCAGCTAGCTTGGGTAAGGTATGTTATTTTTAATACTTGACACTCGAAGTGTTCAGTGCCACACACTACAGGCTACAAGAAAAATATCAACATGTTAACAGTTGCTCATCGTCTTGCTTTTTAAAAAAGAGTCAGTTTATGAAATTAATTGTAATCATCATCATCATCATCATCTGTTTACCCTCCAGGGTCGGCTTTTCCCTCGGACACAGCGAGGGATCCCACCTCTACCGCCTCAAGGGCAGTGTCTTGGAGCTTCAGACCTTTGGTCTGGGATACAACTGGGGAGAATGACCAGTACCTCGCCCAGGCGGCCTCACCTGCTATGCTGAACAGCGGCCTTGAAAATTAATTGTAATATAGAAGAATATATTTCATTTCTGGATTTCGGCATGTATAAAGCTTTTTCGAGCAATTCACTGATGGCATATGTTTTCCGATAGCCGTAGAACAATATTAAGATTGCCCAGCATGAACACAGAGTTAAGCGCGAAGTAAGAAAGATGTTGTATTTGGTTGTTTGTAATGGTGGTATACAGTGAATTTCTGTAGTGTTTTTCTTGTATTACAGGCGAAGTTTTCGTGAGTTTTGTGCCATTCTTCATTAATATAACGTGTGTTATAAGTCGTGACGAATATTTTCCCTCGTTTGTCGTTGATGCACATACACTCAGTAAGCTGGTGAAAATAAAACTTCGGCAAGGGTAAAATATCGGTTAAATTTTGCTGATTCAGTTTAGGTCAGGCTTTTTAAGTTAAAAACAAATAGTTATTCTCAGTGTATTTTTCTGAAAACCATGACAAGACTATCACGAAGCGTTATCGGGTCACATTGTAAGTACATTATTTAAAATCCCCTATAGTTTAAGTTGTGATTGTGTCGTCACTGACGTGGATATCAATTTGGAAATATGTGCGAGTGTGTGGTTGAAAATATTCTTGAATTACCTTTCTCAGGTAGACATTTCCACAAAAAATGCAGCCTTATAAATGTAGATAGGCTAACTCCAGATTTACCAGGCTTAATAAAACAAGGAAAAGTTTCACTAGGCTAGGCACTTCACTGCTTCTTCGTACGAAAAATATGTTTGGTTGACAAGATGCATCACACTGAACGCTCTGTTCTGTTGGTCTTGCCTTATTTTTTGGTAAAGACAGAAACACACGCTGGACTAAAACGGGGTATATTAATCTGGGAAATTTTACCAAAGCTGCTGTTTCTCACGGAGAGTCTATAGGACACATCAGAGCATCTTATCCCTTAGCGTCATTTGGTAAAGTTAGGATGGACACACAACTAGATGACCACCTTAAACAGGAAATCACATTTCATAATGATGGGGTAAAACAACATGATTCAGGACAGACCACTCTGTCGCTAAGCAGCATGAAATTAATAATCTCGTTATTTACTGCTCACTATTTTAGTGGCAAAAACCGTTAGCAGAGTGGCAAAATATTATCTCGGAGGAATTCTTCAATGTGCACCAAACTCTCTTACACATTACAAATCTCGATAGGATTTGAACCCGCTTCCAGACTGCAGAGTACCAGCTACTGGGCAAATACCCAGCTGAGTTCACCTCCAAAAATCATTCATGCGCGTTATAGTTTCATAAGTTCTTTAATACCTGAAAGATCGTATTTAATTATTTATTGTTTGATCTGTTTGCTTGTTATATTTCCACTTAGTTACCATGTGAGTTCATAAAATGGTAATGTTGAATTTAGAGAGTGTAGTGGGGCTACGATTGCCTATATTAAAAAAAAAAAACATGTTTGCAGCTAGGGTAACGAATGTGTTCACCACATGCCACTGATGGCGACGATAGGATAGTAAATGCCTAGGGCCTAGGAGTGAGAAGAAAGTGGCCGTGGCCATAGTTAAGGTACAGCCCCACCATTTGCCAGGCAGGAAAATGGAAAACCACGTAAAACCGTCTCTAGGGCTGCAGAAAGCGGAGTTCGAAACCAATATCTCCCGGATGCAATCTCACAGACGAGCGCCCCTCACCTCATGGTTAACTCGTCCGGTACATAAGAAATTAAATCTATTGCCGATATGTTTACAATAACTGGTAGATATGTTACCAGTTCTGTATAGTATTAAGTTATTATGTCTTTAATCTTACAGTACATACACATTAATTTTAAAAGTTTAGTAGTAGGGCAAGGCCGGCAATAAAACACCGTGTCTGCAATTATTGTGCTGAGTCAGCACCCGAGGTCATTGACCCCATGACTTCATGACCACGTGGTATTGTTTGTAAACAAAGCCACGTGCTCTCTGACAGCTGTCAAGATGACACCTGACGTCTTGACGGACCCTAATCTCACTTGTTCGGACAAGTGAGCATCGCTAACCTCAGTGCTGCCATCTTAACAAGGCCTTACCTCATTGTTGCCACCTTATGTACTGTACGTGGTGGCGCGCAATTTGAAATCCCCGTGCTTTTTGACAGCTGTCAAGTTAACAGGTCCTAACCACGTGCACTTGTTTTGAACGCAGCTAACTTCAGTGCTACCATCTTAACAGGGTCTAACCTCACTGCTGCCACCTTAACCACGTAGGAGCGCTGAATTTAAATTATCTTGATAGGGCTTAGCCACGCTGCGAAATTTTTGAAAAATTGAACGGGACATAACCAGGGGCCTAACCTTAGAGTTTTAAGGCAAACAGCCCCTTCTCGACATAGCCCCTTCGTGATACCATTTTAGGGAGAGGATTATAGTTTTAGAGCAACCTGCCCATTTCGACATGGTCCCTTCCCCGACACTATTTTGGAGAGTGGATTTTACTATAACCTCACTGCTATTATCTTATTGCGACTTAGCCACGTGCAGTAGTGGAATTTTTGAAAAAAATGAACGATACTAAAGCCAGGGGGCCTAACCACAGTGGATTAAGTCAAGCTGCCCTTCTCGACATGTTCCTTCCCGACATAGCTTTTACGCAAGCTGCCCTTCTCGACATGACACTGTCTTCCTAGAAACCATAATTTTGTTATTAAAGAGCTAACTGATGTTGATCTCCCAGTCTAGTTTACAAAGGATACCGGATAAGAGGATTAGTTAAACATTTATCGAAAATATTACCTTTCAGCAGATATACTTACGTTATTAAACTGGAAAGCATAGTGTAGCGTTGTCCTCTTGTTCCTGTGTGTCGGATAAGTGTTTTTACTTACCCCTTTTCTTTTTCCCCTTTTCATTTAATAAAATAAGATCAGGGAGCGGTGGGAGGAGGATGCGGTAAGAAGAAGGTAATACTCTTTTCCTTTTTTTTCAATATTCATATTTTTTCCTTTCCAATTGATAAAAGAATAGGGGGGAGCGGTAGGAGTAGGATGCCGTATGGACAAGGTAATACTTTATTTTCCTTTTTCAATATTCATATTTTTCCTTTTCGATTGATAAACACTTCGAGAAAGGATTATAGTTTTATAGCAAGCTGCCCTTCTCGACATGGTCCCTTCCCGACACCATTTTGATGGTGTTCTGAACAGAAAACTTACCTTGATAATAATGCAAGCATAGTAGTTACCGTAATAGTATAAAAATCGTGGGAGTCGAACTCTGTTCCCTTTCTATTAGAAAAATCTCTAATACATGCATTATGGGATTCGAACACTAATCTCTTTGTTTAAAACAGGCTATACATGATAACAAACGCACTTCTGTAATTTATATATGAAATCAGCACACACGTAAAAATATAGAATTGAATGAAGGACAAGCAAATGCTGTACGTCTCCATCCGACAAGACAAAACATGTTGACCATCTGTACAGGTTCAATCCTGTTACAGTGGACATGAACATACTGTTGTTATCATACAGTAAAGATTTGAATAGACAGCATACATTTCCTATTGTGTTCTAAACAGAAAAAATTACCTTGATTTTTATAACGCAAACACAATAGTTACCGCAACAGAATACAAAAAATCGTGAGATTCGAACTCTTTTCCCTTTCTATTCAGCATTAGAAAATCTCTAATACATGCTTTATGGGATTCGAACACTTATCTCATTGTTTAAAACAGGCTATACATGACGACAAACGCACTTCTTTAAGTTATACTACCTGATGTACCCGTGCTTCGCTACGGGATTCTCAGAAAGACTGACTTGGTGGTTTTCCCAACTGAATTCAACATAGGTCATTACAAAAACGTCAGTAGGAATGTAGCGATTGAATGCAATGTTATGATATAAAATACTCGATCAAATGAAAAATCGCACACTTTCTCACTTTCAACGAACAGTACTACGGTGCCGATCGAAGAGTCCAAAGTTCCAGAGCTGGAATAACCAGGTCGCAGACTGCCGTGAACACTCCTCTGTCATTATTCCGTTAAATATGCACACTACTCATTCCAATCAGTGGCTCAGAGTAGGGATTGTATAGCTCGAATACTATGATGAACCAGTGTGTTACGTACCAGATATATCAGAAAATTTATGAACCAGAGGAATGGCATGCTAAAGAAGAAAGTTATCTTACACCCCAGCTACTTCCCACCAACATACAGGCAGGCTGTTACAGTCGGTACGACCAAGCGAGTTGGCCGTGTGGTTAGGGGCGCGCAGCTGTGAGATTGCATCCGGGAGATAGTGGATTCGAACCCCACTGCCGGCAACCCTAAAGATGGTATTCGGGAGATGGTGGGTTCGAGCCCCACTGTCGGCAGCCCTGACGATGGTTCTCCGTGGTTTCCCATTTTCACACCAGGACTGTACCTTAATTAAAGCCACGGCCGCTTCCTTCCACTTCCTAGACCTTTCCTATCTCATCGTCGCATAAGACATATCTGTGTCGGTGCGACGTTAAGCAAAAAGAAAAGATGGTATTCGGTGGTTTCCCATTTTCACACCAGTCACACCAGGCTCTACCTTAAAGCCAAGGCCGCTTCCTTCACACCACTATTCATTTCCTATCCCATCGTCGCCATAAGACCTACCTGTGTCGGTGCGACGTCAAGCAAATTTAAAAAAAGCCTTGGAACGCTGCAGTAATCATATCTATCGGGGATGAGAGGAAAGAGAAGACAAAAAGCACATCACAACAAACAATGGTCAATGTAGTGTTATTGTTTATAAACTTTATGAGCTTCCTATATTGCAGGCCTTCACATAGTTTTCTTTCGACTCTGTGATATTAGGGTGTCTTACAAAATTATTTATATCGTAGACAGTAGTTCCTTATTCTCAGACTTAACATACCTATTTTCACTAAATTCTGTTTACCCATTTTCTCGTGACTCGGCGCTGACATGGACTTAGTAACAAAAATCCAAATTCATGAATATCTCCTATTATATGCGGTACGGTAACAATGTATAAGACATAAGTGATCGGAAATTTAATAACTTCTTACATAACTACTACTAACTTACGACATAAGTAAAGTTAGGTTAGTTATGTAGTATTTATCGATACGACCACTAATAACATAAATAACTTATTTGAGAATTACATTTCAGACCTTCCCCTAAACTACCATTTCACTCAGCGTGAATAAAATAATTTTAGCCTAGATTGCAGTGGTTCATCGCCCGTCATTACATGCCGATTTTCATAAAATTCTCTTCAGCCGTTTTCTCGTGATGCGTGTACATACATACAGACAGATAGACAGACAGACAGAAATTACGGAAAAATAAAAAATGCATTTTCTTGTTACTGTGGACATGACCGATACAGTAAATACCATTCTTTTCAAATTCTGAGCAATGTACAGACAAAACTCTTATTATATACTAGCTGATGTACCCGCGCTTCGCTACGGGATTCTCAGAAAGACTGACTTGGTGGTTTTCCTGACTGAATTCAACATAGGTCATTACAAAAACGCCAGTAGGAATGTAGCGATTGATAGCAATGTTATGATATAAAATACTCTAATAACATAAATATTTGAGAATTGAATTTCAGGCCTTCCCCTAAACTACCATTTCACTCAGCGTGATTAAAATAATTTATAGCCTAGATTGTAGCGGTTCATCACCCGACTTTACATTCTGATTTTCATAAAATTCTCTTCAGCCGTTTTCTCGTGATGCGTGTACATACATACAGACAGACAGATAGACAGACAGAAATTACGGAAAAGTAAAAAATGCATTTTCTTGTTACTGTGAGGATGACCGATACAGAAATACAATTCTTTTCAAATTCTGAGCAATGTACAGACAAAACTCTTATTTTATATATATAGATATGCAATCACCACACACACACACACACACACACACACACACACACAAATATTTAGAATTGAATGAAGGACAAGCAAATGCTGTACCTAACCGCGTAGCCAATTCGCTCGGTATAGGTGTGTTGGAATGTCATTAACACATAATGCTACTAGAACTTCACATTATAAAAATAGGTTTATTTTTACTCTAATTGCAAAGCTTACACCTTCACATCTCCAACCATGTGGCCAATTCGCTCGGTATAGGTGTGTTGAAATAGCATTAACACATAATGCTACTTGAACTTTACATTATAAAAATTGATTATTTTTACTCTAATAGCCCTACCGCGTAGCCAATTCGCTCGGTATAGGTGTGTTGGAATGACATTATTAACACGTAATGCTACTAGAACTTTACATTATAAAAATATGATTATTATTACTCTAATTGCAAAGCTTACAGCTTGACATCTCTAACAGCGTAGCCAATTCTCTCGGTATAGGTGTGTTGGAATAGCATTAACACATAATGTTACTTGAACTTTTCATTATAAATTATTATTATTATTATTATTATTATTATTATTATTATTATTATTATTATTATTATTATTATTATTATTATTATTATTACTACTCTAATTGCCCTAACCGCGTAGCCAATTTGCTCGGTATAGTTGTGATGCAATGGCGTTAACACATAATACTACCAGAACTTTACATGATAAAGTATATGATTGTTATTACTCTACAGCCACGCTAAGGTACAGCCGCAGCATTTGCCTGGTGTGAAAATGAGAAACCACGGAAACCCATCTTCAGGGCTGCCGACAGTGGGGTTCGACCCCGCTATCTTCGGATGCATGCTGATAGCTACGTGACCCAAACCGCGCAGTGGAAGCGACCGTGATCTTAATTAAGGCACAGCAGCAGCATTTGCCTGGTGTAAAAATGAGAAACCACGGAAAATAATCTTCAGGTCTGCCGACAGTAGGGTTCGATCCCGCTGTCCCCGAATGCATGCTGATAGCTATGTGAACCGAATTACAAAGCTCCTAAGCTAAAATCACAATCACAGAACCTTAAACACTCTTTGAAGAAAACACACATTATATATGACGAGGTAGGGAAAATACTAAGCAAATGCTAAGACAGATTAACACATCACTCTAACAATATGGATCCCGACTTCTCGGTAAAACGATTAGCGATGTTTGGCTATACACGTGTAGCGTGTCCTGATGAGGACCGCTGCGAAGCGATGTACGCTGACCACACATTACCTCGTAATCTGCGGGCCTTCGTAGGCTGAGGAGCAGTCGCTTGGTAGCCAACGTCCTCTGTGGTTTTACATTTTTAGCAAATCGCACATTTTACGGAAAGCTAAATAAAAACGGCATAATAGGTTGCTGACTGTCGTATTTCTACTTGCAGTCACGTTTAGAAAACATCGATAATATCGGCCTTACGTTCCTACACGGTTTTCGAAGACGTTAAGGTGTTGGAATTTTTTCACACGGATCACATTCTTAAACAAAAGTAATCACCACTATTACTCTGAACAGCAAAACTTAGATACACATACAAGCACACACATATATTAGCTTACCTGAGATTATCAATACTTACATATAAAGGGAAGTAATCTTGTTTAAAATTGAAATACGTTCAGTGGATAAGTAAAGAGAGTGTTCTGCTCACTGCATGATATATCTCGGAAGTGAGCAGCAAGCACATGTGTGTCTCGCCACAGGAAAACGGGGGTCAATTTTCTGCTTAGGCACTCGTCCCACTGCACTGTTCACCGGCTCGCTAACATACATTCATTAGGAAGAGGAATATTGTAAAAATTTAATCCGATAAAACAGTGTTCTACCGAGTTGAGATTATCATTATTATCTAGAGGGGCTGCAGGACAAAATTCCGTTACCTCAATGTTATCTGTCTATATCTTAGCATATTCGATCCTGGCTTATTCAGCCTATTGCTAGCCAGGCCAAGGGATTCCTTCCTATTCCTAGACCTTTCCTGTCCCTATCGTCGTTATAAGACCTATTCTTGTCGGTGCGAACACCGTTCTTGTTGTTAAGAACCGTGAATTAAATCGATGTGAGTGGACTGCCCGATTACATTGGTAAATGAACTGCGTTGTAGTTTTCAGTTCATCGGCTCTCCGGGTTTAAATCCATAGCGGGATGATGATTACAAATCGAACTCGGAACAGGCAAATGCTGGGGCTGTACCCTAATCAAGGACACGGCCGCTTCCTTCCTTCCTTCCTTCCTTCCTTCCTTCCTTCCTTCCTTCGAGGCAAGAGAGCGGCTATATATGGTCTCTTATAGAGAAAGCTGGCCGGGTTCGATTCCCCGGTAAGGACAGGGAAAGGGCTGGTTCGTGCAGGTCTACAGGCTGAGCAGCGGTCAGTCTAACGTTACGTTAACCACGCGTTATCCTTCTTAAACTACACAGGCCTAAGTTTTTACGGACAGATGCCCTTCTCCTCGCTATTTTCGAGGTAGCTACTTGAACTACACAGGCCTAAGCTTTTTGGGACAGATGCCCTTCCCGTCACCATTTTGGAGGTGGCTAACTACACAGTGCAAAGTTTTACCAACAAGACCTGCAAATTACGAGGTGTCGTGTAATCGGCATCATAAATCCTTTACCCCGGTAACTCGGCTTCGATTCGCGGTATGGACGAGAATTTTTACCTAAGCGCTGGTTCGTGAAGGCCATGAGGCTGAGCAGCGCCATTAACGGTAACCTGGCTTCGATTTGCGGTAAGGACAGGGAATTTTTACCTAAGCGCTAGTTCGTGCAGTCCTTCAGGCTGAGCACCGGTCACTTAGTAAGCACGATGGCTGACTCTTCACCCCGGTAACCCGGGTTCGATTCCCCGGTATTTTACCTAAGCGTTACTTCGTGCAGGCCTTCAGGCTGAGCAGCGGTCACTTGGTAGGCACGATGGCTGCCTCTTTACCCCTGTAACCCGAGTTCGATTCTCCGGTAAGGATTGGGAAAGGGTTGGTTCGTGCAGTCCTACAGGCTGAGCAGCGGTTACTTGGTTACGCCACTAAATTATATGTGATAAATATTTCATTATAATTCTCAGTACTGCATAGAACTGTATAGTAAGTGTAAAAGTGCTTCGCATGCTAAGTCACATCCGGAAGGGCAGGCATAATCTTGCAGTGTAGTAAAAATGCTGACAGTTATTGAACTTTGATCGATACGTCGTCTCATCCGGACGGGCAGGTAGAACCTTGCAGTGCAGTAAAAAAGCAACAGGTATTGAACTGAACTTTGATCGATACGTCGGTATATAAGCAGACAAGCAAGTATTCCTCCTCTCTTACTTTCAACGAAGCAGCTTTCGCAACAGGATAAGCATGCATGTGTACTGTTTGTAAAAATATCTTTATTTAAACAGTAAAATTATATATATACATACGATTTTTCTCTTTTTTTTAGAAATCATCATTATTGGAATTATTATCAGTGATTTTTGTCCGTTTCCACAACGCAGGAAGGACTAGGGAGGTGGTTTGCTGCTACATCGCAGAGGGAGTTGTTATCTGCTGTCTGCTCTATTATCGGTGATTGTTACGTCCTAAAAAGATGGCAGCAGTGAGGTTAGCCATGTTTACTTGTTTAGAATTCCGCGCCCACCATGTTAGGACCTGTTATCTTGACTGCTGTCAAAAGCACGTAGATTTTAAATTCCGCGCCCTCCACATGGTTAAGATATGTGGCGGTCGAAAGGTATAAGTTATGTCTCAATTAATCAGAGTTCGATAGAATAGTGTTATGGTCAAGTACTAGCGATTCTTGGCAAAAGATAAACAACAGCACTTCAACAAGCAGGAAGCGAATGACTCAACCTTGATGGAGCACCGAGCAGCAGAACGCAGGGAAGCGTGTAGTACAAGAATTCTGCTCAGTTCAAGTTTCCGCAAACAGCGCAAACCAGTTCCCTAAACACTAGCGATGCATCGTACAAATAGTTTCGGGCCATAACCCAAGAGAATTCCGCGATAGTTACAGAAAGAATACGATAAGGAAGGGAACATATATAGAGAACTGCCCAAAGAACAGGTTTCAATAACAGATATATTGTAACAATTCAAAGGAGATGACAAAATATTTACATAAAAATGGATAAAATAAAACCTCTTGAGGTTTAACACAAATCATGCAAGCTATTATATCTATCGCAGATACATCCAGGTACGATATATATATGGCAGAGGAGCGCTATCTAGAACTTACTAGAGGCCGATGACGTCACGGTGGATGCGCAAGGAGAGGCTACAGTCTCAGCAGTAGTACGACATGTTGGCAAGCAGACAGTTCGTATCGCCGCGTAGTATAAGGAGCACTAAATCGGAGCGGAGAAAATATCATCAGGTAATGGAAAAAAGATCTCGTAACAGATGGCAACAGTGAGATTAGGCCCTTTTAAGATGGCAACACTGAGGTTAGCCACGTCCACTTGTTTAAATTCCGCGCCCACGTGGTTTGGACCTGTCATCTTGACAGCTGTCAAAAGAACGTGGATTTTAAATTGCGCGCTACCACGTGCTTAAGGTGGCAACAGTGAGGGTTGGGTCTGTTACGGTGGCAGCATTGATGTTAGCGATGCTGACTTGTCCGAAAAGTAAGGTTAGGTTCCGTCAAGGTGTCAAAGCACGTGGCCAAGCACGTGTATTTGTTTACAAACAATGTGGAGTCACGGTCACGTGGTCATGACGTCATGGGGTCAATGACCTTGGCCGTGGTCAATGACCTCGGGTGTTGTCTCAGCAGAAAATATGCTGACACGGTGTTTTAGAACCGGCCTTGCCCTACTACTACGTTTGTAATCATTTTCAGCATCATCATTGCATGCCCACTTCCTCAGTGCCCAATTTATGACACATTCATACAGGAGCGACGTGCCAAAATGATTATTCCTGATAAATTTGGCAGATAGCTTTTAAATAGTACAGTACCCGGGCTGAGTGGCTCAGACTGTTGAACTGCTGGTCTTCTGAGCCCAACTTGGCAAGTTCGATCCTGGTTCAGTCCGTTGGTATTTGAAAGTGCTCAGATACGTCAGCCTCGTGTCGGTAGATTTACTGACACGTAAAAGATCACTATCGGGATCAATAATTCCGGCACCTCGGCGTCTCCGAAAACCATAAATGTAATTAGTGGGACGTAAAGCCTATAACATTATTATTATTATTATTATTATTATTATTACCAATAATAATAATAATAATAATAATAATAATTGTTACCGTGTTTTAATGGTAGGTAGAGGTGAAAGAAGGTGCGGGCGTGAACGGGTCTCAAACTACGGAATCAAAGTTAATGTAAAATTTAACAAGGTTATATTTTCTTTTCAAAACAAAGAAATAACAAGCATGGCAGGTACAAAGTAGCAAGTCCAAAGGATAGTTACAATATTTACAGGATTTGGGCTTCGCGCCCTGACTTCATAATGCTTGGGCAATCAGCTCAGTTTTACCCCAAACACAAGTTTCAACAGAGGGGCAGAAAACCCCATTCATGCCTAGGAGTCCTTGCTCCAAATTACACTGAAAAGCCTCCACGAGGCATACAACACTCAATTTTCAAAAGAGCCACACGCTCTCAACTTTAAGCCTCTCAAAGGCCACACCAAACTCCACCTTCGAGTTGTCCTCACTGGACATAGACACAGGGGTAAAATACCCAACCTACTGAGGTCTATTAAATGAAAAGGGGCAATTACATGACCTCTAAAATAACAATTTGAGAGGAGGCGATCTGCACTCCTAATACACTTGTTTTTAAAACCTAATCTGGCTCTAGGCCACTAATGCAAGGGCTAATCCCATACTACAGAGGTGACTTTAGAAAAGAGCAATTTGTTTTACGTTAACGAAGAATAGGTTGAGAAAATAAGTTCACCTCAAAACAATGTGAGTGGGAGCTCGAGAGGGTTAGCACTCTCTATCCCAATATGCAGCTTTAAAAGAGAATAGATGAAAAGATTGGTTACATTTTAGGAAAAGGTTACATGGTGGAAACGCTTCGAACCCACTCCGAGAGTTAAACTGCCAACCTAGCAAGAAAAGAAGTTATTAAGAGGCCATTACCTGGTGTTGAACAGCTGGAGAAGAAAGAGGCGCTTCCCGCCCCCTGCTATGTACTTTACACACTGAAAGATGGAACAGAAGTGGCGCAGAGACCCAAAAATCAGCAGTTTATATACTCTCGCGGAAGGTTCTAGGCGTTAGGGGAATGAGAACACCCGCCCACAATCACTTTATTGGCTAGGGTACAGAAACATATCCAAGTTGGGGGAAGATACATCGGATTGGTCGGAAATTACTAAAAGAAATTCGGGATTGGATAAATCTAAAACAAGGGGAAAAAGAGGGGTATACAGCCAACTTAAACAATAACAGAAAGAAATTTAACAAGAAACAAACTTTTGAAATAAGAACTTCTCCAAAAAAATAGTTCTTTCACTCCGCACTAGGGTGCGCTATTGTTGATCTTCAGTAGTGTCCTCTAGAAGAGAAAGTTCACACTTCTTACTACAAGCAAAACAAAAATACGTCGAAAATGACACAGTTCAAAAACTCCAAAATTTCCAGGTAGAGACATCTTCTGAGAAACTTGAAAATTAATACTGTCCATAAAGTTCAGACTTCCTCCAGCAGAGGAGTTTCAACAGGCGCACATTTTAAATTAGCGGTGTGGAGGTGTACCGCCCGGTACAATAATAATAATAATAATAATAATAATACAGTAGAAACTGCGACTGAAATGCTAGTTGTGACAGAATCACTTAGCAGGAAAGTCTTGTTTCAGAGATAAATGCAATTCCTTTCATTAATGTGTTATAATGTCCGCGTCTGTGTGTTTAGCTGCCACTCCGCGTTCGATTTACGGCTCTGCTACGACGTTCGAAAAGTGGTACGAGGACTAGAACGGGGTCCACTCAGTCTCGGGATGTCAAGTGAGTAGATGGGGGTTCGATTCCCTCAACAATCCTGGTTTTCCGTGGTTTCCCACTTCTTCTCCAGAAAAATGCCGGGGTGGTATATGACGTAAAGCCACGGCCACTTCCTTCATTCATCCATCCTTATCTAACCCTTCCAATCTCCCCCCTCCACAAGGCCCCTTTACTGCATGGTAGGTGAGGCCGCCTGGATGAGGTACTGGTCCTCCTCCCCAGTTGTATCCCCGAGCCAAAGTCTCACGTTTCAGGACATTATCCTTGAGGAAGTAGAGTCATATGGAGGAAATAAATAAATAAATAAATAAATAAATAAATAAATAAATGTTTTTTGCTAGTGGATTAACGTCGCACTACCGTATTGAAAATTTTCGGCGACGCAAGGATGGGAAAGAGCTAGGAATAGGTGAGGGAGCGGCCATGGCCTTAATTGTGGTACAGTCCTAGTATTTGTCTGGTGCGAAAATGGGTAAAGTACGGAAAACCACATTCGGGTCTGTCGACGGTGGGATTCGAACCCACCAACTCCCGAATACAACCTCAAAGATACGTGACCATAACCGCACGGCCAACTCGCTCGGTGATAATTGTACCAAGAGGAACTCTCCTTCGTCATGAACTTTTAAATTTACAATTCATACAGATCGATCTGCATATATTATATCTTTGTAACATGTGTGTTTTTTCTTCCTATCTTAATAAAGTACAAATGTTGTCCCGTTCCCTTATGGCCCCAGGGAAATGCGAAATTATTTCCGCCCTGGTGGCACCCTCCAAATTGTGTTGGCAAGCCTTCCTCCGACCTGCGCACTTGTCGTGTTCTCTCTCCACCTTGCCCCTCCTCGCCTCTGCCGAAGGATGGCACGGTGCTCGCAGGAAACTTCGTTCAGTTCGCTTGGAGCGAGCAAGCAGCTTGGTCATCTAGCCGCGAGCGTGGAGGTAGGAAAGCTTACCAACCAATGTTAGGCTTAGGGAGGGAGTTGCCTTATATTGAGAATGTAATGTATTTGTTCTCTTGTTAATAGAGGCTAAGAGCCTCAGTAAATAGAATAGTAAGAGGGTTTGCTTCTGTAAAAGTTAATGTGTTAACGGGGTTTCTTTTAATTCAACATGTTGTCACTAAAAGGAGTTTGTTAAGAATTGAGAATTGAGAGTTGTAATATTTGAATTGTTGGAGGGCAGGTCCCCCAAATGAATACGGACTTTATTTGTGCACACTAATTATTGTAATAAATGTTTAGCATTACAACGACTCGGTTTTCGCTGACTGCGTTATGGCTCTCCTTGCCCGTCACTGGTATTCAGCCTTCGGTCTTGAAGCCCGCACCTTCCTTATTCCCACATCGCTGCCAATTTTACTTGGTGCAGCAGTCTGGTAGCAGAGCGTTTATTTGTGCTCCTACCAGTTCTTTCGGGTAATTTTGAGTGTGCGCGGTCTCTCTCTCTCTCTCTTTCGGTTACGGTGTTTCTCGTTCAGCTTGGTGGCCGGCGATATCTTTACCATGGCTACTCGAGACGTGGCATATCCTGGGTCTCTTAGAAAAGAAGAGTTGTTATACGAACTGTCAATTCGTAATGTAGAGTCTAAAGGGACAGTTAAAGCGGATGAGTTATTATTACGAACTAATTTAGATAAAATTGTTGTGGTACCCAAGCTCTCTGACGGTGAGGCTGCGAGTGTGGCGTCCCTTATTCAGGCCAATTTGACTGAAATATCCTCAATTATGGATTTTTTAGAGAACGATGTAGCGTCTCTCCATCAGTTAAAACGAGTCCAGGGGCGTCTAACCCATTATGTTTATCGGACGGAAGATTTACTCTCCTTAGAATTAAAGGAGGAACTAGTAAGTCAAATTGGAGCTTTGAAGGACAAGGCGGTCCAACATTTAGGAAAGGTTGAGGCTTGGTTGGCCGCACTCTCCATTAAATCTAAACCTGTCACTCCTTCTGTTAATCGGGTTGACGAGGAACCCAATAAGGTTATTGGTAATCCTGAGTTGGATGGTGTGCAAGGCTTGCTGGAATCGCAGCAAGGTTCTTTACCTAGGATTCTCCCCCAGGCTAATCTTCCAGTTCAGCAATCGATCTTGCCTTCTGTGAATTTGCCCTTTTCTAGTATCCCTCACCCGTTAAGTAGTATGTTGAAAAACGTTCCTCGTTATTCGGTAAATTCTGCCGATGATGTAGTTACCTTTTTGCGATTTTTTGTGGAATTTCAGGATCATGCTCTTGTGTTCGGGCTAATTCACGTTCAAATATTGCAAATTCTTCATCCGTATACTACAGGGGTGCTTTCCAATAAAATAGTTAGTGCTATTTCTGATCAGTTGTCACTTCAGCAGTTTCATGCTTATTTGCTTACTCATTTTATTCCGGCTAGGGCTCTCAGCTCTCTAGTGCTGAAATTTTATTTCAGGGTTCAACGCTCGGACGAGCCTTTAACAGAATATGTTGCTGATGTTAAATTTTACGCTAGGGTGTTTGCGTTACATTATACAGAAGAGGAGATCGTTCTCACGATCGTAGAGGGCATTTCCCCGTTATACCGCTCCTGTCTTTGTTTTGCTGCTCAACCTCACAGTTTTGCGGAGCTCGAAGCGATAGTGGTATCGGCTGAAGGTGTTCGCCATGCGGACTCACTTCGTATTGCTAGCTTGCCCCCGGTTTAGTGATGGGCTAGCGACGGAATCGAGTAGAATCGAGTAATGTGCTCTTAGAATCGGTATTACTCGACTCCAGACTCGAGTCCAAGCATACTGGTGTCGCTATCTGTGGACATGCCTTAGAACTAAAATCTACTGTACTGGAGTGCACGGCATTCAGGGTCACCCACAGAATATTTTTGTGGGGTGGAGTGCAATATGTTTGCTGCTGATGATTGATGTTGTTCAGTCATCGGTCGTCAATAATTCGATTGTTATGATTATTATTATCATCATCATAGGCTCTAAAGGTTGTGACTTACTAACAAACTGTCAGCTGTTTAGCTAGAACAGAATGACGTTCTGTCCGCTGATTTGCTGCGTGAACGTACGTCACATTCTGGACGCCTCATCTTAATACCCGACATTATATCTGCCGAAAGTAAGATGTACATATAAACTGCTGTAATTCACCTGTTCCCCCGGACGATTGTAGGCTTTGGCACGGTTAGCAATAGGCTATGGTTACAATAAATCTGTCATACTACCGATCATATTAGCACATCTACGCCCGTGTATATGCATAATGGCTACATGAGATATAATTTACCAGTAGCGAAGCAATACAATGTGTGCAGAAATACCGTCTATAGTCTACAAATAGCACATGTTACCGGGCGAGTTGGCCGTGCGCGTAGAGGCGCGCGGCTGTGAGCTTGCATCCGGGAGATAGTAGGTTCGAATCCCACTATCGGCAGCCCTGAAGATGGTTTTCCGTGGTTTCCCATTTTCACACCAGGCAAATGCTGGGGCTGTACCTTAATTAAGGCCACGGCTGCTTCCTCCCAACTCCTAAGCCTTTCCTATCCCATCGTCGCCATAAGACCTATCTGTGTCGGTGCGACGTAAACCCCTAGCAAAAAAAAATAGCACATGTTTAAAATACACTAATTACAACATACATACCGTGACAGGGATTTGAAATAATAATAATAATAATGTTATACCTTTTACGTCCAAGTACGTACATTTGTATCGTTTTCGGGGATGCCGAGGTACCGCATTTAGTCCCCCGGGAGATTTTTTACGTCCCAATAATTCTACCGACACTAGGTTGACGTATTTGAGTACCTTCAAATACTACCGGAATAAACCAGTATCGAACCGGCCAAGTTGGGCTATGAAGGCCAGATAAGATATATTATCAATATTAGAATAGATGTCATATTCAGTGAAGTGTGTGCGAGACGCCGTAAACGGATATTTTCATATCTTATTATGCGTATTAAGTGGCATTATTATCGTTCTCAAGTAATTATCAAATTTAGGTTATTCCTTTTCCGCATTCATTCAGTTTTTTCATATCGTACCGCGCTGTCGCAATCCCATAAACCCTCAGCGACCGCTTGTACGCATGCTTCATCCATCTACGAGCCGGCGAGTGAGCGAACGTGTGACGTCATGCTATCATCGAGCCTTCGCAAGCGAAGCGAGTCCGAGCCTGGACTCGAAAGAATCGAGTACCGCGATTCCAGGCATCACTCGCGCACATCACTACCCCGGTTGGTTCTAATGACAGGGAGTCTGTGGTGGTTCGTAAGCCTAACTTATTAAGAAAGTGTTATAATTGTGGTGCTTCTAATCATTTGCGTAATAAATGCCCCTCTCGGTCTCGTAACAACAGTCAGGGTGCTAGTGCTGGTTCTAGGGTAGAGGTTCCGCCCAGAACCAGTAATATTGTATGCTTTCGGTGCGGGGTCGCAGGTCATCTTGCGCGACATTGTACCACCCATTCAAATAGCTCTTGACTACAGCGGGAGGTGGTGCAGGACAATGGTACCGCCTCGCCTTCCCCTGTTATTAATCAAACATCTTGTTCGTTTGGTGAACCGGCTCCTATTTGCCCTGTGGGCTGTTTAGAGATATCTACGGAAATTAAAGGTTTGAGTCCGTTGGTTGAGGTCGAAATAAACAATGAGCCCGTTTCGGCCCTTCTTGATTCTGGTAGTGTGGTGTCATTTATTAGTGAAAGATGGTTTGCCTTACATAAAGCTGTCTGTAAATTTCCTCATTTATCTCCGGTTTTGCATTCGTTTGTATCAGCCAATTCTTCCAGAATTGAAGTCCTGGGACTGGTAAAATGTAAAATTCGTCTTTCCAATTTTACTTGGAAATTTTCCTTGTATGTTGCGAGTAATTTACCGTATCCTGTCATTCTTGGTTCAAATTTTTTCGAACATTCTGGTTTAGTCTTAGATATTCAGGAGCGTTCATGTTGGTTTAAGTTTTCACAAATGAATAAAATACCTTTGCACATTAGTAATTCTGCTTCAGCGTCGTCGGTATCGCCGCCTCAGGACGAAGTGGTGTTAGATCTTAGCCATTTGACTGAGGATGAGGCGCAGCGTGTTAGGGAGTTGTGCGAGGCCTACCCGGATGTGTTTACTGAGAAATTGGGGATGACGAATATCTTAGAGTATAAAATAGAGGTCACGGATTCGGTCCCTGTCAGATTTCCGCCCTACCGTTTATCTCCTCCTAAGATGCAGGCATTAAAGGAGATCATTAACAACATGCTTGAGGAAGGGATCATCCGGCCCTCTACTTCGGCTTACTCTTCCCCCATTTTCCTGGTGCCCAAGCCCCAGGGTGGTTATAGGCCTGTTTTGGATTACAGGGCTCTTAATCGTAAAGTGGTCTTGCAGTCTGTCCCGCTCCCGGATTTACATACGTGTTTTTCATGGTTCAAGAGGGCGAGGTACTTCACTGTCCTGGACCTCAATCAAGCTTATTACCAGATTCCGCTCGCGGAGGAGTCTCGTCATCTGACGGCCTTCGCGACGGACTGGAACCTTTATGAATTTTGCCGGCTGCCTTTTGGAATCTCGACAGGCGCCGCCGTTCTCACGAGACTCCTTGATCAGTTGTTTTCCGACATTAAATTTGACTTCCTTTATCACTATCTTGATGACGTAGTTTTGTATTCGGAGACGTTCGAGGATCATCTCCAGCACCTCGATGAAGTATTGTCACGCCTGAGGAAGGCTGGCTTGACAGTCAAATTGTCTAAGGTCTCGTTCGCCAAACCTCAGATGTCCTTTTTGGGGCATATTGTATCCTCTAACGGTGTCTCGGTCGATCACTCCCGCACTCAGGCCATTCAGGATTTTCCTCCTCCGCAGGATGTGAAAGGTGTGTCCCGCTTTGTCGGAATGGTTAACTTTTTCCGAAAATTCGTCCCGAATTTTGCCAGTCGTGCGGCCCCTCTTAATGCACTCCGGCGTAAGGGAGTGAGGTTTCAGTGGGGAGCTTCTCAGCAAGCTGCTTTTGACGATCTCAAGCTGGCCATTTCTAACGCTCCGGTGTTAGCTATGCCGGATTTCACTAAGGTCTTCATAGTGCAAACCGACGCTTCTTCGTCAGCTGTCGCAGCCGTTTTGCTCCAGGAATCTGAGTTAGGGAGACGCCCCATTGCCTATGCTTCACGGGCTCTTACCCCTTTAGAAGCTAAGTACTCCGTGTACGAGCTTGAAGGTTTGGCTGTTCTTTTTGCTCTAGAACGCTTTCGTGTGTACCTAGAGCATGTTAAGTTTGAGCTTGAAACTGATAACCAGGCGTTAAGTTGGGTGCTTGGGAAACCACGGAAAACTGGTCGCTTGGCTCGTTGGGCCATTAGAATTTCCGTCTTTCAATTCAACGTCCGTCATATTCGGGGCTCTGAGAACGTTGTAGCGGATACTCTCAGCAGGATGTTTCCTGAACAACCTATTCTTGATGACGAACCAGGTCCTTCTGAGTCCTCTCTAGCAATATCTTTGGTTGGAGCGATTTTATCTGATACCCCTCTCTTGTATCACGATATAGGTAAATTTCAATTGGAAGATCCGCTCTTGGCTCCTATCGTCCAAGACTTGAAGGATGGGAAAATTGTCGATCCGTATGTATTGAGGAACGGAGTTCTTTGTTGCCCCTCCCGTCATGATCGTAAGATGAAGGTTGTAATTCCATCTGTGTTGGTCCCTATGATCTTTAAGTATTTTCATGAAACTCCCCTCGCAGGTCATCAGGGAGTATTTAAAACAAGGGAGAAGATCAGAGAAAATTTCATCTGGAAGGGAATGGACGGAGACGTTCGCGAACTTGTTAAGGCTTGTAAGATTTGTAGGATTAGTAAGCCATGTGTTAATTCTCGGGTTGGGTTGCTATCCTCTACCCAAGCTACCCGTCCTATGCAACGTCTATATATTGATTTCGTAGGACCTCTCCCGAGATCGAAATCTGAATCAAATAGGTTTATATTGGTCTGCGTGGACGGCTTCACTCGTTTTACATGGTTATTTCCGACGAGGATGGCCAACGCTGAAACAACCATTAGATGTTTAAAAACCATATTTTCATCATTTGGTCCTAGCCAGTATTTGGTTTCAGACAATGCTAAAGCCTTTACGTCTAATCTATTTAAGAACTTCTGTTTTAGCCTGTCGATTACTCACGTCACGACTTCCCCTTACTACCCCCAGCCTTCGTACGCGGAGAGAGTTAATAGGAATTTACGCTCGGCCCTCATTGCTTTCCATCACCACGATGTTCAGAGGTGGGACACCACTTTGCCGTGGCTGGCTTATGCTTTTAATACTGCGGAGCATGAAGCGCACCAGTTTTCCCCTTTCTCTCTCATGTTTTCGTTTCTTCCGAACTCGCCGCTTTCCAATTTGTGGCATATTGATGATTTGTTGCCTGAGAGGGTGGATCCTCTTAATATTCGCGCGAACTGGAAGAAAGCTAAAGAGAATCTTCAGGTCTCCTACCAGAGGAAGAAGGAGTGCTACGATAAGGGGCGTCAGCCTACCAGCCTGGCTGTCGGGGATGAGGTATTCATTAAGAATTTTGTTCCCTCTGGGAAGTTGGCACCCAGGTTCCGTGGTCCTTTCCGGATTATTGATTTTCTTACCCCGGTCACCCTGTTGGTGAGAGACCCCGTGACCGAGGGAGTTTTTCGTGTTCATCTTTCCCAGCTTCAATCTGCTCAATGAAGTTTTTTGCTTTAATTGGTTGGCGAGAACCGATACGTCTGTGGTGTTCATGTTTGCGGGGTTTGTTCCCCTGTTGTTTTGCTAACTTCTGTATTTTATAGGGAGTTGTATTTTACTTAGTCTGTAAGAGTTTTTAAATTTGGTATGTGAGCCCTCCTGCAGCCCTACCTAGCCTCCTACCTCCACGCCCGGCGCGCTGACCCGGGATTGTCTTCCTTCTCCTTGACTCTTACATCTTATCGGCTCTTGTGAAGACAAAACTGCTGGCCTTAAACTTGTATGTTTCAGCATTATGGAGGTTCCATCTTCGCCGTCGCTCCGTGAGAAGGCCCCCTCATGTGGGCGTGTTTTGGCATGCGCTGACTCCATCGGCCGTCCTTCCGGGCCGTTTTTCTGCATGTTGTATGTTTGGCGCTGGCTAGCATTCGCCGCCAGTTGTGGCACGCATCGTCCATCTGGCTTATTGCATCTTGGTGTGCCTGGTTGCCGTGTGTTCGACATTTGTCATTCATTTCGAGCCATGCCAGTTTCGTCCTCACTTGGACTTGCAAGCCGGTAGCTCGCCCGGCGATTCTCCTTCAACTTATTCTAATCTTCGAGATGTGCATCTTGAAATATGGATTTTCACGGACTGGCTTTTATTGCCTTTTCGCCAAGCTAAAAGGTGTTTACCTAATGAAATGTTAGGCCAGTTGTTGGTGTATCCTAAGCAAAGACTCTTTCTCCAAGTGTTTTTAATTGCTTAAGCAAACTGTTATTTATTTGTTTGGAAAAAAGAACCTTTTATCAAGAGCTCTTGTGGTGTCTAAAGTAGAAGAAGAAAGACTTTTTCCAACCTGGTTGGAAACTTAGGGAGGGAGGTCTGTACCAAGAGGAACTCTCCTTCGTCATGAACTTTTAAATTTACAATTCATACAGATCGATCTGCATATATTATATCTTTGTAACATGTGTGTTTTTTCTTCCTATCTTAATAAAGTACAAATGTTGTCCCGTTCCCTTATGGCCCCAGGGAAATGCGAAATTATTTCCGCCCTGGTGGCACCCTCCAAATTGTGTTGGCAAGCCTTCCTCCGACCTGCGCACTTGTCGTGTTCTCTCTCCACCTTGCCCCTCCTCGCCTCTGCCGAGGGATGGCACGGTGCTCGCAGGAAACTTCGTTCAGTTCGCTTGGAGCGAGCAAGCAGCTTGGTCATCTAGCCGCGAGCGTGGAGGTAGGAAAGCTTACCAACCAATGTTAGGCTTAGGGAGGGAGTTGCCTTATATTGAGAATGTAATGTATTTGTTCTCTTGTTAATAGAGGCTAAGAGCCTCAGTAAATAGAATAGTAAGAGGGTTTGCTTCTGTAAAAGTTAATGTGTTAACGGGGTTTCTTTTAATTCAACATGTTGTCACTAAAAGGAGTTTGTTAAGAATTGAGAATTGAGAGTTGTAATATTTGAATTGTTGGAGGGCAGGTCCCCCAAATGAATACGGACTTTATTTGTGCGCACTTATTATTGTAATAAATGTTTAGCATTACAACGACTCGGTTTTCGCTGACTGCGTTATGGCTCTCCTTGCCCGTCACTGGTATTCAGCCTTCGGTCTTGAAGCCCGCACCTTCCTTATTCCCACATCGCTGCCAATTTTACTTGGTGCAGCAATAATAATAATAATAAGAGGAAGAAGAAAAATCGTCTAGCGCTTTACCCATTCTAGTGGGGTCACGGGTGCGAACTGTGTAACAAATGTGGATCTAGCACGGTTTTACGACCGCATGCCCTATGTGGAGGGATGTATTCACTATTGCGTGTTTCAGTGTTGGTTACTAGTGTTAATGTGAAGAGGAGAAACACAAACACCCAATTCCCGAGCCGTAGGAATAAACCCCACATAGTTAAAATATACGGCCCTGTCGAGAAACGAAGCCGGGACCCTGTGAAAGCAAGTACTCCGACCATTCAGCCAAGGATCCGGATAATAATAATAATAATAATAATAATAATAATAATAATAATAATAATAATAATAATAATAATAATAATTGTACCGGGCGGTACACCTCTACGCGACGCAAGTTCAAATCTTGCGCCAATTGAAACTTCTCTACTGGAGAAACCCGGAACTTTAACCACTGAACTAACTCTACTAGTTATCAGAAGAGGTCACTGAGTGTTTTTGATTTGCTTTTGTTTTTCATTGATCAAGAAGTGTGAACATTCTCTAACAGATGTCTATACCAAAAATAACTATGGTAATACACTCTGGCGCAATGGAATGAACTCTCTTGAAGACATTTTGGATTCTTAAGTTTTGTCTTTACTAAATTTTGTTCTTTTATTTTTGGGGTTGGCAATATTAATCTTTTTGTCCGCCAGTTTTGAACTCAGCCAAACCCGAATTTTCTTTAATTAATTTCTGACCAATAGTGCCTTTCTTCTTCGATGTTGATGTATAACTTTTAGCGACCCAATAAAATTGAGGGGGTGTGTCTACTCATTCCTGAAAGGTCTCGAATTTTCCACGAGGGTATAAAAACTGCTGAATTTCTTGTCTCGGTGCCACTTCAGTAACATCTAACTTAGTGTGTGGATATGTAGCAGGGGGCGGGAAGCGCCTCTTTCTTCAAGCAGCAGTTCTTCTACAAGGTAATGGCCTCTTAACATCTTTATTTCTTGCTAGCTCAGCAGTCTAACTCTCGGGGAAGGTTCGAAACCTTTAATATGTACCCCATCTTTTTAAAATGTAAATTCCTTACCAGTCTATGTAAAAACTACAAATCTCTTTAACTGTAAAGCGGGGATAGAGAGTGCTTTACCCTCTCGAACTCCCCTTCATTTGGAAATTGAGGTGAATACGTTTTCATAACCGTTTCTTCTCTTCCTTAATGTATTAAAGTTCTCATACGGGTCACCTCCCTAGCTTGGGATTAGCCCCTGTGTACCGGCCTAGAGCCGCGTAGGTTTTAAAAGTGTATTTAGGAGTGCAAGTTCACGCCTCCAGTCCTTTCTGTACTTTGGGCCAGTAACTTAACCTGATGTTTTGTTTTCTTCTCGAGAAGGCTCGGTAGATTGGGTACGAGGTACCCCTGTACTATTATATGTATGCCTTGAGGGCAGTTAGTGGAAAGTCAATTTATTGCCCCTTAAATAGGTTTGAAAATTTTGAGAGCGGGTCAGCTCTTTCTTGTGTGTGATAGGTGCTTCTGGGAGGCTCGAGTTAAAAGTTGGGAGCAAGTGCTCTATGCATCTAGGGGTTTTCTGCCCTTTAGCAAATGTGGTTGTGAGCTGAGAGCTCAGAAATTAAACTTGGGGCTCGAAGCCCAAATTTTGTAATGAACTGTAATTTGTTAATTTGTTGATTTGCTACTTGGTACCTGTTATACTCTGTTATTCGTTGATTTTGAAAAGAAAATATAACCGTTGTTAAAGTTTTAAATTAACTTTAATTTTGTAGTTGAGACCTATTCCAGCCCGCACCTTCTTTCACCTCTGCCTTCCACGGATAACTCCGTAACAATAATAATAATAATAATAATAATAATAATAATAATAATAATAATAATAATAATAATAATAATAATAATAATAATAATAATAATAATAATATGAAAAATGGTGTATGGCCTCTAGTGCCAGGAGTGTCCGAGGATAAGTTCGGCTTGCCAGATGCAGGTCTTTTGACTTGACTCCCGCAAGCGACCTGAGCGTCGTGATGAGGATGAAATGATGATGAAGACGACACATACGCCCAGCCCCCTGCCAAGGGAATTAACCAAATACAGTTAAAATTCCCGACCCTGCCTGGAATCGAACCCGGGACCCCTGTGACCAAAGGCCAGTACGCTAACCATTTAGCCATGGAGCAGAAATAATAATAATAATAATAATAATAATAATAATAATAATAATAATAATAATAATAATAATAATAATAATAATGCCGTGCCCAGTCAGCTTGCGTGAGGGTTTTGGCTCTGGACTTAGTAAGGGCTGGACGTTACCCTTGGTGAGACACTGGGGTGGGGAACCTCAACCCCGACACGGCGCTTCCCAATGGCTGATAGGGAAGTTCCTGTAGAAATATAGGAAAGGTGCGAATAAGGCTTAGCCACATAACCACCCGCGGATCAATTGAGGTAAAAAGGAAAATGGTCAACGGCCTCAATGGCGGAAGAGGAAAACTCCCAACGGCAGAGGGGACGGAAGAACCAGTTCTGCGGCTCACAGCCGTAGTTCAAATGACGGACAGAGCAATCTGTCGAACCAAATGAATATGAAGTAACAGTATGCATGATGAAAACGCCTTTGGAAAAAACTACCCCGGGTGGTAGCTGGCAACGGAAATTCACCGTCGCTGTAGGCGACGCACACGGGCCTTTGGATTCTGGGCAGACTGTAGCAATACGTAGGATGGGGTCGGAGACATCCACAATCCTCACACACAATGATATTCAGACCCAAAAAAACAGTCTATTTACCCAAATGTAACCTACAAACTAAACAGCGTCACTATTTTGTAACAATCAATGTACAAACATTACTCCCGTTAGGGAAACTAAAAACGAACGTAAGATGAAATGGAGAAGCAGAATATTTTGATATTTGCACTACAAGAGGCACGTTTCAAAGACTCGGATACTTTTGATTCAGTGAATTATAGAATAATCGAAGGAAAGCATGGGCGGAGAATCGGAAGAAATCTGTTACAGCGTGGTACAGCTTCCTGTGTAAACAAGCGAATAATTGACTCGATAACAGATGTTACGGTAGTTTCCCCTCTTACAGATTATCCACACTAACTCTGAAGTACGTAAACAAACGATACACAATATTCAGTGCACATGCTTCCATAAATGTAAACAATCGGAAAAACCCTGAAAAGGTGGAATAATTTTGGGACCAATTTGAGAACGAATTGCATAAAACCCCACATATCAATGTAAACATTTTAATGGGCTATTTCAACGCTCAAGTCGGAAAGGAACGGCAGTTTCGGAAGCTGGTGGGCTATTATCTTGCCCACAATAGAACAAACACAAATGGTAAAAGACTTGCCGAATTATGCGAATCCCTTGACCTTAAACATAAGTCTACATACTTCAAAAGACTTCCCAAGAAAAGAAAATATGGCAATTTCCTCAGGATAACCTCGATGAATTTCAACTAGATAATGTTGCAATCTCACAGAGGAATATTAGAGAAATTATGAATGAAAAAGTACGGAAAGAAGCCAACCTTGACTTGGTCCACTTTTTTAAGTGGAATAAAATTTAGGCCTCTTACATTAAATAAGAGAAGACTAAACCAGCCAAAGGTAATAAGGACTGACCACGAAAAGCTGTTACAAAATTAACGTGGTTTTCAAGAACGTTTACAGGGAAAAATGGGGACCTGGGAGGAAATCCAGAAACATGTGTTTGATACTGCAAAGAAAATAGCTCCGTTACGACGAGCACGCAAACACAGTTGGTGGAATGAAGATAGTGATAAGGCAATAGATCAAGGAGCATGGTATGCTGATAAAACAGAGGATAAATTTGATACTTACAAAGAAGTGAGGAAACAGACGGCTAAAACCCTCCGACAAGCCGAAAGAAACGAATTATTGAAACACATACGAGGCACTGAATCGGAATTTAGGAAAAGTAGCAGTCAGAATTTTTAAAAGACCTTCAAACAGCACTTGAAAAGTTAACAGGCACGAAGCTTAAACTTTCGAAGGATGGGGAATTGCCTGTAAGCAATAAAGAACACTGTGAGGTCCTAGCAAGCTATTTTGATGAACTTTTGAACTGTGATAAATTGCCAAAAATTCTTCCAGAACAAAGAAACAAAGATTCAGCCCCACCAAACAAACATGAAATTCGGAAGATAGCCACGGAAATGAAGAACAACAAAGCTGCAGTGGATGATTTAGTTACAACGGAGATACTGAAAAGTGGTGGAGAAATAACCATCCAGACATTAGTCCACGAACTGGTAAAGATTTAGGAGACTGAAAAGACCCCGATGAGTGGAAAATGGCACTGTTTCACCAATTACACAAAACAGGTGGAAAAGCAGATGTCAACAATTATTGTGGCATCTCTATTTTACATATAGCTTGTAAGGTACTCTCAAAAGCCCTTCGGACCAGACCAGTGGAGCAAATAGCTTGGAAGAGCAGATAAGGAGTTTGAAAAAGTCATGGAAAATTAACCTCAAAAGATCTGGTACTCGTCTCTGTAGATTTCCAGAAAGCGTATAATTCGGTAAACCGCGCAGTGTTAATTGACACCTTGAGAGGATTTGGAGTGGTTGATAAAACGACAAAAATAGTTCAATCAGATCCTAACTCTCACCCGTTCTAAAGTAAAATTCATGAGTGAATTTTTTAAGGAGTTTGAAATTAAAACAGGAGTAAGGCAGGGGATGGTCTATCACCGACTCTTTTTAATTGCCTGTTGGAAAAGGTTGTCCCTGAACGGGAAAAAGAACTTAACAAGAGACGTTTACTGAACCAAGTATACGATGGGCGTACTATATTATTTTTCACTTTATTTTTTGTACGTCCGGGCATGGTTCACATTTCATTTTGAAGGTGATGATGTGTAACTAGTGTCTTGTTCCACCGTTTGGTAGAAGCTTACGCGCAGGGGCCAACGAATGTACTCGGCATAGCCATTTCATAACAACACTGTCAGCGTAGGAGCGGACAACATGGAAAGCAACCGTCAGGGACGGCGCTATACGACTTGGTTCCTATGGAAGGAAGGCGTGACCACTGCAGAAATTCTTCGGCGCTTGGTGGCAGTCTGTGGAGAACATGCGCCGTCACGGAAAACAGTTTACAACTGGGTGGAATTTTGGAAAACAGGGCGCACATCGGTGGACAAGGGAGCCAGTTCTGGAAGGAATATGATAATGTCAACACAAGCCAACATTGTCCGGGTCGAACAGGCCATCCAAGGAAACAAACGCAGACAAGTGCCTAGGCACCCACGTGGATGACACCTTCCCCAACTGTAAGTGACCGTGCACAATCCGCTGCAGGGTGTTTCGGCTAATTCTCGTGGCTGCCTCAATTTCCGTAATTGTGATGCATTTGTATCCTTGGATACAAGAGACACAGCCAAATGAATAGCCTACGACGTCAACAAAAAAATTTGGGAACAACAAACTATCACTTACTATTTACAAATATACACTACAAGTCATATCCACAAACATTCTCCAAGAAATTCATAATATCAGGTTATTGAATTTGATTACCTATTATTATTGGTTGATTTCAGTGTCCAGATAATAGTAAATCACTGAAACAATCATTAACCACGACCATAAATCAATTAATCTCGTGGCTTACTCAACCTGCTACACCGTAAAATCATTATATATATTCACGAAATGAGGTTCATGTCAGCATTAAGGAGCGTAGCACAAAAATTGCCAAAAATAAAAAATATTATTTTCAGTAATAATAATAATAATAATAATAATAATAATAATAATAATAATAATACGTAGTGTCACGCAAAGAAGTAGTTCCAAAAAAGAAAACAGTAACTAGCAATTTTAATAAAACAATTGGGTGTTCCATGTACCAACACGATATTATTCAGTGGCAAACTAAATATTCAATAAAATTTTACATATCAATAATCGATGTTGAGTCACAAATAGCCTACAAATGCGTCATTAGGTCCTTTCAACTACTTCATATTTTCAACTGGTTCATTAGCATATCTGCTTCTCAATAATATGTTTCTTCGGCTTCACAATGCCGGTATTCAATTCAACCGCATCGCAGATTTCTCTACATTTTCCAGTCAACAGCTGATGCATAAATCTCTCAATTTATTATTCTCTGAGACGAACATCACGTACGATCATATTCTGTTAAATATGGACCTCAACAAATATCTGACTGCTATCGTCACTCAACACCGCATTTCATTTCAATGACGAATGGTTCTTACTAGAGGCTATAAATTTTACAGTAATAATAACCATCTAATTGTTTACTGTGATTCCACTTCAAAAAACTATTACTATCACATTTACTGATATTATGATAGTAAATTAAATAAGTTCCTGACTATAATATTAAATTAAGTTACCACAATCATAATTCGATATGCTGGTCCACACGAATGAAATGACGCCATTACGTAAATAATAATAAAAATAAAAATTCTCCAACGACGGTCCTTTAAATACCTCAAAATAGACATGTTTACGACACCACACTCAACTGAAATTGTGCTTCACGTAATCGCTAAAATCATTACAAATAACCTGGAGTAGCAACATATTGATAGTAATAATTGTTACCGTGTTTTAGTGGTAGGTAGAGGAGAAAGAAGGTGCGGGCGTGAACGGGTCTCAAGCTACGGAAGAGAAACTAAGTAAAATTTAACCAGGTTATATTTTCTTTTCAAAATTAAGTAACAACAAATAGAACAGGTACTTAGTAGCAGAAACACGATTTGAAATATACAACTTACACGGTTACCCCCTTCGGGGCTTCCAGAATCAGATACATAAGTCTTGAGCAATGAGCCCAACTTTACAATATAAACCATTCAACAAAGGGGCCGAAAACCCCCAATCATGCCAGAAACACCAGTTTCCAATTGCATCGAAAAAGCCTCCTTGAGGCAGAAACCACAACTTTCACGAAAGGGTTACTTCCCCTTAAAATACAAGCCTATCACAGGCCACTCAGAATTCTACCTTTAAGCTGTCCTCCAAGGACATATACACAGGGGTAAAATACCCAATCTACTGAGGTCTATTAAATGAAAAGCAGGTCAATAGAATGACCTCTAAAACAATTTGAGAGGAGGCGAACTTGCACTCCTAATACACTTTGATTTTAAAACCTACTTTGGCACTAGGCCGTTATTACAAGGGCTAATCCCATACTACAGAGGTGACTTAATAGCAATTTACATTACATTACGGAAGATTTGGTTGAGAGAATAAGTTCACCTCAAGACAATGTGAGTGGGAGCTCGAGAGGGTTAAGCACTCTCTATCCCGATATGTCGTTTTAAAATAGAATAGATACCAGTTGTTTTTACATTTTAGGAAAAGGTTACATGGTTGAACGCTTAGAACCCGCCCCGAAAGTTAAACTGCTGAGCAAGAAAAGAAAGAATTTATTAATCGGCCATTACCTTATTGTTGACCGCCGCCGAGGAAAGAGGCGCTTCCCGCCTCCTGCTATGTACTTAATTCACTGAAAGATGGAACAGGAGTGGCCCCGAGACCCTAAAATCAGCAGTTTATATACTCTCGCGGAAGTTTCTAGGCGTTAGGGGAATGAAAACACCCGCCCACAATGTTTTTATTGGATAGGACCCCGCAACAGATACAAGTTGGGGGAAGATACACCAGATTGGTCAGAAATTACTAAAAGAAATTCGGGATTGGATAAATCTAAAACAAGGGGAAAAAGAGGGGTATACAGCCAACTTAAACAATAACAGAAAGAAATTTAACAAAACCCAAACTTTTGAAATAAAAATTTCTCCAACAAAATAGTTCTTTGACTCCGCACAAGGGTGCACTATTGTTGATCTTCAGTAGTGTCCTCTAGAAGAGAAAGTTCACACTTCTTACTTCAAGCGAAACAAAAACACATCAAAAGTGACACAGTTCAAAAACTCAAAATTTTCCACGTGGTGACATCTTCTGAGAAAGTAGAGAATTAATAGAGTAGATAAAGTTCAACCTTCCTCCAGAAGAGGAGTTTCAACTGGCGCAACTTTTAAATAAACGGTGTAGAGGTGTACCGCCCGGTACAATAATAATAATACCTAAGGACATTAATACGACAAAAATACCCTAAATAATTTGACTGTGCCGTTGTGTCTAACTCTACAACTCCGTACATACATTTATGTTACAGTAAAGCTATGTAGATTCTACACAATAATATGAGAATGTTACTAACATCTAGCAACCATTTTTCACCCGCCAGAGGATCCCGCCATAGCAGGTTAGTAAGTTACTCCATTTTACAGCTGTTTTGATTCTTCATTTTTCTTGAGGTACCATAATGCTTAACCACTACTTATAACTAACACAAAATATTACACTTTATTATTTACACTTTCACACGGTATTTTCACTGTACTACTGATATAATATATCGGAACACTAATCGTTTAATATTTACACACCCTATCTCGTGCTCAATCGCGAAGGGATTGTTAATAACATTTCTCGTATTGGATGTCTACTTCTTGTACAGACACGCAGTCACTAAAAGCCATACGACATTTCATAATCATAATAATAATAATAATAATAATAATAATAATAATAATAATAATAATAATGATAATAATAATAATAATGGTGGACTCAGGATATCTTATTCATAAGTTAGAAGTAACAGACATGAAAGTAGCAAGAATGATTGCTGGTACAAACAGGTGGGAACAATGGCAGGAGGGAACTCGGAATGAGGAGATAAAGGCTAATTTAGGAATGAACTCGATGGATGAAGCTGTACGCATAAACCGGCTTCGGTGGTGGGGTCATGTGAGGCGAATGGAGGAGGATAGGTTACCTAGGAGAATAATGGACTCTGCTATGGAGGGTAAGAGAAGTAGAGGGAGACCAAGACGACGATGGTTAGACTCTGTTTCTAACGATTTAAAGATAAGAGGTATAGAACTAAATGAGGCCACAGCACTAGTTGCAAATCGAGGATTGTGGCGACGTTTAGTAAATTCTCAGAGGTTTGCAGACGGAACGCTGAAAGGCATAACAGTCTATAATGATAATGTAACGTATGATGATAATAATAATAATAATAATAATAATAATAATAATAATAATAATAATAATAATAATAATAATAATAATAATAATAATAATAATAATAATAATAATTTGAAGGAGCATAAGAAGAATTTACGATAGTATTTCTGAGCATAATAATAATTTAAAATGAAATTAAAATATTAAATCGATGATGATTAAGTGTTACGATAATGATGATCTCCACTGATGAAAATAAAAATAATAATAACAACATTTTTTAAATTAATTATTTCTGATGATGATATGGACGGAGACTAGGGAAGTCAGCTGGTGAAATGACCTAATAATGTCAAGTTGTTGTAAATAATAAGCGAAGACAGATAAACGGCCTCGACCATAAGTAGTCGTAGTGTTGTCCCTCGGCAATCAACGGCTCAACCAACCAAATGGAAGGGTGGTCTAGAGTGTCAAATTTATTATGTAAATTTTCAGGAATGATTTGCCAAATTATGGGCAAAACAAGGGTCAACAAATTTTTGTCTGTGTTCCAGAAGATAATTTAAAATAAAATGCTCTTGAAGCATTTGCAAGGAAACAGTTCCAAGTTCTTGTTACTGTAGAATAGTAAACCGTCGATGACCGTTTAAAATATCCATTCCTTTTTCTAGGACGGAGCCACCAATTTCTTCATTTGATCTGTTTTATTGTATTTTTGTTTGTTTTTATGATGAGCCTTAAAGTTCATGATTTGAGTGCCCCATTCAACCCTGTATTACTGATTAGATGGCGCCCAGATATTTAATTGGAGAGTCCGTATCTTCATATCTTTTGTTGTCTATTAGTTGCGTTAGATTCGAACCGTAACAACCCTGAGATAAATGCTGGTTGGGACTCAGACTATGAGCGGGTGCAATAGAAATTGGTGGACATTATACAAAATAAAATGAAAATTAATTTTAGCGAGGTGGACATTGATGACGTCGAAAGAGTAGGTAAAGCGAAGAATCATAGGCAAATAAAATTCAAATTTTTATCTACCCTAATGACGGACATGCTGTAGTAATAAGAAATTCGACCAACCTACAAGGGAAAACATTTGGGTCAAGAGAGGCGTGGAAAGAGAAGCTAGCGAGAATTTGAGAATATTGAAGAGAAAACAAGGGATAGAAAGACCTCGGGGGTTGAAGGCGTATTTAAGTGGGCAACAGCTGTTTGTGTCCAACGGAGGATGGAGGCGATTTTGGTCGGTAGGAGATCTGAAAGTTATAGAAGAGAAGTTCAAGAAAGGAGAGGATCAGGGTTCAAGGCAAGATGGAAGGCAGGGTGCGGATCAAGAGGGGCAAGGGCTAGAGGTAAGAACTGAATCTAACGAAGGGTCAAGTGGTCAGCGTAACGTGGGGCTAAGCACAAGGATTCAGGATGTGGAGATGGAGTGTGATGCCCAAGAAAAATCTATTGGAGAGTTCAGGGGACATAGGTATAATAATGGAGGAAGTGGGTCGAGGGATGGTGAGAATGGGAAATACTATCTGATAGAGGGGAGAAATAGGAGTCTAAAAGATCTGTGGGCTAAAAATACATAATTTCTAGAACTTTGTTCTTTGGTTAAGGTATGAGTTGTACGTTTCTATGTAAAACAGTCAGATGATATTGAAGGACTAATGACAAATTTTATAAGGAACTCCTTGTACTTTTCTAGGCCAATTACAGACATTTTTAACTATTAACAGAATTTTTTGACATACAAGATAATATTGTGTTTTAAGACGTATTTAACTTCCTAAAGATTAATTGGTCTTTGCTACTTAGTCAAATATATTTTAATGTATATCTATAAAAGTAAGACTCGCCAATCAGAATAGTATGCTATGTATATATTTGATATTGTACTAATAGTTTATGTATTCATCCAATACACCTTGCAATAATTTTCTCAATGGCTGATGATGGCACGCGAGATGCAGAAACCGGTACCATAATGTACACCATAATGTTTATAATAAATATGTGATGTCTTAATTGAATCACTATGTCAATGTATTGAATAGGTGAAAACCATTTATCTTCAATAAGCTATGTACCCTTGTATATAAAACTTGACAAAGATATCTCTATAGAAGAAGTACAGGATGTGACAGGC
Organism: Anabrus simplex; assembly: GCF_040414725.1. Taxonomy (NCBI): domain Eukaryota; kingdom Metazoa; phylum Arthropoda; class Insecta; order Orthoptera; family Tettigoniidae; genus Anabrus; species Anabrus simplex. The sequence goes on along the minus strand of NC_090266.1, from coordinate 1,118,486,193 downwards.
AAAATTAAAAGTAGATCGGCGGGAGGAAGGAATGGCATAAATAATTTACTTTGGAAAAATATATAAATACAGTCAGATGCGGGAGGGAATAGTAAAATTATTTAACAGGATCTTCAATAGTGGTAAAATGCCTAAAGAGTGGGAATATGGGATCATTTGTCCAATATACAAAACGAAAGGGAACAAAAACTTGCCATGTAACCACCGGGGAATAACGCTACTAGACCCTTTGAATAAGATTTATAGAGAGGTTTTGGCAAACAGGGCCAAAGAGCAGTCAATAACACCAATATTCCAAGGAGGGTTTCGAAAAGGAAGGAGAACAACAGATAACATTATGACAGTTAAGATGATAATAGATAAATGCTTAAGTAGGAAAAGAGACTGTGTTTACCTAGCGGCCATAGACATTGAATAAGCGTTTGATACGGTGAGCAGAAATGCACTGATAGAAAAAAGAGGCAGGTTGGGGGTCTCAAGGAAGATGATACGGACGATGGCGGCGATATACCAAAAGGTATATTGTTGTATTAAGCTAGAGGATAATTTCATTAGTGTGCCTATAGATTGCAAGATTGGGCTAAAACAAGGATATAAATTTTCGCCGTTGTTATTTTTGCTATTCATTAATGATACTTTGGAAGGGCATGGGGGAGAAAAAAGGGCAGTGCTGGTAGTGCATAAACTAGAGATTCCAGAATTGATATTCGCAGATGATGTCATCCTAATGGCTTTAACAGGAGGGGAATTACAAAAGGGTTTGAAGGAGTTGTCGGAGTTCGCAAGGAAGTGTGCATTAAAAATTAACAGTAAAAAATCAAAGGTGCTAATTATACGTAAGAATAGAAGGAGGAAAACAGAAAGGAGATGGATGTTACAGGGGGAGAGTATAGAAGAAGTAGATAAGATAGAATATTTAGGAGTGCTATTAAATAGAAGGGGAGGATGGGAGGATCATCTTAAGGGGGAAAATGGAGAGGGATCGCAGCACGAACTATGGTTAAAATATTAGTGACAAATTTCCCGGGGTAAATTATAAGATCTTGAGATTGGTATTAAAGACGTTAGTGCTAAGCAGAGCATTATGTGGGGCAGAATTATGGGGTCTTGAAAAAAGGGTTACATTAATCAAAAATATATATAAATTTAGTAAGATATTTATGAGATTGGCTCAGTGTCCAGCGAATGAAGGGGTGTTATTATTATGCGGAGAATATATAGAAATAGATTGCGTTAGAAGGGTTGTGAACTTCTGGATGTGACTGAAACCAGGGGAGGGGCGTCCCAGTGTTACAGGAAGCCTACAAGCAGCAAGTAAAACGTATGTATTCAGAGCGTTGGTTGGCTAAAATTAAAACTTATTTTGAGAGTGTAGGATTGGGTTATATTTGGTTTGAGACATGGAAGGTTAAAGGATGTAGTAGTCAGAGAGCTTTGACAGCTAGAATTAAGGACATTCAAATGCAAAGACTGCTAGAAGAATCAGGAAAAGAGCTTATCTTAGCTTATTTTACAAGGTATTCCAAGTCTCCATGATTAATATAAGGTACGGGGATAGAAGGCGGAAAGTGGGGTTAATTTGGTGGCTTTCGGGGTTATACAAAAACAAGGGTTGGACAGGAGGAAAGATAACTCACTTTGTATTTTATGCGGGAACAAGACGGATGACCTACATTAATAAGTGTTTGTGTGGAAACAGAGATGTTGAGGAATAAGTTCCTAAGTGACAAGCAGCAACTGATGTGCAGACACATTGATAATCAAAAAATTACTGCATGGATCTAGAAATAGTGGAACAACGAAGGTAATTTGAATAAATTCTCGTGAGCTTGCATCCGGGAGATAGTAGGTTCGAATCCCACTATCGGCAGCCCTGAAAATGGTTTTCCGTGGTTTCCCATTTCACACCAGGCAAATACTGGGGCTGTACCTTAAATAAGGCCACGGCCGCTTCCTTCCAACTCCTAGGCCTTTCCTATCCCATCGTCGCCATAAGACCTATCTGTGTCGGAGCGACGTAAAGCCCTTAGCAAAATAAATTCTTAATTGCCGTGAGAAAATTATGCGAAAGGAAAGTGAGTTAGCATGTTGTACAGAGGAAAATGTAAGTGCGCAATTGATCCGGAATTTAAATGGCAATGAGGACAGTTTAGGTTCAGCAGAAAGAAGGGCAGTGCACTCAGCGGAATGTAATGTTTTGTCAGAGCCGGCAGGTAGTGGTATATCTTAATACCAGACTAGCTGACTCATTCAGAGAAGATGAGGGTCAACGCCAGTTTTTAGCTTGCAAATATAAAGAGGTTGCCTTGCTTTAAGTTATTTTTGTTACGTAACCTAGATGGCAGGTTTCGTATTAAATTTTTCACTATAGATCATTAGCCAACTTTTGCCGATTGCCGTGATTTAAGAGCTTCTATTCATATTGTGTTAAGGACCAAGTTTACGGTCCCGCTTCTTATTATGCTACATGAGATACTTAATCTGGATTTGATTCGTCCATTCCTTATAACCTAGAGTCTAAAAGGGAGGATAACTCTGTAAAGACTTATTGAATAAATATTAAAACATTCAATTACAACAACACAGTCACACACCTACGATGTTAATAGAGCCATATTACATCCACAGTTCCAGAGTACATCGGTTACACAGACACACTCAACGACGTTAGTCCAAGGGTCTATGTAAACATAATGCAACATTATATATCTTACAAGGATGTGTTTTGTCAATGGGGTTTGTTCAGTTTTCGAAATGCCAAAATCCCCTTCGCCCCTCCCCACGGAGAAGGAAAGTTTACAAACCGAATTTGCGGAAAAAACGTACTCTTCATCTTGATAGTGTTCTGTACTTCCTGCGTGGTGATGACGCATCGGGTAAGTCAAGTGCAAGAGAAGTGCTAGGTGGACTGGATGAAGTATGGGTAATAGATGTGTCAGGTCTGTTGGTGCAGGTAGGAACAGCGATATTTGTGTCTAATGTCGAATTATTTATTACGAACACTCGAGGTTAGGCTTTAATTACTTACAAACCGATATGCCTGTTGCAAAATGAGCTTTAGCAATATTTTCCTTGTTTAATTCTTCATTATATTGTATAAGACAAATTGTTTTTGAAGTTCATTAATTATTTTTTATTTGCAGTTGTATTAAATGTCTACTTTTGTCTTCTTCTCTAAGAACCGCTCACTTAAATATATATACATGGAAAACTACTCGTCTGATGGCGATGGATATTCTTATACGTTATAGTCACATATATTCGTTGTGTAATATTCAAGTTACAATATTTTTCAACAACTCCAAAGAATGTTCTTATCATTTTTAACAGCAACTTTTCTCAGCCCAGGATAAGGGTAGAACAACAAACTTGGGCTTGTTTTGAAGCACTCAGTCGTGGATATCAGGAACTGCAACCACTGTAACCGTACAGTTTGATGTTGAATTAATGAATAGTAATATTGATGGGAAGTTGTGTGCGCGCTGGACCGTGCGATTAACAGCAGACGGGGTGGTAAATTCGGGTACCGCCTCGCCGCGTTTAGTAGTAAACATAGCGCGCAACGAACACAGCTTTTTGTTTACTTTCCACTTTGATTTTATTTCCTCGTGCAAATTCCACTTCCAATCATCTTGTTCTCATAGGGAATTTGGACGTCCAATTGCAGGTTTAAAAATGACTGGATTCCTAATTTAGAAATGTCACAATGTACAATTTTTACAAGTGTTATTTAGATTACTATTTACATTATTTACATAACTTTATAATATTTAATTTTGTAAATATTCTTCATCTGATAAATTACTATGTACCTATGAATCGCAACTGCTGTCATCATGTTGGTTATGACTGGCTCGAAATTTTCAGACAGTCCATCTTTCGGCCAGTGGTAGTCTTCCATTTTCTTAGCGTCAGACTCTATGACTAAAAGGTTAGCGTGCTGGCCTTTGGTCACAGAGGTCCCGGGTTTGATTCCCGGCAGGGTAGGAATGCATGTGTCGTCTCATTGTAATTTCACCCACATCATGACGCGCCGGTCGCATACGGGCGTGAAACAAAAAGACCTGCATCCGCGGAGCCAAACTTGTCCTCGGACACTCACGGCACTAAAAGGCATACGCCATTTCATTTCATTTTCTTAGCGTGTTTCTCTTACATTGTTTCCAGAGTTTCGAAAGCGTAGACATACCGGTAGACATATCAGTAAAATCCCCCATTTAATCCAACAGTTTCAGGTGTTGGCTTTTAATGCTGGGAATGCCTTAGTCATGTAAATGTCGCGTAAATTTATTCGTATTGTGGCCAAAGTAAAGTCATCAAGTTGGATTTTACGAACGCCCCTGCCTCAAGCACTGCTTCTTTTTAACCGGGATATTATATTTCTATCATTCTCCTTTGAAGAGGCTCCTACTCTCTTTACTGATGACAGCGATAATCCAAGACAATCTGCCAATTTTTGGTACACGGGAAACCTGTGCCCTCTACTTTTCCCCCCTCACTTTTAAGGAAACAAATAGCATTCAAAACCACTACAAGTTCGCCCTCTGACAACGGTGATCTCAAAGGCATCTTGAAGTGTTGTGGCTAACATGCAGAACACAGGCAGACTGAACATAACATCCGGACAAACTGAGATCAAGGGCATTCCATTTCACAACTGGTCGGGCAAGTGTACACGGAAACCCTGTACCTGAATTCACCACCCCGTCTGCTGTTAATCGCACGGTCCAGAGCACACATAACTTCCCATCAATATTACTGTTCATAAATTCAGTGCCACACTGTACAGTCACAGTGGTTGTAGTGTCTGATAACCATGACTGAGCGCTTCAAAACAAGCCGAAGTTTCCTGTCGTACGTTCATCCTGGATTGAGAAAATGTTACTTTAGGAAAATTATAAGAACTTTTTTCAGGGTGGTAGAAAAACATTGTAAATTTAGTAACGCACTGCAAATGCATGTGACTATAATATATAAAAATTTCACTACCATCGGACAAGCAGTTTTTCATGTATATATTTTTAAGTAAGCGGTTCCTAGAGAAGAAGCCAAAAACTCAGACAATATTTACTAAACCACAAATAAAAAAGAATTAACGACCTTCAAAAACAAGTTGTCTCATACTGTCTAATGAAGAATTTTGAAGTACATTAATTATTTTTTATTTGCAGTTGTATTAAATGTCCACTTTTGTCTTCTTCTCTAAGAACTCATTTTGAAATAAATCTGTTGGTTCATTTGTAATGCACACCTAAAAATCTGACAGTGTGTATGGAGGATTCACACGGTCTGTACTCGCTACTACTTTCTTGCTTCCAATCATGACTATCAAGGTCTTCTCATTACGGTTAACTACATGGTAAAGACCAGAGTGTGGGGTCTGCAAAGGTGGTTTTAGGTGGTCAGCTCTCAGAAAAGCATGGGAGGCCATTGCGACGTCCTTGAAGAAAAATATTTTCTCTTGACTATGTTGAGAGGCAGGAACAGGTCTGAGTTCAGCCATTACCTTCCTTAGCTGATTTGCAAAATCTGAAGCTTCAGCTTAAGTGGAAGGATTTGGGGAAGAAACAACCATTTCTCCAGGGAGGCGTATTGGTTTCCCAAAGGCTAGTTTGACGGGAGAAGATTTAAGACCTTTCCTTAGCACCGCACGCATACCGAGTAATACTAAGGGCAAGTCTTTAACCCAAGTTGCACCATGATTCATCAGGGAAGCTTTTAATTATCTACGAAGACGCTCCGCCATGCCGATAACGCATGGGTGCTAACTGGTTGTACGGATTTTTGTTGTACCGACTAATGTCATGAGTCTGTGAAAGAGGGTAGACCATGCGTTGGTCGTTAAATAGGCAAGAAGACCAAATCGGGGTGTGCATCCAATTATTAGGGTATCGGAGGCCATGCCTCTTGCCAACGGGTAAATCTGTCAACGTAAGTGAGGAGATAATGATAGCCTTTGCAGACAGGCATTGGACCAAAAATATCTAAGTGGATGTGGCTGAAACGGTCTATGGGTGCTCCGAAATTTCCCAAAGGAGAGATATTATGCCTCCTTATTTTGTTGCGTTGACACGAGAAACAACCACGAATCCAGGCGCGAATGTCTTTCTGAATAGTAGGCCAAACAGATATATCCGAGACAAGACAAGAAGTGGCTCGAATGCCTGCCTGACTTAAGTTATGGAGCTTGTCAAAGAACTTGCGTCGAAAAGAAAGTGTCAAGTACTGACGGTGTTTTTCAGTTTACGTATCACATATAATGGTAGTCATGGTGCCTGGAAGAGTTACTATTTTCAAATGTCTGCGACGTACATTGTTTGAGTTCGTCATCGTTTTCTTGTGATCGAGCCAGCGTGGCGTAGTCATCTCCTAGTGAAATAGCCTCAACGTGGGACGTCGTATCGGTGACAACATTTTCAGCTACCTTTATATACTGAATATCAGTCGTGAACTGAGGTACGAAGGACAAGTGATTAAGTTGGGCTGGGTGTAGTTTTTCTCTGCATTGAGAAAATAGATAAAGTAGAGGCGTGTAATCTGTATATATGGTGCATTGTTGTGCTATCAGTATATAGCGGAAATGCCGAACAGCCTCATACATAGCTAACAGTAATACGCCGGCCAGGTTGACTGGCGCGCTGAAAGCTTCTTGCTGAAAAACGTTAGAGGCTTCCAATGGCGTCCAACTCTCTGTTACAAACATGCTCCTATTTGAGTGTTTGATGCTTCACTGAAGAGACCTAGAGGAGCATTTGGCAATTGATGAGCGAGTTGAGTGGTTTTGGCTAGGCTTTGTTTACATTCGTTTACATTTGTGGAAAGCACGTTGCAATTCTGGAGTCCATGGGACTTCTACTAAGACGTTCACCAACGCCACCTGCAATTCAGCCACACGAGGTAAGAAACATCTATAGAAATTGACCATGGCCAAGAACCGGTGAAGGCTCTGGACAGTCTTCGGTAGAGGTTACTCCAGGAGAGACTGGATTCTCTCTGATGGAGGTTATGGACCGTCCTTTGACAGCCGATAGCCCAAGAAGGTTAAATTCACTTGCACCTAGTACGCACTTTGTTGGATTTGTGACTACACCGTAATCTGCTGATATCTGGTAAAAAGTATGCGGAGATAGCACATGTGCTGTTCAGCATCCTGAGAAAATACCAGAATGTCGTCTATGCATGGGAAACAGAAGTTTAAATCCCTAGTGACCTTATCCATAAAACGCTTTAAGATTTGTCCAGCATTTCGTAACTCAAATGACATATAGGGAAATTCAAACAGCTGGAAAGGTGTCGTTATGTCTGTTTTGCAAATGTCACAGGGATTAATTGGAATCTGCTGGTAGGCCTTGACAAGGTCAAGGGTACTGAAAATGGTCAACCCAGCGATGTTATAGCAAACATCTTCAAAGTGGCGTACAGGGTAGCTATCGGGTAAATTCCTTGCGTTCATCTCCCGGTAATCGCCACATGGACGCCATGGGTTTACTCGCTTATGTATAAGGTGCAAGCGTGAGGACTAGGGACTATTAAACTCTCTCGCTGTACCGCTCCTTACCATCTCCTCGAATTCTTTCTTCGCTATTTTCATTTTATGAGGTCCCAGGCCATGAGGTCGACAAGAGACCGGTTGACCTTCGGTTGTACTAATGTAATGTACATTATTGTGATTAATATCGTGTTGGATCCCAGATACGCGAGTAATGGAGTGAAAGTCTGCGAGCAACGCGCTAAAAGGCGAGTTGGTGAATACTGTAGCAATCTTTATGCTGACCTGCTCGACAGAGGCTATAGATGCTTTAACATATAGGCATATAGTAAAGAAGAGGAGGCATCTGTTATGGTAGTCAAGGAGTAAATTATAGTAAGTCAGAAAATCTGAACCATTGATGGCTGTGCTAACATCAGCGATGAAAAATTTCCAGCGGATGTCACGACGTAAACCAAGGTTGAGTTTCATAAGAAGGCTACCATGCTTACGCGGAAAACGCAAAGATCTGATCCGGTGTCAATGAGATATTTAGTTTTGGAATTCTGATGGAAAGAGAACAGACGGCAGCCTGACGTGGAACAGACAGTTGCCGTCTTCACTGGTTGCTCGTTAGGTTTTCCGCATTCCAGGAACAAGAACTAATACATTTCACGGCTTTATCTTGACAATGTTTGTGGTACCAACAAAGTTAGCCGTGCGGCTTAAGGGAACAGACACAGCTTTTAGATCTCCTCCCACAGTGACTACTGCGTCGGGGCTGGTTAGGGCAAGGGCATCAACTTCACGCATCAATTCCTGCATATGGCAGCGAAAGTGTTGGTCGCGGCTGTAGCATGTACGGCCAAGTGGCTATATGTTGGTGTGTCCAAAATATTGTCTGTGAGCTGTGCTATATAATTTAGAGGCATTAACTGGGCCTTTAATATAGCCTGCAATGGTATGTTAATCCAAGCATGAAGTGTTGTTTTAATACACTTTCGTCATGAAGTGACCTACAAGCTAATGACTTTAAGTGACGTAAAACTGATGGTTTCCTATCACCCATAAGTTGGCGAATTCGCTGCACTTCGCATACTGAAAGGCCACGAGCCAGTTCAGATTTGAGTTTTTCATAACGATCTGTGGCAGGTGGGTTCTACTTCGGCTATGATCTTGATGTCAGGTTGTGAAATTACATTATCAAATTACGTCTGGACAGCCGTAATGTCCGCGAGCCTGAATTGTTTTTCTACTTGGACGAACCAAATAGTTGGTCCGTCATACCAAAACGGTGGTAGCTTTGCAGAGATTTTAGCAACTTGACCAACACTGTAAGACGTAGCAACGCCACCAGCAGACTCATGCTCCTGAAGCTGTCCCAGTTATGCCTCGTTCTCTTCTTGCAAAGGCTTGGTCAAAGCAATAAGCTGTTGGAGTTGGTTCTACAAATTTTTATTTAGTTCCTCTAAAGCTTTAAAACGATCCTCCACCATCATCAAAATGCGTAAAAATCACAAGGGCAAAACGAAAAGGAATTTTGAAAACACCGGACAAGATTACAAAGAAGTAGTTAGAGGTACAGTGAGCATTTGTGTTTGTAAGTGTATGAAGTTATGTGAGTAGATGAGCAACACAATCACACATTTACAAATAATCACAATTAATATGCAATAATTGAGCTAAGTTATTCTATTTTTAAGCAGGTAGCAATGAAAGTTAGATTAGATACCTGTGTACAAATGATGATGATGAAGCTTTTTGTTTAAAGGGACCTAACATCTAGGTAATCGGAATAGTTACATAAAAGACTCTTAAATTACTTGCACATCAGTTTAACACCAGGATATGTAATTCCGTTTAGGAACGCTGTTGTACATTGTACAGAGTTCTTTGTAAAGAATGTTCCTACATCACGCCGAATTTTACTGTGCATAATTGTGGAATATTCCAGGAACAAGTGTAGCGTAGCGTGGTTGTATACATCCAACTTTCCAAATGTGGCTTTCGCGATGAGTAATAGCTTGCAGTTACCAGGTGCGGTCTGAAGCGATGTTGTATCACCGGCGATCGCTATCGCTCTGGTGACGGTTTTGAGAGTTAGTTTCTTACGCCAATAACGTGTAGAAGTACCGATGTAAGTAAACTGTCTCCTCGAAATAAAAGTATGATAGCATGCTGTAACGTAAGCTGTGGGGAAATACGTGGTTGTAGATAGGTTATGCATGTGATGGCCGGTTTTAGCTGTATACAGGGGGCCAAAAATTATGGAGTTTTTGTCTGCAAGTTAAGTGGGTGGTTCTATATCGCCACCATAAGTAAATCCGTTCTCATGGATAATGTATTAAATTACATCAACACAGAGTCACACACATACGATGCCAGTACAGCCATGTTAGAACCACAGTTCCAGAGTGCATCGGTTATACAGACACATTCTGCGACGCTAGTCCAAGACTCTATATAAACGTAATGCCTCTAACTGCGAGTCCAACTCGCCCGGTACATAGTGTACATGGGTGCATTTTGTACATGGGGTGTGTTCACATTTCCGAATTCCGCCACCACTTCTTCGAGCTGCGGCCTTCCAAGGAAATTCGCTTAGCTAATGAAGCGATGCCACTTACATCTATGTAAACATCAAGCGACAATAAAGTTGAACACGTTATTTTTCAAAGTAGTGAATTCCCACATGTTTTATCCACGCTTCATCATTGATTGGTACGAAGGATACACTGTGTTGTTTGAGTCATCAGTCCATGGACTGGTTTGATGCAGCTCTCCATGCCACTCTATCCTGTGCTAACCTTTTCATTTCTACGTAACTATTGCATCCTACATCTGCTCTAATCTGCTTGTCATATTCATACCTTGGTCTACCCCTACCGTTCTTACCACTTACACTTCCTTCAAAAACCAACTGAACAAGTCCTGGGTGTCTTAAGATGTGTCCTATCATTCTATCACTTATTCTCGTCAAATTTAGCCAAATCGATCTCCTCTCACCAATTCGATTCAGTATCTCTTCATTCGTGATTCGATCTATCCATCTCACCTTCAGCATTCTTCTGTAACACCACATTTCAAAAGCTTCTATTCTCTTTCTTTCTGAGCTAGTTATCGTCCATGTTTCACTTCCGTACAATGCCATGCTCCACACGAAAGTCTTCAAAAACATCTTCCTAATTCCGATATCAATGTTTGAAGTGAGCAAATTTCTTTTCTTAAGAAAGCTCTTCCTTGCTTGTGCTAGTCTGCATTTTATGTTCTCCTTACTTCTACCATCGTTAGTTATTTTACTACCCAAGTAACAATATTCATCTACTTCCTTTAAGACTTCATTTCCTAATCTAATATTTCCTACATCACCTGCCTTCGTTCGACTGCACTCCATTACTTTTGTTTTGGACTTATTTATTTTCATCTTGTACTCCTCACCCAAGACTTCATCCATACCATTCAGCAACTTCTCGAGATCTTCTGCAGTCTCAGATAAAATAACAATATCATCGGCAAATCTCAAGGTTTTGATTTCCTCTCCTTGGACTGTGATTCCCTTTCCAAATTTCTCTTTGATTTCCTTTACTGCCTGTTCTATGTAAACATTGAAAAGGAGAGGGGACAAACTGCAGCCTTGCCTCACTCCTTTCTGGATTGCTGCTTCTTTTTCAAAGCCCTCGATTCTTATCACTACAGACTGATTTTTATACAGATTGTAGATAATTCTTCGTTCTCGGTATCTGATCCCTATCATCTTCAGAATCATAAATAGCTTGGTCCAATCAATATTATCGAATGCCTTTTCTAGATCTACGAATGCCATGTACGTGGGCTTGTCCTTCTTGATTCGATCCTCTAAGATCAGACGTAAAGTCAGTATTGCTTCACGTGTGCCTACATTTCTTCTGAAGCCAAATTGATCTTCTCCCAACTCAGCTTCAACTTGTTTTTCCATTCTTCTGTAAATAATACGTGTTAAAATTTTGCAGGCATGAGATACTAAACTAATTGTGCGGTAGTTTTCACACCTGTCAGCACCGGCTTTCTTGGGAATAGGTATAACAACATTCTTCCGAAAATCGGATGGGACTTCTCCTGTCTCATACATCTTGCACACTAAATGACATAACCTTCCCATGCTGGTTTCTCCTAAGGCAGTCGGTAATTCAGAGGGAATGTCATCAATTCCAGGTGTCTTGTTTCTGTTCAGGTCACTCACAGCTCTGTCAAACTCTGACCTCAAAATTGGGTCTCCCATTTCATCAGCATCAACAGTCTCTTCATGTTCCAGAACCAAATTATTTACATCTTTACCTTGATACAACTGTTGGATATGCTCCTGCCATCTTTCTGCTTTGTCTTCTTTTCCTAGGAGTGGCTTTCCATCTGAGCTCTTAATATTCATACACCTAGATTTCCTTTCTCCAAAGGTTTCCTTGATTTTCCTGTATGCAGCATCTACCTTACCCAGGACCATACAGCCTTCGACATCCTTGCACTTCTCCTTCAGCCATTCTTCCTTAGCTACCTTGCACTTTCTATCCACTTGATTTTTTAATCGTCTGTATTCTTTTCTGCCCTCTTCATTTCTAGCATTCTTGTATTTTCGTCGTTCATCAATCAGGTTTAGTATCTCCTGAGTTATCCACTGATTCTTAGTTGATCTTTTCTTCCTTCCTAACATTTCTTCAGCAGCCCTACTGACTTCATTTTTCATGACTCTCCACTCTTCTTCTATAGTGTTTCCTTCAGCTTTTTCATTTAGTCCTTGTGCAACATGTTCCTTGAAACAATCCCTTACACTCTTTTCTTTCAACTTGTCTAGATCCCATCTTTTTGCATTCTTTCCTTTCTTCAATTTCTCCAACTTCAGATGGCATTTCATGACCAACAAGTTATGGTCAGAGTCCACGTCTGCTCCTGGGAAAGTTTTGCAATCCAACACCTGGTTTCTGAATCTCTGCCTAATCATAATGAAGTCTATTTGATACCTTCCAGTGTCTCCAGGTCTCATCCACGTATACAGCCGTCGTTTGTGGTGTTTTAACCAAGTATTGGCGAGGACTAAATTATGATCAGTGCAGAATTCAACCAGCCGACTTCCTCTTTCGTTCCTTTGTCCCAATCCGAATTCTCCTACTGTATTACCTTCTCTTCCTTGGCCTACCACTGCATTCCAGTCTCCCATCACAATTAGATTCTCGTCACCTTTTACGTATTGTATTAAATCTTCTATCTCCTCATATATTCTTTCGATTTCTTCATCATCCGCTGAACTAGTAGGCATATAGACCTGCACTATTGTGGTGGGCATTGGTTTGGTGTCTATCTTGATGACAATAATTCTTTCACTATGCTGGTCGTAGTAGCTTACCCGCTGCCCTATTTTCTTATTCATTATTAAACCAACTCCTGCATTTCCCCTGTTTGATTTTGTGTTGATAATTCGGTAGTCGCCTGACCAAAAATCTTGTTCTTCCTGCCAACGTACTTCACTTATACCAACTACATCTAACTTTAGCCTATCCATCTCCCTTTTCAGGTTCTCTAACCTACCACAACGATTCAAACTTCTAACATTCCACTCTCCGACTCGCAGAATGTCAGTATCTATCTTCCTGATGATCGCCCCCTCTCGTGTAGTCCCCACCCGGAGATCCGAATGGGGGACTAGTTTACCTCCGGAATATTTTACCCGGGAGGAAGCCATCATCAGTACATCATTCATACAGAGAAAGCTGCATGTCCTCGGGAGGTAGTTACGGCTGTAGTTTCCCGTTGCTTTCAGCCGTGTAGCAGTATCAACACAGCTAAGCCATGTTGAGTATTATTACAAGGCCGTATCAGTCAATCCTCTAGACTGCCGCCCGAGCAACTATCGAAAGGCTGCTACCCCCCTTTCGATGAACCATTCGTTAGTCTGGTCTCTCAACAGATACCCATCCGATATGGTTGCACCTGCGGCTAGGATACACTAGTGTCCAAAAATTAAGTATAATCACTAAACGAGGCCATACCGCCTGACAAGAATGTCAGACGGATTGCTGAACAAACGGAAGCTGACTCACACACCATATGTCACATAACTTGTCGAATAGAACAGTGCCAGAAAGGTTCTGATAGCTAAGGTACACCTTTGACAACAACTAACAAGACTTGGCAATATCTTCCACAACAAACGCTGTTGATAGGGTGTATGGTTATCCCTAACGGCCACACATGCTTCGCAGCCACGTGGTATGCTCTCTATCAGATGGTCCAAGAGCTCTTGTGGCAGTCGATCCCATTCCTCCGAAAGGGCAGTGCGAAGGTCTTGGAGAGTCCTTGGTGGAGGCTAACGGAATGCAATTCGCCTCCCCAATGCATCCCAGGCATGTTCTATAGGATTCAGATCCGCAGACCTCGCTGGCCAGCCCATACGATGAATGTCTTCCCCAGCCAGAAATTCATCCACCAGAGCAGCGCTGTGCGGTCGGGCTTTATCGTCCATTAAGAGGAAGTCTGGACGAACTGCACCTCTGAAGAGTCGAATATGTGGTCTCAGTACCTCATCCCTATATCTCCGAGCGTTAGCAGTGTTCCTCGGACTACCCATGAAGTTGTGCAGGTCTGTACGGCCATTCAACATGATGCCGCTCCACACCATGATGCCACCACCACAATACTGGTCCCGTTTCACGATGTTCCTATGGTTGTATCGGCTACCCGGTTCTCTCCAGATTAATGTGCGACGGGAATCGTTCTGCAAACTGAAGCGGGATTAATCTGTGAAGAGCACATGCCTCCATTCATTCACGGTCCATTTTCGATGTTGACGGTTCCACAGTAAACGGGCCCGTCTCTGTGCTGCAGTGAGCGGGACGCACACCGCTGGACGTCGGGCAAACAACCCTGCTGTTCTGAGCCTCCGGTACACGGTTTGCCGGGTAACGGCAACCCCTGAGACGGCTGCAAACTCAGCCGACAATTGTCTTGCAGGTGCATTCCGATTTCGTCGGGCGGTTAAGGCCAGATATCAGTCCTGCTGTGGGGTGGTTACCCTTGGTCTACCTGGTACTGTGCTACGACTAACATCTCCTGTGTCTCGAAATCGTCTCCAAAGCCTGGAAATGACACTTTGTAGCACATTCAAGGATACGGAGACTTCGGTCTGTGTCTGGCCTGCTTCCAGGCGGTCGAGTATTCTACCCTGCAAAACGGGGTCCAAATGGCGTCGTTGTGCCATTATGTTATCACGTTCACAACGAGGCTACACTCCGCACACTATAACAGGGCAAACACGACTAAGGGAATATGGGGCGCAGGCACTGGCTGTGTTTACCTTGCGGTTACGCCGCTAAGCAAAGCAGGGAACACTCCTTTCCTATACAGAGCGAACACGGAAGGTTGGTAGGTGCATATGTTGTGCGATTTGCGGTCTATTTCCTGTTGGACACTGGTGTAGTTTTGAATTAGGAGAGTGAACATATTCACATACACTATTATTGGAGTTCAATAGCTAATTAAATGGAGAATCGTAGTGAATGTTAAAGCTTGGGCCATGTTAATGAACCACAGTAGATTATCGAAAGATTCAATGACTTGTTAAGAGAAGGAATGATGCAAAATGTTTTCAGTTTGATTAAATATAAAATGCCTCTAAGTAAGACCAATATGTTATTTGCGCTCATAAATAATATAAATTATCCACCAAATATACTTGATATAAGCAATGAAAATCTTGGAGAATCAGTAAGGAAGTGCAAATCTAGTTTAAATGTTCTGAGAATCTGACAGTATGTTTTTACCTTGATTTGAAAGTTCTAATATTAAAGTAGTTTGATGAAAACCTAAATGAACAAGTCATTACCTATTAATTAACTCGAGGCATCGGAATCAGTGTACCGGACCTTTTCAACGGGTTTCACTTGTCTTTGACGATCGAAGATACCTTTAATGGTATTATTAATGGGGGGTCGACTGTTGTAAAAGTGATCTGGTGAAAGTTATGCTATGCTGTCCCTTTCAGTATAAAGGTAAATATTTATCAGTCTTAAAGTGCATTATGCATTATTTTTTAAATAAATATTTGCAATTATTTTTCTAATTAATGACGCAGAAATGTATACGCCTTTGCTCTAAATAAATCTGATATAAAAATGTAGGCCCTATATCCGTAAGAAATCTTGTAGGATGTAGATACCGGGCATTATGTGTGAAAATAACTCTTTTATTTGCATTTGAAATAAATAATAAAGCGAAAGAAGTGCCTGAACACTTGCCATATCCCACCAATTACCATTGTGTATGTACTTTAATATGTATGTACTTCCTGTTATAGAATGGACTATAAAGTGTACCAAACGACTTTGATTTGTAAACAGACTGGAAACTTTAATAACATTCGACATGAGCGCATTTATTACCAGTTAGCCGTTCATTCTCTGACCAAAATCGTTGATGTGATGTTTTCTCTTTGGGCACTGTTCAATTGTTTTGGTACATTGGTTGGTTATTGAAATATGGCATTTCTCGGTGTGAATAGGGTTATAGTCAGTGGTTGGTTCGAAGAGAATGAGTCAATGTCGCGCTGAAAATCGTTGACATGCTATTTTGATAGGAAGAATGTCGTATTTAGCGAAACAGTTTTAGTGGATTTCCTTGTTTGTAACTGTATATGATTAGCACACGTGATTGGTGGTGTTTGAAGTTATTGATGCCCTTGTGGCTGTCAATGTCATATTAATATGTTGAAAAATGTTGCAATTTTGGAAGAAATCTGGTTAGTTTGCGTATGTTTTCTACATGTTATGACTAAAGGCTTCTTATGGCATCCATTGATGTGAAAATTAATTCATACCCAGATATCTAACCTAATGTAATGTTATTGTGTGGGCGAGTTCATGTTTACGTTCCTCACCCTTAGGTCCAAAGGAGAAGGGGGATAAAACACGATCGAATTCTTCGTCCCCGGCAAAGAGCCCCGTGGGCACAAGTACGTCAAATGGAGATATTTCTGAGGGTGCCTGTGGAGGAATGGTGACATCCCAGCTAGGACCACTAGCAGGACATTCTGACGGCGGGCTGGCTTTCGGAGATCTTGGTAAATAAGATCCAAATTTGTGTACAAAATTCGAATAGTTCAAATAATTTTTAACAATTCACTCGGAAGTGTCAGATTTAGATAACAGTGAGTTAAGACAATCCAAGTCTGCTATGAGGAAAGAGGTAATGTCCAAGGAAGAATGAGAACAAGCCTTCCAGCACTAGTTATTTAAAGTCATGGGAGTGTATTGCTTCATGCTCCTTAATATCTTTGGTATTTTTGGGGAAAGAAGTGATGATGAACCTGCAGTTTAGTAACCTGATTATAAAGTTCTTTGAGTGTTACGACATTTGGGTTAAATCATGTTGGAGTACAGGGTTGGCTTTCAGCTAAGTTGTAGACCGTGTAGGAGGAGGGTGCAAATGTTCAAATAGAGCTGTCATTGAAAATAGAATGGCTGCTAATAGAAGCCAGCTTGGTTTGTGAAGGGCACTTTTAATCCTGTTGTGATTGCTGTTTTTCATTTGTTTACCATATTGTTGTGTTTGGTGTTAAGTCCTGTGTTAATGCAGAAGTTCTCCTGTCATATCTGTAGAAAATTTAGGGTAGTGTATTAAAACTAGTTTGGGGATATTCTGTGGGAAAGTTTAGTTTTTTTTTACCGTTGTTATGAAGCATAGAATTTGCACATCAGATACGCTGCATTTTTCAGTCTCATCAATTTATTTTTACACTATTTCAGTTGGTTTTATTGCATAATTCTGTATTTTTATTTTTAATGGAAACTGTGTAATGTGATACAAGGTAATCAGATATCAGGTTGCATATTTGGCATGATGATGAAAGTGTTGCCTCTTTTGTTTATTATATGTAACAGTGGTCATTTTACTCTGTTCCTCCTGTTTTATAATGGATGGTAATGCTAAATAATTTTCAAACATATTTTTCATGAAGTGTAAATTTGTATAAGTCATGAACTCATGATTGAGAGGTCTATAAAATATTTCAAGTATCATTTCTTGGTTTGAATATACACTGAAACATTTTATATTGTTGAACTAGAATTACACACTTACAGAAAGGATAATTATCTGATTGAATTATGCCTAGGAGGCATGAAGGATTTATGCTAAAGGTTCCTGTGGATTTTTGAAATGTTCTTATAATGTTAAGTGTATACTTACGATTTCTATAGCGGCTTGGTTGGTCAACATCCAAATTATGATAAATTCAAGTGACTGACTTGTTATTAAATCTGTCGATACACCTAAAACTTCAAGGCAATGTCTTCCAAGACCCTTGCTAGTTAAAAGGACTGTTCGCCATGCAGCATAATTACAGGCCTACATGCTCTCCATGATATATAATTTAACTTCTAATTACTGAACCTGGCATAAATTCCACATTAATTATTTTCACATTGTCTCTCTAATATTTTTCATTACATGTTATTTCAAGGTGACTGACAGAGAATGAGCGGAAACATGAGCTCATTTCCAGTTCCATTGCATCTGTGTATGTGTCACATAAGATTCATGAAAGTAATCCGTGTGAATTTTAAACTTTTGATCAAGTTTTTCTCAAAATAATAATAATAATAATGATGTTGATTACATGGCTTTAGCTACTGTGTATAGCCATTTTCCTTTGATCCCATTTAGGCTGCTTTAATGTCAGTGTCAACATTTTGCTTTGCATTGGCAGATGATATAGAAGTAGGAACTCTTGAGTTGCTGAGTTTTAAATACTGTAATTTTATCAGGTAAAAAAAGGAAGGTGTCGCTAGAGATCTTTCGTATGTTAAATGGACTACCGCACTTCCTGCCATTACAAAATCCCACCGACTTCACACCAGATTTGAGTTCTTAATCTTGGGTATCTAGAGACAGACACTCTATGCCTGATCCATGGAAGAAGTTTGCGTTTCTCCCATACACGAGCCATGATATCAGAATGCCCGATTCTCCCTGAGAAATCTTCTCAAGTAGTGTGATGAGGGGTCATTTTATAACTGTTCTTCAGTCTGAAAAAAGAAATCAACAGCCTGTTTCCAGTCATTCGACCTGGTCAGGAATGGAATTAATAAAGCCCCCATCTGGCGGCGAGGATAGGAATTGTTCTGGCTGCTGAAGCCTGTCGCACTCCTCTGGGGCAGTGATTAATGACTGATAGATGAAATGTTAGTGGAGAGTTTTGCTGGAATGAAAGATGATGGGGGGGAAAACCAGAGAATCTGGAGAAAAACCTATCCCACCTCCACTTTGTCTAGCACAAATCGCTCATGAAGTGACTGGGATTTGAACCACGGAACCCAGCGATGAGAGGCCGGTGCGCTGCCACCTGAGCCACGAAGGCTCTACGTTCTTCAGCCTATTGAAACTAATTTATGAACAAATAAATTTAGAAGTAACCTGGAAAAGAAAATGTATGGTAACATAATTTATGTATATAACATATGATAACATAATTTTAATGAAGTTGCTTCTATTTCAAGTGTACTTGAGGTTTTTTTAGGCAGTTTCCAAATTTATTTGTTTATAAATTAGTTTCGACAGACTGAAGAACCTAACAGTTAATGCTGAGAAAGGAGTGGTAGCAGTGAAACACTTGTTTCTGCAACATGAATCAGTTTCTCTTGATTATCTCCCATTGCCTCCTCCATTATAACAGTTGTTCAGAGAAGGAGCCATTTGTTTTAATATGAAATATTTTAAGTCGCATGTCAATGTGGCCAAGCCATTGAACTGTTACATATAATACTGTTTTCAGTTAACAGATGTGATAGTACTGTTTTACATCAGTTAATGTAACAATAATTCATTCTGTTTTTGGTATATTAAAAAGAAGTATGTTCCAAAGAAGACAGTCTCATGGTAAATACACACAACTGCTGAAAGCCACAGCCATAAACCAGAAATACATAACCGGGTGAGTTGATCGTGCTGTTAGGGCTGCACGGCTGTGAGCTATCATCCCCGAGACAGTGGGTTCGAACCCCACCGTCGGCAGCCCTGAAGATGGTTTTCCGTGCTTTCCCATTTTCACACCAGGCAAATGCCGGGGCTGTACCTTAAGGCCACGGCCGCTTCCTTCCTCCTCCTAGGCCTTTCCTATCCCGTCGTCGCCATAAGACCTATCTGTGTCGGTGCGATGTAAAGCAAATTAAAAAAAAGAAATAAACATTTCAGTCAGGTATATATGGCAGTTCGACGCTAGATATCTTATTTGAAGATTTATTTAGATTTATTATTATTATTATTTTGGGAAATACCTGATCAAAAGCTTAAAATTCACATGGATTACTTTCATGAAATTTTACTGTGAATCTTGTGAGACACACACACAGATGCAACTGAACTGGAAATAAGCTCATGTTTCCACTTATTCTGAAGTAACATGTCATGAAAAATGATACTAGAGAGGCAATATGAAATATAAATATTTAGAAACGCAAAGTGATTGCTCATTCGAGCAATAGAAAATTCTTTCTTGCTGTGATTATTTGTCCGGCCACAGAAAGCCTTCTGTCCGTTGGGACAGAGATAGCTGGAATACAAAGGTTTTTGCTTTATGAAGCAGATTAGGTTGGTTCTCCATTTGAGTCCAGTACTTGCTAGTCTGTTAACCTGTACTCTGGCTCTAATTCCACTTACTGTTTTAGGAGTATCATGGTATTGAACATAGGCATCGCAACACGTCTCTTCTGGGCCAGCTTTTTATCTGAAAACTGTAAGAGATTATGTTTGCGTTTGTTTCTGCTTGCAACAGGCCTTTGTTCCAAAGATGTAGACCTTTCTACTGTTGCTCGCTGCTTATCATGCCTTTGGATTATAGTTCTTAGCTCGACTTCAACCTGAAAAATAGTTACATGTTTGGTTTTGAGAAAGGGATATATATAAAAGTGAACACATTATGCTGTTGTTTCTTTGAAATTAGACACATTAACCTGTTGACATGCTGCTTCTGCATGATTAGGTATTCAAAATCTATTCTTTTTGTACCTAGGATCAAGAAAATCGATACCTTTGTCACAGGACAAGTTTCATATGCAAAAAAGTTGCATTGTTACAGCTTCCAAAGTTGCTTGGAGGATCATTTGTTCCACGGTGGTAACTGGCTTTTCTAATAATAATCATAACAATAATAATGTTATTGGCTTTTACGTCCCACTAACTACTTTTATGATTTTCGGAGACTCCGAGGTGGTGAAATTCAGTCCTGCAGGAGCTCTTTTATGTGCCAGTAAATGTACTGACACAAGGCTGGTGTATTTGAGCATCTTCAAATACCACCAGACTGAGCCAGGATCGAACCTGCCAAGTTGGGGTTAGAAGGCCAGTGCATCAACCGCCTGAGCCACTCAGCCCAGCAGCTGGCTTTTCTATTTCCACAGGGATCATGTGAGAACACGTGATATATATATAGTTCTCCATATAACATAGTCGTAGAATCAAATGGGTATAGAATTGCTAAGCACTCCTTTAAGATAACCATTCATTAGCTTGAAATAGTTGAGATCATACATTATATTCAAATGTTACACAGACAGGATTTTCAGTGTATAACAGCTTATTTGTAATTCCGACCTGTTAGTGTTTGCGTCTAGTTGACTTTTCCAATAGGTCAAACTATTAAATAAGCCGGAGTGGAACAATGTTTGTGAGGGGCCGATGACCTTCGATGTTAGGCCCCTTAAAACAACAAGCAACGTAAAGCAACAATGTTTGTGTTCCAATATATGGCTTTCAACAGTACTTTGCCTAGAAGAAAAATTTAGAAACTAATGCTATCAGCATTGTGAAAAGACCTGGAGCAAATGTATTTTTATAAGCCATAGTTTTGTAATTTCTTTTTAACATTTCAGAACTTACGGCCTTTATCTTAATTTTATTTCTGTTGTGACAAATTTACTTGAAATGCATGACAATATTGGAGCAAGTATACAAAAGTTTATGAAAAGGGAACGTGTTCTTTACTGCATCACTTATGACCAAATTAAGTGTGAGTGCTGCACCGGGAACATGGTGGATATTTAGCTTCCGTACTATAACTGTCATTTGCAGCGTTATCTGTAGTAATTGCTAACACTTATAAGAAGAATTCCAACAAGTGATCATATCTGACAAGTGGTTAACAATATGCTGGCAGACTGAGTGGCTTGGCATTCTGAACCCATCTTGGCAGATTCGATCATGGCTCAGTCCGGTGGTATTTGAAGGTGCTCAAATACGTCAGCCTCATGACTAGATTTGCCTTATCAGCTCGGGCCTGTGGTAGTTGCTATATCGCTCGCGTTTGTATCGTGCTAAGTTTGTGGTTTATGTTAGCTGGTGCGCATGAGCCCATGGTTGTAATTGACGCAGTAACAAAATTGTAGATTTACTGGTGCGTAAAAGAACTCTTGTGGGACAAAATTCTGGCACCTCGGAGTCTACGAAAACTGGAAAAGTAGTTGGTGGGATGTAAAAGAATAACATTTAAAAATGATTAACAATATGCACCGCAGTATAATTTCTTTCAAGGATTTCTGTTACCAGTCGTACGGATATCAGTGTATTTCAAGCCTTTGATATAAAATGGGCAGTCACAGTTACTGTATGTACAGGTTTTGTCTATTGGATATCAAACAGTCAGTCATTAAAGCAACACGTTTTGCTGCTGCCAGTTGCATGTTCAGGTTATACTCTTTGTTCATGTATTTCTTTTAAACGTCCCTACGACAAAGTGTGTATAACATTGGTATCGATCATAGTAATAGCTGGCATTCATTTGAGTAAGATATAATAAATGGTTCAACATGGATTAATTTTCCAGCTACCTCAGAGTTCAGCAACATGGTAGTTCATACCTTGGATTCAAATGTTTAACAAATTTCCTGAAGCCTTTGTCCTGAACAATGTCGGCATGTTGCATATCTACAGAAACAAACATAGCCAAACTCCAATTCAACCGCTCTTGTTCTTCACTGCTTCATTGCGTACACCTCACTATTTTGGTCAGTTGTTTGTTCCAAACGTTGCTTACAATTTATTTTTAAATGATAAAGTAAATTAATGTGTCGCCTCCCCTTCTGCATTTGGCAGATTTCTTCTGATCACCTTCTGCGTTTGTGCATTAAAATCTCAAAGGAGGATCTTGACGTTGTGTTGAGGGATCTTGGTGAGCGCTCGTTTGAGTTGTGACCGGAACTTCTTGACTGTTTGTCAGGTTCATTGTTGACTGGAATGTATGTATTCACCAGTGTGTAGACCTTGTTGGTGCATTTAACTGTGAATAGGGAGAGGCATTCCCAAGGTGATGTGAATTCTAGTATAGAATTCCAAATACTGTTATGTACTAGGAATGTGGTTCCTAACACATTTAAATTACTATTTGTTAGTTTGATTATAGATCCAATATCCACTAGTGTCAAAGTGATCAGAATTATGAAATTGTGTTTCCAGTATAGCAAGTATGAGGATTCCAAATCTATCATAAGTGTCTGTCATTATCTTGAGTTTACAGTCCTCCCGACATGTGGTCTCACATAATCCGAATTACTAGATTTCCTTATCAGCTTGGGCCTGAGGTAGTTGCTATATCGCCTGTGTTTCTATCATGCTAAGTTCGTGGTTTATTTTAGCTGGTGCGCATGAGCCCATGGTTGTAATTGACACAGTAACAACATTGATGTCACTCCGCCCAGGTATCGTACAGCTTCGAGCACTGTCAGGGCTGCCAACAAGTGGCATTACTCCCTGCATGAGCTGTAGGTTGGTCCCAAACTGTAACTCAACCCTGTCACTAACAGTGCTTTCTGACAAGCTTGAATCTAACCAGACACTATCGGCAATTTAATGAGACAGTAATTTTTAACCATCACTGTTATTATTTATCTTGCTAACAGTAACCTAACCCTCCCTATCAGTAATTTTGATACTGACAGTAATAAGCATTAAATTTGTAGCATGACTTAACTTACCTGGTCACTAGCACTGCTGTTTTGTAAACTAGAATCTTATCTGTCACAAACAATAATTATCGGGATTTGGTGGGATGGGGGGGGGGGGGGTACCTTACGAATAACAGTAATGTTTTTCCGCATGTCGGGTAGTGCGTTATATATTCACTGTATTGGCAGCCATCTAAAACAATCGTCCATCTGCATGTCAGGCGAAGAACAGAGGAGTGAGAGGGAAGGTGGAATCATTAGCAAAACAGATGTTAAAGCAATTAATTTTGTTGTTGTTGTTGTTGTTGTTGTTTTGAGCCATTATGGACTGTATGTCCATATTGAAAATGTGTCCATGGAATACCAGACTTTTCTTCTTAATTGATGCTGTGATTGGTTCTATCTTGCTTGTATACCTCTTCATTAGATTTCAATCATACCTGCCCATTGACCCATCTCTTAACTAGGATCTTCCTTAACCCCTAACTGGTACACCTAAAATATGCAACATACTAGGTACACCTGGGTCCACGGGACCCATATAACTTTTTATTTTATTTAGTATAAAAGGAAAACACCAAATGAGATTTAAACATTGTACATTTAATAAGATTTTATTATTACTTTCTAGAATATATGTTCATTACTTCTGATAAATAAAATCTCCTACAGGAGTTACATGAAAAGGGAATTAAGAAAGGAAAATGTAAATATGTAAAACATTTGCAAAATAATATTAACTATACATATTTAATCATACAATTGAAAATGTTTATTTAAACACAAAATAAGTAGTTCTTCAAAGATACAAAAGAAATGTAATGTTAATCTTCTGTATAAAAATTTCTGCAAGCATTTTTGACGAGAGGTTCAAGTGCATTGTCTTTAGTGAACATTATAATGAAAATAGTGATAGTGATGATAACCTGCTGCTCGTCGCCATAAGACCTATCTGTGTCGGTGCGACGTAAAGCCCCTAGCAAAAAAAAAAAAAAAAAAAATAACCTGCTGTTGTCTGTCTTTATGGCAGGAACATAGTCAAGCCATCAAAGACATCCAGATCATGAAACTCTAGCAGTATTGAGTTTTGCTGAAGATGTAGTTGTTATTAGAAAAGATTCTGAGTCAGCTTTATGACTTGCTCATGCTGCTGTACATCAGTTACAACTAATTGAACTTAACATCATTATTGGAAAATGGAAAGGAATGTGTATCGAACATGGCCACCTATCAGAAGAAAAACTATTCACGGCAGATGAAAAATGATACCACATCTGAAGGAGGACTCTACTAAGGGGACAGGCTGGAGATAAAAATCAATATTTTGGTCATTTTGGCAAAAACCTTTATATGGCTGAAATTGAAAGGATTACTTCTTTCTTGTGTCACAAAGCAATTTGTCACTTTAATAATGCTTTGTTTTCAGTCAGCACACAGCGGAAATGGGCATGGCATCTGCTGAACTGCTTTGTTAGGTTATGATGTCATTGTCATGTTTCCATTCGACCAAATATGCATGTTCTTTGCAGTTGTGCATACACACACACCCCACGATATATTTATACTGAATCAAGCTATAAAATTTACCCTATTTCTGAATGAATTTATAAAACGTGCTACGGACTAAAATTTCAGTAGGCCTACTCGACTTGTCATTGAGCAACATCGTATGCTTGTAAGTATTCCTATAAGTGGAATAATGACGTTTGTAGGTATAAGTTTTGTTATTCTTGTGTGTTTCATTGTCAAGACAATATAGTACTGAAGTTACCATAACTCAGATAGGAGCTTTATATGTGAAGTGAAGAGACTCCTGAGTAAACAGAGGGATCATCGTAGAGTGAAACAAAGTGTCTGATGATCTTAGGAGGAGGAAGAGAAGAAGCATGCTTCCATAGTTGCCAGTATTCGTGCAGAAGATGCTAAGAAAGAAACGGAAGGAAAAACATATGGTTGTGGTGACTTTCAGGTAATGGATCAGGAAGAAAACATCACTTGAACTTTGCTTTAATTTTTCTGCCAATTCTAATTTTACAAATTATTCCCATTTTTCCACCATAATATTCTGCCAAATGTAGCAACATTAGTATGATATATGTATCATAGCTATAGCAGGAAACTTCTGCATGGAATTTTTGTTTGCAGAATTTTTTTAAGTTGTAGGAATCTTTAAATCCAAAAATTTTACAACATAAAAATCTCAGAAATTTTAGTTCAATATCTCTTCTTATATAAATAACTAGCAATTACCCGCGGGTTCGCTCGTGTGAATTTCGTAATTTGATCAATGTAATCGTTCCTTGGCATTGTACTAAGAAAATATCTGCAAATTCTTAAAGTATAAAAACTCGCCCAAAACTGAGTTTCATTTACTCCAGAAATTCTTTGTAAACCATGTTTGTGGTATTACGTTTTGGGGCTAAGACGACCATGCGACGTACAACTGTACGGTCTACTCTCAAGTAAAAATAAATAAATACCTGTTCTTTATTTTTTAAAGGAGATTCCAAATACCTATTTCCACATCTGTAACATTTTCAATTTTTGAGATATACATAAGTATCCCCATAAAAGGAATTCAACCCCTTGATCAGTCGTTCCCCCACCCCAACCCCCATCTAGGTGAATTTTCCAAAAACAAAAATACGTATTTCATTATTTTTACGGGAGATTTCAAATACCAGTTTTCATGCCTGTACGTCTGTAACACCTTCAGTTTTTGAGATAAATGTATACTCATAAAAATAAATCAACTTCACTTCTTTCCACCTCTCTCCCACCTTAAGTGGACTTTCCGAAAACAAAAAGTATGTGTTTCTTTATTTTGAAAGGATATTCAAAATACCAACTTTCATGTCTGTAACAGCTTCAGTTTTTAAGATAAAGTATCCTCATAAACATATTTCAACTCTTTATTTACTTATTTTCAACCCCACACCCCTTACATCGATTTTCCAATAAAGTATCCTCATAAACATATTTCAACTCTTTATTTACTTATTTTCAACCCCACACCCCTTACATCGATTTTCCAAAAACAAATGCGTGTTTATTTTATGAAGGAGATTCCAAATACTAATTTTCACAT
This sequence comes from Anabrus simplex, assembly GCF_040414725.1. Taxonomy (NCBI): domain Eukaryota; kingdom Metazoa; phylum Arthropoda; class Insecta; order Orthoptera; family Tettigoniidae; genus Anabrus; species Anabrus simplex. Next base: position 1,118,459,681 of record NC_090266.1, on the reverse strand, counting down.
CTGTAACATCTTCAGATTTTGAGATATAAGTATCCTCATAAAAGTAATTCAACTCCTTTTCCACCCCACTTCCTACCCGTTAAGTTGATTCACACCTCCCCAGAAGTGCGTTTCTTTATTTTTAAAGGAGATTCCAAATACCAATTTTCACGCCTTTAACATCTCTAGCGTTTTAGATATAAGTATCCTCATATAAATAATTCAACTAATTTTTCAATTCATTCATCCCCCCCCCCCCTGTTATAGGCTTTCCCAAAAACCAAAGAATACGTGTTCCCTTATTTTTTAAAGGAGATTCCGAATATTAATTTTCACATCTGCAACATCTTTAGTTTTTAAGATATAGGCCCTACTGTAGATACACTATTTTGAAACATTCACCCCTTTTTTCAGTTCCCCTTAAGTGGATTTTCCAGAAAAAAATATTTAAGTTTCTTTACTTTTACTCGAAATTCCAAATACCAGTTTTCAAATCTGTAATAATTATGTTAAGTGTCTGAGATAATTTGCAGATTTAGTATGTTTAAAAACTCACCCCATTTGTCACTCCTGTTAACCCCCTATTCATCGGATAATCCAAAAACACAAAAATACGTGTTTCTTTATTTTCAAAGGAGAATAAAAATTTTAATTTTCATATCTGTAACATCTTCAGTTTTTGAGATATAAGTTTCCTGATAAAAGGTGTTCAACCAATTTTCCCCTGTTTTTCACACCCTTTAATGGGATTTTCTGAAAACAAAAAAATACATGTTTCTTTATTTTGAATGAAGATTCCAAATACCAATTTTTACGTCTGTAAACTTTTTAGTTTTTGAGATATCCTCATTTTTAAAATTCACCCCAATTTTCACTCCTTTAGCGACGGAATATCCAAAAATCCTTTCTTAGCGAGCACCTGCATTTTAATATGAATGTATCCCCAAAATTTCATTTCTCTATATCCAGTAGTTTTGGCTCAGCGATGATGAATCGGTCAGGACAAGTTATTTTATATATTTAGGCCTAGATGTATAGAGAAATTAATTTTTTTTTTTTTTTTTTTTGGTAATTGCTTTACGTCGCACCGACACAGATAGGTCTTATGGCGACGATGGGACAGGAAAGGGTTAGGAGTGGGAAGGAAGCGGCTGTGGCCTTAATTAAGGTACAGCCCCAGCATTTGCCTGGTGTGAAAATGGGAAACCACGGAAAACCATTTTCAGGGCTGCCGGCAGTGGGGTTCGAACCTACTATCTCCCGAATACTGGATACTGGCCGCACTTAAGCGACTGCAGCTATCGAGCTCGCTGAGAGAAATTAATATACTGTACTTTTTTAAGAAGTGTTATCTACCTAATTCCAAATTTGCATTAACATCTCAGTTAAATTTCATGAGTAAATGGAATAAAAATTTCAAAATATTTTTTATTTTCAGAAAATTTTTGTTATTCCTACCTTTATTTAGGTGACATTCCCACAGTTTTGTGAAAATCCATGCATTAGGTAAAAATATGTTTATCTCCCGACTGTCCCCTTCAGTATTTGGGTGTACATTTCTCCAATGGAATTACTTCCCAGTCCGTAGAGGTCCTAAATAAGGTAAAAACCACCTTAGGGCTCCGCTTCTCTTCACTGCTTTTGCAGTCCCATCAACAATTTATAATCATAAACACTTCAATCTGTCCCAGTTTAGTGTCCTAATTTTAGACAGTACCACCTCAAAAGATTCTGGTCAGATGTATAAATGACTCCAATATTATGGTTTTGCAACTTCCCATAAATGTCCTTGGTTATGATATATGCTGAAATTGTATTATTCTGTGCATCATGGGAAATATATCGGCAATATAATTAATGCATGCAAAATTTTGCACTTTTCCAATAACATCTTTTTGCACTCAACAAAAAACTTCTGTCAAGAAATCAGCACAAGCCTCGCTGCATTGAGCATAACAGAAACTGAATCAAATCTATTCGAGACAATAGGTATGGTTTTGCAGATAAAAGGAAAGGTAGACTCGAAATGAGAAGAAAAACTGTTTATAACTGGAGCAGAAAAGAGCATAAAGGCAAAGGTGTAATCCTATTTAAACAGTATACCCCAGCAAGAATTCATAATTGTAAAAGATTGTTTTGCAATGAATGGCGTGAGGCAATAAAAATGAATCCCAATGTCTCTCCTGTGTGTACTGTACCTGGCACATCCCAGCTGTTGCCACAGAGAGTTCGAAACTCTTCCACATGTCCTGGGAGTCTGTCCATATGGTGTTTATACCATAGTGTAACCAGATCAATGATATCTAACGCTTGGAGAGGAGAGAGTAATAATGTCTACGAAGAAGTACACATTCTCTCCAACCAAGGGTGCAACCGACACGTGGACATTTTTGCCCTTAAGCCATCCTGTTCAGAAGGTTTCATTATTGATCCAACAATTAGCTTTGAGACCAATGAAAATGAGCCAGAAGGGGTCACTGTGGGGGGGGGGAAGAATGTATGAAGAAATGGTGGACTACTTTAAGCAGAAGTACAAGCTCTCTTCCATCTCTGTAATCAGCTTGATGTTAGGTGCTTGAGGGACCATAACTACATTGTTTGTCAACTTCTGCAATACCTTTGGGCTGAATAGAAATTTCGTCTATACCATCAGCATTACTGCTCTTAAGAATCCCATCGTGATTTTCAGGAACCATGTTAGTGGATTTCAGATGGATGTTTGATATGCTTTACTCTTTTGCCTACTCTTATGTAACTTCATACAGTCTCGTGTAGGGCTAATCCATTCATCTATATTATTGTTATTCAGGTGCTTTTTGTCCTTGGGCAACCTGCGGCTGTTGCAGGAAGATTGTATAATAAACAATAATTGACGTTCATAATCTCCTTTATCGCTCTTATGGAGATTTCTACAGGGTCAATCTATTTCTCTCCATTCAGATTGCTAGGTGATCACTGTCTCTTCTCTTTACTTGATAGAATGTTGACATTATCTGAAGATCGAAGGTGCTTCCTATTGTTGACCTAATATCATGCTTCCATTTTAAATTGGGCGTTAAATTAACCGTGTAAGATCTTGATATTCTTAGCTGGTATTTTCTCCATCTGTTCCTTGAAGGTCCCCAAATTGTTTCAACATTCTCTGGATTATGGCTTTTTTCTTCATTGATTAATGCATATGTATTGATCAGATTCTATCCTTTGTTGCCATAGCTAAGAGTTAGAAGAGAAATCCTCTCAGAAGGACTAAGATCTATTGCGGAACTGATATGTTGTTTTTTACTGCAGAAGCTATGTCAAACAGTGGCATATTTTTACCTATCTACACGGGCCTTTTGCCTTTATAAATTCTGTATCCCTGTTTGTCCATTGTCTTGTCCAGATATCTTGTTTTTTGGATGGCTAAGACTGACATGTGAATAATTGACCTCATTGGATTTTTCCTCATTGGATGTGTTGTTTTTCAGCTGAGATATTGCTGCCTCTGCTTCCAACCATGTCAGACTAGTGGTATTTGTGCTGCCAAAATCACAAGGTTCGTCATCTAATGGAGTGACATTTTCCAAGTTTCAAAGTGCCTTTTGGTCTTATCCCTAGTCACCTCACCATCAGGAAGTTCTACAGATTGGATAGATTCATTTTGAGTTCTTCTATTCTTAACAATACTGTATAACAGTTTTTTTTATTTCCATCCTGTGTTATTTTGGTTGTCAGATCTTCCTTGCATTTCTGCTTTTCAGCTACAACCAATTGTTTGGCCTGTAATTTTTTCTTTCTGTAAAGTGACAGCTTCTCTATTTCATGTTGATTTCCCCATGTTCTTGCTTGATGTAAGGATCTTCTTGCATGGTTTGTCATTGATAGCCTTTTTAATATCATCGTTCCACCAGGCAGTTTCTTTAGGTTTTCTTATTTGACTCTGTCGTCCACAAACTTTTTCTGCTGTACCAACCACAACCTTCTTTAGAGTATCCCATTCTTCATCTACCAATTTTAGTTCTTCTCTTGGTAACAACCTGTGGACATCTTCCCTGAATTCTTCCTTTACACTTGGTTCAGTTGCCAATTTTTTTATTTTTGGGACTCTTTTGTTACAGACTTTGGGAGGTCATTTCTCTGCAATAACTGCAACCAAGTCTATGGTCTCCACCAAGTTCTTCACTTGGAATGACCTTAACATCATGGACATTTTTCCATACATTTTGATCTATCAGAATATAATCTATTACCGTACATATTTTATCACCCCAACTATATCTTGTGATTTTATGGGAGTCCCTTTTCTTGAACCAAGCGTTACTATCAGGTTGTTTCTCATGCACAGATCTAGCATATATTCTCCCTCTTTATTTCTCTCTCCCATTCCATGAGGGCCCAGTGTGGATTCATATCCTGTTCGTTGTGAGCCAACTTGTGAATTTAAATCGCCCATTACAATTAGATTGTCATACTCGGTGTGTTCTTCCAAGTTATTAAGGAAGTTGGCCTTTTCCTCTTTTGAGCATCCTACCTGTGGAGCATAGACTTGGATCACATTGTACTTTCTTCCTCCTAAGTTCACAGATAACTTAATTATCCTTTCACTAAGAAACTCAACTTCACTACATGCATCTGTTTTCATTTTCCCAGTTTTCTTCCACTTTGTTTCACTCAGGCCTATGATCAGAAGTTTCCTCCTTTCCATGAGGTCGACCAGTTCTTCAGTTTTATTTGTTAATGTCAGGATATTTAATGTTTCCACTCTTCGTTTGGTTTGGGTAGCTGGTATAACATCGGGCTGTAAACAGTCGTTCGCACCAAACTTATCTCGTTGTGGTGAATTTGTACATCCGAGGCTCATATAATTCTTGAAAGCAACTTCTTCAGTAATCCCTCTGTTGACCGGCTGAGCCTAACACAGACGGAGATTTTCTTTCAGGGTTTTCTCCCTTAGCCTTTGGTGTCCAGTCACCTCAACCTATAAGGCAGCAGGTTGTACTCATATTAATCCCTGAATACAGGGCTGCCTCTTCTGCCATCTCCACCGTACCGAAGTCCACCCTCTCCGCTGTAGAAGTCGTTGAGGTCTTCACTCGTAACTCTGAGCTGGGACCCTTACCAGATGTTACACACCGGGTCAGTTTGCTCTGGGACTCACATAGGCAGGGGCACCACCCCCTGGGTAGGACTGCCTCCGAAAAGGGTCCTTACCTGCTACCTTCTCTGTTAAATGATACTTTTTCAAATACATCTCCATATTCAATATGGTATTCTGGATAGTGTCCTACAGATCTCCTACTTGTTATTCTTCATGTTTCACTCCCAATGTCTAGAGTTCCCATATTCTTCATGGAGTGTAACGTATTCTTCTTGAATTGATAGTTGTCATCGCAACATCATTGATGACACACATTCATTGTAAGTTTTGTTGGCTTATTTGGATGTATCATATGATTTTTGAAACGTCCGAGGGCAGATCAGAAAATAAGTTGCACTTCCCAGTTATGGCCATTTATTATACCACCTATACAACAGCAACACGACTATAACGACATACACTGTAACGTCACTTTTCCACATAGTTTCCAAGAGAGTCCAAACATTTCTGCGAACCCACAACCAACTTATCGATGCCATATGCATAGAAATTTCCTCCAGCGTTCTGCAACCACTCGGAGACAGTGGCCTTCACCTCCTCATCGGTCTGGAAACGTTGACCACTGAGCTCCGTTTTGAGCTTACCGAACAGATGAGTCACATGGCACAAGGTCAGGACTGTAGGGTGGATGTTGCCAGACCTCCCACTTGAAACGCTGCAGCAGTCCTCTCGTTTGGCGGGCCTTGTGAGGTGTTGCGTTATCGTGCAACAAAATCACACCGGCACTCAATTTCCCCCAGCGCTTCTCTTTAATCGCTTTACGCAACCAGTGCAACGTTTGACAATACGATGCCATGTTGATCGTCGTTCCTTTTGGCATGAATTCCACGTGCAGCAAACCCTCCATGTCAAAGAACACTGTCGCCATAACCTTACCGGCTGAAGGTTGAACCTTGGCCTTCTTTCGTTGTAGTGATGAGGGGTGCACCCATTCCGTTGATGTTCGCTTCATTTCGGGGGTGAAGTGGTGGACACACGTTTCGTCGCCTATGATGATTCGCCGCAGAGATCCGTTGCCGTCTGCGGCATAGCGTTACTAAAATGCCAGGGTGGATTGCAAACGTTGTCCCTTGGGCTCATCGTTGAGAAGACGTGGGACCCATCTTTGACACAGCTTACGATATCCAAGGTCCTCGTGAACAATGGCGAACACACTGCCATACGACATGTTCAGCTGCGATACAAATTCTTATAATTTTGTTAATTACCACCTATTCAATACAATAAAAAACTTAATATAAACTTACATATTTATTAAGATGTTTATATGGTACATGTTTTGCTCCTTTTTCGTGAGCATCATCAGCCAATTATTATTTACTTAAGGTTATATAAGATCATGAAACAATTCTTTTGGATTAAGATTATGCCTATAAACCTGATTGACAAATCTTATAATATTTTACAAGTCATATAACAATAAAATTATGTCTTTAAGTTAAAACATATTTGTCTAAAATCTATCTAAGTCTAACATTTTATTGACGAAACTCATCTGGTGAACATCCTTTAAAATTATTTTAAAAAATAAAAAACTTTTGAGATCTGGCAAATTGTATTGATTCAATGTTGCTTAACTTGTATGATTGTCGTTAAAACTTCGTTAACTATATTGACAATTTTCTGCAGTTGATAATGTTGCTGTGTTGATGTGTTGCTGGAGTAACATTTATACAAATGTATTGGCATTAATTTTATATTGTTGTCATGAGAATATTGTTCATGAACAAACTTGTTGATGAAACACATTCTAATGTGATATAGAATTTAAAATGTTCTCGTATGTTCCAAAATGGGCTTGTTGATATATTTTTCTTTCTGCTGCGTAATTGTCTAGTGTTACTCCTAGCCTCTTGAGAACTACTTGTTGTTCTGTTTCCACTCCTTGTATTATATGAGTGAGTGTGGGTGAGTTTATGTTTATAACGTGCAATGTTCAGCTGCGTCACGATTTCTCTCAGTTTAATGCCCCAGTTCTGTCTAATGATCGCATTCACACTGTTGTCCTTTGCACGGGTCCTGGACATTGCGGGCCTGCCTTCGCGATGGTTGTCTGTGATATCCGTGCGTCTGGCTTCGAATTGCTGACGCCACTTTACGATGCCTTGCCGGGAAAAGGCCCGCTCCCCATACACAGCACTAATTTCACGGTGAATGTCCGTGCAATTCTTCCTTTTGGCCCATAGGAATCGGATTGTCACACGCACCTCATATTTGGAGTGAACGTCCAGTTGACACGCCATTGCATATGGCCGCTATTCACACAATACTAGACGAGACACCATAGTGACCTGCCTAACAGACGTGTGGGTAGTGTCTGTCCCTTTCTCCGCTGTGCCCACGTTTGCGACACACAGCACACTGCTGCGGCGCCTTAGTGCAACTAACCTTTTGATCCACCTACGTACTACATTGCAATAGATATGTGTCCTTTATATATATATTACTGTATCTTAAAGGTTTATTACATCATGTACTAATACATATGGAAACTGAGTTTGCAGACTGTAAATGTGAATAGCTTCCTTCTTAACAAAAGTTATAGTTTTCAGTGTCAACTCGTTTAATGTAACTTTAAAGATTTTCAGTCTGTCGAACACTAATTATAACACCTGTAACACTGTAACATACCTGTACAAAGTTACATTGATGTGGATAAAGGTCTGCCATAATGGTGGCCAGAAACTGGATCCAATCACTTCTTGAGAAGTGACTTATGCTTCTTTAGTTCCACAGTTCACTAGGAGTAAAAATAATAATAATGGACTAGATGAAAGTTCTTGTGAAGTGAACACGGTGATAGTAAATTTTATAGCCAGACAGAAGAATATTGGTAGAAATAAATAAGAGAACCAAAGTAGATAACAAGTCTCATGAGTTAATTTTATGAAGTTCATGTTGGACAGATGATGATGCTTGTTTAAAGGAGCCTATCATCCAGGTCATCGGCACCATGTAGGACAGAAATTAATACAGGCAGTATCAGAACATTACAGAAAAAATCGGGGATGCTCTTCATATTACATTAAGAACAATGGTGGAACCGAATTGTCGGAGGAAATTTTTCTTTTAGAGAAAATGTTACTTTATTACTTCCAGGAGCGTGATTAAAATTGACGAACTTGGCATATTTGCAGTGCCAGAGAGCCAGTTGCTGCCTGTAGCTGTGCGTCAGAGGAGGGAATGGGGGAAGTGGAAAGGGGTAGACAGGGATAATGCTTGGTGTGAATGCACGTTTCTCGTTTGTTTTGCATAGTCGCTTCCCAGCCCCACTAGGCAGTGTACTGTTTGTTCTGAACAAATTGAATACTATACAAATCCCATAGAAAGAGATGAACTTGTACCAATTGCAATTTCCAGGTCATTCATGACTAGAGATGGGAATTTGCCTATTTTATTCCTGTGTTCAAAACTTAGGCTTTTGAGATATAAATCAGTTTTAGGGTCTTTTTAGCTAGATTTTGTTAGTTTCTATTGTACCTATAAATGCCTATTTCAGGGGTTTGTGCCTATTTGGAGTATAATTGCCTATTTGATGCCTTTTGAATCTATCTTAAAGAAGCCGATTTTATTCCAGTGCATAATATTGTAGCTGATGTGCTCGACACAACTATCTTCTCATTTCTCAATATCTGTTTACCCCACGAACAAAAATGGGAATTCTTGGAAGTCACCAGAAATAGTTCTTAGGAAATTTCCATCGGGACAAACAAGGAACAATTTGATCTCGAAGCCTTCGACCCCTCCAGCCTTTTAAGATATATGCGAGAACCAACCAACGTCGAACTATGTTGCACAACACATATCCCTTATACCTTCTTCTCGATGTGAACTGCTGTACACGTACGCTTTTATCTTCAGAACGTGTTTTGATTTATTGTGAAGAAGTGCGTCTGTGGCATTGACCAAAGAAAACTGGCTGAAGCCCTAGATCACAGGGGATCCCAATTTCACTACGGATAAAAGGGTAGTCTTCTGCCAAGCTTACTGTAAGGAGGTAAGTTTGTATGTTCCTTTTATCCTTTTTGTGCGCAGAACTGCGATTGCATTTCATTGTAGCATTTATAGGCCTATTAATTTACGTATTGTAGAAAGTTTTTTTTTGCAGTGCTATATTAGTCGTGAACTTTCAATAATTTATATTGCTAAAATATAAGTAATCATTTAATTACTGAATGAGGAGTTAGAACGCCGCTGGTCTCTTGTCGCAGAGTGGATGAAAATTAAAAATCTGTATTTTGAACTCTGATTCATATCCTGTGAAAATAGAGATTTACAACTGAAATTCTTTCTTTCTTTCTTTCTTAATCTGTTTACCCTCCAGGGTCGGTTTTTCCCCCTGACTCGGCAAAAGATCTCACCTCTACCATCTCGAGTGCAGTGTCCTGGAGCGTGAGAGTTTGGGTCAGGGGATACAACTGGGGAGGAGGTCCAGTACATTGCCCAGGCGGCCTCACCTTCTATGCTGAACAGGGGCCTTGTGGAGGGATGGGAAGATTGGAAGGGACAGGCAAGGAAGAGGGAAGGAAGCGGCCGCGGCCTTAAGTTAGGTACCATCCCTGCATTTTCCTGGAGGAGAAGTGGGAAAACATGGAAAACCACTTAGAGGATGGCTGAGGTGTGAGTCGAACCCACCTCTGCTCAGTTGACCTGCCGAGCCTGAGTGGACCACATTACAGCCCTCGTGCCACTTTCAGATTTCGTGGCAGAGCCGGGAATCGAATCCGGACCTCTGTGGGTGGCAGCTAATCACGCTAACCACTACACCACAGAAGAGGCCTACAACTGAAATGCAGTTTTTAAAAATCGTGAGTAACTTTCATCAGCACTATGTGTAGGCTCTAGTGAACTCTATTGCGCTTGCGCTAAGCCTTTGCAAAATATAGGTTGAAGATCCAATGTGGTGCAGCTAGGACAATGTCACAGAGGCTAGACATACAAGATGGCATGGCTCGGACTATGTCACAGCGTGTTTTACAAGGCTGCCAAGACTATCTTCATAAAACTACGCTAGTTAGGAGACCGTTGGTCTGGATTGATGAGGTCCGGTTAGTAACCGTTGTGCTCCGGGGCAAGCAAAGGTAGTCGCAGGTGGGGTGGGGTTAAGCTCTAGCATCCAATCTAGAGTTTTGCTAAATTTTGACAAAAAGTAAGGTTATGGGCTCACGCCACGACTATTTCAAATCGCGCGGTTTTCTAATTTTCAACGAGGGTGGCAGCCTTGTTGGCACACAAGATGTGCAGGATCTATTGCAGGCAACAGAAAATAGTCTTCGTGACAGCTGACCAAAGGTGGCGAATAGCAACAAATAAAATGTTCACAAATCTGAGATTTATATTGTCAGTTTTAATTCTTCTATATAAGTAAGAATACTGTTAGAGACAGCTTAGTGAGTCCCTGGCAAGCATATAGGAAGGATCTCTCCTCTACGCTACTCGGGTATCGTTTCATGTCATTTTTATTATTTTTTCACCTGGTGAAATCGACAGGAAACTGCCAGATTATAATTGTAACATTTTTGAGGACGTATTTCCATGTTAATTACGAATTCTCTTGTTCCTACTTTAGAGTTTTGTACTTCTAGAAACATCACCTCTAATGTTCTTTTTTTTTTTTTTTTTTTTTTTTTTTAAACAAGTGCATGTTATATACTAAGCATTATTACCAATTAGCCCAGCTGTAGAAATTTAAGATATAGGAACATTGTAATTTAAGTCAATTTTATTATTTTTCAGGTCAAATGTGAAAAAATATCATATAGATCAACATAGAAATACTGGGATGCATTTGGCACGAGTACAGAAAACTATGTCAATGCAGCTTTTCTACCAGTCTACTGTGAACAGCGACCAACAACAATTTTCTATAGACCTATGCACTGCAATGGTGGGAGCTAATATCCCCCTGCGTAAACTGGAGCATCTTCAAATTTCAACAAGCTGCCGGGAGCAATCACAGAGTTGGAGAAGAGTGGCTTTCGACTGGTGGAGTTATTTGGATTGTGGAAGAAGTCGGGGGAAGTTTTGACCGAACCTCCGCGAAGGTAGCCGTTGTCAGCAAAAAGTTCCATAGGGTCCTGCAGCAGAAGCCAGGATGCAAAGCGAGTGTAAAAGTACCCAGGGGGCTACGAGGTGAAGTAGATGAAGTGGCTTCATTGAAGTGTTGTCCAATCACTTCCTGTGATGTTCAGAGATCTTTCTCACAATACAAAAACATTCTGCATGACAGGAGAACAAGATTGTTACCGGAAAACATTGAAAAGTTGCTAGTAATTGTGTTATTAAATTATAAGTATTTTTTCAAGCCAATTTTGTTGCCTGTTTTACACCTTAGTGCCTATTTACACGGCTAATTTAGCTAATTTAAGAGCCTATATGCCTGCCTATTTTAACTGTTTCAGTGCCTGTAATTCTCATCTCTATTCATGACACACCACACATCCTAAACACAGTCCGAAGGTCACTTCTACACCATTGTGAAATGTGCATCGAAGTAGGAGGGGAACATATTGAACATCTATTGTAAATAAACCATTGGGCATATTGTTGTTCAGTATTTCGTTCCATTTACAATGTTGTGAGTGAAGGAGTACACAATCGTGAGGCAGCAGCGTTGCATCTCCATGCATTTTATATAATAAAGAACGGTACTGCGACCAGCAGACGAGAGGAGAAATGATCTGGTGCATTCCTTGACTGACAAGTGTGTTTTAGTACTGTGTGTGCAGTTACAGCTGTTTAACAAATGAACTGTGGATATTGACTGGAGGAGACGAGGGCGATTCCGTGCGAGTCGAACTAGGAAACTTATGCATATGCGCGCTCCATCATACACCCCACTTCTCCTCCCTCTTCTCTTCCCTGAAGCACAGAAGTGGCTGTACTCTGGCATAGCAAATACGGCAAATTTGTCAATTTGAATTGCTTGCCCGGAAGTTCAAAAAGTGATCTCATTTTCTCAAAAAGAAAAAAATTCTCTACAAATCCGATTTCACCATTGTTCTTAACATGAAGAGCATCCATCATTTTTTTTTCTGTTTAGTTCTGATACACCCTGTATTAATTTCCAGAGTCCATTTTTAAATTACTTTTTATCAGAGTAAACTAGGAGACACAGTCACTCTACCAAATGCTGGGGCTGTTCCTTAATTAAGGTTACAGTTGCTTCCTTCCCTTTCCTTTACCATCACAATCATAAGAACTATTTGTGTCCGTGCAAGGTAAAATGAATAGTAAAAAGTATGTGGAAAGTATGACTGTTTTTGGAGAATACAGATTACGAATGACTGTAGAGGTACATCTTTACACATGTTGGTTCATTTTATACTTTATTCTAGAGGAAGTTAAGTTTCTTATTTTACAAGCCTGCTGAGAGATTGGTAATGGGATGATGTATCTTTTGTTTGTGTGTTCAGGTGAATATGATGCAAGTCCATCTGGTTCTCAGAAGGTGATGTCGAGATCAAGATTGTCGCAGACGCTCTCCGAGATTCTCGCCGACAAAGGAGCCTTGGCCTACTTCATTCAGTATTTAGATGCTAAAGATGCTGTGGCTCTGGTGAAATTTTGGCTAGATGTGGAAAGTTTTCGTTCAGCATCCAGGGCTAAAGTTCGAAATGATGATGCTGGTGGAAAAGTAGTTTGTCAAACTGTCACGCGCGAACAGCTGGAGTCAGCTTGTAGTTGTCCTTCACTTCCTTGTACTTCACAACTCGAGCAGGACAAAATCTCTTTGGGAACAGACTGTGATTCGACAGTGGGGGATTCAAGTAGTGTATTTGAGTCACCACTTCACTCTTGTGGTAGTGCAAATGATAATTATTATAATCCCCTTTATCCAAAAAACAATAATGATGCAAATTTACCTTCTCAGACTGTACCCCATTTTTCTAGGTCCTGTGTTCTTACGCTTCCTACCTTCCCAGCAGCGGTTAGTATTTCACATCCTCCGCTTGAAACGGAACATCCTCCTCCTGTTAGTCTACCTGAGAAGGAACGAGCTAATGTGGACTGTGAGGTGAAATGTAAAAGAACAGAATCTCATGAGAGTCGTGTGCTTCCTAAAATTGGTGCTGATAGTACTATTAAAGATAGTATCCCTGAATGTACTTTGAAAGTAGATTATGTAAGTGAACATGCATGTGGTCGAAATTCCAGTGCATCAACCTGTGATGAATCTTCCGTGTCACCTACTCGTGCAAGTAAACTACTGCAAGCTACGTTGACCGATGCTGTGCGAATTTTTAAAAAGTATCTTGCTCATGGTGCGCCTTATCATATTGAAGTGCCACATGACGTATGGGATCGTTGCATGGAGGCCATATGCAGACGAGATGGTTTGATCGATTCAGAATGTTTCACGGAATGTCAAGCCATTGTCTTTCACACAATGGAAACAAAGTAAGTTACTCTTCACGAATTTTGGTAGTATTAGTTGGGTGTTCTTCATTCTTTGCCACTGACCTTTATAAGGGTGTTTGTTTGTCTAAGTAGCTTTTTCTGAAGGTGTATTTTATGATTTTCTTTCTCCAGGGTGAATTTGATAGCATGGAATGTATATCTTTACAACAAAAATACTTTGTAAAAGTGAAATATACCATTCAATGTAGATTTTCATTTGTAAAATTATCAATTTTTTTAGCAACTAGATGCTGCATTGTGTCAAGCATGAAAACATGCTAAAGATGCTTCCTACCTTCCTAGCAGCGGTTAGTATTTCACATCCTCTGCTAGAAACAGAACATTCTCCTCCTGTTAGTCTACCTGAGAAGGAACGAGTGAATACCCGTGTGTATTTGTTCTTTATGCCTTAGAAGTTTGAAAAGTTATAATTTCTAACTGAACTATGTTTTATTTGATGATTCATTATATTGTGATCAGGGGTATGAATTTGAGAGATTATACTGTAGTGATAGAATGTTTGAGCATAATCCCAGCAGCTAATTTGGAATAACCTGAAGCTCTTGTTAAAATGGCAGTCCTGACCACTCATTGCTCCATTCCTCTTTCAATTACTTGCAGAATATGGAAAGTGTTGTAACAGGTATCGAGTGCTGGAACAGGCAGGTGGTTCCGTACAGGGTCTAGTGACCTCTCAGGGCAAGGTACAGTGTAGAGTTGTGTACTGTAGCTGTGGTTTACATTCAAGCATTGTCACACTGCAGGACCTCATTTGCTACTAGGAAAAGAATGGCAGAAATTGGGGCTCTCTTGTACAGGCCCACCTACAATTCTGTTTAAATAACTCTTCATTCAAGGCCCCTGTATCAGATTGTCATCTAGAATGCCATATCCTTGTACTGTACCTCCGTTGTTGTAACATGGGGCAAAGCTTAACTCATCTGAGAAGGCAATACAACACTGTTCCTTTCTCTGCACTACAGTAGTTATGCTCAATGATAGATCGATATCCATAGCATACTACATGAAGGATGGTGCAACTGTAGTCCACCTCAGTTCATTTGTCTGTGGGTATTTCTTACGTACACTGACTATGCCAATAGTGACCTCGCAGGCTGTGGATGTTGAGTTGTTGTTACTTATCGCCTGTGCACTATTTTCAGTCTATGGGATAATGATAGTTGTCAGAACCTTGCACATCTGATGTACTGTAAGGGCCTTAATTTGTCCTGGTGTTAAGTTCATGTTCTACTATATGTTTATGGTGATGCTTGTTGTTTAAAGGAGCCTAACATCTAGGTCATCGGCCTTATATATTTATGGGTTGTCTTTCAAACTGAGGCACCATCCTTGTACAGGCCCACCTACAATTCTGTTTAAATTGGTCCAGATGACAATCAGTAGTCTGGCATAATCCTACTTCTTGGTTACATGTAAAACCCCTCCCTTGCTGCCTGTGTCGAGTGCATCTTCGTCTTCATTTATGTCACCAGCTTCATATATCCACCTCCTTGTGTTCTATCTGTGGGAACATTGCTTTCTAAGCATTCATCTTTCTCTGTTCATTAGTTTTTTTAATAATCGTACTGGAATAGTTTTAGAAGACCTCATTTCGTCAGGATTTTGAATAGGAAAATTTCTGAAACAGTCTGAAATCTGAGGACGACTTATTTCTAGTTGCTCATAGGATATAATATGTGAAGGAAGTATTTTGTTATAAGTTTCCACATCTAATATCAGCTGACTAGAATATTAGGCCATTTCAACGTTTCAACTACTGTGTAGTAGCCCTTGTCAGGACAAAATTATACGAGCATGTAAGGTTGCCAGATACTCGGTTCCCCTTCCTGGATTCTTGCGTTGTTTTGTTGTTGACGCAATTCATTATTCTTCCATCTATTATTTGTCGGGAATGGGCACTTCGCCCTTTTTAAAAACTATTAACCAACATAAGTGAGGAAACTTACTTGAGTATAAAATATTTCAGCAGTAAGTTGCATAACTTGATTTAAAGCTATTTTGGTAACACTGCAAAACAAATACGATGCTATATTTACCGTGCTGTTAATGTCCACTTCCAGTTCAATTTTTGCTATTGTTTGTCCACATGCAATTATAAGAGAAGCAGTCCATGGTAATGTAGACAACAAATGTTCTAAAATGATTAGACCCCCGTCCGAAGAAGCAATTGAAATCCTTAAAATCACATCATCATGTGTATTTAAAGAAGTGAGTAGAGGTATTTCCACTGGTTAAACCGGGTGTAGATAAATATCTGGCATATTTTATTGTATGCAGGAAGGGGTTTAATTATTTCTTACGGCAGGCAAAGTGACGTGAAACAAACATTTTATAAATATGCGAGCTGTGATTTCAGAATGTTGCAGCGTGCCAAATCATTGCCAGAGTAAATTAATACACTTAGTAATGGACCAAGAAAAGCAACATTGTTATTTGTAAAATGTTAAGAGTTTTTAAGTTGAGAAATCTGTCGGTAAACTTAATGTATGTTACTCCTTTCATTTTTTCCCACACTGACCTGTCACTGTTCATCCTATTGTGTGTTTCTTTCCATGTGACTTGATTTGACGTTTCCCATACTTATGTTATTATATACCTTTGTTTTTCCACTGAAATTTAGTTGAAACATATTTTATAAAATTGTCAACTTGTTAAGCTGCTTTCAGTTAGATTAATTTGATGAGAGTACTGCCAAACATACAGGTTGTGTATAGTGAGAAAAATGATCAGCAGTCAGATTTTATCAGACTGGTGAACAGACTTAAAATTGAAAACTGCGAAGTTAGATGCTTATCATGTGAATGGTCTATTGGGTTTGGCCTTGTCTACTACAATACTGTTCTGAAGTTGTCTGATAGGCATGAATGGGGTTCCAATAGGATGTAAGCAAAAACATTTTAACCATGCTCAACGTACTGCTGCTACCTCAAGTTAAATTATGTGATATCGATTTTCAGGATCTTTTAACGTTCTGCTAGATCCATTTTGGACCAGAGTGAAGCAAGCACACAAACCTTCATATTAAGTGTGGGTTTCTGATATCATCTCTGTTTCGTGGACAAAGTAAGCAAGGTTGAGTTGTGATAAGCTCCTCCTATTTCTGAAAGCGTAGCTGTTGTTTCACATACTGCTTCATATCTGTTATCTTTTCTGTGCAGGTATAGGACACGTGTTCTTTCTTCATGCATCTATAACAGGTTTGGTTTTCAGGCCTATAGCCTTTGTTTTCTGATGAACATTCTCCTCAGCATGTGCATCTTTCGGATGCATTGTTGCACAGGCAGATCAATACATCACTTCATGTATGTTGTCTGTTAGCATTACCAGTACATGGTTGACCAGGTCGTCCACCATGCAGCACTTTGTATTGCTAGAGGAACTGATGAATTTTGATCAGCAATTCCTTCAAAAATGAGAGAAATCCTTTCCTCTTCTGGTACAGTAAAATCACTCAACACAGCATTGTTTTTTGAATATATTTCAGTGATCGTTTCATTAGGTTGGAGTACTAGAGTTGCTTGATAATTGACATGTTCAGAAAAGACTTTTGAATGGCAAGGTGCTCCTTTAATTTTGTTTCCCATTCTTCCCACGATTGTAATTTTCTTCAAACTACTTTATGCGAGTTTGTGCTATATTGAGATAAAGAAAAAAGGGAGGGACTACATTGATGAACTCTTGAATGTCAGAAGAGGTGTGAGATGATAGATGTAGTTTGAGGGGATAGAAACCAAGAGTGAAATCACAATGGAAGAGGTGGAAAACTGCTGTCAAATGAATGAAAGTTGGAAAAGCAGCAGGATGGATGAATTCTATGTGGAAATGATAAAAGCAGCTGGACCTGTTGGTCTACAATGGCTGTGTAGGCTATTTAGATGCATTTTGAAAAATAAAAATCTGTGTCAAATGACTGGAGTGTTTAAGAAGGGGGACAGGTTGATATGTGATAATTAGAGCCCAGATTTCCATGCAAATGCATGTTTTTAGATAAGCTGGTTACACTTCTCAAACTTTGCAAATATTCGTTTCATGGCTTAACAATTCCGAATAACTTCATTTTCCCTGCATGTTTGCATGTTTTGGCCTTTTTAGGAGAAAATTAATGCATAATGCATATTTGGAAGATTTTGGATTCAATAGCAAATATTTGGACATTTAATATTGCATAATATGACTTTTCTTCTATCTTCTATCTTTGGCGCTTATGTAATGTTAGCTTTCATAATAGTGCCTTTTCTGAATGTTAGTTTGCAGAATTTGGGTCCATTTTTCCGCGTTATACAGTATGTCTGTCACTGAGAGACGGAGAGAATGTATACCTGGCATCCTCGGTGACAACCAAAGTTAGTAGCCTACACACGGTAGAGGTCCTAAAATCCAGTTAACCAAACACTTTATCTGTTGCTTGAGTAAAGAATGACATAAGTCAGAAGGCCCCAGGTTGGTCTCTAATTCTTAGGAATAACCTGTTCCAGCTTCACAGTTGTACATTGATATAAATTGAACTGTAAATTGCGCATTACTCATTGACGGCTCACAAAATTTGTATCACACTTCTGTGGTGCCGCATTACTGAGATAGCAGCTTGCAAAGCTTGGGTTTGCATTGAACCCTCTTCCGCTTTTATCCTGGAATTTCCTACCCCGTACTCTCACTCATCACACGCTTTTGTTATCGTAGCAGGTAATCGTTACCAGTTATTGAGGACTTTCAAATGTGTCTGCAGTCTTTGCATGGAGAAGTAACTATGGCAGCTAGAGATAGGTTGAATAAAGTGATCTGTTCAAATCCTGATTTTGAATTGTCAAGCTTATAAAAGGTGTATTGCGGTGAAAATGCAAAAGACATACAATTTGACCTCATTTTGTCCCAAATGTCTTCATTTAAGTATGCACCTATCACTTCTTGTGACATAGAAAAGTCATTTTCTGTGCTTTAGAATGTGCTGACAGATAAATGGATGAGCGTAAATCAAGACAATTTGGAGAAATTATGTCAGTTGTACAATGTTTCAAAAGGAACTGAAATTTGATAGTGCATGAATGCATGCATATTTTGAGATTTGATAATGCATGGAAATCCAAGCTCTAGTGATAGTTATCGAGGAATCACATTCATATCTCAGGTAGAAAAAATATTTGAAAGTGTACTAGAAAAGGGAATAGGGGGATAAGAAGAAAGGTGGACGGACAGTTACCTTATATCTCCGAATCCAAGATGATCCCCACATTTCCCTTCAAGAAAATTAAATCAGACTTAAAGACTGCTTTGTAAAATAATAATTTTATTTATAACAAGTTTCAAATTTAATTTGAGAAATAAAATAAACACACACAAGTATCATGTAAATCGTACCTACTTCCCTAACCATTTTCAGTAGAGATATCTGTAACTTAAAGCTCTTTAGTCTCTCAAATACCGAGCTCGATAGCTGGAGTCGCTTAAGTGCGGCCTCTATCCAGTATTCGGGAGATAGTAGGTTCGAACCCCACTGTCGGCAGCCCTGAAAATGGTTTTCCGTGGTTTCCCATTTTCACACCAGGCAAATGCTGGGGCTGTACCTTAATTAAGGCCACAGCCGCTTCTTTCCCACTCCTAGCCCTTTCCTGTCCCATCGTCGTCGTAAGACCTATCTGTGTCGGTGCGACGTAAAAACAACTAGCAAAAAAAAAGTCTCTCGAACACACAGGTTAAATATAAAATATTTTACTACAACATACCTGTAAAAAAAAAAAAAAAAAAAAAAAAAAAAAAAAAAAAAAAAAAAAAAGCCGGGGGGGGGGGGGGGATAAAAATTCACACTATTAAACAAAGAATGACATGTTCCATTCATAAAAGAGCAATATCAGATTCTATCAAGTCACACTCAAATATGTAGAAATAATATTTGTTTCTCTGTTTAATATTTAGGAACTTAAATTCTAGAACTTATCTTAATAATATCATGCTTTGTCTCCACTCCAGCATTAACTGTGAGGTGTTTGGATTGTGTCATTGGCGTGTGTCCAAGCTCTAGTCCGTTGACCTACTTTAGCCATGTCATGTCCCTTCCCCTGCCACGTCATGCCCCTCTCCTTGACGCATCATTGACACGTTGCTTATTACTTTTATTCCTGTTGTTATTATTATTATTGTTATTATTATTTTATTTTTTTCTCATATTTCAATTCTTGATGTAAATTACGTTAGGGTTTCTTAATGAGCATCTTAATGATAATGTAATTTACATGCGAATGGCTTTCCTGTTTATTTTTAAATTTTATTAACATCAATTTATCTTATTTATTTTGGGATTGTCTAATGAGCCTTTTTTAAATGGGTTGGTTAGTTCTTTTTCTTTAATTTTCATATTGTAATTTAGGCCACGTTTACATGAACGGCCTTTGCAGAACTATATTCGTAGTTATTATTTTATTATTATTATTAAGGGATAGTCTAACAAGCTTTTTAATGGATTATTTAGTTTTCCTTTTATTTTCCGCTGTGTAATTTACCTTTACGTGAACTGCCTTCATAGAACTATATTCATAGTTTTTATAATTTTAAAAAAAGGAGAGTCCTCGTGTGGTTTTTTTTTTAGTAACATATGATAATCTATTTAAAGATCATCTTGAGTGGCGAGGACGGTGCGCAAGTTTTAATAATAATAATAATAATAATAATAATAATAATAATAATGCTATTTGCTTTACGTCCCACTAACTACTTTTACGGTTTTTGGAGACGTCGAGGTGCCGGAATTTAGTCCTGCAGGAGTTCTTTCACGTGCTGGTAAATCTACCGATACGAAGCTGATGTATTTGAGCACCTTCAAATACCACCGGACTGAGCCAGGATCGAACCTGCCAAGTTGGGGTCAGAAGACTAGTGCCTCAACCGTCTGAGCCATTCAGCCCGGCAACGTAAGTTTTGGGGAAATTACTACAGATAAGAATATCCTAGCCTACATTCCAGACATTTAAGTCAAAGATTACCTCCTGTGGACTTCATTAAGTGTTAATGTAAAAAGTGTAAATGTTGTCCAGATGTTAAGCAGGGTGAATAGAGAGGAATTTTTAAAAATTGTATGTTCATTCAGGTTTGTTTTTGTTATCTTTCTTGCAATGTTAGTTTAGATTGCTTCTTTTATATTCAAAGATTTACTTTTATTTTTGATGTGCAAGATTTTTAGATCTATGCTGATGTCTGTAAAATGGTTGTGAACTGTCGTATATGTGCTCTCCGAAGGCTGAATGTCCATTGTATCTTATCGCATTTTTGTGTTCTTTGTATCTTGTTTAAAAATTACATCTTGTTTGCCATTATGAGTGGCACTGCAGTTAGGTTCCTGGCACTTGACTTCATAGACTCCTGACTTGGAGAACGGGTCTTTTTTGTTCTGGTTGCATTTTCTAATGTGTTTCTGTAGTGTGTTGTTCGTCCTAAGGATAATATTAGACCTTGTTTTTAGAAAATGTGAACTATTTTGTATGTGTTCTTGTTAACATAGTTGAGAACAATGTATTTATCCCTTTCCTGTGTGGCTTTTCTGGAGCTTTTCTTTTGTTTATTTAATAGTTTCTCTACTATGCCCGGATGTTGGTTTTCTTTTGCAATTTTTAAAATTATTTTATTTCTCTTCTTTGAAATCCATTGTGTTTATTGGTATAGAAATATTTCTATGTATCATTGTATTCAGTCCTGCTACTTTGTGTGTTTAAGGGTAGTTCATTTCGTTGTCAGTGGTGTGTGACGTCTGAGTGGGCTTTCTGTGTACTTTGTATGATGGGTTGTCATTATTCCTACTGATTGTGATGTTTAAAAAGTTAATTTTCTTGCTAATTTCTGGTTCCATTGTGAACTTGATTGAATTGTATAAAGAATTCAGTTTAATAATCGTTGCACATTTGTGACATCGTTGTCATATGTCATCTACGAATCTGCTCCAGTTTAAGATTCCTTTAGAATGCTGGTCGGTTAAGAAAATGTTTTCTAATTTATTTAGAAAAATGTTATAACAGGTGATAATTTTGAGCACATGGCCAACCCTTCTTTTTGACAATAGATTTTGTCATTGAAGGTAAAGCAATTTTGGTTTAATGCTGTTTTAAGAAGGTTAACTATTTTGTTTCTTGTAGTAAAGTATTTTCCTTTAGATGGTTTTCTGTAATTTTAATGGACTCATTAAAGAGCACCAGTAGTGACTTTCACAATATAAAAGTTAGCATTTGTTTTTCATTGCAAAACTCACGACAGATGACGCTAACATGCAAGTTGAAATTCAACTGCAAGATGTCTTACCACAAGCAAGATCCCTACACTGTATGGATGCTGACGCAGAATGCCACCCAACAGTTCGGAAGGAAACTAAAATTCGTTACCTTCAGTATTAATAGGGGAGAAAGAGTTGGATTGGTCCCTTAGTAACTGCACTTAACATGTCATCTACTGTAGTACCAATAGTAAGTAACCTTTAGAATTCAATTAATATGGGATAATCACAATCTCACAAACCTAAGGAAAGTAGAAAAAGTTAAAGCCAGGTGTGTGGTATGACACTCAATACCATTTGAAGGACTGCATAAACCAAACTCATCCTCTCGGTTATTACGCCAGAGACCCAAGTGAGACTTAGCAGGAAACCACATGATTAGACCCTACATGTGTTTTTCCATGTTCTGCAAGTTTTGGAACTTCCTCAAAAAAGTTTAAAGTAGCACACAGTTCCATTTTCAGTCTGTCTGAAATGAACGTGTTTCAGTAAACACACATTCTGTGCCCTAGCAATCAGCTGTTTAGAGGTGCATAGCAACAGCATAACACGAGCACTCACAAGTTCTATTTGTTCTGTTACCTCAGATTTTAATGATTAGCCTACAGTAATCTTACTGAATTGTCAGCTTTTGTTGCAAAGTAATGTCATATAGTGCAAGCATCCATTTAGTTGAAGTGAAGAACAACATTAATTAAAATAACAAAATGTTGTGCAAATGTAAAAATGATGAAGGGCCTAGTGACTGCGAAGAAAAACATTCTGAAGCAAATCAACATTACCTAAAGCAGTATACGGAAGGTATTTTATGTCTAGGACCATGGAAGTTTTCACTGAAGGATGTGTTCTGTCTGTAAAACATGCAAAAGTGATTTTTCAGTTAAACTTGGAAGCCTCGATGACACGAGGATTATGGATGCATCGAACGGTATTGCAAGGCACTCTAGTATTTTTTTAATTAAAAAAAAATTTATAGAAGAAATGATATTAGTGTTATATGGACTGAAAGTTTTAGACTACATCTGTAATTTTGGTCCGATGAGCATTAGTAAAAGTTTAAAAGTGAAGATAATTTCTAGAAAACACGTGGTGACGACAGTGTTAAATACCTCATTTTAAAGATGAAGTAATAACCTACCTTGTAACAATATTCTGACCTCGGCATGCAATAGAGATACTAATATCTCCATGCCATGTAGCTAACAATGAAGTGTAGCTGTGGACTCTGGTATAGTCGTGAGTTTTGCAAGTGTATGTATGTTTAGTCATCAGCCCGAAGGCTGGTTGGATCCTCAACAGCTCCGCCATCAGCTGTCATAGATGGCCTAGGCATCACTGAAGAGGCGTACTAGGGAAATGAGGAGTGAGGTAGTTTCCCATTGCTTTCCTCACTGAACCAGAAGTTGCTATTACATATCAGTCTGCCAAGCCCACTGAAATGCTTGCACCAACCGACCCTATGAGCAATATCTTCACACCATTCATAGCAGGGACTGGCTGCAGAAGAAATGGCATTACTAGCATCACTCATACCTCAGTCACTTTCATTTTGTCAAAGCTAAGGATAAAGCTGAGACAGATCAATGAAAGTAACAAAATTGCTCTAGCCTATACCAGAAGACATCGTGCACTGTAAACACTAGGTCCTGCCAGCAAAGGCAAATATACAGCAAAAAATGAAATCAAATAGCAAATCTTCAAGCATACAGGAAACTATAAGCAACCGTTAGAGAAAATTGTGGTGTGAAAAAGTGAATAGCTTCAAATGCCCAGAAATTCATTCTAGAGAATAGAACGGCTGTCAAAAATTCTACAAGTCCAAAATTACTAATATCGAGCGTCAAAAGGCACATTGGGAGCATTTCAAAATAAGGCAGCCACATCATGAGGAGAGTTCCACGCCGAGCACATCTGCCCCAGTGGTGAAAAAATGTCAACCCCGTCTGGTATTAGTTGTATTTTTTATTGTGACTGTATCACATGGTACTATTCTACACTGAAAATTGCGACCGTGACCCAGACAGCCCCGTTCAATTTATTTTGATTGGATGTAGCCTTCCCTTGTCTGTAGCAGACGCTGTTTATTATGGGCCACCTTTGAAGTTTTTCATCTCTGAATTCAAATCTTTTGTTGGTGTTGGCAAGTTCCCTTCAGATATAAGTTTTATGGAAATTTACTATTCCGTCTTGTGTGGAATGTGATTCGTAAGTTGTCAAAAATCTTGTAAGAAAATCTAGTGCCGGGCTGAGTGGCTCAGACGGATAAGGCACTGGCCTTCTAACCCCAGCTTGGCAGGTTCGATCCTGGCTCAGTCCGGTAGTATTTGAAGGTGCTCAAATACGACAGCCCCGTGTCGGTAGATTTACTGTCACGTGAAAGAACTCCTGCGGGACTAAATTCCGGCACCTCGGCGTATCCGAAGACCTTAAAAAAGTAAGTTAGTGGGACGTAAAGCAAATAACATTATTATTATTATTATTATTATTATTATTATTATTATTATAAAAATCTAGTTGTTGCTTTTGGTTTTGTCAAATGTCTGACACTTTGTGCATTGACACACCCACCTCACTGGCGTTGCCTGTCATTCTCCCCTGGCATCACTGAGCATATCCATGATATTTAGCTTCATTCACAACATGCATTGTTACCATAACTGGGCCGTTGTCCTCGTACACCTCGAAGTCTCCGAAGCACTGTGATAGTATTGAATCGGAAGAAGAATTCAAACGTTGTGGGTTTTGTTACCACCAGTGGCCTGTTGCCTGTTCTTGTTCTGTACTCAAAATCTCTCCGGCATGTACACTACCTAATGGCTGAAAGTTTAATTCAAGCACTATAATAATACTAGTAATAATTTGGTCACTTGGTTAGAAAAATGATACTGGTAAATTCATCTTGTCCTTGACCTTTCACATCTTGCTTCACTGTAAATTAATTGTAATAATGCTGTGTATTTCATGTGTTAGGAGACACCAGGTGGTTTAACATGACAACAAATGTCCTGGCAAGGTCCTTGAAAGCTGGGTTCAGTCTCTCTGACTCAGTCTTAAGCCAACTGGTCTCGCTGTAAATTATAGCATATTGCTCATCTCATTTCATGAGATTGTTTACTAGATTTGTGTCTCAACCAAGCGAGTTGGCAACTGTGAGATAGTGGGTTCGAACTCCACTGTCGGCAGCCCTGAAGATGGTTTTCTGTGGTTTCCCATTTTCACAGCAGACAGACTGTACCTTAATTAAGGCCACGGCCACTCCATTCCCACTCCTAGCCCTTTCCTATCTCATCATCACCATAAGACCTATCTGCATTGGTGCAAAATATAGGAAATTGAAGAAAATTAATAATGAAGATTATTGGTTTAGCATCTCATAACTAGAATGGATTTCGGGAGATGGCGAAGGTGTCAGAAATTTTATCTTGTGGAAGGTCTTTATTCATCCTGGTATATGTACTCACACAAGGCTGACAGTAGTACGCCTTCAAATACCACTGTAAAGCACTTGTTTTAAGAATTAACCTGGGAGAAGGTTGCATATAATAAATTTCATTGTGATTCCGTATTGACAATTTCGAATGGAGTATAAAAATGGTAATATCATTATCCACCTAGTCAGTACCACCACATTTATTTACAGTTTTAAAATTACAAAAACGTTACATAATTATAATTAGGACATGTTTCGACGTCCTTAGGCCATCTTCAGATATACCTGCTGTAGCCAGATGGGTATTGCCTTTGCTGATTGATTGAACTACAGAGGCCCCTGGTCAGAGAGGGTGGCATTCGAGGAGGAGGATTTTCAGCATGGCCAGGAATAAACCTTTTAAACCTGTTCATGGTGGTCCTCCGCCCAAATCTTTATTAGACTCCCTCAGTGGGGCAACCCCCTGGGAACAAGTGCAGCGTGCGAGTTTGGGATCCAGCTTCCATAGGTTCCTGGTGACTACCAGAACTGATGGTCAAGACTTTAAGCTGGTTAAATCGATTCTCTTCAGTCGACATATTTAAGTTGTGTACGGCGAACTTGAGGATCTCAAGAAAATGCGCAATGATAGTTTGCTCCTCAAGAGCAGCACTGCACTCCAAGCAGAGCGGTTGCTAAGTGCGACTACTTTGGCTAAATTCCTGTGAAATTGGGAGAGCATGAAAACTTGAAACTGATCCGTGGTATTATATTCCACCGCAAGTTGATCCTGAACACTGATGATGAGTTGATGGAAGAACCGTGGCACCAGACATGTCCGGCGCATTATGCACGAAGCCAGCGGTGAAGACGTTGCCACATTGTCTCGTTCCAGCTGTAAGTGTTACCAGGGAAAGTCAGGGTAACAAACTATCGTTGTGATGCGAGATCATACATCCTGCCTACAAAGCGGTGCTATTAATGTCAAAGGTTCTGATCCATGGTATCTCATTATTTGAATCGGTCTGTGTGTGGTACACGTGAAAAAGAAACTCATGCCTCGGAACAGTGCATACTTCCAAACAGGTGCACTAACTGCCCTGGTCTTCATTCTCCTCGAGATAGAAATTGTCTAGTTTATCTCAGTGAGAAGAAGATCCAGGAGATCGAGCCATTGGATGGTCTTTCATGCTAGGAAGTGCACCGGAAGTTTAATTCCATGAATGCTCCTGCCAAGACATTAGATTTCAGCGTGATTGCACAGAACCTGTCAGGTTCGTCATTCCTTCTAGCAGCACGTGAGAAAGTTGCTATGCCCAAGATGGCAGTTGCTCCTGTGAGAAACACTGCAAAAGGTAAAAGCTGGCACAGTAAGAGGGGGGAGGGGGGGTGCAAGTCTCCCTCCCCCACAAAGGTGGTGAAAGCTGTGCCCAAGCAGGCAGAGGCAGCATCATTGACCTGGCCTGGGAATCTTCCTCCCAGTCCCTCTAAAAAAAAAAAAAAAAAAGAGGCAGAGAAGAACGACGTTCTTACTAGGCACTCCCCCACCTCTCCTGAATAGGAGAAAACCCCTCTCCCCTCCTCGGAAAAAATAATGCTCAAAGGGTACATCACCTTGCCTGGTGATTATCTGTTCAAATGATTAAGATATTTAATAGTCAAAGTTTTCTGTACATACAGTATAGTCAGTGAAATTAGATCACTAAGGCCCGTATTCACCAACGTCAGTTACTTCTGTTGTTATCGTAGATTTACAAACCTCGGATAACGCCCCCTTCCGTAGTCACCACAGAATTTATTATCTCGGTTTACCAAAACTAAGTTTTTGTTTCAGTGAGTTTGAACTGCAAATTTTTCATACTGACGCACAAAAAACAAATGACTGCGTGCTGCTGCCACTGTCAAAATGTAAACAAGTTTTTGATTCCATTCGGGGTTTGCAAATGATTTGCATAAATTATGTTGGCTATTGAGCAGAAACTTTCCAAGTGAGTGAAATGTTATTGAATTGGGTGACAGAAAGCATTAACAGCATAGAGAATAAGAAAACAAATTTTTTTTTTTTTGCTGTGGGCTTTACGTCGCACCGACACAGATAGGTCTTATGGCGACGATGGGATAGGAAAGGCCTAGGAGTTGGAAGGAAGCGGCCGTGGCCTTAATTAAGGTACAGCCCCAGCATTTGTCTGGTGTGAAAATGGGAAACCACGGAAAACCATTTTCAGGGCTGCCGATAGTGGGATTCGAACCTACTATCTCCCGGATGCAAGCTCACAGCCGCGCGCCTCTACACGCACGGTCAACTCGCCCGGTAGAAAAAAAATTATAACCTACACATTATATATTTCACTAAATATATAAGGCAGTATCCTGAAGTCTTCATTTAAAAGTCACCCAGTCGTGTATCGTACAAGATATAAGCTGTAATCGAGAATTCATTTTAGGCCTACCTACATGTTGGGAATTCCAGGTTATGTTCGATCATGGATAACACTGACAGTGTCAAAGCTTTAGATAACCTAAAATGTGTCTGGAAATCAGTGTTGTCATAGTCCTCAAAATCTGTCCAACGTTCTTTTATCCACCTAGGACATTTATTAATTACATAATCTTGATTATATTACTCCTCACAGTGATTTTCTCTCGCAATTAGATATTCCAGCTGTCTACGAGCAGCCATGTTGGAAGGCTATTATCTTAGATTTCCTATTTTACCGGCCAATCATTCTCCGCTAAAATTTTAAACCGAGATAATACCCATTATCTGGGATAATGTTGTTGGCGAGTACAAACTTAACTGATATCTCGGTTTACGAAGCGTTAAACTAAGATAAAAGCTTTTGCTCACGTTGGTGAATACGGGCCTTAAACATATCAGAGTAGTACATGTTTCGTCTCGTGATGTGGGACATCTTCAGCTACATATAATGTGTTGAATAATTTATGCATAATTTTAAATTTAATTTCTAATTAATTTAATTACTTTTTAATTATGCATAAATTATTCAACATTACACAAGGATTGCAGAAAGTCATTGCGACTGCTTTTTTTTCTTGCAGATATGTAAGTGGATCACAAACTGCTATTTGTAGCATGGAAGCTATGCAGGCATAGTGTGTATTTACAACAACAGATGGCTCTATGATTGCTCATAGTAGCACAGGACGCACTGTGAAATCAGTTTTATGGTGAGTGTCGTGCGGGATGGAAGTAATCCGTGTTGAGAAGGACACATACATCAAAATAGCCATTCTCCAGGAGAGAATGACAGTGAATTAGTAGACGTCCTTGGGAATAATGCCTTCCCATACCGTACAGTAGTGTGGTAGGTAGGGGAGTTTCAGCAAGGATGTGTGGCAACCGGTAATCAGCAACTCTTGGGACAACCTGTTAGTGTGCGAATCAATGTGGCACAAGTGATCATGAAGCAACTCCTGGCGGAAGACAGATGAACGCTATTGGAGTTAGAGAGGGCAAGTGGCATCGCGAAACCCATCGTCCACAGGATATTGCGGACAGAGCTGCATCTTCGCAAAATTGCATTGCGGTTGGGTATCTCATGCACTGACGGAAGTTCAACGGTAGATCCGATGTGCAACATGCTCCGGCCATCTAGCACACAGGCATCAGGAGGTGTGCTTGGCTGTTATTATTTCGTACCATGAAACCAGTATAGTCTTGTACACTACCATAATAAATATGTGAGGCACAGTGTTCGCATGTTCATTGTCCACATATGTAGTACCCACCTCATCCTTTCGTCTGTATATGTCGCATTTTCCAACCGGGCTTGTATCTGCAAAAAAGAAAATGGTTGCAATTAATTTTTGCTTCAACCCTCATATGTAGCTGAAGATATTCTGCATCAAGGGACAAAACATGTACAGGGTACGGCAGAAATACCTGACGTATTTCAAATGTAAATAACTCGGCAACGCAACAAGTCATTTTAAGATTTATTGCACAGTTGGAAAGAGTAGTGTTTGCCATTTGCATCACATACACACTAGGTTTTGTCCCCGTACTAGGTCTGCCGGTGAACAAGACACCCCAGGGGTGCTCAGTTCGACAGGACTGCTGACTTAATAAATGCAAGTGGCAGGATTGACTTAAGGTTCGGAAAATAAGAATGTTTTAAGTATAGAGAACATATCACACTTTTATTCAATTAAAATAAAATTTTTGCCATCCTGACATCTATGATGATGAAAATGATCGCTACATTACGTTAATTTACTACTGATCTTGATGTGACAAAAAAAAAAAAAAAAAATGGGATGGTACATGTAACTTGGTTTTCCCTACTATTCTAACAGAGTGTTGAATATAACATTATCTTTTTCTGTTTGAAAATATTCATTTAGTAATTTAAACTTTAATATATTTGAAAAATGAGTCCTTGCGCAGAATTCCTCGAACAATCTGGAAAAATGCATTAAATTTTAATGAAGTGTATAAGAGAAAATATCCTAGATTAGCAAGTTGACTTTGACAAAATATTAGTGAAATTCTGTTCATCAAAATTTTATTTACATCTAAATGAAAATTTGAATTTGCCTTTGTTTTCTGAAAGTTAATTCGAGACGTCGAGTATATCTGTTCACGTCTTCCCACTTATCTCCTCGTGAGAAATAACAACAGAACTTATTATCGCTTGGTCATTATAAGAACAAAAATAAGCATCATGACTCCTCAGAAAAATCAATAAATAGAAAATATATATTTCCTCAACGTGGAAATCCTGTCCCCACAATGAATTAACACCATCAAAGTGTCACACATCACCACAACACAAATGCACAGAAAATAAATGTCTTAACACTAGAAAATCTACTAAATCTACGACTAGCTACTGAAAAATGCCAAAGAAAGAAATATCTACAATATCTACACGTCACATTCGGGTATTAATTAGTATCACCACTCTCCCATTAGTTCATTTCAAAATATTAAAAGGTAAAGTCTCCACGTGAGTACGAAATATGACATCGAAAAGTGAGCTCGCCTGGTTCCGAACTGTAACCGTATTAGGATATTCAATTTTCCAGACCTAAGGTCCTCCAAGATGATTTACACGTACCTTAAACTTAGAATTACTGACTTTCATGAGCATTATTAGGATATTATCCTGAATTATGGAGTACATCGATCAACATGGACTTATCCTTATCATCAAAAGACATTACTACATTGACTACACCTCGTATAATCTCGAAGATTCAGTATTTCCATAATACCATGATCAACATCATGTATAAAAACATCACTACATTAACACGCTAAAATTCAATATCACAAAGACTCATATCGCACGTACCAATTCCACATAAATTACACGTACAGTACATCATTATAATGACGACAATAACTCAGCGTAACCACTTATCACGCAATGTGTAGTCAGGAAAATTATAAGAACCTGTTATCGTCCCAAAACAAGTCTTATCCTCATTAAATTTGTCTCGATTAATCCATTAGTAATCATATACCACAACACATGTACTCTAAATAAATCCCTACTCTCAATTTGGAATTAATATCCTGATGACATGCTATCGTAACCACGAGGTACGAGTAAAAGTCCAATTTATCATGAAAATGTTAAAAATATTGGGAAAATATCACCTCGGTAAATTCATCTAACACAGATTAACTCGCTATCATAATGAAATTTGTACTATGAGAAAGGATGGTTCTGATAACACATGGATAACTTCAACTGATCCATCATCTTCGAACTCAACAACACGTGGTCATGAATCGAGCAAGTATGCAAATTAAGCTACAATTCCTATCTCACACGTAAGAAATAACCAGTGAAATACCGTGAAAAATAAATCAACTAGATATTATAGACCAAATCTGAAGAAAGATTAAGAGTAGAAATAGAGCTACATAGAACAGATATAAATGAGACATTGTCGACTTAACTTATTTTGTTGTTTTCATGTCGAAGTTCTGGGGTCCTCAATCACACATTCTAAGGCTGAAGTCCTTGCATTTTCCTGCTGCCGACGCTGGTCGATGGGCTTAGAATCTCGTGATGGAATGTGTGGAGTCTCTGGCACGAACTTCTATCTTCTGGCGATGATAATGTAGAGGTCCTCTTCCACGTTTACACTCTCGGAAGATTGCTGAAACTTGTACCAAATGAATTAAGAGAAATTCTAAGCACACTTGCAATTTATGATGAAAACGTACATTTAGGATTTATCTGCTATTTCGACGTCTGTTTGTTGCACTAATTTAGGTCGTGGGTTTGCATGATCCGAAGAAAGCGTCCAACACAGGAATGAGTCCAATATCCCTGATGATAGTGTCCCCACTGATGTTCTGCGTTGAAATCCAGCTAGCGAAGTGAATGAAGTGACTGCAGTGAGTAAACCATGAATATGTGAGAGCTTGTACTCTTACGACTTGCCTTAAATATCGCCGCGTAGCACTCGTAGGAAGTGAAGTCAATTCAAGTACTGAATTCTTATGGGGTTTGATTAAATAATTTCACCTTAATTTCTGCTGAAATACCATTGAAATTAAGTAAAAATTCAGTTATTAATTTTTATAATTCACACGTGACATTATTAACACAGTCCAGTCAAATATCGTTCATGTGTACCTTCTTAATTATGTATATCACGCCACCAAAGATATTATAAACATTTCCTTTATTATAAATCAATGTGATTGCAGACGAACATATTCTGGCTATTTTCATCTCTCGCCCGCTTTTATTTTTATTTTTTTATTTCCAGTCAGCCAGCTACCCCTCCGAGTCAGAAACAGGTTATCACCTGGCCAAGGCCACGCGCGCCATGCCGACAAAGCTAGCCCAGTAACACACTGACCCATATTCACTCAACCGAGACCTGTATACGGTCACAGTTTTGAAAATAATGTCATCCAAATGCCAATCGTCCTGTTTGATGCACCTCTGAAGCCTCTCCCGCATGTCTCCTGGTATTGCCTCGATTTCTTCACAGATGGCAGCTTTCAGGTCATGTAGTGTTCACGGCTTATGTTGGAAGGTGCGATCCTTCAAGTATCCCCAGAGAAAGAAATCGCACGGGGCGAGGTCAGGGGAACAGGCTGGCCACGGAACGTCACCCCGTAAGGTGATGAGACGTCCTGGAAACATTTCTCTGGGGAGATCCATCGACGCCCTGGCTGTGTGTGCAGTGGCACCATCTTGTTGGAACCACACAGCAGGTTACCTAAGGCAGTGAATGTCGGCTGCAGGAACTTGCGTAACAGCTGTACGTAACGATCTGATGTTACTATTACAGTTCTGTCCTCTTCAAAAAAGTAAGGTCCAACAATTCCAAAATAAGCATCAGCGCACCAAACAGTAACACGCTAACATGCTCACTGTGGAGAGGTCGCTTATGGATCTGTTGAGGATTGGTTGCGGACCAGTACCAAAAATTTTGTTTATTAACGTAGCCTGAAAAATGAATGTGCACTTAATCACTTGTCAGGACGCTGGTGTCATCTGCTACAGTTTCCAGGATAGTCTCACAACACACTCTGTAATTGGCCCAATCACATTCACTGAGTTTCTGAACACCCACCATTTTGTACGGATGGAACTTCATGTCTGCGTGTAAAATCCTCCTTACGGTGCGATCCGAGAGTCCCAGAGCACGTGAATGCCTATGCACCGAACGTTGAAGAGATTGCGTGACGGCGTGTCTCACTGCACGGATGGTCTCTGGTGTTCGGACACTACGAGGCCTACCAGGCAGCTTTGTTTTCACACTCGAACCACTTTTTCTCAAACTCTTCACCCATAACAGAATGGTGTTCCTGCTCAGATCTTTCTCATGTCAACCTAAGCCAATGTGTCTGCGAAACAAATGCTGTGTTGTGGTAAGAGTCGGCATTTTTTAAATAACTCTCAATCGCAAAACCTGGGTGTTCACCACTCCACGCCATGCTAGCGACTGGCTGGCTGGCTGGCTGGCTGGCTGACTGACTAGCCGGACAAAACGATGCAAGTGTTCTTCAAGGCCAAGGCTAAGATTACGCGCACCACGACAATAACACCTGTTTGAAAGTTGTGGCCAATATGACCTTTAGTTCGCTCTAAACTACTGTATGTGACATAAATGGCAAACTCTGCTCTTTTAAACTGCGCAGCAAAATTGTGAATGGCTTGTTGCGTTGCCGAGTTATTTACGTCTGAAATTCGACAGGTATTTCTGCCGCACCCTGTATTATTCTCATATGTTTGAGTGATCTAATTTCACTGATTATATGCATTGAAAAGATGGACTATTACATCTCTTAATCATATGAATAGTTGACGTCAATCTGGAATCAAATTATGAAGTATATTTTACGTAGAGCAATCGTCTCAATCTTCGGATGGTGATGTCAGTGTAGGCTAAGTAGCATCTCACCGCTTAGTACCTAACACTTTTCTAAGAAGTCCACAATATGGCACTATTACAGTGGAATTGTAATGGTTATGACAGGCATCTTGCTGAGCTGTGCCAGGTAATCGGTCAGTTTGCGGTGAGTATAGTCTATTCAAGAAACCAATCTCAGACCAGGACATCATATGGTCATGAAAATTTTTAGATTATACGAGACAGAACAGGATTATGCTAACTGAGCTTCCAGTGGTGTTGGTATTTTTTGCAGTTTTGAATTCTGCTGGTATATGTTCAAGATATTTACAGAAAATTCCTGGATCCATTTCCTACTGTTTTTTTTTTTCCTAGGTGTAGGCCTATTTTGAATTCTGGAAATATGCCATCCAGGTCGGCTGCTTTTTCTGATTTCAGGAATCTGATTGCTTTATCTTATTTACTGTTTGTGAACAGCGGAGTAGCAGGGAATCTTAGTTGGCCATTGGCCAGGCTGAGACGGTTGAGACGCTGACCTTCTGACACCAACTTGACAGGTTCGATCCTGGCTCAGTCCGGTGGTGTTGAAGGTGCTCAAATTTGCCAGCCTCATGTCGGTAGATTTACTGGCATGTAAAAGAACTCCTGCAGGACTAAATTCTGGCACCTAAGCATCTCTGAAAACCATAAAAGTAGTTAGTGGGACATAAAGCCAATGTTATTATTATTATTATTATTATTATTATTATTATTATTATTATTATTATTATTATTATTATTATTATTATTATTATTATTATTATTATTATTATTATTATTTGTTCATTGATTGTTTGAAGACTGTTTTGATGAGTAGCGTTAAGTGGGTCATTTACAGACCATTGTTTAATGAGTTGTTCTGTATACTATATATTTTTTTTCACGTCTGCTAATTTTGATGATGCTGCACCACGTTTTAAGAGGAGTGACCATCCTTTATGGGTAGAGTGAGTAAAATTAAGTCTCCATTTGAATATGCTACTTTTCTTTTCTCTGGTCATTCAGGGATTGTAAATGCTGGTTGTCCAAAACAGGATCTCCATTTTTCTTCATAAATCTTTACCAGTTGTTTGACTTCCTTGTTCCACCATGGTAGGTATTTTTTTCTGTTCCCATGGGGATATTGGGTTTGGCTGCCCTAATTATGCTGCTGCAAACAAAGCAATTGAAATTCACCAGTTTTGGAGGAATCCCGTGAAGGGAGTATTTTATCCTGTGTGACTGGTTGACTTTCCATCTAGCTTTCTGCACGAGTTTGATCAGTGGGTTTTATATGCTGCCCTTTAAGACAATTGGATGGTGCTGGCTTCATGGTAAATGTTGTATAATTTTTGTATGAGGTACAAGGATACAGTTGGCATGTATTGTTGGAAAAGAGGTCCATCACACACTACATGCTGTAATCTTTCACTTATAAAGCTCTGGAGGGCTTATCTATGTGAACAGGACTATAAAACAATTACTTACTTGAAGCGCACATCCATTGTAGATCCTCACACAAGCACTCTCCATCTCACAATGCAAAAATTCCACCAGTTGAAAACTAGAGTATAATACATAGGGCATTCTTGGTTGTCACATGCACGTACATCAAACTGTTAGTAGATTAAACAAATAGGATTTGAAAATATGCAGTATTATATAAGGCTGTATAAGGCTGCATGATCATTTGATCATGCACAGCGTTAATGGGTTAAAGAGCTTACTGATGGAGAAGCTTGCTAGAATTATGGCTTTCTTGTTGAACTTAGGTTCGATTAACTTCTTCTGTTGCTTTTGCAGATGATTTTGCTGCAATAGCAAGGAATGAACATGGTATTCAAATGTTGTTCACTTAGCAGAAAATAACGTTGCTTCCATTGGACTCAAAATAGTCCACAAGAAAGTAAGTATTTTTACCAAAAGCCGTATTATCAGTCCTCTAGAAATTACTTCTCTATGTGGTTGAAAATATATTTCTTTAACCAGCAAATAGCAAATAGGTGTTGATTTTAATGAAGTATGAGATGAGTAGGCCTATTCTGTGATTAGCACATTGCATAAAAAGTAACCAAACTGGTTAAATCTCCATTATTGAAACCCGACCAAAATTGAATAGATACATTTATCCTGGTCTTGTTTATCCTCTACATTGACCATCTCTTCATAAGGTTAGATCCAGGTTTCTAGGATATATTGATGAGCTTAGCAAAGGAGCCACCTTGGAAATAAGTGAATTTCCACATGACTGCCCTGCTGTATGCCCCCCAATAAGTTTTGTGGTTTATGGCTGATGAGAGCTAGTTGGAAAACATACATTCATCCTTTTAGTGTCCTCAATTCCCTACTTCATGTTGATCATGAACACCTACAGTGCATGAAAGACTGAGTGAACCTTAGCACTTGCAAAATTAAATATCAATTGTGATGTAGCCAATAAATGAACAGATCGTTGCTTAAGAAGAGAATTGTGGAATCAGGCTTTTCAGTCTTGGGCTGGGCACACGTTGAGAGGTAAAGTGTATGCTAACTTTCTTAAGGTTAACTCTTGGGTTGCCGGGCTGAGTGGCTCAGACGGTTAAGGCGCTGACCTTCTAACCCCAACTTGGCAGGTTCGATCCTGGCTCAGTCCGGTGGTATTTGAAGGTGCTCAAATACGACAGCCCCGTGTCGTTAGATTTACGGGCACATAAAAGAACTCCTACGGGACTAAATTCCGGCACCTCGGCGTCTCCGAAGACCTTAAAAAGTAGTTAGCGGGACATAAAGCAAATAACATTATTAACTCTTGGGTTACCACAGGATAGAGGATGGTTGCCTAGTTGTACTTCTTCTTAAAATAATAATCACCACCAATCACTTACCGCAGGATAGGGCTATCAGCTTCTAAATGGACCAGTGCCCTACGAATGTTCAGCAACATTTCAGCAGTGCCCACCCGGGAGATGCAGTACCACATCCCGTGTTGGTTTTCATGTTGCATAGAACGTATATTAGGATTGGGCCTGAAAGGTGACCTACTTACCAACACAAGACACCACAGAGAGAGGACTGTGCTGGCCACAGATCTAAGTCTTTAAAATGGAAAGCATACAAGCTGAAGGGTCCATGAGGAGGGTAGAGCAATCGTACGATTTGAGGGAGATCTAAACCAGACTGATGAGGTGGATAAGGTAAATGGCACTACAATATATGGGAAGACAAATAGAAATTAATGGGTTTACTTTTTTAAATTTACGTGGAATTCGGATTACTCTAAATTCTTTAACGAGTGTTTCTCATAGGAATTATTAACGATTCTCTCAGTATTCTAAATCGTCTCTAGTTAAACTGAATCAATTGAACTTCCAATTTTGATGTTTGATTTGTATGAATTTTGGGTATTCCCAATATTCTTATGTAATCTCATATTCTGCTATTGTGAATACATTATTTTTATTTTTAGCTAGAGTAAAAAATTACAGTTATTCCTTCAAGATCCCTATGATCACTCATTTTGTATGAGCTGATGCCATTTCCATGGGTGAAAGTATTGAAAATGAAGTTCAAATATCACCATTTCAGAGATTGTATTGATCTTCAAAGAGCAATGAACAAAGAAGACTGAACATGATTTATATGTGTTGATGCATAGAGAGCCAGTTGTGCAGTGAGTACTGTTGTCCTTGTAAACATTACAAGTGAGTCAAGCGTGGTGTACCACCTTTCAAGGGTAGAACGGCTATTACGGATGTAAATACAGGTGGCCTACGGCCTTCCAGGGTTATGTGAAGTCTGTCACAATGTGTTATATCAGTTGAATGCCCAGTGTGAAAGTGAGGTTGGGATTCGTCTGTGGGTTTACCTTGCAATGGTTGAACATTTATTCTTAAAGGATCTCTTTTCCCCTAAATCGCCATTGTGGACTGTCTTGAGATCTACCCGAGTAGTTGGGCTCAGACATCAAATAGTGTAGCACTTACTGAAACATTATTTTAACCTGTTACTTGACGGTACAGAAATGACACGGGCAGTAGCTGGTATGTTGGAAATATGCATTCCTGCAGCATATTGTGACCATTGATGAAATCTAGGCATGGGCACAATTACTTGAATTAAAGCAACAGTAGAATAAATGGCACTTCCCAGTAATGCTACCTCCGAAGAAAATTTGCCAAGAACTTATCAAGATGAAAGTTATGTTGATTGTAATGCACATCATTGGCTGTACTGTACACCTAGATGAATCTGTCAACGCAGTGTACTATCTGTGTTGCCTTGAGCTGCGCAAAGATCCACACTTCCTGTGGGGAAAATTCCCCTTAAATCTTGCCCAACAGTGCTCCTTCCCTTGTAACTCAAGCAGTGACTACCATGTTGAACAGGTGGGTGGTCTCTGACATGAAACCTTGTAATTTTGACTTGTTGACAAGTTTGAGTGAAAATTGCTCCAAGCAATGTGATCAGCAGAGACCATATTGCTGACTCCATCCAATGACTCCCACATGTTTGACAAATAGTCCAGAAATTTACTGATGATTATCTTGAAGGAATAAAATGTAATTTTGTAAGAGTTCAATGAATTCATTGAAACACTTATGTTGTCACTACTTTATTTATAACCCTTAACACTCTTAGTAGTGCACAGATTGTGGTATGAATTCTGACACATTTCAACATTTATAGGGTTTAAGAAAGAACCTGAAAACCTGCATCACTTCATGGAACATTACCTCTTTTATCTGTGAATTTTTTTCTTTTTGTTAGTGTTTTAAATGTTACACCGACTTGGTTAGGTCTTTTGGTGACAATGGGACAGGGAATGGGCTAGGAATGCAAAGGAAGCAACTGTGGTCTTACTTAAGGTACACACTGGGCGAGTTGGCCGTGTGGTTAGGGGCGTGCAGCTGTGAGCTTGCATCCGGAAGGTAGTTGGTTCGAACCCCACTGTCGGCAGCCCTGAAGATGGTTTTTCATGGTTTCCCATTTTCACACCAGGCTGTACCTTAAGGCCATGGCCTTCTCGCTCCTAGACCTTTCCCATCTCGTCGCCATAAGACCTATCTGTGTCGGTGCGACGTAAAGCAAATTGAAAAAGAAAATTAAGGTGGTGTGAAACCATGGTAAACCATCTTCAGGGCTGCTGTTGGTGGGGTTTGAACACACTATCTCCTGAATACATGTTTACAGCTACGTGACTCGAATTGCATAGCGTACTCGCTCGGTGTGTGAAGAAGAAAACTTCAATACAATATATCGTGTAAATAATATTACACTTCCTGTGGGGAAAATCCCCCTTAAATCTTGCCCGACGGTGCTACTTCCCTTGTGACTGAACCAGTGACTACCATGTTGAACAGGTCGATAGTCTCTGACATGAAACCTTGTAATTTTGACCTGTTTTCAAGGTTGTGTGAAAATTGCTTCAAGCAATGTTGATGAACTGTGCCAGAAATCATACCCACAATCTGTGCACTACTAAGAGCTTTGAGGGTTATAAATAAAGTCGTGGCAGCATAAGTATTTCAACGAATTCATTCAGCTGCTACAAAATTCCATTTTATTCCTTCAAGATAATCACCAGTAAAGTTATTTTGTTAGTGTTTTGATGTTACACAGACTTGGTTAGGTCTTTTGGTGATGATGGGACAGGAAAGGGCTAGGAATGCAAAGGAAGCAACTGTGGTCTTAATTAAGGTACACACCGGGGAGTTGATATATTGTATTGTCAATTTATTTCTTACGATTCACTTCAATATGGAACAAAACTGAAATTTATAGCTTATAACAGTGAGTGAAGTTTTATCTAAATTTTTCTTTTGTATCGCTATATCATTGTATACAGTAGTAACACTTGTTCGGCATTGATTTTCTTCACAATTAGTCATTTTATTTTTACAGGTACTTCCAGGAATTCCGTCAGAGTGAATTCTACTGCAAGCATCAGATAGATATCTTGACCAGTGGCAACGTTGCCCTCTCAGATATTCTCTACAACGAATCTGCTTTATTTTATTTCATGGAGGTAATCAACATTTTTTGAAACCAGATAGAATTGTAACTATCATCAAATTTCCAATATCTTCATCAATAGAGATATTTCAACAACACCTTTACAAATATGTATTCTATCACTGTAAAGCAAGTGAAGTTTTATCTAAATTTATGTACTAATTTGTTTTTTTATAACAATACTATATCATAGTATACAGGTAGTAACATTTGTTTGGCATTAATTTTATGTTACAAGTAACTAATCTCATATCTGTTCCATATTGAACATAACAATAAGTAAAATTATTTCAAGAATAAAATGTACTGTGTCCACCTATTCAACACAATTATATTCTGTAGTGATTAAATCCTACATGAATTACATATACTAATTAGGAACATGTTTTGCCTTATTTTGGGCATCTTCAGCCTAATAATAATAATCATAAGGTCAAGTCTTTAAACCAATTAAACATTAGAACTTAAAACTAAATACAATGGTCTTATGCTTAAAATTTTTTTTACAAAAAGTTGTGCTTTAGGTGATATATACATAGATTTACAATGTGTACATTAATTAAAACCCAGAATTTGTGACAGGGAAGCAATTAAAATTATCATACAATGACTAGAAATAGTCCAAAGCGTAAATCGGAACTTCTCCAACTGTATGGATGAATCATTAGGTTGATAGTTTATACAGTTATGTTCATTCAAAGGTGGTTATGGTCACCTATGTCGTAAGTACAGAGCTACAAAACCAGAACTGTGGTATAATGTCGATTTTTATGGGCTTGGATATCCTATTAGAAGGAGGCATGGTTGGATGGTAATATTTTAGGTTAAAAACGTGTATGCTGGAACATATTGTCAATATCATTCATTAGTCAGGTGCTCATCTGATAAAATGTTTCTTGGAATTTTGTGCCATTCTTGTCGGATTAATGTTCCCGTTGGTACATTGTTCTACCTTTGGGAGGATTTATGAGTATTGTCTGTAACTGAATAAGAGAAAAAAAAAATTAGAATGATGAATGTAGAGCCCACATAATAATTGTAAAGATGAAAATGTTATACCCCATAAATGTTCCGGTTGTGTCTGAACGACTAACTTTGTTACTTTTAGTGAAGTATTGATGCGGTAACAGAGTGGTGGAGCGTAGAAAGAAAAGGGGAGCGAGTTTTAACTTGTGTGCCTGTGTTATTGACGATACTTTTGTGATCCTCAATAAAGACATTACTAATTGTGACGATATATTAGTTTCACTAAACAAAATAGACCCTAATATGAACTTTACCAAAGATGATGTCAAAAATTCTTTAAATTTTTTAGATTTAACAGTTACGCGCTTGAATAACACTTTTGAATTTCAAATTTTTAGGAATCCTACTCATTCACCCATAACTATTAAAGATTCATCCTTGCATCCTAAGACCCAAAAACTAGCTGCCTATCATAGTCTAATATATAGGGCAGTAAAAATTCCTCTTTTGCCAAAAAGTTTGGAAATAGAACTGAATTATCTAAGACAGTTAGCTCAGTTCAATGGCTTTAAAATAAATATAATCAATTGGTTAATTAATAAGATCAAAATTAGGCTATCTTCCAACCTAGTCCCAGAGAAATCAAAAGAAAAATAGCTATGCCATGTTTACGTGTAACAGCCCGGCTATTCATCAAATCACTAATGTTTTAAAAAAACACGTCAACATAGTTTTCAGGACAGTAAATAATAACCAGAACATATTCCTAAACCACAATAAGGTCAATAATAATAATAACAACGTTTACTCAAGATCTGGTGTTTATAGGTTAAAGTATACACAGTGTGGGTTCACGTATCTCGGTCAGACAGGGAGAAGCTTTTACACATTGCATCTGGAACATTACAATGCTTCCAAACATAACAAGCATTCAGCCATGAGCCAGCATATGAGTGAAACGGGACATAAATTCACCTCAATAGAGAAAGATTTGACGATCGTTAGAAGCCTAGGTAAGGGGAAATTATTGAGTGAGACAGAAAACTTGTATATTTATTTAGAGCAAACTTATAATA
The DNA here is from genome assembly GCF_040414725.1 of Anabrus simplex. NCBI lineage: Eukaryota > Metazoa > Arthropoda > Insecta > Orthoptera > Tettigoniidae > Anabrus > Anabrus simplex. The sequence continues at coordinate 1,118,418,084 of NC_090266.1, read as the reverse complement.
AAAATAATAATCTTAGCGACGTCATTGACAACAAAAATCCGTTATATGAGGCAACTCCAAGGTTAATCCAGGCTGTAAATCAGAATGAAGTCCCCAGTATGTTTCAGTCACAGCATGCATGCACCCCAATTACCACGCATAAGTTAAAACTCACTCCTCTTTCCCCTCTACGCTCCGCCTCTCCGTTACCTCATCAATACTTCACTAGAAGTAACAAGGTTAGTTGTTCAGACACAACCGGAACAAGTGGATCCAGCTAACATGTGACTGGACATGCAAGTTCGTCCACATTTATGGGGTATAACACTTTCATCTTTACAATTATTATGTGGGCTCTACATTCATCATTCTAAATTCTTTTTTTCTCTTATTCAATTACAGACAATACTCATAAATCCTCCCAGAGGTAGAACAATGTAACAACGGGAACATTAATCCGACAAGAATGGCACAAAATTCCAAGAAACATTTTATCAGATGAGCACCTGACTAATGAATGATATTGACAATATGTTCCAATATACACATTTTTTAACCTCTAAAATATTACCATCCAACCATGCTTCTTTCTAATAGGATATCCAAGCCCATGAAGATCGACATTTTGCCACGGTTCCGGTTTTGTAGCTGTGTACTTACGACATAGGTGACCATAACCACCTTTGAATGGACACAACTGTATAAACTATCAACTTAATGATTCATCCATACAGTTGGAGAAGTTCCGATTTACGCTTTGGACTATTTCTAGTCATTGCTTCCTTGTCGTAAATTGTAAATCTACGTAAATATCACCTAAAGGAAAACTTTTTGTAAAAAAAATTTTAAGCATAAGATCATTGTATTTAGTTTCAAGTTCTAATGTTTAATTGGTTTAAAGACTTGGACTTAAGATTATTATTAGGCTGAAATTGGGCAAAACATGTTCCTAATCAGTATATGTAATTCATGTAGGATTTAATCACTACAGAATACAATTGTATTGAATAGGTGGACACAGTAAATTTTATTCTTGAAATAATTTTACTTATTCATTTTATGCTCGACAATGTATCGTTCTATCATTCCACCAGGGGTTTTCCTTCCATCCTTTCTTCATTCTAGTCCTTCCACATACTACTTCCGCTGCTTCTCTTAGTGTGTTTCTGAATATTTTTCTTTTCTCATTTGTCATTCATCCATTGCCATGGTTTTCAGATATTCTTAGATTTTCTCCTCTTTTAGCCTATGTACACTGACTGACAGAGCAAATGCAACACCAAGAAGGAGTGGTCAGAACTTTATGCCAATTGCAGGGTTGACTGACGTCACTGAGGTATGCTCATGATGTGAAATGCGCCGCTGTGCTGCGCACGTAGCGAACAATAAATGGGACACGGCGTTGGCGAATGGCCCACTTCGTACCATGATTTCTCAGCCGACAGTCATTGTAGAACGTGTTGTCGTGTGCCACAGGACACGTGTATAGCTAAGAATGCCAGGCCGCTGTCAACGGAGGCATTTCCAGCAGACAAACGACTTTACGAGGGGTATGGTGATCGGGCTGAGAAGGGCAGGTTGGTCGCTTCGTCAAATCGCAGCCGATACCCATAGGGATGTGTCCACGGTGCAGCGCCTGTGGCGAAGATGGTTGGCGCAGGGACATGTGGCACGTGCGAGGGGTCCAGGTGCAGCCCGAGTGACGTCAGCACGCGAGGATCGGCGCATCCGCCGTCAAGCGGTGGCAGCCCCGCACGCCACGTCAACCGCCATTCTTCAGCATGTGCAAGACACCCTGGCTGTTCCAATATCGACCAGAACAATTTCCCGTCGATTGGTTGAAGGAGGCCTGCACTCCCGGCGTCCGCTCAGAAGACTACCATTGACTCCACAGCATAGATGTGCACGCCTGGCACGGTGCCGGGCTAGAGTGACTTGGATGAGGGAATGGCGGAACGTCGTGTTCTCCGATGAGTCACGCTTCTGTTCTGTCAGTGATAGTCACCGCAGACGAGTGTGGCGTCGGCGTGGAGAAAGGTCAAATCCGGCAGTAACTGTGGAGCGCCCTACCGCTAGACAACGCGGCATCATGGTTTGGGGCGCTATTGCGTATGATTCCACGTCACCTCTAGTGCGTATTCAAGGCACGTTAAATGCCCACCGCTACGTGCAGCATGTGCTGCGGCCGGTGGCACTCCCGTACCTTCAGGGGCTGCCCAGTGCTCTGTTTCAGCAGGATAATGCCCGCCCACACACTGCTCGCATCTCCCAACAGGCTCTACGAGGTGTACAGATGCTTCCGTGGCCAGCGTACTCTCCGGATCTCTCACCAATCGAACACGTGTGGGATCTCATTGGACGCCGTTTGCAAACTCTGCCCCAGCCTCGTACGGACGACCAACTGTGGGAAATGGTTGACAGAGAATGGAGAACCATCCCTCAGGACACCATCCGCGCTCTTATTGACTCTGTACCTCGACGTGTTTCTGCGTGCATCGCCGCTCGCGGTGGTCCTACATCCTACTGAGTCGATGCCGTGCGCATTGCGTAACCTGCATATCGGTTTGAAATAAACATCAATTATTCGTCCGTGCCGTCTCTGTTTTTTCCCCAACTTTCATCCCTTTCGAACCACTCCTTCTTGGTGTTGCATTTGCTCTGTCAGTCAGTGTATATATTTTCTGTCCCTTTCTTGTCCTTAGTCTCTCTCATGTTTATTACCAGAAGTCACTGGTCTCTGTTCACGGCCCCTGATAATACCTTAATGTCTGTAATGCCCTTCTTCAGTTTGCTGAAATGCTTCCAGCACCTTGGCATCTCCAAAAACCATGAAAGATGTTGGTGGGATAGTAAATAATATTATTATTATTATTATTATTATTATTATTATTATTATTATTATTATTATTATTATTATTATTATTATTTAGAAAGCTGGTTTCTTGGAAGGAGGTGGGTATTTAAAAATATTTTATGCTCGACGATGCTGAAATATAAATATTATATGCCGGAAAACTGAATCTTAATGAGGCTCATTATAGTCCAAGTTTCGTTATGATACAGGTTCTCCACCAGTCAGAGTTCAGGTTTTCATTATTGTTGTGTTGTATACAAGGATTCGGTATACAGAAACACAAGATAAATTTATTGCTTCAATAAGTTTTTTACACAATATGTACATAAATATAACTAAACTTCTCTTGAAGCTGGATGAACTTACACGCAATTAATGATGATATTAACAGTATACTGAGGGTCTGTTGAAATATACACTTATACACATGAGAGTTCTATATACATATGAATCTATCTTGAGGAGATAGTCTGTCAAATAAAGGAGAGTTCAAGATAGTCGAAAACTATCTGCCTTGTAGAATTATTAGTGTAACTTGCAATGAAAGTTTGCACTAACAGAATGCTAGTAATTGCCGTAGGCTTGTCAGGAACTGACATAAATATTCACAATTAGTAGAATACTAATGTTGATGTCGGAGCGTAAGTGAGGACTGAGGGATGAGTAGAATACTGGCATCGGGGCTCGACGTGGCTACAGGAAGCGGGAGGTGAGGCACTGCCAGAGGTGAAACCTCACAACCAGAATTCAGTCCACCTGTTCGATACACATGTTTAAGAGGGATAGCCCCCGTGTTCGACTTTCAGTGTAATCTGGCGTCGGACACTGGGGAGTCCTGGGAAGTAGCGGAATGCTGCTCCTTTTATAGTGCTGGCTAACGTCATAAGCAAGCGCACTGCAGTCACCTCGTAGAGTCTGGAAAGATCCGGGCTGCGGCGTGTTGCGGAGCTATCAGGCGCAGAGCTGAGATCGCTAAGGACACACAACAATTATGATACAGGTTCTCCACCAATCAGAGTTCAGATTTTCAATATGATACAACTGTTTGACCAATTAGGTAAGGATGTTATCAGCGCACTAGCTTTGCACTTGTTTCCAAAATCAAACATGTCGGACACACATATTAACATCAATGCACCTTCTGCTTCCAATAATCCACAACCATACGGCACATTTCCGAAAATTCACTTCACCAACTGTACAATAAACAATTTGTATTTGAAATAAAGCTAGGTTATGATAACCTATCAAAGCTTTGAAAACATATGACATTGTCAAGGACTCTGATCCACTCACGAAAAATCAATAACACAGTGCATGTGTTCTGCGCTCCATTCAGTGAACTCAACTGTCGAGCTACATCTCGTCAGGAATTTATGAATATTTCAAAAATAGACTTATAATTATCGTCGAGCATAAACAGTTGTATGAAACTCGCCTATAATGGTAATTGAGACACTAGTGTGGAAATTATTGCCATTATAGGCTTGTAGCATAATGTACTATTAAAGTAGTAATGTAATATGTAGTTGATTTAAATGCATTCAGTGCAAATGAAAATCCACAGCCTGTTTCCAGTTTCAGCTAGGCCAGGAATGGAGCGAATGAAGCCCCCATCTAGCGTCAGGATAGGAACTTTGTCAGCTGCTGAACCCTGTCGCACTCATCTGGGGCAATGATTAATGACTGACAGATGAAATTATATTGGAGTGTGTTGCTGGAATGAAAGATGGCAGGGAAAACGGGAGTACCTGGAGAAAAACCTGTCCTGCCTCCGCTTTGTCCAGCACAAATCTCAGTGGACGGTTGAGTACCTTGGAACGCATTCAGCATCCTGGCTACCATTGAGTTTTGGAAGATATATGTCATTTCAATTGTAGATACATACTATATTCAGTAAGTTTAACACTGGAAATGATCTTTAGGAAGAGGTCACACCAGGAAAATTCCTGGTCATTGGTCAGAAAGAGTGGTCCTTAGAAAGGGATACAAAATACATTGCCTTTATGGGATTTTAAACTGAGTCTTGGAAAAATTTGTTGCTTATTTATTTATTTACTTACTTTTTTTTTTTTTTTTTTTTTACAGTGAAACCTCGTTAAGATGTTTCTGCAGGGGACAAGAAAAACGAATGAGTTAAGCGAGAAAACTTACTGATAAATATACAAATAAAAAATGTCCAGCAGGGATATGGAAACACTAGAGAAGATTTTATCCGACATGAGGGCATTTTATCTCGTGTATCCACGAGTATAGTGAAAACTATAGGCCTATCTACCATTTCTAAAGATGAGAGGAGAGTATTAAAAGGTGTGAAAAACACAAAAGAACAAAAATGAAAATCTTTTTCGGTGGGGATTATAAAATAACGAATACCCTGAAAGGTGTAAAAGAAGCGCCAGAGTAAGGACAACAAGCATGAAAATGTGCACAAGGGCCAACAAAAATATTGAAGTATTATTGCAGATCACACTCATTTCTAAAAGAAATGTTAGTAGTGTAGAAGCCTTTTATTTTTGTGCAGTGGGTTATTCAACATTATTTTCTGGTCATACTCTTAGACATTGAATTGGAGGTTATACTCGACCAACTGCCAGGAATAACTTTGGCCGCCATTTTGAATCAAACAAAACTTTTGACCAACGTGAGTTAGTCGTTACTCGAAGGTGCAAGTTTTAACATTCGCAACCTCTGTCCGCTTATGCCAGTCCACTTTCTGACAGATTTTAATTTAGTCTTCATTATTAAGGAATTTCGCATTTTCTGTATCCATAACGAGGTTATCACAAGACAAATATGCACCACACGAGTAAATTTCACACGATTATGTTTCTAATCCAGCTATACATAGGCTACCGTATCGTGCAACAAATATTCGCTACACTTCACTGTACCACTCAGCACGAAATAAATTTCTACTTTCTGAATGGAATGCGAAATACAATCACAAAGAGGCTCACTTTGCTATTCAGCAATCTCGCAGCTAACCGGCAAGCAAAACTGAAGATTCTTGAGGCTATCAACTTGCTCCCTGAAAGTGCAACTTACTCTGTGAAGTTCAGGAAGGCCATTTGCTGTAATCGCACAACTGTGTAGACAGCATTTACCCAAGTTGGAAATGACGTTTCTTTCACAAGGGATGACAAATACAGTAACATTTTCAGGGCTAGGAAAAATGTGATCGTACGAAGCGGTAATAGCAAAAATTCATGATGCGATAAGTAAGGAATTTTTATATACAGTAGGTTCAATAGGATGAGAATTGGGACTTCGAATTTACGATGTGCTAAGAAGAAAAACTTGTTAATGAGGAACGCACTAACGAGTTTTCAGTGTATTTATTTATTTATTTATTTATTTATTTATTTATTTATTTATTTATTTATTTATTTATTTATTTATTTATTTATTTATTTATTTATTTAATCATATGGCAATATTAGAGAAATACATAAGTTTACAAATCAACTTTTAATTTCTTTTTTAGCCAGTTAAACGTCACGTGTTAGAATATGTCATTATGTCATTATTACTTCCAGGATAGGAATGCTGAGGGCAGCGTTGGTCCGCTTTTCGTCGCCACAGCTGTACGCTGCAGAGTACCTCCATCGCCACTTATGACAATGGTAGTTTGAATCTCATGGGGCTGATAACATGTTAGGAAGTATGCAAGCTGTCTGCAAGATTTTCATTTTGCACTTGGTGTTATTATCCATAAGAAATACAAAACCTGAAACTTGAAAAGATTGATTGTTGAAAGATTGTTTTTAATATGAGGCCTAAATATTGGCGAAAACATGTACCAGTACCTGAAATTTTTAGTAATAGTTTTTTTTAAGTGTTTTTTATATATTGTATTGACTGAGGTGGACGTGTTTTAATTTTTCCTTTTTGAGGGAGTTTGTGTAAAAGTAGTTTGATCAGCTGTACTCTGTTCTCAGTCTGTTGAAATGTCAACCCCTCCCTCCTTTTTTTGGGAGGTCACTCTCCATCAGCTTCCTCGTCAGATGTGGGGCATGCGCGGCTTTAGTAGAAGCCTTCATTTGCTCGCTCATCGTTCCAGGATTGGTTGGTGTCAAAGCAGTCCGCCGCGAGTCTGCCAGCACAATACAGGCTGGTCTCTGAGATATAAGCCGCTGATACGGTGGTTGACAGAATTCCTGATGAAGAGGAAATGAGGGTGTTGTCCAGATCTTCTTTGCTCTCTGAGTAGCACTTGCTTCCTTTTGTATCGTTTAACTTGGCATCTGCTCTTTTCAATCACATAGGAGCACAGTATTCTGTAGCAGAGTAGTTAAGTGTAGGCACAAAAACAGTAGAGACTCACCAGGAAGTACCACAGAGTTTATGCAAGGTGTTATTCCATGAAGCATTTTGAGAGAGATTATGGTTCATTTATTATGAGTTTCGACTTGACATTTAAGCGTTGCCTTTTGGCGGAGGTTACGTGAATTAATCAACACCCAATCATAGGCAGCCGATTGCTCCGATAGGGCGCGTTAGACTCCAATTCCGGTTAGCAGTGTTGTCGATCTGTTGTTTACTGTAACCATGTGCTATCAGCTGTGTGTTTTATTGTGCTCAGTTCTTTTTGCGGTCTTTGTGTGTCTTTGTGCTAGGTTGTTCGTTTATATTTCGTAGTGTCGAGTTAATAAATTTATAGTTTGGTATTTTTTAATAATATAGTGCATTATATTGTAGCGAATAGTGTGTAACAAGGTACAATAGTGATCTTATGTATATAGTAGCTTAGTTTAATATTGCTCTCGGTAGTTATATATTAGGTTAATTTCAGGCCGAATTTGATATTCTGTCATGTCGATGCCTACGTCTAAGGATGAAGCTCCCAAGAGAAGAAAGCCTTTTGGACATGGTACTCCAGTAAGGAGCCAAGCCTGGGAAATTGTTTGCAATGTTAGGGAGTATTTCAAGAAGGAAAAAGATAACAGCACGCCTCTCTTGCCTGTTGCGAAAGCAGTTCAAAGAACAGCTGGTGCGACCAAAATTAACGAGAGCACAGTTATAAGCATAGGGAAGGAGAAGTACTCTGCCGAGAACCAGACAGCGGGGCCAACCAAACTTGAAACTCCAGGGAAAAAGAGGAATAAGCCTAAATCGGTAACGGCATTAGACACTTTTCAACAATATGCAATTCGTCAGCATATTTACACCTATTACTGTAGGAAAGAATATCCTACTCTTGAGAAGTTGTGTAGTTCTCTTGAAAACGGTGAACTTTCCAGTGAGAGCAAATCTTCTCTTAGAAAAGTAGCAAAAAATCTGGGTTTTAGGTACAAGAAGTTTAACGGGGGAAGAGTGCTGATGGAGAGAAGCAATATTGTGATGTGGCGGTGCAGATTTCTGTGAGAGATTGACGAGAATTTTGATTTCATTGTATGGTTGAATGAAACTTGGGTTAATGCTTCTTTCCCAGAGCAAAGGCTGGACAGATGATTCAGTAGAAGGCACTATGCCAGTACCTCTTGGGAAGGGGGCCGGTGTCATAGTGATTCACGCTGGTACTCCGCAAGGTTTTGTGCCAAATTGCTTGTATGTATTCTGATCTAAGAAAACCGGAAATTACCACGAGGAAGCGAATAGTGGCACATTCCAGAAATGGTTTTAAAAAGAAGCCTGCTGAGCCACTTGCTTGAAAAGAGCATTATAATCATGGACAATGCCCCCAACCACTCCGTCATTCTTGACAAAGCACCAACAATAGTGGCTAGAAAGAATGAATTGATTAAGTGGTTGAAAGAGCACAATATTTCAGTTCATGATGACATGAGGAAGGGGGATCTCATGCATCTTATGAAACAAAACAAGCCCCAGGGTCCAATTTATGTGGTGGATGAAATAGCCAGGAGGCATGGGCATAAAGTAATTCGTCTTCCATCATACCATTGCCATTTTAATGCCATAGAACTGTGTTAGGCCCAAGTGAGGGATTATGTAGCTGAGAATAACAGACTCTTCACAGTTTCAAAAGTCGAAATACTTATTTCGAAGCCATAGGCCGTATAACAGGTATTTTATCACGTTTTATTTGTTCGAGCATTGACATATTTTTATCCTAATTGTGTTGTGTATTATTGTTTATCTTATGTCAATTATGTATTTTGCTACAAAGAATAATTGATTATGAACTTATATTCCAGTATATACATTTCCATTCGTGTTGTGTATCGTAAATCAGCTGTTTGTATCGTAGCAGTTTGGCGCCACCGCCTGACTTCTGGTTAACTGTCAAGTCGGAACTCATAAAAACAGAACTATAGTGAGGTGTTCTTTGTGTCTCAGGGTTCTGTCAAGGGTGACTCAGAGATATTTTAGAATGTGATTGTACCCAAGCTTTTGTCCTCTAAATAAAACAGTTGGTTCATAGTTTGCCAGGTGATTGGTGAGCTGGAAGCAGGAGACGTCATTCTTAGTGGTGCTCGAAAACAGCTTCTAAGACTTAGTTGGTATTTCCTCCAGGTCTACTGACAGAATATCCTCTGTGGCTTCAAAATTTCTGCATTGTGCCACTGGAGCAATGTTGTCGGCTTATAGGGGTGGTCATTAGGACAGGTTTCATGTTATTGTTGTTGTTGTTGTTGAACTAAACAAGGCCACAGAACTGGTTATAAATAGAGCATTGTGGTGGTGGTTAGTAAATTCACAGAGGATTGCAGACTGAATGCTGAAAGGCATTACGGTATACTGAAGATATATGTATATATTATTCCACAAATAAACAAATTACACCAAATGGGGTTGATCTCATCTGAGATGTAAAAATGTACAGATAGAAGAAATTTTATGTACATTTATATATATCAGGATGGAATGAGTCCTTCAGACTCGTTCTAAGTTGTTCATAAATTATTTATTTGGTTATATTGCTGACTGGGGAAGCTTGGTGTTTTAATATCCTAGCCACATTGGCCATTGTCCGTGGAGTTGGGCAGATAAAATGGGCAGCCATCTTTGAAATGTTTTTCAAATTCCTTGGCAATTTTTTTTTTACAGTTTGCTGTACATTTCACCGACACAGATAGATCTTACGATGACAGTTGAATAGAAATGGGCTAGGAGTGGAAAGAAATTGACTATGGCCTTAATTATGGTGTGTGAAAGTGGGAAACCATGGGAAACCATCTCGGAGATGCTGACAGTGGGGTTCGAACCTGTCGGCAATTCTCTTCTTGTTTTTGTGAATTCCTTTCCTTGTATACAAGTATAAACATCACAATACCCGAAGTTAGTACATGGGGCTGATGACGTGTTAAGTATGCAAACTATCCACAGTGTTTTCATTTCCACTTGGTGTTGTTATCCATAAGAAATATGAAAGTTGAAAGGATTGAGTGTTGAAAGATTTTTCTTTGCAGTTAACTACTTCATGTTTAAAGTTGACCATATGTTCATGTTCCATCTGCTTGTTGAATTTCTTGTTTTATTTCTTTTAATAGTACATGGAACAAGAAGGGAACCAGAGTTTGAGTTTACTTGAGTTCTGGATTTCCGCTGAAAATTTCCAGCAGCACCTGATGGATAAGAAGGGCACTTACGATCCTCTTGTTGCCCAAAATGATGCTATCGTTATTTATGACAAGTAAGTGTGGTTGTGTTTAAAACCAGACATTTTCCCTTCATTGCACTTTTATAATGCCATGTTTGTAGTTCTCTTTCTGTGGCTTAGTTTTTTTTCTGAGAGAGGTTACCTTTCATCACCTATCACTCTTTTTGTCATGGGAATGTAGTACGACTTACCCTGTACTAGCAGTCTTGCGACTCTGTCCATGTTGAAGTCATTGGTAACAATAGTGGACAGTCACCCTTGGCTTCTACATCTTCTAGCATGTCCAGTGTTGTAGCCTGGGAACATTATTTGTACTTCTAACTTACTTCTATGGTCAAAGACATACATTTCCTTTAGTTTGGTTCACATTTTCTTTCCCAGCTCCTGCTTTCTACTTCAGACTTTCTCTCAATGTGAAAATTTATTACGATTTTTGGATTTGCACCTCTAATAATGTTTAATGAGTACTGTATTTCCCGGCATAATCGTTGCCACCGTGTAATCGCCGGATCCTTTATTTTCAATACAAAAATCGGACTTTAAACATTTAATCGCATAATCGTCGCACGTCCAAATTTTGTTCACCAATCTGGTTAAAAGGTAAATGGAACTGCAATGTAAGTTGCACATGATTGCGCAATTTAAATACGTGTATGGTTTATGGGCAATTTGGCAACACAGTCACATTTGGGAGATGTTGCACAACGTATAAATAAATAATACCGGTAGGCTATCGGCAGTTTGACAACGTGGTCACGAGTCAGTGTACAATTTATTCACCACCTACATGTTATAGGTTCTCATTTGAAATACGTAAGGCTGTAAGTTATTGCTTATTGGCAACGTCGCCAGGAAATACCGGTACCAGCACACACTTGTCTTCTAGTAGACAAGAGGTCTGATAGAATTGTGTTATTACAACCACCCCCCCACCCCCCGGAGCAACAGTCGCGAAGGACCTTGGCCTAGCAAGCGACCGCTGCTCAGCCCGAAGGCCTGCAGATTACGAGGTGTCATGTGGCTCTCTAGACCGGGGCCGCCATCTCACCGTCAGATAGCTCCTCAATTGTAATCGCGTAGGTTGAGTGGACCTCGAACCAGCCCTCAGGTACAGGTAAAATTCCCTGACCCGGCCGTGAATTGAACCCGGCGCCTCCGTGTAAGAGGCAGGCACGCTACCCCTACACCATGGGACCGGCTCCTGCGTTACTGCGCACAAAGTGAAATCCAAGACGATAACGCAGATTTCCACGGAATTATTCAGCTCACAGTCAGCCGAATTATTTACGATGTCTCAGTTGTCATCGCTAGACTTTTATCTTACTACTACGTTATAAGTGTCCGGGCATGGGATGAAAACTTTTACCCAAGCAGTCAAGATAATTATTATCCAATGGTATTAAAGTTTTATTTTATAAAGTCGTCAGTAATGTAATGTAAAATCATCAATAACTGGGAAGAAATATTAACCTAATTACCGCGTGTTTAAAAGAAATTGGAAAAATGAATGTTTGTTACTGACGTCTCGGAACACGGTTAACTACAGTAGATCTACACCGCGCTAGCTAGAGTGATGTATGAAGACATTCGTGCTCCGGTTTGTGAGCTTTGCGCAAGCGCACTAGTGTGTCGCAACCAACGAGCTCAACTGATAACAAATTGCTGCATGCTTCCTTGCTGCCTAACAGTATTGGCTACTCTGGAATGGACAGATCATAGATGCATTTATTTGTTTGTGACTGATGTGTTTACTGTAGACATGTGTGCGTGAGAATTTAAGTTTTTAATTTGTGTTTGGGGTGTTTGTAGAAATTTGTTTTAATAGTGAACAATTACGGAAAGTCATTTATATTGCAAAACATTAACGTGTGAAGCATTTGTAAGCATTATGGTTAAATATAGAAACTATTCTGCGGTCTTCAAGCTAAGTGTAATTGCCTTCGCTGAACAGCACGGGAACAGAGCTGCAGAAAGAAAGTTTTCAGTGAGTGAAAAGTTGGTGCGTGACTGTCGGAAATTAAAAAACAAGCTAAAAAGAACAAACCCTTCTAGACGCGCGTTTAGAGGTCCTAAAACAGGGAAGTTTCCTATAACTGACGAAGTGTTTATGCACGTCAATGAAATACGTAGCAATGGCTGCAGTGTATCGTATGAAATGTTACAAATTAAAGGACGGGAGGTAGCGCGCAAACACAACATAACTCGGTTTAAGGCGAGTCGTGGGTGGATTAAGGGGTTCATGCGATGACACAATCTGTCAGTGCGAAGGAGAACAACACTGAGCCAAAAGTTGCCTGCTGATTACACGGACAAAATTGTAAATTTTCACCGATTTCACAAGGAAACTTCGTACTTGCTTTCTCAAATCGGTAATGCCGATCAGACTCCAATCTTTTTTTTATATGCCTCGCAACAGCACTATTGCGCTAAAAGGATTACGGAGTGTATTAATGAAAATCAGCGGTAGTGAGAAGTTGCGATGCACGGCAATGCTAGCCATTACAGCTGACGGAAGAAAGTTGCCACCTTACATCATTTTCAAGAGGAAAACGATGCCTAAGAATATACAGTTTCCCTGTGGAATTCATGTACGAGTGCAACCAAAGGGTTGGATGGACGTAGAACTCATGCTGGACTGGTTTAAAACTGTGTGGGATAGAAGACCCGGTGCACTACTAAAACAACCAGCTCTGCTTGTTTTTAGATAGTTTCCAAGGTCACCTCATGAACGAAGTGAAGCAACTTCTCAGTAAAAATAAGACGCAACAGATAGTCATTCCTGGTAGCCTAACATCTGCTTTGCAGCTACTAGACGTATGTATTAATAAACCCTTTAAAGACCACACGTCGATTTTACAACAAGTGGATGATGAGTGGCAATCAGCAATTGACGCCCGCTGGAAATATCAGGTGTCCACCCTTGGACTTGTTATGCTCATGGGTGATGAAGAGTTGGGATCTTATACCACTTGAACTAGTCTCCAAGAGCCTCAAAAAGACTGGGATTTCGAATGCACTAGATGGATCCGAAGATGACTCAGTGTGGCAGAGAGACGAAGAATCTGATACTCGTATTAACAGCGGCGAGGACGGCGCATCAGATACTGAAACCTGCGATAGCGACACAGAAGATTTGGAATAAATTGTCTACCGGCAAGTCTGTATTTCACTATAAAGCGACAATTTTTTGCAAGTGTAATATTTTAACTTTAATACTCAAATTAATGACAATTAACTTAATACGTGCATTTTTATTTTCAGGTTGGAAAAAAGTTCGCTGAATTGTTGCGAATAATTATGAATTTTGTTTAGGACTATTTTAATTATTTTGATGTATAAACGCGAGTATTACATGCATCTTAAATTTGTATCAAATACAGTTTAGTTATACATTTTTTGAGTAATACAAATACTGGTATTAAAATTTTTTTTCGTATAATGGTCGCAACCTTCTATTTTTTCGAAAATTTTGGTATAAAAAGTGCGACGATAATGCTAGGAAATACGGTAATCTTCTTGCAAACCTTTATATGGTGGTACAACTAGGCAACTATCCTCTATTAACACTAGTCAGAAGGAAAATGGAGGTGGTCAGACATCTTGAAGAATGAAGGCATCAGCATAAGAAAAGGAAGGGGGTGGAAAGAAAAGACTCCTTAGGCTTTGCAAACCTAATACCGTTGGGTCGGAAGAGAACAAGAGTGACCAAGGGAAAGATGAAAACGAGAAGCCTGACACGAGGAACTCTGGGTACCAACACTCTCTTCAAACTTGAGAGCCTCTAGTGCTCCTTTTAGCCACCATGTACGACGTGTTCTAATGTCCCCCTCATGGGGCAGCAAACCTCTAGAGTTGTGAAGAAAATGCATAAACCTATTTTCATGGAAAATTTAATTTTAAATCCTGCATGTGTTCTCTTGTTTTTTAATATAAGACCCATCAGTTTATCCTTTATTTTGTGTTTTTATCTGATGTTCCAAAACATAGAAAAACATACACACAGTGGGCTTCTTTTTGACATGTCTTATTGTTCAGGCAGCACATTCAATTTTAAGGGTCCCTGATGCACAGTGTTCCACACCAGGTTCCTTACGTTCTGGTAGAACGTATATCCTGCTTGTACCATTCTGCTGATCATCTTATCCAACCGTGCATCTTGCATTACCGTATTTACTCATGTATTAGAATCCCCCCACCTTTTCAGAGCGAAGAAAATTTTTAAATAATCTCGCATACAAGACCCCCCAATGTAATTCGTCAGAGAAGAATGATTCAGTTTCAAAGCGGGTACAAATCTTACTCTGATAACATCGCAAAAATTTGTGAATGCTTTCGTCCGTACTACCCACGCAATGAAAACGCGTCGAAGTCATGCCGTACATCTGTGTTTTGTACTTAAGAAATGTCCGCCTCCTTAGTGTAGGCTTACTGTAGCTCTGATGACGTCACACGAATAGGTGGATAATTTTGTGTCTGACCTGCACATTGCAAGCATGCATCAGTCGTGCTATATATCTGTGTTTTGTAATTAATAATGTCTGTTACCGTGTTTTGGTGGATCAGCAGAGGTGAAAGACCCATTCCAGCCCGCACCTTCTAACTACAAGGCCGAAAGATGAATTAAAATTTCATTAAAGGTTATATTTTCAAAACAATTTTCACATAAAAAATTTCGGATTTTTAACAAATAACAAGTCAAATCAGGTACAAGACCAAGAAAGCCTAGATTAAATAGACTTTAACAATCTGGGCCACAAGCCCTAATTTTTACAATTCCTGAGCTCTCAGCTTACAACCAACATATTACCAAAGGGCAGAAATTCCCTCAATACAATGGAGGGTTTGCTCCCACCTTTAAATCTCAAGCCTCTCTGAGGCACATTACCACAAGTGAAAGAGCTAACCCGCTCTCAATTTTCCGAGCCTATCAAAGGCAACAACCAACATTACTATCAACTGCCCTCAAGGCACACCTACAAAGAAACAGGGGTATCTAGTACCCAATCTACTGGGCCTTCATTGAAAATGAACAGATTAATTAAATGGCCCCAAAAAAATATCAAGATGAATGGAGGCGTGTACTTGCACTCCTACATAAAAGCTTGTTAAAACCTAAGTGGCGCTAAGCCGATACACAGGGGCTATTCCCATACTATAGAGGTGACTCGTATAAGAAAAATTTTAACACATTAGGGAAAAGTAGAAAATAAGTTACGAAAACGTAGTCACCTCAATTCAGAAATGAAGGGGAGCTCGAGAGGGTAAAGCACTCTCTATCCCTGATTTACATTTAAAGATATATGAAGTCTTACAAAGATCGAAAAATTTTACATGTTTTAAGTTATAGGTTACATATTAAAGGTTTCGGACCTGTCCCACGGGTTAAACTGCTGAGCTAGCAAGAAAAAAGAAAGATGTTAAACGGCCATTACCTTGTTGAAGAGCTCCGGGCGGATGAAAGAGGTGCTTCCCGCCTCCTGCTATACACTAAGCTAGATGTTGTACGAGTGGCGGAGAGCCCGGAAAATAAGCAGTTTTTATACTCTCGGGGAAGATTCGAGACCTTTCATGAATAATTAAGACACACCCACATGCGTTTATTGGTCGGCTAAAGTTTACACATCAAATATGAAGAAGAACGACACGATTGGTCCAAAATTAATTTAAAAAATTCAGGATTGGCTAAGTTCAAAACTGGCGGAAAGAAAGATTAATATTGCCAACCTACAAATGAAAGACCAAAATTTAGTTATAGGAAAACTTATGAGTATAAAATATCTTCAAGAAAAGTTCCATCACTTCGCACCAGGGTGCATGATCATAGTTTTTGGTAGAGACATCTGTGAGAGAATGTCCACACTTCTTGATAATTAGTAAACAAAAACAATTCGAAATTAACACAGTGACATCTTCAGATAAACGGTTGAATTAATTCAATTTTAAAGTTCAGAATTTCAGCTATAGAGGAGTACTTTAAGGTGGAAAATTTAAATGTGCGGCGTATAGGTGTACCAACCGGTACAATGTCTGCCAGCATAATGGTTAGCACAATTAGCTGCTGTTTGCGGGAGTCTGAGTTTGATTCCTGGTACCGTACTGCTAGAGATTTATGAATGGCAGGAAGGTTGATATGCGATAAAATGGTACATGCAACTACCCTCCACGGGGTGCGTGTCTAAAGAGCTGCACCACCGCGGGATGAGGAAACTAGTTTACTTCAGTTCAGAAATATTCATGGTTGTTGGCGAGATCATTAGCAAAGTGATCGTTTAATATCTCGTAAATCGGGCCAGTATAGATATTTTTTGGAAAGAAATACGTTTAAAATGTGATAAAATCTATTCAATTATAATGATTGTTTACTCTTTAACGTAACTAACAAATAATGATATTAATTTTATGTCCCCACTTACTTTAAACGATTTTCGGAGACTCCAAACAAAACTTACTAGGGTGTGCATTAATAAGAAATGGAGACATTGAACGTACAAAATTAAACATTATGATGATAAAACGCATTACTGTCACATCTGTAGATATCCATGAATGCGGCAAACTTTCCTGTTATTTATTTTTATTCTATCTGTCGTGGAACTTTTGGCACTGTCCGGGCGATAGCATACCTAACCTAAACAATGCAGTCTCTCTTATCTCATTGACGACTGCTTAGGTAAATCCTGATGTGATAAATGTAGAAAGGGTCTGGCTTTCAACAGCCACAGTTATCAAAAGAATGCTTCCAGTCACTTTGTATTATGTTCGGAAGTACAACTCGTAACATATCGTATGCTAGTTATCAGCTGGTGGTTTGGCATGCTTTCTACAGCATGGCTTTATTCAGGAGTGGCTTCTGCTACACATACACCAAATGGGAATATCAGAGACCACTACCAGAAACCATTCACACTGTTTGGACTCTATAGTCGGGAACAAAACCGTTTTTTAAAAAGACGGGACCTCGAATGCTCTTGATTGCAGTACATGGCTGATGCCGCTGACGTGATGGCACTGGAGATGACACTTGGAATGGTGACATGCTGTTAGCAGAGAAATTGGCAGTGCAAGACAATAATTCAAATGAAAGCAGTGATTAGGTTTACTGTGTTGTAGGCCTACTGGTCAACTACAGAGACAAATGACTGGCCATTAAGTTCTTTGTATCAATATTGCATAATATAATATGATACTCTCATCCCTTTTCTCTACGGGGTCGAGTATGAAGTGAGATGAATCTTTGTAGCAAGTTTTTATGACCGTATGCCCTTCCTGATGCCAGCCTCACCATATGAATTAATGAGATGTAATGAATGATGTGATATGAGTAACTAAAATGGGCTATATTTACTTTATATGTAGGCCTAAAAGTCATGTTCACCATTTATTGTCTTTTTACACTTAGAAATAGTCTTCCAACGAAAATAGCCAGTATATCTCAAATACATTCATAATTTTGTTAAAGAATAGTGTAGAATGTTTACATGTACAATTTGTAGCTCTTTATAGCCTAGAAGTCATGTGTTCGCTGAATATATGGTTATCTCATATCGACCCTCCTTTACTTTTTTTGGTAGACCAAGGCCTTTCAAGGGCTGTAGTGCCATGGTGTTTGGTTTGGTTCTACTATTTTGGCTGTAAAAGTGGGGGGAAAAGGGGGGTCTGATACGCGAGTAAATACGTTATTTCACTTATTTCACTTCCCAAGTATTCAACAACCTCAAGGTTTTGTCCCCTGATAATTTTTTTTTTTTTTTTTTTTTTTTTTTTTTTGTTTGCTTTACGTCGCACCGACACAGATAGGTCTTTTGGCGATGATGGGACAGGAAAAGCCTAGGAGTTGGAAGGAAGCGGCCGTGGCCTTAATTAAAGTACAACCCCAGCATTTGCCTGGTGCAAAAATGGGAAACCACGGAAAACCATCTTCAGGGCTGCCAACAGTGGGGTTCAAACCTACTATCTCCCGGATGCAAGCTCACAGCTGCGCGACCCTAACCGCATGGCCAACTTGCCCGGTCCCCTGATACTAGTAATTCCTTTTCCTTCTCTTTCTCTTTTTGCCACCACAGTTTTGCTCTTCTCCACACATGATTTTCATACCATGTTTCCCGATATCGTCACTTAAAGCCTCTAGTTGGATTTGCACTTCTCTGTTGTTGACTCCCCGGATCACTATGTCATCTGCAAACGACATTTTTGTATCCCCTCGATATCTCGCCTTTGTTTCCTGTAGAATTTCATCCATAACCATTATAAATATAAATGGAGACAACACACTTGCCTGTCTTCGTCCAGTTTGGTTTCTAAAGCAATTTATTCTCCCCACTGGAATCTGGATACATCTGGAACAAATCTTACATTGCTTTCACTAGTTCCCTTGATTGCCTTCTTCATCCTCTTCTTTCTTTCCTTTTCTTTCTTAGAATTTGCATTACACATCGACACGTAGGATTTATGGCGATGATGGGTTAGGAGTGGTAAGGAAGCGGCCATGGCCTTAATTGAGGTACAGCCTCAGCATTTGCCTGGTGTGAAAATGGGAAACCATGGAAAACCATTTTCAGGGCTGCCGACAGTGGAGTTCAAACCCACTATCTCCCGGATGCAAGCTCACAGCTGCGTGCCCCTAACCGCACGGTCAACTCGTCCAGTAATCCTTTTCTTTCCAGGTATTCACACACCTTTTTTCTATTAACACTGTCGTATGCCTTCTGTAGATCAAGGAATACCATCACCAGATCTTTTCCATATTCCCACTGTTTTTCCACCAGTAATCTCTTAGTAAATATAGGATCTATCGTAGACCTGCACTGTCAGAAGCCAGACTGCTCTTCTTCTAAATTTCTTTCCACCCTTCCTCTCATCCTCCTTTCTGTTATTCTCTTCAGCAGTTTGGTTACTTGTGACAACAGTGTAATTCCTCGATAAGTGTCACATACCTTCCTGTTACTTTTGTTTAAATACTTGTATTATTACACCTTTACACTGATCATCAGGTACTTGCTTTTCCCTCCATGTACACCTTAGCAGCTTATATAACCAATACGTTCTGCTGCCTTTATCATTTCCATGTATATTTCATCCATCTCTGCTGCATTTTCCGTTTTCCTTTAACAGCTATTTCCATCTCTGCCATTGCACTATCACTCTCCATTTCTGGATCAGCCTGATTTACCACCATGCTGTCTCCTGCATTATCTCTTACATTCATGAGTTTATCAAAATAATCTTTCCACCTGTTATCTCCTCGGGTCTGTTATTACATCTCCACTCTCTTCCTTCACTTGTTTTTTTGTAGATTTTTCCTTTTCGCTTATTTTTTATCAATCCATACAACATCCCTTTTCCACCATTTACATCCTTTTCCAACTCTTGTGTGAATCTCTTCCAACATTTTTTTCTTTTCCTCATACCGAGCTCGATACCTGCAGTCGCTTAAGTGTGGCCAGTATCCAGTAATCGGGAGATAGTGGGGTCAATGGGTTTCCGTGGTTTCCCATTTTCACACCAGGCAAATGCCGGGGCTGTACCTTAATTAAGGCCACGGCCGCTTCCTTCCACTTCCAAGGCCCTTCCTATCCTATCGTTGCCATAAGACCTACTGTGTCTATGCGACGTAAAACAAATAGCAATAATAATATTTTCCTCATTTACCACCTTGTTCACCGACTTTTAATTTTCTGATAATTAATCTTGCTTCCTTCTTTCCATTCAGGCCAAGCTTTCTTCTTTTGTTTAACAATCTCAGTCACTTTTTCATTCCGCCCAGGTGTCTCCTTTTTCACTCTCATCAACATTCTGCCACAAATCTTCTGTGCACAGCTTATAAAAGCGTTTTTAAATTTGTTCCATTCTTCTACAATTTCTATTTCTGATATGGGGATGTGCTGCCGTTTTAATTCCTCATAAAATTTCTCCCGAGTTCTTTTATCTTTTTAATTTCCATACTTTTATTTGCTTGTCTTATTTCTTTTACTCTCGCAATTTTACCTATTTTCAATTTTGCCACCACTACTCTGTGGTCTCCATCACACTCTCACCTTGTTGTGCTGTTACATCCATTAGCTGTTTACAATTATTTTTCGCCACCGAAAAATAATCAATAACTGTAGAATGAGTTCTTGTTTCAAGGTACTTACATTGGGTTAGACAAGGCTGTAATCTTTCACCTTCGTTATTCATAGTTTTCATGGATCATCTGCAGAGGGATTCAGTTTTTTTGGAAATGTAGTTATTAGTCTGGCCTATGCTGATGACTTGGTCTTATTGGCAAATTGTGCCAAAAGCCTGCTGTCGAATATCCTGGAACTTGAATATATGTGCAATGAGTATGGTATGAAAGTTAGCCTTTCTAAGACTAAATTGATGACGGTAGGTAAGAAATCCAAGAGAATTGAATGTCTGGTTGGGGATACAAAGCTGGAACAGGTAGATCGTTTCAAGTATTTAATGTGTGTGTTCTCCCAAGATGGAAGTAAGATTGAATGAATTTGCAGTAAAGCTAATGCAGTGAGTTTGCAGTTGTGATCAACATTATCCTGTAAGAAAGAAGTGATCTCCCAGACAAAACTATCCTTTCATCAATCTGTTTTCTAACCGACTTTGCTGTACGCGAGTGAAAGCTGGGTGGAGTCAGGATACCTCATTCATAAGTTAGAAGTAACAGACCTAAAAGTAGTGAGAATGATTGCTGGTACAAACAGGTGGGAACAATGGCAGGAGGGTTCTCAGAATGAGGAAATAAAGGCTAAGTTAGAAATGAACTTGATGGATGAAGCTCTACACATAAACCCGCTTCGGTGGGTGGGTTCATGTGAGGTGCATGAAGTAGGATAGGTTACCTAGGAGAATAATGGACTCCGTTATGGAGGGTAAGAGGAGTAGAGGGAGGGCAAGATGACGATTGTTGGACTCGGTTTCTAACGATTTAAAGAAAAGGGGTATAGAACTATGCGAGGCCACAGAACTAGTTTAAATCCAGTATTGTGATGGCGATTAGTAAATTCGCTGAGGCTTGCAGACTGAATGCTGAAAGGCTTAACAGTCTATAACGAAGGTGT
Organism: Anabrus simplex; assembly: GCF_040414725.1. NCBI lineage: Eukaryota > Metazoa > Arthropoda > Insecta > Orthoptera > Tettigoniidae > Anabrus > Anabrus simplex. The sequence goes on along the minus strand of NC_090266.1, from coordinate 1,118,396,633 downwards.
ACATATATATATTACTTTGCACCAACGCAGACATGTCTTATGGCAATGATGGGAGGAGACAAGGAAGCAACCAAGGTCCAGTGTTTACCTGGTGTGAAAATAGGAAATAGTGAAAAACCATCTTCAGCCTGGGATTTGAACCAACTGTCTCCTGAATGCGGGCTCTCTGCTGTGCGACTCAAACCTCATTGCTAACTCACTTGGTAAATGTTTTGAAAAGAAATATGTCTTCATTGTCAGGCTTCTAATGTAGGATAATGCATAAATATAATGAAAGTGACAAACATTAAAAATATCCCTTCTTAACCCATATGTGCCCACTGTCTATATTTGTCAACATAAATATCTGAATGTTATTAATCTTACATTGGTAAACTGGAAGAATATTTTTGAGGTGCATTATATACAATTCCTCTTTGTCACTTACTGAATAACATAAACAAGACACATTCAGTTTTGTGCCTTATTGAGTGGCTGTGTGTGAAATATCATTTTGTATACAGTCAAGAGAATGACTCTTCTGTCGTGGTGTGAATTACTTTATTATATTGTTACTTTTATTGGTAAAATTGGACTGTTGTGTTAAACGTAATAATGAAATGTGGTTTTAACACATTTTAAATTCATTTGTGGCATACTGATAGTTGTTTTTCTCTAGCAAAGCACCAAAATTCTACGTCGACATATGTCGATATTGGGCTCAAATGGTATTACCTCAGTACTGATACAGAGTTTTCACTTCTTCTCAGATTGATGGTCGAGCAGATATTTAGTATCCTGAGAGAATCAGAAGAAATCGTAGATGGTTGTATTTACATAGAACCCACCTGAAAATGTTTTTCATAGTATCGGGGATAGCGATGGTGACGAGTCGTCTGGGGATGTAAACAGTCTCTCTGGCAATGAGCTTTGGGCTGGTGCTGAACTAGTGTGTATAAAACTAACTGAAAATGGTACAGTCTGTGTGCGGGATGGTGTATTGAGTGGAAATAAAGTGAATCATGTTAGCGATGAAGCAGCTAGTTCTGTACCATTTACTGATTCAAGTTATTACGATGACAGACAAACCAAATGTAAGAAGACTGAGTATGAAAGTATCCTTACATGTGTTGCCAGAAGTGCGTTTTGATGGGGTATCCCACTACCCCAAAACGAGGGAAAAGCAAATGAATGCGGTAAAGTGACCGGGAAACAGTGTAAGAAATGTTATGTTGACTGCAACGTCCTTTGCTTTGAGGCATTTTACACGCAATAAATGTAGTGGATTACAAAAAAAATAGTGTAGCCTGAAGACTGTTCTGTAGATCTGTTCATAGATAAATTAACTGTTGTTTAAATTAAGAACTTCTCATTCATTAACACAACTATACCATGTAAAATGAAATTGAATCTTACCTATTATAACTAAAATAGTTGGCAAAATAAACAAAAACATGAAATTTCACAAACAGATAGTGGTAACAATTGTAAAATGGTTTAGTGCAGAATCCTGCTGCTTTGACGTGACCAATCGCACTTTTATATGAGTAACATAATCATGAAAGTACATAAAATCGCCTCTCGGTTCCAAAATATTAGATGTAATCAATGTAAAAATAATGTGGGGTGTTATTGGTGTTCTTAGAACTAAATTTACGACACAGAATGGTAGTGTACTTTACTATCCGCTACATTTATTGAACTACTATTTACGGCTAATCATAAGTTCAATCGCATTCAAGTTTTCCACTCGACACAATTTTCACTCTTGATTGTTAATCTCTCTCAGGTGATCACACTGCACACTGGTGCATCAAACTCCTGGTCCCCACCATGGCTTTTCATAGCACAGTGTTGTTCCAGAATAGTCCCCAGTAGCAACCCTCATTGAACTCTGCATGTCCGCCTGATGGACATTCCCACAAATGGCTCATTACAGACTCGGGACTGTCAGCTTGTGCTCACGGTTGACGCACTGAAGGCCGACTCACTCAAGAAGACTCCAGACTTGCTGACGAGCGCTAAGTGCCCTTTAAAAAGGCCTGTAGAGGATTCTGGTAGTTTCTAATTCGAGGTCGTTCTGGATGTTGGCAACTTAGTCAGTACCCCGAGCTATGCCAGATACCACTGATCAGGGATTCCGAGCAGGAATTTACTTGCAGTAGGGTAGCTGTGTCCTTTCTGTTCCTATAGCCAACAGCATGGTGGACTACTTGTCAGAGTGGTGACCACACCCAATGTTACTTAACTTCGTAGATGTCACATGATCTGGTGTTTTAACTTGGCTATGCCATGGGCAGAACACAGATCAATTTCTGACTATATTTCTTGGCTTTCGTTTTTGAAACATGTTATCAATTTTACTCTCCCTGATGCCTGATATTTCGTTCTTTTTGTTCAACAATTTAATCTTCGTAAGGATTAGATTTTAGGGAATCTGGCTTGCTAGCAGGCAAATACCTGTGTGCGTGTGTGCATGCATGTGTGTATGTCATTTTTTAAAATTTTTAAATCATAATATAGGGAATTTATCAAATCCCTTCCTCAAAAAAATTTGTTGAATGTTTTCATATCACATATATCTTACCCCCCCCCCCTCCTATGCTAATTTTGTGAGTTGCTGTTTTATTAATGTTTTTTCTTTTCCATCAGATTTTTGTACAGATTTTAATGCAAAGTGTTCTGACATTTATTTTATAAGTGTTATCTGACATGGACTTTTTTTGTTATGGCCAAGCTTCATACAAACACTTACATGACCTATAGGTTTAATGTCTCATTCCTTGTTCCAGGTACTTTTCTCTGCAGGCCACAAATCCACTGGGTTTCAATGACATGATACGTTTTGAAATAGAGCATAATATATGTCGAGAAGAAGGCCCTTTGCCTGACTGCTTTGCAAGACCTATCAGACTTGTTCTTCGGTTCTTGGACAAGGTACATATATACTGCACTCTTAGCATATATTTTCTTTTGTCATCTTCCTATCATGTTGGCTTGCATTAGGGAAAATTTGGGCATCTGTGAACAGGGGCATCTCATCTTTTGGAGCATTCGGGGCTTAGTCCAGCTTTGAAATTACTGTTTATTCATTATAATTTGTATTTCAATCATTTTAATATGGTAGCTTAAACAAAGCGATCTTGCCTGCTGACCATGATCATTAAGGCTTCATTTCTATATGGCCTGACACCACAGTTAGCTGTTTCGAGTCCCATTGGTCAGAAAAAGAAAAATATTGGCCAGCAAGGTAGAAGAGGTTGTGGTTTACAAAACATTTCCTTTGATAAATCATCCCAATCCCAAATTCCTTTTCCCATAAATAAATATTTGCCCCAATTTGTCCTCTTGAATCCCAACTTTATCTTCATTTTGTTATCTTTTCTACTCTTTAAAACTCCTCCCAAGCTTATTCGTCTACTAATGTCATTCCAAGCCATCTCTCCACTGACAGCTCAAAACATTCTGCTTAGTCGAGCAGCTTGTCTCCTTGTTCCTAAGTCTCTCCTGCCCAGAGTTTGCAACATTTTAGTAACGCTACTTCTTTGTCGGAAATCACCTAGACAAATCGTGCTGTTTTCCTTTGAATCTCTTCCAGAGCTCTTATCAAGTAATCCAGGTGAGGATCCCATGTACTAGAACCATACTTTGAGGTGTTACCAGAGACTTGTATGCCCTCTCCTTTACATCGTTACTACAACCCCTAAATACCCTCATAACCATATATGTGATTATCTATTTTACTTATTGCTCAAATACTTTTAATAACATTAGAATCAGCAGTAGGGAAGCAAGTTTTTAAAACCTTAGACCAAGGTTGAAGAGAGGATTGAGGGGTCTTACCCCATCGGTTCTAATAAAAGGTATAATGAAGATCTTTCGTTATATTAACACCTATGTACTTGCAGTGAACCCCGTGCGTTACTGTCTGCCCATCAGCACAGTAATTAAAACTGAGAGGACTTATCCTCTTTGTGAAACTTATGACCTGACTTTTTACGCTGAAGGAGAAGTGCAAGGATGTTGAAGGTTGTATGGTCCTGGGAAAGGTAGGTGCTGAGTACAGGAAAATCAAGGAAACCTTTGGAGAAAGGAAATCTAGGTGTATGAATATTAAGAGCTCAGATGGTAAGCCACTTCTAGGGAAAGAAGACAAAGGAGAAAGATGGCAGGAGCATATCCAACAGTTGTATCAAGGTAAAGATATAGATAATTTGGTTCTGGAACATGAAGCATCTTGTGATGCTGATGAAATGGGAGACCCAATTTTGAGGTCAGAGTTTGACAGAGCTGTGAGTGACCTAAATAGGAACAAGGCACCTGTAATTGATGAGTTTCCCTCTGAATTACTGACTGCCTTAGGAGAAACCAGCATGGCAAGGTTATTCCATTTAGTGTGTAGGATGTATGAGACAGGAGAAGTCCCATCTGATTTTCGGCAGAATGTTGTTATACCTATGCCCAAGAAACCTGGTGCTGACAGGTGTGAAAACTACCGCACCATTAGTTTAGTATCTCGTGCCTGCAAAATTTTAACACGTATTATTTACAGAAGAATGGAAAAACAAGTTGAAACTGAGTTGGGAGAAGATCAATTTGGCTTCAGAAGAAATGTAGGAACACGTGAAGCAATCCTGACTTTACGTCTGATGTTAGAGGATTGAATCAAGAAGGACAAGCCCACATACATGGCGTTCGTAGATCTAGAAAAGGCATTCGATAATGTTGATTGGACCAAGCTATTTAAGATTCTGAAGATGATAGGGGTCAGATACCAAGAACGAAGAATTATCTACAATCTGTACAAAAATCAGTCTGCAGTGATAAGAATCGAGGGCTTTGCAAAAGAAGCAGCAATCCATTAAGGAGTAAGGCAAGGCTGCAGTTTGTCCCCCCACCTTTTCATTGTTTACATAGAACAGGCAGTAAAGGAAATCAAAGACGAAGTTGGAAAGGGAATCACAGTCCAAGGAGAGGAAATCAAAACCTTGAGATTTGCCGATGATATTGTTATTTTATCTGAGACTGCAGAAGATCTCGAAGCTGCTGAATGGTATGGACAAAGTCTTGGGTAATGAGTACAAGATGAAAATAAGTCCAAAACAAAAGTAATGGAGTGCAGTCGAACAAAGGCAGGTGATTTAGGAAATATTAAATTAGGAAATGAAGTCTTAAAGGAAGAAGATGAATGTTGTTACTTGGGTAGTAAAATAACTAACGATTGCAGAAGTAAGGTGGACATAAAATGCAGACTAGCACAAGCAATGAAGAGCTTTTTTAAGGAAAGAAATTTGCTCACTTCAAACAATGATATAGGAATTAGAAAGATGTTTTTGAAGACTTTCATGTGGGGCGTGGCATTGTGTGGAAGTGAAACATGGATGTTAACTAGCTCAGAAAGAAAGAGAATAGAAGCTTTTGAAATGTGGTGTTATGGAAGAATGCTGAAGGTGAGATGGATAGATCGAATCGTGAATGAAGAGATACTGAATCGAATTGGTGAGAGGAGATCGATTTGGCTAAATTTGATGAGAAGAAGAGATAGAATGATAGGACACATCTTAAGACACCCAGGACTTGTTCAGTTGGTTTTTGAAGGAAGTATAGGTGGTAAGAACAGTAGGGGTAGACCAAGGTATGAATATGACAAGCAGATTAGAGCAGATGTAGGATGCAATAGTTACGTAGAAATGAAAAGGTTAGCACAGGATAGGGTGGCATGGAGGGCTGCATCAAACCAGTCTATGGACTGATGACTCAAACAACAATCATCATACCATTGCCTGCTCTCCAACTCACAACTTTGTTAGTCTTTTTGCAGTGTCTCACAACCCTGTAACTTATTTATCACTCTGTACAGTATAATATCGTCTGCAAAGACCGGGATTCCAGTTCCTTACTCATTTATATATGTATGAGAAAACACAGATGTCCAATAACACTGCCTTGTGGGACTGCTCTCTTAATTATTACAGAAGCAGATAACTCTTCACCTACTCTAATAATCTGAGTTCTATTTCTGACAAATTTAGCCACCCATTTGGTCACTTTTTTGTCTATTTCAATAGCCCTCCTCCTTGTCAATCTTCCATGATTTATCCTGTCCAATGCCTTGGATAGATCAATAATGATACAATCAGTTTGACCTACTGAATCCAAAATTTCTGCTATATATCGTATTGAAATCCTTCAAGTTGAGCTTCACAGGAATAACCTTTCCTAAACCTAAGCCTGTCTTCTATCAGACCAATTAGTAGTTTTGCAGAAAGAATGCTTTCCCAAAGCTTACATGTAACACTTGTCAAGCTGACTGGCCTGTAATTTTCTGCTTTAAGTCTTATTACCCTTTGTATACTGGAGCTAAAATTGCAACTCTCCATTCATTTGGTATAGCTCCTTCATGTAAACAGTAATCAAATAAATATTGTAGATGTGGCACCATGTCCCAATCCATTGCCTTCATTATATAGTATATCCCCAGAAATCTTATCAGTCCCAGCTGCTTTTCTAGCTTTCAGTTTTTGTATCTTTTTGTAAATATCTTTATTTTCAGAGGGAAATTTCAGCACTTCACCAATATTGAGTCAGTTCCTCTACGTGGACATGATCTTTATATCAAGTTATCTTGACATACTGATGACTAAATACTTCTGCCTCCCATAAATCCTCATATATACACTTCCTTTCTTTCCAACCTGCACTTCCTCCTTAATCTCTTTATCTCTCTATTATCATGTACTGAATCTTTGTCATTGCTTACCACCTTTAAATGTACATACCTGTTCTTACACCACTCAACAACTGATTTAAATTCATCCCATAAGCTCTTTATATTATTTACCATCTCCACTGAACATAATTTTTTTTAAAAACTTCGTCATGCTTTCAATGTCAACCATATGGTACTGCCTAAAACTCCTACTTTGACAACCCATGAACAAGATATCCTGAGGCCACCCAGCTTTCACTCCTGTAAAGCAAATTTGGTCTTAACACATTGGAGACGGCCATATTTGAACGTGCTATCCTCCAGAAATCTCAGGATTTTCAACACTTTTAAAAGTTTTTTTAACGGTTAGGTAAAGTGATGGTTATAAAAACTGTTGGAATTATTAGAAAGACCTGATGTTCCTCTTCACAAAAATATGTTTTAATTATTATAATAGTACATGGGTTTATTTTTTATATATTTATGAACATGGTATGTTTTACAAGCAAATTTTCTTTTTCCTGATGTTGCTATGGATACTAGTCAGGTTAATATTTTAAAATTTTGCAAATATTGAGAACAAATCAACTAAAACATACTACTGATATATACATAGTCTAGCCTACGAGATCATTTGGCACGGGTATCATTGTTTACAAGCAGTAATTAGCTTTAATGTGGTAGGCCTTGAAACAATCCGGCATACACAAACCAATATCATAAATGCGCAGAACCATCACGTTTCCCTCCTAATTCTCTTTCCATTATTCTTTTGCCCTTTGTCTGAACGTACTTTATAGTACCTAGATGCATACTGCTTTCCTGTGGTGGGCGGAATTCTTTCAGCAAAATGCCTCCCAGTGAGTCGCGCAGCAGAATTTGTGATATTACTCACGCTGGGTACTGGATTGTCATTGCCTCCCATTTCCACGAACTTACTTGCTAATTCAATCATAAAGCCCTCTAAATGTGCTTTCTTTGGATTTGACCATGTTTTCTTGTAAATTATGAAGGAATTTACAATAGCCATGCAAAAGGTATGGAAAAATACTTTTTTCCACCATTTCAGTTGCTTACGTTGGAATGGATAATAACTAAGGAACTGATCCCCATGATCCACTCCAGTTTTATTTTTATTGTAATCTAATACTACATCGGGCTTTTCTTTGTTTTATGTTTCCTCCCTTACATTTTACCTGAACACTTGTCATTTTTGCCCCATGTCTTGATGAAAGAAAATAAACATCCCTTGTGTCTTTCCACTTGAGTGCAAGTGAATGTTGCTTACATCTGAATAACACTTCACCCTTTCTCAATTTAGTTGCTTTGAAAATTGTCGGTAGGTTTTTCCTATTTTTTTGAACAGTGCCAACTGTCATTGTTTTCTGCTCCACAAATGATCAAACAATGGGACACTAGTAAAGAATCTATCCATATAAATAGTGTGGCCCTTGTTGAAATAAGGACCACATAACCGATTTATTAGTTCCTGAACCATGTTGTTTGTACCCCCAGCCGACCCTGTATAAATTTCGCAGTTGCAAACGTAACCAGATTCTGCATCACTGACAATGTAAAACTTGATTCCATATTTGTTTGGCTTATTTTTTATGTAAACACGGAACCCTACCCGGCCTCGGAAAGGACATATGCCCTCATCAACTGTCAAATTTTCAGTGGGATAGAAATTTTCTTTACATTTTCTAATAAAATGTCATATATCGGTCTAATCTTATGCAGGGGATCATGGTCGGGTTGACCTTTCGGAACATAGGTTCGATTGTCATTCAAGTGTAAAAATGACAAAATCGCTCGAAATCTATCCCTAGATAGGAGTGACCTCGGGAAAGGAGCTTGAAGAATCAGCGATTTTGCGCAATAATTTGTCAACTTTGGCTTCACAACCACACACATGTGAATGATTATTGCGAAGAAGTTATATATCTACCTCAATGTAACTGTAGTCCAGGAGCCAAAGAGAGATATTTGCTTTATCTGTTCACTGTGATTTCTTTTCCTTTTTATTGCATCGCTTGCATGACGATTTGTTTCTGATTTTATGTCCCTAAAAATATCTACGTTCAGATAATTACTAAAACATTCCCATGCATCACTGTTATTATCCACTGGAATTCTGACTCCACTTTTTTCTTGAAATACTGGTAATTGAGGAAGATTATCAGTAGATGACCATCCATCATCAATAGCGGGTCTCTGAACTGCATGCTTCCTCCCTTTGTTTTGATGTTTTTCCCGCATTTCGTAACTTGACGACGGGCTTACATTGGGTTGCTGCAGATTGTCATCTGTACACAGGAAACAACCCAAATCATTAGGGACCCGGAATAAAACTATATTACAGAACCCACTTTGTACCTATTTGAAATTAGCTAAATAATAAGTGTACTTGCATGAAGCGTCGGAATCATCATGGTCACTTTGTATGAAATCGTTACCATTATCTTCCATTTCAGAACCAGGGTCTTTCATAAGAACATCCAATATGGATTCATAGTCTAAATTTTGTGCGCTTGAATTAGACATAATAGCCACAAAGATGACACAAATACGCCAAGCTCCCAAAACACACTCTCTTCCTGTCCATACGCGCGTACTTTCCCCGCTCGTTTCACAGCTGAGAGTGAGTGATGACGCAGCCACTGGCTATGTTGGAACGCAGCTGTGTTATCAATGCTTTGAAAGAAGTGCTCTTGACTTCATCTCATAAGTAATAAACAGTATGCTCACTAGAAGCATCTGACAGTGTCCTGGTGAAATAAGAGCTTGCTGGAACAGTGCCTTCTCTTCCTAGCCACAGTAAAAACATACGCTCGTAGATTCTCAGAGCGCCGTCAGTAGCAATGAAATCACGCGCCCGTAGAAACTACGGGCGGCGTCTCCAATGTGTTAATACAGACTGATGTAAAGATATTTTTGTCTGGGAGCTGACTTCCTTCTTACAGAATAGTGTTGATTGCAACTGTGAGCTCACTGTATTAGCTTTACTGTACCTTGATTCAATTTCTCTCACTATACTTCCATCTTGGGAGAACACACATCCTAAATACTTGAAATGATCTACCTGTTCCAGCTTTGTCTTCCTAATCTGATATTCAGTTCCCTTGGGTTTCTTCCCTGCTGACATCAGTTTAGTCTTGGATTGGGTAATTTTCATACCATTCTCATTACACCTATTTTCAAGTTCCTAGATATTAGACTGCAGGCTTTCGGCACAATCTGCCATTAACACAAAGTTGTCAGCATAGGCCACACTGCGTACTACATTTCCACCAAACTGAATCCCTCCCTGCCACTTTATACCTTTCTGCAGATGATCCATGAAAACTATGAACAACGAAGGTGGAAGATTACAGCCTTGTCTAACCTCTGTACGTACCTTGAAACAAGAACTCATTCTGCCATCAATTCTCAACTGCAGCCCAATTATCTGTGAAGCTGTTTCATCCCTGTCTTCCCACTATAATTGTAATTTCCATTTCTGTTTGTGCTAAGTAATAACCTGTTGTAATTAGGATACGTCTAAACATAGTTTAAAATTATTGTAGTGTATTGTAGTATCTTATTGAAAATTAGTGTGCTTATTCTATTACTTCGAAATATTTGTGTAGTACTTTAGAAGTATCTGTAGTAACTCTTACTAGAATTCTGTTGTAGTAATTAGGGTAGATTTAATTGCAGTTTAGAATTGTGTAATTCTTGTGTATTCCTTTCAGTTTTCAGTAATTAACAGCAGTTGTAGGATAAGAATTTAGCACAACTAAGTAGTATTGTAGTGTAGTAGTAGCCTATATTAATTACCTTATTGCCATGTGATCTTTGTGTACTATCCTAGACAATAATTTTTTTTTTTTTTTTTTTGCACAGAATAAGTTATTTTATTTTTCCTTTCCTTTTCGTTATTCCATAAAGAATGGGTAAGGAGTGCAAGTATAAGAACTGTGGGTGTGGCCAGGCATTAAGGAGTATGAGGGAGGAGTTGGGGAGTTTAAGGGAGATACAGTAGAAGTCCGTTATAGCGAGTACTGCTTATAACGAGAACCCCGTTATGCCGACAATATTTTGATGTGCCTTCAAAATTCCTTTGTTAAACTGTATATTATCCTTCGGTTACAGCGACAGCCCTATCACTGACGCATCCGTTATTACGAGCGATTAAGCGCGCACGATTTTTTCCGTTATCGATGTTTATGTACACCAGCCATTATGATGCATGCAATCGATTATCTTCGCATCGTTTCCTTGCTGTGTCCACTAGCGAATTCTCTCGTCGACATTCGAAGGCGATGTCAGAGTCTATTAGTAATACCCGTCGACTGCTCTTCCGTAAAGAAAATTCAAAATGGAAGGGAACATATTTTCTTAATAAATGCTTAAATAACATGTCCGATAACAGTTCTTAACTCATTAAAAATAAAGGCTGACTAAACGATTGCTTAATTTTAATGCTAAATACTGCAATTAAGTAAAAATGAGATACACCTCGAGATATGGCAAAGTGCATAATTGATTTCACAGGTTAGTTTATATTTTATCGCGTCTGGTTAAATTACGGAAAGTTTATTATCATGTAAATTTATAGCGAGAAAGTTTATAATTTCTCTAGAGGTGCTTGAAGTATGTTTTCATCATATGTATAGTACGGTTAAGTTAGGATAAGTGACGCTGTTTGAATAAGGAAACCGAAACTTTTGCCACAAATTGCGATCGATCATCTATGGTACGGTATGGTTTTCTCATTATGTGCATTTGCGAGCTCTCTCGTCGACATTCGAATGCGATGTTGTATATAAACTGTATGTAGGATAATATTTTTTGTTTATTTCCACCTATTCAATACATTACAAGATGTTGGCGTTTACTTTAAAACATTATTCAGATGAGACATGTTTCGCCTCCTACTGTGAGGCATCCTCAGACATTATCAAAAACCTTATTATTTTACCAGGCATCTGGTTAAAGATATTCAAAAATGTGTTTGATGATTATAAGAGAGGTAAGATTTACGTTTGTTATAAAAATGTTCATGAAGTAACTAAAAATCTAATACATTGATAAAAACATATGTAGTTCTTTGTTGAATAGGACTTGTTTGATTGTACTATAGTAAAAGAAGGTGGCTTGAAGCCGTAGTCATTAATAGATGTCTAATAAATAGTGGAAGGCATATGAAATCAGTTCAATGAGAATATATAATACAATCAATTGATACATAAAAACTGGTAGATTCATAAGCAGTACATTTAAAAATGAAGGCGTCATGTGACTATGAATGACAGTTGATGGCTTAAAGCCGTAGTCAAAGTTTAAAGTATAGGTCAATAACTGCTAATATATGGTAAAAAGATATAAGTCAAAATATAAAGCTTAGTATAAAAAATATGAAGGAAAAACATTCCAATTGTTTGACAAAAGTTACTTGACGTTGGCATGCATTTGTCCGTGATATTTATTGGTCAACAGTTCGTAGGTTATTTTAGATTTATTCGGCAAGATTGCGTTGACAAGAAATTCAAGATGTTTATAGTTGGCCTAATTTGTATTAAGTCATCAAGAAAGTTGCAGAGATGATGATGGGTGGAAATTCTCAACGTTGATTTGGTTTTTTGACGTGAAGGTTGGAGAGCTGTTGTGTTCTTCTTCGATGACAATATATTTTATAAAACGTTGATTTTAATAATTTATACTATTGAAGAGTATTATGGAAGTTTGAAGAGGCTGTTGAATTATTGTTGTTATAGATTGGTTCTGAAATGAAGAAAAAACTGTAGTTAATTTTGACGAGAATGAAAGAAAACACGGGAAGGTTTTGTTTAAGTGTTGTTAGTGAGAAAATGTTGGTGCTTACCTATGGCGTTGTAGGCCCGTTTGACAAGCTGTGTGAGGTGCTATTAGGATAATAATGGTCACTAACGGTTTTTACTCCTTGTGTTGTACGTATGTCGTCTGGCCAGAGGGGGATGGGTAGGAGGGGGCGGAGTTGTAGGCTTGTGATTCGTGAACGGGAGGGAGTTGTGAATAGTAGGAGAAGCGGAGGGGCGTGTATCATTTATTGGTTTATGAATGGCGCGTGGAGGGGAATTACGTAAGATGGGAGGGGGAGGGGGGTATGATGTATTTGTTGACGTAGGGGTGTTTGTTGATACTGTTTTGAAAATATTAAAAAACTTTTTGTCCTGAAGGTTTATATTATTGAATAATGTTACTATTTGGTCATATAAAGGGCTTCTATTGTCTATTGGATCATTTAAATTCTTATTAGCATTGAATTTTTGGTCCAAAAATATGTATAAATTTTCGAATTCGGTCATAAGTCTACCTTTTTTTATTGTTTTTAAAATTTGAAGGTCCTGTTCAATTGTGGTAAAGTTGTGCCCCGTTTCTTTCATGTGATTGATCATTGCTGAGTGTTTATTATGTTTCTGAGCATTGAAATGTTCTGCGAACCTAGTTATGAACACAGAACATTTCAACGCTAGTTATGAACACAGATCATTTCAATGCTCAGAAACATAATAAACACTCAGCAATGAGCAATCACATGAAAGAAACGGGGCACAACTTTACCACAATTGAACAGGACCTTCAAATTTTAAAAACAATAAAAAAAGGTAGACTTATGACCGAATTCGAAAATTTATACATATTTTTGGACCAAAAATTCAATGCTAATAAGAATTTAAATGATCCAATAGACAATAGAAGCCCTTTATATGACCAAATAGTAACATTATTCAATAATGTAAACCTTCAGGACAAAAAGTTTTTTTAATATTTTCAAAACAGTATCAACAAACACCCCTACGTCAACAAATACATCATACCCCCCTCCCCCTCCCATCTTACGTAATTTCCCTCCACGCGCCATTCATAAACCAATAAATGATACACGCCCCTCCGCTTTTTCCCCTACTATTCACAACTCCCTCCCGTTCACGAATCACAAGCCTACAACTCCGCCCCCTCCTACCCATCCCCCTCTGGCCAGACGACATACGTACAACACAAGGAGTAAAAACCGTTAGTGACCATTATTATCCTAATAGCGCCTCACACAGCTTGTCAAACGGGCCTACAACGCCATAGGTAAGCACCAACATTTTCTCACTAACAACACTTAAACAAAACCTTCCCGTGTTTTCTTTCATTCTCGTCAAAATTAACTACAGTTTCTTCTTCATTTCAGAACCAATCTATAACAACAATAATTCAACAGCCTCTTCAAACTTCCATAATACTCTTCAATAGTATAAATTATTAAAATCAACGTTTTATAAAATATATTGTCATCGAAGAAGAACACAACAGCTCTCCAACCTTCACGTCAAAAAACCAAATCAACGTTGAGAATTTCCACCCATCATCATCTCTGCAACTTTCTTGATGACTTAATACAAATTAGGCCAACTATAAACATCTTGAACTTCTTGTCAATGCAATCTTGTCGAATAAATCTAAAATAACCTACGAACTGTTGACCAATAAATATCACGGACAAATGCATGCCAACGTCAAGTAACTTTTGTCAAACAATTGGAATGTTTTTCCTTCATATTTTTTATACTAAGCTTTATATTTTGACTTGTATCTTTTTACCATATATTAGCAGTTATTGACCTATACTTTAAACTTTGACTGCAGCTTTAAGCCATCAACTGTCTTTTATAGTCAAATGATGCCTTCATTTTTAAATGTACTGCTTATGAATCTACCAGTTTTTATGTATCAATTGATTGTATTATATATTCTCATTGAACTGATTTCATATGCCTTCCACTATTTATTAGACATCTATTAATGACTACGGCTTTAAGCCGTACAATCATACGACGTCCTAATCAACAAAGAACTACATATGTGTTTATCATTTTATTAGATCTTTAGTTATTTCATTGAACATTTTATATGTACTACCTATGAATCCACTAGTTTTTAGTATCAATTGAATGTAATGTATATTCTCATAGAACTGATATTTTATGCCTTCCACTATATATTAGACATCTATTAATGACTACGGCTTCAAGCCACCTTCTTTTACTATAGTACAATCAAACAAGTCCTATTCAATAAAGAACTACATATGTTTTTATCAATATATTAGATTTTTAGTTACTTCATGAACATGTTTATAACAAACGTAAATCTTACATCTCTTATAATCATCAAACACATTTTTGAATATCTTTAACCAGATGCCTGGTAAAATAATAAGGTTTTTGATAATGAATGAGGATGCCTCACAGTAGGAGGCGAAACATGTCTCATCTGAATAATGTTTTAAAGTAAATGCCAACATCTTGTAATGTGTTCAATAGGTGGAAATAAACAAAAAAATATTATCCTATATACAGTTTATGAAACTTTCAATACGGACGAAAAATGATTTTCATCACTTGCGATGTTGTAGTCGCTCAGTAATACTCAACCAAGACCAACTACAATATCTTGGTCTTGACTCAACGACTGCTATTCTCTAAAGAAAATTCGAATGAATAGAATAACTAGTTTTCGTAATAAATGCGTAAATAACGTGGCCAATAGCAGTTGTTAACTCGTTAAAAATAACGGCTGAAGTAAACGATTTCTTAAGTTTAATGTTATATACTGAAATTAAGTAAGAATGTGGTACACCTGAAGATATGGCAGAGTACATAACTGATTCCAGAGGATAGTTCATATTTTCTCACGTCTAGTTACATTTCGGAAAGGCTATTCACATGCAAATTTTTAGAGAGGATAGCTCATTGCTCTACATGCGTATCAAATATGTTTTCATGACACAGTTAGGTTAGGTGGCGCCATTTGAAGAAGAAAACTCTGGAGTGATACCGCATTTCTCCGAATCCAAGATGGCGTTTTCTTCCTCAGAATCCCATGCGAAAAAATAAGGGTCATCACTTGTAATAATAAAGCCAACCAGGCTAATAAAAACAAGTATCTAAACCTTAAAACAAAAATTAGCAAGATCTCAAAAGATATTCAATTCCTAAAAGAATGTGTAAGATCCAATCTAGTGCCAAAATTTCTAAAATCGACTGAAAGGAAAAACATTCCGAAACATAAATCTAACGATATTCAAAACAAAATCAACAACCTTTGGCTCAAAAATGAGATAAAACTATTGTATAGAAAGAAATCCTTATTAAATACACAACTTTATCGCGAACATTTGATTATCGCGCAATCGTTATCACCGCTAGAATGGATTTCTTATCAACAACACATTACATATAAAATACAGATTGCATTGAACAAAAAACAAGAAACACTAAATCGTAAATTGACGCACTTAAAAGAAGAAAAAGCAAAATCAATAAACCGGAACAGTAATATAAAAATATCCCCCTCTCCATGGAACAATATTCCAGCTACAATTAATCTATCCGACGTCACCTTCACAGATAAAGAAACACGTTTATTCAACCAAGGCTTAAAACATAATTGGCCCAACCCACATAAAGCAGAAGATATAATCACTACAATAGCCGAAGCTGTAACAAACATAAATAAACAAATTCCAACAGACAAACAAAACGACATAAAATACGAAATTAAAAAGAAATTACCTGCCCTTGTAAAAGAAATTTTTAACAAAAATAACTCGTCCTCACTAAAACAGATCCAAGAATTAAGAAAAAAAGTGGACACTAATAACATAATAATAACTAAAGCCGACAAAGGCAATACTGTAGTCTTAATGAAAAAACAAGATTACATTCATAAAACAGAGGAGTTCTTCTCTAATGAGACCTACACAATAATCTCAAAGGATCCCACTACAAAAACTCAACGTAATCTAAAAACACTTTTAAAAAACTCTTCATTTTTATTTAATGAACATGAATACCAAAGTCTCATTAATATGAACCCCAAACTACCCACCGTCATATCACTACCGAAGGTACATAAAAAGGACGTTCCCATTCGACCAATCATAAACAGCCAAAATAGCCCGACATATAAAACCTCACAATTCCTCCAGAAATTTCTCAAAAAACATTTCAAATTCCATAACAAACACCCCAAAAATTCAATAGAACTATATGAAACTCTCAAAAAATTTAACTTAAAACCTAATCACACACTGTGCTCTTTCGACGTCATTAACATGTATTCAAACATTCCCGCTAAAAAAATTATAGAAATAATAAAAAACAATCTTTCCAAACATAGCAATTTAAGCAAAATAGAAATAGAAGAATTCTTAAAAGTACTAAACTTCGTCTTACAAAACAACTTTTTCACTTTCAACAATAAAATATACAAACAGGAAGGCCTAGCCATGGGAGACCCTTTATCCGGAATACTTGCTGAAATTTATATGGAAAACCTCGAAAACAGCAAAATAATAAATAACATCAATGGATTAAATCTCTGGCTACGTTATGTTGATGACACGCTAGTAATAATTGACAAAAATCTCAACAATAGTGAAAACATTAACTTATTTAAATAATCTGGATAACAATATTAAATTCACTAAAGAGGGCGAGAACCACAAATCAATTAATTTTCTTGACATCACAATAACAAGAACTTCCAATAAGTTTGATTTCCAAATTTACAGAAAACCCTCATTCACACCTTTAACTATTAAACAAAGTTCCCTTCATCCACAATCACACAAACAGTCCTCATTTTATAGTATGGTGTACAGAGCTCTAAAAATTCCCCTTTCAGCAACCAATTTTAAAAAAGAAATACAATAAAAGAAGTAGCCACTTTTAATGGATATAATCCCTCTATCATAGACAAACTAATTAATAAAGTTAAATTGAAACTATCCACAAACCTCTCCCCAATAAAAAATGAAAAATCAAAGTTCGCAACCTTTACATACACCAACCCAATCATACACCAAGTAACCAACACCTTAAAAAATCAAGAGATCAAAATAGCTTTCAAAACTCAAAATTCAAACCAAAAAATGTTCTTCAACCATAATACAATAAATTCAGAAAATAATAAATACTCAGGCTCCGGTATCTATAGATTAAAATGTAATGAGTGCCTCAGCTCATACATCGGAAAAACAGGAAGAAGCTTCATAACTAGGTACACAGAACATTTCAATGCTCAGAAACATAATAAACACTCAGCAATGAGCAATCACATGGAAGAAACGGGGCACAACTTTACCACAATTGAACAGGACCTTCATATTTTAAAAACAATAAAAAAAGGTAGACTTATGACCGAATTCGAAAATTTATACATATTTTTGGACCAAAAATTCAATGCTAATAAGAATTTAAATGATCCAATAGACAATAGAAGCCCTTTATATGACCAAATATTAACATTATTCAATAATGTAAACCTTCAGGACAAAAAGTTTTTTAATATTTTCAAAACAGTATCAACAAACACCCCTACGTCAACAAATACATCATACCCTCCTCCCCCTCCCATCTTACGTAATTCCCCTCCACGCGCCATTCATAAACCAATAAATGATGCACGCCCCTCCGCTTCCCCTACTATTCACAACTCCCTCCCGTTCACGAATCACAAGCCTACAACTCCGCCCCCTCCTACCCATCCCCCTCTGGCCAGACGACATACGTACAACACAAGGAGTAAAAACCGTTAGTGACCATTATTATCCTAATAGCGCCTCACACAGCTTGTCAAACGGGCCTACAACGCCATAGGTAAGCACCAACATTTTCTCACTAACACCACTTAAACAAAACCTTCCCGTGTTTTCTTTCATTCTCGTCAAAATTAACTACAGTTTTTTCTTCATTTCAGAACCAATCTATAACAACAATAATTCAACAGCCTCTTCAAACTTCCATAATACTCTTCAATAGTATAAATTATTAAAATCAACGTTTTATAAAATATATTGTCATCGAAGAAGAACACAACAGCTCTCCAACCTTCACGTCAAAAAACCAAATCAACGTTGAGAATTTCCACCCATCATCATCTCTGCAACTTTCTTGATGACTTAATACAAATTAGGCCAACTATAAACATCTTGAACTTCTTGTCAATGCAATCTTGCCGAATAAATCTAAAATAACCTACGAACTGTTGACCAATAAATATCACGGACAAATGCATGCCAACGTCAAGTAACTTTTGTCAAACAATTGGAATGTTTTTCCTTCATATTTTTTATACTAAGCTTTATATTTTGACTTATATCTTTTTACCATATATTAGCAGTTATTGACCTATACTTTAAACTTTGACTACGGCTTTAAGCCATCAACTGTCATTTATAGTCACATGACGCCTTCATTTTTAAATGTACTGCTTATGAATCTACCAGTTTTTATGTATCAATTGATTGTATTTTATATAATCTCATTGAACTGATTTCATATGCCTTCCACTATTTATTAGACATCTATTAATGACTACGGCTTCAAGCCACCTTCTTTTACTATAGTACAATCAAACAAGTCCTATTCAATAAAGAACTACATATGTTTTTATCAATATATTAGATTTTTAGTTACTTCATGAACATGTTTATAACAAACGTAAATCTTACCTCTCTTATAATCATCAAACACATTTTTGATTATCTTTAACCAGATGCCTGGTAAAATAATAAGGTTTTTGATAATGACTGAGGATGCCTCACAGTAGGAGGCGAAACATGTCTCATCTGAATAATGTTTTAAAGTAAATGCCAACATCTTGTAATGTATTGAATAGGTGGAAATAAACAAAAAATATTATCCTATATACAGTTTATGAAACTTTCAATACGGACGAAAAATGATTTTCATCACTTGCGATGTTGTAGTCGATCAGTAATACTCAACCAAGACCAACTACAATATCTTGGTCTTCACTTAACGACTGCTATTCTCTAAAGAAAATTCGAATGAAATAGAATAATTAGTTTTCGTAATAAATGCGTAAATAACGTGGCCAATAGCAGTTGTTAACTCGTTAAAAATAACGGCTGAAGTAAACGATTTCATAAGTTTAATGTTTTATACTGAAATTAAGTAAGAATGTGGTACACCTGAAGATATGGCAGAGTACATAACTGATTTCAGAGGATAGTTCATATTTTCTCACGTCTAGTTACATTTCGGAAAGGCTATTCACATGCAAATTTTTAGAGAGGATAGCTCATTGCTCTACATGCGTATCAAATATGTTTTCATGACACACTTAGGTTAGGTGACGCCATTTGAAGAAGAAAACTCTGGAGTGATACCGCGTTTCTCCGAATCCAAGATGACTTTTTCTTCCTCAGAATCCCATGCGAAAAATTAAGGGTCGTCTTGCATTCGCGGCCTAACAGTAATGAATACCACTGGCAACCCTCGCGGTATCCATGTTGCTTCTTTTCATCCCCGCACGCACATACAAAATTCGTTGACAATAAGCGACCGCTTCTTTATTATACATTGCTAGCCGTGACAACCGGTTGTACAGTGTCTGTGTTTAACGTCACTGGATCTCGGGAAATAGTGAAGAGAGAATGACATTCTATTAGCCTCTGCAATAACGTTTCTGAAATCTGCACAATGGCATCAAAACATGCGAGCCTTCGAATACGTAGAAAGGCCACGGCTACACAGTGGCAGAGTTACAATGTGTCTACTGTACCTGACCCTAGTAAAATTAAGTTTTGTAGACAGCAAGAATATTTTCGTGATGGATGATCGTAAAGATACGTGGAACAGGTATTGCCGGCAAATTGTGAATGGGTTCTCGTCGATATTATGCCAATTTTAAGTTAGCGGTAATGGTTATTAAACACTCGGAAATATAGAATAATTGTCCAGCCGTAAGAAAATATGGCGTAGGCCTAAACTAAGTCAATATTTGGGGTCAGTGCGAAGACAAGGATACGAAAAAAAGCATTCAGTGGTCCGCAACAAGGACGCTTTAAAGAAGTCGAAAATGAAATTGTGAGGTATGGCGGAAAGGCCGTGGCACAATAAACTCGTTCGTTGACTTTCAACGTCCACGATTAGGCCTAGCTTTCCGCTGTAGTTGGCCAAATCCGGCAAGCGAGACATGCGTGTAGCGGTAGCCGGTTATATCTGACGCTGAATAAAAATACCGTAAAAGTTTTTATAGACGGCAAGAATATTTTCCTGACGGATCGCCGTATTGTAGAGACGCATGGAATAGGTATTGCCGGCAAATTTTCAACGGGTTCTCTTCGGTATTATGATGCCAATTTTAAGTTAATGATCATTAAACCCGCGGAAATAAAGAATAATTGTGCAGCCGCAAAAAATGCGGCGTAAGGAAAGCCAATGTTCGGCGTCTAAAAATTGTGTTAAAATGCGTACTGTACAACTAAGGTTACAACGCACTTTTTTTTTAGCATGATTAAAAATTTTGATGGAAAGAGTGGGGTTCGTCGTGGATTCGGAGAAATACGAAACTGTGGGTTTTTTTTTTTTTCAGAATGAAAATAAACACACTTTCAAGTAGTATCGGATTTCGAAAAATAACAAACAAGTCGTAGTGTGGATATCATCCGCGGAAATGCAAGTTTTGAACAAACTGATTGCCGTTTCATACCGATTTTAATGTGTATGGGGGGTTTTCCGAATTTTATAAAAAATCGGATATAACGACAATCCGTTATAGCGAGTAAATTTTCCACTGTTGTGAATTCTCGCTATAACGGACTTCTACTGTAATTAGGATTCTCTCAGAGGACAGAAAGTATAAAGTAGGCCTCCCTCAAACAGTGTACTGGATACAGTAGGTATAAAAGTGGGAAGGGAAGGAAAGGGGGGGAATTGTAGAAGACAGATGGTCTAATGTTTTAAGGGGAAGGAGATTGCAGGCTAAGAGCACTATTGAAGATCAGAATTCAGAACAGGTATCTGTGAGAAAACGTTACAAGTCACTGCAGGTAGAACAACAGAGGGAAGTGAGGGACCTTGGAACTGTTGCTGAGAAGAGTGGAAGTAGGAAGAAAGGGAAATGTAGAACAGAGGATAGGAAAAGACAGGTGGAACAGGGTCATGGTAGGGAGAAAAGGGAGGAGGAAGTAGCTTCTGCAGCAGTGAGGAAAGATAGGGCTGACTAGGAGGGAAGGGATCAAATGAGGTAAATGCAGTATGGGTGAAATTTAAGGAAATGGAGATTATCAGTGGAATACTGTGTAGGAGGGATACTGACTGGAAGGTGATTGGGTATTTAAATGAGACTATGGAGTGGATATTTGGGAAACTGGGAGTGAGATTTCTAGATCCGAAAGGATGGGTAGAAGATACGGATCTGCGTGCAGATGGTCTTCACTTAAACCGCGGTGGTACATATAAGTTAGGAAATTTCTTTAGTAGGTTATAGGGAGGTACATTCAGGGAAATGGGGTGGTCTAGCGAGCGGTGATATAGGTATAGGGATCTGGAAGTCAAGTAGGGATGACATAAAAATGTTAGTGCTGAACTATAGAAGTATTGTAAAGAAAGGAATAGAATTAAGTGATTTAATAGATATATACTTACCAGATATTGTACAGGAGTTGAATCATGGCTGAAAAATGATATAATGGATGCAAAAATATTCTCACAGAACTTGAGTGTGTATCGTAGAGATAGGATAGGAATAGTAGGAGGGGGAGTATTCATTCTGGTGAAAGAACAATTTGTAAGCTACAAAAACATTAAAGATGTCAAACATAAAATTTTGGGTGTAAGGCTCAAATCTAAAGATAATAGGCAACTTGATGATCTTTGGAGTGTACAGACTGGGAAAGGGTAGCGCTGATGCCGATTCAGAATTATTTTATAAGATAATCAGCTATGTGGGGAACGATATGGAAAGGAACGTGATTTGGAAAGTGATGGAACCAACTGGAGGGAAGAATATTCTGGATGTGGTACTGGTAAAACCAGATGAGCTGTTTAGAGAAACAGAAGTAATAGGATAGTATTAGTGATCACAAAGCTATTTTTGTCGTAGTTAAAAATAAATGTGATAGAAAAGAGGGTATCAAAATTAGCACTATTAGGCAGTACCATAAGGCTGATAAAACAGGCATGAAGGAATTTTTAAAAAGTAACTACCGGTGGAAAACGGTAAATAAAAATGTAAATAGATACTGGGATGGGTTTAAAGCAATCGTCGAGGAATGTGAAAACGGGTTTGTACCTTAAAAGGTGGTAGGAATGGTAAAGATCCAATATATTATAACAGAGAAGTAAAGAGACTAAGGAGGTGGTACAGGTTGGAAAGAAATAGAAATGGCTGTGGAAGTAAGTAGAAATTGAAGGAACTTAAGGAAATTGTATCTCGCAAAGAAGTCGGCTAAGGATAACATAATGACAAGCATAATTGGTGGTCATACCAATTTTAGTGAAAAATGGAAGGGTATGTATAGGTATCTTAAGGCGGAAACAGGTTTCAAGGAGGACATTCCAGGAATCATTAATGAACAAGGGGAGTGCGTATGCAAGGATACAAAAGGCAGGAGTATTCAGTCAGCAGTATGTAAAGATTGTAGGTTACAAGGATAATGTCTAGATAGGGGAGATGGCTAATACTAAAGAAGTATTGAAATTTACCTGTGATACCATTGACATTTACAGAAAGATACAAAAGTTAAAAACTAGAAACACAGCTGGAATTGATAAGGTTTCAGGGGATATTCTAAAGACAATGGGTTGGGAGATAGTACCATATCTGAAGTAGGCCTATTTACTTGATTGTTTGCATAAAGGAGCTATCACTAATGAATGGAGAGTTGCTGTAGTAGCCCCTGTATACAGGGTGCTTCAAAAATAGGGGGCATAATTTCAGGTATGTATTTGTTACATGTAGACAATCAAAATAGTGCATTACAACATGTGTCCGGAAATGCTTCATTTCCGAGTTATGGAGTTCACAGCACTGAACTTCACCGGAACGTTTTTCTTCTGCAAGTTATTGTCATTACAGAAGAAGTTCAAAATGCCCACCTCCCGCTTGAATACAGACCTCACATCGATGTCTCATCGACCTGCGAACACGATCCCAGACTCCAAAAGTATTGCGTATGTCCTCACACAAAGCCACAATTCGATTCCAATGGGTTTCCACAGCAGGCACCGGAGACGAATACATCGATGATTTTAAATGGCTCCACAAGTAGAAGACGAGAGGGTTCAGATCAGGTGAGCCTGGAGACCAAGCAAACGTGCCTCCTCTACCTATCCATCGATCAGGAAACATTCGATCCATGTCAATGAGACATCGATGTGAGGTCTGTATTCAAGCAGGAGGTGGACATTTTGAACATCTTCTGTAATGACAATGACCTGCGGAAGAAAAACATTCCGGTGAAGTTCAGTGTTGTGAAGGCCATAACTCGGAAATTAAGCATTTCCGGACACATGTTGTAATAAACTATTTTGATCATCTACATATAACAAATACATACCTGAAATTATGCCCCCCATTTTTGAAACACGCTGTATAAAGGAAAGGGTGATAGACAAAGCTGAAAATTACAGGCCAGTCAGTTTGACATGCATTGCATGTAAGCTTTGGAAAACATTCTTTCTGATTTACCTATATTAGACATGTTTGCGAAATTAATAACTCTTGCGATAGAAGGCTGTTTGGGTTTAGGAAAGGTTATTGTACTGAAGCTCAACTTGTAAGATTCCAGGAAGATATAGCATATATCTTGGATTCAGGAGGTCAAATGGACTGTATCACGATTGACCTATGTAAGGCATTTGATAGGCTAGATCATGAGAGACTACTGGCAAAAATGAGTGCAATTGGACTGGACAAAGGAGTGACTGAATGGGTGGCTATATTTCTAGAAAATAGAAAAAGACTAGGAAAGGAAGATGTTGTAGGGCCCTTTGGATATGGAAATGTAAATCCAAAAGGCGAGTTGTTGGTGGATTTTTGCATGAGGAATCAAATGATTGTTAGAAACATGTGGTTTAGGAAGAACAGCAGTCAGAAGATTACAAGGTATGGTTGGGGAGACAGATGAACAAAGAGCATGATTGATTATATAAGCATAGAGAAAGAACACCGGAAGAACCTTTTAGATGTAACAGCCGTGCGTGAAGAAGCCTTTGGTGGAGATCATTGAGTTGTGATAGGAAAATTGAAAGTCAGAAAGATTGAAAAACCCCCATTAAGAAGAGAGAAAAGATGTAAAGTATGGAAGTTGAAGGAGAAAAGCATACAAGAAGAATTTCAAAGGGAAATAATACCCTTGGTACCCAGGACGGAGGTGGGGAATGTTGAAGATGAATGGAAAAGATTTAAAGAAGCACTGGTTGGATGTGCGGAAAAGGCATGTGGTAGAACATCAGGAAATATGAAAGACAAAGAGAGACACTGGTGGAATGATAGGGTAAAGATTAAAGTGAAGGAAAAGAAAATGGCATGGAAAGCATGGAAAACATCTAAGACTGAAGAAAGTAGAAGAAAATGTGGGGGCAAAGAATTTGGCTAAGAAAGTAGTGGAGGAAGAAAGTAGAAGAAAATATGTGGAGGCAAAGAATTTGGCTAAGAAAGTAGTGGAGGAAGAAAAGAGAAAACGCTAGGCCTTATTCACACAGAAATTGAGAGATGATATGCAGGGCAGCAAGAAATTACTGTATGGTATCTTAAGAAACAAGAGATCAAGTAAACATCAAATTTGTGAAGGATGAAGGCGGCATAATATTATCAAAGCCAGAAGAAATAAGAAATAAGAAATAGACGGAGAGAATATTTTCAGAAACTGCTGAACGTAAGAACTGATGAGTCATTCAATGGATGACCAGGAAAGGCAATTAGTTGATGAAGAAATGGATAAAGAAATTACAATAAATGAAATTGAAATAGCAGTAAGAAAGATGAAGAATGGAAAAACTGCTGGAATAGATGAAATTTCAGTGAAGATAAGGGCAGCTGGAGCTGTAGGCCTGTAGTGGACATATCAGTTTCTCAGGAATGTCTGGGAGAATAAGGAGGTCCCTGAGGATTGGCAAAAAGGAATAATCATCCCAATTTTCAAGAAAGGAGATCAGAAAGTTTTTGCAAACTACAGGGGAATTACTCTAATATCCCATGTTGCTAAGATAATGGAAAGGATACTGGAAAGTAGAATAAGGTTGAGGGTTGAGAATCAGATACAGGAAAATCAATTTGGTTTCAGAAGTGGAAGGTCAACAATAGAGCCCATTTTCATTATGAGACAAGTAATGGAAAAGCAATGGGAGTACTGGAATGATATGGTGATGACTTTCATTGACATTGAAAAGGCATATGACAGTGTCCCCAGGGCTAAAGTTTGGAGAAGTCTGGTGCAAAAAGGAATTGGAGAGGGATTAATAAAAATGATCACGTGGTTTCCCATTTTCACACCAGGCAAATGCTGGGGCTGTACCTTAATTAAGGCCACGGCCGCTTCCTTCCCACTCCTAGCCCTTTCCTGTCCCATCGTCGCCGTAAGACCTATCTGTGTCGGTGCGACGTAAAACTAGCAAAAAAAAAAAAAATGATCATATCATTGTATAGAGAGTGTTGTAGTTGCATGCAAACACAAGTTGGCAGGACAAGTTGGTTCAAAATAACTAGTGGGCTGAGACAGGGAAGTGTTCTATCACCAATCCTGTTTACAATAGTAATGGATTACATCATGAGAATGGCAAAAGCAGCATATGGAGGAAGAGAAATGAACATGATATTATTTGCAGATGATACTGTGATTTGGGGAGAAGACGACACAAAGGTTCAAGAACAGTTGAATGTGGTGAATGGGAAGATCGAAGAATGTGGATTGAAAATAAGTGTAGAAAAGAGTAAAACTCTTGTTATGACTAGAGGGGAGAAAGAAGGGAAAGGTCAGATTAGACAAGCCCCTCGAAGTAGTAGAAACGTTCAAATACCTGGGGAGTGAATTAATGGAGAATGCTCGACTGGATGCTGAGATTAATAAGAGGATTCAAGCTGGAAGTTGTTTCTATCATAGTGTAAGAAACATGTTATGGGAAAAAGATGTGCCAATGGAAGCAAAGGATACTATGTACAAGATGTACTACGTACCCATAACAACTTATGGAGCAGAAACTTGGACAATGACAAAGAAGGATGAGAGTCGAATACAGGCAGCCGAAATGAAGTTCTGGAGGAGTATGATGCAGAAGAGTAGAAGAGACAAAATAAGGAATGAGAAAATCCGGGAAGAAATTGGAGTGGAAAAAATTAATAATAGAATAGAGAAGACCCGACTAAGATGGTTTGGGCACATAAAGTGAATGAGTGATGAAAGAATGCCAAAACAGGTGATGGAAATGCAAATCCAAGGAAGGAGAGGCCGTGGACAACCACGATTGAGATGGAAGGATACAATCCAACGCAGTATTATAGAAAGAAACCTGGACTGGGATAGTGTTGGAGGAGGAGTGGTGGAAAGACCGAGGAAAGTGGAGAGGAACCATATTTCCCCCTACCCGGCTACAGCTGGATAAAGGAAAATGATGATGATGATGATGATGATGAGAACTCAGAGAATTAAAGTAGGCGAATCTTTATCTGACCCTGTAATAATTAAGAGAATTCCTCAAGGCATTATTATTTTCTTATATATATGTCAACGATATGAGTAAAGAAGTGGACCGAGCTCGATAACTGCAGTTGCTTAAGTGCGGCCAGTATCCAGTAATCGGGAGATAGTGGGTTTGAACCCCACTGTCGGCAGCCCTGAAGATGGTTTTCCGTGGTTTCCCGTTTTCACACCAGGCAAATGCTGGGGCTGTACCTTAATTAAGGCCACGGCCGCTTCCTTCCCATTCCTAGGCTTTTCCCATCCCATCGTCACCATAAGACACATCTGTGTCGGTGCAACGTAAAGCAAAAACAAAAAAAAAAAAAATTAAAGGAGTGGAATCAGTGATAAAGTTTTTTGCAGATGATGTTATTCTGTATGGAGTAATAGATAAGTTACAAGATTGTGAGCACTGAAAAATGATCTCTATAATGTTGATATGGACAGTAGGCAATGGTATGATGATAAACGGGGTTAAAAGTCAGGTTGTGAGTTTCACAAATGAGAAAAGTCCTCTCAGTTTTAATTACTGCGTTGATGGGGTGAAAGTTCCTTTTGGGGATCATTGTAAGTACTTAGGTGTTAATATAAGGAAAGATCTTAAGTGGTAATCACATAAATATGATTGTAAATAAAGGGTACAGATCTCTGCACATGGTTATGAGGGTATTTAGGGGTTGTAGTAAGGATGTAAAGGAGAGGGCATTTAAGTCTCTTTTTTAAGACCCAAACTAGAGTATGGTTCTAGTGTATGAGACCCTCACCAGGATTACTTGATTCAAGAACTGGAAAAAAGTCCAAAGAAAAGCAGCTTGATTTGTTCTGGGCGATTTCCGGCGAAAGTGTAGCGTTACAAAAATGTTGCAAAGTTTGGGCTGGAAAGACTTGGGAGAAAGGAGCCAAGCTGCTTGACTAAGTGGTATGCCCCGGGCTATCGGTAGAGAGTAAGTAAGTAATTCGTCTTTATTCATGGCGAAGTTAGGGCTCAAGGCCCTCTCTTACACTTAACCACAATATTTAAATACAACAAATCTTTTTTAAAAATATAGTACTAATAGAAAATTTGGAGATTGTAATTAAAAAAAGGATTATAGAATGTACAACACGGCAATCTAAATGTACATGATGATAAATATAAAACTAACACTAGTGATAATAAGATACGGAAACACAGTAAAAACCTATAACTAGCGAATATATTTCTAATTTTTATGAAAATATGCTCATTCACGCACTCGTTCACACTACACACATAGAAAAGTCAGCTAGAAGTATTCAGAAAGTGATTTCGGCAATCCATCTTAAATCTCCTACGAGAACGCAAATCCCTAATGGTAGCAGGTAGGGTATTCCACAGCCTCGCGGCAGTGACTACAAAGGAGCGGTTGTAGGTCCTGGAGTGACTGAGAGATATTGTTAAACAGGAGCCAGATCGTGTATCGTGGTTATGATAGGAGGAGAGGTAATTAAATTTTGAAGAGAGATAATTCGGTACACCTGTGTTTTGAACTCCATGCAGAAGGAACAACATGTGGAGACTGCGACGCTCATGAACACGAAGCCATGACAACTCCCTGTAATAAGGTGAAATGTGAGAACCATATCGCAGTTTAAATATGAATCTAATTCAGGTGTTTAAACTCCGTTCAAGCATCTTGTTACTGTCATGAGATATGTCCGTAAGTACAGTGTCGCAGTAGTCTAGAATTGCTAAGATTAGGGATTTTACCAGTTGTATTTTAAGATCTTTTGGAAATGTAGTAGAGTAGCGTTTGAGAGGAAAAAGGGATTTCTGCACTTTACGGCATGTATTTGTCACTTGTTCGGTCCAATTGAGGGTCTCAGTCATAACGCCTAAGTTTCTTACTGACGTACAATAGGGCATGACAATATTATTTAAAGTAATTGGGGGTACATGTCTACTTTTTAACAAGTTTAGGTTTCTTTTGGTTCCAAATATAATAGCCCGAGTTTTGTTAGGATTTATTAACAAGCTGTTATTTTTCGCATAGTCATTCAGTCATCGTAAGTCAAAATTTACTCTGTCAATGGCTACATCTATGTCTTGTGGATATGAGTGATAATAAATCTGAAGATCATCTGCATAGATATGGTACTTGCTATATTTCAATGCGTCCCCTATGTCGTTCACACTAACAACAAATAAAAGTGGGCCCAAAACCGACCCCTGCGGGACACCTACTGACTTGTTGTGCCATCCTGAGTACATTGTTTCCACTGATACTCATTGCCGACGGTCAATGAGTTAGGAGCTAAAAAATTTAAGAGATGTCATATTAAAGTTGAGACTACAGAGTTTCATCAGTAGTAACCCAGGGCTAACTGTGTCAAAGGCGCTGCTTAGGTCTAGTAGTGTTGCTACAGTCACATATCGTTGGTCTATCGCTTGTCTGATGTCGTCCGTAACTCGCAGTAATGCTGTTGTGGTACTATGTCCTTTTTTAAAGCCGGATTGAAAAGGGTCAAGGAGGGAATTTTGGGTTAGGTATACAACGATTTGTGCGTGAATCAGACGTTAGAGTACTTTTGCGAGTGATGGCAGGATGGACACAGGGCGGTAATCTGATGGAGAATCCAAGATATTGTTTTTCGGATAGGCCTTATTAGTGCGTCTTTCCAAACGTTAGGGAATACTCCATTGGTCAAGCCGTAGTTGAATATGTGAGTCAGTATTGGTAGTACAGCCCCAATGATGTTTTTAATTAATTTTATCGTGATACTGTCATTACCCGTCGCGTCAGAAGTGATAGAGTACAGCACACATTTAACATCATTTGCGCTAACGGTGTGGAAAGAGAACTGGTCACGCTCGGAACGGCTGCTAAGTTTGTGGGATTAGCCGGTAATGGGACTGGTCTGACTTTAGGCTGAGAAAAGTAATAATTTAAGGTATCTAGAGATATGGTGGGAATGTGCTCTTCTACGGCTTTGCCTATGCCCAAAGATCGTAACTTCTTCTAGGTTTGGTTTAAATTATTATTTCCTGCTAACTGTTGAAAGTAGTGGCATTTACTGTTTCTAATTAGCTGTTTAACTTTGTTTCTAAGTATCCTGTATTCCTCAAAGTCATCTTTGTCACGTGTTCGTCTGAATTGTCTGAACCACCGGTCACGGCTGGCCATAATAGATCTTATCTCGGTCGTCAGCCAGGGAGAAGGGGGGCTGGTAAATCTTACCTGTCTCTCCGGAGCAAGTTTGTCATATAAGTTCAGCACTAATTAGTTGAATCTGTTGACCTTTGAGTCAATGTCATGAAAATTACGTATGTCATTCCACGGTAAGTTATATGCGTCATTGCATTGGTCATCTAATTCAATATGTTTTATGTCTCTTAAAATAACGTAGCATGCTTTATACTTCGGTCCTCGAATAGAGTAACATAAGTACAATAAGTCGTGAGTTGAAATCCCAGGAGCTGGGATCTGTCAGTGCTTAATGACTTTCTGGGGTTGATTTGAAATTATAAGGTCAATTAAAGTGTGAGTCGAGTGGTCAGGGTAGTAGGTGTGGTTTGTAGTGTTAAGTGGTAGGATTTCCATGTTCAGAGCATGGAATATGTGACACAACTTATCCGATTCACTGGTTTGTTTTAACAAGTCAGTATTAAAATCCCCGATGACTACGACATCTTCGTGGACCGAGATAAGATCAGTTAAAGCTGCTTCGAATTCCTCCATTTGTCTAATATTAGGTGGCTTATATACAATTCCTATTAATGTTTTCTTATTACAGTCGAGTTCAACAAACATATACTCAGGTCGCAGGGGAGGGCTTGGATCTGAGGTGCAGATAATCTTGCATTTAAATCATTCCTGTAGTAAAAGGCTACTCCACCACCTCGTCTGTCAGTACGGTCATGTCGCAAGAGCGAGTATCCGTCGAGATTTACAGCACATGTCGGCAAATCTCCATGTAACCAGCTTTCTGATGTGCCAATACAATGCACCTTATTATTTTCAAAAATTGCCTGTAGTTCTTCTAGGTGAGCTGCAATGGATATTGAATTTAGGTGACAACACGAGAGAGCTCTCGGGTGATTCATCAGCTGTCGCCTCAGAATGGATCCTGTTGCCTCAAGGTATGGGAGGGGTGAGGGTTGAGTTAAGAGGGGAGGCGAGGAATGCGGGTCGTTGACACAAGGGATAGGTTCGTCTACCAACATAACAGGAAAACTAATAGTAGGTACATGAAATAAGATGAGCTTACCTGAGAACAGCACTGAATATATCCACTGACTATTACATACACACCCTCATTATGTAGATGTTGATTCCCATAGGGAACCTAAAATATTTGTCCTGAATGAGTAAATTTATAATACCAATATAATGGTCCGTTATTGGACATTATAAATCTTCCAGCTAACTCGTTCTTGGTTGCCTGCGTTTCGCCCTCGTGTGCTAAGCTAGGCTTGTCAGTTGGGACTTAGCACACCACCCAAGACGCAAGGCTAGTGCATACTGTGGAGGCCACTGCATAGGCCATCTGAAGCCACCAGCAGTGCCAATGCACTATGAGAGCTATGTCTCATTTCCAAAAATAGATGCCTGCCTGGCCATCAAATGATGTAGATGTTGATTCCCAGAGGGAACCTAAAATATTTGTCCTGAATGAGTAAATTTATAATACCAATATAATGGTCCGTTATTGGACATTATAAATCTTCCAGCTGACGAGCCTAGCTTAGCACACGAGGGCAAAACGCAGGCAACCAAGAATGAGTTAGCTGGAAGATTTATAATGTCCAATAACGGACCATTATATTGGTATTTCACACACAAACGTAAACTACTGAAAACGCACATAGTAAAATTGAACAGTCCACTCGTTCTACCTACACAGCTAAGGCATTTAGATGCGCAATTGTGCATATTTGAAACTTTGCGTTATCTTTCAAAACGCATATTCTCCTACCCTGAGTTCAACAGTTTCTTGGTCCCCAAAAGTCCCTAGCACGATTTAATATACTTTTCCTCACTCTTGTGAGGGACTCTGTGAGAAGAAGTCCACTCCCCTTCAGTGCACGCTTGGCTCGCCACACATGATCTCGATCGTGATAGCGCAGGAATTTAATTATAATCGGGCCATTTTCTTGCGCAACCACTTGTGCAGATGTCCGGCTTCGGCGCCCCAGCCGGTGACAGTGGTCATTGTCACTCATTGAGAGCTCAATCGAAAATTTATTTTTTATTATATCCAAAGACTTATTATACACATCTTCAGATGGTTCTTCTGAGACGCCGTGTAGCAGTAGGCAATTTCGGAGACTATATTGCTCTGCCTCATCTAATGCCTTATCCTGTTTCTGAATTTTGTCCTCAATCGCGCTTAGTTGTTTCTTCAGGTCACCAATTGCAGTTGTTACTTGCGACTTGAATGCCTGGAATTCGCCGTCCAGCGTTTGAAGCACAGTCGGAGGGTTGGCAGCACTTACAGCGGAGTCCAAGTGAGCTTGAAAGTCCTTCATCACTTCTTCAAATTCACTTATTTTCCTAGTTGCTTCTTTCAGAGCCATGACGGAAGTGTAAAACTTAGGCTTGTCAATTTATGTTCCATAACTTTGCACAGATCAAACGCTTTCTGCAACTTATTATGCGAATCGAGTAGGATGTTTACGGAGCGAAATTACTCGCACATCACACTAGTCGCCATCTTGCGAGGAATGGCGTGAAATGACATCAGTAGACGAATAAGTTCTAGTGGTGTCTTTAAAAGGAGGAAAGTTCACAATATGAAGATAAAGCTGGAAATCAAGAGGACAAATTGGGGCAAATATTCATTTATAGGTGGGGGAATTAGGGATTGGAATAACTTATCAAGGGAGATGTTCAATAAATTTCCAATTTCATTGCAATCATTTAGGAAATGGCTAGGAAATCAACAGATAGGAAATCTGCCACCTGGTCAGCTGCCCTAAATGCAGATCAGTAGTGATTGAAGTTATGTCAGTGAATATGTTGCTTGGTATACTGATCGATGATGTACCTCGATAGTTGTTGCAATCCCGCCTGTTCTCTTGCTTATAGATAGGTACAATGACTGCTTTTTTTTTTTTTTTGCTAGGGGCTTTACGTCGCACCGACACAGATAGGTCTTATGGCGACGATGGGATAGGAAAGGCCTAGGAGTTGGAAGGAAGCGGCCGTGGCCTTAATTAAGGTACAGCCCCAGCATTTGCCTGGTGTGAAAATGGGAAACCACGGAAAACCATCTTCAGGGCTGCCGATAGTGGGATTCGAACCTACTATCTCCCGGATGCAAGCTCACAGCCGCGCGCCTCTACGCGCACGGCCAACTCGCCCGGTAATGACTGCTTTTGTCCGATCAGAAGGTACCTTACTAAACCCCCATGCTAATCTTATTTTTATATGAAGCCGTTTCATCCCTGTCTTCCCACTATACTTCAGGATTTAAGGTCTATTTTCATATATTCCTGCTGCATTATGACAATGGAATTTATCTACTGTCCTTTCTACTTCCTCAAGAGTAAATTTCATCATCATCATTCCTCCTCTCCATGACCTTGGTTGTTCGCGTCGCCGCCAGGATGAGAAGGTTTTTGAAATATTTTTCCACCCCTTCTTCCCCCTCCACTTGATTCCTTGGGATTTATTATGAGTTCACCTGATTTACCCAAAACAGCATATGTCAATTTTCCCTCCCTTTCTAAGATTGTGTGTTGCTGTCTAGAAAGTTTCCCTGCTGCTTGACCTAGCCTTTCTAGGTTACTTAATTTTGGATTCAACAATTATTTGTTTTACCCTGTTTCTTTCCTCTACATATAATTCCTTGTCTGCATCAGTCCTTGTTTGGAGCCATTTCTGATGCCCTTCTTTTTACGTTTACAAGCGCTCTCCCTTCATCATTCCACCTAGATGTTTGCTTTTTCCCATCTTTACACACAGCTGTTTCTAGGCATCCTCCCTGCATGCCACCCATTCTGTTTCTATATCCTGAACCTGCTTACTCTCCATTGTTTGGAACTTTTCAGTAATCATATCCACGTACTTCTAATTTCCTCGTCCTGAAACAAACCAACCTCAAATATCCAAGCATGGTTTCACCCATCTGCTGTTTTGTAAGAACTTGAGTAAAGAGCTGATGGGGACTTTTTCTTCCAGTAAGTGTGTTGGCTCCTCCAAATTACCCCAGTCTGCACCATCACCAGAGAATTCACACAAACTGGTGAAAATTGTCAGAAGTGTGAAATCATGCTTGTTCTATTTGAAATATAAAACTAGGACCTAGTCACGATGACATGTCCAAACATCAGCTGAATGTAAACAGTGTATGATTCCCTCATGGAAGGCAACTTGCTTTTTAACCTACCATAAAATGTGTGGTATAGATCAAGTTTTAGTAGTGTAAAATTACTAAAAGCCCAGTGACAATTTACTTTTGCCCGGCTGAGTGGCTCAAACAGTTGAGGTGTTGGCCTTCTGGCCCCAACTTCGCAGGTTCAAACCTGACTCAATCCATTGGTATTTGAAGCTGTTCAAATACGTCAGCCTCACATCAGTAGATTTACTGGCACGTGAAAGAACTCCTGCGGGCTAAATACTGGCACCTCAGCATCTCTGAAAGCTGTAAAAGTAGTTAGTGGGATGTAAAGCCAATAACATTATTATCAAACTTTTGTATCACTGCAGTGTCCGGCTCCATGGCTAAACGGTTAGTGTTCTGGCCTTCAGTTACAGGAGTCCCTGGTTCGATTCCCGGTAGGGTCGGGAATTTTGTCCATCATTGGTTAATTTTGCTGGTATGGGGGCTGGGTGTATGTGTCGTCTTCATCATAATTTCATCCTCATCATGGCACGCAGGTCGCCTACGGGGGTCAAATCAAAAGACCTGCACATGGTGAGCCGAACATGTCCTTGAGCACTCCTGGCACTAAAAGCCATACACCATTATCACTGCAGTGATCGAGAGTGACTGGGAGAACTTCGCCCACCCTTCACTGCCTTTGTCATAACCACAACGTCACTGTGATTGAATAGCATACGCTCACCGCCTGCCTGCCCGCCCGCCTGTGGGATCAAATGCCCATTGTGAACACCTCTGTTGTAGAACATCATTAGAAGAATATGGTGTATAAGAGATGGTGTGTTGTGAAAATTGAAAGTTCTTTAAAATATGGCATGGCGATTCCAAGAGTTCCGCTTTTTGTGAGTCTTAATGCTAAATACACACGGCATTATTACAAAATAATATTTTTACAGAATATACTGCAACAGTTTAAAAAATCCACTTCTTGTGAGTCTTAAAGCTAAATATTGTATTGTTACATCTATAAAAATGAAGTCATCTTGTTACATTCTTGTTCTGTTAAAAGGAATTGTTATTGTTCTGCTGGTGAAATCTACCAATATGTGAGTTAATTATGTGAACTCCTCTTATTTCATCTGCGGTGGACTCTTATTTAATACAGGACAGAACTTATGTGGTTGATGTCATGTTCAAAGTTGTTCTAGCTGTTACCTACAAAAAAAAAAAAAAAAAAAAATAGATAAATGAATAAATAAATGAATAAAATAAAATAGATTGAGGATCATACAGGAAGTGGAGGAAATACCTAAAATTCCAAATCGGGACGTTGGCTATCACTGAAGTAATATCTTGTTGCCAGTTATTGAAGATTTGGGTAGTAGTTCTCTTCCCTGCCCATGATAGTCTATTTCACTTCAGTTCATTTTAAATTCATACACTCCTTATTACTAAATGGTTCACACAGTGTAATATGATGTTACGTGCTCAAGCGACCGTCCACCTTGTCGGAGCCCCTTCGGTATTGCCTGAAAGGGGATGATTAAGCCAGCTCGGGGAACTTCCCAGCCCGCCCGAGGACATGTCACGGCCCTTCCTCTATTGTTCTCTTAATCTTGTTTCTCCATGCAATTTCTGGAAGAAGATATGACAGGAAGGTTTGATCTCCAGCTGAACCCTGAATGTTCTAGAGGACCAACATTGAGGTATACATACATGGCTCCTGCGAGTGAGCGGTTGTTGTAGTGTCGGAGAGACTAGTGGTTGTGTAGGTGGAGACGACAGAACGAAAGACTGTGCCCTGCCATAGAGTACTGTGTGTGTTTTTTTTGAGGACCACTGTGAATCAGCGATTGAAGCAGTTATCGTGAGTGTGAGGATAATTGGATGTGTGTTAATATGTGCTGTCTTGAGTATCATCCTGCTGTTGGATACTCTTGAGCTGTTGCTGATTGTTGTTCACTTCATGGGATTGTGTGAAGTACCGGACTATCATTGGAGTTCGAACCAATGGACAGTCGTCGTGTGTTGTGTAGCCAGCGACACTCTGTTCAAATCCAGCTGTCTACGCACAGCCGCTGTATGAGTTGATTGACTGGACTTGGGGAAGTGAAAGTGAGGCTTAAGCGTCCTCAGGTAGATGGGTAAGCTAGACCTCGTACCGTGTGTACAGAAGAGATATTTGTAAATAGACTGTAATTAGTGTGGCCATTCATAAGTGGTTAGAATTGCTTGTGTTTAAAATATGTGTGCATGCATTTATTAGGTCATCCTGAAATAAATTAGAGTATTGAAGCAGATGGAGTTTTATACTCATAACAATATATTCGTCATCGATGTGCATCTCTTCCTTAAATCTTTCCTCTTTATACTCTCATCTCTTCAAACTTCTATGCCTTATTTCCATCTCTTTCCTTCCTCCCTTCCTGCCCACACTTATCATCTTCATCTCTGTTCTACTCCTTTGTCTATCTTTCTTCCGTTGCACTTGCTTTTATTTATGTTCCACCCACTGTCCTTGATTAGCACTTTTGACAGAAATATCAAAGGGTCTCGTGAAACCACCTTGCATTCCCATGACTGGTCAAGCTCTCAGCACCTTGTTGAGTCTTCCCTGTGTGCATTTCATAAGCAGACCTGGTTTATAAACATTGTGTTGCGGTTGGAGATTATTTTATGTTAGAGTTCTCGCTGTGTCATATACATGTTGCAGAGAAGTGTCGAAAGGTTTGGAGGAATGCAAAATTGGAGATACTTGAGAAATTATTGGAGAGAGTGAGCTTCAGTATAAAATTCTGTTGAATGTAATAATGATGATTCCAGGAATCTTGAAAATCCTGAACAAATATTGTATGAAGAGCGAGGGAGTACAGAGAAATATTACTTGTGATATCTGGAGTTGTGATAATTGTTCTATTGAACTGGAAATAATAAAAAACAATGCTGACCCAGATCACAACTTGTCTTCCAGGAGTTTTTTAAAATTATTTGTGGAAGGCACTGTTGACACTATCTGGTAAAACATTACACCGATGATGTAGGGGCGTGTACAGGTATTCTGATTTATATGGGTTTGATTATTTTACCTGAAATTGACTATTATTTCCTAGGAGACTTTTTGCGTGTGCCCGTTAGTAAGGCAGGCAATGACACTGAAATGGTTTAGGAAACTTGGGAAATATTTAGATCCAAATTTACGGTGAGTACAAATATATATGCACCGATCGTTCAGAACAATTTTTTTAATTTTTTATAATTGGCTTTACATTGCACCGACACTGATCAAGTCTTACAGGGACGATGGGACAGGAAACGGCTAGGAGTGGCAAGGAAGCGGCCGTGCATTAATTAAGGTACTGCCTGGTGTGAAAATGGGAAACCATGGAAAACCATCTTCAGGGCTGCAGACAGTGTGGTTCGCTGTGCGCCCCACATGGTCAATTCTCTCGGAAAGGAAAAAAAAAAAAAAAAAACATATCCTCGTTTCACTTCTATGTTGTTTTCTTTAAAGGGTGGTATTTATGCTGCTGCGTCTATCGGGATTTAAATGCCTGTCAGAAAGCACTGTAATTCTGGCTGGGCAGTTGCCCATAAGAGGGGAACGGCAAAGGGTTAGTCTGATGACCCTGTTGTCTATTCTGGAATCCATGGGTATGTGAACATGAAGCTTCTTACTTCGAGCTAAGATGGCAACATCACTTCCAACTCAGAATGCAGTAGCACATCATGTGGTGAAGAGTGAGAGAATTTTTTTCCCCTGGCCTCTTTTCGAGTTGTCTGGGGTCCGGATGCCCAGACACTGTTTTGACCATCAAAGCTAAGCAAAGTCATCTCCATACAGGCCATGAAGGCCCCTGGAAGGGTGGAAGGTAAAGGCTTCCACCATTCGTAACCTCGGCATGTGATGGGGTAGAGTGGTTAGCTCTACGCCCGTTTTGACCATCAGAGCACTTAATTGATACGTGTAAAAAGATGATTGAAATTCTACGGGCTGACTGCAAACTGAAGTTGAGATGTACAAAGTGTAAATGTTCAGTTGTATTGAAATTGTTTGGAAAGTGCTGTATCTTCATTTTAAACATATTAAGGCCCCGTTTCATCAATCGCTGTTAAAAATCTGATAATGGAGCGTTAGTTAACACCTTGTTAGGATTTTAACGTAGCATTATGGAAATTGCGTTTCACAGAACACTATAACAAGCTCGTTAACTAAAAACATGGCATTAACGTTAACGATCAAGTCAGTGGTGTGTAGCATTAACATTATTTCACTCTTCTGAACAGAAGCAGGCATAATGTTATTCAATTGTCACCTTTCTCCTAGACTCCTTTTGTGCAGAATAAGAGGTTCCATTTGAAATACCTGTACAACGACAAAGAAGCAAAAAAAATTATTCGAAGAACAAGTTGGAGCAGTCCAAGACCAGAGGTGGTATATTTATTCCAGCATTTAAATAGATGACTTCGAAGATTATTGCATTAATCGTCAATGAAGGAGAGCATAATGATGTTGACTTGTGATGCAGAATATCACATTAATAACTACAGTAGCACAGTCATATTAAATTAGGCCTACCGTGTTATACATGGTGTAGGCTACATGTGATTATGATCTCTTCCTTTTAATTTAATTTCAACTCAATATTTCTTAAATATGAATAAGTTAATGGAACATTAGTTTAAGTACCCCCCCCCCCCTCTCTCTCTCTCTCTCTCTCTCTCTCTCTCTCTCTCTCTCTCTCTCAGCACTGATATCTCCCGTAACAATCTGAATGACCCCATTGCATAATATCTCAGTGCATTGGAAAGGGGTGAATTTTGTCCTGTACGGTATTCTAACCTCTCTTGTATCTCTTTGAGTACTTTCCTCACAACAGGTTTAGATAACCTGTACCGCTCCAATAACTTCATTTCTTAGTTCAAGTATGTCATTTCTTCCCCGTGAAACTTCCTGTCTCAGCATTTTGAAGGTAATCTAAATGGAGCACCTGAGCACCAAACACAAAATCTCTTCCAGCCATTTTAGCATGATGTTAAGCAGCTTAACGGGACAAGAGTTCTACATTGAATTAACAGAGTTTAATAGTGTGTTAGCTTTAACGAAGGTTGATGAAACAGCCATTCCGTTAACTATCCCAATCAAGCAGTTAACATGGCGTTAAATCATTAACGGAGTTTGGTGAAACTGACCCAAATTCGTATATAGAAAGATAGGTACATAATAAGATAAATACAATGACAAGTCTGTGTGGTGAGAGGGAGAAATAGAAAGAAAACGGTAAAGGACAAGGACAATCTCTACATCTTCAAATAGATGGGATCTTTCCTCATCAATCAGAGTTCTTGTAAATCGGTTTCTTCTCTGCCCCCAATGGGCATCACCAACACTCATCGGGGGCCATCTTGACAGATATTCAAGTGTAAGATAAGAAGAAAGGAAAATTACAAGTTGCTTTATGTTGCATCAACACAAATAGGTCTTATGGCAACGATGGGATAGGACAGGGAAGGAAGCGGCTGTGGCCTTAATTGAAGTACAGCCCCAGCATTTGTTTGGTGTGAAAATTGGAATCCGCAGAAAACAATCTTCAAGGCTGCCATCAGTGGGATTTGAACCAAGAAAGGACAAGAGCAGAGACTAAAAGATAATGAATTCAGATGACAAAATATAGAAAGTTCTCTCTAAATTCCATGTAAGATTTTTTTTTTTAATTGCTTGCACTGATGAATTAACAAGCAATTGCACATAATTGCTATTAGGGAATTGTTGTGCACTTTCCAAGCCCTCATGTTCTAGTAGCGTTGTTCTTAAAGAGTGTTCTTCCTGTTTTTATGACTGATTTAGACTTGTCAGCTTGCTCTGCACCCAGCTTAATTCTATATACCGTAGAAGTGTTCAACCATGGCTGTAATTTCATGTTTGTCTCATGTTAGTGGAGAATATTGAAAATGCTTTAGCTCTTTCAAATACAATACCATGCTGAGTAATCTGAACAATTTGTTTTTATGGAAGCCATTTTTCTTCATTTTCGACTTAATTTATAACAGTGAGGTTCTTTAGTCTGTTGAATCTAATCTAACATAAATCTAGAAAATACTTGAAAAAGGAAATATTGATCAATAGATTGTACTGGAGGAATTAATGGTATCTTTTTCAGGTATAATCTGTTAATAAATGTTTTCATTTTCAAATATTTCCTAAATTAATGTTAAACTAATAAATTAATCATAATTTTCCCAATGTTTGGCTACACATTACTTATTCTCAGCTCCTGCATGCTCTATGCATTCTTTGCACTGTTATTAATTGGTAATTAATCTGTGTGATGATTATTTTAGGCTAAAAGTGTATTTATTTTGATATGTGTAACTTTTGAGCATTTCTTTGTGTGGTTAGTTATACGTTTATCTTTATTGGATATGACTTCCAGAAAGCTTAGTGCAGTTGTAGCATTATCTCAGAATTCTTCACTGACACAAAGAGAGTTGGCTGCTAAATTGGGTGTCAGTGTAAGCGTTACAAATATTATCCATATGCACAGGCAGACTGGCTCACTTTCACTGAGGAAAGATGGAAACTATGGTGGAAAAACAGAAAATTATTGCAAATGATGAAAGTTTTCTCAGAAGAATCAGATCAAACCCCCAGGCTCACTGCTGTGGAATTGGCTCACGAATTGGAGGAAAGGAGTGAATCTGCAAGTTTCTAATGTTCGTTGTAGACTTATGGCAGCTGGAAGGAAAGTCCATAAATGTCTAAAGAAACACCTTCTAACAGGAGAAATGTGCAAGAAATGACTCTTGTGGGCA
This sequence comes from Anabrus simplex, assembly GCF_040414725.1. NCBI lineage: Eukaryota > Metazoa > Arthropoda > Insecta > Orthoptera > Tettigoniidae > Anabrus > Anabrus simplex. Next base: position 1,118,355,345 of record NC_090266.1, on the reverse strand, counting down.
CATTGTCATGAATATTGGACAATAGAACACTAGGAAAAAGTTGATTTTCTTGATGAGAATCACCTTGAAGTGCAGGGGCAGTGGGTTCAATATGTGCGCCGTGCAAAGAATACGCCAATGACTTCAGCACATTTTCAAAATACCGTAAAACACCCTGTGAAGGTGATATTTTGGGGGTGTTCCACGCGTGAAAGGCCGGGAACCTTAGTACCAGTCGATGGGGTGGTGAAGTCTGACTAATACATCCAAATACTGGAAGGGAAAGTTGTTGGGGAGCTGCACAAGTTGTTTTCAGATGGTGACTGAATTTTTCAGTAAGATTTGATTCCTTGTCATACTTCAAAGAAAGTGAAGAAATTCTTCAGTGAGAACAATGGTCACGTTTTACAGTGACCAGCAAACTCCCCTGACATTAATCCAGTAGAGAAATTCTCAGCTATTTGCAGAAGGAGACTCCCAGAATTGACTGCTTTTAAAAATATGCATGGTAGTCTCTGGTTAGTGTGGTTTAATGATGTATTTAAAAATATGTGCTGAAACTTGTTGAATCTATGCTAAATCATGTAAAGATACTTAAAAAGGGACAACATATTAGCTATCAGCAAATATTAAAGGTATGTGATTAAGTGCAAAAAAGGATAAATTGTGTATATTATTGTGTTTCACTTGATTCGCTTAGGACTGCAGCTTTCAAGCATGTGGTATTAAGTATCCATAAAAAGAAATTTAAATTACTGACATTTTTACTTAAATTTATACATGTAAAATGTTGGCTATTTATTATAAGATTTGTTTAAATAATTTGTTAAAAATTCACTCAAATTACTGTGGAAAATAATGAATATTTGTTGTTGAACAGAATTATCTTCCATCCTTCCTGACATCACAGCTGTACTTCAGGTATCTGTCAGAACTAATAAATACAATGCAGTCTAGTGCTGGCTTGGTCCCAAGAAAACGAAAATCAGGTATGTTTTGACACTATAATATTTTCATTTAGTATTGCATTATTAATCTTCTTGTTCTTCCTCCTGGTGGCCTATTACAAGTTACCTGGAGTCAGTGCATTGTATGTGTGCAGCTCAGTTTTATGGCCAGATGCCTTTTCTGATGCCAGTCTAATGTGGAGGGTTGTATTTACTGTTGTGTGTTATTGTGGTGGTTGGTAGAGTGGCATATCTTGTAGTGAAACAAACACAAGCATCCAGTCCCTGAAGCAGAGAATTAACTGTATCAGATAAAATTCCCTATGCGGCTGGGAATCGAACCCAAGGCCCTCTGATCCAAAGACCCATGTGCTGACCATTCAGACAAGGAACCAGACAATTTCAACATGTCTACGCTTTCATTCCTCGTCATCACCACTCTAAAACTGCACACTGTCTCTTTTACACACGTGGTGTGGAAATAATTGCTTTTCTTGGCAGAAAGCATATTTTGTGGTCAGCACAACCGAGGCTGCAGCTGTTGATATCTGTTTGCTAGTTTCATTGCGTACAAGCTGCCTTTGTGAATCAGTGGGGAGTGTCGGCCTCCAGATCCCAAAATAGCAGGTTCAAACCCGGCAGAGGTACTTGGATTTTTGAAGGGCGGAAAAAATCCATTCGACACTCCATGTTGTACGATGTCGGCATGTAAAAAGATCTCTGGTGATACATTTGGTGTTTGCCCAACAAAATTCATTAAATCTCAGCCATAGACGCCCAAGAGAGTTTTGGTCTACTGTCTGCCATCTAATGGGCCTAGAGTAAAACAGAACGTCGAAATTGACGAGCAGACAAGCCAGTTGTTGTCGAATTGAAATGTCTGCACGCGGTAGCTGAGGCCATTATTATTATTATTATTATTATTATTATTATTATTGTGTACTGCAGTCCCTTCAGTGTAAGATTTAAAATATTACTATCCGTGAGATAGTGAGATAATGTCGGAAGCCCTGAAGATGGTTTTCCGTGGTTCCCATTTCCATGCCAGGCTAATGCTATATTTGTACCTTAGTTAAGGCCATGGCTGCTTCCTTCCCATTCCTAAGCCTTTCCTATCCCATCGTCGCCGTAAGACCTATGTCAGTGCGACATTTAAAAAAATTACTAAGACAATTTGTGTTGAAATTAAATGCATCCATTAAGTGGAGAATTTTTTCCCAAAATTTTAAGGGAAATATTCGGGTGCATCCGTTACGCAGTGGCGTCTATGAAGCGAATAAATATGGTGCATGAAATGTCAATCAGTCTCGCAAGTAGGAAGCCTATACCTATACACTGATATAGTAGATTCCAATCATCTTCAGCAACCTTAAGTGTTCCTTCAACCACAAGATGTTTCAGCCATTTATGTAAAATGTTTACGAGAATAGTAGCTCGTGCTTCTGGGCCCTGAGAGTTTGATCAGGAAGGTGAGAAAATAACCAACCAGCACCCATAAAGCTGCTCACTACTCACGACTGTCAATCACAGAACATAGACAATAGGAAAGGTGAACTGTAAGCAGGGAAGGTTTCCCAAAGAACAACTCACTGAACTGAAATATTGTAACATACAATTTTGAGACACCCCAAAGTGAAGACAAATACGCAATAATACTATTATCTGCCTGGTCATAATGCTAATCAGCAGCTGAATAATTGGGAAAAGTAAATACAATGAATGTCTCTTTGCCCCCCAAAAAGTTATTCTTCTTTATTTTTGCACAATGCAACATTGACCTGGGAAGATTTGGATTCTGTTTCTTCCTGTCTTCTGGCACGTAAAAGAACTCCTGCGGGACTAAATTCCGGCACCTCGGCGTCTCCGAAGACCTTAAAAAGTAGTTAGTGGGACGTAAAGCAAATAACATTATTATTCTTCCTGTCTTCAGAGTATTGAAACTTGTAAACATTGTGATTCCATTAATGTTGTACCAATGCATATTTGTCACATACATACATACATACGCTATCCATTATGCCTAGACTACAGTGATAGAACATTTAGACACCTCAAGGGTGCTCAGTGAGGAGTTGAATTAGGTTAATTAAAATCATATAGATCCAAGAAACAACACGACTTGGATCAAAGATAAATAAGGGTGCAGTTAAATTTAAAATGTACCCATTTATTGAACATCATGCATCCTGACGATCTATTATTATGCATATGACCGCTATGTTAAACTTAATTTCTGACTCTACATAACTTATGGCGAACAAATGAGGGTTTTATAAATAAAAATTCTTATCAAATCTTACAAATGTTCCACAGTTAACTCCCTCAGTCTTTGATTAATTTGTAACATATTTCATTGGAAAATGCTGGAGGTTAAATTTGTGAAGAGTTCTGGTTCAAAATCTTTGAAGAAATTACATTTTATTTTAGTTGAAACTGAAATCATTTCTATTTAAGTGAGCAAATAAACATAAAACTTGTTGAAACTTAATATATATCAATCACTTTGAGTTTTATTTTGTATAATTATTTGTGCACTTCCTGTTGCTTTAAATTTAAATTGACTGAATGATCTAACTTGTTCAACAAGAAAATTGTTATTGATGTCTAAACTTCAAGACTCAATTAAAATAAGATGTTATTGCTCTCACCATTAGGACGGATTCAAAATAATCAACACCGAAAATATTAACAATCCTGACAAAACACAGAATAATAGCAAAACAACATTACACAGAAATCTGATAAATGTCATACACACAAATGCTGAAAGAGAAGACGTGGCTGAAATCCAATGCTATAACTCAGTCTAATAACTATACACATCACCAAACTACCACTGAAATGAAATGGCGTATAGCATTTAGTGCTGGGAATGTCCGAGGACATGTTCTGCTCGCCAGGTGCTGGTCTTTTGATTCGATGCCCATAGACGACACGTACGCCCAGCTCCCGTGCCAGCGAAATTAACCAATGATGGTTTCCTGCCAGGAATCGAACCCTGGACCCCTGTGACCTAAGGCCAGCACACTAACCATTTAGCCATGGAGCCGGACACCAAACTGCCACTAAGCACATGGGAAGAGTATCCAAGAAAATATTTATAAAATATTTACAAGTCCCACATCATAACATATTTATTTACACATCACAAATTGTGAAATGTCATGAATTACTTGGTTAGATAATCTATGTGATTTAGGCAATATAATTTCCTTAGTTAATGTCTGACGTAGAGAATTGTGATGGCAAGAAAATGTGGTTAGTTTTCTAGAACCTTAACACGTCAAAATATGACCCTAACATGAGGAACATAAATCTCATTAAACATCTCCCTCGAGAATAATCAAGAAAGAACACTAACATAAGCTACAAAAGTACGATAATTTGTGAGATAGTTAAATTCACATAAGAAGACATCATCACATTATTGCATCATGGCTCAGTTAATTTGGAGTGCCTGCAAAAATAAACCCCTTACTTTGCAAAAATGCTCCATTAAATTGTGTGTGAAGAAAGATGAAACTTCCTTGAATCTCTATAAAATATTCTGCATCAAAGGACCCAAGCATCAGCTTTACCACATTACATTGTTATAACACGTATCATTAGACTCCAAATCGCAGACACTAATTAAATGTCATAAATGACCTCAACATCATCCACAGTAAAGCACATTTTCCAACTACACATGCAAAACAATGTGAAGCACAAACATGTAAATTCAGTGCTTATTTAATGGAATATTATTGTGACTCACTTATAGTTATGAACTTCATTGGTTCCGTATTGAAGTGGGATTACAACAAAATTAAATTCTTTCAAGGTCCACCTATTCAATACAATGACATTTTATTGTGATTTAATCGCATGTCAAATAGTCAAATGGTACTAGTTTCGGCATCTATGTGCCATCATCAGCCTTGAGTACAAATTAAAACAAGATATATATTCCTAAAACATCTGCAACACATTTTAACACATTATAAAATAACATACAATTAATGTGGTGATACATGAAATACGATAAAATTATGATACAATTGGTGTGATATAAAATTCTGAAAATTCCGGCTGTTCGTTACATAATTCAGTCTGTGTGCATCCGGGATAAGTGAATTTTTACAGTTGTATGCTGTCTATGTGAATGAGATTTGTTCCTTTAGATATTAGGTGGTTCCAGGGAAGTTTACTTTGATCATGTAAGATCGTGATGTATTTAGAGATGAATTCCCACTTCAATTTGAACCTGAAGGAGAAAATAGCTAAGTTAGATGTTGAAAGCAATGTATGGAAGTTACTAGAAACATTAGAATCTTTAAATGATGATTGACTCACCTCGAGCAGCATGTGAACGTGTTGTTACACAGGCGGAGCCGGATGAAGTGTGTGAGCAACGGTAAAGGAGGCTAGGGGAAGGCGAGGGGAAGGAAGGAGGCGGAGCACTTGCGGGGGAATGGAACTAAGGCGGGGCGGAAGGATGGGGTAGTGGGGGTAATTGACGGGAGTGTGTATTCCGGATTACTTGGAAAATCGAACTGTTTTTCGATAGTTTGGTATTTTTAAGCCAATCGATTAAAAGATCAAAAAGGATATTGGGTTTCTCGTAAATCTCATTTAAATTATAATTGGGGTTAAAATATTGGTCGCAGTTGATGTAACAACTTTCAATGATATTCATTGTGGGTCCCTTGTTTACTGTTTGAAGAACTTCCATATCTTGTTCAATGTCGGTAAATTTGTGATTAGTGTCGTGCATATGTATACCCATGGCGGAGAACTTATTGTGTCTCATCGCGTTGATGTGTTCCGAATATCTAATCATAAAGTTGCGTCCTGTTTGACCTATGTAGGAGCTGCTGCATTCATTGCATTTTAGTCTGTATATTCCAGATTTGGAGTAAATACTGGGGGTATTGATTGATGCGGAGTTGTGTAAAATTTCGGAAGTTCTATTGTTAGTTTTGAATAAAATTCTTACATTGTGTTTTCGGAAAAGGTTGGTGATTTTGTGGACGTCATTATTATAAGTGAAGGTGGTTGAAACATGAGTTTTTTCTTTTTCTTTTATGAGTTTGGTTTTAGGCCGGTACCTATATTTGTTTATTATTTGTTCTATAAACTGCCTGTTGTACCCATTGAACTTAGCAATTGCCCTTATGGTATTAAGTTCATTATTAAGATCTTTCTTTGCCATGGGTATGGCGAAGGCTCGATATACCATGCTATTGTATGCTGCACGTTTGTGCATTATGGGATGTATGGAATCTTTGTGTATAGTGTTAGCAGTTTGTGTAGGTTTCCTGTATATTTTGTAAGACAGGCCAGATGTATTTCTAATAATAGTTATATCTAGAAAATTGATTGCTTTATTGGTTTCTGACTCTAGTGTGAATTTAATGTATGGGTCAATATTATTCAAGTCTTGAAGAGTGGATTCGGCGTTCTTGATTGATTCATCCATAATGACGAATGTGTCGTCCACATATCTAGCCCACATGAGAATATTTGGAAAGTTGTTATTATTGATTTTTGTATGTTCTAAGTTATCTAAATAAATATTAGCCAAAATTCCTGATGAAGGTGATCCCATCGCCAGTCCATTCTGTTGATATATAATTTTGTCAAAAACAAAGAAATTATTGTTGATGACCAGGTTTAGAAGCTGAATGAAATCTTGTATTTCTAGTTTGCTAAGAGAACTATATTTACTTAGATTATTTTCAATGATTTTTGGAAGTTTAGAAATTGGTATGCTCGGGTACATATTTTCTATGTCAAAGGAGTGGAGGGAGTGGTTAGGTTGTAGGTTTAATACCTTTAATTTCTCAATCAGTTCAGTAGTGTTTTTAATGGATTTGTTGGAGAGAAAGTGATAATTTTTTGTTAGAAAATTTTGAATGAATTGGGATGCTTTGTAGAGTGGACTGGGTCTGTAGTTGATAATGGGTCGGATAGGAATATTAGGTTTGTGAATTTTCGGAAGGGCTTTAACTGTAGGAAGGCCTGGATTCATGGTTATCAGTTTAGATTTTTCATGGTCTGTAAAAAGAAATGTTTAGTTCTTTAAAGTTTGCTTTAGTTGCCGCTGGATTTTTTGGGTAGGATCTTTCTTGATTATTTTAAATGTGTTGTTGTTGAAAAATTCTTTAGTTTTGGATACATAATCAGTTTTATTCATTAAGACAGTAGCTTTACCTTTATCTGCCTTTGTAATTATTAAGTCATTATGTTTTATTTTACTTTTAAGTTCTGTGATTTGTTTGTGTTCAGAGGTAAATTTGTCGTCATTAGAGTTAATGGAAATAGTTTTCCTACTTACGTTTTCAGCTGTGCCTATCTTATCTAGTTTTCTTTTTATTTCGAATCTAATTTCGTCTTGTTTCTCCAAAGGCATTTTGTTTATTGTAGCTTCTGATTCTATAATCATGTTAGTCATTATGTTTATTTTATTCATGTTAGGCCAGTTTTGGTTAGGGCCTTTTGATAAAATGGCGATTTCTTCTTTATTAAAATTTACATTGGAAAGGTTAACTACAGGGGGATGAAATTTCTCAATTATATTTTTTGTCAAATTGATTTCTTTAGGTTGATTTGCAAGTGAAAACGTTTGTTTCTTCTTTTTTAAAATGTTTAATTTTCTATCTAAAGTAAGTTGTTTTTGCTAAAGAATATCAAACAATTTATTGTCAATTTGACTTTGAAATATGTTCCATTGTGCTATAGAGAGCAGATGAGCTGCTTCAAGGTGAGTTTCATACAATTTGTTATTTAAGGATTTTTTCTTATGTAAAAAACAAATTTCGTTTTTCAGCCAAATCTTGTTCGTTTTTTGTTGAGTTTTGATCAAATGTGGTGCGTAACGATGTTTTTTAATTGTTCCTTTCAAAAAATTGGGTGTTAAATCATGTGTAATACATTGCTTCAGGAAATTGATATCTTTGCCTAATTTGGCAACTTTGATTTTTAGGCCCATATATTGATAGGCCTTTCTCTTTGCCTGGTAGGTCGTTTCACTTATAGTTAGGAACTTCATTGGTTCCGTATTGAAGTGGGATTACAACAAAATTAAATTCTTTCAAGGTCCACCTATTCAATACAATGACGTTTCATTGTGATTTAATCACGTCAAATTTGTAATATTATTGTGAGGATCGTAAATGATGCACGGTTCATTTCATTATCAAAATTATTATATATATATATATATATATATATAACCTTGTTAGTATGTTCCTCATTAATACTTTTTCCCGGTTAGCACGTCGTAAATTTTAAGTCCCGATCCCATCGTATTAAATCTGTATAAAAAATATCTCACTTAACACATCACGATTTTTTGCCTTTACCGCTTAGTACGATCATATATTCCCCAGACCTGAAAATGTTCTTTGTCATCCCTTTTGTACGGAACGTGATTTCCAACAGAGATAAGAGCCCTCGCCACGGGTTGGTTGGAGAAAGTTGCGCGATAAAAGGAAATGACCTTGAATGACCTTGAATTCTCGAACACCGAGTATATTGCGCCTTCAAGGGGCGCATTGAATTATGTTTTCATGTGTTTTTATTTTTTAAAGCTGTCCTGTTGACATGATGATAGCGAACACTCGTAATCGAGTAGGTTTGTCTTCTAGGCAGGATGCCTCTTCATCTATGTGTTCAGAGGTGGACTATACAGTCCAATGTGGGAGTTACACAATTTGCCACAGTGATGACAGGTAGTCCCAGGTAGAGCAGTAATGTTATTTCTGTGTCTCCTCAGCACTTCTTTTTCTTTCCTACGTTGCCTCGTGTCATTCGCTGTACGTCGGTGGTTTTCTTCAAAAGACAGTGTGCCGTAATCGACTAGCGATCTCCAGGATGAACGGTCAAGGGCTAAGTTCTCCCAGTTATCAACATTAATGTTACATCTCTTCAAGTTAGCCTTGATTACATCTTTAAATCGCTTCCTCTGACCGCCTACACAGCGTTTACCTACTGATAGCTCCGAGTAAAACACTTATTTGGGAATGCGATTGTTGGGCAATGCGATTGTTGGGCATGCGAACTACGTGCCCTGTCCAACGTAGCTGGCGTCTTAAAACCATGAATTCTATACTGGTGGTGTGTGCCTCTTCAAGAACGCTGATATTTGTGCGCCTGTCTTGCCAAGTTATTTGCAATATTCTCCTCAAGCAGCGTTGATGATACTGTTCCAGCTTTTTAAGGTGTCGACTGTAGCATGTCCAGGATTCAGATCTGTAGAAGGCTCACTCCATCAATTGTGACATTGATATCTCTTTGACCTTCCCCAGGGGCTGGTTGGTATAGGATCTGTCTTTTGCTGGTATTCAGTTTGAGTCCGATCTTGTTGTACGCAGCAGAAAAAGCATTCAGGATTATCACAAGCTCTTCTTGTGTCTGAGCTACAACAGCGTTATCATCAGCGTACTGTAACTCAACTAATGCTGCAGACGATGTCAAAGTTCCTGCCTTTAAACGGCTCAAATTAAAAAGTTTACCATCCATCCTGTAAGTTATATGAATTCCTGGAGGGAGATCATCTCTGACAAGTTCCATGACAGCGGCAACATACAAGGAAAACAAAGTGGGGGCTATCACACAGCCTTGCTTAACACCAGTATTGATATGGAATGGCTCTCCAATAGAGCCGTTGCCAGTGACAGCTGCCATCATATCAGTCTAGAGCAATTTCAAGATGGCAATAAATTTGTGCGGAAAGCCATATAGAACTAAAATTTTCCACAAAGCTTCTCGGTTTACAGAGTGAAATGCCTTAGTAAGATCAATAAAGATAATATAAAGAGGTCTATTTTGTTCTCTACATTTTTCCTGGAGTTGACGAGCTGTGAATATCATATCTGTGGTTCCTCTTGAAGGCCTGAAGCCACACTGACTCTCTGGAAGTATTTTCTCCACCAGGGGTACCATACGATTTGCCAAGATTCGAGCAATAAGCTTTCCCAGGCATGACAGTAAGGATATTCCCTGATAGTTATTGCAGTTTGTTCGATCCCCTTTCTTAAATATGGGAACTACCAGACTGTCTCTGAAATCAGGAGGCATTTCTTCTGTGCTCCAAATTTTGACAATCAGTTCATGTATGTGTCTTATTAGTTCCTCACCTCCTTCTTTGAGACCTTCCACTGGTATACCATCAGGACCAGAGGCTTTGTGACGCTTTGCTTGATTGACAGCATGCTTAACTTCATCTAGTGTTGGTGGGGAGCCAAGTTCTTCATTGATGGGAGCTTGTTTTAATATATCATACACCTGTTCATCATTAATCGAATCCTGGTTCAAGAGGTCTTCAAAATGCTCTTTCCACCTATTCATGATGGAGTACTGATCTTTTAAAAGTGTACTCTTATCGCTGGACCAAAGAGGATTCCTCCCAAAGGTGGTGGGACCATAAACTGCTTTTGTCGCTTGGAAGAACTGTCGTGAATCTTTATCTGCTAGATATTCCAACGCTTTTGCCTTTGCTGTCCACCATGCATTCTTGAGCTCACGGGTTTTTCTTTGGGCATTTGCTTTGGCAATACTTGCAGCCTGTTTCTTAGAGTGGGAGTTCATGTCCCTTCGCCATGCTTGCAAGGCTTTTCTCTTCTCTGAGATCAGTGCTTCAATTTCTTCATCATTTTCATCAAACCAGTCCTGATGTTTTCTGGTCTTATATCCTACTGTTTCTTTGCAAGCATCTTGAATAGTGGTCTTCAGACTCTCCTAGTGTTGCGTTACATCAGGTTGATATTCCTTCGGCAAAGTCCGATGAAGGAGCTCTCTGTATCTTGAAGTAATTTCTGTATTGCCAAACTTCTCGGTGTCGAAAGTATGTCTGAAGCTCTTCTGTTGTTTCCTCCTCTGGGTGGACAGTGACAAATGCATCACTGATCTAATAAGTCGGTGATCTGTCCAACAGTCATCAGCTCCCGTCATTGCTTTGGTAATGAGAACATCGCGTAGATCTTGCTTGCGGACGATTACATAGTCAATGAGGTGCCAGTGTTTCGATCTATGATGCTGCCATGATGTTTTGAAGCGATCCCTTTGGCGAAAGATGGTGTTGGTGATTATCAACCCATGCTCAGCACATTTTGAGAGGAGTCTAATACCATTGGCGTTTTCACTGCCAACTCCCTCCGTGCCAATGACACCATTCCATACTTCATGGTCCTTTCCCACTCTGGCATTAAAATCACCAAGCAATATGATTTTATCTAGGCTTATGGCTGGGAGTCATCCAAAATTATGCATCACGGAAGTTACTGCCACAAAATGTGTAACGGAAGTGTAACTCTAGCAACCGTGCTGTCGTTGGTGGATGGTCATAACTGAGAGACATGTCTATGATCATTTGATTTTCTCAAAGGGAAAAGTGGTTTATTTTTTGTTCTGTGTTCTTTGTTGTCAGTGAGATTGTTGAATAACCTAGTGCGCCTGATTGTGCTTGTAGCCTATTTTGCATTCCAATCAGAAGTTAAAAATTTATTCAGAATCACTCTTTCCAACTTCGGAAACTTTCCTTTGCATACTCATTTTCTTTTTCCATTTCTATTTTGCTTGTATGCATTTTCAATTTTGCCTCGGTTGCCCACAATAGTGTTCAAAGTAGAAGGTACTGTTTTAATATTCTCGCCAACTCTACATGCTTAAGATGTAGATTCCTGTCTACTTCTTGAAGGATTTTTATTTTTCCTTCATTAGCGAGTGGTTTTACAATCCTTTTCTTATCCATAGCTAGGCTGTCACATGACAGATACCATATGTACTGCGCTACTGAATTTCTCACGATTATCCTATTAGTCCGTAAGTAGGCTGTCACGCGACAAATAGTCACTTCACTCCTTTTTACCACTCATCACAATAAATTGAAGGTAATGCCAATAACTGTTCTTGTGATAAGATGATTTAAATCATTGTGGTATGACTGAAGATAATAATAAGTCCATAGTGCAGCAATAGCAGATCTTTGACAGGTAATTTGTGGGTGCCATTAAGTAATAAGGCTTGCATATACTGTAGGCCTGTCCCATTAAAACGTTATGTAAAGATGCAGGCAATGGTAAAGCGGTGTACCATTCATACAAAAATATGAACTGCTAGTTTGACAGTTCACAGACCAGTCTGTCCGAACCAATGCCGAGTACTGCCGAAGTTTCGTGTTCAAGTTGGCGGCCGAAGGCGTTTAATCGCATATGGCGAGTATAACCTCGCGAGAAATTCATGCTCGAACAAAGTGACCAAAAAACAGTGTTTAATTACCCACTGGTCAGAAACCTAAGGCTTCAACTGACAATTTACAATTATTTTAGGAAGAAAGTGATCTGCTATAATATGTAGGTACTGTAGCTACTTCTATGAATCCAAGGGCAAAAGAATGGCATATGTTCTTCCATGTTTTTCATATCTTTTAATAATCTCTTGTTACTTTAACAGGCTCCAGTAGAGAATTATTGATATTTGTTCTCTCGATTTTTTCACACTTTTTAGTGCTCCCCTTTATCTCCTGAAACACTACACACACAATGTAATATGTACTAATGTGTAAAGCGATACCATCTCCCTGTTGGATAGTTTTTAATGGGATATTCGATAGTACGTTTTCTCGCTTAACACAATTTTTTTACATCATTCCCTGCAGAAACGTACTAACAAGGTTTCACACACACACACACACACACACACACACACACACACACACACACACACACACACACACACACACACACACACACACAGAGAGAGAGAGAGAGAGAGAGAGAGAGAGAGAGAGAGAGAGAGAGAGAGAGAGAGAGAGAGAGAGAGAGAGAGAGAGAGAGAGAGAGAGAGAGAGAGAGAGAGAGAGGGAGGGAGGGAGAGTCAATTAAGACTATGCAAAGTACTTAGAGGCCTTCCTTTGAGCTCATATTTCTGTCATTCTTTTACTATGGGCTTCCTTTCTGTCTTCAGACCAGGTTGGTCCAGCCTTCTTCTTTGGTCTTTCCTCTTGGTCAACTTGCCATTTGTGAATTTTGGATCTGAAGATTACACTGTTTTGGACATCTGCTGGTGTAATTCCTGCCTGTTTTGATTTTGCCAATCTGTTTCACTGTGTCTGTTTTAGCTTTACTCCTGTTTTCATAGAATTAGACTATTTCTTAGGCAAGTCTGTCTGGATGCATTTTTTTTAATATGCCCGTAGAATCTTAGCCTGCGTTTTTTAATGCAAGTTGTGAACAAGCATATAAGAAGGGAAAGATGTTATAATACGCTCCTTGTGAACACCAAAACTGCCGTATTAAAATTATCACAGTGTTGAGCTCTTGACACAACACTAACAGCTGCACAAGGTGTAGTACTGGAACTTTGAGGGATATACGAACTTGATAATTTCTTAAACATCAGGAAATCCCTTGGTCTAATATGGCAACATTGTATTTTTAGAAGGAAGATTGATCCAAGTACTTCAATCACATGTACAGCACACAGCGCATATTTTTAAGTGTTATCAGTAGATTATATAGTTGAAACTCATTATTCAAGCTCACCTTCTTATATGCATGTTCACAACTTTTTTTAATGAACATCGAGAGACAATGATAAATTGTCATTTTTAATTAACAAGTGTTCATCAAGATAAAAGAATCCTTGTATATGGACCATACTGAATATTTTAATTGTGTTCATATGTGTGTTTTTGCAACGATGTTTGTAGTCATAGCTTTTAAAGATTCAGTTCTACTTGACATTTGTACTAAGGCATTCAATTTTAATGACGGTATGTTCTTCTTTTAAACTATCTTGCTATGGATAGCAGAAGATGGCTGTTTACATTGGCCGAAAGTAGTCCTAGTAAAAAATATATCCATTTGGTGGTCAATAAAACTTTCATTAAGAAAATGTCATATCCATCAGTATGGGCCATTGATGAAATTCATTGCTTAAACGACAGCTTCATGATCACTTATACCATCTATCACTTCGTTTTCTCTAGCGAGTTCATTAATGCCACGGCTGATTCCTTCCCATTCCTAGCCCTTTCCTAACCCATCATCGTCATAAGACCTATCTGTGTCGGTGCGACATTAAGCAAATTGTTTAAAAAAAATAATTATAATAAAAGATATGGAACTGGTTTTAACTCTTCTGAAGTATGATCTGGAATAATTTTCCCTCTACCAGGAGCTGATATCAGAATTGATGGGCAACTCGTTTACTTCAGAGGGAAGTATCCTTTCCAAAAATGCGCACGGTCTAAGCCTGACAAGTACCTTAGAAAATTTTCTGGACCTGTGAATCTAAAATGTGCTATCTTAATGGTTTGTTCTATATTGGTAAAGAAAATGGCGAAGGGGCTCCTCTTTGTCCAGGATGCTGTATTGTAGGGACTCGTACTGAACCATACAAGAGGTCTAATAGAAACATCACCTATGATAACTACTTCATGGATATGGAACTACCGGGCGAGTTGCCCATGTGGTTAAGAGCGTGCAGCTCTGAGCTTGCATCTGGGAGATAGTGGGTTCGAGCCCCACTGTTGGCAGCCCTGAAGATGGTTTTCTGTGGTTTCCCATTTTTACACCTGGCAAATGCTGTACCTTAATTAAGGCCACGGCCGATTCCTTCCCAATCCTAGCCCTTTCCTATCCCATCGTTGCCATAAAACCTATCTGTGTCCATGCGACATAAAGCAAATTGTTAAAAGTAAAGGATACGGGACTGGTTTCAACTCTTCTGGAGAATGGTCTCGCTGTAGTCAGAATGGTAAGGGGGGGAGAAAAAAAAAAAAAAAAGATTCCACATGTATATTAATCTCACAAGAGCTGAGAAGTATTGTCATCAATTTTTTACTTAGTTTCCTCTGTTCCCAAGCCTAGAAAATCAGTGTAATTCAAAGTGCTGTTTTTAACACATAGACGACGGGCCCCGAACGGAGGCTGCTACCCCATGTAGATTGGATAGTTCAAGCCGCCAAGAAAGAAATTACACTGCTGCACTCAAAGTACTGTAACTCTAAAATTATTCAAGATATCGACCTCAAAGTTGGAACATGTACTTACTTTGTTGCTTAGTAGTGTACAGTGTGATACCTTTCAAAGCAATACTGTGTACAGTGTGATACCTTTCAAAGCAATACTGTCTGTGACTCCATTTAATATTCTTTCTAAGCACTGTGTAGTATGAATGCCCTGTTTGTGCCTTTCGTGTACTTACAGTATTCAAGATTCAAGCATACAAGGTTTTCTCTTTACAGTTACTCCCTGTTTAGTGTTAGCCATTAATCATTAGAAATATCTAGTTCACTGTCACTCAGTACCTATTATAACGGTCGATACATAATCACAATTATCGGTAGCCGTCGGCAACTGAATATGCCGCGCCATGTTGACATCCGCACCAAAACTCCAGGGAATAGCTCTACATATCATACATAATTTTGTTAAATAGATGAAGGTTTAAAGAAAGAAAGATGCAGCGATAATTTATATGCCATGACTACACCATTTGGAACTCCTAATCTTGCCCATAATTTCATCAGTAATAAAGGAAATGGGAGGTGCATAAAAGCTAGAATTCTTGTAGCCCGGCACCTACTGTTCGCTGTTGCCTATCGTCAGCTGAGAAACTACGAGAATTCTCAGGGCTCATCACCCATGTGGCATAATCAGACAATGAATCTGCATATAAATGTTGAAATACTTTTGTCATCACATAGGGCACGTTGCCATGGGTGCGCCATCTTGTACGGTGATTATCGGTGCATAAGAACATCCGTGTATATACAAAGTTTCCATGCCTACAAAGACCGTATAATTAAAAAATTAAGTTGACACTAAAATCTACGATCCCTTTACTCCATTACGTGATTGAAAGTAGTTGAAATTGTAGCCAAGAGATAGCACAACAAGCTACAAACGATGCCTGTCTGTAAAAACGGAGACCTCCGGGGCCTGTCAACTACCAGACGAATATGAAAAACTTAAATTTTGTACAGTACGTATGTTGGAGACTCGCTATTTAGATATTTTGTGAAAAGAAAAAAAAGATTGTGACATTTGTTTACATTTGACCGTGAGTGTAACATCTTCGCTGAACGCATTCCCTGCATATGTGTTGAATTCTTGTTCTATCACCTCTGGTATAGTAATTAGTTGCTTGCACAGTGTTACAAAGCGATG
Source organism: Anabrus simplex (assembly GCF_040414725.1). NCBI lineage: Eukaryota > Metazoa > Arthropoda > Insecta > Orthoptera > Tettigoniidae > Anabrus > Anabrus simplex. The sequence goes on along the minus strand of NC_090266.1, from coordinate 1,118,339,261 downwards.
CTGATGTTGAACGGTGCAAGGCTCTTTCTGTGTCAAATAAAATAACAAGATATTTAAGTGTAAAAGCAATGAAGAGCAGAGTGTGATTTGCTGCAAATCAGTATTACCAAACACAGTATACGGAAGAGTCTCCATGTCTAAACCTTTCACCGAATCATGTGTTTTTGTTAAACTTGCAAATGTGATTTTTCAGATAAACATGGCTGCCAATGCCATGTGAAATAAAAATTAAAAACACAAGAGTACGGGGGCATCATAGGGCGATGCAATATGTTCTCGTCTTTTTTCTTAAAGTGAAAATGAAAATGAAAAAAATGAAAATCTACAGCCTGTTTCCAGTCATTTGACCGGGTCAGGAATGGAATGAATGAAGTCCCCATCTAGCGGCAAGGAGAGGAATTGGGCTGGCTGCCGAAGCCTGTCGCACTCCTCTGGGGCAATGATTAATGAATGACAAATGAAATGATATAGGAGAGTGTTGCTGGAATGAAATATGCCTCTGCTTTGTCCAGCACAAATCTCACATGGAGTGACCGGGATTTGAGCCACGGAACCCAGCGGTGAGAGGCCGGCGCATTGCCGCCTGAGTCACGGAGGCTCCCTTCTTTAATTTATTTTTACTACAGAAAGTAAATGTAACTTTAAAGCTTTTCAATCTGTCGAAAACCCTAACTATAACACGTATAACACTATAATAGGAAAGTGAAATGAAATTTCTGTGAAGCAGGATAGGAGTGACAAGATGGGATGAGATGAGAAATGAGAAGGTTGAAGATATAGTTAAAGAAGAGCCACTACAGAATAGGATAGAGGCATCTAGACTTAGATGGTATGGACACATGAAGAGAATGACAGAGGAAAGGATATCGAGGAGGATACACGAAATGGTGATAACGGGTAAATGACCAAGAGGAAGACCAAGAGACAGGTGGTTAAAAGGAGTGGAAGAATGTGTACAGAGAAGAGGAGAGGACTGGGCAAAAGTGACTAGGGAGAAGTGGTGGGAAGACAAGAGGAGATGGAGAGGCTTATGTTCCAAGCAGACCCGGCCAACAGCTGGAAACTGCAGATGTTGATAATGATAACACTATAACATACCTGTAAAAATACAGACTATTAAAGTATGAATGACATGTTCAGTTCTACAAGAACATCCTCAGATTCTATCAAATCACTGTATATCATGCGTATATATGTACAATATTGTTTACGTTGCGCAAAATTTCTAATAATAGTGTGTTAGTGATGATATGATCAAGTATTAACAAATGACTGTAGTAGTATTCAACAGTCGCCTTATTAACTTAGAAATGTTTCTATACTTATCTAAGCTGCTAATGAATAGTCCATCACCTTCAACAACTGCTTCTGGACTGCGGTCGAGGCCTTGCAGAGTAGCTAAGCAGAGGGCGAGTGGAAAATTCTGTGGGTAGTCAACACTCTGGAGAGTGAGTTGGCCGAAAGGGCAAATGCTGGGTGTGTACCTTAATTAAGGCCACGGACACTACCTTCCAAATCATAGCCCTTTCCCATCCTTGCTTTGCCGAAACTTTTAATGTGCCAGTGAGATGTTAAACCATTAGCAAAAAAATATATGTATGTATATTAACCTGAGATCGAATATAAAGATCATTTGGGATTCTGCTGTAATTTTGAGCTAGAGAAGTACAACCTGTGATCTTTTAAAATTGATAGTTGGCTGAAAATTGGAAAGAAGCTGTACGGTGGAAGTGTGAAAATGACTACAGATTTAATCTGTTTATTACTGACTTGGGGTGTTGGATATTATTGTCTCCTAAGAATTATACAAAGCTCTTTGGGACTCACGTTTATTAACTTCATAATGTTATAATATTTTTGCTAGCATTAGTTTTAGTGGTGTTATAATTAATTTTATCCTTGTTATTTTTCATAGGTTCAGAGTGTAGCAGTGAAATGAATATTTCGGTGCATAATACTCTTCTTGCTATGGAAGATACTTCTTGCCCTCCTCGCAAGATAATACGCAATGTTGATGATCGTGAAATGAGTATAGATTCTCGTCAGTTGTATGATCCCGATTCTCTGTGGAAACGAAGGCATCCAAGGTAATTGATTAGCATGTTAATCAGCCTCCAAAGCATTCAGATTCAAGGGTATTCTGAGTGATGGGCTACTGTTGAAATCTGGGGCAATCAGACAGAACTGTTTAGATTCGTTAAACTACTATTAACTTTATGCAACATGTTGGTGTTTTTACATAACTCATGTACAGGTTGCCAATCTTTCTTTATCAAATTGACTGATCCAAGGCAATTAGTCTTCCCAGGTTGCTAAAATAAACTACAAAGTTGGTCAGTGTGTCTGTCTCTCCGTATGTCGTATCTCCACCCGTTGAGGACATCTTTGAAAGAATGTATTTCTCACCTGGGGAAATTTCTGCCACGGTTCTATAACTTGGGAGCACCTGTGTTTTCATGGTCTGACTTGCGTACTGGTAATTTATTTATAATAGGTATCAAAGAATTGCCGATTTTTTTAACCTTCCTCTAAATTCATGTTGTACGGGTGTTTCCTTATTTCAATAGCCTCTCAGATTTTTTTTTTTTTGAAATTCTGTTGCCCAGCTGTTAACATCTGTTATATTAAATCAAATTTTGTGGTTTATTTTGGAGGAATGCTTAACTAAACCTCAAATTTGCATGTGTTTGTTCTTAGTGTGACAGATATGTTCTGTAAATCTGGAAGAAATTATTTTAACCATTATGGTTTGATTTTGGTCCTATTGACTTATACGTAATACACTACTGAAAATCACTGTCTGCCTTGTTAGTACTATAAAAATCTATTGAATGTGTGATTTTCAGTGGTGTATTCATTAGAAATTAGTCCCTCAGTTTTGACTCCATAGCAGGGACCACAGCAACGTTCAATATGGTAGACCTCGGGAGTCTGTAATTCTTTGACTGATTGCAGATAACGAACTAACTTCCTATTTGATTTGTAAACTGTCTTGTGTCCTATTTACTTAATATTTTTGCAATCCTTTCTGTAATGTTCTTTACCTAGAGCAGTATCACTATTTTCAGACAGGTCAGACCCTCCTCTGTACTCTTCCAAAGTGGCCTTTCCTTTACCTTGTTTTTCATTTCCCTACAATAACATTGAATATTTTGCAGTGAGTACCCATTTCTTTTGAGGGTTCTGGATAAAGTAATTTGCTTTTGTAAACAATACTGGCAGTGTATTTGAAATGTTGGCAATCTGTATGTAAGGTACAGAAAAACAGACAATCCAACCCTAAAAAGGAATTGACTAGCATCTTAAGATAGAAACAGTTGTTGCCAAATTGCTTTGTTTCTAAATAATACAGTAGAAGAATGGCTACCTGTACATAGGAGGATGTAAAAGGGTATGATAGTTAAACTCTTAGATTTACTTACATCAGGAATTATTGTGCTTTCAAATGCTATGTTTGAGAGGAATACTTCAAAAGAACCATCACCAAGGATAGTACACATGATGGTGAAGGTGGTGGTGGTGCTGGTGATGCTGGTTATTGCTTAACCCATTAACGCCCAGTGATCCATAATAGGTTATATCTTAACCAACTTTAAATTCAGGATCTGTTATGAATGTGCAGGTACTTCTGGGATTTTTCGGTGATAACAGATCACTATCTGATCTGTAGTGAACTAAGTATCTCTAGGCCTAGAATAGTGAAAGTGATATCTGTTTGCAGACGAATAAGGGTAGAGAATCTCCAACACAAGCAGATTAAACAAAGTACAAGGATATGATTACTGAAAAGTTCCAAAGAGTAGATACAGTAGAACCTTGATGCATCGTTCCGAGACATCGTTCCTGGAACTGTAGTTTTCCCGTATGCGTCGTTCAATTTATTTAGTCTCGAAAATATTCCGCATAAACTGCACCATCCTGCAGGGGAAATAATTTTCTTGCACCATCATGGGCGACCTATCAAATGCTCCGGCTAATTACCCCTCCTCCGACTATCATCCTTTCGGATCAGTAGAATGGATCAATGCATTTATGAAAACGATGCTTAGTGTCGGTAGCTATACTTGCTTCTATTAATCAGTGAATAAACCAGTGACCGCGCCATAAAAAAAAAAAAATTAAGCAAAGCCGCAATCTTCATTTCACATGTCACATTTGTCATCAAAATAGTCTCCAAATTGCTACGAGACACCTCTCGGATACAATTAATATGCATCTGTAAATAGTATTTTTAACGTGAGGTCAACTGGGAACCTGCATTTCCTTCTAATAATTTACCAGCAATACCATCCATCCGGCGGAATCTATGTTAAGTTGTTCATGTCTATTCATTCAAGAGGTTTAAAAAAATATATATATTTTGTAGTTAATTCAAAATCATCTTATCTGCCATAATTATATCAGCCTATTTTCAATAATAACCTCTTAATTGTATAAATCTACAATTTTATTCATGATTCTAGAATCATAAAGAAAATATGATAAGTCATTTACATCAATCACCTTTCTCCTCTTTCTGTTGAAAAACATAAACCTAAACTATCTACGATCTGATTCATTTAATCCTCTTGCTAAATACTTGTTATCCGCAACATAAAAAAAAAAAGAAAAATTCTCATAATCACATAAGTCGTAGGTACCAGTCATATTTGATGAGAATGTAGTCAGATATTCTTTGAAATTAAGTATCTCATATTAAAAATGACAATGAATTGATAAGCAGATAAGTTAACATTGGTAAAAAAAAAATCAAAGTCCCTAAGCTTTAGAAAATGCAAAGTAAATATGCTTAATTAGAGTCCCTCGGCTCTTTTTTTTTTTTAATGCTTATTTTCGTTGGTATTGAATTCATATTTTGTCACTAAACAAAATGCATATCTTCCAAAATTGTAACGTCAGCAGTTGCAAGTAAGTTCTAAATATATAATAGCTCAAAATGGCTATTTCGAACACATATCGATCATTAAATGAAAAGTATTGGTCAGTTTGACCATGTCATTTGGTAAAAATAATCATATTATATCGTAAAATTAAATGTAGGTATCGTATAATGATCAGTTATCGTAATTCTATCAGAAATTATATCTGTCATGATTTATGGTTGCACCTATGTCCAATCAAGTACCATAAAATTCGTAGGAATATATTTAGTAACATTATTTATTTAATTGTGGTAGAGATTTAAATTATGAAGTCGCTTTATCCATTAAAATATACCCTTGAGACCAAACATCAAATAACATTCATTTCAACGTTGACATATTCACCAAGAAGACAAGTTTACCGTTATTTATTCCTTATTTGGAGATTTTAATCTAAAGACAGTTGACTATTACCAATATACGAATTCTGCGACATGTTTCATTGTATACATGTATCATTAACCCAACGTATCTTGCATTATTATTTTAAAATCATGCCGCAAACGTTAAATGTTATTAATGGTTAGTAACACATCGTATTTACTACCACAGATCATACGTATACCTATCTCTCCATATATCAACATTAAACATTATAATATCGCGTCATTCATGACCATAAATATATCTCAACGAATAATTGTACGTATAACCTCCTCAACACGTCGTTTTAAGACTTTACTCTCCTACATAAACATTAATCACTTCCATCTAGGCGGCAAATCATCTCAACATATCGTTAATATACTACAGCGGTGCATTTCTGGGTTAAATTTCACTTGTAATATACATGATCACGTTATTCTGTAAAAGAAACACATGTATAAACAAAATAAGTTAATATTTACTCACATGTAGTCGCAGCGTAATAGTAACGAAGTCTAAACAACTCAGAAATTAATTATCTTCTTTAAAACGTTACGTCTGGAATATATCACATTGAGTACGTCGTTTTATTTCCATAATGGTTGAAAACATCATTTGAAATCTCTCCTTGTTTAACTTTAAGCATTCCTACATCATGACATTGATTATATACACTTGAAGAATACCTACTTCCGTGATGATAAATCCACTAGGATAATCTCATTGCGAAGACAGTATCGACTGAGATTTCATCATGAAGAACTTTGTAACAAGCTACACACCAATGTTTACTGCAAGTATTTATATACTACGTCTACGACACATAAATTTCAAGAATATAAAATAATTCTTTGGACTTAACTTGCAACTGCCGACGTTAAATGACTGGGTTAGGCTCCGATGTTGTCATCTTAGGGCTGCGTAGATAGCCTCCAACATCCGTTACGTCATCATCAGGCGGTAAATTCCAGACTTGGGCTAGCAGGAACAGCTGGGCGGTCTACATCGGAAAGTCAGCCCCATCTCCTCTTAGCCTCTCATGTTGTAGCAGTTAGTCACATGTGAAAGAAACATTTCCAGCATCGTCATTAATGTCACGAACATAGCCTTCAAAATATACTACATAGAAGCTAGATTATGGTTTTGTAGCAGGTTTTTATAGTAGAAATTCAATGTTAATTTTTCGTAACAGACTTTAACAAGTAAGTTATCGAATTAGCTCTTAGTTTTTCATTCAGACATTCAGCATATGAGAGGTCTAATTTGTTTTGGTATTTCGCGACGACCTTCAGTTTGTATTCCGACTGCAGTCCAAATATTACTCAATTTCTTCTGCTTATCCGCCTCGATATTAGGTTGGATATCGGCGTAACTTTAAAAAATTCTTCATTGTGCTGGATCTTTAGCTCTTGCTCTGTATATATCTCCCTTCTTCTTCCCGCGAGGACTATTTTCTTCGTGGATGAACTTGCTTCGAAGATTTGCGTAAATTTTTTTTTTATTGTTCACTCACTTTTTTTTAACAATTTTAAAAACATTCTATTATTTTTTTTCATCACGGCCGCATGGATCCTTTATGCCTTTATGTCTAATTTCGTGACCTAGGCATACTTGATTCGCCAGATGAACGTCTTTGCCGTCACATTCATGGCCTCCTTGATTTTATGTGTCCGTATTTTATATATTATGAAATCACGGCCTATTTAACTTAATACATTCGTTCTTTTTAGATGTATGGCTCAGTTACATAATCTCTGTGATCTCATTACCGTGCATGGCAAATTTTAACGCCGTATGACATCATTTATTCCGTTATCAGGACGATGAAAACGGTACAAAACTAATGTTAAATTTCTCCTTATATATCGTTCCTTGAACTATCTTTTTCTGCGTCGATCGTCAAAAGAATTGCTAATCCTCGGCCACAGTTTTCCCACATTGATAGTTTATGGGAAAAATATATACAAACATTAATTTGAATTTAAAGCGGCATGGAATAGCGGCAATCTGTTACGCAAGAACGTACATGCTACAAGCGATTAGGAGTTCCTAGGCTTGAGGAAGTTTCTTGGCTGGAGCAAGGTTCATGTAGGCTGGACAGAAGTGCGCAGATTATTTATGCGCAACCACACTATATAAGCCTAATCTCGCCTACGAGCCTCCTGGCACCAAGGCATCTGCTCAAAGTGCCAAGCCATCATTGTGCTGTTTCATTTCATTCTGAATGGACCTGTGCTGTGTCTTGGTTGTGTGTGGTGATTACAGTTTTATCTATCATTCGTAATTACATTCTTTTTCTCATTTTTAGTTCTTGTGTATTATTGTTATTCATGACATAATAGATAAGTAAAATTAAAAATCCACCCTTTCAATGCTAATATTAAACTAAACAAGTTATAACATTTACTTGGAACTAGTTTAGACACTTGTGAGCATCATCTTTAGCCAAATATGAGAACAGGCAATCGTAATTAAACTTATCATTATATCCATGCACATATAAACACTCTTAATATTGGACTTATGATGCCCCTAAAAGTATCTGAAGAAAACTTCAAATAATCACAATTTCAAAATCTTGAAGTCACGATTAGAACGACACTTAACACAACATAATTCTTTTCGCTCAAGTTAGAACTTTGGAAGTATTGAGTTTGACTTAGAACCGTAAGATTCTCATATAAATAAAAAGTCGTGTCATAAATAAAATATTATACAAAGGTTGAACGACATATAGTTTCTCTGTAAATATGATAGTCCCAATTAGAATGACACTTTAACATAACAATTATTTAACTCAAGATGGAACCTTGAAAGTCTTAAGTTCTACTTCGAGTAGAAACATTCATAACTTAAATAAATCGTCTTGTCACAATTGATCAGAAGTACAAAGGATGAAACATGTATAAAGTTCCTTTATAAACATTAAAATTATTCATGAAAAACAAACTGTGAACACTCGCCTGTTTTAAATGTTGTAAATTGTTTCTATGGAAACTGTACTACAGCTGTGGATAGTTTCCTTTAATTTGAATATTGAAATCTATTTAAAAAGGTGGAAGTTGTAATATTAATAAGAACTTCAAGGGAGTTTTCCTCAGTTCAATGCAGGTTTAAAGGAGTAAAAAGAAGAATAAAGAAAAGTAAATAACGCAAAAAGAAACAAGGGGAAATAAAAGTTGAAAATAAAATAAAGTAAATTGTCACGTTGAAAAGGAAAGAGGAGAAGGTAGGGCGACAAGAGGAGGTGAAACAGGTAAGAGAGGGAAGGGAACTATGGAGGGTATAGCGAAGGATATTCACAATCACAAAGAATGGGTACCGTCCACCTAATCAATACTTCATTATGTCTTGTTACTATGCAGTACCGGTTTCGACCTTCACAGAGGTCATCCTCAGCTGGTCATGAGATCTAAAGCTAATTTAATATATAATTTAAAAACATTACTAAATCTAATGACGAATGTCACATGATATGAGTGATAATATTAAAATATACAATATATAAAATATACGATGAGATGATGTCTCTTCTGGTTTAAAAAACAAGCAACAAGACATAATAAAGTATTGATTAGGTGAACGGTACCCATTCTTTGTGATTGTGAATACCAAGTATCAATACGGACATGAAACTGATAGATTACAGTAGCGAAGGATATGTGTAACGTAAGAAAGTGTTATGCATAATACAAAAGATAGATTTAAATGAAGCAGCCAACCAGGCAAACTCATTGGCCCACCAATACTTGGGCCTTAAGATCAAAATTGGGAAAGTAGAAAAAGATATTAAGTTTATTAAACAATGCATTACCCAAAATTTGACCCCTAATGTCCTAAAAAGTGTTGCAAAACAATGTCGAGTCCTTTCACATCAATATAGAATTCAACTTAGAACTAACAGACGTTGGTTAAAAAATGAGTTGAGTTTTCTGTATAAGAAAGAAGCCTTCTTAAATCAACGTCTGTAAGAGACTCACCTCAAGGCCGGTGCATCTCTTACTAGCACTCAGTGGAAAATCTTTCAGGATATTGTTCACTATAAACTGTTCAATATATTGTCTAAAAACCAAACCACCTTAGAGAAAAAACTAGAAGCACTTAAGGGCAAAAAGAAATTCCTCCCCCTAAGACTATTTTAAATTCTAGTTCAACTGATAGCACACTAGTTAAGTTTCACCACCCGGTCATTAACCTCTCCGGATCTAACTTAGATGAGGAAGAAAAGTTTATTCTTTCAAAAGGCCCAAAGCACAATTGGCCAAACTTCAACTTGGCCAATGTAGCTTCTAAACTCGAGTTACAAGTCGCTATCGGAAAAATGCCACACGACGTACAAGATGAAATCAGAATGGACATAAAAGAACAATTAAATAAAATCTTTCTTTCAAAAAATAGAATCATATCTTGCAACAACAATTTTATTAAAGAATCCTTCAAAGATAGGAAACAGATCTGAGATCTTAAAAAGAAAATCGAAGATAATCAGTTTATTATTATTAAAGCTGATAAAGGCAACACAACAGTCATTATGGACAAGGCTTATTATACTCAAAAAACTAAAAACGTTTTTGATAATGAAACTTTTCCAGTAATTAAGAGGGATCCCACTCAATCAATCCAGTCATTAATCATAAACCTAGCCCCCTATATAAACTGTCACAATTCATTCAGCAGTTTCCACCGGGTGAGTTGGCCGTGTGGTCAGGGGTACGCGGCTGTGAGCTTGCATCCGGAAGATAGTGGGTTCGAATCCCACTGTCGGCAGCCCTGAATATGGTCTTCCGTGGTTTCCCATTTTCACACCAGGCAAATGCTGGGGCTGTATCTTAATTAAGGCCCCGGCCGCTTCTTTCCAACTCCTTTTCATTTCCTGTCCTATCATCACCATAAGACCTATCTGTGTTGGTGCGACGTAAAGCACCTAGCAAAAAAAAAAAAAAAAGAAATCAACGGTTTCTTAGGAAACATAAGTTTTCTTCAAGCAAGTCAATCAAGAATACCATAGAACTAATCAAAGAGTTAGATAACTTTAATCTTCAGTCATTTCATTCTATGCATTCCTTCGATATTGTTAACATGTATCAGAGTATCAATACTAGCTTACTTTTTCCAATTACCAAAAGAAATTTACTTGCCAACAGTCAGCTTAGCAAACTGGAAATTCAAGACTTTATGACCATCTTAAGATTTTTAATTAATAATTACTTCACATTCGATAACATTGTTCACAAACAAGATGGTTTGACGATGGGGTCATCGGCCTCGAGAATTTTAGCTGAGGTTTACCTAGACTATCTAGAGCATTCTGTAACTGATAAGGTTGCTAAATTTGCTAATATGCAGTTCTGGGCCAGGTATGTGGACAACACGTTTGTAATCCTAGATGTACGTTCTATTGACGCACATTCTACCCTAAAGAAACCTTAATAGCATAGATCAGCACATCAAATCCACCCTGGAATCAGAATCTAGTAGATCAATCAATTTTCTGGATTTAATTAATAGACATCCCTCCTCTTTTACTTATAGTATGTACAGAAAACCAACTCAAATGGCTACTACCAGTAGATATGACTCATGTCACCCTCAAACGCACAAGAGTGCCACATATTATAGTCTGATAAATTGCACTTCCCAGATTCCCATGTCCAAAACTGATTTGGATAGAGAATTAAAAATCGTCTGTTCTATAGCTAAAGCTAATGGCTTCAGAGAGGCCTTTATTGAAAGAATTAACAAATTGAGGTATCATCCTAAAACCACCTTACCAAGAAACAAACCAAATCCTGTTACGTTTTCAACATTTACTTTTAAGAAAGATGTATATAAAGTCACAAATATTTTCAAAAAACACAATGATAAGATTTCTTTTCGTACTAACAACAGAAATTTGGATATTTTGCACAACCCCTCCTCTATTAATAAGGAATCTGTAGGTTTTGCTGTAATGACTGTTCTTGCTCATATGTAGGTCAAACAGGTCATTGCTTCAATATCAGGTATGCAGAACACGTTAATGCAATAAAATATAACAGGTTTTCTGCAGTAGGCCAACATACGAAGGATTCTAATCATACCTTTACTTAATTTGATCAGGTCCTAAACAAAGGTCCCTTGCTTGATGCTACGGAAAATTGTTACATTCACTTGGGCCAATATTTTAATGTGGGTCTAAATTTAAATGACATCTCCGAAAAACCAAAAATTTGGTTTGATTTTTCTTATTTTACTTCTTACTAATAACAGAACTCCTAACTGCAGCTCTGTCTTTCGTATTCGCTATACCCGTGATACAAATTCTTATAATTTTGTTAATTACCACTTATTCAATACAATAAAAACATAATAAAAACTTGCATATTTATTAAGTTGTTGATATGGTACATGTTTCGCTCCTTTTTTGTGAGCATCATCAGCCAATTATTATTTACTTAAGGTTATATATGATCATGAATCTATTCTATTGGATTAAGATTATGCTTGTAAACCTGATTGACAAATCTTATAATATTTTACAAGTTATATAACAATAAAATCATGCCCTTAAGTTAAAACATATTTGTCTAAAATCTATTTAAGTCTAACATTTTATTGATGAAACTCATCTGATGAACATCCTTTAAAATTATTTTAGAAAACCTTTTGAGATCTGGCTAATTGTATTGATTCAATGTTGCTTGACTTCTATGATTGTTGTTGAAAACTGGCACTCAATAACGGTTATAAAATAGAGGTGGTTAAGAAGATCATTAATAAGGTGAAAATAAAATTGGCCACAAGTCTCACACCAGATAAAAATAAGAAATCCAAATTTGCAACTTTTACATTTACTAACCCAGCTATATTCCAAGTCACTAATACCATCAAAAAATGAGATATTAACATTGCCTTCAAAACCCAAAACACGAACCAAAATATTTTCTTCAACCACAATAAAGTTAATATAAATAGTAATCAATATCAAGGATCTGGAATATATAGGCTTACGTGTGCAGAATGCAATTTTTTGTATGTTGGCCAAACTGGCCGAAGCTGTATAAGATATCGTGAACATGTAAATGCAGCCAAACACAAGAAATATTCTGCAATGGGAGCACACATGCTAGAAACTGGACACAGTTTTACAGCTATTGAAAGGGATTTAAGAATTTTAAGAAGAGTAGAAAAAGGAAAAGAAATGATGGAATTAGAAAACGTGTACATTCATTTAGATCAGCAATACAACAAAAATAAAAACCTAAATGACGAAATTGAAATAAAGAACCCCATCTTAGTACAATTACCGGAACTGATACAAATGCTTAAATCTGATATAAATAAATTCTATAAACATTTTAATCCGACAAAAGTTAATGGCTTTTTGACGCAAACAAACTCAACTCCTCCCCTTACTTCTCTTAGGCAGTCACCTCCACAATCCATTGCAGCCATCAGTGCACCGCGTACCTTCACTTCCCCTTCCCACTCCCCGCCAAAACGTAAAATCATCCACACTCATATAATACAAGGAGTGCAAACAAAACAACAAGAAGTAGTTCTCAAGAGGCTAGGAGTAACACTAGACAATTACGCAGCAGAAAGAAAAAAAAGTGACAATTCTTTCGATAAGAAGTTTATACAGAATTATAATCAAAACCATAAACATATATCTTTTAACTTTCATTACAGATATACCAACAAGCCCAATTTGGAACATACGAGAACAATTCAATTTCTACATCACATTAGAAAGTGTTTATTCACCAACAAGTTTGTTCATGAACAATATTCTCGTATTGACAACATAAAATTAATGCCAATATATTTTGTACAAATGTTACTCCAGCAACGTCGAGAACAGGTTAAATGTTCATAACATAGGCAATTATCAACTGTAGAAAATTGTTAATATAGTTAACGAAGTTTCAACGACAATCATACAAGTCAAGCAACATTGAATCAATACAATTAGCCAGATCTCAAAAGGTTTTCTAAAATAATTTTAAAAGATGTTCACCAGATGAGTTTCGTCAATAAAATGTTAGATTTTAGACAAATGTTTTAAATTAAAGACATAATTTTATTGTTATGTGACTTGTAAAATATTATAAGATTTGTCAATCCGGTTTACAAGCTTAATCTTAATCCAATAGAATAGATTAATGATCTTATATAACCTTAAGTAAATAATAATTGGCTGATGATGTTCACGAAAAAGGAGCGAAACCTGTACCGTATCAACAAATTAATAAATATGTAAGTTTTTATTACGTTTTTATTGTATTGAATAGGTGGTAATTAACAAAATTATAAGAACTTGTATCACAAGTATATCTTAAATACGGACAAAAAGTGAAATTTATAACGTGCAATTCTCTATACCCTCGTAGTTCCCTTCTCTCTCTTACCTGTTTCACCTCCTCTTGTCTCCCTACCTTCTTCTTTCCTTTTCAACCTGACAATTTACTTTATTTTATTTTCAACTTTTACTTTCCCTTGTTTCTTTTTGCGTTATTTACTTTTCTTTATTCTTCTTTTTACTCCTTTTGAACCTGCATTGAACTGAGGAAAATTCCCTTGAAGTTCTTATTAATATTACAACTTCTACCTTTTTAAGTAGATTTCAATATTCAAATTAAAGGAAACTATCCACAGCTGTAGTACAGTTTCCATAGAAACAATTTAAAACATTTAAAACAGGCGAGTGTTCACAGTTTGTTTTTCAAGAATATTTTTAATGTTTATAAAGGAACTTTGTACATGTTTCATCCTCTGTACTTCTGATCGATTATGACAAGATCTTTTATTTAAGTTGTGAAAGTTTCTACTTGAAGTAGAACTCAGGACTTTCAAGATACCATCTTGAGTTAAATAATTGTTATGTTAAAGTGTCATTCTAATTGGGACTATCATATTTACAGAGAAACTCTATATGTGGTTCAACCTTTGTATAATATTTCATTTATTACAAGACTTTTTATTTATTTGAGAATCTTAAGGTTCTAAGTCGAACGCGGTACTTTCAAAGTTCTAACTGGAGTGAAAAGAATTATGTTGTGTTAAGTGTCGTTCTAATTGTGACTTCAAGATTTTGAAATTGTGATTATTTGAAGTTTTCTCCAGATACTTTTAGGAGCATCATAAGTCCCATATTAAGAGCGTTTATATGTGCATTGATATGATGATGATGTGTTTATTTACGATTGCCTGTTCTTGGCTGAAGATGATGCTCACCAGTGTCGAAACTAGTTCCAAGTAAATGTTATAACTTGTTTAGTTTAATATTAGTATTGAAAAGATGGAATTTTAATTTTACTTATCTGTTATTCTCTTTGCAATGCGGACTTAAAAATGAAATTCTTACTGAGCTCGATGACCATTATCCAATATTCGGGAGGTACTGGGCTCGAACCGCACTGTCGGCAGCCCTGAAGATTGTTTTCCGTGGTTTCCCATTTTCACACCAGGAAAATGCTGGGAGCTGTACCCTAATTAAGGCCATGGCCGCTTCCTTTCCATTCCTAGCCCTTTCCTGTCCCATCGTCGCCATAAGACCTATCTGTGTCAGTGCGACGTACAGCAACTTGAAAAAAAAATTCTTAAATTTAAATTCATGACATGTCGCATCCCGTGAAAAAAGTAAGAACGACTGAAAATTATAGAAGTTGAATCAAATTTGTTCGAAAAAACGAGCAGATACCGCTAAACCTCTTGGGTTAGAGTCTTCAACATAAGCTCCATATTTGCTTAGAAGTATGAGATAACAGAGGAAATTGATTAATGTGGCAGTTCAATTAAAAAACAGAAAAACTGGAAGAGAATCTACATTCCCTCAGCTTTAGAATATCTTTTTCACTTGGTATCAGGAAGCAAGGGCTTCCAATATCAGTATAGATGGAACCATATTATGGGAGAAAGCCAAGAAGATAGTTGCAAGATTGAAGATTGATTATTTTACTGCATCGAATGTATGGATCATTCGATTTAAAGTGCGACGTGGGCTAGTCTTCAAGAAGGTTTCCGGAGAAAGTGCTTCTATGGACACGGAAGTTAAGAAGCTGTGGATCGAGAGACTGCCTTCGCTACTGCAGGGGTACGAGCCATGTGACTTATATTACACGGACGAGACTGGACTTTTTTTACAGTGTCTTTCCAGACAGAACATTGGCGCTGAAGGACGAATCTTGCTATGAGGGGGGGAAGCTCAAAAACAGACTAACCGTTCTGCTATGTGTGATCAGCGATGGAAGTGATAAGAGAGTGCTTGTCATAGTGGGAAAATCATTAAAACCACGTTGCTTTAAGAACACAGCAAAACTACCTGTGGCGTATCATGCGAACAAAAAAGCTTAGATGACCACTGAAATTTTTTCTCAATTTTTAGGGTCATTTGATGCCTCCATGTGTGCACAAGGAAGAAAAGTTGTGTTCTTTGTGGATAATTGTGCGCTAATCCACAGGACATATTTCTTTGCAATGTGAAAGTTGTGCATTTCCCCCCCAAGTTGTACCAGCGTGTTGCAACCTCTTAATCTTGGGGTAATAAAATGCTTCAAGCAACTATACCGTAAGTGCCTAGTGCAAACTGCTGTGTTCTTGTTGGATGCTGAGAAAGAAATGAGCAAGAAAATCGATTTACTACAAGCTATTCATTTTATAGTAGCAGCTTGGCGGCAGGTATCCCAGCCGACTGTCGTGAACTGTTTCCATAAAGGTGGTTTCAGCTGTCGGCTATGCGCAGTGGAAGTAGACTCTGCTGAAAATCTCTGTGCTAATGGTGAAGATTGTGATGACGATGCCTTTAATGAAGACTGGGGACAGTTCAAGGGTGAATCTTGCTATGGGGGAAAGCTCAAAAGAAAGACTAACCGTTCTGCTGTGTGTGAACAGTGATCGAAGTGATAAGAGAGTGCCTGTCATAGTGGCTGTCCCCGTTAATTTTCAAGACTATGTGCTGATCAATTCTCATGTAGCCATATGTGGAGTGGAAACAATTTAAGAGCTGTGGAATAATGGCACGGGGGGAGAGGAGTGATGAAGGGTAAGGAGACGATTGTGAGCCCGAAGTTGTCCCGAGTTTAGCTGAAACGCATGCTGCCTTAGCAAAGGTGAAATCCTTTATGTACTCGCATGATATCAGTGATTGTGAAGAAGAGAACATTATGCAAGTAGAAGAGGCTTTGTTTCGTCTGAAACGCAAAGCTTCGATGAAGCAAAAAAAACTAATTTTTTACTAAAAGGAGCAAGTAAGAACATGACAGACATGACATTACACTATTATTTTTTTACATTTGTAACAAGATCGATATACATTAAAATTAGCATCCTTTAGCATTAATTACTCGAAGCAATATCAATTATTACCTGGCACCTGTTTTGATATATTATGAGGCCTATTTGAGAGACATAAATGAAGTTAAATATTATGCCCATACAAATGAATGTACATAACCTAACCAATATTACAGTGTTATGTTAAATAACTAGACCAGTAATAGTGTCGATATTATTGCCAAAGAAAGATCAAATGCTACAAGTTTTGTTCATACATTTGAATTAAATAATAACATTCCACAAATTTCAAGAGTTTCTTCCATCATTGCTTTCTGGTATAAACATCGAATGAACGTTTGTTTTTAAATTTAACAACTGGCAATTATTGTAAATCTGTCGTAAAAATTTATAAAATATTACAAACACCGCTATTAAAAAAGTCTTCGTATTGTTGCATCCCTTCATTCTTCCAAAGATGATGAACGTCGCCCCTTGTCCTCTCTACAATGCGCCTATTATGGTTCGTCAGCTGCAAGCAGACTTCATGCTCATGATTACAATACAAATGTCCATAACTAAGTGATCTATTTTTCACAAATTGATCAAACAATTCATGCAGGGTGAATTGAGTCGGTACACCATGTTTCTAATAGAGTTGTATGTAAAGAACGAAATAACAGAGCGAGTTGGTCGGGCCTTGAGAGTCGCGCAGCTGTGTGCTTGCCTTCAGGAGATAGTGGGTTTGATTTCCACCATCGGCAGCCCTAAAGATGGTTTTCCATGATTTCCAATTTCCACACCAGGCAGATGCTGGGACTGTATGTTAATTAACAACATGGCCGATATCTTTCTAATCCTCGCGATTTCCCATCCTTCCGTCACCGAAAACTTTCTGACATGTTAGTGCGATGTTAAACAAGTAGGAAGAAAGAAAGGAACAAAACGAAGTTTACAAACTCTTCCAATTCATTTCTAAATAATGAAAAATTACACATTGTTTGAAATCTTTCACATTTTGCTGAAAATGCAGGTTATTACTGTAATATCCACTTATAGCAGTAATTTGCAGTAAGAAAACTGACCTTAACGGTTTTCAGTTATTACGTGATGTAAAGAAAAGTGAAAATAACACAAAAAAAAATTATGCTTACTACGTATTTCCATCGCGTATATCGTGGTTGCAGTATTTTGATGCCTCTATGAGGTTTACATAAAGAAATATGTCTAAATACAGTAACCATGTTTCATTATTGTGTTTTCCCCCAATTTTTTATGTTACCCACATTTATCGTTTTCCCGCATCCATCGTAATTTTCCCCCTCCCCGTTGAAAAGTGACGCATCAGTGTTTTACTGTAGTAAGAAAGTTCAGGATATAGAAAGAGAATGGGTTGCATACAGGAATGCTGTAATAAAAACTGCAAGGGAATGCCTAGGACCAACTGTGTAAAGATTAGAAAATGCAAACTCCTTGGTGGAATAATGAAGTGAGGACAGCTTGTATATGTAAAAGGAAGGGGTATCAGAAATAGCTCCAAACAAGGACTGATGCATACAGAAAAGTGTATGTAGGTACGTGAAAAAAAATGAGTGAAACAAATAATTGTTGAATCCAAGAAAAAATCGTGGGAAAATTTTGGTAATAACCTGGAAAAGCTAGGTCAAGTGGCAGGGTAACCTTTCTGAACAGTAATAAAGAATCTTAGAAAGGGAGAGAAAAAGGAAATGAATAGTGTTTTGGATAAATCATTTGAACATGCAGTAGATCCCAGGGAATCACTGGACAGATGGAAGGGATATTTAGAAAATCTTCTCAACTTAGCTGGTTTGTGCATACAGCTTAATTTATTTAGTTTATTCCCAAATTAGCACTTCCCAATGTCATTTTTCCCACCTGTTTGCACCACTAATCCTTGTACTAGTTTTGTCTCTTCCAAATAAGATATTGTGACCCAGTCTGAAGACAAATCTATGTAAAGATAGTTAATTTTTACTTCTAGAATACTGTTCACTGTGTTAGCTTTACTACACTTTGACTGGGAGAATACACTAATCCGTGTGTATCAGTTTTGTATTCCTGAGCTGGCATTCTTCCCTGCTGACGTCACTTTGGTCTTTATATCATCCTCGCACCTCTTTTAGATTGCAGGCTTTCATTACAGTCATTGGCATAGACCAAACTGCTTGCTTCATTCCCACACAACTGAATCCCTTCCTGCCATTTTATGATCAATGTATACTAAGAACCACCAACCCTGTAACTACTTTGAACCGTCAATTCTCACAATCTGTTATTTCATGTTTCAGTTTTTCTCCGGAAAATAGCCAATAGATTTTTTAATTTCTCTAAACATATATAGTGCACCCGTCCACCGCCCGAGTCCCAGACTAGCATTTATCTCAGGGGTGTCGGTTCATTATTTAAGTCATCATATAAATATAGAGGCATCAATGAACACGGGAATGAACGGAGCAATTAAAATTAAAATGGGGAAAGCTCGATTGTAAACTTGAATTTAAGGACTCCATGATAGGACTAGGAAGTTGCAGTTAACTAAAAAAGGGGTATCATCTAACTACAATAAAAAGATTATGAGGATGGTTTCCTTTGAAATAATTGCCAGAAGGAGCGGTTTATTACGCCATCCGACGTACGAAACTTTGATACATTTGGCAATGATATTTAAATTTCCACACGTTACATAAACAAATCACTTGCTATACCGCAAGTGGTATCAGTATGTTGCTGGGTTGCTTCTGAAAGAAATTACAATTGGAGTATGACTTATGGATCGATTCCAATTGAATCGAACCGTTGTTCAAGGATATAGCTTCCTTCTATCGGGAGCCCGAGCATAACCCACGTTACGGTCCGCTTCTTGATTTAACCAAGATGACGTACCCCGGCTATATACATTTTTCCGAGACCGGTACTCGGACTGGGTAATGTTTCTCGTGAATTACGAAAATGGATTACACGGACAGTTTCTATCTTACAATGTCCAGCTGATGCCATACCACTGAATTAGCTTTTATATTTTATTTACATATGATCTGAAATATTACAAAGTAGCCTCGGTAGACTACTGCTACAGATGAGATAACGAGAAGCGGTGGGAAATACCGTGCCGAAAACCTCCCCTCGCATCGCAAGCGAAGTAAACAAACACACCAAGTATAACTGTAACTCGTCCCGTGCAGAAACCGTACGATAACGAGGTAACAAACGACTATAATATTTATTCTTATTATTCAAACTACACGAATAGAGGGATGTTGTCACCAATTATTTAATCCACTATCGTCAGAATATTTATTTATCCACGAAATTATCATCCTTGAAATTATTATTATTATTATTATTATTATTATTATTATTATTATTATTATTATTATTATTATTATTATTATTATTATTATTATTATTATTATTATTATTATACTCAACGGTTCCTGGCACTGTCACGTTTGATTAATATCATCATTATTATGCAGGAAGCAAACACAAATGGTTATTACTGTTATTAGTATATCCCTCTTGTGGTTATTATTATTAATGAATAGGTGCCCCAAGATTTTATTATTATTATTATTAATGTCACTCAAGATTTTATGATTATTATTATCATTACTGAACCGGTCACTTCCGCCAAAATACACTAAGATATCGGTCGCAATTACAATTATTTCACTGATCAACCAACGACATCATTACTATTATCATTAGGATAATTATTATTAATCTGACCGCGATGATTTATCATCGTCCTAATGATGTTATTATTATCGGTTGCATATTATCATTTAGATTCCCGTTTAACCTCTCTAACAACGCTCATTTAATTAAGGCGGTCCAATCTTTTATCTGCGATATTTATTATCATCACGCCATCATGATTGTCATCACTCGTCATTACAATGATTACAATATACGATCATTTATGTGGAATCTGAACTCTCATTATCCTTAGATCCGTAGTATCTCGACGAATAGCGGTGCAGTCTATTTATTTCGTACATGCTGTCACGGGTTCGAATTCTACCCGCTACGTAACTCAGTATTTCTCTGTGACACTGCCCGTACATTTTACACTCATTTCAATATCCTAAGTGTCCCTCGTACGGAATTTATATCCCTTTCTATCTCAATATTCCTTGATTCATTTATTTCTCACAGAATTATCAACTGACTTATTTATTCCACTTCTGACTTTGTACGACCTTTTATTATCTGACTGCGGGTTCTTTAACACTTTTCTATCTCATTTTGATCTACGCCTTAGTTCGTTCTCCACAAATAATCGTAACATTTTGAAATTATATGTACCAGTCCGGCTCCATGGCTAAATGGTTAGCGTGCTGGCCTTTGGCCACAGGGGTCCTGGGTTCGATTCCCGGCAGGGTCGGGAATTTTAACCATCATTGGTTAATTTCACCGGCACTGGAGCTGGGTGTATGTGTCGTCTTCATCATCATTTCATCATCATCATCATCACCACCACGACGCGCAGGTCACCTACGGGTGTCAAATCGAAAGACCTGCACCTGGCGAGCCGAACATGTCCTCGGACACTCCCGGCACGAAAAGCCATACGCCAATTCAATATATTTACCAAAATTCGACAATCATGGTTTCGTAATATTAGTCCTACGTGTTCCGGCTACTGAATTGCAAATTTAAGACACGGCATTTATTCGTAAAAAAATATTGGACCGTAATTTAAACCACACGTTCATTAACAGGTACGGATTATTAGCACCGATCTTAAATTTCAATATTATTAATTGATCAAATTAAATTACCACACACTTTAATTCCGAATTAAAAACGACATCCCGTCATTAAATGATTCCCGATAAACTCAACACCTGATCATTTAAATTTTATTATTACACACTGCTCACTAAAAGTTCCAATATCTCATGAATTATTATTATGATTAACATCGCTTCTCACAAATTTAACAACTTCACTTTGAAAATATGAACACACTGATCAACAACAAAAACACAGCTGGCATGACAAGGCTGGACTTTCCTTCAATGTCATTACATAACTCGTCAAAATGACAAATAGAAAAGCACAGATCGAGTCTATTTGACTATGATAACAAAATCAAATGTAAAAATTATTCTTGACTACAAAGAAATTATGGACGCATGCATGACTTAACGTACTACCCTGTATCTACAAAATTTACATCTACAACAAACTGAATACATAAACAGACCCGATTATTTACGTTATTATTACTTAATACTGTCCGTGCTACAAATTTAGGATGGGATTGTTAAGCGACCCATCTTGTTACAGAAGGTAACCAAATCTAATCAAATTATTCCCATTTTCCCAATCACGCTAACATTTCCCAAATATTATCTACATTTTTGGTACTCATCTTAGTTATTGGTAATCCATTGCAGCTTAGCAGATGAGAGGCTCCTTTCGGCCCCTATCCGCCGTACTACTCGTCCATTCTTGATGGCGTAGTTCCACAAATGATTTTCTGGCACATTACCATTTTTACACTAATACCTTAACTATCACACTACTTCACCATTGACAATGTTAACACTGAAAAATTGACTTTTATAAAACAAATTAATACCCTAGACCCAAAATTTAATATTTTACACTGTTTTAAGCTTCGTCCAATTACCGCACAATGGACACGGACACGTACGACGAGGTGTCATTTTATTCGCCCGGCACGAATTTATGTTGTCCGACGCGATACGCCTGACGCATGTCTCCCTCTTGAAGCGTTCATGATAGTGGTTCGGTCTTTCTAAGTACAGGCTATTATTTTCCCAAGTACTGTTCGTCACACAGTATTCTATTCTTGCTCTTAGTGCTGTGCAGTTGAATTTTATATTAGTCACTCTTGCAATGCAATTAATTAACTTTACTACGATATTTGTAACTGGCACACACTGTCCTAAGTTAACTACTTTTAGTTCACGGTTTTCAAGCGCGGTCACATTTTATAAGTACCGGCGGATGCTCGCACCAATACATGATGAATTACTGTAAGCACGACAAGTTCGAATTCAGCTGCGGACGGTCGTTCAGCTTCTAAGTACAATTTCAAGTCAAGTAAGACTAGCACAACTGCTAAGACTGGTAAGACTGGGGTAATGAGTGTTCTATGCACTCGTATATATTGACGCAGCTTTCCCTAGCGCACTAACTGACGTCATATCCACGATGGAGGGGGTGGATTTTTAATATCGGCACTTGCACTCCAAATTGGACGTTAAAATTTATATCAAATTAATCCACTCCTCTAGCTTATTTGCTGGATTAAATATGAACTCCTGACGATCATAGATTTAGGAGATACGGGTGGATTTAGCTCCTCACATTTCGCGCCTTTGGAAGCGTCCCTTACAACGTGGTTTTCGTCCAGCCAATAACATTCAAGCTGTCTAGTTTCCAAGAAATCCAGCCTTCAATTTATTTAATTTGCCAATAATTATCGATTATTTTTCCATGCGTGACATCTAATAAGTTCATTACATTGATCCGTGTACTCACAATAATTTATTACTGATTACTTTCAAAGTTACATTGGTGTCTCATCTCCCATCTCTTAAGATGGTATCCCTGTGTCTTCCATCAACTTTTTGCGATTGGCCTGCAAGTGGTCACGTGATTTAAGTTTCCACCTGCCCGAACCTAGGCTAGCGAATGTCGTTGAAACCGCTGTACTTTTCCATTCAACCTTTCCTGGAATTCATGACGTCGTGGAAGTTTCCGTTCGCCCAAAATATCCCAGCGCACTGCACGTGTGGCAAGCTTTCATTGTCTCAAACTACCCCCTTCTCTTTCTGACCATGACTTATTTGTGGACTTGTATTTTTCCTGGTCGCCAAACTAATGGGCTCCCCTGCTGTGAAGCTGCTAAATTCTGTTGTGCCAGGCTAAGCCTCACGGCTCCAGTCTGTCGGGTACTCAACCTATTATTTCAACACAGCTTATACGGAATAAGTTTTCTGCATTTCAATAAATGTACCAGATATTATTTTATCAATCAAACATGACTGACTATGGACCTATGTCACTCGGGTTCAATAGCTGAATCCCGTTGAGATTATTAGTAATCTCACCTCAACCATTCACTTCGTATGGTTTCACCATGCAAGCCTTCATCCATATTCCCCAAGGTATTTATTACAAATACCTTTATGCCATTTTTGGTAATAATGAAGTCATGAACAAGATTTTATACTTAAAATTAATTAAGATTTTATACTTAAAAACTAATTCTGTGCTCTGTATAAATGTTAAGTTATAATTGCTGAAAAATATGCTGTGGTAAACCATTCACAAAAGTAAATTTCATTTCACAGTGTGCCTTTTAAACCTTTAGGCTGAAAACTGTAGAACACTCCACTGCTTCTTCAGTGGATATTTTGTTTTCTTGCATAACGCCTGTGAAATAAGCAAAGGAATGAAATGCGTTTGTATAGGCAATATTAGAAAACTGATCTAACCCACCTGTTAAGTTCTTTTGGCTCTTAATCTAATAATCACTACTAAAATCACATTTCAACATTCTCCATGTAATTCAGTTTAGTTTTTCTCAACTTACGCTGTACATTAGTGTTCAGGTGAGCAGTAGTGGTGGATTGGGATGGATATTGAAATAGATAAGCTGTAAGTAGCCTTCAGTTTTTGGAAATAATGTAGCATTACATGACATACTTCTTGCTCAACTCCTAGACATGGTAAGTAATTTAAACAAAACTGGAATGAGGTTAACATTAGATGTACTTCGATGATTCGGAAGGCAATTATGTTTTTCTTTAAAATGATATTCACGAGGGCTTGTGGTATATATTTCAATGATCTGTTTAGGGCCGATGACCTTTGATGTTAGGCCCCTTAAAACAACCAGCAAACAAACATGATCTGTTTACTGGTGTATATAAGAAGGGATGAAGCACACCAAATTACCTAAGGAATGTAGCATACATGCCACATAACCTCTAGTTTATATCTTACATTTTACTCTGACAAGGGGGCATTCCCTACTCGTCACCACCGATTTCATTCAAATTTATAGAACATGCAGGGCTTGGCTAGAAATGAATGTACCTGAAGTGGGAACTCCAGATGGCCAAGCGTATAGAAAATAAAAATAATAATGTTGATGCGGCTCTCGCATCGTATAAGCCACTTACGTTAGTGCGCATGCCGAACAGTTGTTGGCATAGCGGTAAGAGCACGGACTGGTAATTCGATGGTCGTGGGTTCAACTCCCCATGTGGAGATGGTTTTTTCTGTCAACTTTTATATTATTCATTTTCCAATTAAGCAAAGAGGTGAATAATTAATTTTATTTATTTATTTATTTATTTATTTATTTATTTATTTATTTATACGCAAAAGGTATAGAAAGGGTAAAAAATTGCGATTTGTCAGACTTTTTTCTACCTGCGCCAAGAACCTATTGTTTGTGTACAGCCGCCAGGAGCAACCTTCACTTGTCAGGTGAAAATGAATCTTACAGCGAAACGACTATTCACATTTATGGCACATTCTCCAAGGAGGGAGATAGCCAATAAAGGAGAAAAAAGAAGAATTTCTGTTTGAACACGCCAGGGAAACTCTCAACCCCAAATTTTCTACAATTGTGCACTCATTACAAAAATGTCCTATATGCCTTTTGCA
Source organism: Anabrus simplex (assembly GCF_040414725.1). Classification (NCBI taxonomy): domain Eukaryota; kingdom Metazoa; phylum Arthropoda; class Insecta; order Orthoptera; family Tettigoniidae; genus Anabrus; species Anabrus simplex. Next base: position 1,118,314,041 of record NC_090266.1, on the reverse strand, counting down.
TACAAATAAATAAAATAAATTAAAATAAATGAATAATATAAAAATTGAAAAAAAAATACCCTTCCCACGGGGAGTCGAACCCACGACCATCGAATTACTAATCCAAGCTCTTACCGCTACGCCAACAACTGTTCGGCGTGCGCACTGACGTAAGTGTCTTATACGGTGCGAGAGCCGCGTCAACATTATTATTTTTATTTTTATTTTCTATATGCTTGGCCATCTGGAATTCCCACTTTGGGTACTTTCATTTCTAGTCAAGCCCTGCATGTTCTATAAATTTGAGCGAAATCGGTGGTGACGAGTAGGGAATGCCCCCTTGTGAGTACACCAATACTTCGCCCTTACCAAGGGCTAAAAGCATTTTCAGATTGTGACCATTAGCAATTGAATAGTCTTCAGGCACATTGGAATTTTCAGCAGCTACATGAAAATAACAGTAGGGTGTGAAAAATCTAGAATCCTGCAGTAACCAACTATGAATTGCTATGCATATTTTTTCTGGTGGAGAGTACCTTCTTAAAATGAAATGTTCATGTAGTAAACACATCTCAGGTTTTGTTCTGGAGGTTCCACTACATTCATCCATTCATTGCTATCCAATACATTCTTTTTAACAGCCTTTTCAGATAGCAGTGTTTGGTGTTTAAGGATATTCAGGATTGAGATTTTTGAATGCTATCAATACTTCAGTGATAATCATAATTTTACTTACTTTTGTTCTTGTTGTGATTCTCATGACTGCAAAATTTGAGCAATGAGTCAAGAAAATTTCTAACTTTGGAAATGATTGATGAGGTGTGATTGTGTTAATTTGGTTGGTAGGCTTGTAAATATCACCAGTATTGGTTGCAGCTATTGCCATTTAAGCAGTAGACAGTGTGGGTAGTTATTAAGTAGTAAGTATTTCAGGAACATTCTTTAAAATGTAAAGTATTTCTGTATTTACATTATACACAAGCCTGATTATATAATGTGACCATAGAAATGTGGCATGTGGCTCTTTGCTAGCAGATTTCATTCTTGGGGAGAATACTGCATTCTTTCAGTCAGTTCTTTTATAATATTTACAAGAGGTATGTTTGAATTGGACCAGACTTTATAAGATGATCACTGGGTGAGTTGGCCATGCATTTAGGGGCGCGCAGCTGTGAGCTTGCATCCGGGAGATAATGGGTTCGAATCCCACTGTTGGCAGCCCTGAAGATGGTTTTCCGTGGTTTCCCGTTTTCATACCTTAATCAAGGTCACGGCCGTTTCCTTCCAACTCCTAGGCCTTTCCCATCCCATCATCGCCATAAGACCTATCTGTGTCGGTGCGACGTAAAGCTACTAGCAATACAAGATAAGATCAGTGATTGCAGAAGAACTCCGAAGCAAAAACTTCCGTGTATATGAAGAAGTCCACGGTTTGTCTACGACAGGGGGTACAAGACGAATTGACATACTTGCCTTTAAAGATAACGACAACAAAGGCTTCATTATCGATCCGACCATCCGATTCGAGCACCATGGCGGCCAGTCTACTGAAGTTCATTTTGAAAAGCAGAACATCTACGCACCCACCATTCCGTTCTACAAAAATAAAAACCAGCTGAATGAAGTAGAGATTATTGGCCTAATGATTGGTGCTCATTGCACAATACCTGACTTGTTCATAGAATTCTGGAAGTAGTTTGAACTGCCTATGAACAGCATCGAAAGAATAGTTACCACCACCATACATGGATCTGTACACATCCTAAAATCTCACCTGTTCGGACCTCCATAACCTAAAAAATCCGTATCATCGCTGTCTTTCTATGTGATAAAAACATTCTGTATCCTGATAAGCTTTACTTTGTCCACTGTGGCAACCCATAATTGCGGGAAGTCGTTGATTCATTCAATAAATACATAGATAAACCCATTTACTGGCAAAAGTAGAACACTACATATTTCAAACAAAATTTAATGTTCATTAGTTGAAAACTACCTTGTATATATTAAATATGACATTACAACAATATGGCTAATGTATTCTAAGTTAATTAGGCCATTTGAGAAGTTTCATCACAATAATTGAGTTTTGAGATTGTGACACTCATAACACCAATAAGGTTAGCAGATTTGGACTTGTAGAAATTCAGGAATATTATTGACAAGGCTAAAATTTGGTATATATGTATGAGGCGTCTAGTATCAAAACCGGCCAAGTCACAAAATTTACGAAAATGAGTTAAGGTTATCAGTTTGAAGTAGAAGTACAGCACTATCAGGTGAAACAAGAATATGCTTTAAAATCGTCCATGTCTTCATGTTATAGAGCACTGAATTCTCGGTCGTGCAACAGAATCGGCCAAGTCATGCAGCCAGTGAATTCAAAACCGGCCAAGTCAAGGAACGAGCGACAATCTTTATGATGCAGCATTATTGTCTGGAACCTTGTGTTGTTACATTCAGCAACAATGTGATAATATCAGTAGGCAAAATCATTCCTTGTAATGTATATTCTTTGAATTCATAATGTTTTGTCTTTTGTTCGTTTGCAACACCGTCATTGGCGCCAAAGCAATCCTATTTCCGGTGTGCTCGTATTTTGTCATTATTGTGTGCTGTAACATGGATATTGTTCCGAGTGGAGAACTGAAAAATTTACTTTCATACCTTGTGCCACATAATAGAAACATCAATAAATGAAACCCCCAGAAAGAGAACAAGAGATACGTCACAGTAGAAATCACAACAACGAAAACGAGAGCGGTAAAAATAATATTTGATTTTACTACAGATTATCGAAGTTTCTCGTTCGATTCTTGAAGCAGTTAGGTTGATTTTAGGTTGATATCTTTTCAGAAATTAGCCTCGCAGAACTGTCAAACCCAAAATATGGGTTTCTGTTTCATTTTTCGATATTAAAAAAGAATTCAAATGAGCACATTTGAGAAGAAAATAAGATGATCTAATTATGCATGTTTGTGTGAGTGTGTGTTCTAACTCACATTAAAAACCATAGCAATAATAATAATAATAATAATAATAATAATAATAATAATAATAATAATAATAATAATAATAATATAGCGTCAGAAATCTTCCAGCACTGCAGTTTTATAAAACTGTAATATTATCAAGCGAAACAGCTTTCGTTGGTCATGAGAGTTCCAACACCGTCTCTGAAGTCTGCATCAATAGTCCACGAGAAATGCCTGATATTGTATTATAAATGAGAGCAAATTGAAGACTTTCAACAATATTACTTAGTATGTTTGAACAGTACCTATCTTAATAATGATTCTATTAACATAAGTGCCTATTATTGATGATCATTTTATTTTACTGTGTTCAAGATCTAAGTTAACTATAAACTTTTAGTGAGAGAAATCTTATTTTGTATTCTCCTCAGCTTTATGATGTTGTTCTTAGTTTATTATTATCTCATTTATGCTGAAATGCTTTTTTAATTGCAAAAAAAAAGAAAAGTAATTAGAATGTCAATTTATTTTCATTTAATTGCCTTTTTCACAAGCGTTTGGAATTGAAAAAGAATACAGTTTTACAAAAACAGACTGAAATTGTACAAAATTGCAACAAAAACGGCCAAGTCAAAATTTAAATTAACAAAAAAGATGGGTTAATTATGAGTTAAATTTCTCAAAACAGCGGAACTTAAATATTAAACCATTAAGGATATAACTGTGAAAAAAAATATTTTCTGACCATCATTGCTTTGTCTCTACAGGTTTTTCATCCATATTGAAAAATATGCCTTGAGTGACTTGGCCGGTTTTGATACTAGACGCCTCGTATATTACTGAATATATTCTCCTCTTACAGGCAAGTTACAACGAAATTGTTATAACGTAAGGTAGTCAACATTTAACATAAACACTACAAAAACAAAACTACCAAAAATGTGTTCGTAATTTCATCCCCCACCAAATTTATGAAAAGTACAATTAATTTTAGTACATTTTTCCTCTCTAACCTTACCAAACACTTTCCCTATACAGTATCAAGATGGCAGTGACTTACATGATGTTCGCGTGTAATATTGTCGCTTGGAACTATTGAATAATCGGTAATTCTAAGCTAAAATTTACCGTCTGAAGCATCAGAGTGAAGCTGCTAAGTACTTTTGTAGTGACTGTGGTTTTAAATCTGCATTTTGGAGATTAGTGTTCATTAAAGGATCAATCTCATTATTATTATTATTGTACCTGAATATTCATTGTTATTTCACTTAGTGAAAAATTGTTAAATCTTGTTATCGGTTGAAAATATAACCTTTATTTAAATTTTAAATTCATTTTTCGGACTTGTAGTTAGACCCATTCCAGCTCGCACCTTCTTTCACCTCTGCTGTTCCACCAAAACATGGCAACACCTATAACCTCATCCTGTTAGCTAACCGATAATGGCTGCCTCTGTTGATGGAGGTCGGCAAGATTTTTCTAACAACTCACTGAATCTAAATAATGAAAATCAGCACGTCTCAAGTAACCTCATAAATCAACAGGATAAAGAAAGCGTAATTCCCACCCGTACCAGTGAACCAAGTAACCTCATGACAACCTCTATTACTGTTCCTAACACACTTAACCAATCTCCTAACAATCCAAGGTTAAGTTACTCTGCAGAAATGCAATCCTATCCTACCAAAGATCAAGCTATTGTTATTGAATCTTGTGATGGTATTAGTATACGAGATTATATTCTAGCAATTGGAAAAGTGACTAGCCCTAGTAACATCCGATTTGTCTCACGGATATCTAATGGAAGAATATGTATCTTCCTTGCAAGTCAAAAGTGTGTTGAAGAATTAATTTCAGAACATCCGAAGATTCTCATAAATAATGTTTCCTTGAAAATAAGACCTCCTAACTAAAAACAAAAGAGTTATTCTATCTAATGTTTGTCCTGTGATTCCTAATATTGTTATTGAAGAAAAATTTCTCAAACTCGCCATTAAACCAATGTCAAAGATATCACCTATTAGAGCAGGTTTAACAATCCCTGGATTTTCTCACATTCTCAGTTTTCGGAGACAGAATCTTGTTCAAAATGAAGACTTTAACAAACTTCCAGACTCACTCCAAATCGAATATGAGGGTACCAAGTACTGGATTTATTTATCCTCTGACACACCCACCTGCTTTCTTTGTAAAACTGAGGGGCACTTAGCTAGAAGCTGTCCTGATAATGATGAAATAATAAATGAAGGCTCCTCATTAAATCAAAACGGTCATTCTCATGGCAAGATCAATCTAACGGAATTTCCCCAACTAGTAGAGAATCACAAAAAAATTAAAACAAACTGTCAAGAAAATATTACATGTACTCCCTCGCAAACTACTCTTCAGACAACTGCTGCATCTACATCTCTTCAGTGTTCTCAAAATCAAAACTGTGGGCATTTACCCTCCGTCGAAACGACTCTAACCCCTCCTTTGGAATGTCCTCAAAACCCCCCCATGTGTTCATCTTGCTAGATCAAAGAGGCCAATATCACTATCTAGCAGTGAAACTACAGGCAGAAAAGATCATGATTTTAAGAAACCTCCCTTAACAACTGAACCTAAGATAAGTGAACAGGAAGGGAAAAACAAGACAAAACAAACAAGAAATCAAAGACAGAAAAAGAAAGCACAACTATTAGTGATATGCTTAAGCCAATTAAGCAAGTTCTAGAAGCCAACCCTCAGTCCTTTCCCCTCAGTTACCTACAATTCCAATCCTTTTTTGAAAACAGTATTGGAGTTAATGACATAGCAACAATAGCTTCTTCCAGTTACACCCAAGATCTAGAGGGTTTAGCCCAAGCCCTTCAAAAACTAAATCCATACTACACTGAAAAATCCATTAACACAATGCTGTCCGCTCACGTATCAATACGTGTTTCCAAGCACGGTGCTCTGCAGCCGATCACGTATAAATACGTGTTTGTGCATGTCTGTCTTCTGATGCCATCTAACGGTTATTGAGGAACTATTTGGAGATTATCGTTGATGTGCCTGAATGGTAGAAAAACTACGCTTCTTTTAGTACTGGTTTTGCCCGTTTTAGTGCGTCAGTTGCATTTGTTTTTGCCTTCGAATATCTTCCGTGTATCCATCAATGCTAGTAAACAAAAATGGCAGCCCCGGTAAACAAAAACAGTGGACAGACTCCTGGTGATATTATACATGAATTATACGCTGATAATTTGTCATATATTTCCCGTGATTGTGAGGAGAGTGAAGATGAATTGTCTAATGATAATTCTAGTGCTAGTGTCATGCATTTATGTGGAAGTGATGCGTTGAATGACACGTTTATTGCACCATGTGAGCAATTACCTCATACTTCAGATATCAAAGATGGTCTAGATGTAAGTACTGTTGATAATATTCTCCCTATTTCTGGCAGTGAGTGGCCTAACAGGATATTATACTGTTTTTGGAGTCTTTCTCGTGGATGCCTGACGTTAAAATTTCGCCGACTGAACCTGAAAATATAGGTTGTGATGTCAAGTTGTTTATTTGTAATGATTTGTTGGCGTATATGGTGGAGGAATCAAACAGATATCAATACCAGAATGAACCGAAATATAAAATCTCACCAAAAACTTTAAAGTGGACAGATATAACTGTGAATGAACCTAAAATTATTAAATTATGATACCCTGCAATACCTGCATGTCTCTGCCAAAACCTTCCAGCCACAGGGGCCAGTTATACGTCAGATGGGCCGGACAGCAATGTGTTAAGAACAGGAGTACTCGAATAGTCAAGAAACTGCTACCAGTGAAAACCGAGGTGAAGCAGTTAACAGTTTAGTTCCAGATTACTCCAGCGATGACTCTACTTCCCTCACATAATGATGATAAAATTCCCTCTACACCTGTTTGTCATTCTTATGACTATAACATTACTTCAATGGAACCTCAACAGTTTTTGATCACAGCGAGAGTATTTACAACTTCTACTAAATAAACATCAGCCTTCAGTTGTCTGTCTACAAGAAACTAACTTTAGAGACAACTTTGTTTCCCATTTAAGACAGTTCAATGTACATTATAAAAACCAAATTAATCCAAATCATGCAAGTGGAGGAGTAGCTACTTCTGTTAAAAATAATTTACACCATCAAGAGGTTCCTTTAACTACTGATTTAGAAGCAGTCGCAGTTTTATTATAACTACCACAAGCTATTTGCGTATGTAATGTTTATTTTCCTACGAATAATACATCTCACGCTGATGATTTAAGAAACCTAATACACAAACTCCCCAAACCCTTCATTTTGATGGCTGATTTTAATAGCCACAACAGTTTATGGGGTAGTCGCAATACTGATGCAAGGGGGAAAGAAATAGAGAAGATACTAAATGAATTTACTCTAGTATTATTGAACTCAACTGCTCCAACCCGTTTTGGTATAGCACACGGAACGTACAGTAGTATAGATTTAACTATATGTACGCCAGACATAGCTGCACTATTTAACTGGTCCATTTATTCAACTCTACAAGGAAGTGACCGCTTCCCCATCATAATTAATGATGATCAAAGTTCTCCAGAAAACACATCAAAACCCCAATACTGTAAATGGAATTTAAATAAGGCAAATTGGCAATCATTTAGAAAGACTGTAAATAACTATTTAAATGATCTAACTCCAACAAATAAATTTCCTTCTAAGAACATCAGTGATATTGTTCAAGACTTCACTGAAGTAATAATTAAATCTGCTGACCAGAGTATCCCTAAAACAACTCCTATGCCCTTCAAGAAAACGGTTCCCTGGTGGAATGACTCCTGTAAGGAGGCTATCAAAAATAAAAACCGTGCTTACTACCTGTACAAAAGAAATCCCATGCCTGAAAATAAAATCAATTTTCAGAAATATCGAGCAATAGCATGAAATAAAATAAAATAAAGTAAGAAAACCTCCTGGTTAACATTCGTCTCCTCCTTAACCTCCCAAGCTTCACAAAAATTTATGTGGAATATAATCCAAAGAATAAGTGGTAAATACAATAAATTCTGTATTACTTCTCTGAGAGATCCAGTCACTGGGTCAATTGTAAATGGACCTCAACAAATAGCTGTTCAACTGGCTAAATCATTTTCAAACATCTCTAGCGATAACAATTATGAACCTGAATTTCTTCACATGAAAACAACTCGAGATCTAATAGACTTAAGTGAAACTGTACCTATACTGAACTATGCTTATAATGATACTTCAGTTACAAGAAATTGTTACAGAACTCAAGAAATGCGGCAGATCTAGTCCTGGCCCAGACACCATTCCATATGAATTTTTAAAACATCTTCCACATAGTGCACTCAATTATATACTTGATATTTTCAACTATATATGGAGTTCCAAACTATTTCCAGATTAATGGTGTTGTGCTATTGTATTGCCTATACTCAAACCAGAAAAGGACATTTTGATCCCAGATAATTATCGTCCCATCACCTTGACAAATACAATGTGTAAGCTAATGGAGAAAATTGTTAACAAGAGATTATGCTGGTATTTGGAACATATACACTTTTTTAGTGATGCACAAAATGGTTTTCGTAAAGCACGTTCAACAACAGATACTCTGATATGTTTCGAAACAGAAATCCGAGAAGGTTTCCTGAATAATCAGCACCTCATAGCTGTTAGTTTAGACATTGAGAAGGCATGTGACATAGTGTGGAAAGACTATCTAATTGAAACATTGATGAAACATAATATTCAGGAAACATGCTTTACTTCATTTATAATTTCCTTAAAGATTGCCGAATTCAAGTCAGGACAAATGGAACTCGTTCACATGAAGTAACCATTGACAATGGAGTTCCCCAAGGATCAGTCATCAGTGTCACATTATTCCTCATTGCAATAAATGGCATTGTCTCCAACATTCACCTACCAGTAAAGGCTCTCCTTTTTGCCGATGATTTGACTATACTAAGTGCAGGAAGAAATAAACTAACTACTCAACAGCTACTTTAAGAATCAATTGATAATATCCAAAAATGGGCTAAAGTTACAGGGTTCAAGTTTACTAAAACTAAATGCATACTCTTCCCCAAATATAAACATACAGTACAAGACCCTGAGCTGTACATGGACAATCACAAAATTGAAACAGTAACAACTGTGAAAATCTTAGGAGTTTTATTTCTACACTACGTTAAGTTGGATACCTCACCTGAAAAACCTTAAAGATGACTGCTTGCGAAGGCTGAACATAATGAAGATCCTGGCACCAAAGAACTGGGGGGCAGACGACCAAGTGCTAATGAACACGTACAAAGCCATTATTAGGGCTAAATTAGACTATGGCAGCATTGTATACAATTCCGCAAGAATGTCTTCACTCAAAATCCTTGATTCCATCCAGTCCACAGCTCTTTGAATTGCTCTAGGGGTCTTCTGTACCAGTCCAGTAGCCAGCATTCAAATAGAAGCAAATTAACCGCCACTCGCAATTAGACGTAAACAACTAAGTTTGACTTACGCGCTCAAGGTAGCAACTATGAGTGAATCAAGAATTAAGTTGTATGCTTTTCCTAACAAGCACCAAGGTACACACATTAAATCAGGATCACAACCACAGCCCTTCAATGTCAGAATAGCCAAGTTTCTTGAAGAATTAAATTTAAATATCCCTCGCAGACAGCCCTCTTAATGTCCCATCATGGACTATTATCCTTCCAACAATTAACTTTGAAATAAATTACAGTGTCAAAAATGAAATTGACAGATCTCACTACCATCAATTATTTCTTGAAATGTCTAATAAATACCCAAGGCACACTGCAGTCTTTACTGATGGATCAAAATGTGAGGAAAGAAATGGATGTGGGATTATATATCCTGAACGTACCATGCTATACCGATTGCCTGACTACTATACAGTCTTCTCTAATGAGCTGTACGCAATAAAGCAGGCTATGCTACAAATTTTAAAAACCAGCACTGGCAATAACTCAATCATTTCTTCTGATTCAAAAAGTGCATTAAATGCAATAGAAAGTCCATCATCGAAACACATCCTTGTACAAGGAATACAACTATTGTTTAACAACATCATGAAAGAAGGCAAGCAAGTCATCCTTGTGTGGATACCCTCTCATAGAGGTATTCAAGGCAATGAATCTGCTGATCAAGCAGCTAAAGACGCTACTTACCTCCCGCTAGGCGATCTAACAATAGCTACCCCTCACACTGACATTATTGCCTATGCTAAAACGAAATTATACCAACAGTGGAAGATAAAATGGCTTCAAACTTCAAACAGCAAACTCCACGAAATAACAATGGAATCTACAGTACAACACTATCTTCACAACCTTCACAGGCAAGATCAAGTCCTAATATCTAGAAAACGGATCGGCCACTCCAATATAAGTCGCAGCTACCTCCTGGAGAAGAAACTGCCTCCCATCTGTACAGCATGCAATAGTGTTGACTGTGAAGCACATCATTACCGACTGTTCACTGTATGACAAATGGCACCAGTACCACGGTATACCTAAGGATATTAAGGGGGCACACTCATCTCCTTCACTGTGCAAACAAATTATAAAGTTTTTCAAAGACACTGGTCCGTATTCAAAAATGTAATTGTTCCGTTTAAAATAGCAAAATCTTTTATATTCCTTTCATTCTTCACTCTACTGTAATTAAATATAAATTCTACTGGCTCACCTTCACTCCAGGCAAAATGGGGGCTTTTACCACAAGAGAACATCTGAGATTGCATCCGTAATACCCATTATTGAGGCAATGAAAATATATTGGAAACAAGTTGTATAGTGGCCCATTCGTCCACAATGCAGACCTCCACGTTTTGACATTTTCAAATTCATATTGGCATAGTGTTGTGGTGGTTGTGTAATATTTGCCAAAATCTCAGTTTTGGTACAAAGTGTTATATAAATGTAAAATAGAACTGTCTGTACATTGCTGCAGTGCATACATGACATCATTGTGTCATAACCAGCTAACTCCTCTGATCCACTCGCCTATTTTTCAGCAAACAATTATGACTCTACCATTGATTTTATAGCAAAATGATTATCATCACCATTAGACTTGGATGTGTTAACACTTTCAACACTATGCCCGTACGGGATATGGGCGCATTGCTTTCCTGTTTGTGGACGGCGCCCGTGTACCATACGGGCATGATTTTCGTGTGTGTTTGTAGGCAGCTGCACGTATCCCACGTATCCCATACGGTTCCTTTCCCTTGCTTGGAGGTAGTACTTTATCTAGTGTCCACTAAAATGCAGCAGTTATCGGGAAGTTCAAACCTAAATGATAATAAAGGTAGTTTCTTCTTGCCATGACCTGTACGGAAGCACTCGATGTGCAGGGTGCTGAGCATGCCAAATCTGTCAGCTGTGTTACTGTACAAACCTGTCCCAATACCATCTCAATTATAGTGATATCTTGGATATTTTGTTGGGAGTAGCAGGTTCAGAAATAGATGGCAGTGATGAATACTCTGCTTATGAACCAGATGACATTTCAAATGGTAGTTCGGGCAAGAGTTTAATTTTTACGTCACTTTCAAGTGCATGTTTTTTGGCTGCATTACTTTACTCCAGATGAAAACGGTAGAAATTTGGGCTTATTTTTTCGTTTAGACGAAGAGACGCAGGCTGATGATTCACCTGTACCGTGAAGAGAAAATAGTTGGTAGGGCATGGTTGGACTGTTTTCAGGGCTATTATACAAAAAAAAACTGTTCCTAAATATGTGAATTATATATTTCTAATGTAATTGTGTTTATTTGTGGCTTAAGTAGCCTCATTAAATGGCTCATTTTGATTCTTTGAGCATGCTTATTGGTGAAAATTTAAATGTAAAAGTTGTTTTCCTCATACATTTTTTATATTTTTCAATGGCGACGCGTGACGTTTTGAAAATTGTTACCACACTCCTTCTGAGAGGATATTGTCTCTTGCACCGCAGCATTTTTATGAGCAGTACAGATGTAAGTTCATAAAAGTGAAAGACTTGATATTACTTTTGTATAACATCATGTGGTACGTTGGTACTAACAACGTAAGACAAGCAGGTGGTATAAGTACCAACATAGTTGGGGATGTGTGGGACCTGGTAAAGGCAGCAAGGGTGAAGTTTAAGGAAGCAGAGATTTTCATTGGAATACTGTGTAGGAGGAATACTGACTGGGAGGTGACTGGAGATTTAAATGAGACTATGGAGTGGGTGTGTGGGAAACTGGGAGTGAGATTTCTAGATCCTAATGGATGAGTAGGAGTTACGGATCTGCGCTCAGGTGGCCTTCACTTAAACCACAGTGGTACATATAAGTTAGGAAATTTGTTTAGAAGGGTTATAGGGAGGTACATTCAGGGAAATGGGGTGGCCTAGGGGTGATAAGGGAACAGGGAACTGGAAATCAAGTAGGGATGACATAAAAATTTTAGTGCTCAACTGTAGAAGTATTGTAAAGAAAGGAATAGAATTAAGTAATTTAATAGATATATACTCACCAGATATTGTAATAGGAGTTGAATCATGGCTGAGAAATGTTATAATGGATGCAGAAATTTTTCTCACGGAACTGGAGTGTGTATCGTAGAGATAGGATAGGAATAGTAGGAGTAGGAGTATATATTCTGGTGAAAGAAGAATTCGTAAGCTACAAAAAAGTTGAAGATGACAAACATGAAATTCTAGGTGTAAGGCTCATCTCTAAAGATAATAGGCAACTCGTCTTTCGAGTGTACAGACTGGGAAAGGGTAACGCAGATGCTGATTCAGAATTATTTGATAACATAATCAGCTATGTGGGGGAAACAATAATGAAAGGAACGTGATTGTAGCGGGTGATCTCAATTTACCAAATGCCAATTGGGAAGGTAATGCAAACGACAGGAACCATGACCGACAAATGGCAAATAAGTTAATATGGGAAGGGCATCTGATTCAGAAAGTGATGGAACCAACTAGAGGGAAGAATTTTCTGGATGTTGTGCCGGTAAAACCAGATGAGCTCTATAGAGAAACCGAAGTAATAGATGGTATCAGTGATCATGAAGCTGTTTTTGTTGTAGTTAAAAGTAAATGTGAAAGAAAGGAAGATATTAAAATTAGGGCTATTAGGCAGTACCATATGGCTGATAAAACAGGCATGAGGGAGTTTGTAAAAAGTAACTATGATCGGTGGAAAACGGTAAATAAAAATGTGAACAGACTCTGGGATGGGTTTAAAGCAATTGTTGAGGAATGTGAAAATAGGTTTGTACCTTTAAAGGTGGTAAGGAATGGTAAAGATCCAATATATTATAACAGAGAAGTAAAGAGACTAAGAAGGTGGTGCAGGTTGGAAAGAAATAGTTAGAAATGGCTGTGGAAGTAAGGAGAAATTGAAGGAACTTAGTAGGAAACTGAATCTAGCAAAGAAGTCAGCTAAGGATAACATGATAGCGAGCATAATTGGCGGTCATACAAATTTTGGTGAAAATTGGAAGAGTATGTATAGGTACTTTAAGGCAGAAACAGGTTCCGAGAAGGATATTCCAGGAATCATTAATGAACAAGGGGAGTGTGTATCCAAGGATCTTCAGAAGGCAGAAGTATTCAATCAGCAGTATGTAAAGATTGTTGGTTACAAGGATAATGTCCAGATAGAGGAGGTGACGAATGCTAAAGAAGTATTAAAATTTACCTATGACAACAATGACATTTACGGTAAGCTACAAAAGTTGAAAACTAGAAAAGCAGCTGGAATTGATAAGGTTTCGTGGGATATACGAGTCAATACGGACCAATTAAGGACCAATATGGTCATGTTTGTCGGATATACTAAAGACAATGGGTTGGGATATAGTACCATATCTGAAGTAATTTGATTATTGTTTGCATGAAGGAGCTATACCAAATGAATGGAGAGTTGCTATAGTAACCCCTGTGTATAAAGGAAAGGGTGGTAGACATAAAGCTGGAAATTACAGGCCAGTCAGTTTGACATGCATTGCATGTAAACTTTGGTAAAGCATTCTTTCTGATTATATTAGACATGTTTGCAAAATTAACAACTGGTTTGATAGATGGCAGTTTGGGTTTAGGAAAAGTTATTCCACTGAAGGTTTTTACCTTTAAAGGTGGTAAGGAATGGTAAAGATGTAATATATTATAACAGAAGTAGAGATACTAAGAAGGAGGTGCAGGTTGGAAAGAAATAGTTAGAAATGGCTATGGAAGTAAGGAGAAATTGTAGGATTCCAGCAAGATATAGCAGATAACCTGGATTGAGGAGGTCAAATGGACTGTATCGCGATCAACCTATCTAAGGCATTTGATAGGGTGGATCATGGGAGACTACTGTCAAAAATGAGTGCAATTGGGCTTGACAAAAGAGCGACTGAATGGGTGGCTAAGTTTCTAGAAAATAGAACTCGGAGAATTAGAGTAAGCGAAGCTTTATCTGTCCCTGTAATAATTAAGAGGGGAATTCCTCAAGGCAGTATTATTCTACCTTTGTTTTCTTATATGTATCAATGACATGTGTAAAGAAGTGGAATCAGAGATAAGGCTTTTTGCAGATGTTATTCTGTACAGAGTAATATGTAAGTTACAAGATTGTGAGCAACTACAAAATGACCTCGATAATGTTGTGAGATGGACAGTAGGCAATGGTATGATTACAAATTTGGTTAAAAGTCAGGTTGAGAGTTTCACAAATAGGAAAAATCCTCTCAGTTTTAATTACTGCGTTGTTGGGGTGAAAGTTCCCTTTGGGGATCATTGTAAGTACCTAGGTCTTAATATAAGGAAAGATCTTCATTGGGGTATTCACATAAATATGATTGTAAATAAAGTGTACAGATCTCTGCACGTGGTTATGATGCTATTTAGGGGTTGTAGTAAGGATGTAAAGGAGAGGGCATATAAGTCTCTCGTAAGACCCCAACTAGAGTATGGTTCCGGTGTATGGGACCCTCACCAGGATTACTTGATTCAAGAAGTGGAAGAAATCCAAAGAAAAGCAGCTTGATTTGTTCTGGGCGATTTCCGACGAAAGAGTAGCGTTACAAAAATGTTGCAAAGTTTGGGCTGGGAAAACTTGGGAGAAAGGAGATGAGCTGCTTGACTAAGTGGTATGTTCCGAGCTGTCAGTGGAGAGATGGTGTGGAATGACATCAGTAGACGAATAATTTTGAGTGGTGTTTTTAAAAGTAGGAATGATCACAAAATGAAGATAAAGTTGGAATTAAAGGGGACAAATTGGGGCAAATATTCATTTATAGGAAGGGGAGTTAGGGATTGGAATAACTTACTGAGAGAGATGTTCAATAAATTTCCAATTTCTTTGCAATCATTTAAGAAAAGGCTAGGAAAACAACAGATAGGGAATCTGCCACCTGGGTAAATGCCCTAAATGCAGATCAGTAGTGATTGATTGATTGATTGATTGATTGATTGATTGATTGATTGATTGATTGATTGATTGATTGATTGATTTGAAAATGATGAAATGGCACATAATATATTGAACACTAGTGAGCATCAAAATCATAGAGACTAGCAGTCTGTTATGCAATAATTGAAAGTAGTTCAAATCATAAAAAACGTATTGCAGGCTACTCATGCGCTCATAAACATCTATTAAAGTGCTGACAATTTGTCCGTTATTTTGTACCAGCTTATTATGCTCGTCAATTTTCTTTCTTTTAGCTGTACTCAAACAGAATTCTATTCTGGACCTTCCGAAGAACTGAATCATATCGGCAGCAGTGTTGATGTGTGCTTGAGACACCTCATGGCGTCTCTTTAAAATTCAGAAACTATCTAAATTGTCCACACAGTCTTTATTCCAAGCATTATTTTCTGAGGAAAATAGAATACATGGCCAACAGTACAGTTTATTCATTTTTGCACAACCACATAACCAGTCCACCACGAGTCATGAAAATATTGTACTGTTCTTTCCTATTCCTTGAATAAATTTTTAAGAGAAAGTGTGGGTCTACCTTTTCAATTATGTTTTTATTTTCTTCAAAAGTTCTTAACAAAAATGGTGTGTTCATTAAGCTTTCCAATATACACGAACAATCTGGGCTTGCCAACTCACTTATTTTCGAGTTGGAAGCGACAGCACTCCTTTTAATGTTTAATACATTGTGCAGTTCTATAGGCTATCCTTACCTAACATAAATTAAATATAAATTCACACTTTAACAAGAGAAGTCACATCGTGTTATTATGGAAAACAATAACAAAATAATATAACAATGCGCTGTTGAGCGCAGCGGAAAGAACGAAGGGAACAGCTCGGCACCGACGTTATAAGCTTTTGTTTCCCCTTTCCACTGTGGTAACATGACCAGAGAATGTAGCAGGATACATCTCCGTGTCGAGGGGAAAGGGGGCTTGCTTGGCACAGGCGCAGTAATACTCTCCTAGCTGTTAGAAGAGATCCAAACCATAACCACTGCATGGAGTGTTAACAGCCTCTCGCTCAGCTTTGATGGTGGCAAACTGCTGCAATAGAGTTCTTACGAC